>NC_135573.1:173288258-175688258 GCF_965152235.1 Eretmochelys imbricata
ATCAGGCAGAGCACTGGCTTGAATCTGGGTCTTCCCAGGCCAGTACCCTAACTTTATGGACAATTTCTCTCTTAATAAAAAGATTAAGCTTCCATTACCATACAGGCTTTGATAAAAATGCTGGAAATGTTCTATCCAGCTCTTGTGCAAAGGAACAAGAAAAATATTTTTTTTTAAAAAAAAATGAAGAAACACCAAAACAAATGCCACCATTCTGTGTTCAGATTTTGGCTCAAGGCTTGGGCCAGTTCTTAATTTGTCTGAAAAGGCTCAGCAACCCATTCTTATAACAAGAAATAACCACATGGAGTCATCCCCTCCCCCGGCAACATCACTAACATCCATTTTCCAGTCAGAACAAATCTAAATTTGCATTCACTTATGGATATTCATTTTAATAAGTACCAGAGAGACGTTCAAACTCAATGATTAACAATGCAGTAGCTGCCCCCTAAATGCCCAAGGTGATGGTGGTGGTTTTTGTTTTGGGGTTTTTTTGGAAACCCAAGTGTTTCCATTCAGCAGAATATTTTTAAACATTCAGCTTTGACCAAGATTCCGTAGGGAGAATAAAATTAACAGAATCGTTATAGCATATTCAGAAGAAAGAGTCAAAGTAATATTTATGTATTACTCCCCAAGGAAACATTACGAACACTATCAACTTTTAAAATAAAGGTGAATTATTTATTTCACTGTGCTTTACTTAACATAATTTCTATTTTAAATATTTTAGCAAGCACAATACGCACACAATGTAGTTGCAAGATGATCCACACACAGCCCCAGGAAAGTCAAATTTTAGCCCATGCAGATAACAGGGGCCATTCACGCATTTCATTTTTTATGAGTTTACTGAAATATGTCATCTATAGGACTGGATCTTTTTGTGGTTTTGAGATTAATACATAACTCATCCTATTGATGTACCCTGCAGTCTGACTGGCTGAAGAAGAGGCTTTAAACCCTTGTAATTATTTTGTGTGTGCAGATGTCAGGTTTGTAATAGCTAAGATGTTTTATATACACATTCTAGTGAAACTTTCATGTAAGCAGTAAGAGAATCATAAAAATATATTGCATTATTTCTTTTGGTTGGAAAACTGTTTAACTTTATTTTTGGTCCCGGGGTGGGGGAGGGGAGAGAAGAGATCTTCCGTAATTATAAAGGCATCTGTATACTGCCAGAATCATACACAGACCAAATGATCCTATCCGCGGGGTGTCTAAAGTTGCTTTGTTTTTGGTGAAATAGCACATGCCAACCCACTGGCATGACTTTCTTATCAGGAAGGTAGTTTTCTTACATTGGTCAACCTATATTGGGACAAGCTTCCCTAGCTATCCATATCTGATGCGCAAGTGATGTTTTAAAAGCAGAGCTTTTCGTTTTATTTCCTTTGGATAGAAATATACAGAATTGCAATTTCAATTGCTTTTCTTCCAAAAGCTGTGTAACCTTCTCCCCCTCCTCCCTGCTTCGCGCACAGCTGATAAGAAGTCCAGGCTGGTCCTCTTGAGTTTTACATTAGGGACTAGCCATGGCTGACTTCAGACCCATCCCTAAACACGCTTATGCATATACTGAACTTTAAGCATGAGGATTTGCTGGACTAAGGCCTTCGGATGTACATCAGAAGGCAAAACATTAAAGTTAGCATATATATTTTTAATACTGACTGGAACGTGACTTGACATCCAGATTAAAAAGTGGTATATGCTTTAATAATGAAACCTCTTTATATGCTGGGGACTATAGGCAGGTAGTCAATACATTTATTATATTTAAAACATGCATCATGAGATTTTACTAAAAGCTCTTATTTGCAGCACCACAGAAGTATATGAATAGGGACTGGAAAGCTTCTGCTATACCATTGATGAAAATAACTAAAAAAACCTTACTTTGTAAAACAGTAAAACGGGATCAGGGGAAAGAGATATTTCTGACAAATGTTACTCCGGTGAAAATGCTAAGCCTCCTTTTCACTGAAGTTAAAAAGCAGGCTCTGGGTGGAAATAAACATTCAATATCATCTAAGGTTTTATACTATCCAATGTTTCTCTAAGGCACTTTCACAGAGGTACTTAAGTACTGCAACAGTTAATGACAGCATGGAGTAGCTCTAAATTACAATATTCTCACAGCCTCCATTGCTGAGTGTTCATATGGTTGCATGTTGTGTTTTATTCTCCTTTCTTCTTCCGCTCCTCTCATATCCCCAGTTGTGGGAAGATGCCATGAACAGGGTAAGACCTCTTCAATGAGGTGGTGTCACACATTTACACCTGAACACTTTGAAGGCTGACTTCCATGCAACCTCCTTGAGAAACCAAATCATAAGACTCCCACCCTGGGCTAGCCCATTTGCAGTGATACTTCTCCGGGTGACCATCAGGATGTTGTGAATTGAAGTCGTTTCTCCCCTACCCGAAGTCACTACTAGGACTTTAAAGTCAACCCAAAAAGGGACTAGCAACTAGTGGAGTACTGGTTTGATGTGTTGGGTACCAGTGACAGAATGAATAGCCATAGAATCATAGAATATCAGGGTTGGAAGGAACCTCAGGAGCTCATCTAGTCCAACCCCCTTCTCAAAGCATCACTCACTTACAGCCACTTTCCACCCCTCCCCCCCCAACACACCACCCAATGTGCTATCAGTCTTCCAATTCTAATGAAAGATTTTAAAAAGATGGTTTAGTGGATTTAGAGTCAGTACCACCAAGGTACACTAAATTGTGTAAGTCTGCCTCAGAGTGTAATAGTTGCACATACTTTTCAATTGTAACAGTTTAGTAACAGGTCACCCCTTCAGCTTTAAACGTGTGTGTCTGATAACCATGACAACCCTTAACTATGAAAAATTTCTTGTTTACTTGTTTTGTTCTTAAGGACCTTTCCTATTAGCAATAAGGGAATGCACATCAAGTAAAATCAGTGCAGACAAAGCTATTTGCTTCCACTTGTATAATAATGTGTATGAACAACAGCCCAATGGATTTTTAATAAGAAACCCTGTTACTTAAATATGCAAAGATATTATGCTCTCAAAAATACCACCTATTACATCTAATGACACCACGTGGCATTTTTCTTTCCAGCTCCTCATAGTGGGAACCCATCATTAGAGCAGGCAAAACATAAATTCATTAGTAAATCTTAACTAAAATTAGCAATGAGCTTGAGGTATAAAGTTCAGCACAGCTCCAAACCCAAAGTTGAGAATGAAGAGAGGGAGTTTCAAGTTTTAATTAAAAAATAGTTTCTCTCTCTCATTCCATTTAACAATAGAAAAACTGCTTAGTTTTCAGCTGCTAACCTCCATTAAAAACAGAGGTTTCACTTGTGCCATTCCTGTCTATGGTGAACAGCAAGAGAAGAAAAGCAAACAAAAAAGCAAGCTCCAATACAAAATTTACTTAGCATAAACAGGAACATTTAGACACAATGCCATACACCAACAGAAATGCTTAAACGTTCTATTATTTCAGTTATTCCCCCTCACTCCTTCTACTGGCAACTGAAGTAGAAGAGCCTAATGTAAGGTTTCTTCACTTATCTGAACAGCAGCCACAAGTGAAGAAGGAAAATACTTCTTCCCCCTTTCTCCAATGTTGAAGTTATAGAACCAATACTTGCAGGCTTTTCTGCAAGCAGCAAAGTTAAATAGTAGTGGGGCAATCAACTTTCCACTAACTTTTCTGGACTCTTTTGAGAGGATTTTCTGCAAATTTCGATTACCATGGAAGTGAACTCAATGCAAAATAAATAAAATAAAAATACCCACGATGGTCAAAACACACATCCTCCAAGTCAAAAAGATAGGTATTATTCTCAATATAAAAACATTTTACCCAAAAACTAACTAATTAAAACGTGAAGAAAAAGGAACACAAAAACAAGAGACCCATCCTAGAGCAAACCAAACACACCCTCTTTAAAACGAGACGTAAGTAATCACACTACAAGAAGAAAATGAACATTGTCATAAAAACAAAAGAAAAATCATTGTTTTCAACATAGACTCAAAGTTTAAAAAAGAGTTCGTACCAATGCATAGCTAATTTAAAGTCTCATAGGTAACATAAGTGTTCAAGATGAATAAAATGTATACAGAAATGATTGGTTAAGTACAAGGAAAGCACACCTACCTTATCTTGTTATATCATTTAAGATATATGTGATACAACTCAGAAGAATAGTTAAAGTAAATGACAAGAGACTAACAGAAAGCAGACCCAAGTACTCTTCTGTAAAAAGGGCTTTTTTCTTTTTAAATAGCTCCATGTTCACATATCTGCATGGGCTTCTTGTTCATTGCAGGGTGTAAATCAAAATGTGAATAGTGATCTTAAAAGCTCTCAACAGTCTGAAAACCTCTTTCATCATAGTCCATCATATACCCACCAGGGTTCTTATCTGAAATACACCTCCTTGTACTCAACTTTTCTTCCCACCTGCACTGAAGGAAATATAATGCTTCTTCCCAACTCCTGAGTTCTGCAAAGCCTGTCAAGTTAACAATCTGTAGGCTGCATTCTGTTTCCCAAGTTCCAGTTGCAGGCTCAATCAGCAGTTACACCTGTGAAAAGCCAGGGCTGATAACTTGGTTGCACAGGTGTGACTAAAGGTTGGGTTTGCTGTGCAGAATCTTTATTATAGGTGATGATGTATAAGAACCTCACCTGACTCAGATCTCAAGGCTCAACAGGAGAAAATATATATATTAACTGTAAATTAAACGTATTTAATTTAGAAACTACTGTGTGCCTATAATCAAAGAGTCCTATAGAGTCATTTTTTCCCCACAGAATCTCTTCCTTGAATAAAATTGTACTTTAAAATTGACTCAGTTTCTTGAAATCCTGGCCCCACTGAAATTAATGGCAAAACTCCAACTGATTTCAATGAGGCCAGAAATTCACCGGGGGGATGGGAAGGAGGAAAAGAGAAAGAGTGTGTGTGCGTTTCCACCCCTAACCCACCCCTCAAAGTTCCTAGGGCTGTGACCTCAAACTAGAAACAAGATTTTCATATTTTAGGATTCGCATCTCTGGAACTCACTCTGGTTGTTCACAATGTTCGCTCTGAAACTCACTCAGGAGCTCTAGGGCATGATGCAAGACATTTATTTGGTCTTTGGTTTTGGTTTCTGTCTGTATTATTTTGCTTTCTTCTTGTTTGCTAACATACTGTGCTAACATGGCTTCTAATGTTTCCAAAAGGAGCAATATAGTGTCTCTAATATCCCACATTGTGGATTAGTTTTATCTAAGATAAAAAATGTAAATAAGTGCCTTGCAACTGTGATCAGAGGTGGTCTAGAAATCAGTAAAATAAATGAAGTGGATTGGCAACTTTAATGAATGTGAAATTGCATATGGAATGTTTTAATTATCATGTAAAAACTGGCAAAATGCTCATTCAGAACAGGCAACATTAGAAAGTTGCACCTGTCAACATTTATTATATTTTGCATTCACAAAGGGAAATGGACACAAATTGTAAGTGATACCTGCCAAAGTACATCTATGGAAAGAGGCATTCTGCATGGGAGAGGAATTTGTTGAATAAATTATATATATTTAAAAAAGAAGTTCACATGTTTGGAACTGTTATTTCTTCTAATTTGGCAGGGCATGTTAGAAAAAAAAATGTAAAATCCTCTCTCCAAAAAGAAAAACCTACTTATATATTCAGATTAAATAATATCTAGAATGGCTTGGTACAGACGGGAAATTTATGGGACAATAAAAAAGCATTTTGTATCCACTTTACTAATTAGGTTCACTTTTTCTCTGATTAAAAACAAATTCTAGAAACCAACATCGGAAAAAGTTTTCATTGTGTTTGATTTGTCAAATTGCTCTATACAGATTAGCTCCTACAGCCTGAATATTTATGGGCATAATATTCTCTCTCATACTAGTATACAATTAAATGCCAGGATTTAATCCTGTAAATATTATTGGACATGGGATCAGATTTACATGGTTTTAAACCTTGTCTAGTCCCTGATCCTGCAACTTTAAGTATGTGAGTAGATCCTTTTACTTCAGTAGGACTATTCACATGTGTAAAGTTTTATGCACATGGAAAAGTATTTGCAGGATTATGGCCTTAGTTACAATGTTAAACTAAAACAACCCAAGGCCCTGGACACACACTGACACTGCCTCCCCTGTGGATGCTGTTCTGTAGCTTTCTCACCTTCCCCCACCCTGTGAGAAACAGGGTGCTAGCAATGGGGGCCCTCTGGTACTTTCTCTAGCAGCAGGATTTATGTCCTTGGCTGCATGGGCAGGGCACAAGGTACTCTTAGCGTATTTTGGTGTTTATGAGGACTCCCAAGGCAGTGAATCTCAGAGTCAATGTTCCACAGAGAGAAGGAGTACTTGTGGCACCTTAGAGACTAACAAATTTTTTTGAGCATAACCTTTCGTGAGCTACAGCTCACTTCATTGGATGATGCACTCATAGATTATGAGGCCAGAATGTAACATTGTGATAATCTAGTTGGAATTTGTCTAGATTTCAACTTCCAGCCATCGGATCTTGTTATACCTTTGTCAGCGAGATCAAAGAACCCTCAATTATGAAATTTCTGTTCCCCATGGAGAACCCTATAAAACTTTGTGATCAAGTCACTCAACCTACTCTTTATTTAGCTACATAGATTGAACTCTATGAGTCTATCAACATAAGACATGTTTTCCCAATCCTTTTGTCATTCTCATGGCTCTTCTCTGAACCCTCTCCAAAGTATCAATATCCTTTCTGACTTGTGGACACCAGAACTGGACACAGTATTCCAGCAGTAGGTGTACATAGGTAAAATAACCTCTCTACTCCTACTCAAGATTCCCTGGCTTATGAATCCAAGGATGGCATTAGCCCTTTTAGCCACATTATCACACTAGGAGTTTATGTTCAGCTGATTTTCCACCATGACACCCATCCCCTCTCCCCACTCAAGTATCCCATCTGATAAGTATGGCCTGCATCCTCTATTCCTAGATGTATAATATTACTATCTGTTATTTACCTCTCTCCCAATGTTTGCAGATGGCACAAAGTATCAGTGATGATTTTAGATTTTCTTTCAGGTCATTGATAAAAGTGTTAAATAGCATAAGTCCAAGAACAGATTCCTTTGGGACCCAATAGAAACACACCCACTTGATGATGATTCGCTATTTACAGTTACATTTTGAGACCTGTCAGTAATCTTTTAATCTGTTTAATGTATGCCATGTTGATTTTCTTTCTTCTAGATTTTTAATCCAAGTCATATGCCTTACAGAAGTCTGTAAGTCTATATTACATCCACACTATTTCTTTCATCTATTCATTTTTTGAGATTACAGAACAAAAATATCAAGCTAGTTTGAGAGGATCTATTTTCCGTAAGCCCATGCTGACTGGCATTAATTATATCACCCTCCTTTAATTCTTTATTAATCGAGTGATTCCTTTATTTTGCTTGGGATTGATGACAGACTGACAGAGCTTACCCAGGTCATCCCATTTACTCTTTTAAAATATTGGGACATTAGTTTTCTTTCAGTCTTCTTGAACTTCCTAATATTTCAAGATTTATTGAAAATCAACGTTAACAGTTCAGCAAGCTTCTCAGGCCACCCTTTTACAACTCTGGGATACAACTCAAGTTACATGGAGCTACTTATTTATAAATGTCTAACTTTAGTAGCTGACATTTAACATCATCCTGAGTTACCACTGGAATGGAAAGTAATTTAATTATATATCTAGTTTTTCCCAAATATAATTTATTAAACACTTACGTTTTTCCTGTATTATTATTCACAATCCTACCATTTCCATCAATAATGGACCAATACCCTTGGTAAGAATTTTTTGTTCTTGCTGTACTTTAAGAACTCCTTCTTATTGTCCTTAACTCTATTGACCATAAATTTCTCCTTTTGTCCATTGGCCTCCCTTATCAATTTTTGACAATTCTTAGCTTGTGGTTAATATTCATTACTACAACTTTCCCTTTCTTCCATTGCTTATATTTATTTAATAGCTACTTTCACATCTCTTCTAGATCAGAACTGCTTGCCTGTTTGTTTAAACCAGTACTATCTTCTTTTTCAATTGTAGGTTTGTGCATTTTGGGTTATCTGGTTTAGTGTTCTTAAACAAATCCCAATTATCATTCACATTGTTCTGTTAAAATTCTTTCTCCCAACTGATCTGGCTCATAATTGTTTTCAAATTTGTGAAATTGGCCCTTTTAAAGCATATGTGTGTATTAATGGTTTAGAATTTATTCTGTTTGCACATAACAAATACGATCAAGTCATGACGCTTTATACCTAAACCACCAGTAATTTTTAGTTCTGTGATCAGTTCCTTTTTCACTTGGCAAGAGGAGTTCTAATATACAATTCCCCAGTGTTGGCTACAGCATGTCTTGAGTTAAGAAATTGTCATCTAAATATTTAGAAATTCGAAGGATGTTTTAGTACTGGAAGCGTGAGATCTCCAGAACACATCACTCAGCCTGAAGTTCTCTGTGATCACACAGATTTTTTTTCCTACACAATGTGAGTAAGTGATTCAGGAGTTGATCATCCTGACCCTTAGTATGATTTGGTGGACTACAGCTGACACTAGCTAGTCCCCCACTTTGTACTTTATCTGTAAAGACATTGTTCCATAAGAATTCACAATCATTTTCTTCCAATTTGTCTTGCTGTGGGTCAGAATACAAGAATGCAAGGTATGAGTGCAGGTGCTCTTGCAGAAACTCAGCTGGATCCTACAATTCTTCTTAAAAGAGTGACAGAGAAGAAGAAAATGCCTGATGTGATCATGGACTTGTGGGTCTATACTGCACTAACAAACACTAACATTTATCCCCTTTCTTTGCAATGTGCTTAGAGATGCCCATGAAACCCATGCTATAAAACACAAATTATCTTGTATTTTATTTGAAAAGTTCCAATCCTGCAGCTTTTAAAGTAAAAGTGAAGCTATCAAAGGACTAATCTTCCATCACTGAAGATAATAGCAGCGGGATCAGGTTCTAACAGAGCTCAGCGTGTGCCCAAGTCATAGGGTTTCATAAAGCCAATCTGACAGTCAATTGATTTCTAGTATCACAGTGTAGCTAAAGGACAAATACCAGTGTGACTGGGTAAAATAAACTGTTTATCAGCCACTTTCCCTCAGAAATAATTTTCAAATATTTCCATCTTGTGGAATTCAGCTATAGTAAGCAATGAAGCTGAATCAATACCCAAGGTGTAAAACCAGAAAGGTGTACAGAGATTTATTACTATTATGAAAGAGCAATTTAAAATGCTTTTAAAGAAGTTTCTTTATAAATTCAAAGTCTGCCAACAAGATGGGGAATGCATCAAAATTTCAAAGGCACTATTTTTACATGAACATAAACTACTCTTTCAAAATGAGAAAGCTAAATGTGTGTCAGTTTCGGTTTATGCTACACAATTGTGTAAAAATTAATCTGTTTTTCCTCTCTTTGATTTGATGCTATTGGTAAATATCGGAGATCAATAAGCAAAATATCTCCTGAAATGTTGCACCTGATTCAGCTGCAGTTTGTCCAGATTTAGGCCTTTATTCAGCAAAACAAACAATGCACTTTAGGCCATGATAAACCTTAAATGTTCATTTGAATCAAAAGGAGTATCCATGCGCTTAACTGTTTGCTGGATTGCTTAAACAATACAATCCTCTGAAAAAGAAGCTGCAAAATGGTGTACTTCCTGTCATATAGATAAGCAGTGTCTGTAATGGTTGCAGAGTGCTCCTTTAATAATGGATAGGGAGATAGTACAGAGCTGGATGCCCAGCTGAGGGGATTGCTTTATGTGCTGCTTTTGATAAAAGCTTGAGATTTGTCTGAATCCCATGGCCTTCACAAGGGGGAAAGAGACCCATGGATGTAGCTGGATGTGCCTTCCTTATGTGAGCTGTATTATATCGAAACTAAAAAAGAAGAGCAAGGTAAATGGTGGGTTTATCTTATTTGGGAATTGGAGGGGTGCAGGCCATTTGACACAACTTTGATAGTAACCAAGACCAAGTTTTGAGATCTTAACTGAGCATTATGGGCCAGATCTTGAGCTAGTTTAATTAACATAACTCCATTGGCTCCAAATGAGATTATAGCTCTATTACATTTTTGAAGCACAGCAACTTTTAGCTACCTATGGACACAAATAAATTCAGTTAAATATATTTCAGGCTAAATAAGCACCAAGATATGTAAATCTATTTGCACCTGTTGTGAGAATAGATTTCCTTGGGAGACTGGTCCACAAACCACATAATAACAGACCTTAAGGAATTCATGTTCTGGCACTTCCATTTATTGGTTGGAGACAGATAAATAAAGGGTATGTCTGCACTGCAATCAAAGGTGATTTGCAGCTTCGGTAGGTATATTCACACTAGCTTAATGGAATTAGTGTGTATGTACCCAGGGTTCTGGGAAAGCTTGTACAGCCTGTGCTGAAGGCCAACTGCCCTGTCTTCACTGCTATTTTTAGAGTGCTAGCTAGATTAAAGCTAGGATTAGTAGGTCTACCTGAGCTGCATGGCAGTCACACCTGCAGTTACAGTGTAGACGTACCCCAATGCAGCTGTGTTCAGAAATTAAAAAAATTTAAAACTTTAGTCGATATTAAAAAAGAGTTGGTTGGATTGTGATTCAAGGTTTTTGTTCAGGTTCCCATTTGCTAATTTTATTCCATCCAATTCTCCCTTCATTATTGCCTTTAGCTTCCACAATGGCTGCCCAGGGACTCCCACCAAAAATGAAAATGAACTTAGCTGTGGCGGGACCCTGAATTGATTAAAGCTGCTCCGCTCTTACCCACTATGTCAGCTGACCTTCCATATGTCCCTTTGTCTCCTTCCCTTGTTCCTTCCCTGTCAGTCCAATGTCAAAACACTGGAGCAGGAGTAAGAAATTCAACTCTTGCTGAATTTGATCACCTAGCATTCTCTAAACATGAGCCTATTATATCTGTTAGAGAAAGCATGCAAATTCTCACACCTAGCACCTAAAAATGCTGAGGTAAGAATAATCATTCCCATAATACATCATCACTGAAAGTCTTCAGTGAAATCTTCAGAAAACTGCCAAACAAGACAGCTTGTGCTTAAAAAGACTATTTAAGTCTATAACTTTTAACTATGAGCTTGTGAAAGATTTGTGTTCCTGTGTACTTACAATAAAAACATTCTCCATGTTGGTTTGCTTCTATATTTTCTTGCTTTGCCCTGAAAACACCAGTTTGTCTGTTTATTGCCATCTAATTTCTTTGCCATATTTAGTCTTGATAAGAGATAGAGAAACAATAATTATTAGTAAGCATGTTGAGTGTTTGGATTTAGGCAAGAGCAATTCATTCCAACACTTCACTACTTTTTTGTACAGAACATGATACAGTTCAACCCTGATCATTTAATATTATTTAAAAATAAAGCTATATGTGAAGAGTTCATAGAAAACTCGAGAAAATGTATAGCAAAGGATGAAGTAAATCAGGAGTCTTCTCCTATGCCTGTTGGGTTACTCTAGTGCCCAAAGTGAGGAGACTCTACACCAGAATACGCTACCAAATCCAGTGCACCAAAGTATGTTTTCTACTGATAATCTTGCTTGATAGTTCTAATATATTAAGATGAAAATATGTGCTCTCCTGATCTATACCATCATAGAAAAATTCACCCAACCTAAAACAAGAAGAATACTCCAATACTGTACACCATACGTTTACTATCGATTCAGTACAACAAAAGGGTTTGGAGGTGGTAAATTGGTCTGATAGAGTATCAGTAGAAGTGATACCATTGTCTGACAAATTCAGTCCTCTGATCATCTTCTTGATAATTGTTACAAAAAACTGGCATGGCTGTTTAAGTTTAGGGAAGATTACAGGTCCTGTAGTTTCTTGAATCCCTCTTCTTGGCAAATTTTAACTAGTTTCAAATCAGGAATGTGGTGTGATTCAAATGACATTAGATGTTTGGTTAAAATATTTCTAATACCTTTATAGATTATTTTTCATTTCTAAATGGGTTTGGCACTTGCAAAAACAGATACACTGGCTGCATTGAGGATAGAACTATGTTGTTTATATCCACAGAACAGACAATAATGCATGCTTCCCCTCCACTGCTCCATCAATGTGCTTCAACCCAAATCTGCAGGAACAGCCTAGAAGATAGTTAATTTTCTGTGCATGTGCAATCCTTGACCTCTCTGCTGAGAATGCCAAGATGATGACCATGAATGACAGATTGTTGCAGCGGGTTTTCTGATGTGGCCCTGTATCCACAAAGACACATACTGAGACCAGCAACTCCTATAGATACGCTAATGATTTACAGCTATTTTCATCTTCAGATCATTTGCTGAATTATTAATCACCCTCAAATTTGAGGCAGAGAACATTATATTGCCTGATTAATCATAACAAGCAGCAATCAATCTCATTTTAACTCTTTCATCAATTAGAATTCTTTGTGTGTCCTATCAAAGAAGCTGTGCAGTATATAAATATAGCATCTTACTAATTCATCAAATTCAGTAACAGTCTTTAAAAAAAAAGCAAATTATATCCATACATTCTTACCAGTATGAGAAAGTAAATATGTATTTGCTGTTTACCTTAGTTGCTAACTGCTAGCAATGCAGTTATTATTCCTAAAATAAAGTTTAAAAATAATTTATTCAAGTGTGATCATTGGAAAAAAATTTGAATTATTATTATACATTTTATGGTATTATTTCACTGTTAATTGAATTTCAATATTTATATTGCATCAACACCCAAAAGTCATGATCAGGATTGGTGACTCATTGTGCTAGATATTGTAGAAATACAGCAAGAGCTGGTCAACAAATTTCCTTTCCCCCCCCCAGGAAAATATTCAAAATAATAAAAATTTCTATTTCTTAATTTTTAAAATAAAAATATTTTTCATTTTACAAATTATTTCTTTGTTTCCAACAACTGAAAACTTTTCAGACCACAAAGACTCCTGGGTCAGCCAGAGCTGAAAGGAAAATTTCAAGTAGTTACATGCATATATCCAATTAAGGAGTCAGGAAAACACCATAGGATAACATGTCACAATAGGTGCCCAATCAAAAGTTACACAGGGGCTGTCATAAATGTAAAGGGAAGGATAAACCCCTTTAAAATCCCTCCTGGCCAGAGGAAAAATCCTCTCACCTGTAAAGGGTTAAGAAGCTAAAGGTAACCTCGCTGGCACCTGACCAAAATGACCAATGAGGAGACAAGATACTTTCAAAAGCTGGGAGGAGGGAGAGAAACAAAGGGTCTGTGTCTGTTGACATGCTGCTTTGCCGGGGATAGAACAGGAATGGAGTCTTAAAACTTTTAGTAAGTAATCTAGCTAGGTATGCGTTAGATTATGATTTCTTTAAATGGCTGAGAAAAGAATTGTGCTGAATAGAATGACTTTCTGTCTGTGTGTCTTTTTTGTAACTTAAAGTTTTGCCTAGAGGGATTCTCTATATTTTGAATCTAATTACCCTGTAAGGTACCTACCATCCTGATTTTACAGGGGTGATTCCTTTACCCCTATTTACTTCTATTTCTATTGAAAGTCTTCTTGTAAGAAAACTGAATGCTTTTTCATTGTTCTCAGATCCAAGGGTTTGGGTCTGTGGTCACCTATGCAGATTGGTGAGGATTTTTACCAAACCTTTCCCAGGAAGTGGGCTGCAAGGGTTGGGAGGATTTTGGGGGGAAAGACGTGTCCAAACTGCGTTTCCCAGTAAACCCAGTTAGAGTTTGGTGGTGGCAGTGGATATTCCAAGGACAAAGGATAAAATTAAGTTGTACCTTGGGGAAGTTTTAACCTAAGCTGGTAAAAGTAAGCTTAGGAGGTTTTCATGCAGGTCCCCACATCTGTACCCTTGAGTTCAGAGAGGGGAAGGAACCTTGACATGGTGGCAGAGTGGTGGGATTAAGCTGAAATCATTTTGAGATCAATTTGAGATTTTTTGAACTAGAAATACAGATTTTAAAAAGGAATTTTGTTTTCCTTTGGGGCTGCTGGAAAAGAGGTCCAGAAAGCAGCTGAAACTGAAAGCATCTTGTTTTTTCTCTGCTTTGGAGCCAGAGGAGAGACAAAGGAGATTATCTTTGTGAATTGCAGGTTCTCTTTGCCTGGAGGCAGGGTACTTAACTCCTGCAGGGAAATTCACAGTCTTCCAAACCAAAAGGGTTTTTTTTCCCCTAAAAGTAAATGGGGGCGGGGGGAGGGGTGTTCTACCCATTTGCCTGGAGACAAAAGTGGCAGGGGCTTTTTTTTTTTTTTTTAGGATTTTGATTTTCTTTTACAAGGAGCACAAGTTTGAAAAGGAATTTTTTTTTCCTTTGGGCTGCTGGTAAGCAGGTTTCCAAGTAGTTGGAGGTTTTTTCCTTTGATTTGGGGCCAGAGCAGAGACAAGGGAATTGTCTTTATCTGTAGGCTGACAATCACTATCAGAGAACAGGTATTCTATTCCAGCACAGCAAAATTTTACAGCCAAGTTTTGTTTGTTTATTTCTAAACCTCAGGTGTAAAGTTAGTTAAAAAACAGAGGTTAGGATGACAAAATCCACGGCTCGACAAAAGCTGGAATTAGCCAGATTTCAGGTTAAGGAAAAACAAAGGGAACATGAAAGACAGATAGAACTCATGCGGCTGAAGAAGGAGAAGGAAGAAGAGAGGAAGCATGTGGAAGAAGAGAGGGAAAAAGACAGGAAGCATGCACTGGAGATGGAGAAGGTAAAGGCTCAGCAGACTATACCAACAAACCCTAACAATCCTTCTCCAGGTACCACTCCCCATCCCAGAAAGTTCCCCACCTACAAGGCAGGCGATGATACTGAGGCCTTCCTAGAAAACTTAAAAAGGGCCTGTCTTGGATACAACATCTCCACTGACCAATACATGGTAGAGCTGAGGCCGCAGCTCAGTGGACCCTTAGCTGAGGTGGCAGCTGAAATGCCTAAAGAACACATGAACAAGTATGAACTGTTTAAATCCAAGGCGAGAGTCAGAATGGGGATAACACCCGAGCAGTCTCGTCGGAGGTTCAGAGCCCTAAGGTGGAAACCAGACATGTCATTTACCCGACATGCCTATCACATTGTGAAACATTGGGATGCCTGGATATCAGGAGCAAGTGTTGAATCTCCAGTAAATTTGTCCTTCATAATGCAAATGGAACAATTATTAGAGGGGGTTTCTGAGGAAATAGAAAGATACATCCTAGATGGGAAGCCCAAAACTGTAATCGAGGCAGGAGAGATTGGAGCCAGATGGGTGGAGGTGGCAGAGAAGGAGAAAACTGGTCGCAGTTGGAGCGGAGACCAGAAGGGACAACCCCAGACCACATCCTATCACTGGGGGCCACCCAAAGCCCCACCTATCTCCCAATGAACCCTCCAGACCCCTTATCGTTCCACCACCCCATTCTCCAGCAACCCACCTCGCCCCAGTGACCCGTCAGCTGGACAATGTTTTAAATGTAACGAGCTGGGGCATGTAAAGGCCAACTGCCCCAAGAACCCCAACAGATTACAGTTCATTGCACCGGGATCACACCAGAGGTCCGCAGGCCCAGATACCTCCCAGATACCCTTGGAGTGGAGGGAAACTGTAAGTGTGGGCAGGAAGAAGGTCACCGCGTGGAGGGACACCGGAGCACAAGTGTCAGCTATCCATGCTTCCTTAGTGGACCCCAATTTAATCAACCCAGAGATCCAAGTGACAATTCAACTCTTCAAGTCCATCTCTTTCAGTTTGCCTACAGCCAAGTTGCCTGTCCAGTACCAGGGCTGGTCAGGAACGTGCACTTTTGCAGTCTATGATGATTATCCCCATGCTGTTGGGAGAAGACTTGGCCAATCATGTGAAGCGGGCCAAGAGGGTGGGAATGGTCACCCGTAGCCAGGCTAAACAAGCCGTGAGGCCTAGCTCTGTTCCGGAAACTTCTATCAGGACCCGGACAGAGGTGATGGACCCAGACCGCAGGCCAATGTCTGCAACAGCAGTAGTGGATCCAGTCCCAGAGACCCAGACGGAACTAGTCCCAGAACCGGAACCAGCGGAACAACCAGCACCAGACCATTTGCCAGCACTTGCAACCTCAACACCAGAGGGCCCCACCGAACCTGAACCGGCAGCAGCCCATAACCCTGCACAAGAGGCTCAGCCGGAGTCTGAACCCCAACATAGTGTCCCAGCGGAGAGCGGTTCACAGTCAACGGAAACAGCCCCATCCCCTACATCGCTTCCAGAGGGACCAAGCCTAGGTCCGCAATCCAATGAGGAACTGATGTCTCCAGCATCAAGGGAACAGTTCCAGACCAAACAGGAAGCAGATGAAAGCCTCCAGAGAGCTTGGATGGTGGCATGGAGCAACCCACTGCCTCTCAGCTCTTCTAATCGATCCAGGTTTGTTGTAGAAAGAGGACTTTTATACAAGGAAACTCTTTCTGGTGGACACCAGGAAGACTGGCATCCTCAGAGACAGTTGGTAGTTCCAACTAAATACCGGGCCAAGCTCTCGAGCTTAGCCCACGATCACCCTAGTGGCCATGCTGGGGTGAACAGGACCAAAGACCGTTTGGGGGGGTCATTCCACTGGGAGGGAATGGGCAAGGATGTTTCTACCTATGTCCGGTCTTGTGAAGTATGCCAAAGAGTGGAAGACCCCAAGACCAGGTCAAAGCCCCTCTCCAGCCACTCCCCATCATTGAAGTTCCATTTCAGCGAGTAACTGTGGATATTCTGGGTCCTTTTCCGAAAAAGACACCCAGAGGAAAGCAGTACATACTGACTTTCATGGATTTTGCCACCCGATAGCCGGAAGCAGTAGCTCTAAGCAACACCAGGGCTAAAAGTGTGTGCCAGGCACTAGCAGACATTTTTGCCAGGGTAGGTTGGCCCTCCGACATCCTCACAGATGCAGGGACTAATTTCCTGGCAGGAACCATAGAACACCTTTGGGAAGCTCATGGGGCAAATCACTTGGTTGCCACTCCTTACCACCATCAAACAAATGGCACGGTGGAGAAGTTTAATGGAACTTTGGGGGCCATGATACGTAAATTCGTAAATGAGCACTCCAATGATTGGGACCTAGTGTTGCAGCAGTTGCTCTTTGCCTATAGAGCTGTACCACATCCCAGTTTAGGGTTTTCCCCATTTGAACTTGTATATGGCCATGAGGTTAAGGGGCCATTACAGTTGGTGAAGCAGCAATGGGAGGGATTTACACCTTCTCCAGGAACTAACATTCTGGACTTGGTAACCAACCTACAAAACACCCTCCGAACCTCTTTAGCCCTTGCTAAAGAAAACTTACAGGATGCTCCAAAAGAGCAAAAAGCCTGGTATGATAAACATGCCAGAGAGCGTTCCTTCAAAGTAGGGGACCAGGTCATGGTCTTAAAGGCACTCCAGGCCCATAAAATGGAAGCATCGTGGGAAGGGCCATTCACGGTCCAGGAGTGCCTGGGAGCTGTTAATTATCTCATAGCATTCCCCACCTCCAACCGAAAGCCTAAGGTGTACCATATTAATTCTCTAAAGCCCTTTTATTCCAGAGAATTAAAGGTTTGTCAGTTTACAGCCCACGGAGGAGATGACGCTGAGTGGCCTGAAGGTGTCTACTACGAAGGGAAAGGTGCTGGTGGTGTGGAAGAGGTGAACCTCTCCATGAGCCTTGGGCGTATGCAGCAACAGCAGATCAAGGAGCTGTGCACTAGCTACACGCTGATGTTCTCAGCCACCCCAGGACTGACTGAACGGGCATACCACTCCATTGACACAGGTAATGCTCGCCCAATTGAAGTCCAACCTTATCGGGTGTCTCCTCAAGCTAAAACTGCTATAGAGCGGGAGATCCAGGGTATGTTGCAGATGGGTGTAATCCGCCCCTCTGGAAGTACATGGGCATCTCCAGTGGTTCTAGTTCCCAAACCAGATGGGTAAATATGTTTTTGCATGGATTACCATAAGCTAAATGCTGTAACTCTCCCAGACAACTATCCAATGCTACGCACAGATGAACTATTAGAGAAACTGGGATGGGCCCAGTTCATCTCTACCTTGGACTTAACCAAGGGGTACTGGCAGGTACCGCTAGATGAATCTGCCAAGGAAAGATCAGCCTCCACCACACATCTCGGGCTGCATGAATTTAATGTACTCCCTTTCGGGCTGCGAAATGCACCCGCCACCTTCCAAAGACTTGTAGATGGTCTCCTAGCGGGATTAGGAGAATATGCAGTCACCTACCTTGACGATGTGGCCATATTTTCGGATTCCTGGGCAGAACACTTGGAACATCTACAAAAAGTCCTTGAGCGCATAAGGGAGGCAGGATTAACTGTTAAGGCTAAGAAGTGTCAAATAGGCCTAAACAGAGTGACTTACCTTCGACACCAGGTGGGTCAAGGAACTATCAACCCCCTACAGGCCAAAGTGGATGCTATCCAAAAGTGGCCTGTCCCAAAGTCAAAGAAACAGGTTCAATCCTTCTTAGGCTTGGCCGGTTATTACAGACTATTTGTACCTCAATACAGCCAAATCGCCGCCCCACTGACAGACCTAACCAAAAAGAAACAGCCAAATGCCGTTCAGTGGACTGAAAAGTGTCAGAAGGCCTTTACCAAGCTTAAAGCAACACTCATGTCTGACCCTGAACTAAGGGATCCAGACTTTGACAAACCGTTCCTAGTAACCACAGATGCGTCCGAGCGTGGTGTGGGAGCAGTTTTAATGCAGAAAGGACCTGATCAAGAATTCCACCCTGTAGTGTTTCTCAGCAAAAAACTGTCTGAGAGGGAAAGCAACTGGTCAGTCAGTGAAAAAGAATGTTACGCCATTGTCTACGCTCTGGAAAAGCTACGCCCATATGTTTGGGGACGGTGTGTCCACCTGCAAACTGACCATGCTGCACTGAAGTGGCTTCACACTGTCAAACAAAACAACAAAAAACTGATTCAGTGGAGTTTAGCTCTCCAAGATTTTGATTTCGACATCCAAATTTGATTTCGACATCTCAGGAGCTTCTAACAAAGTGGCTGATGCACTCTCCCGTGAAAGCTTCCCAGAATCAACTGGTTAAAATCGTCCTTGAGATGTGGAAAATATTGTTAGTCTTTATGTACTTGGTAGTATATTTAGAGATGCATGTGTCTTATTAACTCTGTTTTTCCTAGAGCTCCAGGAAGAAATCCCAGCCAGTGTTTCACCCTAGCTGAGATTTGTGGGGGCGTGTCATAAATGTAAAGGGAAGGGTAAACCCCTTTAAAATCCCTCCTGGCCAGAGGAAAAATCCTCTCACCTGTAAAGGGTTAAGAAGCTAAAGGTAACCTCGCTGGCACCTGACCAAAATGACCAATGAGGAGACAAGATACTTTCAAAAGCTGGGAGGAGGGAGAGAAACAAAGGGTCTGTGTCTGTTGACATGCTGCTTTGCCGGGGATAGAACAGGAATGGAGTCTTAAAACTTTTAGCAAGTAATCTAGCTAGGTATGCGTTAGATTATGATTTCTTTAAATGGCTGAGAAAAGAATTGTGCTGAATAGAATGACTATTTCTGTCTGTGTCTTTTTTGTAACTTAAGGTTTTGCCTAGAGGGATTCTCTATATTTTGAACCTAATTACCCTGTAAGGTACCTACCATCCTGATTTTACAGGGGTGATTCCTTTACTCCTATT
Organism: Eretmochelys imbricata; assembly: GCF_965152235.1. Taxonomy (NCBI): domain Eukaryota; kingdom Metazoa; phylum Chordata; order Testudines; family Cheloniidae; genus Eretmochelys; species Eretmochelys imbricata. The sequence continues at coordinate 173,308,024 of NC_135573.1, forward strand.
TACTTCTATTTCTATTAAAAGTCTTCTTGTAAGAAAACTGAATGCTTTTTCATTGTTCTCAGATCCAAGGGTTTGGGTCTGTGGTCACCTATGCAAATTGGTGAGGATTTTTACCAAACCTTTCCCAGGAAGTGGGGTGCAAGGGTTGGGAGGATTTTGGGGGGAAAGACGTGTCCAAACTACGTTTCCCAGTAAACCTAGTTAGAGTTTGGTGGTGGCAGTGGTTATTCCAAGGACAAAGGATAAAATTAATTTGTACCTTGGGGAAGTTTTAACCTAAGCTGGTAAAAGTAAGCTTAGGAGGTTTTCATGCAGGTCCCCACATCTGTACCCTAGAGTTCAGAGTGGGGGAGGAACCTTGACAGGGGCAAATCAAAACTTGAAAATATGATTGAAAGATTTTTTTCACAAAAAATAAAGCACAAAATTGACAAATTTTCATACAACTTGAAATGAAACTGAAAACTTTTCAGAAAAATATCTGTTTTCAAAAGGGAAAAATTGTACAAAAAAATTTGAATGCTGACATAACTTTGTCCCAAAGATTTTATAATTTAAAAACACCCTAAAACAGATCCAAAGCAGGGATGGATCATGATGCACATATGTTATAATTTTTTTCATACTTATAAAGCTGGTTGAAATTTTTGCAGAAACTTTTTTTTGGGGGAAAGGAAAGAATGGGACTAGGGACAGGGAGCTAGAGAAGGGGCAGAAAGAAATATGGGAGAAGAGGGAAGAGAGGACATGGAGCAGGGAGAGTGATGGTGGCAGTGGAGGGACACAAACAGAAGAGGCCAGAAGTGAGGGACAAGCAACCAATCAGCAGTCAGAAAATAATATCTAGAGCTCAACTTCTAAAAAGCAGTCTACTGTTATCAATTGGTCCAAAGGCTGTGAAAGTATCAGGTGGGGGATAAGGGCAAAGAATGGGAACCCCAGCTGAGCATCTCTCTGCCCTTTTGATGATGATACTCCCATTGGTTGTGGGTAGGGTGACCAGACGTCCTGTTTTTTGGGACTTTCTTTTATAGGTGCCTATTCCCTCCCCACCCCTGTCCCATTTTTTCCACAGTTGCTATCTGGTCATCCTAGTTGTTGAGTAAATCCCTTCTTTGCCTAAGGAAAGGCTCCACCTCCCAGGATATACTGTTCTGCTTCCCACAGACTATAGCTTTCTAGTAGCTCCCACCAATGCTATTAGCACTAACTACTCAAAGGGGAAACAACCATTTAGAGATACTATTAGAATGAAAGGAGTTAGGTTTGTAATGTCACTTATCTATACATAAATATACTTTCTATGCATGCCAGTGACCGAAGGCTTGATTCTGATCTAATCCCATTATTACTCTAGTATAACTTTCATCTGTAAAGGAGTTATTCCTGATTTAAACTGAATTAGGCCCAAACATGTCCATAGGATTCTGCACTTAAGTGGAGTGCTGTCCCCTCATATAAGAGCTTCCTAAAACTGATTAATAGTAAAATTGCTCTCAGTCAATTCTTTAAGAGCCTTAAAAGCAAAACCACTCATTATATTTATTTAAAAATGGCATGATAATTGCGACTGTTGGATGGCATAATGCTCCCACATGGAGAAAAAGAAATAGAAAAAAAAGTCATTTTAGTTTTGTTTTGTTAAGGCCAGATTCCAATATCCTTCGCCTGAATAGCATTTTGTTCCAGTAAGAGCTCCTTTGTAATCAGTGAGCTAATCATAAGGCATGGTGCTATTTAACAGGGACAATGGTGACATAATCTGGCACCTTGTCAAGAATGAACATCTAAATAGTATCTAACAAGTATCTTGCTGATCACTTCTTCAGAATAAAACCCAACACTTCACATGCTTCACCAACAATAAAAAGGATTATCTTTCCTCATGTTCTACTGATTCATTGTTAACTCCTGTAGTGGCATTATTTGGGTAGTTTCCAAAAATAATGAAGCTTGATTTACAATATCCATGTTTTAAATTTAATATGTTAGCTAATTTTAACACGAGTAGCAAATAATGTTTCCTCTTTCAGTTGAAAGTACATGAAGTACACATTTAGGACAATGAATACCTTGTTAACAGTCACACCCACATGAGTGTGTTCATCTGACTGGAGGGCAGAGCAGCTGGATGAACTGGGTAACAAATCCAAATGGAACATATGTATAATTCACAAAACAACAACAACCTGACTTACTTATTTTATTCATTAGTCCAACATGCTTGATTAATCATATATAAAGTTTTGGTCATTGATGTCAGAAATTTTTATATGAAATAATCGGGGATAACTTCCAGGCAGCAGCCACATCAGTATCATTGGTAAAATAACTACTGGTGGCTGCTGCAATTGATTGCTAGAGAGCAAGTAGAAATGAATGATTCATTGTCTTATTAATAAGTTGCTTAGTTAATGTTTTAATATATCTTATCTTTATCTTCACCTTGCAACACAGTGCTCTGGTGATAAGAAGCAGTCACTGTAAGTGTATCATAAAAATAAAAGTATTTTATATTAGTGACATTTAAGGTCAAGTACTACAGATGCATAGTATAACAATGTACCAATATATCAGAAGACAAGTTAACGTATGCCCTTTATTTTGATCTAGACTATTTCATAAAACCAATTTTCATGCACATGAACATGATGAACGGTACATCCTAGAAACATCCTGACAACATTTACAGGTGGCCCTTGTTGTTATGTGTGGGAGAGGAAAAAAGTATTTGATTTTTTTTTATTTAAAAAAATGTTGCTGGTGGTTGCAAGGGCTGTTTATAAGCTACACTAAATTATTACTTAATTAAACTTTGTGTCAGATAGGAAAAGAGTCCGTGTTTGTTTTCCTCAAGGAATGAATTTTTATTTCAAATGATTTATCTAAAGCTAATAAATGATTACAGTTTATTACCGATTCACTCTGAGGAATATCCTTCTTAGCAGGGAAGAAGATTGCCTTGCTCATGAATACATCTCAGTTCTGTGCATATAACTTTGGTAGCAAGAAACAGAAGCACAGTCAAGCAACTTACAGTACTTTAACAAATGTACTGTTGGTACATAACTTGATCTACCCTTGGTGGAAATGTTTACAACAGAGGTTTCAAAAGTAGGACTGACAGTAAATTGTCAGTGTAGATATCAGCATAGCTATGTCATTTACGGATGTGAAAAGTCTACACCCCGAGAGACATAGTTAAGCCAACCTAGCCCCTGGTATAGACTGCACTAGGTTGATGGAAGAATTATTCTAGCTACCACCTCTTGGGGAGAGAACCCCTCTTCTCACTGCAGTAAGTGTTTACATTGATTTCAGAGTAACAGCCGTGTTAGTCTGTATTCGCAAAAAGAAAAGGAGTACTTGTGGCACCTTAGAGACTAACCAATTTATTTGAGCATGAGCTTTCGTGAGCTACAGCTCACTTCATTGGATGCATACCGTGGAAACTGCAGCAGACATATACACACAGCGATCATGAAACAATACCTCCTCCCACCCCACTGTCCTGCTGGTAATAGCTTAGCTAAAGTGATCATCAAGTTGGGCCATTTCCCGCACAAATCCAGGTTCTCTCACCCCCTCCAAAAACCACACAGCAGGATAGTGAGTTTGTGTGTGTGGTTTTTGGAGGGGGGTGAGAGAACCTGGATTTGTGCAGGAAATGGCCCACCTTGATTATCATGCACATTGTGAAGAGAGTTGTCACTTTGGATGGGCTATTACCAGCAGGAGAGTGAGTTTGTGTGTGGGGGGGTGGAGGGTGAGAAAACCTGGATTTGTGCTGGAAATGGCCCAACTTGATGATCACTTTAGATAAGCTATTACCAGCAGGACAGTGGGGTGGGAGGAGGTATTGTTTCATGATCTCTGTGTGTATATAATGTCTGCTGCAGTTTCCACGGTATGCATCCGATGAAGTGAGCTGTAGCTCACGAAAGCTCATGCTCAAATAAATTGGTTAGTCTCTAAGGTGCCACAAGTACTCCTTTTCTGTTTACACTGAAGTGCTATAGCCGAAAGTTGCTGCACTGCAGCTGTGCTACTGTAACTAAGTATAGACATAGCCTAATTAAGTCAAATAAAGAAGTTATCTGTCTTTCACAACTACTAGGCAGAGAGCCCCATCCAGGAGAAACAGTTCACTCTGATGGCTAAAAAAGGAGAGTTCAACTTGAGATAATCAAAGCAGGTATAGAAACAGGAAGGGGAAGTGGTTCACAGGCTCTCAGGGGAATGAAAACATGCTTTCTTCCACTCACATCTGTGGTGGTCTAGGAAGGTAGAAGCATCCCAAATCAAGCCCTTACAAGAAAGCATGAGGACCTTGAGAAACTTATTTCTTAGTCACGCTGTGTATGCCTCACACTCTGTTTCCATGCTATTCAACCAGGGAGGTCACAAATGTGCAAATAATGGATTTTTTTCGTTTGCTGCCAGTTTAAAAAACAAAAAAACAAAAAACAACAAAAACCACCAATACCACCTTGTTTTCATATTGATTCAAAACTCACAAAATTTGAAAATGTCGGCAAACCAAAAGGTCCAAAAAAGTTTCAGATTAAAAACTTCTCATTTTGATTGTTAAGAAATGCTCATACTTAACATTTGTAAAATAAGTCTGAATAAAATTTTGAAACAAAGAAATTTTGAATCTAAATATCACAACATTTTTGTTTCAAAAATGTAGAAATGAAAAGTTTCAGCTTTTGTTGTTGTTGCTTTGCCCTCTTTTCTATTATTACTATTACACTAGCAATTTGGCAATACTGACACAAGTTTGCAAAACATTTCAGTGTTACCAAATCTGCATTTTTCATTTTTGTCCAAAAATGTTGCCCAATTCTAGAAGTGAGGAGACTCCGAGATATGTGCTGTATCCAAGAGCAACATTTGTCCTAAGTGCTTTCCTTCACAGCCTTGTTTTTTTCCTCTGAAGTCATACTGCATCGTCAATGATAAAACTGCCTGTTGCCCTGGAAAGCTTTGTAATGTCACAAATGAAGCATTATGAACTCACTATATGATTGAATAGAAGAAGCAAAACCCTCTTGTTAATATTGATTAGCAGCACCTGTTATACTAACTCTCATGAAAGTTTGTGCATGGAAGTGCATGTTGCTCTTAAGTTACGCAAATTTAAAAGTTTTTCCTACTATGAAAACCCCTTTAATGACCAGAACAACATTTGCCTACAAATAAAATTTTGCCATTTTTGCTGTGGTCTGACCAGCTGTAGTTTTGACCAACGCCACCCAAAACTGGACAGTTTCAGTTAAATATTTTTTTATTTTGAATTTTCAAGTGTATTTGAACTCTAAATACTAATAGAAACAAATCCAAACAAAGAAAAACAAAAATCTTTGTATTCCCCTGTGAAAAGAAGCCATCAGCACAGCTCTGGTTTCTTTCCCTTCTATGTGCATGTAATAGGGAGCTTGGAGACCAGGCAGCCTAGAAGTTAGCGCATCTAACTTCCGCCTCTTTGGTGCTCTGTCAGGGCAATAGAGGTACCTTTTCCTGACCTTAAGCAGGGGGTCTGTCTTTCCTCCCACATCTGGATCTCCCTTAAGGGAGCATGGTAGGGGTACCCATACCCTACATCTCCACTGGGTCCCAGCCAAGGCCCTGTGAGAAGCAACACCGGCAGGGTCCACCAGCAGTGAGTATAAGTTGCTTCCCTGAGTTACTTCCTACTTATAGGTCCCTTCAGTCCGGGGCATGGCCCCTGTAGTCCAAACACTTAATCACCTTACAACTAAAGAGTCCATAAGATAGGACTCTGCAGGACCTGCTGGTTCTCGAAGGAGAAGGCCCTGCCTCTGGGCCTTACCTGTTCTGTGGTCCCTTCTCAGGCTCACTCTTCTGGCTGGCTTCCTGGAGAAGAATTCCCCTCTCCTGCAGCCTGTCCACAACTCTTTGACTGGGCCTCTGAGCTCCTTTTAAGTCGCTCCTCCAATCAGAGCATGCTTGGCAGGGCAGGGCTACCTGGGTGCAGTACTGCCTTTTAATATCTTCAGACTCAGTTTGTATACCCCATCACAGTAAACAAGCAATTCATTTTTCCTGAGGAGAGAATCCTGTTTCAAAATACTGACACAAGTTTGCAAAACATTTCAGTGTGACCAAATCTGCATTTTTCACTAAAAAATGTTTTGTCCAAGGGACCTCAGGAGATCGTCTGGTCCAACCCCCTGCTCAAAGCAGGGCCAATCCCCAATTTTTGCCCCAGATCCCTAAATGGCCCCCTCAAGGATTAAACTCACAACCCTGGGTTTAGCAGGCCAATGCTCAAATCACTGAGCTATCCCTCCCCCAGATATTATGGGATTTCCATGGAAATCCCTCTTCACAGGTAAGGGGATTATTTTCTTATTTCTATAGCTCCCTCTTTCTGATGATCTCCAAGTGCTGTAGACATAAAGGGTTAAATCTTGTCCCCATTGAAGTAAATGGCAAAACTCACACTGACTTCAATGAGGCCAGATTTTCACCCAAATCAATGGAGCCTTCCCCCCCCCCCCGCCCCCGCCCCCGCCTGCCCGCCACTGGAGAGGTAGGTAATAATGTCCCTACTTTACAGCTGGAGAAGTTGAAGCAAAGAGATTAAGTGATTTGCTCAAAGTTATGCAAGAAGTCTGTGGAAGAGGAGAGAGTAGATTACAGTTCTTCCAGGCCCATGTTTTAGTCATTTGTAGACTGATGCCAAAGTTAAAAACTTGGCCCCATTTAAGTCAATTGCAAAGATCCCAACAATTTCATTGGGGCCAGGATTTCATCCTTATAATTTAGCAGGACTCAAGAATGGATTAGACATTTTTCTGAATGAGAGTATTCACAGTTACACAGGATGAAAAGAGGTTATATACATATTTCACAATATGAGCTAATTAATAGACTACGGGAGCAACCTGATTGTGTGCTCATTTGTGGCTTTCTTGCACCTTCCTTTGAAGCATGTGGTAACAAGCCATTTTAGGGCTTGTCTACATTGCCCTGCAGTTTGGACTACAAGGGGTCTGAACAGCAGTGTGCACCAAAGTGCTGGGTGGCACTCCCCCATGTGGATGTTGCGGGTCCAAACTAAAAGTTTCCTTGTTCATGTTAACAAAGTCCTCCTCAAACAGGATTACATTAATGTGAAGCTTGTACCTTTTAGTTTGTACTTTGGTATGCATTGCTATTCACACTCCTGTAGTCAGAACTGCAGACACAGTACACACTTAGCCTCAAAAAGAGGATCCTGGTCTAGACAGACCACTGGTCTCATACAGTGTTACAACTGCTATATTTCTACACTACTGTAACCCCTTTGAGGGTTTAGAGAGCATGGCCCCTTTCAGGGCTGACTCTAGGTTTTTTTGCAGCCCCAAGCAAAAAAAATTTTGGCTCCCCCCCCCCCCCCCTTTTTTTGGCTTTTACACGTTTGCATTTTGCAATGGTTGTTTTGTTTTGTTTTGACAATTTAAAATTTAAAAAAAAATGAAAACAGAGAATTTGTAGCTAGTGAAATAAAACAATTTCCTACTAGTGTACTCATTTAATTTTAACAAAATCACAATTACAAACAATGTGGGCTCAACTATACACTGTAATGAAAAACGTTTGTCTTCCAGTGCGCCCAGTTTCTCATAAATTAAAACAATTTATATGAACTGAATTTTTCTGGTTTTTACACTTGTGTAGTCTTTTAATAATTCAGTGAAATCTAAATTTTTTGCTGTGGTACTTACAATTGAAATTAAATGTGAGTCCTGACAAATGATTTTAAGACATGGTGGACCTCAAATCATTGTTTAGTAATTTCAGTTTTGAGAAACTGCACTCCCCAAAAGCCACTCATACTGGTAATGTTAAAAGAATGCATAATGCAATAGCAGTGTTTGGAGTGAAAAAATCGTTTCTTGCTATAAAGTCTAATACTTTTAGAGGAGAAGTTTTAGGACTTATTAGCTCAGATAAAAAGCTATTAATTCATCATATAATTTTACTCCATCAGTGTCAGCAGCGTTATCAGTACTGAGCGCTAAATGTAGGTCTTGGCAGTGCTTCATGAGGTCTTCTTTGGAAAACTGATTTTTAATATTTCTAATAGTGTCTATCCTGCTTTCCCATCTAGTTTGACTTAGAGGTTTAAGTGTGAGTATTTGTTCAAGATGCTTCTTCAAGACTGTCCAACGGTGTGTGGAAGCACTAAAAAAGTTGTAAATTGTTTGCACTGTGGTAAAATATGAAAACGACATCTTTAGATGATCTGGTGGCATCACTGACAACCAGATTGAGTGAATGCGCATGGCAAGGAATGAAAAAAGCTTGATTATTTAAATTCAATATTATTTGCTGTACATCTGCATGTCGTCCTCGCACGTTTGAGCCATTATCATACCCTTGACCGTGCATATTTTCTAAAGGTATTCCATAGTGTTCCAATCTCTGTAGAATTACATCTGTGAGGGCTCTCCCAGTAGTTTCATTCACTGGTATAAATTCTAGAAAGTGTTCACAAATTTTCACTTCTGCATTTTCCATCAATTTTCACAAATCATAAAATTATTGACATTTGCTCGGTTTTGCTCAGATCTTGAGTACAATCAACTATAATTGAGTAATATTTGGCATGTTTCAAATCCGATAAAATTTAATTACGCACTCCATTCAAAATTAATTGTATTATCTCATTTTGTGTATTTTTACCCAAATAATGGGTGTGAATCTCTCCATCTTTCACTCTTTGTACATGCCCAGCCATAACACTATCAAATGTTGCCAATAACTCAACCAATTTCAAAAAATGTCCATTGTTATTCTCATATAAAATATCCGAGGATCCATGGAATGTGAGGCACTATTCAGCTAGGAAATTAACAATTGCCAGTAAATGTTCCAACACAGCTTGCCAACGTAGAATTTCTGAGTTTAGTAGACGTTGCTGTACCGCACCAATTGTTGTACCGGAACGTAATCTGTTTGACAGCTAAATCCAATTGGTCAACGAGCGTAAATGATTTATTGATGTTTCATGTTCTTTCAAATGCTGATGCAAATTTTGCCAGTCATTAAAACCTGCAGTTCCCAGAAGAACGTCCGAGTTACAGAACAGTTTCCAGCACAATCAAAAAAATACATCTTTGGTCTGTGAATATACTAACCACGATCTATTAATTTGTTCCCCATTTTTCATTTTTTTCTTCATACTGTATGGCATAGATCGATGACTCAACCCATTAAATGGATATTCAAATGTAGGATCTAGTTTTGAAGGACCTTTTTTCACAATAATCATTAGCATTGCATCAGTAACTATTGTCGGCCATTTACTTGGATCCGATCCTATGTCAGTCTCTCCACCTTCCACTAATTGTTCTTCAGTTTTAGATTTGGATAACAGTTCTTCATTTCTGGACTCTTCAGCTGAAGAAGTAAATCTTTGGATGGATTGTGATTGTTTGTCTTTATCAGTTAGCGAAGATAATCTTTGGTCAGATTGTGGTTCATCTTTATCAGCTGATGAAGATAATTTTTGGATCGATTGGTCTTCATCAGTTGATGAATAATCACTTTCAGTGCATTGCTTAGAGCCTTCTCTTTGATTGTTAACTTTTTAAAAATACTTATTTGAAGCACAAGATAGTTTCTCTAATTCTTTTTGCTGTTTCTCTCTTTGTTGCCAGTAGGCAGCACCAGAAAGTTGTTTTCATTTTTGTCCTGGCATTTTAGCCCTATAACCACCGGCACCAATGTGATATGGAAATTGGTATGAACGGTGCCGATAGGGCGGCACAGTACACACAAGTAATCATGATTCCTGATTTAATTAATCAATAACCATTAACGTTTACACATTTACGCACGTTTACATTATGAGTGACCGTGTCACGACGTGACACGATATTTTTCACATCACGCTCCTATCGCACTACTGGAGATTTTTTTGATCTTCATGTTTTTTGTACAAAAAAAAAAAAAAAGGATGGCCGGAATGCTGCCCCTGGAAATGTGCCAACCCAAGCACATGCTTGCTTTGCTGGTGCCTAGAGCCAGTCCTGGCCCCTTTAAATCTTTTTCCTGGGGGTCCGGGGGGGGGGGGGGAGTGCTGACTGTTCCAGAGGGAGGAAGTGCTGTTCGGGGGGAAGGCAGCAGAGCGAGAGGGGAGAGTGACAGGGGTGTATGTCTGGAGCTCCAGACAGAAGAGCTGCAGCAAGCAGGCCCTCAGAGAGTGAAGCAGCCAAGAAACTGCCTGAAGCCTGGGAGGGACAGAGCGGCAAATCAGGGACACCCCAGGACAGGAGCCAGGAGGAGCACTGTGCCAGGGAGGAATTGCCCAAGGAGGACAGACTGGAGCTGGACCCAGTATCACTGCTGCCCAGAGCTGCATGGGGCCATGAGTACTGGAGCTTGTGACTTTGCATTGGGAATAAGGAGGGAGGCTGTTAGCTATTTAAGTGGGGAGGTTGTCGCTCTGTGTGGCTTTGCAGAGAGTGGCAGAAGAGGGCACTGGAGGGGTTTGTTGGGGAAAGTTTACTGGCGCCGAAGATGACCAGGAGCACCCAAGATGCACCACTGGATTGGAACTTTTCCCAGGACTCCTGAACTATGTGTGCAAATACATTGCTCAGTGTCTGCCCTTTCAGACTGTGGTAACACTGGGCCTGTGGGGCCTTGAGTTGAATGCAACCCTGTTTTACCGCTTCCCTTATATTTCCCTCTGTTGTTTTTCTCCTTTCATTCCTCTGTAAATAAATATGTCCCTTTCCTATATTCATAGTGCTTTCCAGTGGGTGGGTGTGTTCACTCTGAGGGGGCTGGAACAGGTGCCCCAGGGGTGGAAGGGACTTTCCCTGCTGCATTCCTGCATGCGCTTTCTCTTGGCCAGAGCTGCCCAAAGAGCAGACTCCATCTTGGCCACCGGGCTTCTAAAATTACACTGAATTACCTCCTGTTCCAAGTTATATTATGTACTGCAGTCAGTGATATTTGTTCTGTGTAGAACTAGTCAGGACTTTTGCTACAAAACTGTTTTTCATCAGAAAATATCCATTTGTTCAAACTGAAACTTTTTCACAGGAAAGGGTTAGTTTCAATTAAACTTTCGTCAAGAAGGTTTCACAGGTCCAGGATGGAATTTCTGGTCAATACCTCAGAGGTTACAGCACTCGATGCAGGACAGCCAGGTGCAAGTCCCCAACCTGTCTGACTCAAACCAAGAAGCTGAACCTTTGTCTCTTACATCTCAGGTGAATGCCCTAACCAACAGGCTATTGGCTATTCTAGTGGGGGCCTCTCAATTTTTCCTGTTGGAGCTGTTCCATTTTGTATAAATATTCATTGGACCAGAGAAAGACTGACTCTATAGCCAGATGGTTAGGACACTGGGATGTGAGAGATACAGATTCAAGTCCTTTCTCCAAATAAGACTTAAACATGAATCTCCCACATCTCAGGTGCATGCCCTATGCACTAGGCTCTTGACTATTCTGATGTGTATGTGTCTCATGTTCATCCCAATACAGAACAGAAAAATATTTTGAAATCTTAAAGATTTTTCAGATGGAAAAGTTTCCCACCCAACTTTGTTTTGATCCCTGTTTTACAGGGTTTTTACAACTACAAGAAATGTACAAAATTTCCAGAATAATTAATTTTACAATGTTTCATCAGACTTCAAAGGAAAATTTGATAATGTTATATTAATATAATAAACAGATATAAAAGCCATATTTTAGACAGAAAAGAGGCCTTTTATTAGTAACAGTAGGTATATTTTAAAGATGGTTGAGGATCCTGAAGCTTCCAAACGATGGTTTTGCAAGCAATTGTGATAACATAATGCGGAAAGCAATGTAGTTCTTCTCTGCAATTTCATAAATTGAGTCATCCACAGGGAATGCCATTAATTATGTAAAGACTGATGGGGCTTCATTCACTTGATTTCTTCCTGAACCACTTGACTCCACACTGTTTAATTAAGCAATAGTAAATGTGGTGGCAAGGAAGAACTTGCATTGTCAGTGAACAATGCCAAAGACTTCTTGGGATTACATACTGTATTCAGATCTGCCTCCACTTTAAGCTTTGTGCATCTTAAATAAACTCCTATTTATTATCCTACTAGAGATCCCATTGTTAATGGAAATGCTGTCAGGTATATTACTGCCTTCAACATAGGTATTTTGAAAGTAGCAAGGAAGTACACATTGTGTCATTAAGTAACAGCTCTAAGTATACCTCTGAGAAGTTTCTGACATATATGGCAAGTGTACCTTGGGCACCACTGTTTAGGAGCATGCAATACATGGTCCCATCTGTAGCAGCTACTGCCAGTTCTCCTGACTGATAAGCTACATTAAAAAGGAAGGGCTGTGTCCTAGAGGTTGCTAGCAGGGAACAGTCCTTGCATTTTGCTATGTGTAGGCTCTATCATTGTGGCTGTCCGTCCCCACTCCCCAAACATATAGTTCAAATGAGTGGAAAGCTTCCTTGCGTCCTCTCAGTTTTGCACATCCATGAAAGAGTCAGCCCAATCTTGCCCTTCTTGTATTTAGAAAGAGGCATAGTTTCCTGATCTGGTTACAGGACAAGAACCCCAATACATCTGAATTCCAATCCTTGATGTGAAACTAACTCCTTCTAGGAACTTAGGCATGTCACTTATCTTCTCAGTGCCCCAGTTTCTCTTTATGCAAAATGGGATAACAACTGACCTCCCAGAGGTGTTGTGAAGAACAGTGTGTGAGAGAGACTGGAAGATGAAAAATGCAATATAAAATTTAAGTATCTTTAGACCCTCACTATGTGGATTTCACTTGCATTAATAAATTACCACCTGTGGGAACTCTACATACATGTCCTGGGGAATAACAGACCCTTGAAATATTACATATACAGTATAGACATTCATCATAATTCTATATTGATCAATGCCACAAAAATCACAATTGAGAATTCCCAGATCTGTAGTAAGAAGACTGTATTTGAGACATTTTAACTACATATTCTATAGTAATAACTTGATAGTATAGATGTCATTCTTTCCTATTATCATACAGCATGGATCTAGATTACAATATTGCTTTTCCCTTCTATTTTCCTTTTCATCTACTTATTTTGGCACTAGGGGTCAGTATAGGCACAGAACAAATCTGGCCACTGTAGAAAAAAAAGCCAGTTTCTGGGCAATATTCTTCCAGTGACATCATGCTCGCTAGTGACTTTCAAAACAGTTGTTTTTGTTGAACGAAACAGGCTTACTGTGCTGCACTAATCCCATCTGCTATTATTTGCTGAACCTGAATTCTGTCTGAGAACAGTTTTTCTAATGTAGGAACCTAAACACACTCACTTTGTTCCCCGAGTACTCAGGCATTCCCTACTGCCACTCCTACTTTGTACTATGATAGGATATCAGAAAAAAATCTCCCCAAATAAATAAAATATCCAAGAAAACATCTCCCGGTATCTCACTGACTGCAATCAAAGTGTATGCAAAACAAAAAATGTTCTACCAACTGCGTCTTTCTCTCTCTCCTTGTGTCAGACTTTTTAACCATTAACTATAATAACGATGCCTTTCTTAATACTATGCCTAAATTAGATTGTAAATTCATTGAGGAGAGACCTAGATTCTGTTCACAATTATGCCAGTGCATCTACGGAATAATTCTATTAGTCTATGGAGTTACACCAGTATAAAAATTGACTTGAGATCATATTAAGCTCTTTGACTTGTTTCACTTGTAGCATGAGCAATTAGGGGACTGTACGAAGAATATTAATAATAAAAATATTAGTGTATGATACAAGTCTAGCTTCACAAAGGGATTTAGGTAATTAATTTACTCTTTATGTTCATAAATCCAAAATTTAGATGCTGAACACCCTCATTCAGCCTCCTAGCCCAGTAAGTGCCTCAGTTTCCACCAAAAAGTCTCTGCCAGTGATCATGTACAAAAATAACTAACTAATAAGTAAGTCCTGACATCCAGCACCAAAACTCATGCCTAAGCCCTGGGTTAAACCAAGGGTTCCACTGCTTTTCTCACATGTGGGGCCCAAGCTGGTAGAGATGTTCGGAGGCTGACAGAGTATAACTATTGAAGTGGGCTCTGCATAAAACAGCTGGAAGTGTTGGTGGGGCTCCTCTTTTACTCAATAGCCCAGTGGTTACAACACTCATCTGCAATGTTGGAGACCTGGGATTCAAGTACACCCTCTTCTTGAGAGGAGCTATGATGAGAATCAGGTCTCCCACCCACATTCTGGATGAGTGTCCTAACCACTGAGATATTCCAGTTTCTCCTGTTGAAGCTGTTCCACTTGGTATAAAAATAATGAAACATTCCTCAGAACAGGGACTTGAGCCTGACATGCCAACATTCCTGGAGAAGGCCCAAACCACTGTCTCATATAGAGGCATTTTATACCCTTACTGGCAAAATGAGTACTTCACAGTCTAGTCAGTTCCTATTAAGAAGTAAATGCTTTGTCAACTTAAAGAAAACTATAAGCTATTCACGGCTATTGCTCAGATTCTAAGATCCATGGGGGAAAAAGTAGGTTAATCTCTTAACATTGACAGCATAAAAGTCAGGTGGTTCCCTCAAATTACTAATTTGTTTATAGCTGAAGCCAGTAAAATGATCATTAACACTGAAAATGAAACCAGCCAAAACTGATAACTGAAACATGAGACCTCGAAGAAAAATATATATATAGTTATTTTAAAAGTGAGCATTTCTCCAGAACTACCACATAGCGGTATCTGACATAATGTAGCATTTCCCTACACTTAGAATTGGAAAAGTTGAAATAATTTAAGATCTAGTATTTCTTTTCCTGAGTGGCAGAAATATTGCCAAGTGCCAGGAGAAGACCAGACTTCACATTATTAGAGTCTCATACAATATTGACTTCCTATGGCAAAAATCTCATTACATCTTCAAACCCTGATAGTAAAAGATTCAGTTATATTAGGGTTCTTGCAGATCCTTAATGTACAGTCCTAACAGATACTTACTATTCCATATGAAGAGCTGGTTTTTAGTATGACAAAGTGGATATAAAGTACGGAACGTTAATCCAGTTAAGCATTTCTGGGAATTTATCCCATACATAATATGGAAAAGGGAACCAGAAAATGCACTGTTTTTATTTGATGTCGAGTAATTCAAAGGGTAAAATTGGATTCTACAATTTTTTGGATAAATTCCATTTAAGCAAGAATGAATTTGATCTATTAATACTTCACATTTCTATTGTGCATTTCGTCTAAAGATCTCAGAGTGCTTTACAAACAGCATGAAGAGGTGGTAGCAAGTCTATATTTAAGGTTGTAATTATCCTATCGTTTTACTCTCAGTTTCCACTTGAAATTTGGCAGGTATTATCTCTAGCTAGGAAATTTTCTGTGAAAAATTTAAGATTGGACACTTGCAGAGTTGTAGGTCAGGAGAGAAATGGGTTGCAAGTGTTACAAAAATACAGGATTTTGAAAAAATAAAGTATATTAAGCTTTTGGAGAATCTATTAATTTTCTTGATGAAAGGGAAGGAGGAAAAAAAAAGGCGAGCGGAGGGAAGCCACATAAGGTTAGATTGAAATATCTTCAGGCTAGGGACTGTCTCTTACTATGTAACGCCTAGCACAATGGGGTCCTAGTCTCAATTGGGTTGTCTCGGCTTCCACTGTAATACAAATAATAAATAGTAATGATCCTCACAAAAATGGCTTGTACTAAACAATGTTAATTTTTAGTGCTAGATGCACAAGGCTAGTGCATAGTACTATTGTTCTGTTAGGAGGAGACTAGTAGCAGCAGAATCTTATAGTAGCTTTGAAGGGCCCCAACCATTATTGAGGCCCCATTATGCTAGTTGCTGCATGTGCACAATCAGAGATTATCCCTTGTCCGAAGACATTGCAGTCTAACCAGATGTGTCTTACCCCTTTTTTCTCCTTCCCTTCCATCAAGAAAATGTGTAGATTCTCCAAAAGTGTAATGCACTTTATTTTTTTTCCAAAATCCTATCTCTCTGAAATGTATATAAACATCCAGACAAAGGATAAGACAAGAAAGCATTATCCCCATTTTACAGATGGGGAATTCAGGCACAGATTAATTAGGGGCCTTATCCAAAGTACAATACACTCAGTGGATGGACTCTATTGAGCTTTACTCAGAAATAGAAGAGGACAGATTTAGCCCCAACTTTGTACGCTTCCTCTTGAAACGATGGTCTTGTAGTTAGACTGAGACTCAGAAGATCCAAGTTAAGTTTCTGATGCTGAAAGACATCTTCTGTGATCTTGGGCAAGTCACTTACGCCTGACCAAAAGCACACTGAAGTTGATCAAAATCTTCTGAGAGTTCAACGTTTGGGGTAAATTGGGGTAAACGCCATCCAAGCCTGAGTATATGGGCTTTGTACAAAAGTTCTAGTGGCAGTTATATGGAGTCGATTCCTATACCCAAGCCAGCTGGTGAACACAGAGCAACTGCACAGCTGTTCAACTTCCAATATTACAGCCCAAATGAATCTAACGCTTTCCATAGAAAGAGACAAAAATATTGTTCTCTCAAGTGAATGACCACTGTTTAAAACATATATGCCATGTAAAGTCTTGAAAGTTTGAATGCAGAATCTGTTTCTTAACCAAAATTATTTTAGTCCATCTTCTGTGCAGACCACTCTATTTACGAAGGCTGGGCAGCTGGTGAGAATTATTTCTGTATTCATTCTTTTTCATTAAAAAAAAACATGGAAGCCTATGTTTTGAAGGAACAATACAACATTAAAGAATTTCATGTATTTTGCAAACATTAAAAAAAGAAAAAAGAAACAGAGTTCAACTTCTGAGTCTGCAAAACTTGAAAGTTCCCTGTTATATGCATAAACAACTACTTAATTCCAAAACAGAAAGTACTTGAGTGCAAATGGAGAAGGATGAAGGAAAGTGGCTGCTGGATTGTAACCAGGCTTAGTATTAAGACTGATTTGGTTTGTTTTTATATATATAAATGGACTTGAAGGAAGCAAGTAAAATCAAGAAATTTGCTCAGAATATGAAATAGGTAGAAGTATGGAGTGGAACAATCAGTTATGAGGTAGATAGAATATATTCAGAATAATCTGGTGATTAGGGGTACGGCCATATGGCACAAGTGTCTAATACAATTTAGTACAGAGACAGAAGATGATAAAGTCAGGGAGAAGAAAATTAAGGCCAGTAGATACCTGTTTACAAATGTCACTGGTAAAATGTGAAGATTGCACACTTCCCTACTTCTTTTTCTGATGCAGCTACCCCATTTTCTTTGAATACAGCTATCAGTTTGTTATACCCTTTTAAAACAAACAAATTTTGAGTGATGTTCTTGCAAAAATGCAGTTTCCACCCCCAATAAATCCATACAACTAATTACATATTGTTCTTGATGCTACTAGATATTTCTTACTTAAGTTAGATGTATATTTACAAATATGATTATATGGCCACAGCTTATCTATTGTCTAATACAAAGTCCTTCAAATAAGGATAGATTCTAGTACCTTGTAATGGGGTCTACAAACCCCATACTGAACGTAGACAAAAAGGGGAGGGAGCCTCTCCTGTTTGCAGGTAAGGAGCTTGACCACACTCACAGGCAGCTGCCAGAGCTGCAAATCATGGAGGCAGATACTCACAACTGCACCCAATATAAGAAAAGATCTATTACAAAGGAGAGACTGTAGAGCTAGAAGGGGAGATAGACAAGCCTAGGACAGCAAAGGGGGCAACACCCCTGCACCAGGTTGTCTCCCTGAGCACAGCTAAGAGACACTTCTAAACTCAGTCAAAGGTAGAAGTCAAAGAACTGGGGTCCAGGTGAGGACAGCAGTGATCCTTCAAAGGACCACAGTAGGAGCCAGTGACATACCCTTACTCATGTTGGCTAGCAGCTTAGTCCACAAATAGTCCCACTGACTGCATTGAGTCTATTTGTGAGCTAAGGTATTCCTGAATATGAGTAAAGGTCTCAGAACCTTAGAAATGAAAGTTTTAGGCTGTACCTTTTATCTATAAATTTGTCTTAACATGAATTACACAGAGTCGAGGCCCCATCATATGGCAGGATATAATTTACAAATCTTCTACCCACTTGTGGTTATTCTGCATGTCAAATTACGTTTCCATGTCCAGACCATTACTGTTTGTGTGTGATGTTGTTTTATCTTTTCACCGCCTCAGCACCATTTGAAGAGCTGTTAATTTTCTTGCAACTTACTATGAACAGAGACTAATTTCCATCGTTTCAGAAAAAGAAGGAACTTGAATGAGCATACCAACAGAGGTCATTGTTTGCTGCGTTTTGCAGCTTTGTTAGGAATACTTTGTGCAGTATAGCTGAGCACAAGTTAAACTGCATTCCTAATTTAAAATACACACATGACCTATTACCATTCCTGTTGGTTACCAGGTGACAGATCAGAACAAACAAAGCCATGTAACATCTGAATACCACTGTATGTTGATCAGGAAAACAATTTCCATTTGACAGACAAGTTATTATAAGGATTGCATTGTGATAACACCTTTTGAGTAAAATTTTGATACTGGTTATCTGCTTTTAACTCCCATTGTCTTCAACAGGACTTGTAAATGCTTGACACAGCAGAATTTGATGCATCTATTTTTAATTAGGAATGAGCACAGGGCCAGATTAAAGCATGAGCATAACTGGGGTTCTAGCACTGGTCCTGGAGTCACACTTCCAAACCAGAATCTCAGCTTTCAAAAAAAGGGTTTTCAGCACTCATGGTTGTTTGTGACAAAAAGCTTGAAAACATGAAGTGAGTATAACCAATACAATTAATCTGCCTGAATCTGCAGAGAGTCTGAAACTATAGCTCTGAGAGGTGTGACTTGCCTCATGCATCTTAATGGAGTGTTCAGTCCAAAACCTAGTGCTTTTGAGGGGGACCAACACTATAGCAGAAGAGGACTGGGAGTGGTCAGGTGAATACAAAGGGCCCCATCACCCTAACATATAAGGTAAGCATGAAGTGGGTGAGACTGTTGCCACTCCTGGGAAGGATAAGTTGGCCCCCAAGCTGCTTCCAACTCCTCAAAATGGGAAGGGATTCCCCTGCTACTCCTAGTGGGAAAATGTGGCCACAGTGCAGGCCTGTATCATGGTATTCTAAGGGCACTGGACTCTCAGTCAAGCCCTGCAAGGATTTGCTGAAGGTTTCAGTTGAGCTAAGCAACCAAAAGCTGGATGCACAAAGCAAGCTTGCCAAACTACCCGAGTGCTAACTTGGGCTGAATGCCTCATAGGAGGTTCTCACAGTATTTACAACACTTCCTGTTCACTAGAAATACAGGGAGAAATCGCTTCCTTGTGATATTTTTACACTTCTATATCCACCCAAATGGAAAAAAGGATGTCTAGGTCTATGAAAAAAAAAAAAAAATCTATCCTCCAGGATAGAATTCAAATTGGGTTCAGGGATGAAGATTAAAGTCACATGTTTTATCCATACCTGTCTGCTCAGCCCTACTTTTTAATAACTTTAAAATACAGATGCAAGTTTTAAAATGTTAATCAACACTGGAAGCATGAAATAGTGTTATCATAATACTTAAATTGTAAGTCTAGCTCCTCTGGAAACAATAAATCAGGCTCGCTGTAATTAAACTTTCAAGCCTTGAGTATTTAAAACAGATTCATAAAACAAAAATCTTGTGGCATTTTTAAAGCTATTGCTCCCAGTTTACCTGACTGAGTTTAAATTGTAAGGGCATTGTCAGACCTGAATTTTAAAATGTCACTGCAGTTACATACCTGATTTTCTGATAGTTTCACTATCAATTTTTAGAGGAAATTTGTTTGAATTTGTTTGATGAAAATTTGATTGGCAATTTAAAAAGGAAAACAAACAGACAAAGGGAAGTAAAGTTGCCATAGCATTTCTTCAGTTTATCGACTACAATGTTAGGCCTTGTTCCTGCAAACATATGTACAGTTGAGTAAATTGGTATTACAGTAGAACCTCAGAGTTCCAGACACCTTGGGAATGGAGGTTGTCTGTAACTGACATGTTCGTAACTCTGAACATAGTGCCGTTCAGGCTCCAGATCCAGTAGCCAACACTCCAGGCCCGGCTTCTGCAAGAGCTGAGCTCCCTACTCAGTGCCCGCAGGAGTGAGTGAGTGTGTGAATGGCTGAAAGCGGTGCAGATCCCAGCACTGCTCCTGCTGTGCTGGCTCTGACTGCCACGGGCTTACAGTATCTTGCTGTAAGTGGCTGCCCCACACGTGGAGGTAGGGGTAGGGTGGGGACAGGCAGCCCAGATGTGCCTACTTTGAAGATGCAATACTGGTACAGTATTTGCTTTTTTTTTTTTTTTGGCGTGTGTGTGTTTTTGCTGCTGCTGCCTGATTGGTTACTTCCAGTTTCACATGGTGTCCAGTTAACCGGTCAGTCTGTAACTCTGGTGTTCATACCCTTGAGGCTCTGCTGTACTTAGGCCTTTGGGGAAGAAGCAGGCTATTCATTACACTTGTGCACGGTGCCTAACACAACTGAGTTCCAATTGATGGACTTTACATGCTAGCAAAATGCATATGAAAAATATGCATATGAACCATCCCTGTGAAATCAGTGAGGCTACTCGTGGGAAAGTAAAGTTTGAATGATTGTGGCCTTATTTCATAAGGCAGCGGGAATGTGAAAAAATGATGGAATGTGTTTTTACTTGAAAGTTTCTTAAATCATTCTAGTTTTATAGGTTTCATTACATCTGGCATCAAGACAAATAAGATATTAAAACTCTGAACATATCATATATAGAAGCTGGCCTTTGCAAATTGCCCAGAGTGGATCTCTCTCCCCAAGAGCCATGCATACAAGAATAAATATAGGCAAGAGAAATCTGACTGTCTTGGATAAAAGAATAATATAGCGATATTCAAAAAACAACAACAAACCACCACTGAAACAATATACTCCATTTCTTAATGAGAGAAAAAAATTCCTTCTACTCAAAAACTTAATGATTTATACAAAGGGAGGGCTGAACTAGGCTAGCATGGAAGCTAAAACATTATTTTCCATTTCATCTTAACAGCTCAAAGCACATTTACAAACATTTGATTAAGTCTCAACACCCTTTTAAGGTAGGTAGTATTTAACCTGTTTTACAGATGGGTAAACTGAGACACAGAGATTTAGACACAAAATATTGGTATTAATAACATATTTCCAGTTTATTTTCCTGCATCCACAGCCTGATTACAGAGAATCACCATGCAACAATTGACAAGGAGCTGGGTCACTGCTACTACTGGGCATATTAGATTGCTGCACCTGTGCATGGTTTTGACCATAAGAATCCACTGACCACAAAATATTAACAAATCCAATTCCACCTTTATGTTTCATCGTAGAAAGCTGCTTCAGGGCTCTGCTCTATAGTACACTACTGTGAACATTGTCCCTTATGTGCCCAGGCAGGGCCACTCAACATTTGGCCTCATGTAGACAAGGACCATGTGACGCATCCTAGGGGGCAAGTTACTGGTAGAGCTTGGAATAAAAGTGAGGCTCCCTTTCCATAACCACTTGACAGCACAATCACACTATAAAAACGCAAGAGTAAAGGTAAGATCTAATTTCACTTCCTGAAGCATTTTCATACCCATAAGCACAATTAGGACTTAGAAAACAGCAAGGTGTCATTGTGCACCTTAATGAAGGTCACTTGAACATGGTGGAAATAACCTGGAGAGAAAGGAGAATTATGCTTCAAAGGGTATATCATCCACTCGCTTTCCACCAGGTGATAAAAAGTGTCAAATGTATGTTTCCAGATTGATACCCCCAGTACTCTGGGGCCAGTCCGGCATTGCTTGAATGTGGAAAGTGGCGCACACAGACACAATATATATATAAAAAAAAGAGCTGGCTGAGATTTTCCAAATTTTGAGGGTGACAGTGTCAGTTTTTGAAAATCAATTTTCATGGAATAAATCCTGATTTTTTTTTTTATCAAAAAAAAAAAAAGGTTTGTTCAGGCATACCCATTCTTTGTTGCCACTCCCCTTGAAGACTTACTAATTATTAGATACGATCAAAACCCAGGAAATATTTTGTAAACCAAAATTGTGAAAAATTCCTCCCTTTGGTTTTTGTCTGTCAAACTTCAATTCTTCAATAACATTTTAACTGACATTTTGAAATTCAAAAATTGTTCACCAGCTTTGCTAAGAGATCACTAAAGATGGTATTGAATGAAGTAACCTAATGCATAGCTTTCCCTGTGCCTAAGAGTAGCCTCTACTGATATTAGCACAACAGCGAAACAACTTGTGTGCCCCGTTACTCCTG
The DNA here is from genome assembly GCF_965152235.1 of Eretmochelys imbricata. Classification (NCBI taxonomy): domain Eukaryota; kingdom Metazoa; phylum Chordata; order Testudines; family Cheloniidae; genus Eretmochelys; species Eretmochelys imbricata. The sequence goes on from NC_135573.1 coordinate 173,330,393, forward strand.
CACAAGGACTCGCAGGACCAAGGATTCCAGAGATTCCAGTTTGCATCCATCTCATTAAACTGGGCAGTATATTCAGATGACTAAACATTTTTCATAATGTACATCTGTGATCTTTTCAGGTCACAACTTCAACATATCACTGTCACTCTTTCAAGATGTCTGAAAATGAGCAGTCTGTTCCAAATTTCTTTCTGGCTAGTAAAGAAAAATCAGATCATCTTCAGAGTTACAGGAAACACAAAATCTGTTATTGATTAAATGCCAAGACCTTAAGGTTAAAATGTATATGTAACCCTTCTGCCTGTCAGAGTTGGCAGCAACAAGGGCCGGGTTCAGTATCTAGGGGTTCCATTCCAATAACACAACGCAAAACCGGCTCGAGCCCCCACCCAGTGACCTGGGACAAATATATACCACCCCCGCTGGGTGCCTCCAAGAGGCAGTACTTCCCCTCTCGCAAGCACAGAGTCTGAGTGTAGCAAAAGCCTTTTAATAACAGAGAGAAACAATGTGGCATATTGTTGGGGAAACACCACCAACAGGATTCATAACACAACCCATGAGCAAAAACCCCACCCCAAGAAAATTAGGGCATGTCCTTTCCCTTTGGTTCTTGAGTCCAGCAACCCAAAATCACTCAAAGTCCCAAAAGTCCAACAACCCAAAAGTCTCTGTCCCTGGTCAGGTCAGCCCCAGAGTTCGAAAGTTTATCTGCAGAGTTTTACCTCCCAACCTGGGTGGAGATGGCGGGGGGGTTAAGGGGCACCTTACGTGGTCCAAAGCTGATTGCCCCAACCTCTCCATGAGGCTCCGCTCCGCTTCACCAGCCATCCCACGAATCGCTCTGCTCTGCCAGCTGCCCCCCTGAGCTGCTCCAGGCATCCAACAAACTGCTCTGCTCCACCAGCTGCTCTGCCAGCCGCCCCGCAAACGGCTCTGCTCCAAGAGCCGCTCTGCTCCACCACCTGTCCCAGAAACTGCTCTGCAATATATCTTCAGGCTCCCCCACTACTTAACACAACACTCAGTGATTTCAGCTCTTAGTAAGTTTAGCTCTTGTGATTTCAGCTTGTAGTAAGGGAGCCTCAGTGCTGGTGCACCATTAGCCCAAAGTGAATTCAGCTCAGCAGCCTGTAACTAGACTCCTAATGGAATCAAAATTAGCTCTGATATTCCACAGCGGAGAGAGAAGGAAGTACAATTAGCATGTAAAGCCCTCCCCAGGAGGCCCATGCCACCAAGTATTAATACCTATCCCCAGCCTCTCTCTATTCACTGAGTTTCGGAACCCATGACCCTTGCCTAGCGAGTGCTGCTTAGTTGATGGTGAGTCCCTCCATCATAACAAAAGGCCAGGTACGGTTTCACTGTCCTTGAGTTACATAATCAGGATAATAACAGTTTATTTCTGCCCCAATAACAGAGAAACTGGGGCTCCTACAGCAGCCAAAGTGACCATCTAGGCAGGGTGGGTGTGCCTCTGCAAATGAGATCAGCCCCTGAAGTTCTTTTCCACAACCCACCATGACTCACCACCAGATGTCAGGGTAGAGCTCATCCTGACTCTGCTTACATATATTTGCCTAAAGTGGCATGATTGGAGATCCTTCTCCTTCTCCAAGAAAACACAAGCTACTTTTTTTTTTTTCACATCAGATTTCTATCGTCTCTAGCCAGTTTCTGTATGTTGGAAAACAGAAAGATTGTAAGGGATCCTGTAGTCATGAAAACAGCAGAAGCACAGCTGCATGGTTTACTACACCCAGATGATCCAACTGAAGTACAAAGAATGTAAGTGATTTGTATCAGGCCACACAAATAAGTGATAGATTTAGCAGTGGAACCTAAACACTGCTTTTACAAGTCTTTTTGTTATTCCCTTTTAAAAGGAGCACATGTTTTAAAGCAAGTTACATTCACTGGATTAAGTAGTTTACCACTTTCAAGTAGTTTACCACTTCTGTAGTAGTTCACTGCTTCATTCCTTTTGGATAGGTGTATACCATCCTTTGCTGCTTCTTTATAAATGGTCTACTGCTCTTTTCCAGGTAAATTAACAGATTACATTTAAGACTTCTGATTGTCAGTTTTAACTGACAAACACTGATAAAACACCCCTGAGAAAAAGAGTCAGAGATATTGGTGTTTATCCAATAAATAAGAGAAAAAACACCAGAGGGCTCGTCTACAGGGAGCAATAATGAGGACTATGGGATGGTGGGTGATTTCAGAAGCACACTAACGTGTTGTGCATTAATTGGTATGAGTAGACCCTGCTGGTACACACTAAAGGTTCCCCAGTGAATTTTAATTTAGTACTGCTTCAAACGGTACTATGTTACAGTGCACTAAGGGATATTACAAAGCTTAATTATATACATTATTCATTACTGTAATGGTTAGTATATAATATAAATGATATATTATAGTATATACAAAGACCCCCAAAAATATTTGGACAGCTGCATAAAACTCAAAAATTGCTCAAAAATATAAACCCCAAAAGATTAAGTTCATGAACTCAAAAACCCTCAAAAGTCCTATTTATATTTGACCTGAAGTAACCACCACCATTCAACCAACAGCAAAAGGAAACTGTGTATTTCAAGTTGGAGTACTGATGGTAGCCCTCAGCATCTGAGACATCTTAAAAAAATACTCTCTTTTATTTCATACTCGCAATATCAACCACTAAAAGTGCCCCTTTTCTGTGAGATCTAATTCTACAGAAGATAATATTTTGTAATTCAGATTTTTCTTTCATTACTTGCCAAATTTCATAAATCCCATCTTGTAGCAATTCAGTTTTCAACAAGTCTTTACTGCACTGGTATATGTAGTTCCATTTCCAAACTAGTCTGCTATCCAGTTTTAGCTAATTCACTAAAATAGAGCAGCATTAGTATACTCTCTCACTCTCTCTAGTACAATCACACTTATTTCAACTAAAGTGTGGTAAAATTCTTGCTTTGCATCCCACTTTACTCCTGATGCCAGGCTAAATTTTCTCATTACAAAATCAAGTTGATAAATCTTACAGAAGCGAAGGGAACATAGGAATAAGTGTTCCTGCATGGGCCAAATATTTCCTTAGTCATTACTCAGGTAAAATTCCACTGGGTTAAGTAACAGTTTTGACTGAAGGACCAAAGCTTTTGGTCAAATGTGTTTGTTAACATTAAGCTGCAGATAAGCATCAAATATGGCACATGCTCGCTTGCTCTCACTCACCCACCGACCCTATCTCTGTCCTTGAGAAGTAAAGAGGAAAAAGGAAGTAAGGGTAGGGGGAGAAAGAAAATCATATGTTATGTACCAGTGGCTAAAATAAATGGTAGCTGCAGAATTCTTTTTTACCATAAGAGCTTGTAGTCATCCTTGAGTTTGTTTCCACACATAGCTACTATTTGGTACATTATGAATAGCTAGCTAGTGTCGTTCCCAACAATTTTTCTCAACAAACGCAGCAAGAAGGGAGACTGGAAGGTATTTTATACAGGATCTCACTGTTATTCAAATTCCCTTGAAGGTCAGGTAGAGGTTTAGAAGTCCAGGACTGTGGAAGTGTTGATATTTTCTAAACTGAGTAATCTATGCCAGAACTAGCAGCTATCAGTCCATAGCAGTGCCGGGGTGGGGGGAAAGGGGGAATGCTTTTGCAAGTGCCCAATGTCTCATACAATAGTATCTGCAGCAGTGTTTGATTTGTCACCTGTACTGGTGGAGCATGATAAATTGCTTGCTTGCTAAATTCAAGACTACTGACAAGAAATTTGGCCTTGGGATATATCCAAAAAGCTTTAGAAGGCCTTTATATGCTGTTTGTCAATCAAATCTGCACCAGCAAATCACGGTGTTGAATACCAACAAAGAAACTAATCCTCTCTACAAGCAAGGCGTGTAGCATCCCACCATCCACTAACTAGGAGTCAACAGAACTGAGATTGCTACCGTACATATTAATCCCTGCCGACTGGGGCCAATCCGATAATCTTCTGGAAAAACTCCCTTTAATGTCAGTGGGAGTTTTGCCTGAACAAAAATGTCAGGACTATATCCACAGGTAGCATTGGAGATATTTATTACTCTTATTTTGTCATCTGCTAACCATCATTACGGATGATATGGGGATTTCACACCCCTATGTTATAAGCATGTTCAGCTGTGAATATACTGTAACTACAGCTGAGTAGGAGTCCCATGTTGTTCCCACAAACTGCCATATGCAATTGAAATAGCACAAATAAGTTTAGAATGTGAAATCCTGGAACTTGTGAAGGGCCCATCACAGTGAATCCACTGAAATTTCAGTACCGGAAGAGGGAAGATGTGGTGGGTGTGCATGGAGACTCCAAAGCAACCTGCAGAGCTAAGGTGTGTAGTGCCCTAATCTGTGGTAGCTCAGAGGGTCACAGCCAGTTGGTCAGCAAGCTGCATGTAACCAGTAACCCACACATACACATCTGGAATAACAGCAATCCACAAACTACTCCTGTACATACTCAGGAGCAAAAGGTCACTCAGCAGAAGTGTAGGTTGGTGAGGAGGATTATATTCCTAGATTCCATGTGCTGGGGTCAAAGCCTGTCTGTTCAGCCTTATTACATGCCATTCAGTCAAGCTGCAGTAGACTTCCACCCTGTTGTCAGTAAACCACAGAGAGAGAAACTGCAGAACAGGAAGTTTATAGGAACTGGACTATAGGCATTACAGTGCAAAATTGAGTTATAAATACTATTAACCCAAAATAACCTAGTACCCCATAGCAGTCCAACAGGTTCGTGTCACTTGACTCACATTTTCATGTTTTCCTGTATAAGTAATGACTTCCCGTCTGTATGTTACACCAGGGAGACTACTGGTGCTACATCATGTGTGTCAAAGCAACAGTTCATACCACCATTTATATGAAGAGAGGGTCACAACCAAGTTCCATAATTCCTGGTTTAGCCCTCATTTCAGTCTGGCTATCAAAATTAGATTGGCTTAAAAAACTTCCAGGTTTACACCAAAAGCATTTTTTCCTGCAAAGTTTGAAGAAAATATCAAACTTTTAACAAGATGTGACTTTATTAGTAATTACCCTTATTTGAAGTTTAGTTGTGTCTAAACTTCATGCCCCAGTCTAACTCAGAGATGCCTGTTACTAGCTATTCAATCTTTCCACATAATTAAATGTCTTTGAAAGTTGTATGTAGGCCATATTTGAAGAAAGGCTGTAATTAAGAAAGATTAGCAGCCATTGCTAATGAAAGTGTTTAAGAACCAGCTTACTTCTTCATGGAGTACTGTGGATGGACTCTGTGGGAGGGGTATGTAAATTATTATAGTCAGAAGCAGAGGAGGAATTGTGACTTATTAAACTCCAATACCTTCCCTGCTTTGCTCTTGACGTGGTTCAGCAATACACTGCCCTTTATTATGGGCTGTATCCTTGGGATGCAATCTAATCCTTGAATATAAAGGACTGGGTTTCTAGACCTGGTTTATCAATTTAATCTACTAACCATGTTGCATGGGTTTTTTTTGTAACAATGATTTGGTTGCATAACACAGCCTCTTCTTTTCTGCAATTGGTCAGAGCCTTTGAATTACTAGCTATTCTATATATGAATCCAACCAGAAGCAAGCTCTATAGTTAAGGTTAGAACATGGGTTCCATTGTAAGTCATATGCACTCCTCTTGTGACTTTACACAAAAAAAGGGGATTTCAACATTTTAAATCGAAGGCAGTCAGTCAAACCACATATGAATGCTTACAAGTAAACAACATTTTAAAAAAAAGTTTACTCAAGGTTTGCTAAATTTTACACATCCAGACAAACCCTCAGTTTGACTGCAAAATTCCAAACTTTACATACATTAAAATATTATTAAAATATAGGGCCTAACCAATTTTTTAAGACGCATTTACAAGTATTTGCTTCAGAGTGGTAGCCGTGTCAGTCTGTATCAGCAAAAACAAAGAGGAGTCCTTGTGGCACCTTAGAGACTAACAAATGTATTTGGGCATAAGCTTTCATGGGCTAAAACCCACTTCATAGGATGCATGGAATAAAAAATACAGTAAGCAGCACATATATTATAGCACATGAAAAGATGGGAGTTGCCTTACCAAGTGAGAGGTCAGTGCTAATGAGGCCAACTCAATTAAGGTGGAAGTGGCCTATTCTCAACAGCTGATTACTTTTGTAGTGCTAACAAGCTCATGCAATCAAGGTGGATGTCGCTCATTTCCAACAGTTGACAAGGAGGTGTGAGTATTAGCAGAGGGAAAATTACTTTTTGTAGTGACCCATCCACTCCCAGTCTTTATCCAGGCCTAATTTGATTGTGTCCATGTTTGCAAATTAATTCCAGTTCTTCGGTTTCTCGTTGAAATCTGGTTTTGAAGTTTTTTTTGTTGAAGAGTTGCCACTTTTAAGTCTGTTATTGAGTGTCCAGGGAGACTGAAGTCCTCTCCTACTGGTTTTTGAATGTTACAATTCTTGAGGTCTGATTTGTGTCCATTTATTCTTTTGCGTACAGACTGTCCGGTTTGGCCAATGTACATGGCAGAGGGGCATTGCTGGCACATGATGGCCACATAGATCACATTGGTAGATGTGCAGGTGAACGAGCCCCTGATGGTGTGGCTGATGTGGTTAGGTCCTATGATGGTGTCCCTTGAATAGATATGCGGACAGAGTTGGCAATGGGGTTTGTTGCAGAGATTGGTTCCTGGGTTAGTGTTTTTGTTGTGTGGTATGTAGTTGCTGGTGAGTATTTGCTTCAGGTTGGGCGGCTGTCTATAAGCGAGGACTAATTGGTCTCATTAGCACTGACCCCCCACTTCGTAAGGCAACTCCCATCTTTTTATGTGCTATAATATATATACTGCTTACTGTACTTTTCACTCCATGCATCTGATGAAGTGGGTTTTAGCCCAGGAAAGCTTATGCCCGAATAAATTTGTTAGTGTCTAAGGTGCCACAAGGACTCCTCATTGTTTTTACAAGTATTTGCCTAATCTATTCATATAAACACCAGTCCATTTTAAAATCCACATGGCGGATGCACATGTGTGAAAGGCTGGGGAAAAAAAAAGATAAATGGGAATTCTGTGGATCAGTCTAGGAAAGCATGAAGGTGCTTGTGAGAGATGCAGACAAACTGATAACCTTCACACAGCAAGGAAGCCAGGGTGTGACAATAAAAGAGGTTACTGGGAGTGACTTAAATTGTGGAAGGTCTTAAAGGTTAAGACAAGAAGCTTGCGTTTAAAGGGGAAAATAGTGAAGGAACTCAAAACCATGGTGACATGGTCATAGAAATGGGTCAGAAAGATTTTTAGCAGCAGCATTTTGAATGAACCTGAGAAGGATGAGATGGAAGGATGGACAGACAGGAGGAGACCATATTACAGAAAAGGACCTGGATAAAGTTTTTTGTGATTCAGACAGAAAGAAGAGTCTTGATCTTGGAAACTGCATAAAATAAAAAATGGCAAAATTTGTATATAGACTGAATGTATGGCTAGACAGAGATAGGGTTACCAGGTGTCTGGTTTTTGAAAAAGGGTGGCTCTGGTGGGCACCACCAACCGGGTTATTAGAAGTCTGGTTGGCAGTGCAGTGGGGGCCTGGGGTTAACCCTGCCTGCCGTGGCTCCGCATGGTTCCCGTAAGTGGCTGCCAAGTCCCTGTGGCCCCTCAGTGCATGGGCGACCAGGAAGGCTCCACACACTGCCCACACCCTAGATAAGCAGTTCCCATTGGTCAGGAACTGTGACCAGTGTGAGCTGCGGGGGCAGCACCTGCAGACACAAGGGCAGCATTTGGAACCTCACTGGCCACCTATGGGCAGCAGGGACCTGGCGGCCGCTTCCTGGGAGCCCCGGTAAGCGCTGCCCTGGATCCCGCATCCTCTGTCCCAGCCTGGAGTCCCCTCCCACACCCAAACTCCCTCCCAGAGCCCACAACCCCCCCCCCCCAACCTCCTGCCCTAACCTTGAGCTCTCTGTTGCACCGCAAACCCCTCCTCCCTGGCCCCACCCCAGAGCCCCCACCCCAGCCAGAGACCCCACACTCCAAACCCCTTAGCTCCAACCTGGAGCCCTCTCCTGCACCTCAAACTCCTCATCCCCAGCCCCACCCACAGCCCATACCTCCAGCTGGAGTCCTCACCCTCACCGCACCCCAACCCCCAGTGTCAGCCTAGAGCCCTCTCCTTCCCCCCGAACTTCGAATTTTTGGCCCCACCCAGAGCCTGCACTTCCCAGACCAGATCCCATGCCCCCCAGCACCCCAAACCCCTGACCCAGCCCAGAGCCCTCTCCCGACCCCAAACCCCTCATCCCCAGCCTCACCCCCATCCCTCACCCCTGACCCAGCCTGGTGAAAGTGAGTGAGGGTGTGGGAGAGTAAGCAATGGGGGGAGGAGGGATGGAGCAAGCGGGAGCCAGGGTGTTCGTTTTTTTGCGATTAGCAAGTTGGCAACCCCAGACAGAGCAAAATAACACTCATTTTATGAGTGTCTGGGTGGATGGAGGTGATTAAAGGAAGGAAGATGTGAAGTTTTGTTTTGGTCTTCATAGGGAGACAGAAATACCAGCGTGACAGAGTGTCAATCAGAGCAAAGTTTATTACGATCTATGAGTGAAGAATGCCCTGCTCTATTAAAAGAAGTTAATGAACAGGATGATGTGCCTTGGCTAACATAGCTCTTTAATACATGGTAGTAAAGCCTGCTATTATGAGTCTCCCATCTCAGGAACACTTACATTAAGAGTGTGAAATGTTAAATAGCTCTGCCAGGTGTGAGCCATTAGGTTTCTCTGATTTGGTGCACTTTGGTACATCCATTTGATACAAGGTGCAAATTAATGTGCTTTTGATTATGATATGCTGCTGTGGGCATTCTGGAAAAGGCTGCTTTATTTTTAGATTCCTATATCTCTTGAACCGTTAGAGCTCTCATGCTGAAATTCACTTTGTGACTAGTATTAGAGGAACACTGAAACACAACTATCATGTGTTACTCCTGCACATAAGGCCTCTAGAACAAGAAGTGTTAACGTGCTCTAATTTTTCTGAGGGCTATAGCTGAATCATGAAGAATTCACACCTTATCTGGAGTTCTTAAAAATAGCAAAGGGTTATTCAGTATAGGAAAACCAACCCATTCTTCTATTGCAAAGAGTGAAGACACTGATAAAACAGATCACTATTCCAGTAACATACTGTATTCTTACCTTTGTAAAATATTCAGCATCTTCTCTTACCAAGTACCAATACACACTTGCGATATCACAATACAAGCTCATGGCAGATGGAAGAAAATCTTTGAGGCCTTTCACAGGTTAAACTCAACTATGTAAGATGTAATGGGATGTTTATATATGTAAAAAAGTCACATTAGAACCAGCCATGAAACTCTAGTTTCAGCTCAGAATTTCCTACACATACTTGGTGCAGGGGTGCTAGAACAATTTGCATAGCAGGGGTGCTGAGACCCATTGAATCAAACTGTAAACCTTGTAGATAATGGCAACCACTTCAAGCCGGGGGTGCCGCAGCACCCCTAGTTCTAACACCTATGACTTGGTGTGCAGCTTTCCTACTCCACCATCACTGTGAAGTGGGTAGTGGCACGGCCTCAAAGGCTCTGTGGAGATAGCAAAAAACGAAAACAAAGGACTCTGTTGGGCCATACAAATGAGCGCATATGTCAAAGGGTGAGAGCAGAAAGTTGAGGAGCTGCTCCCCAGATCCAGCAGCCCACGCTAGCTTACTAGGAACCTGGTTCAAAAACAACCTGGGAGGATGGCTTTACAATGAGCTGTAGAGTTTTTGCATGTGAATGCTGACAGAACTGGCTTGGTCTTCTGAGAGGAAATACTCCCATGGATGCTGCTGTTAACAATTGTCCCCCAGCCCCTATCTTCACCACATCTACCTGAACATCTCAGGTCCACAAACACAGGAGATTTCCCTAGATTTCAGAGGGAGGAATGTTGATGTCTTTTGAACAAGTTTCATTTATTTAGCCTTCCTCTAATGCCTTCACCATTTACTTACTGATGAAATGGCCCTCCTCATTTTGTTCACTATTATTGTAGTTCACGGCTTAACTCCTTCTAGGACCTCTGGGTGTTCAGCTTCTTTTGGCTCTGTTACAACCTGCCTGCTGTTTTTCTAGGTCAGCTCATAGATTATTTGATTTGAAGTGACCCTTCCATTGGTTTAACCAGTATGGGCTTATCCTTATGAAAAATGTAACACTGTAAAAATTGCTCCAGTTTGATTCAGTGATCTGTATAAATTCAAGAAAGAGGGTTGATCTACAGCCAGTGTTTAAAGATGCTTAAAACTAAGTAATAGTTTAATCCCTTTCTCTTACAATGGCAGTCACTAAATGTGTTTGTTTTCTGTGACCTCTCTCTTTTTAGGAGACACCGTTTAGTTATTCATGCTACCTCTTTCATACCTGTAGTATCTTGCATCTCTCCCTGTAGTGATTTTTTTAACTGTCTTCACTATATTGGCCACTTAACTCAATGGAGCTACTGAAATTTACACTCGCTGCAATTACTGTATCTATTTAGGGCACAGTCCCATAATTCTTATGAAGCAAAACTCCCAGAGATTTCAGGAGGAATTCCCCCTATATGTGGAGGACAAGATAGGACCCAGAGTGTTATTTTAATACCCATGACAGAGGTGGATGAGTCCTGCCGGAGGAGGAGGGAGGAGGTTAAAACTTTGCTTATACAATCAGGCACCCTTTCTGGAATTGTAAAGGGAAACTACTGACTGAGCTCTAGTTGCCTTTAATATATCTGCCATAATAGCCTAAACGGACAGCAGACATTCCTTGAGGGGAATGTAACAAACTTAGGGCCCAATCCTACAGCTCTTCTGTGTACACAACCCTCCTTAATTTTGAGACTAATGTCACATATAGAGGAGCTACAGGTCTAGGCTTCCAATTTTTGGCCTAAACCAGATTCCCTAAATGTTGCAAGGATGTAGCAAAAGGCAGTTCAGATGGTTGTACTCTTAAATTATACCACCATGCATCCATAATGCTTTTTTTTAAGTAGGTGTTACACTTGTCCTAGGAACTTCTAGAACAGTCTTTTCCAGGAATTGAAATTAGAGGGGGTGTTTAAATTTACAGCGGGAGGTGGAAAACGACTAAATTGACAACACTGAATGTAACTAGTTGGCTTCTGGGGGTTGGATGGGGGAGTTGCTGGGGAGGAAAATCCTTGTGTCTGGTTGCTAAAAGCTTTGACTTAACTATTTTTGACACATGATAAACCACTCAGATCTGATATAAACCAGCTCTGGGGTTTTTCCTGTATCTCCCAGCATGAATAAGCACCACTCTAAACTCTATGGCACTGTGTTTCTGAGCTATTCCAATTCCTGGTGCTTTACTAAAATAGAATTCTAATCTGAGATGTGAATTGTTCATGTGTAGAGAACAAAAATGTTTGTATATCTTTTAATCAAAAACACATGCCCCTCAACGTATCTGTGTGATACTACCCTGCTTGAAAGCACAGAATTAGATCAAAAGGCATTGTTTAAGAAACCCGGCAGGAAAGGTACACAAAAAAATGTCCTACATAAGGGCACCTCCTCAAACAAGGTTTATAGCCCTGATGAGGGATTTCTCAGCCCTGTCTGACAGCTGTTTGCCAAGGCTGAAAATCTGAAACCAGTGGGTATGTGCTTGGAACCATTCAGCCATGCCTCTACTGCTGCTACTAGTGCTACCATGGATATGCTACTATTTAATACTGTGCTCACTGAATGAGAACTAGTGCCAACACGTGTACACAATAGGGGACTCACACTCCTAGCTCATAGTGTAGACGTTGCCGAAGTGTTTTGTCAAAATAAATCATACTGAGTTTTGCAGATGCTGTTTCTATGTCACAGTATACTGCTTCAGTCTACAGGCTCTTGGAGAATTCTTACTGGTGCCAAGTCCATTGCTAGGTATCAGAATTGGCTACCAGCTGGGTGCAATATAAAAACCCAGCTGGGGAGTGGAAGGATTGAGGGATCTCAACCCAAAGAACAGTGGAGGCCTGGGACTGCCACTTGAAAGGAGTGCATTTGAGGGGGGACTGGAAAAGGCTCTGAGATGCAGTAGCCTGCTCAGGGAGTGTGACAATATGATGCTGCAATAAAACAAATTCTTATGTGTTTAGAGTTAAAGGACTGCATATGGATCATTTGCAAGTTATACAACAGTAAGTGGGTATAACTTGCATCCCTCGGAAGTAGATGTGGGTGTCACAGTATGAAAAAAATGAACAGAAAATGAGAGGGCCTGAATCTCAGTTACACTAAGATGGCTTGACATTGCTCTTGCAAACAGTCTATAGGCTATATACTACTGTGGATTCATATGCAGATGGAAGGACAGTATATGACCCTACACAGAATATAAGAACGGCCATACTGGGTCAGACCAAAGGTCCATCTAGCCCAGAATCCTGTCTTCCGACAGTGGCCAATGCCAGATACCTCAGGGAGAATGAGCAGAACAGGTCATCATGAAGTGATCAATCCCCTGTTGCACATTCCCAGCTTCTGGCAAACAGAGGATAGGGACACCATCCCTGCCTCTACGTAAGCACCCTAAGTGATTACCAAAATCTCTTATACAATATTATAATTAAGAATGTGTTTATATATTTATTTTATCTATCTATAAATAAAACCTTTCTTCCCAAGGGATGATATAGCTATAATATACAAATGTCCAGTGCACATGTGTTCTATGGTAGAGGAAGACAAACCAAAGACTGGTTAGCAAAACCTGTGTTGATGCTTTGCAGTGAAGGAGAAATTTTGGTTGAGGACCTGGGACAAACCCCTAGCTTCAAAAAGGGTCATTAAAGAAACAATTATCTCTTCATTATGACTGTGGAGTTTGCATTAATGCAAATAAAATTCATACATAATGGGTAGAGAATTCATCTGTGTATCTGTGGGGGGAAAAGTTTGCCATTTGTAATCACTAGTTGTTTCACTAACCATTTAAACAGCAAATTAACTAGATAGGATCTATTCTAAAAAACAACCTTCATCTAAACAACATCCTTACTAGGCAATGAATATTCTTATAGCCATAACTAAAGTGATTCCAAAGACCAACTAAGCAAAAAAAATAAAAGCATATGTATAGCTTTTTCTTCATCAAAAGCTATTATAGAGAGAGTGTGGCAAACAGCAAGCTTAGCACGAAGTAATTAAAATTCCAGTAAAAAACAAGGACTAGAAATTGTTTTTCATCATCATTCACTGTACCTTCAAGACTATTTTTTTCACTGTGAACCACCACTGCAGAATCTTCTAGCATAGATTTGTACATTCTAGTACATTCCTATTAAATGTTAGAAAAATGCCATTTGGCCCCAAACAGGAATCTTTAATCAGCCCCTCCTGCTCATTCAACACACCTTTCAACTCTTCTCTCAAAATAAGCCAATGCTGGTCTCCTGAGGTTTTAAAATAAAAATATGAATACACTCTGCTTTATTCTCTCACTACTAACTCTGTATGTTTGTTACTTGGTTTCAAATACGGATGCTTCTGTGCCTGGGTGCCTGGATGGCCACACTGAAAATGCAACACTCAGGGCAGATTGCAAGACATAGGGCAGACAATCCCCAATAACTAGTGGTTTACTCTATCATTAGATTCACCAAGCCAGTAATAAAAGTGCTTCTGCAGTACCACACTGATTAACCAGAAGCCAACAGTCCCCTCTAGGTACTCCAGCCCTTGGCTTCTATCCAGACAACCAAGTCTAATATAATGAGGGGTTATTGAAAACTCATTTCACCATATGTGAGGTTCTTCCTTATCCCAAAGGACCAGAAATATCCTCAGGTCAATATGAATCTCAGATCTTACCCCAATATCATGCTGCCAGCCAATCATTAATAAGTTAACTAAAGATTTAATAATAAAAGAAGAGAGTTGTAAATGGCTAAGGAAACTTGTGCATAAAAGTGATTGCAAAGTCCTTACATGGAATAAACCGCTGGTTTGTAAAAGTCTCTCTAAATCACCCAAACAGATTGGGGGTCAGTCCGTCCTTGTTCAAAGCTTCCTTGTTAGAAATCCAGTCCAGAGAAATGAAGACAAAATGCAGATGTTTTGGGTATCTTTGGCATCTTCTGCCATGTGCATGGAATTTTACTATCCCAAACAAAACCCACAGCCTCTGCTTGTGGAAAGTTACAGGTCCAAGATGTAGCCCAAGGTCACATGAGCACATCACATGTCCTTACATGGTTTGCTGAGTCACAGGGGGTGGCCACCGGTCCCTCCATCTTTGAGGCATCCTCATGAAGAGCTATCTAGATGGGATGAGTTTCTTCAATGGCCCATTCTGAGAGCGGAGTGTCCTTGATGGGCCATCAACACAGCTGTTTAGCGTTGATGTAAATTCTGTCTGGGGGCTGTCACCCAGGAATACACCACATGTGTAAGATACAAGTACATAAACAATATTCATAACTTCAGATACAAAGATGATACCTGGATTTAACCAGGATAATCATACTTAGCAAATCATAACTTTTCCATCGACACCTTACATGATGCCCAATTTCCATAAATCGTATACAAAGTGTAACAGTGGTAACAGTGATATAAACAGTCACTTTTCTTATATACAGCATCACAGCTTCTGCACAAGTTCCTTATTACCTATAGGCCTGACTGTATACTTAGCAAAAGTCCCATCAAATATAATGAAAGCCTCATTTAATTTTTTTTTTTAAGAAATGCAATCTGTTTGCTGTAATTATAAGGTCCATTAGGTCCCCCTTGAAGTGTCCTTTTTTTCAATGGATGTTGGACTGGCTGCACTAGAAATCAGAAGGAACCATTTTAGGCCAGATGGACTTTCCTAACATTTCAAGCCCCCTTTTCACTTACTTCAGTGGGCATTGGGTCAGGTCCAGGAAGAATAAGACCAACTCCCTTAAACTTTCTTTGTAATTTAGCTTTGTCAGTCATAATAGTATTTTATATTGCTTAATGCTACAGTAGCTTAATGACACCTTAATGTCCCCCTCCCCGCCACAAAATTTTAAATGTTTAGTTTGAGGCATTTAGATTTCATTTAGGCCGCAGTGTGTGGACACAAACCTTTTATCTAAGTTTAATTAGCTAAACTACCTCAAAATAATTGTGAAACGTGTTTGTGGTCACTTGTAAAATATTATTTTGTCGGACCTCTGACAGCTCTGCTTGTCAAAGTTTGAACTCAGAGATCCTAAATTAAGAATCTAATTTTAATTATGGTAGTTACACATGTTAGTAGAACTATTTTCAGGAGATTATATTATGGCATTAATGACTCTTACATGTTGTATAGGGAAAAGAGGCTTGTGGTAAAGCAACATAAGGCAAGATTTCAGACTGAAAAATTTACACTGGATCGTACAAATGGATGTAAACTTCAACTGGATCACCACATCTGTAACTAACTCAGGCCAGACTCTGCTATCCTCACTCACACTGGTATTTAGCAAGTACCTCCTTTCAAATCAGTCATATTATTGCAGAGGAAGGAACTATTCAACATAAATAAGTGGGGAAGAATCTGGCCCGAAGAGAGTTCCGACTATTAATTATCCTGAAAAATACAGTTAATATTCCATAAAATATGAAGAAACAAGAAAATGGTTTATACCAACAAGAAAAATCCCAAATATTTCTTTAAAAGGAAACTAATATTTTGTATGAAAAATATTATATGTACTGCACTTACTACAGAACTATAGGTTCCATTTAAAGTATTGGGAACTAGATGATTAAGGGGCAGGATTTTATAAACTGGCCTGCTTTTTTGCAACAAAAATTGTACATGTGCAAAGCTACATCCTCAGTTATTATCTTGCACATCTTATGTTATTTACATATGTGATCAATTAACTTAGAAATTTAAGTGACATGTGCACACAAATAAAATGCATAATTTTGCAAAGCTATCAGTGCAAAAAAAAATCAACACAGTTTAGACTCAGTCTTTAAGGCTAAAAAGGACCATCATGATCATATAGTCTCACCTCATGCACATTGCAGACCATGGAGCCTCATCCATCCATTTCTTTAGTGGTATGGCTAGAGCAGTGCTCCCTTGTGGTCCTTCCAGGTGTTCTAACACAGCAATAGGTCTCCCAGTAGGGAGGGTAGGGGAAGAAGTCTCATCTCCCCTGTCCACTGAGGTGGGCTTTAACTCACCAGTTAACTGCCTTTTCAGTCTTATCCTCTTCTGGGGGTGGGAGGGTTCAACCCTAAAATGTTCTACAAAAAAGCAAACTTAGTTCAATACAGGGCCATCCCCCAGTCTTCCAGTAAGGCATTCCTCCCCTTTCTTTTGGGCTTGATTCCTAGTCTGATCTGTACATTGCTCATTCCTCCCCAGTGGCTGCTCCAGCTAGCAGGAGTGTTTCTCTGTTACTCAGCAAGTAAAGCTTTCTTCAGGCGGAGTTCCATCCTCCTTCCTGGCCAGTCAGCCCTGAACTAATTGAAAAGTTCTCTCCTTTTATTCCCCCTACACACTTGGAATTGGCTGCAGGTGCATGGGGCAGGAGCTAGCTGGGCCCATAGGCTCTCCTTAACCCCTTCTCTGTTGGTGTGGAACCCCTCTGCCTCATCACACACACAGGCCAACTAAGAATCCTAAGGCACCAGAGTGTTTACAATGCTCATTGATGAAAAAAAGTGTACCAAAATTTATCATTTGAATTATTACTACTCATTTTATGTATTACAGTAGCACCTATAGACACCAACCGATATCAGGCACATTATGCGAGGTGAGTAAAATACGCTCCTAGTAAGAGACAGAATGCCTACAGTCTAAGTAGAGAAGGCAGATAAAAAGTGATATTATCTCCATTTTACAGAAGTGGAAGTGAGGCAACGGGAGATTAAATAACTTGCCTGGGTCATACAGGAAATGGCTGAGCCCAGAACTAAACCCAGGATTATGAGTTCCAGTCCAGTGATCATCCTTCCATTAAATCAGGAAACTCAAGCTTTTGAGGATCATCCATCTAGATCAGTGTTCCTCATCCATCTAGATCAGTCCAGCTGATGGGTCATGACCTTCATGGAGGCCATGAAAAGCCATGGGGAGAAGGAGTTTCCAGGCATTGGAAATTTTATTACAATTTAAACCAAGAAAGTCTTGCTCCCTCATTCCCTACACATCCTTGCCCTTCAAGATCAAGTATTCTCCATCAACCACTTGAAACACACACACACACCCCTTATGTAAGAGTATAACTGCTTTCATTAATACTTTTTTTTTCTTTTGTAGTAAATATAGAGGAGTTGTGAAAATGTTAAGCTTTGAATAAGCGGTTAGCAACACGAAAAAGCTGATAAACACTGATCTAGAACTGAAACAGCTGCCTTTGCTTGGTTTGGCTCTTTACACACAAACACACACACACCATAAAGAAGAGACATTAAGTTGAGAAAATTCATACTGAGGCCAAACCTAAGAGGGAAATTTTTCAGGCTCTTCTGTCACTGAGCTTATGGTACTTACAAACAATTGACAACAAGTAAACAGACAGTGGAAATAACAGGTTTTATGAATAACAGAACACCTTGACTCCTTCACTCTAGCATTTCAGAAGCTCCCCATACTAAATAAATGTTTTGTTTGTTTTATTTAATTTCATTTTCATACTTTATTTTAATAAAATCAGCCTCTTCAGGACACCTGACTGGCCCCTTGTCATAAATATAAAGGGAAGGGTAACCACCTTTCTGTATAGAGTGCTATAAAATCCCTCCTGGCCAGAGGCAAAATCCTTTCACCTGTAAAGGGTTAAGAAGCTAAGGTAACCTCGCTGGCACCTGACCCAAAATGGCCAATGAGGGAACAAGATTCTTTCAAATCTGGAGCGGGGATGGGGAACAAAGGGTTTATTCTGTCTGTGTGATGCTTTCGCTGGGAACAGATCAGAAATGCAGCCTTACAACTCCTGTTAAGTTAGTAAGTAATCTAGCTAGAAAATGCGTTAGATTTTCTTTTGTTTAATGGCTTGTAAAATAAGCTGTGCTGGAGTGAATGTATATTCCTGTTTTTGTGTCTCTTTGTAGCTTAAGGTTTTGCCTAGAGGGATTGTCTATGTTTTGAATCTGATTACCCTGTAAGGTATTGACCATCCTGATTTTACAGAGGTGATTCTTTTACCTTTTATTTAATTAAAGTTCTTCTTTTAATAACCTGATTGATTTTTCCTTGTTCTTAAGAGCCAAGGGTTTGGGTCTGTAATCAAGCCTTCCCCAGGAAAAGGAGTGTAGGGCGTTGGGGAGATATTTTGGGGGAAGACATCTCCAAGTGGTTTCTTTCCCTGTTCTTTGTTTAAAAACGCTTGGTGGTGGCAGCATACTGTTCAAGGACAAGGCAAAGTTTGTACCTTGGGGAAGTTTTTAACCTAAGCTGGTAAGAATAAGCTTAGGGGGTCTTTCATGCAGGTCCACACATCTGTACCCTAGAGTTCAGAGTGGGGAAGGAACCTTGACACCCCTCCACTCCAGACTAACAACAACTACTCAGGGAAATACTTTAGACATGGGAGTCATTCGGAATGCATAGGTCTACTGAATGAAACAAAGCATCATTGAAAAGCATGAAAGCAGTGATTATCTAATAGACAAGTCACACTGAAAAAAGATGCAGAGGTCAAAGCATGCCAAGAGCATTATACAAGGCCACTGCTTGCTTTAAAAAAAGATAGAATCTAACAGCAAAGCTATCCAGTGGTAGTCTATGATTCTGATGGCATGTCTATGCTGCCCCTCAATTTGAACTACAGGGGTGTGAATAGCAGTGTGCACCAAACTTCTGCACTTTACCTCCCCTGTTTTCATGCTGCAGGAGAAAAGGAAAGAGGCCAATTCTCGCTGTCCTCAGTACCAGGAATCCCTAAAGATATAATTGTGATGCTGTAGACTAGGTGCCAACTCTTGCCAGGAAAGCAGGCATTAGCTAAGAACTGACAACCTCATAGCAGGAAACCAGACCAGTTCACCTGTATGTTAGTTTTTCTCAAAATACATAGTAGTCTAATAAGAATACATTTAGTGTTTAGACTCTATAAAATGCTCATAAATTGCTGCATCCATTAATCTCACTTGCAATGTCTGTAGTCCATGCTATTAAAAATATGTAAGTTTTGCTTTATAGATTTGAAATGTTTGCTCTGAACTTGTGAACCCAGCCACAGGAGGACTGTCAAAATTTAAGTGGGCCATTAAAAGACAAAAGCTTTGTTATAATTTCTCCATCCACCCATGGAGAAGTGTGTGGAGAAGGCCTTGTCTTATTGCTCTGAATGCTGGAAGAGGAAAATAAAATAGTCAACATGAAGATTTTTTATCTCTTCTCTGTTTGAACTCTCAGAGGACCAGAGAAACAAAACTGAATCCAGAGATTCCCCAAGAATTACCTCCTGGGTCTGCCCTGAAAGACACTTTGAATTGACAGATAATTGCAATTCTATCGTTCTTAGGATCTAGATGGTAACTCATTTGTTTGCATACGATTACTTGCTTTGACATTTAAATATTCATTTTTTTTCCTAGTTAATAAACTATTATATAGTTTATTACAGGATTGGCTACAGGCATGGTCTTTGGTGTAAGATCTAGGCCCTACCAACTGATCTGGAATAAGTGACTGGTCACTTGGGACTGGTAGCAGCCTTAATATTGTATGATTTTTGGTGTTCGTGACCATTTATCACTAAGTCCAGTTTGTCTCGGTCACAGGGTAGATTGGAGAGTCTATGGGAACTGTCTGTGACTCCTGTAACAGTGAGCCAGGAGTTCTCATTTGTTACTGGTTTGGTGAAATCTAATAATAGAACACACCACCAAATTGAGGTATCTGTCCAGTTTTTGACAGTGTGTGCTGAGGTAGGCCCTCACAGTTGTGAGCCACTCCAGACAGTGTGACAGTATCCAACTATTTCTTGCTTAAAAGTATAGCCAAGTGGCCTCTCTAAACCATTTCCTATATCTAAAAAGGTGAAACAAGGTGACAACATGCTGTCACAAATCCTCTTTGGCCTTGTCTTCACAGCTGTTCTGTATTATGCAACTGACAACTTTCAAAAGGTCCTCTCTATAAGGTACAGAACTGTCTGCCTTCAGTCTCTGAATGCTTACTGCAAAGAAAAGTCCTGGAGGCACTCATATGTGAAGTCCATTTTGACAGGTTTTCAGAAGCAGCTAAACCATTTGGACTCACCATCAGCTTGAAAAAAAATTAAGTCCTCTTCCAACCAGCTCTGGCAACCACTACCACTGAGCCAACCACCAACACTGATGGTACAGAAGTAAAGAGCTTCAATCACTTTACATACCTTGGTATCACCATGTCAAGTGATGGCTCCCTGGATCAAGAACTATTAAACAGAATATGAAAGGCAAGTCAGAGTTTCAGAGGACTTCACCATAGGATACTCAACCAGCACACATCGAACTGTCAACAGAACTCCTGACATACAATGCTGCAGTGATAGCATCCCTTTTATTCAGGTGTGAAATGTAGACAGTTTACTCTAGACATATCAAGCAATTCAAAAATTTTCATATGTGCTGTCTTTGCTCTGTTCTGAAGGTCCACTAGCAAAATGTCACACATTAACATACCTGAAAGAGCAAAAACAACCAGCAATGAGGCACTGATCAATAAAGCTCAGCTGAGATGGACAGTTCATGTTATCAGAACTGGTGATGACAGACTCCCAAAAAGCATCCTCAGAACTAGTGATGACAGACTCCCAAAAAGCATCCTCAATGGTGAGCTGAAACTCAAACTGCAGGAAGGGCTGTTAATACAACTACTTTAAAGACACTTTTAAAGACACCCAAAAGTTCACCTCATGCAGTAGAAATATTGATAACTTAGAAGACATGGCTAAGAATAGACCTAAATGGAGAACAGCTATCGATATATGAAGACAGATGTGAAAAACTGATTGGAAAAAAGGGCCAAGCACTAGGCCCAATCCTCAGGGACAGCCTACATGTTCCTATGTGACATCTGTTTGTGACCTTGCTACTCATAGTTTAGACTATATATCCACAAGAACACATACAAGATGTTGTCATGTCATCATCAGATACAATGGACATTTATATCCATATCTATGTATAATATAGCCTGATCAATTATTGTCGTTATACAATTGTTGGAGTACAATATGCACTAGTTACAAATAACAGGTTCATTACTCAGATGGCTACATAGAATTAGTTGAGATGATGAAATTGATGAAGCACACAAACTTTGAGCTTTAGTTAATACAAGCAAATATAATTGAAATCATAGGAAAAAATCAATATATATACACAAGTATAAGAATAAGGTAAGTACAGTAAAGTAGTTTCCTGCATTCTGCACACTTGATAGACAGCTTTAGATCTATCAATACCTCTGAAGGCTCAGCATAGGCAGAGGAGGACGGGGAGATCCATGTAAGGCTGTTCAACGGAGTTGCGAAAATAAATTTTATTTAGGATGAGCTCCCTGTAGGGATACATTAAAAACAACTAAATATCAGGGCCCTAAAATTGAGACATCCCTCAAAATGCATTACCAGGAAAATTTCCAGTGAAGTTTGTGTTATGATTCACCAATAAAACTGGACTTTGGATGAAAAAAAAACACATTTAAAGATAAGAAACATTGACATGAAAGAATCATCGTATTTTCCATAATTTCCCCTTCTCTTTCTAACAGATTAAGGGTAGCACAGAATAACACACTTAAAACATTGAAATATAAAATGAAGAATTGTTAAATGATAAGATCAAAATCTTTTGATAAGTACTAATCATTAAAAATATAGTTATGTTTAGAGAATGAGTACAGATGAGGTAACACTTAGGTCAAGTCCTGGTGGGCATAAGTGGGTTTTGCCATACGATTCTTTTTACATAGAATTGTTGATCTGCTTAAAATGTTATTGCTGACCAAACAAAGGCAACTTGTTGTGCTGGAAGATATAAGAGACACAAACATGTTATAAATAAAAAAAAAAACCCTCTCTCTAGGAAGACCCAAGGCAGCGTGACAAAAACAGCATCAGCCAGAAACTGCAAAACCAACAAGAAAAATACAAGAGTTGGATAAATGAAGCTTGCACATGCATAATGTACAGGTTACCTAAACTCCAAAAGGGTTGATGCAATTTGGATAAAGCCATTTGGATAAAGATGAAGTAATCTGTAATGTAGAAATGTGTAAGAGACCTAAGTGAACAGGGACTGAAATTGGAGAAACACCATACCAGAAACTGAAGAATAGGTCTGAAGGACCAGACCAAGGGATCAGAGAAGGCAACTGCAGACCTTTCTGGAGTTTTAAGCATAGCTAAAAGTATGAGCCAAGGTAAGCCTCGTTGAAATAGTAGCACTGAGTGTCAGATAACAAACACAGACTTCTCAAGTAGCTACATAAACACGTTCCTAAGAGGATGGTACAGGAACACACTGACCCAGGAACACACTGACCCCTGTAAAGATAAGGAAGGGTGACAGGATAATGGAGGACGATGTTTTGTTCGAACTATCAGGTACAAGGAACAGATGGAGTGCATTATGTAACTTGTGCAATTTGTGTCAATGTATAAAAGGAAAAGTCATAAGGAAAAGAGCAACTTTGTATTGGCAAAAGGGAAAAAGTTATGTCGATTGAGCCAATACCTTGTCATGAGCATACATATGTTAGTGAACCTGTAGCTTGGTTTGTAGGGCACTAGTACTATGCATTATTGACAACAAACCTGACCAAGCCTCCATCACTGAACCAAGCCTGGGGTCTTTCTGAGTAACATCGAGGTCTGCTGAATCAATCAGCTGCAAACATTCTGCTTGTGCAGAATACACAGGAGCTCCAAGGACAGCAACACTAACAACAGCAACAACAATCATGGAAGAAGGAACAACTTCTCGGTGCCCCAGGACGTAATAACTAGGACCCCATTTACCAATTCTGTCTGGTCTGTTATTATTTGTCTGGCATAAATGCATATCCAAGCACTGTTTGTCTGAAATTATATACATAAAGGCAAAAATTGATTAAGCCTAAATTGGGTGGAATTGTGATTCAGTTGCTCATTTTTTATGGCCAACATCCCTGCCACCTCCCATCAAGTAGCAGGTGCAGATTCCTTCTACTTCCAATTTGCACCAGGCCCAAACATCTTTGGGAGCAGCGGGACTAAGGCTTGATCCTGTAAGGTGCTGAGCACTCCGGCCGTGATCCATCTAAAGAGTTAAGCACATGCTTAACTCTAAGAATGTGAGTAATTACCTTAGTTTCAAGGGGGCTATTTACATTCTTAAAGTTAAGCTTAAGTATTTTGTTGGAGCAAGGTCAGAATACTCAGCACCTTACAACATCAAGCCCATAGTGCACAACCAAGGTCTATCACAGAGCGGGACTGCCATGACTCTTAGCATTACATCAATTATTTTAAATATTTCGCCCAAGGGTAGTAAGGTCCTAGAAACAGGCTTGAATTCTCTGTTTAGCATATTTCTGCACATAATGTACCATGAACAGCTACGGTGATATATAATAATATAGAACTCTGGGAATGAACAAGAAAGATTATCTAAAATCATGGAATACTTTCAATTATGGTAAACAACTGTGTCCCTGTAAAACTCTATCCTTCGGGGCTGTATTTATTTATTTTCTCCTGTTATGAAAATATTTACAATGCTTGAGAGATAATCTCCCCCCTCCCCATGTTCCAATTTTCAAATGATCAACCTGTTTTATCACTCCAAAGCTCAAAGTTGAACTTGCAGCTACTAGAACTTTGTTCAAAATTTTTTCTCCATTGCAAGTAAAAGTGCAAAAGAAAAAAATGGGAGCAACATAGGCAGGATATGCAGGTAAGACTGGAATGCATTTTCCCATCCTGCCCTTGCAGTCTATGCACCAGTCAGAGAAAAGATAACACTGTGGTGGAGACACAGGACTTGAGACTCGGAAAATCTGTGTTTTATTCTCAACTCTGCCACACACTTCTAGTGTGACTTTGGGCAAGCCACTTAATCTCCCTGGGCTACAATTTACTCCTCTGTAAAATGGGAGCAATATTATTCCCCTGCCTCATTGGTTTAACGTTAATGTTTGAGAGATGCTCAGATACTATGGTGACGAGTGCCATAGAAATGTCCATAAATAAAACACACATGACCAATTTCCATTTTTTTTCTTAATTCCTGGAGATCCATCTCTTCTGAAGTAGTGCCATTGCCACTGACTGGGCACAGAAAAATAAAATAGGGCAAAGCCAAACCAAAAGAAATGCTGCAGTAGAGAGCAGCAGATGCGTATGGTGAATACAGTGGTCTGGATGCTATGGGTGATATTATTCATTTACTTCGTGGACAGGGTTTGGAATGGGAATAGGTATTCACCTATCATCTTTGCATCATTCATCAGCTGTGTGTTTCCCTAAGCAGTTGGCATGCTGTTGCTAATTTTAGTTTGTTTTTGTAAAATATCTGCCCAGAAAGGCTCAGCTGACAGACAGCATCTGGTTTCCACCACGTTACTGCTTTTTAATTGGTTTTACCAGCTAGTTTAATGGAGGCACAAGGAAGTCAAGTGACTTAGTTGAGATCACGCTCCAAGGCAATAGCTCAGCTTGGATATGAAACTGAGATCTTCTGACTAGTAGGCCTTTGTCTTATCTCTCCTTCTTCTAAAGCATTTACACCAGTGGCACATTTCACACACACACACATTGTTTCCAGTTACTATGCAAAATCTCATTAGAGCATCACTTTCACAATGCGTGAAGGCCTCTCTTGAGAACTTGTGATAACTAAAATGATTGTGAAACAGCAGGACTTTTCCTACCTCAACATTTTTGCACAAGTATATTGTCATGCTGTATGATAATGGGATCAAGAGGAAAGAGATGCATATTTCTGGTCTCAGAAGGTACTGTGGCTCACCCTCCTTAGTAGTTGCTTTGGGTAATGTTGATGCTAATACTGTTATTGGCCTTTATCATCTTCTTGTAATTTCTGTTCATTGCAGGACTACATATTGAACAACTGTGTCTTCACCAATGGTCAGCATTGTGTTTGCAAACTGGTGGCCAGGCAGAGGGATAGTTTTAACCAGTTATTGAAGTCTCAGCTACTTAGGCTTGCTGTGACTATACATATATGTCCCCTACACATTACCAAACATTAGACTCTGACAAGGGCCTGAGCCCTCTGATTAATAGACAGAAGAGTGAATCAAAAGAGGCCTTTGCTAAATTGAGGTGGTGGAGAGGAGTTCTGCTACTCTCAGGGAGAGCTGGTATCTTCCCTGTACACACTAGACCTCCCAGTCACTTCCATATTTGAGGCCCACTTTGTGTGATAACTGATAAAAGCAAGAAGGTGAAGAGTTAGATATTTCTTCATGAAGTATTTCATTTGTCTAATCTCCTCCATTAGAATCCCATGCATCTAAAAATATTAATACTAATAAAGATTTCAGATACAACAGATTCACCATATCTAACTGTAAATACCGTTATTGATTGGACCCGTCATCTTTTGCCTCTTCCCTTCTGCACTATGTGTCAACTCTCAGTGGATATTTGGAATTCCTGTATTCCAACTGTTCAATATTTTAGCCAATCCTGGCATAATACCCGAGGTCAGAACTGTATCACGGACAGTAGAAGGCTGTCCCAACATCTAAGCAGCCACAAAATGTTTGGGTGTCAGGAGTGGGTTTCTTCCTTAATGGGAAATTAGGGAGTACAAATACAAGATATTCTTTCCTACCCTATTTTCATTTAAAATAGGCACAGAGTTCCTATAAAGGATTTGAACAAGGATGGACAAATACAGAAAAGTAGCAGCAAAATATACAGACATAATTTGTACCATACTCCCGCAAGAACATCTGTGTGTTCAAGTGCTCCAGCCCTATTGCTTCCTATCTTGTGTATGATTTTGCAAGTTAATCAGTCCCCCAGGACACATTATAGTCCTCTGTGTTGAGGCTTCAGTCAAAATTCTTACTTTGGACACCGAGAAAAACATCACCCTCCAGGTCACAAATGTATGCCAATGCATCTAGATTACCTGGTTTGAAAGAAATTAAAGCATTTAAACCCTTCACTTGATGATTACCTGTTCTGTTCATTCCCTCTGAATCACTTGTTATTGGCTACTGCAGAAGACAGGATACTGGGCTAGATGGACCTTTTGCTATGGCATTTATATTCACCTTAACCTATTTATCGATTTGTGATAACGCTGAATTTATTTCTGTTATTCATATTTATACATATTATTTATCTATTCTACTCAAATTTCTCATACATTTACTCTCTCTCTCTCTCTATATATATATATGTGTGTATATACACACACACATATAAAAGATATAAATCGTTTTTTTCTGTTGACAGTTACAGAACTTTTCTATCAGACTCTGAACATATATCCAGGTTATACTTTTTCATCCCTAACATTTTCATCACTGAAATCTCAACATTTTATACTGCTGCAAAATTCACTAATATGCTGTATTTGAATAGTTAAGAATTATTGTCAGAGTTCAGAGATACTGAATACAAATTTCTTTCAATGGTCCCTATTTATGTTTAAGCATAAGCATGTGGTGAAGTCCCATTAAAGTCAATGGGACATAAGCACATGCTTAAGTGCTTTGCTGAACAGGAACAGACTTCAGCACATACTTACAGTTAAACAAGTGCTTTTGCTGAATCAGGCTTCAATGATTTCCTTTCTATGCTCACTTTTGTTACATGGAGAGAAAGAGCTTGAATGTTTCATAAGAAACTCTATGATTTGATTAAATGCCTACTTAGAACCAGAATCTGTCCCACTGAAGTCAACAGGACTGCTCGCATGAGTAATTACTAGTCTGCCTAAGGAACATTGGCAGAATGTAATTCTCACCTTTGTGGAGATATACATCCCAGCTATACAATACTTAAAGTGAAATTTACAAAGAATAATAAGGCAATTACAGTTAAGAAGATACCCAGTAGCTAAGGTGCACTTAATTTTCCTTTTTCAAATATAATTCAGCAACACTGAAGTAATAATACTGCTGCACAGTTAATACACCTCATTTACAAACCACTTAGGAAGCAATATATTTAAGGTGTATATTGTAATCTTGAGGTGCACCTGTTATACCTTAACTGCACATACAATATATCTGATCATGTGTAACTGACCTCTTATATAGAGTTCAAAATATTCAGTCAATCTAGCAAAGTGACTGAGTTATCATTTTAAACTGGTTTATCTGCCAATATATTTCTAATAGTTCAAAAATCTGGGGATTAGCCTTTGAATTTCTTTCCTCTGAACTGCTTGGTATTCAGCACTGATCTAAACAAAACCAATTATGTTTTATATATAACCTATAGTTAATGGCTTGTTAGCATGCATTTTTAAACAGTTTTTTGTTTCTGTAAAAATGAGCATATGACCTACTATATTAAAAATTGGATATAAACAAAAGTGAAAGTCACATTGTGTTCCTAACTGAACCATTAAAAACATTACAAACCTTATTAACTTTATCTTAGGATATAAAAATAATGCCAGGCAGCCTTGAAAATAAAACAAAAAACCTCAACCTCTAGTATTCCCAAACTACATTTTGAGTAAA
Organism: Eretmochelys imbricata; assembly: GCF_965152235.1. Taxonomy (NCBI): domain Eukaryota; kingdom Metazoa; phylum Chordata; order Testudines; family Cheloniidae; genus Eretmochelys; species Eretmochelys imbricata. The sequence goes on from NC_135573.1 coordinate 173,358,125, forward strand.
TCTTATCATACCCCATTCATCTCACACCCAACTTTTGCTTAAAGACTCTGCTATCTCCAAAGCTAATTCATTTTTATATTCAATGCTCGCTCTCTTTATGTCCTCATGAACTGGAGACTCAGGAGGTGAAAATGGGCAGAGCTATATATTTTAATACCAAATGAATACATGTCAGTTCAAGATTTTCTGTGCAATGGTATAATAAAATGTCTTCACTTTTTTCTATCCAAGATTCACAGCAGCAGTTTGGTAAAAGTCCCCTCTGCTGGCAATAGTCTGTAAATTTGCCCCAGACTAGATACAATTTTCAATTGTACAGTAAAAACCTCAGGATTAGGAACACCAGAGTTACAAATTGACCAGTCAACCCCACACCTCACTGATAACCGGAAATACGTAATCCAGCAGCAGACAGAAAAAAAAGCAAATACTGTACACGTTTCATAAAAAAAAAGTTATTCTGGAAATTTTTTCCCCACAAGAAAATATTCCCAGATGCCTTCTTAAGAGACCTTAAAAAAAAGTTCTGGGTACAGTCATAGGTGACTATTCCACGGCTATTATTCAGGTGTCAGGACTAAAAGAGGCAGGTTCTACAGACCACTGTTAGGTGGCTTGTTGAGTTTGCAACTAGATTGCATGTTTTTCTAAAAATATGTGCTCTAGTTCAAACAGGAATTAATTCAGGGAAGTCCTATGAGTCATGTTACACAGCTCAGACCAAATGAGCATAATGGACCTTTCCATCTTTATAATCTATGAATTTACCCCAGAGGCCCTCACAATTCTAGCTCTTGACCTTTGGGAAAGAAACACCTTGTCAATACAATTTCCCAACTATTCAAATAAAATGGAATGAAACAAACCAAACCAATCAAATAAAAAATTAAATGGATTAATATCCAACCGACTTAATCTAATTATGAGGATGATTAACCCCTATCAAACAGCTTTAACCATATTAAAACGTATCAAACCGATTCCTTATAGGTTCTCTCTAATACATTGGGAAGTCCCACCATCAGTTTCATTGCCACATGTGGGGTCAGGAAAGTATTTTCCCCCTGGTCAGACTAGCAGTGACCTTGGAGAGTTTTCGACTTCCTCAGCAGTGTGTGAGTGTGGGTCATTGCCAGGATTATCCGAGTATAGCTCACTTAATCATTTCCCTGTCATTATAGGGGCCTCCATGCTGGTGCACCACAGTCCCTTCTATTCTGTCTGTGGCACATAATAGTCTAATCTCCCATGAGCTGCGATACTTTGGTCTAATTTCAGTTGTTGGGTTTAGGTGTGGTTTTGATGGCCTGTGACATACAGGAGGGCAGACGAGAGGATCTGGTGGTTCCTTCTGGCATTAAACTCTATGAGTCAATGACCATGACTGTAAGATGTAGTTATATTTGAGCCAAATGGCAGATAAAGGAAAGATCAAATCAATTTCAGGTTGAAGTTAATATATAGACTACATTTCTGATATTATTTAAGACAACCTGATCATAAGACAGCCAATCTCCCCCACCCTCCGGAGGTGGACATGAGATGTGCCAATACAATTCAGAATAACATAGCTTTGTTACACTTATCTAACTAACAAAAACGTAGGTGAAAAATCAACATTTCTTTAGATTTAAACATGCCTCCCAATGCATAAAATAGACGGAAGTGTATAAGCTTTTGGAAAATGAGATTGTTTAACCTCGGGCAGTTTTAGATTTTTGAGAAACTATTCTATACATGCCACTCTAAGATGAAGTCTGAGGGTTTCGGCCACACCCACATTCCTGCATGCACATAAACACTCACTACACTTCCGCTCACCTGCCAGAGTTAAAAAGATAAGTGCAATAATGTTGAGGAAGAGGTATCCATCTACTAACAAAAAACAAAAAGTTGATGTCTGTACAGGAGGGTTCTTGTGAGATTTTTGGTTTCGTTCAGCGTCAGGTAGCTGATGTGTGGTTGAAAAATTAGCCAGTGGTTTTCCAGCACAGCTGTTTAACATCAGCAGACTTGCTCGCTGGCTTACAGATACCAAATAGATTTCACATGGTTGCTACTGTTTGGTGGCCAGTCAGGAGAGTGGAGGAAACAGACGCCTCTCTGTTAAACATGGTCACATTGCATATGCAGAAGCAGCGGATTCTTCTTTTCCTTCAAGTTATGAGGACGGTGTCCTGGCAGGTACTGTCCTCTCAGAACTCCTTCTCAATAATATTTTATCCAATTAGAATGGGATATTCCCCTACTAAAATTATTAGTATCACTCAGTGAGGTTTGAGTAGGTGCTCATATGCCAACAAAGATCTTCACCTTCCAGTCTGGAAAATCCCAAAAATATCTTTGAGTTGCAGAAATCCCAAATCTTTTAATTTGGAGAAGACGACATCAGTTTATTTTAGGCATAAGGTGTAGCAACTTGAAGAAACTAGTTTAAAAATTCCCACAAAATAGTTTGAAAGCTAGCATACAGTTGAAAGTGAAATTGTAAGGAAATCACTCATGCACACTCAGCCATGGACAAGAGGAAAATGCTTTCTTAGATTAAGCAATTGTTCTCCTTCCCCACTGACAGATGCTTGCATTTTCTTTTATATTTTGATACCCTGGGGCTATCTGGAGTTTAGCTTTGTTCAGGATTTCTGACATACAAAACCTGGTTAAAATGTTGGAGGGGAGCACTATCAGATTAAAGAGACTTTAACTAAAAAAAAAAAAAAAATCACAAGTTTAGGTTCAATTTTAATATATAGACCTTTGTGTATTACACAGGGGTTTTTTTTGGCCAAATCTATTATATGAATACCCTAACCCTACAATTTAAATCACTTATTATCCATTGTGACGGGGCAAGGCCAGATGGCTATAGAAAAGTAGCAGGAGATAGATATATTAGTTCCAGGCTAAACAAATCCCTGGTACCAGGATAAGTTAAATGGTAGCTGCTCCAGGTCAATTAAGACACCTGGGGCCAATTAAGAACTTTCCAGAAGGCAGGGAGAACACTAGGTTGATTGAGACACCTGAAGCCAATCAGGAACTGGCTGAAACTAGTTAAAAGCCTCCCAGTTAGTCAGGTGGGTGTGGATGCCAGGAACTGTGGGAGGAAGTTGTGCTGTTAGAGAGACTGAGCAGTACACACCATATTGGGCACAAGGAAGGAGGCCCTGAGGTAAGGGTGAAGTGAAGCTTGAGGAACTGGGGGCTGCTGTGGGGAAGTAGCCCAGGGAATTGTATGTGACATGTTTCTAAAAGGTCAGCTACCATAGCTGATTCTATTAGGATCCCTGGGCTGGAGCCTGGAGTAGAGGATGGGCCTGGGCTCACTGAGATTAATCACTGAGGCTGGGAGACAACAGAGACTGTAAGGGAGGATAACTTCTCCTCATCTCCCTTGCTGGCTTATGATGAAAATGCCTCAGCAGACTGTGACCCTTGTCTCTAGAGAGAGAAGGGTTATGTGGAGGGTCACAGTGAGCCTCTGAGGCTAGTGAAATCTGCCAGGAGATGCTGGAGCCACAGAGACAAGGACAGAGCTTTGTCATACCATGTATGCTTTTCTTTTTAGAATGTTCTTTTTTTCTAATGAAATCCAGTCTTACCATGGTGACACTGTGATGACTAACAATTTCCTTGTGTTACAAAGAGGACTCTGTAGGATTCCTGGAACAAGGTTAGTTATAATGATTCTCTTCATCTATTATACATGGTGCTTTCAAAGATCCCTGCTTTTAAGTAAGCCATAAAACATGTGCATTCATTTGGAGGAAGAATTTTGATCCTTGGACAAGCATTGGTAGTATAATGTCATTATGAGTGAGGGAATCAAAATTGTTTGGTCTCTAAACATATTGGTTATTGTTATGCACTATGCCCCTAGAATTCTCAAACAGAGAAATTAAACATGAAACAATTTTATGATCCATAATTTAAAAAAATTGTTAAAAGATTACTTTTAAATAGCAATAAAAATAGGGTGGGCTTATTATTAAACACTAGCAAACTGGAAATCTGGATTTGACTGTCATCAGCCTCTTGCTATCTGAACTGGCAGAAGTTTAACAGTGCTGCAGAGATGAGAGACACAGCTAGCAGGAACATGAGCCAGTGTAATTCAATAGTCATACCTACTTGCTGATTACTAGTGGCAATGACAGAGCTCTGGAATGAGATCCATTTTGTCCTCCTAAATAGAGGATAGTCATAAAAACAGAGCCTTTCTGGAGGAAAACATAAGGTTATGAAGATACATAATTTCCATTTGGGAACCTGCCTTAAAAAGGTCCTGAATTTCATTACTTATCTAGAATTCAGCTGGATTCTCATGCTGGACGAACAACTGATATTTTGGTTCACTGGAAGTTCCAAAAAAGAACAAAATGGTTTAGGTTAAAACAAACCCATATGATTTTTGGAATTTTCGGTGAATAAAAAATTCTTAATTGTTTGACCCAAAACATTTTGTTTCTGGGCTAGATTCACAAAAGGAGGCACTCACACAGAATGTGAAAATCCTAGGTTCAAATCCCTATTATCTGCTTCATATGGAACAGGGATTTGAACCTCGGACTCCCATCTCCTAAGAGTGTGTAGTAACCACTGGGCTATATGATGTAGTCTGGACCACTTGTCTCATTCTCTGCTTTTGAAGCTGTTCCGGTTTGTATGAAATACATTAATAGCCACTGGGCCAGACAGAGAAGGTGAGAGAGAGAGAGGCTCTATAACCTGGCATTTAGGGCACTCTCCTAGGAAGAGGTAGACTCAACTTCAAGTCTCTCGTCCAATGGATATTGAATTTATATGAAGTGAAACAACTTCAACAAGAAAGCTTGGGCGGGGGGAACCTACCTATACCCCAGTGACTAGGGAACTTACTTAAGAGATGGGATACTCAAGTTCAAATCCCTGCTCCACATCAAAGGGGAGAATTGAACCATGGTCTCCCATGAGTACCTTAACTACCAGGGCAAAAGTTATGAGGAAGAAAAGGGACATCACCTTCTCTCCCCCCCACCCCCCATTTTGTGAATGACTTCCAAGTTCTCACCTGAATCTAGCTCAAAACAAATTGCTTCAGTTTAAACTATTCAGTAAATTAATGTCAATTTCACAAATGGTTTTGGGTTGGTCAACCCAGCATTTTTCAATGAATAAACTATGTGTGCAAAAGATTTCACCCAGTGCTAGTGGGAAGTGGCGTCACAGGAACCATGCAGGAAATGCATAGAGCAAAAAGCATCGTAACTCTGGAGGAGATTAGGCATATCCAATAGTAACTTTACTTTGAGATAGTTCTAAGCCAGTAGGAGCATGCAGAACATAGATTAAGAGGATCCAGTTCAAGTATATTTCTCTGGTAATACTATGCAAGATCCATACACAGATACATTGTAACGGAACAACTCCCACTGATTTAGAATCCGCATTAGATCAGGAGTCCACCCATCAGATAAATAGTTTGCTAATTAGTGAAGTTCTTTTTAGTATCTCACTATGACAGATAATAGATATGTGAACAAATCAGGTAGCCCTTAGCCTGAAGTTAATAAGTTTTTCCTGATTAAGAACAAAGGTGTTTTACTTATTTAGGATTTATATACTGTGATTATCAACAAGTCTTAGGTCTATATAAAAATATAGAATAATAGTTGAATATGTAAAATGTGAAAAAATCCCTTAAAATACTTCGCAGCCTCAAAACCAAAACCTTATATGCGGCCACTATAAAACTCCAGTGAAATCCCTGCCTCTCAAAAGCATGAGCAATTAAGCACTGTACACTGAAGGTGACACTATCTGGTCTCAAGAAGATATGTTTGCTAGGGCGTGGGGAAGTAAAAGTGATATATTCCACTGATAATGTTCATTACAACATCAGCAGAATTATTTGGTCATCCATTTACATTAGATATTCTTCTATATGTGAATTTAATTACATTGCATTGCAAATAGCTGAAATACTTTTTAGTAGCATTTGCTGGGCACTCCAACAAATATGCCATACAAGCTTTAATAATTACATTTCATTTGACAATTTTTAGCCAGTAGAACGCAATACAGGAATAAAATAGTGTGCAAATTATCCTATATTGATAATTAGCGGTAAAATGAGTCACCACACACTTTCACAAAGTACCTTGTCATTGTTTAAATGCTTGAGAACAAACATAGTGATCCTGAATGTTATTACCAAACTAACATTTACATTTTTATATTTTGTAAGTGTAAACAAACCCATTTAACATGTTTGGATGCAAGTACTGAGCTCTTTTACCCATTGCTAGTGACATTTTTCAAAGGGAAACTATCTTTTTCCAATCAAAGCAAAATATTTCTATACCCACTGACCGACACTGGGCAACTGTTGTCACCTCTTTCTCTTCCCCTTTTTTCCTGTCATTTAAATTATAAGCTCTTCAAAGCAGGACTGTCTCTTTTTATGTGTTTGTACAGTGCCTAACATGGAACTTTGACATTCATTGGGACATCTATGCATTACTGTGACACTAATTAATAATATAAAAACGTTATTACTAATTTCCTGAAATAGGAATTATTTCTGATGCTGGTAGAACAACATAGACTCACATTACCAAGAAACACCACAAGAACAATGGCAAAACCAAATGTTTCTCAGCAGTTTACAGAACCACAATGCATAAGGAACAACATAAACCCAACAAAGAAGAAATATTTTAACAACCAGAAAGGTTAAGGAAACGGATCTCTGCCAGATCTCAGAATCAATAGTGCAAATTACATTTCTGTGTGCCCCTGGTTCATTATATTCATCCTTCTTCTGGTATGAGAAGACTCGGATCTTTTGTCATTCATTGCCAAGTGGGTTTGTGACTCATGGTGTCAGACTGCCTATGTTAGATACTTACAGGGCTCCCATAATTGTAACTTCTAAGTAACAAATGAAGCTGATGAGCAGAAACAAGTATTTTCCCAAGAATAATCTGAAAGGAAAATTCATCATTAAAAATCATGACACTTCCTAGTTTTTTAATAAAAAAAATATAGGAAGTGGATCAGTGTCTTGCAAAAATATAAATTTTTGAACAAAAGTTTTAATTTTAGGGAAAAAGTCAAAAAGGAAAATTTTCCACTAGCTTTAGAACAAACTTGTTAAATTCTTCCCTTTAGCCATCAGAAAGGTACACAACTCTGATACTTTCTATAATTCAGGTGCCATACCTCTTGATCTACCTGTCATCTAGCTACAGTACCTCCCTATCACAAGGTAACTGATTACAGACTACAGTGTCTTCAACAGATCACTTCTTGTTACATGGCCTGGGGCAAAGGATAAAAGGAAGGGGATGTTGAGTCAAAGGGGAATTAAGGGGGGAAAAATAGTGGCCTCTCTTCTGCTGACTAGCTAATACAAGAGTGTGGGAATTATTGCCCTGTGTTTTTCAGCTGATTTACTTGGTTTTTTGGACAATAAAAGAGCCCCAAGGAAGGGCCTAAAAAAAAAAGAATAATGCTTGGAACTTTATTTCCTCTTCTTTTGCTGGTGAAACTACCCACTAGCTTACACTCTCCTTCCATGGAAGTCCTCACAGACCTCATATTGTGTATGAGCAAAACACACCTACCTAGTGAACCCTCTTCTAGCTTTAAATTATCACTTTCTGCCTCCCTACTGTTGCCAATTACATTACTATTGTCATCCACTCTTCATTGAGATGAAGACCTTTCTTAAGTCACACAACTGCTATTAAGTTCTTTCTGAATGGGATGTCACTTAGCCCTTTCTGACTCTCAAAGCTACTATCCTACCTTATACCTAGACATTTCTGAAGGATCAGAAGCAAGACATGAGCTATTCATGTCTGGAATTCTTTCATGACAACTCTTTCACCTCTAGCCTCACCTCTCTTTTAAAACTTCCTATAGAACTTTGTTTCCTCAGAAAGGTTCTGGTAAAAATGATCTTAGTACCATGAAAAAGGCCAAGAACTGTACTGAAAGTACTGAGACTACCCTTCTCCAAGCTGTAATGGTGTTCTTCTTGTTCCTTATTGTACATCCCACACTCTTGCCACTGGGACACCCGAGGTTGAGCACCTCTCAAAAATTGAGAAAAATTCCGATTTAAAAAAAAACCAAAAAAATAGCCCTTTTATTCTAATTCTGTTTTCAGTTGATCCATTATCAAAATGGCTCTTCCCAATACAATCCAATAGGGTGCAGCTGCATCAGTGAGTCAGACTGCATATGTGAGTCAGACTGCAAAATGAGGTTCCACAGCAATGCAGCAGGGCTTCATTGAATACCCTTGCAGTGACAGTACAATGAGGGGCAAATTTAAAAGAGTACCCTTAATTAATGAACTAACACTCTAGTATCTTGACCGGTATTCATCACTGGCTCTCATCCTACTTGACTTCAATATAGCTTCTGCTCCTGTCAGTGATTTGATCATTCTTAAGCTCCTCTCCCGTTTTGAATCATAGCTTTCTAAACATGCCCTTATTATATCTGATGAAAGCTTACATCTTCCCCTTACTTTCTCAGGCTACAGAATCTAAGCCCCTGTTTTCTTCTCTAGTTATCTTCTGTCCTAGGTTTTAACTTTGGACATCGCTTCTATATGGGACTCAAACCTATATATCCTTAGCATATCTCTGATTGTCCCTTATCTGTTTGCTCATTTTGAGTGTTAGCTCTTGGCTACACTATAAGTGCCAACTACTGACTGCTCCAGGAACAGAAATTCTCTTTTTAGATACGAAGTCCTCTTTGCTGTATGACTCCATCACACTCCTTAACTCATGCTTTAAACTTTACTCTAAGGCCTGGCCTACACTGGGGCGGGGGGAGCTAAGTCCGTCTAAGTTAAGCAACTTCAGCTACAAAAATAGCATAGCTCAAGTTAACGCACTTAGAGCTACTTACCGCGGTGTCTTCACAGTGGTAAGTCGACTGCTGACACTCCTCCTTCAGCTCCGCCTATGCTTCTCACTCCAGTGGAGTACAGAGTCAATGGAAGAGCGCTTGGCAGTAGATTTATTGCATCTTCACTAGACACGATAAATCAACCCCCACTGGATCGATCGCTCCGGAGGTAAGTGTAGACATGTGTCTGGAACCAGAATTGTCTAAGTCTGCAAGTTACCACCGTCAAAACGTTGGCAGAACTTGTCCTTGCTTGATACTTTTTTAATTCACTCCAATCTTAATGTCCCTCTATTGCGGTTAATCTTTCCTTTGTACCTATCTATCTATCTAGAATTTCCCCTGCACTTCTTTCTCAGTCTAAGTTAGTTACTTCCCTAGCCCCTGATTCAGCAAAGTATTCAAGCAATTACCTAACTTTAAATATGTGCTTATTTGCCCTTGATTTCAATGAAACCTAAGCATGTGTTCAAGTGCTTAGCTGAACAGGGATGGTCTTAAGCAAGGGCTTAAAGCTAAGCATATTCTTAATTGCATTGGGGTCACAAAGTCTTTTTATTTTTTCCTCCACAAAGTATTTTGTGATACTATGTGTTAAGGTTTCTGTATTAGATAAAGCATAGTGACATAATCTGTCACAGTACTGTCAGTCAATCCTGTTTTCAACACTTATTTCAGAGCTCCTTTCTATCTCTGTTCTTTTATGTACACCTACATCTGGTTCCAACTCTCCCAAAATTTGGATTAGAGTTTTGGTTTGTGTCAATTTCCAGTTCAGTATTAACTTTAAGTTCCCTCCCATTTTTAATTTAATCACCATCAAGCTTAGACAACGTAATGCTCCCTATCACCCCAAATTCACCAGCAGAGGACATCGAGGAGCTAATACCAGAGACCTGGTATGTTACTTCATCAGAGTATGTTCTCTGTAGGACCCAGAATAGGAGTTCTGACCTGAACTTAATTTCATTGGGTCTTCCAAATGACTGGTATGTTCCATCGGGCCAGCCCTATACTGTACTGAGGATGGAAGTATTATCCAATGGATAAAGCACCCGTCTGTGAGAAGATCTGGAGTTCTAGTTCTGGCTATAACAATGACTTGTGTGACCTTGAGCAAATCACTTAAGCCCTGAGGCAGAGAGATTGTCTACACTATCATGCATCCGATGAAGTGAGCTGTAGCTCACGAAAGCTTATGCTCAAATAAATTGGTTAGTCTCTAAGGTGCCACTAGTACTCCTTTTCTTTTTGTCTACACTGGGAAATTTAGTAAAATAGCTATTCCAGAGCAGTTATTTTGGTATCAATCCCCATATACATTCTCTTTTATTCTGGAAGGAAAGGATCTATATGGGGGCTTATCTCAAAGTAACTATTCCAGAATAATTTCCAAGTGTAGACAAGCCTTTATTTTACCCATTTGTAAAATGGCTATAATGCTAGTTACACCACTTTGTAAAATGCCTATTTATCAATCATAGAGAAGTGCTATAAACGTCAAGGACCACTGTTAAAGAAATGCATGGTAAGACCAGATAAAACTGAAAGCATAGGTACATGATAGCTCTCACTGATCTTAAATAAAAATACTGACCAGAGATTTTTATATTTAAATTACAAAAAAGACAACCCCTCCCCCCATGCTTTTCCCCATCAGATTTTATTCTTGAAGAATTGTAAATTATATTAGTGTTAAATTAAATGCCCTGCCACTGCTTGTTTAAAAATAAGTCAGTTTAGTAGACTCTTAGACAGCTAGCTTTCTCTTTAGAAACAATATTGAGCAAAAAGCAAACATGAGGTTGTTTAGGCCTCAAAATATCTATGGTAATATATTAAATAAAACACACGCAATCTGAGTTTAGATTCTGCTTGTGAATTCAGATTTTACTTCGACACAAACTTGCTTAAAATCCTGCCCTCAGGAAAAATGCTATTTCACTGTTTTCTTAAGGGTAATTTTGTGTCTCACTGCTTTAGGGGTCTATTCTCTTCTTCTGCACTCACACAACTCCCTGAAGTATTAATAGAAATTATGCACACATGGGATAGAAGAATAGAACCTTTTTTGAGGCTTTCCCTGTGTCACAGGGTTCATTCACCACTGGGGCACTTCCTTGTGACTGTCTGGGAATCAGCTCTTATCCAGTATGACACCTGCTTCACCATCTTGTGGCCCTTTCTTGCTCTCCAGGACTCACATATTCCCTGTTTGTGACTCAGCCCTCCGTCAGGTCACTGTACAGTCCTCCCCTTCAAGGGAATCAAAGTCTCACTGAATCAGCTGTTCTCATGCCACTCCAGACACTCTTCCAGTCCAGGTGTTGTGCCACCTGGTGGAGGCCCTCCCACTACGTCTGGTTCCAATCCAAGGACCCTATGTCTAGCTACTGTGATCTGTGTGCTCCCACAGCCTGTTGCTATTTCCCTGAACTCCTTCCTACTTCCCTGCTCTATCCTCTGCCCCCCAGGTTTACTGGCCCAAACTCCCTCCTCTCAGGGAGTAACTATAGGCTATTTCCCTCTTTGACTTTTGCCAGACTGTAGCCTCAAACACTCCTCCCTTCTCCCAGGGAGCAACTGCAGACTACTTCTCCTGCAGCCCCCTTTCTGCTGCAGATTTCCTGGCTTTATACCTTAGCCCACTTCTCCCTCAGCTGAGCTTTATCAGACATTGGTCATGTTCAGTCAAGGTGGACTCTCCTCCAGGTGTGCCAGGATGATCAGATAGTGTGAAAAATCAGGACTGGGAGTATAGGCGCCTCTAAGAAAAACCCCCAACTATTAGGACTGTTCCTATAAAACCAGGACAGCTGGTCACCCTAGCCCTACAAAGTTAATTGGCCCTAGCTGCACCACTTTAACCCTTTCATAACCCATATGATATGAACACCCCATCAAACCCTGGCAGAACATGTGGCACACGGATATAATTACTTCCCCTCCATCAGTGAGGGTCTAAAGAGGATCCCCTCAACTTGTGCTACATTGGCTCTCAGAGCCAAAATCTGGCCTTCAGTCACCCTAATTTAGGATGTTTTTGTTATTATGTACTCCATATAAGAGAGAATACTAAGCAGCTACAGAAACAGGAGCACTAGTCTGATAAACTTCTTTAGTTCTTATAGCTATAGCCAGGTACATTGAGTGTAAATTTCTTTGACTACATCAGCAAAGATGAATTGTAGTTTGATCTTTTCATTAGAGATTCATGTACCTGTGTCAAGGTTCCTCCCCCACTCTGAACTCTAGGGTACAGATGTGGGGACCGGCATGGAAAAAACCTCCTAAGCTTATCTTTACCAGCTTAGGTCAAAACTTCCCCAAGGTACAAAATATTCCACCCGTTGTCCTTGGACTGGCCGCTACCACCACCAAACTAATACTGGTTACTGGGGAAGAGCTGTTTGGACGCGTCTTTCCCCCCAGAATACTTCCCAAAACCTTACACCCCACTTCCTGGACAAGGTTTGGTAAAAAGCCTCACCAATTTGCCTAGGTGACTACAGACCCAGACCCTTGGATCTTAACAATGAACAATCCTCCCAACACTTGCACCCCCCCTTTCCTGGGAAATGTTGGATAAAAAGCCTCACCAATTTGCATAGGTGACCACAGACCCAAACCCTTGGATCTGAGAACAATGAAAAAGCATTCAGTTTTCTTACAAGAAGACTTTTAATAAAAATAGAAGTAAATAGAAATAAAGAAATCCCCCCCTGTAAAATCAGGATGGTAGATATCTTACAGGGTAATTAGATTCAAAAACATAGAGAACCCCTCTAGGCAAAACCTTAAGTTACAAAAAAGATACACAGACAGAAATAGTTATTCTATTCAGCACAATTCTTTTCTCAGCCATTTAAAGAAATCATAATCTAACACATACCTAGCTTAGATTACTTAAAGTTCTAAGACTCCATTCCTGGTCTATCCCCAGCAGAAACCAGCATATAGACAGAAACACAGACCCTTTGTTTCTCTCCCTCCTCCCAGCTTTTGAAAGTATCTTGTCTCCTCATTGGTCATTTTGGTCAGGTGCCAGCGAGGTTACCTTTAGCTTCTTAACCCTTTACAGGTGAGAGGAGCTTTCCCCTGGCCAGGAGGGATTTCAAAGGGGTTTACCCTTCCCTTTATATTTATGACAACCTGTATTATGAAGCTCCCAAACATCAACAATATGGAGGTGAAGCAGATAAACACACTACAAGGAGATAGGGCTATATCCAAAGCTCAGGTTAACCTCTACTGAACAAAATTGTGTGCATCAAAAATCTAGTGCATCAAAGTTAAAAAATGATCCTTCATTGTCTTCATCCATTAGCGCTGAAAAGCACAGGATGGAAAAACCTAGAAAGTTATTCCTTAAAAGGGCCAAAGTACAACTCATTCTCTGATCCAACCAATGAAACTTTAACATACCAATATAGATAAGAAGTAAAGAAGAAGTCCATGAAAAAATGAGTCTAGTAAATATTGCATAAAGGTTATTCAGATTTATCAAAACAAATTTATGTTATTGCAGGCAACTGTATAAGATCAGCTATTCCAGGTGGATAGCTACTTTTTAGAACCTTTTAATACACTGATTTTCAAAAGGGAAAAAAAAACTAACTAGACAGCTGTCCTCATTGTTTTTCTTTTTAATGTAACTTTCTAGGATTTCAACCAATTAATGCTTTTTCCCCCACTGACAAGAAGTTGTCCCTCTCTGAAACCATGAAACTGATCACAAAACGTTTTAGCTGATACATTGACTAAGATTTTCAAAAGTAACTATTGATGTGGGTGCCCAATTTGAGACATCTTAGAGGACTGAGTTCCAGAGGGCAGGTGCTCAGCACTTTTTCAAAAAAATCAAGCTCTTTAAGGTGTCTTAGGTTGGGCACCCAAAATCAATACTCATTTTGTAAAATCTTGGCTCCTAGGTAGTGTTTTCTTATGTCAACAAGCAAAGTAACCTTTATTGTTGCTGCTCCAGAGATTTGGGGATAAATTGCAAAGCAAACATTGATAATGTTTGATATAGACTTGAAAGATCAACTTGAAAATATGAGTCACAAGAGTCTGCTTGCCTATTCATAACAAAATTATGGATAGATGGTGATAACATTCATTTAGTTTTGCTCACTCTAGAGGACCAACAAGGTATAATTTTTCCATGGCTTGTTTAATACACACATTCTCGAGTTTCAAAAAATCATAGTCCCTAATCCTACAGCCCTTTTGAATTTACTTCGATGGAAGCTCATTCATTGTGCGAGGTAGTTATATAACTGGGCCCTTCTTCATGAAACCAATGGAAATTTTAATCATTTTCACCAGTTTGTTTTCAAACATCACAGCTGTACTACTAAGGCTTAGTCTTTACTAAAGATTTGCCCCAGTTTCAGTCATGAATGGTCAGCCACAATGTAGATAGGCAAAGTAAAAATTATTTGAACTGGTGTAGCTTAAGCCTACTTGAAATCAAGGTAAGATCCACTTGGGCAAGTAGTGGCTTTGACTGTATACACTATGAATAGCACCGGTGCAGCTAAAACGATGTCTGGAAATGGATCCTCAGAGTAGATGAGGCCTAAGGTCACTCAAATTAATTTGCCTCACTGCAGTATCTGAAGTGGCAGAGCCACTGAAAGGTAATCAAGATTTCAGTCCCCCTGCTGCAGCTGCCAAGGCAAAGCAATCTTAAACTATTTTAAATGGTAACACATCTGTATGTTTGAAGCTAGAAGATTTTGTGTTTTGTTCCTTTTGTAGTAATGTAAGCGGGGGAATAGTCCCGCTATTGTGGGGAACTTTCCTGGCTTCTGCACTACCCTGGTGAAGTGGTCTAGCAAAAGGATCTGAGTCCTTGTTCCTGCTTTCTTTACCCAGTAGCCTCCCTGCCCTTGAGGACTCCCCTTCCACTCTCCTGTCTGGCAGAGTCCTCATAATCCCAACAAGGCTGGGCCCAGGATTCCTGGGGGGCTCAAACCCCAACCCTGCTGTGGTCACCTAGGATAGGGGCTAGGGTGTCCCCACTCCGGAGTACTCTCTCTGCACTGGGCACCTCTCTGACCCACTGACTATTACATACAATTTAAAGCAAATGCAAGTTATTTAATCAATTTATTTTAAAAAGAATAAGGAAACACATCAACCTGCTCCGTGGCAGGGAACATCACAATGTCTCTAATGTCAGGGCAGTTCACAGTCTGTTCCTTGTAAGTCCTAGGCCTTCTTCTCAGGCCCTGGCTTTGCTGCAGGGATGCTGTGGGTTGGACACTTGCTCTGGTGGTGGCCACATGCTCTCAGGCTCTAAGTGGTAGGACCCTTCTTCCCTGTGGTGCCCCCACCCTGTTGGGGTTATGATCCAAGCCTGGCCTGCAGAGCCTCTTGGCTGCAGTGTCTCCCTGTGCTGGGCCCACTGCCCAGGGTCCCCCTCGCTCTCCCCAGCTGCTCACCGCATCCAGCTCCACCACTATCTCAGCACTGCTGCTGCTCTGACTCCAGCTCCCTGGGCTGCTTTTTGGCCCCTCTGCCTCTGGTTGTTATAGCTCTGCTCCCAGGAAGGTCTGCTCCCAGCACTGACCTGCTTCCTGGCCCCTCTGCATCTGGCACAGCTCTGCTCCCCAGCTCAGCTCTGGCCCCTGCTTTCTCCTTAGCTTGACCCCACTCTGTCTAACTCAGGCAATTCCAGCTCACAGGGAGGACAGGACCTCCCTGGCCTCCTGACACCCTGATTAGCCTGCCTGCCCTGTCATTCAGGCTGACCTGGATCATTGGCCTCTCCCATTGTTCCTGGTGACTGTCAGTCTCCGGGTCCTGATTTCCCATTGACCCTTCCCCTTTTAGTACTGGGAGCTAGCAACTAAAACACCCCCACTGAATGTTAGTAAGGGAACAACAGTCCCCTTACAGTAAGGATGTGGAATTGCAAAATTCCCAGACTACTTGTCATAAGGGAGCCTCACTGAAAAGTTGCACTACTACCAAGCAGGAGTCCATAGGCTCCACTGTGACTTCTGAAACAAGTTCCAACCTTGAAGATAAAGGGCTCATTCCTGCATATAGCCAAGCACCTGAACTCCTATTGATTTTAGTTCTTCTACAACCAGAATTCCCCACTGATTTTTTTTCATGGCAAAAGACTGAGTTTTGGGACCAAGGAAGTTCTTTTTACATAACATTTTCACAGTTAAATATTTATCTTTTGGTTTCACATCTTTTACATTTATTTACTGTGGTACACAAATAATACACAAGAATCCTTTGCATTCTGCACTAAGAGTACCATACATACATGAACATTAATAAATTGTATAGATAAAATTATCTTAAATGTAAATCTATGTACATATTTGACAGAGCAAATTAAAAATTAGGATTAAATTCTAAAACACATACTACAGAATGGCTTTTGAAATTGACTAAGTCAAGCAAACAGCAAAATGAAAACAATTATCCTCAAATGTTTCAAAATCTTTCCTCCACCTTTGCTTTTTGGGGTTCATGTAGACTTCAAATATCTCTTCAGGAAATTACAGCTAAAACCTTTTGTTTGGTAAACAGAAGCTGTGACATTTATCACACAGTAATTTTTATCAGACTCTCTTACACTCTAGTCAACCACCCTGCCCAATACTACTTGAATGAAATTGTCTCTCAAAACATTTAAATTCCTTTTTTTGATTACCAGCATCTTGTGGACTAGTGAGGAAGAGTGATGTTACATTCCAAAACATACTAGATAGTGGAATAAGTCAAATCTTCACTTTCAAAGCACTTAATTTATCCTTTTCCTCTGTATGTAATGTCTACCAGCCCCCAGATGGACCATTTTGAATGAGAAGAAATATATCCCGAAGTTTTTCATTTATGGTACAGAGCTGAAAAGCAAGTATAATATGTTAGGGGGATCCACTTTTCTTTAGTAAGGCATCTTTCCCTTCTTCCCACATCAGATCAGCCAAAATTGCAAATGACACTAAACACAATAAATCACATTTGTGAAAAATACTAAAGAGTAGGGGTGATGGAGAAAGGAAACTACTATCCAGTAGCCAGAACAAGGTACTTAGATTCCTGGCTTCCATCAACAACTCTGCCTCTGACTTTAGGTGTCATTGTTAGCAATCCCTCAAGGTTGAGGATGATCTTTCACAGGTTTTATTTTCCATGGATCCTTTGGTGACTGAAGAGTCCAATCCTTGAGCCACAGACTCGTTGGCAGACATTGCAGGTGGTGGTGGTAGAAGATGGGGTTGGGCCATGATTGCTGCATGACGGTTCTCTTTTCTTTCTTTTCCGGCATTTTTCTGCAACCATAGCAAGGTGATTTTCCTCAAAAGTGGATGTTCCCTCTCTGACAAGTCTTTGACAGTTATGCCTTTGGGTGTAACCTTTGGCAAATTAAGACATATCCAACTGCTAATCATATAAATGGACAATATTCTAGTAATTTGGGGGGGCACTGGATCTGAATCTTTACTCAGTGCCTCTGTTTACTCTTCCATTAAATGGATGTAACAACCTCCAAAGGGTTGTTAGAACTGTGGTGATAAAGAGACCAGTATCTTTAAGTAAAAAAGCACTATGTATTGAATACCTGAAACAGAAATTGTTTTTCTTAAAATTTAGTGGCAGCAAAGAAAAAACACTATTCTCCCAACTTATTAACGTTTTGACATAAATCAGGCTGGCCAAACTTACTGACCCTTTGAGTCTCATGAGACAAACTTCAGGAGTTTGAGAGCTGGGACATGCCTGCCAGGGCTCAGGGCTTCAGCACAGGGTTGGGGGGGGGAGGAGGGTGGTCTCAGGGCTTCAGCCCAACGGTGGGGTAATGGGGCTAGGAGCTTCTGTCCTGTGTGGAGGGGGAGGTTCAGGGCTTCAGCTCCCTGGGATGTACCTGCCAGGGCTCAGGGCCTCAGTCCCACTTGAGCTGAAGCCCCAAGACCCTCCTCCCCAGTAGGCAGAAGAAACCCTTAGCCCCATCACAGGGCAGAAACCCTGAGCTCCCCGTCCCCAGTTCGGTAGGCAAAGAATAGGGGTGGGGCATAGGGGGCTTCTACAACTGCGCTTTAACTGTAAAAGAGCCACGTGTGGCTCTTGAGCCCACGGTTTGGCTACCCTGACATATATCATAGTAATGCCTAGAGACCACCTAACTTAAGACCCAATTGCGCTAGGCGCTCTCCAAATAAATAGTACATGATGATTGATCCCCTACATGGAGTTCTGCACGGGTGGTTCTTAAAAGTTAATACAGCCTCCAGGCTGTATTAACTGTTGAATAGTGCCAGTCTGCATTGTGGAAACTCTCTTCAAGAGTAGGATCCAAGTGGAGAAGCAGATAGTAAAATTCCTGGCTGTCCAATCTCCACTGAAGCAGTTCTGCCAGAGAAGGGGTGGGGGCTCTGGAACTGGTCACAAGATCTCCAATGGATCAAAGAGACCTGTGTGGATGTCCAAGGATCAGGTGATACCGTTGTGCACTTAAAAACACTTCTAATGGTCTGATAGAGATAGTGACATGAAAATATATACAGGTTACATGTGTGCACATGAACTGATTAACTGTGAGGAGTTTAAAAAAAGCAACTCACTGCAAACTACAAATCTTCACCAGTTTCATTCCCATAGCCCAGCTCAGAATTCAATAAAAGAATCATACTGCACAGGTGAGATACTGTTAATGATTTCCTGACATTTGAATATCATTAGAAGCTCTCTCTGGATTTTAAATATAAATTTATACCCCAAGAAGCAAAAATGACTTTAGCCAAGTAGTTGCAGGATTTAAATTAGTCTAACATAATTTGGCCTTGTATTATTCATTAGTAATGGACACCTCGGTTGCAACTGATTTAAGTATTTTCTCCTCTCAGCAAAGTCTTCAATAACATGTGACAAAGATCTCAGTTCAGTGGATGATTTAGTGAAAGAAAAATAGACCTGTATATCACAGAAGTGGTACACAATAAAAGTTACCAATGTGGTTAGAGTATCTACTCACCTAAGACTGGAGATGGTCTAAAAAAATTCCATCAGAACTAACAGAACTGAAGTGTTCCATCAATAAAGTTTTAACTTTATCAACTCAACTTATTTTGTATTATCATTTATAAAAGTAAAAACAAAAGTGAGATTTTTCATTTTATTGATAAATAATTTAAAATAAGGGTCAGGTCAATAGGCTGAAAAACTTCATTTTGATTACATAAGAATTTCTGTTCATGGGAAATTTTGAATTTTTGCTCCGATTTGCAACAAAAGAGTTGATGTTCCCGTGAAATGGGAATTCCAGATTCTGCCCAGCTCTGCCTCTGACTATACCATCATTATTGTACAGTAGACCATGCTCACACAAGACTTTCTAGCAGAGATGGAGCTCTGGTCCTTTGCTCCAAAAGCAGAAGCTGCCCCTTCACGATAGAGCGGTAACACTATTAGGGCTTATAATAAACATTGAACAGTTCTAATTCCATGCAGTAGTGAACAGCAATACACAAAAGATTACAATCAGCAACCACTAACTATTCAATATCTGATAACAAACACAACACTTGTTCCCAGTATGTTCTAGCCACAGCCTCAGAGACATTCTTATTATTTCACTGCTGTCATGGTTCAGTGATAATAAAAGTGTAATAAAACCTGAACCCAGAGGAACAGCAGAGCTGTATACAGGAAGCCCAAGATGATGTGCGCTGTTCAGTGCTAATAGTTTTGTAATAGATTTAGAGATTCAGTTTAAGAACCCAGAACTTCAGATGATTACTTGGCATTCATCTCCAAACAGTGTGAACTGCTAAGGTCTGCAAAACTGCAAGTTTCATGGGAACAGAATCCCTTTCTTTCTTTGTATTTTGTCTTTTTGCTTCAGATGCTAGTAAGAACTCTCAGTAGTGCAGAGACACAAATATGGAAGGATTGCTTTTTCACTCCTCCCCCTAAAGTTGTTTTGGTTCATTTTTTGCATAAACCAACCTGTCTCCATCAAAAGTTTATCTGAAATGGTTCATTCATCCATTTTTGGACAGTTGATGGTTCATCTACTCCATTTGTATTAGTGAGCTGTGCAGACATTTATTTCCCTTTGTACTTCCCGTGCACTCCAAAACTTTAACATGCATGAAGGAATATCTGGGTCTATACATATCAATGGTTAACTTCTGTTTCTCTCCGTTTTTGGTGAGAATTGCCTTATGTGCACTTAGGGTATGTAAGAAATGTGAAGCAAAACTGAGGTATGTGAGGAGTTTCACATATGTATGAATCAACACTAATGAAAAGTAAAGACCTAGCATATGTCATTCACAGGAGTCCTGACAAAAGAAACCTGAGCTTTATTTCCTGACCTTAGTACCTTGACTCTGACTTAGGTTAAAATGATTGATACCCCTGTACAAGATCATGTACTTTGGAAGTCATTTTGAAAGTTTATGTATTTTTAATGTTTAATTTTAACTTGACTACACTTCGTAACATGACTCTCTTCAAGCCATGCAAACTATGGACCTAATCCTGCACTTGTTACTCAGACTTATTTTTCATTCAGGAAAATGGATTTTTTTTTTCCAGAGTGATGCCTGCAGGACCAAACCCTGTGTTCCTAGGACCAGTCCAGAGAATGTCAACACCTGTAAGAGAACCTGAAGTCCCTTGAACATTTAATAGGGGGCTAACTTTTTCAGTCATTATTCAATCCCTATACAAACCAAAAAAATCTATTGACATTTTTTTTTCCTGAATGAGGAGAGCAGCATTTGATCTGGATATAGTAGTGACAAAGCTTTTGCATGAAAAAAACGCTCACTATTACCACAAACGATCATGTTACCAATGAACTTACTGAATTAAATTTTATTCATTTCATACTAGCCCATTAATTATAAAATTAGAATTATTATTTTGCATGCTGAAGAAATAATTGTGCAAAACCAATTAGAAGCATTTACGACTGGCACAATCATTTTATGGCAAAAATGTGCTTTTAAAAATACAAGAATTTACAAAATTTTCTATGAAGAGCCACAGGAAACATTTCTCTCCCAAGCACAGAAAACCACTCCTCCCCTATCCTACAACAGTTTAGTCAGCACGTTAACAAGATTCATCAAAATCTAATAAAGCAGCTTCATTAATATGATTATCATCTCATTAATAATTCACAGGTTGCAAGAAGTACAGTGCTAACAGTATTACAATGCATCCTTTTAAACAAGAAAAGACCATTATTGTAGTGCTCATTAAGGTGATCTCTGCAGAAGTAAAATTTGCAGCACATATATTTGTATTTTCTTAATGTAAATGCATAGCAGGCATGCACTTATCTAGCAGCATCACTGAACAATGTTTTGCTATATTTGTTCTGCAAACTCAGGCTAAGCCACCCAAGGCACTTCTGAAAAACAGCGGCTTCCCAGTAAAGAATCCTATTAGAGTTCAAATATATTGTTGCACTAAGGTCCTAAACACCAGCAGTACTCATTAAGTCAATGGTCTTCATTCTGTCCTCACTTCGATCCTGATGCAGAGCCCATGGAAGTCTATGGCAAAATTCCCACCGATTACAACGGACTCTGGATAAAGTCCATACGCTAGTATATAAGAGAGCTCTGAATCAGGCCAAATGCATATAATGTGGGTTCAGCAGATTTGAGGATTAGATCATATGTTTGACAAGAAGTTTTCTGACTATTGCAAACATTTTAATATAGTAACAAATAAAAATAATGAATTACCTTTGAAGATATACTAAGTGTTTAAACTCCATTACCACAGAAAAGCAGGGATAGAGTCTATCCACAGGTTTCAGAGTAGCAGCCGTGTTAGTCTGTATTTGCAAAAAGAAAAGGAGTACTTGTGGCACCTTAGAGACTAACCAATTTATTTGAGCATAAGCTTTCGTGAGCTACAGCTCACTTCATTGGATGCATTCAGTGGAAAATACAATAGGGGGATTTTATACACACAGAGAACATGAAACAATGGGTGTTATACACACTGTAAGGAGAAAAGAAAAGGAGTACTTGTGGCACCTTAGAGACTAACCAATTTATTTGAGCATGAGCTTTCATGAGCTACAGCTCACTTCATCGGATGCATACCGTGGAAACTGCAGCAGACTTTATATATACACAGAGAATATGAAACAATACCTCCTCCCACCCCACTGTCCTGCTGGTAATAGCTTATCTAAAGTGATCATCATCAGGTTAGGCCATTTCCAGCACAAATCCAGGTTTTCTCACCCTCCACCCCCCCACACAAATTCACTCTCCTGCTGGTGATAGCCCATCCAAAGTGACAACACTTTACACAATGTGCATGATAATCAATTTGGGCCATTTCCTGCACAAATCCAGGTTCTCTCACTCCCTCACCCCCCTCCAAAAACCCACCCCCATACACACACAAACTCACTCTCCTGCTGGTAATAGCTCATCCAAACTGACCACTCTCCAAGTTTAAATCCAAGTTAAACCAGAACATCTGGGGGCGGGGTAGGAAAAAACAAGAGGAAATAGGTTACCTTGCATAATGACTTAGCCACTCCCAGTCTCTATTTAAGCCTAAATTAATAGTATCCAATTTGCAAATGAATTCCAATTCAGCAGTTTCTCGCTGGAGTCTGGATTTGAAGTTTTTTTGGTGTAAGATAGCGACCTTCATGTCTGTGATTGCGTGACCAGAGAGATTGAAGTGTTCTCCGACTGGTTTATGAATGTTATAATTCTTGACATCTGATTTGTGTCCATTTATTCTTTTACGTAGAGACTGGTCAAACTGGACAATGTACATGGCAGAGGGGCATTGCTGGCACATGATGGCATATATCACATTGGTGGATGTGCAGGTGAACGAGCCTCTGATAGTGTGGCTGATGTTATTAGGCCCTGTGATGGTGTCCCCTGAATAGATATGCGGGCACAATTGGCAACGGGCTTTGTTGCAAGGATAAGTTCCTGGGTTAGTGGTTCTATTGTGTGGTATGTGGTTGTTGGTGAGTATTTGCTTCAGGTTGCGGGGCTGTCTGTAGGCAAGGACTGGCCTGTCTCCCAAGATTTGTGAGAGTGTTGGGTCATCCTTTAGGATAGGTTGTAGATCCTTAATAATGCGTTGGAGGGGTTTTAGTTGGGGGCTGAAGGTGACGGCTAGTGGCGTTCTGTTATTTTCTTTGTTAGGCCTGTCTTGTAGTAGGTAACTTCTGGGAACTCTTCTGGCTCTATCAATCTGTTTCTTTACTTCTGCAGGTGGGTATTGTAGTTGTAAGAAAGCTTGACAGAGATCTTGTAGGTGTTTGTCTCTGTCTGAGGGGTTGGAGCAAATGCGGTTGTATCGCAGAGCTTGGCTGTAGACAATGGATCGTGTGGTGTGGTCAGGGTGAAAGCTGGAGGCATGCAGGTAGGAATAGTGGTCAGTAGGTTTCCGGTATAGGGTGGTGGTCATGTGACCATTGTTTATTACCACTGTAGTGTCCAGGAAGTGGATCTCTTGTGTGGACTGGACCAGGCTGAGGTTGGTGGTGGGATGGAAATTGTTGAAATCATGGTGGAATTCCTCAAGGGCTTCTTTTCCATGCGTCCAGATGATGAAGATGTCATCAATATAGCGCAAGTAGAATAGGGGCTTTAGGGGACGAGAGCTGAGGAAGCGTTGTTCTAAGTCAGCCATAAAAATGTTGGCATACTGTGGGGCCATGCGGGTACCCATAGCAGTGCCGCTGATCTGAAGGTATACATTGTCCCCAAATGTGAAATAGTTATGGGTAAGGACAAAGTCACAAAGTTCAGCCACCAGGTTAGCCGTGACATTATCGGGGATAGTGTTCCTGACGGCTTGTAGTCCATCTTTGTGTGGAATGTTGGTGTAGAGGGCTTCTACATCCATAGTGGCCAGGATGGTGTTATCAGGAAGATCACCGATGGATTGAAGTTTCCTCAGGAAGTCAGTGGTGTCTCGAAGGTAGCTGGGACTGCTGGTAGCGTAGGGCCTGAGGAGGGAGTCTACATAGCCAGACAATCCTGCTGTCAGGGTGCCAATGCCTGAAATGATGGGGCGCCCAGGATTTCCAGGTTTATGGATCTTGGGTAGTAGATAGAATATCCCAGGTCGGGGTTCCAGGGGTGTGTCTGTGCGGATTTGATCTTGTGCTTTTTCAGGAAGTTTCTTGAGCAAATGCTGTAGTAGCTTTTGGTAACTCTCAGTGGGATCATAGGGTAATGGCTTGTAGAAACTCGTGTTGGAGAGCTGCCGAGCAGCCTCTTGTTCATATTCCGACCTATTCATGATGACAACAGCACCTCCTTTGTCAGCCTTTTTGATTATGATAGAGTTGTTTCTGAGACTGTGGATGGCATTGCGTTCCGCGTGGCTGAGGTTATGGGGCAAGTGATGCTGCTTTTCCACAATTTCAGCCCGTGCACGTCGGAGAGTGGTCAGTTTGGATGAGCTATTACCAGCAGGAGAGTGAGTTTGTGTGTGTGTGTATGGGGGTGGGTTTTTGGAGGGGGGTGAGGGAGTGAGAGAACCTGGATTTGTGCAGGAAATGGCCCAAATTGATTATCATGCACATTGTGTAAAGAGTTGTCACTTTGGATGGGCTATCACCAGCAGGAGAGTGAATTTGTGTGGGGGGGTGGAGGGTGAGAAAACCTGGATTTGTGCTGGAAATGGCCTAACCTGATGATCACTTTAGATAAGCTATTACCAGCAGGACAGTGGGGTGGGAGGAGGTATTGTTTCATATTCTCTGTGTATATATAAAGTCTGCTGCAGTTTCCACGGTATGCATCCGATGAAGTGAGCTGTAGCTCACGAAAGCTCATGCTCAAATAAATTGGTTAGTCTCTAAGGTGCCACAAGTACTCCTTTTCTTTTTGCGAATACAGACTAACACGGCTGTTACTCTGAAACTGTAAGGAGAGTGATCACTTAAGATGAGCTAATACCAGCAGGAGAGGGGGCGGGGGGAGAAAGCCTTTTGTAGTGATAATCAAGGGGGGCCATTTCCAGCAGTTGACAAGAATGTCTGAGGAACAGTGGGGGGCGGGGGGAGAATAAACATGGGGAAATAGTTTTACTTTGTGTAATGACCCATCCACTCCCAGTCTCTATTCAAGCCTAAGTTAATTGTATCCAGTTTGCAAATTAATTCCAATTCAGTAGTCTCTCGTTGGAGTCTGTTTTCGAAGTCCACAGTGAGTACATACAAATGTATAATGGTATTGGTAGTCAGCACGCAACAGTCCATGAAACAGATTTATAAAAAACTACTTCCAACTGGCAGGCAGTCAGGATAAAATGGTCACACAAGGGGTCAGGCTGAGTAGGAGAATTGTTAATGGAATACAGTGCCTGTAATGTTCAGGTCACCAAATCATATCTGTTGGAGAGTGGGTAATGAAAAGTTATTACTATTTGGTGGTATATTTGAAGAGAGTTAGTGTCTCTGTCCTGAGCCTAATGTAAAGTTTCCACATATCAAAACCCACTGATACATTTGGAAATAATTATCAGTCTCAGCAAAGGATGGCATGGAGACAGAAAGAAATATCCTTTCACCCACTCTGGGTGGAGGACCCTCCAGAAGGCAGGTACATTAGCAGGGTCATGTGAAGAAGCTTAAACTGATGCTGCCTATGCTGCTCTGAGATAATTGTTCATCTTCAAGCTCCTGATCCTTCAGATCCACATGCACTGATAGACCTGTGCACCCACCCCATTGTCTTTGGCCACATAGGAGCTCACAGATCAGGACCCATCACTTTTCACAAGCACTAAATACTTTGAAGTCCTGATCCCACTAGAGTCAATGGCAAAACTCCCATTGATTTGAACGTGGCCAGGATCACATTGTGCATTTTTAAAGAAGTCATACAAGTGATTTGTAGCAGTTAAAAACAGTCCACTCAAAGTGCAATAGCATTGCAACGAGATGCAGAAACAGAAAGTACTGGAATTAAAATGGGGAATATTCATGCTTTTCACAAAGAAATATTTTACCTCAAGCTGTGAGTCAGTATATGCATAAAAACAAAAGACATGTTTAATTTTGCATACAATCTTCTCCTTTGAAAAATATTGATTTTGACTATTTCCATGATTACAAAACTCAATACTTGTAAATACACACCAGCAAACTGAGTGGGATAAAAATAAGAACTGACCTGAATCTCCATGCTGAATTTGAACAAAATCAGAAATGTTTTTAAGATTCAAAAAAAGTTAAGTGTTCCTCATCTTCATTTTTATTTGTCTCTACACTTACTACTTCCAGCCAGAAAAGAAGCTGTTTCTACAATATTTATGGCCTAGCAGGAAACAGAAATTACAAGAATTCTCATAACACAATCTGTTCAGATGACATTTCTAGACCAACACTGCAGGCAAAGGGGGAAGGGACAAGTATCTCAAAGAAAGCAACTGAACTTTAAGAGGTTTCCCCATCACTAGTATACAAGAGTTCAAATAACAAAGGTTTTTTTTAAAAAAAACTAACTTGAATTATGACACTAACTGCAAAAAAACCACATACTGGATACACTTAAAAATTAAGTTTTAGAGATATTACCAGTTCTTCTTTTATTCCACATTTTACAGTTCACCAAATACTTCTCAACCCTATAATCTCTCTCAAGGCAGAGTGAACCTTAAGTGTACCCAGTGTAACCTTTGCCTACTACATGTAGGTTTTCTGGAATGCTTTGTCTTCAGTGCTATAACGCTTCATTTTCATTTTTAAAAACTGTCTTGTGCCCATACAGATTCTAGGCAGCACCAGTCTTCAATTAACTTTGCTTCCTCATTGTCTCTGAATTAGGCTTGCAGATAACTAGAGTGGCTTTTTACCTATGGGAAAAGGAAAACAATATTGCCCAGCTCTCATTCAGTTTTTGTCACACCAAAACTTATTCTGGGATTTTTAAAAAAAAATGTTTGATGTGGACATGGTGGGCCAAATTCTGAAAGTTTCAGAGGTAAATTCACAACAAATGTTCATGCTATTTAGATCAGCTGTATTACATAAATGCAGAGAATGCTAATGTCAACCAAGATTGGAATATTTATAATAAATGCCATCATGGTTAACTTCTTACAGCTGAAGAATGTAGTTTTGCTCACACATAGGGGATATAAATCCCTCAGCTCCATTTTGCAGTTTTCTTATCCATCTAACACTCTTATACAAGCAACAGATGCCCCCAAGAGATTTAAATATCAGAAAACACCCCCAGATCCAGTAGGATGTTCAATGTCGTACCATATACTCATTGGGATAAATGTTTTGTTGCTGCCTTAACTGATTTTAGATGTATATTTGTGATGAGAAATGGGATTTTTAGTTTGCATTAGGAAACAAAGTAAAGAGGATTAATGTAAAAAGTAATATTACAGTTTTAGAACATAAGAATAGCCCTGCTGGATCAGACCAAGGGTCCATCTAGCCCAGTATCCTGTCTTCCAACAATGGCCAGTGCCAGGTGCCCCAGAGGGAATGAACAGAACAGGTAATCATCAAGTGATCCATCCCCTGTCACTCATTCCCAGCTTCTGGCAAACATCAGTTAGCGACACCATTCCTGCCCATCCTGGCTAATAGCCATTGATGGACCTATCCTCCATTAATTTATCTAGTTCTTTTTTGAACCCTGTTACGGTCTTGGCCTTCACAACATCCTCTGGCAAGGAGTTCCACAGGTTGACTGTGTGTTGTGTGAAGAAATACTTCCTTTTATTTGTTTTAACCATGCTGCCTATTAATTTCATTTGGTGACCCCTAGTTCTTGTGTTATAAGTAGTAGTAAACAATACTTCCTTATCAACTTTCTCTATACCAGTCATGATTTTATAGACCTCAAGCATATCTCCCCTTAGCCGTCTCTTTTCCAAGCTGAAAAGTCAGTCTTATTAATCTCTCCTCATATGGAAGCCATTCTGTGCCCCTAATAATTTTTGTTGCCCTTTTCTGAACCTTTTCCAATTCCAATATATCTTTTTTGAGATGGGGCAATCACATCTGCACACAGTATCCAAGCTGTGGGCATACCATGGATTTATATAGAGGCAACTTGATATTTTCTGTCCTATTATCTATCTCTTTCTTAATTATTGTTAGCTTTTTTGACTGCCGCTGAACATTGAGTGGATGTTTTCAGAAAACTATCCACAATGACTCCAAGATCTCTTTCCTGAGTGGTAACAGCTAATTTAGACCTCATCATTTTTATATGTATAGTTGGGATTATGCTTTCCAATGTGCATTACTTTGCATTTATCAACATTAAATTTCATCTGCCATTTTGTTGCCCAGTCACCCAGTTTTGAGAGATCCTTTTGAAGCTCTTTGCAGTCTGCATGGGTCTTAACTATCTTTAGTAATTTTGTATCATCTGCAAATTTTGCCACCTCACTGTTTACCCCTTTTCCCAGATCATTTATGAATATGTTGAATAGGACTGGTCCCAGAACAGACCTTTGGGGGACACCACTATTTACCTGTCTCCACTCTGAAAACTGACCATTTATACCTACCCTTTGTTTCCTATCTTTTAACCAGTTACGAATCTATGATAGCACCTTCCCTCTTATCCCGTGGCAGCTTACTTTTCTTAAGAGTCTTTGGTGAGGGACCTTGTCAAAGGCTTTCTGAAAAATCTAAGTACACTATATCCATTGGATCCCCTTGGTCCACATGCTTGCTGACCCCCTCAAAGAATTCTAGTAGATTGGTGAGGCATGATTTCCCTTTATTAAAACCATGTTGATTCTTCCTAAACAAATTATGTTCATCTATCTGTCTGACAATACTGTTCTTTATTATAGTTTCAACCAGTTTGCCCAGTACTGAAGTCAGGCTTACAGGCCCATAATTGCTGGGATCACCTCTGGAGCCCTTTTTAAAAATTGGCGTCACATTAGCTATCCTCCAGTCATCTGGTACAGAATCTGATTTAAAGGATAGGTTATAGACTAAAGTTAGTAGTCCTGCAATTTCACATTTGAGTTCCTTCAGAACTAGGGTGACCAGATAGCAAGTGTGAAAGATCAGGACAGAGGGCTGGGGGTAATAGGCGCCTATATAAGAAAAAGCCCCAAATATCAGGACTGCCCCTATAAAATTGGGACATCTGGTCACCCTATTCAGAACTCTTGGGTGAATATCATCTGGTCCTGGTGACTTATTGCTGTTTAATTTATCATTTTTTTCCAAAACCTCCTTTGCTGATACCTCAATCTGGGACAGTTCCTCAGATCTGTCACCTAAAAAGAATGGCTCGTGTTTGGGAATCTCCCTCACATCCTCAGGCATGAAGACTGATGCAAAGAATTAATTTAGTTTCTCCGCAATGGCCTTATCATCCTTGAGTGCTCCTTTAGCACCTCAGTCATTCAGGGCCCCACTGATTGTTTAGCAGGCTTCCTGCTTCTGAGGTACTTAAAAAAAAAAAACAACATTTACTATTACTTTTTGAGTCTTTGGCTAAATGTTCCTCAAAATTTATTTTTTTTTTGGCCTTCCTAATTGTATTTTTACACTTCATTTGCCAGTGTTTATGCTCCTATTTTCCTCACTAGGATTTAACTTCCTCTTTTTAAAGGGTGCCTTTTGGCTTCTCACTGCTTCTTTTACTTTGTTGTTTAGCCACGATGGCTCTTTTTTGGTTCTCTTACTATGTTTTTAAATTTGGGGTATACATTAAGTTGAGCCTCTATTATGGTGTCTTTAAAAAGTTTCCACACAGCTTGCAGAGAATTCACTTTTGGCACTGTACCCTTTAATTTCTGTTTAACTAACCTCCTCATTTTTTTGTAGTTCCCCTTTCTGAAATTAAATGCTACCGTGTTGGGCCACTGTGGTGTTTTTCCTGCCACAGGGATATTAAATTTAGTTATATTATGGTCACTATTACCAAGCGGTCCAGCTATATTCACCTCTTGGACTAGATCCTGTGCTCCACTTAGAACTAAATCAAGAATTTCCTCTCCTCTGGTGGGGTTCCAGGACCAGCTGCTCTAAGAAGCAGTCATTTAAGGTGTCAAGAAACTTTCTCTCTCCATCCCTGAGGTGACATGTACCCAGTCAATATGGGGATAATTGAAATTCCCCATTATTATTATTGAGTTTTTTATTTTAGTAGCCTCTCTAATCTCCCTAAGCATTTCACAGTCACTATCATCAGCCTGGTCAGTAATATATCCCTACCGCCATATTCATATTATTATTAGAACATGGAATTTGATACCATAGAGATTCTATGGTACAGTTGCATTCATTTACAATTCTTACTTCATTTGATTCTACGCTTTCACATATAATGCTACTCCCCCACCAGCACAACCTGTTCTGTCATTCAGATATGTTTTGTACTCTGATATTACTGTATCCCATTGATTATCTTCATTCCACCAAGTTTCTGTGATGCCTATTATATCAATATCCTCATTTAATACAAGGCACTCTAGTTCATCCATTTTATTATTTAGACTTCTAGCACTGGTATATAAGCACTTTAAAAACTTGTCTCCTTTTATCTGTTTGCCATTACACAATGTAATTGAATGGGACTCTTTTATTTGACTGTTTCTGATCAGACCCTGCCTGCATTTTATCACTTTCCACCCTCTTGTCCTCAGTAGGACAGAGATTCTCTATTAATAGATCCTCCCCTGAGGGATGTCCGAACCACATGCTCCTCTGAACCTGTAGCTTTTTTAAATTTTCTTAAAGGAACACACTACCTCAACATGATTTGAACTTGTTACAGCCCATATTAAAAGTCAAACTAGCCACCAAGCTCCACAGATTTGTTTATAATTTTAAAACAGTAACTATCATAAATTAGCTACTATTCTGAGCCCATAGTGCCTCATGACTATTAAACAAATTGATAACTTTGGGAAAAATGGATATGAACTGCTTCTCTGCTGAGCTCAATCTACATATCTCTACTAACGTGAGTACTTTTGAAAAGTCTCATTTACTCTGAACTTCTCATGAGTGAGGATTTGTAGTATCAGACCCCATGCCAGGTTCATCTTGGATCTGCACATTGTTGTGGTGCCAAACGTATTCATTTGCTTTCAATGGTACATTCAAGTTCAGATTGCCTTCTCTTCCTGTCCTTCAACTCTAGCCTCCCTCCCCATCACAGATGCATAAGTTTCTTGTGTGGTCTCCTCCTCTAACCCCTCCATTTACCCCAATGACCCCATCGCATTCCCTAACCTCCTTCCCACCCACTATTGTCCGCTGCTTTACCTTTTGCTCTCCTTTGGCTCCTCACAATACAAGCATGCTTTAGTCTCCCATTTTAAAAAAAGCTCACTGTTGACCACATTTTCCTCTCCAACTACCTCTATCTCCCTTTCATCTCTAAGCTCATTGAGCACCATTTATAATCACTATCTGGAGTTCCGCTCCTCAGTTCCATCCTAACCCCTGCCCAGTTCAGTTTCTGCCTCTTGGTTGACTGAAGCCACTTTTGCCAAAGTCTCTAATGACCTCCTCCTAGCTAAAGCTCAGAACTAGTATTCCATTCCATCCTCATCCTTCTTGACCTGGAAGCTGCCTTTGACACCAACCACCATGCTTTTCTTTTTCAAGACTTGTTCTTCCTTAGCTTTTATGGTTCTATCATCTCCTGGTTCTCCTCCTACCTCCTTCAGAGGATCCTCCCTATTTCCCCTCCAATTTTGTCCAGAAGTTCCACAAAGTTCTGTCCTTGTTCCTCTTTTATCCCTCTGCACCTTATCTCTGGGTAATCTTGCCTACAAACACACATTCAACTACCACTTCTACGCTGATGACTCACACATCTCTCTCTACAACAGACTTGTCTTAATCTAACCAACCATTCAAGCTCAACATGGCTAACAAACAGCTTTTAACCTTCCCCAAAAAGCCCTCCCTTCTTCCTCCTTTCTTGATCACTGTGGACAACACCATCCTACCTGTCATTCGGACCCATGACCTGGACATTTTCAATTCAGACCTCTCTCTACATCCTCAAATCCAGGTTGTCTAAATCTTGCAAATTATTTCCACATAACATTGCTAAGATATCTATCCATCTACATAACTAAAACTCCCATCTGAGTTCTTATCTCATGTCTTGATTACTGCAACATTCTTCTCTGGTCTTGACAAATGCAATCTTGCCGGATTCAAGATTCAGAATTTAATCAGAATGCTGCTGCAAAGATCATTTTCCTGGCTTGTAGTTTTGACCATGTCAACCCTTTCCTGACATCTCTCCGTTGACTCTCTCTTCTCTATTACATCAAACATAAGCTGTCTGTATTTACTTTCAAGGCCACTCCCCACCCTACCAATCATCTTTCATTTGCTACCGAGCTGTTGAAGCTCACCTCTGGTCAGCCCATGTGGCGGTCTCCATAGCCCACTTATTAATTTTTCAGACAAGCACCTTTGTGCTTTCTCCAGTGCTGCCGCTCATGCTTGGGATGCACTCTCTATAATAAGAAAGCTTTGCAGATGTTTATCAGGCTTCAAATCCCTCCTCAAAATCCTTTGTCATGATATCTACAAAAAGATTGACAATGGTCCGGTCAGACAATGGTGTGCTAAAACCACTGTTTATAATGTGACATTTGTCTAGCAATTTGTTGATTTATACTTAGATTGTAAGCTTCTTGAGGCAAGGGCAATTTTTGTTGTGTTTTTATACTGAGCCTTGCGCTGTGGGGTGCTGGTCTAGGCCTGTATTTTCCTGGTGCTACAGTAATATAAAAAATTTTTAAATGGCAGCAAGAGAGCATTGGGTGGAGTACACAGAGATGATTATTAAAGAGATCTTCAGTTCACATTCCCTTGTGCATATCAAACTAAACATGGAGGTAGCAGTATTACATTATAATGATTTAATATTTTGATTTGATTCTACAACACAAATCACTCTAGAATGTTTGGCATTTGATGTCTCTTCAGTTTGTTACGGTCCTTGCTATATCAATCTTAGGGACTTTAACTCGTGTTCTGTATGTTATACTATTATCTTGCCTGAAAATTGGGACTGGCTACCATTTGCATTTGAAACGTTCTCTCAAGAGGGACTGAAGACAACCAACACACTTATAAGTTTTTTATGCAAACACCTGATGAACAAACTTAGTCAATGAATTGGGCAAGGAAACCTTTTATTAAATGCATATCAGTTCTCTTGTAAACATTGCAACAGGAAAAGAAACAGCTATTAAACACCAGTGTTGTACTCAAAGTAACCTAAAGATTGAAAGAATATTGTTCTACTGTGTTTTGATCATGATCACTGTGTGTTGATCACAATCAAAACCCTTTAACAATGGTGAATCAAGTGAACATTATCATTACTTCAATGGACAAAACTGCTATATGACAGGGCATTCATAAACAAAAGAGGAAGGGGACAATGATTATCTAGAAGATCTGAGACTTTCAGAGAGATCCTTAAACTCCAAGATGACCTGTTGAGAGAAACCCAAATCCTTAAATTGAAGACATTAGGCCAGATTTTGATCTAATTATACCAGTTTAAATCTGGAGGAACTCCAGTGAAGACAACTATGTCGGCAAAAATTCCAGACTTTGTAATACCAGCTTTGTATACACACCTTGTGGTGCTTTTGTAGAATCTGATTAGATGCGTTTATTTGCAATTATATATATACATAGCAATTTCCCCTTTGTCCTAAGCCAATTATCACTTTTGTTTACTACAACCAGAATTGGAGTTCACAACTTCTGTGCTTATATAATACATACTGTTGGATGTCTCATAGAATAGAAGACTGACTTAGACCACAGAGGTTAAGTAGTGATGTACTGGAAGCTCAGTCAAGGGTTACCCCTGACTAACTGGTGCTCAGAAGAAGATGGCTAAGGTTAGCATGGGTATGAAGACTGCCCAACAGGAGGAGTGCCATGCTTGGTAACAAAATGTTTTTGTCGTATGTTCCATATATTTGAATAATAAAATGGTAATAATTTAGTTGCCTATTTCAAAAGATCAGTTTTTAAAAGTAACAAATGCTAGTGATTGAACTCAGTTGCCTAAATAGTTCACCAATAATTTATCTACTCACATTGCTGCTGCTTAGTATCTATTTTACGGGGAGAAAGTAGACCTGGGGATACTTAAAAGAGACCCACAGGCAGAAGAGAAACTGCCCTAAATCACTATCTGGGACATAGTTATTAAAAAGGGGTACTCATGCAACTCTGTCTACCCACTATTCGGCACCAAAGATGTGTCAACAATACTATGGTCAGCAGTATTAAAGCCAGGTGACAAATCTAGAGGAATTCAACTTGGAGGCTTTATGGAAGAAATGGAGGCTTTAGGAAGAAATCAGCAGCAGTTTCCATCCCAGACAGATATAGATACCTGGTAGAGAATAAAAATCCTCCTACTGCATGTGTGGGGCGTTGTGACGGGGTGTACCAACTCTGCACCAGGCCAACAGGGCCTAACCAATCACTGTGGGCCCAGGAGACCACACCCTCTTGCCTCTGCTGTGCCTGCTCCAGGTGGAAGGGACAGATAACAGGAGGCAGCCCAGCTCAGTTTGGGTGGCTGAGGAGGATGAGGGGGGAGGGGTGTGTGCTGCAAACTCCTGCAGAGGCATCTGTGACTCTCCAAATGATAAGAACCCTGGGCCCGGACTATGCTGTGGTCCACCAGCTGACTGCAGAGACTGACTGAGATGCCAAGCCACTGCCAGCCAAGGAGATGCCTGACATGTACCTGGCCATAGGAAATGACCCAGGGAATATATTAGAAGTCGATGCTGGAAATCTTAACTGGGAATTTCGTGGCTTTACAGGGCCCTGGATCAGAACCCAGTGGAGTAGGGTTGGCCTGGGTTCCTCTACCTCCCCACTCCACACAGACACACACTTGCCACTGGAGGTGAATACAGTTTGCTTTGCCCTGCACTGCTCAGGGGCTACAGACTAATCGTTTGCTCTGTCCTGCCCAGAGGCTTCGAACCCCAACTGCTATTGCCGGCCCCAGCCAGGAGGCTCATGGGCCATAGACTGTGCTTTCCTCTGCCCCGCCCAGGGACTGCAGATTGATTGACTGTTTGTCCCCACCAGGGGTCCTGAGCCCTCCTTATTGCAGTTGCCTGACTGCACAGGGAGACCCAATGCTTTTGTGAGGGGATGTACCAACCCCGCACTGGGCCAACCAAGGTGCTCGGTCCACAACACCCCCGTGACAGGCATGACAAATAATTTAGCAGAAGCCAAAAGGGAATACTGGTAACACAAATCAGTAGACTCACTACTTTACTGAGCTACTGTGGAATACATCACAATAGAAGTTAATTAGGACAGGCTAGCGTGTGAGTTACTAGAAGGAATCTAAGCACTTGCTTTCAGGCTTTTTTTAAGTTGTTAACTGTGGGTTCTGAATATAGCTATGTAGCACCACTCTCTCTCTCGCATTACCTTTAGTGAAGTTTTGTGCTGTTTGTGTTAGGCTGTAGGGTCAATGTTTTCAAGAGTGACTAGAGATTTGGGGTGCCTAAGTTTCTGGATACCCAACATGAGATACCTTTCAGAGGGTAGGAGCTCCAAAAATCAATAGTTGCTTATGAATACCTTGGCCTAAGTGAATAGGACACTTCAAGAATGTGGGAGAATGGACAGAGCCAAGAGTTAAAACAACTAATGTGTATATAGACTGCAGCACTGAAGTTCCTAACAAATGCCTGGGGAATGTGTGAACCTCGCCTATCATTCATTTAATCACTTTTGGTAACATACATGCCAAGTTCTAAATCACAGCAAGATGAAAAACATCTCCTCTACTTTGTTCCCACTGTTTTCATTGGCGCAAGTGGGAAAATGGAGATCAGATATAAACATAATGCATGTTTTTGTTATATGCAAGAAAAAGATGGGGAAAATAAGTGTCTGGTATACAAAACACTAAAGAATTCTTTAGTATGTTTTGGATTACAAAACATTATTATTTTTAAAAATCAAATTACATTCCTCTCAAGTTATACCTGATAGCAAGATCAGCACCAAAGTCAATGATAAAAATAAAGCTATTTCATGAACTGGCTTTCTGAAAAATAATGTGGCTAATTTACAGACTAATACAGGTTATATTGTGCTAACATTTTCTATAGTCAGTACCATAATAATGCAGTTTTTCTAGATCATAAACTATCAGGTACAAAGTGGTAAGGAAATACAAGGGTCATGAGAAAAGGGCAGAAATCATAATCCCAGCATCCCTACAGGTTTTTAGGAAGCTGAAAGGATGTTCTAACTGCTACCTGCACTTTATTAAAGGAATAAAAGTTGGTGAGAAATTCTTTTTTCCGCTCGCAGGGGCAAATGACAGACCACTTCACATTTACCTAAGTGCCATTTTCCCGCTCTCTCAGGACTGATTTACATCCTTAGCCTCTCTCCATCTATATTTCCCATAGCAGAAGCCTCCCTTCTCCCATTCATACATATACAATGTTTTCAAATAGGAGAGGATATACACTTTCCTCTTCTGCCTGAGAACAGAGGAGATTCACACTGAGAAAGAAGGACAAGGCAACAGCACAGCAGAGCCTTCAGAAGCATCTTCAATTTACACAGCCCAGGGTAAGGTACATCCCAGTAAAGAACTTCCTCTCACAGGCAAATTCAAACTGCTAGGAATAATTTTTCCCCATTTTGAAGCGAAACTACTTTGTCTACTCACTGAATAGTGTTGGCAGACTTTTGCTGGACGGAGAAAGAGACAGTTGTATTGCAGTCTCATTCTAGTTAAAAGCTATAGAGGTTTTCAGGATGCTAGGTACCAGGGTTGTTGAATAATTTAGATCCTACCTGGATATTAATCTCTCCAGACTTCCTGTAATAATTAGATGCAGGAGCACAGGAAAACGTTGAGTCAAAGCTCATAGTCAGGATGGACTTTGAGGCAACTCCATGAAAGTATCCGCACATGCATGCTTCCCAGGCAGCACAAAGAATGCTGCAGGGCAAGGAGTTGGAAAGTACAGTCTGAAAAGTACAGGGGATGAAATCAGCTACTACATCCTTCATGTCAGATTGCTACTATATATAATACTCCTATCAACAAGAACTCAATATACACAACAAAAACTCAAGGCAAGGTTGGACTACCCTGCTCTCCAAGGGATTATGACAAGGATTCCACATTTAAAAACAGAACTCTATTGCATTTCAGAGAGGGAACATGGGACATTTTTTTTCAAACCTGGATGCCTAAAGCTAGGTTTCTAATTTCATGTTTAGGAACGTAGGGTGGAATTTTCAAATGTGCCAAAGGCTTCAAATTGTGTGCAATGTATTTGTAGTAATGTTGGTCCCAGGATTGTAGAGAGACCAGATGGGAGAGGTAATGTATTTTATTTAACCAACTTCTGTTGGTGTGAGAGACAAACTTTTGAGCCACAGAGTCTTCAAAGATTTTCAAAGAAGCCTACAGGAATTAAGTGCCCTGTTCCCATTAGTTTTCTATAGGATGTGGGTGCCTAAAATCCATTCGGCCCTTTTAAAAACCCAGCCTAAGTAACTTAGGACCACAAGTCCCACTGAAAGTCAGTGGAACATATATTTTCTAGAGGGTTTGATTTTTGCCTTCTACTTGACTGGCTTTCTCCATAGCAGAACTTCCCAACAGAGCTGCAAATGCTGTCAGCAAACTGCAAATGCTGTCTGCGAACTCCTGATTTGTTGGTAGTTCTTAAACTAGGAATAGTATTTTTTTTTGTTGCATCATAATGGTCCAAATATGGCAACAAATGATGGTGCCTAAGGGAACTTACACTTTGAAAGATGTATGTCCTATACATTTCCATCAGTAAACCAAGGGGTCCTCCCTATTTAAGTACCATACATACACTGCACCTCACACATCCTAATGCTCTATGCTGACCACAAGTACAATAATTGGGAAAAGTAATGTAGCACCAGAATGAGACTTGGACTCAGGACACCTGGATATTATTCCTGGCTATACCACTGACTTGCTGTGTGAACCTAACTTTTCTATTCTTTAGTTTCCCTAGCTGTGAAGTGGGAATAATTACATTTACCAATTTTTTTTAATCTGTACATACTAAGGTTCTAAGCATTATTTATTTCTGTGCTTGAAGTTTTTGACTTTCGACTCAAGGAAAGTCATAATTCCTACTAAAAGTATGTAATAAAACATAATAGATTCAGAATCCACAGTCATGACAGCCCTGCAAACAGACCCACGGATGCTGCCTTACAAACAGCCTTCAGAAGAAGAACATGTGGATTACCTCAATTGGAGAATACAGGAGACAAGCTAGGAATAATATAGCGGCTACTTTGGTCCCCATAAAAATAAGGATAAGAATTAGGTTCTGAACACTGTACTCTTGCTAGGACACTAATAAATAACTTCCTGCATTAGGATTAAAATCTGCTTTCTCATGAAGCATCTGGTACCAGTTGCGGAAAGTTGATCTAGTTCCATAAACCAGTTGGTTCAATCTGGTGTTGTAATTTCTATGAAGATAAAACAGTACTGAGCTAGAAAGGCTGTTGCACCATTCCACAACTTCATCTTGATTTGTCCTCTCCATCGCTCATGTCCCCTTTCACAACTGCTCCATACTCTCGACTGCTTTGTTCCTTTTCCTCCCTTTGTTACAGCCTGAATTGCAACCATTTCATATAGTCACACTGTCAAATCTGTGATTGTTATTAATGATTGCCGATATAAGAACATTTTAAATTAACCAAACTGAGGACCAGCCATACTAGCTTCATAACCATTTGTTCACCCACCAGTGGCTTTACCTCTACACTCTCCCATCAACTGCAAACTAAGCTTGCTCCAAACTTGCATTGTAGGTTGTTTTTCTGCCACCATCCCAAACCCTCTCCTGCTCAGTGTGAGGAGGAGATAAATGCTTCCTTAGGGTAACTTGAGACAGCCCTGGAGCATACTCTGGAGTCACTCAGAGCCAGAGGGAGTATTAAAACACAACCTGGCAATTGATGTTCTTCTCTCCTCCCTACTTTGTAGAGAAGAGTGGGTGGATCTCTCTTGTTTCCCTTCCCTAGGTTTTGGAAGCCAAGTCTAGAAATGTGCCCTTTCTATCTCTCCTGCTCTTCCTCTGGCTCGCTCAGCTACATTCCAAAGCATTTTTTTTTTTTTGTGAGGAGAATTAGATCTCCTGATTTGGCTGCTTCCCTGCTCCTTCCACCTTGATGCTGAAAGAGGAGTGGTGACCCCCTTTGCTATAAATTGGCTCTGAAAGCTGCTTTGAATGTCAGTTAATACCCATTTTCAGATGTCACAAGCCTTCATTGTGTAAGAGGGTGGAGAGAGCAGGTGAATAAGCAACATGAATAGTGCTATTAAGTCAAATTGCTCATTAGCAGCTTCATCTTTGTCTTTTTCAGTTCAGAAATTTAGTGTTTTAAGAGGTACCTCTTCCCCTCCACTCTCACAGGGTATTTTAACTTTTAAAACGTATGTTATAAAGTGTGACCTGTACAGCACAACAGTAGGAAAAACTAGATTTGTATATGGAAGGGGTATTGTCTAACTAGAGCAAGAAACAGGAACACAAGACACTTCCAAACTCCCCTACTGAGTTGTGTAGCCTTTGGCAAATCACATAACTTACTTGTTTTAGTTTACTTCTCTATAAAATGGGCACAGCAATGCATGTGTGCACATGCACGTGCATGTGGTGGACTGATTAAATAATTTGCCAGTTTGACCCTGCAATCCTTAAAAATGACTAATCCTTAAAACACACATTTAGTCCTATTGACATCATTGCAACTGCTTTCTTGCATAAGAATTCCAGTGTTGGATCCAATGTCTGTAGACCATTTTTAGATTCCCAAGCAAAGATGCTATTCAATTGTATATTATTATATTGAGGTTTCTTTAAACAGTAGAGAGTCATCTGCACTTGGAAGAGGTGAAAGATAGAGTCCTGGTTATTTTCCATGACTATGATCTCTTGTTTTACTGGAAATCATTTATGTGGTTTTAGAAACATTACAGAGACCCAATACTTTTTGGGAGCTGTAGCAGATGTCATTGGGCCAAATCCTGCCCACATGGACTTGGTCCTGTTTCCACTGAAGTCACTTACAAAACTTCCACTGAATTCTATGGTGTAGGGACAATGCTTGAGTTAGTAAAGTGAGTGGGATTTGTCCCAGTATGATGGAAGTGGAGAAAACGCAACCACCTTACACAGGGCCTTGGAGTTTGTGAAAGATTCCCACTGATGTAAATGGGCTTAGGATCAGGCCCACACACCCTTACTTGCATGAAATTTCAGTGGGAAAGTTCCCGTTAATTCAACAGAAGCCAGATGGCCTCAAGTATCGTACGGATTCAGAGGGCTCTGTGTAGCAAACCCTCATGGTCTTGAGTAACTTCACTCTTGTAAAAAGTTCAGTGGAAGCCAATGGGAACATTCCCTCCAATTGGGTTTTAAACATGTGCATAAGCAGGGTGAAATCCTGGCCCTCTCAAGTCTGAGTTTGTCACCGACTTCATTAAGGCTAGCATTTTACCAACAGTGTGAGCCATGTAGGTGAAAGATTAGTTTAAACCCTGATGTAACCATTAGGGTCAGTGAAGTTTGTCTTCTTACACTAGTTTATATCAACTCAATCATATTAAAAAGTGCCCCCATGAACAATTTACCCAAATATGTCAAAATCTGATACAGCTGATTTAAAAACAAAACAACTAGTTACAAATCAGTACAGGTTGCTT
The DNA here is from genome assembly GCF_965152235.1 of Eretmochelys imbricata. Taxonomy (NCBI): domain Eukaryota; kingdom Metazoa; phylum Chordata; order Testudines; family Cheloniidae; genus Eretmochelys; species Eretmochelys imbricata. Next base: position 173,398,792 of record NC_135573.1, read on the forward strand.
AGAAAATTGTGTTAGATGAACTTGTCATTCCAACAAGATATTGGTAACGAGACCAAAATTATTTCCCTACCTCACAAAATTCATAGACTATCATGGTTGGAAGGTACCCCCAACCCTGCTGTGGTCACCTAGGACAGGGGCTAGGGTGTCCGCATTCCGGGGTACTCTCCCTGCAATGGGCACTTCTGTAACCCACTGACCATTACATACAATTTAAAGCAAATGCAAGTTATTTAATCAACAATTAATTTTAAAAAGAATAAGGAAACATAGGAAAGGTTAAAGGAAACACATCAGCCCACTCTGTGGCAGGGAACATCACAAACGGTGTCTCTGGAATGTCAGGGCAGTTCACAGTCTGTTCCTTGAAAGTCCCAGGCCTTCTTCTCAGGCCCTGGCTTTGCTGTAGGGAAGCTGTGGGTTGGACACCCGCTCTGGTGGTGGCCACACGCTCTCAGGCTTTAAGTGGTAGGACCCTTCTTCCCAGTGTCACCCTTGCCCTGTCGGGGTTACGATCCAAGCCTGGCCTGCAGAGCCTCTTGGCTGAGGCGTCTCCCTGTGCTGGGCCTGCTGTCCAGGGTCCCCCTCGCTCTCCCCAGCTGCTCACCGCACCCAGCTCCGGACTGCTCCAGCCCCAGCTCCACCACTCTGTCTCTGCACTGCTGCTACTGTGCCTCCAGCTCCCTAGGCTACTTCTTTGTCCCTCTGCCTCTGGTTGCTGCAGCTCTGCTCCCAGGACTGGTCTGCTCTGCAGGCTGCTTCTGTGACTCTGCTCCCAGCACTGACCTGCTTTTCTGGCCCCTCTGGCTCTGGTTGCTGCAGCTCTGCTCCCAGGACAGGGTCTGCTCTCTCTGGGCTGCTTTTCTGATCCCTCTGGATCTGGCACAGCTCTGCTCCCCAGCTCAGGTTGGGCCCCTACTTTCTCCTTAGCTCGGCCCCACTCTGTCTGACCCAGGCAAGTCTAGCTCACACAGAGGACAGGACCTCCCTGACCCGCTGATTCCCTGATTAGCTTGCCCGCCCTGTCATTCAGGCTCACCTGGAACATTGGCCTCTCCCCATTGTTCCTGGGGGCTGTCAGTCTCAGGGTCCTGATTGCCCATCGACCCTTCCCCCTTTTTAGTACTGGGAGCTAGCAACTAAAACACCCCCACTGAATGTTAGTAAGGGGACTGTTGCCCCCTTACACAGGCGAATGTGCAAACCACTGAGCTATCCTTCCCCCCTCTAAGCTAAATGGAATTGAATTATTGCAAGAAAGTAGTACTAAACACACATAGTACAAAGTATCTAAAGGAGTCTGGGATTCTTATTTGGATATTTATTGTCCGGAACCAAATAATTTTGATACATGATAGATATCAAAATGATGCAGGCAATTTATTGGGTATCATCTCAACATAGCAATGTGTATACATTAATAGATGACATTATTTCTAAAAAGTCAGTCTACAAACATCAGCGGACACTTTAAAATCAATTTTAAAGACAACGCTATAACTTTCAGTGAATCCCCATGCTGAACCCAAAATCCGACTCTATCACACCATGTTTGAACCAAATTATGAATTCCTTCTATATACAGCTTGCTCATTGAGTTCATCTATCCATTTCAAACCAGTTGTGAGTTTCACTTTGGCTGTACATTATGCATAGGGAATATGGAAATTTAAGATGTATCTACAGAAACACTGTTCTCCTCTGACTTGAACCGTTATTGTAAAACTTCTAAGTTAGGATTGAGAGAGACTGATGTTAATCATCTGGAGATTAAAAAGCAAATATCTGTGGGGACATGAATCTATTTTTCCCTCCCCACACACAGCTAGACCAAACACAGACCGGAAAGAAAATAATGCCTCATACTCGGAAAATTTTCTTTAGAATGCATTGTTTAATTTATTTTCCCTGACAGTTTTTTTTTAAAATGGTGGTAAGAAAAATCTCCCTTGTAATTAAAGCGAAGTCAGTATCAACTAAGTCATGAAGCCCTCTTAAATGACAAGTATGTAATAAATGACAAAGTGCTTGAATGTCTGAATAGTCAATTTAAGCAAAGAGAAGGAGAAAAAAGCAACACGGAAAAAATGAATGATTCAAGCGCAGATCTGATTTGATTACACATGAATTTTAAATGAAAATTTTTAGTTAATATGATAATTTGGCATTAAACTGTGTACCAGAAAGTAACATTTGTATTTCTGTACTGTTTTATCAATAGGACCTAATTTTGTAGATGTTCAGGTTGAATAATCTTACCTAATTTAGTTGAAATTTGACTGATAAACAAAATCCTGTGACGTGCCCACATCAATGGTAACTGATGATGCACCTCGAAGGATGAGTGCAAAAAAAAAAAAAAAAAAAGATTCGGCTTACTTCTCTAGTGCTATTTTGTGATCCAGAAAGGAACATGGTTATTTTTTTCTTACTTATTAGCATATCAATAGAGGCCTAATTTTGTAGGCTTGTTTACTAAAAAAATCAAATCTGATTCAAGTAAAAGAGAGGTTTGACTTATTTCCATATCCATCTCTCTATATGATCTGGACGGCAATGTCACTCTTATCAATGAGAGCTCAACCTCAAACCTACAAAGCAAACAGGTGTAAATTTATTTCTGTTTGTCTGGAAAATAATTGCAGTTTGACTTAGTTCTATTTGCAAGAATTAATGCACCAGAAAGAAATTTTGTACGAGTTTTTTTAATTTATTGCATACTTGTCATTTAAGGGAGGTCAATGAATTAGTTTATACTGACTTTGCTTTAAAATTGCCTTTATAAGGTTGCCAGCATGATTCAAGGATTACAATGGAGAAAAGGGAGTAAAAAAACAAAAACACACGTAGATTATTTTAAGGGATTTGCAGCTGGTTCATTGTTGGACTTCAGTTAAATCACCAGCCTCTCTGTGGGTCATTTTTCCCTTGTGCAAAGTGGGGATAATAATATTTACCTACCTTTGAAAGTGAAATCCTGTGTATGGATGATTGGGAAGCTAACAGGAGCTGGGAGGAAGTGGAAGGATAGGTTGTGGAGATGTAAACCACTAGTGTTGGGTGGATAAGAGCTTTACAGATTATACCATACACAAGCATTACTTTCACCTACTCCCTACAGGAATGTCCTTGGGGACACAATGTAGCAAGTTAACAGGACACAGCTACACTACAATCCTGTCTAGGACAGGAAGCAAAGTATGTCTTACCCAGTCAAAGCCGCTGGAGGAATCTGGTTTAGGCCAAGTTACATTACCCATTTACTTCACATGTATTATTAGAACAGTGTGTAAAATAATGCAGCAGGAATTTTCATGGCCAATAGTGATTTGGACCTTTGATTTATATTGTACGGCCAGGGACTTTAATCCCACTGGGCTCAATCTTGCAAGATGAGGAGTGCTCTCAATTCTCATTGAAGTTGATAGGAACAGAGAAGGAATGCTTCACGGAATACACTCACATAATGTTTAATAAGCACTCAGGTCAGGTTTGTCAGAAGATACAGCACTTTTGTCAACTGTCCAAGTAGCACAGAGGTTGCCATTTCAGCAGTCACCCAAGGACTGAATTGAGACCCTCCTAAACCAAAAAGGATGAGTCTTCATTTTAAGAGCCAGGCTCCCATGCAGAAAGCTATAACTGTCACATCCTGGGCAGACAGGCACAAACTAGAAGTTGCCAATTTTGGTTGGATGTATTCCTGGAAGTTTCATCACATGACAATCTTTAATTAATGATTAATCTTTAATTCCTGGAGACTCCAGGACAATCCCAGAGGGTTCACAACCCTAGCACAAAGGGGGACACAACACACCCTGACATGTATGTTGCACAAGCACTCAACTCAGGATTAGGGAAACATAAAATTAACACTGGGCCTGTTTAGGGCCTTAAAATTGATATTACCAAAGCCACTCCATTATGAATATTGCATCACCACATCTGCATAGTCTCTCTCATGCTAATACTGTGAGACCTACACTAACACTCAGCAGCCTGCATGACTTGGCCCTTAATTTTGATACCACTCCTCTCAGTATTTGTTTTTGTATTAGATCACGTTTTTAAACAGGCTAATTTCCTAGACACCAGTCATATGCATCTTCCTCCTTGTGGTTAGGTCCAATAGGGAAGCCAAGATAGACATAGAATTGCAGAGAAATCAAGCAACAAAAAAGAAACCAGCATGTCTAGAATATGCTTCAAACCCTGTTCCCCGTTAACAGTGTGTCTCTGACCAAATCAACAAGCTAACAAGTAGTCTTAGAGTTAATATGTTCACTTAATTATGGCCTTCTCATTCCTTTTGCCACAATTTTGAACATGACAGCCAAATAATGGTTTCATTTCTATCATTAGCATGCTTGTGTCTCTTCCTATATTATTTTTACAAACATTCATGGAAGTTCACAACATACAAACAAGCAGTGTTAACTGCAGCAAATACTTAATTTATAGTACATGGCTATAATTATAACACTAGCTATGACAGCTTTCAATAGCAGATCCATTTATTGAAGTCCCTCATGATGACAACTTCATATAGGAAATACTCAAGCGTTTTCCAAATATATCAATTTCAATCTATTGGTTTTATTAGTAAAGTATACAAAAGCAGTTTCCAAAAACAGCAGTGTTGCATTTCTTTCCAAACATGTGCAACATGGGGCTCTAATATTAAAGAAAATATAATTTGCTCCTACCATATTTTAGATTAACCAAATAAAGGGTGAATGTGTATAAAAATATTGATATTAATAATTCAGTATAAAATTATAATAGCTGCAACATATTACCAAACACATTCAGTACACAATACATGCAATAGGGTATTATTATTAATTTGTATTACTGCATACAAGTCCTAGTCATGGACCACGACCCCATTGTGCTACATGCCATACAAAACACAGAACTGTAAGTTGGCCCCTACCCCAAGGAGCTTAGAATCTAAGCAGCAGGATATAGTGTAGTTTTAACTTATGATAGAAAACTTTGGTTTGTTTTCCAGAAGTCTCACCCCCCAGCACAACATCAAGTGCCAAAGAACAAAACATTTGCAGTGTGAGCAAAGTGTAGTTAAACCATCTGCTGAAGTATTTTAGTAGCCCCATTACTTCAGAAAGACAGTATTTTAGATGAAAATGGTCACAACTATTAATCTTATCGCTGTCAAATTTAGGTTACATAGTTCAATGTTCGTACTACGGGCTGCAGCTGTCCTGCCGCATCCCCTTTGCCAGCCCACCCAGCGAGTGCCAAGGGGGTGGGTGTTTGTCTAAGCACAGGTCTGGGAGCCAGGAGCACTGAACACTGGCTCGGGCACCCACTGTTCCTGCCCCTCACCTGCTCTGTGCCTCAATTTCCCCCTCTGTGAAATGGGGGTGATGACACATCACATGGGGAAGCCCTGTGCTAAGCATCATCTGGGTGGCCCAGCTACATTGGCCTAGTGGGCAGGCTTCTCTTATGCAATATGAAGATTTCCAAAATTACAAGCAAACTTTTTAAAAATAAAATATTACATCAGCAAATTCTGTATCTTATTGGCAATATACTTTTCTTTACCCATGTTTTGTGAAATGGAAATAGACACCTTCCTGGGACCAGAGAATTTATACAAATTAAATACTTAATTTGAGCTAGTATCTAACATAATTCACCCAAATAATTTGAATGAGATAAAACAGGAGAATATTTTGTAAAAATATATCCAACATGAGATTTACACAATCTTGATTATTCATTCTTTGTCAGTACAATCTGACCAACTGGAATCTGTAGCTATTTTTGTCATCAGAAAAATATTTTAAACTTTTTTCACCTGATATCTGCCAAAAATCATCAAAAGATACTAAAACAAGTTGACAATTCTAACTACTGTACACCAGTCAAACAGCCTGCACATTACAGTTTAATTTGCAACCAAACATTTTACTTTTTTGGTCCAACTAGTTTAGAAAGATTGACAATTTTTCTGCCTCCCAGAGTCAGCAGCTCAATACACAGTTAAGCAAAATAGTATCTATAGTTCGCACTGAAATACAAAAGCATTTGTCACCTTTTGGACCTTGCAGTAACTAAAAATCCTGTGGAACCTAACTTTAGAAGTGGTCATCCTATTTTAAATTAAGGTTGGCAAGTAGATAAAACTCTTCATTGAGGAGCTGGGTTACTGATAAGCCACACAGAAGTACAAAAAAAAAAAAAAAAAATCATACAATTGAGTTAGCAACCTCCTACACTCCCAATATTCAGGTTCTTCTCTCCCTGAGCCATAGAGCAAGCAAGAGTTAATCCCGCTCTAGACTGGAATAACTCTCTTGCATGGTCATAGGCAGATAATTGGATAGGTTCAGCAATTCATCTTCTAGGCTGGGTTTGTTGTTTTTTTAAAACTAACCCATCACTCAGAACGCACTGCTTCTCACATTCAGTTGCTGTATTGCAGCATCAGCCCTTTTCCCCTCTTGCTTTTTATTTTTGTTTCAGACCCTCTACTTTTTAGGACACAAGTCCTTTTCTTACTCTTTTTTCCAGCCTCCAAAATGGAAACTGGGACGAGAATAATGGGTTAGATCCTCAGCTGATACAAGTCAGCCTAACTACCCAATTTACACCAGCCAATGTTTTGGCTCAATGACTTCAGGCTGCTGCTTCTTTTAGTTATAAATGCAAGATTTTCAAGTACTTAGCATACACAAAAGCTCCCTTTTAGACTCCACAATAGAGCTGCAAAAACAAAACAAAAAACCACCACACCTCAGAACAACAAGTCAGAAAATTTATTTTGGTTGAAATCTAGAAGTGTCAATTTCCTTAAGATTCGTTGGGAAAAAAGTCAAAACAAATAATTTCAGCTTTCTAATTTCATTTAGAAAATGTCAAAATGTTTAATCTGGATAAAGAGTGTTTTGTTTTGACTTTTTTTGGATTAATTTTATTATTGAAACAAAACATCTTTATGTTATCAATATGAAACTAATGATATTAACACTTAGTTTTAATAATTCCAAACTGAATTTATTCAGAGTTTACATTTTGAAGGTGATTTTGAAATGACAGCTTTTTGTTCCAATGTGTAAGGAAAATAAGTTTAGAAATATCAAACATTTATGCAGAATGGAAATTCTGGTTTCCGACCTGCTCACCCTAACTCGGGGCCAGATTTGCTAGAAAGCTCATCACCCAATCATATTTAAAAACCTAGTGTTGATTGTGGTCCGCTGCTCCCTTTGAAAACTCTGCCCTTCGGCACTGCACAGCTTCCACAGGATATAGCGGTGGACTAGGTTTCTTATTTGAAAGTTCTTTTAAATTAGTGCCTTTCTTCTACAGGCAAACTTCACACATTTCTTTATTCAATTTAAGCTACATCAGAATGATTGGGCTACCTTAATAAAGTTTATGAAACCATATATTTTTCTTTTTTTCCCCCACAAAGAAAAACAGTTCAATCATCCAAAATTTTCTTTGCCATCTGGAGGGTCAGACATTTTATGCACATTCCTCCGCTCTTTTAAAGCACGTATGGATCGATATAGGGCCAGATTATTGTCTCCTAACTCCTATTGCTGAGCAGTTACTCACACAGTTTGAATATTCTCCCTATATATATTCGTAGGATTGGCCGGGGTATAAGGTGGACAACAGTGGGGCACACAAGTCTGCAGCTCAAGAACCCAACCCCTGTAGATTCCAGGCAGTCGTGCAAAGAGACTTCTCCATACCACTTTGCAGCCCATCCAACCCTGAGATGCAGAAGCATGACAAGTCCTGTTGTGGGCTGCAGCTATAAAATGGGGATAATGATACTTAATAAAACACACTGAAGTCTGTGGATGAAACGTGCTACATATGAGCTAGGTATTATTAGCAGTTTTCAGAATTCTGATACATTCCATGATCCCATGGAGATCTTTTCCTTGAAGATCAAACAGCCTGTGATGGGCAACCATGATGGTCAGCAGAGCTCCTAAGCCGTACCCTTAGCCTAAACACTTCTGGATTTTTAGGGGTGAAGGATGAAAAAAATTCTGTTTAGCCCCCTTTCTACTCCACACGGATCCATTTTCTCTTTCAGTGTGGATATGTTACCCTGTTTACCATGCAGTAATGGGGAGAATGTTTGTTTGCTTCCCCCCGACCCTTATTTTCTTTTACCAGAAGAAGATGCCTCCCCATTCAATTAAGAATCTCAGATATGAAGTAAATATTACTAAACTTTTATAATTTTTAAAATCAATATACCTGCTTAGGAAAAAATAAGATGAAAAAGTATTATTTATAAGTGGTGAAGAGCAACCATACCACAAACATTAAAAAAGTGACACCAGGACAAATTTACTTTACTGTATGCAGGCTATGGTTAAAAGTAACTTTCACATATCTGCATGCACAATTGCTATGAGATCTTTCATAAATGTTCAGGTTTTTTCCTTTAATTAGAGCTATTACGCAAACCATACTGATTTAGAAGTAGAAATAACAGGCTATGCTTGTAAATAATACTTTTCTTCTCAGGAAGCAGGGTATTTTTCCCAAATATATGAACTGTGGTAAAATGCCCAACATGCCATTGATACTATACTTGAAACTGTGCGAGAAAGTCTCAATGCTTTGCTTGTTTTTCTTTGTCTTTACTTAAATGAAACATTAGCTAGTAGATTCTTTTTCACTCCTACATGCAGACTTGGAACAATTGTTTCTGTTCCTCATAGTTATGAAAAGGTTGTATTTATAGCTCAGCTGACAGTTTATTTTTCTATTACATTTGTCTTTTTGTTCAGTTGAGCCCATACATTTTTCATGTAGCTGCTGCCTGCAACTGGGCATACTTACCAGACATTAGGGGATGCATTTTGTACACATCACCATGCATGGAATACATAAATAACACACAGTGAATCCCAAGAGACTCTACTTGTGCAAGAGAGCTATTGAACTAAATATTTCTTTGGTAAATTTCAATGACTACAGGTCAGTGATGAAAGCAGCCCAGTATTTATCAGCGAGGAGCCTCAACCAAACCCTGGGTCAGGTCACACCATCTTTTGTGAATCTTAGCTCATGACTCACATCCAATTTTCACCCTCTATGCCCATCTCGGATACCATATAAGTTTGATTCTCTCCCTTCAGTTCCACCAAAAAAGTAGTCATGGACATTCAAGGACCTATATTTCCTCAGTTTTTCCAAAAAACAGCAGATGGCAGCTTGACATGAAAGTCAATGAAATATATTTGTAGGATAAAGCAATTAGCTCTGGAGTTTAGGACTAGAGCATTTAAATCTAGCCTTGGTCAGTATATACTGAAAGTTGCTATCATCTAATTTTTATTCCATTATCTGTGTGTAATGTGTTAATTACCATAATTCAGATTGTTCACATCTCAAAGCATCATCTCAATTTGCACTAATAACTGGCAACTTCATTGGCAGTGAGAAAGCAGAGTCCAGAGGTTAGAGCTTTAGGTTCCAATCCCTGTTACATCACAGACTTCTTGTGTGACCACGGACAAGACTCTGACAAGTCACTTAGCCTCTCTGTACCTCAGTTCACTGTCTGGGAAAGGAGGATAACAGAATTTCTCTACCTTACAGGGGTATAGGGAGGACAGATATATTAAAGATAGTGAAGTGCTCAAATGCTATGGTGATCAGAGCCACATAACTAGTTAAGACGGTCTCAACAAAACAGTTGAGTAATGCTGGTAGGTTAGTATGCCAGTTCCCACCCCCCACCCGGTTAGTTTCCAAAAGTTTTAAATATTTCATCTTTTCAGCCCGATTCTCATCTAGGGCTAGTGTTCAACCTTTTTTTAAAATAAATAAAAATCAAGTGCCAGATTTCTCAAGCACCCAAAAATACCTTTACCTTTAAAAATGCAAGTGGGAGTTGGATAAGGTCTTAATTCACAATGAGGTCTCTTGCTTACTAGAGTGAGAAATTGTGGTGTCTATTGTATTTGTAAAATAACGTGAGAGCCGAATCTACAAGGAACCAGCTGAATGGATTCGTCTTCAGCACAATGGCCTCGGTTAGCAGTTGCAAACATTGCAATTTCAATATCTCTAACCTGATGTTTGACAAAAGTATCTTTTATGCAAAAAAAATGTTAGTTTCAATATATTTTCACTGAGTTACAATCAAACTTCAGAGCAAACAAATTCTGGCTCTTATCAGCAATTATTCATGCTCCAAAGAGGGGTAATATGAAGAAATGACAAATTATTTTCCCACTACAAAACAGTGTATCACAATACTTAAATATTTCTTGACACATGATAGCGCCTATATCAGAGACCAGTATCTGTACTCCAGGTTAATTCAGTCATAGATTTCTACCAGAAAGATCTGAATTTTATATTAGAACTCACTTCATCTTATCCTCACCACATTATATCATCCTTTTTAAAAAGAGAGTGTATGCTTTTGGCACTTTACAAAGATAGCCAAGTTATAAGCATATGGCATCACACAATGACAACAAGTACATAGACTGACATTTCATGTTTAATATAAAACCAAAACCAGTTTTCCTTCTCCACTTACGATAGAAGGAATGAATTTGCTTCAATCTCAGACCTTCATTCATAATGGAATTGGTGTCTGCACTGGTAATTCACTGTAGGTTTGCCTGTATTAACCACCAGAAAAATAGTTTTTGAATTCAAGATAGCAATATCCTATATCACATCAAGAACTTCAAATGAATACCTGGGGATGGAATAGTGTTCACTTAAAACATAATGTCACTCTTCATCATGCACTGGGCAATATGGCTGAGGGCCCAATTTTGCAATCCTTATTCACCTGGAGTAGCATTTATTCATGAAAGCAGACACTATGATTTCAGTGTAAGAATTTGAGTAAATAAGTGCGAAGTGTTAGTCAAGGTAAGCAGATGTGATCTATCTGCCAGACAATTAACTATGTCAAAAATCCACTGGTGCTCCTCCTCACAATAAAATGAATTTACTATTCTGGATCCAAAATTGCGATTTTACTATTAAATATTTATAATACAAGCCCCACTGTCTTTGTTACTTCAGAAGTCTTACCTACAGGCATAGACAAACACATTAAACAGGTAGTAAACCATATACTTTTTTTAAAAAAGACATCTAGTGAAGTGTCCCAACTCACAGGAAAGACAGGTTGAAATTATGATTGCGTGGTTTAACAAAAAATCAATTTAACACCCAGGCTAATCTGGAAGGATTTACCACCTCCAGGACTAGTCTGTTCTGCAGGTTTACTGTAGCTCAAGAGTCTGTGATAGCGGATGAAGTGGCCAAAACAGAACTGATTGGAGAGGTCAGTCCCACTCAGCCTCACTTTCTTGCAACCATCCACCTCTAATCTTTGTGAAAGTCTTGCCAGATTCCCTGCTGCCATCTATCCTGTCTCATACCAGAAGTGGGCAGGCTGCTAAGAGTAGCAGCAGCAACCAAGGTAAACAGAACAAAAGTAGTAGGGAAATAGGAAGCAATTCTATGTTCCAATGCTGGCTGGAGTGAGCACCAAAAGGTGGGAAGCAGATAGCTCTATTTGATTGGAGAGGAACCAGCTATATGTGGAGTGAGGAGGAGGGGCTCCAAAGGCGAAATGTGGCAGGGGGAAGGAGGGCAAATGAAAAGTAGGAACCAAGAGATGACAGATGAGCAGTTAGGTCAACTTCCACCCTTCAGCTCAGAGCCCTGTTCACTTTTAAGGTTGTATGAGTTAATATTGAGTACAATACAAACAACGTAGCTTCAAAAAGAAAAAAGGCATTTCATTTGTTATGTTCTAGGAAACATTAGATTTCATATTTACCAGAGGGGGCATAATTATCTATTTCCAACATTGCTTGTCCTCCAAAATGGTTTCTCACCGTCTTCTCCCTTCTTGATTTCTTCGTATTACTCTAGTAATTTCTTTAGGAATCTGTTAAAACTCTATGACAAGAAAATATCCTGGTACTTCAATAGGATAAATGATATTATTGGAATCAGTTAAAAAACCCAACTCTCAAACTAGCTTTTTAAAAAAATAAAAATCTGCTTTTAGATAAGTAGGTCAATTATACTCACAGAATTCATAGGGGCCAAACTTAGCTCATTGATAAAAAGGATCAAGAGCATCTTACTCTACATTAGCTCAAAGCATTAGTTGACATCAACAGGAGTTAGGCCTAGGAAAAATGACATAGTAGGACGTGTACACTGTGAAAGTCCATAGAGAGTAGTTGCACATTGTGCCTACATCATTCCTGGAATGATTCATTTCAGATCAGAGGCTTGTTGTCAAATTTAGGAAGCAGCAACTAAAGACAAAAAAAAAAAAAAAAGACTGAAGGCTGTGCCAAAGTGTTAAGATAAAAATGAAAAAGGGAAAATGAAACAAAAGGCTTAGGGCCTATTGTAATTTCTGAATCCAAAGGGTTGCACCCAAGTAGCAGTAGCCAGAGGCATTCTGCCTGCAAATTACTGAGGCTCGCACCATGCCTCTCTCTCTAGGCTTAACTATTGGCCATGATACCACTTCTTTATCCCTTGTAGCGAGAGAATACAAATCTCAAGACTACACCAGTGTGCAAAAGGCAGCCACAATTGGAAACCAGAATCTGGCCCTTACTCTAGAAGATAATCAGTACTATATCATGAGGTTGTTAATCCTTCATCTACTGGTTTTCCACTTATCTTGCTATAGTAATTGGGCTGAATGTTCAGAAGTGTTAGGCTCCAAACTTCCATTTAAATTAATCAACTCCTTTTAAAGTTTTCAGCTCTTTATCAGTTAAATATTGCAGGCTCTCATTGAAGTCAATCAGGGTTTTGTGACTGACCTCAACCAGATAAGGATCAAGCCCTCCTTGGATATCTATTAATCATTGGGGCATAACTAGCACATTCAGCAGCTCAGTAGGTGTGTTCTTCTTGGACATATTGGAATGAACAGCAGCAGCAGGCAAGCTTCAAGAATTTGAGAGAATAAAAAGCATTTTAAATGCTGTTTTAATTTTGCTTCACATTTATAATAAGGGTGTAATTCAGCTATTTAGCTTCGAGACTGCCGCTTTTGAGCTTTAAGAATGTATTGTTGTTAGGCACAGTGCCGTACCTTACATAAAAAGAATTCCATTATCCCAAGCAGCCCCCTGCAGGGGATGATGCAGATTTGTACCTGCAAAGCAAGAGCTTTTAGAAACAGGTGCTTTGAAAATTTTAACTAAGTGTCTTCAGAGCCTAAGTTTCATTTAGAAAAGTGATTTAGGCACTTTGGCTCAGATTTTTTAAAAGGTATTTAGGCATTGCTTTTCAGTTTTCTATGGATAAAGCTCAGATTCAGAGCAGTACTTCAGTGCCCAGTTCCCACTGAAATCAGTAGAATTTAGGTGTCTAAAAAGTTAAACCTTTGAAATCTGAACCTAAGTGATTTAACACTTGTTTACATGACTAATTAGAACACAGCAAGCTGGGGTCTGATTCTACCCCACACTAGTCTGCTGCTGTCTATTTGTCCGTATGCAGTTAATGTAATTTGAGCTAGCCTGGTTTCAAAGACGACTAGATCAAAGCACTAACAAAATGTTAATAGGTTAGAAACAGGATGCACATGAACTCTTGGATCACAGCAGGTCTGGATAAATTCACACCCCAGTTTGTCACAGTTTAATTGTTCATCTAGACAAGCCTTTAGATATCGAAGTCCCATTTGCAAAATGGATGTAGGCATGGAGGAGCCTAAGTCACATCTAAAGTCAGCTGGACTTGGGCTCCTAAAACACATAGGGTAAAATGATCAAAATCACCTTTGTGTTTAAGTAGGAACATTAATTCTCAAAACACAAATGCAGCCACTTCAGAGCAGTTCAGTATCCATCCATCAGTTCCTTGCCCCACTCCCACCCAGTGCAACCCTCTTTGTAGAGGCAAATGTCAACAGCATCATTGTCCTTCTAATCCCTGAGCACAAACAATACAAGATCAAAGGAGAAGTAGCCTCCATATGTCCCCATATAGGAACCAAGGGAAAATTGTTGCTCCTTCTCTCTGGGAGAAGGTCCAATCTTGTGCTTTGTCTGCCTTGCCTCTTATTTTCTCACATCCATAGCACAGAACTAGTTACTGAAATCTTGTTTGGGAATCTAACGAAGAACTCAATAAAAGTCACTTACTGATAAAAGAACAAAGTGATTAGTTAAAAGAATTAAGGACCTAAGGGAAAGCTAAAAAGTTGAGTGCTACTTCAGTCATACAAGTTGTTGCTCTGCATTTTATGCCAAATTTTCTCTCTCCCTCTCATTGACATACTGTACTTCACTTTGTCATTTATCCTTTAGAAATAAAACAGGGCTATCTGGAGTGCAATAAATGAAGATTTCTGGGAGTATGTATTTAATGAAAATATGTTTTCGTTTTCACATTTTTTCTCAGCTTCATTGAGTAGATCTTCATTCTGGAGTTAATGGACTTTTTCTGAACAGGGCTTTTATTTTTCTGGGCCTCTGACGTTATTTCAGCTTGCACTTGTCCAGTGACCCACTGAGAAATATGCAAAATAGGAGGGGTGGGGAAAAGGTAAATATGCAGTGGATTTTATGTGTTCTCTCTACAGGGAAGAGGATGTCAATGAGTAGCCTCCCCGGGTGGCCTCAGGGCAGCCCTGCAAGAAACCCCTCACCTCAGTTTCCTGTCTCAGGCTGCTCAATAAATGCTAGCTCATAGCCTAAAGTTAATCAAAACACTCCCCTCCTGGGGTCCAATTTATATTGTCCTCACACTCTGGCCCTCCAGCTCCCAAACTCTATTCAGGATCTTTCCACTTAGGTAAGGGAGCCCCCCAACCCCTACCCAGAGCTGGGTCACAGGTCAATGTCTCTGCATGAGCCAGTCTTGTTCCCTGCAGCACTCAACTGCTGCTTCAAGACAACCATGGCTTCTCCTTCTTAAGCATCCCCCTCCAGACTCTTCCTCTCAGGATTGTGAACTCTCATTGTAACTCCCAGAGGCAGCCCCTCCCATCTCATTACACCAATCCAGGGCATATCTGGACTGGAACAGGAGCACTGGGCCCAATATCATTTAAGGATCCACCTAGCTTTTAACATGTCTCTCCCCACCTCACAAAAGAAAAAAAAAACAAACCATGCCTCTCTCACAGGCAGCCCCCTGCTCTTTTCCTTATCCATCCAAACATTTTCCCCAAATACACCATACACACCCCAGAACATGACACATTCCCCTCAAAACATAAGCCAGGAATTTCCCCTCATTTCCCCAAGTTCTCCAAATAGTCCTTGAGGAAAATGTCCCTGTGGCCTGCGCTGCTTCCCGCAGTTCCCATTGGTTGGGAACAGCGAACCATGGCCACTGGGAGCTGCGGGCGGCCGTGCCTGCGGATGGTCAACGTAAACACTGTCTTGCGGCCTGCCAGCGGATTACCCTGATGGGCCACGTGCGAGCCACAGGTTGCCACCACTGCTCTACAGGCAGGTGCCTCTTGTAAACCCAATTGGAACAAGTGGATGAGACAGGTGCATTGGTCCTGCTCCCTCTTAAAGGGGCAGTGTCAGCTTGTGACTGTGACTGCTTAATGCTTCTGAGGCAAAAGAGTCCATGTTCTTTTAAACTCATGGACCCAGATCTTCAAAGGGATTTAGACACCTAGCTCCCATTGAAATGAAGGAGAGTTAAACCCCTAAAATCCCTTTGCGGATATGGGCCATGGAACTGTTGTGTCAACTAGGCCTGCAAATTTACCCAAATTGTGAGCTCAACTGTAAAAAGTATGTGAAAGTTCATAAAATATTACAATAATTTATAACAGATATTGATGGGAAAAAGGTGTGAAGAGGAGAGGGAATACACTAATCTTAAAAAAATATGCTTGTTAAAAACAGGAGATGTGGAGCCAGATGTTAATGATATGTTGGCTATTAAGCCTAACTGGTGTTCAAAATAATGAGGAGATGGGCTATTCCACGCAACACTCCCTTTTGGGTTCTTAAAAGGAAGATTTTATAGGGAAAACAGAAAGAAGAATTGAAAGAACAGACATAGGCTACTGGAGCGAGCTTCACCATACTGGTTGCCACTCTCCTGGTTCCCAGGCCACCTACAGAAATGTCCTGACCAGACTGGGCCAGAGAGGCCAGATGGCATCACTACCAATACCAGCTCCAGCTGAATCCCAAACCTGGTATTGGACTTTAACAGCAAAAAGAGGTTGTCCCAGATTGAGGTGTCAATAGAGGTGGTTTTGTAACAAACTGGTAAATTATACAGTAATAAGTCACCAGGATTAGCTGGTATTCATCCAAGAGTTCTGAAGGAAATCAAATATGAAATTGCAGAACTAACTGTGGTATGTAACATATTATTTAAATCAGTCTCTGTGCCAGATGACTGAAGGATAGCTAATATAACACCCAATTTTTTTACAAAAAGCTTCCTGAGGTGATCCTGGCAATTACTGGCCAGTAAGCCTAACTTCTGTAACAGGCAAATTGGTTGAAGCTAAGAATTGTAGCCAATCAGTTTATCACCCAGGAGCTGTTTCTTGCTCTCCCAGTCCCTACCAGCACTGAGCTGTCCATGGTGCTGCAGTCCCTTTGGCCAGCCAGGAGCACCAGCTGCACTTCTCTGACTCCAGCAAAGAACTGACTTTGGTCTGCACTGCAGCTCCTTTTATACTAGCCTCTGACTGGCTAGCCCTTTCCAGCCTCCCTGTCACCTCCCCTCCCCCCCCCCCCCCCCCCGGACTGGCTGTTTTCCTGAGCCTTTTGGGGCAGCTTAGAAGAATTTTCTACTGCTCTTTTCCTAGGACGGGTGTGGCAGAATCACGAGGCCTCCAGCAAGATGCCTCTGAGCCTAGTCCACCGTGTCACAGACCCCAAGAGAAGACCCCAGCAGCAACCACATCTCTGTTAATGCTTGTCTGTTGGGAGATCCATTAGCTCCTAGTTTATCTTTGGAGATAAGAGTATGACATCCAGTCTTAGTCATTGCATGGGTTTCTGTAGGATTTATATGTGCATGGGTAATTGTAACTTTATTTATTGCTTTAATAAAACTTATGGTACAGATAAAACTTAATACTTGTGATTGTGTCGGTGGTCACTATCCTTGGTCTTTGTGCTTTTGGAGTCTCCAAATATGAGAAAAGCACCAGAGGTGATTTTCACTGTGTTGAGTTTGAAACTGTAGCAACAGGAACTGAACCCATGCTAGTTTAATACAAAAATCACTAAATTCAATTTAAATTTAAAAAAAGACTACAGAATTATCAGACACATAGATTCATAAAATATGTAGGGGAAGAGTCAACACAGCTATTGTAAAGGGAAATCACACCTCTCCAATCTATTAGGAATCTTTGAGGGTGTCAACAAACATGTGGAGAAGGGTGATCCAGTGGATTTAGTGTACTTAGACGTTCAGAAAGCCTTTGACAAAGTCCCTCACCAAAGCCTTTTAAGCAAAGTAAGCAATCATGGGATCAGAGGGAAGGTCCTCTCATGGACCACTAAATGGTTAAAAGATAGGAAGTAAAGGGTAGAAATAAATGGTCAGTTTTCAGAATGGAGAGAGGTAAATAGGGTCCCCCAAGGATCTGTACTGGGACCAGTGCTGTTCAATATATTAATAAGTGATCTTGAAAAAGGGGCAAACAGTGAGGTGGCAAATTTTCAGATGACATATCATTACTCAAGGTTGTAGTCTGCTTTAGATTTAACTAAGAGTTATAAAGGGATCTCACAAAACTAGGTGACCCTGGGCAACAAAATGGCAGATGAAATTCAGTGTTGATAAATACAAAGTAATGCACATTAGAAAATATAACTCTACATATACATACAAAATTAAGGGGTCTATATTAGCTTTTATCACTCAAGAAAAATCTTGGCGTCATTGTGGATAGTTCTCTGAAAACATCCACTCATTGGGCTGTGGCGGTCAACAATCTATTAGAATATTAGGAAACATTAGGAAAGGGATAGATAATAAGGCAGAAAATATCTTAATGCTACTATGTAAATGCATGGAATGCCAGCATCTTGACTACCATGAGCAGTTCTATTGCCCCATCTCCAAAGAAAGATACATTAGAAGTAGAAAAAATATAGAGAAGGGCAACAAAAAATTATTAGAGGTATGGAACAGCTTCCATGTGTGGAGACATGAAAAAGACTAGCACTTTTCATTTTAGAAAAGAGATGACTAAGCAGGGATTTAATAGAGATCTATAAAATCATGAATGGTGTGGAGAAAGTGAATAAGGAAATGTTATTTACCCACTTCGTATAAACACATGATCCAGGGGTCGCCCAATGAAATTAATAAGCAGCAGGTTTAAAACAAACAAAAGGAAGTTCTTCACACAATGTAAAGTCAACCTGTGGAACTCATTGCCAGGGGATGTTGTGAAGGCCAAAAGTATAAGTAGGTTCAAAAAAGAATTAGATAAATTCATGGAGGATAGGTCGGTCAGTGGCTATTAGCCAAAAAGGTCAAGGTGAGTGTCCCTAAGCCTCTGATGCCAGAGCCTGGGACTGGAAAACAGGGGATGGATCACTCAATAAATTGCCCTATTCTGTTCATTCTCTCTGAAGCAGCTAGCACTGGCCACTGTCAGAAGACAGGACACTAGGCTAGGAGAATCACTGGTCTGACCCATTATGGCGATTCTTATGATCTAAAGAACAGCTCCAGCCCATCTCAACTAACTTCTCTTTTTCCCAAAAGGATAGATATTACCATCTTTGATGCTATCTAAGAGACTAACAAGTGGGCTTTTCCTTCTAAAAAAAGGAAAGGGGAAAAAGGGATGTTGTTAAACTGAAATTATTTAACACTTTAGATGCCAAATCATTTAACTCTTTTCCCTTCCTTTCTTTATCTTTAATAAAAGGATACAAACAATGTTTAAAAGGTATGTTTGCCATGGCATTAAGCAGAATGAGGTTTCTGTATACCAAACCCCATGCCTTGTTTAAAACTGTGTAATGTTGGACAATGCCTGAGTTATGTTAACACCTTTGGACTATTTATTCCACCTAAATTAATACAACAGACTAAGAATCCACTAGGAAATTTGGGTTCTTGAGACACTTATGCCTCGCCCTCCCCAGTTCCCCATCCACCAGCATCATGGCTCATTTTACAGCAATAATTCTTTCTTTGGTTATCTCATGGTGTCTGCACACATGGAGTGAAAAATGTCAGGACATTTTACTACTGATTTTATGCACGTTTGGCAGTGCAAGTGCCCTCCTGAGAAGTACTAGCTCCTGTGAGGGGAATGAGAGAAAAGGCTGCATAGAAGTGGCTGTGGGTTAATAAGTCCATGCAAAAAAACTAGGAGTGATAAAATCCATAAACCTTCCCCTCTTCTCTAGAATTGAAGATCTGATTGGATAACCAGATTTTCAAATGAAAAACAGACAGACATACTAAGGGAGGAGGGTAGTGCAAGGGATCATTTCAGTAATGCATCAAAACATCCACTTCACTTCATTTTGGCTTAGCTGCAGCAGCTGTTTCAGGTGTACAGCGTGTTGTTGGATATAGAAACAGGAAAATACATCTTTGGGTGGGAGCTTGGATAAAGTGAAATGTGCAGGCTCTGGAAACAGGAACATCCCCAGTTTTTAGAAAATGAAAACTGACTAGGTAGCATAATCTACTGCTTTCACTGATGGACAATGTAAAGAAAATGAAGGTCTTTCCTATACTCTAATATTACAGTAAAACTTTCCCAATCTAACTCTCTCACTTAGTATGTAAGAAGTATTTCATTGGCTATGTGGGGCACCTATAGAAGAAGGGGAAAACCCAGAAGCTATGTGGCAAAGCTTTCTAGAGACAATAAAATCAAGATACATGACTACCAATCAACTGGCAAACTCTGTGCTAATGTCTCACAGAAAACAGGGACTTCTTTCAGTTTGAAATAAAAGAAACTAATACCTTTTGATGGCACGTTACACCTGTCCCTGTCTGACAAAGAAATTTAATCCACAATACCTGTACAGCCTACCTGCAGAAATATAAAGTACCTAGCAATGAATACTATTTTGTGAGAGAAGAGAATGATATAAGTGCCTGCAGCCGTTAAATCTGATATAGTATTTGCAATGTTTCCCATTCTAATTTTATGAAATACACAGGTACTGAATTAAAATCAAACACCATGGTATTTAGTGGTCCTCTCTTTATCCGTTAGCTCAAAAGACTCAACCAACTTAAAACATTTGAACTGTTATGACTTATAAGCTATATTACCTGTATCCAATAATTGTACATGTATCAGCAATCCAATCATATCAAACAGTCACTGCTTGCAGATAAATAACTGATATATGGCACAACATTAGCAGGCCAGACAAATCTGTAAATAAACTATAAGCTAATTATCACTCTCTGATGCATGAGTGTAACTCCAGAGGGAGTCTATTGACTTCAGCGTAGTTATCTGAGATTTACACAGGTGTAAGACAGAGCAGAATTTGTATGATGCTTTTAATAACAAAACTTACTTAAATGTATAATTATTCCAAAGAAAAGGAACTTATCTGATTGAAAAACCATAGTCTGAGCTATTGGCCTGTCCAATTAAGCCATCAGTCTGTAACAAATATAAACAGATGTCACATTTCATTCTACCCCGATTGCATTACTCTCCTTGTGACTACATGCTTCCATACAGACATTTCATTAGATTGCCTCAAGCACAGATACCCCAAGGCATCTCTTTTTCATTGCTTGTGGGACACTCCCTCCATAATGACATTCCAAAAGTAAATAAACAGCTGTCAGACAAACACTAAACACAAATACCAACCTACAGCCTACTCTATATATTCCAGGGATTGATGCCAGGGCACTGCAATAACCCACATGTAATTAAAAATGTACAGCACACTTTTAGCTCAGGAGAAATATCCTAAATGTTTGGCTCTCATCCTACCCGTTGTTCCAGGCACACAAGCACTTTTTCCCTGACCTTTTTGCCTAACTGAACTCTAAGCACATTTGAATTAAACATTTAACACATATGTCTTCAAAATCCACGTATAGACTAATATAAATAACTCCACCTTTAATCTGAAGGCCTGACAGACTGAAAAAATATTCATAAGATGTCAACCTACCTACACTGCAACTATTTTCCCTATAAAGCCAAATTACAAAGTGTTTTTAGTAGACAAGACGAAGGGGAACACAGTGGAATGAGATCTTTGTAACTTTTACAAAACAAGTTTTATTTTCTGAATCTAGAGTGTTAGAAATATCAAGGTAAGAATAAGCTTGGAGAGTGAAAGCTCAGTCACCCCACTCAACTCCAAACACAAGCTACATGCATACTCACTGTCGAGTCAGAAAGACACCTGCTTCTGGAGTCTGGTTTTACTATCTCTGTTAGTTCCAAAATAGCCCTATAAGCACTTCAACCGATTCCCTAGCTCGTCCTTCCATCAGGACTTGTCTCAAACCTTAGCTGCCTCTGCCGGAGGGCTACCACATCTCCTGTTTAGTATGGAACTACGTCTGCCCCAGTGACTCAGCAATAATTAACTTGCATCTCCGTGCAGAAATCTAATACCTGCTAAAAGAGTAAGCAAGCAGGAGAATCTTGTCACCCTGTTACTGCATATTTAAATCACAAATATGGATGTACCTCCTCAAGTATGGATTTTATCATCTTCATTTTCATGCTAGCAGGAGTTAATTATTTTTAAAATAAAATGTAATGTTGCTAGAAGATTAATAACAGATTCAGAAATAAAACATTTAGTAATCATAACATTTCCTTCTGTACTTGCATTTTTAAGCATCAACCACAATGTACTGAAAAATAATGAATTTCTGTCATACTGCCAGTGATATAATCAGAAGGCATGTTTACCCTCCTCCTTAACTTTGATTCCTACATGTGTTTATGATAATTATGGCTCCATATCAACAAAGCATTTAATCACGCACTAAAGTCCATCATTTTTCAATGAACTCAGGAACATTATTCAGTGACTCATTCAGCACCTAAGCATATGCTTAATTTAAACCACATGCTTACATTCTTTACTAATAGGGATAGACCACTGAATTGGGGCCTCAGAGGGACTGTTATTAGTCTTCAAGTGAATTGTTTTTATATAAAATGTTCTCTATGTATATGCTGTTTACTCGTAACAGTTTTTCTGTTGATTTTCAGTAAAGTGGGAAGTCAATATTTAAATATGTTTGCCAATTATGTATAATTATTTCAAACATAATTGTGATTGATAAAGCAATCCTCACATGAGACCATATATTGCCCTTAATACTCACATTTCACTCCCTATGACAAATTGAGAGTTTCACACAGCATGCAGTATATAAACAACTTATTGATTTAATGTTGGAGAATTTTTTATTGCATTTCTGTATGTAGAGTTTATAAAGCCATTTGTGAAACATGTGTTTTTCATAATTGCTGCTGGAAAAGTTAAACCTAGAAAAAAACAGGAAGGTCCAATATTCAAAACTTGCATTTGCACATTAAGATATAATACAGAAATGCTACTTTTCATATTAGTTTTTTTTTCATTTGCATGCATCATTATCTGTTTGCAACTGTAAGTAGCCATTTTGTGTTGGCACAATGACACATTTTAAAGATGCTCTTAAGGAGGCCCACTCAAACATTGACCTTAAATGCGTATTTTTCATAGAGCTGAACATATTATTGCATGAATACTTTAATGCTAATGCATTAAGTGAATATAATATATTTAATCTGCTTACCATTAGTGAAAGTAATCTTACAATCACTGTACTTTATTTCATAGGAAACATATCCCATTATGTCACCATCACACAGGTAATCTATTTTGATATGTGAAGGTTGTGGAATTATAATTGTGTGATGAAGGCATTGAAGCGGGATACCACTATGGAGGCCAGATTGCAAATATGGGTGTTTTAATCAAGAATCTATGAAAACAAGCTCACAGACTTTAAGGTCAGAAGGGACCATTATGATTGTCTAGTCTGACCTGCACAATGCAGGCCACAGAATCTCATCCACCCACTCCTGTAATAAACCCCTAACCTATGTCTGAGCTATTGTAGTCCTCAAATCATTGTTTAAAGCGTTCAAGGTGCAGAGAATCCTCCAGCAAGTGACCCGTGCCCCACACTGCAGAGGAAGGTGAAAAACCCCTAGGGCCTCTGTCAATCTGCCCTGGAGGAAAATTCCTTCCCAACCCCAAATGTGGCTATCAGCTAAACGCTGAGCATGTGGGCAAGACTCACCAGCCAGACACCCAGGAAAAAATTATCTGTAGTAACTCAGATCCTATCCCATCTAACATCCCATCATAGGCCATTGGGCATATTTTCCGCTAATAGTCAAAGATCAATTAATTGCCAAAATTAGGCTATACCATCCCCCTCCATAAACATATTAAGCTTAGTCTTGAACCCAGATATGTCTTTTGCCCCCACTGCTCCCCTTGGAAGGCTGTTCCAGAACTTCACTCCTCTGATGGTTAGAAACCTTCATCTAATTTCAAGTCTAAACTTCCTGATGACCAGTTTATATCCATTTGTTTTTGTGTCCACATTGGCACTGAGCTTAAATAATTCCTCTCCCTCCCTGGTATTTATCCCTCGGATATATTTATAGAGAGCAATCATATCTCCCCTCAGCCTTCTTTTGGTTAGGCTAAACAAGCCAAGATCTTTGAGTCTCCTTTCATAAGAGACAGGTTTTCCATTCCTCAGATCATCCTAGTAGACCTTCTCTGTACCTGTTCCAGTTTGAATTCATCCTTCTTAAAGATGGGAGACCAGAACTGCACGCAGTATTCCAGATGAGGTCTCACCAGTGCCTTGTATAACAGTACTAACACCTCCTTATCTCTACTGAAAATACTTCGCCTGATGCATCCCAAGACCGCATTACCTTTTTTCACAGCAATATCACATTGGCAGCTCAGTCATCCTGTGATCAACCAATACTCTGAGATCCTTCTCCTCCTCTGTTACTTCCAACTGATGAGTCCCCAGTTTATAACTAAAATTCTTGTTATTAATCCCTAAATGCATGACCTTGCACTTTTCACTATTAAATTTCATCCTATTATTATTACTACTCCAGTTTACAAGGTCATCCAGATCTTCCTGTATGATATCCCGGTCCTTCTCTGTATTGGCAATACCTCCCAGCTTTGTGTCATCCGCAAACTTTATTAGCACATTCCCACTTTTTGTGCCAAGGTCAGTAATAAAAAGATTAAATAAGATTAGTCCCAAAACCGAATCCTGAGGAACTCCACTAGTAACCTCTCTCTACCCTGACAGTTCATCTTTCAGTATGACACACTGCCGTCTCCCCTCTAACCAGTTCCTTATCCATCTTTCAATTTTCGTATTGATCCCCATCTTTTCCAATTTAACTAATAATTCCCCATGTGGAACTGTATCAAATACCTTCCTGAAATTGAGGTAAATTAGATCCTCTGTGTTTCCTTTGTCCAAAAAAAAAAAAAAAAAAAAAAAAAAATCTGTTACCTTCTCAAAGAAGGAGATCACATTGGTTTGGCATGATCTACCTTTTGTAAAACCATGTTGTATTTTGTCCGTTACCATTGACCTCAATGTCCTTAACTACTTTCTCCTTTAATTTTTTTTCCAAGACCTTGCATACCACAGATATCAAACTAACAGTCCTGTAGTTACCCGGATCACTTTTTTTCCCCCTTTCTTAAAAATAGGAACTATGTTAACAATTTTCCAGTCATACAGTACAACCCCTGAGTTTACATATTTATTAAAAATTCTTGCTAATGGGCTTGCAATTTCATGTGCCAGTTCCTTTAATATTCTTGGATAAAGATTATCTGGGCCCTCCAGTTCAGTCCCATTAAGCTGTTTGAGTTTGGCTTCTACATCGGATGTGGTAATATCTATCTCCATATCCTCATTCCCATTTGTCATCCTGCCATTATCCCTAAACTCCTCATTAAAGACTGAGACAAAGTATTTGTTTAGATATTGGGCCATGCCTAAATTACCCTTAATCTCCATTACTATTAAAACAAGCTCTTTGGTTCCAGGTGGCAAAAGTCCAAATCAAGCCAAGGTCAAAGACAGGAGCTTAAGAGAACAAGCTAAGAATGGTCAAGGCAGCTACAGGAGAGCCACGCTGTTTCAGGAACACCTCCTGGAACTCCCCTTGGGTTTATACAAGGCAGAGTGCCAAGATCCCTTGAGGTGGGACTTCCCATGGTCTGTGTCCACAGTGGAGTGTGGAGGACAAGCTGGTTACAGCTGCTCCTGGGTGGCAGTGTGGAGGTGTTCCCTTCCTGGTAGCTCCCTAGGCCTTACACATTATGAGCTGGAGCCCAGGGTTGCAGTGCTACTCAGGTTTGGCCTGGAGCTGGGCCCAGACCCATGGAACAGGAGTTGTCACTGTGGTTTGAGTGTTGTGTGGGCTCACTCTCCAAAACAGCCCCTCCCCCTGGCTTCCACTCTTTACCAGGCCTGGGTTACAGTGCTGGTGCTCAGGGTGCTAATATGGGTGGACAGTGCCCCCTCAGCAGTTCAGTATTGTGCACACATTAAGCAGGAGGCTACATCCACCTAGGTCAAACTACTAACCAGATGCAAACCAGCCCTATATATGGAGAAAGAGAATGCACAGGCACATGTGGCTTTGTATAACTTATTGCTTTAATATTAGAATATTTTAAAGTTTTAAATATTGCTAACATTACTAAAAATTGAACATGTCATGTGATTGTTTAACATTTAAAGATCCAAGTTGAAACAACTAAAGAACTCCTCCAGAAAGAAAGTTGCATGTCATACCTCCAACATGATGTGAGCTAGCCAAATTCAGCTGTAGTTTTCAATGTCTGTTTAAAATACTAAAATATAGTTATTGTATTAAATGAAAGACTCTTTTCTGGTGCTTACACAAACTAATGATACCCAAGAACAAACAGGGGGATATTCAGAAAAGACATTTGGTTTGTTTGGAAGAGAAGCAGTCAAAACCCATAGGGCCAAATTTTCAACACATGGCTTCTGTTTGAGCTTGCACATCAGTGTATGCTTCACTTGCAAGCACAATTTTTATGTCTAATCACTTGTTATTACATATGATAATTTGCATATTCATTGCGTAAAAAATACCAAGCACAAGTAGTTTTTGCATGTGCACATTCCATAATATAGATAAATGATTCAATGCCTATTAGGTAAATGGAAAGCCTCCCATCAACTCCAATGGGCTTTGGATCTTACTTTATACACACTGATAAGTGTGTGCAATCAGTTTGTGCATGGTGGCCCAAGCACATGAGCTAATGCCCTTTGAAACACAGGCCTTTCATCTTCTTGGAATAGCAGATTTTTTTTTCTTGTTTTTGGCCAAACTGGGGCTGAGGCAATATGCACTGTTTCAGTATGTAGAAAAAATATTCTCCTGTTACCACCAATTTATAATAGATTAGCAGAATATTTTGTTTATTTATATATATATAAAGTTTATTCATTCAGCTACAGTCTCCTACCATGACGTATACAAGTTTAATGTTAACTGAACATTTTAAAAAACAAACTGCTTGTTGGTTTCTCTTTTTACTTTTGATTTAATGCAAAAGAATTATACAGAGACAGCAGAGGTATATGTCTGGCCATGCCAAATTCAGCAAAACACTTAAGCACGTGATTACTTTTAAGCACGTGCTTAAGCCCTGTTGACTTCAATGGCAAGTCAAGCCCCATTTACTTCAATGGAACTTATATAAGTGCTTATCTTTACGTACATCCTTAAGTGCTTTTATAAAGATGGGAATAGTCACATGCTTGAAGTTAAGCACAAGCTTAAATGTTTTGTAGAATTGGGCCTACGTCCTCTAAGATCTTCTCCTTATATTTATGGAATAGGACCTAAAGAAAAGAAAGTTAGATGTAATAAAATACTAACGACCCATTTTCTCACCTTGAAGTATACCAGATTTCATAAAATGTTTACTCTGATTTTTTTCCAAAATAACATACTCCCAAACACCATTTTAAACAGGCTTCTCCCCATATAACATTCAAACACTCTGAGTTAGAGAGATATCTCCATTCCTACTTTTTACCATCCTAGAAATGAGGCTGTATCATGACTCACACTTTGAAAGGGGACATCACATTTTTATTTTATGTTTTTCTTCAGACCTCCCTTGTTTTCCCCAGCTGAGGCTACTGCAGGAAAGTCTGACTAATTTGAAGACAAAGCACATTTTTCATATGTATACAGAGCTAAACACAGCACTTCATGTTTTCAGCCTGTTGTAAAAAAAAAAAAAAAAAAAAGGGCAAATGAGTTGCTGCTTCAGCTGAAATAGTGGAATGGGTCATATTGCAAAAGCATTCACATTCATATGACTTTAAATGCAGATTTAGTACTGAGAAATTCTGTGCTGAACTGACTTTTGTTGAACATAAACAGTCACTGAAAACAAGTTCTAGCTGAGAGAGGCAATGCTTTTACACTAGGGCTGCTTTTACCTAGAAATAGATGACCCAAAGAGTGATTCATCCTAATATGTTTATCAGGTAGGCAAGTTATTTTTTTCAGTGAGAACGTATCAATTGAAAGTTAGTCTCAGTCACTTTCTTCTTACCATCACATCCTTAAGTCAGGTAAAGTAGCAAAAAAGCACTAAATTTGGATTTTCCATGTTACTTTTTGTCTTGTGATGACCTCTCCTGGTTGAGCTGTTCATTAGCCTTGATGAAAACAGTTGAGAGATTTGATCCCCTTTCTGTCTATTAAATATTGATCACAAATATACCATATGAAGAACTTATTGATGAGGTTTTGTAAAGATAACTATCAACCAAATTAAAAAGCAAACATGAACAAGGGAGGGTTATGGATAATACTATATTAGTTTATTGTATTCAGTGCATGCTTATTATACTAAACACCCAGATTCACATTCCACAATTCATCTTTGGGTTATATTTTATCATTATCATACCATGTTTATTTTCACACTGACACAGACGTAGTCAAACTAACTGACAGGCATCATATCAGTGAAATAGAGAGGCTTAGTGAAAGTACAGAGAAAATGAAAACTTGATATCCAGTCTGCTCCCGCAAGTGAAACTAGATGAAAAATGAGAACTCAGGGTTCAATTCTGCTCTCACTGAAGCCAATGGGAGTTTGATATGTATTTCCATGGGAGCAGGATCAGAGAAGGGAGTAATAGATACAAGTGTCTTATGCAAATATTTAGTATATTCATAATACACCAAACATACAGTCTACGTTCTAGAAAAAAAATGTAAAAAGATTGTTTATATTCATGTTTTCCAGTAGCGAAACAGTAGAGATTTTTTTAAGCTTTTAGTAGTGGGCCTAAAACAATAGTTTGGGTGGAAATTAGTTGTATGCTAAAATTATAAATATTCCTTTTATTTCATTAAGTCTATAAATCCTCCACAGGTATTCCCACTTCGTCTCCACAAGTCAGAACCAAGAAGAAAACGGAGGCAACTGGCTTCTCTTCAAAGATAGAGCGTGGTCATCAATTCAATTTACAATTAGCTGGAGACAACAGAATTAAAAAACACAAAATACTCAGTTTGTATACTGAAGTGTGCAACAGAATATCCAGTTATCTGACAGACATCATGATTTATGAGTGCCTACTCTAGAACCATTTCATTAGCACTGGGAATGGCAAGTACTATAATATTTCTGAACAGACATGAATGCATTTTTCATATGCTATCATGTTCATAGTCTTGTTGCCAATGGTAAGGGAGACTGATATCTGTTTGTAGCTATATTTCCATTGCCTATAAACCAATCCACATTTCACTTTTAGTGAATCAGAAAAGTGTGAACTCTATACTCAGCATAAGGAGTTTGGGGTCTAGTGCTTTTTCAGATTAATACATTGAGTATCTGCAAAGATCTAAAAACAAACAAACATACAAAAGTGAGTTTTCACTTTTTATCATTAAGACAAGTATGCTCTTTTACCTGCCTTTATTTTAGAAGTATTATCTTTAATAAAAACTTATCAAACTTTTTCTAAATGTTAAACATATGCTTACTGTATAATCAAATACTATGACAATTTTAAGATACTGTATGTTGTTCCAAAATTTAAACTTGTAGCAGAACTATAAACATTTGCTACAGCATTATAAAATACATATTACCTAAAATTGCATGGGAGTTTATGACCCAAGAACAGAATTATGGTAACCTAAGTTACTACGTCTTTTTCTGCGTATTCCAGTTATGCACAATGACCTATTACAAAGTATGAACATTCAGAACAAAACTGAGATGAATAATCAAGTCAAAAGTAATAATCTTCAGTACTGGTATTGCTCCCGAGGGAAAGGGGAAACTATCTGAAGACAAGACTATAGCCTGAGAGGCTTAGGATACAGTAGAGTGTCTGTTTTTTCTCTCTCTGGTTTAATACATATAATGGTCTAAATATATGGCAAATCCTGGGACAATCACATTAGATTTTTTTTTCAGAACTGACCATATGAAATGGGGAAAAAAAACAGTGAGTCAGGTAAGTACAGTTGTATTCCGGATCCCAAACCTAATAGTTTTGTTCACCACCACCACCACCCCCCAAAAAAAAGAGAAAGATCCACTCACACCTCCATACAACATGCATTCCAAAACAATTGGCTGCTTGATCAGGAAAATTGTCATACATCCCCCCCACCCCCATATGTCACATTTTAACATGTTCTTATCTATAAAACAGCTATTTTCCCCAAGTCTTTTTTCCCCGCTAGCACCGCAGATCCTGTGTAAACACCACAAATCGTTTCAGTATCTGTTTCAAAAATACCATTCAAATAGCACGTTCTCTGCATCGGCTACAAAGAAACAACTAAATACTTCACAGTGACATCTACCTGCGAATATTTTGTTGCAAACTAACCGCTCATTGCAACATTAAAGGTTTGATGCCCCCATTGAAGTAAACCAGTGCGCTGTCATTACTGGCAGCAGGATCCGGTCCTATACAGGTGCTTTGCTCTCTTAAGTTCAGCAATTTTTCTGCTTTTTAACTATTTCGCTAGCACTTCTCACTGTGAGCGCAACGGCTGGTCAGCGCCAACCTAACTTGGAAAGCAAAACTTCACTCCCAAGACAACGGCATCTTGCCTCAGCTCCCCCCACACAAGCCACCAGCTGTCTTTCCCTCCCCTCAAAGTACCAAGCTTTTTCATTCTCCAAAATGCAAACACACAAAACTGGTTGCGGAATTTGCCCACGTCTCCCTTTTCCCTCACACAGCCGTCCAGCTCCAGTATTTGCAGATCCCAATTCCCAACCCAACTAACTGGGGAAAGAATGTTAAGACCACACTGCAGCCCCCGCCAGCTCTCCTGTACCCAGTTCCCAACTTCCACTAGCATCACGCAAATCAGCTGTGCGTTCCTCCACATAGGCGCCCGCACACACCACACCAAACGAGCCCGAAACCTAGAGACACCTCCCTCCGGGGCCACCGTGGGAATCTTAATGCGGAGCGGAAAGTGGGGAAAGGTTCCTGTGAAAGGCTACTTACGGGATGCAGGGAGCGCCGTCCTGGCTCTGCAGCTGATGCTGCTGAAAATCCAGAGGAAGAGGGCTGCCCTGCAGCCGGCTTGGGGAACCACAACCATCCTTCCCTTCCCGGCTCCCTTTACTCCAAAGGCCAGCCGCAGAATAGCTGCTTTCCTCCACTTTTCCTCCGTCCCTCTCTCTTTGCTGTGAGGAGGCAATGGGGGTGGGGCAGGGCTTTGCCTTGGGGGAGAAGCCAAACCCCCTCTTCGCCTCCTGCCTCTGGGTTTGGAGCAGCACAGGGTAAGTCCCAATACTTTTCTTTCCCTTCTTGCTGTGTGCGCGCCGCCCTCGGACCCCAAAAAATAAAAAAGAAGACGAAGAAGAGCCGAAGGAAGAAGCAAGGAGCGGGGGAAATAATAAAACACTCACAAGAGGGGGAAAGGAATGGGGGGGGTGGGGCAAAGAAGAGGGGGGAAGGGAGCAAAGACACTGGTGGTGTTGCTGATGCCGCCGCCGCCGCCACTGCAGCGCAGTCCTTCCCTCCGCACAGAGCAGCGGGGCTGACAGACGCTTCCAAGCAGCCTCCCCGCTCGGGTATATATAGATAGACACCGCCGCTGCGCGCGCACGCACACACCGACCCGGAGCCCCGCGCGCCCTCCCAGGCGCGCGCGCGCGCACCCACCCAGAGCGAGAGAAGCTCCCGCCGCAGAGGGGGCGGCTCAGAGCCGGCCTGTCCCCGCTGGAGGAAACACCGCCGCCGCCAGCAGCGGCAGCCGAGGCTAGCAAACAAAAAACAAAACAAAAAAACACCCACCAAAAGCAAAACCCGGAGTGGAAAATCTTCCCCTGCCCTCCCCTCTGCTTCACTCCCTTCCCCGGCTCCTCCCTCCTCCTCCTCCTCCGGGGCCCTGGCTCGCCTCCCCTTGCTTTTCAAAGCAAAAGCAAAAGGAAGGCGCTGCGTGCGCTCCGGGCCGGGCAGAGGTGAGGCGAGGGGACGGGGGAGGCGGCCGCGCGCCCTCAGCCCCGGAGGTGGCTGTCCGTGGTGATGAAGTTGGGCGCGCAGGGCGCCGAAGCCTGCAGCGCGCCCCCTCCGTCCCGGCCGCCTTTCCCTTCCCCGGGCCAGCACCACGGAAAGAATCGGCAGCCCTCCTCTGCCGCCTTGTCCCTTCCCGCTCTGCTCCCCTTCGCGTGGAGATGGTACAGGCTCGCGGTGCTCCAGCCTCCCGGGATCCCCAATCAGGCCAGTCTTCCGAGCGGTCCTAATTCTGAGGGGCTGAGCAACACCCCGCCTGCGAAAGAGCAGGGAGGGCTGCAGAAGCCTCTAATGCAGATGTTTTCATTGTGGAATTACCCAGCGCTTAGCGTGTGCCACGCTGAGCCCCAGCACCTCCAGGTTTGGCAAGTTAGAGCCCTGGCAGCTCTGGGCTTGCTGCATCAGTTGTGAATGTAATATATATATATATATATATATATATATATATATATTGCTTGAGCCCCAGCACCTCTTTCGTTACAAATTAAGCAGTGGAATTACAACCCCCCCCCCACACACACACACACACACACACATACCCAGAGCGATGTTAAGGTAACATTAAGGTTTTGCCTGGAAGCAGCCACTGAGGAAAACAGGCAGTGCTAGAGCTCTATATTTTAGGCAGTTTAAAATGCCGCTCTCCAATTTGGGTGTGGGTTGGGGGGCAGGAGTGGGGGTTGGAAACGGCACTAAAAGATACTGCTCTCTAGGCAGGGTAGAATAATGGGCAGGTGGATTATTCATGCTGCAACTGCTGGGGCAAAGAAAAGTTAAAATCACTCATTCACGAGTTACTATTCCACAAGCTCTAGGAAAGGGTGAGTAATGATGGCGGGGGGGGGGGGGGAGGGAGAAAGGAGAGAAAAACGGACAGGTTATTTTTGGCATCGCTCTGTGAATAAATTATCAGCGCTAAATTATATGCTATGACTTACTCACCCAGCAGTACCAGTATTTGCTGATACCTGGTGAGGTTGGAGAAGCAGATAACCAATTCTTAGGGTGCCACTTCCCTTGGAGCACTTTGAAAATTCCAGCTAACTATCACTGACTTTAATATATGCTGTGTGCCTAAATCTTAGGCCCCTTTGAGAATCCCAGCTTTAATTTTTTATACATAAATTATGGTCTGCAGAGAGAGTTGATGTCTAATGATTTGAGCCCAGGACTAGGGCTGAGGAATTCCGGAGCTCAAGTATCAACCCTGATACAGACTTTATACCGGTCTTGGGCAAGTCTCTTAACCTCCCCCCCTCCCCAATTCTCCCCCAGGAGTATAAAATTGGAATATTAATATTTGTCTTACATGGATGTTCTTAAATTAATTCAATTATGTTTGGGAATAATTTTGTATATGACAACTGTATGTATAAAAGAAAAATAACTCTTAGAGAAACTTCCCCTAATGTCCTGCAACCTCCTGATCCCTACACCTTTCACACACAGCTTTTAATATTTACTAATTTTAAAAGCCCTTAGTTTATTTTAGAGACACACACACAGGTTTTAGGTTTTACATCAGTGACCAGGATATGGACAGTCATGACCAGTTGTTAGAGGAGTTGGGGGTCCATGGTTAGAACTAGAGTTATAGCCAAAGTCAGAAATCAAAGTCAAGGGTTCAAAATCAAAGGCCACCTACCAGAGCCAGAAATCAGAACTAAAACTCAGGACCAGGTTGCCTGGAGCAAGGTAACACAGGGAGTAGGCTGGAGCAAAGGCAGGAACAGGACTGGGAACAAGCAGCTGTTAAAACTTAGCAAAGGTACAAGTAGTGGTAATATGTGGGGAGGGGGGCCCCCCGAAGGGTCACGTGACCCTCCCCAAAATGCCAAGGCTGGCAGCAGGGGAGATGAAGGGGCAGAACCAGAGCTGGCAGGGCCAGTGAACTACTACTACTGCTAGGCTTAAGAGATGGTCACTGACTCCTCCAACCAACCAAACAGCCAATCTTACAGCCTACTAAAGGCCAGCTGCCATTGTTAGGTTGCCCACACACTGGCTCTGCTGGAGGCCCTGATTCCTGACATGCATTCAATTGTAATATGTTAACGCCTAAATACATATTTCCTTGTTGAATTCATTTTAAGTGTAACACTAAGTTATTTGGTACTTCCATCCTTGCTCCACAAAAGCCCCACCCTGTCTCTTCCACACAGTTTTTCATTTACATATGCTCATCCTTGACTGTTCTGCTTGCATGAAAAAACTTTGGAAAACTTGCTCAAAATTCTTTTTCCTATCCTGAACTTGATGGGTGCCATTTTCCCTTGGCTGCTTCCTGCCTTGAAGGAACAGTGAAGAACCAATAGCATCTGCCTCCTGCACAGCCTCCCAGTGGCTCTATTAATTGCCTTTAGCTTGCTCTGTCCAGGGTGCTTGCTGCCTTCAGCCTGCAAGGCAGCCAGTCCTCCTCAAGCTGCAGGGAGTGACTGAAGCTGCTCTGCTTTTCAGCCCCTCTTATATGGGCCAGCCCAGCCCCAATAGCCAATCAGAGAGGGGCTGTGAGGAGCAGCCTATCTCCTGCACAGCCTCCCAAGGGCTCTATTAACTCCTTAGCACCCAGTGTGGAGCAGGCATCCCGTCACAGTGGCATATAGCACAAGTATAGGCTAAAAGAAAGAATGATTCCCAGCAGTGAGGTAGCAGGGACAGTCAAGATTTGATGAAGGCAAAACTCTCAGATAGGCCTGTCTCCCAAAGGCCACAGAGCCTCTCTCTTCTTCAGCACAACACCCCTCACAACCTCAGTAGCAGAGGGAAAACCCTGGTCCACAGGTGACATCCACCTGGAGCTTAGTTAGATTCCTAAGAGTTAAAAAATGCTTGCTGCACACAAGTAATTTTTGTTGAGTTTAATGGGAATTGCGCACACAAGCACGTATTGATGAGAGAATAGATCTTTCTGAATTTACTAGGGCTGTCAAGAAGTGTCTGCTAAATGGAATTAATTCTGAACAGGGCTATATATACACACACAGTATACAAATGACAAGTAGAAAAACAGTATCAGAAAGCTAGAAAATGCAATTAAGAACTTTAAATATTTGTTATGGCCAAATGTGGCAGTCCTTTTCAGGCAAGACACCCAGTGAAGTCAATGGGAGTTTTGGCTGAGTGAGGACTACAAGAGGAAGAAGAAACAAAATTAAAGTGTCTGAATCTGACCGGGGGAGAGGGGGGGAAAGCTGTGCTCAGTTATCTTCAACAGCACCATTATTTCTATTTACATATTTCTCTTTTCTATTTTTGGTTACCAAGAGCCCCTTGAAGATCTAAAAATTATCCACATCTGAATTCCACCCGAAATATCGGTGATGGTAAATTTAAAAGCCTCACACAGGAAAGATAGATGTAACATATTTCAACCTGTGCCCAAAGAAAACTATGTTTATATGTATATAATTATCTCTCCGTATGAGGGAAAGATCTGTTATGAAGGGTCCTTTGGGTATATTAATAAATAGGGGTTGTTCACTAGGACTACCTGTGAAGAAGGATTTTTTTTTTCCTCAGTGCTTTGTGGCTGATGGAGGCATAGGGGAAAAAAAAACAAGGAAAGGGTACATACTTCCTTTTGGTTGTCTGTATACCTTTTAAAATGTTTATTTTTTCTAGAAGCTTAAGGAAAGGAAGTCTTGATAGAAGCGGTCTTTCTTCACCTTCCTAATGTAGGTAAAGGGAGGGAGGGGGCTCTTAATCAGAAGAGGGACATTATCTTCATGCAGCTGAATAGACAGCATATGGGTTGACATTTTTGAATGGTCCATGCACTTTGGCATGATAACTTTTGTTTTCTTTAGATAGCAAGCTCTGTTTAGTTAACCTTACACAGAAAAGTAATGTGTTTCCTTCCATTCTTGTACATGCTTTTTGGCCAAGGTTTTCCAACAGCATAGTCTAACATGAGGTTCATAAATTAAAGTGCCCAGATCTTCAAAAATGCTGAGCCCCCATCTAAGTCAAGGGAAGTTACTGAGTTCTCTGTACTTTTCATAGTCAAGCCACTTATTTAAAAGATTAAATATGGATTTAGGAATCTAACTTTAGACTCCTGTTTTGGAGAATCTTGATTTATTCATTCTACAATGTATAATACAGGCTCTCGTCTATCAAAAAGAATCCAAAGTCATACAGTGTGTCTCATGGACACAAACTAGGCCTGACCCTGCACTTGGTTTTCATATTATGAACAAAGAGAAAGCTTACTCATGGTATTAAATCTCATTCCTACTCTATCTTTGACACAAAAAACATCCAGAAATTCAGGCTGTTGTAGAGATAATTGTTTGCATAGATAACCAGGTTTGAGGCTGTTTTGCAGTTTATTTAGGGTGACCAGATAGCAAATGTGAAAAATTGGGACGGGGGTAATAGGTGCCTATATAAGAAAAAGCCCCAAATATCGAGACTGTCTTTATAAAATCGGGACATCTGGTCGCCTAAGTTTATTTGCTCTTTGAGAAGCTGCGTGGTTGGTTCAGACATCCCACAAAAGCCATGCAAAATCTGCAATGAGTGGAACGTACAAGGAACATGGAGATTTTTCACTGAAGAACAGATACGATAACTACAGAGATAATAGATGTCCATGTGTCTGTTATTCCATTTTATTCCGAAGCCTCCTGCATTTGGTTTATTATTGGCTGTATTCTGAGCTGAGAAGGGGCCACACTTAAAATCAGGAGTGGGAGAAGTTGTTTATCTTAAAATACAAAAGATGGTTGCTGCCCCTCATTTGTCTGAGCAGCCCAATTTGGTATACTTCTATTTCCTCCAAGATTCACCAGTGTCCTTTCCAAACATGCCCCCTTTTGTGCTGAGATAGCTTTAACACCCTCTCTAGAACTCAGTCCCCCTGCTCTCTCATGTAAGCATTACTTGTTTGATTTTAATTGGATGTTTCCATAACTAGGAAATAATTTTGCACCTTTTCTCAAGCCACATGTTCGTAAGTAAAGGAGGAAAATATTTGGGAGTGCGACTTAGGAAAATTTTCTTTTTGAATTGTATTTTCTTCCAATAATTTGTTCTGTTCTCCTAAGCTGGAAACATTGCTTACATGTATGTCTGGATTTGAGAAACTATTTCTATGGACTTATATGAAGGGTTTTATCTTGAAGTTTACACTCATACAAATAAGCCAATTGAAGCCTCATCTTCTTGTATGTCTTAGGTAGATAAGATTGCCTATTTATTACCTACAGGGTAGGATTTTGCCTGCATAAGTAGTATAAATTTGGATCAACAATCATCATATGGATCATAAGAGAGTTTAACCAAACTAATCATGTAACAGAATTCCATTGTGAAATATTTATACAATTTAAAAAAATGTGGATTAATTTTTGCTAGATTTTGCCTACTACACAATGCTATTTCTACTTTATTCCTAAAGAGAGTGGGAAGGATGGGATGTGTTGATCTAGTAATCTAAAAAGCTCTTTTTGCATCAATCTGCTGCATCATGTAAATGCCCATTTTTGTACCAATACTATGTTGCATATTTGAGAGTTGAAGCCTTGTGAGTGACGATAGAATTGGGGCAACAGTAAACTTTCTCACAGCTAATAAACATTTGTTTTCAAATTACCAAAACCAATTACATTAAGTTTACTTTACAGATCTGGGACTTTGTCTTCCATTCTTTGTGCATCTAGGGTGAAAACCTAGCACCAAAAAGAGTTTCGCCATTAAGCTTAATAGAAGAAGGATTTTACCTCTATCTTCCACTGACTTAAATGAGAGTTTTGGGTATACAAAGAAAGCATTATTGGGTCTTTAAAACAAAAGAAAAAAAATCCTGAAGCCATTAGTTATTTTCCAAGCATCTAAAATAAATAAATGTCTGTGTTCATAATTATCTAAGTATAAAAGCATTGGATAGATTTTCTTGAAAAATATGTTAAAAATAAAAGCTCTGTGCCAAAATAGGATTTACTACATTCGGTTTGGAACATTTCATTGCCAATTTACAAGCACATGAAAAAAGGCTCTCTGTTGGAAAACAAGGACACAAGCTTATTTATAGTAAGGCTATCAGAAAAAGTTGTAATTATGTGGGAAATACCCCTAACTAATGTTAAGGGATATTTGAAATGAATGCAAGTCTGGAGCTTTTTAATTTTGATACCTGTAGAACAAAGCACTCTGTTAACTAGTGCCTAACCGTCAACATAAGGGCTACAGCGGGGATCATTAAAATGTTCTCATAGCATTGATCATATCTTAATAGGGAGACTGCATATGAAAATTAGCAGCTGGATATAAGGGAGAGAGCCAACTGAATTTGACCAGCCAGTTCTCTGCAAACTGACAGTGGTCTACAGACCACAGTTGGGAATCTCTTTGCTAGAGGATTAGCAAATGTTATAAGTGGTAGTTTTAAAACAGTGATTAATTTGAAATAATTTGTGTTACCAACTATGTAGTTTCATTATTTACTCAATACATTCTGGAAGGGATTAGAGGGAGGTTAGCAAAGTAGTGCATTAGAGTGACTGAAGCGTAAGAAGCCATTTAAGTATTTGAATAAATATTTCCTTCATTTTAACATTGTCCACACATCCATCTCAATTACAATACTAATCAACCATAGTTATCCGCCTCCATCATAAAGAGCATACAGATCTAGGACGACAAAAATGCTATAAAATATCATTTACTCTATAGTATAATATTACTAGGGTCAAGACCCCTCTTGAACCATATTACAGATTTTTTTTCCATCTAATTATTATGGTGAAGCACTTTGCTTTATTGGTACATGTGAAGCTATAGTAATTCTCCATTATAAATCAAGCATGGTCTTATTACATGTCTGTATATCACCTAGTGTAGTAGTGCCTGAATCCTGGAATATAGAATAAATATGAACAAGTACACACAGACAAACCAAAACCCACAGTGATGCCTGTCCCGACTTTGTCATGTCTGTCTTAATTTCTCATGGTTGCAGCTATTACATTTCTTAACTTTTTCCCTCTTATAGCTTGTAGTCTCTGACAAATACATCTTAGACTAAAAACTCCAAATTTACTTTTTAATTTGATGGCCTTGGCAAAGATTGACAACCATTTTTAATAGTTAGACTGTTAAGTAAGGTTTACGTGATCTTTAGGAAGTCAGCATGGGCTAAGAAGGCATAATGCTGAAGCTTCTGATCAGTGCATGAGCTAAAGCAGAGTTTCTCAATCTGGTCTGATCAGCCTGGAAGCCTAAGGCTCACTTTGGAGCTACTGTACCATATGCCACATAGAATGTGTTCATTCACTGATTGTAGACCTTCCTTAGAACCTCCGCACCATAGCACATTAGACTAAAATGTATGCTGAATGTACCATTTGTTGGTGATCTCGGGGGAAAGGGTGCATGAAGGAGTGGTCATCAATTTATCAGCTTGATATAAATTCTGTACAAGCTAATTATACCTTGTTATAGAGCCCAATTATTGGGCCTCTACTCATGCATGTCCTTCCCCTGAAATCAAGCTGTCACTTCATGGAGATAATATTTAAAAGACTGCAGTAGATTATTAAAAAATGCTAGCCGTTTGATTTAGACACACATTGCTCAAGATAAAGTTCCTGCTCATGAGACCGCTGTACGTAGATCAAGAGCAAAATAAGGCACTATGGGTGAGATTCTGCTCTTCCCACATAAAGCTGGAGTAAATGGTCTGTATGATTGAATTCAACTCCCACCTAAAAGCAGGCTGAATGAGTGGTTAGTTTCTCTTGAATAGAAAAGGGACTGAACTAATGCAAACTCCGCTTTCTATAGAATGATAAAAAGAAAAAGTTCAGATTAATACTGTACATTTAAAAGAGCTAGGTTCTGACGCCATTGAGATGCAACACAGTCCCTCTCCATCACTACTGTTCTCCCCTCCTCACTGACTTATTCAAAGGAAATGTGAAGTCCTACTAGGATGGTGTAGAGACCTTCCCAGTGCATGACTGCTGTGTCCATGGCCACCCCCACTGACACACAGACTCCCAACAGGGCTTGAGTGGTACAGATGACCTTGCAATCAGATGCAGTTTAGATGAAATACACGAGCTGTGCATCTTTCTAGAATGTTTTTAAAAACCAAATCAGGCCTGACCTGGCACTTTGAAAAATGGTCAGGGTTTACTGCCATGAGCAAGGAAACAAAACCTACCAATTCTTAAATCTACTTTGCACTCCAGATGTAGCAAGCAATCAAGTGCTCATGTATCTGGCTGTAGGAAGGGTATTGGCAGGTTGTGGGTAGGCTTGAAAATCTGAGGTAGGCGATTGCTCCACTGCACATAATGGCTTGCAATCGTCATTATGGTGCATCAGCTTGGAGGCCAGCTTCCAGTTTGATACCCCATGAGTAACTTTATGAACAGGATCACTGTTGTGGAGGGCATAGCTAGGGCAACACTTACTGATTAAGGAAGTATCACTCTAATTCCCACAAAGTAGTTTGAAATGAAAGGGAATGGGGGATTGTGCAAACAAATCGTCTATAGGTAGGATGTCTTGTTTATGTGCCTGCTGCCAGGGTATTACTTGCAATCCTTTGATATGAATACAGATCTTATGTCTTCAAGAGCATGAATAAGTACACAGCAACCATCTCTGTATCTATCTATTTATAATTTGAAATATATACACCTATTACTCATACACATAGTAAGTCTGATCTCTATAAATATTAGTATTAGTATATTATCTGTATCTAAGATGCTGTTCATTCCCAATTGTGGTATAAGCCAATTTCATCTGAGATAAAGCCATTTTCCTTCTCATGCATACCCACTCCACATGTTTCCTTCTCATACATCGCCCCTTTACTAATGTGAAGGAGTGTAGCTCCAAGATATTTACGATCAGGTCCAGAAAGAAACATTTTGGCCATCAGGTCTCTTTAGGTCCAGAGGGGTCAGCATTCATGTTGCATTCCCTGTCAGGACCCAGCCTGAGTCGGGGAAGTTAAATGATCCAACCAGCAGACCAAACTTGGTGATGAATCCTGGTCATGTGCCATCTGAGGCACATTGCATGTACACTAAGAAGATGACTGATCAGGTCTATGAGACAATTTTGAAAGGGGTCAGGAGTTCTTTGGTTGAAGTTCTTCTCAGAGCAGGTAGAATAAGTACTGTAGAATAAGTACTCTATTACAAAAGACTGATCAAGCCAACCCACATGACTCCTCTTTGGATTGCTATGTCTGAATGTACACTACATGCAGCTCCATAAAACAGCAAGCTTTCTAAACCAGAAATGTGCAAAGAAAATATCTCCATTATCGAAGGACAGAGCAACTACTACAGTTCCAGATGAGATCAGTCAGCTTAATATTGGCTGTAACTGACACCCTCATGAGCTGAAACACTTTAATTGCTGTTGAGTGGAAAATGTGAGAAATTGTTTCCTGCCTGTGAAAATAAAAGTCATAATAATTTTCACTCAGATACTTAAAGCCAAAGGCTCCCTAATCAGTGAAATCAAGGGTAATCATAATCAAAATGGGAACTAGCTTTTAGAAAGTAGGAATTAATCTATGCACATAACTCATGTAGGAAGCTTACTATTTTATGAATACACATATAATGCTCAAACATATTATCTAAATGGGAAGAGAAGAAGCTGGACAAATGACTCTTTGTAAAAGAAATAACTTATCTAAAGAACTCTTGACTTCTTTCAAAGCTTCCATTTAAACCCACAGAGTCAGTCAAACAACTTGTGTTCCACAAATACTACAGTGAAACAGTAGCTGAATAACTAAAGGGATGCAGTCATGCAAGGGGCTTAGTTTGTCCTGCCAGATCCACTTAGTAAAATAGTCACCTTTCAATTCAAAGAACTACAGGACTTCACTTCTCTATCCAACCAACAGATATTTTTACCCTGTTGTTTTTTTACTTGGTGCTCTAGCTGCATATATGTCTGAAACTAAATTGGGGAGCAGGCCTGTGGCTGAAGACTAAAGATTCAGCTTGCTCCCATTGAAATAAAAGGGACGCTTTGTACCTTTGACTGCAACAGCAGTGGGTCCCAATTTAGGACCAGATTGTGGCCACCCCTTTCACAAGTGTGAGGTGCAAAGAACTTTCTCCCAATCTTGCACAGCCCATGTATGAACCAGACACAGTTGCAGTCCCTGCCCTTGGAGAAATTCAGGGATTTTTTTTCTTCTATCAGGGAAACAGCCCCTGCACTCCCCCAAGCACAGATTCAAAGGGGTTTGGGAGGACAGATCCATGCCCTTGTTTCCCCTTGAAGTATATTCCTTCTACCAAGGGGAGCAGGATACCCCATCCCCTTCCTTAGGCACAAATCGCTCCAGGAATGATGAAGTCCTGCTACTACCTTTACTAGAGCCACAATTATGCACTATGATCTCAATCCTGCAATGAGCTCTGTGTGGGGAGACCTCTGTACTCATATGGAGCCCTGTTGAGGTCTGAGCTCACTGTAGGGAACTGAAAAGTAAGTAGCAGAGGACAGCAGTTAAAGTTAAGTGAAAACGTAAACTTTCTAATCAGACTTTCTTTACAGTAAACTAGAAGTGAATAGGTTTGATATTTGGTGTAAAAAAATCTTTAAATGTCAAAATGTTATTTTTACAGATATTACAATCAGATTAAAAAGACAAACTATTGAGCATTGGAGTATGCAGGTT
Organism: Eretmochelys imbricata; assembly: GCF_965152235.1. NCBI lineage: Eukaryota > Metazoa > Chordata > Testudines > Cheloniidae > Eretmochelys > Eretmochelys imbricata. The sequence goes on from NC_135573.1 coordinate 173,441,072, forward strand.
TGATTTTTTTTAAAAAAAAATATATATATATCTCTCATTAAAAAGACATCTGTCCATTTTAAATTATGTACCCAACAGATTCTTTTGAAAGATATATGTCACAAAAAAGCAGTGTGTTCTTTTTTCTGTTTAATCTCTTTTTGTAACAAAAACATCATGCATGGAGGGTTGTGAGTTGTTAAAAAAAACACACACAGAGCAAAGGTACTCAACTGAATGTGAAAAGCATGCTTTTCTACATCCCTCTAGAAATTAAAGCAAGCTAATTTAATTAGCTAAACATTTAACCTATTCTCACCTGAAATTGCCACTTTCTGGTATGCTGGCTACAGTAACATTTTTAGTCTGGCATACCATTCTACACTTGCATGCAAAATAGCACTTTCTACACCCAGGGTTCTAAACCTATTTAACATCATGGGCCCCATCCAATACTACCTGTATGGCCCTGAGGATGTCACATGGGCCACAGCTCTGTGCTTACTGGGCTGCAAGCAGCCCGCAAGTTTAGAACTAATGATCTACGCAGTGTTACCTTGCATGTACGGTGCATGAGAGGTCACACTGTGCAGAAGACCCCATTTTGTGCTACACAATGATATCCTCCACAAGCATTTGGAAGCCACAGAGAATCATCCTTCAGGCACAGCTGGTCCCAGGGCATGTAATGTGTTCATTGCATACACAGATGGTACACCACTTTTGAGAGGTCATTTAGTCCAGCCTGCTGAACTGAGATAGGATCAAGGACACTAGATCATCTCTGACTGGGGTTTGTCTAATCTGTCCTTACAAACCTGTGTTGATTCCACAACCTTCCTTGGAAGCTTATTCCAGTGTGTAACTACCCTTGTAATTAGGAAGTTTTTCCTAATATCTAATCTAAATCTTCCTTGCTGAAGATTAAGCCCACCAGTTCTTGTCCTACATTCAGTAGGACATGGCAAACAGTTGAACACCATCCTCTTTGTAACAGCCCTTAAAATATTTGAAGACTATTATCAGGTCTCCCCTTCAGTCTTTTTTTTAAAATGCCTTTTCTCAGAAGTCAGGTTTTTCAAATCTTTTCTCATTTTTGTTGCTCTCCCTGGACTCTTTCCAATTTGTCCATTCATACCTTTCTTAAAGTGTGATGTCCAGAACTGGACGTAGTACTTCAGCTGAGGCCACACCAGTGCTGAATCCAGTGGAACAATTACCTCCCGTGTCTTACATATGACACTCTTGTTAATACACCCCAGAACAACATCAGACTTTTTAGCAATTGCATTAGATTGTTGACTATATAAAATTGTGATCCACTACAACCCCCAGATCCTCTTTAGCAGTACTACTGAGGAGCCAGTTATTCCCTATTTTGTAATTGTGCATTTGATTTTTCCTTAAGTGTAGTTCTTTGCACTTGTCTTTACTGCATTTCAGACTGTTGATTTCAGACCAATTATCCGATTTGTCAAGGTGGTTTTGAATTCTAACCCTGTCCTCCAAAGTGCCTGTACCTCTCCTTCCAGCTTGGGGCCATCCACACATTTTATAAGCACGTTCTCCACTTCGTTATTCAAGTCACTAATGATGATCTTGAAAGTATCAGACTCAAGACAGACCCCTGCCAGACCCCGCTAGATACATCCCCCCAGTTTGGCAGTGAACCATTGACAACTACTCTGAGTACAGACTTTCGACCAGTTTTGCACCCACCTTATGGCAATTTAATCTAGACCACATTTCCCTAGTTGCCTATGAGACTGTCATGTGGGACTGTGTCAAAAGCCATACTGAAATCAAGATATTTTGCCAGGCTTGGAGGATGACATTTTAGTTGCATGTTTCATACAGAAAGCTGATACAGGGCCCAATTCAGCAAAGTGCTTTCTCAATTGCTTCAGTGAATCAGGCCCATAGTGATAATCCTGCATTTCTGCAGCCCAGTAAATTCACTTCAATTCAAGTTTCATGTCAGGAAGGATGGAAGATTATTGCAATGAGAATAATTGTAACAGACTTAAATTCATTTGGAAGCCAAGGATTTATATTAAAAAAAGAGTTTTGGAGCAGAAATTTTGATAATGAATTCATATTATTCTGTGTTAAATAGATAATGTATAGTATATCAAAGTGTGTTAGTTTGTCTCATGGTTAGATCAGGGGAGAGCAGTGTCGAGCTATCTGAATTGGCTCACAACTGTGAGTGCCAATCTCTGGGCAGACTTACAAACCAGGGCACAAACCCCAAATTGGTCGTGTGTTCTATAATTACATTTCACCAACCAAGTGTCAAGTCTGAACTCCTTAAGCGCTATAACAGTCTTAAGATGGAGCCACAGACAGTCCTCTTGGTCACTACAATCTACATTGCCACCCAGGCAAGCCTGCCTTTGTGACAGATGGCCCCTTACACAAAAGGTCACAATATTCAGGTTGCTCCCAGTCCCAAAGGGCCAATCACTTACCCCATCAACTGCACCCTAGATCTCTCACCAAAGACAATGCCTGTAGCCAATCGTATAATAAAATTAACTAAAGCTTTATTAACTAGGAAAAATAAATGAGAGTTATTTGCAGGGTTAAAGCAGGTAAACACACATACAATTAAGTTAAGAGTCGTAGATTTCAAAAAGTAATGGAAGCTGGTGTAATGTGCAAGCTCTATAAGTCTTTTAGGGCTAACCAAAGCTAAGCAGCTTGGGGATCCTTTGCTTATGCTTAGAAATACTGCCCTCTTCAAATTCAAAGCAGCGTAGTGATACAGTTCCTTCTGGTCAGGGATTTTTATTCCCTTCCCCCAGAATTCAACCTGTGATATGCACAAACCCTTGTCCTATCCCCTCTTCATGGGTGTGGTGGGAGCAATCAATAGTCTTTTGTCCACTGATGTTCCACAGTGGTTCATCTGGTGTCTGTAGGCTCTCTTTTGTTGGGCAGAAGAGGACACCTCTTGTGGTAAACTGGTATTTCATAAGTGGTAATGCTTCTCTGCTGACTGTGGGGTTTCTAGTTTCATAGCAAACATTTTCACAGTTACAAAGCTAACACTTAAATATTACCATATAACATGGGATACAGATATTATAGGTGAGATTAATGCATGTAGCACCTCACAAACATTTCATGAAGCCCAATCACTAAACAGTCTTGTAAACTTCTGATCAATTTTAACAATGCTACTACACAGATGAGCCAGATTGGTTTCCAGCTTTGCATTTGTCAGTGTTCAGTGAGGCCTTGTCATGAGCTGACACTGGTCTGTCAGCATCACAAGCAGATTCCTGGATTTTATTCTTAACTCTGCCAGTAACTCCTTATTTGACTTTGAGCTAATCACTTAGTGTGAAATTCATCCTGTGAAATTAGCCCTGTTCTAGGCTAACTACCAAGGCCTATGCACTACTTAAATCCAATTTATGTTTGCAAAAATAGAGATTACTTAGGATTCAAGTGATTACATAAATTGCATGGTGGCACTCTAAACCAGCATCTAATTTTGCCTCAGTTTCAAACTGTTTTACAAATTGGTAATCTACCTAGTAGAGATAGTCACATAATTTTGAATTTCTAATTTGTTCAAGAAAAAAAAAAAACAAATTTGTCAAAGATTTTCAATATTCCCTGCCCCCATTCTTCCAACCAGCTCTGCTACTTACATCATAATGTAATTGAAAGGCCCCATCCAACAACTATCACTGGGAAAACTGTCTAGGAAAACTGTCTGAACAATTTATTCAACACATGCCACTCTGTTTCATTCACAAATTGATTCTTACATATATAATTATTTAGGGTTTGTTTTTGTTTTTTAAATACAAATTTCATCCTATAATTGTTCATGAACTTTGCTTGGTGTTTGAATTCACTGTTTGCTTTGACTTCTGTGTAATCGATCACTGTACTCTTAGAGCCTGATTCTCATCTCTCTTTTTATACTGGTTGAGTCAGGCCTGGCTTACAAAAAAAAGTAATAGTATAGGCTCAATTTGCATTCAAAAACCATTTTATCTCACCACATTCACATATATTGATTGCATGTAGCATGTACAGTCATAGCTAGGAAGGGTGCAGCTCAGTTCTTGTCTGGGCTATTCAACTGTCCATGCCAGATCTCAGGCCATGGGTTTTGCACAGTCATAGTTGTGAAAGACACAGTCACAACCATGCTCATCTCTTTAAATTGCCTTGAGTTTTGCAAACACAGTTTGAGTTTATTGTGTTGAGTATATTCCATCCATGTGCAAGGATATTTCATATATTTATCAAGTGCATTTGTTGAATTCGCTGGTCTCCAATTTTCTATCACATTCATCACACAAATTGATTAGTAACAGAAGCATGAATGTACATGTGCAGACAGATGCTGGGGTCTGGCCAACTACTGTTGGTGCAGAGCCAGGGCCCTTCCTTCCCCTTGAAGGCCTAGCTCCCCTCGTTGTAGAACTCGGCTGGTCACTGATGTAAGTTAGAGCAACCTTAAGGCTGTTCTAAATTATGTCCCGTTGCCCAAGAGGACATTTCAGCAGACAGGGATCACTAGTGCATTCCTATCTCCTGGTCACACCTCCTGCACTAAGGTGACAAATGACATTTAAGCTGCTGTGGTACCTCTGCATAACCTGAGGATTCCACTAGGCAGCTAGAGTGTGGCCTGCATCTGGTCTAAATTTAGTAAAGATGGAGTCAGATGCCTATAATGTCCATAACAAGGCGTTCCCAGGAATCCTGGGAACATTTCAACAACTTTGTCCCACCGTTGTCTTAATTAGCTATTGCTTTATTTGTTATTGTATTTACTGGTCACCAGCACACATCATAAGAAGGAGAGAGAGCAGACAAACTTGCAAAAAAGACAAGTTTAGGCACTATCCAGTTACCTGGAACAGTTCAGTCCAGTGCACAACCAGCCAGGTCTGTTGTGACAGCCTGCCATGTCTGATCAGACAATGTGGATCTGCTGCAAAGAAGGAACTCTTTTTTTGAGCAAATTGACTAAGAAAAGCCAGAAGTCTCCTACTTTGGCCCATAATGAATTCAATTAATTTCTGCAATGAATTTTGAGTGCAAGCTTGATATTTGTTTGTGAATGTGAATTTTTCTGCAAACAGTAAATTAAAAAGTGACCATGGGAAAGAAAAATTTGGTTTCTGAGTCACCAAAATGTTCAAAAATAATTTCTCCCACTAAGCACCTGCTTCTATCAATAATCCTTACTCATGCAAGTAGTCATTGACTTAAATGGGATTACTTACAAGAAGAACTACTCTCATGAGTCAGGATTAGAAACAATGTTTTTAAATGTCTCTGAAATTCTGATTCACCTCTCACACTTGTGTTACTCCATTTTTGTCAATGTAGTTACTTTTGGTATATGCCACCATAAGTGAAATGAGAATCAAACCTCTTTTTACTGTGAAAAATTTGTACTCATACACACACTTGGTTGACTGGTTGCTTTCCAGTGGATACTATTTTTTCTTACATACTTCTATAATGAAATCTTAGTACTTTGTGAGTCATCTCTGACAAATGCTCGCTGTACTACAAATACCCAGTTCTGAAGTTACTCCATGAATAGACAGCTCAACAAGAGAGCCACTGGACAAGACAGAAAAGACATGATTACTAGCAAATAGCTTTAAAAAAAAAAAGAGAGGCTGGATCCAAAAAGATAAAATCTAGTGCATGCTTCTCTTCCCTCCCACTTTTCGTTGTTCTGCAGCCTAAACTTTGAATCTCCATGTGTCAAGGCTGAATCCCCACTCTGTCACTCCAAGTGCAGAAGGTGGGGGCCCACAAGGATTCTAAAAATTAATACAAGCCCAGAGTGGTAAGTATTAAACTCCCAAGGTTACAGCTTTTCTCTGCCCCTGGCTTGGTAAATGCTGCTACCGCCCAAATGCAAAAAACCCTCTTGAAGCCAGGAAGGAGCACTTGGGAATTCCTCCCTGTGGGGTACCGTCAAGCCCTTTCACTCCCCACCTCCAGGGAAGAGCTGAGAAAGAAAACAAAAGGAAATTAGTTCTTGCCACCAGCTAGTCAAACAGCATATTCACAAATCTCTTAGGACACCAAAAATCCAATCCTGTTCTTAAAAAAAGGTAAATTATATTAAAAACAAAAAAAGAAAAGAAAATACATCTGGAACTTAGGCTTCTGCTAGATTTTAAAAGAGCAATTCCAAAAATCAAGCACCTGAAATAGCTTTCTTGGGGGTTCAGCTTATGGGTTACAAGCAAACAAAAGCATCTGGGGTTAGTACAGAGGAGTCCACAAGCCAATAAGAAATAAAAGAAATAACCCTAATCTCGTCTTTAGACACTCCCTAATTTTACTTACATATCTGAGACTTCAGATAAGTAGGTTCGAGGTATGAATTGATAATCTATAATCATACCTGGCTTAAACTGCTTACAGCATTGCTGCTCTGTCCCTGCAGCCCAGAGAACAACAGACAAAGGGAACGTTTCTTTCCCAATTTTAAAAAGTTCTACCTTCCCATTGGCTCTTTTGGTCAGGTGCTCACTCCTTTTCTTTTACCTGTGGGCTTGTTAACCCTTTACAGGTAAAGCAAGCAGAGACCAGACCAAGAGGGATTTTACAGCTAACTGGCTGGCTGGGTGTCCATCAAAGGGAGCTACTCCCCCTCACCCTTGCCCCCGCTTCATATATCACACCATGTAATAAGTGGTTCTGATTTCAGTAGAGAACAGGCTTTCCTTTGGAGCCTACGAACTACTGGTACCTATTTAAATTATCTTGTCTATGTTGACTCTAAGCTCTTTGAGGCAGAGACCTTATTTGCAAAGCCCTTAGAGCACACCGGGTATTGTATACATGAAATGATGAATAATCATAAACAAACAACACTAAAAAGTCCAGACTGCTCAGTGCTGTGAGTGATCTGAAGTACTTCCTTCCCTTTGAAGCCAGCTGTGCCACATGTACTCAAAACACTGTTGACCCACAGCCAGATTCTGATACCTGTGTCCTAGAACAGTACGTCTATCTACCAGCAACCCTATTGACTTTGTGAAACTTCTTGTGCAGTAAGGTGCTAAATGAGAGGAGGAGTATCAGAATCTGAGCCACAATAACTAAGGTCCAGGATTTGAATAATGGGTCTCCCTTGAAGCCCTTTTATTTTTTTCTGACTATACATTACTTATAATTAATCAGTGTCAGTAAGGGGAATTAATAATCTATCCTTGGTTAGTGTCAATTATGCTGAGAAAAATACAATTAAAATAAATCTCTATTGAGACTTAGAAAAAATGGTCAGACATATTATGACTTAAATTCTCCTGTTCTTTTTGCCTGTACTTCAGGATACAGGGTTTTTCTTTCATAATATTTGCCTATGTAGTGGAAGATAGTTCTTTTGTAAGAATAAGTATTGGCATATAATAAGAATACAGAGCCTGGCACTTCATTTAGTATTGCAACTCATAGCCATACAAAAGCAGATATGCAATAATGTGGTGCTATGGAATTAAAAATACTCTGCATGCTCGCTCTCACCAACAGAAGATATTACCTCACCCACCTTGTCGCTCTAATATCCTGGGACCAACACAGCTACAACAGCCCTGCATACTACATCTTCTCTGTCCATTATAGCATCTTTTCTTCTAGGGCTATTAGTTCTTCAGTTCCGAAGACCAACTGTATATATAAAAAAAAAAAAAATACTTCAGACACTCTTCTTCCAGGACATTATGTGCAAATAAATTATTTACTGGGACAGTAGTAAAGAATGAAGAAATACTAAAATTGCAAGATTTGCCACTAGGTGGCATGTGAGCCATATAGTGTATGGGCAGCAATATTGTAAATGCAGATAGTATTGTCTTGCACAAGATGTGAGCCTGCCTGATAGGTCTGTGGTCAAATAAGGACCTATAATTAATCATTCTAGCCCAAAGACTCAGTTCTTATTGTCTGATGAGAACTACCCTTGTGACTTAGGCTCCCTAAAAAACATTGACCATTCCAGTGATGTTGGTTATGGGTATACTTTTTTTCTCCAACTTGTTTTCCTTTATAATAGTTTCCTTTCCTGGTTTTTGTCATACAATTCAGGATTCATACAATTTAACAACTAGATTTATAAAGACAGATACATTTGGTAGATACACTGATAGATAAGACAAGACACAACAAATCAGAGGTTTTCATGTGTTTTAGAGAAGACCATATTCTCCACAAAGAGATTGCTTCCTGACCCTGCCAATCCCACTCACGAATAGAAGGACCACCTTCCTTCCCATACATGATCACATAACATCTCCCCTTCTCCCCCCAGGAACACCTGCAAAAAAAAAAAAAAAAAAACAAACAAAAAAAAAAAAAAACCAACCAACCAACCCTTAATGCATCTTTTGCTTATTTAAATAAAAATTAGCAACTGGAAACAAAAAGGAAAGCCAATACTGAGAGACCAGACAGCTCTCCGCAAGCTACCAAGCAATTCTGTAGGAATTGCCATTGGCTCATGCAACACAATATGAGAGCTGCTGAACTGGAGGGAATTAGATGTCTAAATCTGTCTTTGATACACTTTGTTTTTGCTGGGGGTGGGGGGGAGGGAGAAGAGAAGAGGGGGACAAGAACCTACCTGAATCAGAACACTGGCCCCAAACACCCCAGTGCTTTTTTTATAAATTCAATATCTGACTTTAGGTGCATATTTCTCAACTTTCAATGAGGATAGGGCATTAAACAGGTAATAAAGGAACTCTAGGTTCTATTCCTAGCTCTGCTCCTGGGACTTGCTGTATGAACTAGGGCAGACATTTCACCTCCCTGTGCTTCTGTTTCTTCTTCTGTAAAAAGGAGATGAAGCTGGTTACCCAGCTTTGTAAAGCACTTTGAACTTTAGGACTAAACAGTTCTGTATAAGTACTAATATTATTTGTCTAGAGTAAACTTTGTGTGTTAAGGACTGCTGATTAGCCAATTAGATTTTATAAAGTTGTCTCTCTTCTTAATGTGTATATGGAGCTTTTTTTATATTGAGCCGAACATTGAGTGTTGTAATGAAGATAATTACAAACAAAACTATTAATTTTTATTATTTTATAGCACCCAGGTGCATCTAGAAAACAAAAAGAGTCTCAAGTGAAGCACGTTATAAAAAGGATAATGCTGTAATGACAATACAATTATATTTTTTTAATTTTTCATAACTATTTGGTATGTATTTCTGTCTTGTGTTTTTCAGTTGCAGAAAGTCCAGTTCCCTAGATATCTCCCATCTGTCACTCACTCTCTCTTTGATCAAAGGTTCTATATAAAGCAGTGATGGGCAGTTTTGAGCACGTATTGGTATTATTTTGAATTAACAGAGATCCAGTTAAGCAAACATGAACCCATTTTTAATTCTTCATAACACTCCTGCAAAATGTGTGGATTTTCCATGGCTTCAATGCAAATCCAGGGAGCTGGTTTGGAATGAGTTTCATTTTAAGGTGATGGGTTGAAACCAAGTGGACTGAAATAAAAAAAAGTTTGCACAAACTTCTGCAAAAGAAAAATCACTGAGTTTCATAGTATGTATATTATTGTTATACATACGTATGTCACTACTGCTTACAGGGCTACAAGATCATGGCCCCATTGTTCTAGGTGTTGTACAAACATGGTCTAGGTGACAGCCCCTACCATAAAGGGCCACTTAATCCCATAGCAAAAACATGAACAATTTTAGTAACTAATTGAAAAATCACTTCTTCCTTCTGTTTCCCTTTCAACAAATGGTGACATTGCTAACAACTCAAACAGCATAACTAGATCCTTCTTCTGTTTTAGAGGTGAATGGTGAGAGAAAATGCAGACCCTAACATTGCTGAAATGATTCACTGTCTCCATACATCAGTTGCTGTTGCTTCAGGCATGATTGCAACAGCACCAGTCCTTGCGTTTGTCTATTTTATATTATGAAGATCTATTCTAAGGGATTTCATGGTGCTGGAGAAGGACGGTAGGAGTTCTTCTCCCTTACTTGTAGTGGAGTCTTTGTCTTATTTTCTGCCTTTCTAATTTATTATTGTTCTTCTAACGCTTGAGGCAAGGACCACTGAAGTCTCCCATTGACTCCAATGGGCTTTGGATCAGGATCCTCAGTGGGAAGTGTTATTTCACAGATTGAGTTTGAGGGTAGGAGTCCAGAATTCTGCTTTCATTCCTGGCATCACTAGTTTGGCACTGAGGCAAATCCGTCAGATCAACAATTTCAAATGTGCATTTGTTAACATAGACACTTAAGAGTCCTGATTTTCAAATATTTTCAACCATTCTCATTGACTTCATGTGAATTAGGGCCCCAGGTCTGAACATTTTGACTCCCACCCTTTCTGCCTCACTTCCATCATCTATAAAATTCAGGGGTTCTATAAGGATTTTAGAAAATATCAAGTGCCAAGTGTGATTATTAATTAGAAGACCCAATCGCCATCCTCAGGTTTCCCAAATTCTCTCTTCAAAAAGAAGAATAAAACTAAAACAATGGATGCATTAATTTTCTTCTTGGGCTTTAATGCAATAATTATTAAAAAAAGAAAAAAGTTAAGAGCTAGATCACAAACAATTCTCATCACTAACCAATGATCTTTCTCAAAGGTTCTCCCTATATTTTAGGGCAACTCCTTTTTTCCCCCCTCTTTCTCCATCCTCCCTGAAAAACACTGTCGAGAGCATGAATGCTGATGATTATGAGGACAAACTTCTGTCTGTTAAATATTTCAACTAATGTAATTTGTTACTGTACCTGTAGAAGTTATAAGGAGGGCCATTCTTGGTCCCACTAAACTCAATGAGATTCCATCATCATCACCAGGTTTTGCCTTAGCCACAAAACCAGTCTTCCATCCATTTAATCACAGCCTGAGAATTGGGTAATATGGAGTCACATCACCCGGAGAAGACTCCAGGGGGGTATTGTACCTTGGGGCACAGGTCACATGATTATTTTTAACCCTCATGCAGAGTAGCTGGGGAGGGACACAAAGTGGGAAGGAAAGGAAAGATTCCTTACATACCAGGAGCAATCTAACTCTAAAACAACAGATTTCAGATTAAGAGAGATTTTCAAAATCACAAAGGGCAGTTAAGAGTCAGAGGATTTAGGCACCTTGCTCCCTTAAGCTCCTTTGGAAACTGCAGCATAAATCTCAATGTTTTTTACTACAGCATAAGAAAAGTAATAGAAAAATAAAAAAACCTTTTGCAAAGATACATAGTTGATGGAATTTCAGGAAGGTTCCAAACACCTATTGTGGTTATCTTTCAAGCAGGATTCTGTCATTCCAAGTTGGGTACATCATGCCTAGGGTGGACAAGCTAGCCTTTTCTAATGAATTGTGTGAGTAGTAAAACAAGGGAAAAAGTAACCAACTCCAAGACTGTTGTTGAAGTCAAGGCACAAAATCCAAATAAATCAATATCAAAAAATAAGTTATTACATCAATTCCAAATGGAATAAGAAACCCACAAAAGAAAAACAGATCCTTTATGTCTAGATGAGAGTAATTTATACAACAGAATGAAAAAAAAAAAAAGCACAAAATGCTGGGTTGTAGCAGTGAGCATGATAGTCAGGGACTTTCCTGGTTTTAATTTACAATGAAGTGCTTGGACTTGCCAACAACTTCTCAATTGTATAATAGCAATTTCATGATTTTTTTTTGTTTTGTTTTAGAGTATACTATAAGTCCCAGATGGATAATTCAAGATATTTCTTTCTTTAGCCTCTGAATTCATTTGGAAAAAACAGGAAATTAGTTATTTTTAAGGAGGATGAAACAGTGTGTGGGGCAGATTCTGTGTGTGATATACGTGAACTATGCCAAATCTCCTTGGGATACTACTGGCACCAGTGCCTCAGAGATAAAGTGCAGAATATCTCAGCTGTGAGTAAACAAGTGGTTTTGACCCTTACACGGAAATTTCCTTTGATGGGAAATTTGATATTGCCTTTTCTATTAAGCACGGCAAGGAATTATGACAAGAAGCAATAAACAAAATATTAATTAGCAAACACTGCATTGACACAATGTTTTCAAATGAAACTTTACTCGACATTTAGAGACGTGGCAGTCTCTTACTGCTGGTTGTTAGGAAAGAGACTATGACTTTTGTAAGTACCAGTAAAAAAATAACGATAATAAAATAAAATGCAAATGTGGAGGTGCATTAGTCAAATTTGGGTATGTGCAGGGAATCCAGGCCACTCTCTGCTCAAATGGGTACTTGCATATGTTGCAAAACCACCATTAACGTGCACCCTTTGGGCTATCGTTCCTGTGCTGACAAGAGGACGGAAACCTGCCCTAACATTGGAGCTAGGGATTCCCCTTCTATAGGAGAAACCCCATGTGATGTAAAACTGGCATACCTGGGTATGTATCACCAGCTTCCTTCTGTGCCAAGTTTGGGGCCTGAAGACCACCCCCTCAGGAGACATTCCAGCCTGTGTCAATGAGGCTACATCTACACTTATGGCAGCATGTAAAGTACAGACATAGAACACCTAGTTAACATGGGTATAAATAGTAGTTTAGACAGTGAGATGCAGCTTAGGCGTGTAGAGTACAGCCACACCAGAACCTTAGGGTATGAGCCGTACATGGCTCTCTACAAACTCAAGCTGTTCCTCCCTGGTCTGCACTGCTCTTTTCGGTAGTGTAGTGTTCCACTACTTCCTGCTGGAGTGAAAGGCTCTGGCAGCAGGAAAGGCTCTGGCAATATGGAGCAGCTTTTCCCTGCTGCCTCCCTCCTGCCAGTCTTTCACTGCCACCAGTGTGGATGCAGCCTGCTCTTCACTGCACCATTCAGCTACACCTACCCTACATGCAGCAAGTGTAGACTTGATCTAGAGTGACCCTGAGGCTGCTCTAATCTGTGTCATGGGCTGAACTGGCCTCTTGATGCCCCCAAGATTGGAGAGACAGAAAGACTGCAGAAAGCCACATTTCCCCTGCATTCCCAGAGCTTTAACAAGTAAAGCTTGGTGCTCCAATGGAGCCAGCCCATATTCTCCCAAGATGAAATGTATCCATGTTATGATGGTCTAGTGCAAAGGCCACTGCATGTTAGCCACATATAAGGGCTGTTCTTGGAAACCTGAGGAGAAGCAGCCAAATAGAGAGATCTGCATACCAGATCCAGGAAATTGTCTTTGCACTGTGCCGGAGGCCAGCAGGTAGGGATTTAATTGGGGCAGGCCAGAGGAGAGCCATGGCATCCTTTCATATATTTAAAAAAAATATAGAAAAATTACTGTATGTATAAGTGACATTTCCAACATTAAGAAATCACAAATTTAAAACTGTGGAGCTAATTTTCTTCAAACTTAGACCCCACTCCTGCAAAAACGTACACGGGGGCTTAACTTTATGCATACAAGTTGTCCTGGCAGTAGAGTTCAAAGGGAACACACCAGTGTGATGTCACACTCTATAGGTTTATGGAAATATGCTTATGAGTGTAAATATGACATAACTGAAAAATGCTTTATGCTAGATATGCCATGTAACATATCTTTGCTAAGGTTATAATCTACTGAATTTATTCATCCTATTTATATATGTATCATTTTTATATCTGAAGGTATGAGCATTGGCTCTCTGCTTGTATTTGAAGTGTTTGCTGTAGGAAACACATAAGGGAGGTTTGGCCAACATATTGTGAAGGGACTATTGAAGTAATTGGGAGTACTAAACTAACAATGGACTTTGGGAGACAATAAATCCACATCTGAGCTTTCCTGGGAACGTTCAAGCTAACATGTAAACAATGGCATTGGCTTGCAAAATGCAGAATTGTTCATGGACATGGGACTTGCCCAGGTGGCTACAAATTCCATCTTGTTGCTGTGATTTTGCACAGAAGTACAAAGGAGTTTCTGCCCATGAGAGAGAGAGAAAGAAAGAATATAAAAGGCCCTGGAAGCCTCTCCATTTTGGTCTTCAGCAGGCTCAAGAGATGGCCTCTCCACCCCAAAGAGATGCCTGAAATAAACTGGAACAAAGGACTGTAACTACAGGGGTGTGAGTGGTTGCTGGACCCAGGCCATAAACTACAATACTGGTCTGAAAAAGATTGTACCTGAGATAACATCCAGGGTGAGAAGTTAGTATTTGTAACTAGATCCTTAGTGTATTAAGTTAGCCTTGTGTGTTTTGATTTTTACTTAGTAACTTACCTTGTTCTGTCTGTTATTACTTGAAACCACTTAAATCCTGTTCTTTATACTTAATAAAATCACTTTTATTTATTAATTAACCCAGAGTAAGCGATTAATACCTAGCGGAGCAAACGGCTGTGTATCTCTCTCTATTAGTGTAATAGAGGGTGGACAATTTATGAGTTTACCCTGTATAAGCTTAGTACACAGTAAAATGGATTTATTTGAAGTTTGGATCCCATTGGGAGCTGAGTGTCTAGGTACTGGAGACAGGGGCACTTCCTAAGCTGTTTTCAGTTAAGTCTGCAGCTATGGGGGCATGGTTCAGACCCTGTGTCTGTGTTCCAGCAGACTTGTGTGTCTGGCTCAACAAGGCAGGGTTCAGGAGGCCCAAACTGGCAGAGAAAATGGGCTCAGAGGTAGCCTCAGCACATCAGGGAACAGTGCCAAGGGGTCTCTGTGACCGAACCCGTCACAAACAGTGCATAAATTTAGGCATAGGTGTAATTCTTTGGAGGATCATGGCCTTAGCTTTTAAAATCCCAGTGGGGGCAATAAAACAAATCATGATTTATCATAGACTATCAGGGTTGGAAGGGACCTCAGGAGGTCATCTAGTCCAACCCCCTGCTCAAAGCAGGACCAATCCCCAATTAAATCATCCCAGCCAGGGCTTTGTCAAACCTGACCTTGAAAAACTCTAAGGATGGAGATTCCACCACCTCCCTAGGTAACGCATTCCAGTGCTTCATCACCCTCCTAGTGAAAAAGTTTTTCCTAATATCCAGCCTAAACTTCACCCACTGCAACTTGAAACCATTACTCCTTGTTCTGTCATCTGCTACCACTGAGAATAGTCTAGATCCACCCTCTTTGGAACCCCCTATCAGATAGGTGAAAGCAGCTATCAAATCCCCCCTCATTCTTCTCTTCTGCAGACTAAACAATCCCAGTTCCCTCAGCCTCTCCTCATTAGTCATGTGCACCAGCCCCCGAATCATTTTTATTGCCCTCCGCTGGACTCTTTCCAATTTTTCCACATCCTTCTTGTAGTGTGGGGCTCAAAACTGGACACAGTACTCCAGATGAGGCCTCACCAATGCCAAATAGAGGTGAATGATCACATCCCTCGATCTGCTGGCAATGCTCCTACTTATACAGCCCACAATGCCGTTAGCCTTCTTGGCAACAAGGGCCCACTGTTGACTCATATCCAGACAGTGTTGGGTCATATCTATATTATTGGAATATATAGGGAAAATATATTCATTTCATACATGTATAATTGGAAAATCCTTAAAAGCTATTTTGATCAAACTTTTCCACAACATTCCCCTTTGTGCTGAAACCAAAATTAAAAAGTTTCAACCACATAATTTCTTTGACAAAATTACAAAAAAAGTTATTGGAACAGAACCTTGAAATATCACATGCTTCAAACCCCACTTGATATGTTTATGCTATGGCTAGGTCTACACTACAAGCTAGGTGTGTGATTCCCCAACTCGCCTACACATACTCACACTAGCTCTGACCGAGTGTATAAATAATAGTGTTGCCATGGCAGCATGGGCAGTGGCAGCAGAGACTAAGCTTAGCTGGGCCAAGTACAAACCTGCCTGAAACAGGTGGGTATATACTTGGCACAGCTAAGCTGTACTTCTTCCGCTGCTACCCATGCTACAGTGGCTATACTGCTATTTATACTTGTGCTAGCTTGATGAGAGCTAGAGCGAGGATGCGTATGGAATCAGGGGACTCCCATTCCTCTCACAGTACAGACCAGGGGTGGCCAAACTTACTGACTCTCCAAGCCGCGTACAACAATCCTCAAAAGCTGAGAGCTGGGGCTCAGGCCTTCAGCCCTGCAGCAGGGTGGTGGGACTAGGAGCTTCTTCTGTGGGGTCAAGGGGTCTCAGGGCTTCACTTCCATAGGGCACACCAGCCGGGGCTCAGGACTTCAGCCCCACTCCCACTGAAGCCCCGAGCCCTGGCAGGCTCCTCCTGTGGAGCTGAAGCTCTAAGACCCCACTCCCTGCTGGGCAGAAACCCCGGGCTCCCCCAAACAATCTCGTAGGCAAAGAAGGTGGGGGCTCCAAGAGCCGAACTTTAAATGCGAAAGAGCCACATGTGGCTCATGAGCCACTGTTTAGCCACCCCTGGAAACATCTACAGTTAAAGTAGCACAAATGTTTTCCATTCTAAGGTGTTATTTTCAGCTGCTGCTGCTAACTTGAGAAACTTCAGCCTGAAAGGCAGAAGAATGACAAAGTTTGTTCCTTGCCTAAGAATGATTTTTTTTAAGCAAAAATGGTTTTACTGGGTCTGCTCAAATGACCAAATTTATCAGAAGTTGGCCATCACTATAAATAGCTAAACTAGCTCGCTGATCAGATATTTTGAAGTAGTTTTAGAGATATTTAGAGACTTAAGCATCTATATATAACAAAATAGAAGAGAGGACAGTAGCAACTGAGCATGAAGTAGTACAAGTGTTCAAAGTGATAGCTCATGAAAGTGTATAGCTTCTTAAAATGAACCCTTACAGAAAATATTAAGCAGAGCGCTGAAGGGGGGAGGGAGGAAAAATGGCAAATCTCTATGCTACTCTTGCACTAGCTAAAACAGCTTAATCAGTGATGCACAGTAATTGCTGCTTTAACAACAACATTACAGTGTCTGCAGAAATACATTAGTAATTTGCTATAGGGACTAAACTAGAGTAACTGTAATTTTATGTTACATACAAAATATACTTTCCAGTGTATTTTATTTTCAGGAAGTCTACTACAGAGCACTCATATTTATTGTATTATTTTAACTTTATCTGTACTGAAATTTATAAGATAGCACATGTTATGAATTCCAAAATAGTGTAACATTTTCTAAGTAATAAGACAATAAGCACTATCCATGTTCTGAATATGAGGCCGCTTAGTCATCACTGAAAGTTGTTACCATGTGAGTACTGTTCAGAAGCATTTATGAAATAAGCAAGTGATCTCCACACAATTCCTAGTGTTTGTGATGTGGACAACTATCACAGTTGACACTAACTAGAAACTCTGTTGACTATCTCAACAAAAATCCAACAAGTGAAGGGGCCGGGCAACTGAACTACTTTCTAGGCTGGTTAGGGTTGCCACCTTTATCATTGCTGGTAACTAGACCCCAAAGGCTGTGCCCTACCTCTTCCCCCAAGGCTCCGCCTCCACCCGCCTATTCCCATAAGGCCCCACCCCGCTTGCTTCTCTCCTCCCATCCCCCTGTTGCTTGCTGTGTTGCCTCCACCTCCCTCCCCACCCCAGCTGGTCTCCCTCTGCTCAGGGGTTGGGAAGGGAGCTGCTGCAGACTGACAAGGAGCCTGCCTGCAGTTTAGAGGTGGCCTCAGCTGAGCAGAAGCTGGTGTGAGTTATTGACCCAGCAATTCCTCTGCCCCACAGTAACCAGACTTTTGGTGTCCAGTCAGTACATGGACTGACTGGACACTGCTAGGTCTTCTTTTCGACCAGAACTTCAAGTCAAAAACTGGGCACCTGGCAACCCTAATTTATAGTATTAGAACAGAGAAACCAAAAACCAGACCATATGGGGAAAACCCATATGGGTGGCAATCCTAGGGCTGGTCAAACCACCCTCTAATAGAAAGGGCAACTACACAGATTTGGCTAAGGTAGCAAAACTGATGAGCTGATGACTTTTCTGCTGGACCCTTTGCTGCTCTTTCAACTCCTTCTTATGACATTTTCAGAGCAAGAAGTTCACCAATAGCCTTGGCAGATATCCAGCTTCAGCAGTGAACATTTGATGCCAGTCCAAATTCAGCAGTCTGGCTTGTTGAGGCCCAGAACTGTTAGTTACAAAGCAATCCCCACCTTGCCCACAGGTCCAGTTAGACAATCAGTAGTAGTCAGGGATGTCAGGAGTTGGCTTGCCCCTCCCTCTCTGGTTCAGTCCAGAGAAGACTGGACCACCAGGTCCTGCTTCAATTTGCAGATAGCTGATGTCACAAAACTGGAATAGGTATGTCACTACTGGTCTGGTCAGGTCCTATTGTGAAGTTTTAGCTCTACAATACCACGGCCTGTTAGAGTACTGTGAAGTGAACTCTGACCTGCTGCTCGTTCAGTTGGGCCTCATTGTGCTTGTCCAGGCAAACTCCTCTGTGAAGCCAGCTCTGTGCCTGCTGTTAAGTCAGCTCTGTACTAATTTCCCCAGCCCAGCTTGACCTCACTGCGAAGTTAGCTCTGTGCTGTTGCCAGTGGTCTGGTCTCATATGAAATCAGGTCTGTGCTATCACCATTGGTCCAGTCTAGTCCCATAGAATCACTCCCTACAGGTTTCAGGCTCTCCAGGTGGGGAACCTACACTTGGACAGAGTCCCTGGGCTAGAGCCACTGGCCTGTCGGACAGAGCCCTCTACTCTCTGTAGAGGAGCCTGAATCCCATTCCCAAATCAGAGTACCTGTCAAGTCAGGATGACCCACTCTCCAGGACATGTCTTGCACAATTCCTATACCCTTTCATGAGCACAGATACAGTAATAATCTCACAGTATTTATACAATCAGAACGTAGAAAAAAAATCAAGAAAACCCAGTATGTGGAACTATGAGTAAGCTACATTATATTTCACATCAATGAGGCTGGCTAGAGCTGGCTTTTCCCCTAAAGAGGGAGCAGAGAGTTCCTTCCCTTGGAACCATCTAGATCTGGGGCTTACACATACTAATGCTGTAATTTAGATCGACCTGCGCTAGTTAAGTTAGGTACGTGACATAACTAACATCAACTTAGAGCAGTGTTTACACTGTGCTATGTTAATGGGAGATGCTCTCCAGTTGACATAGCTTCTGCCTCTCGTTGAAGTAGATTAATTAAGTTGATGGGTTAATTAAGCTCTCCCGCCAACTTATTGTGTCTTCACCAAACCCACTAAATCATCACCACTGCATTGATTGCAGTGGCGCCAATTTAGCTGTGTAGTGTAGACAAGGCCATAGCTTTATTCAGTTGGCCCGACAGAGCTCCAACACAAAGAATTCTGTGCACACCGACAATATGGGACCTGTAGACAGAATCTGGAGTTATACCTACTTTTTGCTGGATTCTGTGCATGAGGTTTTGATTTTATTTAGTTATTACAGGGCTATTTTTATTATTCATTATCGGTTCCTATTGATTCTTGGTTCTTTTCCTTTTTACTCTTTCCTTACTTTAAACCTATCCCTTTCCCTAATAAACGGTTGCTTCTTTTTAATTTTGGCTAGTCCATTTTTCCTTTTAAATTCTTACGGCCATAGGGTCTCTCTATTCATTTATTCACCCAGATGGTAAGGGGAGGCAACACGTACCTAGAATCCAGTTTAAGTCTAGTGACTGGCAAGCTAAGGACTGACACCTGCTTTCAACCCAAAGAGCACAAAGACCCTAGGGCCCACTGACCTAAGGGAGGAGTGGGTGTATCACAGAGTGACTAGGGAGGGAGGAGTAAGTGAAATCTAGGACACTTAAGGTCCCAGGGGCTACCTGAAAAAAAATATTGCAGGCATATATGGTAGACTACATCAGTTGTAATGATTTTTGACTTTGCATAAGGAAACTGATAGAACACAGGGTAACTTGTGAAACTCTTTGGGTTCTTAAGTAGACAGGCCATCTGGGAGAGAGAGAAACCAGCAAAGCAGATTATCAGCTGTTAAAGTGGAGTCTTTCTGTAAGCACAATGGTCAGTTAGCTAGTTCCTATTTGTTCCGTAGCCTGGGTACTTCCTGACCCTATTCCTGCTCTTGGCTAGGATTAAAGGAAGAAATAAAACTTCCTCAACCATTTCCCTGGTTTAATATTCCTGCTGCACAGGAGCCAGAGCTTACCCTTTCCCTGCCTACCCTAATGTAGATTTAGACCCTGTTTCAAGTTTTTATATAACTTTTTACTCCAAGCACATCTAGAGTACTAAAAGATGCTTTTTCTTAGCAAGTCCCCACCCCCCAAAAAACCCAACAAATTTGTAGATTACAGGCAACTCATTTTGTAAATATGATGACCCAAACCCCAGGAATTTTTAAAAAAATAGCTAACAGGGAAAGTATTTAAACACCATATTCTAGATTCCCATTAGTTGGGAATTGATCTCTCCCCATTAATATCAGTGGGGATACATTAATTTACACTAGCCGAGAAACTGTCCATCATTTTAAAAATCTTTTCCCCTTTTTTTTCCTAAGCTTCCTAAAACAACGCTATCCAGTAATGAAATATGGCAATTGAAATTTCAGGAGTATTGGTCTTTATTTATTTATTTAGGGGTGGGTGTGAGGAGTAATGGTATTTCAAACAAAGGTTGGAATGGGAAACTATAAAGCGTCAGGCACTATCTACAAAACCACCCTGTACTGAGACACATTATTGAGTTAATCAGTAATCTACAACGGTTCAGCCATCACAACTTATACTTACACCATACAAGTAAGGACTTTCAGGACTGGATCCATAAGAAAACTACAACATTTTATTGAGGAGAATATTACCACAGATATAACAATTCTGAGAATAATCATACTCTCCTCACCACTTGGTACAAAAAGACTCTGCCTTAGGCAGATTCATGTTATTTAACTCAACACATCCATTATCTACGAACAAGTTTGATCTCAAGAATGGTGAATTAAATTTACAACATTTACATTACTCTGACTCAAAAATGAATCTCTTGTCATGCATCTTACTAACTGCCAGACATCCCTTCTGGTCAATAAAAATGCATTACAAATTTATCAAAATACCAGTTGGCAAACAAAAATAAAGATGAAACTCAAGACACTCAAAATTATTTGGTTTTTACATAAGAATTTCAGAACAAACGCAATGAGTTTTGAAAGCACCAGGAAACAGCTAGTGTTTGAAAACCTTGGGAAACCATTAATAAATATTGCTCTTCACCGAAAGATCCAGTTCCATTAGAAAATACATAAAATGTAATTTACAATACTACATCACCAGCAGCAACAATTCATTCTTCAATGGTGATGCTGAATACATTATATCAGAGATTAAAGAACTATGTAACCTGTAACCAAAATAAAACATACGTAAACACATTATTTAATTATATGTTTAAAATGTGCCTAAACTAGGCTACACACACTTTAATAGCTATTGAAAAGAGTTAAAATTTTCACAGGTGGGTGCCTAAAGTTAGGTGCCCAAATCCATATGTAGGCTCCCAGATAAGTAGCCTGATTTTTAGGGCCACTCACTTCCCATTGTGTTCAATGGAATCTGCAAACACTCAGCACTTCTGACAATCAGACTGTTAATTGATGTACTTACATATGGAATCAGGTATTTGATTCTCTACTTGCATGGAATGAAGAGATGGGGACTGCAGGGAGTTGGTTGTGGCTCTCTGATTCAGGGTCACCCAGTTTAAGTATAAATTAGGGCACCACAAGGGCATAACTTTCTCCTCCTTTGTTAAATGTCAATTCTTTGATGCCCTTACAACAACTGCCTGGAACACTATGTTCTTCCATTCACTTCAATGGTTCTGCATAGCTTAAGGGCATCTTTTTCTAAGGCCCAAATCCAAAACCCATGGAAGCCAAAGGAAAGACGCTCATTCATTTCAATGGGTTTTGGATCAAGCCTCTAAAGGTATGTCTACACAGCATTTTAGACCAAGCCGGAGTAGACTTCTCAGCCTGGGTCAACAGACTCAGGCTAGTGAAGTTCACACTAGCACTCTAAACATAGCTGTATAGACAATGTTTTGAAGTTGTAGCTCAGGCTGGAGCTGAGGCTCCAAAATGTAGGAAAGGGGGAGGCTTCAGAGCTCGAGCTCCAGCCTGAGCCACAACTTCAAAGCACTGTCTAAACAGTTTTGTTGAGGTCACTAGCCCGAACCTCCCTAGCCCAAGTCTATTGGCCAAGGCTTGGAGGCTTGCTCTAAAATGCTGTGTAGACCATACCCCTGGACTCCTGCTTTTCATAAAGTTGTTCATAAAGACAATTCCCCCAACCCAAGTGCTCATTATTACTTGTTTTTCACTCTTCTTCTAGTCAGTCATCAATACATTCTCTCACATCTTTGCGCTGTAAGATTTTACAATATCATCTGTGGCAGAGCTCCAACCCCGTCCCTGTGGTTCTCATGCTTCCAGGCGGTTTATGCTAGCCTAAGAGGCTCACTGTGACCCTCCATGTAGCCCTTTTATCTCTAGGGCCAGGGTTACAGTCTACTGTGCCCTTTTCATCATAAGCCAGCAAGGAGATCGGTGAGAGAACTCCCACAGTGTTTGACAACAGTCTCTGTTGTCCCTATGGGCTTTTCCTGCACAGTTTAGCCTCCTGTCCTGACAGGGGGCCGGTCTTCCCTTCCCAGAAGATGTTTCTATAGAGTTAGGGTGGGGGGAACCCAGGCCTACCCTCTACTCTGGGCTCCAGCTCAGGGACCCTAATGGCAGCAGCTGTTGGCAGCCAACTTTTCACTATCACAGAGTTGCTACATTTCCCTGGGCCCCTTCCCCCACAGCTCTCCCACTTCTCTCTCTTAATACCTTCACCCTTACCTTAGGGTTCCCTTTTCAGTGGCTTGTGGGTATCTTCATTACCCAGCCCTTCAACCACACTTCCTTTACTCTGACTCCCTCACTCTCCTCAGCCTGATCAGAGTGAGTCCTTTTATAGTGTCAGAGGAGCCTTAATTAGAGTTCACATTAGCTTAATGGCCTCACCTGACTCTTTGCAGGTTAATTGGAGTCAGGTTTCTCATTAGCCTAATGGCCTCACCTGACTCTTTGTAGGCTAATTGGAGTCATGTGTCTACCCTAACCTGGAGCAGCCCCTGTTCTGGTCAGTCAGGGATCAGAAACCTGCTGCTTCTCTAATAGCTCTGTTTCCCATGACTCCTCTTCTATAGCCCTCTGGCCTGGAGAAAGACACGAGGCTGCTGCAGGGGGAGCCCCCTTGCACCACTACAGGGACTAATCAGTTTTGCTCTGGCTACCCTGCTGTCTAGAGCTCTCCCTTCCTTGGGCTGCTGCTACTAGCTAGAGCTCCCCTCCATTCCTCCCTGAAGGACTACTGCTGCTGGGAGCTCCCCTCCCTGGAGAACTGTTACTGCTACCATGCCGGCCTGCCCCCTTCCATCCCCATCTCCATCCCTCTGGAGGGAGAAATGAGGACCCCCAACCCCACAACCCTCCCTGCCTGGGTCCTCACCTGGCTGGCTGCTGCCTGCTTGCTGCTGCAAACTACTGAGCCTGCTGCCTCGTCGAGGAGGAGGAAGACTGCTGCAGGATGCTGTGGAGGGGTTGGTTGGCGTTATTGAACTGAGTGACTCTAACACCTGTGCTCCTGGGGTGGTGGTGGCCTTTGCTGCTGTAGGGGGTCAGGGGAGAGGCACGGAGCCCTCCCCCTAACCTAGCTGCTCCCCACTTTCCACCACCACTGCTGCTATCCCCTCCACCAACTCAGCTAACCACCGACACCTGCTGCTCACCCCTTGATGGGGCCATTTGCTCCTCCCCTCATCACCATCTGGGACTGTACCTAGCAGAAAGCAAGGACTGGAGTGAGCCTCACAAGCGCTTGTGTGTGCACTCCCCCCTTGAACTTGGCCCCCCTGCCCCAGTCTCATTGGGCTGGGGGCCTGCCCACTACTCCCATCACAGCCCAGTTTTTCCCTCCCTCCCTACCATAACCCCCAAAAGTTTTTTCCCCCCCTGTTTGCCTGCCCTGGCCCCGCCCTAGGTTCTTGAGTTTGTTGCTTGGCCTGCCCTGCCCTTTCCAGCAGTGAGTTTTTCCCCTGTTCTACCTGCCTCGCCCACAGCTATTTCACCACCTGTTCCTACTCCTCTGCCTCCTGTTGGCCCCCCCACCTGCCCAGCCCATTGCACTGTGTGCCCATGTCCTTTCCCTGAGCGCTTGTATCCCCACCCCTTTAAATTGTATACCCTGATCACCGCACCCTCCTGATGCCCTTGTAGCCCTTCCCCATCCGAGTGCAGCTGGAGGAGCTGGTACCCTGCCCTGCACCTGTGATTGTGCCCCACTTTTGCCCCTGTGGCCCCCCACCGCTGGCACCCTCCTCCCCTGCCTGCAGCCTAGTGGGGAGGAGCAGTTGCTTCTTCCCTTCCTCCCAGCATCCCCTGCAGTCTTCTTTCCTCCCCCCATCCCATGCTAGTACCCTCCTTCCCTGCATATAGCCTAGCAGGGAGGAGTGGTTAGCCCCATTCCCTCTTTCTCCACCCCCCTGCCTCTCCTGCTGGACACTCCTCCCCTGTGTGTCGTTTAGCGGAGAGGAGTGGTTGCCCATCGCTCCGCCCCCATACTAGGGCCTCCTCCTGCCTCTTCCTACCATAAAGGAGGACGCTGCTGACCCCATGGCACCCCCTTTGCCACCATCCCTGCCTGCCCCTGTGGCTGACCTCTTGGCCACCACTGGTCTGAACTCCGCCGCTGCCATGGCCCCCCCTTCAACGAGCAAAAAGGGCCAGGGGAACAAGAAGGGCAAGGGTCCCGCCTGGAAAACAAAATCTCCTGTGGGTGGGGCTGCCCTCCCTGCTGCGGTCCCTACACCAGCCATGGCCACTCCTTCCCCTGCTATTCCTTCCACCAGCTCTGGGGGTTCTCCATCTCAGGCCCCCAGAGCATATGCCCAGGTGGCCACTGCCCCCCCACGTGCCACCGTGCAAATGCCCTGACCACTGTCAATGGTACCATCCCTGGGGGTCCTTCCCCCCGCTGACCAGAAGGCACGGCATCTGGGCCTGTGTGGAGGGGCTGACCTTAAACCTAGTCAATGTTTACGCCCCAAATGCGGGCCCAGACTGGCTGCGATTTTAAGGGCAGGCGTCGGCCTTCCTTGGCACCTTGGATCCTCACAAGTTCCTGGTTCTGTGTGGGGACTTGAACATCACCCTCGAGGAGTGGGACTGCTCAGGACTCAAGAGTTCCCAGGCTGCCGTGGGCATCCTCAGGGAGATCGTGGACCATCGCTCCCTAGTCGACGACTGGCGCGTCCACCACCCAGACGACGATACCACCTTCACCTATGTCCAGGTGGAAGATGATTGGTCACACCGCTCCTGGTTGGACCGAATTTATTTCTCACATTTCCACCTGGCACGGGCCCACACCTCCAGCATCCAGCTGGCCCCATTCACAGATCACCACTTGGTGACGGCCTCTCTCAGTTCAGAGATGCCGGGGCTGGCCTATTGGCATTTCGATAAGTTTGCTGGAGGATGTGGACTTTGTGGCAACCTTCCGGGAGTTCTGGCTGGCCTTGCGGAGGCAGCGACGCACCTTTCCTTCGGCACGGCGGTGGTGGGATGTGGGGAAGGTACACGCGTGGCTCTTCTGCTGAGACTACACCCGTGGCACCAGCCGGCAGAAGGATGTGGTGATAGGGCAGTTGGAGCGGGAGGTCTTAGAGCTAGAGAGGCGTCTGGCCTCCGGCCTCAAGGATCCACCCCTCTGCGCAGCGTACCAGGAGAAGCAGGAGGAGCTCCGGGCCCTCAAAGATCATTAGGCCCGGGGTGCCTTTGTTAGATCCCGCATCCGTCTCCTTCGGGAGATGGATCTTGGCACCAGCCTTTTCTCCCCAGATCCAACCGACGCCAAAGCCTGTAGGGCTGCTCTGGACCGAACTCCCGATGGTCAGTGCAGGCGACCGAGACTAGCTGGAGCTGCATCTCTCTCTGGCCAAGTTCTTGGATCCCCTCTGTCTCATGCCCACCAACAAATCTCCAGGCATGGACAGGCTGACAGTGGAGTTCTACCGCGTGTTCTGGGACGTCCTTGGCTCAGACCTCGTCACCATCTGGGCCAAGTCCTTGAAAAGCGGGGTCCTCCCTCTCTTATGCAGGTGAGCTGTGCTTGCCTTATTTATGAAGAAGGGGGATCTCAGCGATTTATGGAACTGGTGTCCCATCTCACTCCTCAGCACGGACTACAAGGTCGTAGCAAAGGCCATCTCGCTTCGGCTGGGGTCCTTGCTGGCAAACATGGTCCATCCCGACCAGACCTTTGGTGCTTTGGGAGCCGGAGCTGTGGCTGGTCCTGTCGGCGTATACCAATGACGTGCTCCTCGTGGTCCAGGACCTGGGTGACCTGGTGCGGGTGGAGGCCTGCCAGGCCGTTTACTTGGCAGCCTCCTCTGCTCAGGTCAACTGGGTCAAGAGTTCTGGCCTAGTGGTCGGGGACGGGTGGCAGGTGAGCGAGCTCCCTCCCACCCACGCTTCAAGCCATCCAGCGTTTACCTTTTTTCCATGTATCCTTCTCCGCCAGAGAACTGGCAGGGTTTGGAGGCCATGGTGGGTGAGCGGCTGCGGAGATGGACTGGACTGCTCCGGTGTCTCTCCCTGCAAGGGAGGGCGCTGGTGCTGAACCAGCTAGTCCTGTCCATGCTCTGGCACCAGCTCGACACCCTGAGCCCGGCCCCGGGGATCCTGGCCAGGCTCCAGAGGACAGCCCTGGAGTTTTTCTGGCCAGGACTGCACTGGGTCTCTGCAGGAGTTCTGAGTCTTTCCCTGGAGGAGGGAGGACAGGGCCTGGTCTGCCTTCATAGCCAGGTCCACGTCTTTCACCTCCAGGCCCTGCAGAGACTCCTTTATGGTGCAGGTAGTCTGGTGGCTCCAATATAACTGGCAGCTTTTTCCTTCACCCGAGGGGTCTTCCGCAAGACCTCTCAGAGCTGCCAGGCCTCTACCAGGACCTCCTTCAGACCTGGAAGCTCTTTTCAGCAACCAGGTCAGTTGTGGCCACCGAGGGGCGTGGACCTCCTCGCGGAGCCCCTGCTACACAACCACCATCTACGTGTGCAGGTGGCGGAGTCTCCCTCGGTGCGCCGGAGATTGGTCCTGGCAGAAATCACCAGGATTGGAGACCTCCTGGACTACGACAGGGGGGACTGGGTGGATCCCCATGTGCTTGCTCGGTGCATGGGGCTCTCCACCCTTCCAACCCCCCCCTTCACATACTCCAGGAGGTGGGTGCTGCCTTGTTGCCCCCTTCTCTCATCTTCCTGTGGTGCACCCTGCAGCCGGTTTGCTTCCGAACTGTGCCCAGGGACCAACTGTACACCCTTATGCTCCACACATTACATTTCCTCGCCCTCTCGTCCCGCCCCGACACCAAGTGGCAGGACTATTTACCACCTGTGGAGGGTGACGAGCCCCGGTGGGCCAGCCTCTATTCCACCTTGGTCCCACGGCCTGCTGGGGACATCGGTTGGCAGGTCCTTCATGGAGCCTTGAGCACGGGTGTGCATCTGGCACGGTTCACCCCCATACCTGAGGCCTGTTCCTTCTGCGGCATGAGGGAGAGCCTGGCGCATGCCTACATCAAATGCATCAGGTTGCAGCCCCTATTCCAACTCCTCCAGAACCTCTTGTTAAGGTTCTGGATGCACTTTCCCCTACACCTGTTCATTTTCACACACCCTATGTGAGGCCCCACAAAGTCGCGAGACCTCCTCGTCAACCTCCTCCTGGCTCTAGCTAAAGTCACCATCTATAACACCAGGAGGAAGATGTTGGACAAGGGGGTGCTGTGCGACTGTGGGGCTTATTTCTGTTCCTCCCTGGTCTCACGTCTCTGGGCAGAGTTCCACTGGGCAGCATCTGCTGGCTCCCTAGACATCTCTGAGGACCAGTGGGTGCTGTCTGGGGTCCTCTGCTTAGTGTCCCCATCCTGTACCTGTGTTTTGAACCTGTGACCATCACCCCAAACCCTGTTTTTTCATTAGTTGTGCCCCATATTCATTTGGTTCCTGGGTCCAGTGGTTCCTCCTGGGTTTTCCAGTGGGTGCTGCTGCTCCTGCTCCTCCAGCTACTCCCCTGGCTGGGCCAGACACCCCCCACCCTTCTCTGCTACCTGGTTGCTAGACCACCCTCCCCCTGCCCCAGTTGTTGCTGCTCCTGCTGCAGCCCCTTGTGGGTGGGACCTGATGGCCTGCTCCCCAGAAGAGGGAAGTGAGGGGCCCCAGCTATTGGTACTGCTGCTGTGGACATCACCACCACCACCTGCGAGGGTCCTTCCTGCCTGGTCACCAGGCTGCCTGCTGGAGCTGCTGTTTCTGTCTGGGAGCTGCTGGAGCCTTGAGGAGGAAGAAGGGGACCATCAGCTGCTGGGGGAGCACGCAGAGCCTCTGCAGACCACTGCAGAGGGGGCCTTCAAGGACTGAGTAACTCTTGAACTGTGCTCTTGTGGTGGGGGTCTTGACTGTGTTTGTGGGGACACAGGGTGTGCTGTGAAGCCTGCCCCCTGGTCCATCTGTGTCTCCTCCCCACCACCATCGCTGCCCCCTCCACCACCCTCAGTCAACACTTACCATCTGCCTCAGCTCTTGCCTCAAGGACTCAGGTGCTTGCTCAGCTTGCCACATCCTGTTTACACCATTTGGGCCTGAAGCAGCAGCCAGCAACCACTGACTTTTTTTTGCAAGTACACATGGGTGCACATGCCCCCTACATTGGACTGACACCCCCACTTCCCTGTAGCTGTCTCCCCGTCTCCCCTTGTAGCCCTTTGCCACCCCTTTCCCTCTGCAGTTTTGTTTGTTTGCCCCGCCCCAGCCTCTGAAGCTAGCCCCTTGGTTTCCCTGTCCTTCCCCCAGCCTGGTTGCTCCACACCGCCACCGGGGTCCCCCACCCTTACTAGGCCTTTGCTCCATGCACCCTACCCCCTCCCAGGTGCTTGTCCCCCTCCCCTGTTTCAGTTTGAACCCCTGTCTCACTGCACCTCCCAATGCTATTGTCACCTCCTCCTCCCCTAGTGCAGCTAGAGGAGCTGAAATCCCATCCTGTGTTGGTGACTGAACCCCTCCGAGTCCTTGATAGCCCCACCATCAGCTCCCCGGCCCCCGCCACTTCTGGTGCCCTCCTCCCCTGCCTGCAGCCTAGTGGGGAGGAGTGGTTGACCTGCTTTCCTTTTCCCTACTCCCCTTCCAGTGTTTCTCCTCCATTCCTGCTCATTAGGATGGGGGACAAGGCGCATGAGACCCCTTGACCAGTCCCCACTGTCCCTCCTCCACTTGCCCCCCCATCATCCCCTGTGGCTCCCACCTCAACCACCTTTGCCAAACCACTTGCTATCGCCCCCTGCTGGGGCACCAGCAGCGGCGGACAATGGGGTGAACTCCACTGCTGCCATTTCCCTTGCCCCCTCTGATTCTGGGGGAGCTCCCCCAGCCGGTGGGATAGGCCAGGGCAAAAAGAAGGGTAAAGGCCCCTCCAAAAAGGCTAGGCCCTCCATGGGGATAGCCCCACCATTGCACCCAGACGAGCATGCAGGCCTTGCCTTCCCCAGTGCGCCCAGCTGAGCAGGAGAGCCCTGCCTATGGAGGAGGGTGTGGTGGGATTACTGCTGGGCGTGGGAGAGGGCCTGCCCCAGGGGGAATCTTCCCCCCCCTCGTACCACCCCACCGCTACCTCCCCGTGTCCCCGTGCCATCGCCCTTGTCCCCTGACCCGACCCCTTCTGGCTAGTCCACAGATGATGCCATGGAGGGCTGGGTCCAAGTACAGGGGAAGTGGGGCAAGCAGAAGGCAAAAGCTCTGCTTCTTCCTTCTGACGCAGAGGCCCCCCGAAAGACCAGGAAGGGGGCCACCAACACCAAGCCTTCTGTGTTGCCCCCAGGTGCATTCCATCTGCTAGAGCCAGCTGGCGATGATGAGGCAGCAATGGAGGGTAGCACTGCCCCTCCTCCTGAGTCCCTCCCTGGGGGTACCCCCCCGATGGACCCTTTCTGTTCCCTTGCCACCTGAACTCCCTGCATGCTCCAAGGTGAGCGTCGCTTCAGGCACCAGCAAGGCGATCTCCGGGGTGGTGATTTCCCCTCCATCTCTGAGGCGATCGAGGCCCTGGGTCTGACCCCAGTCACTCAGGGGGAGGATGACCCTCGGCCAGCAGGTCTTGATCTGGGTCACCTCACCCCAGCCCCCCTCTCCCCATGCTCCATCCCCCTAACCGCTGCTTCTGCTCCTGCCTCAGAGGAACCCCTGGACTCTTCCACCAGCCCTGCTGCAGATAGCCCCCTACTAACGGCCACTGAGCCTATTGAGGCGACACCCAGTGCCGTGACACTGGGACCTGAGTCACCAGGAGCATCCCTCATTGATGCGGGGCAGCCGACCTCCTTCCCAAGTGGGGGCCCCGCTGCTGCTTCCCCACCTATCAATGCCGTGACCACAACACCTGCCTTGGAGCGCGAGCCCTGTATAGTCAAGGGCCCCCTTCCCACTCCCCAGACCCCTGAGCCCAGCCAAGAGGTTCCGCTCCCCAGCGGTTCGGCTGCTGGGGCCCATGATCCCACTTCTGCCCCTCTCCCCGACCCTGCTCCTGACCCCTGCCCTGACCCCGATGCCGACCCCGTCCCCATCCCCATCCCCATCCCCACCACCTCTTGTGCTACTATTGCTGCCCCTGGGGCCGCCTCCTTCCCCTTCCCGGAAGACAACCCCCAGGGAGCAGCTTTTGTGTTCCCCTGTCCTGACCCCTAGAGGCTGCTATTTTCTCTCCACCGCCCCCTACTGAGCCTGGGTCTGAGGCGGTCTGCGTGGCACCGGCACATCGGGTGCCAAACTGGGGGTCCGCCCCCACCTGCCCGTCTCGGTAGGCCACAGGGCTTTGACAAAGGCCCCACTAGAGGGCGGCCAGGAGCCTGTAACCCCGCCCCCTGATAGGCTGCGAGAGGAGCTGCGAGAGTTTCTCCAGGATGGCAGTGCATCCCGGAACAAGGTGCAGCTCTGGGGGGACTTTTATCAGATCCTCCAGGCCATAAGGGCTGTTCTGGGGGAGGGTAAAGGGATTGGGAGGCCAGCCGCTTTGGCCTACCAGTGGGCCTGTGGTTTCTGTGACTCTTTGCTCACCTGTGGGGTAGGTCATGGTTTGCTGTGCAGCCCCATAAAGGCCATGAACGTCCTTGCTGGCGAGGATCTCCCCCAGCTCTCCTCGTGGCACGCATCATCTTCACACCATTAAACACCCGGGGCTGTAGGATGTGTCTCCGCAGGTGCCAGGTGCTCTCCGTCCTTCAGGAGGGGGTGTACTCTGTGGTTTTCCTGCAGGAGACCCATAAGGATCCAGCCGCCAAAGCAAGTTGGCAGCTGGAGTTGGGGGACAGGGTCTATTTTAGCCACCTCACAGTTCATATGGATGGAGCGGCTACCCAGTTCTCCCCTGACCTACGGCCTGAGGTGCTGGGGGTCGCCGAGGCTGTGCTGGGCCGCCTGCTGCACCTCTGGGTCCGCATGGAGGGGCTGGTGGTCAACCTTGTCAATGTCTATGCTCTGACATTGGGCCCGGAGAGACTGCGCTTTTATCATCAGACATCTGCCTTCCTCGGCTCTTTGGATCCTCACGAGTGCCTGGTCCTGGGCAGGGACTTTAACACCGCCCTTGAGGAGCGGGACCACTTGGGGACCGAGCAGTGCCCGGCCGCCCCATACTTCCTCCAGGAGATTGTCGACCGTCACGCCCTGGTGCCACTCCTTGTTGGACCACATTAACTTCTCACGCTGTCACCTTTCACGGGCCCACTCCTCCAGCATCCGGCTGGCCCCATTCTCAAATCACCACCTAGTGACTGTGACGGCCTCTCTCTGCACAGAGAGGACGGGGCTGGCCTATTGGCACTTTAATAACAGTTTGTTGGAGGATGTGGGCTTTGTGGCATCCTTCCGGGAATTTTGGCTGGCTTGGCGAGGGCAGAGGCGTGTCTTTCCCTCCACGCGGCAGTGGTGGGACATGGGGAAGGTGCGCACCCGGCTCTTCTGCTGCGACTACACCCACTCCAGCCGACGGAGGGATAGAGCAGTTGGAATGAGAGATCTTAGAGCTGGAGAGATGTCTGGTTGCCAGCCTTGAGGATCCATCCCTCTGCGGGGCATGCTGGGAGAAGCGGGAGGAGCTCCAGGCCCTGGAGGACCATCGGGCTCGGGGTGCCTTTGTTCGATCCCGCATCCACCTCCTTCAGGAGATGGATCGCGGCTCCCACTTCTATGCCCTGGAGAAAAAGAGAGGGGCCAAGAAGCATGTCACCTGCCTCCTGGCAGAGGATGGAACCCCCCTCACAGATCCGGAGATGTGCGGGAGGCCTAGGGCCTTCTACAAGGGCCTTTTCTCCCAGATCCGACTGATCCTGATGCTTGCAGAGTGCTCTGGGACGGACTCCCGACAGTCAGTGCAGGCGACCGAGACCAGCCAGAGCTGCCTCTCACTCTGGTCGAGTTCATAGAATATCAGGGTTGGAAGGGACCTCAGGAGGTCATCTAGTCCAACCCCCTGCTCAAAGCAGGACCAATCCCCAATTAAATCATCCCAGCCAGGGCTTTGTCAAACCTGACCTTAAAAACTTCTAAGGAAGGAGATTCTACCACCTCCCTAGGTAACGCATTCCAGTGTTTCACCACCCTCCTAGTGAAAAAGTTTTTCCTAATATCCAACCTAAACCTCCCCCACTGCAACTTGAGACCATTACTCCTTGTCCTGTCCTCTTCTACCACTGAGAATAGTCTAGAACCATCCTCTCTGGAACCACCTCTCAGGTAGTTGAAAGCAGCTATCAAATCCCCCCTCATTCTTCTCTTCTGCAGACTAAGCAATCCCAGTTCCCTCAGCCTCTCCTCATAAGTCATGTGTTCCAGACCCCTAATCAATTTTGTTGCCCTTCGCTGGACTCTCTCCAATTTGTCCACATCCTTCTCGTAGTGTGGGGCCCAAAACTGGACACAGTACTCCAGATGAGGCCTCACCAATGTCGAATAGAGGGGAACGATCATGTCCCTCGATCTGCTCGCTATGCCCCTACTTATACATCCCAAAATGCCATTGGCCTTCTTGGCAACAAGGGCACACTGCTGACTCATATCCAGCTTCTCGTCCACTGTCACCCCTAGGTCCTTTTCCGCAGAACTGCTGCCTAGCCATTTGGTCCCTAGTCTGTAGCGGTGCATTGGGTTCTTCCGTCCTAAGTGCAGGACCCTGCACTTATCCTTATTGAACCTCATCAGATTTCTTTTGGCCCAATCCTCCAATTTGTCTAGGTCCCTCTGTATCCTATCCCTGCCCTCCAGGGTATCTACCACTCCTCCTAGTTTAGTATCATCTGCAAATTTGCTGAGAGTGCAATCCACACCATCCTCCAGATCATTTATGAAGATATTGAACAAAACCAGCCCCAGGACCGACCCCTGGGGCACTCCACTTGACACCGGCTGCCAACTAGACATGGAGCCATTGATCACTACCCGTTGAGCCCGACAATCTAGCCAACTTTCTACCCACCTTATAGTGCATTCATCCGGCCCATACTTCTTTAACTTGCTGACAAGAATACTGTGGGAGACAGTGTCAAAAGCTTTGCTAAAGTCAAGAAACAATACATCCACTACTTTCCCTTCATCCACAGAACCAGTAATCTCATCATAAAAGGCGATTAGATTAGTCAGGCATGACCTTCCCTTGGTGAATCCATGCTGGCTGTTCCTGATCACTTTCCTCTCATGTAAGTGCTTCAGGATTGATTCTTTGAGGACCTGCTCCATGATTTTTCTGGGGACTGAGGTGAGGCTGACTGGCCCGTAGTTCCCAGGATCCTCCTTCTTCCCTTTTTTAAAGATTGGCACTACATTAGCCTTTTTCCAGTCATCTGGGACTTCCCCTGTTCGCCACGAGTTTTCAAAGATAATGGCCAATGGCTCTGCAATCATAGCCGCCAATTCCTTTAGCACTCTCGGATGCAACGCGTCCGGCCCCATGGACTTGTGCACATCCAGCTTTTCTAAATAGTCCCTAACGACCTCTTTCTCCACAGAGGGCTAGCCATCTATTCCCCATGTTGTGATGCCCAGCGCAGCAGTCTGGGAGCTGACATTGTTAGTGAAGACAGAGGCAAAAAAAAGCATTGAATACATTAACTTTTTCCACATCCTCTGTCACTAGGTTGCCTCCCTCATTCAGTAAGGGGCCCACACTTTCCTTGGCTTTCTTCTTGTTGCCAACATACCTGAAGAAACCCTTCTTGTTACTCTTGACATCTCTTGCTAGCTGCAGCTCCAGGTGCGATTTGGCCCTCCTGATTTCATTCCTACATGCCCGAGCAATATTTTTATACTCTTCCCTGGTCATATGTCCAACCTTCCACTTCTTGTAAGCTTCTTTTTTATGTTTAAGATCCGCTAGGATTTCACCGTTAGGCCAAGCTGGTCGCCTGCCATATTTACTATTCTTTCGACACATCGGGATGGTTTGTCCCTGTAACCTCAACAGGGATTCTTTGAATTAGAGCCAGCTCTCCTGGACTCCTTTCCCCTTCATGTTAGTCCCCCAGAGGATCCTACCCATCCATTCCCTGAGGGAGTCAAAGTCTGCTTTCCTGAAGTCCAGAGTCCATATCCTGCTGCTTACCTTTCTTCCCTGTGTCAGGATCCTGAACTCAGCCAACTCATGGTCACTGCCTCCCAAATTCCCATCCACTTTTGCTTCCCCCACTAATTCTTCCTGGTTTGTGAGCAGCAGGTCAAGAAAAGGTCCCCCCTAGTTGGCTCCTCTAGCACTTGCACCAGGAAATTGTCCCCTACGTTTTCCAAAAACTTCCTGGATTGTCTATGCACTGCCGTATTGCTCTCCCAGCAGATATCAGGAAAATTAAAGTCACCCATGAGAACCAGGGCATGCGATCTAGTAGCTTCTGCGAGTTGCCGGAAGAAAGCCTCATCCACCTCATCCCCCTGGTCCGGTGGTCTATAGCAGACTCCCACCACTACATCACTCTTGTTGCTCACATTTCTAAACTTAATCCAGAGACACTCAGGTTTTTCTGCAGTTTCGTACCGGAGCTCTGAGCAGTCATACTGCTCCCTTACATACAGTGCTACTCCCCAACCTTTTCTGCCCTGCCTGTCCTTCCTGAACAGTTTATAACCATCCATGACAGTACTCCAGTCATGTGAGTTATCCCACCAAGTCTCTGTTATTCCAATCACATCATAATTCCTTGACATCACCAGGACCTCCAGTTCTCCCTGCTTGTTTCCAAGGCTTTGTGCATTTGTATATAAGCACTTGAGATAACCTGCTGATCGCCCCTCATTCTCAGTATGAGGCAGGAGCCCTCCCCTCACAGACGTTCCTGCCTGTGCTTCCTCCAGGTATCCCGCTTTCCCACTTACCTCAGGGCTTTGGTCTCCTTTCCCCGGTGAACCTAGTTTAAAGCCCTCCTCACTAGGTTAGCCAGCCTGCTCGCAAAGATGCTCTTCCCTCTCTTTGTAAGGTGGAGCCCGTCTCTGCCCAGCACTCCTCCTTCATGGAACACCATCCCATGGTCAAAGAATCCAAAGCCTTCTCTCCGAAACCACCTGCGTGCCATTCGTTGACTTCCACGATTCGACGGTCCCTACCCAGGCCTTTTCCTTCCACGGGGAGGATGGACGAGAACACCACTTGCATCTCAAACTCCTTTATTCTTCTTCCCAGAGCCACGTAGTCTGCAGTGATCCGCTCAAGGTCATTCTTGGCAGTATCATTGGTGCCCACGTGGAGAAGCAGGAAGGGGTAGCGATCCGAGGGCTTGATGAGTCTCGGCAGTCTCTCCGTCACATCACGAATCTTAGCCCCTGGCAAGCAGCAGACTTCTCGGTTTTCCCGGTCAGGGTGGCAGATAGATGATTCAGTCCCCCAGAGGAGAGAGTCCCCAGCCACCACCACCCGCTTCCTTCTCTTGGGAGTGGTGGTCGTGGAACCCCCAACCTCAGGACAGTGCATCTCATGCCTTCCAACCAGCGGAGTCTCCTTCTGCTTTCTCCCCTCAGACGTATCATCTGGTCCACTCTCCGCAATGGTACCTGTGGAGATTGCGGACTGGTGGCAGTTCTCAGAAGCCCTCCACTGCACGCCCACCAATAAATCTCTGGGCATGGACGGGCTGACCGTGGAGTTCTACAACGTGTTCTGGGATGTCCTTGGCCTGGACCTTGCCACCATCTAGGCTGAGTCCTTGGAGAGCAGGGTCCTCCCCCTGTTGTGCAGGCGAGCCGTGCTCACCTTGCTCCCAAAGAAGGGGGATCACTGTGACCTTTGGAATTGGTGTCCTGTCTCGCTCCTCAGCATGGACTACAAAGTCATAGCAAAGGCCATCTCGCTGTGGCTGGGGTCCGTGCTGGCGGATGTGGTCCACCCCGACCAGACCTACACCGTCCCGGGCCGTACCATCTTTGATAATCTGTATTTCGTCTGGGATCTCTTGGAGCTCGGGTATTGGGATGGTCTGTCATTTGCCCTTCTGTCCCTGGATCAGGAGAAGGTGTTCAACAGGGTGGACCACAGGTATCTCCTGGGCACTCTGTGAGCATTTGGCTTCGGACCCCAGTTTGTGGATTTTATCCAGGTGCTGTACGCCTCCGCGGAGTGTCTGGTCAGGCTCAGCTGGACCCTGACTAAGCCAGTCAGCTTTGGGCAGGGAGTACAGCAGTCCTCTCTTGGGCCAGCTATACACTCTGGCGATCGAGCCCTTCCTCTGTCTCCTCTGCTGGAGGCTGACGGGATTGGTGCGCGGGAGCCGGTGCTGTGGCTGGTCCTGTCAGCGTACGCCGACGATGTGCTTCTCGTGGTCCAGGACCCAGGTGACTTGGTGAGGGTGGAGGCTTGCCAGGCCCTCTACTCGGCGGCCTCCTCTGCCCAGGTCAATGGGGTCAAGATGATCGGGCTGGTGATCGGGGACTGGTGGCAGGCAAACTCCCTCCCACCTGCGCTTCAGGCCATCCAGTGGAGCGCAGGTCCGCTGCTCTATCTTGGTGTTTACCTTTCTGTCACACATCCGTCTCTGCCAGAGAACTAGCAAGGTTTAGAGGGCACGGTGGTAGAGCAGCTCTGGAGATGGTCAGGACTACTCCGGTGCCTCTCCCTTTGAGGGAGAGCGCTGGTGCTTAATCAACTAGTCCTGTCCATGCTCTGGCACTGGCTCAACACCCTGGTCCCAGCTGCGGATTTCCTGGCCAACCTCCGGACATTGGTTCTGGAGTTCTTCTGGCCAGGACTGCACTGGGTCTCTGCAGGGGTCCTCCAACGGCCCCTGGAGGAGGGAGGACAGGGCCTGAAGTGCCTGTGCACTCAGGCCCATGTCTTACACCTCCAGGCCCTGCAGAAGCTCCTTTATGGTGCAGGTAGTCCGGCGTGGAGCGTACTGATGCACGCCTTCCTGCGCTGCTTCCAAGGGCTCCGATACACCTGGCAGCTCCTTTATTTCCATCCGAGGGGTCTTTCGAGAGACCTCTCTGGGCTGCTGGTCTTCTACCAGGACCTCCTCCAGACCTGAAAACTGGTTTCGGCCACCAGGTCCATGGTGGCTGCCGAGGGGGTGGATCTCCTCCCGGAGCCCCTGCTATACAACCCCCAGCTCCATGTGCAGGTGGCAGAGTCCTCCTCTGTGCGTCAGAGGTTGGTCCTGGCAGAAGTCACCAGTGTCAGAGACCTCCTGGACTATGACTGGGGAAACTGGCTGGATCCCCTGATGCTCACTCAGTGCATGGGGCTCTCCAGACCTTGTACTCCCTGGCACTTACTTCAGGAGGTGAAGGCCACTTTACCGCCCACTGCTCGGGTTTTCCTCGACTGGGTCCTGCGAGAGGGCACGCCACACCCACCCTCCACCCCAGGGCCTCCAGACCTTTTCATCGGGCCCCTGCCCCGTGGACCTGCCAGGCCATCCCACCACTTTACTGTGAGACAGCTGCACGACTTGCAGCTGGTTTGGTTCTGGACTGT
Organism: Eretmochelys imbricata; assembly: GCF_965152235.1. Lineage (NCBI taxonomy): Eukaryota > Metazoa > Chordata > Testudines > Cheloniidae > Eretmochelys > Eretmochelys imbricata. Next base: position 173,479,009 of record NC_135573.1, read on the forward strand.
GCCAAGAAAACACCTGTACATGCTCGTGCTCCACACTCTTCACGTCCTCACCCTCGCGTCCTGCCCCAACACAAAGTGGTGGGACTTCTTGCCACCTCTGGAGGGTGAGGAGCCCCAGTGAGCCAGCCTATATTCCACCTTGGTCCCAAGGCCTACCGGGGATGTCAGCTGGTGGATCCTTCATGGAGCTGTGAGCGTGGGCATGTACTTGGTATGGTTCACTCCCCTCCCAGACACCTGCCCCATTTGCGGAGTGAGGGGGACCTTGGCGCATGTGTACCTGGAGTGCACCAGATAGCAGCCCCTATTCCAGCTCCTCTTGGATATACTATTATGGTTTTGGTTGCACTTTTCCCCTCACCTGTTTATCTACGCATTCCCTATCCGTGGCCCCATGAAGTCGCCGGACCTCCTTGTAAACATCTTCCTAGCCCTGGCCAAAATGGCCATCTACAAAACCAAGGAGAGGAGGTTGGCCGATGGGGTTTCCTGCGACTGTGGGGCCTATTTCCGTTCCTCAGTCCATTCATACATCTGGGCAGAGTTCCTCTGGGCGGCGTCCGCTGGCTCCCTTGACACCTTCAAGGAGCAGTGGGCGCTGTCCGGGCTTCTCTGCTCAGTGTCCCCGACCAGTTCCCTTTGTTTAGCCCTGTGACCTCACTCCCGTTCTTGTTATCTCCTTATTTGTCCCACACAATTATTTGGTATCCCGGACCTATGGATCCTCCCCTTAGGCTTGGGGGAGGTCCTTTAGTAGTTTTTTGGGCTGGCAGATATCAACAGGACTACTCTGCTATACCCAACTGGCCTGGGTCTATCACATATCCAATACTGAAACCACTGTGCAATGTGAGAGTGTATCATGAGATATATTTTGTGTGATCAATGCAATATTAAAATAAATTGCTTTGTGAAACAGTAGTTATTGATGTGTAAGCATGAGCAGTGTTGCTGTACTGATAGTTTTCATCTTCCAGAAAATATAACAAAATCTCAATGTTATATTTGTAGTCTTTTTGCAGGTAAACCCAGAAACTAAACATATCCACATGGATTGTTTATGTCTGATGAGCTTGCTAGTGATAAAAAAAAGGATGTGAGAAAGGTGAAATTGTCAAAGCAATCTGTCTGCTCCAAGAAAAGTAAACAGTAAAGCTGAATAGGCATAGACTTACCTTGAATTTGCATGGATATGTCTCCTAGAATTACTATGAATTATTCAAACCTTGAGTCATCCATTACAAATGCACTGTGTATCACAGTGTCATTAAGGAGCGCAATGAAAGACAGAGCCATGTACCTGACTCTTCACTAATTTGGACTCCTAGAGGGAAAGTGCATGTATCCTAGTTACATGGCAATCTATGTTTTAACCCTCTTTTAGTTCCTCAAGTGCACCCTTCTGGTGCCAGGTTTTGCTGACAGGGTGGAAGCATGCAGTCCTATCACTCTTAGACTAGATCCCTATATTTCAGCCCCCCTGTTTCCCAATGATAACATGTAAGACCTTACTGTATCCAACATCTGCACAAAACTTTCCCATAGCAACCTGGGACCGGAATTGACTTAAGTGGCCCAAAAGAGGCGCTTCAAAAATAAATGTATTGTTTATTCATCCAAGGGTACATAGCAAGCATAGGAAAGGGTTAAACAACAAAAGTCTACATGTATCTGGTCCCACCTAAACTTTATCCTTCCCCTGAAAGTTTTAGTAAGCTCCTCTTAGCCCAGCTATCTCCATTTCTGAGTTGGGAGAAGCAGACTGCTCCTGCATTACCTTAGTGTTTCTCTGTCTAAGTCTCACCTCCAGCAACTATTGCCCACTCCCCTCTCCTTCCTCTTTAGGCAGGAGTCTTTAATGGGTTAGTGTCCCTCTGATAATAGGCTTTAGCTTGGGGAAAAATAAACCTGCTGGCCTAGCCAGACATGGGGGCATTTCCCAATTAATAGCTTCCCCAGGATTTTTCACAGATTCCAAGGCTAGAAGGGATGATTGTAGTCACTGTTTTGTTTCCTGCTTGTTTTCACCCTAGCAGCCTAAGCAAGGAAACTGAGGTACATATGATATTTGTAAAAAATAATACAGATCTCCCTCATTTGCCACAGCATGCACTAAGGCTGAAAAACAGTGAAAAGTTATGCCTTTAATCATTAGCAGCCTCCTTCATATGCCAGGTCTTAATACCTGTCATGACTGGAAAAAACACAGATGTTTTCAAACAGCTACTCTCAAGGTAGTCATTAAGGCAGGGATTTTCAAAGGAGCTTAAGGGAGCTGACACCCAACTTCCTTGGAAATTCAATAGGATCTGATCACCTATTTTGGTGTATCTTTGTGAATGATCCTGCATGGACACACCACGGGGTAGAGGGCACAGGAAGCCTTCCCTACATACAAGACAGGCACAATGGGAGCCTTGGTGTTCAGGGAATGCAAAGGCTGCTCAGGGCTGGTGCCACAGTGGTGATAGTCTAACTGAAGGAGACACGAAGAGCAAGGGAAGAGCCAGAGCCACCACTGAGCAGTACACTACAACATCATCCTTTGTGCCTTAACAAGACATGGCTGAAACCAGTTAAGGCCAAATGGCTATTGAATAACCAGAATAAAACCACTGGAGGAGACAGGTAAAGCTGTGTGCTTGGGGAAACGACTGGCAAGTACTGGAGAGATTGTGGAACATCAATACTGTGAGGAAGATCCTAATAACATCAATGTGACTATGTGAGAGTATGGATTGTACAATGTAGGATAAGGTTCTGCAATTGGGAAGTCAGACAATATAGTGTTTGCCAGTGTGGAAGTGTGGCACCTTATCTTGTCATTTCACTCACAGGGCACCATGAGGCCTAATACAGACTGAGGCAATTTTTTCAAAAGCATATAAGTAATTTAGGGGCCTAAATTCTATTGAAATCTTTGGGACTGAGGAGCCTAAGTCACTTAAGCACTTTTGAACATTTCATATGTATAATGAGTATGGTTAAACTGGGTTACTTTAGAGGACACATGCTATAAGAAATCACAGTGTAGGCTGTAGTCAGTGGATACTACTAGATGCTGAGCACTTTTGAAAATGAGGCCACTTAATTAGGTGCCTAAATAGGGACTTAGGAACCTAACTTTAGGCACCTGTTTTTGAAAATCTAGGACTAAGAGAACATTCCCTCCATCAAAAAGTAAGAGACAAACTAGAATGTAAGTTCTATAGGAAAGCTGAGGGCAATGGAGTGTTATGAGTTAATCAAATCCAGAAGGGATTGTGCTCCTCTCCCTTCTTTTGAAAAACTATCAAATTCCATTCCATGGATTGCTAGCATGGCTGTCAGCAGTTTCACATTTAGTTGAAAAGATGTCTGCTCTCAACTAAGCTATTCATCTAAATGTGTGCTATACACATCCGTTCCAAAAATGATGCTGCAGATAGGAAGCATTAAAAATGACTCCACAACATAATTACAGCTGCTCTTGGTATAATGTTTCTTCACAAAGACCAACAAAGTCAGTATTCCTCATTGTATGTGGAATTCCCTTCCCCCTCTCTTATTTTATTTATTTGTTTATTTGCTAGCAGAAACCTATGAGATATTTATGGTTCTGTGGATGCATTTCAGCTTATGGGCCAGATTCTGATCTCAGTGATCTGTTCCATAGACTGCAACCACTGGAGGGTGATGTAGTTCCATGGACTTTAGCAAGCGTGGCATTCAGCACAGGGCATTGGTGCCACATTTACACTCATGGAGGATAGGTTATTATATAGACTGGAGCAGGGGGAGTGGGGGAGGTGCAGGGAAGCTGTCAGGGATAATTCTTGCAACAGATAAAAAATTTTTATAAAACTTATACTGAGTTTCCTTCCCATGTCTGCGTATCTGTGGTCTGTCTTTAATAAAATATATATTCTGCTTTATAGAGAGATACAGTGAACCACAAAGAATAATACAAAGGATGAGTCAGTGGGTGGGGGGGAAGAAGTTAAAGACAATACAACAGAAGATACATACTCTTGCTCAGATTTCTAGCCTAATCAGTAAAACTACTTGTGGAATAAGGTGCCATGCAATGTGACTTAAGGCATCAGAGTCTCGGCTTAAGTTACTGATAGCAGAAAAGCAACTATTATCAGCATTATTCACATAAACCCTGTGTTAATTGCTCACTCAAAACGTCCATTGATGTTAATGAGAGTTTTGCCTGAGTGAAGACTGTATAAGGAATGTGGATCCTAACCCATTTTGAGCCAGATTTCATGAATGGGGGCATATTTTGACAAAAAACTACAAAAACAAAGTACCTAAACGTAGGCTGTCCGAGAGAGAAGACTACTGATTTTCCTGTGTGACCAGTTGGTTTACATGAAGAAGACAATGAGAGCCCATTTACATATAAGATAAACAAAAGCCAGAGAGAAGACAGTTTAGTGATCATGCTGGGGGACAGAGTCTGCACCCAGAAAACCTGCCTGGGGTTTGAGGAACAGACAAACTACTTTGGGTAATATAAAGGGAGAAAAAGAAAAGACAACAATTATCCATCATGTAGGAGAAGTAAGGTTCAGCACCCTAGAATCCTATGAAAGTTGGATGCCCTACACTATGCAGCAGGAGATGCTGGTGACTTGATCTGGGTATGAAAGCAGCTTAGGCAAAAATTGTAACTTGCTAAAAATAAGTTTTAGTCATTAGAAAGCGTGTTTTGTTTTGTTTTGTTTGTAACCATGCCTATCTCTTTTTCTCATGCTTACTATCATTTAAATCTCTGTTATTCATTAATAAACTTACTCTTGTTTTATTACAAAACTATCTTAGTGCTTTGTATTAAAGTGAAATGTGAGTCTTCAGCTAACCTGAAACACTGATGTGTGCGCTGTCTCTTTGAAGGCAGCGAACTTAATTTCTGTAAGTGTCCAGTGAGAGGGACTGGATACTGCAGAGAGTCATCTCTGGGAGAACAGGGGTTCACTGATTGCCAGCGTACACCTTATCTTGCATGTGACAGTCTCAAAGCTCTCACTTGCTTAAGCAGAGGGGTGACACAGTGGCTTACAGTTTGGGGTGAACTGAGCAGAATGTCACAGTTCTAAAATCTCACCTTTAAATCCTAGTCCGGACAAGGTCTACGTGTACATTACAGGAGAATGGACCAATAGCAATGTCAAAAGTAAAATGTTTACTGTACTTGGTGGAACAGTGAATTATTCCTACTCTTTCAATGCCCCTGAAAAGACTAGGATTCTGGGAACATTCCTCTAGCCTTATCAAATCGAATGCATTTATTTTCTATTCACAGCCATATCAAATAAAAAAAGGAAGCATTTCCCTGTAAATGCATCAATGAGAATTATACAGTAGCATTTATTGAAGTATATAAAAAATATCGTGAGTGATATGCAGCATCCAAAGTGACTAAGTAGAGACAGCTTATTTAAAGTTTTCAATACATGAAAGAGAGAACTAATAACCACAATTTCTAATATCCTCAGATAACCATTTCTGTTGTGCAATGAAGAACAAATTCCAGATGTAGGAAAAGCATTTATAAAGTAGGCTGAATTTCTGAGGTTTACCTTTCAAGTGAACCTTTTTTGATTATCACAGCATCTCCTGAGTACAGTCTTCAGTTGCTTTAAACTTGCTGCTGCTGCTGTTTTCCATCGCTTTCTCTGCTAGAAAGGATTCTGCATTTCAAACCATATGAGTGAGAGAAATCTGAAACAGAAAACATAAAAACCTCATAGTTCCATTAATGATCTTTATATTAAACAACAACAGTACTAAAACTTCTTTTCTGCTAGGATGGCATCAGTAGGAAGTACTTGGGAAGAAAAAGCCCAACACAGTTTGTTCTACTTTGCATACTGAGGGACAATATTTAGTGAGATAAATATCAAATTTGAAGAGGAATTCTTGAAATTCCAATAAAAGGAATGCACTGGGGATGTGCCACAGAATTATCAAGAGCACAATTAAAAGGTACTTAATAAAGTCAAAAGCGGAGAAGGCATGACTCCTTAAAGTAAAATTTTATTTCCATTGACCCATCACCATCAAATTACTGTTCAATTATTGTTTACTACTAATGATTAAAAGATGAAACAAGACCATCTATTTAGCAGGAAGTTATGTGCCTATACCTGCCTCTGGCTTAAAAGAGCACGAGTAAAAATAAAAACACAACTTTGATATTTTCTCACAAGACCAATAATCTTTCTATCATTTTAAAAAAGAGCATCTGAAGGCTCTTCCATTCATTTTCTTTGCTGTCTTCATATTCTGGAACTTGCTAGTGGGTCAATATTTTATTGTTTCGTTGCCATTCCTCATACCATTTTAAACACTGAACTCTGCAGTTATTTCTAACGCAATACGGGAAATGGAATTTAGAGCAGAGGTGTTTAGTGCCTCTGTGATCATCCGCAGGTTGATGAGAGGTGCCTCCTGCTATCTGAGTGCTGCAAAGCTTGTGGGGGGTGCCTCGATCCACATGTCTCCTCAATACTAAACCTCACCAAACGGTGTGTATGTTTGGAGGGGATGGGACCATCTGACTCCTACTCCCCAAGGCCTGTTAGCATAAAGGTGGGGAAGGCATGCGGTATCAATCACTGTGGGACCCGCTGGACCTAACCTGCCTGGGCTGGTATATCAGAGCCTACTACCTCCTTGTAGGGACATGGAATCAGAGGGCAGTTTCCTTGATCCTCTCCAGGGGGTTACTTTGGGGACCTATAGTCTACTCTCTACCAGAGCTGCCCACCAACTGATTGGCACTTTCTGCTTTTAAACCCCTATTCCACCGCCACAAAACTGACAGGGCCAGGGGGCAGAAACTGCCTTACCCACAGGAACTTTTTTACTCCTTTGTCACTGGTACAGGGTTTTCACACCCCATCACCGCCTCCCTGTCAGGACAGGATAAGGTGGATATTGTGGGAGAGGTGTAATCACATTTTCCTTGTGCTGCTCGTTTCAAAATGTCGTAAATGTCTGAAAGCAGACTGTTAGTGGAGGGCTTACAGCGACAGGCTTCATTCACCAAATGCAGCGCATCTGATGGGATCAGCAGCTGCAGCTAATTAGATGTGTCAGGTGAGTTCCTAAGCACATAGATACAAAGAAGCCTTACACAATCCCTATGCTAGCCTCCAGGAACCTAAGCATTGCACTGCTCTTTAGGCTTTAGTTTTAATTTATATTTGAGTTACAGTACTTTAACCTTTGGCCTGTGGATAATTTCTCCACAAATGATTTAGGCCGCTGACTATTTCCTATGACTTACCATATATCTTTGTTTGGAAACCACCATTAAATGTAATTACTTTCCCCTGCGGCTTGCATGGGAAAGGTTCTTGTGGTAAAAGGTGCAGCTATTAAATGAGTACTGCTGCTACTAAACAAGGTCAATACTGCTGCTACTAAACATTGTTGTTTCTACTAGATAATGTGACATCAGTATTCCCAACCCGTTATTAATCAAATATACAATTTGGTTCTGATCCAAAGTCCATTGAAAGATTCCCATTGATTTCTATGGACATTTGTTCAGGCTTTGTAGTCTTATTATTTGCTTCTTGTACAGCCCATCATCATGCGCTTGACATTGCAGAAATACAAAAATCCCTGTTCCAGAGAGCTTACATCAATATCTTTCACTTTTTCTACAATCTGTGTGACTTAACTTCATAATAAGATCCCAGAATTGTCTGTCTGTCTGCATGTGTGAGGCCTAGAATGTCTGTTGAGTCAGTATGAAGCAATGGAAACTACTACAAGCAAGGCTAAGAGTTCTTTTTGTTTAGAATATCACCAGGTTCTATCATCATTTGGATTTGGGGTCTGTTCGCATATATACTGGTATACAGACACATGACTTTATGAATTACGCCCATCCAAAAGCACAGCAGCTCACACTGATTTCTGAAAATCAGAAATCAAAAGCACAGGCTTTTGGATAGTCATATTTTAAATTTATTTTATACTTAACATAAATTTCATTGAAATAATGATCTAGCACACATTTATTTTTTGGCAGGTGTTTTATAACACAGATTCTCCTCTCTAGGTATAAATTATTATGTCAATACCCATTTGGCAAACATTTTCAAATGATAGTTATCAACCTAAATCCATATTTGGGCACCTAAATTAATGGCCTGATTTTCAGAAGTCAGTGGGAGCTGCTGGGCTCTCAGCCTTTTTCTAAATCAGCAGGCCATATTTATTTAGGTACTTAAATAGGGATTTAGGTGCTTCACGTCATGCACCCAAATTTGATCATTCTCTGAATTTAGATTTTTTATGAAGCTCCTTGGGTGAAAAAAGATGGAAGAAAGAACATGAGAATACATTATCCAAGATGTCAAAGTTCTAGAGGCTTACAATACATTTGTAACAGTGTATGTAAGTTCTATGATCTGGGACTCTTTAGCTACACACTGCTAGGAACTATGGAATTTCCAAAGTGCATTAGAGCAGAAAGCCCCTTTGCAAAACTATAAAGCACACAACAACCTTCTCTACCTTCTACATACCTTGCAAGGTCTGCAGTGGTTGAAGCAAGGACTCCTGCAGTCAAGGGTCTTTGGATCAATCCTTGAATATATCTTCCTATGCATGCATCAACTTTCCCTAACACCTGTGTGTTAGGGGGCTTATTCCTTCACCCACTTACTTCCCTGGTCCTTCTCGCATGAACAGAGAGCAACAATACCCAAAGTCCAAAGGTGCAAACAATTCGACGTTTATTGGGATGAACTTCCAGCAAGCATGATTCCAGTTTCCTTCCTTAGTATCCTCCTTCCCAGCTCTGACACCACAGAGCCTTACACCTGTGTCCCTGTTCCCATTCCTGCCCTTAGCCAAACATGATTCCAATTTCCCCACCCCCATTCCCTGTTCCTATCCCCCCCACACCAACCAACCCACCCACCCACTCACTCACTTCCTGATTGACTGCAGACTATATAGTAAAACTTGAGTTTGGCTTAGCTATACCTTAACCAATCATTTTCCTGAAATTTAACTAACCAATCCTAACATATTGTAACATGATTATGTAACCAATTATATCCCACCACCTTAATTAGTTTACACCCAGCAAAATTAATTATACAGCAGACAGGAACAATCACAGAACCAGACAGAGATTATACAGACAAACAATAGGGAAATGGGGACCACAGTGATAGAACAATAAGGATTTCACATCCCAGCTATTGATAAGTGAGTTCTTGCCAGACAGGATGCTATCAAACTAAGTTTCCTTTTACGTTTTCTAGGCACTTCCCTTTCTCTGGAGGTGATAGGCACTATCAGGACAGGATTGTATTCCTAACAGCCCAATAGCACCTTCTTTCAATGTGACTAGTTTGGAATGTGAGGATGTGACCGGTCACTTCCGAGCTTATGGCTGCCTCTGTTGCTTAGCCAAAGGCCTTGGCCTAAGAACAGGGCCTCAGACTGTCACAGTAAGAGAAGGCCCTTACACCAGCGGACAGTGATCTTGATTCTTTCCTTTAAATCTCTATAACTAGACAAGTGATAAGAATACACCTAAATTCTTAGAATCTAGGCCTTTACAGACAGGCCTGAATATCTATATCCTAACACTGTGCACTGTACAAAGAGTGAGGCAGCCTTCCCTAGCCCATTCACACCTTACAAGTTCCATAGGGGGTGTGAAGCCATTGGCACGGTCCCTGTACATGTTTAAATATTGAACAGTAGACCCTCCCAGCCCCTTCAGTACATTTTCCACCATGTAGCAAAGTTAGCTTCATACCTATGCTCAGAGATGCATTTCTTAGTTGCACAATTTATGAATTGAATGAAAAGTTCATTGTAAAACGCACTTGCATTTACAGTGCATGCAGTTCCTTAGACTCATGACAGTTGTTTGTTCTATGTTTGCTACATAAGCGTTAAAAAGGGGCATGCTATTTGTTTTGGGGGGATGGGGGGGTAAAATTATACACTTTCTTTTTACTCAAAGGCTGCTCATACTCTTCCTCCCCCCCACCCAATTTTTTTTTACCTCGAAAATTTCAACACAAAAGTTGATCATCTGAGAAACTTTTCAGTGACTGGAAATGAGAGGTTAAAATGGAAATTCCTATGCAACCTTAATAGCAACAGTCACTGCTGCTCCTGCTGTAAATGTTGACTTGTACTTTACATTCTGCTTTGTGTAACAATCCAGGAGGGGGAACTAGAAAGTATATTCTGTCAGGCAGTTTAGGGAGAAAGTTCAGATTTGTGTAACTATGAAGGGTAGATGATCGGGGAGGAAACCCCATGAGGTATGCATTCCTTAACCCCTTAGCTCATGGCATTCCATGCTGGAACATTCTCTAGGTAAGTGTGTATCTAGAAGAGATGTGTCCCCTCTTATCTTTTCTGACATGTTCAACTGACATTTTGAGGACACCCTGCCACAGGCCCACACAAATATATAGTGACATGGGGGGATAGTTTGTAAAGTTTTCTGCATTGTTCAGTAATTTGGAGATGGGAGTAAGGGTAATATAGGAAATGGGATTCATGAGCAGGGTTCAATCCCTAGCTTTGCCACAGAATTCCTGGGTTACCTTGGGCAAACCATTACATTTCTCTGTACCTCACTTCCCAGTCTCTTCCTCCCACACTTTTTCCGTTTTGTCTATGTAAGAACTTAAGAGCAGAGACTATCACACTATTTGTACGACATCTAGTACAATGAAGACCCGACATTGATCGGGGCTCCACGTGTCATGGTAATAGAAAAATAATACATCTGAGAATTATTGTTTTTAATTTTGTTCTGGGGAATGGAAGAAGTATATTTTTTTCCAGTATGGATGTTATATTTTTAATATGAAGACTGCGGCTATCACAGGCAAAGGGAGTGCTGAGGAAGTATCAGCAAAGGAATCAGAAGGTCCTTGAGCCCATAGCAAATTCCAGTCAATGAGCTAACAGTTAAATGTCTTGGTGGTCTCCAGGAAGAGAGGGAATCTGCAGGCCATATTCAGAGTGCTACAGGAATTGTGAAACATCCTTCACAGCAGACACATCTCTTGGTCCTGTCAAGCAGTTACTGAAACCACAAAGCTGTCTCCAACTCCCATATTTTTAGTCTTTTTCCACCGAGCTCCAACTGACTCACCTCTCAGATGGTGAAACCTGCCAGACTACTTGACTTTAATGGAAGCTTTCTGAACTGCTTCAGAAACAACTGCTGAGAATGTTTAGTAACTACCACACTCCCTCCTTTAGATATCTGCAGGCCTTTGTAACTATATTAGCCTACCCAGCTCTGTACATGTGCAGAGACAGAGTATTCAAATAAAATCCATGACTCTTCCCCACTGCTTTTCTCCCTTTCCTTTGACTTTTTAAAAAAAGAAATTAAATAACTATATTGTTATTCTACTATTACTAGAAATTATTTATTTAAAAAGATCGGCTTAATAAAGAAAAAAAAATCCATCTAGCCCCTGTGTTTTTAAGATGCAGCAATTGCTGATAGAGCAAATTTAACAGCTGAGAAACACTTAAGGACAAACACCTGAGTATGTGGAAAGCAACAAACATGCTTAAGATAGAGGGAACAATATAATTTGCTAACACCATTTATGATGGTATTCATCAATGGTGGTTATAGATCAAAATTGAGCTTACCCTCTATAATACAACAAAAGATAGAATCACTCGTCCACCATACTTTTGGCCTTTCTTTGTTTGTGAAGCATTCCACATACTGACATGTTTGCTACAGTGTATCTTACTGGGACCAGATCATGTCCCATCCTGTGCACTAAAGCAAAGGTGTAAAGGGGTATAAGTGTGTCATAGTCTCCCTCCCTTTTGGGTTACTCCTGGGGCACAGAACACCACATGGCCCCTAACTCTGGGCTTGTAACAAAGCCACGACTAAGCCCTTGGTTTTTATCTAAATAAAGCAATCTCATCTTTACAAATACATCATTGAGATGTTCTGTCTTGCAGCTTTCTCTCATGGAGACATGGTCTGCTTATTCTGTGATACAGTATGAGCATCGTCTGAAATACTGTGGGCAGATCCTCAGTTGGTATAAACTGTCATAGCTCTAACAACTTCAGAGCTATGCCAATTTACACCCACTGCTGCTATGTGCCTCTGTCTGCTTCGCTGCATAGATTAGAGCATTGTATTTTGGGACATTAAAAAGCATTCTCTCCTTGAATGAGTTGCATGGGCTGACGAGAAAACAAACTAGGTCTCTCTTAACATGGGATTGTGAGGACACTTAAAAGCTGCTACATTTGACAGCATTCAAAAATCTATTTTTAAATTGCAATGTAACAATTTTAGGGAGTACATGTTGGGTTTGTTTTCAGTGGTGCCAAGGAAACTCAGCAACATTACATATTGCCTCCTTCAGGTAGAAGGAGAGGAGATCATCTCTGAATTTTTTTCTATTGAAAACACAATGGTGCCACTATTTTTAATTTTTTTAAATTAAAAAAAAATATGGCAAAATATGGCAAGAAATGGGTACCATGCTCTTCCCTTAGGTAATAGCACAAACATAACCAAAGTTTGCAGCAGTAAATACCTTTACAACGTGGGTTGTTATGTCCACAACCTGCACTAGTGTATTAGGTATGGTGGCAGGTCAAACAAAAAGTAAACACCACACACATGGAGTTTGTTTATCTATAAAGGAAAACCCTCCTGTAGCCTGGGGCTTTGTTTCAGTTCACTGAACAAGGCAATACAAAGTAATTACAGTGTTTTCTTGGAAATTGTTTTAGAGCCTCCTTAGAGGGTTCTGCTTCAAAACCATTCCAAAAGACAACAAAGAAAGTGGGTTCAGAAACACAACCTGTTTCTTTTCAGTTCTCTACTCATAGGAAGACAGGGCAGGATTTATATGATCTCTTATCTCCAAGGATTACAGTTTGGGAGCCAGTGAATGCCTGAATTCCTGAGAAAAGCCTGCTGGAAACTACTCTGAGCCAGCCTTGTACCTCACCACTGAGGGAGATCAGCCCTATGCTATTAAATGGAATCTTGAGCTGTAGAGGTATGGATTTCCCATGGCCTCAGACTATCTCCTGAAGACAACCTCCTCTCTCTCAGTGATCCAATTCCCTTGCCCCTGAGGTATGTTTCAAGAGGCAAAACCTGGAATAGGCTACTTCCAGGCCAAGAATATTCCCTCACAAGTCTCAAAGGCCTGTTACACTCCTGTTGTGGGGATGCTGTGAAAATAATTGTCTATGGAGAATTTGACTTGGGCAAGCCATTTTACACATTTCTTTCCCACCATTTCTGAACTGCACAGCATCTCTGTCTCCTAGCTCATTCAAGCCATCATGAGCACTCGATTTATTGTATGTTAAAGTACCAGTCAGATAAAAAGAGTTTAAGGTATGTTCTATACCAAGGAGTCAAGTGTCACCTTTCTAGTTCCATCCCATCTTGCCAAGATTCATTTCAACACTCTCGCTCCTGGAAAAGCTAACCAGATAGGTATGCACAAATTAAGTTGGCATTTCTTTTATCCTTATAGCTGCAGAACACTGCTGTTCAACCTGAGCAGTGAAGAATGGTATCTGGCAGACATAGCAACCTCAGGAAAGAATGAAAAAGCTTAGTCTACTACTGAGCAGTTCAGAAAAACTGAAGTGGTGAAAGGTCACACAGTCAATTGTGGGCTAGAGTCTCATTTTGAACTGTACCCATTCAGCTCCACAATAATCCTCTGCAAAGCCAAAGTGGCCACTCAGAGCCTTGCTGAAGAATTCCAAATACTGAACTCAGTGAATAAGATAGTGAAATACATATCTAGCCCCCAATTTAAAAAATCTCATGAATAGTGCAGGTCCAGTGAGCTGCTCAGTGGAAAAAAATCATTTATTGTTTCTGTCCCAGTAACCACGAGGTCTATAAATACCAAGTTGTTGCACCTGACAAAACCCTGCATTCTTTGCACTGTCAGGTCTATAGAACAGTAGAAACTATGCAATCAGGTTTCCTAATCATGATGTCTTATCTTGGAGCGGAGCAGTGTTCCAGAGGAGAGGCTTTTCAGTTTATCTGAAGATATCTCGGCCAAGTGTCATTACAGGTTTCTCCCAGATAGCAGAGAGCTTGTGTTTTTGAAATACAATCAGCCCAAAATAATTAAATAAGTATTAAGTATGAAATGTCTGAATTTATTGTGAGACTGATGTTATGTACAAATGCTTACTAATATTTTGCAAAAGATACCTGCTTATTCGAAGTATGCACAGTATTGAGTTTGAATTAAGCAGCACTCTAAAAACAACCACACTCTTTAGGTAAGAGTATAATGTTATTTTTAATATTCTGCAAAGCTCAAGAATAGATTTTTAGAAGAATCCAGCCGCTAGATATTTCACTTCAAAAGAGTTCTCTATTAAGTACGCTAAAATGACAGATGATTCTAAAAATAAGAGAGACTCATCTCATTCCTGATAAATAATTTTTGTGTTCTTGACATATACACATTTTATAATGATACTGAAATCCAACCCTGCTGCTAATTTCCAGTTTTGGTGAATTTTGTTTCTTGAAGAAACAAAAATTCTAGGGCTGTTGATTAATCACAGTTAACTCAAATGAGTAACTCAAAAAATCAATCGTGATTAATTGCAGCTTTAATAGCACTGTTAAACAATAGGGTACCAATTGACATTTATTAAATATTTTTGATGTTTTTCTACATTTTCATATATACTGATTTCAATTACAACACAGCATACATAGTTTATATTATTTTTGATGATAATTTCTACAGTGCAAATATTTGTAAACAAAAGAAATAATATTTTTCAATTCACCTCATACAAGTACTGTAATGCAATCTCACTGTCATTAAAGTACAACTTACAAATGTAGGGTTTTTTTGTTACGTAACTGCACTAAAAAAACCCAAAACATTGTAGAACTTTAGAGCCTACAAGTCCACTCAGTCCTACTTCTTGTTCAGCCTATTGCTCAGACAAACAAGCTTGTTTACATTTACAGTAGATAATGCTGCCCTCTTCTTATTTACAGTGTCACCAGAAAGTGAGAACATTTACATGGCACTTTTGTAGCTGGCATTGCAAGGCATTTACCTACCAGACTGTAAAACATTCGTACGTCTCTTCATGCTTCAGCCACCATTCCAGAGGACATCTTCCATGCTGATGACACTCGTTAAAAATAATTTGTTAATTAAATTTGTGACTGAACTCCTTGGGGGAGAATTGTATGTCCCCTGCTCTGTTTTATCCACATTCTGCCATATATTTCATGTTATAGCAGTCTTGGATGACAACCCAGCACATAGAAATCATAGAATATCGGGGTTGGAAGGGACCTCAGGAGGTCATCTAGTCCAACCCCCTGCTCAAAGCAGGACCAATCCCCAATTTTTGCCCCAGGTCCCTAAATGGCCCCCTCAAGGATTGAACTCACAACCCTGCGTGTAGCAGGCCAATGCTCAAACCACACCTGTTCATTTTAAGAACACTTTCACTGCAGATTTCACAAAACACAAAGAAGATATCAATGTGCTATTTCTAAAGATAGCTACAGCACTCAATCCAAGGTTTAAGACTCTGAAGTGCCTTCCAAAATCTGAGTGGGACAAGTTGAGGAGCATGCTTTCAGAAGTCTTAAAAGAGCAAAACTCCGATGCATAAGCTACAGAAACCAAACCACCAAAAAAGAAAATCAACCTTCTGCTGGTGGCATCTGACTCAGATAATGAAAATGAACATGCGTCGGCCCTCATTGCTTTGGATTCTTATCAAGCAGAGCCCATCATCAGCATGGACGCATGGCCTCTGGAATGGTAGTTGAAGCATGAAGGGACATATGAATCTTTAGCGCATCTGGCACGTAAATATCTTGCAATGCCAGCTACAACCAGTGCCATACAAACGCCTGTTCTCACTTTCAGGTGACACTGTAAATAAGAAGAGGGCAGCATTATCTACTGAAAATTGTAACCAGCCTTCTTTGTCTGAATGATTGGCTGACCAAGAAGTAGGACTGAGTGGTCTTGTAGGCTCTAAAATTTTACATTGTTTTATTTATGAATGCAGATTTTTTGTACATAATTCTACCTTTGTAAGTTCAACTTTCATGATAAAGAGTTTGCACTACAATACTTGTATGAGGTGAATTGAAAAATACAATTATTTTTATTTTTTACAGTGCAAATATTAGTAATAAAAATAAATATAAAGTGAGCACTGTACACTTTGTATTTTGTGTTGTAATTGAAATTAATATATTTTAAAATGTAGTAAACATCCAAAATATTTAAAATAAATAGTATTTTATGTTGTTTAACAACACGATTAATTGCTCAATTAATCACAATTAATTTTTTAATCACACGATTAATCGCGATTAATTTTCTTAATCGCTTGACATCCCTAATTTATATTGAATAATTTTGAAATAGGGTAACTGGTAATATGGGTTCTGAGTCTACTTTTACACCATTGTCGATCAGGTATTGATTTGATATAAAACAAGTATAAAGGATAAAAGAATCAGGGACATGGACTTTATAATCCTTATCTTCTAGCAGTATCCTATCTTTCTGTGTACTTTTCTTGGAGGAAGATGCCATCACTTGAGAAACTTAAAACTACTGGACAAAGCACTAGAAAATAAAATGTAGGAAGTGCTTTGGAAAAATGGACAGACTAAAAGACTTAGCATTGTCATTTTTAATATCTGAGTCTGTGGCTCATGGTCATTAACATCTGTTTTAAGGAAAATGTAATTTTAGATAGTACAGGATATTTAGAGAGGTACTTAGGAAAAATTCATGAAAAATTAAAAATAATTTCATGAAATAAAAATGGAACACTGAATAGATAGCCCAGGAAAAACTAAAATAATTAGACATAAAATGATGGAGAGAGGGAAAGAAGTCATCAAATTGTGAAATTACTTGACCCAAGTTAATAATTTTTACATTACAATTAAATGCACATGGTCTATAGGAGATATTGTCTAGATGTTCAGATATACATTCTTTTGAAGTTGCTACATAGAAGAGCAACAAATCTCAGAGATCAGTTCTCTTTTTTAAAAAAATAATCTGAGCCAAAAATGATGCATTGTTTCCTACTTGGACTAGTTTAGCAATATAACTGATAACTATTATAGTAAGCGGTATGAATGGTTACAGGGTTACAGTTAATTTCTGTTACTCATCCAAAATTGGAGAAGAAATGGCCTGTTATGGATAATTTTGTATGGGAACCAATTCTTATACCCCTTCTCACACAGTACTGACAACCACCAAAATTCAAACATCAGGAGTCAGACCTCCTGCCCCATAAAATCATGAGATTTTAAAAGAAGATTATATTGTGTGTTCTGATCTGTCTTCTCATTTCTGAACTCACCTTGTCCATCCCCTGGTGTATGTGACAATTATAGTGCTGCCAACTTTTATGAATATGTGGTGAGGAATATGATTTTGGTCCCCCACTGCAAGAACTTGTGCTAGAAGCCCCAGCTGAAAGCAAATCACACAAATATATATAAAGTGTTGCCTGCTGGTAGAGAGAGTTTTCAACTTTTTGCCCAACCCAAAAATTCCAGTTTATTAAAGCTGTTGCCCCCCCACCCCATCTGTTCATAACCCAGTGGTGAATATGAGAGACAAAGCTAGGACTCAAGCTATATGAAAGCCAGTTTGATTGTATATGTAGTTTTCTTTATTAAACTCCACCTCCCATTAGAAAGGTATGCTATTCCATGTGTCATAACTTTTTAAAGCAACCTATCAAGTTACATATGACCCCAGGATATCTTTTACTGTACAGTACTCCTAGTTCAATGCCCCAACCCCCCTAAGAAGTTACATATGACCCCAGGCTCCTATAGTTATTTTCTGTGAATGAAATACACCCTTGCACAGAGGGCCAGCCTGAGGCACTAAGAAACATATGAGAAGCAATCTTCTGTATAAATAAGATGAACCCCAAACCCTTGGGGAAAGGAGTACTTGTAGCACCTTAGAGACTAACCAATTTATTTGAGCATAAGCTTTCGTGAGCTACAGCTCACTTCATCGGATGCATACTGTGGAAGGTGTAGAAGATCTTTTTATACACACAAAGCATGAAAAAATACCTCCCCCCACCCCACTCTCCTGCTGGTAATAGCTTATCTAAAGTGATCACTCTCCTTACAATGTGTATGATAATCAAGTTGGGACATTTCCAGCACAAATCCAGGTTTTCTCCCCCCGCCCCGCTCCCTCCCCCCCACACACAAACCCACTCTCCTGCTGGTAATAGCTTATCTAAAGTGACCATTCTGGTCACTTTAGATAAGCTATTACCAGCAGGAGAGTGGGTTTGGGGGGGGGGGGGGGAGAAAACCTGGATTTGTGCTGGAAATGGCCCAACTTGATTATCATACACATTGTAAGGAGAGTGATCACTTTAGATAAGCTGTTACCAGCAGGAGAGTGGGGTGGGGGGAGGTATTTTTTCATGCTTTGTGTGTATAAAAAGATCTTCTACACTTTCCACAGTATGCATCCCATGAAGTGAGCTGTAGCTCACGAAAGCTCATGCTCAAATAAATTGGTTAGTCCCTAAAGTGCCACAAGTCCTCCTTTTCTCTTTGCGAATACAGACTAACACTGCTGTTACTCTGAAACCCTTGGGGATTATAATCACCCACTCCTCTCTCTGTGGAGTGGTCCATGATTGTTCCTGAATATTCGTTGTTTTGCTTTAGCTTTTGACTGTTCAGTTTTATATTTTGCTTTTCTGTGCTATAGGTCATTCTCAGGGTTGTAATGTATTTTTATACTTTGCTTAAAAGAAGCTGAGCATTACTGGTGGGTGTTACTTCAATGGGTATTGAAGATGGTTAATGGAAACAAAGATGCAATTACTCCTTAATTGTCATTGCTTCTGCTGTTTCTCTTAACCACGGATATGTCAGCATTGTTTCTGGAGTATCTATTGTTGCCTCTGCAGTGGCACGAGCACCACTAATGAATCCCCTTGGGTTTTTTGCCGGTAGTGTACTTGTGTCATAGTTTCTGGGGCTTTGTGGATTGCTCATTTTAATAGATCACAGAGTTCAAATATTGTCATAAAATTCAGTCATATTTAATGCTTGACATAATCATGATCGTGTTACATGAGCCTCCACACAGGGGAGGCAAAAGGTGGGCGGGGGCGGGGGGGCAGCAGAGGTAGAGTGGCAGGCCTAATTATGAGCTCGCTGGTGCAAGTAACACAGAATTTATAAGACATTAAGTAGGATCAGACCCCACAGGTGCCAGAGTGCTCAGCCTTGGCAAAGAGAAACTGCAGAATCAAGAATGACAGATTAAAAGAGCCCTAAATATAGTTAAATGATTTATTATTGTGACCAGACAGCCCCTGCCCTTCATTCATGTTGTGCAACTCTAATGACATCAGTGGGAGCTTTACTGTTGTTCAAGGTCAATATACTGACCTTCCTCTGTAAATACAGCTCTGCAGGGCTCAAATCACCTAACAGTCCTTTGCAGACTTGGGCCAGAACCTCAGCTGGTGTGATTCAGTGCAGGTCAACCAAAAACAGTGGAGCTATGTCAATTTACACTAGTTGACAATCTGACCCTTGGTGTCACAAAAGGCCAATCCTGAAAGGTGCTGAGAGTGTTCTAATGGGCAGTGGGACTGGAATGCATTAAGCCCCTCAAAGGATTGGAGTAAAATATCAGTTTCTTGCCATTGTTCTTTAACCCAGCCTCCTTATAAAGGGATAGCTGTGTGCTGTAGGAGATGCCAACAATTAGCAATAGATACATGCTGGGCACAATAAAGGGAATTCTATTTTTAAGCACACTTAAGTTGAAAAATATTGACCTATTGTATATCTCAGACGTTGTTTTTTTTACTTCACATGATTAAAAAGGCCTCTGCCCATTTGTAGCTATGTATTCAACACACGACTAGCAGCTAAAAAGCAAGGCAAGATGATTTAAAGGTTGATAGGGATTGCAAATTGCATTCCACTTTTTATTATATGTTTTAAAATAACTAAGTATAACGAAAAAATAGTTGATGGCAAAGGAGGGCTTTGGAAAAGTTTATCAGTTATTATTTTTCTCTTTGTGTTCATGCAGGATTGACTTATTGCCAAGACAAGTTATTTAAGATGAATAAAACTGTTTAAACATGTACACAAGTGGTATCGAATGAGTAAAATCCAATCCCTTTTGAGTTTACTGTCATGTTTGTGTCAGCCTCACATCGCAGCAACCTAGACTGCTGGTTATTCTCCTTTCAGCTTCTGACACTGTACCTGAATGATGGAAAATATAATAGAGGTTGAAATGTGCTGTGGTGTGGCATCCAGCATACTGTGCGAATGTTAGTGTCTGACAATTGCTAACACATTACCAGCTCTTCACAGAGCTCACTTAATATTCTGGGTTGTAAACTATTAGGCGCAGTGATTTATTTGAGTTTCCTTTTTTGATTTGTTTTCAAGCACAACACAAGTAGTTATAGTACTTTCTTTGTCTCTGTCACG
This sequence comes from Eretmochelys imbricata, assembly GCF_965152235.1. Taxonomy (NCBI): domain Eukaryota; kingdom Metazoa; phylum Chordata; order Testudines; family Cheloniidae; genus Eretmochelys; species Eretmochelys imbricata. The sequence continues at coordinate 173,499,563 of NC_135573.1, forward strand.
AGGGATTTCACTCACCACTGGTCTGGCACCTCTTCCTGGTCCCTCTGGGGATTAGCTCTCAAGCTCGATGTCCCCTTCCATGGTTGGAATGCTATGGCTCCGAATCTCTCTCTGGTCTGCAACCCCTCTCTCACTCCAGGAAATGCAGTGTCTTCTTTGTGACTTAGCCTTCAGTGTAGGTCACTCAGCATTCTCCCTTCCAGGTACAGTCCTTCAAATGCTCTCTTACTCCCACCGTGACTTAGGCAGTCTTAAAGTTCGCTGCCTTCTCAGGGGCTGGTAGGGGAAACTGGGCCTGTCCTCTACTCCAGATTCCAGTGTAGGGATCCTCAATCCAGAAATTCTTGGCTTTCGTGGGGGCCGACTCTACCGTTTTTGCTGCCCCAAGCAGGATGGCGCTGATTTGCTGCCGTGGCAGCCTGCAGACTAAAGCTGCAGCTGAATTGCTGCTGCAGCAGCCTGAGGAAATAGGCTGCTGCCGAATTGCCGCTGCCACGGAAAGACAAGACACCGCCTTGATGGCACATGGACTGCCGCCCCTTTCACAGTGCCGCCCCAAGCACCTGCTTGGAATGCTGGTGCCTGGAGCCAGCCCTGGCTTTCATCTCCCAGCCCTCGCTGATCCTTCCATGGACTGCTTCCTACCATTCTGATTCCGCTCCTCTCTCTGGATGTACCAGCTCCTAACTTTCCTCCCTCTTCCCAGGGAGTGACTGCCCTTTCCCAGCAGCAACCCCTTTCTGTTGCCAGCTACCTGGCTTTATAACCCCCATCCATTCCTGCTCAGGTGAGCCTATTTTCAATTAGTTCCCAACTCCATGCCTCCTCCCTCAGGTGCAGCCTGTGGAGTTAATTGGCCGTCCTAGCCATTTTAACCCCTGTCAGTCCTGTGTGGGCTGGACACCCCATTACAGTCTCCCTATCGCTAAGTCTATTGGTGATATATTTATCAGGACATGTTTGCAATCTTTTAACATGAATACTCTGAAAAGTTTATTCAGCAACTTGGTTATTGTCACATCCTCTGAGCCCTACCCTCATTCCTTCCATTTCATTACATGTACCTAAAGCACTTAATACTCCTCATTCTTGGTTAAAATTCTGTCTACCAAAGAAGTAAGGTACATTATATGAGGACGTAGTAGGCAACATGCCATGTGATTCTTGGTATCCTTGAAATAACTTGCTTGTGAGAAGTGTCCAGATACTGTTATAATTAGCACTGATTTAAGAACTTAGAGAGACACCACTACTTGCTTATTAATATATATCCCGAAGGACATTACTGACCATTCTTCATGGTTAAATATATCAAATCTGGCTCAATTCTGGTCTTGTTGCTCTGCTTTGGGTGACACCACTCTGTTTCCTCTTCTCTCAGAACACTTCTGGTCAGGTCCCGCTTTTCCTCGGCAAGCCCAATCTGATCTAACTTTGTTCAGCGCAGCTCCAACTTGCAGCTCAGTCTCTTACTTCAGTAGTTGCTATTCTGGAGAAGAACAGAAAAGTAAAATAAAAAAAATTAATTTAAAAAAGATAGAACTTGCTCTATACTTTGGTGTAGTATTGTAACTCAGCAACTTTTTAGTGCTAACTGGAAAGGGGCATATAGGTGTTCACAGGGGTTTCAGGAATCTCCTGACTCTGTTCTGTACTTTCTAGTTCACTAAAGAATGTCATGTGAGATCTCAAATAAAAGCCAGCGTCACACTGGTCATCAATATCATTGCAAAACATATATATGGATGTTGTGTAAGGATTCATAGGTGAAAAGAGACCATTGTCACCATCTATATATAGTACAGGTCACAGAACGTTCCCAAAATAATTCCTGGTGCATATCTTTCAGAAGAAAAAACCCAGTCTTGATTTGTCAGTGATGAAGAATCTACCATGATCCCTTGGTAAATTGTTCCCATGGTTAACTACCCTCATTGTTAAAAAATGTATGCCTGGTTGCCTGCCTGGGAAGTAGAGCCTGTGTTGCTAGACACTGATAGTTTCCAGGAGCTGATCCACAGAAGGCACAGCCAAGACTTCCTCACACCAATCACAGAGGGTGGTGAGGACCCTTACAACCCTGGCTACCCTTGGGGAGCCTCACACGTATTACTAGTTGCCTTCCATTTGAAGGACTCAAATTTCTTTCAGGCTTTTATCAAATATGATGAACAGTTTGTGTAGCAACAATACACTCCTAAACCAATACTAAGGTGAAGTGAACAAAAAATAACCTATTGTCAAAGATTTTCATTTGAAATTCCACCTAAAAACCCAACAATCCCTTTATCACTTTGCAGATGGATTTTAATACACATTCCTTTCCATTTCTGCCTTTCACCAATAGATGGCACCACATTTTTCTTCTGTAGAGTTTCTTTAACAAGGGGTCCTGTTGCCCCTATGGCAATCTAATAATCACCATGCATATGTAATTGTAAACTAGCTACAAACAGATGATGTATATGAGTTTGTGTCTGGTAATACATCCAAGTCAGTATCGAAGAGGTTTGCCCAGTGGCTAATTAGTGATTGTCATGGTTGTTTTGAAATTAAGAGGTTTTGTACAGCATTCTGGAGCCACAACACACATTAAATTTTACTTACCAGCTGATTCTCACCTCGTCATTTCCTCCAACTCTAACAGCTCATGCTTCAAGTACATAAAAGGTTGTTACAAGGAGGAGGGAGAAAAATTGTTCTTAACCTCTGAGGAGAAGACAAGAAGCAATGGGCTTAAATTGCAGGAAAGGAGGTTTAGGTTGGACATTAGGAAAATCTTCCTTACTGTCAGGGTGGTTAAGCACTGGAATAAATTGCTGAGGGAGGTTGTGGAATCTCCATCATTGGAGATTTTTAAGAGCAGGTTAGACAAACACCTGTCAGGAATGGTCTAGAACAGTGGTTCTCAAACTTTAGTATTGGTGACCCCTTTCGCACAGCAGATCTATGAGTGCAACCCCCCCCCCATAAATTAAAACCACATTTTTTTATATTTAACCCTGTTATAAATGCTGGAGGCAAAGCAGGGTTTGGAGCTGGATGCTGATAGCTCGTGACCCCACACATAATAACCTTACAACCCCGTGAGGGGTCATGACCCCCAGTTTGAGAACCCCTGGTCTAGATAATATAGTCATGCCTTGAGTGCAGGGGCCTGGACTAGATGACCTCTCGAGGTCCCTTCCAATTTTATGATTCCCTACATAGGCCATGGCTTATACCTAGGGAAACCCCATCCGTTCTCTAAGTAACATGAGCTTGAGACACCTGAACAGTAAGTGCAGTGTCTCACTAGCAAGGCAAGAGCCTTTCCTCAGGGGTGACAGTAAGGCGACTGACTTACCGGTACGCTGGGGCCAGCTTTGGCCCCCAGAAGGGGCAGGGCTGAGGGGGTCAGAGCCAGCCCCAGCCCACCCTGTAAGGTAAGTGCTCCCGCTTCTCCTCCCCCGTCCCTCACTGGGGTAGCAGCAGCAACCCAGGGCTCCCGGGACTATTTAAAGGGCTCGGGACTCCACTACTTCTACTGCCCCGGTCCTTTAATTAGCTGTCAGAGACCTGGGGAAGGGGCGGGGCTCCAGTGGCTATTTAAAGGACTTGGGCGTCAGAGGCAGCTGGAGCCCCAGCCCTTTAAATAGCTCCTGGAGCCCCCATTACTCCAGGGCTATTTAAGGGGCCTGCGGCTCCCCTGCTTCTACCGCCCCAGTCCTTTAAATAGCCCCTGGAGCCCTGGAGTAGCGGCGGCGGGGCTGCGGTGGCTATTTAAAGGGCCGGGGCGGCAGAAGCAGGGGAGCCCCAGGCCCTTTAAATAGCCGCCGGAGCCCCGCAGCTGCTACCCCAGGGCTCTAGCAGCGAGGCTCTGGAGGCAATTTAAAGGGCCTGGGGCTCCAGCCACTGCTGGGAGCCCCAGGCCCTTTAAATTGCCTCCTGGGGAAGCCAGGCTGCCCCAGTACGGTGCAACGGCTCTTGCCGATATGCTATACCGGGGCGTACCGGCTTACTTTCACCTCTGCCTTTCCTGCTCTCTCTGCTGTAGTTTGCTGGAGGCAGGCTGCCTCCATCCCTGTCTGAGGGATTTGGAGGGGCAGTGGCCAACCAGCCTGCTTCTGTTCTCCACAAATCTTCAGGGATCTCCAGTGGCCATACTCAAGGTGCTACACCATGCATCCTCTATGGCTTCTAGAAGAAGCAGCCAGTGGGGATCTCTGGAGAACCACTGATTGCCTATCTCTGGAACAAAGGATAGGAAAGCCCATGAATGACTCCAATCCCTTCACCCACATCATCAATAGTAAATTTCTGGAAAACAAAAGGAACAGCTGAGTGTAGGGGGTGAGGCGTTGAGTGCGGCACCTGAATATTCTGGAAATTTCTGTGAATACTATTCCAAACATTTGGATTTTTCACTTGGGTTGCAGATCCCTAGTGCAGCATTGTAGAGAAGTTAGTTTTCTTGTGCTTGTATTAGTTTACTGTTGGAACCATGTAAACGAGGAGAATAACTTGCAGCCAGACATGTAATCAAATAACATTTGGAGAAGGATGATGTTTTCTATTGTCTGTGGCCTTTTTGATTCATGCAATATTAATGTGCCTTTTTGGCTTCCTCCTGTGTGGAAGACACTTCCTCCTGCTCAATGTAGTTTGATGTTTGACAATGACTTCATATTCACAAGGCAAACAGACAGACTTCTGTACACACAGCTTGCGGCAAGAAAACACATTTTCTTCCTACCTACAATATTTGCAGTAAGGGGGTGGGGGGTGTGATGCAGTGCCTCCAATACCAACCTAAAACAAACCTAAACAATTTCTTTTCATGGACACACTTATTTTAAGGTTACATTATCACAAGACAACTGAGATTTTTTGAAAAAAATCCAAAGCAAACATAGGAGTACACAAGTCGTCTAAGTTCTTAATGAAAACAAAACAAAGATGAAATACATAGAACTATAATATATTCACACTGAAACACCCACAACTCATGGACCAAATTCAGCCCATACTAGGGAAATGATAGCAACAACTGGGGAATGTGAAAGAAAGATGTTACACTTTAATCACTTCTAGAAGCTTTCATTAACCTTTTTGCAGGTGCCAAAGTTTCTGTTTGAAAGGGTGAACGCAACACTCAGCCTACATTACACATAAACGTCATTGGGGTAGCACAGAGTAAATACCAGGACTTCACCCACTGCTGGCAGCCATTAGAAGAAAACTATCCCTCATTAATAAGATTGCACATTATTTTTTGTCATTCCCACTGTCATTTGTAAATACAATTAAGATTAGATCTGCAAAGATGTATGCACATGTTCAACATTGTGCACTGTGAGTACTCCCATGGGAGCCAAGATTTCACCCCAAGTGCATAAAAATAAGCACATGCATAAGTCTTCACAGGATCAGGGCCTTAAAAACACAAGCATACTTCAAAACCACAGTGAGTGTTCAGGACAGATTCTGCCACTCTTTATTTCTACATCTGCAGCTCATGGGTTTGGGAACATTGTTGAAGGCAAAAAACTGGGAAGTGTTAAAAGCTCCCAGAATCCTCATGCCAGGAGGAGGGGATGCATAGAAAGTCCTCACTGGGAAAGTTAAAGGGCAATCTATTTGCCTGCTGACCATTCCTTTTAGTATGAGGCAGAGATTTTTATTTCAGGCCTGCAGTAGTTTTCTGTTAACTTTTCAGGCTCTTCTGGTTTATTTTGCATTTTCTGTGAATAATTATGTTATTCCTTCCTGCTCCCCAAAAATGGGGGTGAGGAGAAGGGATGGGAAGTTCCTTCTGGCAGGGTTTCTGGGAATTTAAATAAAACAACAACCATTGCTTTTGTATTTATATTCCTTCTGAATTCTCTGTCGGGGACTTTTCTGTGGGAGGTGGAATCTCCGTTTCCCTTTATGGTGGGTGGCTGAGACATCCTCGTATGGTATGTTGTCACTAGGTTATGGCTCACTTACCCCCTGTGCCTTCCTACTTTTGCTAAACCTAATCAGTTCCCTATTACATCAGTTTCCTCCACGTAGTCACCCCCTCTCCTCCAATGGAAGTATGGTGAGCAAGAAAGTGTCAGGAGCAGGATTTCCTGACACCTTTTGAGACTCCTCATCCCTTCACTCAAGCCAGGGAAGTCCTCACATCTTACAGCCAGCCCCATAATGTACAGACAGAGGGGCTGGAAGCAGCCTGCCTGTCTCAGGAGGCCAAGACTTTCTTGTTCAACTGCACCAGCTACCCCATACAGATTGCTCAAGGCATGCCTAGAAGAGGGGCAGGAATGGCTCTGGGGAAGTAGAGCTCCATGTTGCCAACTCCCATGATTCTTGTGATATTTGTTATATTTGCTTTTGCAAACGAGTGCTTCTGGTAATCTTGCTTAGAATCCCAGTTCCTGAAGTGAATTGATTAGGTGACAATCTTAAAAAAAAAGTAATCTTTTAGCTCTACTGGTTGCAGAGAAAAGCTTGAAAACATGAGCCAAATGTTTCCTGAAGTCTTAAAACTTTGAAAGCAAATGAAAAGACCCAACATTTATTATTATTTTTAAATCTCGTGATTTTTAAGTCAATCTCACGATTCTTTGGGACCTGACTCCTGATTTTGAATGGTTGGAGTTAGCAATACTGAGTGCTGATGGTTAGTTCCTCTTTCACTTTCAAAACCGTTGTGAACAACTTTTAATTTTGTACCCAACACAATTTCACAGGATACTTAAAAAAAATGCTTTATAATATATGAAATGATGAACATCCAGTGTTCTGCAAAACTGATGTTTAAATTCTAATAAGATAGAGTCAAAATAAGTCACATGGCAAAGACAATTAGGCATGTATCACATAAAAATAGTCAAACCAGAAATCTCTGAAAATGCATTGTTAATGGCATTCTGTGAGAGTGTTTCTCTGACAAACAATTTGTAAACTGCTGCAATAATAAAACTGTTTATAGATTTGTCTGAGTCCTAAGGAGAGGAAGGGACTTTTTAATGGGATTTATCGTTCAAATCTTTCTCACATAATAAATCTGAGGGATTGCCATACAGAATCAGAACAGTAGTCCACCTAGTTCAGTATCTTGTATGACACTGAATACTGTAATACCAAATATTTCAGAGTGAGGTGCAAGAAACCCAGTAGTGGGTTTATATCCATTATATGTAACTTATTATTTGTATAAATATTTAATCTTTTTTTTTCAGTCCCACTAAGCTCTTGCTCTTAACAATATCTTGTGTCAAATGAGTTCTGCAGGTTAATTTATTAAAGCCAGATACTTAGCTACTGTAAACTGGCACAGCTTCATTTAAGGCAATGGAGCTACACTGATTGACACTAAATGAGAATTGAGCTCTACGGGTATGTCTACACTATGATATTAGGTCGAATTTATAGAAGTCGGTTTTTTAGAAATCGGTTTTATATATTCGAGTGTGTGTGTCCCCACAGAAAATGCTCTAAGTGCATTAAGTGAATTAACTCGGCGGAGCGCTTCCCCAGAACCGAGGCTAGAGTCGACTTCCGGAGTGTTGCACTGTGGGTAGCTATCCCACAGTTCCCGCAGTCTCCCCTGCCCATTGGAATTCTGGGTTGAGATCCCAATGCCTGATGGGGCTAAAACATTGCCGCGGGTGGTTGTGGGTACATATCCTCAGGCCCCCGTTCCCTCCCTCCCTCCATGAAAGCAAGGGCAGACAATCGTTTCGCGCCTTTTTCCTGAGTTACCTGTGCAGACGCCATACCAGGGCAAGCATGGAGCCCGCTCAGGTAACCGTCACCGTATGTCTCCTGGGTGCTGGCAGAGGCGGTACTGCATTGCTACACAGTAGCAGCAACCCATTGCCTTGTGGCAGCAGACGGTGCAATAGGACTGGTAGCCGTCATCGTCGTGTCCGAGGTGCTCCTGGCCACGTCGGCCGGGAGCGCCAGGACAGACATGGGCGCAGGGACTAAATTTGGAGTGACTTGATCAAGTCATTCTCTTTAGTCCTGCAGTCAGTCCTATTGAACCATCTTATGGTGAGCAGGCAGGCGATATGGATTGCTAGCAAGTCATATTGTACCGTCTTCTGCCAGGCAGGCAAGAGATGAGGATGGCTAGCAGTCGTATTGTACCATCTTTTGCCGAGCAGCCCTGAGATGTGGATGGCATGCAGTCCTTCTGCACCATCTGCTGCCAGCCAAAGGTGTAAAAGATAGATGGAGTGTATCGAAACAAGAAATAGACCATATTTGTTTTGTACTCATTTGCTTCCCCCCCTCCCCTGTCTAGGGGACTCATTCCTCTAGGTCACACTGCAGTCACTTACAAAGAAGGTGCAGCGAGGTAAATCTGGCCACGTATCAATCAGAGGCCAGACTAACCTCCTTGTTCCAATAAGAACAATAACTTAGGTGCACCATTTCTTATTGGAACCCTCCGTGAAGTCCTGCCTGAAATACTCCTTGATGTAAAGCCACCCCCTTTGTTGATTTTAGCTCCCTGAAGCCAACCCTGTAAGCCATGTCTTCAGTCGCCCCTCCCTCCATCAGAGCAACGGCAGAAAATCGTTCCGCGCCTTTTTTCTGAGCAGACGTCATACCAAGGCAAGCATGGAGGCCGCTCAGCTCACTTTGGCAATTAGGAGCACATTAAACACCACACGCATTATCCAGCAGTATATGCAGCGCCAGAACCTGGCAGAGCAATACCGGGCGAGTAGGCGACGTCAGCGCGGTCGCGTGAGTGATCAGGACATGGACACAGATTTCTCTGAAAGCATGGGCCCTGCCAATGCATGCGTCATGGTGATAATGGGGCAGGTTCACGCTGTGGAACGCCGATTCTGGGCTCGGGAAACAAGCACAGACTGGTGGGACCGCATAGTGTTGCAGGTCTGGGACGATTCCCAGTGGCTGCGAAACTTTTGCATGCGTAAGGGCACTTTCATGGAACTTTGTGACTTGCTTTCTCCTGCCCTGAAGCGCATGAATACCAAGATGAGAGCAGCCCTCACAGTTGAGAAGCGAGTGGCGATAGCCCTGTGGAAACTTGCAATGCCAGACAGCTACCGATCAGTTGGGAATCAATTTGGAGTGGGCAAATCTATTGTGGGGGCTGCTGTGATGCAAGTAGCCCATGCAATCAAAGATCTTCTGATATCAAGGGTAGTGACCCTGGGAAATGTGCAGGTCATAGTGGATGACTTTGCTGCAATGGGATTCCCTAACTGTGGTGGGGCCACAGACGGAACCCATATCCCTATCTGGCACCGTAGCACCAAACCAGTGAGTACATAAACCGCAAGAGGTACTTTTCAATAGTGCTGAAAGCTCTGGTGGATCACAAGGGACGTTTCACCAACATCAATGTGGGATGGCCGGGAAAGGTACATGACGCTCGCATCTTCAGGAACTCTGTTCTGTTTCAAAAGCTGCAGGAAGGGACTTTATTCCCAGACCAGAAAATAACTGTTGGGGGTGTTGAAATGCCTATAGTTATCCTTGGGGACCCAGCCTACCCCTTAATGCCATGGCTCATGAAGCCGTACACAGGCAGCCTGGACAGCAGTCAGGAGCTGTTCAACTACAGGCTGAACAAGTGCAGAATGGTGGTAGAATGTGCATTTTGACGTTTAAAGGCGCGCTGGTGCAGTTTACTGACTCGCTTAGACCTCAGCGAAACCAATATTCCCACTGTTATTACTGCTTGCTGTGTGCTCCACAATATCTGTGAGAGTAAGGGGGAGACATTTACGGCAGGGTGGGAGGTTGAGGCAAATCGGCTGGTTATGCGCAGCCAGACACCAGGGCGGTTAGAAGAGCACAGGAGGGCATGGTACACATCAGAGAAGCTTTGAAAACCAGTTTCATGACTGGCCAGGCTACGGTGTGAAAGTTCTCTTTGTTTCTCCTTGATGAAATCCCCCGCCCCTTGGTTCACTCTACTTCCCTCTAAGCTAACCACCCTCCCCTCCTCCCTTCGATCACCGCTTGCAGAGGCAATAAAGTCATTGTTGCTTCACATTCATGCATTCTTATTCATTCATCACACAAATAGGGGGATTACTATCAAGGTAGTCCAGGAGGGGTGGTGGAGAAGGGAAGGAAAATGCCACACAGTACTTTAAGCACAGCACTTTAAAAGTTTACAACTTTAAAATTTATTGAATGCCAGCCTTCTTTTATTTGGGCAATCCTCTGTGGTGGAGTGGCTGGTTGGCCTGTGGCCCCCCCACCGCGTTCTTGGGCGTCTGGGTGTGTAGGCTATGGAACTTGGGGAGGAGGGCGGTTGGTTACTCAGGGGCTGCAGTGGCAGTCTGTGCTCCAGCTGCCTTTGCTGCAGCTCAGCCATACACTGGAGCATAGTGGTTTGATCCTCCAGCAGCCTCAGCATTGAATCCTGCCTCCTCTTATCACGCTGCTGCCACATTTGAGCTTCAGCCCTGTCTTCAGCCCGCCACTTACTCTCTTCAGCCCGCCACCTCTCCTCCCGGTCATTTTGTGCTTTCCTGAACTCTGACATTATTTGCCTCCACGCATTCATCTGTGCTCTGTCAGCATGGGAGGACAGCATGAGCTCAGAGAACATTTCATCATGAGTGCATTTTTTTTTCTTTCTAATCTTCACTAGCCTCTGGGAAGGAGAAGATCCTGTGATCATTGAAACACATGCAGCTGGTGGAGAAAAAAAAAGGGACAGCGGTATTTAAAAAGACACATTTTATAAAACAGTGGCTACACTCTTTCAGGGTAAACCTTGCTGTAACATTACATACATAGCACATGTGCTTTCGTTACAAGGTTGCATTTTGCCTCCCCACACTGTGTGGCTACCCCCTCAACCCTCCCCTCTCCCCGTGGCTAACAGCGGGGAACATTTCTTTTCAGCCACAGGCAAACAGCCCAGCAGGAACGGGCTCCTCTGAGTGTCCCCTGAAGAAAAGCACCCTATTTCAACCAGGTGACCATGAATGATATCTCACTCTCCTGAGGATAACACAGAGAGATAAAGAACGGGTGTTGTTTGAACGCCAGCAAACATACACTGCAATGCTTTGTTGTACAATGATTCCCGAGTATGTGTTACTGGCCTGGAGTGGTAAAGTGTCCTACCATGAAGGACGCAATAAGGCTGCCCTCCCCAGAAACCTTTTGCAAAGGCTTTGGGAGTACATCCAGGAGAGCCGCGAATGCCAGGGCAAATTAATCCTTTCACATGCTTGCTTTTAAACCATGTATAGTATTTTAAAAGGTACACTCACCGGAGGTCCCTTCTCTGCTTGCCAGGTCCAGAAGGCAGCCTTGGGTGGGTTCAGGGGGTACTGGCTCCAGGTCCAGGGTGAGAAACAGTTCCTGGCTGTCGGGAAAACCGGTTTCTCCACTTGCTTGCTGTGAGCTATCTACAACCTCATCATCATCATCATCATCTTCTTCTTCGTCCCCAAAACCTGCTTCCGTGTTGCCTCCATCTCCACTGAAGGAGTCAAACGGCTGGGGTAGTGGTGGCTGAACCCCCTAAAATGGCATGCAGCTCATCATAGAAGCGGCATATTTGGGGCTCTGACCCGGAGCGGCCGTTCGCCCCTCTGGTTTTCTGGTAGGCTTGCCTCAACTCCTTAAGTTTCATGCGGCACTGCTTCAGATCCCTATTATGGCCTCTGTCCTTCATGCCCTGGGAGATTTTGACAAAGGATTTGGCATTTCGAAAACTGGAACGGAGTTCTGATAGCACAGATTCCTCTCCCCATACAGCGATCAGATCCCGTACCTCCCGTTCGGTCCATGCTGGAGCTCTTTTGCGATTCTGGGACTCCATCATAGTCACCTCTGCTGATGAGCTCTGCATGGTCACCTGCAGCTTGCCACGCTGGCCAAACAGGAAATGAGATTCAAAAGTTCGCAGTTCTTTTCCTGTCTACCTGGCCAGTGCATCTGAGTTGAGAGTGCTGTCCAGAGTGGTCACAATGGAGCACTCTGGGATAGCTCCCGGTTGCCAATACCGTCGAATTGTGTCCACAGTACCCCAAATTCGACCCGGCAAGGCCGATTTAAGCGCTAATCCACTTGTCAAGGGTGGAGTATGGAAATTGATTTTAAGAGCCCTTTAAGTCGAAATAAAGGGCTTCATCGTGTGGACGGGTGCAGGTTTACATAGATTTAACGCTACTAAATTCGACCTAAAGTTCCAGTGTAGACCAGGGCTAAGTGCCTCCCTTCTTGAGCTATCAGGAAAGGGTAACTAGAAACACCCCATTTACCTTCTCTGTACCATTCATGTTCTTATATACTTCTATCCTGTCCCATTATTCACCTCTCTAAGCTAAACATTTTTCATCATTTCTCTCTTTCCTTTTATAGGTGTCATTTAGGCTTTGTCTACACTGGATCCTGAATGACAAAACTTTTGTCATTCAGAGGTGTGAAAAAACACTCCTGGCGCCCCCCCCCCGAATGACAAAAGGTTTTCCAATGAAAAGCACCGGTGTGAACGGCCCTTTTTCGGTGGGAGAGCTCTTCTGCCAACAAAGCTACCACTGTTTGTTGGGGGAGAACGTTTTTTGTTGACAGGAGAGCTCTCTCCAGCCCATAAACAGTGGCTACCCTGCATGTCTTTTAGCAGCATAGCTGTAGCATCACAGCTGTGTCATTAAAAGGTGCATAGTGTAGACATAGCCTTAGTTTAATTTATTGTTTCCATCTTTCATCTTTAAATCCCTTCTATTTTTGTCTTGAGAACAGGTAGCAGAATTAGCCGTTAATACATTTTAATGAAAGATGTGTCTAAATACCCTAGACTGCTTTGAAGATGTCATTAATGATATGTAATGTGATTTTGTTTCTGTACTCAGGAACACAGCAAAGAACTTGATTGTATTTGTATTAAAAAGCTAGACAATGCAAAACACAGAAACAACTACTCTACAACTAAAGTAGTAATTTCTTCCTCCTTAGTTCACCTTTTCCTTTTATGAAGTGGATATAAAAGATGACTAAAATGTGTTTGACTGGGGTTAAGTGTTTCCTGGGTAGAAGGTAAATCAGTGAAGGTTGTATCAGGGATCTCACGGAATGGAGTTTATCCTCGAGGTCATTAAAATGAGGAAGAGAAATGTGAATTGATGGCAGTGCCAGTTATTGCTGAGTGCTCGTGCTTGAAATGCTGCTGATAAACCTAAGACAAGGAGGAGGAAGAACTATAGTGTATGAGGGAGGAAAGTGTAGATGTGGAAGAAAAAAGATAAATAAAAATAAAAATCTTTGCACAGATCTTTAAACTTCTTTTTTAAATTTTGACTCCAGCCTGTCAACCAAGACAAAATGCAGGATATGCTTTCATTGTCTTTCTAGGCATATTCATACTATATTTTTTACCTTTTGTCATAGACCACATTGTTTTTAGAAGAAAAAATTATTACTTCACCAATGAAAAGCCTGTTTCACTATACAAATTTATAAATATAATTTGAAGGCATATTAATGCACTTACAAATTTGAGATCTCTTTCGTTTAAAAGCAGAGTGCCCTTGGTATTCAAAGAGTTAATTTAGGAATCAAAATAGTGGAGTCAAAGACCAGAACAAATGATATTGAGAGGCACTTGGAATAAATATCATCTGCAGACCTGTCAAGACTGAATCTTGAGTAACGAGAATCACTCTTATTTGGGACAAAAGCACTACTATTTCAGGTCCTAACTGGAAACCAGAAATAGACTATGGAAACAGAAGTCCATTAGGAAGTTGCCCCAATTCTATTCTGAAATATGGCTTCAGGCCTGGTATGAGTGATCAAGAAAGATTCAGGTCAGTTCTTATTTGTTTCTGAATTGGTTTGCCCATTCCAGGTATCAATGTACATCAGAATTCTACAGAGGATATTTATAATTAATTAGATATTTTTAAATCAGCAGGTCCAGATAATTCAAATCCAAGAGTTTTAAAAGAGCAATCTGAGAAGATCACTGGAACGCTAATGTTGATTTGCAATAAGTCTTGAAGTAATGCAGAAGTTCCAGGAGACTGGAAAAAAGCTAATGGGGAGCCAATATTTAAAGAGGGTAAACAGGATAACCTGGATAATTATAGCCCTGTCAGGATGACATCAATCCTGGGTAAGATAATAGAGCAGCTGATATGGGACATGATTAATAAAAAATTAAAAGAGGATAATATAATTAATGCAAATCAATGTGGGTTTTTGGAAAATAGATCCTATCTTGATATCTTTTTTTGATAAGATTACTTGTTTGATTGATAAAGGTAATAGTATTGATGTAAGATACCTCGACTTCTGTAAGGCATTTGACTTGCTATCACACAATTTTTTTATTAAAAAACAAAAACAATGTAAAATTAAACAATGTAATCTTAAAATGGCAGATATTAAATGAATTAAAAATTGGCTAAAGGATAGGCCTCAAAATGTAACTTTTAATGAGGAATTGACACCAAGTATGTGTGTTTCCAGCAGGGTCCCACAGGGATCAGTTCTTGGTCCTAAACTATTTAACATTTTTACCAGTGACATGGACGAAATAAAATCTATACTGTTAAAGTTTACAGATGCCACAGAAATTGGGGGAGAGGTTAGAAATGAAGAGTAAAAGTCACAGATCCAGAGTGATCTGTATCACTAGGTGCAAGCAAACAGTATATGTTTTAATATTGCTAAATGAAAAGATATACATCGAGGACACAGAATATAGGTCATATTTACAGGATGGGAGACTTGATCTGGGAAGCAATGACTCTGAAAAAGATTTGGGGGTCACGGTGGATAGTCAGATGAACATGAGCTCCCAAAGTGACACTGTGGCCAATGGAGCTAATGCAATACTTGGATGTATAAACAGAGGAATCTTGAGTAGGAGTAGAGGTTATTTTACCTCTATATTTTGCACTTGTCTGACTGCTGCTGGAATACTGTGTATGGTTCTGGTGCCAGTAAATCAAGAAGGATGTTGATGAACTGGAGAGGGTTCAGAGAAGAACCACAAGAATGAATACAGGATTAGAAAACATACCTTACAGTGATGACTCAAAGAGCTCAATCTATTTATCTTAACAACAAAAAGGTTAAGGGGTGACTTGATTACAATCTATAAGTATTTACATGGGGAACAAGTATTTCGTAATGGGCTCTTCAATCTAGAAAAAACATGATCCAATGACTGGAAGTTGAAACAAGACAAATTCAACCTGGAACTAAAATGTAAATTTGTATGGGAAGAGTAATTAACCATTGGAGTAATTTATGAAGGGTTGTGATGAATTCTCCACCACTCACAATTTTTAAATCAAGATTGAAAGGTTTTTTGTTTTGTTTTTAAGGGTATGCTTCAGGAATTATTTTGAGATGTTCTGTGGCCTGTGTTATACTGGAGGTCAGATCACAATGGTCCCTTCCGGCCTTGTAATCTATGAATAATATTACACATACCATTTGTAAAACACAACAAAACACAAATAAAAAGAAAGAAAGTGCTTAATCTAATAATTAGTTATAGATAAAAAACCTTTAGAAGTCAACACTGCCATTACAGAAGAAACTTTTGGGGCCAGTTTTTCAAAAAGTTAAACATTATCTTTCATAGGTACATTATACATTGGCTACTACATTAATAGGCATTAATACATGGGTGCAGCTCCCATATCAGCCATTACATGGTACGGGAAGCGAGAAAGAAAGGGAGAGCTGACAAAAAGACAGAGACTAACGCAAAAGCATGGAAACACGGGCAGTAATAGTAGTGACCTTAATTGTTGGTAGATGATGGAGCACTGCTGATCTAGGCTGCCCAACTCAATTCAATTTTTTGGTTAGTTTTTGAAAATGTCCTTGCATTTTAGGGAGTGATTGATGTTACTAACATCATAAGAAAATGCTATGTATTTTCTTAGCATTTACATCTGAAATGTCCAATGGTCATGGGTCCCTGAATTCTCTTAAAGAATTCAATTTCTCCTTTGTGAACCAGGGGGAAAATGCTTAAGGAGAAGTTCTAGGGTAATGGTGAAATGATTAACATTAATTCATACTGAAACAGTGTTGTACTTACACTGTTCCTATAAACAGAATGAGGTGTTATGCTTTCCTTTAAAATGTATTAAGAACAACACATATTTGTTTCACTGGCAAGAAATGAATTTAACATTTTTTAATTAAAAATTGAATGAGTGTTTGTGATTTTAAATAAATCCCAGTCTATTGGGTATGAGAAAGAGGAACAAATTAAAATAATTCAAGCAGAAGCACTGCAAGCTCCATTTTCCATTATTACTAAAGCTATGAAACACCACAATATGCTGTTATTATCTCTAGAATGAAAGTATCCTCTGCTCAGTTTCTGAAAATGTTTCATTCACTTTGATAAAATAGGTATGTAAAACATTCATTATAAAAGTAAGAGTGACTATGTTACCCGCTTGTCTGACAAAATTCCCTTACTTTGGGTGGAAAGTTATGACCCTTCTCTGGTTTAACACCACTATTTGATGTTACAAAATGGTAAGCCATTTAATTGCTATGACTCAGTTTACCCACCTATGAAATGAGTTTATTCATATTATTTATTTGCATTATCATAGCACTTATCATTTGTACTTCCCTTCTAAGGTAAGGGTCTCCATTTTTCTGCCACACAATGTAAGTGAATTGTACTTATAGCCAATGGCTTGATAGCAGAATGGTCTTGTTAGTAAGGTTCAATTTCTAGGCTTTGCCACAAAATTCATGTGTGACCTGGGGTAAAACGTCTGATCTCTCTGCACCTCAAATCCTCATTTGTAAAATGGGGATAACAACACTTCTTTTCTCAGATGCTTTGTCTGATGTCTAAATAGACAAGGAAATCTCTTTGGGGTAGGAACCATCTCTTACTGTCTGTACATACAACACCTACAACAGTGGGGCTTTGAGCCTGGTTGGGGCCTCTCGGCATTACTTCAATACAAATACATAATAATCTGATGATAGAGGCTGTATACTATTGCAAGGCATTATTAATTGTAAAAATCTTAATTACTGTTTTTTTCTTAAACTTGTTTCTTTTTCATGAACCCTCTTTGCTCACATTGCTGTGCACCTCCCATTTCTTTAATTGCTGGCTTTCTGCTATTTAAGAAGGGAATAGGATGTCTCTCTCCTTTGGCTGGAAAGCAGGAAATGTTTTAATGCTTGAAGACTAGAGCCATCCTTTCCGTCCCAAATTCCTCTACCTCTGGAAAATAAAGGTGCCACCTCCATGACTCACCCATCATTTTGTCATTACTGATTCTAAACCTCTCCTGAACGTAACTCTCCCTAATTGCAACACATTGAGCTACAGCTATATCCACTGTTTCACGTTTTGTACTCTGTAAATTAAACCAACCACAGACTCTCTCCAAGGATCTTTGGTTAATACACCAAACTCTTCTCTGTAGTAACATACATACACAGTACAAATAACTAAATTGGGCATGTTTTCCCATTGCTGACATGTTCACCCTCCTAAGGGCTTGTCTAGACACAAAAGCTGTACTGCTTTCACTATATCTGTATAGTGAAAGCAGTATAAACCCCCTAGTATAGTCAGTTTTAAGGATATAAAAGGTACTTGTACAGCTATAACGCAGACCTGTATGGGAAGGGGGATATGCTACAACAGTATAAGGCACCTTTACACCACTATAACTCCATCCACAATAGGTATTTGCACCAGCGTAACTAATTTAGTAATAATCACACTGCAACAAGGCTGGGCTTCCCCACAGCTTGCTAATGACTCACCATACCTTGCCTATACTCTCTTGTAGGCAAGTTTATTGTCCCAACGTAAACAACCAAACCAACCAACAGTTGCTCAGCTCACCCTTCACATTTTAGGCTCTGACTGCTTTCCCTCACAGGGGACTCTCTGAAAACTTCTACTGCTTTTTACAGCTGCTCAGCCAGTTTCTACTCACACCTATAGCTCTCTCAGACCCTATGTAACCCAAGGTGTAGCCCAACCCTCTTAATTGGCCCAGCTGGGAGCATCTGATCTGGCACAGGCATGTGGACAAACTTCATTTACAGGGGCCAACTGCTTTGTGACACACACCCTATCTAGAATAACTGTACCAGTATAAAATTGTATGTAAACCACACCTATGTATTGGAGGAAATACGGCACAGAGCCTCAAAGGTATGGTGCCTAACTCCCATTGATTTTAATGGGATTTAGATGCCCATATATCTATCTGGATCTGGGCTTAAGCACATATCAAGAGAAGATAAGATCCATAACACGTGGTAAACATTTTCCTATTCCCTTTGTACCCTAATTCTATAAATCCTTTTTGATTAACATTCTCAACCAAAAAAATGAAGATGACTTATATTCTCCTTTTTATTTCAAACAGCAAAAAAAATGTAAATGCTACTGTTAAACCTATTTATTGTTGGTAGGCAAGAAAATGAGAATTGGGCATTACATAATATTTACAAATATTTCACATTTCTATCACATTTTTTCAACTAAGGATTTCAAAATGCCTTACAAATATTAATTAAGTTGCAGAACTTCCCTTGAAGTGTATAAATAGGACAACAAATTTGGGGGCCATTTAGGAACTTCACAGTTGTCACTGTACTGCACCCCATGCTCACTCAGAATGTCATGGCAACACAATGGAACACAGACTTGGGCAAAAGGTGTAGAACTCAGATTATTTGCCTCCACAAAAATCCAAGCTCCTACCACATCCGATGACAGAAAACAGAGCAGTTCACATTGCACCTACTAGGTGGCAGAGAGACACACATGAACACATTATAACATTATACCCATTTTTTTTATTTAGGGTTAAACTGAAGCACATAGAAGTTAAGGGCTACTGTCCCTTTAAGTACCTGAGCAAGGTGTAGTTCATAAACTGCATTGCCCCAAAAGTAGCCATAGGAGACACTAAACTCGATTCTAGGCCCCTTCAGTTGCAGAGACACACCTAGTGGGATTTTCAAAAGTGCCTAAGCATCTAACTCCTATTGAAATCAATGAGAGTTAGGCACCAAAGTGCTTTGGAAAATTCCACTCGATGCCTATCTGCATCTTTAGGCACCTCAATATCTTTGAAAATCTGGCCCTCTGTGCCTGAGATAACTCTCTGAGGCACAGTCCCGCCCCTGCTTTCCTCTTGTTCTGGCTTGTGGAGGAAATTACTGCAATCCTTGAAAGGGTAAAACTTCTATCCCTAATAGCCTTCTTGCACCTGGCCAGCAAGCACACGGTGCAGGGCCAAGGCCCCCACATCCACTACCTAATCTTCTCAACACATATTTTCTAGTGAAGAGTAACAGGGGTTGGGAACTGTTGCACACAGGGGCAGCAGTGGCACTGGATACACGTGCTGCTGTACCACTTGGGTTGGAAAAAAATGTCCACACCTTTATGGAAAAATGTCTCATAAATAATGTTTTAAAGGATGAATCCAAGAGGGTTCCACTACAAATTAATACAATTCTATAGAAATTACACTATACCCCCATATAATTTAACAAAATATGAAATTCACCTTATAGGTTTTGTAAACCCTCCTGTAAAAATAATAGATTACTATATCCATACTATAACATTCTACAGGTTGCTTTAATGATTCTATATCCTGACTATCATCAATTCCTTTAGGATTTTTCCATAAGGACAGAGAAGCTGTGGACCTTCTCACTGCCCTGCCCACCAGTTTTCAGTGTATTTCCTCCCTCCACCCTTCTCCAGATTTTTCCACACCACGCTCATGTACAGGCTGCGTGTAAGGGAATGTGGATGTTAATTTGACCCACACTGCATCTGAGAGGGAGCCTCCCAGTCCAGGTACACGGACTTGAGTTAGCACGGCTTGGGCTAGCCATCTCTGCCCTGGCCTGAGAGCCTGAGCTTCAGTTCAAGTAGCAATGTCAAAGCAACATCTTCACAGCTGGTTTTACCACTTTAACATGAGCCCCACTGGCACAAGGCTGTGAACTCAGGCTGGGAGGCTCATTCCCAGATGCGGTGTAGACAAACTCACTATGAGCTGACAAGTTTAATTATAATTAATATAATAGAGCTGCTGCTAACAGCAAGCTCAC
Organism: Eretmochelys imbricata; assembly: GCF_965152235.1. Taxonomy (NCBI): domain Eukaryota; kingdom Metazoa; phylum Chordata; order Testudines; family Cheloniidae; genus Eretmochelys; species Eretmochelys imbricata. The sequence continues at coordinate 173,519,642 of NC_135573.1, forward strand.
ATACTAGATTTCTAAACTGGTTCTAAACTTATAAGCCACCTCTGATGACCCTATGGGTTGTTTTCTTGAAATGATGCCAAAACAGCTGCCTTATCTTCTATTGGATATTGGAGGATATTGACCCTTTTCTCCTCTAACCATCAGGCATCACATCCCAGTGGAAAGTAATTAATGAGACAATTAACATTAATCAACTTCTTTTAAAAAATACCTAGGCTATTTGAAAATGTAAATGAAGGGGGAAAATAAACATTGCTTAGAAACATTAACACAGATCTGTTTCAGTTGAACTGGCTATAAATTATTTCCATAATAACCCCCCGTCACAAAGTCATGTACTCCAAGGTTAAGAAATGACAAAACTAAAGGTGCCCACACAACAGTAATTCTACCCCCTCTGCTTACACATTATGATACAGTCTTTAATTACATGATAATCTACTGTTTTTTCCATAGGACCCGTGTCTTATTCACCGTGAACTGAGCATCTCTCAGGTGTCTATGGATTTATCTTCACAACATTCCTGTAAGGTCGGGAAGCATTATCATCCCCCATTGTTCAGATTGGGAAACTAACACCCAGAGAGATAAGTGGATAAAATACAAATTGAACCCAGACCTCCTGCAGCTTAGCCAAAGACCACCCAATACAAAATATTAAAACTGCCATGTATGTGTTTCCACACAAGGCATCACTCTAATAACACAAATGAAAGATTACTCTACGGGCTGTTTTGACTTTGGAGAAATGTATACAGATTTTTTTTACCTGTAGGAACAAAAGAAACAGCAATTTAAATCTACCATTAAATGTTGGTTCTGTAGCCATGTAGCTATATATATATATATTTAATGACATGGCTTTGCATGATATTTTTCAAGCACTTAGATCTTAAATTGTTTAATCTCAATAGCTCTTGTATTTGATTTTTCAATTAATTAGTTCCTTGTAAATGTCAATGTGATTCTACAGATAACAATACCAGAGTGCTACTACTGTTAATTAAACTATACAGCTGGTAGCCTAATAGATGAAGTGTAGTCGGTGATACAATCAAAGATATCTGGGTGGATAAGATGGCATTTAGTCACCCAAGAAGATGTCTAATGGCTGTTCAGACACACGAGCAAATTGTGCTGATAGGTATCTATGTATGCTCTAAGCATCCATTTAGTCGTGAGCCTGAATGCCAGCACCTAGGTGATTTTATGTAAGGCTGTTAAAGATACCTAATCTACTATCTTGCTCTTTAACTGTGAGGAAATTTTAATGTCCAAGAGATTTTTACAGGATCCTGCTAGGATGACATAGGCTGCCAATGTGCAAAATACAAGTTTGGAGGTAAAGGAATGAAATTTTCAGAATAGGCAGAAGCAGAGTTAGTCATGGTGAGATCACACCTATCTTGTTGCAGTACCCCATTCACTAACAGCCTCTCAAACCTGTCATATAAGAGGTATCAGAAGGCAAATGAAAGCTCAGGGTAAGTGAGAGGAAGGCAGCAACAGAGAGTAGGGGTCTGAGGTAGATAGGGAGAGGGTCGCAGGTCTCCATCTTAGTGGTTATGAACAGTTTTTGTAACTAATGGGGAATGGGCCTATGGGCTGAAGAAACAAGTTAAAGCCAGGGTGCAGAGGCAGGGTGAGGTAGTCTGGTAGATGCCTGAGCTGGCTTGTTTGAGGAGGTGGAAAGGCTGGGGAGGGATATTGTTCTCTGGACAGTACAGGGAACCAGGTGGGGTCTTTGGATTTGGAGAGGGTGTGCTTTGCTGGTTGTAGAGTGAGACAGGCTGGATCTGGGATCTTAGGAGTTAAAGGTCTGTTAAAATTTATTTTCCTGTTAAGTCAGAGCAGAGCAACTGGATCCAGGCCAGAGAGTTTACATCAGTCTATGGCTATGTCTACACTAGCACTCATACTCAAGTACTAAATCAGGCATCTGCTTACGTATGCTCCCCATGTCTGCATTGATTGTCCACATAAGCTGAGCTGGACACACGTCTAACACTGTGTATGCTTGTATCTGCTGTTAACCGATGTTAGTCCTGCCATTTCAAGGTTCTCTGCATCACAGGGAGACAGTTTAGGAATTGCTTTGTTGTGCGTTGTTAGTACTGTCCCTTGGCTTCATATATTTGTGGGTGAAAGTTCCTAATCACAATGCCCCTAAATGGTGATCTCTGCCAAACTGGGTGGAAAACATGCAGCAATGGGATGATGATCTGGATCTGCTTCTGCTCATTATTGTGGGACAAATGGGTATGCAGTGGAGTAGACAATCGGCGAGATGCTGAATGGAATTTTGGAAGAATTTTCTGACATGTTGAAGACAGCTGATCTTGAAAGTCATTGACAATTCATTCATCTCCTATGGAGCAGATATGATGAATGCCAGTATTGTCACAGTACGCCTATTGTCAAACATTCAACCATGTGAAGATGCTCACCAACACTGGTGTGCTTCCATTCCTGTTTTGATCTGATTAAGACACTGGATAAATGGGTGGGTTTTTTTTCAGTACCTGCAATATTCCCATCACTTTCCTGTATTATAGAAGGCATGGGTAGAAAAGGCTGTAGTGAAATGGCACTTTCCATTATAAGACTCTGTTTTTATTTTCTTGTAACTTTGCCAAACATAAACTGTTCAGGATGAAATTTTCTATGTGGGGTGTCTGCCTCAGACTGAATAGTTGAGGAAAGATTCTGCTAAAATGGCTGAACCATTTTCGAAAACAGGGTAATGAAAAACTGTTACTTTGCCCTTGCTGAAAAAAAGTTCTTACAACTTTTTCTTGAGAAGATCTAGACCCCTCATTGCTTTGGAGCAGGGACTTGAAATCTCGCAGGATGTGGCCTTTATGTCATAGATGTCTTTTGCTGTTTCAGTGAAACTCCACTCAACTTTGGCCAAGTCATAAGACTATGAAAAACCTCAGTTTGCAGATGCTCAATAGAGACGTAGAATGTAGCAGCTACATTCTCCAAAGATTCCATCTGCACTAAGCATGCTCCAGTGCCAACTGAATTGCGTATGCACCATCCCCACAGAGTGACTGAGGTTGCTGCAGCCTGGGGCTGGAAGAGCTGAAAAGAACTTGACTTGCAATTGCTCCTCCTGGCTGTCAGAGGCTGTGGTAGTACTGGGCACTAGCACTGGGAATGGGGAGCCTGTTCTTCATGGATTCTCAATGTTTGCCCTACTGGTGCTCAGGCAGCCTGTTGGAAAAGGAGGAAGCCACTTGACTGAAATACAGGTAGGTGAAGCAGGCGTGGTGTTTAAATGTTGCTTATAATTATTAGAATTGGGAGCACTGGCTGTTGGGAGTCTGAAAGGACAGGAAACAGGAAGGAGGGGAGAGGAGTTGAAGAGGCTGAGGGAGAGCTCCTGAGGGTGCAGCAGCAGCAGCTTGGAAAAGAGGTTGCCTGGCTACTACAACATTTTGGCGACGAGGATGGATCTTCTGCCTCTGAACCCACCTGCACCCTTTCTACAAAGCCCAGGTGAGCCTCCAATTGCTTTTACTGCCTGGATCCATATGTTTGAGACTTATCTGCTTACAATCAGTGCTACAGAGATTTCTGAAGAAAGAAAGCATGCTCTGCTAATCCACTGCCTTGGAGCAGAAGGGCAGCATATATTTTACAACTTTTCCCCTTGCAGACGATAAATGTGAGACTGCACTCACTGCATTAAAGAACTTTTTTGTGCCCAAAGTGAATGTAGTAGCTAATCTCTACAGATTTCGCCAGCATGAGCAGAAACCAGAGGAGACTATAATGCAGTATATTGCTTCCCTGAGGAGTCTGATTGTAACTTGTGACTTTGGGAATATGGCAGATGAGATGATTAGAGATTAGCTCATTGACAAAACAACCATGCTTCATGTAAGAGAACATTTACTTCTAGAACCACAACTTACACTAGAAAAAGCAATAACCATTGCTACCCAGATTGAGTCAGCTACAGCTGATGCCAAAATAATGGGCATGGATAGAGGAGGCACAGGCCAGGCTGTGACTCCTTTGCAAAAAAGTTCACTACCACTGCAGACACACAATTGCAAGAGGAAAACTAATGAAAAACCACCGAATCAGCAAATCCAAAATACAGTAAAAGCATGCTTTCACTGTGGATTCCCACAACACCTTGCAAGCTACACAGGATGTCCAGCAAAAGTAGCTCAGTGCAATCACTGTAAAAAGATTGGGCATTTTGCTAAAGTATGTCACAGCAGACAGTTCAATCAACAGGTACATGCAGTTACAATACCAGATGTTACTGTGCTGAGCGCGGACAAAATCACTACTGCACATATTCCAGAACCAATAAAGTGCATGGTAAACATTTTCGCCATACCCTCAGGCAAATCATACTCTATTCAGCTAATGTTGGACACTGGCTCAGCAGTATCTATACTACCTGATTCCATCTATCTGCATTACTTTAAAGATGTGCCTCTTACTGAACCCAAGCTTCACTTGGTGTCTATTTGAAAAACCAAATTCAAGTATGTGGCTGCTTGCCAGCAACAGTTACTTTTGGTGATTGCTGTGTAACTGAAGAGTTCTACATCGTCCACAAAGGCACTCCTATCCTTGGCAGAGATTTATTGGCTGCTTTAAATCTCAGGGTAGTTAATGGACTAATTGATCTTCCTCAGCAAAGCAGTCTTGCGGTACACACACCAGTTTCAGGTGGGACCCAACACCATGTTGAAGAGAAACTCGGCTGTGCTTATGGGTTTCTGCATAAAGTTAAAATGCGGAATAACGTGATGCCTGTATGACAGAAATTACGGCGCTTACCATTTTCAGTCAGGGAAGCTGTTTCAGAGGAACTTAAAAAACTTGTTCAAGAGGACATTATTGAAGAGATTAACTCCTCAGAATGGGTTTCATCTATAGTAGTGATGCAGAAGAAGGGTGAAGGCATTCACCTTTGTGTGGACTTAAGGGAGCCAAATAAAGCTATTGTGATTGACAGTCATCCTCTTCCTTACATAGAAGAAGTATTTGCAGAACTCCGTGGAGCAAAGATGTTTTCTACTCTTAATTTGCAGAGCACATACCACCAAGTTATGTTGCGTGAAGATAGTAGAGACCTCACAGCATTTATTACACATAAGGGACTATTCCATTTTAAACGTGTTCCATACGGTCTTGCATCAGCCCCACGTGCCTTTCAAAAAATGATGTCATTGCTTTTGAAGAATCAACATGGTGAAGAATCAGTGCTATTTGTATGATATTATCATGTCTGGAAATACTTCTGAGGAGCATGACAATAACCTGCAGTCTGTACTAAACTGCATCAGCAAAGCAGGCCTCAAGCTCAATTGGTCCAAATGCAAATTTCCTTTCTGGGGCATACAATTTCACAGGCTGGACTAAAACCTGATCCAGATCATGGATCCTGGCAATTTCAAATGCTCTTCCTCCAACAGATTTGCAAACCTTACATTCCTGCTTAGGTCTTACCTCCTGGTATGCAAAATTCGTTCCCAATTATGCTTCTGTCATTGAACCGTTATGAGAATTACTACGGGGAAGTTCAACCTTAGTGTTGACAACTAGCACAAGCTAGTTTCAAAACGGTGAAAGACTTGATTGTACATAGTCCAGTATTTGCACTATTCAGTCCTGCATTGCCCACAATTGTAACTCTTGATGCTTCTGATTATGGACTTGGGGCTGTCCTCACACAACTTCATGAGGACAACACAGAGAGGACTGTTGCATTTGCTTCAAGGGCACTAAGTAATGCTGAGAGAAAATATTCTACAGTTTGAAAAAGAAGCACTTGCTTGTGTCTGGGCTACTGAAAAATGGAGAACTTACCTGTGGGGCCGCACGTTCAAGTTGCACACAGAGCACAGCCCTCTGATGACACTGCTCACCACAAAAGGACTGGGAAGAGCAGGATATCATATTGCTAGATGAAAGACTACTCTCTTTCAATTGTGAACTGGAATATAAGTCTGGAAACCAAAATGTGGTCGCTGATTGCCTTTCTCGCCTGCCTTTGCCTTCACCAGATGGTCCACCAGAGGATGAGGACGTAGTATTTGCACTTATTACAAGCACTCTTACTGCAGTTACAAGAGAACAATTTCAAGCTGCTTGTTCAGCGGTCCAATTCAACAAAAACTATGGGAATTTCTGACAAAGAGATGGCCCAGTAACCCTAAAAACCTTGACCCAATTTTGCTGCCTTATTTTAGAGTTTGGGATGAACTTTCTTTCCTTGATGGCTGTGTGCTACGAGGTACACACTGGCTACTTGTGCCAAAAGAATTATAGTCAAAACTCGTACACCTGGCACACAATACTCATCAAGGAATTGTCAGAACCAAACAACAACTACGGGATCTGTATTGGTGGCCAGGGATGGACCCTCAAACTGAAGCAGTCATAAAATCTTGTGTCACTTGCCAAATGCATGATAAGACAGCAGTGATATGTACCCCTCCAGTACAGCCTGTTCCTCTTCTTGAATCTGCATGGGAAGAAGTGGTGATTGACATTGTAGGACCCTTTAATACTGCTCCAATTGACTGTCATTATGCCATCACCTTAATAGACTATTTCAGTAAATGGCTAGAGGTAGCGTTTACATCGCAAATCTCTTCTGTTATAGTAATTAAGTTCCTCTCTTCAGTTTTTAGCAGGGAAGGTAACCCCAAAGAACTGGTTTCAGATAATGGTAGTCAATTTACTTCCCTGGAGTTTGAAACTTTTCTAGCAGAGAGGAACATTTTACACAGAAGGTCATCCCTATAACTACCATCAAGCCAATGGGGAAATGGAATGGTTTAACAGAATTTTGAAAGAGAGTTTGCAAATGGCTAAACTGGAAGGGTGATTGTGGATAACCTTCACTACTGATTTCTTGCAAGCATACTGGGCTACACGACATGCCACAACACAAGATAATCCACAGAGTTACTGCATGGGAAACAGATGAATACTAAATTGAACATTGCTGGATTGTTAAAGACACGATCTGAGGCCCCAACCGAGGATGATGTGAGAAAAACAGTTGAACAGAACCAAGCAAAGTATAAAGTTTTCACACACAAGTGGCGGGGTGCTAAGGAACCAAAGTTTCAGGGTGGTTCCTTTGTTAGAATACGAAAACCTGGAATTTTACGCAAAGGGGACCATAAATTCATAGCTCCTCTTAAAATCAGAGAGAAGAAGAGACCTTACACCTATCGACTTTCTGATGGGCGGGTATGGAATGCTTCTTATCTTGCACCTGCCTAGGCACCAAGAGGAGATTATGCCAACACCCAGCCTGCATTGGATGACTTCACTGTAGTATCAACACAACAAGACATTGCACTGGAACTAGGACTTGAGAGACAGCCTGTCAGACCCAGACAACCACGTGTCTGGACTAGAGACTATGTTATGTAGTATCTATAGTGTTTATAGTTTAATAATTCTGTCAACAGTATAGTGCCTTGTTTCTTATTTGTTCCTGTGGTTAGAACAACAATGTTTATTGTAATTGGGAGAGTTTCTTAAGAGAGGAGGGAATGTGGTGTTTAGATGTTGCTTGTAATTATTAGAATTGGGAGCACAACTGTTGGGCATCTGAAAGGACAGGAAACAGGAAGGAGGGGGAGGAGTTGAAGAGGCTGAGGGAGAGCTCCTGAGGGTGCAGCAGCAGCTTGGAAAAGAGGTTCCCACTTTAAAAAATAAAGTCCTGTTGAAGTTTGTTAGTATCTTGCCTGTCTACTACAACAGCAGGGGTCCTGTGGAAAGAACAGCATGTGATGATGTAATTAAACTCTGTATCATAATGTATACACTGAAGGGGCAGAGGATTAAGGTAGCACAGGCAACCTTGATTCTGACATTTCCTACTTCTGAGTATTTGAGTTCACAATCTTAACATTATTTCAATATAATTTTTAATGTAATTTTTACTAAAGACTGCCTGTGTCTTTATTTAGTTATCTAAGCCTACTTAGAGCAAAAGATGAGCAACGATCAGCCAGGATGAAACCTGATTCATAAGAGAGGAATAATTTGGTATCCTTTGTGGAGCTGTCAGAGATTAGGGGTTAATTGATGAAGTGACATTGTTTTTCTTCAGTCACATTCTCATAAATTGGAATAATTTATTGCACCTTGATGTAGTGTCTCACTTAGTTTACTTGAAGTGAGAGATATTTATCTCTGAAAAGTTTAGCAGCACATTTTGCAGACTTTTCCCCTCTGATTGTTTCGTCTATGTCTTGCTTCTATATTGTTTCTCTCTTCTTCTACTTCTCCCATTGACTATGTGGCCTTTACTATATCACAGGACTTTGTCTTTTCAGAACCACATCATTCAATATGCATGCTATGCCCAGCACTGAGCTTGTCAGGCAAAGTGAACTGTAGGGCACTTCTGTATGTAGCAGATATCTAAAAACACATTTTAGAACTAAAATCCTGAGACATTCACATCATCTTAGAATGAGAGTCCTTTTTATGGCATGTCCTCCTTTTTGTATGACTCATTATACATAATTTGAGCATCATTTTTAAGAACTGCCATATGGTGTCAATAAATAAGTCTTCAGTAGCTCTCATTTATCCTCTAAATATGGATCAATTGCACCTAATTAAATCAGTATTTAAAAAAGCCCCAAACATCCATACAAATTAAGCATCTTGAGCTGATTATTTCAGTATTTATCATCAGGTTAATTAAGGACACCTCAAAGATATAAGAAGTCATGAGCAAAGCTGAGGTTCTTTCCCCATCCCTCAGATTCATAGGGTGTTGATGATTTTATTTCCTGTAACGCTTTATCTCTGCATTCATTCTCAGTCAGGGTCATAGCAAGAGCTGTAGTAAAGTCATTCACACAGAAACATTGGCAGAAATGTATGTAATATAAAAGCCCTTCTTTCCCTCTCTGCTCATGTTGAAGACTATATGAATATCTGAATGCATTGCAGCTTGTTATCCAAGGAACCAGCAGCAATGGTTGATTCATCTAGATGACATTCCTAGCTACTCTTTGGAAAGACCTGGTGCCTGCTACAGAAAGGGCACAGTATACTCTCTGTAACACAGAATTGGGCCTTGACCTCCTCTTAGCTGTTCAGAAAGCACTGTTGATCACTAATGAGCTACATCTACACTAGTAACTGTTCAAGTGTCCATGTATGTGGTTGTGCCATAACCCCCTCTATTGTCTGAAGGAGAATAGAGGGCAACTAAGATAGCATGCCCAAGGGGTGTGAATAAGTACACTCCTCATCTGAGGCATGGCCCCAAACCCATGCCAGTTTGCAGTGTGGATGGGTGTAAGAGGTGCACATTAGGTCTTGAGTTTCAGTAGTCATCCTCCATCCCTATCATGCACTGAACCTTTTTCTTCCCAACCCTTACCCAGTCCATAAATGTCCTTTTCCCCCCATTTTCAATGGTAGTAGTCTGCTGCAGTGACCACATTAGAACAGATTTCTGCTGCACTCTACAGATAAATACAGGTGAAGATAGATCCAGCTCTGAGAGCAGCTTATTGGCCCACCAGACTTCCCAAGGTGCTGATCAATATGTGGTCAGTGTACATCGTCCTCTATGACTTCACCTGGAATGGCAGGAACATTCACTTATACTGGGAAATTTTATGGAGACTGGAGCAGGTGGGCATTCAGTGACTTCCAGTCCAGAGCAGGGAACGCATCAAGCACTTGAGGCTTCTGTACAGGAAGGCCAGAGTCTCTCCAGCAGGGCTCATCATACATGCCCCTTCTATGAGGCGTTTGACCGGGTGCTGTCAAAGTCACCCAGTACGGAGCCTGAAGTGACTCATGATCCCCCCACTCAAATCTGACAGCCTCAATGTCTGTTGGGAGGCTGATGAGGTTCATGGTGAGGAGGCAGCAGAGACTGTGTACGATGCTCCTGTATGCTGAGGAGTATGTGATTCTGCACCGTTACCCAGAGGAGCTGGGTGAGAAACCAGAACCTGAGCCTGGTAAGTTACATTGGAACCCCACCTGCCCCACCAATATCCTCTCTTTCTCTGGTGCTAAATTCCTGCTTTTAATATTGAGGACATGAGAAATACTGCACACTGACTTTTCCTCCCTGGATAATATCCCATGCATATCCTATGTCTCTGTGCATTTGAGCTGCACCCCATTAGCAAACTCCTCCAGATTTCCCCACTCCATCCAGCCCATGGTCTGCTCTACCCTGAAATAGTCCTAAAGCAAGGCACTGTTATAAATAAATGATTTTTATTGATTTCTGGTGAACCAGTGTTAGGCATTTGGCTAAAGCTATTTCTAAAAAAAACCAGATTATTAAGGAAAAATCATTGTGCCCCTATGTCTGTGCATTTCTCAGCCAACAGTCAGGCAGCAATGCCCCAGGAAGGGAAGGGAGGAGTTGCGTTGGAAAGGTCACAGTTGGGGATGGGACAATTGTAGAAAATGTATACTTGTTTGTCTAAAGCTAGTAACAGCTATCTTTTGTCCCTTGGAAGATTACACAGTTTCAGTCCATCTCCCCTCTTCCCCTCCACACCCCTGCATCCCACAGTAAAGTCTGGGAAGGGGAAGGCAACAGAACACAGTTGTAGAACACTTTGGTTGTCTAAGAAAAAGTTGGTTGCAGAAGACCTTTCTTCCTTGGAAGATTACATTTTTACTGTGCCTGTCTCTGGCTTCACCCTTCACTGAGCCATTCTGTACAAGCTGGGGGAAATGATGGTGGGGGAAGGATTCGGTCTGGCAGCTTGACAAATGCAATCTGATGTTCCTTTGTAGTGGAGAGGTGAGAGACTTGTGCTGCTGATGTGAAAATTCTGGGAATAAATAAAGTTGTGGTGTGCCTCTTTCTTTCCCTGTCCAGTTCATGTTAGGCAGGCACAAGGGCAGAATTTTCTGGTGATGCCAGGGTGGGGGTGCGGGTAGAGAGGGCAGTGTTCATGGCTCGCATCTCCCTTTGCACTGAAACTCCATATGCTAGCTGATAATATAATCAATTTCCAATTGAATTGCCTTTTCCAGCAAATTTCTGGTGTAGCAGAAACTCCAGTTGGGTCTTGAGGTTCCAAAGGCAGCGCAAATCTGCTTGGTTCATCTTCATAGCTGACCAAATTCTTCTGTAAATGCATCGTCTTCTCCCAGGCACGTTCTTCTGCCCTTCAGGTATTCCTGCAGATGTCCCCTTAACACGTTATTCCTCTTGGTTCCCCAGTAACTCCATGGTAGCTGGTCCTCTAGTCCATTAACATAGTTCATTCACAAAACATAGTGCAAATAGTTAATAGCAAAAGTCTCAAAACGTAATCCATATCACCCCAGTATATGTAGTCTTTGACACCTGACTTTGATCTCATCATACCCTGGTGTCTTCTGTCACACTTCTGTGTCTCTGCCAGGACTGCCACTGCAGCCCTCCTCAGGGTGCAACCCCATTCTGCTCACTGGAATTCCCACAATCTCTCTGCTGGGAGCATTCTTGCTGGGGAGCATCCCTCACTCCCTTACCCCTCTCACTGTTCTTCTGAATCCAACTCTCCAGCAAGGAGACAAGTAAGCCCTCCACTCTCCCCTCTTCTTCAGCCTTCTCTGGCCCTTGGCTCCAGCTCTCCAGCTTAGAGCCAGCAAGTATTTCCCTCTTCTCTTCCTTCTGCCTTCAGTCCTCCAGCCCAGGTCATTAAGAAAGATTGAGTGCTATGATAACAGAAGTTTCTAAACAAGTGTGAATAGCAAAGACAAAAAACATTGCACAATAACCACGTAACAATTTGGCCACCATCTTCCAAAGAACAAACCCAACCCCATGGTGATAACCCAATGGATGTATCCTGTTATAATCCTTTAATGTATGCAATGTCACACAAACGGATAACCTGATTACAAGGGAACAAAACCCACACAAAACTATGTAGTCCCACATGTACCAATGTTTCATCATTCATTTCCAGTGACTTAGGATGTAAAAATGTCCCTTGGCACAGGCACATATAATCCTCTGCATCCCTTCTGTGCCAAGATGTGTGCACATATGACATCCCTGATTGCCCTTGCCCACTGAGAACCAGGACCAGTGTGCACATGGGCGGGAACTGGCTGCCGGTACAGAATTTATAAACCAAACTTGTCTTGAGCCTACTCAGGATGAAAACACACTCCTTTATCTTCACAAATATTATGCTATGTACTGCAGGTGATGATTATACAAACAGCATTATCTTCATTGGCATCCCAATGAGTGGATAGGCAGCGCCTACAAGATTTTAGCCTACCATATGCACACTCCACAACCATTCTGCAGCTATTGAGCTGGTAACTGAATTCCCTTTTTCCAGGGTCAATGATGTCAGGGTATGGTTTCATGAGCCAAGGCAGGAACAGGTATACAGGGTCCCCCAAAGTAAATTGGTGCAGACAAATCGTACAGAGCAATATTGTTTTTGGGGGAATAAAATCCCTTCTCCCCCCTTCAAGTGAAACCTGTTCTCTTCAGCACCTTGATGTCATGAACCTTTCCAGTGTTTCCTATGTTTGAATTACCTAATCTGCCTCTGTGGTAAACTAAGTCCAGCAAAACAAGAGAATAGTGACTTTTTTTGTTTGAATACTCACTTACCCCTTGTGTTAGGCAAAGTATTGGGATATAGGTGCCATTGGTGGCCTCTGCACAGATCAGAAATCCCATCCTCTGAAATCCAGCTATTATTTCTGGAACTTTTCTTATGGCAACCACCCATGGGGCAGATCACAGTGTTAAGTGCCTTACAAACCTGCATAACCACAATCCCAACAGTGGACGTTACAACCCCAAAGTGGTTTTCAACAGACCTACAGCTGTCTGGTGTTATCAGCTTCTACAAAGCAATTACAACCCGCTTATGGATCAGTATGGCTTTACTGAATCAAGTGTTCTGGTGCTGGAGGTTTGGTGCAAGCTCATCACACAGCTCCATGATGGTCTGTTTCCTTATTCAGAACTTCTGAAGCCACTGCCAGTCATCCCAGGTTTCCAGAATGATGCAACCCCACCATACTAATGCAGATTTTCCTGCACCAGAAGTCCATGTCCCCAATCAGATCCATGCCCAGACAAACAGAAGTATCAGGGGTGAAATCCTGATCCATTTAAGTCAATATTTGTATGTCTTACTAACACAGCACATCCCTGAATCTCACTTCTCACACCCCAATATGTGGCACCATATAGACCTGAACAAGATGGAGAGCCTGTGTAGTTATAAATAGTCACATCAAAATGGAGGATCTAAGGGGCAAAAACCCCTAAACTGAGCAAGTCCTGTTGCAATTCCCGGACTTTCAGAAGATTTTAAGGGGTTTCAGAAAATAATTGTGTGCAAAGTAAAATAGTAAACCTACCTGTTTCAGCTCATCACTGGGAAGTTCTGCCTTATTAAAACAACAAATGGGGAATCAATCAAACAAACAAAAAACAGTAGCCAAACTCACTCACGTTAGGAGATAAAATCACCTCAAATGCCAGCATTACCAATATAAAAAAAAAACCATACCAAATCAAAGCAAGTTATTCTCTTCTCTGGGCTCCTGTGCTTCTCTCTCCTCCTCAACCATGTCTCTGGAGCCGTCTCCTCCCACACAGTCATTCCCTCTGTCATCTAAATAAAACAGGTATTTCAGCCTAATATTTTGGCACCTGGGCTACATACTTTTACAGATATTTTCCCTTTATTGCATATGTTCCGCAATAGCTCTAGTCTACCTCACTTTTTTCCTTAATTCACTGTATTTTCTCTTTTTCTGGCTGCCAATCTGTTTTCCTCAGTCTTTCAACTTTTAAAATTTTCCCTATGAATAGCTTTTGTTCTATTTTTTCCCTCTAAATCTTTCTTACATTTCTTCTCTTCCATTATCCACCATATCCCACTCCCAGTCTCCCCAGTCATCCTTCCCTTGCTTTCTTCTCCTTTGTTTCCCAATTCATCCTGACCCCAGGAACACTGTCTGGGAAGTCCCCAGTGGGACACATACTCCTCGCATTACTCCCAATATAGTTTCTCCTGCTTAGTAAGTCCTTACTTCACAGTCCAGCAGAGAGGTGTTCCAAGGGGAAGCTCTGGGGAAATCATTCTTCCCAATCTAGAGAGAAGAGGGGGCGCTTTGTGTCTCTGCTTTTAGCAGATGAAGGGATAACACTTTCCTCCATCCTCTCCCTTATTTTAAGCTCCATCTTCATCAAAGACAAAATTATCAAGTGTTAAGTATGTCCATAGTACAAGTATGTAGGCTGAGAATTTGGCATCTTACACCTTTAGAGTGTCAGAGCTGTGAGTCATGAAGATGAATTCCAGAAACTTTTATAGAGAAGTTCCCATTCCTTATATATAGGAGCATCACATCTTTCAGTGGAAGTGATGTAAAATCATCTCCATTATTCATCTTATAACAGAATGAATGTTCTTTAATCTGTCTGTTTAGCTTATTAGTACTGTATTTCTGAGAGTTGCTTGGCAGTTTTGCAGTCACCATGTACTTTTGGAATTTACAAAGAAATGGAAAAAAGTTAAGAGTCTTGTAACTTCACCTGGTGGCAAATCCTTCAGTATGAATGTTGCGTGGCAAAATAATCAATCCAACATTTATATAAAAGAGAAAAATATATACCTGTTACCCTAAAAGCAAAATAAGGTTAGATATGTTTAATTTAAAATTTAGATAACTAAGCATATGCCTTCAAAGTAGACTTTTATTGCATTTCTCTTCTTGTTTGGTTTAATTATATTTCAAATACTTCCCCATCGAAACCCAACAATATAGGATTATTACAAAGTAAAATAAGACAGCATCCTATTGGCAAAAAGATACCTCTTTAAAAGATTTGTTTGACATTCTGAACTAGTAAAAGAAGTTTAAAGTCAGAAAAAAAGTGAGAAGAGAGGATGGAAATAGCAAGGTGATAGAGATTACAAGGATATAACAGTGTCAGAATTAATTAAGGCTGTCTGACCTACATCCAGATGAAGCACATTCTGGAGGTACAAGCAATATCCCCAGTACTGGATCATAAAGCAGGTTTTGTAGTACCTGATGAGCCATAACCTCAACATTAGGAGCTGCTTGGAATGTAGATCCAAGAAGGGTTGCCATACCACGTCACACTGCAAAATGGTATTATTATGAGGTAGCACCAACTATTATTAAGGTTGCCTGACACCTCATATTGTAAGACCCTGTTTTTAGTTGCTTACAACTTTGCCTAACTTTAAGTGCTTGGGCAGAAATTTCACATGCTAGATGTGTGCTCAAGCTAAAATTTTGGGGAATATTTTAGCCAAAACACTTCAACTTTTTCAAAAAATGAGGCTAGGAAAAGTACATTATTTTTCCCAGGTTAAAAAAAGGTGGTTGCTTTTTATTAAATAATAAAATAATGCCTTCAAGCTTGAACATTGATTTGAAATTAGCTAGGGGTAGGAGGTGGGATGGGATGGGAAGAGGCCTTTGTCACGGATGTACCTTTTGAGGTCCCTGTAAAAATCCACCTAAAATAGGGCCAAATTACCAGCCTCTGAAAAAGTCATAGTTAGCACATGATCAGTAGAGACGTCTTAGATTTTAGCAGCTTAAATCTCCAAAGAGTCCATCTTTAGTGAATATATTCCAGCCTCTCACAGCTCCTAGTGCTGACCAGGCTGTGCATAGGCCATCCCCAAAGAGCAATTGAGCTTGTTCCAGCTAAGGGCTACAGGGGTGAAGACAGACTTTCCCTGCTTCCCTGGGCCAGGGTTGGGCTGGGTAATGGAACTGAGAGTGGGGAGGCAGGGGGAGCAGGGGAGCACTTTGACTGGCTGGGCAAAGACTGGGGCAAGGATATGGATGGGGGAAACTGAGACAAGTGGCGAGGGAAAGGGTGGGGATGAGATTGAGGAGGGATACTAGGATGGGGAACCAGTGGAGAAAGATCAGATAAGGAATCAGAAGGGGGGAACTGGGCCTGGGTGGGCAAAGAGACTGGGGACAAGGTGTTGAGATGGGAGGGGGGAGAACTGGGAATGACTGGACAAAGGGAGTAGGACTGGGATGAGAAGACTGAGATGGGGGAGACTGAGACTAGTAAAGAGAATGAGACAGAGAGCCAGGGTTGGGGGAAAGACAGGACTGCAACAGGTGGGAGGGGAATGGGGCAGAAGAAGTCAGCCTTGGAGGGAACAAGAAGTGCCTGTGACCACTAGAACACACTCCCCTCCAGACCCTGGAATGGAAACCAAGATTTCTGAGTCTCAGCATTCCTCCACTGTCAGCAAACATCTGTGAAAGCCACTGGCAAAGTTTGTCTCATCTCATTCCACTAATGATAGTGGATGACAGCCTACTACTACAACTATTATAAGTTGCTCTGTTAGCTTAAATGGCAGAGATCTGAACAGAGGATCTAAAGGTTTCAACAAGAACTGAGCAGGGAACTGAGTTTTCCTTTCAGGGGAAATTTTGCAATTTCTGAACATATTCTGTTTTGGAATGGAACAAAAACAAAATTGCCCACAAACTGAAATATTGAAAAAAATGTGTTTCAGGTTAGTCAAAACATTTTGTTCTGATTTCAGTTTCTCACTTAATATTACATTTTATAATAGAAAATTAAAAATTTGAGGCAATAAGTAATTTTGAAATGGAAAATCAAAACATTTAATTCTGAAACGCTTGAAGTGGAACATTTTGAACTACCAAAGTGTTGGGGGGGGGTTCAGTTTTCATTTCACAGAACATTTTTGTCATACAAAGTATATTTTAATAACACTTTTTACTTTAAGCTAATTGGCATTTTTCAATAGAAAAACATTCATTTGGAAAATGTTTTTCCAAGTCTAGTTCCAATCCTGCCAATGACTCACCTGCGAGTCAATATGATGTTTGTAATATGGAATTTCTGTTTTTTTCAGGTTTTTTTAAAAAGGTAGGAAATTACACTTCCACAACCTACATTAAAAAAAAAAGGTTATTAAGTTAGTAAAGTCAACCACTCAGATTAGGAAATGCCAGAATTAAGGTTGCCCTTGCAACCTAAACTCTACTCCTTGTGCACATGCAGTCTTTAATTACATGATCATATACTATTTTCCATGGCATGCCTAGCTCATTCAGTGTACAAGATGGAGCTGCTATGGCAGTGAGTCAGGGCAGCACAGTGAAGGAGACTGTTGGCTGCAGGCAGGGGTGAAAGTGAGCCGGTACAGCGTACCAGTAAGAAGCCGGTACCGGCCTGTACGCAGCCCCCATTAAAGCGTTGCCATGGCAGCACTTTAACATCCCTGCCCCTTTGCCTTCCCCATTGGCCTAAAGGCTGTCATGGTAGCACTTTAACATCATTGCCACTTTTTCGCCCCCTGGCTGCCGACCGGGGGAGGCGGAGGCAAAGGGATCAGCTACCCCAGGGCCGGCAATTTAAAAGGGCCCAGGACTCCAGCCACTGCTGCCGCAGTAGTGGCCAGAGCCTCCAGCCCTTTAAATCGCCACTGGAGCCCTGGGCGGCGTGGGCCAGGTGGCATGGAAGGCGTTCACTCCCCAGCACCGCCCCTTCTGCCCAAAACCCCGCCCCTTCCAGGGGCTGGAGCCAGCCCCCGTACCGGTAAGTCTTTGGAGTTACTTTTACCCCTGGCTGCAGAACTCTTGCTTAATTTGCTGCAGAAGTTGAAAGGTGTGTAATGAATGAGGCAGAGGATTGCAGGAAAAGAAAGGACAATGTCGTGTTTGAGGCAGTTGAATGCTGCCCTGCAAAACTGGATTCTCTGTCCCAATCTTTCCCTATGTGATGCAAGTCAAATCACACACCAAACTTTTCACAGGTGGTCACTAACTGTGTGTCCCTCATTTTCTGGGTGCCCAACTTGAGACTCACAGCTTCAACTGAAGTCAATGAGAGCTGTGCTTTTATCATAGGAAGTGGTATATATTGCTCAGTAAGTACTCTGAAAAATCGGGTCCTAGTCATCTCAAATTGGGCACCCATAATTAGTGGTAATGTTCCACCTTAATCTTTCCGTGCTTCAGCTTTCCATCTGTAAAATGGTAATAACACCACCTCTTAATCTTACAGCGGTGTTCTAAGGATAAATTAATGTAAGTGAAGCATTCAGATACTGTACTGATGAGTGCCATACAGAGCCCATGGGGAAATTAATAGTACTGTCTTCAGAGAAGCATTTAAGTAGTGTGCAGTAAATAAGGCACAGGGCCTCACACTGAACAAAGTGTGTCTATTAATATATTTAATTGAACATCATCCATCTTGTGCACTGAATGAGGCAGGGGTCCTCTGGACAAAGCAGTCTGTGATCATGTAATTAATGATTGTATCATAATATATATACACCAGAGGGCTGAATTAAGGTTGCCCATGCAACCGTAGTGCTTGCATTTTTTAAATTTTTGGGTGCTTGACTCTGAAACCTTAATAATGTTCTTTTAACAAGTGAGCGTGTGTGTGTGTGCAATAAACATATTCACAGATCTGTCAACATATTATGTATTAACCCATTCCCCTCCACCTCAAGTTTTAAAAAAATGCCTTAGGACAGTGGTCCTCAGCCTTTCCAGACATCTGTACCCCTTTCAAGAGTCTGATTTCTCTTGCGTACCCCAACTTTCACCTCACTTAAAAACAACTTGCTTACAAAATCAGACACAAAAATACAAAAGTGTCACAGAATGCTATTACTGAAATATTGCTTCCTTTCTCATTTTTACCATAATTATAAATCAATTTGAATATAAAATTGTATGTATAGTATATAGAGTAGTATAAACAAGTCATTGTCTGTATGAAATTTTAGTTTATAAGGACTTAACTATTGCTTTTCATGTAGCCTGTTATAAAACTAGGCAAATATCTAGATGAGTTGTTATACCCCCTGCAAGACCTCTGCGTACCCCCAGAGGTACATGTACCCCTGGTTGAGAACCACTGCATTAAGCTATGCAGGTACATTGTACTTTCAATTGATTCTTATCTTGTTGTTTATTATTTGTCATTTTTACTCATAATTGTTTAATCCAAAAGATTTACTTGTGTTATGGAGCATTTCCATGTGTAGTAAATCAACAGACTGAAGGTTTGTAACAAACTGAAACCCAGATATGCTTTCCCTAGCCATGGCCCATCATAGACTTAAACATAAAACTGATTCTTTTAATGAACATACACAGCATTATAGACCTGCCAAAATAATAAATCATAGCCTCTATATGACTCACATATTTGTCAAAAACAGCAGTTTTTCTTCTATTTTTCAACCATTAATGGATTTGTAAAATATCTCACTTAGAATCTTTTGGATCTGGTCCAGTGGTTTCGGGTCCCTTAGGGTATCTAGTGCAGACTGATTTATTATAGTAAATATTATGCAGTTTATGTCTCTGAATAGCTCATACTGTAGCAGTGCCTCGGTTCCAGCAAATGATTAATAACAAAACTGGTTCTTTAGTACACTTATTGCCCACATACACTCAGCTACCGGAATGATATAGCATTATGAGCTCTTATGACTAACCAGGGGCACAAAGCATTTCTGTAGCTGTCCTAAGAGATCACAATGGATGCTGAGCACAAATTGAAAAAGCTGCAACATTCAAAAGATGGACAAAAAGTAAAATAGCCATTCTTTGGGCAGACAAGCCTTTTCAGACCCAGATTATTCATGAGTTTTCCCCCTTTTGCTGGAGATGGGTGTTGTGCACTTCAGTTTGTTTCTTAAGACACATGCACTGATGACATAGAACCAAATGATAGTTTTTTCTTACCATGAAACCATCTGATCTCTATAAGAATAATATCTGCAAATGGTATTAGGGAAGCATTAGCTCTTTATATAGTATGCAAATAGTGAACCAGGATGAATGAAAGATCTGTAATAGAAAGTGTTGCACAATATGCAGGGAACAGAAGGAAGTTTACCCTTCATTACTGGGAGTCAATAAAAGCCAATTTAAAAATAGCTCTCCTTCTCTTTAGGCACCAAAATAAGCAGCCGCCTCAGCTCCTTTGAAAGCCTGTCAATTAGTGCCATAATGGTAGCTGCTGGGCACTAGCCCACGTGGTGTGCTAGCTCTTTGAAAATCTTGCCGTACACTCTTTTGAAAATCTGGGCCAAATCTCAAGGTCCTTGTTCAGGACCAGAGTATGGTTGTAAAGTCGGTGACCACACTGAGGACAGACAATGAGAAGACATAAGGAACCAGTGAGCTCTAGAAGTCACACCAACAGCTGGCAACAAGAGCACAAATCCCATCTCCCAAGTGCTTGGGAGCACAACACAGAAGGGGGCTCACTGGTGCTACTCTCATCACTCTGCCTCAGCAGCCCAATCTTAGCATTGCTCAGCGGCAGCTGTTGCTGTTCTGGCTACTACCACTAGAGGCAACCACTGATAAATCAGAGCTGAATTAGAGCTTCCTCTTCCTCAGCTCCTGGTTCCTTTAATCCCTTTGAGCACAGAGAACTAGTAGCGGGCAGCAGGCAGAAAAGGAACTGAAGGTCCAATAGCCTGTTGCCTGATACCATAATATAAGATTACCCCCTGGATGATTTAATGGCTAAGTCTGTATGTGATTGTGTGTGTGGCTGTATATATTCATCAATGTGTGCTTCTGTGTGCACACACATGTGCATTCATGACACTGAACATGTGAATGTAAGAGAACCCACTTTGAAGGACTGTTTGGGGACTTGTCCAAAAATCATTACCCACTCCTCCCCACCTCTTCCTATCCACTCTTTGAAGAGATAATACACTAGACAATTCTTTGTCATTCCAGAGCACAATGACTAAGATTGTGCCCCTGGGAAAAGGTACATGGAGATCTTGCCTTCCATTCTTATGCACTCAGGTCCTGATCAAAAGCCAGCTGAACTAAAGCTATTACCAGCAGGAGAGGAAAGAAAAAAACTTTTTGTAGTGATAATCAAGATGGGCCATTTCCAGCAGCTGACAAGAAGGTGTGAGGAACAGTGTGTGTGTGTGTAGGGAAATAAACACAAGGAGACACTGCTGAATTGGAATTAATTTGCAAACTGGACACCATTAAATTAGGCTTGAATAAAGACTGGATTGTCATTACACAAAGTAAAACTATTTCCCCATGTTTATTTCCCCTGCCTTACTATTTCTCACACGTTCTTGTCAACTGCTGGAAATGGCCCATCTTGATTATCACTACAATTTTTTCCCCCCTCCTTCTGGTAATAGCTCACCTTAACTGAAAAAAGAAAAGGAGTAACACAGTATTCAGAGTAGCAGCTGTGTTAGTCTGTATATGCAAAAAGAACAGGAGTACTTGTAGCAAGACTAACAAATTTATTTGCGCATAAGCTTTCATGGGCTACAGCCCACTTCATCAGATGCATGCAGTGGAAAATACAGTAGGACGATTTTATGCAACAGAGAACATGAAACAAAGGGTGTTACCATGCACACTATAATGAGAGTGATCAGCTAAGGTGACAGGTTTCAGAGTAGCAGCCGTGGTTAGTCTGTATTCGCAAAAAGAAAAGGAGTACTAGTGGCACCTTAGAGACTAACCAATTTATTTGGGCATAAATGCATCCGATGAAGTGAGCTGTAGCTCACAAAAGCTTATGCTCAAATAAATTGGTTAGTCTCTAAGGTGCCACTAGTACTCCTTTTCTTTTTGCGAATACAGACTAACACGGCTGCTACTCTGAAACCTGTCACCTTAACTGATCACTCTCATTATAGTGTGCATGGTAACACCCTTTGTTTCATGTTCTCTGTTGTATAAAATTGTCCTACTGTATTTTCCACTGCATGCATCTGATGAAGTGGGCTGTAGCCCATGAAAGCTTATGCGCAAATAAATTTGTTAGTCTCTAAGGTGCTACAAGTACTCCTGTTCTTTTTGCACATACAGACTAACACAGCTGCTACTCTGAATACTGTGTTAGGCACTCTAAAGATGCACAGAATAGACAGTCCTTGCCCTGAAGAGCTTACTTCTAAATAGAGAAAACAAATAAAGAGTGGGAGGGGGAAGAGATGCACAGAGGTGAAGTGACTTGCCCAAGGTCACACAGCAGCTCAGTTGCAAACCTGGAAATGGAACCCATGTCACTGGAATTGGCTTTTGCAAAAACTTGGTGCCCATACTTGAGAGAAAGTGGCTACACAAGTCACAGAAGACTTAAAGGTGTGTAATAAATAAAGTCCAAAAGAATAAAGTCCAGACCACTAATATATCTACGTGGTGCTTTAAAATGGCCAGTTTCACAAACATATGAGCCAAATCAGCTAGAGGAAGAATTTAAATCAGAAAAATGAGAATGAGAGAATGATAGTTGGGAAATGGTTAAGAACACTTCACTAAATGGCCAAAATACCATAATCCCGCAATCAAAGCAGAAGGTTGTGTTAGTTTGAAAATGACCTGGTTTAGAGGGAAGTCAAGACAGCTATAAAATATTATATAAGAAATGGAAGAAGGGGGAAGTTGATAGTAATGAATATAAATCAGAACCTAGGACTTGTAGAAAATTGATATGGGATGAAAAGGGACATCAGAGAAATCTATGGCTTTTAGAGTTAAGGAAAATAAGAAGTTTCTAGAAGTATATTAGGAACAAAAAGAATACTAACAATGGAATTTGTCCATTACTAAAGGCAAATGGTAGTATTATCAATACTAATGCAAAAAAGCAGCATAAATATTTCTCTTCTGTATTTGTGGGGGCGGGGGAGGGAACAGATGATGTAGATGTATAACATGCTGCTGATAATACTTTTTCCATTCCAGTAATTTAGGATGATGTTAAACAGCAGCTATGCAAGTTAGACAATTTTAAATCAGCAGGTCCATATAACTTGCATCCAATAGTTTTAAAAGAGCTGGCTGAGAAGCTTACTGGATCATTAATTTGATTTTCAATAAGACTTGGAACACTGGGGAGTTTCAGAAGAAAGCCAATGTGGTACCAGTATTTGAAAAAGGTGACCCGGGTAATTATAGGCCTGTCAGTCTGACATCGATCCCAGGCAAGATAATGGAGCAGCTGGCATGGGACTCAACTAATAAAGAATAAAAGGAGAATAATGTGATTAATGCAAATAAATGGGTTTATAGAAAATAGATTCTAACAAACTAACTTGATATATTTTTTTGTTGAGATTACAAGTTTGGTTGATAACATTAATTGTGTTGATGTAATATATTTAGATTTCTGTAAGGGGTTTGACTTGATACCTCACAACATTTCGATTAAAAAACTAGAACACAACACTCAGTAATGGATTAAAAACTGGCTAACTGATAGACCTCAAATTTTAATTGTAAATGTTGGGTCACCATCAAGTGAGTATGTTTCTAGTAGGATCCCACAGGGATTGGTTCTTGGCTCTATACTATTTAACATTTTTATTAATGACCTGAAAGAAAATATAAAATCATCATCATTGATAAAGTCTGAAGATGACACAAAAATCAGCGGAGTAGTAAATAATGAACATGACATATCACTAAAAGAGAGTGATCTGGATTGCTTGGTAAACTGGGCATAAGCAAACAATGTGTTTTAATACAGCTAAATATAAATGTATATATATAGGAACAAAGAATGTAGGCCATATTTACCTGATGGGGGACTCTATGGGTGACTCTGAAAAATATTTGGGATAATTAGTTTACCTGTAATCTTAGTGTCACGCTGTGGCCAAAAGGGCTAATGTGATATGTGGGTGCAGAAACAGGGAAATCTCAAGTAGGAGTACAGAGATTATTTTACCTCTGTATTTGGCACTGGTCTGACCACTGCTGGAATACTGTGCTCAGTTTTGGTGTCCACAGTTCAAGAGGAAGGCTGGTAAATTGGAGACAGCTCTGAGAAGAGCCACAAAAATGATAAAAGTATGAGAAAACATGCCTTATAGTAATACATTCAAGCAGATCTATCTATTTAGTTCAACAAAGAACAGGTTGGGAGGGGTGACTTGATTACAGTCTACATACCTATATGGGAAACAAATATTTAATAATGGGCTCTTCAGTCTAGTGGAGAAGGGTATAAGATGATCCAATAGCTGGAAGGTGAATCTAGACAAAGACTGGAAATAAGGTGTTGTCAAGGTTCCTCCCCCACTCTGAACTCTAGGGTACAGATGTGGGGACCTGCATGAAAAACCTCCTAAGCTTATCTTTACCAGCTTAGGTCAAAACTTCCCCAAGGTACAAAATATTCCACCCGTTGTCCTTGGACTGGCCGCTACCACCACCAAACTAATACTGGTTACTGGGGAAGAGCTGTTTGGACGCGTCTTTCCCCCCAGAATACTTCCCAAAACCCTGCACCCCACTTCCTGGACAAGGTTTGGTAAAAAACCTCACCAATTTGCCTAGGTGACTACAGACCCAGACCCTTGGATCTTAAGAACAATGAACAATCCTCCCAACACTTGCACCCCCCCTTTCCTGGGAAATGTTGGATAAAAAGCCTCACCAATTTGCATAGGTGACCACAGACCCAAACCCTTGGATCTGAGAACAATGAAAAAGCATTCAGTTTTTTACAAGAAGACTTTTAATAAAAAATAGAAGTAAATAGAAATAAAGAAATCCCCCCTGTAAAATCAGGATGGTAGATATCTTACAGGGTAATTAGATTCAAAAACATAGAGAACCCCTCTAGGCAAAACCTTAAGTTACAAAAAAGATACACAGACAGAAATAGTTATTCTATTCAGCACAATTCTTTTCTCAGCCATTTAAAGAAATCATAATCTAACACATACCTAGCTAGATTACTTACTAAAAGTTCTAAGACTCCATTCCTGATCTATCCCCGGCCAAGGCAAAACATATAGACAGAGCATAGACAGACACACAGACCCTTTGTTTCTCTCCCTCCTCCCAGCTTTTGAAAGTATCTTGTCTCCTCATTGGTCATTTTGGTCAGGTGCCAGCAAGGTTACCTTTAGCTTCTTAACCCTTTACAGGTGAGAGGAGCTTTCCCCTGGCCAGGAGGGATTTCAAAGGGGTTTACCCTTCCCTTTATATTTATGACAGGTGTACATTTTTAACACAGAGAGTAATTAACCATTGGTACAACTTACCAAGAGTAGTGGTGGATTCTCCATCACTGGCAATTTTTAAATGAAGAGTGGATGTTTTGCCAAAAGATATTATCTGGGAATTATTTTGGGGAGGTTCTCAAAACTGAAACTCAGATTCCTTTCATGGTTATGCATCTTGATTTCTCTAAGTGGGCCTAGCTCTGGTTTTAAACTGGAATTGTGTAGGGCTTTAGACTATATTATATATTAAAATCAGTGCTCAGAAAACAGCTGGCAATCACCCATATGCAATATCAGCACTTCTCTGAAGCTACTGTCTCATTCTCCAAAATCTTGAGGTTGGGTGGGAGTGGAGAGGACTGTTTGTTTTTTGTCTAAGTAAATCTCTAGCTCTTATGGTTATAAAGAAAACCCACCAAAAAATGACAAAGTGTAACCAAAGCAGCTGACTGTAAAGCACCTGGAACAATGCTCTGACAGATAAGAACTCACTCAGTAGCCCATCCACACACTAGGCAGATGCTTAGGATTGCAAGGCGGGAATCCTCTTCCCCCAGCCACAGAGCTGCTCAGCCACTGGCCCACAATAACATCCACAAAATAGTCTCTGTAGTCCTGTCATAAATATAAAGGGAAGGGTAAACCCCTTTGAAATCCCTCCTGGCCAGGGGAAAGCTCCTCTCACCTGTAAAGGGTTAAGAAGCTAAAGGTAACCTCGCTGGCACCTGACCAAAATGACCAATGAGGAGACAAAATACTTTCAAAAGCTGGGAGGAGGGAGAGAAACAAAGGGTCTGTGTGTCTGTCTGTATGCTGGTTTCTGCAGGGGATAGACCAGGAATGGAGTCTTAGAACTTTTAGTAAGTAATCTAGCTAGGTATGTGTTAGATTATGATTTCTTTAAATGGCTGAGAAAAGAATTGTGCTGAATAGAATAACTATTTCTGTCTGTGTATCTTTTTTGTAACTTAAGGTTTTGCCTAGAGGGGTTCTCTATGTTTTTGAATCTAATTACCCTGTAAGATATCTACCATCCTGATTTTACAGGGGGGATTTCTTTATTTCTATTTACTTCTATTTTTATTAAAAGTCTTCTTGTAAGAAAACTGAATGCTTTTTCATTGTTCTCAGATTCAAGGGTTTGGGTCTGTGGTCACCTATGCAAATTGGTGAGGCTTTTAATCCAACATTTCCCAGGAAAGGGGGGGGTGCAAGTGTTGGGAGGATTGTTCATTGTTCTTAAGATCCAAGGGTCTGGTTCTGTAGTCACCTAGGCAAATTGGTGAGGTTTTTTACCAAACCTTGTCCAGGAAGTGGGGTGCAGGGTTTTGGGAAGTATTCTGGGGGGAAAGACGCGTCCAAACAGCTCTTCCCCAGTAACCAGTATTAGTTTGGTGGTGGTAGCGGCCAGTCCAAGGACAACGGGTGGAATATTTTGTACCTTGGGGGAAGTTTTGACCTAAGCTGGTAAAGATAAGCTTAGGAGGTTTTTCATGCAGGTCCCCACATCTGTACCCTAGAGTTCAGAGTGGGGGAGGAACCTTGACAAGTCCCTTATGTGGCACTTTCCTATACGAGGAGGAGAGGACACACACATAATCAATGGGTTTTAGGTGACGTTAAACACGTGCTCAAATGTTTTACAGAATGCTCAGCACCTTGCAGGATTGAGCCCAATGTTTGGTTTTGTTCCAGAGTTGTTCCCATTCAGGGAAGCATTACAATTGTGCCAAGACAATGAGCTTGCAATTAATGGAATAATGTAGGTTTATTGAGAAATACTGTTTCCGAGCCTGCCATTGGTGACTAAGGTGTATTATATTGGCGAGCTCTAAATGAACACACAGAGGAGTTCAACACAACCCTGAATGAGCCAGAGCTACAGTTTTAAATGAATGACACTTACAGTCTTGCACTCTGCTCCAGTGTTTATCTTTGATAAGATCTATTCTTCCATGTAAGATTTATTGTTATGCATCACCTAGTCAGCACTAGTTGAATCAGTGTGTTTTTATTACAGCAACGGGGTGATTTCTTCACTCTGCAAATCAAACACTGAGATATCAGCCAAGCACAGGATTCTGTGTTGTTCTTACTAGAAGAGCATCTTTGTAGAACGTTTGTTTTAAATGGCACATATGCAGTCCAGATGCAAGTGAGATTCCTGGTGGCCTCAATAGGAGCTTTACCTCTAGAAAGACTACCGGAATCAAGCCCAGAAGCGACAGATTTCTTTCTTTGTGAGACATTAAGGAATACATTCTGATGCTCCCTCCCCAATCAAAATGTCCCCCCAGCTGCATAGGAATCTGACTACAGTAAAGCAGCGTGAAGCTGCAGTAATGACTGCAGTGGCTCTGCTGCCACGCCGCAGATCGAGTGGTACGTGCATGTCTCTACATGTCCTAAAATTGAATAGAACTAAAATGGCCTGAAACGTCAGATCACGGAGTGGCATCTGGTAGTTTACGTGCGATTTGCCATCTATCCAAGCTTGATAGTAGAAAATTTAAGAATAGAAAATTCTAGTCATTAGTGAGGCTGCCTTGTATTTAAAAAGAATTTGTACCCTCTGCTCCATCATTGTCAATCCAACCAGAGAGGGTGGGCCACAGGACATCAATGTTCTGCTATCACCAAGAGAGAAACCACCCACTAAAGGAGGAAAAAGGAGGATGGAGGGAGGTCAATGTGTTGAGTCTTAAGAGCAGGGGGGAAAGCTGAGGGAGTAGCTTTAGGTACTGTTGTCTCTCTCTGGGTCACCTAAGAAGTGTCCTTCCTGAGAACTAGATTCTGACCTCAGTTACACTAGAATAAATCTGGGATTGATCTCAGTTTCTCAGTTACACTAGAATAAATCTGGCATTGACATCAGTGATGTTATCCTGGATTCACACAAATATACTTAAGAGCAGAATCTGACCTGTACTCCATTAAAGTGTCTGCAATCACCTAGTGATCTTCCTAACCAATATAACGAACAGTAGAAGGCTAGAAGTAGATGTTAAAGTGCACTAGGCTTTCCCTGTCAGCAAGACCTTAGTTCAAATGTGACTAACACTCACAGAGGGTATTAATTTAGAGGGTCTCATCCTTGTTATTCTAATAGATGTTAACCCACATCACAAAAACCCATCACGTGATTTGGTACAAGTAGCATTCTCTGGTCAGGACAGGAGAAGGCATGTTTGGAGAGGGTTAATGCAAACTGAGGGATAATGCAGGATTGAAGTTATTGGCTCAAAGGTATAGCCAATTGTTTAACTACACTAGCAGTTCATTCTTAAAAGTGTTCAGACACCAAATAACCAAAATTATCCAACTTTATTGTCAAAAGACAAAACAGCACAACACAAAAAGGAGACATACATATCTTCTTTCCAGGAAGCAAATTCACACAGCATGTTCATCCTAAATAAAAGGTGTGCTTCCAAGATATGCAGTTCAGCTCGTAGTATTTATAGGATGATTTTATAAAACTCTTTACACATCCCTAAAATTCAACCCACCCATTTGTACCAGTTCCTTAACTTGTTACTCTGTACCTTCCTTATCCATTACAGGAACCGGTCCGTGAAGGTACCTCTCCAGTTTGTACTCAACATAGGTGAACAGAATTGCAGGGAGAGCATAATAAATTCAGTTAACATAACTTCCCAACACTTTTATTTATGTATATTTTAAAACCAGGCACATAATACCTTCTAATGTGGTATATACTGCACCTAACATATATGAACTGTCAAAAATATGTGATGAAGTGGGCATATTCCTTGCCTGCACTTCACATTTTCCCATGAGAAAATTCACCATTTTTATATTTTATAAAATATTGTTTTGTTTGAGGAAACTTTATGTCCTCTACAGATTTAATCTTCACCTGAGAAAGTTGCCGCTCATCCTATAGTACACTGTTCAGTACCACACTTCATGTTGTCGCTCACAGACTCTCTCTCACCAACACAAGGACCAGAGACTGATTCAGTAAAAGGACAGGAAGGATGGTCTAGTGGTTAGGGTCCTAGCCTTATGTTTGGGAGTCCTGAGTTCAATTTCTCTTCTGCCATCGACTGTGTGTGAGAGACCATGGGCAAGTAACTTAGGACCAGATTTTCAAAGATATATACCTGTCTAACCTGCAGGTGCTTTTGAAATCCCACTAGGTGCCTATCTGCATCTTTAGGCACATAAATACCTTTGAAAATCTGGCCCATAAACTTTGTATCTCAGTTCCTCATCTGTAAAATGAGGATAATAGAAGTTCCCTACTATATAGTGGTGTGAAGAAAGCCATTAAAGATTGTGAGGTGCTCCTATACTATGCTATGGGGCCAGAAAAGATCCAAAATACATAAAATACAGCCAGACTACATTACATTTTTCAATGTTAGCTACATAACTACGTTATCCTGAAACCTGCGTCAATCATCACGGAAGTAATACACCATAGCAGCATTTTATCCTTCTTATGCACTCATTTTATGCCTCCCTTTCACCTCACCTGCCTAAAAAAGTTAGGATTTTTTAAATGTTTATGTACCATAAACAAAAACTGGAACTTCAGATCACAAGGCAGCCAACTTATTTGTATTTAAAAACAACAAACACCATGGGTCTTATCCTGTTCCTACTAAACTTGGCAGAAGCTGTGCCATTGACTTTTTTAGCAGGATCAGAAAAACAGAAAAGATAAATTGTATGTGTAATATTGTAAAGACTCTCAGCAAAGAGTGCAATTCAGCTGTGCATGCAGAACATTAATTTCATTATTGGAGAGTTTATGTTTCATTTATAGCTGTGATTTCTTTTACTTTCTCTTCCTCTTTCAAGTTCAAAGTACCTTCATTTTCTGTTTTCCTTCTGTGCATTATTCTAAGCCAATGAAACAGATTTTTTTAAAGTGTGATAAAGAGAAATGTGTGTGGGAAGGGGAGGGTGTTGGAATCACCTGATTTTGATGGCACATTCAGGATTGTTTAACGAGCCTGTAACTGAGTTAGATGTATCTTGTGCCCTTAATATCTTTTACTGAAGTAAACCATGGAGGCCTTTGAATACTGGGAATCTGAAGATACAAGCAACAGGTAATGTTTTGATGCTTGATGTATTTATTATTTGCTAGAGAGAGTTCTCTCGAATGCCTCTGAGCGTGAGTAAAAAAATTCAAGCTATTCATTCATGCTTCTTTCTTTTTGACTCTTTTTCGTGAACAAACTACTGCCTTTTTCCTCTTGCTAGTAAGCTCCATTGCTGTAGTTTTGCTGAAAGACCTATGGTTACGCTTTGACATGGGGTTCTTGTACTGAGATTAAGCAATAACTTTTGAATTCAAAATTTAAGTTCTCCATTTAGTACATTTGAAAAAGTCATTCTTTCAAGCAACTGATTGCAGAGCAGAAAGCATAGTACAGGAACTCGGTTGTAACTCGTGCCTGATGGAATAAAGTGAGCTAATGTATTGCTTCATCTCAATAGAAGAGCCCCATCTCCACTCACAAACTGAAGTAATTTAATTCACTGCATACTATCCACTTGTACACAGAGTTAGCAGGAGTGACATGGCAATAATATGTAAACTAGTTTATAATTAAGGACTACATGGTAAAGCATATGCATGGTAGGAAAAGTCAAGGTGGGCAGATTACCATAATTTGACTGACTTTTGAGCATTTACCTGTGCAATCTTAGTGACCTCTTACCATAGTTATTAGCTTTAATGGAGCATGTGTATTATATTTGAATTCTATTTCTTCATAAAAGGACTGCTAAAATGTAAAGTTTGAAAACTGGAAAAAAAATGTGAAAAATGCTATTCTCTGTGCTCAATATTATTTTATGGTATTTTCCTTTCGTGAAGGCTCACTGTACTAATAATATGTAGTTTCACTTCTCTATCCTAAAAGTCCATTAGTGGCTATTAATCTAAAATTCTTGGGCTGCTAAGTAACATTGAAAGAAATATGGGAATGTTGGGGGTTTTTCTTTAGTTTTCTTATGCCATTTTTGTGTTGATTATAATGCTCTTGAAAGTGAGGGACTGATACCAGGCCCTAAAGCCAGGCCCACGGGGAACAGACACTGTAGATATTGATTCCCTGCTCAACTGAAGATGTTTGTCCTATTGTGTTTTTGGCCCCCTTCTTCCTGCTGCATCCATGTTGGCAGAGCTCTGTATTTGTGCAGAGCCCACAGAAGTCAGTGGGCCTCCAAACAGGCCCGTCCTTATGCAGTGTCCACCCTGGCTGGCAGCAGCTTTGCTATTTCATAACTTAAGGCCTCTCGTGAGCATGGGCAACCAATTGGGTGGAATTGGTGGTTTTGGAAGAAGCACACAAAGTCAACCAAACTCACTGCACTTATGATAATAACAGGTAAAACAATCTGTGTTTGAATGGAATTGGACATATATTTTGCATTGGGAGTTGGAGGCCATTTAAAAGAAAACAGGTATCTTATCAAAGCCTGCCTATGAGATCCATGAGGCACTTAATGAGATGTCTGTGTTTGTGTATAACAGTGTGTATGCTTTTCCATTATATTATGGTTATTAGTTTATTCGTGTTATGGCAGCACCTACAGACCACAACTGATACCGAACAACTCCTAACACAATGGCATCCCAAACACATCATAAGAGACAGTCTGTATCCCAAAGAGCATATTGGGAAAATAGACAAGACAGTCAAAGGATGGGAAGTTAAACAGAGGTGAAGTGAGTTGCCCGATGTCACAGAGCAGATCAGAGCTGGGAATAGAATTTAGGTCACCTGACTAGTAATCCACTGCCTTATCCAGTAGTCCACGCTGCTGCCCCATGGCCACATATATAATCCACAATTGGTAGCTAAAATACACCCCAACTCCTGAGTATTTAAAATATTTTAAATCTTAGATGCAATGATTGCACCTGCAAAAAT
Source organism: Eretmochelys imbricata (assembly GCF_965152235.1). Lineage (NCBI taxonomy): Eukaryota > Metazoa > Chordata > Testudines > Cheloniidae > Eretmochelys > Eretmochelys imbricata. The sequence goes on from NC_135573.1 coordinate 173,551,608, forward strand.
TTCTAAAAATCTTATTTGTAACTGTATATGGAACTTGGATGCACCATTGCTCAATTTGTTTGCCAACATGACCATTTCAAGGATGTTGGAGAGACAAGGTGGGTGAAGTAATATCTTTCATGTTGGTGAGAGACAAGCTTTCAAGCTTAGACAGAGCTCTTCATTTGCAGGAGCACAAATGCATATTTTTTTCATGTACATTATTACAGTTTGGAAAGAAATCCTCTTTTGCATAACATGTTTGAAACGGGGCTATAATCTAATAGTACTCAAAACAATGTAAAAGTGCACAGCTCTGCTTGATGTCACTAGAGCTACCTGCCTCCTTAAAGTTAAGCACACACTTAAGTGCTTTGCTGTATCGGGACCTAGAACCCTAAATGAATCCCATCTCAAGAACAGCACCCAGTTGAAGTTACATTGCTATAATTTTTTTCAGAATTTAACATACGTCAGACTCTTGTGACAGTCCAAAGTTGGGTCTTTTGTGTTTACCTTTTAAACCTGAAATATTTAGTGCTAGCGTCCGATTTGAATTTAGAGCCTTTCCTAATGCTCTGTCCAATGACTTTAATACCTATTCATCAGCTGTTTTTGAGATTCCCCATAACCTTTCCTTTTTGCTGACCTCTCAGATTTTCCACCATTTCTAACAGCTGACCAGTGATACTGTCCCCCAGCACCTTCCCCACATAATATGTCAATATAAAGATCTCTGAAGTGATCTAATACTTTAACTTCCAAAGAACACATGAGAAATAAGACATGTTTGTTTGGTGGACATCTGTAAAAGGGAATAGGATCATCTGTAAAAGGGAATAGGATCATTGAATGTTCTCATAGTTTCCTGGCCATTTCTATTTCTTCCTAGTTACTTCCTCAACATCCTATGAGGAAGTGGTGTAAGGCCCAGCAGGAATACACTTTCATGACAACAATCACAAGTATATTAATGTAACATGGTTTTAGCAAAAAAAAAAAAAAAATTGACCAAAAGCTGTGGAGCTGCCTGTCAGCATTGCAAAACAGCGGATCTGTCGTTTAGTATAGTCAGAGGCATTGGGAATCAGTCTTTTACAAAGCAAGCACTCCTTGCAGTTCTAACTAGGGATGCTTTTGGCTTAAACATCAGACATATTGTTATCATATGTTTCCACTATGGGGCAGGAAGAACTTTGGATGTCAAAAAGAAAAATGTCCCATCTAATGAAGAGCTATTGCATTTAGCTTCCTTGACTGATTGCCCCTTCTTGCTTATATGCCAGGGAAGCTTTACAACCAAAGCGACTCTACATATGACTTTCAAATCAAGGACATTTTCATTTGGAGCACAATCAATTATTTCATATTCACCTCATAATGCTATATCTTCAGTCTGGCGAAGAAAAGCAACATGCTGACAAAAGTAATTTGAAATGGAGCATAATGATTAGATTTTAAATGGTTCTTTTTTAAGGCTGACATTGGTTATATTTTACTGTATTACAGTAAGGATAACTTGCAACATAAACTGTCCCATCTTTCAAAAACGGTAGCTAAACAACTGGTGACAATAAGCTTTACTTACAATCTAAAGTTACTTTGCAATTTTTATTTTTTTCTTTGAACAATAACTTCAGCTTTCTAGGCTCTGTAGTTATAATGCAATACTGAAAAAAATAATGTGGCATGGGGTTAATAAACCTTCTGTAGTAAAGAGTTGCTTAAGATTCCATGTTAAAATGGGACAATTACTAATTCAATACGCTGTTTCCAAATTCAAATAGTCTTTCTATACTTTTTATTGTAGTATCTACCACATTCAACTCCTTTTGTACGTAGCATTCAAACCCAGTATAAAAATCTACTAGTACAGCTTGTTCCATGCATGGGGATTCCTCAAACTGTATTCTGGTCTGGCTGGAATGTAAACAATTGTACTCAAAACTGAACTTCCAGTTAAGAAGGCTTTCATATCTACACATTACAGCCCACTGCTGATGGGTTCGCAGGGAGGTGAGAAGGCACAGGAATCTCCTACTTTGTGCTACTGTTCCCACAAAGAGACAGCCATAATATGGCTGAAAGTGCTCCACATCACAAAGTGGCGGTGGTTGGGAATTCCTAGCACTGCCAGCAGTATATGTTACCCCACATGAGTGAAGTTTGCCCATGCAGAGAGGGCATGGCCATGGCCCCAGTCAATCGTGCATCACCTAGTGTCAACAGAGAAAGACAATGCAGGCTATGTGGGTCTACAAATGAAACAACTACTGCTCAACCCTTCCCCCGTCCTCCCCCTGCTTTATAAAGGCATATTAGGCTCTTTAAAAAATATTGTGTTTCTATTTAATGGCCCAAACTATTAACTGGTGGGGAAGGGTCACATGGCTCGAGAGGATTTAGCATTACCAGTCTCCTGCTTTTAATTGAATTGTTTTTGCAGTCTGAAGGGTGGGGCTATGTCTCTGAATCATCCAACAACCAAGTGTCTCCCCCTGGCCTTTAAAGCATGTGGCTCAGACAGGCAATAAAACATGCAAAAGAGAGACTTCTATAACATGCACAGGTACCAACTTTGTTAATTTTTGCCTCTTACATTTGAAGTTCAGATGTGTGACAAGCAGGGTAAACTTAGTCTTTAGGTCAGATGCACAAGAAGGTCCATTGCCCTCTTCCTCTTCCTTTAGCCATCTCTTTTCCTTTTAAAATTTGATTAAAAAGTACATAGGATATTAACAAAGTGAGTATCTTATCTCTAAATTTCAGTAAGAACCTGCATAACTGGGGCAGCTGCATTCTTTGAGGCTCCCTAGAATTCTCATTGTCTAACAGAATATGAAATATGTAGTATGGTTTTTCTCATTGTCAGTTGGTTTCCCCCTTCTTCCCTTTGATATCCTTAAGTTTGTAGCCTATACTGAGTCGCAGTACCAGAAAAAGTCCTTAGCAAAGTTTCTGCTTATCTCAGTGCTCTGTGGGATTTTCCACACACACACCCAGCCACCAGAGGGCTAAAAAGAAGGGGGAGGGAGAGTATAGTAGGACCAGTGATGTGGGGCCTTGGTTTTATGTTTTCACAGGGGCTGTGCATGTGTATTGCCAATATCCTGTGTTCAAAATAATGAGATTGGCTTAAAAGTAATGACATTTTTAAAAGAAAAACTGGGGTCATCTTATTTACCTTCTGGGTTTTGTGCCTTCAGGGTTTGCCTCTTCCAGCTTTGTCAGCAAAGCTGAAGGCTAGAAACTTAGCTTCATTTATTTATTTATTTATTAAATGTGACATTCGTATCTAAGCATGTGATTCTAGATAAACACCAAATAATTGTGGTTAAAATAATGAAAGGGAGCAAAGTTCTTTTAGTAACATATAAGACCTTTAAAAGAGATCTGTTGAATATTTCTGGCATTTCCTCCAGTGTGAGACATCTTAAACAGCTATATGCAATTGGAGTAGTGACTTCACTATAAATACTTAGATATGTTGTAGGAGGCAATGTGGCCTGCACTGGGACTCAGGAGACCTGAATTCTAGTCCCAGCTCACTCAGTGGCCTGCTGGATGACCCAGGGCAAGTTATTTCACCTCCCTGTGCCACAGTTTCCCCATCAGTAAAATAGGAATAATGATACTGACCTCCTTTATAAAGTGTTTTGAGCTCTACTTATTAAAATAACTGGATATTTTATTATAAGAGATAGGTATTATTATTAATATTTGCATATATTTTATAACTTCATCCTCCCTTAATAACAATGTATTTAAGAGGGAAGGGAGAAGATGTTTTCCTTAAGGTGATTCTTTGATCTAGGTTGAACTCTACTTTAGCAGTGCAGCATTTAAAAATTAATGAGTAAAAAAGTTCATTGGTGATTCCTGTATTGCTATTAATTAGCATTGTCAAGTGATTAAAAAAATTAATCATGATTAATCGCGCGATTAAAAAAAATATGTGGTAGATGGCGGCTAAAACAGAGCAGGGACATACAATTCTCCCCCAAGGAGTTCAGTAACAAATTTAATTACTCATATTTTAATGAGTGTCATCAGCATTGAAATATGTCCTCTGGAATGGTGGCCGAAGCATGAAGGGTCAAACAAATGTTGAGCATATCTGGCACGTAAATACCTTGCAATGCCAGCTACAAAAGTGCCATGTAAATGCTTGTTCTCACTTTTTGTTGACATTGTAAATAAGAAGAGGGCAACATTATCTCCTGTAAATGTAAACAAACTTGTTTTTCTTAGCGATTGGCTGAACAAGAAGTAGGACTGAGTGGACTTGTAGGCTCTGAAGTTTTATATTGTTTGTTTTGTTCTTGAGTGCAGTTATATAACAAAAAATCGACATTTGTAAGTTGCATTTTCACAACAAAGAGATTGCATGACAGTACTTGTATGAGGTTAATTGAAAAATACTGTTTCTTTTGTTTATCAATTTTACAGTGCAAATATTTGTAATAAAATAATATGCACTTTGATTTCAATTATGACGCAGAACACAATATATATGAAAATGTACAAAACCATCCAAAATATTTAATAAATTTCAATTGGTATTCTATTGTTTAACAGTGTGATTAAAACTGTGATGAATAACGATTAATTTTTTGAGTTAATCATGTGAGTTAACTGTGATTAATTGACAGCCCTACGATTAATGGAAATATTAATAGCCTGCTTCTTATCTGTTCAAGGAATACATTATCACAAGTTTATTTAAAAAGTAGTGATATCTTTCTTACTCTTACAGAGACTAAAACTTGGGCTCACACCCAATTTCAGTGCAGTACTGAGGAGGGAGGAAGGTACTATTAATGTTCCTGTCCTTTTGGAGGAGACACAAGTCCAGTCTGTCTCTGGCACTCACCCACATTGCACAGACTGTATATACGAAAAGGCAGAAATCTAAAACACTCTATATTGCAATGTGGAAGAAAGTTAACTTTTTTATTTCCTGACTTTTATGTATTTAAATTATCTGTATTAAGCACTTTATCCCACAAGGCACTGAGTGCTTCTGAGACATGCTGAACATCTGCAACTCATCTTGACTTTTGTAGGAATTAAGTGGGTGTGGCTCATTACAGGACTGAGCCCTAAATAAAGAAAAGTTAATTCCTTTTGGAGTTTGTCTTTTATAGACAAATAAGTGGCAAGGGGAATTCGAGACAGAAATGAAAGCTACCTAACTACAGTATCTGATTCTGACAAGTTGTACTGGCTGTTACACACCCCTGAGGGGTATAATCCAGCACTCAGTATGAACACATCAACTGGATAGCAGCAAGGGAAGCGGAAAGCTAATGGGGCCTTGATAAGTCTACTCAAAGACGAATATGATCAAGACAATCTGAATTTCTAGGTGGAATATGGGTTACATCACAAGCAAACAAAGATTCATTTACTTGAGCTGACTGAGTTTTCATTCAAACTTTCTGGTGAAAAACAGCATTTTTATCAATGTAAATTTCAGTAGGAAATGGTCATTTTTTGGAAAGTTTCTTTTCTTAAAAACAAAACGAAACACTCTCACCGACCTCCCCCCCCCCCAAAAAAAAACACTGGAAACTTCCCCCCCCCACCCCCCATATATGTTGTGGGTTCTGTATTGAAAACTTTTGGAGTGTTAAGTGAAAAATTTCAGTAAAAGTAAAATATTTTGCCGAAATGGCTGAAATTTCTCTTTTTGATGGCTGAAAATGTCAGATTGGTTTTCAATTACTAGAAATATCAAGAAAATCACTCCTGTGAACTTGAATAGAGACTGGGAGTGGATGGGTCATTACACAAAGTAAAACTATTTCCCCATGTTTATTCCCCCACCCCCCACTGTTCCTCAGACATTCTTGTTAACTGCTGGAAATGGCCCACCTTGATTATCACTACAAAAGGTTCCCCCCCCCGCCCGCTCTCCTGCTGGTAATAGCTCATCTTAAGTGATCACTCTCCTTACAGTGTGTATGATAACACCCATTTTTTCATGTTCTGTGTGTATATAAATCTCCTCACTGTATTTTCCACTGAATGCATCCATTGAAGTGAGCTGTAGCTCACAAAAGCTTATACTCAAATAAATTGGTTAGTCTCTAAGGTGCCACAAGTAATCCTTTTCTTTTTACTCATGTGAACAATTTTCATGGGAGGGAAAATTCTAACCAGCTCTAGTATCTACAACTGAAGAATTGTTTCCTGATGGTCCTAAAGAGGATGCCATAACAAGGTGACATTAGCTTTGCATGTTAATCCAAACTGTACTGAGACAAAACACAGGGTTGAAAATAGTCTGAGAACATATTTTGATTGGGGGAGGGTAACAGAGAGAGTGGAGACCATGGATAAGGTTAAAATACAAGAAACAAAGGACTATGAATAGGTAACTGGTCAACCAACACAAAGTCTACTTACTGTTTTTCCCCATACTGCCTGCCTGTGTCAGAAAGTGCATAGGAAAGGATTTTTGCCTTTTTGGTAAACAAACCTCTAAGAGGTATGAAGAAAGTGACAGAATACAAGAGACCTCATATGAAGGTAGCAGCAGCAGCAGATCCAGTGCATGAAGAGGACAAAACGAGTAAGTTTGTGGACAGTATGCTTATAAAATTTGTAAATAACACCAAGCCGGAAGGGGTTGTAAGCACTTTGAAAGACAAGATTAGATTTCAAAATGACATTGACAAATTGGAGAACTAGTCAAATAAACAAATTGAAATTCAAAGTATTACACTTAGGAATGAAAAACCAAATGCACTGACTAGAAAAGTATTTGCGGGTTACAATGGAGCATAAATTGATTGTCAACATTGTAATGCAGTTGTGAAAGGCTAAAAATCATCCTGGGGTGTATTAGCAGGAGTGTGTTATGTACAACACGGGAGGTAATTGTCCTGCTCTACTTGGCACTAGTGAAGCCTCAGCTGGAGTACTGTGTCCAATTCTGGGTGCCATACTTTAGGGAAAATGTGGACAAATTAGAGTGAGTCCAGAGGAGAGCAACAAAAATGATGAAAGGTTTAGAAAACATGACTTAGGAAAAGCTGGGATGTTTAGCCCAGAAAGAAGACTGAGGGAGGACTGGATAAGTCTACAAATTTGTTAAGGGCTGTTATAAAGAGGACAGTGTTCAATTGTTCTCCATGTGCACTGGAGGCAGGACAAGTAGTAATCTGCAGTAATGGAAATTTAGGTTAGATATTAAGAAACCCTTTCTAACTATAAGGATAGTTAAGCAGTGTAACAGACTTCCAAAGGAGGTTGTGAATCCCTGGCATTGGAAGTTTTTATGAGCAGGTTGGACAAACCTGTTGGGATGACCTAGGCCAGTGGCTTTCAACCTTTTTTCATTTGTGGACCTGTACACAATTTTGAATGGAGGTGAAGGCCCCTTTTAGAAATCTTAGACATAGTCTGCAGAACCCCAGGAGCCCACAAACCACAGGTTGAAAACCAGAGGATTAGTCACACTTGGTGCTGCCTCAGCATAGAGGTCTAGATTTGATAACCTCTCAAGGTTGCTTTCAGACCTACATTTCTGTAATTCTAAGCGTGACCATTGCTGGCATCATGTTTTAAGGGTACAGTCAGTTCTGGAACTATGAAAACCAGACCATGATTTCAGTATATAACATATCAAACCAGTACATGGCCAGTGTGTATTTATATGCCAACATGGAAGCTGTTTTATAGGGCTTTATTGTGCATTTTGGATACAAATATGTGGCAAGATAAATGGAAGGCAGTTTTAATTGTGATGAATTAGTTCCTATTTATTTTTCAAAGATTTAAACAAGCCAGGCTATTATGTTACCAGGTGACCTTCTGATATACTGCAAATGTCACCTATACTGGTGAGCATTAGGAAGGGACTGAGGCATTTAGGGATGAACTTTCTGTTTGGGGAGAAATATGGTGTGAACTGGCCATTTTAATTCACAGTAGGTCTGATTGATGACTGCTGATTAGAACGATATGTGGTTAGAAATTGGGGAAAATGAGAAGTGCTTCTGTTCCTTTGATTGTGTGACTTGACTTAATTACCGTATTTTAACATTTAAGAGCATTTACTTTCTGGAGGGGCATTCTTTGGTACTGCGTTTTAAATCAAACCAATATGAAGCATCTGTGCATAAGGAGGAATGGAACATATTGTTTTTCCTTACTGAAAAATAGATATATTTGAGTAGAAACTCCTTAATCAAGAGGCCTTGGAAGATCCAAATTTGTCCCGGTTAAGTAGTTGTCCCATTTACACAAAATGTATCTAAATATTACTTAATATTATTTATAACTACATATCTTTTCAACTGAATTCATTGTATTAAAGTATTTGTTGTGACCTTTAACCACTATATTAACACCTCTAATTATAAATGACAGGTCAATTTCTTGGTTGCTAGTGTATGAGACAGTCATACAGCAGTAGCCTGGAGAAATTTCCGACCTTTAAGTGCCATATTAACACCTATAGTTGGAATTAAAAGGGCAATTATGTTGAATATCATCCCAGCAAAGCAATCTGACCAATTATGATGACACCATTAAAGCCAGAGAACATGCATTCAAGTTGAAAGGGGGAAAAATAGGTGCTGGAGATTTGCCCCAGTTATGAGGATTTCCCAATGATCTCCAATCGGTTTATTTTTCATAATTGACAAGGTCAAACGATTCCATTTTCTGTTGCTTGAATAAACAAATCACAAACTTTCGAACAATAACTAAATATTTTAACAATGATAAAATTGTTGTTTCTAACTTCAGTCTCCAGGATATCCAGGGTCAATGGCTGTGATAAATTAGATCATTCAGATTCAAGAGCCTCTGAACATGACTGTCAACCCTGTGCCATCAAAGTCTGTTATCCTAGTATTTATCTTGGTTCATCGGCATCTACTTTATTCATCAGGGACAAATAACAGAATGGATTGCAGGCAGTTTTAACAGGGAAACAGCAAGGAGTAGAATTAAAATAGTTTTCAGAGATTTCCTAGCTCTCAAGTTCTGTCTGAATCCTGGCTGCTGTAAAGTGTTAGTCTCTGAAGATGTTTATGCTAGGGCTGCAGGAGTCTTTTCTATGCTATGATTCCTACCTTGATTGGAATGTTCTTTGTAAGGTCTCCAATGTAGACAAGGTTGGATGGACTACATGCATGAGGCTAGATAAAATCATCTATTTCCTTACAACTAACTAAACCATCGAACATGGTCAGCTGCTCAAGGCACCGTATAGTGGTTACAGAGCATCTTTAATCAGCTGCTCCCTACAATTGGTATGTTATCGTTGCTTACTCATTTTCCTCACGTATAGGTCTAGGTTGAAAAAGAAGATTTCTACATGTTGTTTGAGACTGTTTTCCTAGTCTCCAGCAAAAATTCACAGTTTATTTATGAAGTGTGAACACATGGTTATCATCGCACATAGCAATGCTTCAGGTTTTCTCTTGGAACTCAAGGTTGTATGGGTGGACTGATCACTTGCATTTCTTGTGCTTTAAGCCAGATGAAGAGGATTATGGCAGAAGGCCATCATATCAAAACAACTCCTGTACAAATTCCTACAAAAGGGATTTTAGGAAGTGCACATTCTACTTCAACAACCGGACAACCAAGCCTGGTTCACTTTTTTTTTTTCAGAACCTCAAGATAAGTGATTTGTGCCTCCATCTTTTCCATATGCTTTTGGAGTAATGAGTCCAATTTATAGAACAGCTTGTCTAATAGCCTAACCATCTTCGTCAATTTGCTGTTGTAAAGATTTAATACTCCTACGGAAGTTTTCACTATTGCTGTCTTCATAGAATCATAGAATATCAGGGTTGGAAGGGACTCAGGAGGTCATCTAGTCCAACCCTCTGCTCAAAGCAGGACCAATCCCCAACTAAATCATCCCAGCCAGGGCTTTGTCGAGCCTGTCCTTAAAAACCTCAAAGGAAGGAGATTCCACCACCTCCCTAGGTAACGCATTCCAGTGCTTCACCACCCTCCTAGTGGAAAAAATTGGAATTAATTTGCAAACTGGATACAATTAATTTAGGCTTGAATAGAGACTGGGAGTGGATGGGTCATTGTAAAAAGTAAAACTATTTCCTCATGTTTATTCTCCCCCCCCCACCCCTTCCCACTGTTCCTCAGAAGTTCTTGTCAACTGCTGGAAATGGCCCACCTTGATTATCACTACAAAAGGTCCCCCCCCCCGCTCTCCTGCTGGTAATAGCTCACCTTAAGTGATCACTCTGGTTACAGTGTGTATGGTAACACCCATTGTTTCATGTTCTCTGTGTATATAAATCTTCCCGCTGTATTTTCCACTGAATGCATCCGATGAAGTGAGCTGTAGCTTACGAAAGCTTATACTCAAATAAATTTGTTAGTCTCTAAGGTGCCACAAGTACTCCTTTTCTTTTTACCAATTAAAAAGAGTCAATAAGTTAAAGATGACCAAAGACCTAGCAATAGTAACCTTATTTTCACACTTACCAATTCATATTAAGACATCTTAAAATACTATTTGGGTAATTTATTGCCAGTTTAAGAAAAAGTTCTCTGAACACTGCAGTGGACTTGAAATATAATTTCTCATTCTGATTTGTCATTCAACCATAATGGGTTTTATAAGATCATAATTTATGAAGATTTTTAATACATCCCTCATAGATCACAAGGTGGAAACCAAAATTAGATCTGTAAATATTTCTGACTTGCATCCTATTTGTATTTCTTTCTTTTGGGCTAGTGCCATTTGGAGAACTCACTTCTAAAGGTTAATATGGTGTAAGGAGAAATGACCATTTCAGAAGCTTTTTTGGTGTTCCTGTATAAGAAGGTTCTTACTCACATGTGATATGCCTCACTACCAGATCCACCCTGCTTGCTCCATATGGTTCAGCTAGCTGATATCTTTCACATGTACTGGTAAAGAAGGCTGTTCATTGGAGATATTTCTGTGGCTTAGAAAGCCACAAGCTTAATGTTGGAATGAACAGTGCTCTCTGTCTTTGTTGGGGAGGCCAACCCAATTTATGTGGAAGCATGATAACATGGCAGATATAAAAAATGGGCAGGACAGGAAAAGTCCTCTCTTTCCTATATTCACTACATTAGAAATGGCCAAGAAATTCAGAGTTTGGCTCTACATTCAAACTTTCCTGAAGTTAAGGTAGGAACTGGGGAAAGTGCCACCAAATAAATTTAAATAAAAAGAAAAACTGAACCGAGAACCTTTTATGGGGTTATATTTTATTGATTTTATGTGGATTTGTGGAGTTTGCATTGATTATAAAGCTTACATCTTTCTTTCCTCCCCTCCCCATCATTGATCAAATTGTCTCAGTGGCAGAGAATGGTAGAAAGTCAAGTAGAATAAACAAGCAGGTACGTTTTCTTTTTTTTTCTCTCTTTTTTTTTTTTCTGCTCCAAAATTTAATAATACTACCTCCTAAGAGGAGTTCAAAGAAACTTAGAAGAAAGGAATGCAAAAAATAAAACTATCCAAAGAAAAACCCCAGAAATGCTGTCCTATTATACATACAAATGATTTCATTTTTTTGTCAAGAAGTCCTGCTCTTTTAAGTGAATAAAGGGGTAATCTAAACAGAAGATCACAAATGACTAGTCACTTTAGATGGAGCTTGGGAAATTGTTCCACATAACTATCATCAACAAAGTTGGTTACATATACAAGGCCAGGAAAAAAATGGTTAGTAAAATTTCTTCCAACACCACACCCATTTATTAGGCACTTGCCCAAAAACCTCCAGGAAGTGTTTGTCAGCTAACTCGTTTACAGACAGATTCTGCAATGCTTAATGATATTGAGTAGTACCTTAGTGTGCAGGGCACACAGTCTCATTGATATCAACTGGACTCCTTCTGTAGTAACATGGGAGACTCTGACCATTAAATAAGCCCCAGTGTGAATTAACGTCACAACAATCCATCAGGCCATGTATAAAGCACATCCCTAAATATATTCCCGTTTTACTTCATCATGATGATAACAGCTCTTCACAAAGTCAGTCAAACTAGAAAATGGGTTTCAATTCAACAGGTACACATGGCTCTTGATTTCCACAAATATTTATGGAAATACAGTTTCAATTGTACAAACTTCCAACTAAGAAAATTCACTTCATCACTGTAAACTGAACCTACTAAATTATTTGCCTTTCGTCATCCTTTCTCCCACACCAGTTTTGAGGCAGGGAGGATTTTTTCCATACAGCCTTAGGGCCTGATGCTGCAGTCTCTACAGTAATGCTGTCTGTTTTTTTCAGCCTACGAATGGACTGCTGGGTTTTAGAAAGAAAGCAGAATCATTTCAGCCACATAAGCTAATTTTTTTTCAAACTGATTTTTTTTTAAATTGAAAACAAACACACACACACACAGACACACAAGCCAAACTACCTTGGCTCAACTCTTTTTAAGTAAATGGATTTAAACCCAGTGTGTGTTTTTTTTTTTTTCAAATATATCTCTAACAAGTAAAGCAGATAGTAAGTATTTTTAATTCATGTTCTCCTTTATAAATCTCTTGGGAGGGTCTTTCTGTTTATCATTTTAACACTTTAAGTAGATGTTTATAAAACACTATGTTAAGTGTCTTTTTGTGAGGCAAAAATTTACTCCTGAAGCAAATTATACTTATTTCTTGACAGCATTGAATTAAGGCTGTTTCCCTTCATGTTAAAACGTCCCGAATAAAGATCAAAACCCCAAAACTCGGGAACACATTAATTTACACATTCATGGTATTAATACTGGTGGGGAGAGACATTATATTAAACACCATTAAGTAATAGAGCAGAGAGAATAAAAAATATTTTCTGTCCCTCCCCCGTCCCCCAAGCTTTTTAACCTTTAGGACTTCCTTGAGGGGAAAATGATTCAAATTCTGAACTCACAGTTATGCATACACTAGGCAGAAAAGATGCAAGGTTTTTATATAGAGAAACTAGGAAATATATTGAAAATTGCATTAAGATCCTCAGTTTTCCTGTTCCACTAATTTTCCTTCTCTTAACTCCCTTGACCACAATCAGAACCTTTCCCAAGCTCAGCTATGGTATCTTCCCCAAGAGCATGTTTAGCTGAAGACATAATAATGTGGCTTTTGAAGAAATTCAGTGTGAACAGTTAAAGTGGTGTGATAAATTAATAAGCACAATATGGGATCCATTGCTGACTGCTCAACAAGAGTATCATGTTAAAAGTGATCCATTTAGAAGGATGGTGGAAAGTCTTCAGGTATATTAAAAATTAACTGCTGTATGCAGAGACATTGAGGAGGGCCATAGCTAAACTCGTAGGGAGAGTTCCTCTTCCTCTCTGTGGCTTGGGTAAGCTGTGCTGCCTCCCCTCCTCCTTGGCGGAGCTTTCACTGTCCCAGCCTCTAACTTTTTTCACCCGACTGTAACCCCTAGGCGTGTCAATGTTTATCTATGCAGAATCAGAGAAATGTGTGTGGAATACAGAACAATGGAATCAATCATTAACACAGTTTAAGGGCCTTCTCCTGGTGAGACGTCATACCAGGACTTGACATGCATTATTCTCAGGAAGTAGCTGCTGTCTGCCTATTCAAAGGCAAGGATGTCTTGCTAAACAAGGCCAAAAATAAGGATGTTTGCTGCTCCACAATTTCCAGTTGTTACCTTGGCATCTGAACTAAGGATTGCATAGGGCATGAGTACTGCTGTACTTCGAGGGCTGACGTAACCCTGATGCTTAGCCTTAATGGGATGGGGAAACAAAGGAGGTGTGTCTTGATACGTATTTTTGTAGAAGCCTGGTGAGCAAATTATAAAATAGAGCAATAGTTTAGCAAGTTTAGTTTTAAATTTGTTTGGGAGGAAAACCTTTAATACACTAAACCAAAGTATCACCGCCCCCCCAAAAATAAAGACATTTAAATATGAATACCTATTAGACACTAACTTGCACAGCAAGTATATTTGCCATGCATCAAGGTTATACTGTAAAAAAGGTTTCCTCTGCATTTGAATTACTAGTGCATCATTTAGCACCCCTCTCGTGTCTAGACCATATGGCTTCAATTCTGACAGCTGATGAATCTGGTAATTTTCCTCTTGCATTAGTCATTGGTTATACTGTTGTGCAGCTTCTTGATGGCAGAAGGAGAAACAAGCTCCTGAGAAATGCATGTTAAAAATTAACAGAAGCCAAAAATCTCAATTTAAGTGTGATTATAGCTGTGTTAGAGGTGGTGAAAAAAGCATTCATGGAAATATCTGCTAAATCTGAATTGCGGTTCAATCAGTGATTGGTAAGATTATGATTTAGTTACAGAGGTTGCATAAGTCAAGGAATCCGTTATATGGAATCATGGAGAGCTTAAATAGAAAAATTGGCCAGATCCAGTGAAGAAGCTGTTGATGATCAATAGTTTCACGAGCTCTAATTGTGATTTTTGGTACATGCATTTGTCCCATTGTGTATATATAACACATAGATATAGTACAGCTATTTGTCCCATAAACAGAAGACTATGGTACTTGAAATCAATAAGAAATATTACCACTGAGAAATTGTAATTGAAAGCCACATTTTGCTTGGGTAAAGTTTAAATTTTTGTTTGACTCTACATACAAGTAGGTATGACAACTACTGATAGATGAATCTCTAAAAGTTTGGGCTTGGTTTGAATATACATCCATAGAAGATTCAGATTTTTAACCAGACTCACTGATTTGCCAAGTTTGTAACCTCAAAAGGTTTTCTAGTGAGAGAAGGTAATGTTAATATAACACAGAAATACTACTGCAACAGCTTCTCCGTTCATGTGGGGCATGCAAACATGGAAATAGAACTGGATGAAATTCAGAAATTATGTACTGTGGGAAATTTCAATTTTTCAACATTTTTCTTCCCAAATTGAGATGGAAAATTGCCATATCAATTTTTTTGCCAAAGTAGTCTGAAAAATTTACATAAGGAAATGTTGAAACATTTCATTTCAACATTTTCAATATTTCAAGAAATATTTTGACATTCCTGAAACCTAAATGGTTCATTTGAGTTTGTTGAACCGACACAAAATAGTTAATTTTGAGTCAGTTCAACATTAAACTGTAGTTCTCCATTATGGTGCATTATCTCATGGGGACTATAGTTTGGGAGTCAGATGCCTCCATTTTTTCTATGGGCCAGGATTCCTGGCCAACAATATCATCCACTATACAGCACAGAGTTTGATCAATAGGGAGGCTATGTTATTCTATCAGAGATGCAGTCCTCCAGAGAGTGTAGCCCACAGATAAGAATAGGGACCTGAACCAAACCTCCTATGAGTCAATGCATCTTTACCTTAAGTGCTCAGATACTAAAGACAATGTGTGTGATACAAAAAACTGAAGGGAACAGGTCAGCTGTCGGAGCAACGACTTCTACGTCATCCTTCACCAAGCATACCTCGTGAAAATAATACATCATTTTTAACATACTGGAGCCTGATTTAATATGAGCAAATCCCATTAAAGTCACTCGCACCCAGTGGCAAGATAATCCCTGTGGCCCCTGTTCATTGGCTCCAGACATCTTACGCTTCCCCTGTTGCTGCTTTCCTTTCCTTTTTATGGCTGCCCTCTCTCTCCCTCATCTCAGACTCTTTATAGCCACTTAGATGAGAAGAGCGTGGCAGGTTCCTTCAACAAGGTAGGCATTTCTGTCACATACAAATGGTTGGCTTGCCATTTCCTTTGGAGTCTCACTACTGCTGCCATCTGAATTGTCTCCAGAAACTGGCTGTCAAAACCATCCAGAGCTTTCTTATTTCAGCCACTTTAATTGGCATGAGGCATGCCTATCTACACCAGCAAGAAGTCTGGGCATGATGTTTCTGTTGTACACTCCATTTCAGTTTTATTTTCTGGTCTGATCTTCCTGCTAGATCTTTCACAGTTGCTGGAAAATAAAGTTTGATTTGCTGGGTCTTCTATGAATCTTTCTTTTTGGTTCGGTTTGGCTATCTATATAATGATATGTGCTGTTTAGCTCCACATAGAGTCACACACAGTATGTTCTTCTTCGAGACTATTCCAAAATGATCGACTCTCCCTCTGCTTCCTTTCTCTCTCTCTCTCACACACACAATATTACAATGCAGTTTTGATCAAAATTCTGCATAAAAATGGCACCTTCTTATAGAACTCAGTTAATCTGCTCCCTGTGTGTATTCAGAGTGGTACCTACTGTACTGACTTTACTGAGAAAAGTAAGTTTTGACTACAATTTTTTTTTAACTCCTGTTAAGACTGCAGAGCCAATCCAGCTTTGAGCTAAGCTTCTTTTCTGACTCATGCATTATCACCAAAATTCCTATTAGAGTTCTTGTGGCAGAATCTTGATTAGATATGGAACTGAACCAGGACACCCGATATAGATATCAGTGAACTTTGGGAAGCTTCAAATGAGATTCCAAATTTTGCAAGCCAAGTGAATCTCCTCTGCATTGCTCATTCTCTGTTCATCAAGCCATAACATAACTTCCAGTATGAGATCTTGTTGGGAGAAGGCATAGAGGACCATTAATCCACCTCTTATAGTCTTCTGGAGCAGCCTGTTAGCCAGTTTCTCTTCCCTTCATTTTCAGTGACTAAGCAGATGATGTGAAAAGAGATTTTACACTCTGAATACACCCAGAGTTAGAAGAATGAAAGCAATGACTGCAGTAGGGCTAGCTAGGGAATTTCCTACTCCTGAATTATTTGGGGCAGTTAGCCTCTGTGGCGCCAGAAGATGTTAAGTACTGAATTCTGTGCAGAATTGGGGTGGGACTATCAAATATTGCCCTAGGAAGTGGGAAGGTGAATTGGCCAAACAGCTTCCACTTGGTGAAGCAGAAGGAAGAAAGTGCCCACTTTTTGGAATAGTCTGGAAGGGGTAGTATCAGTCCATTGTAACTGTAACATGTATGTCACTAATAAATATACCTTTGTACTCAACACATCTCCATATGATGCAATTAGCAGTTTCATATCTGGTTTAAGAAGTGCAAGCTCAGGACTGTTTGACTTCCTCAATGTTCTACCACAAAGTCTTGTGCCATTGTACTTCAGTAGACAGTTCGTTCTCACCCAGGACCTCTTCAGGCTCAACCCATTAGGCCAGCTCCTCAGCTGATGTGTCTTATCACTCTGTTGGAGTCAATGGAGAGAAAAGCTACACTAGCTGAGGAGCTGGTCCCTTGTGGTTCATAATTCTGTTCAGGCAACCTGATACAAAAGTGAATGGGCATTTTAGAAATACTGGAATAGATGAGAAAGGTAAGAGATCCATTGGAGGTTCACCAATCCCTCCTCCCCCATTAGATTTGTATTCTTTTTTTCTTTTAAACTGACTGGACTTTCTTTCCCTATGTTAACTCATTTTCTAGAGAGCATGTGTTCTCTGCACATACAGCAAGGAAGCAGAAACCACAATGCAGAGACTGAGCAAGCTGAGCCTCTGAACAAACCAAAAGTACACTGACTTTGGTTAGGCAGAGATACAAAATTTGCTTAGTATTTCAATATTTTTCTCTCCCACTGATTAATTAAATTAAACTAGTATGAGCTCAGGTTGGGTGTTTTACTTATGTAAACAATTCATTTCTTTACTGACTATGCTCTACAGGGAATAATTTATAGCAGGAGCTATCCATTTTATGAAAAAGGTTTCAAAATTAAGCAATTTTTAAATTAAAAAGCTGTGTCTCTTATTTGTTCTAGACATATTTTAAAGAATGCTATGAAGTCATGTTTCTACTAGAGATTGTTTTAAAAACTTACTTTTTTAAACTTATATTTTCATTTTAACCAAGTAATTTATAACTTGACAAAATGGTTCCTATTCTCATTGCTAATTACCAGGTGTGATGGGTTGGATCACAGAAACCCCCCTGGGGCTGCCAACTGATGTGCCAAGACTACTTCTGCCCTTGTTTTCCCTGCCAGCTTGGGACTCCAGCACCCAGTCTTGCTGAGCCAGACATGCCAGTCTGCTCCAACACAGAACCAGGATCTGAAACATGTGCCCCAAAGCTGCAGACTTAACTGAAAGCAACTTAAGAAGTGTTCCTGTCTTTAACACTCAGATGCCCAACTCCCAGTGGGGTCCAAACCCCAAATAAATCCATTGTACCCTGTATAAAGTTCATACAGGGTAAACTCATAAATTGTTCGCCCTCTATAACACTGATAGAGAGATATGCACAACTGTTCCCTCCCCACCCCCCCGGTATTAATACATACTCTGGGTTAATTAATAGGTAAAAAATGATTTTATTAAATACAGAAAGTAGGATTTAAGTGGTTCCAGGTACTAACAGACAGAACAAAGTGAATTACCAAGCAAAATAAAATAGAACATGCAAATCTATGTGTAAGAAAACTGAATACAGACAAAATCTCACCCTCATTGGTGTTCCATTAAGCTTCCTTTTACAGACTAGTCTCCTTCTAGTCTGGGTCCAGCAATCACTCACACCCCCTCTAATTACTGTCCTTTGTTCCAGTTTCTTGTATCCTTGGGGTTGGAGAGGCTCTCTCTTCAGACAGCTGAAAACAAAATGGAGGGGTCTCCCATGGGCTTAAATAGACTTTCTCTTGTGGGTGGAGACCCCCTCCTCTCTTCTATGCAAAGTCCAGCTCCAAGATGGAGTTTTGGAGTCACATGGGCAAGTGCCATTGCTTACCTGCTACCTTGAACGTCCTCATGTAGACTTCTTATGTGGATTGGACCCTTCAAAGATCCATTGTCCCTTAAGTGCTTCTTGATTGGACACTTAATTTGCACATTCCTTTCTTAAGAAGCTGACCAAATGCTTCACAAAGGTTACTTAAAAATCAAGCCAGTACGCTGCCAATGTTCATAACTTTGAATACAAAATGATACATGCATACAAATAAGATTAATAGATTCAGTAGATCATAACCTTTACAGAGATATGTTACATGGCATATGTAGCATAAAACATATTCTAGTTATGTCATATTTACATTCATAAGCATATTTCCATAAAGCCTTATGGGGGGCGCCGTCACACCAGGCATTGGAGAACTGCTGTAAAAATCTTAATTCCCATCGTCCTTGCACAGCTTTATCATTTCCTAGCAGAGGGAACAGGGTGAATGCTGTGTTCCTTTACGGATAGCTGGGGAAGGGTAATCTACTCTCCCAATAGATTGACAATCTGATTGCAGTGGAGAGGAGTGGTGAAGGTCACTATTTTTGACATGCTGAGATATAGTGGGATGTAATGGTTATTTGTCCTCAGTCTCCAAACTCTGAGCCAACATCAGTTTATTTTCCTCTTTCTTAGAGCCCAGTCCTGCCAGAAACTCTGCACCTTCAATTATCGTTATATTTAGTGGGAGTTAAGGGACTCGGAGCTTTCCAAGAACTGTTCAGCACTTTCAAGTATTGGAACCTTTGTCCAGAAATTTCATCATGCAATATTTGTCCGAGAAACATCCACCTTCATAACCCACACTCAGATTAGCAGAATATACTGGAGTAGAGTAGCGTTAATAACGTGTAATATAAGCACAACTGTGGTCAGTGGACTCTTTAAAAAAACATAGAAAATTTCTCTTGATCTTGAGCTTTGTAAATCCTTGTTCAAACAAAACCACATTCAGAGACTGAACTGAACTGTCACTTTCAACAGGACAAGTATCACAAATCAGTCTTCTCCCTTTTGGGAAGAAAATTCCATCAGAGCAGATATGGAATTTCTCTAGTTTTCCTGTCTGCAACTCTCATGATCCTGGATATCCAAATAATTTTGAAATCATGGTGCTATCTTGCTTTTGATCATTATACTCTGATCTGTGTTTATAGATTGTTTGAGTCTATTTTCCAAGTCTCTGTAGTTAAACACTCCATAACCACAACTTGATTATTATATTGTCTCTTCAGACCAATATCCCTAGTGTTCAAACATATTTAATTCTTCAGCATGTCTAGTTGATGATCATCTGAATGAGAATTTCTTATCAAGTATACCTGTGACCCTAAGAGCCCCTCAATGCTCACTGTCATGTAACAGCAACTCCTAACTTGCCTGACAAACTCACGGCACCTCACACATTGCTGTCATGGTTTTCATCCATAAAGAATGCCATGTAAGGTATCAATTGAAAAACATATATTATACTGGTCATTTTAATTATTGTGTGATATATGTAGGGTGACCATTAAAAAGCTGTGTGTTTATATTTAAACAGAGCAAACCAGGCAGGGTAGATAGATAAGATCTTCCTAGGCAAAGGAATGTTGATTTACTTTCTGTCAAGCTCTTAGATGTAAATCGATCATGGTAAAAGCCAATGCATAGCAAGGTTTGTTTGCATATGAAGTCAACAGGAATAGTAAATTAACAGAAGGATGAGAAACAGCATGGACACGATGGCATCTGCACACCAGTGGGGGAGAAGAACTTTGTCTGGAAGTACACTTCAAACACATACATTCCACAGATTTTCTGGACTCTCAGAAGAAGAGGAAGGAACCCCTTGGGTAACCATCACTGAGGGAACAAAGAAGTCAGCAGCTTTTGTATCCATGAACAGTGGATCCCCAGCCATGTGGGCTGGTGACGCTGAGAGGTGGCTTTAGATAAGAAACTATCTTAGACAAGAATTGTATCTGGTTACGTTTTAAACACTAGAAAGCATGTTATACTTTCATTTTCATTCTGTAACTATTTTCTGTTTCTATTATCTTTGCTTGGTATCACTTAAATCTCTGTTCACTTCTAATAAACTTATTCTTAGTTTTACCATTAATTCATCTTAGTGCTGCAATATTAAACTAAACTGTGAATACACTGCTGAGCTAACACACCGGTGTGTATATTGCCTCTTTGGTGACAGCAGACTTAGTATTTGCTGTGAGTGTCCAGTAACAGGGGCTGGATACTGCAGATGAACCTGGGGTTTGGGAACTGGTTTTTAAAGAATGGTTTTTAACACCAAGTGTTACCTGCAAGGCAAAGTAAAGGCTGGCAGAGTCCCTAAGGAGTTTGTTTGGCTAGCAGACAAACTGGGGTGATGGAGATGTAACTCAGTTTAGCACCATCAAATTTGTTTAGCTAAGGCAGAGGGGTAACAAAGTGATTTACAATTCTAGATGCCCCAGGAAAGCATCACACCACCATTCTAGGAATATTAGTCATTTTAATTTTTGCATGGATATATTTTCACGTCCAGTCCCCCATCATCACCCATGCTTCATTGTTGTGCACATGTTTTCATCAAAGCCTCATTTCCCTTCAGTGAAGATGAACAGCAGGGCCAATCCCCAATTAAATCATCCCAGCCAGGGCTTTGTCAAGCCTGACCTTAAAAACCTCAAAGGAAGGAGATTCCACCAGTTCCCTAGTGAAAAAGTTTTTCCTAATATCCAACCTAAACCTCCCCTACTGCAACTTGAGACCATTACTCCTTGTTCTGTCATCTGCTACCACTGAGAACAGTCTAGATCCATCCTCTTTGGAACTCCCTTTCAGGTAGTTGAAAGCAGCTATCAAATCCCCCCTCATTCTTCTCTTCCGCAGACTAAACAATTCCAGTTCCCTCAGCCTCTCCTCATAAGTCATGTATTCCAGTCCCCTAATCATTTTTGTCGCCCTCTGCTGGATGCTTTCCAATTTTTCCACATCCTTCTTGTAGTGTGGGGCCAAAACTAGAGACAGTATTCCAGATGAGGCCTCACCAATGTCGAATAGAGGGGAACGATCATGTCCCTCGATCTGCTGGCAATGTCCCTCCTTATACAGCCCAAAATGCTGTTAGTCTTCTTGGCAACAAGGGCACACTGTTGACTCATATCCAGCTTCTTGTCCACTGTAACCCCTAGGTTCTTTTCTACAGAACTGCTGCCTAGCCATTCGGTCCCTAGTCTGTAGCGGGGCTTGGGATTCTTCCGTCCTAAGGACTCTGCACTTGTCCTTGTTGAACCTCATCAGATTTCTTTTGGCCCAATCCTCTAATCAGACTTCCTGGTCTGTTCCATAATTGAACTGATTGTGGAATGGGTAAAAGCTCTGTCTATTAAAAACTGTGGGTCAATTAATTCCTATTTTGAAAAAAAAAATGCAAAACAACATGAGCATTGATGGGGAATTTGTACCTAATAAAACAGGCATGGAATATCAGCTAGGGAATCTCAAAATTGCATATACTGAATTAGCATATGGGTTGTTAAGGGAAGACAATTTATTTAAAAAAAATAACGAAATACATAACTATATTCAAAGGGACATATTTATTATTAATACATCTGGACCCAAATCCTGAAATTATATGAGGAAAATATCGAGGAAGATTGCCCAGCTATGAAGTGTTTCCAGGGGCTTAGAAAATTCTATTCATACATAAGTCTTCAGACCTCCCACTAGACCCAGGATAATCATTCTATTGATCCTGCTAATAATTTTGTGAAGGGCCCCTCCACTTCTCTGGGTAGCATAGAAAAATAAAAGTCTCAATAAGTCACAAGAAACCCCACACATCTTGACTCCTTCTCAGTGGCCTACTGCCCATTATAAGACAGTCCTAATTATCTCTAATAGCTCATAACTGCTATTCAGGTACTCAAAACTTGTCATTTCCATCCTTCCCCATCCCAACAATTATTCTGCCCCCCTCAAATACTCCCATAGCATCCCCCAACCATCCATCTCTCCTCCTCAGTAAAGTCTGGGAAAATACGTTGTGTCCTGAAAGTTGCCAAATCATGTTCTGTGGACCAAGCTGGAAAGTAAATTCTGAGCCAAGAGTGCTCTGGCACTGGTCCTCTCCCATTTATACCAAGTTGGGGCTGTCACTTCAGATTACCTCAATTGCTGTGGTAAAACACAAGGATAGAGGTGATCTTTCAAATGGCTGGGACCCAAACCAGAAAGAGTTTTAGATAGCAAAGCCACTTTCAACTTTGTTGTAAATCACCTGGTAGCCAGTACATGTGACTAAGCATGGGTATAACATGATCTGTGCTGAAGCTCTGCTTGAACAAGCAGATAGATGCAATTTATGAGTACCTAACGGTGTAAACCCATGTAGAAAGCACCATAAGAACATAAGAATGTCCCTACTAGGTCAGACCAAAGGTCCATCTAGCCCAGTATCCTGTCTTCCGACAGTGGCCAGTGCCAGGTGCCCCAGAGGGAACGAACAGAAAAGGAAATCATCAAGTGATCTATCCCCTGTCACTCATTCACAGCTTCTGGCAAACAGAGGCTAGGGACACCATTCCTGTCACCACAGTAATGTTGCAAAAAAGTGCCAAAAGCATGGATTACATCTACAGCATCACATTTCAGATGAACAAACATACATGCCTTTGGCAATATGGTTATGATAACAAGAGCACTTGGCTACTTCTGCTGCTGGATTCTCAGGATGCAATTGGGAACCAAAAAATTAAAGGCCTGCTTGGTCAAAAGCCTTAGAAACAATGGGAGAGACAGCACATTTGAACAGGTGCTGATATGTTAGCCATTTTCTCCAGTTGCTTTCC
The DNA here is from genome assembly GCF_965152235.1 of Eretmochelys imbricata. Lineage (NCBI taxonomy): Eukaryota > Metazoa > Chordata > Testudines > Cheloniidae > Eretmochelys > Eretmochelys imbricata. The sequence goes on from NC_135573.1 coordinate 173,575,107, forward strand.
CTGCCCAACAAACATTAACTATGTTAATCTGGATTGAGTTATGTAGGAGAATTGTTTGGCTAGATGCATTTGTCGGTCTTAAATTTTATTTTGTGGCGGCATGTTTAAGATATCAGATATTGGCAAAAGCTGGTAGATAAATGCACCCAGTTAACACATCTACTCTTTAAATTTACCTCAACCCAGCCTGTAACTGCAGTCTGCAGCCATCCGAGGCCTAATACCATTTGACATGAAATAAATAAAGGATATTAAATATATATTTTAACAAAACATTTATTGATACCCACAGAAGAGCCAAACAAATTACACCATCGCAGAACTTTTAAAACATTATTACGTTTCACATGCAAAAAACATTTCATCTCTACATCATGTGACTTTATATACTTCTTGGGAACCAGAATCTATTTCTACTAGGTTCAATATTTAGTTTCTGATAACAGATTATCCTTTGCTAATTAAAAGCAAATGTCTGCAGAAGGAATACTGAACCTTAAACTTTAACTTTAATCATTGGAAAATACTTGAGATTAAGAATAATCAATTGCAGTTACAGAGATCCATATTTGTGCATACTTTTACCTCTGAATACACAAGGCAGGAGCCTCAACTGGAGTAAATAGGCAGAGTCATGCTGATATTGATTTTATCAGTAGAAAGGGCCAAAAAAGCAATAGTCTGTTGGGAAACGCTGTAGATTTAACCAGTCTTATTCATAACATAGATGTTTACAACCACTCATTTCTTTCCACCACCACAAGTCAAACATGGTTAGAGGAGGATTGGCTATCGCAGGTAACTCCAGAGATGTAATTATCACTAGCTAATCATTAAAGAAACAGAACTTTCAGAAAACTGCAGAGAGTGTTATACACTCAAGTTTTCTGCTTCTAGAAGATTGTTTTCTTTGACACAATTGTGTGGTTGTAGATTACTTCTCTGTTTTGCCTGTCAGTAGTCCATTTCCTTTCTTTTGCTTTGTTGTTTACTCCATTGATGTTCAGTCAGTATAGCTGACAAGTTTATTTTAAGTGCTTTTTTCCTGTGTCTGCCAAGCATTTTCCTCAGCTAGACAGGAATATACAACCAGCCCATTGGTTAGCTAGACTGAACACCGACTCATTTGATCTGGTGAACTCATGCACATTTTAAGACCTAATCAAGCACTGGTTTTGCCACCTTCTTTCTTAAGATATATGGGAATGAAAGGGATCAGTTGTTAGGTTTTACTTTTTGTCCCCCCCCCCCTTCCAATAATGGCACATATACACCAAATGATATGAGCTGGTAAATTCTGTGTATGTTGAAGGCCTGACTTTTATCTAGACATTCAGTTTTTACACACTGGATGATTTATGGAATAAAAACAAGATAAGTAAAAGAGTCCACTGCGGATTGAGTCCCACTTACACAATGCAACTGTTTGTCCTCATTCATTTTGCTGACATGTCTGTCTCTGACAGTGCTTTTCTGCAAATCTGGCATGTAGATCTGAGTTTCAGCTATAGATCGTAAGAGAGTTGTCTTAATGATTTGTGGTTTTGGAGCTGCTACTCCTACTATGTGGTACTTTAAGTTCGGTAAAAGAAAACTCTAATTGGAACTTCAGTACTAACCTCTCTTCTAAATATACATCTTCATAAATGCAGCATAACTTTAGGAATACTTCTTGATTTAAACAAAAACCCTATCATTAACCTAGGTAACTGTAGGAGAAAATGCATGCAGAAGCCAGCAGCAGAGTGGGGGCTATCCTGTTTATTGCACTCAGTGTAGTATGTATGATTACCTGCCCTGTGGGCGGGTGGCGTATATGTGCATTCAGTGCAAGGAGCTCCTGGCCCTCAAAGTATGGGCTTTGGAGGCCAGGGTGGCAGAACTGGAGGGGCTAAAGGAGGCAGAGAGGTATGTTGATGAGGCTTTCTGGGACACTGTAGATTTGTCCCACCTCTGGTCACACAGCCCCTATGCTGTTAAGGAGGATGAAAGGCCCAGAGAAGGAGAGCAGTCAACGGGAACAGCGGGAAACCTTCCCATAGTTGGGACCCTCCTTCCAGATGACGTTGGGGTATCCTCTCGCACTGAGGTTACCTCTCCGGGGGAGGGAACTCCAGTCATTAGGAAAAGGCAGGTGTTAGTAATGGGAGATGCGATCATTAGAAACATAGATAGCTGGGTTTGTGATGACCGGGAGAACTGTATGGTGACTTGCCTGCCTGGTGCGAAGGTTGTGGATCTCTCCATGCATCTAGATAGACTTATGTGCAGTGCTGGGGAAGAGCCGGTGGTCATGGTACATGTAGGTACCAATGACGTAGGGAAGGGTTGGAGAGAGGTCCTGGAGGCCAAATTTAGGCTGCTAGGAAAGAGACTGAAATCCAGGACCTCTATGGTGGCATTCTCAGAAATGCTTCCAGTTCCACGTGCAGGGCCAGGTAGGCAGGCAGAGCTTCAGAGTCTCAATGCGTGGATGAGATGATGGTGTAGAGAGGAGGGGTTTAGAATTATTAGGAAATGGGGAAACTTTTGGGATAGGGGGAGCCTATACAGGAAGGATGGACTCCACCTAAATCAAAGTGGGTCCAGACTGCTGGCATTTAACATTAAAAAGGTTGCAGAGTAGTTTTTAAACTAAGAGATGGGGGGAAGCTGATTGCTGCAGAGGTGCATGTGGATCGGACAGAGACTTCTCTTAGAGGACAGTCTATTGATAGAGATTCTCTAGGTTTTAGGCAGGAGGAGGGGATGGAAGACGATAAAGTATGGGCCAGATCAGATGAGAAACATTAACATAAAGAATCTTACACATCAGAAAAGGGAAGACAAATAAGCAGTGACAAGTTTTAAAGTGCTTGTACACAAATGCTAGAAGTCTAAATAATAAGATGGGTGAACTAGAGTGCCTCGTGTTAAAGGAGTATATTGATATAATAGGCATCACAGAAACCTGGTAGAGTGAGGACAATCAATTGGACACAATCATTCCGGGGTACAAAATATATCAGAAGGACAGAACAGGTGTGGGGATGGGGGGAGTGGCACTAAATGTGAAAGAAAATGTAGAATCAAATGAAATAAAAATCTTAAATGAATCCACACGTTCCATAGAATCTCTGTGGATAGTAATTCCATGCTCTAATAAGACTATAACAGTAGGGATCTATTATTGACCACCTGACCAGGACAATGATAGTGATGATGAAATGCTAAGGGAGATTAGAGAGATTATCAAAATAAATAACTCAATAATAGTGGGGGATTTAAATTATCCCCATATTGACTGGGTACATGTCACCTCAGGACGAAATGCAGAGCCATAATTTCTCAAAATTTTAAATGACTGCTTCTTGGAGCAGCTGGTCCAGGAACCCACAAGGGGAGAGGCAACTCTCGATCTAGTCCTGAGTGGAGCACAGGATCTGGTCCAAGAGGTAACTATAACAGGACCGCTTGGAAATAGTGACCATAATATAACAACAATTAACTTTCCTGTGGTGGAAGAACACCTCAAAAGCCCAACACTGTGGCATTTAATTTCAGAAAGGGAAACTATGCAAAAATGAGGAGGTTAGTTAAACAGAAATTAAAAGGTACAGTGACTAGAGTGAAATCCTTGCAAGCTGCATGGACATTTTTCAAAGACATCATAATAAAGGCTCAACTTAAATGTATACCCCAAATTAAAAAACATAGTAAAAGAACTAAAAAAGAGCCACCATAGCTTAACAACCATGTAAAAGAAGCAGTGAGAGATAAAAAGGTATCTTTTAAAAAATGGAAGTCAAATCCTAGTGAGGTAAATAGAAAGGAGCATAAACACTGCCAGATTGAATGTAAAAATGTAGTAAGAAAAGCCAAAAAGGAATCTGAAGAACAGCTAGCCAAAAACTCAAAAGATAACAAAGTGTTTTTTGAGTACATCAGAAGCAGGAAGCCTGCTAAACAACCAATGGGGCCCCTGGACGATCGAGATTACAAAAGGAGCACTAAAAGATGATAAAGTCATCACAGAGAAACTAAATGAGTTCTTTGCTTCAGTCTCTATGGCTGAGGATGTTAGGGAGATTCCCAAACCTGAGCCGTCTTTTGTAGGTGACAAATCTGAGGAATTGTTACAGATTGAAGTGACACTAGAGGAGGTTTTGGAATTAATTGAGAAACTTAACAGGAACAAGTCACTGGGACCAGATGGCATTCATCCAAGAGTTCTCAAAGAACTCAAATGTGAAATTGCGGAACTATTAACTATGGTTTGTAACCTGTCCTTTAAATCAGCTACTGTACCCAGTGACTGGAAGATAGCTAATGTAACGCCAATATTTAAGAAGGGCTCGAGAGGTGATCCTGGCAACCAAAGACCGGTAAGTCTAATGTCAGTACCGGGCAAATTAGTTGAAACAATAGTAAAGAATAAAATTGTCAGACACATAGGAAAACATAAATTGTTGTGCAAAAGTCAACATGGTTTCTGTAAAGGGAGATCATGTCTTACTAACTTATTAGAGTTCCTTGAGGGGGTCAACAAACATGTGAACAAGGGGGATCCAGGGGACATAGTGTACTTAGATTTCCAGAAAGCCTTTGACAAGGTCCCTCACGAAAGGCTCTTATGTAAATTAAATTGTCATGGGATAAGAGGGAAGATCCTTTCATGGACTGAGAACTGGTTAAAAGACAGGGAACAAAGGGTAGGAATAAATGGTAAATTTTCAGAATGGAGAGGGGTGACTAGTGGTGTTCCCCAAGGGTCAGTCCTAGGACCAATCCTATTCAACCTATTCATAAATGATCTGGAGAAAGGGGTAAACAGTGAGGTGGCAAAGTTTGCAGATGATACTAAACTGCTCAAGATAGTTAAGACCAAAGCAGACTGTGAAGAACTTCAAAAAGATGTCACAAAACTAAGTGATGGGGCAACAAAATAGCAAATGAAATTTAATGTGGATAAATGTAAAGTAATGTACATTGGAAAAAAATAACCCCAACTATACATACAATATGATGGAGGCTAATTTAGCTACAACTAGTCAGGAGAAAGATCTTGGAGTCATCGTGGATAGTTCTCTGAAGACGTCCATGCAGTGTGCAGCTGCAGTCCAAAAAGCAAATGGGATGTTAGGAATTATTAAAAAAGGGATAGAGAATAAGACAGAGAATATCTTATTGCCCTGATATAAATCCATGGTATGCCCACATCTTTGATACTGCGTACAGATGTGGTCTCCTCATCTCAACAAAGATATACTGGCATTAGAAAAGGTTCAGAAAAGGACATCTAAAATGATTAGGGGTTTGGAATGGGTCCCATATGAGGAGAGATTAAAGAGGCTAGCACTTTTCAGCTTGCAAAAGAGGAGACTAAGGGGGGATATAATAGAGGTATATAAAATCATGAGTGGTGTGGAGAAAGTGAATAAGGAAAAGTTATTTACTTGTTCCCACCATATAAGTGGTGGGCCACCACATGACATTAATGGGTAGCAGGTTTAAAACAAATAAAAGGAAGTTCTTCTTCACTCAGCACACAGCCAACCTGTGGAACTCCTTGCCTGAGGAGGTTGTGAAGGCTAGGACTATAACAGGGTTTAAAAGAGAACTGGATAAATTCATGGAGGTTAAGTCCATTGATGGCTATTAGCCAGGATGGGTAAGGAATGGTGTCCCTAGCCTCTGTTTGTCAGAGGGTGGAGATGGTTGGCAGGAGAGAGATCACTAGATCATTATCTGTTAAGTTCACTCCCTCCGGGGCATTGGCCACTGCCGGTAGACAAGATACAGGGCTGGATGGACCTTTGGTCTGACCCAGTATGGCCATTCTTATGTTCTTAATAGGATAAGACCCTGATGAAAATTGCTTGCCATTGTGGGATGTGACTAAAAGCGGGACACACTTCAATGGGGGACACATCAATCCCGTGATGAATGTGCTTGTGTGTTAGCTACTGGGCTGTATGGGTAAAGCTGCAAGTGGTTCAATTATTTGAACAGGAAATCCCATAGGCAATAATGGCTCTTGAACTCAGCAAGAAACAAGTAACTCGAATAATAACTAGATCTCTGTTAAGCCTTAAAATTGGCCGCATTAGATGTATCTGCCCTAGAAAACTGTGTCATCTTGCAGCTGCATTATGGCTGAAAACCAAACACTGGCATAGACAGGGCTGGGACATTTTTGTCACTGCTTCATGAAAGCCTGCTCTAGTGTAGACAAGGCAGAGTGTAAAGCCAGAAGAAGTTGAATTCCAGTTCTCCAATGATCTTATCCAAAGCCCATTGAAGTCATTGGAAAGGCTTCTAATGACTTCAGTAGGCCATTGATCAGGTCCCTGGAAAATAAACGTAGGTGTCAGAGGGAAGATTAAATCAGTGTGTTGTATAACCTGAATAAATTCAGGTCTTCAGCCTCTATGTGCAGAGGGGACTTAAGGTAACAATCGTCCACCTTCTTTTGACTTTGCTAAAATTAAAGGAAAGATGAAGGTCCTGCTGAAGTGCAGGCTATATCTGAAGAACTTTCAGAAATCTTACATGTTGCTGTTCACACTACTGTAAGTCACAGCACCTTCCAGCTTTTAAAATACATGATGATAAAATGTAATTCCTCTGTGATGGGGTAAATGCAAATCATGCCTCCAATAATTTTAAAAAGCCATTTATGTTGTAGATGACACAAGGAACAGCAACAGTTTACTTAATTTGCTACAGTTTGAGTCCATTCTTCAGAGGGAATAATTGTGTAGCTAACACCAAGATATGCAACATGATAATCACATACCTAAATATATATCGCCAACTGCTTTTTAGTTGACTTTTATCTAATTATTTTTTCTTTTCAAATTCCACTTGCTTCCTATCCCAATTTACTCTTATGGGAAATTTTATCTTAGCCTAGTTCAAACAGGATTTAAATACCATTAGCTGTTAAGTTTGTTACAACATATGTTTATATTTTCATCCAACTCATTTATTTTTTTCTCAGCTAAATAACCCTGCCAACATTGTTATTTTTTCCAGACAAATTAATTCAGAGAATGCTCATTCACGCTGAGATCTTGTGTTAATTCCTACATTTAAAATCAGTTTGCAAAAGGTCACAAATTGTAACTAAATGTGTATCGATATCAAAGCTTTAATTAGTGCCTCATTACATCTATATTATAAAAAGAAAGTAGTGCTAAAAAAAGTACAGGAAAGCAGTTTATATATACATAAGCAGTGCTATGCAAAAGTCAATACTTTTTTATTCAAAAAGGGTTATGCCAACTTCATTTGGTTTTAATTTTCACATCTTGGGTCAGCTCTTCAGCTGATGTAAACTGAAGTGAAGAAAACTCACTTCATTGTTCACAGGGTTGAATAGAAATGCAGCCACAGAATCAGCACAAGTTCATTTGAAATTGAGCCCAGATTCCTTCAAAGAACTGCAAACCTGGCTCAAGTTCTGTGTCTGTACAAGACCATTGGAAATTCAGGCATTGGCTTGCTGGGCTAGTCTTTTGCTTCGGCCACTGGACTGTTCTATTTCTTCCCGCATGTTAAGTGCACAGAGAGCCCAGTCCTAAAGAATCCATTGACAGAATCTTGCTGCCTTCAGTGCTCATACAAACTGCAGTGCAAGTGTTTCAACTTACACAGTACAGAGACAATGTGTTGTCTACAGTCATTTGCTGAGGCATCTCAGTTGAGAGAATGGAGGAGGAGGGAACAGAGGGAGTGTATGTCAGTTACCAGGCTAACTGCACCTCTGAGGCCTCAAGGTCTTTGAAAGCACCCCTTCTCAGGTTTCAGGTGTTGAGCTGTTACCTCTCTCAGGGTGGAACCACATGAATCTCCCACTCTAAGACCAGGCTTTGGGCTGCAGTCCCTTGTGTAACAACAGTGATTACCTCAGCAGGCTTAACTTAAGTTTAGTACCTGCAAGTCTCTTCCCTCCAGGAGCTACAATCAGTGCCATCCCATGATCAGACAACCTTCTTACAGCAAAGTATTGTTTGTTTAGAGCTAAAGCATTTCAGAGAAAGATCTTAAAACAAGCTATGTGTATGCATGCCTTTGTTAAAGGGCTTACCATTCTCTGGAAGTCAAGGAAGGCCCCAGCTGGTTCAGACAGATCTTGCACATCTGTCTCTGGGTGACAATTCCTTCCCCGACCTTCTCTCCAGATAGTCTTTTTAGCCATTTAGCATCCTTTCAACCTCCAGTCTCTCAGCCTTGGCAAAACAACTGGGAAACTTTTGGCTGGAGCCTGGAAGTAGCATCTTCACCTCTAGCAGCTATTGTCTTGTAATTGCCCCCCAGGTGTTTGTTGGGAGGCTGCTTATCTAGACACATTGTATTGACTTTCTGCTTATTTTTTCCAAGTGTCTCCTATTAAAGAGAGCCAATACATTCATACAGGAAAGCCCAAGAACCCAACAGAGGTATACAGTGACTCTCATAAATTGGGTCATGCACTATTCATAAAATTATTACAAATCATCATTTCTGGATTACATAGCAGCTCCATGTCTGCCACAGAGAGAGCAAGGGGATTTGTGGTGCGTGGTCTGAGAACAGAGAGATTTGTGGAGGGATCAGGAGGGGTTTGAGGCAAATTCACTGAGTGAGGGGGTGGGGAAGTGATTAATTTCAGCAAAGAGAAAGAGATATATGATATTGTTTCTTTAAGAAAATTGAGTTACAGACCAGGACAGTATCCACATCATGGTCAGACCTTATCCTAAAAGGAGGGTCTGCTTGAGGTTTGGCCTAGAGTAGAGGCGATCAAAAGTAGGTATTCCCCACCTGAAAGAAAATCCTGTGTTTCAACACTGGCTTTTCTCACCTATTGAAGTTAAAGGCAAAACAGCTACACTTTTTCTGCAACAAAAATTCAGAAAAAAAATTGATTCTGAAGTGTCACAACGTTTAACATCAAACTGAATCTAGGTTGATCTTAATTGCCACACTGCATTACAGGAGCTTTAGGGTGGGTACCTTGAAGGGCCATCCTTAAGATTTATGGGGCCCTACGCAGTATTATTTCAGTGGTGTCCCTATGCTCCACTGAAAGCGGTCCCCAGCTGGCGCTGCTGACCCCAGTGTGTCGAGGGGGCACAGACACCATCCCCGCCTGCGGACCCCCAGAACTCCCCCACTGCTGACACACACTGAGCTTCATACGTCACAGGTGCTGCAGCAGTGGCTCAAGGCAGGCTTTGTGCTGTCACATGGGAGCTGCATCTTGCCAGAGCCCACGGCCCTCCTGCAGCCCTTAGCCACTCCTGGTTCACCACGAGCATTTTGACAGGACGTACCAAGCAATAATAACAGTAATAATACATGTGTGTGTGTGTGACAGAGTGTATGTCTGAGAGGAGAGAGCCAGTGTGTGTGAGAGAGACAGAGAGAGAGCCTCTGTGTGTGTGACTGTGTGCGTGTGACTATGTGTTGGGGAGTGTGAGACTGTCTCTCACACACACACACACAATCTGTATTGGGGGTCTGTGACTCGTGGGAGGCAGAGTGTATGTGGGTGTGAGAGATAGTGTGTGTATTAGCGAAGTGTGAGACACAGTGAGCGAGTGCCTCCTTCCCTTTACCCCCCCCCCACTCACTCACATGGAAGTTTCGTTCCTCCTACCCTGGCCCTGGCCCTCGCTGGAGACCAAGCAGTGCAGGCAGGGAGGGACTTCGTTCAGGGCGGCAGTGGGCCGGGCAGGCACGCTGCTCTGGGTTCCCTGGGGTTGGGGAGGCAGAGGCGGAGGCTGGAGTCCTCACCCGGCCGACTGAGGAGTGAGGGAGGGAGGGGATGGGGTTGGGGAGAAGCCAGCAGGCCAAGCATGGGGGGGGGGCCGTAGAAGAGAGGAGTCCAGCCGCAGCCAGCGAGGGGAATGGTGCCCCAAATTTTCGGATGCCCTATGCAGTTGCATATGCCTAAGGACGGCCCTGGTACCTTGTACTCCCCGTCTCTTATATGGGCTGGTATCTCTGGCTGGATGATGGGATGGGATGTTCCATGTCTTGAACCGAGTGCTAGGAGTCCCCAGACAGGTGCTGCATCCTAATCTCCACCCAATGTCTGCTGAAACCTAGTAGGCCGAGAAGCTAGTAGGTCTATAACCTTCGCCAAGGCACCATAAACCTGCCTGCCTCCTATTGTGTTCCTGATTCCTGCTCCACTCCTGGATCTTACTTCACCCCTGACTTCACTCCTTTTCCCATCATTCCCTTGCTATCTGCTTGATCCTTGCCTCTTCTCTAGTTCCTGCCCTTACACCTTGCCTTCGCTCATCATTCACCAGTCCTGGCTCTGACTTCTGAGCCTGCCTCTGGCTTGACCCTGGGCTCTGAAATTTGGTATCTGACCTCCGCTCTGACCCTAAGCTTTGATTCTTGTTTCTGACCTTGGATGGACCCCTGGCTCTGATAATTGGCAGTTGACTTTTGTGCTGACCCTTGGCTTCGTGCCCCAACCTGGACACCTGCTCCACCCACTAGACATGACTCCTGTTCTGATTACTAGGCCAGACCACCTACATCATGGTCCATAACAGACTATCCCTTCCATGATGCATCTCTATCACACTTCTCCCCTCATACAGCACAGCAGCTCAGGCTCAGGATGAAGGGCGGGATGTAGTTGATCCTGCGAGTCCAGCCCATATAGAAGAATGGAGTTGTGAGGTTCCCAAACTACACTTCCATGAGACATTGCAGCAGCTCACAGGGATGCAGATTAATGTCAAACTGGCTTGAAATGAAATGTTTCAATTCCCGCTTTCCCACCACCCTCCTCAAAACAGAAAATTGAAAATTTTCAGCAAAACTGTCATTTTCCCTGTAGAAAATGTTGATTTTGAAGAAGCCACATTTCCCATGGGAAAAAAAACACATTTAGAAGGCAAATTCCAAACTACTTGTATCATAGAGCCTTACCAATGCTTCAGTGGAGAATGGCAGCAACTCCCAGCTCTGATTTCTATAGCTGAACCATCCCATGGTCTAACTGTCCTATCTTCTTTTAGCATCTTGAGACTCAGCTCTTGCTTGAGGTCTTTTAAATCATAATGCCATCCCTGAGACGCTGAATCAGTTTTCCTCATGTCTTTAGCTACATGAAAATATCAAAGGGCCAGATGTGAAGCAGCAGAAAGAAAGTAATTCAGAGTTTCCAGGGCCACTTTATGCTGAACTTGCCTCTTTCTGCCTACATACCATTGCTCTGCATGGGAATGTAGCCACTCATCACCTCTAACTCTCATGAAATGTCCAGCTATCTTGCTATGGCTGAATATCCCACTGAGAAAAGGGGAGAAGTGCATATTGAAACTAATTGTTTTCTCTTTGCATTTTCTTTGTAAATGAATCGGCCTTAGAAGGCAACATCATTGCATTGGGATTAAATTCAGTTCATACCTTGAAGGGTTCCTCCACAACTACAAGAGCTAGAGACTTAGGCCAGGTCTACACAAGAAAGTTGTACTGATATTAACTGTTTCTTTAGTTAAATATGCCAGTTCCCTAGTGTGTACTTAAGTAAGAGTGCCCACACTAGGGGAACTGGCATATTTAACTAAATCAATTTCTAAATCAATTTGCTTAACATCAGTACAACTTTCCTCTCTAGAAAAGCCCTTAGTCATTTCCAACTGAAAGCTTAGATTCTGGGATATAATCATGCTGCCAGTTAAAAATAAACTGAAATGATATGGCAATTTACAAGGCCAAGTAACTGCATTATAGAAGCATCCCTGGTATTGCCCTCTTCGATAAGTGTCTTAACTGGTGCCTCTTGTATCCCTACGATGTTAATCAGTTGAACATGTCTAATCTAAGAAAATAAATTGTGAACTCCATATCTTTGTGATGGCTTACTTGAAGATAATGAATCTGCGGCCTGTCTTTCTGAAGATATTTTGATTTCTAGCAATGAAGACATTATTTTTTTTAAAAAGAGGTTTAAAGGGAAACACAAATCTATCCCATTGTAAAAGAAGAAACACTACAGTCGAGATTAGAGATGGGGATTCCGAACCAAGAGTTCTAGCTTGATTTTGAAAATAAAGTCTCTGTGCACAGTGTATCCAGAACTCATTCACTTGGTGGCCACAGTAGTGATCTGCTTTCTCTCTACTGCTGCAGTCCTTTATTCACTGATTTTCAGTAAATACATAGGCTCATGAGTTCATTTTATTGTCGAAATTGTTTAAGGAATGTAGTTAGTTTTAGCTATAGAAATAATAGTGAAACTGGGTATAGCACATATGCCCAAGGGACTAATGCTATCTGTTATTATAGTGTCTGGTGTAGGTGCTAAATACTAACAATTTACATGAAAAGATAACTCCTATTCTTAGTGCAGATGCATGTCAGCTTTTAACAACAAACGATGATGCTGAACCCACTTACAAATGCACAAGGATGACTGGATTAGACATTAAAGAGAACTGTCTGTGCAAAATACAAATCAGATGGCGAGGTTAGTCAGACAAGTCACATTCAAAGCATGATTCAGATGCTGGCAAATGGCAATACGTGTCAGTTCTAAAAATTTGATTGTTTGATCACGTAATTATGCTTTTCAAGCCATTAAACCATCCTGAAGTGCTGCTTCCTTTTTAAAAACCCTTTGAACCAGACTCACTGAAGCATGGTGTTCAAGGATGTATTAATTCACCTCTCTGTACTATTAAGGCCCCTTGCTCTTGATGTATGCAGGAAATTTACCCTGACAGAGGGAAAGTAGGAAGTTTTACAACACTTCCCACAGGGCTTCTGCCATGCAAGAGCAGTTTCAATTTCCACTATGGGTCCATAAGAGCCCCACCAGCTGAGGCTGCTGAGAGGGTGTTTCTACAACCACAGCCTCCTTCCTTGTGGTCTTTCTGCTGCTGCTAACCTCTGCCAAAGTCTATGTATTGACCCTAGAGTGAATTTATCCTGCTTCATCAGAAGGACAGATGTTGAGAGAAATGTACTCTACTGAATAAGTTCCTTCAATGATATGAGCTCAGTCTTGGTTATATATTAGCTCCTAAAGACACATGTTTTCCTTGAAGAGCAAGTGGAAAATAAAATGATGAGAGACAGAATAGCCTGGAGGTTAAATCACCAAGAGTCCGACGCAGAATCGCATCCAGGCTGTGCCACAGACTTCCTTTGACAACTCAGTTACTCTTTCTGTGCCTCACGTCCGCATCTTTAAAATGGGGCAATAATATTTCTGCTCTCCTGCCCCTGTTCTGTTTTCTCTATTTTTATTGTAAGTTGTTTGAGACGGGGACTCGTACTTTGTTTTGGTACAGTGCATACCACAATGGGCCCTCAATCTCCAAGGCTTCACTAGTCATCACAAACCACACAATTCCACACAGCTAGGAAGAACCTTAACATTACTTACCTGAATTCAGATTTTTAATAACACTTTTATAATTGAGGCATAGCTAACTGGTAACATTCAAAGTCGTGGTTTATAGATGTCAGCATTCCATTTGTTGTTGTTGTTATTTCACAAGATTGCCAGTTGGAAGATTTTAACTTCTTCCTGTCAAGAACTGAATACTCAAAACATTTTTGTTCCTTGTCCTTTAAAAGGATTTTCCAATTAAAATTCAATAGCAGTGATCCCATTCAAACTGGCTTTAAAAGTGATTTGAAGTATATTAATTTGACTTGGTACTTGTTTTGTTAATTAAACTGATGAGGCAATTTATTTGCTCATTGCAGCCCTGACATTAAATGACATTTCATGCAACATCTGATATTTTTATGCTAATTGAATAACTTTTGATTTGTATACACCAGGTTGATTTGTGTAGTACTTGAGAGTCAAGAAAAAAACCTCATATCAGAAAGTAATGTAATCTTGGTGATTTACAAGTAGAGTTACTAGCATTTTGATCACAGGTGGCTGTATATTTTTAGATTTACTAAGGATTTTAGCTAAACTGTCTTTCCAAACTGCTATTTTTAACCAGTGTTTTGGAAATCAAATCAGAATTACATGTTTCTATATTAATGAATCACTGTCTAAAAATAGTGGCTTTCTTTCTGTCACTTGTTCTGGCAGAAATAGGCCAACAGATCCAATTTTTGACATCAGAGGTAGCTGTTAGATAAACCCTTGAAACTTGACTTAGTGAAGAAGATACAGCATCTCGCAACACCTGGGTCTGACACTTCCCTCAGCATATAAATTCTATTCTAGACATCATGTTTGGTTTCTTTTAAAAGTTATTAAAGTGTCGAGTAATAGCATTATGTAAGCACTCTATAAACGTAGTCTTGGACTGCCATACCACCTGAACACGTCCTTCATAATCTCATATACTTCAGACATCTGTTTGCCTTTAGAACTGGGATAATTTTTGCCCATACAACTTGGAATTCTACAGTCTTATAAAGATATTCATAAGAAGCAATTCCTGGAATATTAATAAATGGGATATAATATAAATACTTAATTCTTTTATACCACTCTTCCATCCCTAGATCCCCAAGCACTGTACAAATGAGGGTCAGCACTGTGTTCCCCATTATACAGATAGAGAAATGGAGGCATAGAGAGCCAAGCGGACTTGCTGAAGGTCATAACAACATAAGAACGGCCATACTGGGTTAGACCAATGGTCTATCTAACCCAGTATCCTGTCTTCTGACAGTGTCCAGTGCCAGATGCCTCAGAGGGAGTGAACAGAACAGGACACTTTATTATAAATGATCCATCCTATGTTGTCCATTCCCAGCAGTCCATTCCCAAGGAACCCGAGCGTGGGGTTGCACCCCGATCATCTTGGCTAATAGCCATTGATAGGTCTATCCTCCATGAACTTATCTAATTTTTTTTTCAACCCAGTTATAAGTCTTGGCCTTCACAACATGCCCTGGCAACAAATTCCACTGATTTACTGAGTATTGTGTGAAGAAGTACATCCTCGTGTTTGTTTTAAACCTGCTGCCTATTAATTTCATTAGGTGACCCTTAGTTCTTGTATTATGTGAAGGCATAAATAACCCTTCCTTATTCACTTTCTCCCCACCATATCATGATTTTATAGACCTCAGTCATTTCTTTTCCAAGCTGAACAGTCTCACTATTTTTAACCACTCCCCTTATGGAAGCTGTTCCAGACCCCAATCATTTTTGTTGCTCTTTGTACTTTTTCCAGTTCTAATATACCTTTTCCTGAGATGGGGTAACCAAAACAAATTTGATTTGACATTATGCTGATTTTTTTTGTCTTATCTATCCCTTTCCTAATGATTGTTAACATTTTTGACTGATGTTGCACACTGAGCAGATGTTTTCAGAGAACTGTCCACAGATCTCTTTATTTAGTGGTAACAGCTAATTTAGACCCTATCATTGTATGTATAGTTGGAATTATATTTTCCTATGTGCATTTATCAATATTGAATTTCATTAGACATTTTATTGCCCAGTTACCCAGTTTTATGAGATCCCTTTGAAACACTTCACAGTCTGCTTTGGACTTAATTATCTTGAGTAATTTTTAGGGCTCTCAGGTGATTAAACAAATTGATCGCAATTAATTATGCTGTTAAACAATAATAGAATACCATTTATTTAAATATTTTTGGATGTTTGCTACATTTTGAAATATATTGATTTCAATTACAACACAGAATACAAAGTATAAAGTGCTCATATTTTTATTACAAATATTTGCACTGTAAAAAACAAAAGAAATAGTATTTTTACTTCACCTAATACAAGTACTGTAGTATAATTTCTTTATCATGAAAGTTGAACTTACAAATGTAGAATTATGTACCAAAAATAACTGTACTCAAAATTAAAACAATATAAAACTTTAGAGCCTAAAAGTCCACTCAGTCCTAATTCTTGTTCAGCCAATCACTCAAACAAACAAGTTTGTTTACATTCGTAGGAGATAATGCTGCCCGCTTCTTGTTTACAATGTCACCTGAAAGTGAGAACAGGCATTTGCATGACACTGTTGTAGCCAGCATTGCAAGATATTTACGTGCCAGATGCGCTAAAGATTCGTATGTCCCTTGATACTTCAGCCACCATTCCAGAGGACATGCTGATGACGGGTTCTGCTCGATAATGATCCAAAGCAGTGCGCACTGACACATGTTCATTTTCATCATCTGAGTCAGATGTCACGAACAGAAGGTTGATTTTCTTTTTTGGTGGTTCAGGTTCTGTAGTTTCCGCATTGGAGTGTTGCTCCTTTAAGACTTCTAAAAGCATTCTCCACACCTCGTCCCTCTCAGATTTTGGATGGCACTTCAGATTCTTAAACCTTGGGTCGCGTGCTGTAGCTATCTTTAGAAATCTCACTTTGTACCTTCTTTGCATTTTGTCAAATCTGTTGTGAAAGTGTTCTTAAAACGAACATGTGCCGGTCATCATCCGAGACTGCTATAACATGAAACGTGGATAAAACAGAACAGGAGACATGCAATTTTCCCCCAAGGAGTTCAGTCACAAATTTAATTAATGCATGTCCTCTGGAATGGTGGCCAAAGCATGAAGGGGCATATGAATGTTTAGCATATCTGGCACATAAATACCTTGCAACGCCGGCTACAAAAGTGCCATGCGAACACCTATTCTCACTTTCAGGTGACAACGTTAATAAGAAGCAGGCAGCAGTATCTCCTGTAAATGTAAACAAACTTGTTTATCTTAATGATTGGCTGAACAAGAAGGAGGACTGAATGGACTTGTAGGGTCTAAAGTTTTACATTTTGTTTTTGAGTGCAGTTATGTAACAAACAAAAAATCTACATTTGTAAGTTACACTTTCATGATAAAGAGATCTCACCATAGAACTTGTATGAGGTGAACTGAAAAATACTATTTTCTTTATCAATTTTGCAGTACAAATATTTGTAATAAAAATAATATAAATTGATCATTGCACACTTTGTATTGTGTTGTAACAGAAATCAATATATTTGAAACTGTAGAAAAACAGCCAAAAATATTTAGTAAATTTCAATCGGTATTCTATTGTTTAACAATGCGATTAATTGCAATTATTATTTTTTTAGTTAATCGCATGACTTAACTGTAATTAATCGACCGCCCTACTAATATTATATTGTCTGCAAACTTTGCAGCCTCACTGTTTACCCCTTTTTCCAGATTATTTATGAATAGTTTGATTAGCTCTGGTCCCAGTACAAATCCTTGAGGGACCGTGCTATTTACCTCTTTCCACTGTGAAAATTGAACCATTTAATCCTACCCTTTGTTTCCCATCTTTTTACCAATTACTGATCTATGAGAGAACCTTCCCTCTTATCCCATGACTGCTTACTTTGCTTAAGAGCCTTTAGTAAGGGACCTTGTCAAAGGCTTTCTGAAAGCCCAAGCATACTACCAAGGTCACTAGCTGCAGCAAGACTGGGAATAAAATCCAAGTTTCAAAAGTGGCCCTAGCAGTTTTTCTATCCACGGTGGAAAACGTTTGTTGCTCACCACCCTTGAGTGGCCGAGCCAAACAAACAAACAAACAAAAACAACTGAACAGCACAGGTCCATTCCCTCCCCCGCTCCCCTCCCCTCCTCCACCCCTCCTGAAAGCTGGCACCCAGAGCAACTGACCTGCTTGCTAACCCCTAAAACTGGCTCTGCCAAGTCTTTTCATAGTCAGTACAGAGCCCTAATCACTGGAGCAGGTTGAGAGCTTTTCCATACTCTAATGATCAACCTTTTCACAAAATCATGTTTATTTTAAGTGGATTGTTTTCATGGTTGAAAACCTAAGCTGAGTTCATACCCTTGTGATCATTTACCAGTAAGGGTTATCAGCTGAATATCAAAGCAGCTTTATTATCCACATTTTGAGTTCCCATTCTGTAGTACAAGTAGATTTATTTTCAGTGTAAAGATAAGGAAAGGAGAACATTGATTCTTTTTAACTTAAATATATATCCAGAGCTCTAAGTGTTGTGCATATATGATCACATTTATGTGGGATTTCTATTAGTTAAAAAATCACTTAATAAAGACTCCTCCAATTCATCCCAAATAATTGAAACAAGTTAAATTAGGGAAGTCTCAGATATTTAACAAGCAAAAAGGCTACATCTGCTACATCAGTTATTCATTAGTCTGCTGTTCATCCTCTGGGTGGGATATTGCACCTTAACAGCTACAAGTCTTAGGTACAAAATTATGGCATTATTTATTAGCCAATGTACAAGACAAACTACTTTTAATTTTATGATTAGGTAAAGTAATTATGCGTATTGAAGGGTGTCATAAATATAAAAGGAAGGGTATACCCCTTTAAAACCACTCCTGGCCAGAGGAAAAATCCTTTCACCTGTAAAGGGTTAAGAAGCTAGGATAACCTAGCTTGGGGTGTGCTAAAGACCACCGGGATCTAATTTGGATATGGATAGAGCCCTTTTTAATGTTTTTAATAAAGTAATTACTAATGGAAACTGCGTGATCATGGGAGACTTTAACTTCCCAAACATAGATTGGAGGACGAGTGCTAGTAATAATAATAATAGGGCTCAGATTTTCCTAGATGCGATAGCTGATGGATTCTTTCATCAAGTAGTTGCTGAACCGACTAGAGGGGATGCCATTTTAGATTTGGTTTTGGTGAGTAGTGAGGACCTTATAGAAGAAATGGTTGTAGGGGACAATCTTGGTTCAAGTGATCATGAGCTAATTCAGTTCAAACTGAACGGAAGGATTAATAAAAATAAATCTGCAGCTAGGGTTTTTGATTTCAAAAGGGCTGACTTTCAGAAATTAAGGAAATTAGTTAGGGAAGTGGATTGGACTGAAGAATTTATGGATCTAAAGGTAGAGGAGGCCTGGGATTATTTTAAATCAAAGCTGCAGAAGCTATCGGAAGCCTGCATCCCAAGTAAGGGGGAAAAAATCATAGGCAGGAGTTGTAGACCAAGCTGGATGAGCAAGCATATCAGAGAGGTGATTAAGAAAAAGCAGAAAGCATATAGGGAGTGGAAGAAGGGAGGGATCAGCAAGGAAAGCTACCTTATTGAGGTCAGAAAATGTAGGGATAAAGTGAGACAGGCTAAAGTCAAGTAGAGTTGGACCTTGCAAAGGGAATTAAAACCAATAGTAAAAGGTTCTATAGTCATATAAATAAGAAGAAAACAAAGAAAGAAGAAGTGGGACCGCTAAACACTGAGGATGGAGTGGAGGTCAAGGATAATCTAGGAATGGCCCAATATCTAAACAAATACTTTGCCTCAGTCTTTAATAAGACTAAAGAGGATCTTAGGGATAATGGTAGCATGACAAATGGGAATGAGGATATGGAGGTAGACATTACCATATTTGAGTTAGAAGCGAAACTCAAATAGCTTAATGAGACTAAATTGGGGGGCCCAGATAATCTTCATCCAAGAATATTAAAGGAATTGGCACATGAAATTGCAAGCCCATTAGCAAGAATTTTTAATGAATCTGTAAACTCGGGGGTTGTACCGTATGATTGGAGAATTGCTAACATAGTTCCTATTTTTAAGAAAGGGAAAAAAAGTGATCCGAGTAACTACAGGCCTGTTAGTTTGACATCTGTAGTATGTAAGGTCTTGGAAAAAATTTTGAAGGAGAAGGTAGTTAAGGACATTGAAGTCAATGGTAAATGGGACAAAATGGTTTTACAAAAGGTAGATTGTGCCAAACCAACCTGATCACCTTCTTTGAGAAAGTAACAGATTTTTTAGACAAAGGAAACACAGTAGATCTAATTTACCTAGATTTTAGTAAGGCATTTGATACCGTGCCACATGGGGAATTATTAGTTAAATTGGATAAGATGGGGATCAATAGGAAAATTGAAAGGTGGATAAGGAATTGGTTAAAGGGGAGACTACAACGGGTCTTACTGAAAGGTGAACTGTCAGGCTGGAGGGAGGTTACCAGGGGAATTCCTCAAGGATCGGTTTTGGGACCAATCTTATTTAATCTTTTTATTACTGACCTTGGCACAAAAGTGGAAGTATGCTAATAAAGTTAGCGGACGATACAAAGCTGGGAGGTATTGCCAATTTAGAGAAGGACAGGGATACCATACAGGAGGATCTGGATGACCTTGTAAACTGGAGTAATAGTAATAGAATGAAATATAATAGTAAGAAGTGTAAGGTCATGCATTTAGGGATTAATGACAAGAATTTTAGTTATAAGCTAGGGACGCATCAATTAGAAGTAACGGAGGAGGAAAAGGACCTTGCAGTATTGGTTGATCATAGGATGACTATGAGCCGCCAATGTGATATGGCTGTGAAAAAAGCTAATGCAGTCTTGGCATGCATCAGGAGAGGTATTTCCAGTAGGGATAAGGAGGTTTTAGTACTGTTATACAAGGCACTGGTGAGACCTCACCTGGAATACTGTGTGCAGTTCTGGTCTCCCATGTTTAAGAAGGATGAATTCAAACTGGAACAGGTACAGAGAAGGGCTACTAGGATGATCCGAGGAATGGAAAACTTGTCTTATGAAAGGAGACTCAGGGAGCTTGGCTTGTTTAGCCTAACTAAAAGAAGGTTGAGGGAAGATATGATTGCTCTCTATAAATATATCAGAGGGATAAATACCAGAGAGGGAGAGGAATTATTTAAGCTCAGTACCAATGTGGACACAAGAACAAATGGATATAAACTGGCCACTAGGAAATTTAGACTAGAAATTAGATGAAGGTTTTTAACCATCAGAGGAGTGAAATTTTGGAATAGCCTTCCAAGGGAAGCAGTGGGGGCAAAAGATCTATCTGGCTTTAAGATTAAACTCGATAAGTTTATGGAAGAGATGGTATGATGGGATAACATGGTTTTGGTAATTAAATATTCATGGTAAATAGGCTCAACGGCCTGTGATGGGCTATTAGATGGGGTGAAATCTGAGTTACCCAGGAAAGAATTTTCTGTAGTATCTGGCTGATGAATCTTGCCCATATGCTCAGGGTTTAGCTGATTGCCATATTTGGGGTCGGGAAGGAATTTTCCTCCAGGGCAGATTGGAAGAGGCCCTGGAGGTTTTTTGCCTTCCTCTGTAGCCACTTGCTGGAGGATTCTCTCCTCCTTGAAGTCTTTAAACTGCGATTTGAGGACTTCAATAGCACAGATATAGGTGTGAGGGTTTTTTTTTTGTAGGAGTGGTGGGTGAAATTCTGTGGCCTGCGTTGTGCAGGAGGTCAGACTAGATGATCGTAATGGTCCCTTCTGACCTAAATATCTATGAATCTAAAAAAAAAACCTCTCTGGCACCTGACCAAAATGATCAATGAGGAGAAAAGATACTTTCAAAAGCTGGGGGGAGGGAAAAACAAAGAGTCTGTCTGTGTGATGCTTTTGCCGGGGACAGAACAGGAATGGAGTCTTAGAATTTAGTAAGTAATCTAGCTAGATATGCGTTAGATTATGATTTCTTTAAATGGCTGAGAAATTAAGCTGTGCTGAATAGAATAGATATTCCTGTCTGTGTGTCTTTTTCTAACTTCAGGTTTTGCCTAGAGGGATTCTCTATGTTTTGAATCTAATTACCCTGTAAGGTATTTACCATCCTGATTTTACAGAGGTGATTCTTTTCTACTTTTTACTTCTATTAAAATCCTTCTTTTCAGAAACTGAATGCTTTTTCATTGTTCTTAAGATCCAAGGGTTTGGGTCTGTGGTCACCTATGCAAATTGGTTTTAACCTAAGCTGGTAAAAGTAAGCTTAGGAGGTTTTCATGCAGGTCCCCACATCTGTACCCTAGAGTTCAGAGTGGGGAAGGAACCTTGACAAAGGGGAATAATTATTACATTATATTTTGCCTTCATTCTATGCTATATATTCTTGACACATAGGCCCAGTTTGTCCAACAAAGGAACTTAAATAAGACTCCAAATTCCATATTTAGGCACTGAAATAAGTGGGCAATTTTCATAAAGGCCAGTTTTTCAGCAAGTCATATTTTATTTTAACAAAGTTTATGGAGAGTGATGTTTTGTAATACCAACATTTTATAGTAACTAAACAATTTAGTGTCTTGGATCATGCATCTTTAACAAAGTTGTTTGTTGTATTTAATTTTACATTAAGAAAAGTGCTTTTTCAATGTGTTTGGTTCAGTTTATGTAGCCTGTTCTATGAAACATGTCAGTGTTAAAGTATTTGTTCAGAAGTGCACTGGTATATGCATATTTAAAACAAACAAAAAGAAATATTTTAGGAGCTCTCTCTCCTTCCTCAAACAGCACATGAAAAAGCCATATGGGATACTCTCCTGGAATTTTCCCTCAAAGTTTTATACAGTCTCCTTTGTTCCCATTTTTTCTCATAAGACACTTATCTGAAGAAATCTGTTTCACACAGTGATATTCCACATTTCTCTAGTTACATTTTAAACCCTCTACTTTCAAAACCATGTCCCTGTACTTGCCAGCTGTCCTCGGTTTCCTAGGGCATCCTCTGCACCAGGCCACATTCTCTGGGACTACAGGTCCTATGCAATTCTCTTCTCCCACCACTACAAAAGATTCTTACTTCTGGGTAGAGCTGGATGAAATTTTTCACTCAAAAATGCAAATTCAGCAACACCGAAGTGTTTTGCAAATTTGTTTTTATTTCACCGAATTGTTTGTCAAAATAAATCCCTCAAAATTTAAAAAAAAAAGTCAAAATGATTTGTTTTACATTTTTTATTTTGATTCTCAATCAAAACAATGTTTGTTTGTTTTTAAAGTAACAACACAGAGAGGCTCCAAATCTAAAAGTTTTCTTGTGGGTCAAACAATGTTTTGTCTGACCCCAGATAATTTGTATGTCTATTTTGGAATTGGCACTGAACTGAAAATCAGTTCACAGTTCTACTTCTTGGGTTGGCTCTCCTGTCACTGCCACCCTTTACCGGCTTCAAGCAGTAAGGAGACACCCATAAACTCTGGTTTACTGCCACCCCAAGCAGTCGCCGCTGAATTGCCGCCGCACGGACTGCCACCCCATTCTAATTGGCGCCCCAAGCACCTGCTTGGAAAGCTGGTATCTGGAGCCGGTCCTGTCCCAAAGTGGTGGCACCTTCCACTCCTTCAAGAGTGACGTCAGAACCCAGCACAGGATGGCAGAAGAAATAAGAAGTAAAAAATATTTAAGACAGGACAATACTCATTCTTTTAATTGAAAGACTGGAGGCAAAAGGGAAAGAGATATGAGGTGCTAGGACTACCAACTTGGCTTTTACAAATTATTTGTTCGGGTGGGGAAGGATATAATGAGACGAAGAGGCTAGGACAGCATTATGATTCATTACGGTATGATGTCATGCTCCTGTGTCAGATATAGACTGACTACCGGATGTGTTCATCGTAAGTCTTTAGGGCAGTGGTTCTGTCATAAATATAAAGGGAAGGGTAAACCCCTTTGAAATCCCTCCTGGCCAGGGGAAAGCTCCTCTCACCTGTAAAGGGTTAAGAAGCTAAAGGTAACCTCGCTGGTACCTGACCAAAATGACCAATGAGGAGACAAGATACTTTCAAAAGCTGGGAGGAGGGAGAGAAACAAAGGGTCTGTGTCTGTCTGTATGCTGGTCTTGGCCAGGGATAGACCAGGAATGGAGTCTTAGAACTTTTAGTAAGTAATCTAGCTAGGTATGTGTTAGATTATGATTTCTTTAAATGGCTGAGAAAAGAATTGTGCTGAATAGAATAACTATTTCTGTCTGTGTATCTTTTTTGTAACTTAAGGTTTTGCCTAGAGGGGTTCTCTATGTTTTTGAATCTAATTACCCTGTAAGATATCTACCATCCTGATTTTACAGGGGGGATTTCTTTATTTCTATTTACTTCTATTTTTATTAAAAGTCTTCTTGTAAGAAAACTGAATGCTTTTTCATTGTTCTCAGATCCAAGGGTTTGGGTCTGTGGTCACCTATGCAAATTGGTGAGGCTTTTTATCCAACATTTCCCAGGAAAGGGGGGGTGCAAGTGTTGGGAGGATTGTTCATTGTTCTTAAGATCCAAGGGTCTGGGTCTGTAGTCACCTAGGCAAATTGGTGAGGCTTTTTACCAAACCTTGTCCAGGAAGTGGGGTGCAAGGTTTTGGGAAGTATTTTGGGGGGAAAGACGCATCCAAACAGCTCTTCCCCAGTAACCAGTATTAGTTTGGTGGTGGTAGCGGCCAATCCAAGGACGACGGGTGGAATATTTTGTACCTTGGGGAAGTTTTGACCTAAGCTGGTAAAGATAAACTTAGGAGGTTTTTCATGCAGGTCCCCACATCTGTACCCTAGAGTTCAGAGTGGGGGAGGAACCTTGACAGGTTCTCAACCAAGGGTACCTGTACCTCTAAGGGTACTCGGAGGTCTTCCGGTGGGGGAGGGGTGTTCATCAATTCATTTAAATATTTGCCGAGTTTTATAATAGGCTACATAAAAAGCACTAGCGGAGTTAGCACAAACTAAAATTTCATACAGACAATGACTTGTTTATACTGCTCTATATACTATTCACTGAATTGTAAGTACAATATTTATATTTATACAGTAAAAATAAGAAAGTAAGCAATTTTTCAGTAATACTGTGCTGTGACACTTTTGTATTTCTATGTCTGATTTTGTAAGCAAGTAGTTTTTAAGAGAATTGTAACTTGGGCATATGCAAGACAAAGACTGCTGAAAGGGGTACAGTATTCTGGAAATGCTGAGAGCCATTGCTTTAGGGAACATCTACACTGGAGTAAAAGACCTGCGGCACAACTGCAGTTGGCTCAGGTGAAGCTGACTCAGGCTTGCAGTGATCAGGCTGCACGGCTAAAAATTGCTATAGACTGAGCTGTGGGACCCTCCTCCCTCACAGGGCCCCAGAGCTTGGACTCCAGCCTGAGTCAGAATGTCTACACAGCAATTTGATAGCCCCCCCCAGCCCAAGCTATAGGAGTCTGAGTCAGTTGATCCAGGCCAGCCATGGGTGTATAATTGCTGTGTAGACATTCCCTTAGGGGAGGGGTAGTAAATTATTTTTTTGTCAAGGTGCAGATCTCTTGGTCAAAATATAGTTGAAGCCCAGATTCCAGAGAAAATTTTTAATAAATATTTTGGGATCCATTCAAAAGCACCTGGTGGTCTGGATTTGGCCCACAGTCTGCCTATTGACTACCCCTGCCTTAAGGTAGGTCTATACTGCAATTGAGACACCGATGGCTGGCCCGTGCCAGCTGACTTTGGCTTGCGGGGCTCAGGCTGCAGGGCTATTTAATTGTGATGTTAACATTGGGGTTGGGGCTGGACCCTCCCACCTCACAGAGTGCTGGAGCCCAGACTCCAGCCCAAGCCTAAACGTCTGCAGCGCAATTAAATAGCCCCTTAGCCCGAACCTCACGAGCCGTTGTCAGTGGGCAATGAGCAGCTGCAGGTTTTTAATTGCATTACTGATGTACCCTAAATGAACTGCCCGGTTTGGCTGAACTTAGTTTAAATAAGCTACAGTAGAAACCTGTTTATCCAACTCTCCATTATCCAGCTCTCTGCATTAACCGAACAACCAGGACGCCAGGGCCAGAAGTGGGTGATCTCTCCTGTGGCCATTGGATGGTACTGCAGCATCACTCTTTCCCATTCTCTGGCTTATCCGGAATTTTGATTATCCAATCTTGTGCTGGTCCCAATTAGATTGGATAAATGGGCTTCTGTTGCATTTTACACACGGTACCACGTTGTGGGTCTAGATTATAATAGTTTGGCACTCCATTACACATGGCAGCTGAGATATGCTACCTCTGCTTGAACAAGCATGCTAAAAACAGCAGTGTTGCTGTGGCAGCATGGGATAGCCAACCCCCCGGCCACATGATCAAGTGTCTATCCTGAACCACCATTCATGCTACTGCAGCCACGCTGCAGGATAAACATAAGATGAGATGATAACTATAGGGTAGCTTGAACTACCCTAGTATGTTGGGTCCTGAACAAAACCCACTGAAGTCAGTCAATGGAGAGCCCTTATGAGGACTGGTGCCAAGGCCAATCTCTAGTATGAGGGGATGGATGGTCAAAGGGAGAACTGAGTATTAGACTGAAGCAAAGGACAGCAATTATGTAGATTATTCTGTTAGGGCTGAAATTCAACCATCCCTCCTTGAGAACCTTAGAAAGTCCCCATGCAGCAGAACTGACACACATCCCAAATGGGCCAGGTAGCACAAAGATGAGTTAGGGGCTTGGAGTGTAATCAAGGAGTCTCCAATTATACCCATTCAATGGCCACCACGTCTTTATTGTTCTTGGACTATCCTATTTATTAGAACTATCAACTCTTCACAGTAAGGACTGTATCTACTTTTGTGCTTTGTACACAACAATGGAGACTATTTCAGCTGGAGACTCTGGATGCTGCCATACTATACATATTACATAACATAGTAATTGTCTCTTTTTGTGTTTGTACAGCACTCAGCATAATTGGCTCCCCAATCAGAATTGGGGTCCTGGGGCACTGTCCTAATATTAGTAGTAAATATTTATAATAAAACAGAACCAAAAATAGTAAGAGGATTGGAGCCACAGGGCTTAATTACACTTGCATTCATATGAGAATAATCAGAAGTCCCACAATGTTTGTATTCTACACCAAGTTTGTGGTTTAGCATTGCTTTTGAGTCGTTCTGAATTATAGCAAGCTGGCAAAATTTATGAGGTGTATCCATCTGTTAGGGCTTGTGTACATTACCTGCTGGATCAAAGGGCAGAGATCAATCCAGTGAGGGTTGATTTATCACGTCTAGTCTATCAACTGCTAAGCACTCTCTCGTCGACTCCAGTACTCCACCAGGGCGAGAGGTGCAGGCAGAGTCGATGGGAGAGCGTCAGCCATCGACTTACTGCAGTGAAGACACCACGGTAAGTAGATCTAAGTATGTTGACTTCAGCTACGTGAAGTTGCGTAACTTAGATTGATTCCCCTCCCCCCCGCCCTCGGGGTAGACCAGGCCTTACTTAGCCAGTAGCCTATCCAGTCTTAAGCCGAAGTTGATTTAGCAGTAATATAGAGCATTTGATAAAACTTGGTTCATTAAGGCCAAGTCTACAGTAAAAAGTTAGGTTGATCAGTTTAGAATTCTTCTGTTGACCTAGCTACTGCCTCTCAGGGAGACGGATTAACTACAGTGACAAGAGAATCCCTCCTGTTGCCGCAGTGAGTGTCTACTGTGAAGCGATGCAGAAGTGCTGCTTTAGTGGTTTAAGTATAGACATAACCTAAGGAGAATGAAACACTTCAACCAAAGGATTATGAACAGGTACCTATTTAATTAAATTGGAATTACATTTTGTACTCACAGGTTAAATCCTTATGCAACAGCCCATTTGAATGAAGTACAAGTAACTAATTAATTAAATGTCAAAGTATATTTAATACCCCCAGCTATTGTTAGAGGATATCGCAGCAGAAACTTGGGTGGGCTTTTTTCCATCTGTGCCCGAGTATGAAATGGAAGCCTGTTAAAAATCTATCCTAGAGTTTTGTACTGCCACCCACCACCATAGTATCTGAGTGCCTTCCATGTAAAATCAATAGCAATAGCTCAGTCCCTAGTGGACTTCAAGGAATCTCTGGTACTACACACACACAAAAGGCGGGGAGCAGGAGAAACTCTGAAATATTTGTTGTGGTTGTTCATTTCACATTGAATTTTTTGAATTGAAGAAAAGGAGTCCATTTGCCTTTTGTCAGGAATTGTCTCCCTGCAAGAGGGACAAGTCTACAGGGATTTACCTTCTAAAGGGTATTGTAAATAGTATTTGTCTCTGAAAAAAGAAAAAGGCCATTAAAATAAGACAGTGTTAGTAGGGGGGAAATGTAGACATGGTTCTTTACAAAGTCATTTGCTGACATGTGGTGACATTTGATTTAAGACTACTTTCTCTTTTGAGGAGTGGAATGTGCATCAGGGCTGGTTTTGGGGTTTGTTTGTTTAATGTCCGGTTTCAGCCTGAAGCAGCTTAAATACTTGAAGTTTGAACTCCTGTTAAACAGGTTTATATTTGGCAACTGCTCTCAGCTAGACTGGGTATCATTCTATTAATACAAGATGCTTCCCAGTTAATAAGCCTTTAGAGAAAAATTGTCTTCTACCCACAGTGATTACTATGGCAAAAAAAAATAAACTAAAAAGCATTGTATATTCCCTGAGTGATAGATTAGTTCTACCTATATAGCATATAGATTTCTGACTGTTTTGGGAAAGCAAAAAAGTCAGGTTTTATCCTTAGTTTTTCAATCATATACTGTAGTTCACTGAAGCTGGAAACCCAGGTTTAGAGAGATCACAGGTTTTGAAGAGTGTGCCTTTAAGAGACAAGTGTACCATTTCTTTTTTTTTTAAATGAGTTATAGGCATTGAAAAAACAGTCATGAGAGTTGGCCTACATTCAAACTAAGAATTAATTAAAAATGGAATCCCCCCCCCCCAAAAAAAAAAGATAACTGTCCACTTAATGCACTGGATTCCTGGTTATTTTATTGGCATCTGGCTTAGCAACTGTGAATTTTGAAATTTCATTAAGCGCTTGGCAGACATGTCATAAAAAAAAAAATCCTGCAAGTTTTTGCAGATCCAAAACTCACTGATTTCAGTGACAGTTGTAGGTGCACAGGATCCACCCACCCCTCCATTTTCCCTCACTTTAATCCCTCCCTTTCTTTATGGTCCACAGAGATTCAGAGTCCCCTCATTTTTATGGTTGAAAATTATTCACATCAAAGTAAATGAATCATGAAACTGAGGTCACAGAATTTATGCTAATAATTGCCAGCAGGTGGGTCTCTGATATCACAGACCTCCTTAGAGACGAGGACGATGCCACACATCCTCCCTCAGGTTCAAAAGATGTAACAACCAAGTTCCTTTTATGTAGTAACCAACAGCTGATGTCTGTGGGGGTACTGCCCAAGGAATTAGGCTACATGGCTAGAGGGTTATTTTGGTTTCCAATGCAGGGATTAGAGGTATTGGCAACAGGCTCAATATGTTGAAAGCAGAAAGCCAGGTGACGTTGTTAATGCGAACCAGAGAAGAGTCAGAGAGACTGGGCCTTTTTTGGCACAGAACTCACTGGAGTGGCAGACATGGGGATTTCTAAGCAAACAAAATGCTCACTATTTATTTCTGCTGTGTTCAGGGAAACAGGACTTGGCATGTATTTTTATAATATATAAAAAACAGGAGCCGGTGGGGTTTATTTTTAATATATGAACAAGAATATACCAAGAGTATTCACAACTCACAGATTTCTCATCTTAACAGAAACAACTATGCAAGGCCCAAATTTTAGCTAACTGCTTGGGCCAAAAGTGCAACATTATTTACGAGAGGAATAAATGCCTAAATATTAAGTTGCCTGCGTGAATAATTTTTGCGTTCCTTTACTTTGGGTCTGTCCCACATTGTGTCCCACATTTGTGCTTCGGCAGTTTGGGAGTTCAGGCACAGGATCAGACCAAATTTGACTTGGTTTCCATATGTGATGCTGAAAGTGTAGTGAAACAAGAGAGGTAAGAGAAGACATGCACAAATGATAGCTGCCCAGATGAGCATTTTCCCCTGGCGTGTCAGCTGCCCTTACTCTCTTGATATCCACAAGTGTGCTGTGCCAGGCCACTGGCTGCTCAAGGTCCCCCACACATTCCGGCCTCTCCCCACACATAGGCAGAATTTCTGCCCATATTTCCTTTTTAATCATTGATGCTTCAATATTTTAGCCTCTAGGCCTGTTTGGCATTTCCCCCCATGAACAAAATACAATACAAGGCTGCCATAAAATCCTCAATTAAAAAAAAATAAAATAAAAAGCATTAAATCAGTTGCCACACTTTTTTAAAGAGCATGATAGAACTTTAGGTTCATTTCACCACATTATATCCTTTTGGCTCATTTTTTTTAAAGTATCTTACAAGTGAGGTTGTTTGTTGGAATTTAAAAGTGCTCTCATAAGATGGGTTTGAAAGTTCAACTCAGAAACATTAATGGGCTTATGTTACAGTAAGGAGTGAGTATGAACAATGGAGCAGACAGAAAAATTAAAGAAGACTAAGGCAAGTGGGAGAAATGGGAAGGAGATTTTAATTAAAAACCCACTGAGGTCATACTGCATATATGTCTTAAAGGGAGCGGTCCTTCTGTCCAAAAAGGGCCCAACTTTCCTGGAAAATCTTTGAAATTGATTCACTATTGAATCTAAACATGGGATTAAGTTATCGGGGCAGGGCAGGGGGAGTTCTCAGATTTGTGCTACTTTACAATCCCTTTCCCCTCAAAGACTTACAGTCTGCAAGCTCTCCAAAGAGCAAGACGCTGTCTATACATACCATGCATATTGAAGGGTTAAATTTCAGACTCTTCTTGATGCAGACATTTCTCACACCCCAGGCTTATCACTAATTACTTCCTCTCCCTCACTCATAGATTATGCTATTTTAAAATCCTGCTGTTTCTACACCGGAATAAATCAGAAATCAAAACCCCTGAATGCAAACATTGGGAGTCTCTGGTCCCATCTGCATCTCTAGAACCTTCACACAAACAGGCCTCACAATCACCTACCTAACTAGTCATGATAAGATTATTCTGCCTTACATGTTTATCTAGCATGATACAAAGATTGCTGGTGTGATTTAGGAGCACACATCTCACTGAAAGTCAACGGGATGAGTACTCTTAAATCATAGTGGTGCTGAGGAAAATCCCACCCACTATCTACAGAAAGATGGCTATCGTTCTGAAAACTGTAAGGTGTCACTTTGTATATCTTTTGTGCACAACCGGAAAGATGTAATATATTGTAAAAAGGACTAAGATGTGCTCATGAAAGTGAGGGAATAGATAGCACTGTCTAGGGTCATCCAGTCCCTGACCACAAATACATGCACACAGCTTTACCAATGCAGTTCAACCCCAACTTGCAACATCCCCTTGCTGTTCCACCTCATTTTCTCTTCAGCAGAGGCTGCCAAATGTGATGAAGCATAGCTTAGTTTTTCAACATGGACGAGTGTCTCCTAGAGTCTTTAAAGAGACAGCGAAACTCATTTTGGTTTTGTTCATCAATGAAGAATTTAAACCAAGATTATTCCAAGGTGGAAGGCTAGAAACTATGTGATAATGAAATCCTGTTGATGAGTTCTTTAGAAGGGATTAAAGATTCCATATTCCTTTGATTTTCAACTGCTGCGACAAAGCCTTTTCCATATCTTTTATTAGTGACTTGTGTCAATAACTGATTCTTCTCCTATAAATGATCTACTCACAATTACAAAGCCTGAGCTGCTCCTGTTGTAGTTTGCCACAGCTAGAGAAGGAGGAAGCATATGCACCAAGTTTAAGAGTACCAAGCCATGTACCAGTAGCAATATGCATTGTGCCCCAGGTCACTGTGCCCTAAACCTTTCCACTTATAAAGAACCATCTACCTGAAGACTTTGGAGTGCTGTACAAACCTTAATTCATTTAACACCCATGTGACACAGATATTGCTCCCTTTTTACAGTGATAAAGAGACATTAAGTGACTTGGCCAAGGTCTGTGGCTTTTCTAGAAATAGAACACACATATTCATGGCTTTAAACACAAGATTAGCTTCCCTCCTCTGCTCTATTCTGTATTCTACTTATGTCCATGAAACATCCCGGCTGGTGGTGCTATGTTAGTAGAGCTGTGTGAATAACTCATTGTTCAGTTTGCTGGCCAAAGTGGGGGTGGGAGTGGTGGTGGTGGGGGGAATAGTTTTAGATCAACTTGAAATGAAAAATATTCCGTTTCCCCAGTGAAACAAAAATATAGTAATTGGAACAAGGACTGGAAGCCTGGTGTCGTCCTCTTAGGTGAGTGCCCTAACCACACACTGACACACACTCACTGACTATTCAAATATTTTATATGAAGCAGAAAAACTTCAGCTGGAGAGACTGCAAAAACCTTCTCAGAATACCATATTGCCCAGTGATTAGTTCATTTACCTGCAACATGGGAGACAAGTTCAAATCCCTGCTCTGAATTAGGCAGAGTTGGGAAATCAAACCCAGATCTCCCACATCCCAGGCTACTGCTCTCAGCAAGGGATTATTAGGCATCAGGGAGCCACCTCTTTCCCTTGTTTTCTGAATGGTGCCTAAGGCCCTTTGTGAATCTAGTGCTCCCTCTCCAATGGTTTTGGCCAAAACTATTTGGTGAATTTGTGTCAAATTGATGAACAGCTTTGGTTAACCTGAAACTGCATTTTTCCAGTGAATAAACTATCCATCTGAAAAATTTCACAAAGTTCTATATGTTAGTAGGTAAAAGCACTGGTGGCCAAAGACAGTGGAAAGAAACATAAAGGACTAACCCTATGCAAGGTGTTGGATGTATTTTTGTTGCCCTAAATAGAGGGCAGGCTTATTTATTGAAAGCAAACCTTAACTGTACAGGCAACATGTCCCATGTTATTTTTCTATCAAAGGGCAGAGGAGAAAGCCCATTTATTGCTTCAGTTTCATTGGCATCAAATTCTCCTGCATGGTTTTAGAAGCTTTTCGTCTATGACAAAGTTAAGATCAGTCAGTTTACAGCCTGTGAATCATTACAAGAGTATGAAAGAATATTAACCAGGGAGAAATAAGCTACATTTTAAATATATTTATGTAGGAAAGAATTAACAATATATTTCAGAAGCCTGGGCAGACTTATTTGGTGAGGAAACTTGGGGCATAATTTTCAGAGGTGTTGAGTTACCACAGCTAGTACGGACTTCAGTTGGAGTTGTGGGTATTCAGAGTCTCTGAAGATCAGCCCCTGGATTTCTTCATCTAAATTATATATATTAATATATATATATATATATATAAATGATGAACATAGTATTTGGGATAACAACATTATTTTTTTAAAGATGACCCCTGTCATTGTTCCTGAAGGGTGTATCTTTTTTAAAGGTGCTTTTGAAAAATGCATTTTAGCCATTTCAAAGCTACTCCATGAACACTGCTGTGTTTCAGCTTCAGATGAATTGGCACTTTGGCAAGAAATCTGCCTTAATATAGAGAAGCTATAAGAGGACATGATTGAAGGTTTAATTCTTCACTGCCTTCCTACTTGATTCGTTATTTACACATGTACAAAGTAAACCAAACCGACTGCCATTCAGGATTAGAACAAACAAAAGGAAATATTTCTTCACACAACGCACAGTCAACCTGTGGAATTCTTTGCCAGAGGATGTTGTGAAGTCCAAGACAAGAACTGGGTTAAAAAAAGAAGGAGATAGTTCATTGAGGATACTTTCATCAATGGCTAGAATGGGCAGGGATGGTGTCCCTACCCTCTGTTTGCTAGAAGCGGGGAATGGGTAACAGGGGATGGATCACTTGATGATTACCTGTTCTGTTCATTCCCTCTGGGACACTTGGAATTGGCCACTGCTGGAAGACAGGATACTAGGCTAGATGGACATTTGGTCTGATCCAGTATGGTCGTTCTTATGTTTGACTTAATAGCATTTTACCCAGTGTTTGCACAAGTGTAAATGACTACAGGAAGGTCAAGGCAGTGGAGAATAAGGAATCAGGATGGCTGAATGGCTCACAGGACTAGTGAAAGGAGCACCCTGCAAAGCTCTCTCCACCAGCAACCTTCATAATGAGCAAATTTTTATTTTCTCTCTTTACAGTCTAGTAGTTGCTCGAGACCAGTGCTCAGGTAGGCACTATTACAGCTTGCTACAAAACAAAAGAGAGTGGTTTTACTTTTGTGGATCAGCTGGTGTAAATCAGCATAATTTGAAGGATTTACATGGCTGAGGTTCAGGTCCCATATGGCTTAATCAGACAAATTCTAAAAAATCCAAAACCCACCTTCAGTATTTCATGTCACACCTGAGATCTGCTTGAGTTGGAGCAGTTGGTCATCAAAAATAAGAGGGAGCTGCTGGCATTCTCCACAGGGATCCTTGGGTTTAGAATTAGTTCCTTCACACTGGTTTGCTAGAGTCCACTTCTATGAAGTGCCTGAACTTGCTACAGGACCCATCTTCACTCCCAGGCATTTTTGAAAAGGTCAGGTTGACCTCTGGAGAAAAACAATTAGTCTGAGAGCAAACATCATTCTATCAGCTGGTGGGCATTGGTTTTACTCTGAGAAGAGCAGCTCCAGTTTCTGCACTGCCTCCCTGCTGCCAGAGGCATTCACTGCCATGCGTAGCTACTCTCTGGTTGTGTCGACACAGCCTGCCTTTCACTGCAGCATGTAGGTACAGGTACCCTACATGCCGCTTCAAGTGTAAACAAGGCCTAAGTTGTTTGCCCCCATGGTTACTATTGGGAGGCTGCTCCCAAACCCCACTTCTCTGAGGGGTAGAAGCCTTTTTCTGATCTCCATACTGAATTTGTTTATGGCCAGTTTATACCCATTTCTTTGCCAGCGTTGTCCTTTAGCTTAAATAACTCTTCACTCTCCTTGGTGTTTCCTCCACCTCTCATGTGAGAGCAATCATATCACCTCTCAGCCTTCATTTGCTGGGTGAAACAAGCCAAGCTCTTTCAGTTTCCTCTTGTCAGATAAAAAGATAAGAATGGCCAACTGGATCAGACCAAAGGTCCATCTAGCCCACTATCCGGTCTTCCAACAGTGGCCAATGCCAGGTGCCCCAGATGGCATGAACAGAACAGGTAATCATCAAATTATCCATCCCCTGTTGCCCGTTCCGAGCTTCTGGCAAACAAAGGCTAGGGACACCGTCCTTGCCCATCCTGACTAATAACCATTGATGGACCTATCCTCCATGAATTTATCATCTTCTTCTTTGAACCCTGTTATAGTCTGACATCACAACATCCTCTGGCAAGGAGTTCCACAGGTTGACTGTGCATTGTATGATAAAAAATATGCCTTTTGTTTTAAACCTGGTGCCTATTAATTTCATTTGGTGGCCCCTCATTCTTGTGTTATGAGAAGGAGTAAATAACACTTATTTACTTTCTCCATACCAGTCATGATTTTATAGACCTCTAACATATCCCCCCTTAGTCACCTCTTTTCCAAGCTGAAAAGTCTCAGTCTTATTAATCTCTCTTCATACGGCAGTCGTTCCATACCCCTAATCATTTTTTTGCCCTTTTCTGAACCTTTTCCAATTCCAGTATATCTTTTTTGATAGGTCATCTAGTCCCCAGATTTTTCTAGTAGCTCTTTTCTGCAGCTACTCCAGTTTGAATTCATCTTTCTTGAACAAAGATGGTCAGAATTGTATGAAGTCTTCCAAATGAGATCTTACCAGTGCTTTATACAATGGCTTTTTTACTTCTCTATGTCTACTGGAAATGCCTTGCCTGACGCATCCTGGGATCACATTTTACTTTTTTACGCCTCAGCGCATTGGCTTCTCAGTTAACAGGGACTTTCCCAGCACCCAGTATTCAGACTTTCTGGGAGCCTAAACCCCAAATGAATCTGTTTTACTCTGTGTAAAGAGAGATATGCACAGCTGTTTGCTCCCCCAGGTATTAATTACTTACTCTGGGTTAATTAATAAGCAAAAGTGATTTTATTAAGTATAAAAAGTAAGATTTAAGTGGTTCCAAGTAATACCAGACAGTACAAAGTAAGTTACCAAGCAAAATAAAACAAAACACACAAGTCTAAGCCTAATACAGTAGGCAACTGAATACAGGTAAATCTCACCCTCAGAGATGTTCCAGTAAGCTTCTTTCACAGACTAGACTCCTTCTTAGTTTGGGCCCAATCCTTTTCAGACCAACATTGTGGCTTGTGACCTGGGTCCAGCAGTCACTCACACCCCTGTAGTTACAGTCCTTTGTCCCAGTTTCTTTCAAGAAACTCTTTGGAGTGGAGAGGCCATCTCTTGAGCCAGCTGAAGACAAAATGGAGGGGCTTCCAGGGCCTTTCATATTCTCTCTCTTCTGGGTGGAAACCCCTTTGTTCTTCTATGCAAAATCACAGCAACAAGATAGAGTTTGTAGCCACCTGGGCAAGTCAAATGTCCATGAATGATTCAGCTTTTTGCAGGCCGATGCCATTGTTTACATGTTAGTTTGAACATTCCCAGGAAAGCTCGGATGTGGATTGGCATCTCCCAAAGTCCATTGTCAGTTAAGTGTTTCTTGATTGGGCACTTACTCAGAATAGTCCTTTCTCAAGAAGCTGAGCAAATACTTCACTGAATCAAACACATTGAGATACAAGTACATAGCCAATATTCATAACTTCAAATACAAAAATGATACATATATACAGACGGCATTATCATAACCAGAAAATTACAACCTTTTCACACACACCTTACTTGACCTCCTTTGTACAAGATTTGGTGCAACTATAGGACCTTGGTTGCCACAATGATCTATACAGTCACAGTTCATGTCAATAACATCACAATTAGCATGCTACTTTTTGTGCCAAGCTCATTAGTAAAAAATATTGAATAAGCTTGGTCCCAAGACTGATCCTCAAGGAAATCTAGGAGTAGCTTCCCTCCAGTCCAAAAGTTTGTCTTGCAGCACAACCTGTTGCCTTCTTCCCTTTAGCCAGTTCCTTACTCACTTTACAATTCCTGTACTAATCCTCACCATCTCTAATTTTACTAATAATTTCCCACATAGTACCATGTAAAATGCTTTACTGAAGTCCAAGTATATTAAATCTACTGCATTTTCCTTAACCAAAATAAATCAGTTACCTCCTCAGAGAAGGAAATCCAGTTGTTCTGGTATGATCTACCTCAGGTAAACCTATGTTGTATTACATCTCCTTTTCCATTTACCTCCATCAAATATTCTTTCCTTCACAGTTTGTGCTAAAGTCTTGCATATTACTGAGGTCAGACTAACAGGTCTGTAATTGCCCAGATTCATCCCCCTTCCCCTACACACACTTTCTTAAATATTGGTGATGCTAGCTATTCTCCAGTTTTCTTTCACAGTCGCTTGTACATTATCCAGGCTCCAGTCCCTGACTATTTTCATGGTCTCTTCTTTTCTTCTGTGGGGATGGACTTTCCTTCCCTGCTACCCCATCTGCTGCCTGTTTCTCCAACTTGTTCCCCAGTGCAGCAAATTTGTTACTTAAATCTTTCACTTCCATTAGCCAGTCTCTTTCTCTTTCTTGTTCTGAAGGTCACTCCTCTGCTGGCAATCTGACTTCCAGGCCCTTTTGTTCAGCCGGTGTCCTCAAATCTTGAGTGGTCAGTGCCACCACCTCTCTCCTCTCCTGCATAATACCTTCAAATACCCATCTGCATTCCATCATTGTGTCCAGATGCATTTCTAATCCTTGGATACTCTCTGCCATGAGCTCTATCAAGTGGCATATCATGCATAAGTAGCTCCTATCAGATACCCACTCAAGGATAATGTACATCACACATCTTCACCTCTTCTTTCTCTCCTCGGGTCACTTCTAGTGCTGTCTTCATAGCCATTGTTATCTTCCCTTCATAGTCTGTACTCCTAGAGAAAGAGATGCCAAAAATTCCCCCAAATTCCCACAGAAACTCCACTGTAAGCTGTTCACTTATTGCTTTCCTGCTCTATAATTCAAACTGCTAGAGTTTTTCTGATCCTAAATTCTGTTGGAAGATGGATGAGATGGACATCTTGAGGTATAATGAGAATAAATATTCTGAAATACATTTGAGCTCTAAATCCCTGAACAGATTTTCACCTAAGTGAAACTGCTTAATTTAAAATTTTGTTTCATATTGTAAAGGTATCAAGAATTGTGCTGAAATAAAGACAGTATTGAACATAATTTAAATTCAGTGGCAACCTGTTCTATTTAAAAGGAACAAATATCCAGAGGGCCTTCCCTTTATAGGAACAAATAGCTGAGACATTTCAACAACATACTGGGGTTTGTAACATGCAAGGCCACATTCTGCCATACTTACAAGAGGTTCTCTTTGTGCAAAGTTATTACTTATCATTCTCTAGGTTTTCCACAACCAATACCACACAGTTATAAAACACCACAAGAGACAAATAGCATGCTGTCCCCTGACTTTTTAAAAAAAAAAAAAAAAAACTTGCTTCATTGCTTATAAAAAGGTGGCAGATTGCATTTGCAAGGCCGTCGATCTCTTTCTTCAGAGTAAGGCACAACAGGGGCAGATGCAGTGCAACCTTGCTTCATGTTGCCATAACAGTATGCTTTTGAAGGGCCTATTCTGGCCCTTCTGATTTCTCTTTATACTAATTTAAAGCCACAATATCTCAATTTAAACCAAATTAGTTGCACTGGGTTTACTCTGATGTAATAGTGATCACAATTTGGACCAAGTAGTGAAAGAGGAGTTCTGAGCCCATTCAGCTGCTGAATTCTCTGAAGAGTCCGCCAAATACAGTGGTAATTTTACTATACGTACACCTATCCAAGTGAAACTCCTCTCATAGGTCAGAAAATCCACTCATTCTTCTTACTCTGTCCTAGAAACCATGATCCAGAGCAGCAGTTTTCTTTTTTCCCCCTCTCACATGTGCAATAGTGAAGAGATATTGCTTCAAGTTAAATAGCAAATCAATCTTGCTGGACTTCCTGGATGTAAAGGCATGAGGCCTAACAGTAAGTGGGTACACTCAGAGGAAGGACATAGGTGCAGCTCACCCTGCAACATTTACAGGAACACATCTTATCGTTGACCTCTGAAGCACTCTGTTAATTTACTGCAGTGTTTTATATTATAAATAACGTATGCAGGAAAAAAATCTTGCTTAAGAATGTCAGTACTTTTTGGTTCATATGTAACTCAAAAAATGATTTATTGTAAAAGCAAGCAAGCAAGCATGAACTACAAGGCAAAAATTATGTCTGTGTTAGGTTTAATGTATTTTAGTTGAGAAATAATGAAGCTAGCAACTGAAACTGCAAATTGCAGAGGGGCTGTACTTCACTACCCTTAATGAATATGGCCTGGTCTATACTGCGGGGAGGAATCGATCTAAGATACGCAACTTCAGCTACAAGAATAGCATAGTTGAAGTCGACGTATCTTAGATCAACTTAGAATCACTTACTTCGCATCTTCGCGGCGCGGGATTGATGGCTGTTGCTCTCCCATTGACTCCGCTTCCGCCTCTCACTGTGGAGGAGTTCTGGAGTCGACGGCAGAGCGATCGGGGATCGATTTATCACGTCTACACTAGACGTGATAAATCGATCCCTGATAGATCGATCACAACCCGCCAATCCGGCGGGTACTGTAGACATGGCCTAAGTAAAGCTTTGACTGAACAGGGCATTTTAGATGTGTAGGCAAAAATGTATTTACCACATCTCGAAGTCCATACACTAAAACAAACAGCTGCATTATTTTCTATTATTGTAAAGAAATGAGTGATGCTTACATTAGAATGTCCATGTGCATAAGCCATACACATTTGGCTACATGAACATTGAAATCAGTGCACATTGGGCCAGCTCTTACATCCTGCAAACAAAACAAAAAATACCCCCTACTCCCCCAAAAACAACAACAAAAATGGGGAGCGCTCTGAGGGTGTAGTAACAGCTGCCAGGAGCCTGCTGCTGTCCTGCAGCTTGGGTTTTCACTTGGACTTTGACCAAAGGTCAGTCAGCATTGGCCCATATGGCATACATTTCAGTCTGAAATTATCTGCCCCCTGGATATTGTTTACTGTATATTTGTTATATCAGTATGCACATTTCTTTAACGATGCAGTCAATGCAGCACTGGCATTTTATTCCTTTATTTTAATTTTTTTAAGTTTACATTAATATAATATAAAGGTTAAAACTTAAAGGACTAAGGTTTGTTTTAAACACCACCCTACTTCTGCAAACACACCGGGACTATATTCGGAATAAATTAATTTTGTATGCATTTTATGGCCAAGTTAAGAATCCTAATTTCAGAACTTTCCGATTTGCATGTACAAGATCTCAACCCTAATGTAGTATACTTTAGCTATATCAGTGAAAGAGTTGCTTAGACAGAGTTCCAAAATCCCTCCTATATATGGGTCACAGGGAGTTATATGGTCATGGACATTCAGAACCAGAATAGAACTTCCTTTTGCGTAGTAGCAGGCTTAACAGTTGTATTTCTGCTCTGTTGTACAAATTGCAAGGTTTCAGGTACAGCAGATTAGAATAAAAAACAGCAGATTATAATTGCAGTTTACTGACCACAGTTTGAAACAGATGACAGCAGGAATATTGTCTGAGAACTTCAAAGTATCAAGTTAATGGCTAACGTATATTTTAAACACATCACTGGAAGGGATTTTTCATATACATTTGGTGGGAAAATATAAAACATGCTGTAGAAGTTTGCTTAAGAGCCTGTCACAGGGTAGCTGGCCTGTGTGAGTAGACTAGCTCCAGTGCCCTCTGTCAGAGTAGGTAAACTCAGTCCAACCTACTAACATGCTACACCTGGAGCCTATAAATGGTAACTAGAGACCAAGTGAAAAAGGGAGTGATAGGGATGGGCTATGCCCAGGGAAGGGAAGCTACTGTGGAGCAGAGCTAAGTCCTGTGGTGAGTACCTGGCCCCTTGCTCTAGGGACTCAGGGAAGCAGCCCTGAGGGCTACTGCTTGAGGACGGGAGCCCAGCAGACTAGGACTGGGAAGCTGCCAAGAGAAGGGCATCACAGACCCTTGAGTTGGGTGGCCCAGAAGCCTGAAAGCAAAGAGTGAGTTACAAGATTAGTTTGTTTACACTGAGAGAATAAATCTGCTTGAAAGAGACTGGGTGTGGACACACATACTTGGCCAATAGCCGGTGGGGAGAGAAGCCTCTGCCTGGTGATAGAGCCTCTTAGCATTTTTTCTGCAGCCTAAAGTGAGAGGATAAATGGTTATTTGGAAAGAAAACAACTGAAGCTGAGAACCATTCAAACCAAAGGAGGTTCTGCGAACAAACTTACAGTGATGATGGCAATAATTGCCCTGATGACTGCCTTGCTTTTTGTACACTCTGTTGAATATTATCCTGATATATGTAGGAGGCTGATTATGTTAGTGGAATAATTAATCAAGTAATGACTACACTTGTGTATTCAATTATAGTCTTTATGGTTGATTAATCTTTATAATAAATGTCATTACTGGCTCTATTTTTTTTCCCCATCCAGGGCAAAGAAGGCCAATATGCAAAATTAGTAGAGAGATACAACAAACTTGTACATTTTAAAGACATAGGAAGATGCATAGTTAAGGATGCATTATTTTTCAGTGTCAGAAATATTGGTTTGTTTACTGAAGCTGAAAAACATAATGACCAGTCACTAAACATACATACTTTGCCATAGTAGTACCTTGCCAGTGCTATGCTTTTTAATCATGAAAATGCAGGTTCTTTTAAGAGCAATAAATGCCCTAAGGTTTTTCCAGAGCAGTGGTAAAACCAGCTCTGACTTTTTTCATTATCTATTTTCCTCCCAAGGCTCTGATTATGGTAAATGTTGTAATCTGTAGTCCATGCTGCCACAAGAAGTAAATACTTTCAGTTCTCATTAGTTACGCAGGGTTGGGTTGGATCAGTGCTTGGACAGGAGATGCCCATGTAAAACCCACATGCGACACAAAATGGTGTTGGTGTATCAATAGGTAGATCACATCAATTAATAGTTTAAATTGAACACATTCTCCTTGTCCCATATGTAGGGGAGAGGGAGTACTATGTTAATGAAGGTGGCTTTTTTCAGATGAGATTCAAATCTTACCTTCTGCCAGTTGTGTTGGGCAGGAGTGCCCCCCAAAAGTGTTTCTCATAGCATGCACCAGGCTCCCTGCCACCCCTCTTCTAGCTGGCTTTCCTGTGTAGGCACTCACCACAGCTCCCCAGACTTGTAGCTGGTCTCGAGGCTGTTGCTAAGCCAGTCCTGCAGGCGTAGCAGAGGAGAGACAAGGTGGTTTAAGTGGGGTGAGGCCAGACAGGCCCTAGAGGGGGAGCCCTGGTGCAGCAGCTGGCCCTGTGACAGTGACGAGGAGGAGCAGCCCTCATAGCTCACTACCCACTCAGATTTGGCCCCATTGCCCCTCCAGTATGACGGGGAGAGGAGACCTAGCAGGGCCACCAGTGAGTGAATGGCAGCGTGACCTGCTGCTTGGCGTTCCCAGCACCACTCAGGTTTGATCCTGCAGCGCCACTCTGGTTTGACGGGGCCACAAGGACACACCTGAGCAGGCAGTGAGTTGGCCACTCTACTTCTCCTCACCCCAGCCATTGGGATGGGAGGGCCCAACGCCAGTGACTTGGTGCCCCTGCCAATGATATGCACTATGTGTATCAGATTTACAGGAGTGCCAGGTATCACAATTTCCTCACGAAACACCTGGTTTCAGCTGAGACTGGAGCCATTTTCCCAAGGGAAGGAACAGCTCTACTCCTACTACAAATTTCATCCCAGCATATGGAGAACCCTTTCTGGCTGACTGTCTCTCTCCCTTCCCAGGCTCCTCTTCCTCAGGAGGCGATGAGAGGTGTTGGAGGAGGCAGCCCCAGCTCTGTATCTTTCCCACAGCAGCCAAAGTTTTTGGGTAGAGGAGGAGGAGGAAGCAGCGAACACCATTCTCATAGATGGGGAAGGGGGAATAGAAAGAGCCCAGCAGCTCAGGGCAGTTCAGCTCCTTAGTCCCTCCTATGAACAAGGAGTCAGTCTGGTCTCTGCTTTCCCCCCTGCCTCCATGATCTATGGGAAGCTCTATGGCTTCCCTCTCCCAGGGCAACTGCAGAGTTAGGAAGGGGACCCTTCACCCAGGCCTGAGAAGGGTGAAAAGAGGACCCCCTGCAGTTGCCCCTTTAGCTCTGGAAGAGGGAGTAAAGAACCCCAGAAGCTGCAGGAGGAGCAAAGAGAAGACAAGGGGGACAGAACTGATGTGGGAACTGGCACAAGTAAGGATTTGGGGAGGGGAAAGTAGGGGAATAATTAGAATTTGGAGGTTTTGGAGAGAAGCTAAAGCTACCCATCAGGCAGCCAGTGAGAGCTCCTGCAGCAGGTGTCAACACTTAACTGTAATCACTTTGGGAGCATTGGCCTCACCAGTTCTCACACACACGACTCATTGGGGTCTGACTTATGGATTTTGAACTTCTGGGATTGGCAATACTAGATTTAACAACAAGAGTTCCTACCGTCTCTATGAAACAGCTTTGGGTTCTCTCTTACCCCACCTACACATCTGTGGGTTATACTGTATTACAGCGGCAGAACGAATAAGATTCTGCACTCAGAATGCATCACTGAGCTGTGTAGCAGTCTTGTGCTGCCATACCAGCTGTCAGATCCATAGGCCGCTCCAGCCATAATTGAATCTGAATGTGTGTGGAACTGGGGGAAGTAGATTACACATACGATGGTTATCAGAAACCACGCTATATGTATATTCATGGTTTCCTCTCATGTTTAGATGTAGCTTTATCTTTGCGGTAATTATACCTTATTACTACCCAAAGCTTTCAAAGGGGAAAAAAGATTTGAAAAATCAAGCATCAGCAGCACAAATTGGTTAGTTTCTCAAACAGCACGAGATCATATGTGATCTTTGTGGGTCAAGATCATCATTTCACACCAATGTAGTCTAATTAAAAGTTACTTTTTAAAGCTAAATCAATGTTAGAAAAAGTGATTCCAAACAGATGTTTATTAGAGTAAGCGCTAAGAGCACA
Source organism: Eretmochelys imbricata (assembly GCF_965152235.1). NCBI lineage: Eukaryota > Metazoa > Chordata > Testudines > Cheloniidae > Eretmochelys > Eretmochelys imbricata. The sequence goes on from NC_135573.1 coordinate 173,618,729, forward strand.
ATATCTAGCAAGTGTCAGTTTTAATTTTTGTTAGTGAGTTTGTGGACAGTGAAATTACTTATTACAACTTTATTAAGCCAAAAAATTGGTGTTCAAATCTGCCAAAAACTCACACTATCAAGAGCATGCTGAGTTATGGCTGTCATTCCTTGCTTAATTCTTCCTGTCCTGCATGATTCTTAAAGTCAATATGATCATCTGTCAAGTTATCAGAAAAGGAGGTGAATTTATAGGCCAGGTGAACTACAATACTGAAATACAGCAGGGTCAGTTAGGATTAAAGTTTAAGCCTTAGTGAGCCAGGTTCTAGCAGGACTTTTGGCTGACTTAAAGTTGTTGAGTCTGAGGCAAATGCAGATTCCAGATAGCATTTTTTAAATTCCATGAGCCTTCTGTCCTGAACTTGGCACACACAAAAAAGCTGCTACTTTGTTTCTGCAGAGCCTGCCAACAATTAGTGATAAATATGCTGGTAGTTTTTGGGTTGTGAACAGGACTGAAACCAGACTCAACCCAACCGGCTGTAAAATAGCCACGTGTTAGCTTAACTGCCATTAAGCTGTTTTTGCAGCCTTAGCATGCACATAGCCAAAGGTTAGCCACGTAAGTGAGACCTGCAGCTTTGATACCTGGTCATTAGCTTTCCCTGGGGCTGCACCTTCACATGAGGTAAAGCACTGTGTATTCCAGTGACCTCAAGTGCTATGCCAGCAGGAGTTTTAACTGTTCCCTGTAAGGCATCCCAAGCTTGATAGGTTCCAGGATAGGGACTAGATGAAAAGCAGTGCACTGGTCCCCCATGTTGGGGCGTCGAACTATATAGGGCAACAACCTATCCTTGTAAAAACAGCTACAGAAACACAATGAGAGAGCCATTCTGGCAAACAGCGTGATAGAGAGGGATTACAGAGCCTTGTTCATACCCTGTCTGACATCTCACTGCATGGAAAGGATTTAGATTCATTACAAGTCTGGGCTGGATTTCTTCTAGCTTGCTGTTCCCACTGAAATTGTAGACTCTTTGGGGCAGGTACCATCTTTTTGTTGCATGTGTTGTGACATAGTTTCTCCTCTGCCTTGGTGGGTCCCGTGCTTTTGGCAGATTAACTCACCTCAGAGGTTCACGGCAGCCCTCAGTTTGGCCGCTTCTGCTAGAGGCTCAAACCTGCTGTTCGCTCAGCTAACCTCATCATTGGCCAGCATGGGGGAAACAGAAAACAATCCCCACAGTCTCTGTGTCCCACCTAGTGGGTCAGGGACAGGCCAGATCCCTTTTCCAAATTAGACCTTCCCTTCTTGTGTTTCTCACAGACCAGGTCAACTCCTCCTGTGTCCAATCAGGAGTTGGCGGGATGGGGGGAACCCAGGCCCACCCTCTAAACTGGGTTCCAGCCCAGGTCCCTGGGGATAGCAGCTGTCTACAATGTCCCCTGTATCAGCTGTGTGACAGCTACAACTCCCTGGGCTACTTCCCCATGGCCTTCCCCCAGCACCTTCTTTATCCTCACTGCAGGATCTTCCTCCTGAAGCCTGATCACACTTGTACTCTTCAGTCCTCCAGCAGCACACCTTCTCCCTCCTTGCACACCTCCTGCCCACTGATAGGAGGTCCTTTTTAAATCAGGTGTCCTGATTAGTCTGCCTGCCATAACTGATTCTAGTAAGTCCTTAATTGGCTCCAGGTGTCTTAATTAGTTTGCCTGTCTTAATTGGTTCTAGCAGGTTCCTGATTGCTCTAGGGCAGCCCCTGCTCTGGTCGCTCAGGGAACAGAAAACTATTCATTTAGTGGCCAGTATATTTGCCTTCGACCAGACCTCGATACCCGACTGGTCTGGGTCTGTCACAGTGTACATTGACTAGCACTTGGGGCCTTGATCCTACCAAGTTATAAATAAATAGCAACCTTGAAGAATCAAATACAAATACTCTACTTCACAAGTATTATTTACTACATAATAAAAAATCGGTCTCTTCTGTGATGCCTCAATCACTCTTTTGAATTTGTTTTTCTTTGTTTGTTACTTTCCCTGCCAATTTTGTGGCATGTTGTTTTAACCATTTAACAGCCCTGGTTATAATTTGCAGTTTTCTACATTTCAAGGCTACAGTCTTTGCACTAGCCTTACAGATTTCATTCCATATTTCTTTCCCATTATATCTTTTAAATTCATATGGACCTCTTTTGCTAGCAACCCAGCACGTCCATACCTTATTAAACTCTGTGGGGATTTTTAGGGACGGGTTAAGGGAGTTCTCTTAAGGGACTATACCCTCCCCCCAGAAGTCTGAGTTCACACATCTGAGTTCAGCACCATTGTGAACACAGCAACTCAAGTGTTACTTCTTAGCATGGCTGCCCTCACTTCAACTGAACTAACTTGAGAGGAATAACCTGACTGTAGGTAACTAGAGATAACTCTGCAGTGAAGCCATTCCGCTAGGCTGTAAGCTTTCTGGGACAGAGATTGCTTTATTTATCTAGACAGTACCCAGCACAATGGAGCCCTGATCCTTGTACTAGTAAATAAAAAAGGGAGAAATGAGTGCAAACATGAATATACCCAGTTGTGAACCTGTGTGATCTGAGACAAAGCCACTAAGTCATGAAAAGAGGAATTCTATGGGTATGGAGTGTATTATACGGGCCCACATTGCTTTCATGTTGCCTTTGGGTGGGAAATAGTAACAGTAGTTGCCAAAAGTTAATTTTTAAAATGTGTAAGAGAATATATCAAGTTTCAACTTAAAAGACATCTATCCCACCCCCAAATATGGTATCTGCTATGTAGTATAGACCACTGACTTAGGGTCCAGTCCTACAAATGATAAACTGCAGCTGACTTCACATGACTAGTCAGTGTGTAAAGCTAAGCATGCGAGTACGTCCGCAGGATTGGGATTTAGATCATATCAGTACTATAAGTAAGTCCCAGAAGAGTACGGTAGGATAAATTGGTTGCCAAGAATCAAACACTCCTTTTTGTAGAACAATGATGATTGAGTGTATTCTGTTTGATCACAGTAAATCCACATTACTGGGGAGAAAAGGTATAAAACTTGAAAGTTACCTATAGGTGGAGGGGGTAGTAATGTAGGGAGAATATATTGCTACTGTGTCTTCCTAGATTCATTTTAGTCTCTGATTAGTGGTGATGTATGGCACCAAAATTATTTCTGATGGAGTCAGAACATCCCTCCTACAGCTTTTATTCTCTCTTTCTCCCTTCCATCACCCATCTGAAGACTACTGTGCAGAGTATGCATGGTGTGTGTATATATCGCCGGCACCTAGAGAATTTGATTTATTTTCCCTCTTTTCCTCCCCTCCACAAAGTTGCCACATGCACTGATTTCACAGAACCAAGCCCCAGTTTGAAACGGCTCTCTTGGTCTCTTAATAGGAGGTTTTATTGGCTCAGTTTATATTGCTTCTGGGCTATTCCTCAAATGCCCGCAGCATGCTGCATGTCAAATTGTGAAATGCTGTCTTGACTCCTTCTAGCTGACATTGAAAATGCATCAGACACAGATAGGTCCATGCAGGCTTCAATTTTGGCAGTTAGATTGAGGGGTGGCAGAATAGTTGACTGGCTTAAAATTCTCCAGCATCAACGGGAAAATGTAACCAACCACTAGTTAAAGCAGGAATAATATGTGAAAGCACTTTTATTCCCACCTGCCACACAATTCAAATACCAGTTTCACATTTCCCTGCTCCCCATCACCAAGTAGTCATCTTCCTTTTAACAAGAACTGGTCAGATAGTATTAAAATTCATTAATGTTAAAAATTAAAGCACCTGGTCTGGTTCATTAGAACTCATAGGATCATATTCACAAGCATTCAAAAACCCCAACATGTTCGTGAAAACAGAGCCGTGAAAGCCTTACAGGTTTAGGCACAAATAATTATTTCTCTCAAGATTCCTACCAGGCATTTGCTATTTACTATTCATCGTCCTCTCCAGAGCTCTCCACTCACCCAGTCAACAGTAGAAAAATATTGGGATGAACTACACAATGGGCCAGGCTCTCAACTGGTGTAGATTGGTATAGCTCTAATGAGGCAAGGAAGATACCCCAATTTATATCTGCCTAAACTCTTGGTTAATATCAAGGACTAGAATCGCAAAAGGACTTAGCGATCTAACTACCACCTTAGTAAATCCCAGCATAAGGCCCCACAGGGATTTATAAAACCCCAGCTCAGCTACTGCTGAATGCTGTAGGTGTCTAAATTCCCTCAGCACCTACATTTTGGGAGTGAAAGTTCTCTGCGTGCCCATGTTTCTGCCTGTGCGCATGTGCACTGCAGCCCCAGGCCAGGCATCCGGACATCTAAGCCCAGAGTGCTGCATGAACCAGGGAAAGAAGCATTCCTAACTGGCTTGCAGGACCCCATCCAGTAAACATATTCAGACTTCACCTACTGGAGTGGGCTCTGATAGGCAACAGAGGTGCTGGAACAATTTGTACAGTGGGGGTGCTGCAAGCCATTGAACCAAACTGTAAACTCTGTATATAATGGAAATTATTTCAAACCAGAGGGTGCTGCCACACCACCAGCCCCCCTAGTCCCAGCACATAGGATTAGGTGAGCATGTACAAAATGGCTCGGGAGGGAGAGCCTGAGCTCCCTCATAAGTATTAGCCCAGTGGAGGGTACTCACCTGGGATGTGGGAGAATCCCAATTCAAATCACACCTCCACTTGAGGAGGAGAAGAGATTTGAACTGGGCACTGCCACCTCTCAGATGAGTGCCCTAAACACTGGGCTATACACAATTCTGACTGGGGTGGGGAGGTCTCTCAATTTCTCCTGTTGAAGCTGTTCCACTGTGGATAAATAAATTTAAAAAGTCATTGGAGCCGGGGGACTGAACCTTGGGTCTCCCATGTGAGTGCTCTAACCACAAGGATACAATGTCATTCTCATGCTTGCTGTCCTCCTCTGGTCCAGTGATTCTTTTGTTATTTATCAGCATTAACAGGAGTGAGAGAGCATGCTCCCTGATTATAATAGGCCAGTGGCTAGGGCACTTACCTAAGAGGTGGCAGAGCCCAGTTCAAATCTCTTCTCTCTCTCAGGTACAGGTTGGTGTTGAACTAGACATCTCCCATAACCCAGGTGTATCTCCTCCTCTCCAAAATGGTAGTAGTGCTTACATCCAGGAGAGGGGTTGTAGCTGAGAAGCCCAAGCAGAGGAAGGCCCCTATGCCCAAGAGTGGGGCAGGGCTTAGCATCTCCCATAGCCTAGCTTAGGCAAGGTGTTGGCTTTTTGTGAATCCCATACTGAGACACCTCTCTCCCCACATTCATTGGACAGGGAGCCTAGGTGCCAAATTTGGCCTTTGTGAATTTCAGTTATGTTCTAGGTGCCTAACTTTCAGGCATGGCAACACTCAGCATCACTAGTCTACATTTCCTTGTGAATCTAGCTCTAAAAGTTGTGTCCCCAACTTTCAGACTGAGTTGTTTAGCTGATGAATTCATTCTTTAAAGTAGGGGCTGGTTTGCAAACAGTTTTAAAACAGAAAAGATCTAATTTAGTAACATTATTTGCAATAAATAGTTCATCCAGCTCTTTGCCTAACACTATTAATTCATGTGTGTGAATATCCATTGTAGCCTTCAGATAATAATAATCCTGCCTTGCAGAGATCTTTCCTTCACTGCACACGATTATTTTTAAACACAGTCATTTGTTAATGGAAAATACCATAAAGATTAAGTGAGTGAAGTTATTCAGTGTCAGTGTCCTTTTAAACACGATTGGACACTAAATTTAGTATTCATCAGAGCTGAAACCCTGGTGCAGAATAGAACTCTTTTTTGTTCACAGGATTCATTTGTTTTTCACGGTTGTTAATGATGCAGCCAAAATGTTATACATCACTCGAATGGAGATTCGTTTTTATCCTCCCTCATTCGCAACAAAGCTGATATTTTCCATCTTTTTTATGTGCTATCTTTAGCTCTGTTCCTAGAATGTGCAGTTTCATACCCTATATGCTGCAAATCCTACTAGAGAGTGCTTTTTTTACAGGAGCAGATGTAAGTGTCAATGCTTAGATCAGCCTCTCAAGCCACAGCCTGCAAGATGGATATTAGGGCTGGTCTGTACCACTTGCACCAAGCTATGTATAAGAACCTGATACAGAGCTGCACCATTCCTTGAGAAGCACCAGTGAAGACTGTGCCTATGAGAATGTCAGGTTAACTCTCTGAGGCTAACATACTTTGAGGCTAATGTTTCCCCACTGAACAGTCTCCCTCTGGCTGGTTGTGTGATTTGGTCCTTAAGCCAGACCAAAAGTCCTTTCCTGCACAGACCACAAATGGAGAATTGCTTACCCCAAAGCAGTGGCCTAGTTCTTCAGACTGTGTCTCACGCCCAGTCTTTTGACAGTCTCCCAAATAGTTCAAAGGAAAAAAAAAAATAAGTACAGTCTTCTACCCACAGGCCTCTGTAAGGGATCCTAAACTACAGTGAAGAAGGTTTGACATCTTACCAGACGATTCTGCACATCTCCTTTTCCTCCTGTCCCTCATATGTAGAGCAGGCAGAGGCTGTCCCTTCCTCACAGGAAGCTCCAGAGATCTGTGGCTCAGTCTCTGCTGCTGACACCTCACCTAGGGACATGGGCATATCAGTAGCTCCCAGTGCACTAGCCTAGCCTGTGTGCTCAGTTGGAAGGGGGACAGAGGGCTTGGGGCTGTTTTCCCATTGCAGTGAGGAATGGGTCAGCAACAGTCCCTACTGTTGTGATCTGCCTTTCACAGCCCAAAGGGAGGGGGCTTCTTGTGCCCTCCAATTCCTTCAACCCATGCAAGACCCGATCACAATTTGACCCTTATATAGAGCCACACAAGTACAAGGTAGGGATCAGTAGGGATCTACATACTATGGTAGCGATCTAGAGAATTTCAGACTTGCAGTTAATGAACAGCAGCCTGCTTCTGAGACACAGACTATTATTGCTCTAGACAAAGCAACTAAGTTTACAACTTCTTTCGACACCCCCACAGTTTCTCCCCTAGAAAGCCTTGGCCTCTACCGTCCTAGGGACCAGGGCCTCTCTTTCCCAAGCTTAGGTCTCCTGTTGAAACACCCTGCTGTTCTGTCTGCCAAGTCAGTCCAATACCTGACAATGAACATTTCAAGTGACAATGATTTTCAGCTCAGGAGGCTGCTAGTAAGCCAAACAGTGGGTTTACAAACTGAAAAGACATAATAAAAAATGAGCAAGCATTCACCAAAGCAGAATTATATAGAATAGAGACATATTCCTGACATAACCTGTAAATGCTAATGGCTGAATCTACGTGGAGATTTACAATATATTGTATTTACTACTATAGAGGAAAGATAACTTAAGAGTATTTGGTTAGAAAAGTTGCTTCTTTAAAGTGACATCCTAGTGTTGATAAATGTTCTCCATCTATGACTGCAAAATTGTGTTTATTCAGTTTACCAGTCAAAATGAATATTGTTCTCAAACCTACCGGATCAGTGAAGCTTATGAAAATCACACAGTATCCCGTCTGCTTCATAAATTATAAACAACACCAGCCTGATAATGGAAAATAGAGTTTGATTATGGAAAGCTTTGTGTTGGCAGCTTCAGAATGGCAATGCGTAGAGCCAAAAGAGAGAGCAGAGTTTGTTTTTCATAAACTAGTCTCACCCTTCAGTGCTAAGAATAGCAAAAAATGCCACCTACAAAAGAAAAAATGTTTTGTAGCTTTGCTAGTAAACTGAGCAGGACAAGGAAGTCATATAGGATGAATGCAACATCATAATGTTACATCTATCTACACACACATTTTTGAATGCATTATTTTCTCTTATAAAATACAGCCTCTACCTGGCAGACTAGGTATCAAAATGTTGATGTTTTGAATAGATGTTCTCTCTCTCTGACTTTGAATGTTCTTGTGAGATGTAATAGCATAACTTTAATTGCAGGTTATGCCATTATACAGTTTACCACCACTATCAATATGCCAATATAAAAATTTTCAAGGTTTCCTTTTGATAATAGCAATACAGCATTTTTGCATATGAGTGAGACTGATTAACCTTTTCTAGAGGTACCCATAGAACTACAATTGCTCCTTTTTTCTTTCACTTATTACCATACTGTGTGAAAGGAAAAAGCAACAATGTAGAATGTGACAATTTTGCATTACTGGCCAGAAATTACATTGTATTCACCATCCTGAGGTGTCTGCTTTCTTTGTGGGAGAGGCCACCTTAAAAGGTCACCCCAGCTAATCTTATGCTCTGCAAACTAAGGGTGAATTCCCGGTCTCACAGAAGTCAATAGCAACCCTCTCATTGACTTCAATGGGGCTAGGATTTCACCCTATGTTTTTGATATGAGGTTCTGATTTGAGAATTATGTACCCCATATCGCCAACTCCTAATTTTAATGGGAGTCTTGAGATATTTGGTGATATTTTTAGTGCCCCAGCTCCTGGAATCAAGCTGAGATTCTATGCTTTCATTTTTTAAAGTAAGTAAGGTTCTAGTGCTCATGGATGCAGAGAAAATTTGAATCAGTGTGCCACCTTGCCCCCCCCAAAAGCCATTCCAATACCAGAAGGTAAATAAAAAGACCACTTTTTTTTTAATCTCACAGTTTAAGCCAATTGCATGATTTTTGTGGGCTTGACTCGTGGATTTTTGAATATTTAGAGTTGTCAGTACTGGATTCCAGTCAGCTGCATTGCTGAGTTCCCCACCAGTGAAGGCAATGGCAGTTGCAATTTACTCAAAATGCCTTGGAAAGCTATGGTAATCAATTAACTGGCCGCATTCTTGGGGGAACACACAGCTGGCAACTTTACTTGCCCTTTGGACCACTGGCAGAGCAAAGGGACTGAAGCATGATCCCATATATTCAAATTTTAGGAGCGTAAATAAAATGTTACAAATATAATCAAAATGCAATAGGCAAATGCATCACTGAGCAGTAGTCTCAAATACAGTGGTAGCTAATTTTAGGACTTGCCAATTTTACCTATGATAAGTATCAGCAATATTCTTTGCTATTTCCCTATATTTACTATAGGAAATGCCTTGAATAATGCAAATATTGAGATCATCTAATTGCAAACACTCAATTGTTTAAGGTCTATCACTGTAATCCTCCTGTTCTATGAAGACAATTTTGTCATTACTAATGTTAACTGTGGGTCACTTGACTATAAGACTTTAGCAATGTCAATTAAACTCTGCGACCTTCATCATAACAGTACAAGCAAACTTAATTCAAAAGTTAATAAATATAAGTCCTTTAGTTGCTTAAATACTTATTTGATCCAAAACTAATCTTTCCAAACAATTAAAACAACGGTTAATGTCATACAGACAGTTTCCTGATATATTAAAGTAGCAGTCCTAAAGTCACTGTAAATTATTTAAATTGTTGTAATCTTCCCATATTAGTAAGGATTAACCATAGGAATTTGTTCAAATAAATCATTATATGCATGTATTATAATTAAATATTTGATAATACTGTACCATTATTCTTAATTGTAATAGCTTAAGATATTCTTTCAGCATTTAAAACAAAACCTTGTGTGATATTACAATTTCCCAGGTAAGTATATGACCGTGAGTTTGATTATTTATTAGTTACTCCAGTATGTAGTTTAGATGTCCTTCAATCTCAGCTCTGGTTACACATTATAGATGGAGCTGTTAGCTATGGAATTTCAGTTCGAGACAGAACTGTATCTACAATTTTAATGTCACTGACTTCTACTAGAAGAAAGATAGTTAAAGAAAGTCCACGTTAATGGGGCCTCTTGATGTTACCACATGACAGTTTTAAAGGAGATTCTCCAAGAAGCTTGTGTGTCTCTGATTTTTATGTAAAGTGTTATTCAGCTCAAAGTGAAGAGAAGCAAAGAGACACAACTCTAGCTTTGTGAAATTTCTGGTGGCTGGTCTTAAGATGTCCACTTTTTCTGCAGTCTTTGCAGATAAACAAATTTGGATCAATGAACCTGAAAAGTGTTTTTTTGTACATCATGGCCAAGAATTTCAAAAGTGTATACTGTGCTCCATTTTTTGGTACCAAATCTGAGCTACCTTTACAGGGGCTTGAGTTTCAGAGCACGCAAGCTCAGCACTTTCTGAAAATCAAGCCATTTTAAGTAGCCCTCAGTTGGACACCCAAAATCATTAGTTACTTTGGCAATTTTTGGTCCACATGGCTGTTGTTCAAAAAGGAAACATAACTTAAAATTGAGGCTTCAACTATGAGAAAGCACTTTCTGTTCAATAATCTCTCTCTCCAGGTATTTTCAGTTCCCCACCCATTTTCCTCTGAATTGTAGTCTGATATTGATGTATTCACTTGTTTTAATTTCTTCTTTGTCTCACTTTGTTTGCAACATTATGATTTCCCTGGATAAACAAGTTATATTTACTCTCTATTACGAATGACAAACAAAACATAACAGCATTCAGAAGTATGTGAGGCATCAACAATATTGTCTTTGCAATATATGTTTAATTCTCTTGAAATGTAATTTATCCATAGCTTTCGCATAATAATGTCTAATTGGAAACATGTTAACTTCTTCATTTCACTCTTGGACTGACTCCCTGAGAACAAAGCTCTTTTGTGATTTTTAAGCAAACACTGATATGTTGGATGATATTTGTAATTACACATTTATTGACATTTTAATAGCAAATCAATTGCCTCTCTATCATAACGTTTTGATTCCGTTATTTTTTTTTATTTTAAGAATACCGTTTCACATTAGCAGAGTGCCAATAATGTGCTAGACCAATATTTTAAAACTTCAGTGCCTAACAACAGGCTCCCAAATCCATATATAAATACTTAAAGAAGAGTGGCCTGATTTTCAGAGCCACTAAGCACTGAACTCTCATTCCAGCCAATCTTTAATAAAGCATCTAAATCCTTCAACATTATTCTGCAGTAATGAGTTCTATAGATTAATCATATATTGCATAAAAAAGGTCTTTCCCTTTAGCCCTTTATTAAGGTGTTGCTTTTTAAGTCTCTCAATGCAATACAATTTATATGCACCCACATTTTTTTCCACTCTATCAATCGTTCCAACTCCCTTTAAGCCTCCGTCATGTGGGTAGGATGGAGTAGGTAAGAAGAAGTGGAGCAAGCCCAGTGGTCCTCTCCTGGATTGTAGTATTTAGTCACATGGTATTGGAATAGCAGGATAATGGGTAGGAAAATGGCTGCATGTGGTGTGTCCTGTCAAGTGTGGAACATGTAAGAGATTCACAGATTTTAAGGCCAGAAGGGGTCATTAGATCTAGTCTGACCTGCAGTAAAACAAAGGCCATAGAATTTTATCTTTTCATGTAATTTGAGCCCAATAACCTGTGTTTGACTAAAACATATCTTCCAGAAAGGCATCCAGTCTTGATGTGAAGACTTCAAGAGATTGCGAAACCACCACTATCCTTGGATGTTTATTCCAATGGTTAATCACATTCGCTGTTAAATATTTGTACCTTATTGAATTTGTCTAGCTTTAGCCATTGGTTAAAAGGTTTAAGCCATTTGTCCTTGTTATGACTTTCTCAACGGGATTAAAGTGCCCGGTATTTTCTCCCCATCAAGGTACTTATACATTGTAATCATCTCACCCCTCAGTCTTCTTTTTGATAAACTAAACAGATTGTACTCCCTAATTCTCTCACTGTATGGCATTTTTTAAAGCCCTTGATTCATTTTTATGGCTTTTTGGTGCACTCTCTCCAATTTTTCAAAGTGCTTTTTAAATGTCTTGTTTTCCTGTCCTTCACACAAAATTCCTTCACATGGTAAGGAAGCCACAGGTTTATTTCTAGCTATTCTAAAGTTAAAGGACAGTGAGGAAAATGACATTTTTGAAGTATCAAATAAAAGAACCAAAGAGATGATTTCAGAAGGGAAGTTATTTTTAAGTTATCTGTAACTGTACCGACATATTAAAAAAATTGTTTCCAAGTAAAATACTCAAACTCTTAGTTTTTACTTTTTAAAAAGAATTCTCAATATCTTTTATCACAATGTTTAAACATTTCCTCTTAACATGAAAAAAACATTTTCAGTGTTTCTGTATTCACAGTAGAAAGGGTGTTTCTCTCTTCCCCCTCCCCACTGAGACTCACCCTCTCACTGCAGGAGCTCTCTCTTCCTCCCTTTCTAAATAAATTATCACATGACAGCTACAAACATAGCACAGACAACAGCAGCAGCTGCAATTTACACAGCCCACTAACATGTCAAGACATTTCAAGGTGCTATAAAGAAGGCACAGAGTCTTTTAATACAACAATCTGGAGTGCAAAACTAATGACTGAAAGCAAGAGAAAACATATGTGCGTTCTTTACTGAAAGAAATGATGGCAGCATCCCAAACAGGAAGGAAGTGCTCAATGGCTGAAGCAAGTAGTCTTTTGAAATATGGCAGGTTTAATCAACAGGGGTTGGGGTCCAGCTGTAAATCCAGGGTGAGGACAATGGCCTTGGTGGAGTTATTTAATACCCTAATCTAGTAGGTGATAAATGCTATCCAAGAGGATTAGCACAGTAAAATCTAATAAAAAGCTAGGGAAAATTTACTATCAGGAATGCAAACCCATTGTATAATGCTGTATTACTTTCCTGTAAATCAGAGAACTTTCGGTTTAGGCTGCAATCCTCTACAAGCCTCACGGCGAGAAGACCCCTGCTTCCTGGTGGCTTCCCACTGACTTTAACGAGGCTCTGCACAAGCGCAGGATCAGAGCCAAAGAGTGAAATGATAAAAGCAGGTTCCACTCTATTTTCTACAAGTGAATGTATGCTCACACTGGAAAACAGACTGTGCCTACTGAATGCTATGTTACTAACTTTGAACACAAAATTAGGATTGCAAATATAGGCGCTGATCCTGCAAACAGCTCCATGCACCACTGGCTTTAGATTAGTGTTCACCAGAACCTGTCTACTCTGCTCAGTTATTCCCCTTTTCCATGCTACTTCCCTGGTAGCAACACCAGGAAGTGAAGAGGCTTGGGGAGATGTAACAGCATGGTAAGAAAGACTGTACAAAGTGTAGAGTTTACTGCAGTCTGAACCTGCTAAATCATCTTGGGCACTAGCTTGGGGACAAAATTACCCGACTTACTCCCTCAGGCAGGACAGAACATTTAAAACAAGGCAGGACAGGAGCTTTAAAAATCTTCCTTCATCTGCTTCTTTGGCAAAGCACAATAATCAATATTAATTTGGTGCTTGTCAGATAAGGAAATAATTCATGTGCTATATGTAGATCTCCAACTAAATGCACAGCCTGGAATGTAGGTAAATCCCAAATGTACACAATTTGAAGTAGAATGTATAAATTCAGATTTTTATACTCTCCCAAAAAGCTGCTGTTTCTCTTGACTGTGTGCAATGTAATATAACGAGGCATTCTGTATATATAGTACACTGTATCTGGGGATCTCAAAGCAGATTGCAAAGGAGAGTGGGGGGAAAACATTATCTCAAAGCAGCTTACAAAGGGGGCTTATTTTCCAGATAGGAAAAATGTGACACAGAGAGACTAGGACCCATATCCACAAAGGTATTTAGGCTCCTAACTTCCATTGAAATCCACTTCCATTGAAATCAATGTAAATTAGGAGCCTAAATACCTTTGTGGATTGGGGCCTAAGTGACTTGGTCTCAGTCCTCATCCTCAAGTCACTCAATGACCTGGGCCCAGCATACCTTAGGGCTTGGCTACACTTGTGAGTTACAGCTCAATAAAGGAGCCCTGGACGCACTAGCTCACTACCTGTCCACACTGGCAAGGCACGTAGAGCGCTCTGACTCCATGGCTACAGCGCTGCTGGTACTCCACGTCGGCGAGTGGAATAACATTTGCTGTGTCCCCACTGGAGCGCCGCAGCACCAGTGTGAACGAGGTGTTGCTTTATTGTGCTCTGATCAGCCTCTGGAAACATCCCATAATCCCCTTAAGTCAAGTGGCCACTCTTCTCATTGTTTGGAATTGGCTGTAGGGATGCGGAAATGTCCATTGACAGCTCCTTTCTAACAGCCGGCTGCTTATCTCCTCCAAGACAAAGCAACTATTACTGTGGAATGCTGTGTGTGAAAGAGAGAGAGGCGGGGGAAGGGAAGGGGGTCTGCTGCTGTCTGAACTTACAAGACAGCATGCTGACATGCTCTCAGCCCCCCCAAAACCCACTCTCTCTCCCCCCACATATACACAACACACTCCCTGTCACACTCTACCCCACCCCATCCCCATTTGAAAAGCACGTTGCAGCCACTTGCATGTTGGGATTGCTGTCCATAATGCACTGCTCCCAATACCACTGCAAGTGCTGCAAATGTGGCCACGCCAGTGTGCCTGAAGCTGTCAGTGTGGACAGACTGCAGCACTTTCCCTACTGCGCTCTACCAAGGGTGGTTTAACTCAAAGCGCTCTACATCTGCAAGTGTAGCCATGCCCTAAAAGATTGGCTAAAGCTTGGGACGAAGACCATGTTGACAACTTTGCTCCTCACTACCAAGGTGAAGCTATTCTGGGCTGGAGACAGCACTTTATAAGGGACTGGTCTGAGACAGTGGAACAAACTGACAGAAATTAAGGACCATCAGATTCCTCACCACCTTCCACTGCAGGTGCAAGGCACACTTCTGCGACCTTGACTTCTCTAACACACACATTGCAGTGTGGAAAGAAAGAAAGAAAGAAAGAAAGAAAGAAAGAATCCCTCCAGATCAGAAACGCTACTGAAACCAAATAAACTGCACACTTAATTCTCCCGTTGAGGAGAGGATGAGAGTGTGAATGCATAACACACGACAGATATTAGACACATCTCTTAATGCACTCCTGGAAGGTGCTCAGATTCTATAGTGATGAGGATAGTATAAAGAACTATATAGAATAGACTACAACTTGCCCAAGGTCACACAGTGAACTCATGACAGAGCTGGGAATAGAATCCATTCTTATGATTTCTCAGTGTGTTGCTCTAACCATTAAACAATGCTCCCTCTATTGTAAGGCAGAAAAATTATCACCAGAACATCCAGTGGAATAGGGATGTTAATTTTCTGCTACATTTTTTATTTGGGAATGCTTACTAGAATGAACTTTCTCAATGCCATATATTTCTAAAAAAATGCTCTGAGCCGCCAACTACAATCTATTGACTGTACCAGTGTGTCAAAGAGCGGGCATATTTTTTTATGAATGTACCACTAACGCTGTGACTTACACTGAATTCTGATATTCATTATTAAAATGCACTTGTCGACTTGAATATGAAACCAGAACATTTTCATTTGGACACACATATGGAAACTTAAAAAGCAAAGCTCACTGTTTCTAATGTATCACAGCAGTTTTACTCCGTTTTCATAAACAATTGTGTTCGCATATCTGATTCTGAATATTACCTACACAATCAAGGATATGGTAATTATTACTGTATATGTGAATCTGCAATATAACACCATAAACTGAAGGTAAACTAAATGGTAAAAAGTAGGGAGTAAATTTTTCAAAAGTACCTGGTCTACACTGAAAAGTTATATTGGTGTAGCCAGTGTCAGTCAGGGGTGTGAAACCCGCCCACGTGCCCCTCCCCCACCCCTGATATAGTTTGCCTGACACAGTTATGCCAACAAAACCCCCATTGTAGATGCAGTGATGTCACCAGAAGTGAGCTTCTGTTGACAGAGCTAATGTTGTTCAGGGAGGTGAAGTTCCTACAATCCTTCTGTCAGTGTAGGCTGCATCTACATTTGGGGGCTATGTCAGTATAGTCTCTGTAATGTAGACATAGTTTTAGGCACCTAGGTCACATTGGAACTCAGACTCTTAGATGCTTTTGAAAACTTTTTCTTTAGTTCTGGAGTGAAGGAATGAAACGAGTAGATGCCATCTGACTAAGATAGGCCCTGATTCTGCAAACACAGATACATGCTTAACGTTGTGCACTGTAAGTAGTCCCACTGGTTTGGGATTACAATGAATATCAAGCATGTGCTTCTTTGCATGATGGGGGCTATAGCTACTGCCTATTTCTGAACTACATAAAATAAAAGTAAATGAAAATGTATGGTGTTTATGGGGAGGGAGATGAATCAGTAGATACTTGCCTACAGATACCGCCCACCCTCCTACCCCCAACAGACACATTTTAAACAGGATGATATAAGGCCTTGTCTATTCTTGAAAGAAGTTATACCTCTATAGTTAAAGGGGTATCACCTCGCTAGTGTGGATGCAGTTATATTGGTATTCAGGTGCTTTATTCTGGTACATCAATTCCTGGATGGGAAAGGCAACAGCTAGATCGGTTCAAGTCCTATGGTACTTTATACTGTATAAGTATCATATATATATATTAGAATTGTCAAGCATTTAAAAAAATTAATCGTGATTAATCATGTGATTAATCACACTGTGAAAAATAATAGAATACCATTTATTTAAATATTTGTGGATGTTTTCTACATTTTCAAATATATTGATTTCAATTACAACACAGTATACAAAGAGTACAGTGCTCACTTTATATTTAATTCCAAGTATTTACACTGTAAAAAAACAAAAGAAATAGTATTTTTTAATTCAACGAATACAAGTACTGTAGTGCATTCTCTTTATCATGAAAGTTGAACTTGCAAATGTAGAATTATGTACAAAATAACTGTACTCAAAATTAAAACAATATAAAACTTTAGAACCTACAAGTCCACTCAGTCCTACTTCTTGTTCATCCAATCGCCCAGACAAACAATTTAATTTACATTTGCAGGAGATAATGCTGCCTGCTTCTTGTTCACAATGTCACTTGAAAGTGAGAATAGGCGTTCTCATGGCACTGATGTAGCTGGCATCGCAATAGATTTATGTGCTAGATACGCTAAAGATTCATATGTCCCTTCATGTTTCAACCACCATTCCAGGGGACATGCATCCATGCTGATGATGGATTCTGCTCGATAACAATCCAAAGCAGTGCGGACTGATTCATGTTCATTTTCATTATCTGAATCAGATGCCACCAGCAGAAGGTTGATTTTCTTTTTTGGTGGTTCGGGTTCTGTAGTTTACACATTGGAGAGCTGCTCTTTTAAGACTTCTGAAAGCAAGCTCCACACCTTGCCCCTCTCAAATTTTGGAAGGCACTTCAGATTCTTAAACCTTGGGTCAAGTGCGGTATCCATCTTTAAAAATCTCACATTGGTATCTTCTTTGAGTTTTGTCAAATCTTCAGTTGAAATGTTCTTAAAATGAACATGTGCTGGGTCATCATCCGAGACAGCTATAACATGAAATATATGGCAGAATGCAGGTAAAACAGAGAAGGGAACATATAATTCTCCCCCAAGAAGTTCAGTCACAAATTTAATTAATGCATTCTTTTTTTAACAAGTGTCATCAGCATGGATGCATGTCCTCTGGAACAATGGACAAAGCATGAAGGAGCATATGAATGTTTAGCATATCTGGCACATAAATACCTGGCAATGCCAGCTACAAAAGTGCCATGCAAATGCCTGTTCTCACTTTCTGGTGACATGGTAAATAAGAAGAGGGCAGCGTTATCTCCTATAAATGTAAACAAACTTGTTTGTCTAAGTGCCTGGCTGAACAAGAAGTAGGACTGAGTGGTCTTGTAGGCTCTGAAGTCTTACATTGTTTTGTTTTTGAGTGGAGTTATGTAACAAAAAAAAATCTGCATTTGTAAATTGCATTTTCATGATGAAGAGATTACACTATAGTACTTGTACGAGGTGAATTGAAAATACTATTTCTTTTGTTTGCCATTTTTACAGTACAAATATTTGTAATCAAAAATATACACTTTGATTTCAATTGCAACACAGAATGCAATATATATGAAAAGGTAGAAAAACATCCAAAATATTTAATAAATTTCAATCGGTATTCTATTGTTTAACAGAGCAATTAAGACTGTGATTAATCACAATTAATTTTTTTGAGTTAATCACGTGAGTTAACTGCAATTATATATAAAATCTCACACCCCTCTTTGACATAGTTACATTGGTATAACTTTCAGTTGTAGACCTGGCCTTAGTTGATATTGTGCCTTAAAACAAATTTGAAAAACAAAGTAAACGGCTGCAGTTTATTGCTTACAGAATTGGAGCATTTAAACTACTAATTGGATTCACAGTTTGATCAAGCAGTTTCTTGTTGTGTCTTAAAACAATTTTAGCTCATTAGAGTTTCTGTGTCCCTAGCATTGTTAGCTCTGATTATCAGAAATGATGTCACCTTAACCTACCCAGTACTCTTTCCATGTAGAGCAATGCCATACAGTGAGCAGAAATTCAATATGTAACAAACTTTTGTTCACATCTGCAATAACTCATGTTTGCAATCAGGTTTTATGTCCATTAAAATAGCTCTTTGTCAGGCCCCTCTCCTGCAGAGTGCAGTGCCTAGCATACTCCTATGGTCCTACAGAGCCCATGCGGTCTACCCTTGTAGAGTCAGGGCCTCACTTTGTTCACCTGTTTGTGTTTGTCTCGCATTTCCTGTTGTCGTTAAACTAGCTAATCACTGCTACCTCTCAGGATAGTAAAATACTGCTGATCTGTCAGGCTCTTTTATTATTTAGCAGATAATTACTTGTTACATGGGCCCACTACAAGATAGTTTATCATGGCAAAGATACTCCAGATTGTTTAGTTGGAAGGATGTTGTAAGATTCAGGAAAATACTAACTGTCTGCACATTCATTTTGTGAGTTCTTTTATTCACCTCACCTCATCCTTTTAAGTCTGCAAAATACTGATTCAATGTTACTCTACTCTACTATATTTTGTGTAGACTAAGCCTTAGGGCAGAGGACATGTTTTATTTCCTGCCAATGCAGGCATTTTATGTTGGGTTAAATGTTTCTATTATGGATTTTGTGCTGTTGATTCAAATGAGATGTCTATCAGAATCTGCTGAATTTGAAAATCCAAAGTGACTCTTTATGTCAGTGGGCGTTGAATCCAGACAAAGAAGTTACCTGGGAAAAGATTAATTCCAATGGGCTTGTTTTACCTCTTGCAAGCCTGAAAGATGAGTTTGTAGTGTTGATTTATTCCCTTTTGCAGGTGCAGTATTGCCAGCTCTCATTATTGGATTATGAGCCTCACAGTATTTGTTGTTTTTCCTCAAGTCCCAGCTCCTGGAGTCATGTTAGCACATGACAACCTCAACTTTCATTTAAAAATAAAAATAACTTTCTATCCTTTATGGTTGTGGAGAAAAGCTTGAAAACATAACCCCTTGATCTTTCAAGTCTTACAGCACACCTCCAAGCTCCAGTCCTCTCTCCTTCTTCCTTCCCATTAACCGCCTGAAGCAAGTGGTTTTATTAGGTTCCTGACAGAGCCGTAATTGACTGCAGGTGCTCTAATTAACCTGTAGCCACCCTCACTATTCTACAGGGAACCATGCCTTAATTAGTTGTGGGTTTATATATTTCCCCTTTAGTACTCTACCACTGCTCCCTGGCCCTCCTGTATACATATAAAATCACGAGTGGTGTGGAGAAAGTGAATAAGGAAAAGTTATTTACTTGTTCCCATAATACAAGAACTAGGGGCCACCAAATGAAATTAATGGGTAGCAGGTTTAAAACAAATAAAAGGAAGTTCTTCTTCACACAGCGCACAGTCAACCTGTGGAACCCCTTGCCTGAGGAGGTTGTGAAGGCGAGGACTATAACAGGATTTAAAAGAGAAGTAGATAAATTCATGGATTAGCCAGGATGGGTAAGGAATGATGTCCCTAGCCTCTGTTTGTCAGAGGGTGGAGCTGGATGGCAGGAGAGAGATCACTTGATCATTATCTGTTAGCTTCACTCCCTCTGGGGCACTTGGTATTGGCCACTGTCGGTAGACAGGATACTGGGCTGGGTGGACCTTTGGTCTGACCCAGTATGGCCATTCTTATGTTCTTATTATTTTTCAGTAGCATAAAACTGGATTTACGTTTAAATGAAGATATATTTTCACACTCTAATTTCCCATGAAGAAATATTTAGGCTCAGGCTCTGTACATTTGTTTAATATTTCAATTTAAATTCACATTTTGAATTTCTTCCTCCTCATTGAAAAAGGCAAACTGTAAGTATTTTTGGTGTGTTATTGTCATGTAGAGTTTTAGTTCAAATGACTGTATCCATCCAAGTTTGGGAAGGGCAAAAAAAAAAAAATCAACTAAGGACACTTTGCCTAGGCCAGAGTTTGGCAAAACATTTCATCGTGTGCCTGAAATCCATTCTTATTCAGCAAAGCACTAATGCATATGTTTCATTGGAGAGTTAGCAAGGCTTGTATCCAAAGTTTTGTTGTCATTTCAGTTTTTATTTTTTGTAGCCAGGGTCCTACCCTTACAAGCAACAATTCCCAGTGCTGTTTCTCTAATACCAATGTACAAGTCTATCTGAAACATCACCACAGATTTCCTGCCACCATCTCAAATTCAGTAAGACGCCAAATGTACTTCTCAACATTCTTCCTAATCCCACTCCATTTGCTTCTTTTTTTATCACTATTGATAACTCAAGGGACAATCCTGCCTTCCAGGCTCACAACCTCAGTATCTCTCCTTCTTCCTAATGTCTAGCCCTTGCTAAAATTTGTCACTGATTCCATTAGGAGGTCAACAAAACTAGCCATTTCCTCTGTATCATAAGAACATAAGAACAGCTGTACTGGATCAGACCAAAGGTTATCTAGACCAGTATCCTGTCTTCCAACAGTGGACAATGCCAAGTGCCCCAAAGAGAATGAACAGAACAGGTAAGCAAGTGATCAATCCCATGTCACCAATTCCCAACGTCTGGCAAACAGGGGCTAGGGACACCATCCCTGCCCAGCCTGGCTAATAGCTATTAACATAAATTTATCTAGTTCTTTTTTGAACCCTGTTATAGTCTTGGCCTTCATAACATCCTCTGGCAAAAGAGTTTCACAGGTTGACTGTGTGGTGTGTGAAGAAATACTTCCTTTTGTTTGTTTCAAACCTGCTGCCTATTAACTTCATTTGGTGACCCCTAGTTCTTGTGTTATGAGGAGGAGTAAATAACACATCCTTTTTCACTTTCTCCACACCAGTCATGATTTTATAGACCTCTATCATATCCCCCCTTACTTGTCTCTTTTCCAAGCTGAAAAGTCCCAATCTTATTAACATGTCCTCATGTGGAAGCTGTTCCATATCCCTAATCATATTTTGCCCTTTTCTGTACCTCTTCCAGTTCCAATATATCTATTTTTATATGGGGTCATGACATCTGCATGCAGTATTCAAGATGTGGGCATACCATGGATTTATATAAAGGCAATATGATATTTTCTGTCTTATTATCTATCCCTTTGCTAATGATTCTCAACATTTTTTTTTTGACTGCTGGTGCACATTGAGTGGATGTTTTCAGGGAACCACAATGACTCTAAGGTCTTTAGTGAGTGGTAACAGCTAATTTAGAACCCATTATGTTCTATACATAGTTGGGATTATGTTTTCCAATGTGCATTACTTTGCATTTATCAACACTGAATTTCATCTGCCATTTTGTTGCCCGGTTACCCAGTTTTGTGAGATCCCTTTGTAATTCTTCGTAATCTCTTTTGAACTTAGCTATCTTGAATAGTTTTTTATCATCTGCAAATTTTGCCATGTCACTGTTTGGCCCCCTTTTTTTCTAGATCATTTATGAATATGCTGAATAGCACTGGTCCCAGTACAGATCCCTGGGGAACACCACTATTTACATCTCTCCATTCTGAAAACTAACTCTTTATTCCTACCCTTTGTTTCCTATCTTTTAACCAGTTACTGATCCATAAGGGGACCTTCCTTCTTATCCCATGATAACTTACTTTGCTTAAGAGCTTTTGCTGAGCGTCTTGTCAAAGGCTTTCTGAAAATCTAAGTACACTATATCCACTGGATCCCCCTTGTCCACATGCTTGTTGACTCCTTCAAAGAATTCTAGTAAATTGGTGAGGCATGATTTTCCTTTACAAAAAACATGTTGACTCTTCCCCAGCAAATCATGTTCATCTGTGTGCCTGATTATTCTGTTCTTTACTATAGTTTCAAACCGTTTGCCCAGTACTGAAGTTAGACTTCCCAGCCTGAATTGCCGAGATCACCTTTTAAGCCTTTTTAAAAAATTGTCACATTAGCTATCCCCCAATCATCTCGTTCAGAAGCTGACTTAAATGATAGGTTACATACGACAGTTAGTAGTTCTGCAATTTCTCATTTGAGTTCCTTCAGAACTCTTGGCTGAATACCATCTGGTCCTGGTGACTTATTACTGTTAAATTTATCAATTTGTTCCAAAAACTCCTCTAATGACTCACCAATCTTGGACAATTCCTCAGATTTGTCACCTAGAAAGAATTGCTCAGGTTTAGGAATCTCCATCACATCCTCAACCATGAAGACCAATGCAAAAAATTCATTTACTTTCTCTGCAACATCCTTATCATCCTTGAGTGCTCCTTTTTTTCATCTGGATTGTCCAGTGGCCTCACTGGTTGTTTAGCAGGCTTCTGATCTACTTACAATTTTTTTGTTATTACTTTTTGAGTTTTTTGGCTAGCTGTTCTTCAAATTCTTTTTTATGCACACTGCTAAAACCTAGAGCTGGTTAAAATTCCTAAATTTTGGAATTCAAAAATTGAATAGGAAAAATGAATTTTGGAGGAAAAAATTAAAAACAAATTTGTGATTTCCTCCTTTAAGTCATCTGTCACCTTATTCACAGTAACCCTCTTTCTTCTTCGTCTCCTAATATCTCACCTCTCCATCTCCAGCCCTTCCAAAACATCACTGTTACAGCAATCTTCTCCTCCTTACTCTGATCACATAATCCCTTCACTACTTTCCTTTAAATTTATAATGTTCAAGTTCCTCATTCTCCCCTTTCCTTAACTTGCCAGAATTTGGCCTTTCATTTGCCAGGAGATTTTTAAAATTACAGAAGCACAAAAGAGTGTCCAAAATGGCAAATTAGGGCAGCAGTGATAGTTGTGGTGTCTCATGGCTGTAATGCAAATATGGACAAACTCATTTGAATTAAGTGTAGCAAACACAAAGTAAGGTTTCCCTTTCTAGTACTTTTTACCAAATTGATGCCTGAAGTGAATTACTTCAACTCACTTATAAATCATTTCAACATGTTGGTTTAGGGTGACCAGACGTCCCGATAAAATCTGGACTGTCCTGATTTTTAGTTCTTTGTCCCACGTCCCGATGCATGCATGCCACATTTGTCCCGATATTGTGGCTTTGGCCACTCTGGCAGGGTTGTTGGTTTTTTTCCTTCCCCCATGTGTCCCGATATTTTGTCCATTTCATCTGGTCACCCTATATTGGTTTTATTATTAACGGTATTGTAGCAGTGCCTAGAAGCACCAATCATGCACCAGGGTGATCCCCGCCCCAAAGGGCTTACAATTTTTAGTGGAAATGCTAAAATGGCTGGTAAATCTTCAACCACCACAACACAAATATTCTGCTCTGAAACAATGAAAACAAGTACTTGCCCCAGATACATTTTAAATACAATTTTCCAGATCTCCATGTTGAGTCAGAAACTGCAGAAAACCCCGGTGTCTAATTTGTCTCAGATAAGTCTGCTGTTTATGACAACCAAAGGCAGTTTTCAAAAATAAGGGGGGAGAGGGGAAAATCCTTACAGAATCAGTGAATGTCAGTCTCTTAAAAATGAAGTGCATTACGGCAAACATAAAAGAGCATGCTGTAGTAAGACAAGCTGTAATGAGTTCAATGTGTTAGTATGCAAGTTATGAAAGATTTCTCTTCTTTAATACAACATTTTTCATTATCATTAGTCCTTGAGGTGTATGCCAGGGTTTTCCTGCTGAATGTAAATGACGGAAAGTCTCTAAGAAAGATGGAATCGTGGTTTATTTCATCCCCTTTGAATTGTTGCACAACACAGTTTTGCATGGAGTGAAGTCATTTGTAAAATATCAGTATCACAGACAGAAGCTACATAGTTTTGTACAATATCACAAGCTAGAGTCCCTACCAATTGCTGATTGAAAAAGAAATAACTCATAAGCAAATTTCTTCTCACAGCAGCTATGCTAGTTGCTTCATAAATAATTATCATTTTGAAAAAGGAGATTTAGTGTAATTAAAGGCTTTAACTGGAGGGTGAGATGCAATAAAAGAAAATCTGTCAGGCTTTTGTAACTGACAAAAGCACATCAGAAAAGCAGGGTGGAATTTTCCCTAGGAAATAGATGTTTCAATTAATATTTCAACAGAGAGAACTATTTGCATCAAAATGGGGAGGAGGAAACATTTCAAATCCTGCATTAGATAATGAGGCCAAGGTTTCCAAACATCCATTGAGATTTCTGTGGCAGCTGCTAGATACTTTTGAAAATCAGGCCATTTTTTTTAGGTGCCTACTTATGGACCAGCATCTTAACATTAGATACCCATTTTTAAAAGTCTTGTCCTGGACATACTGTGAAACTTACAGTAAGGAAGACTACCTCCACTAAGCAAACCCTTCTCTTAAGCAACTATTTTCAAGTATCCTCAATTATTTTCTGACTTTTAGTTTACATATTTGCATATTGCCCCCTGGGCGTTTGGGTGCAGAATAGGCCCACTGCTCCTCCTGCATGTCATAAGAGGCGACTAAAGGGGGGCTGTCTGGAGAGGGATGGGCTCCACCAGGTTAGAAATTTGCCCAAGATACACCATATGATGAGCAAGTCAACCATGTCCATACCA
Organism: Eretmochelys imbricata; assembly: GCF_965152235.1. Classification (NCBI taxonomy): domain Eukaryota; kingdom Metazoa; phylum Chordata; order Testudines; family Cheloniidae; genus Eretmochelys; species Eretmochelys imbricata. The sequence continues at coordinate 173,643,561 of NC_135573.1, forward strand.
GATTAGTTGCAGCCCGAGTTAATAACAACCATGCCAACTGTCTCCCACCAGGGTGGACACAACAAGTATATTACTGGTGTAACTCCAACAAGGAGGATCAGTGGAAGAGATAACATCACCATAGCCACATGGAATGTAAGGACATTGAGACAAATAAGGAGGTTTGAAAGAACTCATGTATGAAATGGAACAATACACCTAGCACCTCCTAGGACTCTCTGTGATCAGATGGAAGAACTTTGGAGAGGCATTAATGGAAGAAGACCATGTACTGTATTACAGTGGAGAGGACAAACATGTCACTGGCATAGGATTTCTTGTGCAAAAAGATATCAAGAATTCAGTATCAGGATGCCACCCAATATCCAGCAGACTTATTTACATCTGTCTAAAGGCATCTGTTCAGTATCCCAGTGGTACAAGTCTATGCCCCTACAACAGACTATGATGATGAGCAAATTCAAGATTTTTACAATCAGCTCCAAGACATCATCAGTAAGGTAAACTAGAAAGATATCCTGATTGTACAGGGAGATTAGAATGCTAAAGTGGGTACTGACACACAGGCAGATTGGTGAGATTATTGTGACCCTTTCTGTAATGCGGTAACCAATGAGAGAGGACTGAGACTTTTGGAGTTTGCCGGCTATAACAATCTGGTTCTTGCAAACACATTAGGAGCACATAAAGCATCCAGATGATCAATATGGCATGCACCTGATGGTTTACATCACAGTTAGATTGACTACATCATGGTGCAAAACCAATTTCGTTCTGGGATCAACAGAGCTAAAACAAGGCACTTCCCCAGTGCTGATATTGGAAGTGATCACAACCTTGAGATGCTAAACTTTTGACTGCGACTAAGGAAAATTGTCAGGCCAAATCACCAGAATCAAGTTTGACTTAGAAAGACTTAGACACTGAAGCATTGCAGAGTCATTCCAAGCAATGATTGGCAGAAAATTTGCTCCACTGCTTGCTCTCGAGGAAGACGTAGAAACAATGACCAACCATTTCAATGCTGTAATGAATGAGGCAGCAACTGTCACCCTTGGGAAACACCGTAAGAAGACAAAACCTTGTGTCACAAATGAAATACTACAAATGTGTGACATTAGAAGAGAACTCAAGAGAGACAAGAACAGCACTGAGGGAGCTGATAAATACAGAGCAATTGGCACAAAGATCAAGAAAGGAATGAAGGTGGCCAAGGAGATATGGATCGAAAAACAATACTCTAAAATTGAACAGTGTATTAATAATAAAAATAGCAAACGAGCCTTCCAGATAGTAAAAGATCTGATGAAGGAAAGATGGACCAAAGCTAACACAATTGACAATTTGTTAGTCTCTAAGGTGCCACAAGTACTCCTTTTCTTTTGTGAATACAGACTAACACGGCTGCTACTCTGAAACCTAACAATTGACAAAGGGAACAGTCTTAAAGAATAAAAGGACATCATCAATAAGTGGACAAATTACTGTTCTGATCTATACAACCACCAGACAAATGGAGATCCTAATGTCCTAGACAGCCCAAATTCAACAGAGGAGGATGACTTTCCAACACTGCATGAAAAAGTGGAGACAGCTGTGAAATCACTCAAGAACGGAAAGGTATGGACAACATCCCAGCCAAACTGATGAAATTCGGAGGAGAAATAGCAATAGATGTACACACCAAGATCTGCAAAAAGACCTGGCAGATGGGTGAGTGGCCCTCCATGTGGACACAGTCACTAATCATCACTCTGCCAAAGAAAGGCAACCTGAAATTGTGCCAAAATTACCAGACCACAAGCTTAATTAGCCATCCCAGCAAAGTGATGTTGAAAGTCACATTGAACAGATTGAAGCCACAAGCAGAGAATATAATTGCCAAAGAACAGGCTGTCTTTCATGCTGGAAGAAGTACCACAGAACAGATTTTCAATCTTTGTATTCTATGTGACAAGTACTTACAACACCAGCAGGACATCTACCATATCTTTGTTGACTTCAAGAAGAGTTTGACAGAGTATGGCATGAAGCTCACTGGGCAACCATGAAGAAGTACAATGTTGGTGATCAGCTTATTCTTACCATTAAACAACTGTATGCCAAGGCCAGCAGTGCGGTTCTCGTCAATGGCACAATAGGAGAGTGGTTTCGCACCACTAATGGAGTCCGGCAAGGCTGCCTTCTTTTGCCCACATTGTTCAACATCTACTTGGTGTGCATAATGGCTGATGCCCTAGAAGATCACATATGCACATCACATTGCGGTGGGGGGGGAGGGCAAACAATCTCAAATCTTCAGTTTGTTGATGACTTTGACAGCCTGGCAGGTAGCGAAGATGAACTTGCCAACCTTGTAAAACGATTGCATGAAACTCTGCAAAATGCGGCATGGAAATCAGTGCAGAGAAAACCAAGCTGATGACAAACAAACATGATGGGATCAGCTCACATATCACTGTCAGTGGACGAGAGCTGGAGACAGGGAAACAGTTCAAGTATTTGGAAATCATCACTGATGAAGGATCAAAGGCAGAAATTCTGGCAAGAACTGTGAAAACAGTAACAGTGGCAAAGCTCAAGCCAATTTTGAGTAACAAGAACATCTCCCTGGAATCCAAACTGAAACTGCTGCATGCACTGGTCATCTCCATTTTTAATGTATGCGTGCGAGACATGGACCCTTACAGCAGAACTTGAATGGAAAATACACGTAGTAGAGATGAGATACTTCCACAAAATCCTGGGCACCTCCTACTTCGACCACATCACTAATGAAGAGGTCTAATGAAGAGGTCCTCAACATCATCACCCACTGCGCTGGGTCATATGAAGACCTCCTGACAACAGTGAAGAAGCACAAGCTGAAGTGGTACGGCCATGTAACAAGATCATCGGCCTATCCAAGATCATCCTCCAAAGGACAGTACAGGGGACGAGAAGAAGAGGTAGACAGAAGAAGAGATGGATTGAGAACATAAAAGAGAGGATGGGAATGGACTTTGTGGAGACTCAAGCACTGACACAAAATTGTCAGGGGTGGAGACAATTGGTTGATTGCTCATCAGTGATGGTGCCCCAACGACCAATGCAGTTATGGGAGTGATGACGATGATGATGATGAGTTTACATATTTGGAAATCTTTGTTTCAGTTCAGGTGTGTGGGGAGGAAATTAGATATCATGTTGATAGGGTCAAACTCAGAGTAACAAAAGAAGTTACTTTTTTGTTGTAAATAGAACTACAAGGGGAAAATATGTTCCAAACGTTGCCAATTTTTCCTCCTTTCTGGGGGGAGTTAAATTAGAAGTGTCAATAACATTTTTCACCAGTATTTTTTTTTAAATTGGCCAGCTGTACTTTTGAAGCACGTTACACTCTCCACACAGAATGCAGTTTCATCACATTCACTACCTATTACCAGGTGGTATTTGTGGGATGGTTTGGCTTTTGCTTATTAAGTTTCATAAGGTGGATCACCAACAGTGCTGAAGACTGTGTATTTGGATTTTTCTTCCAAAAATGCTTGATCGAGGTTTTCACTCTTGATAGGATATTTGCTGACCAGTACTCTCTGAATGAAACTGCTTTCTCTTATTCCTGTTAATATTTTTACTTTACAAAATGTAACACTACAAAAGGATATCACACATTCAGAATTCAGGCAGCCACGATCTGGTCTGAATCTAAACCAGATTTAAATGCTAGACACTATTGCAAACTGAGCAGAATGAGTACTTCGTGGTAGTCAAGGGAATTCATGAATCCAAATACCAAGCACATCTTTAGGAACTAGAATCGCCAAGACCTTGTCCACACTAGGAAATTTTTCCTGAACTGTCCCACTTTTGCTACACTAGTTCAGCACTGTCAGTGAGAACATTAGAGAATTCTTGCCCATATGAACCCACACAGCCTCCTCCAACCTTATTCTCCCTCCAAATGCCTCTCCCAGGCTTTAATCCTGCAAAGAGTTACACACATGCTTTGTTGTATGCACATGTCCCACTGAAGTCAATGAGCATGTATAAAATTCCTATGTGTATAAATCTTTGCATGTGTAAAATTACTATGTGTATAGATCGGATGCTATGACTAGTCTCTTCCATAATGCCATCAAATCCTCTAATCTGATTTTGGCCAAGCAAATGGTGAGCTATGACTATCCATCTTCCTGTACTTCCTTTTTTCCTACCTCCTTAATCTTACTAAGGGTATGTCTACACTACGAAATTAGGTCAAATTTATAGAAGTCAAATTTTTAGAAAGCGATTTTATAGTCGATTGTGTGTGTCCCCACTAAGCGCATTAAGTCGGTGGAGTGCATCCGCAGTACCGAGGCTAGTGTTGACTTTTGGAGCATTGCACTGTGGATAGCTATCCCACAGTCCCCGCAGTCTCTGCTGCCCATTGGAATTCTGGCTTAAGCTCCCAATGCCTGATGGGGCAAAAACATTGTCGCGTGTGGTTTTGCGTACACGTCGTCAGTCACCCCTCCCTCTCTGAAAGCAACAGCAGACAATTGTTTTGCACCTTTTTTCCATGTGGGCACCATACTGCTTTCAGCAGACAGTGCAGTAGGACTGCTAACCGTTGTCATCAAACAACCTCTTCTGCTGCCACTCTGCTCTCCTGATGCTATGAATCCACCTCACAGGTCCTCTATATGACCATCGTCATCCACTGTTTCCACTGCCACTCTGCTCTCCTGCTCTCCTGGTGGTCTTGTAGGGCCATTCCGCTACAACTTTGCTTCGCTGCTCTTGTCTCGCCATAATACGGCAAGCGTGCAGCCCATTCAGTTGTTGTGTCCTGGCAGCAGATGGTGCAATAGGTCTGCAAACCATCATCATTGAATGACCGCTTCCACTGCCACTCTGCTCTCCTGCTGGTCTCGCAGGGCCGCTTCCACTGCAACTCTGCTCAGCTGCTCTTGTCTCACCATACCACAGCAAGCATGCAGCCTGCTCAGCTGTTGTGTCCTGGCAGCAGATGGTGCAGTAGGTCTGCAAAACTGGTCATCCAGCCATCACTTCCCCTGCAACTCTGCTTTTCTGCTTTCCTGAAGATGCCATACCATGGCAAGCATGGAGCCTGCTCAGATCACCGCGGCAGTTATAAGCATTGTAAATACCTTGCACATTATCATGCAGTATATGCAGAACCAAAACCTGCAAAAGCAGCCGAGGAGGCGATGACAGCACAGTGATGAGAGTGATGGGGACATGGACACAGACTTCTCTCAAAGCATGGGCCCCGGCAATTTGGTCATCCTGGTGGCAGTGGGGCAGGCTCATGCCATGGAACACCGCATAGTGTTGCAGGTCTGGGATGATTCCCAGTGGCTGCGAAACTTTCGCATGCGTAAGGGCACTTTCATGGAACTTTGTGACTTGCTTTCCCCTGCCCTGAGGCGCATGAATACCAAGATGAGAGCAGCCCTCACAGTTGAGAAGCGAGTGGTGATAGCCCTGTGGAAGCTTGCAACACCAGACAGCTACCAGTCAGTCAGGAATCAATTTGGAGTGGGAAAATCTACTGTGGGGGCTGCTGTGATCCAAGTAGCAAATGCAATCACTTAGCTGCTGCTATCAAGGGTAGTGACTCTGGGAAATATGCAGGTCATAGTGGATGGTTTTGCTGCAATGGGGTTCCATAACTGTGGGCAATAGACGGAACCCATATCCCTATCTTGGGACCGGAGCACCAAGGCAGCCAGTACATAAACCGCAAGGGGTACTTTCCAATGGTGCTGCAAGCACTGGTGGATCACAAGGGACATTTCACCAACATCAACGTGGGATGGCCGGGAAAGGTTCATGACACTCGCGTCTTCAGGAGCTCTGGTCTATTTCAAAAGCTGTAGGAAGGGACTTTATTCCCAGACCAGAAAATAACTGTTGGGGATGTTGAAATGCCTATAATTATCCTTGGGGACCCAGCCTACCCCTTAATGCCATGGCTCATGAAGCCGTACACAGCCACCCTCGACAGTAGTCAGGAGCTGTTCAACTGTAGGCTGAGCAACTGCAGAATGGTGGTAGAATGTGCATTTGGACATTTAAAAGTGTGCTGGTGCAGTTTACTGACTCGGTTAGACCTCAGCGAAACCAATATTCCCATTGTTATTACTGCTAGCTGCGTGCTCCACAATATCTGTGAGAGTAAGAGGGAGACATTGTTGGCAGGGTGTGAAGTTGAGGCAAATCGCCTGGCCACTGATTATGCGCAGCCAGACACCAGGGCGTTTAGAAGAGCACAGCAGGGCGCGCTGCACATCAGAGTAGCTTTGAAAACCAGTGACCAGGCTACAGTGTGACAGTTCTGTTTGTTTCTCCTTGATGAAAACCCACCCCCTTGGTTCACTCTACTTCCCTATAAGCCAACCGCCCTCCCCTCCCCCCTTCAATCACCTCTTGCAGTAATAAAGTCATTGTTGTTTCAAATTCATGCATTCTTTATTAATTCATCACACAAGTAGGAAAACTGCCAAGGTAGCCTGGGAGGGGTGGGGGAAGAGGAAAGCACCGGGTGGGATTGGGAAGGAGGGGAGGAGGGAAGGACAAGGCCACACTGCACTTCAAAACTTATTGAATGCCAGCCTTCTGTTGCTTGGGCAGTCCTCTAGGGTGGAGTGGTTGGGTACCCGGAGCCCACCCCTCCACACCCCCGTGTTCTTGGGTGTCTGGGTGAGGAGGCTATGGAACTTGGGGAGGAGGGCAGTTGGTTACACAGGGGCTGCAGTGGAGGTCTGTGCCTTTCCTGCACCTCAACCATACATCGGAGCATATCAGTTTGATTCTCCAGTAGCCTCAGCATTGCATCCTGCCTTCTTTCATCATGCTGCTGCCACCTTTCCTCTTGATCCTGCCACCTCTCCTGTTGCTCCCGCCACTTGTCCTCTCGTGCATCCCTCCTGTCCTCACGTTCAGTTTGTGCTTTCCTGGACTCTGCCATTGTCTGCCTCCACACATTCTGCTGGGCTCTTTCAGTGTGGGAGGACTGCATGAGCTCAGACAACATTTAATCGCGAGTGCGGTTTTTTTGCCTTCTTATCTGCGCTAGCCTCTGGGACGGAGATGCTAGTCTCAGAGTTGAAACACTTGCAGCTGTGGGAGGAAAGAAAAGGGAGATTAAAATTGAAAAAGACACATTGGCCATTTAAAAGGAGGGGCTGATGTTTTCGGATTAACGTGCAGCACAAACCCAATTAAACCCACACACACACACACACTCAATTCTCTGCGATGATTGCTTCACCCCTCCCTTCACCGTGTGGCTAACAGCGGGGATGATTTCTTTTCAGCCACAGGCAAACAGCCCAGCAGGAACAGCCACTTCTGAATGTCCCCTTAATAAAATTCCCCTATTTCAACCAGGTGACCATGAATGATATCACTCTCTTGAGGATAACACAGAGAGATAAAGAATGGATGTTGCTTGAATGCCAGCAAACACTGGGACCATACGCTGCCATGCTTTCTTATGCAATGATTCCAGACTCCATGCTACTAGCCTGCCATGGTAAAGTGTCCTACCATGGAGGATCCAATAAGGCTGCCCTCCCCAGAAACCTTTTGCAAAGGCTTTGGGAGTACCTCCAGGACAGCTTCATTGAGATGTCTGTGGAGGATTTCTGCTCCATTCCCAGACACGTTAACAGACTTTTCCAGTAGCTGTGCTGGCCGTGAATGCATCCCAAGTCTTCAGGGCAAATTAAGCATTAAACACGCTTGCTTTTAAACTGTGTATTACATTTACAAAGGTACACTCACCAGAAGTGCCTTCTCCGCCTTCAAGGTCCGGGAGCCCTGATTGGGAGGGTACTGTCTCCAGGGTGATAAACAGTTCCTGGCTGTCAGGGAGAATGGTTTCTCCGCTTGCCTGGTGTGTGCTATCTTCAACCTCCCCCTCCTCATCATCTTCCTTGTCCCCCAAATCCTCATCCCTATTGCCTGAGACTCCCTTGCAGGAGTCCATGTACAGGTGTGGGGTAGTTGTAGGGGCACCCCCTAGAATTGCATGCAGCTCATCATAGAAGCGGCATGCCTGGGGCTCTGACCCTGAGCGGGCGTTTGCTCTTGGGTTTTTTGGTAGGCTTGCCTGAGCTCCTTAGGTTTCATGTGGCACTGCTGTGGGTCCCTGTTATAGCCTCTGTCCTTCATGCCCTTGGAGATTTTTTCAAATATTTTGGCATTTCGTCTTTTGGAACAGAGTTTTGATAGCATGGATTTGTCTCCCCATACAGCGATCAGATCCACGACCTCCCATTCGGTCCATGCTGGAGGTCTTTGGTGATTCTGGGACTGCATGGTCTCCTGTGATGATGAGATCTCCACAGTCACCTGTGCTGATCAGCTTGCCACGCTGGCCAAACAGGAAATGAAATTCAAAAGTTCTGTCTACCTGACCAGTGCATCCGAGTTGAGAGTGCTGTCCAGAGCAGTCACAATGGAGCACTGTGGGATAGCTCCTGGAAGCCAATACCATTGAATTGCGTCCACACTAGCCCAAATTCAACCCGGCAATGTCGATTTCAGCGCTAATCCCCTCGTCAGGGAGGAGTATAGAAATAGATTTTAAGAGCCCATTAAGTCGACAAAAATGGTTTAGTTGTGTGGACTGGTGCAGGGTTAAATTGATCTAACGCTGCTAAATTCGACCTAAACTCGTAGTGTAGACCAGGGCTAACTTTCCTGGCTCTCCCTCCAGTTAAAAAAGGAAAAGAAAAACAAAAATAAAGTGGTAAATAACAAAACTGAGTTAATCCCCATGTCAGTTTACTTCTATGTTATATCCCCATCCATTCATCCGATAGATTGGCTTTCATCTGCACCTGTGCAGAACCCAGCACCACAACAGGGCTCTGTTTCAGTGGAGACATTTGCACACTATTGGAGTAGAGATGATTCATAATGTCGCAGAGCTCATAAAAACTATGATCAGGGAGTGTGTGGAAATTGTGGGGGGCTTATTTTCATTGTTTTAAAATGTTAGCGGTCATTTTCACTGAAATTTTGAAATCAGAAGTTTGACCAGCCTTAAGTCCTTTACTGATGTGAATGTTCTCATGTGAGTAAAAACTATGCAGACATGTGGAGGATTAGCAAGGCACTCGAGCCTCCCTCCTCCATAACCACATCCCCAACTCTGTGGGGGCCAGTAACACAAGAGCTGTGTACTGGAAACTTGCTGTCAGTCGTCTTTGGACAGGTTAGGGGATTCCCCCACTCCCTGGACTCAGCACCCACCCTAAGTCACTTGTTCCCTGTAAGCTGTGTGCCTGGGCGGCTGCCCAGGAGAGATTCAAGTGCCACCCAGTTGATTAGCAGAGTGAGCCCGTCTGTCAGCCTGTGTTCACGTACCCCTCCTGCCACTGCTTTGAAGGCACACTGCTCCGTCCCACACCTGCTCCCAGGACCCTCCTGCTGGCGGTGCGGAGGCGGGGGAGTGGGGGGTGCTGATGTCACGGTGTCCCCTTCCTCCCGCCCCTGTACCCCCTCCTCCCCCTCCTCCTGCCCTGTATTTCCACAGAGCAGGGGAGAGGTGACAACCTGGCTCAGGAGGACTCCGAGCTGCTGCGGTCTGAGGTCTGAACAGTGAGTGAGTGCCTTTCTTAAAGAGACGGGCATGGTTTCTGAGACTTTCCCAGCAGCCAGCTCATACAGTCTCTGTCTGTCTGTCTGTCTCATTCAACACAAACACACTCTCTCTCCCCCTCTCCCCTGCCCATGTACCCCATCTCTGCAGAGCCAGGGTGTTGCGGGGGGCGGGGGGGGGGGAGAGATAGGGCTCAGGACAGCTTTCAGTAAGTGCCTTGAAGAGATAGCACACAGTGTCTCTCAGAAACTTCCCCAGTAGCCACCATACACACTGTCTCTGTGACACAGAGACACACACACACATTGTCTCTGGTTCACACACACTCTGTCTCTTTCACAAGCACCTCCCATACTTGTATTATTGTTATTGTTACTTTTTGGTACTTCCTGCACATATAGTCTCTGTAATTTTATTCTTTCAAAGTGTGTTATTTTAGTGTTTTGACTGGTCTATTCATTTCATAATTTTCATTTCTCTTAGACTTAAATTTAATTTTTTGAGTAGTGAGTTCTAAAATGCCTAACCTGTCCTGGTGGGAGTAATTATCCCTATGGTAACTTTAAAAAAATATATATTCTATCTAGGGTTTTGTTTGTTTGTTTGTTTCTACTGGTGGCACACATCTGCACATACCTTGGTGAACATAAAATGTATTCCACGCGTGGATGGAAAAAATTAGAGGGAACATTGATGGGCATTCCTGCCCACATCATCCCAGCAGGATGGAATTGCAGCAGTGAGAACCCCGCTACCCCCTCCAATCCTGTGCTGGGTGTCAGTTAAGCTTAAAATGGCAGTTCACACCACTTTAAGCTATTGCTGCAAAATCAGGCAGACACTGGTTACACTGCTCACATTTTCAAGCTTCTCTTTGCTATCATGAGGGCTAGAAATATTTTTTTCTTAAATGAAAACTGATATTCTGATCTCATCATATCAGTCAGAGTTAGGTCCCTACCAAGGCAGAGGCCTGTAATACCTTTGCCATAATCTAGCCCTATGAGTAGGGTCTAGCACCCAAATTTAGCGCAGTACCAGGGAAAAGGTAGGAGTAATGGGGTGAAATTTAGAAATAGAAAATTTAAGCTGAATATCAGATAAACATCTCGACAGTGAGATCCATTAGTCTATGGAGCAATCTAAGGAAAGTGACCAGAATGCCATAGTTTTATACATTTAAAACGCAAGTAGGTGTACAAAAGAGAACTCTGGCACTGACAGGGGGATGAACTAGATGGCCGAATAGCTGTTCACTACTTTTCTATTCTATTATTCTAATCACTTAGTCTAATGATGAATCAGCTGAAAGATGTTACAATAGTTAGGATCTTAAACACCCTGTGATGTATTTTTTTTATTGTGAAACACTTTGAGATCTGATGAAAAGCACTCTATAAGAGCTAGGCGTTATTTTGTTATATATGAGATATATTATCTCAAAGAGCGAAGAAATAGATCAGTGATGACATCAGAGCTGGCATAGCTAGGAAATTTCACCTGAAGAACTCTCATGAACTAGCTGATGTGCTAGTCATATTTCTCCTTTAATCTAGCTACTTTATAATAGTTTGGGAAGTTTTAGAACATCTTCAATTAAATTACACAAAAGCCTTTACTAGCAAGCCTGCTGAGGAAGCAATTCTTTCTTGAAATCGGTCCAGGCAAATTTCAGAATAATGCTGAAACACAGCTTGCCAATTTTTAAGTACTCTTGCAACGTACATAGAACATTGCCAGCAAGGACACTACAATGATCCCATTTGAGAACACAGCATGAGTATATTGTGCTACAACAAAGACAAAGAGAGGAAGGGGGAGAAATCTTTTTTTCCAGATGTTGGCCCCACCTACCCTGAGTTTATGCCGTATTAGCATGTTTCTAGCAAGAGATTAATTTGAATATGGTTTCATACTGGAAGGTGTTAATGGCTGCCATCAAGTAGGTCCTTGACAAATAGACAATCACAGAGCTGGTTAAAGCTGATGGGTGTGCTAAACACCTTACTTTTCAGGATAAATAGAAGGCACAATTAAATGCACCTTTATGTAGGGAGATAGCTGAAAACAACAGAAGCTGTTGCCCAAGATAATGGGCCACAGGGCAAGGCCTACGCAAGAAACCAACCAGATATTGAGGTATTTCCCTGGGACTGTTTACAAAGGCAGGGTCTACAAAAATGATTGGAAAACCATGTGTGTGTTAGAGGTAGAAAGTGAGAGAAACAGTAGGGAGGGTAACCCTAAGCAGAAGCAGAAAGACAGATCTTCTTGGGTAAAGAACTCACTGGAGAAGTAGGCTTGGTGATTTCTGAGGAAGGAAGCTGCCTGCTGTCTGTTTCTACCGTGTTCAGAGAAATGGGAGGACTTTGTGTACATTCCTTGTCAATAAACAGGATCACACCAAAGAATGTATGGGACTCTGTCAACAAATTCTCCTCCTAACGGAAACAGCCCTGCAAGACCTGGAATATTGGCTAACTGCTCAGGCCAAAGGGGCAGAAGTATCCTAGAAGGGTTCTACCAGAAGAACAGTTTGAAGCAATGGGTGTAAAACAAGTATAAGAGAATATAAGTGGTAAAGTAGTGCAACTTACACCAATTGGACATGAGTATCTACCATATGCTGAAGGGACATGGCAGGAAAAGCAACTACCACAAGGATGTGAGATAAAAGACGAGCATAAAGGAGGCTACACTGATCAGCTAATTCGTTATGAATGATTTGCTCATCTCTGATATATACAGTCTTTTGCGTTTTTCTTTTTCCAGCAAATGACAGTATGGTGCAGTACAGTTATCATTATCAACATTATCAACATCATCAGCATCATTCCCATAACCTCATTGCTCATTGGGGCACCATCATTGATGAGCAATCAACCAGTTGTCTCCACCCCTGACAATTGTGGGACCGTGCTTCAGTCTCTGCAAAGTCCATTCCTGTCCACTCTTTTATGTTGTCTGTCCAGCTCTTCTTCCATCTCATCACAGTAAGGTGCAGTATGGTCAGTATTAATCAAAACACCTTAAATGACAGAGAGAGGTTGAAAGCACAGCATTAAAACTGTCCATTGTAGTAAAGGACATTTTGGCTACAAAATGGCGTGACGCATTACAAAGCTATAGCAGCTGACCTTTTGCTATCTTTTTTAGGATTTCAGAAAACTCTACTGTTGAGTCAAGCTATTTGGAACAAGTAATCACCGATACAATGCCACACACTCAGAGTATAATCTCTCCTTTGTAACTGGTATTTGGTACACAGTCCAGAGCATAGCCCAAGTCCCTTTCAAAGGCACAAAAAATCCATTTTAAGTTATCCTCCTTAGAAGCGGATAAAGGTACTGAGAGAATCTCCTGTCTGTCTGACACCAGTGCAGACCTCATTATCAAACCCTTTTTACTGTTCCAGACAGAAACAAACCACACAGTGAACTATTCTGCTCCCTTTCTCAGTGTAGCTTCTCCCTACTTCACTGTGTTTCAGTGGTGCATGCAGTTGCATATTGGTATGCAAACACATCTGCCCTCAATAGTGTTCTCCAAAGAGACTGTTATGTTTGAACTGCAAGATGTGTACACCAGCTTGTCAACTTCATGAACTAGCTGTAGTGATTACAAATTCCTCACAACTTGCTTTCTGCATCACCATCTCCCCTACTCTATGATACACGAGCCCACAGACTTGGCTTCTGGATTCCTCACAGGTTTGCCTCCTCAACTAGCAACACGAGCAAAAAAACAAAACCCCACTCACTTCTGTCTGCCACTATTTAGAATACTATTCCCTATTTTATCAGAAATCACTCTGGCCTTACTGCTCCTGCATTCATGACTTCCAGCCTTGATTGTTGCATCCCATAGCTGGGAGTAAAGCCAGATATGTGCACTCTATATTCACGATTGCTGCAAGGCTGCACAGTGTACAAGGAACATTGGCTGCAACTTGTACAAAGCCCAACAGCTCATCTGATATAGCAACACAGATCACCATGAATGGATCACCCCAGTGCTCTACCCTCTGTACTGGCTCCCCAGTGAATACAGAACTCAGTTCAAGGTCTTTGGCCTGCTGCTTATAGTCCTCTCTAGGATTGTCCTTAGCAGCCTTGGAAATTGCCTCTCTCTCTGCACCAACAACTTCCCCTGATAGTGACATTTCCCTGGAACAATGATACTGTAGAGCAATGTAGGGGTGACTCATAAATGCAGGAGACAGAATTTAGGGCTCAATCCTCACCCAGTGGGATTTTTTCCCATTGGCTCCATTATTTCAGTGGTGCAGGAATAGGAGCTGGATCTGAACTATGGAATTTTCTACAAACTGAGACAAATTATCTGGCCTCACTGTGTTCAGAACTAACTGTGACAGCTATGGCAATTTCCAGCAATATCTTTGGGAGACCTTCCCATATTACGTTTATGTATCATAGTTGACCAGGGAGTATACATAATTCTGGGGAGGGGGGAGAGGAGAGAGACTGACCACAGCCCTCCAGCAATTAAGAACAGTGGATGGAGATTGGGAAAATTCACTCAGGTTGTAACACCTCCAGAGAACTACCACCATCTGGAGAAGCTCACATATACTGATTCCAACTGGATTCTCCAAATGACCAACAGCCAAAGAAAGGACTTTTGGATAAATAGCTTGAATTTAAAAACTGACTTGGGGCCTTCTTTCTGATCCAGCAAATGGACAGGGCCTTCTGGCCAAAGGGGACCCCCAATCCTTCATGGGAAGAACTTTGGCTAAGACCACATAAGACTGATGGGTCAGCTCTGGTAAGCTTTTAGCATGTATATAGGAACTTTTATTGTTTTTAAATGTTTTCTGAAATGCTTTTACCTTAGAATAAATGTGATTGATTAGAAAAGCTGTGTGGTAACTTGTCTACTAGCAATTACAGCTGTTCACAGCCTTCAAAGAGAAAGCAACATGTAGACACTGGTCTATTCAGGCTTGCTGAGGATATCACAGTATAGGCAGGAAACTCTGCCTGCCTGAAAACACCCTGGTCAGGAGGGAGAGAGACAATCATCTCTACCCAAGAGAGATGAGGGTTAAGGAGCCAGGATCCTAGAGTGTGTGCCCTGATGGTCTACAGAGGAGGAATACAGATGCAGTTACCCTGGATTGTGACACTAACTACAAAAGTTTCTCTTTGAGCTTTCCTGAAATAAAGTACCTCTCACATACAAAATAATAAAATAAAACAAACAAACCCATAACTCTGATCTAGCATTTTCTTGTATCTTCTGGGAAGACGAAAGAAGCCGAGAGAGAGCATTGTTCTATCTTTAAATATTTGGCAGGCACTCAGCTACAGTGCTAAAAGGTGGTGCTATAAAAAAGCAGATTAACCATATATGCTGATTTATTTGAGCATGAGCTTTCGTAGCTGTAGCTCACGAAAGCTCATGCTCAAATAAATTGGTTAGTCTCTAAGGTGCCACAAGTACTCCTTTTCTTTTTGCGAATACAGACTAACACGGCTGTTACTGTGAAACCTGTCATATATGCTGGATGTTTTTACAAAAGTTAGACTGGTTTTAAATAATCAGTATCCACATTGTATTTCTAAACATGTACAACCTTTGTTTTTCTTCATGTCTATTTGGCAATTCAATTTACCGGCTTGGAAACATAAATCTATGGAAACATTTTACTAACTACAATAACCCTTTCAGAAAAGAGTTCAGTAACATCTCTTCAAAATGGATGGGGAACCTATAAATGTAATAGAGGAACTTTATGGAAAAATGTATATTTCTCTATTTAGCTTTTATAGAAATGTTTGTATAGTTCTTGCAGTAAAAACACATTTGTGAATATTTTATAATGTATCCAAAATATTTTTCTAGAAAATCTACATGAAAATTCTATATTTATATGTATGATAAAGCATCTCACACTAAGCACATTTTATAAATTAGATCAACAAGTTTTAATTGCTATAAATAATACTGATAAATGAAGTTATAACACCTGTAAATTTATACCCAGAGAAACAGGACTGAAGATAGTAAATTATTACAGGAAAATAACCAATATTAATATTCCTAAAAGAATGGAGACGCAGTCAGGGTTTAAGAAATAGGGGATCCGTTCTAAGATATAGTAAAATAACTTCTGGTGACTTTGTAAGACAACACCAGGAACATTTAATTGACTCTATTCTGTTGTAGCATCAGGACATTACCCAAACTGCAGTGCATAGCAATACCAAACAATTACTGTAGCTCATACTGGAAATAAATATAATTCTTATTCAGTATTAAGGACCATTAAGTAATTACTTGGTTAAAAACAAACAACAACTGACAAGACTTGTTTTCAGCAGATAGCACCAATTTGGCATGCTTGGCTTACAATCAGAACATGAATCTGTCTTGTGGCTACAAACAGGCATTTAGCTATGCTTGCCTTGTGCTTTTAAAAACCAAACCAAAATAAAACAAAACACTACCGTTTGAAGTTAGAGAACTTTCCTAAGGCCTGGTCTATGCTTAAAAGCTTTACTGACATAGCTGTGTCAGCTAGGAATGCTGGGGATGGGGGAAATCATACCTTAGCTGATGTAGCTATGTCAGCAAAAGCCCTAGTGTAGATACAGTTATAACTGCAGTCTTTTTGCTGATATAAAGTATTTTGTTTTGATATAAGCTCTACCAGCAAATAAGTATAAGCTGCATGTCCACTTGAAGTGTTTGCCGGTATAGTTATCCTAAAAAACCTTTTCTAGTGTAGCCAAGGCTTTAGACACTGTTGTATGTGGATCCCACAAATTACTTAGGTTAATTATTTGTCCATGATTTCTCATCTGATCTATTCTCCCTGTATGCAAGTATTCTTATCACACACATCCTTCTGACAGTGTTCAACCTTATACAAGATGACAATACAGTATGTGTATTACACTGTATCTAGGGTGAAAAAGAAGATTTAGGACAAAAACCTGGGCTTTATGCGAAGTGTGCTTGGTGCAACTCAGGAAGTTAGAGAGAAAACACAGATGGCTATTGTCCACTGGTCTGGTCACCGGGGCGGGGGGGGGGGGGAGAAGGGGTGAAGCACATTTGTAAAATAGTATTTGACATATTAATTTATTTTCTACTTTCTGCAGACTTTGAAGTGATTATTCTAAGGCAGAATTCATTTTGGCTTGAATGTTTTTCTGTCAGTTGTTTTTATGGAGAGCTTACGGCAGCTGGCAACTCACCCCCCTTTTGTACTTATACCTGGGATATTTTCTGGGACTCTATTGTGATTTAATGCCATATCAGGTGCTATCTCCACAGTTTTGTTGTTGTAGTTTGGACAAGTCCCTCTTTTTTCTTCTGGATATTGCATTTTATCTAGTTATTCAAGACTCCTTGAAAGAATAAAAAAGGGAATAGTTTGGCTTTGTTGTTTGTTTCCAGATAAGCTAAAACACCTCTGCTTGTGTTACACATTTGCATTTTCCACGAGCAGAGTGCTTTGAGATCTTCAGTATGAGTTGCTGTAGAAGTCTAAAGTACATTAAAGAGACTTCAAAATACCTGTGTGACTTTGAAAGCAGTGTCCTGGAGAAGCCTCCCTGAGGGAATAGGACTATATGCTGAGCCTGGTTAGAGCTGACGGTTTGATTTCTTCTTAATTTTTTTTTCTCCTTCTCTGGGACAGAAGCTGAGAGAGGAAAGCAGTGGCAAGAAGTGACCCAGGGAGGATAACTCAGCAGGTCCCCTCGGAGGCCAAATGCTGCTGACCCTCTTAGGGCCCTGTGTTGGAAGCTGATGGAGTGGGCGGGCCCAGGCTCCCCTACCACTGCCCCCATAACTGTATGGGTGTTAACTACTAGGCCATCCAGCACACCAAGGACCCTATTACACTGGCATTATACTAAATAACACAATTACAATAGAAGCCACAACTTAGCCTTTTTATGGACAAATACAGAGTGAAATTCAAGCTGCCTCTTGTGTATACTTGTGTATAAAGGCAGCTTTTGCACCTACTCCCCACACTTCTACACTGTAAAATGGGCTTCTAAGGTCCTCTGTGTTGGCGAGACCTTTCAGAGTGAGTTTGGGGTTAGGAAGTATGGCCTTTGTGTTTTAATATGCAACCCCCTATCTAAAGCCCATTGAAGTCAGTAAGAGTCTTTCCATTGACCATCACTGGCTTTGGGCCAGGCCAAAATTAACTGCTTCAGTTACAGCATTGGTGTGTTCTTACAACTCTTCAAAACCCAGTTTATCCTGAATTTAGCCCACACTACAGTATTTTGTACCAGGCAAAAACAAGGGGAATTTGCATTATGCAAAACTAAAGAAGTGGTATTTCAGCCACAGTCCTATAGTTAAGGTGAGAAGGATAGATCAGAGAACTTACACTAGCTTTGATGCCATCGCTAACTTTCCAAGGTAGGGCATGGGTTATACAATATATATTAAATATATACAATAAATGTCATGTGGCTGAGTCACAGTTGCCAAAGGGACTATGCCTTCAAATTTCCTTGCTTCTGCATTTGTAAAATGCCAATCACAGAGTTCATTAATGTCCTTGTGCATTTCATTTTTGTTTTGTTTTTACATTTTTAAAAGGAAAATAAACAGTAAGCAATTGCTCTCGAAATTGAGCTCATTGCTTGCTATGTTTGTAGTGGGGTCGCAAGAGTCAGACGGGTGTTGGAGGTGGGGAGTGAGTTGTATGTTATGTGATGAAAAGCAATAAACCCCAACCTTCTGTTTCAGTCTGGCTCTTATATAAAACAGTTGCAGGGGTAAAATCATCATACTACAATTTGGAAAAAATATCTTTCATTCAGCAATTGAAACAAATACTTTTCGCTAGAAGAGTCAAATGCTCACACATTGATATAAATAGATTTGTACCCATGGGCTATGAAAAAATAAAAAGGTTCCATTTATAACAACTATTCACATTGTGATAACAAATAGACATTTTTAAAGCAATAATAACTTGTGAATTCACTTCTCTCCCTCCCCAACTCACATGCAGACAGACGCATGCACATACACACACGTGCTCTGAAATCGCTGGGCTGCACGTGTCGTGCCTTTGTGAAGCACATTTTCTTTTTCTTTTTGCAAAGTGCCTCCTCCTGGTTTGTGGTTAAAACTTGTCTAACTTACTATTATAAGTGTGTTTTCACCCTCCCTTTTTACCATGTGATGGAAATTCAAAATGAATCAGTTTGATTCTCCTCTCTCCTTCCAGTACACACAAAGACCCACCCACCCTCTCCCACTTTAAATAATTGGCTATTTTGCCTCTGTGATGACTGAGGACAATCTATATTTGCTTGCCACAACCAACTCTTAGTATAAACTTTTCTGAGTGATGTACCCGAATATTTGGATGATAATATCTAAACTGTATTGTTAAATTTATTAACCTAAATTTGGGTTATTGCAGATTAGGTACTATATGTATTTTATGGCTTTAAAACTTTGTACGTTTGGATAATTTAAGCACTGTACCCATATGTATAGACACTTTTCTTAACCTGTGTATTATATAATTTTAACATTGGATTTATTAAAAAAATTTACCTCACAATATTGGCTCAGACATAGCTCTGTGACTGATCTTCCTCTGCCTGAATGGGGAAAAAGGTAGTGCTGCCCACACTGTGCTGAACACTCATGACCCCAGACCCCACGGAGAGTGAAGGAGATGGATGTGCGGCAGGTGTTTTCCCCAGCAGAGACCATTGTAAGGAGAGCGCAGCCTGAGACGTTCAACTTTTGCTATGCCACGAAATACTCCTCGAGAGGGATTCCCAGTAGAGTTGCATGTGGCGGAAACAATGTCAGCACATATTCAGTGCAGCTGTACTGCTGGAGGGATGGCGGAACAACAGAGAGCCATGAAATAGTGTGAACCTCTTACCCAAGCAGAGCTTGCAACTATTTTGAAGAGTGATATGAACATTTGGAATCCCTAAGAGAACCTATAAACAGAATGTGTAGAGTAAAAAAAAAAAGCAAAGGATCAAAGTTTTGATTATTTTTCCCATAGTCCATTGTCACATTGCTCTCGCCTCTCTCTCTCTGTCACATACACACACCTCATTTCTTGCTCACCATTCTGGTGAGAGCTACTGGTGGTAAAACATACGAGCTATTGTTTCTGAAGAACCACAGCACCAGTGCAGAAGGCAGGATGTGAAATATAAAAGGATTTGTTGTGCAGTTGTTCAAAACCAAAACATTTTGCATGGGATATCCAGAATATAACTGGTTTTGTCACTGATGTCACAATTCATTTGATGAAGAATCATAAGTTGTTTGTTCAAACCTCAAGATTTTCCCTGGATTCATAGGCATACAACTGTTTTATATAAGAGCCAGACTGAAACAGAAGGTTGGGGTTTATTGCTTTTCATCACATAACATACAACTTACTCCCCACCTCCAACACCCGTCTGACTCTTGTGACATATAACCTGCGAAAGACCACCCACTCCTTGCTGGTGTGATACCACAGCATGTGCTATACTTGTGACCTTTCAACAACCAGGGAACCCTGATAGTGCATAGAAAGCAGTCACAGAAGCCTGTGCTTTCTGCAAAATGTGCAGTTTTGGAAAGGTTTAGAATATCATATATCACACAGGTTTATAAAATTGTAGAATGCTTCTGCAGTATATAGTTCTTCATGTTTAGTAATAAGGTTTCAGTTGCCTTCACTGGATTTCTTCGCATTTAATAGAAATGGGCCATTATGTGTGGTACTATAATTTGTATATTTAATTACAGAAATCTTACTATATATTAAAAATGGCTAAATTGATTTGGATGAAATAACAAACCCAAATATCTGCCCAAGACTTGACCTGAACCTGCAATTATTTGAGAGGCATCAAAATTAGGATACTTTTTCCTGCATTAGTTTATATTTTTGTGCATCTCTAAACTTCCTTAATCTAGCCAGGGCAAGAATCAGAAGTGCCAAAATACCATGGGTGAAATACTGGCCCCAATGAAATCAGTGGAATATTTGACATTGACATGAATGGGACCAGGATTTCACTCAATGACATAGTTTGTCCTTGTGATATTTCTGTCTCAATTTTGAGGAAGTATTGGAAATCAAGTGAAAAAGCCTTTTAATTAGATTTCCCACTTTTTCAGATCTAAGAGGATCAAAGCATTGAGCTATGATTCAAACAAACATCCAAAACACCCATCCATCCATTGGTACCCTTACAGAAAAAGGTAGTGAATTTAATAGGTATAGAAATATTACAGCCCTGTAGAATCCCCCTAGAATTATAAACCTATATAATTTCATAAAAAACGTTAGCCTTTCTACAGATCATTAGAATTCTCTATTGCATTTTAGAAGTAGTTTTATCCCTGGTGTTGAATTCTATTGGTTGGTGTACAAATCTATTGAAGGTTAGGGATAGTGGGCCTTATACGCCATCCAATTTCATCACTTTTTACATTGAAATCACAATGGATTTACACCAGTGTGAAAGTGAAGTAATGCAAGTGACTCAGGCCCAATGTGTATAGCACTTGTATGTGTTTGAGGGTCCACTGCAGATCTTTGGAAGGATTCATGGCACCGTAATACTTTTCACCTGCACTCTAGTGACACACCCATTCATGTATTTCAGGCGGGGAGATAATTGTGTTTCTTCTGATTACCAGGCATGCTATTAGAGGGTGTTTATGGTTGTTGCCATGTTAAAGTCAAAGGTGCCACTATAGACACCTGAAGTTCACAATTCATGGAGGCCAACTTGTCCTTTACCAACATTATTACTACATGTACGCTCATGAGCTCTCACGATGACACTAATACAGCCATCCTTATTTTTAAAACTTTAAAGGCAAATTTAATCTGTAAAAGTCTAGCCTCAAATCCTATTCAGATCAATAGTGGCTGAGAGTCATTGCCATCTTGTGGCTCGATTGATATGCTGAATAAAATGCACTGGTGGTCACAGTCCAGTTCCTAGTGGATAGATGTCCTCATCACAGAACAGAAGAACCCACCTTCACCATTCATGACAACTGACATTCCTGTTCACAAGCTCGGCAGAGAGACCAAGGACTTAATTAGCCTTGAAAATGAACTTATGATGACTCCTCTGGTCCATAGGAAAGACATATTAACTAGATGGTAGTGGAAGCCTGCACTACAAGCATGTCGTGCTGTATAATACCAGTACATCGTGTGGGTAAATAGAGGACTATTAATATTGCGTTGTGATGGCAGCAGTTATTTGGAAGGAGAAGTAAAGAAAAGTTGGGGTTGGGGGAGATTCAGTTCCCAGTCTGTTTTACAGTATGTAGGGTGCTTCCATTGCTACTGTGTCACAGCTTCATGCATTCAAAGTTATGAATGAGTAAACATTTCCCCAAACACACAGAAAAACATTCAATACAATCTAACTGGTCATCCATAACACCCCCCCCATCTATAAATAGCATAGACTCTTGCTATCAGCGTTTCAGTATAGAGCTTTCTTGAATCACACTCTCAGCTTTGTCAGCATTGCCCTTTTATAGCCTAACCTCCTGTCAGAGTAGTCTGGGGATGGGCCTCCCCAGGAGTGTGTCATAACTGAAGCAGCACACAGCCTTGCTGTCCCTAGGGAATCGGTTCTTGACATACAAGACAAAACCTTCCTTCAGGAGAAATCTGACTTAAGGTAAAACTTCAACCTAAACTGCTAAACTACAGTGACTTTGCCACAGGCACTACATTGCACTCTGTTTTCTAAAGAGTAAAACTCAATTCTCATCGAAGAAAATCTAGGTAGTCACAAACAAACAAGGATTTCTCTGGCCTTCATCAATTTAAAATATAAAGCCACCACCGGAAGACAAGAGGTTTTTTGGATAGGTCGATAGGATTTCGTGATTTACCACCTCAGAGCACACAGTACCAAGTGGTAACTACACAGTTAATAGTATAAATTTTGGTGCCGCCAAATATGTTTCTGTTAAACTTAGTGGAGTCCTGTGCTTATTTAACTATCTCCCTTTAGAGCAGATGGTATTTAAGACTCTTAATCAATACTCTGCTCACTGGTATTAAGCAGGGCTTCTGCATTCTCTCACAGGCTCCGATTTTAAGTTTCATTTAAAAAATGTTTTAAAATCATTAAGGGACTGACATAATCTCTTTCCATCATGATAAGTAGTTCCAAGTAGAAAATAAAAGAAAATAACCATGGTGTTTTAATATATACAGTGTTAGGATAATTTTGAATACTTTTTAAAGCTTCTATTTGTAACCATTTTCTTATATCCCATGAGCACTGGTGCCCTTTCAGCATGATTTTGTGACTTAATGGCCACTTTCAATTCACTTTTTATTATAAAAGCTAAATTTGGAAATACTTAATAGTTCCTCATTGAATTCTTGTAATAGAAATGGAGAATTCAAGTGTCCAGAAAGTCATGCACTGGTGCCTAAAGTGCAGTTATCCTCCTGGGAAAAGGGAGAGGAGGCAGACTAAAAGTCATGTTTTCCCCATCCATTCCTTCCTTCTCTCTCCAACAGTGCCTCTCTAATTCCTGCTCAGATAAGACCCAAGTTGTGTTATTTCTGGCTTCTCTATCATCACCTGAAAGAAAGGGTCTGTGGGCCAAATAATGATGTTGCACAGGTGTAACTGAGGGCACAAAAATGGAGTTTGACAGTTAGCAATTAGTTGACAAATTTGCTGATGATGCATGAGCCAAATGAGAATCCAGAACTGCAGAATCAACACAATTAACAGGAGTGAATAGTAGTAAAAAAACCTAATTTTTGTCACTAAAATCAGTAGACATGATACTGAATATGCACAGGGGTCACATCACTTTAGGAAGAAGGTGCCATTTTTACATAGTCATTTTTTTGACTAAAATTACAATTTCAAAGACTGAATTGGGACAAGGTGTGAGTGTCTCAATTCAGCCTTTCTCATTTTATGGCAGAATGAATACTTTGAGTACTTCTTATTAACAAGTAATGCTGCTTCTAAATGAACCAGACTGAAGTGAAAGTTAAATTTAGGAATCCTAGTTTGTACTGCAATATTTTGTACTAATTTTCCAAACCCTTACATCTTGCAACAGTGCCATGGAGTCATAGGGCTAGAAGGGACTGCAAGGGTCATCTAGTCTAACCCCCTGCCAAGATGTAGGATTTATTGTGTCTAAACCACACAAGACAGATGGCTATTGAGTCTCCTTTGGAAAACCTCCAGTGAAGGAGCTTCTACTAGTTCCTGAGGCAGTCTATTCCATTCTCCTACTGTCCTTACATTTAGGAAGTTTTCCTTGAGATTTAATCTAAATCTCTGATGCTGTAGTTTGAACCCATGACCTCTTGTCCTGCCCTCTGTGGCGAGAGAAAATTTTTCTCCATCTTTTTTATGGCAGCCTTTCAGGTATTTGACAATTGCTTTCATGTCCCCTCTTAATCTCCTCTTTTCCAAACTAAACATATTCAGTTCCTTCAGCCTTTGTTCATATGGCTTGCATTCCATCCCTTTCATCATCTTTGTCGCTCGCCTCTGGATCCTTTCCAGTTTCTCTACATCCTTTCAATACATAGGTGACCAAAACTGGACACAGTACTCCAGCTGAGGCCTAATCAGTGCCAAGTAGAGCAGTACTATCAGCTCCCAGGACTTGCATGCTACACCTCTATTAATGCAACCTAAAATTGCATTTTTTTGCAACAGCATCGCATTGCTGACCCGTGTTGAGATTGCGATCCACCACAACTCCCAGATCCTTCTCAGCAGTGCTGCTGCCAAGCTAGTTTTTTCCCCCTTCTGTATTTGTGCATTTGGTTTTTCTTCCCTAAGTGTAGCACCTTACATTTGTCTTTGTTACATTTCATTTTGTTGTCTATAGTCCAGTTCTCTAATTTATCAAGATCCTTCTGAATTTTATCTCTATTCTCCAAAGTGTTAGCAACTTCCCTTAGCTTTGTGTCATCTGCAAATTTGACCAGCATGCTCTCTATTCCTACATCCAGGTGATTAATAAAGACGTTAAACAATGCCAGACCCAGAACAGATCACTGTGGAACCCACTTGAGACCTCCCTCCAATCTGACATCATTCCATTAATAGTTACTCTTTGTTTGTGGTTGTTTAACCAATTATGTATCCACTTAAAGGTAGTTCCACCAAGACTGCATTTCTCCAGTGTACTTATCAGTATGTCATGTGGGATTGTGTCAAAAGCCTTGCTGTCATTGTGATACTGCAGTGTTTTAGTCAATCACAATAGAATACTGCAGTTCACTTTATAAGCTAAACCCTATTTAAAATGTAACCCTTATGCCAGGTGTTGTTGGCCCCATAGAGGGCCAGGTTCAGTTTTCTAGGGATTCTTTCTGAAAGTTTAAATAACATGGGCTCAAGCCCCCACCTAGAAACCTGGTGAACTATATATATCACCCCGGTGCCTTTGATAGGCAACATTTCCCCACTCACAAGCAAGAGAGAATTTTAGATAGGTTAGGATGTTGGTTTGCTTTGGAATCAACCACAGGCAACACGTTTAGTGTGGAAGGACACAACATGGGCATTTTCTTTGTTTTTATGTTTTGTTGGGGTTTTTTTTTTCCACTAGCGAAGAAGATGATATCTTTAACATAAGAGAGCGAAAGAGCAGGTCTCCGATTAAAGCCACAGAGGTTATACTGCTTTGGAAAAATCAGCCTGCAGTGGCTTTGCAAGAATCCCCTCCAATACAATTGTTCTTATATCGTATTTGTCTGAAAGGCATTCTTACAGATACAGTACTACCTCACAATTATTTTAGTTTTAACAGTGTGGCATATATATTTTAACTCCATTATAAAAATTGTTCTCTTAGTGGAAACAGGAAAGACATCACAAAAAGACTTAATTCTAGAGTCGATCCCATGTTCCAAAGGAAAAGAAGTTTAGTTTCAAAATGGCTTCTTTTTCAAAACCACATTTTTTCACACAAAAATTGCTGATATTGTTAAAATGATTGTTTTTTGTGAAAAACTGCCTTTTCTGATATTTGTTCAAAATATATAAAAATGAGTGCTATTAAAATTGTTCTTGCAATTTTTGTTGGTTAATGAAACATTTTGATAATAATTTCTGTAACATGTGATAATTATTTTAATAAAGATTTCCAAAAATATACTGAAACAAAACCAAGAAAAAATTCTACAAAATGAAGAATGGATCCATTTCCAACTCCTCAAAACAAAGCACTTCAAAAATTTTTGCAATACCAGTTTTTCCTAATTCTAGTGTTTTAGGAAAGAGTGGATCCCAGGGGAGATCTTTGATATCTTCTATGTTGAATTTCAGTAAATTATTAAATAATTCCAAGCTGTGGTTTAAATATCCTATTGGCAGTTGTTGGTGTTTTTAATCTTCAGGTTTAGAGATGTATCTGAAGAGAATATTAATTAGAAAGATACCAAGCAGATATAGGGGCAACAGTTTAATAATAAAGTAAGAACTCCTCCTCCTGAACTTTTGCCTATCCCTAGAATCAAACTGAAATATGAACCTGGTTTTTAGATTTGGGAAAGTTTAAGGACTTCTACTTTGTTACAAGGAGATGCAGGAGCTCATTCAGTCAGACATTATGCCTGTGTGATGCAGGATCAGACTAGAAAATAATAATGTTGCCTTCTTGCCCTAAAAAATCTGAGTCTATGGTATTTCCCTCCCATTCCTCCCTCCTATTTCCAACCTGGAGGTGAAGAGGTTTCTTTGGGGGATGCCCAGTGTCCAAGTGTAAGACGGGCAACTCACAGGTGCTGCTAGAGGCATTTTACAGCAACCACAGTTCTTTAGTTAAGACATGATAGAAAAACATTATTCCCACTCACCCACCCCCAGTGCAAAATGACTAGGAAAAAGTCACTAAAGAACAGTAGCTGGTTAACCCTAAAGGAGAATCCAGGAAGCAGATGACAGTTCTAATTCCAGATCCTTTACTGCTTCATTGGTATTTATAGTTATATGTAAGCAGAGTCTGAATGAGCTCTCCCCTGACATCTAGTGGTGAGCTGTGGAAAAAGACTTCAGAAGCTGATCTTGTTTACATGGACACACCCACCCTGCCTAGGTGCTCAGCATGATGGGATTGGTTGTCCAAATGATCACTTGTGGCTGCTGTTGGATCCCCAGTCTCCTTGTTATTGTGGAAGGAGTAATAAAGGGTTGTTATCTTTGTTGTGTGAACCGAGGGCAACAGAACTGTACCTGACATATCCCGATGGAGGGACTCACCCTCAACTGAATGGCACACACTAGGCAGGGGACATGGGTTCCAAAGCCCAATGAGTTGAGAGAAGGTGGGAATAAGTACTTGTGTTTGGTGGTGTGGTCCTTGTTTAAGGATGCTATTTGACCCTTCC
Organism: Eretmochelys imbricata; assembly: GCF_965152235.1. Lineage (NCBI taxonomy): Eukaryota > Metazoa > Chordata > Testudines > Cheloniidae > Eretmochelys > Eretmochelys imbricata. Next base: position 173,670,554 of record NC_135573.1, read on the forward strand.
TCTCTCCATGGCATAATGAAAGAGCTAATTTAGATTCAACTGAGAGTCTTGTTACATGCTGCATTGCTAAAATCACTGATACTTAGGTCTAAGTATTTTGGGACAGTGTCTTCATTGCAAGAGACTGCCCCACTAACAGCTGAAATCACTCAGAGCTGTGTTAAGCATGGGGGGGCTCTGGCTCATACTTAGTGAGTGGGCAGCTGGTGGACAGGTGTGGCAAATGGCCAGCAGGATGGCTGGCGGAGAGGCACAGCCAGTAGTGAGACTGGTGGAGAGGGCTAGAGCAGAGCCCCGTAGAGGTGTGGTATTGGCTATTGGGCCAATGAACGAGTGTCTGAGCAGTAGGGTGTGTAAGGGGCTTCCTTACCCTCCCCTGTCCACATGGGGTGGGAGGTGAACTCTGCGGATGAATCTCTGAACTCTGGGGCTGCACTGGCCAAAGGACTTCAACTGTGAGTGAGGTACAGAGAAGGGACGGGCACGTTAAAGGGACTTTTGGATTGCTGGACTTAAGAACCTGAGGGGAAAAGCACACTGCCCAACTTACTTGGGGATGGGTCTTTTGCTCACGGTTTGTGTTTATGAACCCTAGTTGTGGTGTTTTCCCAAATTAATGCTGAGTTACTTCCCTCCTTTTATTAAAAGGTTTTGCTACACTCAGACTCTGTGCTTGAGAGAGGGGAAGTATTGCCTCTTAGAGGCACCCGGGAGGTGGTGTGTAATTGTCCCAGGTCACCGGGTGGGGGCTCAAGCCGATTTTGTGTTATAGTGTTGAAAAAGAACCCCCTAGATACTGAACCTGGCCCTTATTGCTGCTGGCTCCACCTGGCAGAAGGGTTACATTTATTTGAGTATAGCTTTAGCTAAAGATGTCCAAAGTTACTTTCTGATTGGCCAGTTGGGACTATTTCATGATGTCACAGCTATACATCATCTCCTGTGGCGCACAGGTTGGATGGCACTTGAAAAATAAACTTCTTCTGCTCATTCTGTTCCATGGTGGGAACATCATTCTGTTCAAAGATGAGGAGATTGGTATTTATCCCTTGTATGTTTAACTGATATTTATTTTTTCTAAGACCTGTGGCCTGAAGCCCTAGAAATTAGGGAGCTCACTCTTGAGACCTGCCAGAGAATCGAGAAAAGAGCAGCCAGAGACGCTTGAGAACTGCATAGACCAGAGCTCCATAGGGAAGGGAGCTCTCTGCCAGCAGCTGTTGGTAAGCCAAGGAAAATGGCTGAATGGGCCAGGCCTCATCTACATTTCAGTTATGTGACAGTTTGGGGTACTTTTGTTAAAATACAGGCATAAGGGGTCAGTAACATTATATTATCCATGGGAAATATAAGCTCAAGAGGACTGCACTGAATGTGGTTGGGGTGACGGCTCACCCTGACTGAGGCAAGTCAGGCACCATTGTCCTGGCTCCCTTACCCAGGGTTAAAAAGGGTGAAAGAGAGAGAAGAGAGGAAAGAGGCACCTGCTTTTTCCTGGGAGTGCCTCTCTGGAGGTAAGGACCTTGTTAAGTGTCCTATATACCACTAATTCTTCTCCAAAGACTTGGCACAGAGGCCGCTTCAGGACAGTGGATGGCTTCAAAGCAGCAGACAGAGCTGAGCTGAGGCAGTGCAGAGACAGGTGACAGCACTGATGTGGCTTGGGCTGAAGCCCTAGAAAGCAGCAGCCTACCTGAGGGACTCTGGAGAGAACATCCCTACCCAGCAACCAAAATTAAAATCACCTCATTTGGGTGAGGTGGCCAAGCCATTAGAGCAACCCAGGCAGCATGTCCTTTAAGGGCTGGAAAATGATCTGCCAGAATTCTTGGACTACTCCAGCTCTGGACAACAAACTATGGGTGGCAAGCTGGGGAGGAAGGAAGTGGCTGGAATGAATTAGCCACTTGCAGCTGCAAGAGGAGTAGTCAGGTTGGTACTATAGTTTGACACCCTGGTGGGGAGGGAGTGTTACCTAATGACAGCTCTTGCTAGTTTATTAATTGCTGACTTTCCTAAACTTTTTCTGTTGCTTCCCTCCCTCACATTGTTCGTGCTTTTCCACTGTCATCAGAAGGGCTCTTCCAAATTCATGGCCATGAAAAATACGTCACAGACCATGAACTCTTTGTGTGTGTGTCAAGAATCCTTCCCCACTCTGAACTCTAGGGTACAGATGTGGAGACATGCGTGAAAGACCCCCTAAGCTTATTCTTACCAGCTTAGGTTAAAAACTTTCCCAAGGTACAAACTTTGCCTTGTCCTTGAACCGTATGCTGCCGCCACCAAGCGTGTTAAACAAAGAACAGGGAAAGAGCCCACTTGGAAACGTCTTTCCCCCCAAAATCCCCCCAAGCTCGACACCCCCTTTCCTGGGGAAGGCTTGATAGAAATCCTCACCAATTTGCATAGGTGAACACAGACCCAAACCCTTGGATCTTAAGAACAAAGAAAAAGCAATCAGGTTCTTAAAAGAAGACTTTTAATTGAAGAATCACCTCTGTAAAATCAGGATGGTAAATTCCTTACAGGGTAATCAGATTAAAAACATAGAGAATCCCTCTAGGCAAAACCTTAAGTTACAAAAAGACACACAAACAGGAATATACATTCCATTCAGCACAGCCTATTTTACCAGCCATTAAACAAAAGGAAATCTAACACATTTTCTAGCTTGATTACTTACTAACTAACAGAAGTTCTGAGACTGCATTCCTGATCTGTTCCCGGCAAAAGCGTCACACAAACAGACAGACCCTTTGTCCCCTCCTCCCCGCCCTCCAGCTTTGAAAGTATCTTGTCCCCTCATTGCTCATTTTGGTCAGGTGCCAGTGAGGTTATCTTAGCTTCTTAACCCTTTACAGGTGAAAGGGTTTTGCCTCTGGCCAGGAGGGATTTTATAGCACTGTATACAGAAAAGTGGTTACCCTTCCCTTTATTTTTATGACAGTGTGCTTTTACCCTATACTAGTGTTTCCCAAACTTGGGACACTGCTTGTGCAGGAAAAGCCCCTGGTGGACCCGGCCAGTTTGTTTACCTGCTGTGTCCTCAAGTTCGGCCGATCGCCGCTCCCACTGGCCGCGGTTCGCTCTGCCTGGCCAATGGGGGCTGCGGGAAGTGGCGGCCAGTACATCCCTCGGCCCGCGCCACTTCCCGCAGCCCCCATTGGCCAGGCAGAGTGAACCGCGGCCAGTGGGAGCTGCGATCGGCCGAACCTGTGGACGCGGCAGGTAAACAAACAGCTGGGCTCTCCAGGGGCTTTTCCTGCACAAGCGGCGTCCCACGTTTGGGAAACACTGCCCTATACTATACAGATTTCACAGGGGAGGCAAGCGTTTCCTTAATTTGGGGGGGGCTAACCCAAAAGGGAGTTGCAGGAGGGTCACAAGCTTATTTTAGGGGTTTCACAGTATTGCCACCCTTACTTCTGTGCTGCCTTCAGAGCTGGGCAGCCAGAGAGTGGCAGCTGCTGACTAAGAGCCCAGCTCTGCAGGCAGCAGTGCAGAAGTAAGGGTGGCAATACCATACCATGCCATGCCATCTTTCAAATTTCCCCTTTCTCCAGCTGCCCACCTCTGAAGGCAGCACTGCTGCCAGCAGCAGTACAGAAGTAGGGGTAGCAGTACCGCAACCCCCCCTACAATAACCTTGCAGGGCCCCCCCTCACAGTTTTGGGTCAGGACCCCTACAATTATAACACCTAGAAATTTCAGATTCAAATAACTGAAATCATGAAATTTACAATTTGTAAAATCCTATGACCGTGAAATTGATCAAAATAGACCTGAATTTGGTAGGGTCCTAGTTATGAGCCTGTAATTTAAGTAGATGATAGCTGTCCAGCACTATGCCCAAGGGCATACTGTGCTTGTCAATTGCTCAGCAATAGTTGGCTAACGCTGACTGATGCATAACTTGACTTTGTTACCCCTTCTTTGCTGTTCTCTTTGTGACATTTTCTTGCTGGTGGTTTTTTTTTTTTTCCATATCAAATTCCCATTCTTAAATGAGCCAGCTGAGCAGGCTTTGTTCACTTCCAGAGAAACACAATATTTCTTTTCATTCCAATCCAGAGTACAAGGGGCTGTGCACACACAGCAGTGTAGGCCTTGGTGCTTACAATGCTGCGTGTCTACTACAGCATCCTGTACACATTGTATTAAGTGAAATGTGTAGCGGTGTTGAATGATCATTATGGGATGAGCACCATATCCTTCAACTCTCTGCTAGAAATGCTTAGTTTTAATTTGGGTTTGTTTCCTCACTGTGTAATTTCAATGCCATCAAGAGTTTTCAGATATGACTATTAAAAAAAGAAGTTAAATACCACACCCCAAGACTCAAGTGTTGGAATTGCTGCTGTGCCCAGTAAGGCCAAAACCAGAACAAAAAATTATCCTGACTGATCCTTTCTACACAGCAGAGAGGAAAACTTTGCTTGACATTTGTAAAATAGACCCTGAACTAGAAAAGAAAGAAAGAGATTGGACAAACCTCATGCAGATAAATAAACCACAAAATAGACAGACATAGTGTGTTGTTTAATATCATTTTCCCCTTCTATAGAACACTTTGACCGGATGTCTCATAATAGTCCATCAGTAAAGAATCCATCATGCGATGCATCACGATTTGTGCATCTTTCAAGCTGTTGTGGGTTTGTAGAAAGTGCACTTTTTCAACTTAATGCGATTTCAAATGTGTGTATTGATTTTACACTTTTTTCATTAGAGTGAGCATTAAGTTGATTAGAAGCAGTCAAAAAAGATTTTTTGCCTGAAAATACATTATTCTGTTTACATGTTTTTTTTTTCCTTTCAGGAAATATGGACAGCACAGGCTGTAACAACCGAGTTTTCGGAATCCAGAGTTGTTCTTTATGGGCCAAATCCTAAAGGCTTTTCATCCAAGCCTTACTTGGACAAAACTCATCTTGGGACAAATAACTGCTTCCACCTCTGACTGAAGGTCTGTCTTCAGGGTTTAATTAAATCTGAGGGTTTCTGGCAGGCTCAGAGGGAGAACACACTCTCTGGCTGGTTTGACAGGCATGTAGTGATGATTTTGTCATCAAAATACCAACGAAGTGGTCCTTCGGTCCCCTCTTCTTTAACTTCCTCCTCTCAGGTTACCATGGTTTGTGGACAACCCACAGCAACTGAGGCAGGAGATGCCAGGTGATAACTCCTGGAAGTTTCATGCTGAATTTCATCCTAAATATTTATTGACGGCTTATGTCATGAGTGTAGGGGAGGCAAAGAGGAATTTGTTTGTCTGTGACATTGCATCAAGCAATTCTCAAGCAGCAGACTAGCTTCAAGTAGTAAACATCCGATTAAACCTCTTGCTGTGCAAAAACACCATATCTGTGGAGAAACAGACATGGATGAGGGCTAAAACTATTGGCTTCCACCAGTGCAGAGCAATATATAGAAGGTACAAACACTAGCTTCTCTGAGTTTAGGCAAGTGCTGCCTGCTAAGGTGTCACAATCTGTGTGTTGGACCAAAATTCTTCTTGACTGGAGAAGGCCAGTAGGAAAGACCTGGGTCCATTGACTGTGAGGATCATCAATGCCTCTTTTAGTGAGAGTAGGTTGCTGGTTTCTATAAAGGAAGCTGCTGTACAGCTATCACTCCGTGACAACAAACTGGCCAGCACTAGTCCAGTTTCTAATATTCTCTATCTGGATACTTTAGACCTCTTTGATCCTCGCCTATAGAGTGACAGCTAACTGGTTGAAGCTCAGACCAGCTAAAACTAAGTTTTGTTGTAGGGTGGGGGAAGCAAACCTAAGGTACAGAGATGACTATAATTCTTCATTGAGGATGCGTGCCTACCACACCTTACTAGAGTTTGCAATTGAGGCATATTGTTGTATCCCCAGCTACTGCTAGCAATAGTGATCACAATGCCTATATCTTGTGCCTATATCTGGCCAAATTTCTTTAGGATGCAAACCATGCTACTCTCATCTCTGCTTTTGTCACCTATAGATCAGATTACTACAATATACTCACCATGGAGCTATACCCTTAATCCTCTTAAAAACTGAAGCTGGTGCAGAAAGCTGTGAGCACATGACCCCAGTGCTCTGAGCTACTGTGAACAGGGACTGTAGCACCTGGTTTTGACCTATACAGTCCTAAATAGCCCAAGACCAATGAAGGATTAATTATCACCACCTCTCCACACAAAACCTTGCTCCAAAATCCCCCAAATGTATTCCCAACTGGAGAAAATTGGTGCAACTCCACTGACTTCAAAGGAAAGTATGTCAGTTTATACCAGCTAAAAATCTGGGTGGTGGGACACTGTCTAGTGACTCTCTACTTACCCACTTCCCAGTGGCATCAGCTAGCCCTGGATCCCTACACCATCACAGAGCAGCCAAAGAGCTACCTCAGCAATGTTGCCTCCTTTAAAAACCTAAATTCTAGATCAAATGTAAGTTTACAGCAGTAGACATCAAATCTCTTTTTGTCTGGAGCCTTTGTGAGAGTTATCATTACTTTACCTATTGTAAAATATGACCTGCAGGAATGACTTTCTATTTTGTAGCAACTATACACTGACATTGTTGCTTGCTAGTGTCAATCCACAAGATGTTATACTTCATTATAATATCTCCAAATCAAGCTCATTTCCTGAGAAGTAATGTGCATTTTTCTTCAAAAGTACTAAAATATATTTGAAACAAATTAAAATATATGACGCATACTAAAAATATCTGGAGTTTGATTTGACTCTAGACTCAGATTTAATTGGTAGCTAAATCCAGCCTTGAAACAAATATAAAGGATTTTATTTTGGCTCATGTAAACAAAGGAACAAAGGGAAATGCTTTATACTGGGTACTGAAAATGATTTCATCCCTCTGAGAGTTGTGTATGAGACTTGCATAGTCAGGAACCTGCTACAAGAGGAGTTTAGTACATTAGCATCTTGGTAAAGAACTGTATTGGTCCACAGTTCCTGTGAAACTCTGTATAATTGATCTGCTATATCAAGGACCAAATAACTGAAGTCATATGTGACAAGAATTGGTTCTCTATTTTATATTGCAGCTGTAAGAACAGAACTGAACTGAACTTGCATGCATAACTGTCCTTCACTCACCCAAACTCTCCCATTAAAGATACAAATACTGGTTCCTCTGGTCCTATGAATCTCTTCTGCTCAGGCAGAAGGCTCAAATGAAGGTAAAGCTGCTTATGTGCTAGTTTAAATGAGGTTGGTTTCAAGATCACACACGTATGGGACATAAGTACATATTACTTACAAAGAAAACCTATGTTATTAGCAGATTATTTAGGTTGCAAATTCCAGCACTCAAAAGTTAAGAAATGCCAGATTTACAGTTTCCTGTGCAAACTTATTTCTGCCCCCTTTTGTGTCCATTCTGTGCATTGAATGAGGGAGGGGCCCCAGGGAAAAGTAGTATGTGATCATGTAATTAAATTATCTTTTATAATGCAGCCACTCTCCCTGCCACCATAGTGGTTGGCATATGTATAGCCCAAAGCATCCATGAAGTCTGCGTCAAATGAACAACTTGTTCTCTTTCCATCTGTATCAGGATGGTCCGATGACCAGCTTGCCTAGTGGTCAGGCCATGATCCTACAGTTTCTGCCAGTCTAGCCATCCCAGAGGGGGCCCCTGACTGTGGCCTCAATTACTCCTGTGTGCTCCAGTTGTTCCCACCCACAGGTTCTGTCCCTATCAAAGAGCAAGGGGTGCAGGGGGAAGAGAAGGGGACGCAGGCTTACCCACTGCAGCAGCTCTCAACTCAGGACCTGAGGAGTTTGTCAAAACATCCAGCCCAGTTACTGAGCTACCCCAAATTAGGCTTTTCCCTGGGTCACCTCCTACCAGTCTAGAGCTCTTCAATCTTGGGCATAATCACTGGCTTACAAGACTCTCCCTGGTCTCTTAACGTCCAGTTCAAGCAATCTCTTTCAGGGCTTTTGGCTCCCAAAGAGGGTGGAATCCAAACCCTTGCTGCTACAGTAGCCTTCACAAAGCTGTAGCCTCCTCTGACAGTTCTCAGCATCAGGCTCACCTCCTGATGCCAGCACCAGCTTCCCTCTTTCCCTGGGCTACCAGTGTGGTTTTATACTGTTCTGCCAATGGGAACATGCCCAGCACCATGCCACTGGTCTGCTGGGTGACATTAGGACTTCTCGAGCCAAGTATTTCTCTAGTCCCAGCCCTGAGTCAGTGTAGGACCTGTAAACCCAATTATGCCACCAAAAAAACTTTGTATAGCTCCCCCTCTTTGGTTGGAAACGTAGACACTGAGAGAAGTGTGCAAACCAGCCAGGATGGCAGAAACACTAATTGCTCTTATAGGGCTTATGCATAGATGAGCAAACTGTAATCATTGTAGTTAAACTAATACACAAGATATTCATAGAAGATAAAGAAGCAAGGGGGAAAGCTTGGCAGTTAAGATAGGTCTACAATAGGGTGGCCAGGTAGCTCATGTATTAGATTAGGACTCTAGAGACCTAGGTTCTGTTCTTGGCTCTGCCACTGGTCTGCTGGGTCTGCTGGGTGACATTGGGCAAGTCACTTCACTTCTGTGCCTCAGTTTTCCCACCTGTAAAATGATACTTGCCTCCTTTACAAAATGCTATGAAATGTATGGATGAAAAGCTTTACCTAAGAGATAGGTAGTATGAGTAGATCCCCAGCATTGAGACAAACAAACATGCAGAAAACATAGACAGGCCAATCATTATGCACACATTTGCACAACAAGGAGGAAAGTAGAACAGGGCAGAATATAGGAATTGATTCATCAAACAAAGAAATAGAGCTGCTTATAAGCATCTCTTGGGTAAAAGTATAATTAAAAATGCACTGTGTGTATGTAGCCATTTGATGATAGAAGCATAAAGCAGCTTCTTATCCTTGAACCCAAAACTATATAGCATTACATCATGAAATCTTTTAATATTCCTGATTCACAAGACTGACTTTCTTGGTTTTAAGACTGACAAACTCCTTTATGGTGTTCTATTATTTCTCTGTCCATCTCTGAAAAATGCCTTTGATAGGTGCTATTTTCTTACTACAAAAACAATAATCCTCAACTTTTTTCATTATGTTTGCAAAGGTTACAACCCCTTCCTCTTATCAATGTGGCCTGCATTGTATAAATCCAGTATTTCTGAAGTCACCACTGTCAAAAGCTCATGCCTCTTGTAATGGTCCTGGAAAATTTCTCTCAGCGAAATCTGTAAAGTATTTAGAAGAAGAAGAAGAAGAGCTGGCCCTGAGATTTGGAGAGATATAGCACAGCTGTAGAGTTTTAGTTATAGATATGTTTGGATCTTGGGACTCTGAGCCAAGGCGAGACTCAGTCAAGCAAACAATAGAAGAAAAGGACTAAGGGTAACTAGACTGAGTGATTGCTTTAAAATGCTAACAAAAGGCTAAGATAGTCTTTTGAAACTTCACAGTAGTAGCTGAAGACACCAGAATAAGCAATACCCAATAGAAAATAGATAGATGATCACTGTGAATTGTAGGACTGGGCTGCCGTTCAAAAGAAGAACAACAATCGTATCTTCCCCACCAAAAGTACTTCACCTCAGGGTAGTACAAACAAGTTTGCAATTATAAAAGGAAAAAAAACACTCTTCTGAGAATGGTCTCTGAGTTTCCACAAAACGCACACACACGACATACCACACAACCTCTATATCATGTTTTTACCTTTCAAAGGATGATTGCTGAGCCTCTGGAGCCTGGTGGAATGTGCTGTCTCAGTCAACCTATTTTTTTCCAGTTTGATTTATAAATTTTATAGTTGTAGTTTCTGACCCTGGAGGAGTAGATCTAGATGGAAATTAATCATTAAGTTGAAGGATATGACGGATTTTTCTCAACATCTATTAAAAAACATTATGAGCACTTATTTGCCTGCTCTTCCATAAGCTCTCAGTATTGATTCTATTTACCTTTCCGCATCTAATTACTTTGCATAATGATATGTTTATATTACTGGCAATCTCCTCTTTTAGAGTGCAATTATGCATACAGCGTCTATACACATCTGATAAAAACTCCATGGGATAATATCCTTATTACCATAACTAAAACTTTGGGTGGAAAAAAGCTTCCTAAAGTGCTAAAAACACAGCAGGTTTCAAGCAGTAATAGTCATGTTTCTTACAGTTTGGCAATTCAGTTTGAATGTGCATTTTAAAAAAATGGAAGATGAAGTCAATGGGAGACTAGAGGTCACTCTGGAAATCTTGCAAGAACAGGCTTTCTAATGAGATTTCCATGATTTCCTAGTTCCAACCGAACTGTAGATATTGTAAGACCAACAGTTCTTGTGCAATTCTAGTAAGTCTATTTGCGGGGAGGGGGAGAAGAAAAGTGAAGATGCAGATGAAAATGTGGGAGAGAAAGGAAGTTAAACTCATCTTAAGATCAGTAAAGGGGAAGATTCAAAATAGTTATATTTATCTCAACCAGTTCACCTGTCTCAGAGTTTTAACTTTTTAGATAACTGAGGAAATTTATTTTGTGGTCCACAAATCATTTTGAAAATGATAACGGTTTGTGACATAAAAGGAAATGAGCATATTCTTCTCTTTCTCATTTTACTCTGTCCTGGAATTTGGCTACTCATTCGTGCTGGGGTTTTTTCCACCACAGATTTTCTCTGCCTCTTCTTTCATGCATTTTTTATTTGCTTTCAGCAAATTGTCTGCAGTTTTAAAGGCATAGAAACAGTGCCCTGTCTGTAACTGACAATGTAATTCTCCATTGAGGCTGCTGCCAGCTGCATATGCTAATACCACAATGATGTAGATGCCAATGCAAACTCTTTGAGGCTGGGGCCAATCTAATATTTTGGCCAACAGGCTAATCACTTACCACCTCTGTGATGAGCCTAGTGTCTTTTTTACCCCAAGGCACAGGAATTCATCATCAGATCTCTCTTAGGCCAGTTCACCAGGTGGCTGACATGAATTGCCATTGCAAAGTTAACAATTTGCTAATTCCTTTGGATGGAGGTGATAGGAAGGATGTACTCCAAATGCCATGCCTGATTGTACCAGGAGTCATTTGTCTTTTACAGATTTTTTTAAAAGGGAGAAAGAAATAAGAGAGAGAGAAAATTGTTTGCTTAGGAGTCTGGAACCCCATTTTGTGACTACTTTGTCTCCTCTCTTGTTTCTTGGTATGCATATGATACACAACTGAACATATTACTATTTAGAGTGTGAATTTTGCTCAACATGACAAAAAGGATTTTTTTAATCTCAAAAAGGATTCCTTAGACTACTGTGATTAGGAGGATTTTGCTTCTGGCCTCTGGAAACGCCCGCTTATGTCACTGGAGAGAAGACTGATCCAATGAAAAATATTAAGAATAAATTGTGTCTTAAAGATGGGTGGAAAAGAGTTTTCCCATTCCGTGAGAATTTTCAAGATTTTGAAAACTCATTATAGAATGGTACACACATTTATATTCAGCATACTTACTTGAATATCCCTTCTTTATTTAGCGTGAAGTAGAATCTGTACTGAACCATTCATGAACACGTTATTGTTCTAGGTCTATTCAAGGGAATGGTAGAGTACATTTAACTCACACTGGGAGTTCTAGTCTCAGTGAGAGGTATGTAATGAATGAGTTTGATTTCAGTTCATTTTCTAGGGGACAAAAATTTTCCATACAGTTAATTGAAACTAATGGTTTACTCAGGAAACACCTGGGGCATATGTGGTAAACAGACTAAACTTCTGCCTCTTACTTATAAAGAGAGTTAGTTTTAAGAGGTATAGCACTCAATGTTAATCAGGAGAAATGCACTTGATTTAAATGGCATTAAACTGGCTTGAGAGAAAAATTGTGGTCATTGGAGGGTGAGCATAGAGTAACTTACAGAATACAATTGTCCAGCTATGACTGGAGATAAAGAAACTTGTTTTCATTCCTGATAGCCCCTTAACTGTCACATGCATAAGAACATAAGAACGGCCATACTGGGTCAGATCAATGGTCCATCTAGCCCAGTATCCTGTCTTCCAAAAGTGGCCAATGCCAGATGCTCCCAAGATAATTAACAGAACAGGCCAATCATTAAGTGATCCATCCCCTGCCATCCAATCCCAGCATTTGGCTGTGAGAGGCTTAGGGACATCCAGAGCATGGGGTTGCACTCACGTTTGGTTACCACTTTAAACATTTAAACAAAAATGAGTTGGCATATTGTATGGAGAGTGAACAACAGAAGTCACAACCCAGTTTTAACACACATTTAACTAGGGAGTTCGAGTTCTCCAGTACTGAGATGGAAGGTTACCATCTCTACTCTGGTATCTGGAATGCTCAGATTAGAGAATATGGCTGTAATATTCCATTGATGGACATCAAAAAGAGCTCACATCTCTCAGTGAATTGTTTTAAATGCCTACTACCATACATTTATTCAGAGGACATATGGCCACTTCAGTTCTGCCAAGGTCATTCTACCATGCAATATTCAGCTTGCATGAAGTCAAAACAATTATTTCTGCAGATACAGAGATATATGCAAATACAGTAGCACAAATCCATTTTATAACCTACTTAGTGACATTTAATTGACTACAAAAATTAGATTTGTACTTGCTCAAAGGCTAAGGTTTATTGTAGTGTCTCAGTGTCTGACAATAGATAAATGTATCCACACATCTGTTGTATCTTTTTCTTGTTCAGTTCATATCCTTATAATTAAGTTATTGTCTTGTCCTCAATGAAATGAGTAAAACTAAAGGTGAATTACTTTAAATACAAGAGTTTAAAAGTATATAAGTTACATTACATGAAATATTTGACTAACTGCCATTTTCAAGTTAAAATGTATAAATATACAACCTTGTCAAAATCTTAAGACTTATCCCTTAAGAACAACAGCAATAGGACAACTCTTCAGAAATTATTGTGCTTGAAAATAAGTCCAAGAACTTAAGGAGAAAATAATGGCATTTTTTGTCATTCTGCTTTAACAAGAGCCTCCTTGATGATCTGCCATCATGCTTTGTCAGTCCTTGCCCTTCTAAGCCAAAATAAATATTCAGACCACTTTTATTTCTCTCACACAGATAATGGGGCTTTGACTCTATCTAGGTGGTCCCAACACAAATACATTTTGTTTCCCAGAAGTATAATGTATCCTGCTATTTTTGTATGCATAGTACTTTTGTCTGAATATTTAGTGTGGTTGCATGTACTACAAGTTTGGTTAAAACAGAGAATTCTATTAGCTCAAGTAATGTCCACTTATGCTTGAAGATGCAAAGGTCCCAGGTTCAATCCTTACTGCTGATGACCATCCAGGGACATTATATTACATATATCCTGTCAATATCAATAAGAAATGATGTTATAAACTCCTTTTTTTTCTGAATGGGTGGAAGAAAGCCAAAATACTTGTGCTTAGTACCACAATGTATAAAATGCCTTACAAAGCAAAATCAATGGTCTGTCTTTGGTGCCACAGAGCAGTGGCAAAGTATTATCTTACATAATTCATGGCTTAAATGTTAGGAACAGAAGATTTCATATAAAAACACTGGGCCTATCCCAACTGTATGCTTTGCAGGTATGGAGCTCTCCAGAGCAATATGGCCTGCCTTGATCCTATGCTTATTCAGCACTAAGTGAATCCTGAATGGGGGGCAACTACAGAGGAATAACAAGGCCATAGAGAGTTCTGCCCTTCCCTAAGGTCCTGCATACATGGGCAATAAAGTAGATTTTTCAGTAAATTAACCTAGACTAGGCTACAATATGACCCTTTCAGACTATCTTAAAGATGTTGAACTGTGTCTTACATGGTTGTTAATGGGGATTTTTCAATCAAGTTAGCTCCATTGACTGAAAACACTTTTTTTTTGCCCATGAAAACGTACATTAAGAGACAGAGTTCAAAACTCTGAGGAGCTTGAGACTTGAAGATTGCTTTGTGGCCAATCGTTAGGCCTCACTTGTCTTGCTATTAATTAGTGTTGCTCACTATTATAACTTCCATGATCACTTAGTTTTATGTTATACACATCTAAACTTTTTGGTGTTGTGACTGTCTTTTCATATGTTTGTACCACATCCAATACAGTGAGGTTCCAATCTTGAATATGAATAATAAACAATAATTTCTACAGATGTCAAACCACCACTATGCATATGCTCCCTTGGGCAAGTATATGATTCATAGCTTATAAGGCTAGAAGGAACCATTATGATAAGCTAGTCTGACCTCCTGCATGACACACATAGATCTGGCAGTTGATGGAATGAGCACAGTTGTTATCGTTGGTAGACTTTTGTGATAATATTTACCTTCTGCTTATGCATTTGTTGTGGCAAGAGAAAGATTACGTCTACCACAGATAGGTCCTATGTGCAGACGTTGAAGGTTCCATTTGTGAAACCTATGGCATCATATAGTGATACATAGAATTCCTAAACATTATGTTTTGGGGTCATCAAGTATGTGTAATCTATACTGTGCTTTGAACCACTCAGACTTGTCTTTAAGGAGCAATTGGTCTTTGAGGCATTGGCTTGTGATTTTCTTGATCTTAATTGTTGATTTATGCAAAACCTCTAAGATACTAATGACATTTGGACATCAAGTAATTAAAATATATTATAAGTCACATGAATATAATATAGCAACAATATATCCAGATACCTTGGAAGATGGTTTTCATATGAATGTAAAACCAGTATCACTATTCTTTATTTTTTGTTAATTCAAGCATGAATGAAACAAATACTAACTCAAATATCAATTGACACATTCTTCTGAAAGCTTGTGCATAATTTATTGTGGTTGGGATTTAAAAAAACCCCAAACTCATCATCTTAACTCTGTTCCCACTGAAGTCAACCATTGACTTCAATGGGAGTAGTTAGATCAACACTGAGTGTCTTTTACAATGCTTATTTAGAAAACAACTTCAGAGCCAAATCATGGAGGCATCCCCTACTCAGTTTTTATTAAGTTCATATCAGACATATTTCCATTAATATTCAACAGGATTTCCACCCCCTCCCCAATCCCAAGTAAGAATTGAGTAAAAAAAGTAAAAGAAAGAGTAGGCACATTAGTATTGGCCCTGATAGAGGTGATAGTGACATCCAAAGTAGACGTATAATTAGGTCTATTGTATTATCTGCTACAGGAACGGTACTGTACAGTATTATTATTAGATACAATTCAATTCTTACTCAAGCACAGCTTCCATTGACTTCAAAAGGAGCTTTGCTGGAGGAGTGAGTGAGTCATATGTAAGTAAGGACTTAAGTATTTAGCTAATTATTACTTTAAAAATATCAATAGGACTATATATTTACACAACCCTTCCCAAACTCTGAGGCGCTAATGATTAAGGACTATGCAAACTCTGAACAAAAACCGACTTGGTACATGGATGAGAAACAAGGTGCTCAGATCCTACAGTGATTAGAGCCCTATAAATACCTAAACAAGTCTTCCTTGCCCTGAATGTGGAATTATATACACTAAGTGCTGCAATACAAGAACATTATGATGCTACAACAAGCAATTTTTTTTTACATTTCCAAATAAGTTATTCAGAATGGAAAGCAGTATGTAGGTTATCCTCACCTTACTGTACAAACTTCCATTTATTTTTAAATCAAGTGTTAAGGTGTCATGCCATTATCAGGGAAACTGATCTTGGAAGGCATAAGAAGAATATAAATTTAAAGGATATTAGACAAGGTGGGTTAAGTAATATCTTTTATTGGACCAACTTCTGTTGGTGAGAGGGACACGCTTTAAACCTACAAAGAATTCTTCCTTGTCTCTCGCACCAACAGAAGTTGGTCCAATAAAAGATATTCCCTCACCAATCTTGCCCTTTGATATCCTGGGACCAACATGGCTACAACAACACTGCATATAATAATTTCAAGCATAGTCATTTTAACCTCATTTTAGTGAAAATATTAGAGAACAACGTACTGAATGTTACAAAAATTGATTGGGTGACATCAACTTACTGTCCAGAGATTACAGACAGGAAAACACACATTAAATCAAAGGGGAAATTTACTTTTTACACAAAACTGATTTCCTTAACTATTGCATAACTACAGTATTTAAATGGATTTAGAATTACTACCAATATTTCAGTTGTTCCAAACTCTTGGGGTATAGTATATAGAGAGAGTGGCAGAACAAGTTAAAACAAAGAGACCAATAACTGTAACTTCACTGAAGTCTGTGCAAAGGCATCAGGGATGCATTTGGCCTCCCCAAGATCAAATGGGAAAGGATTTGTGCAGCAGTCAATCGTCAATATTTCATCTTGAATGACATCTTAATGATGCAAAAATATGGGTAAGAGAGAACATCTGAGTAATAACATTGACACATTTCAACAACCGACTTTAATTCCCCCCCCCCAGCTGTCCTAAAGATGAGGATATAAATTTATACTGTAGGAAAATATATCTTCTTAAAAAGAATACTCAACATATTTTCCAACATAATTTCCAGTAGGAATGCTAAAATGTATTTCAGTAGAAAACTCTACCCTGGGGAAGAGAAAAAAAAGTCAAAGCTGCCAACCATCTGCTTGAAGCAACTTTCCCTGCATTTTAAAACAGAGAACATAGATTTTTACCTCTTACCAGAGTTATTTAGTTATCCTGGAAAAAACCCTATAAGGCCAAATGGTGGCCCTTCCAGTACTGATGTGCTTGGTGGAGGAAAAGGGTGTGGAAAGCTCTTTCCCTGGCCCCAGCACAATAGCGGCTGCAGAGCTCAGGAGCAGTTAGTACAGTCCCTAGATGTGGTGTGTTTGGGAGGGTTTTGCTAGGAGAACTTCCGCTGATACCCGTTTCACAGATATAACTAGATATCTCTGTGTTTTTCCCTGCCTCTTCCCTTCCCTTCAATAAAAGGAGGCATTGTTTCAAAGTACCTGTGGCCCTAAGGTGTGCCTTATACAGGAAAGCTCTTAAATACATGCTTAACTTCATGCATGTATTTGAGTGCAATGTTAAGCATGTGCTTCTGAATTGGAGCATTATGTTTTCAGGCCCCACTGCTCGTGCTGTGAATCTTTTCTCATCCTCAGTATGGTTCTGCCTCTGCAGATGGCTGAAAGCCCTGTGGTCCAAATCCAACTGCCATTAAAGGCAGTGGAAAGATTGCTATTGGCTACAATGGTAATAGGATCAGTTCTGAAGTACCGTTAGTTCTTTAAGTAGTTTTGTTGTTGTTTGTTTGGGTAACTAAACTTAAATTGAGAGAAAATGGAAATGATCTTTACTTAAATGTTTCTCCTCCCTATAAAAAAAATTGTCCAAACATGTAAAATGGAAGCAGATGTGTTTTTATTAGAACTGTAAAGTATGTTATCCAATTAGTAAGAGTGGAAAAACAGAGCAACATACCAAATCTTATTTTAGGTATGGTGATTGTTGTTGGTTTGGGATTGTCATAGACTGATAGATTGAAAGGCCAGAAGGGACCACTGTGATCATCTAAGTTTCACTTCACAGGCCGTAGAACTTCCCCCAAATAATTTGTAGAACTTATCTCTTTTTTTAAAAAAAATCCAACTTTGATTTAAAAGTTGTCTGTGATAGAGAATCCACCACAACCCTTGGTAAATTGTTCCAGTGCTCAATTACTCACTGTTAAAAATTTACACTTTATTTCCAGTCTGAATTTGTCTAGCTTCACCTTCCAGCCATTGGATGGTGTTATGCCTTTCTTTGCTACAATGAAGAGTCCATAATTAACTATTTGTTTTGTTACTTTGTGTTTTTGTATTATGTTTTCTTGAGGCTATTTTCTTTTTCAGTTATACCAGAGGTGATCTGTAAGTGCAAACATCATTTTAGGCAGGCTCCTTAAAAGCAATTAACATAGAATACAACATATTTTTTATTGTGCAGCTGAACAAGGAAAATAAGGAAAATCCTGTAAAATTTTTAACAAGTGAAAATCATGTCATATGGAAAAATAGATAGATTTTACAGAAGGACAAGATTGTGAAGGTTAGGCTGGTCCTCTGAGAAAAGTGATATAAGAACAAAGAAGCTGTTGGAAAAGTTAACTTCATTTGACATACAGCGAGAAGGCCATACCCTCAGCTACGGTAAAATTGGCACTGAAATAGATGGGAACTTATGTCACCTTACAAGCAGCTGAAAATCTCAATAAGAGCCAGATCCTCCTCTCATTTTACCCCAGTGTAAATCAGGAGAAACCCCATTGAAGCGAATGGGTTTACACCAGCATAAAACTCGCATAATGGGAGAATTAAGTCAACAAGCTTATAGGCTGTGATCCTGCAGGCATTGAAGCATCTGACCAGTTGTATGTACTTGAGTACATTCGCTTCAATAGGACTACACATGAGTAAAGTTAAGCAAATGCATGTTTTGAAAATCAGGCCCTAAAAATTAGCATCCCCAAATGATCTAAAGAAAGAATTTATGAAGTAAGCAGCTGACCTATACTTAAAGAGCACCTGAGCCCAAATCCACTAAAAATGGCTGACAGTAAATCTGTAGTTCATTTTTAACACAACTAAGAAATGCACTGCCAATCCAGATCACTTTTGGAGAAGCTTTTACAGGACCCATTTGTGTACAAGTTACATTCATAAGAAACAGAAAGGTAGATGCGAGCACAAGCAGATCTTATACTGAAAAAGGCTGTGGATGTAGTGGTAATTCGTAAGACTGCGGAGAAACAGACAAATGAGTTCAATATATTCCAAGTTCGCAGGGCTCTGCTACTCTCACTGTTACACCACTCAGTTCCATTCACAGAGATGTTCTCACTCTGGTAAACCACATCACTTGGGTAATATATAAAAAAGAAAAGTGTCACAAACGCCAGGACACTGGGAACATTACCTCAGGATCCAAAACTGTAACTGGACCTGTTAATAACATATGGAAAATCCAGAGATTACGCCACTGAAAATATTCATTTAACTTTATATCACAAACAGAGATGATCAGGTGGCAAAGCTTTTGCTCTAGCTGTTTTGTGGCTATCAGTGAGTACAATTCTGTCCACTAGTGTAATGCTGTACGTTTAACTGTACTTGGTTAATAAATCTAACAGAATAAGTTTCAGTTGGAAAATGCTGTTTTGATTAAATAAGTGTTTATTGAGAATGTATTGATTACATTGAAATGTGACTAAAAATTATCAACTTGCTTAATTTCAATGAGATGAAAGCACTTCACTGCAAATTAACCACTTTGCCTTATACATTATAATGTATACCAAAAATTGAAACAAATTGGAAACGAAACTCTTCAATATGGGAGTTTGATATTTCTCCAACAAGCATTTTTTGGAAATTTTTAATCTGGCTTTTTATTCTGATTTGGGATGACAGGAAAATTCAGATTATTGGAATTTCCTGTTCTAACTTTCGACAAGTGTAACTTAATGGTGATTTGAGAAAGTGATGAAGGTACCAGAATTCAGAGGCTGTCTTTAAGGTAAGAATTTTAGAGAAGTATGGAATACTATTTTAAGAGCCCAAGTGATATTTTATGAAACTGAGTAGTTTGGATTCATTGTACATTTCAAAGTATTCCACCCAAAGCCACAAACTATGAAAACTATAATAAAAGCCCTTGTGCTAAAATATGTGAAAAAGCTTGAGAGTAGAGCTGGCAGGAATTTTATGGATGAAATTTTTTCTGTCAGAAAATGCCCATTCCTTTCTGAAACTTTTAGCGGGCAAGGGTCCATTTTTTAATGAATTTCCCATTTTAATTCTTTTAAAAGTTTTATAAAATTTGTCAAAACATTCCTTTTTGACATTTTCAAAATGAAAAGCTGTGATTGTTTTGAAAAAACTTTGTTTTAAAATTTCTTATCGTAAAACTTAAAATAATTTTAAAAGATTAAAATCAAAATGTTTGCATTGACCTCAAACTTTTTTTAGATTTTGGTTCATGAGAATTTGAGATTTTAATTTTTATCCAAATTTGGTACAGGATTTTTTCTTCCTGAATCTTGATGCTTCCCACAAGTTGGGAAAATTGTTTCCTGCCCAGATTTACTTCAGGTATTCCATGCACTTGTTAATTATTAAAAAAAAAAAAAATTGCCTAAAACATTTCCAGTGATAAATCCCTTAAAGAAAGAAAGGCAAAAAAAAAAAAAAAGAGTTTCATGGCAGTGGGCACCACTAAGCCCTTTTCAGAATATGAAGCTAGCGTCATAATTCACCAAGTCTTCAGTGAATACTAAAATTTAATAAACCAGCACTTCTTGCTGTCAGCTTTTCTCTTTTCAGAGAGGAACATTTCTCTCTCATACTAACGAGTTTCAGGACTACCCCACTGATTATGCAACAAAATGCTTAACATCAGCCAACCAAAGTTATACACAGAGGTGTTAATATGTATTTACAGAGTTCAGAAGTATCAAGTGTATTTCTATGTACAATAATCACAATCATCTTACTCTGATCCTTGAAGAAAAGAAAATCCAATTTTCAGTGTATTGAAACTTCTGAGGTGGACAACTGCGTTGATGGCCGATCAGTCTCCTTCCTTGCATTAATCCCGTCAAATGGAGTCTATCTATACGGAATCAAATTTTGCTCTTCAGCACAAAATGATAACACTGATAGATTTGTTTAGGTTGTCAAAAGGATTTTTAATTCAGAATGTTGTCCCAACTCAACCAGCTACCACTGTAGCCAAGCAAATCTACCAGCACATGCAAATAAGTTATCTAAAGGTTTTTCATGTCATGATAAATGGATGGGACTTTATTTTTACAAATAGCCTAAACTTTCAGTAGAGGAAGATAACTATCAGCAGAGAATAAGAGTAATTCTTACAGAAAAGCATGGTCAGGTTTTAAGCAAACTTCAGGAAAATTAGAACCAGTTGAATACTACAAAACTGTCCATATACATTCGTTTGAATTCCAAACTGCTGATTGGATGATTTGATAGTCTCCACTGGGATTCACTCTGAAACATCTGAAAGGGTTATGGTATGCCAACAAAATAATGAATATGCTTTAAACAAAGGTGCCGCTTGCACAGTTTAAATTAAACACACACTGGAATGTATGGTTCAAGACAGACACTGGTGTCAAACGAGGTTGTAGTCTCGATCTCTACTGTTTGGCATTGCTGTGGTCTTCATTATGAGAAAAAGTGTAGATGGATACAACACAGACAGTGCATGACTCAATAACAGCACACTAAAAGATCGAGATGTTGCTAATGACATAGCTCTTCTACGTGACAGCTCAACCAACATTCAAGACCAAAAGACTGTCCTGCACTGCAGTCAAAGATGGAGTTAATAATCAGTTATTTGAAACCATGTCTAATGAGAACCCCACTAGCTTCCAGCTGAGGCATTATTACTTTAGAAGGCAAAGGAATACAAGAAACTAGTCAGTCAGTTTACATTCTTTGGCAGTAATATGCAGGCAAATGGGTATACCCAGAAGAAAGTCATGTCACAAATTAGCAAGGTAACATCTGTATTTACCAGTTTAAACGAGATTTAGTCACTAAAAATCTACAACTTGAAGACCAAACTATGAATCTTCAACTCACATGCTATTTCCATCTTAGCATACAACTGTGATGGCCGGACATCTATCAGAGGTATAGAAAGACATCTCAATTCCTTTGAAAGCAAAATGCCTTAGAAAAATACTAGGTATTAAATGGAATAAATTTATAACAAATGCCAGGATTTGTCAGAGCTCAACAACCCCTTATATCTAAAAATTATCCCAGGAAAGAAGACGGAAATATCTGAGACATGTTAAAAATAAAGCCAGAGTGCCTGCCATGGCAGCCATGTCATTGAGGAGCTGGCAGAACATGTAAAAGGGTTCAACTGAAAAAAAAAATCCTTCCATCCCACAGTACTCAGAGAGGAAAAACTTACAGGCTTTAACAACCAAGAGCACATGCAAACAGTACACCAGGATAGGCAGAGAAGTTGGAACTTTGTCTATGCGCTAAGTGACATTCGATGGCATGGGAGAGATTCAGACTGGATGCTCGATTCTCTCTTGTATGTATGTATCCTTTATAACTTTCAAGCATGTTTTATTTGAATAAATGTCTTCAGAGCATTGATTCTTTATATGAATAACCATTCATGTGCCAACAAGGGTATGGTCACAGCAGCATTATGGGCAGCCAGACCTAGTGGTCAGAGCCAGAGTCCATAGTCACGAGACAGGAGTCAAGAGTCAGCTGGGTCAGGATACTGGGAGATCAGAAGCAGGAGACAAATGTGAGATTGGAACCACAAGTCAGTAACCAAAATCAGGCCAGGCCAGGATACTGGGGATCAGAGGCAGGAGACAAACTGGAGGTCAGGAACCACAAGTCAGATGCCAGGAAGTCAAGCTCAGGGAGTGGGAGTGGGAAGCGCAAGGCACACAGTCCAAAGCAGGGTGGACCCCAGCTGTTCAGACAGCTTCCTGTTCCAGCTGCTGGCTTAAGTAGGGCCAGCAGGCCAATGGGCTGCTCTGGGACTCCACCAATAGGACCGCAGGGGCAGAGCCTCAAACTGGAGCTGGGCTTCATGGATCCTAGGTAAGCAATTGTCATCAGGCTGCCAGGTGGAGGGTTAGAGCGTGCCCACTCCTGTGGACCCTGGTTTGAGGCCCATGGGTCATGACAGGTATTCATGTGCAAACAAGGGCATTCATTACTCATTACCTTTCATTTGCCATTTAATGGTCATTAGTCATGTGTAAAATGTTTCAGCCATTCAGGAAGCAGAAACAATACCATGTGTGTCTGGGGACTGTTTGAGCCTTTGTTCCCTGGATCATCTTTGATCATCTTTGATTAGCCTCAATCAGCCTTGTGATCACCCTGTGTGATTTACAAGTGGGTAGGGCTGACCAAGGAGAGAAGGCCTTAAAAGCGAGAGGCTAAGTGACCAAGGGGAGCTAGCGAACAGGGGAGTTTGAGAGAGCGTTTGTGGGAGGGAGAGATAATATAATTGCTATGGTTAGGAAGGGCCGCATCGCCAGTGCCGATGTTGCTCCTGTCTCCTCCACCTGCACCTTTATCCAGACACACAGCCTAACCATGGATGCCTCTACCCAGATCCTGGTGTGGATTTGTAGAGACTGTGGCCTGCATTTTCCACTCTCAGAAAGCCAGGCCGGGGGTACCATCCAGTGCGAAAGGTGCCTGCTGATGGAATCTCTCAGGAAGCAGATGGGAGAACTGCAGGAGGAGGTGACTAGGTTGAGGAGCATCCGTGCCCATGAGGAATTCCTCGAGAGTATTCATATGGAGACATCCAAGGCTGAGGAAGCTATCCAGCTACAGAAGACTGCTGTCACACCACCGAGGGAGGAGGATATGGCTCTGTCACAGGGAGGACACTGGCAGCTGGTTACTTCTGGCAGCAGACAGTGATCCACCCCTATTCCCAACCCACCCACCATGGTGATGGAAAACCAATATGATGCCCTGCCAGCGAGTGATGAGGAATCACCCCCAAAAGAAAAGGAGGAGAAGCCATGCATCCCCAAGTCTGGGATAATCACAGCCACCACTCCCAGGAGGAAACATAGAGTAGTGGTGGTTGGTGACTCTATTCTGAGGGGGGCGGAGGCACCCACCTGTTGCCCTGACATGGCACCCTGGGAGGTATGCTGCCTGCCATGGGCCCGTATCCGAGATGTTAACAGAGAAATTGTTGAGGATCATACGGCCCTCTGACTACTACCCATGCTACTCATCCATATGGGCACTAATGATACTGTGAGGTATGACCCTCAGCAGATCAGAAGCGACTACAGGGGTCTGGAAAAACAGGTGAAGGAGTTTGGAGGGCAGATGGTGTTCTCTTTGATCCTTCCAGTCAAGGGTAGGGGCCCAGGCAGAGACAGATACATCCTGGAGGTGAATGCCTGGCTGCAAAGATTTTGTTGCCAGGAGGGCTTCAGCTTCCTTGACCATGGGATTCTGTTCCAGGAAGAAGAACTGCTAAGCAGAGATGGGGTCCACCTATCAAGGAAGGGGAAGAGCATATCTGGACACTGACTGGCTAACCTAGTGAGGAGGGCTTTAAACTAGGTTTGAAGAGGGCAGGTGACCAAAGCCCACAGGTAAGTCAAGAACATGGAGACCGGGGAGAAGGTTTGAAATTTGCGGGGAGTATGGGCTGTTATAGCAGGGATAAAGGAGAGACAAGACAGAACTGGTGGGGGGAATCAAATCAGTATCTTAGATGTCTGCATATTAGTGCAAGAAGTATGGGGAATAAGCAGAAAGAACTCAAAATGCTAGTAAATAAACACAACTATGACATAGTTGGCATCACAGAGACTTGGTGGGATAATACCCATGAATATTGGTTTAGGAGGGTATAGCTTGCTTAGGAAGGATAGGCAGGGAAAAAATGGAGGAGGTGTTGCCTTGTGTATTAAAAAAGTATATACTTGGACTGAGGTTGAGATGAAAATAGGAGACAGACTTGTTGAAAGTCTCTGGGTAAGGATAAAGGGGGTAAAAAACAAGGGTGATGTCATGATAGGGGGTCTACTACAGACCACCTAACCAGGAAGAAGAGGTGGATGAGGCTTTTTTTAAACAACTAAGAAAATCATCCAAAGCACAGGACTTGATGGTGATGGGGGACTTCAACTACCCAGACATCTGTTGGGAAAATAACACAGCAGGGCACAGATTATCCAATACATTCTTGGTATGTATTGGAGACAATTTTTTATTTCAGAAGGTGGAGACAGCTATGAGGGGAAAGGCTGTTCTAGATTTGATTTTGACAGATAGGGAGGAACTGGTTGAGAATCTGCAAGTGGAAGGCAGCTTGGGTGAAAGTGATCATGAAATGACAGAGTTCATGATTCTAAAGAATGATAGGAGGGAGAACGGCAAAATAAAGACAATGGATTTCAAGAAGGCAGATTTTAGCAAACTCAGGGAGTTGGTAGGTAAGATCCCATGGGAAGCAAGTCTAAGGGGAAAAACAATAGGAGACAATTAGCAGTTTTTCAAAGAGACATTACTAAGGGCACAAGAGCAAACTATCCCACTGTGTAGGAAAGACAGCCAGTACAGCAAGACAGCACCCTGTCTTAACCAGGAGATCTTCAATGATCTAAAAATAAAAAAAGAGTCCTAAAAAAAGTGGAAACTAGGATGAATATAAATAAATAACACAAGTATGTAGGGACAAAATTAGAAAGGCCAAAGCACAAAACAAGATCAAACTAGCTGGAGATATAAAGGGTAACAAAAAACATTCTACAAATACATTAGAAACAAGAGGAAGACCAAGGACAGGGTAGGCCCATTACTCAATGAGGGGCAAAAATAATATCAGAAAATGTGGAAATAGCAGAGGTGCTTAATGACTTCTTTGTTTCGGTTTTCACCAACAAGGTTGGGGGTGATTGGACGTCTAACATAGTGAATGCCAGTGAAAATGAGGTAGGATTAGAGGAGGCTGAAATAGAGAAAGAACGAGTTAAAAATTACTTGGACAAATTAGATGTCTTCAAGTCACCAGGGCCTGATGAAATGCATCTTAGAATACTCAAGGAGCTGACTGAGGAGATATTTGAGCCATTAGCGATTATGTTTGGAAAGTCATGGAAGACAGGAGAGATTCCAGAAGACTGAAAAAAAAGGGAAAATATAGTGCCCATCTACAAAAAGGGAAATAAGGACAACTTGGGGAATTACAGACCAGTCAGTTTAACTTCTGTATCCGGAAAGATAATGGAGCAAATAATTAAGCAATCAATTTGCAAACTAGAAGATAATAAGGTGATAAGTAACCGTCTGCATGGATTTGTCAAAAACAAATCATGTCAAACTGACCTGATAGTTTTCTTTGACAGGATAACAAGTCTTGTGGATGGGGGAAGCAGAAGGTTTATCTTGACTTTAGTAAAGCTTTTTATACTGTCTTGTATGACCTTCTCATAAACAAACTAGGGAAAGGCAACCTAGATGGAGCTACTATAAGGTGGGTGCAAAACTGGTTGGAAAACTGTTCCCAGAGAGCAGTTATTGGTGGTTCACAGTCATGCTGGAAGGGCATAATGAGTGGGATCCTGCATGGATCAGTTCTGGATCTGGTTCTGTTCAATACCTTCATCAATGATTTAGATAATGGCATACAGAGTACACTTATAAAGTTTGCGGATGACACCAAGCTGGGAGGGGTTGCAAGTATTTTGGAGAATAGGATTAAAATTCAGATTCAAAATGATCTGGACAAACTGGAGAAATGATAAAGTAAATAGGATGAAATTCAATAAGGACAAATGCAAAGTACTTCATTTGGGAAAGAACAATCAGTTGCACACATACAAAATAGGAAATGACTGCCTAAGCAGGAGTACTGCGGAAAGGAAGCTGGGGGTCATAGTGGACCACAAGCTAACTATGAGTCAACAGTGTAACACTGTTGCAAAAAAAGCGAACAGCATTTTGGGATGAATTAGCAGGAGTGTTGTAAGCAAGACACGAGAAGTAATTCTTCCGCTCTACTCTGCGCTGATTAGGTGTCAACTGGAGTATTGTGTCCAGTTCTGGGTGCCACATTTCAGGAAGGAAATTGGAGAGAGACCAGGGAAGAGTGACAAAAATGATTAAAGGTCTAGAAAACATGACCTATGAGGTAAGATTGAAAAAATTGGGTTTGTTTAGTCTGGAAAAGAGAAGACTGAGAAGGGACATGATAACAGTTTTCAAGTATGTAAAAGGTTGTTTCAATGAGGAGGAAGAAAAGTTGTTGTTCTTAACCTCTGAGGATAGGACAAGAAGAAATGGGCTTAAATTGCAGCAAGGGCGGTTTAGGTTGGACCTTAGTAAAAACTTCCTAACTCTCAGGGTGGTTAAGCACTGGAATAAATTGCCTAGGGAGGCTGTGGAATCTCCAGCGTTGGAGATTTTTAAGAACAGGTTAGACAAACACCTGTAAGGAATGTCTAGATAATACTTAGTCCTGCCACGAGTGCAGGAGACTGGACTATATGACCTCTCAAGATCTCTTCCAGTTCTATGATTCTATGTAACTCTGAGTGAAAGCTTACAAATAATGAATACATTTCAAGAAGTCAGGATCACTTCTTGGATCATTCACTAACAAAAGAAGACCTAAGTTCATTGAATACCAGATTTTTAATTAGCAATTTGACAGGTCTAGTGGAAAACATCCATTTATAGTTCGTATAAAGCTTAAATTAGATGCTAAACGTCACAATCAAGGAAGGAAAGGCATATCAAAGATTCAGTTTACCTTTAAACTTTTCCAAACAACTGTCCTCCAACAACAAATTTCTTTGCGTGAACATCAGACCCACAGCAGCAAATTCTGATTGATTTTAATAACCTTTTCTTATGTTAACAATCCTTTGATAATTGTAGGTGGACAGTCACATTTCCTAGAAGCTACCTGTATGTCCTCAGTTTAATATCAATGGCAAAATAAAGGCTTTGTGCTTCATTCCTATGACCCATGTTGAACACAACCGATCTATAATGGGCACCAGTTTACTTCTCAAGAATACTGTTGACTTGTTGCAAGAGAATAGTATTCTACATTTTTCATCTTCATTATATCATGTCAGCTCTCACAGCTAAAAATTTTGTAAGAACCTTTATTATTGCCATAAAAACAGTTTAACTCTCTTGTCAATCTTTAAAAGAAAAAATAGCTTCCTTCCTCCTATCTTGTCAAACAATTGACATAGTTCTATAAAATGTATGCTTACAGAATTTATTAATTGGATATTTACTAACCTGTACAGCTTGAAAGTTAAGGTCCAATTTGGGTTGCCATATTTTTTAAAATATACTTTGTAGAAAGTAAACAAGATATTTAGAAGATAAATTCCACTACTAGTTTGTGACAAGGAAAGTGGGGAAAGCAGCTTGGATTTGGATATATCTCGTTGATGTAGGAGAGCTTACTTGAAAAAGATAAAGTAGCCAGCTCAGAGATTGGGATGGGGGGAAGGTTAGTTGTGTAATTCACATATAACAGAAACTGGTTATTGAAGGTTCTCTTCCTTTAGTGATAAGATGCTGGATAAACTGAGTTGAGTTATTAAACACAGATAAATTAGCACTAAGAGGTTCATACATTACCAGACTGTAGAACAGTCTTGCTGCGGTTTCAATCTCTTCCAAAATATGAGCTCAATTCTGCACATATGTATATCCCTCCTAGTTTAGGACAGATAGAAATTTCATTGTATTATTACAGACCTCACTCCCCTTTTCTTATCTATTTTCAAGGTACAATGACATCTGTACCAACCATCCCTAGCATACTGTACCAGCCTTACTTAGCACTATTCAAATTTGGCAAGCCTCAACAGAATATATTTCTTTCTGACAAATTATACACAAACAAAGAGCAGAGGTCATACAAAGGTTATTTAGCAGTAAAATTCCACTATAAAACATAGCATGAGTACAAGGCATTCTGGGAGTACAGTTCATAATTATACAGCTTGCCGTAAGTGCAAAACCTTCTAGAATTATATTAGCTAGCATGCTGAATGTTAAGGATGTATTGATATTCCTGTTTTCTACCACTTACCTATATGACAGAAGAATATGTGTACCATCTAATAATTCAAGTACATATGGAAAAAATCAAAAGCCTATTGATTTTTAAGGAATCGATCCTAGAGATACCATACATTTAGAGATTCCCTGATCTCTGTACATTAGAAAAAGTGCCAGATCATTTATCAGAGATGGGTCAGAACAGTTTTTCTGTGACTATGTTTCTGGGTTTAGGTAGTCCATTTCAGGTTAAGTTATTTTGTTTTATATATTTGTGTTTGTTTATTTTAATTAAATATTCAAGAAACAGTATCACAGGAAATGCTATTTTGATGTTAATATGTTCCAGACACCTTTACATAATCTCTGGAAAGGGTTTTAAGATTCTCTTCCATCTTTAATGAACTAAAATGAAGTCAGAGCTACACCATTTTATACCAGCTGAAGAGCTGTCCTATTTTTTTTAATAGATTTAAAATTTTGAGTGTGGGGGGGTGTCCATTGGGCAAGTATGCTACCAGTATAACTCCATTGACATCACTGAGTTATGCAGCAGAGAATTTGGCTGTAAATGTTTGATGTATGAGAGTTGTACTCTGTAGCTGCACAAATGCATTGCCCTTATTGAACCTGGCTGTAACCACTGAACCCTCTTTATCTCCCTGTGTATTTTGGTTTAAATAAGGCAAACATACAACAGTCTACATTATTGCTGTCTCTTTATTTTGCATAATCAGAATCTACTAATCAGTTTATATTTGCTCTTGCAAACACTCAAACTCTGTGCACGCAGCCCTCTACTGTACTATTCCTTATGTAAATGTCACAAGATACAGGAGCCCAAAGGACTCGAAAATACTATCACTTTTAGTAGAGTTTCAGAGGTGTAAAAGCAAGCTTAGCTTTTTAAAAAAAACTTTAGGGATTTTCTCATAAACAAAGGAGATGACTAGCACTGCATTTATTTCTACTCTCTTTAAATGTATCACTACACCAAGTATGCAATTGCATAAAAATTTAGGATTGATAAATGTGTATGCTAAAAAAAGCTAAAAGCCCTGAAGGTCCAGACTTGCCATTTTAAAGAGATAAACCTACTACTTGAGATATATCAAAAACTATGATTATTTGGCAGATAATGGTAATCAACAGTATGAAGCTGTGAGCAGTTGGGACTCCACTTTAAAGTCCTGACATTCAAAAACAGACTAGTACAGTCATTGGATCTGATCCCCAGCCCCCTTCAAGGTCACTGAAACCTGGATTCTATTCCCGCCTCAGCTGTTGGCCTGCTGGGTGATCTTGGACAAGTCAGTTTTCCTCTGTGCCTCAGTTTCCCCCTCTGTAAAATGTATGCAATGATGCTTACCCCCTTTGTAAAATGCTTTGAGGTCTACTGATAAAAGTGCTAATTAAGGTTTAGATGTTATCAGTATTCCTATATCCCAGCACCTGAAGTCTATTGAGCTCTGTTTGAAATGGACACAAATAAAGAGATTTACCCACCCTATTGTATTGGCTCCAAGAAAGGTTTACAGAAGTACTATTGATCACCCCATTCAATCTCACTCACAGAGTGTCAGAAGAATAATTAGCTATTTCCAACTCTCTACAACAGTATA
The DNA here is from genome assembly GCF_965152235.1 of Eretmochelys imbricata. Lineage (NCBI taxonomy): Eukaryota > Metazoa > Chordata > Testudines > Cheloniidae > Eretmochelys > Eretmochelys imbricata. Next base: position 173,700,765 of record NC_135573.1, read on the forward strand.
GAAAAGTAACTGCCAACTATTCTAATACAAAATAAAGATATTGTATAAACAAACATACTTCAGCAAATAAAAAGCACACGAGACTGATTTCATAGACATTAGACATTACCAAATAGCTATGTAATAAAATATACAAAACCATTAGGAGACTAATAAAGCCAGTGCTGACATGACAGCTGAACTAATGGTTGCTGTGCCTTTAAGAATTTAAATACCTTTCTTCTTCACAAGTTTATTTTTCACCCTTGGCTCAAGTGAAGGTTGAATGGTTGGACAAATATTTCTATAGCATATGTCCCTCCAGATGGGCTGAAATTCTAACAAAAGAGACTGAAACTAAGTTTAGCCAGGTTCTAATCAGACCTGGTCATATTCTGATCAAAGTCTGATATTTAGCAAGTGATATTTGCTTTTTTTCTTTTCTCTTCTGCCCTGCCATCATTGTATTTACCGTCTTCTGAATAGAAATGAAAGGAAAAAATGTAGTAACTGGCAATCTTCCATTTTTAGTAGGTTTTTAATGTTAACTTATTTTAATGACTCCACTGTTTTCCAGAGATTTCATCGCTTAGTCATATGCTTAAAAGTGACTAAATTGGCTCTAACCCAGTCATTTGTCTAGGCCAGTTCCCCAGTGTTTTTGGAGGATCCGAAATCGAGTGTTAAAATGGGAAGCAAAGGAACTACCCCATTTATTAACCAGATTTTAATTACTGAGAGATTGATGCTAAGCCAGCTCTTCACAATGAATTCAAAAAGGCAGAATACAGGGGTGAGTCTATCATTTCATCTGTCCTTGATCGTATTTTGTCTTCATGAGATATAAGAAAAGTGACAGGCGGAAGTACAATACACAACTGTTTAACAACAGCAGATAAAAATAAAATATTTTGGTGGAAGGGGAGAAGAACAAAAAAATCACATGTTCATACATAGTGGATGGTATTAACATTTACAATTTTACATTTGCAGGTAGGTAATTTGTGATATTCTCTATATGTTTATAAAAGGAATACCTAGGGACTGACAGAGATATTGTGGTCATGTTAATTGCTTACCAGGGCATATGTAAAGGATTTTATTGGTTATCTTTTGAAAGGTTTGTAGGAAAATTTGGATTACCTCCAAAATAACAGGCCAAACTAACTCTTGATGAAATTCCATTAAAGACAACAGAATTATACAACTAGGGATAAGTTTGACCCAGTGTTTATTAAGTAAGGCCCTTATCCAACTAAACATTTAGGTTAATGCTAAACTTTAAGAACATGAATAGTCCTCTTGCAAGCTAGTTAAGCATTAGTGCTTTGGTGGATTTAGGAATAAACAAGCAAATGTAATAGGTGTAGCTTTCAGGTCATCAGAGCCCAAACATGGGACCAAGATTCATACTTAAGGGCACAAGCATAACAGTAGTGTAGGAAGATTCAAGTTTAGATGGCATTAATTTCTCTTGGCATAAATAATCTCAGTATTATACTGCAGACCTTTCTAAGGCAAATAACTTTCAAAAGCAACACCTAATTTATGCGAGGTACATTTGGGCATAAAATGAAGATCATTCTTTTCCTAAGAAACCAGCACTCTAAAGGCAACAGACAGAAAAGGTGAGGATAGCAAGGTCTAGAAAATTCTTTTCATTAGTGTCCAAACAACTTCGCCATTAATTCAATTTTTTTGCTCAATCTTTAAGGGCAGGTATTTCAACAAATAAAAGCATAGATCAATTTGAGGGCTGAAAAGTGACTCATAAAAGCAGATACGGTGGGTTCCCCTCAAAAATATTTCCATTGCCTTCAAAAATTATGTTGCTCAAACATATGATATCTAGGGGAGTATATGGAATTTTTCTTACGTTGAGGCAACATTATCGAAGCAAAAATGGGAAGATTTACTTTGCAGTTGGCCCTTTGTGGTAGGAGTATATTACTTTGCTATGCAATAGGTGCAGAATGAGTGATTTTGGGACCACCGACTTTCTAGAACAGTGGAGGCCAAGCAGGTCACAAGGGACACCCTCTTAAAGCAGCATATCAGCTGGAATGCTGAATGAATACTCTTGCTAGGCCCCCTAAGGAAGTGCCACTAACAAAGCTAGTGAGTGAGCATTGCACTAAAAAAGAAGCTGAGGAGAAGACGAGGTGTGACAGGAGAACAGATTATGAGAAAAATAAGGCCATCTTTATCTGATGCCTGTGGAAGAGGAGAAAAAAAATTAGCCAACAAAAATGGTAAGGGGGTTGGGGTGGGAGGAAATAGGAGGTAAAACAATGAGTGTCTGTCAGTGCTACCATACTTCCAGAGAAACTACTGCATTTAATGAGCAATCAGAATGTTCAATTAGTACTGTGCCAGACCTTGTTTTCAAGGATACATTTTGTGCGCTTAGATTGTTAATTAGCCACAGCATCTATAACCATCGCCTGCATGTAGAATCAGGGGAACAGAATAATTGAAGCACATCTAAAACTGCAAAATCCAAAACAATGTTTTTGGAAGGGGAGGAAGAAACCATAAAATAAAGGCTTGATGCCATTCTTTAGATTTATGTGAATGAAACCTTAGCGGAAAAAAACAGAGAATAAAAACATACCACTCTTCAACCAAGCCCAGTGCAAATAAAATCATAGAAATATTGTTTCTATTATTGCTCGGCATGAGGAATGAAACCAGTCCCCATTGACCAATTCCTCCTTAAAAATCTCTCTAATGCCCCATAGCTAGTATAGCATGGTTAATAATTAAAAAGAAAAACAGGTCAACCCATCAAGACTGCTTTCACTGTACAGCAGCATATACAGTACTTGTAGATTATAGTTGCATTTTAATGAAAACAGCTGGTAAAATCAGCTGAATTTAAGAATTTAATTTTTATGAATGGACACACAAACAGGCTTGTGTATTACAAAAGTGAAGGTCCCATTTTTGAACAAGTTCATAATTATTTTGAATCGAAGCAAATTAAAATCCCCCCCACGTACTCCAGAGTCACAAGGTGGCCAAAGAGGAGCATCATAGAATTCCCAGAATCCTCCAGAAGAGAGTACTGCTTCTTCAAATTACATTACAGTGCTAGCCAGACTTTCTTGGAACAGGGAAGTTTATTTGGAGGAATAATGATATAATAATGGCCCTCTTATAATATGGTTCATCCATTGAACCAATAGTTCTTTACAAAGGAAGGCAAGTGTCATTATCCCCATATCCAAGCTAAGGAAGAATGGGATGACATCCCTGAGTTCACAAGCAAGTCAGGGGCAGAGCCAGGAGCAGAACCAATGAATGCATTTTTCAAATGCTTGTTGCTCCCAGTTCTTATGGCATATTGTGATCTCATTTGTAGAAGCCTGTGGTCAACTGCACTTAAATAAAGGCAACAAGTTTTAACAGGTTGACTCATGACTCATAATTGTTTTATTAATCTATTATAATTTCAATGCCCCTCCCTCCCACCCCCCAAGGTCACTGCAATCTTGTCTTTTCCATTGAGAATGAACATAACTGGTTTCCCCTTTCTTCTGTCATTCATTCTTCAGACATATCATCTTTGTAGTCCCATGCAGTGCTACTTCCAGGGTAATAGAATCCCTTCTTTAATATCATGACCCAGTACTGCATTAATTTTTTTTTTCCAAATGACAAAAAGTTATAGAGCAAAGACCCTGAACATTTTGATGTCCATAAAAGAAAACTCATCTCAAGGTTGAATTTGGATTGAGCAAAAAAGAAAAAAAAATGCACTATGGAATTTATATTTCTCTGACTCATTTCTACAATCATTTGTGGGGAGACATATTGAAAGTGACATATAGATGATTTACAGTTGTAATAGAATTTTGAATTTGCCCCAGTGAAACAGCCAGTTTTGGCATCATCTTTTCAGACAGAATCGGAAGGTAAACAAAGACTTTCAGTGTATGAAGTTAGTTAACAATAAATGCTTGCTGTTCTGATTGAATCGCCAATTTAATGTTCATCAGCAAAGTAGCCAAGAAAATTACAAATGCCCCTCCAAAAAAAAAAAAAAACCCAAACAAACTCCCAACAACAACAAAAATCACAAGTTAGTCATAATACTTTTTTTGCCCTTTGCTAGGAACAATGTTAACCAAGTATTTTTTCCTGATTACTCAACTTGCCAGTAGGAAGATTAAAGTTTAAATATCTAAAACACTCATGTGCCAGTAAATATTAAAGGAAAAAACAATCTGGGGTAGAATGATGAAATTATCTTTCTTGAATGTGAACTGTACATGTTTTGAATCTAACGTGTAACAAACGAAACTCAAGAAAGTGAGAGTTCAGAGGCGCTTATGGAAGTTAATAACAATTACACATGTGCAGTGCCAACATTGTATTACAATAGGTATTTTACAAGTAGATATCAAGATGAAGTCATTTTGCTCAGAAGAGCTTACTCTTTAGAGAGAGAAAGTACAAAGGTAAGAGGCGGGAATGAGAAGCAACATGAGCAATGTAATCAAATGGTGAAATTCAGAAAGTCCATGCACAACATAATTCTCTTTAAACCCTTTTTTGGGAGTTTAAGTTGTGCATAGAATTTTGTGCTGGCCCTCTGCAGACATGAAAGTCAACCTCAGTGAAGTTTACCAGACTGCAGCGTGCATCTTGTTCATTACACAGTTTTTGATTGGAATTTTTGTTAAAGATTTTAAAGCTTGTAGTTTGTAAGAACTTTTCTCTAAAAGGCAGTGTAGCAGGGCCCTGGGAGAGGGCCAGGGCAGGGGGGGAAAGCTGGGCTGATTGGGAGGCAGCCTCAGCTGTGGCCATGCCCCAAACAGACTCAGCTGCCCTGTCATAAATATAAAGGGAAGGGTAAACCCCTTTGAAATCCCTCCTAGCCAGGGGAAAGCTCCTCTCACCTGTAAAGGGTTAAGAAGCTAAAGGTAACCTCGCTGGCACCTGACCAAAATGACCAATGAGGAGACAAGATACTTTCAAAAGCTGGGAGGAGGGAGAGAAACAAAGGGTCTGTGTCTGTCTGTATGCTGGTCTTCTTGGCCAGGGATAGACCAGGAATGGAGTCTTAGAACTTTTAGTAAGTAATCTAGCTAGGTAAGTGTTAGATTATGATTTCTTTAAATGGCTGAGAAAAGAATTGTGCTGAATAGAATAACTATTTCTGTCTGTGTATCTTTTTTGTAACTTAAGGTTTTGCCTAGAGGGGTTCTCTATGTTTTTGAATCTAATTACCCTGTAAGATATCTACCATCCTGATTTTACAGGGGGGATTTCTTTATTTCTATTTACTTCTATTTTTTATTAAAAGTCTTCTTGTAAAAAACTGAATGCTTTTTCATTGTTCTCAGATCCAAGGGTTTGGGTCTGTGGTCACCTATGCAAATTGGTGAGGCTTCTTTATCCAACATTTCCCAGGAAAGGGGGGGGTGCAAGTGTTGGGAGGATTGTTCATTGTTCTTAAGATCCAAGGGTCTGGGTCTGTAGTCACCTAGGCAAATTGGTGAGGCTTTTTACCAAACCTTGTCCAGGAAGTGGGGTGCAAGGTTTTGGGAAGTATTTTGGGGGGAAAGACGCGTCCAAACAGCTCTTCCCCAGTAACCAGTATTAGTTTGGTGGTGGTAGCGGCCAGTCCAAGGACAACGGGTGGAATATTTTGTACCTTGGGGAAGTTTTGACCTAAGCTGGTAAAGATAAGCTTAGGAGGTTTTTCATGCAAGTCCCCACATCTGTACCCTAGAGTTCAGAGTGGGGGAGGAACCTTGGTCCCAAACAGACTCAGCTGCTGGGCTGAAACTCAGGAAACGCGTTCTAGCTTCTGAGAGGGAGGGACCTGGCTGCAGGGACCTAAGCAGAGTACCTAGATTGGAGCAGGGCTGGGGAAGGGCCTGAGGAGCTGGGGGAGTGCTAGCCAGGAAAGCCCCAGGCTGCGGCCTAGTATTAGGGCCAACAGATACTGGGGTTGCAGGGGACAGCCCAAGGTTAGACAGAGGCAGCAGGTCCAAACCCAACCTTGCCTGTGATGAGTGGCTTATACTGCAGTCTGCCCCAGGGCGCAGGGGCTAGCTGGTGACTGGCAATAGCCTACGACTGAGGCAAGGTAGGGATAGGGGGTTGGGGTTCCCTGGGGAGGGGAGACCCTGCAAGTGAGGGGTTACTGTCAGGGGGCAGCACCCTGGTGTACAAGGGGCACCGGATCCGGGAGGGACACGCGCGGCATAAGCGGGACACTGGCCTTCAAAGGGTGCTCCAAGGCTGGAAGTAGAGCTAATTCCCATGACACCAGCAGGAGACACCACAGGGGTGAGTCCCACATGCTTACAGGCAGTAGTGTAGAAGTGTGTTTTAAGGAAGGCCTTAAAAGGGAAATGGTAGAGACACAGCCAGCTGGTTCAGGGGGTGGGGCTCCTGATATAAGAAATCGTGTTAAAAAAGATCTGGAGTTAAGGTAAGTTGGCAGGAAGGCATCTTTAATTATGCAACATAATGATAAGTTTAAACATCCCTTATTGGTCAGGGCAAAAACCAATCACCAAAGGAATAAAGAAGGAATTTGTTCTCACCCATATACAGCACTTCCCAATTATGTAGATAAAGAACGGAGAAAGGGATTGCCTTCTGAAGAAATGTGTTGGCCAATTTGTTGAATGATAGACCAATGGTTTTGTCTAGTACAAAACTTTTTATATTCTTTTTTTATGATTCTTGCTATAACAATAACCTTAAGGTATCAAGAGTAATCAACTCACAAACTCAACCAAAAAATATTGTGAACTCTTCTTAGAACTTGATCTTGGTTACAGGACTTTATACATTTAGAAAATTCCCTGAGAACTGAACTACATTTTGGTAAGTACACGTCTTCATCGAACGTTGCAACAGGAGGTGTTACTGAGTACCTAGGTAATTTCAGAGGGGAATTTTACTGCAGATGAGGGGAAACAAGTTATTTTCCCTCAACTATTTAGTTTTTAGTAGCTCAGAAAAAAGAATCCTGGCATCCAACCTTTTGCACAACTCCAGTTAGTGTGTGCTAGGCTCGCCTCTCCACTTCTGAGCTGGGTAGTTAGAATAAATCTGTTATTGCACAGCACACAGTAGCATAATGTACTTGTGCAACAAAAGCTTTGAAAATGAAATAATTCTTCATGTCAATGTTTAATTTGTTCCAATCTGATTTCAACTACATATTGAGTGAAGTACAGCAGCCTTGTGACATTATAATTCATTCTACTTCAGTTAACCAGAGTCTGCAACCGGAGATTTACAATACATCTTTCCTATGAATACCTGGCATCCTGGCCAGTTATAAATACAAACAAAAGGCATTCTGAGATCTGCTGTGCTTAATTTTAGTTGAGTGCTGAAATATATGGAATGACCCAGAAGCAACATGTAACTGTTAATCATGTGAAACCCTACAGTGCACTGCAGATGGCTCATGCTTTGTTTAAAATCTATGTTAAGGCTACAGGCCATGGATAGCACATACTTTTTCTTACATTTACTGGTGCAAGAGGGATATAGACCATATAAATCTATCCCTGAATTTACAATATTATCTAAGATTTATGTAGAAGTCTACAATGTAAAATATATATGGAAATTCATCAGATTTCACTTATAAAACTGCAACAATATGCTAAAATATTCTACAGTCTTATGCAATATCACTGTTGCAAACTGTCCATACAGCCTCACTGGATTTTAGTGGGGTTGCATGAGTAACTAAGAATAGACTTTAGCTCATAATGTGTTGGACCGTTAATGAAGAATACTGAAGAACTTTTAAAAAAATAAATTTTGGTTCCCAAATAAGAATGCCATATACAAACCTTTCAAAAGCTATATCTTCACAAGAACCATTGTTAGCCATGTACCTAAATAATAAGGGCCAGATTCTGATACCCTTGAACAGCATCTAACTCCACAAATAGTCCCATTGAAATGAATGGGTCTACTTGTGGAGTAAGACCATACATCAGAAACTAGCCTTAAATGAAATTATGTCCCAGAAGACACATTGGAGATGACAAGAGACAATTCACTATAACAGTGATACTGCCAAGAATGACCTTGAGCAGATCACTGCAGACTACATGGCTCTGGGAAGAAGGATAAAGGAGTTTGAGGAGCAAGTGGTGTTCTTGTCCATCCTCCCTGTGGAAGGAAAAGGCCCAGGTAGAGACCGTCGAATCGTGGAAGTCAATGAATAGCTACGCAGGTGTCAGAGAGGAGGCTTTGGATTCTTTGACCATGTGATGGTGTTCCAAGAAGAAGGATTGCTAGCAAAGACGGGCTCCACCTAACAAAGAGAGGGAAGAGCATCTTCACAAGGAGGCTGGCTAACCAGGTGAGGAGGGCTTTAAACTAGGTACATGGGGGAAGAAGACCAAAGCCCTGAGGTAAGTGGGATACCAAGAAGAAGCATGAGCAGGAGAGTGCAAGAGGGGAGGACTATTGCCTCATACTAAGAAAACAGGACGATCGGCAAGTTATCTTAAGTGCCTATACACAAATGCAAGAAGCCTGGGAAACAAGCAGGGAGAAATGGAAGTCCTGGCACAGTCAAGGAATTATGATGTGATTGGAATAACAGAGACTTGGTGGGATAACTCACATGACTGGAGTACTGTCGTGGATGGATATAAACTGTTCAGGAAGGACAGGCAGGGCAGAAAAGGTGTGGGAGTTGCATTGTATGTAAGAGAGCAGTCTGACTGCTCAGAGATCAAAACTGCAGAAAAACCTGAGAGTCTCTGGATTAAGTTTAGAAGTGTGAGCAACAAGGGTGATGTCGTGGTGGGAATCTGCTATAGACCACCAGACCAGGGGGATGAGGTAAATGAGGCTTTCTTCAGGCAACTAACAGAAGTTACTAGATCATAGGCCCTGGTTCTCATGGGGGACTTCAATCACCCCGATATCTGCTGGGAGAGCAATACAGCAATGCACAGACAATCAAGGAAGTTTTTGGAAAGTGTAGGGGACAATTTCCTGGTGCAAGTGCTGGAGGAACCAACTAGGGGCAGAGCTCTTCTTGACCTGCTGCTCACAAACCGGGAAGAATTAGTAGCGGAAGCAAAAGTGGATGGGAACCTGGGAGGCAGCGACCATGAGATGGTCAAGTTCAGGATCCTGACAAAAGGAAGAAAGGAGAGCAGCAGAATACGGACCCTGTACTTCAGAAAAGCAGATTTTTGACTCCCTCAGGGAACTGATGGTCAGGATCCCCCTGGAAGAATAACATGAAGAGGAAAGGAGTCCAGGAGAGATGGCTGTATTTTAAAGAATCCTTATTGAGGTTGCAGGAACAAACCATCCCAATGTGTAGAAAGAATAGTAAATATGGCAGGCGACCAGCTTGGCTTAAAAGTGAAATCCTTGCTCATCTTAAACACAAAAAAGAAGCTTACAAGAAGTGGAAGATTGGACAAATGACCAGGGAGGAGTATAAAAATATTGCTCAGGCATGCAGGAGTGAAATCAGGAAGACCAAAGCACACTTGGAGTTGCAGCTAGCAAGGGATGTTAAGAGGAACAAGAAGGGTTTCTTCAGGTATGTTAGCAACAAGAAGAAAGTCAAGGAAAGTGTGGGCCCCTTACTGAATGAGGGAGGCAACCTAGTGACAGAGGATGTGGAAAAAGCTAATGTACTCAATGCTTTCTTTCGCCTCTGTCTTCACAAACAAGCTCCCAGACTACTGCACTGGGCAGCACAGCATGGGGAGGAGGTGACCAGCTCTCTGTGGAGAAAGAAGCAGTTCGGGACTATTTAGAAAAGCTGGATGAGCACAAGTCCATGGGGCCAGATACGCTGCATCTGAGAGTGTTAAAGCAGCTGGCGGATGTGACTGCAGAGCCATTGGCCATTATCTCTGAAAACTCATGGCAATTGGGGGAGGTCCCAGATGACTGGAAAAACGCTAATGTAGTGCCCATCTTTAAAAAAGGGAAGAAGGAGGATCCAGAGAACTACAGGCCAGTCAGCCTCACTTAAGTCCCTGGAAAAATCATGGAGCAGGTCCTCAAGGAATCAATTTTGAAGCACTTTGAGGAGAGGAAAGTGATCAGGAACAGTCAGTATGGATTCACCAAGGGCAAGTCATGCCTGACTAACCTAATTGCCTTCCATGATGAGAAAACTGGCTCTGTGGATGAGGGAAAAGCAGGGGACGTGTTGTTCCTTGACTTTAGCAAAGCTTTTGACACGGTATCCCACAGTATTCTTGCCAGCAAGTTAAAGAAGCATGGGCTGGATGAATGGACAATAAGGTGGATAGAAAGCTAGCTAGATTGTCGGGCTCAACGGGTAGTGATCAATGGCTCCATGTCTAGTTGGCAGCCGGTGTCAAACGGAGTGCCCCAAGGGTCGGTCCTGGGGCCAGTTTTGTTCAATATCTTCATTAATGATCTGGAGGATGGCGTGGATTGCACCCTCAACAAATTTGCAAATGACACTAAACTGGGAGGAGAGGTAGATATGCTGGAGGGTAGGGATAGGATACAGAGGGACGTAGACAAATTAAAGGATTGGGCCAAAAGAAATCTGATGAGGTTCAACAAGGACAAGGGCAGAGTCCTGCACTTAGGATGGAAGAATCCCATGCACTGCTACAGATTAGGGACCGAGTGGCTAGGCAGCAGTTCTGCAGAAAAGGACCTAGGGGTTACAGTGGACGAGAAGCTGAATATGAGTCAACAGTGTGCCCTTGTTGCCAAGAAGGCCAATGGCATTTTGGGATGTATAAGTAGGGGCATTGCCAGCAGATTGAGGGACGTGATCGTTCCCCTCTATTTGACATTGGTGAGGCCTCATCTGGAGTACTGTGTCCAGTTTTGGGCTCCACACTACAGGAAGGATGTGGAAAAACTGGAGAGCATCCAGCAGAGGGCAATAAAAATGATTAGGGCACTGGAACACATGACTTACGAGGAGAGGCTGAGGGAACTGGGATTGTTTAGTCTGCGGAAGAGAAGAATGAGGGGGGAGTTGATAGCTGCTCAGCTACCTGAAAGGGGGTTCCAAAGAGGATGGCTCTAGACTGTTCTCAGTGGTAGGAGATGACAGAACAAGGAGTAATGGTCTCAAGTTGCAGTGGGCGAGGTTTAGGTTGGATATTAGGAAGAACTTTTTCACTAGGAGGGTGGTGAAGCACTGGAATGCGTTACCTAGGGAGGTGGTGGAATCTCCATCCTTAGAGGTTTTCAAGGTCAGGTTTGACAAAGCCCTGGCTGGGATGATTTATTTGTGGATTGGTCCTGCTTTGAGCAGGGGGTTGGACTAGATGACCTCCTGAGGTCCCTTCCAACCCTGATATTCTATGAACAGCCAAATGACTAATCTTTCACATTAATTCGAACAGTAGGAACACAGATGCAAAAGGTATGATAAAAACTGACTCCTGAACTGGGCAAGATTTATCAGATCAGTGGCAGAAGCTGAAAACTTTTTCATTTCCGGTCAACATGGGCTAACAATGTTTTGGGGTTTTTTGCCAAAAACAAAACATTTTTTTTCAGGTTGTACCCATAGGTGCTGGAACTAGGGGTGCTGAGGATAGCCTCACCCCTTGGCTTCAAGTGGTTTCCATTATATACAGGGTTTACAGTTTGATTTAATGGCTCTCACCACCCCCACTATAAAAATTGTTCCAGCACCCCTGGTTGTGTGAAACATTTCATTTGACCCAAAACGTTTTAATTTGTTTTTTTTTTAACCTGCATACTTTTTAAGTTACATCCAAATTTCAAAATGAAACATTTCAAAATATTTTGAAAGTGTCAAAACAAAATTGTTTGACTTCTGGGATTTCCCCCCTCTTTTTTTAAGCTAAAACTATTTGTCAAATTTGACCCAAATTTGTGAACACTTTTGGTTGACCTGAAGCTGCATTTTTTGCCAAATAAACTATTCACCAAAACAATTCTCCTGCCCCCCAAAAAGCAGTATCTATTTTATACCACAGATAAATATAAATGATGGCATGCTAGCCAAAAATAACCTACAGTTGTTGAACACACTTCACACATCCTATGTTTTTGTCAATAAATTTGAGAATCCTACTACTAGTAATCTCTCCTCGTTCTTTGTACTATAATAGCTACAAATAGCTCCAACTCAGATTGGGCCCAATTGTGATAGACTCTGTACAAACACACAGTAAGAGACAGATATTGACTCAGTAGGGGTTACTATTTGAATGATACTTCCTAAACACAAGGAAACTTTTACCCTTAACCCTACAAGATAAATAGCAATTACAAAACCTGTGAGAGAACTTGACTGACATCACATCAGCACTGCTCATTTCCCTTCTCAGTTTACTTTTACAAGTAGAGCTGATTGAAAATCTTTGATATTTGAAACTTTCTAACAAAAAACGCTTAATTTTGTAAGGAAAATTTTCACAAAAATGTTGACCAACTCTACTTACAGGTCAGCAGTCTATCTCTGGGAGTCCCCCTCTCCCAGAGCTAGGCTGCTGACTGGGGGTTTTGAAAGTCCCCCACTCCCTCCATGGCAAATAGAAAGCCAACATGAAGTCCAAATTGAAATGAAAATCCAGATTTTTCACCCAGACTCTGCTGATGGATGCAAGCAAATGTTGACCTCCTCAGGCTACAGCTTCCTGTTCAAGCCACTTTCCTTCAGGGGCTTTCCCATCACCGCTAGTAGGTAACATAAAAGAGCCCAAATGCTTTCTCTACCCCAGGCTCGGCACTTGAGACCCTATACCAGGGTCTTTGAGCAGCGGCGTGCCAAGTCTTTATTAATTTAAAGTTTGGCATGCCAATAATACATTTTACATTTACAGGGTCTAGTGGATGGAACCCCAGTCTGGCAGCGGGCTGAGCGGGGCCAACGGCAGGGACTTCAGGCCGGCAGCAGGCTGAGCGGGGCTGGTGGCTGCGACCCCGGCTGGCAGCAGAGGGCTGCCAAAAATTAGCTCGTGTGCTGCCTTTGGTACATGTGCCACAGGTTGCCGACCCCTGCCCTATACCATCAGATCCCAGCTATGCTGCTTCTTTGGGCTCGTTCCTACAATACTTTCCTTGCTAGCCTCCTGGGTTGTCTCAGGTGTTTTTTAAACAGCACATCTGAGGTTCCTTCCTCAGCTTCTGACCACAGCCCTTCTCCAGACTCCTTTCCTTGGCAGGCTTCTTTGCATCACCATGAAAAGACTCTCTGCTCTTGCTGAAGCTCCAGCTATACAGTGCAACAGACAGTTGTAAGCTGGCACCTTCCCCCAGGAGAACTTGTTGTAAGCTGAATTCTCATGATTGTTAACTGCCAGTGTCAGAATGTCTGTTCTGAGAGGACTACTAAAGGGACAGCTCACCCTGTGTCAAGCCCTAACAGATGAAGCACTGGATACCCCTGATATATAATTTTTAAAACATTCTCTTTCCCAATATCTCCCCAACTATCAACTATTTAGCTATTCAATTATCTAATAAAGAGTGGGAATCTCCAACTTCCCACCCTCATGCCTTTGTGATCATGAAATAATCAACAGGTGATGTAGTTCCTTGTTACTCAGGATTCTAATTGTATACATTGCTGTGCCCTTGGACTAAAGGTATATAGTATACCCGATAATGGGAATGCTTTCCTTGGTACCCAGCCTGGCTCTTAGTTTATTTCTGAAATAAGAAAAAGATGTAGACGAGTGTGGTTTGCTCTGCCTGCTTTCATTATTCAATATTGATCTTAAGCTTTGAGCTAATATCCTGGCTTCTCACATAGTAGGTCCTACTAGCTTTATTATTCAGGTCAGACCTGACTAGATTCACTGCTGACTGATGCTCTGTTTTCAGTGCTTCATGACAACGATATATTGGAGCTCTTCACATCTAAAGAGGCTTGATTGTCCTCGATGTAAAGGAACACATTTGACAGAGCTGAATGGGGATATCTGTTCAAGATACTAGAGAGGTTCAGCACAGAGCAGGAAATAAAATGCATTCATATTTTACGTGTCTGTCACGAGAAATGGTAATAAATAGGCACTGTTCTGAATTATCTGAGTCAGAGAAAGGTACTCTTCAGGGATGTCCAATTGCCCTAGTAGTCAAACCCTTGGTTGATGCACTACATAATGCTCCTGAGTTTTTGGCAGCAGGAGAGATTGAAAGTTTACAGAGATAGTATATAGAGATTTTTGTCAAAGTCAGGAGGTTCTCTTAAACTACTTAAAACTCTGAGACAACATTTCAGAACCTTGTTATTTGATGTGTCCATGTTGAGTAGACCCAGAAAAATATTAGCTACCAAAGTGTAATAACAACAATACCTTTAGAATATTTTCACAAAAGTATATGCTCTGTTTGATTAAATTAGTTACAAGAAACCATTCTGAAGGGTGAAGGCTCATAATGGGCCAGCTGCTGTGTTTTCCATAAACTCAAGACAACAGTACAATTGATAAAGGATTAGAGCTTGATACCAGTCAGCTCTGTGTTCTTGGGGAACCAGGGTGCAGTATCCAGCCCGTCTGACTCATAAATGACACTGTCCCTTCCCAGAAGAGTACCCAGAAGTCACCTACTACAGAACAGGCCCAACAAAGAAGATAACAGAATGCCACTAGCCATCACCTTCAGCCCCCAACTAAAACTTCTCCAATGCATCATCAAGGATCAAAGAGTAAAGAGTAAATTTTTGGGCGTCCAACCTGAGACACCTCTTTTTTTAAAAAAAATCAGGCCTGCTTACGGTATCTCAGAGTAGCCAAAACCTGAAGCATCCAAAATCACTAGTCATTTTCTAAAACTTTGATATCTGTATTTTAGGATTCCCAGCTAGACCAGAAGCATGAGACCCAGTGGGATTTATGTCCATAACACTAGCAGAATTGCTGGAGATCATCTTCAACAAAGAACTTTTCTAAACACTACTTTGGTAGGTGCTTTGGAGGTGCTTTGACTGCCACGTTGAGTCTGCTGGTGACAGAGAAACACTTCTTAAGTTGTGTGTCTCTGGAAATTCAGTGTGGAAAAAAATAAGATCTTTTCATTCCCTGAGTTCAGTGACTCACAATGGGAGGAAAGAATTTATGGAGATAAGGAAATCCTTCACTCAAGAAAATATGGAAATGGCTTTTCTGTTCTCTGCCACATTGAGAGTTCACTGTTAAAAGAAATCACATATTTTCTGAGCTGAGAACTCTGCTGGAAGAATCCTAAAATAAAGTGGTGACTTCTGCAGCAAAAAAAAGGGTACTAAGTGTCTTACAGAGGAAACCTTTGGGACATTAATTAGCATAATGAAATATTTCTAAATTAGTTTTATTCTTGATAAACTATATAAAACCAGTAAAATGGAATTGTTACAGACCTCAGAACAAAACCAAGGCTCTTTAACAATAATAGCATTGTAGAACTGCAGAAAGAACAAGATGCTGCTGTACAGACATTTGGCTGCTTCTTCCTTCCACTTCTATTTAGTCTGGAAGGAAACTTTATATAACAGTTTTCAAATCACTTATAATTCCCTGCGTATAATTGAAATTTCCTAACACAGCATGGGCCTGTTTCTTATCTCGATTTCAGTGTAAACCAGGAATAGCTCCAGACAATGGAAGTAGACCACTGTAAAAATCAGCATGAGGTCAGACCAGGTCCTATTTCATTAAAACGTATATAATAACACTTAATATTTCAAAAGGCTTATCAGTAGTATAGTGTAAAAAATATAAGCATGCAAAATGATTCAGAGTTTCATACATTAAAGAGGTTTATTTTAATCCCCACACATTAACTTTCATGGCTTCCAGGAGAATTCATCTTGCAATACCAAAACAACAGGCCATACTGTAAGAACAGACCAGCTATCCCAATCCCTCTTAAACCTTGTGCTTTTAACTCATCCAATATTAATGGATAGTTAGTAAAGGCACCAACAAACTTATAAAACTGGTGACTTGATTGCCATACTAATCTCTGTAAAGGATGTATTCTGCACTGTTGAAGTTAGTGTGGGGTTTTGCCATTGACACCAACAGAATCAGGAACAGTCCAATACTTGGCAAGTATGTTGTGCAGAAGAAATTATTTAAATAATGCTTCTCTTTGTTTATGTCTATGTACCTTTTAAATTAGGGTGGCACAATAGAAGGTTGGCTTCAGATAAATGGTCACACTCATGTTTAAAGGTTTAGATTTACTTCTTGTACAGTAGGAATTCACTTGTGTTATACAACAAACAGAAATATGAGAATGCTTTACAATCGGTATGCAGTAACAGTGTATCCACTTATTGCTCCCCTGTCTGTACACAGAGATGGGGAAAGGCACAGCCAGACTAAAGTTTGGATAGTTCCTTCCAATTCTCTTTCATTTTACAAGGGGAGCCAAAACCTGATGCAGCCAAAAATCACTAGTCATTTTCTTTTATTAGGTCAGCTCTTCCATTACTGCTGTATGCAGTAGCTCGTTCTGTGTGACTAGTTCTTCTTTCTTTCATAGAGGTCATACTGCAGGTTAGAGGCACTTATCCCTTCTGTTGCAAACTAGGGTCTTAATTGTCCCTTTGTTCCAGCACCATTTGGCATGGGGGGAAGAAAGGAGCCCATCAGGAAGTTGTTAGTAGCTCCGTAATTCTACATTGGCTCTGCCCCAGCATCCATTGGAGCAGCCAAAATGGATGGAAGTGCCTAGTGCAGATGCCTCAGCATTATTTTGAAGGGTTCCAACAAGAAGACACAGGATACACTTGGCAATACAGTAGCACTGATACTAGTGTCATGACAGAGGCCCCCGAATGCAAGTGTTTATTTCTGTTTTTAATATAGCCTCAGCATATGCGTATGCCTGGGTACCAGGAGGATAGATCTCACAACAATCACTAAAAAAGATCTCTTCAAAAATATATAATAATAAATGGTAACCATCCTAAAATATCACATGCAGCTATGAGCAGAAGCTCTTAAACTGATTCTCAGTGCTCTTTCTCTTGTTCCATGAGGCCACTAGATCAGAGAGAGCACACAGAAGGGAGATTGGGCATTGTGAGGTAGGGAAGTGTTTGGTTCACTAAACAATGTCTCTCGCTTACAATGTGAGCTTCAGAATTAACAATCTGGAGGATATCTAACCTATGGGGCCTGATCCAAAGGCCAGTGAAGTCAATAGGAGCTTCTCCATTGACTTCAATGAGCTAAGATCAGGTCCATAGAGTCTTTCACAGGACTGATGTGATAAGCAGAAGGCCAGAATTTAAGGGGTTACAATTGGCTGAGATTAGAATTAGTCATAAAAATCTGGCTTGACTTTACGTGAACTGCTTTCGCGGCTGGTATTTATAGGAGTATCCTATCAAAGTTCCTTTCCCCCCATGTTGATAGTCAATATTTTTATTCATTACTTGCTTGTAGCAGAGAGAAATTTCAATAAAATATTATTGCCCTTTTATGAACCTTTAGTTCACCCAAGTAATGTAAAATGACATATTCCATATGAGGAGAGCTTTTCAGGTACTGTGGGGTCAATTTTAGTAAATTTAGGGGGTCTGTAAAAATGACAGTTCTAACAATTTCTGGTGTGAAATATCTTGCAGGAGGAAGTAGCAGCACAGTGGAGATGCCCCCCATGTAACTATGGTGATTTTTTTTAGAATACAACAGGGAAAACAGTTAAAGTTTGAAAGTGGGAGGAAAATGGCTTGCAAATAATGAAGCGTGGCTGATTTCACAGTTTGTAATCCTATTGATCATACAGTATTGCCTCAAACCGTGCCCAGAATGTGGCTTTAATCAATAAAAACAAGGTTATGAACCAAGGTTATGGACTAAGTGAAACTGGGCTTAAAAAGCTTTTTACTACATTTTTGGACACTAACTGTTCCTTTTTACTTCCTCTTACTGTGTGGTTTATTTTACAGACCCTTAAGAAGAGGTGTGATGGGGTGTCTGCCCCACACAGGTGTAGAAAGGGTTAACCTCAGCAGTTAGCAGTGGAGGTGAGTCCTCCGAGCAGCCCAGAGTGGCTGCATGAGGCGCAGCCAATCAGGGAGGAGTTGCAGGGGAAAACCAATCCGGGATCGGCTGGCTCAGATAAGAGGAGCTGCAGGGCAGAGTAGGGTCAGTGGTGGCCTGGAGTTCATGAAGGCTCAAGCAGGTGGAAAGAGCACTAGCATTGTGGACAGTGCAGTGGTTGAAGGCTCTGAGGTAAGGACAAAGTAGGTGCAGGGGCTGTGGGGAAAGTGGTGAGCAGTTCTAAGGAGAATAGCATGAGGCTGCCACTGGGTCCCCACCCATGCACGCGCCACTGGGGAAGTGGTATGATTATTGGACTGCGATACTAATTCCCAGAAGGGGGAAGTGTGGATGGTGAGGCAGCTGGAGGGCTGACTCATGAAGAGGCTGTGGTGGTTCCTGAGGCTGAGATTGGGGTTGTGGGACAAAAGGAGAGCCAGAGCGCTGGTGTGCAAACTGCGGATTGGGGATTAGCTTGCGGCTGATGCTCCCCAGTGACCAGGAGGAGGTGCCAAACCAGTGGTGAGGAATGTGCCCCGTGACAAGAGGTCAGTGATGTTCACAATCAGAGGAATTTTAGAACACTATTTTTGTGTTCAGATATATTTCTAAAATTTCTCCAAACATCTACAGTTACTCTGGCCCTGGTTCAGCAAAGGATTTCAGCATGTGCTCATGTTCCACTGACTTCAGTGTTAAAGTAAAGCATGTGCTTAACTGTTTACTGGAGAGGGGGAAAATGTAACCTCAGAGATATATGCATCTGTCTGAACATCTGGGATGAAGCAGAACTTAAGTGATGTATCGGCTTAGGGGGTCATAAGAGGCTGATTGGCCCTCTGCATGGGGTAATTTCATTCAAGAGCACGGCTACTGTTGTGGAGGATTTGTCCTTCAAAGTGCAAAAACTACTTCATTTATTAAAAAAAGACTTTTCTTGCCTTCTGAATAATTTCCTTTGGGGAAAAATATCCCACCTTAGGTGTCTAGAGTTAGGCTTCTAAATAAAAATAACCTGATTTTCAGAAGTTCTGAGAATCCTCAAATACTACTGAAGTCAACGGGAGCTTCATGTGCTCAGTACCTTAGCATGTCAGGCTACGTTAATGTAGATGTCTAATTTTAGGCAACCAGGTTTGGACGTTTCATTCAGAATTACTTGAAAAGGCCTGTAAAAAATCAAAACTTCTCAGGGCTCGCCAGGCCCCATTAGCAAATTTGATCTTTTCATGTATTAAAAATAGAAAATACTAAGGATTAGGAAACTAAGACTGCTCTTGATTGCATCAAACACAAGACACTGTGAAAAAACGTTTTTAAAGAAAATAATACAAAAGAGAGAAATCTTTCCTACCATCTTATTAACAAATCATTCAATAATTTAACAACTCAGATGACATACCAACTATCTGTGTGTCAAAAGGAGTGAATTTGGTATTCAAAGAACGAGTAATACATATTTATAATAACATTAAGTCTACCTACCCCCTGCTGTATGCCCTTATGCTTCCTACTGATAATTGTTCCTATTCAAGATGCATCTGAAGATGTCTACTGCAGCACGCTCAGCTGGGCTTCTGAAGTGTCTCTCAGAGCAAGACACCCCCTCCCCCCCTCCCCCCAAGTTCTTGGGATAAAATTATAATACTTTTTTTTTATATTTCCAGACCATGCCTGTGTTTTGTAAATTATTTCTCAATAATTCATGGTAATTTGGCACAACTCTTTAAGGACAACTCTTCACTTCTTTAAGGAGTACACTGTACATTTTACATTGGGGAAGACAAAACAGTACAACATTGGGCTTTCTGTCAAGCTGGTATTAGAAAGCCGCTCACACTGAGGTGTTTTTTTTTTTCCCCAATATAGTAGTAAGTGAGGCCCTGATCTTCAAGTTGTTCCACATGAGTTCAAGGGAAAGGCTTGCAAATTTGGGGCCTAAATTATGGAATGTACACACAATCTATTCAGTATGGATAATGTCTGTAAAGAAAACCTTCAGTCTTTTAATCCAGTCACCTGTCTAAAGAAGGCACTTTCTGTGCAAACATACTTCACAATGCTGATTAATATTGCTTTGAAAATAATTTGCAGCAATTAATATGGTCCATGAACTTGGCCTCTTTTTCTCTTTGCAAATGTAATGCACAGGTTTTATATTGCAGCATTTCTTTCTTTTTTTCCCCCCCAAAGAAAAGGAGAGAAGCTATGGGGAGGAGATATGGCTCTTAGCTGGAAATATGTCATGTCCCAACACAGCACAACTAGAAGGGCCTCAAAACATCCAGAATTAGGGTGTGGTAGTTACTAGACATGCTCATTAGCTGTTTCAGAACCTGTCATCGCCAAATGATCCATCTCCTGTCGCCCATTCCCAGCTTTTGTTTCACATAGTGCCAAACAGAGTGAAAGCTTTATAGCAGGGCTAGTCAATAGGCTGATGGCAGGCCAAATCTGGACTGCCATATGCCTTTGAATGGACCCTGAAATCTTTTTATTTACTACTATTTACTACTTATCATTATTGGGGTTTTTTTTATTTCTTTAAAAGTCTGGACTTTGTCTATACCTTGATCAAGAAATTTGGACCTTGACAAAAAATAAATGAGATCCAGGGAATGGATATTCTATATGCTTATCCCAGTCCCACTTTGGATACATGCTACAGATGTCTGTTTCACCAGCAACCTATAGTACATCTACACAGCAATTAAACACCC
Organism: Eretmochelys imbricata; assembly: GCF_965152235.1. Classification (NCBI taxonomy): domain Eukaryota; kingdom Metazoa; phylum Chordata; order Testudines; family Cheloniidae; genus Eretmochelys; species Eretmochelys imbricata. The sequence goes on from NC_135573.1 coordinate 173,721,442, forward strand.
ACATCTGACCCAGTTCACCTGATTCAGGCTCATGCGGGTTTGGCTTGCAGGGATGTAAAATGTCTGTGTAGACATTCAGGCTGGAGCCTGAGCTCTGGGACTCCAAGGGAGGACGGTCCCAGAGCCTGGGCTCCAGCCTGAGCCTGAATATCTGCACAAGCCCCACAGCCCAAGTCCCACAAGCCTGAGGCAGCTGACCTGGGCTAAGCTGCAGCCATGCTATGAGTCTTTTATTCCAATGTCAATGTACCCTGAGAGGACAAGCCAACCATTAACCCAAGGGCTGGAATGCTGTTAGCTGTGGAGATCTCCCGGCTGTTTGGTTGCTGACAGGGTTCTGAAGTGTTTGAAAGGACTGAGAGGATGTCATCCTTCTCAAGCTCTGAAGACAAGTGACAAGCACTACATATTATGACCATACTAGACATCAAAGTGGAGGTGCTTAATGCCCATTTTGCTTCAGTCTTACTTAAAAAGGTTAATGATGACAAGGTGTTCAACTCGATTATTAACAACCAGGGAAGGAATGCAAGCCAAAATAGGGAAAGAACAGGTTAAAGATACTTAGGTATGTAAGATATATTCATGTCAGCAGAAATTCATCCTGGGGTACTTGTAGTGAGGTGGTGTGGGCCCCTGCCACTGCAGAGAGAGATGAGCCCCTCCGGACACCAGAGTGGGCAAAGCCAGAGAGCTCTGAGCCTGCCCCTCAGAGGGTCAGGCATGGCACAAGAAGTATAAAGCCCTGACCCCAGAGCTCACTGAGACAGCAGCCACTGGGGAGACCAGATGCCTCCGGCCTACCTCCCAGTTGGCAAGCCCCAGCAACCTGCAGCAGATCCAAGGGCTGGCTGGGCCTGTCCCAGGCCAGTTACCTGGAGGAGTTGACAAGCCTGCCCTGCACCAGCAATCCCGAGGAACCCATGGTGCTGGACCTCCCTGAGGACACCATCCTGACCCAGGTACCTCAATAGGGGGAGTGCAGAAGTAGCCTGGGGACAGCCGACCCCAGTCTGGCTGCACCACTGCCAGAACCCATGTCAGTGTGTTGCGGCCAGGATCCCCACTGACGCAGCAGCGGGTCTTCTGTCGCTGCTAGGGCCCTGGGCTGGGATGCAGTGGAGTGGGAGGGCCTGCGTTCCCCCCCACTACTCCCTCCCCAGCAACTCAACTTGTGGTTGGCACTATCCCCATCTCCCAGGCCTTTGGACCTCAGGCCTGGGCTCACTGTTATATACTGGTATTGCTCAGCCCCTGCCTGAGGGCCTGAGCACCTGACTCACTGTTGCCCCACCCTGACCTAGGGCCTGGGCTTACAATTAACTGTTTATTTCTGCCCTCACAAAGGCCGCGGTGGAAGACTCCTGTGGCTGGACTAATTCCCTGCTAGGCCTTCTTCCGAAAGTTTTCTATGTTGTTATGGCCATTCAGATCAGTAATTTGTCATCTTTCATCAGCCATGCTCCAAAGCACCGTATCATTGTAAGCTTCCCCCATATTACACCTCCGAAACCTGCTCACATAGCAGCCAGTAATTTCCTCCAGGAAAAAAAAATGGACTGGAACAGGAACCAGGGTTAACAAAGTCATTCATAGTCTAGCCCACACACAGCATTTCCTTGGTTGGGCAACCTAGGACAGAGAAGAGGGGATCTCATTGCTTAATCCCTATGTAAATGGCTGGAATTTGGCTGAGCATTTTCTATCACCCCTGTAAAGCAGTTCTGAAAGAGCAGTAGCTGCAGTTAAGAGTATCAATTGGCTTGGTATTCAGCAGAGCTGAGTGTTCAATCTCAGATGCCAACAGCTGAAGCGCTATTCAGTCAGATCTGTTCTTTGGTCTCATACTTGCCATAGTAGTAGCCTGTACAGTGCAAGTGGGAATGTTATCACACTTGTTGCACACCACCCCGATACCACATATACTTATGAACTATAGTGATATGTTTATCCAATTTGCCACAAGTTGGCAAAAGTGCAAGGTAAGAAGGGTAGTGACAGTGCATGCGAAGGAACTACTGATAGAAAATGCAATGCTTAAATGAGACAACAGCAACCTCAATACCAAAATATGGGTTGCAATACTTTTTCTAAGTATACATCGATAATAAGGGGGGAAAGGGATCACCCTCCACTTGAACAAAGCAGGGGGATCTTAGCTTGGCAGTTACCAACTCTCACAACAAGGAAGTAACAGTAGGACTTGGCACTCAGGTTATGTCTACGCTGGGATAAAAGACCCATGGCTGGCCTTGTGCTTGTGGGGCTTGTGCTCCACGGCTGAAAAATTGCCATGTACACATCTGGGCTGGGACTGGAGCCCATGCTCTGGGACCTTGCAAGGATGGAGGGCAAACATCTACACAGCAATTTTTAGCACTGAGCCCAAGTCAGCTGACACAGTCAAGGCATGGCCATGCCACAGGGCTATTATCCCCATGTAGATGTACCTTCAGAGGCTTTTCTCAATGAGGGGCTCACACCATATCTGGGCCAGTTCCTCCAGGAGGACATTAGGATGTTGAACTGTGTATATTCTGCTTAGTTTTCACCTCAGACTCTCTCACCAATTACCCTCAATACTCACCCCTTTGGACATTTTGTGGGGGGACATGCAATACACCATTAGCTGGCAGTTGGTCGGAAGCCAGAGGTGCACTGGATGGCCTTAAGCATTATAGATATTCTTCACTGGGAGGCAAGGCAAGGTGGGACTGAAGGAAACCCCCTTTTGTGGCCCCACCTTTGGGAGGAGGAAGGGATCCAGTGAGTTGGGAGAAGGCTTCCTGGCCTGTTCTGCATGCTAGGTCACACAATTAGGGTCGCATCTGGTAGGTGAAAAGGCATCCAAGACTCTGTACAAGCTCAGTAAGAGAGTGAAGCCATCTATCCCCCACTAGGGGAACCTGAGTCAGCACTACCTCTTCCCCTCCCCCTTAGAGATTTCTCTAAGGACACATTGCTAAGAATCTTGTTCCTTTACAGAGGGCCCCCTTAAGGAATTTTCTCAGATAGTTGTAGCCTCTGGTATCCCCTGAATATTGACAAATGGGGGACAGCAGATGGCCAGGCACTTTGGAATGATACTAACCTATGTCCACCTTGTCAAGATGGCCCAAGGACCATGAGATTGGCATGGAAATCTAAATTGCCTGCATTTAACCCTTTTAAATTAATTAACAGACTTGGATGCCTGTAGGGACCTGCCTTTCATGCTCTATCTATCCAGGACCAGCAGACCCTAGTCCTAGACTACACACTACCCTCCATTGCTAGGAGACACAGTAACCACTGGGTACCCAAAACAGCCTTACATTTCACACACTGTGCTTCCAGGACAAGTGGAGATTGGTCCTGGTCTTCACACAATCCACAGAGCTGTGCAGATGAAATGGCTTCTGGACATCTGGAGAGGGCCTGACCAAGCACCAATTGCCCAGGAGCAGCAGACCAATCCTGGCCTCCATGTGTCTGCAGTGCCCTGGAGGTGCAATGTTCTCCAGCCACCCAGGGACCACTTTCTTTTTCTCCCTTTGTGATCAAGCATTTGATGTATTATTCACCCAGGAGCAGCAGCATCCAGGAGATATAATGGCCTCTGGTTGCCTCAAGGGGCCCTGCCTTTCATGAAACCAGCTTCATCGGACATTAGTCTTGTCCTCCATGTGATCCATCACACCCTAAGATGTAATAGTCGTCAGACACCTGTAGACCCTTTCCTTCTTCTCTCTTTGAAACCCACCTAGCCAGGCTGACCCAAATTACCATAATATTAACATGGGATTTCAAATTGCCTTCCCAGTGAGACTTTGAAATTGGTTAAAAGGCCTGAATGTCCACAAGGCCTTGCTTTTCATGCACCGTCTGTCTAGGATGAACAGACAGTGGTCCTGGCCTCCACAACATCCTGGAGAAATAACACTCTCTGGGCACCCAGCACAGTGGAACCTTACATGTACTATCCACCTGGGGCCAGCAGAGATTGATCTGACCTCCAAATGATACACAACACCCTGGAGATGGGGATCTGTGATAGAGTGCTGGGCAACCACAGCTGTGCCAGCACTCTGATCATTGTAGCGCCAATTAAATCACTTTAGAGTAAACCTAACTGGCAAAGATGTGCCTTATTCACAGACTAGAACGGGCTGGGTAGACTTAAAGCTCTAATTATCCATTTGTTCAGGGAGTAGTAGAAGACAGGAAGGAAGTGGAAGGGGAGAGAGAACCAGCGTAAGACAGGCAGATAAGCTTTGAGAGCCAGAGCTGGAAAAGATCTGTCTCTCTTATCCTGGGTTTAAGGAATTAGGTGTTGTTGGGGACAGGATACTGTAGAATGCTGTGAAGGTGACAGGGAATCACTGTAAATCAGGGGTGGCCAACCTGAGCCTGAGAAGGAGCCAGAATTTACCAATGTACATTGCCAAAGAGACAAAGTAATACGTCAGCAGCCCCCCATCAGCTTCCCGCCCCCACTCCCAGCGCCTCCCGCCCACCAGCAACCCCGCCGATCAGCACCTCCCCGCACCTCCTGATCAGCTGTTTAGTGGTGTGCAGGAGGCTCGGGGGGGGGGGGGAAGGAGCGAGGGCACGGCAGGCTCAGGGAAGGGGGTGGGAAGGGGTGGAGTGGGGGCAAGGCCTGTGGCAGAGCCAGGGGTTGAGCAGTGAGCACCCCCCAGCCCATTGGAAAGTTGGCACCTGTAGCTCCAGCCCCGGAGTTGGTGCCTATACAAGGAGCCGCATATTAACTTCTGAAGAGCCGCATTTGGCTCCGGAGCCACAGGTTGGCCACCCCTGCTGTAAATAAACCACATGTGGTGTTTACAAGTGGAGTCTCCCCAAGTGATCTGTATGTGCAGAGGAAGACAGGCATCAAGGGGGCACCCTGTTAGAGGATTTCTTCCTTTTTCTCCCTTTGTGGGCAACCCAGCCAGGCTAAAACCTGGTACCAGATGATCAGCATGGACTTCAAATTGCCATCCTTGGGACTTTGATGCAGTTCTTTTCCATCTGTCCGGGAGTTTAGTCAATACAAAACCCACTCAGGAACTCACCACAAGCCCAGCTGAGAAAGCTAAAGGAAGGGAATTATAGTCTCCTGATAGATTGCCTGAAAAATTGTTCTTTCTTCCAATGTGACTTCTTGATTTAGGAAACAGTTTCATGATTTGGGGGCATCTGACTCACTGTCGTCAGAAGTTTGGGGCAGACAAAGCTGCATACAGTTCATTTCCTGTTCCATATACAGAACTCAGCACTGGAACAAATCTCCAGAGCCTCAAGACCTAATAGTCTGAGGAGCTTCTGCATTTCCCATCTCAGTCTCCCCAAACAGGGGCTTAAATAAGGGTGGTCAGTGAGATAAGGGGGACCCACTTCCTTCCCCACAAAGCTACGGTGCAAAACCCCAGTGGGATGACTGAGTATAGAAACATTGTCATTGCCCATGAGTTTTCCCTGGAAAAGGTGGAATTTCTTTTCCCTCTGACTCTCTTCCTCTTTCACTCCTTTTCAGCTCAGAGCATTAAGCCAAGGTGTCCTTAGTGACACAGAGCTAGCGCCTCCCCCTCCTACACTGTGACCTGGGCTAGTTCCACAGTGTGGCCACTCCCCTGCCACATGCTGAGTGACCAGGCGTTGTTGTTTATCCTCTGTAAGAGGTATGCTCTCCTCCCTCCTTACAATTGACCAACTGGTACAGGTTGGACAGGCACTAGAGGGTGAACCCTTCAGTCTAGATTCAACGTAGCAGCTAGTGCTAGCGACATGCTTCCATCTCTTACAGTCATGGGGCATGTGAAGGGGTTTTATCATCTCTGAAGTCAGCTCTTACCCACTAGTCGTATGTGTGTTGGGAGAAAATAGATTGCGAGATAAGTCAGTGTGGTTTATAGCAACTGTTTCCAATAATAATGCTGTAGCTTTTGTTTTCCATCACCGCTAATTTTACTCTCCCTGCAGCAATTTTCAGTGGAATTGTTCTATCCAGCATCTCCTAGGTGCTTGGACTTTCCTAGGATCCATCCACTCCCACAGGGCTCCCTCTGACAGTTTTTTGGAGGTAGAAGATAGCTCCCTTCAGATTTGAAGGTGCCGTAATTTAATTTCTGTTTCAAGAGGGAAAAGGGAAATTTCTCAGTCTGGCTGTGAGATGCAGAGGCTCAGCAGAACACTAGCAGTCTCAGTCCATTCCCCAACACAGCCCAATTCTATAGGAGCCCTCAAGCCACTGCTTCCTCTGTGCCAGTCGTTCCCTGACAAACTACTGGACACTCAAAGCTCCTATTCTACGTGATGCAACTCCCTGCTGGCAAACTCCCCAAGAGACTCAAATCCTATCTTATTCCTCTGAACCAGTGCAGCTTAATTTATTTGCTTATATTATTGTTTTACTGGTCTTTTAATGCAGTTAGAAAAACTCACAGAATCACCATTCCTAGCATCAGAAAAACCCCAGGATACATGGAGCTCACACCATCATCTGCCCAACACTCTGCAATGAGTCAAATCTTCATAGCTCCACTTGATTTAGGGATTCCCCTGAGTCCGTTGCACTGTTTGTGCCCTAAATGGTTTTTACACACACACACGTGCACTCTTATTCTGCACTCAAAAAAATGTATTTCTTTCCAATGTCTTAACTGGGTTTTTCATCTTTTCCTCCCATGTTAACTGGTAACTCTTTTCTTTTATAGTTTTCACTTTCTTCCTGACTTGCCCCTCTGTGTCTATGTGACCATGAAACTGTGCGGCCAGCTACTCTGCTCCCACACTTTTGAGCTGCTGAGTCCCTCCTGGAAAAGAAGGCCAGTCTTCATGTTCTCTTGGGACTGACTTCACAGTGCTGGGCTTTGTGTTGACAGGATGACATCACAGCGCAGAGATGCTCTCCTTGCTGTCTCTTTCCTTTCCACCTGAGTTAGGCAGTATTTATTCCCTCAGTTTTTGGAGCTTGCAGCACCATTTTCTAAGTTCACAGCAATGGGATAATCTTCCTTCCCACCCAGATTTAGGAATTTTCCTTTTTGCACCCTGATCCCTATGCAAACGTGTTTTTTCATCCAAAAAACTTATCTGCTAGCTGGTAGTTCTTTGGGTTCCTCTACTTTGCTTCCCATACTACCTCTTAAATATAATTCTTGGTTTTTTTTATTTAGTTCTGTTTTCTATCTCACCCTCAGAGTATGTCTACACTACCGCAGTAAGCCGATCTATGCTACGCAACTGCAGCTACGCAAATAACGTAGGCGGAGTCGACATACCTTAGGTCGAGTTACTGCATGATCTACACTGCAGGGGGTTGATGGGAGAAACTCTCATGTTGATTTACCTTGCCCTTCTCGTCGGGGGTAGAGTACAGGTGTTGACTGGAGAGCGATCTGCTGTCAATTTAGCGGGTCTTCACTAGACCCGCTAAATGGACCACCAATGGATCGAGCTCAGAGCGTCGATCCCGGCGATAGTGTAGATGTAGCCTCACTTTCCTCTGTGTTCTTGTGTCCATAAGACTGTACCCAGCAGCCTTGTTCCTAGTAGGAGCACTGAAAAGGTGCTAGGCTTTACTGTCCTCTCAGGCTCAGTGCTGACTTGGTCCTGCTGGGTTTTGTGCTAGTAGAATGCAAAAGTAATCTTAATTCTGGCATTCCCTAACTTCTGAGTGTTTGATTTTGTTACTTTAACAATAGTCTTTTAATATCATTTTTATTTATGAGTAGTTAATATATAGAATAGATATGGTAACTGACCAATATATACACATTGCTGTAGATTGGAAGTATTCTAGTATGTAGTAAGAAACTATGATCTGAAAGTAAAATTTGTGTACAGTGTCTTCTATCCCAATCAGTTTCCCCTTCTCTTCTTATAGTGTTATTTCAAGTGTCCTACACATGAGGGCCTGTTGCTGATGGTCCCTCATCTATTTCCCACTGCTGAATTGTTGCTCCCGGAGACAGTGCTGCTGCAAGGAACTGACAGGGGCAATAGTTCTGATATGTAAGAACTGCTCCTGTATTAAAATCAAACACAAAGGGCCTGTTCTGGCCTCCATTCAAGTCAATGGCAAACCCCTGTTGTCTTCATTTTGAAGAGGATCAGACTTCAATTCAAGTTCTGGAACACATGGGATTCTAAATTAAGATTTGGGGTTCCTTTGTATTGGCTGCCTCATCAAATTTTCTTTACAATAGCTCTGGCACTGACTGAAGGCGGAAAACCAAAAAACTGAATTTTGAAATAAAATGCCTCTCCTTCTTTGATTTTCATCATTCAGAATTTCCACTCTCAAAATATTAAAGATGAACAAATGTAACGGATGTCCCTAATCAGTTAGACAAAAAAAACAGAACCTCTTTATAAAAAGGGACTCTGTTCAGAAAAGAAGAAGCAAGAAAGGCAATTTAAGCAGGACTAAAGGCTGAGTAAAAAGGTTGACTGCACATTTAGGATGTAGGGCAGGGAATTGTAATCATGTCATTTCTCTTTTTAAGATGAAGTTTGCCTTCTTTGTTTGTGGTATGTTTTCCTACTAAGTATAAGTTGATCTTTATCTACTCAGCCTGCAGTTAGTAGCATCTTAAATTTGCTGAACATAAATTGTTATTTTGATCATTTCTGAGGATACTTTGCTGTGTATATATAATTGTGTTGTTCTTTGTTCTTTATATGATTAGTGTGTCCAATTTACATTGCCATGGCTGGTTACTGCACTGTTGTATGTGTTTCAAATCCTCTTGGCTTATAGAACTGAATTTCAGGCAAGGACAAGGAAAGGACAACAAAATGATTTTAAAAAAGGCGATATTGATCATTTGAACAATGATTTCTGGGAAACCAGTTGTTACCATTATTTACTGGTTTATTTGGCAGTTAAAAGCCTGAAATAAAGAAAAGAGCACTTAACAGTGACAAACTAGTAGTTAACTGCACCTAAGTGATAATTAATGAATCACAGTGAATAGTTTTTTATGACAAGTGTATTTTAAAAATGTTGGCAGCTGATGTACAACAAACTGCACAGTTGCAGTAGAAAAATCAGTCACCTCAAAGTTAATGGTTATTTATTATTCACCAACAAGAATAGAGGATGCTTTTGCTTGTAAAACGTTAACATACCATTTTAGGGTATATTAATATTTCTGTTATTTCTGTTCTATCTTTCTAGTAAAAATACAGATTAATATTCCTGTCACTTTTCACAAAAGCCTGGACACCCAAAGGCTGAATAATGTGACATTTAACCCCTGAACTTTTGTCACTCCAAGATGATAGATATGAAGGTTACTTGGTTTTCGGAAGAAAGGCACTGGATCAAGCTGGTAATGGTGACAAAGTACGAGTAAAAAGACTGCAGCTGTGAAGTAATAAATTATACCTCTCAGAGCCTGAAGTTCTGGAAGTGAAAAGAACCAGAGAGCCAGTAACCAGCATCCCAGGAGCTGTGTGCACAAATGTGATGGGAAGGCAGCACGCGTGGATCAGAGACCAGGAGAAGGGAAAAGCAGACACTGTCACTTTTAATCAGCTTTTGTTGATCGTAGTCACTGGAGTTGAAGAAGACCTTTGTTTTTAAAGATGAATTTTCACTAAAGCACTTGCAGAGGAGAGCACATATGTAACTTCTGTTTCACCCAGTCCCATTTTGGGGCACTTTTAGGCTTGTTTGATCATTATAGAATTTACTTTTTCTCTCAGCAAGAACAAGCATTTGACAAGGTGCTGAAATAATACGCTTCAACTACTCTCATAATTCTCTTGCCTTCTGCACTTAGGCTTGCTTCTTGAAGTTGATAAATAACAATGGTGTCTGAAATGAGTTCTTCTCCAAAACAGCCTTCAGAAGTATCCCTTTAAGTTGGAGTCAAGCGCTGTTTTAACGGAATAGTCTGTACATACTCACATGTCGCTTTGTGCCACTTCATGAAGAAAATTTTGCATGGTGCTCCAGTTTGCAGTACAAAAAATATCAATATTAGTCTTGTTTATCCAATACCATTTTATAGATGGGTATGGCACTTTGCAGACATTAAAACACCAGCATCCCTGACTTGTTTGTACGCTGCACATAGCATACGGATGTGCCTACAAAAACTGAGTCAATAATCACAATAACCAGAATACGGACCCTGGACTTCAGAAAAGCAGACTTTGACTCCCTCAGGGAACTGATGGGCAGGATCCCCTGGGAGAATAATAACATAAAGGGAAAAGGAGTCCAGGAGAGCTGGCTGTATTTTAAAGAATCCTTATTGAGGTTGCAGGAACAAACCATCCCGATGTATAGAAAGAATAATAAATATGGCAGGCGACCAGCTTGGCTTAAAAGTGAAATCCTTGCTGATCTTAAACACAAAAAAGAAGCTTACAAGAAGTGGAAGATTGGACAAATGACCAGCGAGGAGTATAAAAATATTGCTCAGGCATGCAGGAGTGAAATCAGGAAGACCAAAGCACACTTGGAGTTGCAGCTAGCAAGGGATGTTAAGAGGAACAAGAAGGGTTTCTTCAGGTATGTTAGCAACAAGAAGAAAGTCAAGGAAAGTGTGGGCCCCTTACTGAATGGGGGAGGCAACCTAGTGACAGAGGATGTGGAAAAAACTAATGTACTCAATGCTTTCTTTTGCCTCTGTCTTCATGAACAAGGCCAGTTCCCAGACTGTTATACTGGGCAGCACAGCATGGGGAGGAGGTGACCAGGCCTCTGTGGAGAAAGAAGTGGTTCGGGACTATTTAAAAAAGCTGGACGAGCACAAGTCCATGGGGCCGGATGCACTGCATCTGAGAGTGCTAAAGGAATTGGCGGATGTAATTGCAGAGCCATTGGCCGTTACCTTTGAAAACTCATAGCGATTGGGGGAGGTCCTGGATAACAGGAAAAAGGCTATTGTCGTGCCCATCTTTAAAAAAGGGAAGAAGGAGGATCCGGGAAACTACAGGCCAGTCGGCCTCACCTCAGTCCCTGGAAAAATCATGGAGCAGGTCCTCAAGGAATAAATTCTGAAGCACTTAGAAGAGAGGACAGTGATCAGGAACAATCAGCATGGATTCACCAAGGGCAAGTCATGCCCAACTAATCTAATTGCCTTCTATGATGAGATAACTGGCTCTGTGGATGAGGGGAAAGCAGTGAATGTGTTATTCCTTGACTTTAGCAAAGCTTTTGACATGGTCTCCCACAGTATTTTTGCCAGCAAGTTAAAGAAGCATGGGCTGGATGAATGGACTATAAGGTGGACAGAAAGCTGGCTAGATCATTGGGCTCAACGGGTAGTGATCAATGGCTCCATGTCTAGTTGGCAGCCGGTATCAAGCGGAGTGCCCCAAGGGTCGGTCCTGGGGCCGGTTTTGTTCAACATCTTCATTAATGATCTGGAGGATGGCGTGGATTGCACCCTCAACAAGTTTGTGGATGACACTAAACTGGAAGGAGAGGTAGATATGCTGGAGGGTAGGGATAGGATACAGAGGGACGTAAACAAATTAAAGGATTGGGCCAAAAGAAATCTGATGAGGTTCAATAAGGACAAGGGCAGAGTCCTGCACTTAGGACGGAAGAATCCCATGCACTGCTACAGATTAGGGACCGAGTGGCTAGGCAGCAGTTCTGCAGAAAAGGACCTAGGGGTTACAGTGGACGAGAAGCTGAATATGAGTCAACAGTGTGCCTATGTTGCCAAGAAGGCCAATGGCATTTTGGGATGTATAAGTAGGGGCATTGCCAGCAGATCAAGGGACGTGATCGTTCCCCTCTATTCGGCATTGGTGAGGCCTCATCTGGAGTACTGTGTCCAGTTTTGGGCCCCACACTACAAGAAGGATGTGGAGAAATTGGAAAGAGTCCAGCAGAGGGCAATAAAAATGATTAGGGCACTGGAGCACAAGACTTATGAGGAGAGGCTGAGGGAACTGGGATTGTTTAGTCTGCGGAAGAGAAGAATGAGGGGGGATTTGATAGCTGCTTTCAACTACCTGAAAATTAGTTCCAAAGAGGATGGATCTAGACTGTTCTCAGTGGTAGCAGATGACAGAACGAGGAGTAATGGTCTCAAGTTGCAGTGGGGAAGGTTTAGGTTGGATATTAGGAAAAAACTTTTTCACTAGGAGGGTGGTGAAGCACTGGAATGCGTTACCTAGGAAGGTGGTGGAATCTCTTTCCTTTGAGGTTTTTAAGGTCAGGCTTGACAATGCCCTGGATGGGATGATTTAGTTGTGGATTGGTCCTGCTTTGAGCAGGGGGTTGGACTAGATGACCTCCTGAGGTCCCTTCCAACCCTGATATTCTATGAATATTACAAACATATATCGAAACATCAAGATTATTATTTGTATTCTCATAGCACCTACAAACCCTAGTCATGGCCCTAAAGAGGTTACAATTTCATTAGAAGAGACAATAGATGATGTGAATGTACCTAAACTGAATCACCATCTGATAATATATCTCTAATCACTGTCCTCCCCACTCTTTTTTGTTACACTTACTCATTTGTTACCCTTACTCATTATGCCATGTCTGAACATAGGCCTTGATCCTGCAACTGATTCACATGGGTGGACTCTTACAACTGCGTGGAGTAGCACATGTAAGAATGTGCATGCAGTGTTCAGATTGCATGATTTAGGCCCCAATCCTGCAAAGATTTACTCATATGTAGGGCTCTAACAAATTCATGGCCATGAAAAACGCATCATGGATCATGAAATCTGATCTTCCCCTGTGATATGTGGTCTCTTGTGTGCTTTTACCATCTACTATACAGATTTCACGAGGGAGACCAGACTTTCTCAAATTGGGGGTCTAGACCCAAAAGGAAGTTGCGGGGGGGGGGTCACAAGTTTATTTTAGGGGGGATCATGGTATTGCCATCCTTAATTCTGCACTGCCATCAGAGCTGGGAAGCCAGAGAGCAGTGGCTGTTGGTCGGGTGCCAGCAGCATAGGAGTTAGGGTAGCAGTACCATACCGTGCCACCCTTACTTCTGCACTGATGCCTTCAGAGCTGGGCAGCTGGAGAGTGGCAGCTGCTTGACTGAGGGCCCAGCTCTTCAGACAGCAGAAGTAAGGGTGGCAATACCATACCATGCCATCCTTATTTCTGCGCTGCTGCTGGTTCTGCCTTCAGAGCTGGGCTCCCGGCCAGCAGCTGCCACTTTCTAGCTGCCCAGCTCTGAAGGCAGCGCCACCGCCAGCAGCAGCAGCACGGAAGTAAGGGTAGCAGTACCACAACCCCCCCCCCCCCCCCCAACTTCTATTTTTGGGGTCAGGATCCTACAATTACCACCCCGTGAAATTTCAGATTTAAATAGCTGAAATCATGAAATTTACTATTTTAAAAATCTTATGACTGTGAAACTGACCACAATGAACCATGAATTTGGTAGGGCCCTGCTCATATGCTTCACTTTATTCATGTATATAAAGTCAATTTATGTATGCAAGTCTTTGCAGGATTGGTGATTTTGGTAGTAAGAAATTCGGGAAAGGGACCAGTTTCTCTTTCTTTCTGGGAAGCACCTCACATGCTTTTGTGCATTGTAAAAAATATAAATTTTAATATTTAATGAAGTGGTGTACCCAAAAATTATGTTCCAAGGAAAATGGAGCTTCCTATATCCTTAAATTCTATTTCCTTATTCTCTTATTTTCTGTTTTCAGACAAATAATTTCCCATGTCCAAGCTCTTGGGAATGTGTCAATATTTCCCTGGGTATAAACGGTGGCAAAAATTTCACTATGGAAATATAGCAATTGTAAATTTAAAACACATGACCACCTTAGCAGTTGATGGTGCTCACTCAACCAGATCAGCCTCCATTGCATCCTGCCTTGCAAATATGTGCATATATTTCCCAGGTGGTAATTCCTTATAATGTTCTACCAGATGATATAGGTCTTTGAAATGTGGAGTAAAACAACTGAAATTTTACGATGATACAAAATCAGAAGTAACAACCACCAGAATTAGCCTCTGTCACTTACTTTAGATTTGATCTGTTAGACAATTCTAGAGTATGGTTTAGTTTAAGAATCTCCCATGATGTTGTCGGTTAATATTAATTATCACATGCCCTTTGTTATCCTTCTTATTTAAGTAAGATCTTTAGCTGACAACATAACTATGTCACTGCACAATACTGAACAATGCCATAAAATACTGTTTTCCTGCTTTAATTAGAACAATCTGTTCTCTTTTCTGATATTTTATATATTTATTTTACTTAGTCGGGATGTAGCATACTGCTGCCAAACCATTTTCTAAGTACGTGCACAAAATTTATAAAAGTATACAAAACTTTGTTTAAAAATGTTAGCAATGAAGAGTTAGCTGCCTCTCAGCAGTAGCAGACTTTCCAGTTCCATCACTCAGGAAAAAGCTTGACAAAACTGAGGGTTTTAATTAGTTATTTATGGTCAACAACCTTGCACTCTGTCAGTGAAGTGAATTCTAGTGCCATAGGCCCTTATCAAGAATACCCAGACTTCAGTTGTTCCAATCTAGAAACCATGCACTAGAGTCCTTCATCTGATCTCAACCACCTTAACTTGTATGCAGAGAGAAAGAAGGTATCTTTGGAATGAAGGTCCCAAATCATAGGAGAGATTATCATTCAAAATCAATATCTCACTTGCATCCTAATGGGAAATGGAGGCCAGTATAGTTTTCATACATATAAACTCAAAGAAATGCTAGTTAAATTTAACTCTTGAAATGAACAGTTAAGAGAAGGTAGATAAATATTCAAAATTTTCACAGTTCATACAGTCAAATAATGCATGTGTCTTCATCTTACCGATCTTTCAGCACAACCCATATTCTTTCCTACTCCAGAGATACCATGTACCCAGCTGTTGTCTCTCATACCCATTTCTTCTATTTATTTTCATGGTCCCTTCTGGCCACTTATTTATTACTCTTTCAGTAGAATAATGTCCTGCCTGAATTTTCCACTTACTCCTAAAGAAAGAAAAGGAGGACTTGTGGCACCTTTGACTAACAAATTTATTTGAGCATAAGCTTTCGTGAGCTAAAGCTCACTTCATCGGATGCATTCAGTGCATTTACTCCTAATGTCTTAACTGTCTATTATGTTTGTGAAGCATACACCATAATAAAAACTTACTTTGAACCTCTTTATTGATTGTCTTACAAATTTTGAAGAACGATTAGCTCACATCAAAGTCTCCTTGTTTCCAAGAGAATAAACACATTTTGTAACAGGCAGAGATCTATATCAAGTCAGCTACAAAGTAAGAGGACTAAACTAAATCCTTTATGCTTCCTTAACAAAAAAATGTGGCAAACCTCTCTGTTTTGCCTGTATATCTTAAGCCATGAAAGTCCTTTTATTTCTATTCAGAAATAAAAACAACATGTTCTAAAAGCAGAAGTAAAAAAGCCATTTTAATAATTCTCTAATATTAATTTACAGAGTGCCTCTTCTGCTTGCCGGTTCTGTTAAACAAGAGCAGTGCTGCCCGTTTCACGTACAGTTACTTGTCACATCTCTCTCTTAAACACGGTGATGGGAAGATAATGAGTAACTTTAATGCAAAACTGTTGTCAAGGCTTATTTTCATAGTGGTCGTGTATGAATTCTCTCACTTTAGAGATCAGCTTGCTGGAAATGTATAATGTTTCTGCACAATGTAATTTCTTCACTTCTTGGCAGGGCTTTATCCTGGAGGCAATCCCTGACAGCTTTGGGAGCAGATCCTCAGCTTGTGTAAATCTGCTCCTTTTACCTCAGTGAAGTTAGATCAGTTTACACCATCTGAGAGTCTTACCCGTTGTGCTTCTCGTTTCTTCCAGCTTAAAAAAATGACTATAACAGGTGACAATCAAGTAGTTTTTATTATCCATTGTGGAAAGATGGCATGTCACAAGGGACATAAATGTCTCACACTCAGATGGGTGGAAGTACTTACAATCAAATGTGTATATATCTTTCACAAATTGGGCATGATTTATTTCTGTGGTTATGAGAGACAGGGATGGATAAACCATTGGATTCTCTTCTTGCATGTTTCCAAGTCCTTGTTTGGATGCATCCATCTTAACTATTACCTCTTTTAAATATCATCCTGTACCAATATACCTCCCCTTGGCAACTAGTTTCATTTTGGTGAAGTCAGAATAATGATGACCATCCCGTGGAAACTGAATATTTTCTCAGGAGATCTCTTATCTATGTCAACATTTCTACAAGGTGTAGTATAAACACGACAAGGCAAATTGCTATTCCTTATATATTTTCTAACTCAGCACAATACTCTGGTGGTCCCATCAGAGTGATTGCTGCCACTTTTCCAGCATCAGCTTTTATTTCTGTCCCTTAGAGAATATGAAGAAAATACTTCAGTTGCTTGGAATAGGCATTTGTCCAGATTTAATCTGACTCCCTTTTCCACATGCTCTGGGAGCATGACATGTAGATTGGTTCATGGGTGATGGGGGTGTTGCTGCCTGGGCATGAAGTGGTTTCCATTATATACAGAGTTTACCCTTTGGAAAAATGGCTTTCAGCACCCCACTATATAATTATTACAGCACCACTGGATTGGCTTCATATTCTTGAACAGTAGCACTGACACCAACATATTTTCCACAATGGCTGGAACCTCATGAAACCTGTCATAGGTGTTGTCCACTTTCTTCTGAAACACTAATTGGGCTGACTGAACACCATAGAGTAAGTGGATGAATCTTTATCTCCTTTGGGTGTACTAAACCTGTTTAGCATTGAATTTTCTATAAGCATTTTTATCTACCAGATCTGGTATCCAGGACACTAAAAGTTTGGGCATTAACTAATTTAATAATTGCATCCGCACACAGGTGATGCTCTCATTACATTGCCATGTTCAGATATCATGGACCTAAACACAGTCCCAGCGCTGTTGTATGTGGTTTCCCAAATTGTGCCAAATAGCTTACCCACTCCATAGGACCTCTGCATTTTCCAAGTTCAATACTTGTTTAGTCAATTAGTCTTACTGTGCAATTGAGATGTTCATGGAGAATGTATTATGAGATCTATAGTGGTACCCACTTTAATCTTGTATTTCCCAGGAAATGGCTGTAAGACACACAACGCATCCTTGTGCATTTTTCTTAGGTCATATGTCTTAGTGGCAGTAGAATGGGGATGACGTGACTGACCCGATACATTTAAGCAGACTTTGATACCAAACACTGGTACTTATTTATTTACAATGTCCATTTTTTGTCCACTGTTTCGCATCCTCATCGTGCTTATACAAAACTGTGTATGTATCCTGCACAATTTATGCGGTGGGTGTGAGACCTTTAGCTCTTCATGTGAAGTGTTTTGTGCACCAGTGTGAAATTTAAATTTGACCTAGTAATATTTCTCCTCCCTGGTAATCTCTCAGACACCTGTTGCTATTCCCACCCTTCCATGGGTGACTGCTTCCATTGAAATATCATCTGTACTGTATTGTGGAAGCTCATTCACCTAAAGTATTCTTTTGGATTTGTACATTTTGCATAAGAATAGAGAAATCATCATATTTATGACAAATTGTTCCTATTTCTAGACACACCTCAGGCATTTGTCTTCTCCCACATTTCCCATGGGCTCTCTCCTTGTTTACAAATTTGTAGCTTGCCTGCTTATGTGATTGCAAAGTATTGGTGAGGCTTTGCTTCCTCTTCCGAATAATTACCAAAGTGATCTAAGGGAGCCGATAGAAGCAGCAGCCGGCTGCACCTGCTCCAGTTGTGTGCCAGAGGCTGCTTATTCAGGAGCTGTGGAATGCTGTCTAGGCCTGATTACTTCCTGTAGCCCATGATCACAAGGAGCTTAAGCCAGCTACACACATCCAGACTCCAGTCAAAATGTAAGGCTTTGGAGCAGTTAAAGGTAAGGACCTAATAGAAGAAAGGAAGCTTTTAATACTGGGATGAGGGCAGAGGAGACAGAAAGTGTATTCAAAACTCAAAGTTATTGAGGGATCCTTTGATTTTATAGAGAAGCACCTGATTCGTTGGAGACTCTGGTTGGATCTAGGCTCTGTTTAATCATAATTTGCTCATGGAGGAAAATGAGCTGTGTGAGCACACTTTCCTATTGTAGTCACCACTACAACCCCTCCACATGCCTATAAAACACTGCATATCTCCATAAAAATATCATGCAATGGTACACAAGTATTCACATCACCATTATGACTGAACAAGACTAAGTACCATGGCATTCAACACTGTGTCATTCTCTGCCATTGCAGTGCCAGTGAAGATAGCAACCACAGACATAGAATCTGCATTGGTCCTCCCAGTGCCGTCTCATAATTCCTCTTCCCAAGCTTCCAGGGCGGCTGCAATGGCTCTGCCACCTGTCAAGCAACTCGCCTACTAACTGCATGCAGACTTGAGAGCACCCAAGACAATACTCCCCTAGTCTTCACCTTGTCTGCGTCCCACTCCAAATCAGGGGGATGCAAAGGTGTCTTACAGCCATCTCTGGACTTGCTTTAAGTGCTTCTTCAGTGGATAATCAGGGCCACAGTCTGCCCAAAGATTGATTGGGTTAAAAGAGGATGCTAGTTGCTTTGTAAATCAGCAGAATAATTAAGGCACCCTCTTTTCAGACTGTGATATATGAGGCTAGAAGCTGAGAGAAGTTTCTTCTGCTTAACTCTGATAACTTTTGCATTTTCAGTGTTTATAAGCAGCCATGTAGGCTCTCCAGTTTCTGAAGGAAAATGATTTCATACAACAGAAGAAGATCTTCCACACAGCAAGCCCATCGGACAAGTCAGGGCCTAGTATTTGATCAAATTGTAGCTTTCTCCATTGCACAGTAACAGAAGTCATGGGGGTGTTGATACAGTTTTTATCCTTTTAATGTCCGTGAGCATTATGTTGGCAATAGCTACCCTATTTTGAACAGCATGTGGGGTTTTAGAGTTGACAGTTTGGACTCTGGTGATATTAATTGCTTCAGAAAGTATTGCTCTTTTAAACATAGCACTAGGCCCAAAAAGCACTTTAAAAAAAGTGAATATAGTTCTCTCAACAGGTGGTGGAATAATAACTTTGAAGGCTCAAGTCCCCTCAAGTAAATATAACATATGCCTATAGCAAATGCTCCAAACGTATGTGAAAAGGACATTAAGGTTGCAAAATCAAGCACTCAGGATATGCCAGTACTGTGTTACCAGTCCTGCCTATAATTAAAAAGGATAGCTGAGAGTCAGCTAACAATTTGCTAGGTGCTAATTAGCATTAGCTGAAACCTGAGCATTCCCCTTTAACTAATTTAAATATGTTGAGGGTTAAGCTCCTTAGCCAAGCAGCTGATCAGTGGTAGAATGTTCTCAAAGGCAGATGAGGGTTAGCTGAGGATTGTTACAGGTGGACTCCTAGCTGCTTGTTCTTGCTGTGGTACAGCCTTGTGTAGCACCCAAAATTTGCTAAGTAAGAGCTTTCCAACTACAGAGGAAGACATAGGGCTAGATTCACAAGGTGGGTGGACAATTAGGAGCTTGCTTGTCTGTTTAGGTGCCTAAATTCAATGTTTATGTGCTAATGGTATTCACAAAACCACTGCTCAGCTGCCGCTTAACCTTGAAGGCACCTAAGTTTCAAGTAGTAAAGTCCCTCAGGTGCCTAAATTGTGACACTGCCAAGCTGCTTCGTGTTTCACTCATGACTGAGCCCTGGTGGGATCCACTAATTAGGTGTTTCCCTGCCTGTCTTGCTTGAGGTGTCTGATTGGGGCTACCCTCTGACAGCAGCAGAAGGATCCAAACTTTGTAGCTGGTTCTTATCTCTAAAATGAACCAGGATGAAAACTCAAGATCTGAATGTTCCTGAACTGTGCGAGAGTTTGGATCTGGACCTGGATTTAACTTTACAGCACCTTGGTCTTTGACCTGTCTGTTAATACTGCCAAATAAGGTACAATTAACACTAATTATAGCAATAAGGAAGTGTCCTTAAGGATCTGGAATGAGATGACCAGCTGTTGGTAACAACATCGAAAGTGTGGACCAGATTTTCTGGCCAACTCTGCATCCTTTATGCCATTCTGGGTACATTTCACCTGCTGCAGACTCCCTTGGTTTAGAGGAGTCCCTTGCAGGTACAGAGTAGAGCGAATTCATCCACCATTGTCTCTGAAGCTCTGTGTGTGTAGGGGCCTCTCAGGTGCAGCCTGAGTGTGCGGTGCTGTGACTGCCCCCAGCTGGTGGTTTAAAACAACTCTAAACTCCACTGGGGCTGGGGTTGACATGTAGTTGGCTTAGAAATTAGAAAGTCATAACTGGCTCTATGACAGTCCCTCCTATATCTAGCCCCTGGACTTACCAAGGAAGTGAATAGACCTGATCTGCTTTAAGTGCTGCTCATTTTTTTGCTACCAAATGCACAAAATATTGTTTGTGATCAGTGTTGCTGTTTTGTGACTATGCAAGTGACTTTCTTCTAGCTATTTTTGACTTCTGAAAGTCTGCATGGGCGGGGAGGGAGTTGACAGCACAAATGATAACACACCCACCCTGCTGCCTCATAAAGCCACCTCTACAGTCAATGCATTTTTATTGAAGAAGTTCCCTAGTCTTAGTCACACTGCCCTCTTTTTTTTATTATTATTATTACATTACTAAGGCTGCATTGGGTTTTTCTCACCTTGCAGAGCCTGCAGCTCAGTGTCCTTGCTGATATCAGTGCTGACTGTCTAAGACTCTTCATTAGAAAGACTGAGCTTCAAAGCACAATACATAGAGCAGCTCCAATTCCATGTTTTTATTTCTGCACAAGATGGATTATTTTTCTGAATACAGACCCATATGCTCCCCTCATCTCCCAACTGTTATAGCAGAAAAATATACAGTAACTGTGAGCACTGGAAAGCTATTGATAGGATAAACTGGGAAGCAAAATAGGGAAAACGTTTCTCCCCATTGAAATATACAGGAGTAAGAAATTTCTGAAGACAGCATGGAAGGAAAAATTGGGTAAGTTTTTGCTGAAAATAACAAATTTGGTCTCTTTTAAATAAGGGTGGCTGGCATATATTCAATAATATAATATGTTAATGGTGACATAACAAACCATAGTGCTTCTTTCAAAGGCTCCGATGCTGGTAACTTTTACCCAGGAGCACTGATTGGGACTACATGCATACATTAAGAAGGGATCTGATTCTCTGAGGTGCTGAACATTTGCACTCCTATTGGAACAAATAGGAGCTGTGAGTGTGTAACCCACTGATGAGCATGTGTTCTCCTCTGTGCCCAGTCCACAGGGGATGTGAGCCTGTTGAAGCTCTCAGCTGTAGCCTGGCTCTTTAGCTCAAGCTGAAAAGACTTGTACTTATCAATCCCTGGTGCGGAGTAAGACAGCTTCTGATGTATGTGCTCAGTAGCTCTGAAATCTAGCTATTTATTTAGGTACCTAACTTTAGGCACATTAAGTTTGAAAATGTCGAACCTATGGGTACATCTATACAGCAAAAGAAAAACTTGTGGCTGGCCTGTGCCAGCCAACTTGGGCTCATACGACTTGGGCTGCAGGGCTGTTTCATTGCTGTGTGGACTTCTGGGCTGGGGCCCAGGATCAAGGACCCTAGCAGCCCAAGCCCTGTGAGCTAAAGTTGGCTGGCACAGACCAGCTATGGGTTTTTCTTTGCTGTGTAGACATCACTATCTAGACATGTAAAATGAATATATTTTTGTATTTGACAGTGTTGTGTAGCTAAATTTTCCTTTTAAACTGTTTTGATACAATCTACAGAAGGCACAGTAGAAGTACAAATTTATTTTTGAAAGTATTTATTGAGTTAACATCAGACCTGTTTAGTTTGTTTTTTTTTTTTTTAATATTGCTTGATTGCATAGTGGTTTGGCTTATAAGATAAGAATATTACAGATGTTACAAAACAGAAGTTTTTTCCTTCAACGAGCCTATACAACACATATTCAAGTGCTCGTCTCTAATGGATATTGTGAAGATGTGTGTACTGCTCCTTTAAACGTTAGAATAAGAAATCAAGCATCAGAGTCTGGGGAAGGTTTGAGGCAATGAGGGAGATCCCTGCTCTGACCCTTTTACGCCATGTAAAAGGTCCAGACAAGCATAAATGGAGCCCTAGAGGTGCCAGTCTTCGCCATGGGAGGATTCTTTGATGCAGGCGCTGGAGGGAAAAAAAATCCATGAGGCTCTCTTCCTCAGACCCCTCCACAAGCACTGGGGTAGGGAGTATATTGGAAGTTGGAGGGGCACATGAGGGGCATGGCCACAGTACATAGCACTGTGTAGATTCTGGGCAACGTTGCAGCCCATAGGACTGCTCTAGAAGCCTGTCATAACAAGTTTCAAGAGGTCAAAGTTATTCCAGGGTCCCCAGAGCAATCCAGGATCAGGAGGATGCAAAGGTGATTTGCAGGTAACTTAACATCCCTCTCCCTGATATGCATGTTCTGTGCTACATGTCTTCCAAAAACTCATCCAGAATCTGTACAGCGAAGCAGAGAAGGATAATACTGTTTTCCTTACTTTGATAAAGCTCCATGTCCAGTGTTAGAAAACAGGTTTCAGAGTAGCAGCCGTGTTAGTCTGTATTCGCAAAAAGAAAAGGAGGACTTGTGGCACCTTCGAGACTAACCAATTTATTTGAGCATAAGCTTTCGTGAGCTACAGCTCACTTCATTGGATGCATAAAGTGTTAGAAAACAGTTACTCTTTCTGTGATTCTTTACCATTGTCACATGGCATTTTGTTAAGTGGGATCATTCTGAGCTGGTATAAAAAAGAGGAAAAGAAAATGCAAAATTTCAGTCATCCGCAAGGCTGTATAGTTTGGGATCTCCAGTTGCAGTTGACTCAATGTAAAAAGTGCAGTCGCTACAAAGGCATTTTGAATAAAGAAATATTCCAAACACGAAACTGCATAGCTAAGTTAAGACCAATAGGATTCATTCCTAAAATGTTTAACTTAAAACTAACCATTTTCTCCTTTATATAAAGGTGTGGCTGAGATTTACCCTTTGATCATTGGCTCAGTTGGAATTACCGTAGTTTAGCTCTTGGACTGGGTTCCTATGTTTAGACTCAGCGTACTGCAGCTATCCAACGAAGCTTTAGTGCACCTAGAAAACAAAACTCTGTGTCATTGGGCTTCCACTGCATGCTGTCTTCATTAAATAAAATGCTCTACGTTTTATTTGGCACAACTTAATAGTTTTCATGGTGGGGCTGTGTTTGGTATACATGCTTCCGCTGCCAGTGCTCTAACACACAATTCTTAAATTTTCCATTAGGCTTGACCGAAGCTGCTGCAGAATTGGTTCAACTTCAATATCTCATACATTTTGCCTGAATTATGGACAAAACTGACAAAAAGCCATCAGAGTGGGATGACCAGATAGCAAGTGAAAAAATCAGGACAGGGGGTGGGGGGGGCGGGGTAACAGGTGCCTATATAAGAAAAAGCCCCCAAAATCAGGACTGTCCCTTTAAAATCGGGACATCTGGTCACCCTACATCAGAGAATTTGGTCATCTACAATACTTAATACACGTCCGTCTTTTAAATTAATGTAATTTCTATAATTGCTTCAAAACTACTGTGATGAGTTAATTAGCACAACTCCTCAAAAAATGTCTCCTGTAGCTATTGAATATGTAATGGTGCACAGTTACAGGCCTCAGTCGTAATGTTCTCCCACTAATGACTTTACTTTTTAAATGGGCAGCCTTTCTGGCTAACAGAGAACACCAAGTCTATTATCCATCTGGGTAACCATCAATACATTTACAAAGTATCATGGAAAAAGCATCAAACACTGTCAGTAAATGTCAACCAATTGAATGTCAGTGAAATAGCATAATAATTCACAAAATTACTGCTGTCCAGTTGTTAAAGCAGGGAACTGGATGTCAGGACTGCTGGGTTTTATTGCTATATTTGCCACTGACTTGCTCTGTGACCATCAACAAATCATATCCCAAATTGTAGTTCATTTTCCCCAGCTATATGATAATAGAGTAACTCGCATGGGGTATTGCAAACTTTCATCCTCCGCGTATACCAGAAAACAAACTTGCAAAATGATGAACTTGTATTTTGAAGGTTAGATGACTACCTGTATGTCTGCAGGAGCACAGGTTGGAGGAAGGAAGAGTTTTGGGAAAAGACACTACTAAGACAGTCTGTGTCCATGTGGCTAGAATTCAGTTGCACCTTGTTTGTAAATAGTTCCATTAATAAAAATCCATTTTAATTTTACAAATATGGAGTTCTCTCATGCTATTATGCAGAATGTGGACATAAAACAGCTCATATTCAGGTTACTTTGAATTCAATCTTCTAGAAGATATTCTCACTGAAACATTGATACTTCTATCTTAGGAAAATATGGCATTTCTCATAAAGTGTTTTCAGAAAATATTTGATAGTATATTAAGAAAAAGTTTGAAGCTTTTACAGATTATTGGGGGTATTGAACATGTTGCATAGAGCCTAAAGTACTAAAGTCAAATGGACTAGAAGAATGAACTGTTTAAACTCTTCAAACTGTTAAAATATAGATTCCTATTTATGCACAAATTTGGTGGCTGCATATAAAAACTGTTTGTGTGTATAACTAACTGATTTGCTTATTAGCATATGCAATTACATCTAGGCACTAGAGGTGGACCTTAACCATTCCCCTGGTCAGAATACCTCCCAAACTTTAAGGAAGTTTTGGCTTTGGATTCAACATTCCATCTCAGGTCCATTTTTAATTTGCCATTTGTGTCCATCTATATTTTGTGGATAAAGCTTAGGGATATATCTAAAAATTTGACCCAGTAAGCCTATTTTACAAGAAACCAGGAGTGAAGCTTCTTGATCTTAGGAGGTTAAAACTGGCCTTTGATAAAAATAAGGCATTAACACTCCTATGCCCTAGGAAGCAGGTTTATGGCCCAGTCACACATTTTTAAAGACAAGGCTCCACTTATTCCTTGCCACTGCCCACCCACTTCCTCCACCACTTCTTTCTTTTCTGCAATGGATGTGCCATGTTTTCTTTCCTGCCTGAAACTGGATGAGACTTCCTGTGCATGAAGTGCAAGCAAGTGGCTCTGCTGGAGGAGAAGATTCTTAGATTGGAGGGGCAAGTAGAGATGCTACTGAGAAGTCAAGGAGTTCCTATACAGACAGGTTCAGGATACATCGGTATGCCAGGTTCAAGGAAGAAAAGGGTTGGCCACCCACGAACTGGAAATACATGAAGTCAAAGAGGAGTACTGGCAGCTCCTAAGCACCAAAGGAAAAAGGTCCTGATGGCATTTTACGTGGCTGGAGACAGAAAAGGATGACCAGGCTGTGGCTACCAGAGAGAAGAGGATTGGGAGGAATTCCACACAGCTAAACATTTCCAATTGATACCAGGTCCTCAATGTAAGAAAATCAAGCTGCCCACAAAGTTCTTCAAGAGTCCAAGAAGACAGATGCTTCTTATTGGAGATTCAATACTCAGAAGAATCAAAATGACATTTTTGCAAGAGACAGGAGGACAACAGGACAATGTGTTGTCTTTCCAGAACCAAGACCTGGGACATCTCTCTAAGATGAGATAGGCTTTTGAAGTGGACAGGAAAGGTTAATATTGGCACTAATGACGCTGCATCACAGGATATCTCAAAGATAGTAGATGACCTTACTGAACTTAGAAACATGCTTAAGAAGAAGAGCATCTCAAGCAGTCTGCTCTGAGATCCTTCCTGCACTTGAAATGAAGGAAATCAGAAGATTCTGGAAGTGAACAGCTGGCTAGGTAAGCGGTGTAAGGTGTAGGGCTCTGGTTTTCTGAACATTGGCTCAACTTCCAGGGGGAGACAGGGCTCTGTAGTTTGGTTCCCCTTCTACTGAAATGGAGGCCATCCGAACTCTTCAGGGACCAGATAGCTATAGTAGTCAGAAGGGCATTACACTAATGACAAAAAGGCAGGGTAAAAAGAGGGAAGATATGAGCACTCAGCATAAAATCAGACGAGAACCAAATTAATCAAAAAGCCAAAGGACATGAAAAGAAGACACTCTTCAAGTGCCTATACACTAATGCTAGGAGCCTAGGTAACAAACAAGAGGAATTGTAATTGCTCATTTAGGAACACATATTTGATCTAGTCGGTATTATGGAAACCTGATGGGATGATTGCCATGATTGGAATGTTAAAACGGATAGTTATAACCTATTTAGGAAGGATCAAGTTGGCAAAAGGGTAGGAAGAATGGCACTCAATACCATTTTTGACATAACCTGTTTCAGAGTCGTTAATAATTTGGAAGAAAATGAAGCACAAGTTGGGGTATGAGTTGGTGTCTTCTACAGACCATCAAAACACACTAAGGAAGAGAATGATCAGTTTCTGGTGTACCTGCCTATAATATACAGGGGAAAAAATCATGTGATCATGTTTCAGAGTAGCAGCCATGCTATTCTGTATTCACAAAAAGAACAGGAGTACTTGTGGCACCTTAGAGAAATTTGTTAGTCTCTAAAGGTGCCACAAGTACTCCTGTTCTTTTTGTGTGATCATGGGAGACTTCAGTTTGAGTGATACAGGCTGGAGGTCTCATGCAGCCAGTACTAAAACCATACTTGAAATTTCTAACTATTCTAGTTGACAATTTCCTAACTCAAAAATTATTGCATCCAACATGGGACAATTCTATATGAGACCTCATCTTGATAGACAAAGAAAAACTGATCACAGATCTAAAAATTAATGGTAGTTTGGGTACAAACGATCAAGACTTTAATCACATTTATAATGTGCAAACAGAATAAATTCCAGACCAGTGGGGATATGTGTGTGTGTGTGTAATATATATATTCCTGATGCTTTAAAAGAGCTCATTTCACAAATCTGAAAACAGTTATGAGCCAAATCAGCTGGGAGGAAGAATTTAATCAGGAAAATGTGAATGATAATTGGGAATTGTTTAAGAACACTTTATTAGATGCCCCAAAAGCCACAGTTGAGGAAGACTGCTGTATTGGTTAAAAATCAACCTGGTTTAGAGAGAAAGTGAAGGCAGCTATTACTCTTTGGATTTTGGGTGGGGGAGGGTTTGGTAGGAAATGGAAGAAACAGGGAGTTGAGAGCATGAATATAAATCAGAAGCTAAGTATTGTAAAACACTGGTAAAGGAAGGAAAGGGACACAAGAAGAAATCTTTTCTCTGCTGGTCATAGGTCAATAAGGAGTTTTTGAAGTATATTAGGAACAAAAAGAATTCTAACATAGGTATTGGTCCATTACTAGATGGAAATGGTAGAATTAGCAATAATAATGCAGAAAAGGCAGAAGTGTTCAATAAACATTTCTGGATTGCTTAGTAAAATGGGTGCAAGCAAACAAGGAGGTTTCTTTTAATACAGATAAATGTATTCTGTGATAGGTACAGCAATATGCTGACTCGACCTTACTGAATTAAATGTAAGTATTTTAGAAGTCCCTTGTAGTAAACATTTGCATTTTTATGTACTACTGTGGGATTGTATGGAACTTCTTTAGGAGAAAAACAGGATCATGCAATCTCTGGGCAGTATTGTGAGTTTCAAAAGACTATGTTGAACAATGTAGCAATATGTGTGAAGTAGTTTCTGGGAAGTACTTGGGAGGAGGAGATTACAAAGCCCCACCTACAGATTCAGGGCTTGTCTACACTACAGGTTATGTTGGTATAACTTATGTCGCTCGGGGTGTGAAAAAGCTCCCCCCCCACCGCCGCCCCCGAGCAACATAAGTTACACAAACCTGAGCACCAGTATGAACAGTGTTATGCCCTATGTCAGCTGGAGCTGTTACTGTAATATCTGAGTGCCCCACAATCATTAATGTGTGGTGAGGAGAAATAGCAATGTGAGATAGGGATAATAGTACTGTCCTATCTTACAATTGGGGAGCTGAGGCACAGAGAAGTTTAGTGATCTTCTCAAGGTCCTACAGAATGTCTGTGGTAGAACAGGGATTTGAACCGGGGTCCCAGGCAAGTTCCCTAACTACTGGACCATTCTTCCTCTCAACAAAATCAACATTCACTCATCTACAGCATCCACAGGGCCAGCATATTTGACAAGTAGAGGGCTATGTAACTAATTGGTGAGTGTGTGTTATGAGTCCCCTTCTCTGCCAATCCACAGAGGATATGAGTTATTACAGCCCCCCACAGCTAGAGAGGCTTGGCTCTTTAGCTCAAGCTGTAGCAGTCCATGCTTTCAGGTCTGGTGGTCTGATTCAGTTCTTGGTGCATTGACCAAGATGGTGGCCATCAGAGAGTCTGTGCAGAGAGTAGGTGGAAGTGGTGGGTGGGGCATCTGTGGGCCTCCTTGAAGCAGAAGGCAGGTTTGCTGAGTTCTGTGCTTATAGCATAGCATCTTGGCCTGTGCCCCAGCCAACATGGCTCTACAGCACAAAACATTTTTTGGGACAGCATAATTAAGGCCAATCAATATGGCTTTGTCAGACAAACCTGATATTGATTTTTTTAATGCAGTTAGAAGCTTGGTAGGCAAAGGTAACTGTGTTGACCTAATGTACTTGGAATTACATCTTTTGTGAGTAAGACATTTGACTTAGTAAGGCAAAAAATTCTGATTTAAAAAAAGCTAGCACTATATACTATCAATGCAGCACATAGTTTTTCATCCATGTACTAACTGATAGATCCCAAAATAATTATACATGGGGACTTATTGACCATTGGGAGCAATTCTGTTGGAATCCCACAGGGCTCTGCCAATTCTGGGCCAATCCTATTGAATATTGGCATCAATAATTTGGAGAAAACACAAAAGGATTGTTGGTAAAGCTTACAGATGAGATAAAAACTTTGAATGGATCACATGATAAACTGGGTTCCATTGAACAACATATTTTAATATAGCTAAATAAAAGGTCCTACATCTAGGAGCCAAGAATGTAGGTCACACTTATGGGATGATGGACTGTGTCTTGTAAAGCAGTACTTTAGAAAAAGAACTTACGAGTCCTGAAGGACAATCGACTGAACCTCAGTTCCCAGTGCAAAGCTGTAGCTAAGAGAACAAATGCAATCTCTGGAGATATATACACACCTCTACCCCGATATAACACAGTCGTCGGGAGCCAAAAAATCTTACCGCGTTATAGGTGAAACCGCGTTATATCGAACTTGCTTTGGCCTCGAGCATTTCCATTATTAATAGTCACTTCCCGCCCCCTGGCTGCCCCCCCAAAACCCTCTGCCCCCTATCCAACCCCTTGGCCCCAGCCCAGCACCCTTAACGTGTGGCTCAGAGCAGTGTGTCAGAGCCAGACATGCTGATCTGCCAGAACACACAGCCCCATCCCCCAGAGCGCTGCTTTATCGCCTTATATCCAAATTCGCGTTATATTGGGTTGCGCTATAGCGGGCTAGAGGTGTATAAGCAGGGGAATATCAGCAAGACTAGAGAGGTGATTTTACCTCTTTATACAGCATGAGTGAGACCATTATTAGAATTACTGGAATACTGTGTCCAGTTCAAGTGTCAAGACTTCAGAAAGGATGGATCTCTTTTTCTGAACCCTTTCCAGTTTTTCTACAAGAATAAACTGACAGCTGGAAAGTTTGCCTTATATCAAGAAACTTAAGAACTCAAACTACTTGGCTTAGAAAAGAGACATTAAGAGGTGACTTAATCGTGGTCTAGAAGCACCTACATGGGGATAAGATTGCTCATATAGAAAGCTCTTTAATTCAGCAGATGAAGGCATAAAAAAATCCAGTAGCTGGAAACTGAAGCTATACAAATTTTTTACAATGAGGGTAATTAACTATTGTAAAAACTTACCTAGGGATGTGGTGGATTCTCCTTTGCTTGAAGCTTTTCAATCAAAATTGGATTTCTTACCAATAGCTGTGCTATGGCTCAACCAGAAGGTATGGACTTGATGCAGGAACCACTATTGCCTGTGTTATGCAGAAGTTCACACTAGAAGATAAAAATGGTCCCTTCTGACCTTAAATCCATGAATCTGTGCACACTGAACAAGAGGATTGATAGAATGGAACTTTGCAGAACCCTCAGGGAAGATGAGCAATTGCACAATGCCACTGTTGGGGATCTTTTGGAGTGAAAAAATTAAACCACAGGAGAATAGTTCTGTCCAATCCTGCCAGATTCTGCAGGTGCATAAACAATAGCTCAGATTCAGTAGCAGCTGATTGAAAAACATGAGTATGGACAGCTCATAATGTAATCTGTGTGTATGGCTTCTTCACAAATGGAAAAATTGCAATCATTTGTGGACAACCTATGAACAGGAAGAGGTGAAAATCACTGGATACGTTATTTGCTCAGCTGTCACTGCAGAAAAAAAAGAGGGGCAAGAATGTTGAAGGGGTTATTTTTCTTTAAATCTTTTTACAGATTATTCCAAGTGGTTAAAGAGGAGATCTTTAATGTTTCAAAGGATTATTTTAAAGTTCAAAACCAGTATGACTACTTTCCCAAGTTCTGGGGGGAGAGGGAAAAACCCATATACCCTTTTCCTCTTTATGTGCCAAGGGCAAATAGCCTCTGAGAAAACAGAGCTGCTTTTGAACATTTAAAAATGGCATACTGTAAAGGATTGACAACACCTACTGTTGTGCAAAGGGGAAGGATGGGATGTATTTCTGAAGCCAAATGAAGATGCAGGAGCATTCATTACACAGAAAAAGTTCAGATGAGGGTTCGGGGGGTGGGGGGGCTGTGTGTGAATGAGAGGAAATGTCACAAGGATTGGCAAAAATCTCTAAAGATGCTGCAACATGAGTTGCACCAAACCAGAAAATATTTCTAATATTGGCTCACTAATGTAATGTCTTCTCCATTAAAATGTGAATGCTGTTTATGGTTAAAATCAGCAGGTTTCTAATGACCCTTTCTTCCAAATATCAATGTGTTGATGCAACTCCTGAAGACATTTTCTTTCTGAAGGCTGCATGAACTAGCTGGTCAGCAATAACATCGATCAGGCTGACTCATAGATGTTACCTCTGCTTACGTGCCTGTAGCATAGCTGCTTGACTAGTATTTACTCTTATTAATTTATCCTTTTAAAGAAAGGTCAGTAGTAACGTGTTCCCTTGAGTATTACATTCTGTACACAACTAGGGACCACAAAAGTGTCCATTTTGATGACAATGCACCATGGGCCTGATTAAAAGCCCATTCAGGTCAGTGGGAGGCTTTTCACTGACTTCTGTGGGCATTGGCTCAGTCTGCATGAGACTTTCAGCAGACGTTGGTGATATTTGTCGCTAATTCACAGAGCCATATACAAGTGTAATCTGTTTTGGAAAATAGTCCTGAAAATTTATAGGACACAAAAGCCTCGAAGTACCTTAAAGTTGCCTAACAAAAAATTTTTTTTTAAATTCTCTTCTTATATTTGTAGTTTTTTACACAAGTTTTAATTAGTAGCCTCACACCATTAGAATGTGTGAACAATTTCCAAATGTTTAAATGTTGTGGTGCCCTTGAATTGCCATTCCTAACTGCAATTAATTTTTATGATGTGGTAAACAATAAAGCTGCAAAAGCTGGGAATCAAAGTGAAGCTATTATACTCTACAGTGTATTGCCATTCTTAATTTTAAGACAAGTACTTCACTCCTAAGACAGTCTTTTCTTATCCTTTGAGATTTTGTCTTTGCTGACTTCATCTGGAATTGGAAACAGATCCTCACTTTCCAAATGACCATCCAAGTTTGCTTCACATCTGAATTCTTCCCTGATATTCAGCTAGCCCTCCCAGCCATCTCTAACTCCTGTTAGTTCCTGCATTCATGGCCATTACCCTACTTCTTTGCTGTAGTGAAATATTTTAGACACATTAATTACTTAGTATTTTTATTTATATTTATACATACTAAAGCCAGAAGGTACTATTATGGTAATCAAGTCTGATCTCCTGCATAACACAAGACAAAGAACCTCACCCAATCATTTCTGTATCAAGCACATAACTTCTGTTAGAGCTATAGGATATTTTTTTAGAAAAAGACATTGAGTTTGGAGTTGAAGACTTCAAGTGATGGAGAATCTACCAAATCCCTACCTAAATTGTTCTGATAACTGACTACCCTCACTATTTAAAAAAATGCACCTTATTTCTAGTCTGAATTTGTCTATCTTCAAGCTCTAATCCTTAGACCTCATTATTCCTCTTTCTACTAGATTAAAGAGCCATCTGCCATTCGAAATATTTCCTGTATATAGATACCTGTAGATGGTGATCAAGTCACCTTTTAATTTTCTGTTTGGATAAATTAAATAAACTGGAAGTCTTCTGTTTCTAAATATAATATGTTTAGTGCCACTGTTGTTCATGGAAGTTTAAACACATACTTAAAAAGTTAAGTTTCCTGCTCTGAGGATTTTATAATCTAAATTAAAAAGGTAACTAACCTAATATAATGAACAATTGCATCAGACTAAGAGGATCCAGGGAAAAGAAATCAAGCAGGGAAAAGAGAACAACGTGTGGGGTCCTTTGTTTAAAAAATGTCAGTTCATGTCATCTGATTCTGTTTTGTATTTTTCTCAGGTTATTTGTATGTTATGTTTAAAGTTTTATGTTTTGCTTCCCATTTTATTTTAGTATTAAATCAGTTTGGGCTGATAGTGACATAAAACAAGACAAAGGAAGTGAATTTTTAAGAAGGATTTGAAGGAATTGTCTATTCCTCTACTCCACACATCTTTTATAGCCCTCACAGTTGCTCCTGATATCATACCATTTTGTTGTAGATTCCCAGTCTCAACAAAGAAACCTAGTATCTACCACACTAGATCAAACTGATCATTTATCTAGCACCAGGATACTCTCTCTAACAGTGGCCTGTACCAAAGCTTTAGAGGGAAGGCAAGAAATACCAAATGGTTAATTATGAAATAAAATGGTGTTAGAAGAAGAGTCCAATGGAGCACTGGAGTGCTGAATCAAAGCCTTAACAATGTGTATTAAAAAAGCAGGCATTTTAGTCCCATTCTGTCATGCCCTAAAGTGCCTGCTATGCCTGATGGTCAGAGCAGGTGGTGTATAGTTGGCTATGCAGCAGGGGTGTAAAGAGGACTTACAGAAGGGCGGAGTTACGTCTACATGCACTTATGCTGTCCTTCATTGTGGCTGAACTATTTTTGCTTTTAAGCGTCTTGTGTTAATGTATGCCTGAAATACATGAAGGGTCCTCACCTTCTTTGACACACACTCTAATACTGCAACTTATTCCCCAGCTCAGCCATGCTCAATGCAGCCTAGGGTCTCACGGTTGCTATCCTTTTTTTCTTCTGAGATATTTCTTTCTCTCAAGAAGGTTTTGCTCTATCCCCTGATATATGGGTGGGAATGTCTGCAGTGACTGAACAACTAAAATGATTTGCCACAGACTGAATACATAACTCTTCTGAATTCAACTTTGAGATCACGAGATGGCATAACAGAGCCCTATTAGCAGCTAAGATCAATAGATGAAATCCAGAATCATGATATGTGGCATCACTGGATGACATAAGGCCAAGATTTTCAAAATTGATTAGTGATTTGGGTGTCCAGCCTGAGACATCTGGAAGGGGGCTGATTTTCAGGTAGTGCTGAACACTTACTTTCTGAAAATCACCCCTTTTAAATGTTTAGTTTGAGTAACTGAAATCTCAGGTACGCAAAAATACTTTTCATTTTTGAAAATCTTGGCCTAAGATTTTTATCTCCATTATTCTTTGGCATTTTCTAAATGTGAAGTCCTCTCTAAAACATATTTTCTCTCAAACAAATTTCTAAAATTCTTTTTTAGATGAGTTGACATTCTTGGACAGATCACATACAGGCACACATTAGTGGGGAATAAATAAAGGCTGACAGTGAATCACAGAGCTATTTTGCCACCAACAGCGTTTTCAGGACACAAGTATCAGTAGACTAATGTTTAAATTGTCATTCACCACAGGAAGCTAATTCACTGTAGATAAAAAATGCAAACACATGAAGTTTGATTACGTCTCCTTCACTGGTTGCATATTCTGGCAGGATCAAGCCTTGTAAACGTGTTTGCTTAGCATTCAGCCTACTTAAACAGCTCTTCAGAATCTTGTTGTGTTATATCAATGGTAACACAGTTGAGGTTTGATTTAGTGCTTTTTTATTAGTGAATCTTAATTATTGAAATATTTGTGTGTAGTTGGCTACTGAGCCAGTCTACAGAACAAGTTGATGTAATTTCTCTCTGAACACTCTGTAGCAATTCAATAAAACTGAATTTTTCAAGTCTATCAGATGTTGACAAAAACAAGCAGACACTGCCGTGAAGCAAACAATATTGTTGCCAAGTGTTTTTCTCAATACGGTTCAATCTTTTTTTTTTTCTTGGCTATACAGACTTTAAAAAAAAATCACAAAGTGGAAGGAACTAAATGGAGCCCTCCACTTCTACAATTTTAGGTAAAAATAATCCAAAAACTTTAAGTCCAGAAGTCCATTATCATTACCTTCTGTGGTGACATATGTAAAGTGAGTTGATGGTGCAGAAATCCTATCTATCTTAGGTGACGCTAGGTACCCCTGTATTCACACCCTACACTCTACTGCAATAATATTTGTACAAAATATGCCCTATCAGGTATTGTATGAAAGTTAATAACATGCTGGTTATTAAGATCATTGTAAAATGCATGTGTTAACATTATATGTGAAGTCCTGAATTTCCTTTGTATGGTGCTACAAGAAAATGTTTAAGACCAGACCACCTCACCTAGATAAACAGATGTGTCCTAGACAAAGGAATGTGTGGTTACTTCAGTTTACATAGTAGCCATAACTAAAGCTATCAATCTAACCCAGTAGGGCTTATCCTGCACCTGAACTCAAGAGACAGAAAACTAACCTGGCTCCTGTGCCCCAAAGAGACACAAGACACTGAGTCCCCAGGAGGCCTTCCTGACTTGTAAGCTAAAGGCAATCCCATTGGGGATAAATGGAACAGAGAGACTCCATCTTTATCTTGCATCTTAAGAGACACAGACACCAAGTGATTTGATCGCTGATGTGCCCTGGCCAGTAAAAGATGTGGGTCTAAGACTTGGTTGAAAAAAAACATTTTGAAAAAAGTCTGTATCTTGCTTGATTAAGTTTTAGATTTTTAGATGTGTGTGTTCACTTTTATTTGCTTGTAACCATCTCTACCTTTCTCTCTCTTACTTGGTATCACTTAATACATGCTCTGTCATTAAGAAACTTGTTTTACTTTTACTATAAACCAGTTCAGTGCTGTGTTTGAAAGGAAGGCTGTATTTACCCCAGTTAAATTGATATGCTATCATGTACCGACTCTTTTTAACAGAGCAGTGAACTTAATATCTTCTGTGAATATTCAGTGGTAGGAGCTGGGCATTGCAGAGAAACATCTCTGAGGATCACTGGGGCTGGAGTTCACTGATTATTACCTGCTAGGCAAGGATTGGGCTGGGAGATCCTTGAGGGGTTTACTGGTGTGAAAGATTCTCTGTTGTATCAGGGAGTTGCCACACAATCTAATCACCAGCAAACTTACCCTTGCTTAGGCAGAGAGGCAACGCAATGGCTCACAGCTCTGGGTATCTCCAGCAGCATGTTACAGGTGCTTATAAGGTCTCCATTACATTTTCTAACCATTACCTCTGTGAGGTAGGTAAATATGAGGTAGGTAAATACTAGTATTCCCATTTTGAAGATGGAGAACTGAGGCAGAGAAAAGCTAACTGCGTTGCCAAAGGTCACACAGACTTCAACCCAATTTCTAGGCCAGTGCCCTGTCCAAGAGATCAGCCTTCCTCATACAGGGACTTAAGATGAAAATAAGGAATAATGTAGGAATAATGTGGAGGTCATGTAATTTTCAAGGCTCTTTTTGCTGCTTCCTACTGCGCAAAGTCTGAGTCTCAGAAATCTCATAACCCTCTCATATTAGCATCCCTCTCATATTAATAATGTTGTTGGTACAAAATGTTTCTGCTGTATTCCATCCCAGAAGGGGCTGCTGTTCAGTGGTCGATAAGTGATCTCTACAAAGAAAATATATCTACACAGTTGGTAAAAGCACTTTAATATCTTCCAGGAGGAAAGATGCTATCTACATATACAGTAGTTGGGGGATTTTTTTTTCTCTTGAAGTCAGTATTAAATGCCCTTTCTGTTAGCTAGAAAAATCCTGTGGAAAACAGAATTAAACAAGCATTCTGCTGTTATCTTGTTTACAGTAAAATATACACAGTCTACCATTATCTCATAACCATAGAGGTAAAGGACAGAAGGGACCACCCGATTATCTACTCTGACCTCCTAATGCCAGCACCTGCACACTAAATTCAACAACCAAAAATTAGAACTAAGTATTACAGACCACAGAAGACTAAATGATCACGTGCCATAGGTGGAGAATAGGGGAAACCAAGAAGCACCAGTGTGCAAGGCACCTAAAATGGCAGGGAAATGATTCAGGGAGATATACCCAGATAAGCCTGGCAAGTGACCTGCACTCACATGTTCCAGAGGAAGGCAAAAAAAAGAACACAAGTCACCGCCAATCTGACCCAGAGGGAAATTCCTTCCCAGTCCCACACTGGGTGATCGGTTGGGCCCTGGGCATGTGAGCAAGAACCAGCCAGCCAAGCACCTGAGCGAGAGAATGCTTTATGCCAGCTTAGAGCCCTGGCCCTCCCTGTCCTATGTCCCATCTCCAGCTGTGCCCACCTCTGAATATTTCAGGAGAAGAAGATCAGCTACCCACAATACATTTGGAACAGGGAGGAAATCCTCTGTAGGTGATCAGCTGAAACCCTGAAGCTTTTAACAACATAAAACATAAACCAGGACTTAAGCCCTGTACCCCATCACCACAAGCAACCCAGTCATCCACCTGCACCTATAAATTTGTCCAGTGAACTCCTACTGGCAGGTTGTTGCAGACCTCACCCCTCTGATGTTTAGAAACCTTCTAATTTCAATCTTGCACTTCCATTTGCTGTTAGCCTTGAAATAGAAGTGAGTATTGTGTCACATGTAACCACTCAGAGGAATCTAGGAAGATGAATGTGTCATGAAAAGCACCAATCCCTTCAGAGAAGTTAAATTATGCCTTTGAAAATAAGATAAAGAGGGAGTATCAAATCTCCTTTCCAGGTTTGTTGGGTATGGGCTCGTGTACTGGACTTCAGTATCAAGTTGATTCTAAGTACGGTTGCTGTTACAGGGCTTGCTCCAGTGTGAATTGAAGTTGATGAGACTCTTTCCATTTACTTTAATGGGCTTTGGATCAGGCCTACTGGGAGGAATCCAGACAGGTAAGAGCACTTGAGCTGGGAAGGGAATGGGCCAAAGGAAGCCACAGCAAGAATGAGTTGGTGGGAGACTGGGGCAGTGAGGGATAGACTAGATGAGGGAGCTGGTGCTAGAAGGAGTAAATGAGACACATGTCAGGGATGAGGAAAGGTGGCAGAATGCACTCAATGGAATGGATGGAATTGTGTGGGACCAAGGATGGGCCGGCAGGAGGGAGCCACAATGAGCAGGAAACCAGTGCTAGGGTTAGGTAAAGTGGCAGTAGGCAGACTGGGCAGAAGTAGGGACCAGGTTATAAAGCTGTGACAACTTCAAGTGACTGCTGCCATTTTAAAATGGTCACTGCCACATGGCAACATCCATGCTTTTTTGAGGTATCTGTTACCTGACCTTGTTTTCTAAAAGATTGTGTTATGAATACATGTTCTCCCAAATGGCCAGCTCAGCGTACAAACCAAAGCTCCTGCCAGCACCATTACATGACTGTACCTTGGCTGATAGTGGATAAGGTAATGCATAGGAAGTGAATACTGTAAAACTGCAAGCTGTAAGCATGTGCTTCATATTTCAGCACCAGTTCTACTTTACACACCTTTCCAAGACATGCTTTCTTTGAAATCACAACCAAACATGAATGTAATGCTCCTGAAAGGCATTGCATTGACTGCCCTGATGACCAAAGTCCTCTGTTTATCCAAGATGAAATTAGTTTCTTTGCAGAGGGCCTAGTCACCACTTATGTCCCACTTAAAGCCCTGTTTTAAGGATGTAAGAAGTGCTGCACAGGCCTTGCAGCATCATTCTGCGCAGCAGCGAATGTTAATACTGCCATCCAAGCAGCTCTTGTTTAGTTTAATTCATCTGTCACGGAATCCTTCAGTCTCCTTCAGGAGAGTGACCAGTGTTTCAAGCACTCATTTATGTCATTTGCTTCAATGACCTTACTCAACAACTTACTCCATGTGTTTACTGCTGTTTGAATGAAGTAGTTCAGCCTGAATTCAGGTGCAGTTAAGCGAGGCTAGTATTGGTGCTGTGTTTTATGAGGCAATAATCTGGTTCAACCTAGTTGTTTATCCCAATCAGGGAACTAGAATATAAAATGATGGCATTGATATAGCTCTTAGGTTAAAAACATACTTTGTACCCAAACAGTTTAAAGAATGTGTAGTTTATTGCAGGCTGTGATTTCAATGCAGTTCTGTGGTGGGGGTGTTATAAAGCCACCTCACCGCAGAGGGAGCACTGGGAGTGAGGATGCTTCAATGAGCTCTCTGATACCAAGCAGGACTGTGCAGGATGCAGCGTCAGTTGGGACAGTGCAACCTGCTCTGCTTGATGTGTCAGATTATCTCGGAAAGCCTGTTCAGAAGAAGAACAGGGAGGTGGCGTCACCTCTCTGTAATGACACCTCTTGTGGACTGGGGGAGGCATGTGCAGGGGACTGTAATTGTGACTGGCCTCAGCTTGGAGCATGCAGGGGGAAGACAGCTCCATGCACATTCTCTTCACTACACTCCTATTTAAAGATCACAAGCAGGACAGGAGAGGAGTGAGGTGGAAGCAAATAAGCACTGTATAGCATGTATCAGAACTCTAACTCAGTGTGCGGTGACTACTTATGAGCAGTTACTACTGATAGCCCACTCCGTATACATGGCTGATTATCAGAGGAAATATAATAGCTCTGAATTATAAGTGAAAAATATACCGCCTTATTTATATAGACTAAGACAGCTTTTTAAGGTTCTTTGTTTTAGAGGTCAAACAATTTTAACTTGTATGTTACTCACAAAAGCATGTAAAAAAGAAGCCTTCAGTATGTTAGAAAACAGGAGGGGCAGAACTAATCTCAGTTACACCATGTAAATCTGGAGTAATTTAACTGAAATCAGAGATCATAATCTACCCAAGAAACAATTAAATGTAAGGCCGAAGTTCTTCTGAGCCACCCTGCAGTTGATCCCAGCACGATTGTCTCAAATGAAATTAGCAAGTTGTGCATAGGCTTTTTGCGTGTCATTGAGAATAAAGTGCAAACCATAGAGCATTGAGAGAAATTTCAATGCAAATATACTTGTTAATTCTGAAGAAACAGAGACCATGAGCCTAATACGAGTCCCACTGAAGCCAGTGGAAATTTTACCCCATAACCCTGGAAATCTATAATCACAGGACATTGTTTTTGTTTAGAAGTTTATACTGATAAATCTAGTTTGACACCAATAAGTATTTTACTAAACGGACGGGAAATAAAAATCAATAGCGATAACTCTAACACATCCTCTGTTTGTCATTTTTATTTAAACCCCAATTATTCTAACTATTATGGATTATGAACTTTTGAAATGTTTCAGTAACCATTTTAGTTCGTACAGTGTATTTAGTTAGAAAAGCAGCAGAGAAGAAGTTATAAAACTTTTGGTCATCTGTAAAACTTCATGGCAATTCATTATGGAATCCAAACCCACACAGAACTAACTTGGTTGTGTGTTTCATTATAAAATCAAAACCCAGACTATGCTCATAACTGTCATAAAACTTTTGAAGTAAACCTGGACTGACATATGGTTTTGCATTTGAGCCAGCAGCCATTCATCCAGTGCTACGACTGAAGGTGCCCAAAGGTAGATCCAATAGTGACACCACAGAGTTCTGCCCTCTGTCAATGACCATAAGAAGATCTTCCACCAGTGCTTCTAGAGCCAAATCCATGCCATGTGCCAGACTGAAGGCTCAGTATTCAGGGTCCAGGATATCGGTAGAGATCAGTTTCTTAATACTAGTTTTTCAGTGACATTGCCCAAGAAAAGGACATTGAAGACAGATTGAGAGCCAAAGTCAACACTATCAGGTTTTGTTTTGGGGTTGTTTGGGGGGTTTTTTTTGTTTGTTTTTTTAAATGAATGAGCCAAATTCATTCATCCTGGTTGTAAATTTACTGAATATGGTCCCTTTCCACTGTAATTTTCACAATGTATAGCTCTCCCTATATTGTTCCCATTATTTTAAAAATATGGATTCAAATACATTATTTAAACTGTTCTTTATATTCTGTGTATAACTGTTGTACATCAGCATTGTTCTGTTGTATATGTAAATGTGATAATCTTTGATTTAAAAGAATATTGTCAAATAAACTCACAGAAGATATTAAACTGAGAGCTGCTGCAACCTCAGGGAGGACAGAAAAATAATACAAAAGGACCTAAAGAAATTAAATATAGGCAGTAAATAAAAGAAATGAGATTTAACCTGGAAAATAAATGCTAATGCATCTGGGGTGGAAATAATTCAAACAGCAGATATTTATTTGATGGAGAAAGTAGTAATGCCATAAAACACCTATAGTCACAGCAGACAGCAAGTTCCATATGATCATTACAATGTATTATGCTGCGGGAAAAATAGCCACAGAGATTTTGAGCTGTTAATGCAGAGGCATCTGTTGATGGTCATTTTTTAATAAGAACATAGTGAGAATATGCCTGGAAGATTGAATGCAATTCTAGGGACTTCAAAAATAAGATGTTAACAAATTGGAGTGAGCACAAAGAGAAGAGTAACAGAAATGAGTAATAGGCTGGAGTGGCTTATCTATGTGGAAGCATTAAGGGAACAAATATGTAGGGCTATGCTAAATGACAATTAATGTCGGTATAAATTGATGTGTTTAAGCATAACACCAAGGAGGAATTAGGTGGTTTGGTACCAGAGTGTAAATCTAGGAAGAACTGAATATAATTACACAATGGAAAATGTAGGGTAAGTAGAGGGAATGTTTCCTAACACTGAAATCTACTAAGTGTAGGGGTCGTAGAAGGAGAAGTGCCATAGCCAAAACTAGATTGGACAAGCCTATTGAGAATATGCCGTGAGGGGCAATCAGTACTTGTAAGTAGATAGACGAGATGACCTACCACTCTCTTCTGTTCTGTCTCTAATTTCTGCGCAGCATCCCTGTTCTCTGTGTGTGTGTGTGTGGTTGGTTGCTTGGTTGGTTGTTTTGCTGTGGAATGCATCCTTTATTTTAACTTAA
Source organism: Eretmochelys imbricata (assembly GCF_965152235.1). Taxonomy (NCBI): domain Eukaryota; kingdom Metazoa; phylum Chordata; order Testudines; family Cheloniidae; genus Eretmochelys; species Eretmochelys imbricata. The sequence continues at coordinate 173,762,822 of NC_135573.1, forward strand.
CCTCTAGTTCAAACAATCCCATCCATAAACCCTAAAATACTGTGTGCTTCCTTCCTATTTCCTTAGCCTTCTAATCTCCATGCAGCACTTTTAACAACTCAGAACTCATAGTTTTGCGATGTTCTTACTGTGCTGCATCAACATCCATCTCTTCACTTCTCTGATCTGTCCAGCACACAGTTGCAGATCCTCCCTTAGGACATATGGCTTATCAGCAGCTGTTTAATACATGCCGCCACCCTCCCTCCCCTCATCTGCCTAATTTTTTTTCTCCAAACAAATGTAACTTCACTGGTGTCAAAGGGACTGTTTGTGCATTAAGAGTATTGTGATCTGGCCGCCAGCTAGTAAGCCTTGGGAAGTCAACCCATTTGGTAAGTGTTATCAGTTTTCAGAAGCTACAACTTAAAGGTAAATAGCTGGAATTGAGCAAATGATTAGCTGTAATGCTGAAAAAAAGCAAATAGAGGCTACCTTCCTTCTCTTTTGAGGGTAGAAGAAAAGGGAAAAGGTTTTAAGATTTTGTAGGACCCTAAGATTGTACCCTTTAACCTAAACTACTGAATCATCCCTACTAAAGTCAATATGTCATTATTCTCAGCATTAAACTGGAATTGCAACAGCTCAGGAGCTCTAATTACTTGCTTTAATTCCATGATAAGCAAAGCTCAGTTGTGTTCGTTCAGACTAGAAGACTGAATTCATCAGCTTCAAGTTAAAATGGCACAGTGCTATCAGCATATGACTAGAGAAACGCTAGTAGTGCAGTACAGACTTCCTGGTTTACGTGAAGGAACACGTCAATCAACTGGGAAATATGTTTCAGTTCTGCATAACTGTCTACATACCATGCTTTGTCTGTACTTTGGAATGGCAAAACATTCCAAACTGGAAAGGGTTGAAAGTGCTTTGGAGGATAGGATTAAAATTCAAAATGATCTAGAAAAACCTGGAGAAATGGTTTGAAGTAAATAGGATGAAATTCAATAAGGACAAATGCAAAGTATTCCTCTTAGGAAGGAACAATCAGTCGCACACATACAAAATGGGAAATGACTGCCCGGAAAGGAGTACTGTAGAATGGGATCTGGGGCTTATAGTGGATCACAAGCCAAATATGAGTCAACAGTGTAACACTGTTGCCATAAAAGTGAACAGAATTCTGGGATGTGTTAGCAGGAGTGTTGTAAGCAAGACATGAGAAGTAATTCCTCCAATTTACTCAGCACTGATAAGGTTTCAGCTGGAGTATTGTGTCCGGTTTTGGGTGCCACATTTCAGGAAAGATGTGGACTAATTGGAGAAAGTCCAGAAGAAAGCAACAAAAATGATTAAAGGTCTAGAAAATATGACCTATGAGGGAAGATTGAAAAAAATGAGTTTTAGTGTGGAGAAGGAGAGGAGACATGACAACAGTTTTCAGTACATAAAAGGTTGTTACAAGCAGGAGGGTAAAAAATTGTTCTCCTTAACCTCTCAAGATAGGACAAGAAGCAATGGGCTTAAATTTGCAGTAAGGGAGGTTTAGGTTGGACATCAGGAAAAACGTCCTAATTGTCAGGGTAGGTAAGTACTGGAACAAATTGTCTAGGGAGGTTGTGGAATTTCTATCATTGGAAGTTTTAAAGAACAGGTTACTTACATCAGGAATAGTCTAATTATTATGTAGTCTTGCCTTGAATGAAAGCGACTGGACTAGATGACATATTGAGGTCCCTTCCAATCCTACACTTCTATGATTGCAGACTGTAGCAGTGCAGTCATATTTTTGTATGTAGTTTGAGTGTTACATTGCTTCATACATCAGTACGAGATTTCCCCTCTAATATGCCTTTATTTTTAAGTATATAGGAAATGCTATGAGTGTAGGTGGGTGGGTACCTCCAAGAAAGAAGTTTGTCAGTTGGCTACATATGATTCAATTCTAATTATGTAGGCTTTTTCCCTTTAGCAATTGAGTCTGTGTCCTTTCACACAGGTCTAGTGGACAGATGTGTATTTCTATTTTCTAAAGTCCTTAAATATTGAACAGGCCTTTTTTGCATAATTGAAAAGTTCTTGGAAACCTTTCCTGGCATAGTGATCTTTAGCAAGATTATAAAGAATGAATCCCATTTTTTAAGACTGGTAAATGTATTCAAAGTTGCAGCATCTTCAAGGTAAAGTTCCCAGCTCTATCCTAGTATTTGACATCATTGGGCCATCAATTAACCAAGTAATTCTGGGGGTTGCCAACTAAATTGAAATATGTTGTATGCATTAGGGATGTCAAAATATCCAGAACTGAATGATATTCAATTTGTAATTGGACTTCATATTACTTGGAGGATAATTAGAAACTTCTTGATTTAAGATTTGAAAAAAACTATCAGGGAAATAACAGGTTCACAATGTGAACTCTGATAGCAAGAGACTATGAACAGCTTTAAAATCTCAAGTACAGAAAAAGAGAAAGGGTAATCCGATTATTTTTTAAATTTAAAGGATTATTTTTAAGTTCTAAGTGTCCGTAAGAAAGATGCAGGCAGCCTTGGGAAGCCAGGGCTCAGAGTCAGCAACAAAAAAGTATTGATGATGAAGTATTATTGGGTAGTTGGCAGAAGGAGTTCAGCACATGCAGTGGCAGAAGCAAATGGGGATGGCTAGAAGATGGGCAGCAGCATAACTAGAGGAAGCAATGATGAAAATAGCTATTCAAGGAAATATAGTAAGATTTGTTGTGTGGAAGTTTCAAAACAATGATATTTCAGGACTGAAAGACAGCACCAAAAAGAATGAGCAATAACCTCCAAATAGCTTAATTGTGTAGTTATGTGGCTACGAGACAAATTCTGTGCTCAGTTATGTTGCTACCCTATAGTAAGTCCAAAGGAACTTCATTGGCTGGAATGCTTTCATGACATTTGGGTATCTCAAGTCAACCCTCATTCCCTAAGTCAGCACAAAAATATCCAGCAGCCAAATATTTTTGGTTGGATAGTTGTAAACCCTAGTCTCATTAATAGGGTGGATGTCTGTGCTGTTTGGGAATTTACTATTCCTTTAAATTATCCATATTATCAACAGTGCCCATTTTCTAATTGGGTTCCCGGATGTTACTTTTTTCACATCCCAGTCAGAAATTTCTGTCTCCATATATCACAATCACCAGCAAACGTACTGACACATTCAAAGGTCATATAGTCTCCTGCACCTGGTCTGAGTATTTTTCCATGTTTATTTAATTAATTTTTTAAAAAGTTAATTTAACATTTATGAAAGTTGTTAGGTTGACATGACAAGTTTCAAGGAGAATGTGACAATTTGTGTGGAGACCTAAATCTTCTAAGTAACCAGAGGCAAGGTAGAGTACTTGGAATAATTAAGAAGACACAACTGCTAACATCTTACTGATACTGATACTTGTTTTTAGCGTCCCTATGCTTGTGCATTCCTTTGACTTCCAGCCTATGAACAATGAGACAGGATGGAAGGTTCTAGATTTCTATGCTCTGTTGTTCTTAGTGGGCTGAGTGAAATATTTGTCCCAAAAACATTTTCTGTTGAAACTTGCCTGCATTTGAATTTGCACCATTTCTGAAATTTTCTTTACATTTTTCACATTTGCATCAAAAATTTCAACCAAGCTTTGTGGGAAAATGTCTCAGTATTAAGCTCACTCCAGAAGTCTTGGCAAATGCTGGCTGCATGGTTTGTTTGGACCATGACTGTTTGTGATCAATCACATAAATTAGATGGTATTGGTGCTAGATCCCTATTTAGCAGAAGACATTGGGAGTGTGTTTCTTTGGGCTATAGTTATCTTTTTTTCTTCAAGACAGTATACACACACAATTAGTCTGTGCTGTTTTGTTTTTTTTTTGTATTAACCATCAAAATACCACTGTTTATAGGCTATTTGTTTGTTTTACAACATATATTTGGTTTTCATCTCCTTTATGTAGTACTCCATCTGCTTGTGGTCCTTCCTAGGCCATTATTTCAGGACCTTGTCTTGACCATATGAGACCAAACTGCTGGTGGTAGAATAATAATTAGTACCTTGCTCTCATAGTGCTTTTCCCCCCAATGCTCTCGAGACACCAAAAAAGGAGTTAAATATTATTATCCCCTTATTAGAGACAGGGAAACTATCTCTACACTCCGGATACTACATCAGCACAGCTACGGTGCCATAGCTTTGCTGCTGTAATCCCATAGTGTAGATGCAGATTATAGCAATGGAAGGATTTTATATTTCCATTATTGTATGAATGCCACCTCCCCAAGCAATGGTAGCGAGGTTGATTGATGCATTCTTCCATCAACCTAGTTGTATCTATACTGGGGTTAAGCTGGCATAGTATTTTTTGCACCCCTAGGCCCTGTAGCTATGTCGACCGAAGTTTTAAGTGTAAACAAGGCCTGAGACCCAGAAATCCTAAATTCTTAGGCTGGTGGTAGAGATCAGAATAGAATGCAGGTCTCCCGTCCCTCACTCCTGAGTTCACAATTGTTAGATCATTCTTTGTACTATTTACATTTAAGCCACTGTGCCTTTCTGTCTTTGACACTTATTTGCTGCACCCTTCATCTTTATTTTACATCGCATTTACAAAATACACTATCTGTGTGTGTATCCTTGTCCTAAGGGCAACTGCTCTCCTACTTTGATTCCTTTCCATTCCATTTTTCAGGCTGCACTCAGATACATGTTATTTTAAACCACCTAGCGTTTTTTGTATCCCTCTGAACAAGCCATGGATCAGACAGGAGTCTCTCGTCTAGATTTCTATTGGTTGATTCCTCTGTTAGTCAACAAACTGACTGCATATTCCTATCTGATATTTATTTTCTGTAAACTTTATTTTTCGTCACATTTACAGAGTATATCATCCAGGAGCATATGGCCTTGTTCTAAGGCCAGCTGCACTCTACCTTTCATATGACACATTTATTGCTATTGAATTCATATTTATTTTACTCTTTTCTGCATTAGGTGCAAAACACACTGTATTCTCAGGTGGTATAAATTGGTATAGTTCCATTGACGTTAATGAGCTACATCCATTTACAGCAGCTGAGAAGCTGATGCTGTGTCCTTAGTGCAGCTGTCTTCTGAGGTCTATCTTGGTCATTTGAAACATCTGCACAAAACGAAGAGATGGGGGTAGCAGCATTAGCAGTGGTCTTTGGCAATAACAAGAGGTGTGTCCTCAGAATAGGCACTAATATCAAGGATCAGCAGTTAACCACAACAAAGTAGGGTTTCCAGCAGTAATGTAGCCTTGTCATTGTTGGGCACTTTCCAATACAGAAACAACTGCAACAAACTGGCACTAAGAATTTGCCTGGGGGATGAGGCTTCACCCTCTTAAGATCAGAAATTAGGGGTTTGGTCGTCCACAGACAAGGTAATTGTGATGGCATAACTGTTGCCAAATACAAAGAGGAGGGTTCATCTGGGTGGAACAAAATAATTACTATAAAGTATAAAGGCTTTGTTGTATATGGAGAAGGACCAATTTCAATGTTACTGAATGAATTCTGGGCATCTCTGTAAATGGAAAATCATTGGTTTGAGGACTGAGAATAGTCATGGACCCTTTGCTGACCGGTGGGATGCTGCTAATAAAAATAGATGTTGCACAAGTGCTTCCATGGGGACCTGCAGAGGGAGAAAGCAGGAGTCTGCAACTAAATCTACAGTAGAGAGTTAGAACCAAAAGTATCCACAGATGCCTCCTGTTCAATTACCATGGTGGGAGCCCATAGCACAGACTGATAACTTTTCGTGTTTTTGACACCATATCAATTAAACCTGCTGTAGAACAGAAATTCTCTTAAGAACAAAAGTAGATTGTAGCTACAAGGAATAGCAACCCAACTGCATCAGCATAACCTTCCCCTAAATATGTCTCAGCCCAGACTTGGAGGGGTTCCATTGGGCCAAAATAGTTAGGTGACTAAAAAAAGGTATATAAATACTTATTTAGGCAACTAAATAAATGCCCACCCACAATTTTCACTGAAGTCAAGAGGACAAGAGGGTGCCCAGCACCTCTGAAGATTAGCCCACTTATTTTGGTGTCTTTGTAGTCATTTAGGTACATAACTTTTAGGGAACCAAGTTTGGACATTTTGGCCCTAGGTTTTAATTATGTGATATATTGTCACACCCAATTATCTTTTCAAAATTCCAATCAGTCTATTTTGGTTCTTTGAGTGAATGAGAAAGGGAGTGCAAATTCTTCCTCTACTGTGTACACTGTCCTGGAGCAATGGAGTTGTACAGTCAGGGGGTGTTTTTTCACACCCCCGACTGACATAGCTGTGCTGAAATTACTTTTCAGAGTAGACCAGGCCTCAGTTTCCACAGCTGTAAATTAAGATAATGAACTTATATCTTCTGTAAATGGCTTTGAGATCTATAGATACAAAGCATTAAATAAGAGCAAGGTAGTAGAATTAGTAGTAAAACTTCTCACCAATGAAATAACACAATTAAAAAACCCCTTTTTTAGAAAAAAAACATTTTTACAGGAGTCAACACAGCTATTTTTAACTGTCTCCATTTTATGTAGCAAGTAGAAATACAACTAGCAAGTCTGGTAGAAATATGGCTATCTTTAACGTCTCTCTTAAACAAACATTTTTGTTTCAAAACCACTTTAAAATAATTTTAAAAATAGAGACTACATCACTATTAGTTCTTGACCAGTTGACCAAAACTTGGAATGCCTTGTAAGGCATGAAAATGCATTTTTAACTTTCAATTTCTATAAATGTAATAAAACTCTTGTATTCTTTCATGTTCATTTTTAACAACAATTATCCAATCTCTGACCTATCAGATTAGTTTAGCTGCAGAACTTGCCAGGCTATTCTGAAAGTTATGGTGGCATTCAGTCGACATCACAAGTAGAACAGTATTGCGGAACGTGGGGAAGCCTTTAGAGTTGGATTTTCAAAAGCACTTGACATTGTCTTAACTCTGCTCTCATTGCATTCAATGGGTGATTTACGATTGACTTCAATGGGAGGAACGTTGGGCCAACATTGCATGCTTTTGAAAATCCCACCATTAAGCTTTACATTTCAGCAATACATATTGATGGACTGTGTGTATCATACTGGGATTGATAGATTGTTAGGCATGAATTCAAATGCTGAGTGTTGCAACCATGTGGGAAGTGGTAACATACGGGTTGAACATATACCTTGAAGTGACATATTAGGATTAGAAGACAGCCATGTGCAGATAGCTATAGTATTAAGTATGTGGTCGGGGAGGGTGGGAGGGGAATAGAAAAATTGTAAAAGCCATTGTAATAATTACAGATGGGCAGGACCTGAAATACGAAATCTGACCTCTGGCCCATAGGACTTTGTGACATTTGTATTTGGATCAAGATCTAAAGTTTGCAACTTGAACCTGCCTCTCATATTTGTTTGTTAGACTAATAGTAAGGTATTGCACTTTCCCTTCATTTTGCAAATCCCTACATTTATGACAGTTTTTGTGTATCACCATGAGTTTCATAAAATCTGGATTTACCTTCAAGCACTCTTGTTAGAAAGGCCAAAAAGGCAAAGATAACTCTCAAGCTGCATCCTGGTGGCAACAATTTTGCTTTTTTAAAACTTCTTCTTTTCCTCGTCGAACTTTCCAGCTACATATTATATATCTCAGAGACTGTTCACATGGAACTCAACCTAAGTCCCTCAACGACTTTCCCGCGAGACAGCTGAATTAGAGGTAATGTACAACTCCCAATTCACCATTTATCTGAAATTAAATGAACAAAAAATAAAATCCTCTTATTGCAGAAGGCAGGAGAGGAAGGGCTAAGCTTGGCTGAGAAGGAGAGGAAAAAAAGATAAGGGAAACAGGGAGGGGTTCACAAGGAAATGAACTGAAGGCCCAGAGAAGAACAATAAAGGGAAAGTTAGTGCATATAGTTATATCTTAGTTTTACATTTTAAAACCCTACATTTTGATTGATCAGTAGCCATCGAGTGTGGAGGTTCATTGATATTATTGGTGACATGATTCAGCAAACACAAAAGTAGCTCTGACCCATGCTGTAGTTATTAAGCTAGTGCTATGGTGAAAACCAGCTCGTTGGAATACAGCATTTCCTACTGCAATTTTGTATTGAGGCCTTGCATTCTTCTTTATGTCTATGCTCATAAGTGTAATTGTGTTATCAGCAACGCAACTAGACATAATAGCTATGGTGAACAATACACACCTTCACTGATGACCTAAGAAAGCAGGTGCTTAGCTTAAACCAACCAGGTTGAAATAGTCCTGGTAAAAACAGTAAGCTTCCATCTGAGCTTAGCCACGTCTCAACCTCAGTGCGCCTCAATTTCACCATCCCTAAAATGGGTGTATGGATGCGGAAAACAAATAGCAACATCACAAGAATGTAAGAAGGTTTAATTAATGTTTCTAAAGCACTCTGAGATCCGAAGATGGAAGTGTAAAGCATTGTTCTAAGAGGAGTCACCAGGTAGCGCTGTTTTAAAGTTCTTTTATTTGTTCAAAAGTTCTTGGCTTGCGAGCTGTGTTCAGTTTTTGAGAAACTATTATTAGTTTTGTGATGTTGTTTCTTTTGAGGGAGCTGTTGGAAGTACAGGAGAGTTCGCTTTCTGCCTTAATCTTTCTATCTATAGTAAAGTCTTTGGACAGAATTGTTCCCTGAGAATCAGGCATTATGTTGGGCTGAAATGCCTAAAAGAGGGGATTGTCTGCATGCTGTCTGGGATCACCTCTGTTCTAGAATTGGTGTGTGTGTGTGTCTGTGTGTTTCATACAATATAGAAATAAAACAAATTACACTAAGAAAATATCCAAGCTCCTTGTCTCTCTGATTATTCTTTCAATGGGAAACAGACCTCCAAGGCTTCAACATCTACTACCACAGCGAAGGAGCAATGCTGAAACTATTAAAGGCAAAAATCGTGTCTTTCTCTTGTGTAGGTGCAAGGCACCTTGTGTTTTTGTTCTCCATGCAGATTAAAAGATATACATGCAGTCTCTGCTCTCTCCTAAGAGCAGGTAGTGCTCCTTGCTAGTGCCCTCAGGGTTGTAAACATCTCAAAATAGTTGGGAATAGACAGGATGTATGTGGGGACAGCTCCCCAAGCTTCTCTCCGGATGGTCCTAAAGACCTGTCAACCTACACAGGGGAGTATATGCTCCATCCCTAAAAGGGTGTCATAGCAAGCACTCTCCCTACTTACGATTTGGAGCTCTGGGAGGAACGGTGCATTCCAGAGACACAATGCATCTGAGCACAGGAGTGATGGAACTCCAGATGTTCCCCCAACAGAGGATTATTGTGAACGCCACATCAGAGCCCTGAGCTCTCTAAGCCAACTTCTTACATGATGGGAGCTTTGCTTACCTGATTAACATCAATGGAAGTGTTGCCTGAGTAAGGTCTTCACTGATCTGGATCACTGCTAGCAAGCAACAGCTATCAGGCGCTCCTGCATTGCACTTTGATTAATTTGTCTGTTAACTTCCCCTTAGGCTTTCCCAGAGCACAGCTTTAAAACCAATGAAAGATACACAGTGATAATTTCTCCTTTTTTGTGTGTCTTCATTTTATATTATATTTATATTTACTATTCATGTTTTCAGCTCTCTCTTTCAGAGTTTACCAGTCTTACAAGGATTTACAGCTAAGAACTTCATATCAGGAGAAATAATCTTCCTGAGAAATCAACTCTTCTCTTTTCTTGTTCTGTTCCATTCTTCATCACAGTTTAAATGTTGCACGGCTCTGATCAAGAAGGAATCTTTGGGGTTGCCAAGCGAATATACATTGAAAACATTTACGAGCTCTTACAAATGTGTGGGTTTTTTCGCTGATATTTTTAACGGGGCATGATTTCTGCCTCCCTTATCCTCCCCCACTCCCAGCCTCCCCACCACCTTTGCAGTGCATGTTTGAAGCTAATATTACAAGACTGTATGGGACCTGTGAACTTTTACAGCAAGCTTTTTGTTGGTCTGATTTCAAGGGAACAGAAGACTCACTCTGACTTGTAATCAGCTTATGAGTTTCTGTAGGGAATGATTGATCAGTTGGGCACTACATTCTGAAGGCTTCTGTAGACCTGGTATTTGGCAGCATTTGCATGTATGGCAGGCAGCTAAGTTTAGGAGCTTCTGATTTTGCAAATCAGCTCAGCAAGCTATAATTTCCCTAGCTCTAGGTGCAAACATAGACCTAACCCGCTGTTGTTCTCTAAGGACTGGATCCTGCTATCCGTATACACATGAGCAGTGCTCTGAATGTGTGTATGTCAAAGGTCAACAGGCCATAGAACAAATAGAAATATTAGCCTGCATTGTATGTTCAAAAAGAAAAGGAGTACTTGTGGCACCTTAGAGACTAACCAATTTATTTGAGCATAAGCTTTCGTGAGCTACAGCTCACTGTATGTTCAGTGTTTAAGCACAAAAGAAGAAAGACCCAAGAGAGTTAATCATTCCAACTTTAATTCTTCTTCCACGTATGCTATCCTCAAGCACTTCTCAAAAGTATTTCTATACATCATCATATTATAGCACCCCCTATTGGGAAGCTATGTTAACACTGCATTTGCACATTACATTAACTGAACTACAGAAGATGACATTACAAATAGGTATGTATTTTAACTCAGTCACCTGATGGAATCAATGGAAGGAAGTTTTACCAGTGAGTTCAGTGGAAAGAAGATTATGCCCGCCATCAGACCACAGCTGAGAAAATTCTGCCTTTAGAATGGGAGGGATACAATGGGAGGGTTGGTGGCATTTGATTTTTTTTAATTTCAATGGATGATATTGATGTTTACTTTTAGTTGTTTTTTATTAGATTGTTCTAGATTTATATTTTCACATTTTCAGGAAATTATGGGGAGGGTCAGACAACAGGGGAGTTGGCCAATTATTATTTAATGACAGTAGAAGTTCAGCTTCAAAAAGTTAGTTTTGAAACCAATGAAACACAAATGGCCAACTTCACATGTCAAAATATATAAAGTAAATACTCTTTATCTATTAACTCAAACTCTACTAAGTTCCCAAGCAGCGTTTTTCTTTCTTTACCCATCTATAAAGTTCGATTCTGATCAGGGAATTATTTTTTTCATCAGATTGTGTGTGTGTGTGGTGAAACTGACATTTACCGGTAAGTAATAATCTAATCCTTCCAAGACTAGATATATGTATTATAAGTAAGTGCAGCATTTCCATCTATCGTAGGTACTTATATGGCCCCACTTGATAACCTTTTTATGTATTTGTGATGCTGGTAGACTGGGTGCCAGCTTTTGCCTGGGCTGCAGGCGTTGGCGAAGAACTGACAACCTCATCACTAGAGCTGTATGTTAGTTTTGTTCAAACCAGGGTGATAGTCTGATGAGAATGTAGGTAGTGTTTTAGATGCTATGAAATGCTTGTAAATTGCTGCACATAGTAATCTCGCTTCTAATACCGATATCCTGTGCTAAAAGCAAACCTTGCCTATTTTCTTAATGACTCGGAAAATGTTTCCTCTGAACTTTTGTGAACCCAGGCAGAGGAATCGTTGTTCTCTATCTCGCCCATCCAGAAAGATGATCAAAATCAGATGGGCCATCAAGGAACATCGCAATACAAAGGCTTGGTTAATGGCCCTGTGGTGGCTTGGAAATGCTACATGCAAGGGAGCTTGTCCTGTGGACTTGGAAGCTGAATGAAGGAAATAAACAAAGACACAGGAAAATTTTCCAAATCTCTCTTCGCTCCTTGAACTATGACAGGGCCAGAGACTCTAAACTGAGGCCAAGTCTACACTACAAAGTTAAGTCAACATACATTACATTGTCGTACAGCTACCACTGTAATTAAACCACGGTTACATGTTCACCCTGAGCAGCTTGCATCAGGAGAGCGCATCCACAATACAGGCTCTTGCATCGACACAGAGAGCAGTGTACTGTGGTAGCTATCCCACTCTGCCACTGGCCACAGGGTATTTTGGGAAGGCCTCCTGGAGGCAGGTTCAATGTCACATGATGTAGGTTTCTCAATCCCATCGTTCCATGGGCATCCTACTAGGTTTCCAGCCACTTTTCAACTGCCCTGGTAAACTGGGAGCCAACTATCCCTGTCAGAAAGCATGAATCCTACACTGCTCTTCAGTATTGTGCTGTGTGTTATGAACACAAGGCTATAAGAGGAGATCAATGGGGGGAGGGGGCTATTCCCCTGAGCGAGGCGTTGAAGGTGCATTTTAACTCTGAGCCACAGTAATGTGTGCTGAGCCTGGCATTGTTTGTTTGCACCATGCTATGAACCTTGCAATGATTACTGTGTGTGCCTGAAAAATAACACCTCTTAAATCACTTTTCAGAGTAGCACTTAGTAATATAACCAAACTGACATTGCTGAACAGTTGCACAAGAAGTCCACAGATGAGTGTGTGAGAGACAGACAGTATGTGTGTTGGGGGAGAGTGTGTGTGCTTGAGTGAGTTTGTCAGCTTGCAGTCTCTTTAAGTTCAGCTGCAGGGAAGTCAGCCATTCAGCCCACCCTACCTGCCTGCTGCTACAATCCTAGTGATGGGGAGAGCAGGATTCAGTGTAAATATTATGATTCCATGATTCCGTGTTATCATAAAAATACAGGGAAGGGTAACCACCTATCTGTATACAGTGCTATAAAATCCCTCCTGGCCAGAGGCAAAACCCTTTCACCTGTAAAGGGTTAAGAAGCTAAGGTAACCTTGCTGGCACCTGACCCAAAATGACCAATGAGGGGACAAGATACTTTCACATCTGGAGAAGGGGGAACAAAGGATCTGTCTGTGTGATGCTATTGCCGGGAACAGATCAGGAATGCAGCCTTACAACTCCTGTTAAGTTCGTAAGTAATCTAGCTACAAATGCGTTATTTTTCCTTTTGTTTAATGGCTGGTAAAATAAGCTGTTCTGGAGGGAATGTATATTCCTGTTTTTGTGTCTTTTTGTAACTTAAGGTTTTGCCTAGAGGGATTCTCTATGTTTTGAATCTGGTTACCGTGTAAGGTATTTACCACCCTGATTTTACAGAGGTGATTCTATTACCTTTTCTTTAATTAAAATTCTTCTTTTAAGAACCTGATTGATTTTTCATTGTTCTTAAGATCCAAGGGTTTGGGTCTGTGTTCACCTGTACCAATTGGTGAGGATTCTTATCAAGCCTTCCCCAGGAAAGGGGGTGTAGGGCTGACTTGAGTTTGACTTGAAGGGTTGAATCATCACTTGGATCTCTGGGTCGATTAAATTTGGGTCCACTAGGGAAGCATAGATAGCCAACACTTGTGCTCTGGTGTCCCTGCACGCGGTGACCTTCTTCCCCCCACCACTCAGTTTCCCTCCGCTCCGAGGGTATCTGGGAGGTATCTGGGCCTGAGGCCTCCGGTGTGATTCTGGTGCAATGAACTGTAATCTGTTGGGGTTCTTGGGGCATTTGACCTTTACATGCCCCGGCTTGTTACATTTAAAACATCATCCAGCTGACGGGTCACTCGGGCGAGGTGGGTTGCTGGAGAATGGTGTGGTGGGACGATAAGGTGTCTGGAGTATTCCTTGGTGTGTAGTTTGGGCTTTGGGTGTAGGGTAGACCAGTAGTAGGGTGTGGTCTGAGGGTGTCCCTTCTGGTATCCGCTCCAACTACAACCAGGATTGTTCCTCTCTCCTCCCTCCACCCCTTTTGTTCCGGCTTGCCCCTCCTCTCTGGTGGTCTGGGACTGCTTGTATTGATCAGCATAAGAAGCAAGACTTTCTGCTGAGTCCATTTTTTTATCCAATAAACACTGTTTTATATCCTCCTTGGACATATTCAGGAATCGTTCCTGAGTCATCAAATCATACACTCCTTCAAAGCTAGTTACACCCCTTCCTTTGACCCATTTATCTAAAGATCCTTCATCTGGTTTACATAAGCCACATTACTTAGTCCAGGCCCTCTCTAAGGGGCTCTAAATTTTACTCTGTAAGTTTCAGGTGTAACTTGAAATTGCTTTAAAACCAAATCCTTAAATTTACCATAGTCAGAAGCCTCCTCAATAGGCATCTTATTGAATATGTCCAGAGCTCTTCCAGTCAATTTTGCGACCAAGATGGTCATCTTATGAGCTTCAGGAATTTAATGGAGTGTGCACAGTCTCTCAAAGGTGAGAAAATATTCAGCAATATCACTGGCTTCATCATACTGTGGACATAGTCACTCCCATTTGTGAATTGTAGGGGAAGGATTGTTAGGATTATTCAGTATATTCTGTTGAGCCTTTGCCTTCTCCATCTCCAGTGCATGCTTCCTCTCTTTTTCCTTTTCCTCCTCAGCATGCTTCCTCTCTTTTTCCCTTTCCTCTATTTCTTTAGCCTTTGCCTCCTCAACATGCTTCCTCTCTTTTTCCTTTGCTTCCATTTCTCTCCTGTGGGCAGTCTCCCTTTCTTTTTCTTTGGCTGCCATTTCTTTTTCTTTTGCCTCCATTTCCATCTGTCTGAGTTCTACCCATATTTCATGTTCCTTTTGTTTTTCCTCAGCCTCAAATCTGGCTAATTCCAGCTTCTGTTGAACAGTGCAGTCTATCATCATAACCTCTCTGTTTTTAACTAACTTTACACCCAAGAGTTAGAAAGAAAACAAAAAACTGGCTTGTAATATTTTGCTGTGCTGTAATCTGATACCTTTTTCTCTGATAGCTGTTTTCAGCCTAGAGAAAAATCCTTTTGTTATGCCTGCTGCTCTGTCCCCCAGGCAGAGAGACAGAATCTACAGCTGCAATCACCTTTTACAAAACCCTTTAAAATCCTGCTGTGCTTCTGGTTCAAAATGACCCCACCATTCTACCACTCTGTCAAGGTTCCTTCCCCACTTTGAACTCTAGGGTACAGATGTGGGGACCCGCATGAAAGACCCCCTAAGCTTATTCTTACCAGCTTAGGTTAAAAACTTTCCCAAGGTACAAACTTTGCCTTGTCCTTGAACCATACACTGCCATCACCAAGCATTTTAAACAAAGAACAGGGAAAGAGCCCACTTGGAGATGTCTTCCCCCAAAATATCCCCCCAAGCCCTACACCTCCTTTCCTGGGGAAGGCTTGATAAGAATCCTCAACAATTGGTATAGGTGAACACAGACCCAAACCCTTGGATCTTAAGAACAATGAAAAATCAATCAGGTTCTTAAAAGAAGAATTTTAATTAAAGAAAAGGTAAAAGAATCACCTCTGTAAAATCAGGGTGGTAAATACCTTACACGGTAACCAGATTCAAAACATAGAGAATCCCTCTAGGCAAAACCTTAAGTTACAAAAAGACACAAAAACAGGAATATACATTCCCTCCAGAACAGCTTATTTTACCAGCCATTAAACAAAAGGAAAAATAACGCATTTGTAGCTAGATTACTTACGAACTTAACAGGAGTTGTAAGGCTGCATTCCTGATCTGTTCCCGGCAATAGTATCACACAGACAGATCCTTTGTTCCCCCTTCTCCAGATGTGAAAGTATCTTGTCCCCTCATTGGTCATTTTGGGTCAGGTGCCAGCGAGGTTACCTTAGCTTCTTAACCCTTTACAGGTGAAAGGGTTTTGCCTCTGGCCAGGAGGGATTTTTTAGCACTGTATACAGAAAGGTGGTTACCCTTCCCTTTATTTTTATGACATGTGTTCTCATTAACATGGATTTCCTAGGGCCCTGTGTATCTGATGCTGTCATTGTGTTCCATTTCCCATGGGGTGGAGTGCCTTGGGTCGTGCTGTGGCTCTGGAAAATACATGGAATCAAACGGGTGATGTAGAGAGGTTCTTGTGATTCTCTCCCCCTGTCTCCATACAGTGATTTCTCCCCACAAACCCAGGAGATATGCCCTCCCATGTTGTCCAGGCAGGAGTGTATTTGCTGCCTGGAGTGGGCCTGTTCCTCTGCACAGTTGCTATGTGAGCTCTTCAGCTGAGCAAACAGGATGAGCAATTTCAAAACTTCATGGGGCTTTGAAAGGGGAGGGGTGCATGGCTTTGTAACTGGCTTCAGGAGAGCGGAGTTTAAAACAGTGACCAGAGCAGTCACGGTGGGCCTTGTGGGATACCTCCTGGAGGCAAGTTACAGTAATGTAAGCAATACAGTGTCTATACTGACATTGTGTCACTCTATCTATGTCACAAAAAGCTCTATGCCTCTCGTGGAGGTGGTTGTATTATGTCTGCATAGCAGGTGAGTTAAATCGGTGGGAAGAGCACTGCAGTGAGTACACCTCCAGTGTTTTGTTGACGAAAGTGTGTAATGTAGACAAGGCCTGAGGCAGAGATCCCCTGGGTCCACCCAGAAAGACACTTTGAATTGGCAGATGACAACTCTGTCACTCTTAGGATTTAGACCAGGAGCAGGCAAACTATGGCACGCGTGTCAAAGGCGGCATGTGAGCTGATTTTCAGTGGTATTCACACTGCCCAGGTCCTGGCCACCGCTCGGGGGGGCTCTGCATTTTAATTTAATTTTAAATGAAGCTTCTTAAACATTTTAAAAACCTTATTTACTTTACATACAACAATAATTTAGTTATATATTCTCGACTTATAGAAAGAGACCTTCTAAAAACGTTAAAATGTATTACTGGCATGCGAAACCTTAAATTAGAGTGAATAAATTGAAGAGTCAGCACACCACTTCTGAAAGGTTGCCGATCCCTGATGTAGATGATAACTCATTTGACTACATATGTTTGCTTGCTTTAACCTGTAAAAAATTCTTATTTCTTTTTCCTAATTAAGAAACCTTTATATAGCTTATTACAGGATTGACTCAGATGTTGTCTTTGGTGCAGGATTTAGGGTACCAATTGGTTCAGCGTAAGTGACTGGTTTCTCAGGACTGAAAGTAACCTGAACATTGTGTGATTTCTTTTTTCAGTGTACATGACCATTTGTCACAAAGTGCAGTTCGTCTAGTTGGCAAGATAAACTGAACAGTCTAAAGGGACTCTGTGATTCCATGGTAAGACTGGCATAGTGATCCAACAGTTCACATTTGTTACTGGCTTGGTGAAATCTAATTCTAGAACACACCACCAGTTTGCCCTGTTTTTGACAGTCTGCCCTGAGTTAGGTACTTCAGACAGTGTGACAGCATTCTCACAACGCCCTTTTGAAGTAGGGAAGTGCTATTATCCCTGTTTTACAGATAGGGAAGTCATGCACAGCGAGACTACAAATAACATTTCCAAAAGGACCTACATTTCACTGAAAGTCTTTTGAAAATGGGATTATGGCACTTTTGAAAATATTACCCTATATGACTTGCCCATGGTCATGCAACAAGCCTTTGGCAGAGATGGGAATTGAACCAAGTCTCTTAAGTCCTAGGCTAGCACCTGAACCACTGAGCCTTCCTTCCTCTATTACTTTAAACTCGCTAGTGTTTAACTCGGTGAGCATATTTGGAACAATCTGGTCACTTTATAAAGATGTAGGGCCTGACTCTTAGTTATTTGGGGGCAGGGAGGGAGCCTTTACATGGAGGTAAAGGTAGCTGTAGGCTACATTTGCTTTGCCAGACCCCCAAAAGGTTCAGGGAGCATCAGAGAGTAGGTGGTGCAAGGGATCTCCCTTCCTCACCCTGTGTCAGCCAGCAACACTGGTCCAGCCATGTTAGGACAATATACTGCACAGAGGTACAGCAATGTGCACTCTCCCCTGGTGTACCAGGGATCTCTGGGAGGCATTCTGGCTCTTTGCAGCAGGATGCCTCTGGCGTTCCCCTATCTTGGTGCAAACACGCACCACTTCCAATGCAAGGCTGTGATTTTAAATGATGTAATCTAGCATGTGAGTCGTTTCTGACACTGGACCTAGGGCCAAATGCTCATCCATTACACAATGGGCCTTATACAGGGCAGTACACTAGTATGTGGATCTTGTTATGATGGACCCCTCTCTTAACACAATGGCAGCTCATGGTGAGATGAAAAAGAGATTTTGCACCCAATAGCAAGAACAGTGTGCTGCAGTGGGTTTCTACAGGGTTGAAGACACTGTGCTGTTTTTCCACAATACGGGGCTTTTGGTTCCTGAAGATACTAATTATACCCCTGTGCTTTCCTCCCCCAATGGCCCATTGGAAATCCACTGAAAGAAACTGCTCTGTGACACAGGGTACTGAAACTCTGCCATCTCTCCATAACTACCTTGCCCCATGCAAGAGAAGCACACTTTCTGTGTTCCATTTGGGACTTGTATGACCATGGTGGTGGAAGAGTGGAGCAGCATTTGGCTTTCCTACTGGTTGCTTAGAAGGAAAGTATACAGTAAGTCTTAAAAGAAACAAGTTGATAAATTTTAAAACATTCTGACCAAGCCCATTTTTGCTTTGCTCAGAGTTTAAATTTGGAATCATAAGAAATAGAGAAACTAAAGCTCCACCAAATGGAAGCTCATTTGTATTGGTAATTTCATAGTCAGTTATTAAAGACCCACAGGTAACTTTTAATGAATCCATAGAATCACATTGTAGATTCCCATTGCCTTTGCTTACAATCCTACTCCATGTTAATAATAAATATGAGCCTGAAAAGAAGCTCTGGACCTGAACCTCTGGTCTAGATCTCCCTTTGGATCTGAGTTCATAGCTTTAAAATCTCTATATTAGTCTCGCCAGATCATCAGTGGTGGACCACCCAAATTTAGGAAAGTTCAGATTCAGATATTTGTATTTATTTTGTGGAAGTGTTTTGAGCTGTATTTTATAAAGCGTTGCTTAATTTAAATATATAAAACTATAATCTTTCAATATTTTGAATGAATATCAGATGACTAGAAGGCCATAGAAGATATAGCATTTGTGCCAAAAAAAAAAGAAAGAGAAAGAGAGGGAAAGGAAAAAAAAATGAACCCGATAATGCATGACTGTGTGCAGATGATGGTCCCCAAATGTATCCATAAGGTCACCACATAGCTGGAGGAGTGGAAAATAAAGCAGAGTTTTAAAAGAAAAAACAAGCTTCCAGATTAGAAAATAATGATTCCTGCAATCCTTTGTTCTGAGTTCCATACTCTGTGTACTGAAAGCACTGTCACTTTAATGAGTTTCAAGACTTTCAAATGGAGGTATTTAAAACTGAAGTCAACATATGGGGGAGGCAGGTGGTCATTTTCCTCAATAATGGGATATGATATGAGTTCATTTAGCGCACTAAATTGAATAGCAGTAGGTTCCAAAATACAGAAGCAAAACAAGCAAAGCCTTTTCCGTGTTTTCAATGATATTAGAAGAGCTGTTTCATAGGCATGGCTGTCAGTGGGTTGATATTAACTATTTCACCAGAATTGAGGCTGGCAAAGCAAGGTCTTTGTTACCACATTTCAGAAGCAGATCCACGTGGAAAAACCCAAGTTCTGTATCCACTTTACTGATTGACAAGCAATAGGAGAAGAATTAATGATAATTTTCAGACACCCAGTCTCCATCTCAGGGTATGTATTCTCAGCAGGAAATGAACTACATTATCTAGAGAATTTTTTCATCCACTGTATCAGAAAAGTTAGGGTAATCTTGCTGAAAAGTTTAGAAAGATAGCAGAAACACTAAAATACTGCATGATTTACAGTCTTCTAAATTTCTGATATACTCCAGTATGGAGGTTGCTATAGTGAACACTAGAATAAAGATTCCATATGATACTAAATTCCATTGTAACCTTCGATCTAGCCATTCTTAACTTTCTGTCTCCGGGGATGGTTCCCATCATTTACCCCGGAAGACTATGCTACCCTATCATTGCACTCACTAAACCAAATGTTTCCCCCTTGTAGAAAACCCATGGAAAGAGAACAACTATTCCATTCAATGAGTCCAGTCCTCCATAGATGCACTACATGGTATAGGCCCCAATTCAGAAAAGCACCCCTATTCAGGATGAAGCTTAATAATAAGCACAGGACTTAAACACAATGTAATAGTCAACAGTATTGCAACTCATCACTACATGCAGGAAGCAAGAAGCATAGGCTTGTAACCACATAGGGATCATGGATCCATTGGCAAATCCAGGTCTAACCTCCCAGACCGTGGGGGATATGCACTGCCATCCTCCAAGGCTGTCTTCCTTGCTTTACATCTGCCCCCACCACCACCTGATTGGCTCACTTGTCAGTCATGCTACCACTGGTGTCTCAGCTGTGACTACATGATAACTTTTCTAAGGATGAGTGAGGGAGGAGTATAAACTGCTGAGCTGAAGCCATTATCACTTTGAAAAAATCCACCAATCTGCCACAAGGGCCCAAAGCAAACATCTGCTCCCTTGTCGCTTATACTCTCTGTCCAGCTCTGCCTCTCCAAAACTGCACTGACTGTATGGTGTTCTCATGGAAAGACTTCAAGGAATCAGGTTGTTTAGGTTTTTCTTTCTCTCTCTCCTCTCCTCTCCTCAGTGAGATTTTCCTTATCTCCTGCAGTAACTTTTTGGTTGGATTGTTCGTTAGTTTAGTATGATTTTTTTTTGCTCACCAGTAACTAAAAAATATACAGAGGCTCAGAGACAAAAGCCTTCAGACTTGGCATATAACATGACCTTTGCAAAATTAGTTTTTTAAAATTTAAAGAGAGAAGGACAATTAATTAAATATGTTTCTGCAGTGCATGCTCAGTAGCTAACTGTAATAACTATCCGCCCACTTTCATCTTATCTGTTGAGATAACATCAAAGCCTGTGACAAAGTGGTCTCTGTCAGCATGCCCAGGTCAGGGGAGTGATGTTATCAGTGTGCAAACAGTCATCAGGAAAAGGACTGTGGTTGGAAGAACATGCCCCAGCTATGGTAGCAGAGGAGGTTAAGTGGCCTAAGGAGACTCCTGACTTGGGACCACACGCGTGAGTGTGGAGGGAAGGAAATGGTGGCCTGAGAATCCCTCATTTTAGGAAAAGGTATGGGGCAGGGTGCTTACGCATTGTGCCTGCCCAGGAGGGTGCCCCCAAGCTTCCTCTGGTTTTCTTTAGCTCCAAAATTTCAGTCAGCAGAGAAGAAGATTCTCGGTTTTGTGTGAGGGAAGGGGTAAAGGTGGAGAGGGGGAAAAAGACCCAGCTGGAAAACTAGCGTGGATATTAAATCAAAATAATTATGTTAACCCATCAGGACTGGGTTGAGCTTTGGAGCCCCCAAATACTGAGGACAAAGCCCTGATTTGGGGGATTTATCAGTGCAAAGGGAATCATGGATTCAACGTTCAGAAGGATTTTCTTTCTTAGGTGTAGGTCCACCCGCAAGGAGTTTGCTGTGGCACTGAGGTCATAATGGCTAGGAACATAAGAATTGCCAGACTGGATCAGATCTGAGCTCCATCTAGTTTAATATCCTGTTTCTGACAGTGGTCAGCACCAGATGTGTCAGAGGAAGGTGTAAGACTTTAACAGTAGGCGGATGTGGATTAATCTTCCTCCCACATTAGGTCTCCTATTAATCCCTAATATTTAGAGATTGGTTTAAACCCTAAAGCACAATATATAATATCTCTGCCAGAATTTTTGTTCACAATAGTAATTCTGGATGTTCTTGCTAGAAACTTTATATTAAAATGAGTGTCCCTTCTACACAAATGGATGGAGTCATTATTGAAGTATCAGTGCAAAGTACTAATGAATATAGTATTTAATCCAATGCCTGGGATTAGCAGAGTAGAACATGATTTCAGTGGACTGTAATTTCTCAACAAGGAGTCACTATAAAAGGAATAAACTTACTCATAAATTCACAGTGTTTAAGGCCAGAAGGGACCATTATGATCCTCTACTCTGGCTTCCTGCATAACAGATGCCATGAAACCTCACCCAGTAATTTCTGCATTAAACTCATTACTCCTGATCGAGCTATATCTTTTAGAAAATGTCTAGTCTTGATATTAAAGACTTACATTATATGACATTAACTGGTTACCCTCACTATTAAAAATGTGCACCTTATGTAGTCTGATTAGTGATTTGTCTACGTTCAGAATCCACCCAGGGGACTTTGTCATGCCTACTTCTGTTAACATGCATGAACTATGCTGTGTTTCCATTAACCAGCACTGAAGAAATTCTAGCCTTTCACACCTCAGATTCAGAATCCTATTTTTAAACAAATGTCCTCCCCTATGTCAATAATAGCATCTTGAATTACTGAACTGGAAGGATTTTGAAAATCTTTTTTTTTCTCCTGTTCACCACTGACTCACTTTGTCAGTCGTGTAATGAGGGAGCAGCTTGCTGTTTCATTGCCATATGGGAGACGAAAATTTCAGGATGACCTAATTCCTTCACTTAGTGAGGGCTGGATGTACAGCAAAGTGAAGGGGAAGGCATGAAGAGCATGTTGCATCCTGTCCTGCCTTCTGTTGGCATACAGATGCGGCATCTGGACAAACCGAAATAGAGAAAGAAATACTAATTAATATTTAATATAATAATATTAAAAAATAATAAAGATCAAACATTTATGATACTTGCTGTGTGGTTCCTACTCATTTAATGAACCTTTTTCCTTAGTATTGTTTTGAGCTTCTTCACTCCCTTTGGATTGTGCTTTAAGTTTCAGCTTCATTTGACCCTATAGAGTTAAAATGAGACTCAAAAAATACAAATCTTCATTGCATGTGGCTTTGTGATGGTTAGTGCCTATTAAGATTCACTCCACTAAGGATACATCTACACTTCATCTGAGAGCATGCTTCCCAGCTCGGGGAGCCAAACACGTCCAAACTCTGCTCAAGCTAGTGCGCTAAAAGTAGCAGTGTAGCTGAGGGTAGTACGGGCAGTCGTTCGGGTTAGCCACCGAAGTACATGCTCAGGGGTTCCAGGCATGTTGTACTCAGGTGGCCAGCCCGAGCTGGCCCTGACTACGCTGTTTTTAGCACCATAATTCAAGCAAAGCTAATGTGTCTTTCTATCCAAACTGGGAAGCACACACCCAGCTTCAGTGTAGACATATCCCAAGATTCACCATGTGACTGTCACACATCTCATTACAAAACCAAAATAAAAGTGTGATATTCAGTTTTGAAAAGTAAAAAAAAAATCGCTTGGCATTTCAAAGTTTGTAAACCCCAAAAGTTTAGCACCCAGCTTAGCAACTTTTGTTTCCATATTCAAACCCTGAGCCAGCCCTACGTTTCGTGGCTTGGGGTTTTGTTGTGCAAAGTGTGCCTGGCTCAAACAGAGAACAGTTCTGCAGAAAGCTGAATTGCAACATGCTGGAAGGAAAGTCATGTTTTAAAACTATATTTCAGTTGGGTTTTTTTGATGAATAACTCTCCACAGTGCCCTGAGGAATAAGACTGCAGGCATGATCTTGCGTGATGCATTCACTCCACATGTATAACAACTCTTGAAGACAGCTGTCATTACATACATGAAATGTTTATAATTTATGGCTGAGAAGCCTAGATAAGGACTTGATCCTGCAAAGTGCTCGGCACTTTGACCCAATCCAGTGAAGCATTTAAGCATGTGCTTAACTTTAGCAGTCAAACAGACCCCCTTGACACTGTTCATCACCTTCCAGGATCAAGCCCTAGAAAAGTTCTACAAAAAATTTGCAGCAAGAGGAAAAACAGTAAACTGATCAGATTGTGCACTGTGATGCTGTAATAGCCATAAATGTGAGTAGTCCCACAGAGTATAAGGATCTTCCAGTGATGCAGAGCTAGTCTAGCAAGCCTCTATGCTACACCTCCTTTCTCCTTCTAGCACAGCTGTTATGGCTGGGGGAAAGGGACAGGCACAAGATTTCCCCACAATCCCACAGTCCCTGGCTGCCATATCAATCCCTTGGGACTGTTGGCAGCCAGGTCCAGAGCCTCAAATCAGTGGAGTTAGGCACCTAAATATCTTTGAGGAGCTGAGCTCCAATCTAATTTAGAGCAGCCATCTGCTCTAAATCATGGGCAGGGACTAGCCTAGGGTACAACAAGCCAAGAACAAGGGAGCACACAGGCCACTTTTGAAACCCTTTCCTGATCCACACTGTACACTCCTTTAGGGGTTAGGTAAAGATCTGAGAGATTATGTTTGGGGCAATTTTGTGTGACGTGCAATATTTGTGGTTTCACTTGGGAAATTAATACACGAGGCAGTTTTTTGAAAGGAAAATGAGACCAAAGAGTTAGGGAGAAGAGTACCAAGGAAAAGAAGATCTTAGACTGTTTGGCTAACTGTGCGGACTAATCAAGCCTTTTCCACAGTAAAGATCAAACCATACAAGCATTTGTGCATGTGCCTAACTTTAAAGAGTGAGGTACTATCTTTTCTTGAACCAAACTTCTGTTGGTGAGAGAGATAAGCTTTCGACCTACACAGAGCTCTTATTCAGATCTGGGAAAGGTACTCCAACCATCACAGCTAAATGCAGGGTGGAACAGATTAAGCATAAGTAGTTAGCACATACCTTTCCTAGACCTGAAGAAATGCTCGGTGTGACTCAAAAGCTTCTCTCTCTTACCAACAGAAGTTGGTCCAATAAAAGATATTTCCTCACCACCTTGTCTCTCTAATATCCTGGGATCAACACGGCTACAACTGCACTGCATATACCTTTAAACATGAGTAGTCCCATTCAGTAGGACTGTTCATGCGGTGGGAATTAAATGTGTCCGCAGTGTTGGGACCTAAATCAGCAAGTTGTAAGGTTCATCCATCAGTGATTAATGCTGTACATAACAAAAGACAGTTGTTTGCTGTGTGTTATCCAGTAGATATTAAGTGACCATTTCACACAAGTCACGCTGCCTGGCAGCTACAATTCTCTATATTGGTTACCTACAGGTGCATTAGCTTTTAACTCTGACTTCAGTTTTCATTAAAGAGAGAGAGAGAGAGAGAGAGAGAGCAAAGTTAGCAGCATTACAAATTCCCAGTTGAGCTTTTACTAATAAAAAGAAGAAAATTAAGGGCTGCCACAGCTACAGGTGAGCATTATGGAAAGTCATGCCCAGGCATCAGTTACCATTTTCAAAGCAATTATAGGTAGGGAAAGAGTGGAATACAAAGGGGTTGCATCTGCTGATTATCATACTCTGGAAAATGCAAACTGTGCACAGTGACTGCACAAAGCATGGATTAAGTTGACATTGATGTACTAATGTTCTGGTGTGACGTAATGCTTCTGTTTCTGTGTGTTGGTATAATCTGTAGGAGGCAACTCTATTCTTGAAATTACTGAGCTACACAGATTTTAAGGCAAAACAAACTTGACTGGTGACAAGCTCAGCATCTGAAAAGATGACAATTAGCATTTATCCAAGATCTAACTCCAAGCCACCCAGTTCAAACAAAACTAACAAGACCCTCTGCAACGGCTCCATCTAGTGGCTTCCCTTAGTGGTGCATAAATAAATTTAACATATTTTGCCATTGTCAATATCAATTGTAAACATCACCTTGTTAATTCAAGATGTTACTAAGAATTTCTTCTGATAAGATTATGGTTCTCTCACAACATCTTTTGGATTTTACACCAATGTGATTTTTATACTGTTTGTCTGGGTTCTTGCATCAAGGGAAAACTGATGATTTTCTTTAAAAACTTTTTAGAAAATCTCTCTTCTGTCATGCCTGGGAATGTAAATACTATTATTGCTCTATACTCCTTGTTATAATCCCAGTTCAGTGCTGATTAAGATGGACTCACTAGGGAAAGCCTAATTTGTTTGTCTTTCCCAATGTCCAACTTGTGTAGCTATCAGGTTTTCCTGCTGTGGACAGGAAGAGGAATCCACAAAGGAAGTAGAAAAGAATGCAGCATAGGGAGCCATCAGGGAAACTGAACATGGGTATGGAAATAGTAGAATACATAGGCTTTCTGTAACATGAATCTTTCATGGTAAGTTTGGTTTAGGAAAGATGAATTTTGTCTGGGTCTTGAAATTGTTTGAGTAATACACATCCATTATAAGTGGAACTGACTCTATCTGGAGTTTCTTTTCAGCAGCAACTGGAGATTACCACAAATGAGATACTGGAACAATATCTGAAATCCTTGTTACAATTTTGGAAAGTAAATACAATTTTCTTCTCCCAGCATGTTTTCCTTCTGAATTTTTTTTACATGTTGTAAGAGATTAGTTTGCAATAATATCTCTTCTGAATAGCAATAGTAGGGCTCATTATATTACTACAGGGACTAATCAGCCAAAGAACAGATATATGCAGTGTAAATAAATTAAATTTTAGGAAACAATGAGTTTTACTAGTTGAGTTCATCTTTGTAATTTAATAAAATTCTATCCAATATATAAAATACTGGATATTGTTTGCCTGTGTAAAGATCATTAATTGTATACCTTCTGACACCGTGGGCACAGGTGAAATCCAGTAAAGTTGTGTAATGCTGAGGAAAATTACATTCTGAAAAGCACATTGCAAGAGCTTCAACTCCTAAACTGAAATAGTTCTAGCAAAAGAGCACCTACTACATATCCTATTAATTTGCTAGTACATTAAGCTTGATGGAAACCACATGACATTTGAGTTCATAGATCACACTTTATAGCAAATGTAAGGGAAGTTACTTTTCCAAAGACGCTTACACCAGCACAACTTTCAACTCCCAGTGCTGTGTAAGAGAGAAAGATGAAGGGTTGCCAAGAAACCACACTACCTAGCTCCTTGTCTCCCCACTTCATGGGAGGGCTGGCTGCCTGGCTCTCTGAGCTGTCTGGCTCCCTGGATTCTGTAGCTGGCTGGCTTGCCGACTCCCTAGCTGCCTGCTTGGTAAAGGAGTAAGCTGGCAGTCTCTCTGGGCTGACTTGCTGGCCAATTTGCTGGCTCCCTGTTTGCCTGTTGGGTGGTTGGCCTGCCAGGTAACCAGGGAGCTGGCAAGTCCACCAGCCAGCTCCCCAAAAGCTGGAAACCATTTCAACCTTATCAAAATGAAATAATCCAATAAAGTTTAAATGAGGTGTCGTTTTGACTTTTCTGACTCTTCCGTCCATAGCCAGTGTCCCACTAGAGCCATCGTGTCAGTATTCATACAGACAAGAAGAAAATGCTTCGCCCACACACTGCCCTTAATAATGATCCAGGTGCAGCTGTTGTAGCACAACTTCGAGAAGCAGCCCTTGGAAAAGACCGCAATGGTTTACCTTTTTCTGTGTAGAGTTTCATATTGAATACCTTCACCACTGCTTCACAGCATGTATTACACTAACACCTGTGTATATTATTATTACCATTTGTTTTTTGCCCGACCAGCAGGCTCGATCCACCCCCCTGTAAATGTTTTAATTTTACTCAGCCACAGCATTTATTCTTCTTTGTCATTAGATTTCATATTAATAGACATACATTTTTAAAGACAGAAGGAATCATTATGATCATCTAGCCTAACTTCATTCATAATACGGGCCCTAGATTTCATCTAGTGATTTCTGCACCTACCCCTACAAACTCTGGTCGAGCTAGAGCCTATCTTTTAGAAAGACATCCAATCTTGAAAGACTCCAGCTGGTGGTGAATTCCACATCCTTTGGCAAACTATTCCAATGGTTAATTACCCTCATGGTTAAAAATATGCATATTGTAAGTTGAAACAGTTTATATAAAAATGGAGTTTTCCTGTAAGTGGCTTTGAGAATTTTTAAGAAGTCTAAAGTTCCTTGAGAATTTTCAGATATTTCTTCTCTTTGAAGAGTCAGTGAAAATATTTCTGCAAGTAAAGAACAGTTCAAAGTTTCCAATCTGAGGGGAGACAGGTGCCCTTTAAAATATTTAGAGATCTCTGGTGGCTGCCCATCTTCTAGGCAAATTTTTCTTTCTCCCTCCTGGATTTAATGCCGTTACTACACTCCAAACTCCATGAATAGATATGGGAAATGTAAGAGTAAAACTTTAACTAGTAGCAGAATAGAAAGTCTGATCTGGTTTAACAGATTGTCTGTGGCTTTGTCAGTGGCTACTATCATGGATTGTTAGTGCTTTATATATACTGTGTGTGTGTATATATATATATATTTCAGAGCTCTTATTGATGTCCAAGTCTCTCTGTGACAACAACCAAGAACTGTTTTGGATGGCAGATCAGTTGCCTGAACCAGTTAAATGGCATTTTATATGCTCTTTGCGCCATTATTTGAAGAAAAAAAATCACTTTTTATAAAAAAAACTCACTTGCTCACTAGACATCTTAATTAACTTTACCTTGTCATCCATTAGTGTTGGAAGTCATGAAACTACTTCACACTCACTTATTTTCTCTTTGTTTTAAAGCATGTATTTCGGTTGTCATTTCTGGTTTTCTTAAATAAAAACTGAGGCAGCTTATATATTTTGCATTCTAGTCTTTAGACTAGACTTTAAGCAAAAGTATATTTCAAAATCCCTTTTCTCTTTCTTCTTACTACATTCATTGTTTATCCTTCAGCTTTTTTATCTGCTAAACCTCCATGCATTCAGTCAAAGAGATGGATTAACCTGCAATATAATAGGCACATGATTCAAAAAAACATCTGATGTCAAGTTTTAAACGAGAGTGAAGAAGTCAATTTATATTCAAAATATAGAAGCCCTTGAAAAGAGGAAATCTCAGTTGAGAAAGAGGATGATGTCATCTCAGATAGCATTTAATCCAAATGCTGTGCACTCATGGGTATAAGTGAGAAGAAAAGACTTGTAAGAAAGAGGTTCTGTATAAGACCAAAATTTTGAAATAGCTAGATGAAATAAAAGTCTTAACTAATCTGTGTCAGCAGGATCCCTGATTTTGAACTACAGATGTTATGGTTCATGTTGATTTTAAATTAGCAATGAACCTCAAAATATTCAGGGGATGCAGAATTCCAGAGGATCAAGCTGTTGGTTCAGAAAAGCACTAGAAAAACTTGAATACTTAAGACTTGTGTCTGCAAAACTGGAAAGGGAATCTTGTGAGAACAAGCTTTCTCATGAGATGTCTGCCAGAAGGAGCGACTGAGGCCAAAACTAGAGTAAGACAAGTTGTTCTTCCTCTATCGGCTATGTTTTCCCACTTATCGGCTTCCACACCTACCCAGAACCATTAGCAGAGATCTCTCTGCATCACAATGATCCTCCTGGGCTGGATCCACCAGCTGTCTGATCAGATTCTGTCAAGGGTACAGTGGAAAGCATCAGCACTTCACGCAGGAATCTGTCCCATATCATTAATACCACTTAATGGTATTCCATGAAGATGTCATTAATTTTGCTTATCAGCCCCTCCCCCAGCTCTTCCCCCACAGGTGTATGCTCCTCTAACTTCTTGTTATGCATGAAGAGAAACCTTTCATCTTATTTGTACCTTAGCTTTGCTATACCATGTCAGCCTTCAGAATATATATCCTTCAAGAAGACAGTGGCTTTCCCATGCCGATATACAATAAATTCCTTCTGCTATCAACCCCATGGCTAGTGCTGTAGTGGATGTTTCATGTTTTTACTTTTATCTTAGCACTTCAAATCTCAGAATCCTGGCAGTGATTAAACTGAGTCCACATGCCATAAATCTCCACTGACCAGAGCTACAGCCTGTCCCCTCCACACTTTCTCCAAAATAATGTTAGTATATAGCTTTATGAGCAGTAGAGGGTATCTTTGGGATCCAATGCACAAGTTGGGGGGAAATTTTAAAACTATTTTTTTAAGTTAAAATAGTCTAAGGAGCAGTTCTATCATGAGCGAATGGAATAATTCAGAGGCTATTAGGACATGGCAGTAAGTGTAATTAGCAGGCCATCCTGATACTAAATCCTTTCTATTTTACACCATATGTATTTTAGATTTTTCTCAACAGCCTGTGTTATATATAAATGTTGTAAAGACCTTTTGGCTCTTCCATGCACTATTGCATTCAATCCTGTGAAGTATTTAAAACTGAGCTGTTAAAACTTTCAAAATTACCTATGTTCTCGGGCTTAAATCTTTTGAATAACTGAAGTGCCCAGCTCCTCTCTGATATGGTTATGGACTACAAAGTCCTCCTAGCTGCTAAGGCCAAATTTATTTAAATATAGCAAAACATGGTCTCAAGTTTGAGGCAATGGACTAAGATTCAATAAATCTGGGTCTGGCACAGGCTTCCTATATGGTTACAGTCAAGTCACTTAATATTTCTGTGCCTCAGTTTTTTCATGTGTAAAAATGGGACTAAAAGTGCTTCCTTTCTGCCATCTGTCTTGTCTGCTTAGACTCTTAAACTCTTCAAGGCAAGGACTGTTTCTTACTGTATGTTTCTACAAATCCTAGCACAACTGGCCCCTGATCTCAAGGGGGAATTGTAGTCATTACTATCATAGAAATAATAATTAATACAGTCTCAGAAGCTACATGTTATCATGGCAAACAGTCAATGACTCAACAGTGTTTCTTGCTGGTATTGGGCCAGATTTCTAACTTTGGTTACATGGAATTGTGTGTATCTCTGGGATGCTATACAAACCCCACACTGGGCAACAAGGGGTTAAGGATGTGCTCTGGGCTCAGCCAGCCCCACCCTGCCACACTAGGAAGAGATGCACAGACTGGAGGAGGAGTTAAAAGGGAGCAGAACAACTCATCTGTGGGCAGGCCAGGGAAAGGACCTTTACCTTGCAGCTCCTGATAAAAGGACTGACTGAAGGTTTCTCCCTGAAGGAAGGGAGGACCCACTTCTGTTCTACCTGGAGAAGGAGACATTTCCCCTCTCACCTACTCACCCAGTTTATTTGTGTTGTGTTTTGTTTATGGACTACCCCTGAATGGGGAAAGACTTGGAAATGATCTGGCTGAAGGGCCAAGACATAAGAGGAGGCAGCTGCTTCCCCAAGAGGCAGAGATCTGTCATGCCATGCCTGGCTATGAAGAGATGTCAAGTGGTGAGCTGATTCCTTTCACAGCCTACTGTGATAGACTGTGAACTTTGGATAATAGTGGGGTGGTAGGCAGTGGTCCAAGGAGGGAAGCCTTAAGGTGCTGCTGGGTATCAGACCCGTGTGTTGCCCTCACAGGGCCTTGGGCTGGAGCTAGGTGAAATGGGGTGGCTTGGACTCCACTACCAAAACCCCCCTCTGTATGTTGAATGCCCTAAGCCCTGACCACTAGGCAATGCTCCTCGCAAGCAAAGATCATAACCACCTAATATATACTTATTAATACCCCATGTATACATTGAAGTCATCTATTTGTACTTAAATTAGTTACCTATCTGTGCACAAATACTTAATTTCCACCTGTTAATAGTGGTATCTGCTACACTGTGGTGTGCCTGAATGAAAATCTACTCTCATATATTAGATACTGTTTGATTTGCCTTTTCCTGGATACAATTATACATTGTCTAGTGGCTGGCTTTAAAAGGATGCCATACATGTTTCAGTAGTACACTAAAGGACATTTTTGACTTAGTTCAAGTGGTGGTGATGTATTTAGAAGCCAAATTAATGAGTTCAGCTGTGCAGAAATGTTGTTACAAAACCTGAAACTAGGTAAATTCATATTCAACACAGGGCTGGTTGTTCTAAAGGTTTTCTAAACTTCATGCACCTTTTGAAGGAATCTAGGTTGGTTTTATAGTTTCATGTAGACTCCTGTTAAAACTTGGCTGCTAGGAATAGAGTTTCAGTTTGAGTTTTGGGTTCACTCAACTCTAAAACTCAAAGTGGATTATGAAAGCAAAGGGAATGGTAAAACCATGCAAACTGAAACATTCATAGTTCCCATTATGAGTTCTACTCCCTATGTCAAGTGCAGCACCTATGACAGTGATTTCTCTGTGTATATCCTGTCATAGACTGAGACAATATGTCCTATAACTTTTAAACAGTGATGCTTTGATGTTACAAACTTGTAAAGATATTCTATTCTCATCATGTCTCAGATTTTCCAGGGAAGCAGAGTTATTTTCCTCTTCTGGCTCTGAAGAGTCTAATTAGTTGGTGAAAAGAAAGCTTTGTTCTTTTTCCTTCCTACGTCACTGACAAACAAAACCAACGATAATCCCCAAACCAACGAAAAACCGCAAACCTATAGTTCTCTTAAAATCAAAACAAGTTTTTTCTTATATGACTGATTTTTAGCTAAAGAAAGAAGACAACCTGATTTTCACAGCCCCCTTGAAGCTGGAGACTTTTAACTGGAGTTGTGACAGCCTGTTTCTAAACCAATTTAGACAGGAAAGCAATACAAACAAAAGATTTGTTTGCCAACATCCATGGCAATTAAGAATTTGTTTGGGTTCAATCTGAAGCATTCACTTCAACTTCAACTCCCATCATTACAATTTGTTACTATATCTTTATGTTTTAATGGCAGAAGCACTGGTGACAAAAGTCTGGAAAAAGCCACCCTTAGATTGATTATTATCTATGAACAATACAGGAATTCCAAATGACTGTCTGTTACAGAATCTTAAATCTTGTCTATGTTGGGATTAACTCCAGTGTTAGCTATTGGTGGCCAGCCACTAGTGTAGCTATATTCATAAAAATGCCTGCTGTAAACAACATAAAGCTGCTATAAGGTGAGATTCACAGTCTTGCAGTTTTCCTTTTTCAAGGGTACCTAATGTGACTGGCTACCTGAGATGGACCACACTGAGAATTCCACACTCAGGGCAGACTGCAAGAAATAGGGCAATCCTCAAAAACTGGAGGTTTACTCTATAATTAGATTCACCAAGCCAGTAACAGAAGTGTTTTTGCAGTACCACCCTGGTTAACCAGAAACCAAACATAGACCCCTTTAGGCACTCCAGTCCTTGGCTCCCATCCAGACAAACAGGTCTAATATAGTGAGAGTTTACTGAAAACCCAAATCACCATATGTGAGATTCTCACTAATCCCAAAGGATCAGACACATATCTTCAGGTCAATATGAATCTCGGATTTTACCCAAATATGTCAGCCAGTCCTTAGTAAACTACCTAAAGATTTGTTGTTAAAAGAAAAAAGAATAGAGTTATTAATGGATAATAGATAATATACCTACAAATGATTGCAAAGTCCTTATATCAGGTTTGTAGTAGTGATGGAATAAACAGCCGGCTTATAAAGTCTCTCCGGTAATTTACAAAAGATTGGAAGATCCTCAGTCCATAGTTCTAAATATTCCTTTTAAAGGTAGATCCACAGTCCAGAGAATTAGAGCAGAAAAGAGACAAAATGGAAGTGTTTCTTATATCCTTTGCCACGTGTATGGAAATTTACTGTCTCAAACAATGCCCCCGGCCCCGGTGCATAGAAAGTTACTGGCCCAAGATGGAGTCCAGAGTCACATGTCTTTATCACACGTCCTTACATGCTTTGCTGACTCACAGGGACAGCCATTGCCCATATTCTTTCTGTGGCGTCCACAGGAAAGGTTTACTGGGTGGGATGAATTTCTTCAATGGCCCATTGTGAGTTGAGTATCCTTAATGGGTCAACAACATATAGCTGTCTGGCCCTAATGTAAATCTGTTTGCGGGGTGTCACCCAGGAATACAACACATGTTTAAGATACAAGTACATATCCAATATTTATAACTTCAGATACAAAGATGATATATGCATATAAACAGGATAATCCTACTTAGCAAATCATAACTTCTCCATCGATACCTTCCATGTCATACTTTGTACCAGACATTTGGAAATTGTAATAGTGATAACAACAGTGACATAAATGGCCATCTTCAATCACACAGCATCACACTGTTTTTACTGGTGCAAAATGTAGCTGATAGCTGTTCTGCCTTGTCTTCAGTAAAGGTTTCCACCAGTACAGCTATACCCCTGGCTGGACACCAGTGGCTGAATTCCCCAGTGTAAGCAAAGTCTTAGGCCCTCAATCCTCAGCTCTGACCAAGACGTGCCAACTGATCTGGCTACTCAGCTGCTTATAGGCTTCACTGGAACAGTATTTAAAAATTGTTGTAGGTCTGTTCAAATGGGGTGAAAGTCAGGGCATGGATATATATGAATATATGTGAGAGCCAAAGGACATAAATATCATGATATATTCAGGAATTTGTTCTGAACTATTATGGGCAGATAGCTGAATCTAATCATTACTAGTGCTTTGCAAACCTGTAGTATTTTTATAACTTATGATTGACAGGAAATATTTCTCCTTTTATTTCACACCTGGAAATTTTGGTTATTCAGACATGTTGAAAGAAAAGGAGTATTTTGTTAGTCTCTAAGGTGCCACAAGTCCTCCTTTTCTTTTTGCGGATACAGACTGACACGGCTGCTACTCTGAAACCTGTCATAAATGTTGATTCATCTGTTTTAAAAACCGTTCAGAATAATGGAATTTTGCCCTATTCTTGCAATCAAAATAACTAACTCTGTTCAGAGAAGATCTAAACAAAACTGATGTGTGTTTAAAAAAAAAAAAAGCCAGCAGCTGCCAATGCCTAATCAACACTAGTCTTCCCATTGTTAATACTATCAGTGATAGCAAGAATGGGAATTCTTTCTTGGGCTGGGAGAAATGAGTGTCAGTAAAGATAAGGATTGGCTCTAAGGGCTGGGTCGGTCGGGCTGGGGCGCGAAGCGGGGCTGGGCGCGAGCCACGGCTGGACGAGGCGCCGCCCTCTCTCGGGAGGGGGCAGCGGCGCCTCTGGACGCGAGCCGGGCCCTTCCTGTGGATCGCCCCAGCTGTGGCGGGCGTCACTCGCCTCTCCCCCTCCGCGGGGTGGGGGGGGGGCAGGCATTCCGCCTCGGCCGGCGCCTAGCAGCTGACTTAGAACTGGTGCAGACCAGGGGAATCCGACTGTTTAATTAAAACAAAGCATCGCAAAGGCCCGCGGTGGGTGTTGACGCGATGTGATTTCTGCCCAGTGCTCTGAATGTCAAAGTGAAGAAATTCCACCGAGACTCAATCCCCCACATCTGTGGGCTAAAAAGTGGGCTCTGTCTGATGTAACTGAGGCAAAATGCTGTTTTCAACTGCCCTAGTTAGCCTAATATTCATCTCTCCAGTCCCCTGCACTAGATTATTTTCATGGATTTTATGCCATTCTATTTCTAAATTCATATTATTCCTGAATGCTAATAACCAATGTCAGCACATCCCTAATGACTGTTAGCTAAAGCCTTAATATTGAAAACGGAAAGGAGAGAAACTGGGCAAAATCCACCTTGGCAAGTGAGCCTGTTTCAATTATTCAAACAAGTCCTCCAAGCCTGCTAGGTCAGCAAAGCCTACAAAGAGATTAATTGAAAGGAAATTCAAAATTAAGTACTTGAAAGTAGTTTATCATGAGTTCATGAAATCCACTATCTATGATTATTCGTTTATTTTGGGAGCAGATTCTTTCAAAAGAGTCAGGGAATGTGAGTGCTCTGTTTTGGATGCTCTAGGTCTTTTCAAAGGAACAGTACAGGAGTTCTGAAAATCCAGGATGTCTGAACTGCCTGCATTCCCTAAGTTCACCCACTGAGATTTTCAAAAGACAGCTTTATCAGTAGTTGATGATACTGACATATTGCTCTGAGTGCGGGATGCTAGATTCTTATGAGATCCTCTGATGTTCTGGAACTCAAGCATTGAGTAGGAAAGCGGATAGTCAATAGAAGGAATATTATATGAGGAATAGTAGGAAGAGCCCACACAGGTCCTGCAAATAAGCAGGACTTCAGAGGCAAATACTGATCAAATGCATAGAAAAAATATCTACCGCATTGCTCATACCATGTCTGCTCAGGCTAGCTACAAGAGAAAGGGTTCAGAAAAAGAACACAATCAAGATAAAGGGCAACACCAGCATATTTTCACCTCACAATTATATGTTTCTAATAATAAAAATTCCAGTTGTTCAATTCCATTCAGTGGTTCAAATATGGGAGAGTAGTGGAGGGATGACATGGATTTTTTTCCTTTTTTGTTAGTTTGGAGTACTCTGTGTCTCTGCAGATGTGGGCAGCAGCATCTAGACCGTGGGTGTGGCAGTCACTAGCATGCTTGGCTATTTTGAGGCTATGTAAGAAGCTTTCATCATGGGCAAATCACCTGGCAGGATGCACCCACAGTCACCATCTGAGGGCTGAGCCAATTGGTGCTCAGTAAGGAAGTGGAGATGGCCTGAGAGAGCTCAGCAGCAGAATCAGGTTGGGATGAGAAGTATCTGCTATGAGGTGGGTGTCTCAAAGACTGTCAAACTCCATTCAGATCCAGATGGTGTACTGAAAGGAAACTGGGGATGTCTACACTGGAAATGAAAACCTGCAGCAGTGAGTCTCAGGGCCTGGGTCAATTGACTTATGCTTGCAATACTTGGGCTGCAGGGTTAAAAATAGTAGTATCAATGTTTGGGCTCGGGTTGGAGCCTGAGTTCTGAGATCCTGCTAGGGGAGAAGGTCTTAGATCCTGGGCTCCCTCCTGAGCCTGAACATCAACACCTACCGTTAGCCCTGCAGCCTGACCTCCGTGAGCCCAAATCAATTGATCTGGGCTCTGAGACTCCCTGTCATAGGTCATTTATTGCAGTGTAGACATACCTTTAAACTAACTACTGGATGTTAGAATTTGACTGTTGTTACCAAAGAGATGTGAAGGTGTTAGGGGGAGACTATGGAACAGCCACCCTGCCATAGCTGTAAGAAACTCAAAGAACATACATGTATTATACTTTGAATTGCACACGCTGCAAGGAAAGGCTGAGGATTCACCTCCGAGAAAGTTGGAGGGAAGTGTATGCATATGTGTGAGTACAATGTATATGATTTTTTTAATAGCAACTAGTGTGGAACTCTGGATGAGAAACACCAGGGCTATAACAGCGGTTTTAAGAATGTATCACAATCAATACAGATATTCGTCCTGGGGGTATTCTGTGCCTAAAACTTACATGCACAATATTTTAAAATTCTGCAAATTGTCAAAATAATGCTATATAATCATACCAGTTTCAATTATTTTGGTAACTTTATTTCAAAATACCTGTCAGCAAGTTTGTCTGTAACAATACAGATACACAAAAATTCCCTGGGGAGTAGAGAGAGTTAAAGAAACCCCTATGACAACCCAGTTACTGTGTCTCTGCCCCCTTACCCTCCAGAGCCCACCTGTGGGGCCCCCCCAAGCCAATACACCCGAACCCAACCACACACCCCCAGCCCAGATACCTACACCCCATCCCCCCCAGAGTTCAGCTGCAGCCCACCCCTTACCCAAGCATGCCCCCTCCCACAGAACCAGGGGTCCAGAGGGAGAAACGGCCTGACGCTTGGTCCCAGGCTTGAGCTGAGTTTCCTGTGTGTCGCCCTCTCCTTCCCTCAAGGTTTGCTGGGAACTGCAGCTGCCAAGAACTCTCTAGCTCCCCTTCCCTCCCCACAGCAGCGTTCTCTGTGTGCAGGCTGGGCTCTGCCAGTACAGTGGCCCTACTGGTGGCTAGCATCACTGCGGCCCTTTTCTGTGAGGAGAAGAACATTCTGTGCGCACAACGTTAATTTCTGCAAAATTCTGCGTTGAGCAGTGGTGCAGAATTCTCTCAGGAGTAAGATATTGCTAGTAGACTATTTATACTTATTAAATGTTGTTGTTCTTTAAGAAACTGTTGTACTCTTCCTCTCCAAGTCAATTCTGTGCAATGTTAAATCTCCATCCTATCCTTCTGCAGAGGAATAGGCTCAAGTGCAGGAAAGGGGAAGTAATCACATATAATGTTATATCTCAGTCCCTTTACACCTTAAGCTATACAAGGCCATTTTAGGAATCATCCATTGCGCAGAGCATCCTACTCAGAAAACACCATAGTGATCAGGAAACAGGCACCCACGTTAGGGTAAGCCCAGATCTGTGATCTGCATAAGGACAAGAGACAGGAGGGGAAGCTTTCTGAAGTCAGCAGGTCCTCAAGACATCCACTGCCCTGAGTTGTTGCAGAAATAACAATCAGGGACACCACATGCAGAGATTTCTACTCAGCATTCCTCTGTCCAGTGTCTACTACACACCAGGTGGCTCTCAACCTTTCCAGACTACTGTACTCCTTTCAGGAGGCTGATTTGTCATGTGTACCCCAAGTTTCACCTCACTTAAAAACTACTTCCTTACAAAATCAGATATAAAAATACAGAAGTGTCACAGCACACCATTACTGAAAAATTGCTTATGGTCTCATTTTCCCCATATAATTATAAAATTAATCAATTGAAATATAAAGATTGTACTTATATTTCAGTGTATAGTATATAGAGCGGTATAAACAAGTCATTGTGGCGGTTCAATACAAGACAGGACACGGCTTTAGGCAAGCAAGCAGGCTGGTCTGCTGACTGGATTGCCCCTGTCAGCTTTTCCACCCCTCTTTTATTTCTCTCCCCCCTGCGCATTACATACTCCGACCGCAAAAGGCATCAACAAAGGAAATAATATGACTTTGATTAATATTCTTATTTACCAGCCTCTATCTACTAGAATCTTTATTCTCAGGCCTTGAGCCTAGGCCGAGGAAGCTTCCCACGGTTGATGTCCTTATTTTGACTTCCCAGATGGTCCATGTTTCCATGGTCCATGTCCTTGGACAGAGCAGAGCAATGTGTGCATTGCTCCTACACAACAGTCAGGGTGTGCCCTGACTGTTTCCAGGTGCATGAACGCTACATGAACCCTTCAAGTCGTTGTCTATATTTTAGTTTGTACTGATTTCGCTAGTGCTTTTCATGTAGTCTGTTATAAAACTAGGCAAATATCTATCTGAGTTGATGTACTCCCTGGAAGACGTCTGTGTACCCTCAGAGGTCTGTGTACCCCTGGTTGAGAACCACTGTTAGACAACTCACTAGCTAGCTTTGCCATTCAGTTGTTTAATAGGATGATACCCACCCACATCAGGGTATAATATTACAAGCAGCATTCAATCTTAAGCAGGGTCTGAGGAAGGAGGGCTCATCTTGATGCAGCAAAAGATTTGCTGGCCACATGGATATACCAGAAATGTGCTGCTCTCACCACTGAGTTCTGGGATAATACTTGAAAGATCAAAAGCTTCCTGAAAAATTGAATGCTCCAGTTAAACTCCTTGTGTTTAAGCAGTACCATACTCCCAGGCACAGAGTAGCACCAGCCAAGAGAATATGGTGCAGCAAAGCCACCACTGGTTTAATTCCTGTGGGGAATGTAAGTGAACCGCCTGCTGTAACCTGATCAGCGTGCTCCTATTCCTGACCCAAGTCTCTTTTTGAGATGCCCAGGAGACCTGCATCTGTGTCGCGACTGCATTTGTAAATATCTCCCTGCAACCATTGTCTAGTTAGTCAATTATATTTAAAGAATCCTTAAGGATAGGACCACCTTGGGGCTGGACTTTGCATTTGTGCAGGAGTCAAATGCACTGAACTTCATCATAGGGCTTGCATGTTGTATTGCAATCCTAAGAAGCACTCCGCTTCTTGCTATCAAAGGGCCTTTGTAAGTTGTGTTAAAGATCTGATATACAAGGTGTGCTAGGTGCAAGGTACAAGATATATGCAAGATGTGTTAAAGATCTGATATATAAGCAGGTAAGAGACTGGTCTTTCTATCCATGTTCCAATCATATGGCATGGATCAGGGTTACTCCATTGCAAACTGTTACAGAAGGTTGCTTTATAGTGGAGCTGGACAGGACATTTCTGGCAAAATGAAATTTCATTCCAGTATGAAACAAAAACAAATTACAAATCCTCAAAAATGGCTGTGAAATGAAATTGTTGTCCTCTGGTCAGCACTACTTTATAGGCACTTATCCATATAATTAACTGACAGTTCTTTCATTTTCTAAAAACTTTTACAACATTTGTTCTGGTAGCTATTTTCCTGGCACTGCAAAGCAGCTTACACTTACCTTCCAGGACTAAAATAGCAAAGTTTGCTGTAGCCCACACACTCAGAGCAAACTTGGAAACGGTTCCCTGCTGCCCTTCTGCATAAACTGTTGGTTCTTTGTAAGGGAACATAGCATTTTGCTTTCAAACCTGTCCTCAGTAAATGGGATGAGGAATCACTTTGTGGAGGTATAATCAGTTTTGTGACACAGTGTTTATCTACTGTAGTCAATAACTCTTTAAAAAAAACCAACAGGATCTGCAAAAGTAATTATTTCAATTCATATGTCAAACAAGGTCTTTATGCTTCTACTCTTTCTACAAATAGAGCCCAGAGGACAATGCAAAGTGCACAGTCAACTCTGTCCTGTAAAACTCAGTTAACAACATTAATGCAAAAGGAGGCACAAAATGGGCAATAAATCACCCAATTAATGTCTAAAACACTTGTTTATACATTCATTGATTTTCCCCCCTCTCTCATCTTGTCTAGCTCCTTCAGTCATCAGTCTCTTGACTGCCCCCTACAACCTAGCAACAAACTATCAGACTTCACCTAAACAATAGGTGCAATTTATAGGAGCGACAAGGAGTGCCTTTATCCCCCAAAGAGACTCCTTCCCACTTAAAGGGCAAACAGTTTGGATGGTTTTTAGACCCAACCCAAAAATCAGCACAAAGATAACATTTTTCTTCTAAACTGCTAATGAAGCAGTCAGAGTGCTAGCCAGAGATCTTTTATTTATTATTATTATTTATTATTTGCTAGTGCAATTAAATCCAGGGCAGAGTAGATGAGACAAAGGCCAGGAGGCTGTCTTCTTATCACAGACCACAGCAGATGTGTTCCTCAGATCACCCTGACTCAGGCAGACTGGCAGCCTACTCCTCCACCTCCACTTCACAATACAGAAAAATAACCATATTCCTCTTTTCTTTTTACAATGCAGGAGTGTCAAGGGTAGGGTACAGATGTGGGGACCTGCATGAAAACCCCCTAACCAGCTTAGGTTAAAACTTCCCTAAGGTACAAACTATTTTCCTTTTTCCCTTGGACTTTATTGCTGCCACCACCAAGCGTCTAACAGATATGTAACCGGGAAAGAGCCCGCTTGGAAACATCTTTCCCCCCAAAATCCTCCCCAAACCCTACACCCCCTTTCCTGGGGAAGACTCGATAAAAATCCTCACCAATTTCCAAAGGTGAACACAGACCCAAACCCTTGGATCTTAAGAACAATGAAAAAGCAATCAGGTTCTTAAAAGAAGAATTTTAATAGAAGAAAAAGTAAAAGAATCACCTCTGTAAAATCAGGATGGTAAATACCTTACCGGGTAATTAGATTCAAAACATAGAGAATCCCACTAGGCAAAACCTTAAGTTACAAAAAGACACAAAAACAGAAATATCCATTCCATTCAGCACAGCTTATTTTATCAGCCATTTAAACAAAACAGGACCTGACACATATCTCGCTAGATTACTTACTAAGTTCTAAGACTCCATTCCTGTTCTCTTCCCGGCAAAAGCATCACACAGACAGAGAGAACCTTTGTTTCTCCCCCGCTCCAGCTTTGAAAGTATCTTGTCTCCTCATTGGTCATTTTGGTCAGGTGCCAGCGAGGTTATCCTAGCTTCTTAACCCTTTACAGGTGAAAGGGTTTTTCCTCTGGCCAGGAGGGATTTTAAATGTGTTTACCCTTCCCTTTATATTTATGACAAGGAGGTTGCCACTCTTAACCAGTCCTGGATACTAATGGGTGTTGGGAACTGTAAGTGCTGAACAGTGTTGGTGTTGATGAGTGGGTAAATGAGGCTGATGCTACCAAGCTTCCAGGACTGAACATTTTTTCTTCTGATCCTTGGGCCAAAGAGCAGGGTAGGGTTTAGTCCTGATCTCATTTGTACTGCTTCTGCCAAAATGTTTCTTCACCCTAGCAAGCCACAAGCCTTACAGCAGAAGTGGCACCTAAATTATTACATTTTCTGCCCTCTGCTTTTATGATTGAATGTTAATTATGTAAAACTTCAGCAACTTCATAAAACTTGGAGTAATGTTAACATTTCTCTTAGCTCTTCCACCTAAAGCTGGTCTAGGGTTGCCAACCCTCCTGGTTTCGCCAGGAGTCTCCTGGAATCA
Organism: Eretmochelys imbricata; assembly: GCF_965152235.1. Taxonomy (NCBI): domain Eukaryota; kingdom Metazoa; phylum Chordata; order Testudines; family Cheloniidae; genus Eretmochelys; species Eretmochelys imbricata. Next base: position 173,804,729 of record NC_135573.1, read on the forward strand.
GACCCTATTTCCTGGAGTTTACTGATGCCAAACCAGGAGACTTAAGGTGCTAAAAGTCCAGTGGCGCAGCAAAGCTAACGCAGGCTACCTGCACCATCTCGTACCTGCAGCCCCGCGGGAGCAGGGGGTCTCTGTGCGCTGTCCCCACCTCAAGTGCTGACTCCACAGCTCCCATTGGCTGGGAATTGCAGCCAATGGGAGTTGCGGATGCAAAGTCTACAGGCGGGGCAGCGAGCGGAGACCCCTGGCCCCCTGCCTAGGAGCCGCTGCTAGAGGGATGTGCCAGTCATTTTTGGGAGCCGCCTGAAGTAAGCCCCTCATCCCCTCCTTCCCCCTCACCTCTGCCCCGCCCACCCTGCCCCTAAACTCCCTCCCAGGGCCCAAACCTCATCCTGCACCCAAACTCCCTCCCAGAACCAGCACTCCCTCCTGCAACCCAACCCCTTGCCCAGCCCTCTCCCACACTCTGAAGCCCTTGGCCTCACCCCCCAGCCCAGAGCCTGCACCCTCTCCCACACCCCAATCCCGTTGCCCCAGCCTGGTGAAAGTGAGTGAGGGTAGGGAGAGCGAGTGACAGAGGGAGGGAGAGGGGCTGGAGTGAGCAGGGAGTGGGGCTTCGGAGAAGGGGCAGGGCAGGGGCATGGCCTTGGGGAAGGGGCGGAGCAGAGGCAGGGTAACGGTGTCTGGGTCTGTGTGGTTAGACAGTTGGCAGCCCTAAGCTGGTCTCCCAAAAAAGGCTGAAAATGTGGGGGGGGTTTTGGGGGGGGGGTTAACTTTGCATGTATCCAGATTCAAAATTTTGAAATTTGAAAAACTTTGACCAGCTTTATAGTAGACTGAAAAATTTTGGTGGCGAGAGAGGCAGTTAAATCAAAATATTCTCTCCCCCCCCAAAAAAAATTATAATTTCATCAAAATTTAAAAATTTCACCCAGTATTACTCCCAACAAAATGTAGGGCTATTTAAGTCCCATGCTGCTGCTGGAACTGTCCTCTCAAGCAGTCACTGTTTCCATCTTCTCAATAGCCCAGCAAAATGTAGTGGCCTTCATGTATTTTTTCTTAGTCTAATATTTCCTCCACAGGAAATATTCACAGGACAGTTGTAGCTCCTTTGGAATGTAGAAACCAGACATTTTTATCATGGTAGCAGCAGCATGAAACACAGATGTCCTGGTAAGAAAATGGTCTTGGTTTCTGTGACGTGGTGGAAGGAGCCCTGGGGCACTGTTCTATTCCAGAGCGGGGACAAACAGAGAGCGACATGACAGAGGGCACTGAGAAAGGCTCCTGTTGGACTTGTACCCCAGAAGGGGTTTGCTTTGTTTTATTTCACATACAGACTGTGTGATTCGTCCAGAGGGCTGAGTCGCCAAAGAGCCACAAACAAAGAGAGAGTGCAGACACACACACTTGGCCAGGGGGCACGCGCGAAAGCTGAGTGCACCCTGTTACAGTTTCCGATATGGGTCAGGGCTGCAGTATTTTATGGATGAGCAGACATGTTTGAAGAAAAGCCTTTTCTTATTAATAGAAACCATGTACAGCATTGAGGTAACTCTGTGCTCTGTGTAGTTGCGGCCTGTGAGTGCACTGTCCTGCGCTTCTGTTTCTGCTCCCTTTCTGTAGGACTCATTCTACAAAGTTAAACCCCTTTCTACTGACTCCAGTGGTTATGGCTACCCAGGAGTCCTTTGTCATTCTTATTAAGAATTATTACTTGGGGTAGTGCCTAGGAGCCTCAACATTGGGACCCAATTGTGCTAGGGGATGTACAAACACAGAACAAAAAATGTCCCTGCCCCAAAAAGTTTACAAACGAAGGAGGAGACAACAATGAAATAATGAGGCAGCATGACAGGCAGTGGTCTCAGCATACTGGTTGCTTAACCATTATCAATTTTTTTTTTTTTTGCATAAGTGAAAAGGAATCACAGCTAAGGTACAGATATTAACATTCACTTCCATTTTCTTGTAATCGCTATTTGGTTTAAACTCTGTCCAATGGATTAGCAGACCTGCAGCCCACAGCTCCTGTAGTGCAGTGGGAAGCCTAAAGGCTCTGACACAACTGCCCAAGAGGTCCACTCTGAGGGAAGGGAGAGCCCACCATAGCTTACTAGAAGCATCAGAATTGGCCAGATCAGGTTCATCAGTATGGACAGGATGTAGTGACATAGCTGAAGTGTGATGGATGAGTCAGGGCACCTAAAAGAGTTTGAGTGGCTCCAGAGCAGGATGATTGGAGGTCTGCGGCTACTGCCAATTTGAGGGGCCGGTCTGCTATTTGAAACAATGTAGTTTCAATCTACCGATCCTAGGGTTTACTGCTATGGCAAGCAAAGGTACACCAAAAATAGCACTCAATCCTGCCATTTAATGGTGTGACTCTTGGTTTCATTGGATTCACACTGGTATAAAACCAAAGTAACCCAGTTGTGAATCAGGCCCCAGGTATCCAAATGGGGAGAAAAGAGTGTGTAGTCCTCTTCTGGGGGTCATTTTAACTGAATAAATGTCAACAGAAATTGATATTAAAGCATATAGTTTCTTATCAAAACAAAGAGCACCTTGTCCATATAGAAAAAATGGCACAGTGTAAATAACTAGCAGAATAGTCAGCATATGGAAAGCATAATTAAATATGGCTATCTTATAGAAAAACATACGGTGTGTTAGAAATAGGATGATCCAGGTTAAGCAAACTGAAAATAATTCAACATTTCTATATAACTACATTTTATTTACGCAAGGTCCAACAATGAAAATTATATTTGTATTTCTTAATAAGAAGAAGGAAAAGTGTGTGTAAGCTGGAAGGATAATACCTGCAATGATGGAAAGCTTGAAATCACATAATAACGGGGCCAAAGTTTGAAAGAAAGCTGAGAAAAGCTGCCAAACTTGCAGAGGGTATTAGTCATTAGGCCTGGGTGGCATGGCGGCATCAGTAGTGGGCTATAAAGTTTTTCACCAGCGCCACTGTTTCACATCCAGTCCATATCAGTAGTGCTCAAAAGTTGTCAACATCTGATGCCTGTTTAGTGGTCTGTGTGAAATGACTGGTGATCTCACTCCAGTTCTCAGCAGGTAGGAGCCCATAGCACAAGACTCATCACCAGAAATGGCAATCTTGTTGGCAATCTCAGTAGAGGAGTTAAGGACTGAACAGCACATGGAGACTAAAGCCTGGTCTACACTACGCAGTTAGGTTGACAGTTAGGAAGGCAGCTTATGTTGACCTGATTATGTCAGTATACACACTACAGACTTGTCTCGCTGATGTAAGAGCCCTGCTACACCAACTTCATAACTTCACCTTCACAAGAGACATAGGGCTTCTGTCGATGTAGTTAGGGTGAAGCAGTGTCTGTGTAGACACTGCATTCCTTGTATTGGCTGTTGGCTCTCTTGTCAACTGACTGCACCCAGGCTCCCAACCAGGAGCCCAGCTGCCCCCTCCTCCCAGGCTCTCTGTTCCCCACCAGGAGCATGGCAGCTGAGGTAACTCTGGGTGCAGATCTCCCTGCCTGAGGTGACAAGCCCAGGTGACTTCCCCCTTGTTCCCAGCTGGGAGTGGGAAGGTGAGAAGCCCCGGAGGGTAGCAGACTCCCAACAGGGAGCTGTGCAGAGTTGAGAGCTCTGTCTCTGTCCTCCACACTGCCCCTCTTCGGTTGGTATAAGCGCTCCTGGTGAGGACACACACCGCTGACCGAAGGAGGGTAGTGTGGACAACTGCGGTGACTGTAAGTCGACCTAACTTAAAATTGTAGTGTAGACATGCCCTAAGTCGTACGCTAATGATTCTCTTTCTAGATAGAGGACTATGAAAACAATCAGTCACACAAGATGTTACTGGGGAGCTCCATCTCTCTCTTTCTGATAACATAGACAGGGCCAAAGTTTGGTTATGTCCCCTATGAGGGTATAGATACTGTACCAGTGCCAGCCAATTAGAATGGCCCTGTGAAAGTCAGTAGATCTGCAAAGCTAAGTAGAATTTTCTTCTCTGTGTCTTAGGCTGGGGGATGCTGAATGCTAGCCAACTGTAGTGGGGCCAGCCAGTGTTGTCTTTCTGTACTGTGGGGTTTGGGACCCAGGGGGAAGTCTTTTCAATGTCCTCTGACCAACTACCCCTATTATCCAAAATTCAACTTTGTCCATGTATTTTGTGTCTCTCCTGCATCCTTTGGGTAAACAGGGTTGTAAAGTATGAGCCCAATCTGCATACCAGTTTGCACAGGTTCTGACTTTTGTTTTTGCCAGTAGATACTCCTTTCTGCTTTCTTCCCTCAACCCCCCATGCGAGTGGTGGGTGGGGCCACAGGAGGAAGAGGCTGAGCAGGGGTAGGGCCTCAGGTTAAGTGGGGGAAAGGGCAACGGTCGGGGTGCCGGGGCCACAAAAGATTAATCTGGCCCTGTGGGTGCAGAGCACCCCCTATTTTTTTCTGTGGGTGCTTGAGCCTTGGGGCGCACATAGAGTTGGTGCTTATGCTAGTTTGTACAGCAGTAAGATATGTAAGACCTAACAGGTCTCATAAACTGGCTATGCATTGGGCTAAGCAAATTTTACAGTGCTTAGGCATGGTGCAAGAAGGGGACCCATACCTGACCTACAGGCAGGATAATGCTTGGATGAGGGCAGGAACCTCAGAGAGATCTGTCTGGCAAGCACCTCTACATGAGTCCTTGACTCTTCTCTTGCTCAATTGTCTGGGGCCACAGATGGTAGGCATTAGAGGTTTCTGAATACCACTCTTCTCCTGTGGGGTCTTCTTCAAACTTAACAGAGCATATAGAATAGGCCTTTCCTCTCCATCGCCTAATTGCCATGGAAGGTAGAACTCCAGAAGTCCCCATCTCAAGACACTGGCTGGCAGCACCATTTCAGAGATCTGTTCAGCCATCTCCATTAGTTGTGAGGCCCATTCATATCTTCCCAGCTATCCTGTCGGAACCCAACCTGCGCTGGGGTATTGAAAAGATGCTCTGTGTGCTCAGCGACCATGTCATCCCAAGGATCTACCAGTCATAAATGGCATCCAGGCTAGGAAGAGTCTCAGACCTCATCTCCAGGAAGGGAGAAGACATAGATGGATGCACAGCAATGAGACCCTTCATCTCCATTGTCCACCGCTGGAGATGAAGCTCCTGCAGGCTCTGAGCTTGCGGATGCTGCTGTTTGAGCCCAGAATCTGACTCTACATTATGTGATTTAGTGGCTCCTGTAGGTGCTTATAATTGAATTCTGACGTGCCTCACAAACATATCTGCAGGTGCAGAGAGGATGTGAAGTGATGCTGTTTTTTCCTCTCCTCAGCTGGAACTCGAACAAGACGCTTTATGATCCAATTAGTGCCTCCAGGAGATCTCTAATTGCATTATAAAGCAGCTTAACAAAATAGAAAAACAGAGGTTGGTTTTAACATTGGAAAAAATAGTTGTGGTATTTAACTATTCATTCCCCTCACCGTAATTAAGTGGTGACAGGGCCCAGCAATCCATCTGTGTGGTTCATAAGGTGCAAAATGTGTTCCACCAACCTACAGATGAATGTTCTTTATTGCTCTATAATCCAAGCCTGAAGAATTCTGTGACGGAATGTAGCTTGTGGCATATGCCTCTTGCTCATTTAGGAAAAGCAAAACTGCTGCATTCTCTGTGGCCATTTTCAGCCTACTAACTATGCTTTCTCTTGAGTTTTGATACCATGCTCCTCTCCATCGTGTCAGAGATACATTAAATATAATGAGCTATGTGTTGCTTTCTACTTCAGAGCTCAACCACTGTATAATATTCATCACATACTTTATTGGTGAGTGGGCTGGAAGAAGACACTGAAATAATATTTAAACTTGTGCTTTTCATCTGTCGATCACAAAGTCTTTTATATTGGCAGTTAAGCATTACCATCCCATTTCACAGATGGAGAAACTGAAGCACAGAGTTTGTGTGATCTAGGGTAAATCACTTAGAACCAGGAATAGAACCCAGTCTTCTGCTTCCTAGTTCAATGTCCTTTTCATTGGATTATACTGCTTCCAAGTAGCACCTGCTGTTTTTCTCCATTGGCTGTCAATAGTACTAGGGCTCGTTCCCTCTTTTCAAGCTAGGCGTTAAAGAGTGAAATGTTTAAAAGCTGATAAACACTTGAACAGATCGGACATATTCCATCCTTTAGATAGCAGTGGTGTGTGTGGGTGCGCACACCCGCACACAAGAGAGGGGCTGCTGGAGATTGTAGCTACAAAATCTGGACTTTCACTAACCCCCTTTTTAAGGGAGTTTGGATATCTGGCTTTGTTTCAGTCATTACAGAGATAAGACACAATGGCAACATTCTGTGATAAGATTAGATTGTGTGCTAAGCCCCCAGGAGTTTCAGCACACACAGCCACCAGTAACAGCAGCAAATGTAGCTTTAAGCCACCTTTACATCCTTGGGATTCTGGGTTGGTCAGAGACTGAAACAGTCACTTTCATAACATAGGCCTTGTCTACATTGGCAAGTTGCTGTGCAATAAAGCAGCTTTCTGCGGTGTAACTACCGAGGTGTAAACACTGCCAGGCCACTTAGTGCGCAGAAACTCCTCATAATGACAAGTTTCAGAGTAGCAGCCGTGTTAGTCTGTATTCGCAAAAAGAAAAGGAGTACTTGTGGCACCTTAGAGACTAACCAATTTATTTGAGCATAAGCTTAAATAAATTGGTTAGTCTCTAAGGTGCCACAAATACTCTTTTTCTTTTTGAGAAACTCCTCAGTTGCAGCATTGCAAAAAAAACCCCACCTCACCGAGAGTCGTGAGACTTACAGTGCAGATGCTCCTGGGCTGCATTGCCTTGGCCTTCGGAAGTGTCCCATAATCCCTCAAGTGGCCCCTCTGCTCATTGTTTTGAACCCCGCTGGCTTCCCTGAAAGCATGCGCCTCTCCCCTTTCAAAGCTCTGTTTCTGACAGCCCTTGCGTGCTGTGCTGATCTGCTCTGGGACACAAAGCAAACCATAATTGTGGAATGCTTGTGCTGTTGAACACAGAGGTGTGTGTTTGTGTGTGTGTGAGAGAGAGAGAGAGAGAGAGAGAGATTGTTGTGCAGAGAGCTGGGGAGGGAGCTGGGGGCTGATGTTGGGGTTTTCCACCTCCTCCTGCCCCAGGACTAGTTGCTTCCGGCCGCTGTCTAAACTTACAAGACTCTCTGACATACTCTCTGTCCCCCAAAACACACTGTCTCTCCCCACCCACCCCCATACACACAGTCCCTGTCACACATTTTCTCACTTCCACTTCAGTTGAAAAGTGGCTGGCAATGTAGTCGGATGCCCATGGAACAATGGGATTAGGAAACCTGCATCATGTGATGCTGTGCCTGCCCCATGAGGCATTGTGAACCCTTCCCAAAGCACCCTGCAGCCAGTTGTGCAGAGAGATAGCTACCATAATGCACTGCTGTCTTTGCCATTGCAAGAGCTGCTAATGTGGATGCACTCCACCTTCACAAGGAGCATAGTGTGCACACGCAACATGCTTTAATAAAAATGGTGTAACTTGTTGCACAAAAACTTTGCAGTGTAGACATACCCTTAGAGTGGCCCAGGGAGCTGCTCAACATTATGGCAGTGCTCCCCCATCCCATCCCCTTCCTTCACCCACCCACCTACACTGTATACGTGGAGTTGTAAGGAGTCCTACATAGGTTAGTTTGTATCTTCCCTACTCACTGCCTGTACTAGGGGAATTCTTTTATAATTCTGTCAAGCGCTGCAGTGGTGTAGAGGAGTCATAGCACAAGGAAGAACCCCTCCCTGAATCCAGATTCAAGGTTGGATGCCAAACCCTCAAAAGGCTCAGGGGGATTGGTTTGGGTTCAGTTCTAGTTGTGACATTTTCCAAGCAGCAGAGGACATACCTTTCTACAAACCGTTTGGATTAAAGCGTGAATTGGGCTTGTTTTTGGCTTAATTGTCTTCTGAGTTGCTTGTTGGCTAGTTTTTGGTTTGTAGCTTGTTGCTTTTTTTTTTTTTTTTTTTTAAATCCGCTCTTGGCAAGCAGGGGCAAGCAGGGACAAGGGGAGAGAGAGTTAGGAGTGCACTGTGGGCCCACCACAGTCCCAGACTGCATGCCAGGGTGATCTAGTCACATACAGTGTTGGAGTTCTTAGTGATTGGCTTGTTTTGGCCTGGTTTTGAAATGGGATTAGCTTGATTTTTGGCTTATTGTGAAAGTCGGGCTGTTTATTTACCATGTGAAAGCTGGCAATTGTGCCATCAATCCTTGGTGGTTTCACTTCGTAGGACTTTATGGGAATATTCTCTTTGGTTTTATTCTGCTCAGTCTTGCATTGCCCTGCACTTTGCTCTGAGTTTTGGGTTCAGTCAAATTCAAAGGCCCAAATTAAAAATCAGTCACAACATGTTATACTCACACTAAATTTTACACATATTGTCTCTCAAAACCGGATCCAGCTTCCACTGTAAAAATCAATAAATCTTACTCAATGTTCCAACAAATCTGGTTTGCATTTCAGGTTTGTTCTTTATTTTTTTTTTTTTTTTAAAAAAAGCCTGACGTAGTGAACTTTGTTTAGTTCTGGGGTCTTCTTGGGAATACTTCCTGTAACTAACACCAGTAAATGAAATGTGATGTTACCTAAATATGGGCATGAGTGTCATATCTCTTTCACCAATGTGACACCACTTATTTCAGTGAAATCTATCCCCATTTCCACCAGCATAACTGATATCAGAATGAAACTTTACTGAATGCATCATTCTCAGTGGTTTTAAAAAAATGCACTGTTTATTTTATATATATATATATATATATATATATATATATATATATATATATACACACACACCACTTTCAAAATATGTTCACTGTGTGGGACAAGGAGGAGACAATATGAGGTTTATTGTTAGAAAAAAATCTTGCAGAACATTTCTGGAAACAGTATGTGTGTGTGTGTGATTTTAAAAGGTCTTTTGGAGGCTTCCCTTTATGGTGGTGTATTCTATTCCAATAGCTGTAATAAGAAAAAAATCTGCCCTCTTTGTCAATCTGTCATGAAATGTATTTCAGCTCAATCATCATGCTTCAGGGGTTTATGGAAATCACAAAGCATCTCATTCAGATGAAGAGGCTGATGCTATAAGCAGTACAATTAATATCTTCAATTTTTGCCTTCAGCACGAAAAGAGGCTCCTAAGCCTTTCTGAAGCTGAATCACTAATGCTGTCTAATAGTCTACATCTGGCTTGTGCTGTTTCTGTAAAAGTTGTGATCAGCAGTGCATTCAGTGACATACTAACCTTCTTGCCTATTAAGGCATGAGATTGGAAGTGACCAAAAGTCATTTTCATGAAGGTGGTTTGGCAGGTTATATTTAGCAAGTTGGCAGTCTCAATGCAGTTTTCACATCCACGTCCAAATGTAACCATCATGAATGTCTGAGTTGGAAAAATTTTGTTATACCATTTACTTCAGGCCCTACCAGTGTAGGATTGTTCCCCATAATATATTTTCCACAGCGTACAAGAATCACACCATAAATTGGCAACAATCTGAGCAGAGTGGCCAGTATCAGCCCTTATTTACTATGGATATAAAGATGCTGGCCTCCTTTGTAAAGTGTTTGAGATCTACTAATGAAACATGCCATATAAGCACTAGAATTATTATTATTATTATTTATTATTATGTGTATTATAAGTGAGATTAGGGTTCCATTGTGCTGTACAAAGACATAGTAAGAGACAGTCCTTGTCCCATAGAGTTTACATTCTAAAGCTATAATGCTGTGACCCTAAAACTCCTCAATGCCAGATGGCAAGGGATTTACCCAAGCAATACCCTAATCTTGGTACATTCATGCTGGTTCAACAAAGACTGTCATGTAAGATCTTAAATGAAAGCCAGGATCACACAGGTCATTAATATTGTTGTGAAATGTATGTACAGATACTATGTAAGTAGGTATATATGTACAGTGAAAATATGTTTCTAAAGTTTATATCAAGGCAAGGTTGACAAACCAGTTTCTGCCAGACAAAGGATGTATATTCACCTGTCTCTTAGTTCACATGTAAACTGAGTTTTTGAAGCCAACACAATGAAAGCCCCATTTACATACAAAATCAACAGGGGGATGGGATATCAGCAGGGAGACAGGGCACCAGAGAAGGAACCTCAGAGGGTTGTCCTGTCTCTGGGGAGAGAATGAAATTTGGGGAATATAAGAATGCGGCACAAAGATGTCCCTTTACCCTGCATCTATGAAGTAATCAGGCAGTGCCATTACATTCATGAAAACAGGATCACAGCCAGACTGGTTGAAACACTGCAGAAGATGATTTGGGATGAAATTAGTTTCTTTAGACAGAAGGTTAATCTGCTAAATTCAGTTTCTAGAAAGCATGTTATTACTTTTGTTTTATATGGAACCTGTTTGTTTTATCCTTACTCACTATCTCTTAAATCTTGGTCTTTGATGATAAATTTAAATTGTTTTCACTATAAAGATACCTCATGCTGTGATATTAAGTGGTGAGCCTGAGTTGAACTTAGTATCTGCCATCCTTTTGGAAACAGCAGACGTGGTATTCTGTGAGTGTTCAGGGGATAAGGGACTGGATACTCAAAGGGAGTATTGAAGGGACTCGAGGACTGGGGTACACCTATTGTTAACCTGCAAGGCAAAGGAAAGGTTGGCAGAACACCAAGGAGATTGTCTGGGTAGTGGTGCCAGGCTAGTGGTGCTAGCTAGTGGTGCCAGGCTAGTGGTGCCAGGGAGCTGACACCCATTTGAGCACAAGCAACTTTCCCTCTCCCTGGAGACAGGGAGGTACATGGTGACTCACAGTTCTGGGCACCCTGGGAACTCACAGATGCACCAACAACCAGGCCCATGTGTCTGCCCCTTTGGTTCTCAGTGCAGGGTCAGAGCCTATATAGATCAGACAGACACACAATAACAGCAAAGAAACGTTCTCCTCATTTGACATATGGAGAATGGAGGCACAAAGAATAAATGACTTACCTATCAGAACTCAGTGGCAAAGCTGGGAATTGAATTTAGTTCTTCTGACTCCTAGTCCAGTGCCTTGACTATAAAATCATCCTTCCTCCATCCCACCCTATAGGATGTCTTCTGAGCCCTAGACATAATCCTCACAGGTCACTAATGATATACAATAGTCAGGATCCTATGTTGCATTTGTTCTGTTGATAAACAAAGGAATTCAGTTTACACGCCTCTGTCTCGCACTTTTGCTTAGTACAGTAACTCCTCACTTAACATTGTAGTTATGTTCCTGAAAAATGCAACTTTAAATGAAACAATGTTAAACGAATCCAGTTTTCCCATAAGATTTAATGTAAATGTGGGGGGTTAGGTTCCAAGGAAATTTTATGGGGACAGACAAAAGGCATTATATACTGTACAGTACTGTACTGTACTGTGGTTGGGAAGTGCTCCTGGCTTACCCCTCCCAGGCACAGCCCGCTGCAGGCAAGGACACTAGGAAGCACCTTTGCAGTGGCAGTGGCAGCTTACGCAGAGAAGAACAGGTGCCGACTTTACTGGGGGATGCTCCAAGCCCACCTCTTCCCACCCCCACTCCACCTCCTCTCCGGAGCATGCCGCATCCCCGCTCCTTCCTCCCTCCCCCCACACCGCGCAAAAGTCCTATGTGCCTTAGGACTTTTGGGAGGGAGGGCGAGCAGTGGAGACCTGGTGCTTCCCCACTCCTTTCCCCTCCCTTCCAGCGCTTCCCTGCCGCCAGACAGCTGTTTGACGGCGCTTAGGATTTTCTGGGAGGAGTGGAGACGCAGCGCTTCCCTGCTCCTCCCCCTCCCTCTCAGAAAGTCCTAAGCACTGCCAAACAGCTGTTTGGCAGTGGGAGAAGCACTGGGAGGGAGGGGGAGGAGGCAAAGAAGAGGAACTTATGCAGAGCTCCCTGGTAAAGTCGCTGCTCTTCCACAAAATCTTACAAGCAGTGGACAGAGCAGGCAGCCAAAAGACGTTATAAGGAAGCATTGCACAACTTTAAACGAGCCTGTTCCCTAATTGAGCAGCGACGGAACTTTGAAACAATGTTAAGCAGGAGGACTTTAAGTGAGGAGTTACTGTACTGAATTAAGCAAGCTTTTAAGAAAATCACTTTCCTTTCAATTGATGCGCATTTAAAGCTTTTGTGTCAAAATTAATTGTGTTGGGGGACAAATGACCACAACTGGCAGAAGATAACATTTTTGTGAGTCTGCTCAATAAATAAATAAAAAATGAAGGAAAACACTTTTTTTTTTTTCTGTTTCCCTCTACCCCGCTCCCCCACCCCAGGATATGAAAAGTAGTGACCACAGGAGACAAATGGTTATTCCATTACCTGACTTGCTGAAAAATGGCAGAACTTCATCCTGTGCCAAATTTGGAAAAATTCATAACTGTCCCTGTCAGAATGTCACTGTGTTCCTGACAAAATCTGGGACCAACACTTTCAAATGGACGTGCCTAAATTTGTCAGCTGAATGTACGAGAGTCTGATACAATGTGTTGTATATGAGTTGGCACTGCACCCACTTCTTTGACTTTAGTGAGGTTCCAGGCAGACACAACTCACTTAAGGATTGAGGCTATGACACCTAATAGATTCTACATAGATGCCCAAATATGAATTTAAGTACCTAGCAATGAGCACTTATTGTTGAATTTGGATCTGAGCGTGCTGACCTGGAAACAACCTGGAAACAACCATCTAAGACAAAACAATACATGAGCCCACCCAAAAATTAGCATCATGTGCGTGGAGGGTTCTGCTGGGTATTATTTGACCAGAGGTGTCTGTCAGAGAGAGACAAGTCGAAGACAAGAAACAGAGACACTGAATAGGCAGCTGGCAACTCAACTCTGAAAAAAGCCTAGAGAGAGAGCTGGCTGAAAAGAGTGTTTTGGGTGCTGCGGGCACCCCTGTTTGGCTTCTTCTGTGTTCAGGGAAGCAGGGCTTTGTACATTCCTTGTAAATAAAAAAGATTACATCAAAGAAAATACCAGACTCCACCATCAATTTCTTCTCCCACCTGGAACACCCACAGAGCCTCAAACTTTGACTAGCCGCTCAGGTCAAAAGGGGTAACAATTATTTTGCCAGAGATGTAAATGTATTTCCTTCAGAGACACCATGGGCTAGGTTCTGGGTGTGTAGTGGGAGAGTCCAGTCACCCTTTGCATAGCCCACCTCTGGGATGGATAGTATTCCAGTTCCTGGGCTCCCATGGACTGCATTGCCTGCTCACTTACTGTTTCCCTCAGGACATACAGTCTCACAAAAGGGCCATGTAGGAGAACTGGCCAGACAAGCAAGGGGGGAGTATGGTGCCCAGCATGAAGGGATGTAACAGTGTAAAGTCCCCCTATGTATCAGGGAGCTGCTAGAGGCATTCTGAATTGGTTGGCTGGACTCACAGAACCCTTCCTATGTTCAGGCTGTGTGGAATTGGTACAGTCTAGCCAGTGTTTGCATCGGAAATGGCAACATATCATCCTAATGCAGATTGTAATTGTTCACAAATTTTCTCCAGGTGAAATATTGCTATTTTCTATAGTAAATTAGTCATTTTTATTATGAGGATGGTTCCCATCCCACCCCCACCTGCCACAAGGAAATGGTTGGTTCCTAACTCATAATAAGCTGCCTTTCAGATGAGTGAAAAACTGCAAAAGGCTGGAGGCAAGACTTTAAAATGTCTTTCTTTTTCACAAAAATAGAGCAAACATCTCTTTTCTTTTTTTCAGGTAGTTTTTCTGATATTGCAATTTTTTCCCCACCCTCATCTAGTCTTAAGTCACACCTGAGGTCAAATTCTGATGGCCCTTTGCTGGTTTTAAATCAAATTGAACCCAATTTCCTAAACTTTAACTATTAATGGGAAGCACAAAATAGTTCAGTGTTTAGCACAGAAAGGAGGCCATTTCCACATGCATTAGCCGCTACAATTCTGGCCACAAACAAGAAGCCTGACTAAATTAGCTCTTTGGTGGCTTTTAAGATTCTTTACCTACCTCTTTCACATTCTCTTTGATAAACTCAAAAAGATGTCCAGTCATTTTACCTTCTCTGTTGCAATTATCTTGACAATGTTGATTTGAGTGTATACATCAGGGTAGAGTATTTACCAGTCTTTTTATATTTGGATCAAATCATCTGTCCCCGTTTCTATATTTCTCATGGAGCTTTAGAAACCTATTCTTTAATTGTTTAAAAATCCTTTCTTTTCCCAGACAGCTGGGTGAAAATACAAACGTTTCATAAACATGTCTTCGCTGTGATTTATTACATTGTCTTCATGGTGGAAAGTCCGATCAGTAACTGAATGGGATTGTCAGGTTCCATGGATCACTCTGTAGCAAATGCAACAGGATCAGTGGCAGGGAGTCTAAATGAAAGAGAAAGAAAAGGAAAACAGAGGTGCTTGCGATAACATATAGGAAGAAAAATGCTGTAGGCCTGACCCAGCTTCTGTTGAAAGTCAATGGGAATTTGGCCAGAGACTTCAGTTAGGATCAGGGACTTGAATGTTCTGTGAGGCTTATATTTTAGCAAACCTTAGAACTGGAGAAGGATAGGAGAAAACATCCATTACATTGGAAAGGTATAAAATAGAGATATATGTGGGGAAATTAACTGTTATCACTGCAACTTCTCCCTCTTTGCATTTACGTAGGATGACCAGATGTCCCGATTTTATAGGGACAGTCCTGATTTTTGGGTCATTTTCTCCTATTACCTCCAACCCCCGTCCCAGTTTTTCACACTTGCTGTCTGGTCACCCTATATTTATGTGACACCTATAATCTGAGGATCTCAAAGACTTTTACAAGTCTGATTAAATTATCATATATAAACAAATCTTACCATGAATTTACAGTCAGCTGATTGCCAACTCACATGTAAGGAAAGGGCAATGAAATTAAGTGCTCCTGTTTCTCCACTTTCAAAATCAAGCATTTGACTAATTTAAATATTAAGGCTGAATTCCCAAAGTTTCTATTGCCAAATAATCCAATCCTTTTTACACGTATAAATGAGATCAAACCATGCCTGAATAAAAGATTTAGGGCTTGATCTAAAATCAGTGGAAAGATGCTAATGGGCTTTGGATCACATTAATAAAGAGCTCACATTTCCTCACATCCTATCCTACCCTGAATCTAATATAATTTCTCTTATGTTGCATATTATAATGAAGACACTCATCTCAATTTTTTCAGTACTTTAACTTGTTTTCAGTCATTATTCATGTTATTTAATTCCCAGTAGTATTAACTCCTGGTTTCACTTTGGTACAATTTAATACACCAAGGCTGAAAAAGATGTAAGTGTGGTCCTATCATCTGCTTTATAACACTGAGTATTTTTCAACCGTCATTTTCAGGTTAAGCACCGGCCAAGCTGTGCTCTCAATCACACCTGTGTCGCTGTGAGATAATTCTATGAAAGGATTTACACCAGTGTAACTGAGAAAAAATTGGCTCTATATGTTTAAGAAAAACCATGATGTCCTTATCGGTGTTAACAACACCTGAGATCATTAACAAAGTGAAAGAGCTCTCAAAAACTCATTTTCATTTTTATTGATGCTGGTTATTTACATTTTGTATTTTGCTCAGGTTGGGCAATGACAATGGATAAGTCAATTTTACTTTCCGTTTCAGTGACCTTTAGATTCAGCCCATCATACATGAGCAGAAGGCAAGGAACGTTTAAATTCAAATACTTTTAGAATTTTTAAAAATGGGGTGTAGGAAAACATTTCTGTTGTCTTAAGGTTAATCCTAGTTTTAAGAAATATTACATTTTAGCTTAGCTCAACCTGGCAGTATCCTTTTAAGGTGTCAGGAAGAAATCTTGTTTATATTGTCTGGCATATTTTCAATGCATCTTAACATTTAACACTCATTACCACTTCATGTCCATTGGTTTATAGCTCCTCTTTGAAACTTATCATTGAGTTCTGTTTGCTAATTACAAGGCTTCCTATACCTGCTCCACTAAGGGTCAGACTGTGATTTCCCCTGCCGCCCATCCACCCTATGCAAGGACCAGGCACAAGAGTGGTTCCTGTGTTCTCCCAGGGCTTGATTCATCCCCAAACAAGCCAGGATGAAGTACAGATGAGCCATGGCTATATTCTTGATCTCCTGAGGAGATGATTAAGTAAGCAGGATATTTAAAGTCTGACTACAAGTCCTCTCTAGGAAGAGGTGGTGTCATTTTCATCCAAAGCAATGGTACAGCGTGCATATTCCCCTGTGCTCTGGAAACACAGTCCCTTGCAGAGCTCTCCCCTGATGGTGGTGTGACTCTGTCCATATTTGGGTTATTGTCTAGGTTAAACAGTCTGTCTGGCCTGAAAGGTGATTGTGACGCATGACCAGAAAGGGTTAAGCATCCTGCAGAATAAATGACTTAAATTCAACCCTTAAAGACATATGGGGAGATAATTTTTGTGTTTTTATATATGAGGAGTGGTCAACAATGTAATCAACAGTCCCTTTCTATGCTGTATTCTGTTAATTTGAGATCAAAAGAACATCTGAGCATTTAAATGAATTGTAAACACGGAATATCTCTGTATTCATCTCTTTGACATGTATAGCAAATCATCTGTGAATGGTGGAGAAACAGGCAATTGCCTTATGTTAATTCATATAGCTAAGTACCAGTGATGGACCTACTTCAAAGTCTCCATAATTACCTATTGTAAGCCAAAGTACTCGGACTTGTCAAAGAAAGCTTGAAATTTTATAAAAGATCATTGGGTCCCAATCCTTTTTATCTCAGATCTGTTTGAGGTTTCATGCAGGGGAAGCCTAAGCCACAAGGACTAAGATCCCAATTCTGACTGGAACACCCTGAAATATAAACACTAGACTATAACCTATGGACTATTTCTGAAAGAACTCTTTGCAAAGCTCACCATCTCTGCTATGAATCTGAAGATTACTCATGTCTGTATGTATATTAATCTTTTAACCATACTCTCTCTCTCTTTTCTTTTTAAATAAGTTTTAGTTTAATTAATAAGAATTGGCTGTATGCGTGTATTTGGGTAAGATCTGGAATATTCATTAACCTGGGAGGTAATGTGTCCGATCCTTTGGGAATGATAGAACCTTTTCTTTTATATGATGACATAAGATTTTCCTTAATCCTCATCATATCTGACTTGGGTAACTAGGTGGAGACCTGAGCCTGACTTACTTTAAGGGAACTGTGTCGTGGACTTCTGAGTGACCAGTAAGGTATAACAGAAGCTGTTTTGTGCTGGCTGGGTAAATCTAAGTATTAGAATATCTACCAGCTTTGGGGATTGTCTGCCCTCTTTGTTGCAGTTCACCCTAACTGAGTGACCACAGCTGGCTCCCCTGGGATTCCGGTCACAACGATATTCATCCCTGAGCAGGCAGGGTTGGCAGGTGTGCGGTTTTTGACTGGAAAGTCCAATTGAAAGGGGCCCTGTGCAGTGTCTGGTCAGTACTGCTGACCGGACACAAAAACTCCGGTTTCCGCAGGAACCGGCCTCTGCTGCTGGGAGGGTGGGAAGAGCAGCTGCTGCTGGAGGAGTTCAGCTGGTGGACTGGAGAGCTTAGGAACTGGCTCCCAGCTCTGTCAGAGAGGAGGTATAGATACCACCTTCTCAGACTCCTGGGACTCCAGCTCCGGGGACCAACACCCCTAGCCCCATACCCTGATTGCCTCTGGCCCCTTGCTCTGGGGACTGCTCCCCCCTCCCTGCCACCATTCCCCAATTGCCCCGGCCCCTCACTCCAGGGACCAACCTGCCCTGCCATGCCCCAATTTCCCCTTACTTTGAGAACCGACACACAGCCTTGCCATGTCCCAGTTGGGCAGGCAGGCTCTGCATCAGCTCCTCCTCGCCCGGCTCTGCAGGTGAGTCCCGGGGAAGGGGGAAGTGAGCAACGGGATGGAGGTGGGGTGGGATTGTAATGTTTGGTTTTGAATAATTGGAAAGTTGGCAACCCAGTATAGCCCTATGCACACTTAAAAGCCACTAAAATTGTCAATGTAAGGCTTAATTGGGGCTTAAGCAATGCCTAGGCCATTTGTTGGCTCTCTGCAGAGAGGACAATTTCACCTGTAGAGAGCATTTTGCAGGGATAGTTGAAGCGACCTTTCTCTTATCACCTATTAATACTTTCAAACAAAAGTTTTACTGTGCTCCATTTGGGAATTATGCAGATTAAGTGAGAATTGCCTGTGCCACAGTATATTTCTTCAGCAAACACGCCGTTACTGATAAGCAGTAAAGGTAAATGATATGACATGGAAACAAGAAAGCATTATAACCTGTATTGTATTATTACCTATCTGGAAGATTTATTTGGCCAATATACCAATGCTCAGGGGGCTTGAAATAGAGTAACAGGTTTCACACATAATTGTAGCATAGTGTGTATGCTTCATTAGCATTGGAGATGTTTCATTTTACTAAAGGTAAAGGAAAACTACAATAACTAAGGGAAAACTAAACTAATTATTTAAAGTGACAAATCTGGTTTTGAAGTAGGCCCATATTACCCCTGGGCTTTTTTCAGGTGTGAATGACTTTCAGCGTTGTCTATAATTGGTGATTAATGAACCTCAATAAACGTTTCGGAAGTTCCATTCAGATATGTTTATCTGGCCTTCTTGGCTCTGCCAAAATAGCTCTCTCATGAGATTTGCAGTGATTCCTGCTCTGTTCA
Organism: Eretmochelys imbricata; assembly: GCF_965152235.1. Taxonomy (NCBI): domain Eukaryota; kingdom Metazoa; phylum Chordata; order Testudines; family Cheloniidae; genus Eretmochelys; species Eretmochelys imbricata. The sequence continues at coordinate 173,823,489 of NC_135573.1, forward strand.
TGTTGGAAATGCTAGGATAACGTTTTTTTCTCATGGTATTGTGGTGCCTCCACTTCTGCTCAGAACATGTGAAAGTGAAAAATAAGTCAGAAAAAAATGAATCAAGCTTCTTCAAACCTCAGAAAAAGTTTTCTTCTGATTCCATTCCCATGGAAGTCAATCTAGGATTTGGTTTAAATTTGGGGATTAAGGTTCAAGTCCAGTTCTTAGTTTATTTATTTTTATTGAACCCATGAACCCATTCACCCATCCATTTAAGACACCCTCTTCCCTCCCCCCCACCCTGTGTATACTGCCACATGTATGATCAATGGAGCTGCTTGAGCTAATGCCCCATTGATATAAGAGAGAGGGCACAGCTGGCATTCTCTATTAGGGCTCTGGATCTTTGGAATGCCCTATGTCCATGACATCCTGAGTTTTAATCTTCAAAACCCACCTTTTCTCTCTTGCTTGTGAAGAGGGAGGTGTCAGAGGAGGCTCATTAGTGGTGATATGGGACTCTGGTTGGGGACTGTGTATGCAGGTTGATTAGATCTCGGGGTGTTTACATTATTGCTAGGTTATTTGATTTCATTGTGGTAAAATTCAGGGTGAAATTTTCAAGATTACATCAGTACTCAGTAGGTTCCTAAATCCCATTTTCAAACAAAACTTAGGCAATTAGGAGCTAATCGGTGGTAAAGATAATGGCTAAGGCATTTACAGTGCAAGAAGAGCATGAAAGCGCCCTCAATTCTGGGTCAACTACATGTTGCACTAGTCCCCCTGTGTCAGTTAGAGTGTCCTGAAGGTTGGTGCAATTTGCACCTGCAGCTAATTACCCAAAAAGCCTCTTATATGGCAGCTAGAATCACTAAGGCTTAGGGAAGTCCCACCCATCCTCCCTTTCTGCCACTTACACCCTGTATTCCAGCAGCTGCAAGAAGGAGGGCTTGAGCCAGGGTTAGGTTAGTAGCCTTTGACTTAGAAGACCAAGATTCAATTCCCTTCTCACCCCGAATCTCTGTGTGATCTTGGGCCAGTCATTTAGTTTATGTCTACACCGCAGTTAGACACCTCCAGCTGGCCAGTGCCAGCTGACTCAGGCTAAGCCTAGACAGCTACACTGCAATTAAACAGCTCCACAGCACAAGCCCAAGTTGGGTTTTTAATTGCAGTGTAAACACACCCTTAGTTGTTCTGGCACATATCTTCACTGGGAGTTAGGTACCTAAATACCTTACAAAATCTAGGCCTCGAGGCCTCAGTTCCCCATCTGTAAACTGGAAATAATAGCACTCTGTGACACACCTGTGATGGGATCCATACATTTAGCATAACTAGTTAATACAGTTAGCAGAGCCCCAAACTACTAGATTGGGAGAAAGGGGGAAAACTGCCTCCCTCAACACTTCTGCTGGTGCAGGTATCATGTACTGAGATTCCTTTCCCATGGTCACTGTACCAGAATGGAAGAGTTATTTGGCCCATAAAATCTGAGCCCTAAAAAGAGAAGGACCTCACCCAATTTCTTGTGTTGTGTTTTGCTTAAGGCTGCCTAGACTAAGGCACTAGTCCTGCAATAGTTGTACATGAGCAGACCGCTGTGCTTGTGCAGAGACTTGTTGACTTCACTGAGGTGCCAGGCAGACACCTGGATCACCTGTGTGGCACTCCTTGCAGGACTGGGGCCCAACACACTACATTACAAATGCCTGTGGCAGGAAGTAGGGTGCTTAAACAAAAGTGATCCTTTTCTATTTTTATGTGTTTATTTAATCATTTGCCCATCAGACTGTCATATGGTAGAAATCCAATTTACAAATAGTTTTAGTAGTGTTTTCCAGTCCGAATTGTCATGCTCTTGGAGAATGCAGAAGTCAAGGACTGGAGCCCACTAATAGACTTCTTGTCTTTGCCTAGACTAGCATTTTACTGTTGTACTATCACTTGTGGTAGCAATGGTGAGAGACTAGTGTAGATTGGATTCAAGCATTTTGTGACCACCGTGCCATCTAGCCCCATGTTCCACTGGGCTACACAATACAGCAGTGAAAAAGCCAGTGACCAGTTTGTACCAACTCTCCCACTTTTGCTACCACTTATAGAGCTGTAGTGCAACGGTGAGATGATTTAAGAAAACTACCAGTGTAGAAAAGGCGCTTTTGGTTGAAGCTGTAATTTTACATTATACTTGCAGTCTCATTCAGGCAGCTCCTGGATGGGTTAAGAAGAGGTTCAGATAATCTCAAGCATCACTGGTTTAAATTGCCTTAAATTATCCCAGACTATATTTTCTTACATTACCAAGAATGATGATGTGTGTCAAGTGTACTCAGAGTCTTAGTTTTTTACTAGTCTCCTCTAGATAAATTCAGTTGAGGTGCATGAATGCCTATGTAGCTTGAATAACATGCTCTGTCTGTATTATTGTTTTAAACTTTACCAACTTATTTTAATGTTCAGAAAACTGCCTTTTTCTTAAAATCTGAAATCAAAATGTCTCTGTTGAACCAATGTCAGTTCTCTTGGTAAAATTAAGGTATACGTTAGAATTTTAGTAATCATCAGAACAATGTAAAGGCAGCCCTGAACCAGCACTTTGAAAACTGGTTAGGGTTCACCATCAAAATGAAAGAAAAAAACTATTCCAATAATTAATCTTATCCATATTCTGCATTATGGATATAACAGTCTCTCATAAAGTCCCTGATCCTCCAGACTTGTGCATGTTCTTAACCTTAAGCATGTGAATACACTTTAAGTGAGGCCCGTGCATTAAGTGTTCTCATGATTGAGGCCAAATGCATGTGAATATTTGGCTGTTGAAGGATGCAGGTGAGCTTTTAGCTCAATGATAGATGCTCATCCTTTCTCTGTATTATACAGAGTGGCAGACTCTAAGGCCCTGATCTACAAAGCTACCTAGGTGCCTAAATCTGGGGATTAGGGCCTAAATCCCAGTTTTAGGATACACTGTGATCCACAGAACCCCTACCCAGCCCTATAGGTGCTAAACTCAGTGCCTAAGTTTTCAGGATAAAAGTTCCCTCTGTGCCCAAATTTCTGCCTCTGGGATACTCCCTGCTGCCTCACTCTAAGTGTCCGGACACCTATCTCCTGCGTAAGCCCCATAGTGATCCACAAACCAGGGGAAGATAGGCATTTGGCCACCAATCTCATGTGAGGGACCCAATCCAATAGGCATACTCAGAGGCCGCCTATCAGATCAGGTCCCATTCAAAATGTGGCTGCCGGAGGAGGTGGTGGTGATGCTGCCCACACTATAACTTTTAGCCTCATGATTAAAGCACTCACTTAGGATGGGGGAGACTCAGATTCAATTCTCCCCTCTCTGCCAGATGGGGAGAAAGGATTTGTACACGTCTCCCATCTCTCAGAGGAGTGCTCCAACAATTGAACTATGGGATAGTCTGGTGTGGGGCTCCTTCATTGTCTCCTGTTGATGCTGTTCCACTGTGGATTACATAATGAAAGAGTGATTGGAGCAGTGGAACTTGACTGTGGATCTCCCACCTCCAAGATGGGTGCCCTACCCATTGGATTTCAGTCATTCTCTGTCTGGCCAAGTGACTGTTCCAGTGTGGATAAAAACTTAACTAGTCCCTCAACCATTGGTAAATCATGGGTGATGTATTGTCTCCCAGGGAAGCTGGCCCACAAAGAAGAACGGGGACATGAGGTACCAGAATTACAACTCCCATGAGACACCAGCAGTAGCATTTCCAAATAAAAATATTTAAGTTTTTAGGCATTTGTTCAGTTTCCCACAAAAAAAATTAATTTAGTCAAAATCTCAATTTTCCACTGAAAAACTGTTTCAACATAACATTTTCAACCAGCCCTACTTGCAGGGTCACACCCTGGGTGAAAGAGACCTTGGTGTAGAGTGCCAGTACAAAGCTTATGTATTGCTTAAGTGAGATTTAAGTGGCACATTGGCTCTGTGCTGGCCCTTTGCATGGGGACGAATGAACAGGAATAAGATACTCTGTGAGCATTAGAATAACAACTGTCAGGGTTATTACCACTTTTGAGGTTTTCACATTAAAGTGCTGTTTTACCTGGCTTGTAGGTAGCCTGGGAAGACTTAATAAGGCTATGCGCAGTCTCCCGAAACCGTGTGCACTAAATTGATCCTGATGAGCTGTAGTTGCAGCCCTAGTTTTACAGGCATTGTATTACCACTGGTCTTTAAACGCATACTTAGAAGGACAGAAAAAGTTTTTCACTTTCTCTGATGCTTCATAGGCCAGTGACCTTTATAAATGACAGCAAATCTCTACTGAATGACAGATGAAGGAAAAGAGGAAAACATTAAGATATTTTGTCCTACTTCTTTGGTGGCATGTTGAAAACAATCACAGGCCCTATTTGTCATGCTCCAGCTTCGTCTCCTTTCCCCAGTAGCGTCTGACAGGCTGAATGAAGAAAGTGTAAGTGAAGATGAATTGGCAAAGGTATCGCTTCTGGTCTGTCTAATTTTTCCCTAGATGAAAAATATATATAATATCAGATCAGTTAAGTGAAAGAAATATTAAGATCAAGGAGGTGGGGTGGTTGAAATAGGAACTCTGTGAGCAATTTAAAAATCAAACGAATAAAGCTAAATAAATCTGTCTCTCTCATAATTTAAGTAGTTTCTGCCAGGTATTTATATCATTAAAATAATAACCAGCTTGTTTACGCTGAAATGGAACACACAGAAAAAAAATAGTTCTCAGAGCAAAGGAAAATACTGGTAAAATTTCCCAAACAGTGAGGATTATTAGACTGTAGAATCATCTCCCAAGGGGAAAAACATTTCTTTGCTCTGATTCACTTAGTACTAGACTGGGGAAAACACTCAAAAGCAGCCTGTAGAGAAAAATCCTGCATTAAGTAGAGGGATTAATGAAATAACCTGCTAGGTCTTTTCTATTTCTAGGTTCTATGAATTAGTGTGGAGCAGACATTTTAAGGACTAAAGTACAGATACTCCTGTGTTGGGATGCTAGACATGAGACAGCAGTCCATGGAGTCCTTTCCTTAGTTCAGTCATATGGGGTCAGGCTTAGTCTGTCTGTTTCAGGAATCAGGGTCTGCAGCTGTACCTGGAACTAGCTAATTGACCTTCAGACGAACCCCCTGATTGACCAGCCACCCTGAGTGGCTAAGAGTCATCCCAGGCCTGCTCTTAAACCCAGAAACCATAGTAGGCCAATGGCTTCTCAACACTTGTATCTGCAGCTGCAATCACTTCTATGCCTTCCTTGTTCCCAACCCTGCTCAGTTCCTGACTTAGGTTCTGGTTCCTGTTTCCCAGCTCTGGCTATGACCCTTTATTCTGACTCTGATTCTGACTCTCTATACCATTCCTGGCCTCTGGCTGCCACTGTGCTGCCCACTAGGCCTGAGCACACATGCCCCAGTTCAGGACATTCTGCCAGCACTCTGTGGGAGTGTGATGGTTGGCGCTGCCTTCTTCCCATCTCAGTGGCTGTCTATGTGAAAGTTTCAAGGTCCCATGGTGGTACTTAGAAAGAAGACTGGGCTAAGGTCAGCAACATTCCCTCTATCAGTAAAATAGATTCTAATATCTGGGCCTGTGTGTGTGCGCTATCTGAGTGTGTTATGGCTGCCATGTTAGTGGTTGGAGTCCTTGTGCTGTCAATCCCTCATTATTAAGTACAGTTCTGTGGTATACCTTGAATAGGAAAGACACTAAAGCACACTTGTGCATACACATCCACCTCACGAGATTCAAGTGAAGAGAGAGAGGAGTTGCTGTTCCATAAAAAATAATTCAAAGTGGTGTCAGGTAATATTCGGCATACAGATTGTGGGCAAGCTGAGGCATGATGTTGATAAAGAGTCTCCATACTCTTGAAGTATGTGTTTGTGGGAAGAAAATTCCATGGGTTCTGAAATACTGGCATCCAATCAGAATGCAACTTTCAACAAGCCATTTTATACACTTCGGGACTGTGATTCTTTCTCTGCCAGTGACTAAAATGAGAGCAGGACTAGCTCCTTAGTTATCCCATCATTTATAAGTAGGTTTGGGAGAAAAAATGTCATTACATATATATATAAGTTCCTGCTCTGCCTTGGTGGATCTTGCGCTTATTGGTGGATTTGCTTGCCTTGGAGCTTCACGGCAGCCCTCAGCTTGGCCGTCTTCATGAACCCACAGTCCAGGTCGACTCCTCCTGTGTCTGACCAGGAGTTGGGAGGATTTGGGGGGAACCCGGGCCCGCCCTCTGCTCCGGGTTCCAGCCCAGGGCCCTGTGGAATGCAGCTGTCTAGAGTGCCTCCTGGAACAGCTGTGCGACAGCTACAACTCCCTGGGCTACTTCCCCATGGCCTCCTCCCAGCACCTTCTTTATCCTCAGCCTGCCTTAATTGATTCTAGCAGCTTCTTGATTGGCTGCAGGTGTTCTAATCAGCCTGTCTTAATTGTCTCCAGAAGGTTCCTAATTGTTCTGGAACCTTCCCTGTTGGGAAACGGGACGTCCCTCGCTTGCTCCTCAGCTATCTGCTTTCTATTCTTTCCTAAAGCCCCCTGGCCTGGATTTTCTTACTTTTTGAACCTGCCTTAGTCCCCCCGCCGACCGGGCCAGGTGCTTTTTTGTTTCGTTTTGTCTTTCTGCTGTTTTTCTGCCATTGAGTGCTGGTCAGCTGCCAACTTGCCGCCAGCACCCCCCCCCACGCCTGTTCCCGGGCGCAGCTATTTGCCTCAGCTGAAACCCTCGGAGGAGGGGGGGAAGATTGCCGACCCGCTATCCGGAGGAGGGAGTGGAAGCCCCCAGACCTAGCCGTTTTGCTGTCAGCCTATCTTTGTAATATTCTCGGCCTGCCGGAAGCCTTGGAACACAGCCAATACATCTGGAGAAGAAGAAGATAGCAGACAGAAGAAATCACCCAGGGAAGCTACAAATCATTGTGGAGGGGGCTGTAAGACTGAGTAATTTTTTGAATTATACTCTCGTGGGGGGGAGTTTGACTGTGGCTTAATTGCGTTTGTGGCGGCACAGGGGGTGTGGCACGGAGCTGCCCCCGATCCATTGGTGCCCTCCCCCAACATTATTACAACTGTCACGGCCCCGCCGCCATCCATCCCTGCTGGCAACTTGCCATCTGCCTCGGATCCAGCTGTTTGCTTTGAACTTTGCCTTTCGGAGCAGACATAACAGCCGACCAAACAAGACTCTTTGGACAAACGTGCGTGGGTCCACACACCACCACCACCACCCCCGCCCCGGACTGTTTATCCCACAGCTTGCCCCAATCACCGGACCCCGATTCCTGTTTTTCCCCCCCTTCCAGTCGAACCCATTTGGTAACACCCCCCCCCCCACGCCTGCAGCCCAGCAGGGAGGAGCGGTTAATCTGCTTCCCCCTCCCCCCTCCTCCTTCCGGTGTCTCCCCATCTCTCCCTGCTCACAATGGCGGGGAATGAGAAGGGCGAGGCCCCTTTACCAATATAAGTTGTTCCTCCCCCACCTTCCCCCCTACCCAACCCCCGGGCCCCCCCCCCCACCACCACCACCACTGTCAAAATACCTGCCACCGCCCCCGCTGGGGCACCAGCAGCAGGAGGCACCGGGGCGATTACTGCCACTGCTACGTCCACCGCCCCCCCAGATTCTAGGAACCCCCCCACAGCTGGCCGAAAAGGCCAGGGCGGGAAGAAAGGAAAGGGCCCATTTAAAACCACTAGGCCCTCCATGGCAGAGGTTACCCCCACTGCTGTGGCCTTGCCATCGACCGTGGCGACCCCCCCACTGTTCCCTCCACCAGCTCTGCGAACGTCCCTCCCCCGGCCCCCAGGACGTATACCCAGGCTGTCATAAATATAAAGGGAAGGGTAAACCCCTTTGAAATCCCTCCTGGCCAGGGGAAAGCTCCTCTCACCTGTAAAGGGTTAAGAAGCTAAAGGTAACCTCGCTGGCACCTGACCGAAATGACCAATGAGGAGACAAGATACTTTCAAAAGCTGGGAGGAGGGAGAGAAACAAAGGGTCTGTCTGTCTGTCTGTTGTCTTCTTTTGTCGGGGATAGACCAGGAATGGAGTCTTAGAACTTTTAGTAAGTAATCTAGCTAGGTATGTGTTAGATTATGATTTCTTTAAAGGGCTGAGAAAAGAATTGTGCTGAATAGAATAACTATTTCTGTCTGTGTATCTTTTTTGTAACTTAAGGTTTTGCCTAGAGGGGTTCTCTATGTTTTTGAATCTAATTACCCTGTAAGATATCTACCATCCTGATTTTACAGGGGGGATTTCTTTATTTCTATTTACTTCTATTTTTATTAAAAGTCTTCTTGTAAGAAACTGAATGCTTGTTCATTGTTCTCAGATCCAAGGGTTTGGGTCTGTGGTCATCTATGCAAATTGGTGAGGCTTTTTATCCAACATTTCCCAGGAAAGGGGGGGTGCAAGTGTTGGGAGGATTGTTCATTGTTCTTAAGATCCAAGGGTCTGGGTCTGTAGTCACCTAGGCAAATTGGTGAGGCTTTTTACCAAACCTTGTCCAGGAAGTGGGGTGCAAGGTTTTGGGAAGTATTTTGGGGGGAAGGACGCGTCCAAACAGCTTTTCCCCAGTAACCAGTATTAGTTTGGTGGTGGTAGCGGCCAGTCCAAGGACAATGGGTGGAATATTTTGTACCTTGGGGAAGTTTTGACCTAAGCTGGTAAAGATAAGCTTAGGAGGTTTTTCATGCAGGTCCCCACATCTGTACCCTAGAGTTCAGAGTGGGGGAGGAACCTTGACACGGGCGATGGCAGGCTCCCCCCTGCCTGCCGCCTCATCATCTCGCCCACCCACTGCCTCCGCTACCATCAGCAGCGGCCGGGGCCCCTTCCCCACCTTGACCAGGAGGCACGGTGTCCGTTGCCTCCTGGTGCCCGCCTTGCCCCACGTGGAGACATACGTGCAGGCGTTGGCGAAGGTGGTAGGACCCACGGCTATTGTAGCGGCCTCCAAGATGTATGGGAAGGTTGTTTTTGTCTTAGCTTTGGAGGCTGCCGCCCAGGAGGCGGTGGAGAAGGGCCTGGCGGTGGGGGGGGTGTTTGTCCCCCTAGAGCCGCTAGAAGACCTGGGCGTTCGCCTCGTCCTCACCTCCGTTCCTCCCTTTTTACCCAATGCTGCCCTGTTACCCGCTCTCTCCACCCTGGGGAAACTTGTCTCTGTCATCAGCCCTCTCCCGTTGGGCTGCAAGGACCCCACCCTCCATCACGTCCTTTCGTTCCGCTGGCAAGTGCAGCTTCTACCACCGGCGGTGGTGCGTGACGGAGAGGCGCTCGAGGGGTCCTTCCTAGTCCCCTACCAAGGAGCCCGCTATCGGGTCTTTTACTCCACCAGAGAGGCCTGGTGCTACCTCTGCCGCTCAGCGGGGCATGTCCACAGAGATTGCCCTTTGGCCCAGGGGGGAGGGGCACCCGAGACCCCCGAGACCCGGCAGAACATTGGCCCCGTCATTGCCGACGCCCCTGGCCGCCCGGAACCTGAAACCAAACCTCCTCCTACTCGATCCACCGCTGCTCCCATCTGGGCCCAAGAAACACCTTCCCTACAACACCCAGGCGAGCAAGGGAGTCCCACCCTTGCTATTACCAATCTGGTAGAGCCTATGGAGGAGGGTGTGGAAAAGATATTACTGGATATAGGAGAGGGACCGCCCCAAGGAGAACCCCCCGCCCCTCATGCTGCCTTACCGTTACCCCCCCGAAACCCTGAACCATCGCCTCTGCCCCCCGACACGACCCTTGCTAACCAACCCCCAGACGACGCTATGGAGGGCTGGACCCTAGTCCAGGGGAAGCGGAAGGCTCGAGTTCCGCTGCACCCATCCGATGCGGAAGCCCCCCGGAAGACCAGGAAGGGAGGCACTGATATCGAGCCTTCCGCTATGGCCACGAGTGAGATCCATCCGCTGGTGCCGGGAGGGGAAGACAGACTGGCATTGGAGGGTAGAATCCCCCCTCCACGAGAGACCCTCCCCTCCAAGACCCCTGAGGAAGCTACTTTTGCCCGGATACCACCCGAACCCCCCGCGAACCCCGAGGCGACCATTGAGGCGGGCCCTAGAGGAGAGGCCCCCGGGGTAGCAGGAGTTGGCCTCTCCTCCGTGTATGCGGAGATTGAGGCCCTAGATTTGACTCCGGTCACCCAGGGAGAAGATGATCTACTGCCGGCTGGCCTCGATCTGGGTAGCCTCACCCCAGCCTCCCTCCCCCTAATTGCCTTCCCAGGTGAGCGCACCGCAGAAGGTGGTCCACCACCTGATGCCATGGCCGCCAAGACCACCACGGAGCTAGCGCCTAGCGTCACTGGGAGCCCCCTCCCTTACCCCTTAACCCTCGACTCTGCTCAGGAGGCACCTTCTTTTAGCTGCTCGCCTCATGAAGTCCAGAGCCTTACCTTTGCCCCTGCCCCCCCCCCGTCCCTGCCCAATTCCCCTCCTCCTGCAATGCTAATGCCGCCCCTGGGGTTACTTCTTTCCCACCTTTTGCAGATTCCCCCCAGGGAGCAGTCTTTGCACTTTCTAGTCGTGATCCATTAGGAGTTGAAATTTTTTCCCTGCCATCCCCTTCCACCCCAAGGCGTGAAATGGATTTAATAACCCCAGCCTCTCAGACGCCCCGTCGGTGGTCCGCACCCTGTCTACCCTGTCTTAGTGGACCACGAGGCTGCATTAAGAGCCCCACCAGGGAATACCCCGGAAATCGTAACCCCACCCCCCCATGAGCGGCGGCATGCACTACGGAAGTTCCTAGAACACACCCATGGTGCCCGCAATAGGGTACAGCTGGCTCTTCAGCTATGAGGGGACTTCGACCAAATCCTCCTGGCCACAAGGGCCCTTAAACAGGAGGGCAGGGGGCAAGGAAAGCGCGGTGCTGCAGCCTACGAGCAGGCCCGCGGCTTCCGAAACGATCTACTCATCCATGGGATGGGTCACGGGTTGCTGCACAACCCGCCGGGGGCCACGAACACCCCCACCAACAAGAAACCCCCACCCCCCCCAGCCCTCCGCATGACGCCTCTTATTATTGCAACCCTGAATACCAGGGGCTGTAGGATGGCTCTCCGCAGGTCCCAGGTGCTCTCTTACCTTCGGGAAGGGGAGTACTCTGTAGTTTTCCTGCAGGAGACCCATACGGACCCGACCGCCGAGGACAGGTGGCGGCTGGAGTGGGGGGACGGGGTATACTTTAGCCACTTCACGACTTGGCAAGCTGGAGTGGCGACCCTGTTCTCCCCCAACCTACGGCCCGAGGTGCTAGGGGTCACTGAGGCCGTGCCGGGCCATCTGCTGAACCTTCGAGTCCGTATGGAGGGGCTCGTGGTCAACCTTGTAAACATCTATGCCCCTCAAACGAGCCCAAAGCGGCCACAATTCTATCAGCGGGTGTCCGACTTTCTCAGCACCCTAGATTCGCACGAGTGCCTGGTCCTGGGAGGGGACTTTAACACCACCCTCGAGGAACAGGACCACTCAGGGGCCGAGCTGAGCCCGGCCGCCGCGAACATTCTCTGAGGAATAGTCGAACATCACTCCCTAGTGGACGTCTGGCGTGACCATCACCCAGATGACACTTCCACGTTCACTTTTGTCCGGGTGGAGGCCCATCGGTCACACCACTCTTGGTTGGACCATATTTACTTATCCCGTTTCCATCTTTCACAGGCCCACTCCTCCGCCATTCGGCCGGCCCCATTCTCCGACCATCATTTAGTCACCATAACGGTCTCCCTCCGTGCAGAGAGACCGGGGCCGGCCTATTGGCACTTTAACAACAGCCTGTTGGAGGATGAGAGCTTCGTGACGTCCTTCCGGGAGTTTTGGCTGGCCTGGCGAGAGCAGTGGTGTGCCTTTCCCTCGGTGCGGCGATGGTGGGATCTCGGGAAGGTGCGCGCCAAGCTCTTCTGCCGTGACTACACTCGGGGCACCAGCCGACGGAGAAATGCGGCGATAGAGCAGTTGGAACGGGAGGTCTTAGAGATGGAGAGGCGCCTGGCCGCCGACCCCGAGGACCCGTCCCTCTGCGGAGTGTGCCGGGAGAAGCGGGAGGAGCTCCGGGTCCTCGAGGACCACCGGGCCCGAGGTGCCTTCGTTCGGTCCCACATCCGCCTCCTTCGGGAGATGGACCGCGGCTCCCGCTTCTTCTATGCCCTGGAGAAAACGAGGGGGGCCAAGAAACACGTCACCTGCCTTCTTGCGGAAGACGGCACCCCCCTCACGGATCCGGAGGAGATGTGTGGGAGGGCCCATGACTTCTACACAAGCCTTTTCTCCCCAGATCCGACCGATCCTGGCGCTTGCGGGGTGCTCTGGGAGGAACTCCCCATGGTCAGCGTGGGCGACCGAGACCGACTAGAGCTGCCTCTCACCCGGCCGAGTTCTCGGAAGCCCTCCGTCGCATGCCCACCAATAAATCTCCGGGCATGGATGGGCTGACCGTGGAGTTTTACCGCATGTTCTGAGACATCCTCGGCCCAGACCTAGTCACTGTCTGGGCTGAGTCTTTGCAGAGCAGGGTCCTCCCTCTGTCGTGCAGGCGAGCGGTGCTCGCCTTGCTGCCGAAGAAGGGGGACCTCCGCGATTTACGAAACTGGAGTCCCGTCTCACTCCTTAGCACGGATTACAAAATCGTAGTGAAAGCAATCTCGCTGCAGCTAGGGTCCGTGATGACGGACGTGATCCACCCAGACCAGACCTATACTGTCCCGGGTCGCAGCATTTTTGACAACCTATTTCTAGTCCGAGACCTTTTGGAACTCGGGCGGAGAGATGGTCTGCCGTTCGCCCTCCTGTCTCTTGATCAGGAGAAGGTGTTTGATAGAGCAGACCATGGGTACCTCCTGAGCACTTTGTAGGCGTTTGGATTCGGACCTCAGTTTGTGAGTTTTCTCCGGGTGCTATATGCCTCCGCGGAGTGTTTGGTTAGGTTCAGCTGGACCCTGACTGAACCGGTCAGCTTCGGGCGAGGGGTGCAGTAGGGGTGCCCCCTCCCGGGCCAGTTGTACGCTCTGGCGATCGAGCCTTTCCTCTGTCTCCTCCACAGGAGGATGACAGGGTTGGTGCTGCGGGAGCCGGAGCTGTGGCTGGTCCTGTCGGCGTACGCCGATGATGTACTCCTTGTGGTCCAGGACCCGGGCGACTTGGCGTGAGTGGAGGCTTGCCAGGCCATCTATTCAGCAGCCTCCTCCACCCGAGTCAACTGGGTCAAGAGCTCTGGCTTGGCGGTGGGGGACTGGCGGCAGGTAAGCTCCCTCCCACCCGCGCTTCAGACCATCTGGTGGAACGCGGGTCCGCTGCTCTACCTCGGCATTTACCTTTCTGCCACACATCCCTCTCCGCCAGAGAACTGGCAAAATTTAGAGGGCGGGGTGATAGAGTGGGTCCGGAAATGTACGGGACTACTCCGATGTCTCTCCCTTCAAGGGAGAGCGCTGGTGCTTAATCAACTAGTCCTGTCCAAGCTCTGGTACTAGCTCAACACCCTGGTCCCGGCCCCGGGTTTCCTGACCCACCTCCGGAGATTGATTCTAAAGTTCTTTTGGTCAGGAATGCACTGGGCCCCTGTTGGAGTTCTTCATTTACCCCTGAAGGAAGGAGGGCAGGGCCTGAAGTGTCTGTACACTCAGGTCCGCGGTTTCTGCCTCCAGGCCCTGGAGAGGCTCTTTTATAGTGCAAGTAGTTCGGCGTGGAGCATACTGGCGCACGCCTTCCTGCGCCGCTTCCAAGGACTCCGATATGACCAGCAGCTCTTTTATCTTCGTCCAAGAGGTTTTCCGCGAGACCTCTCCGGGCTGCCGGTCTTCTACCAGGACCTCCTCCGGACCTGGAAACTGTTTCTAACGACCAGGTCTGTGGCGGCCACCGTGGGAGCAGATCTCCTCACGGAGCCCCTGCTACACAATCCCCAACTCCGTGTGCAGGTGGCAGAGTCCCGTTCGGTGCGCCAGAGGTTGGTCTTGGCGGAAGTCACGAGGGTCGGAGACCTCCTGGACTACGACCGGAGAGACTGGCTGGATCCCCTGACGCTCGCTCGGCGCATGGGGCTCTCCAGCCCTCGTACTCCCCGGCGCATACTTCAGGAGGTGAAGGCTGCCTTGACCCCCGCTGCTCGGGCTTATGTCAACCGAGCCTTGCGCGAGGGCGCACCTCGCCCATCCTCTACCCCAGGCCCGCTGGACCTTTCCATTGGGCCCCTACCCTGCCGATCCCAACAAACCCCTCACCCTTTCACTGCAAGCCGGCTGCATGAACTGCAGCCGGTCAGTTTTCAAATCGCACCACGGAATTATTTATACACACTCACGCTTCACACCCTTCACGCCCACACCCTGGTGTCCCACCCCGACACAAAGTGGCGGGACCTCCTGCCACCCTTGGAGGGTGAGCAACCTCGGTGGGCCAGCCTGTATTCCACCTTGGTCCCGAGGCCCGTCGGGGACATCAGTTGGTGGCTCCTTCACGGAGCTGTGAGCACGGGCGTGTTTCTGACACGGTTTACCCCCATCCCGGATACTTGCCCTTTATGTAAAGTGAGGGAAACCCTGGCGCACGTATATTTAGAGTGTGCCAGATTGCAGCCCCGTTTCCGGCTCCTCACAAATATTCTATTGCGCTTTTGGCTTCATTTCTCCCCTCACCTTTTTATCTATACACTCCCCATCCATGGCCCCACAAAATCGCGAGACCTCCTGGTTAACCTCCTCCTAGCCTTGGCTAAAACAGTCATTTATAAAACCACAGATGGGAGGTTGGCCCATGAAGCATCCTGCGATTGTAGGGCCTTTTCCCAATCCTCAGTACATTCACGTATCCGGGCGGAGTTCCTCTGGGTGGCGTCCACCGACTCCCTTGACGCCTTCGAGGAGCGGTGGGTGCTCTCCGGGGTTCTCTGCTCGGTGACCCCATCCGGTTCCCTCCGTCTGACCCTTTAATTGAGGGGAAGAGCGAGAGACGCCAGCCCCAGCCATTGCCGCTGTGGATAACATCATTACTGTCATCTAGGAGGGGTCCTATAATACATTGGTGTCTACCCCCCCACCCCTAAACCGCCCACCCCGCAGCCATGCCCATCTTGCCGGGCACTCTCAGGAGAGGGATAATCGGTGACACTGGGCGCGGCACTAGGTAACTCGAGGGGGTGGAAGACCACGAGTCTCGAGGAAGCCCCCCCACTCTGGGTCCAGGCTAGCCTGAACACTTCTCCCTCATGAAAGCTGCTGTGTTATACCTTCTGTGTGCGTTGTTTTGTTGCATAGTTTGTTTTGTTTCCTTTGGTAATTCTTGTAAGTGTTACAAATAAACCTCTTTTCTGTTTAAAAAAAAAACAAAAACAACCTTCCCTGTTACCTTACCCAGGGAAAAGGGACGTACTTAGCCTGCAGCTAATATAGCTCCTGCTTGCTACCCTCTGGCCTGGGCTTTCCTTGCTGTTTGCCCCTGCTTTCGGCTTCCCCCCCTGACCGGGCCAGACGCTCTCCCCCCTTCTCCTCCCTTTCTTTTCTTTTTATTGTTTTTTTTTTCTTTTCTCTGCTGTTGCTAGAGTGCTGGCCGGCTGCTGGCCGGCTTTTAGCCCCCCCATGCCCGCCCGCCTTCAGACACTGCTGCTGTTCCAGATGAAACCTCCCCCCCCCGAGAGAGGGGGGGCCTGCCAGCCCGTTCCCCAGAGGGGGGGAGTGGAAGGACCCAGCCCTCAGACCCAGCCGCTTGCTTGCTCCGGCATTTCTGGAATGCTGCTGCTGCAAAAAAGAAAGCCCGGAACAGACAGAGAAAAAGCCATCCACCGGAGGAACACAGCCCAGGGAATCTACAAATCGCCGTGTAGGAGGCCTAAGACTGAGTAACTTTCGAACTGTGCTCTCATCTGGGGAGAGGCCTTGACTGTGTCTTAACTGTGTTTGTAGGGACACAGGGGGTGTGGCACGGAGCTGCCCCCCGATCCATCTGTGTCCTCCCAACCCCCACACTACGATCTTCACCCCCCCACTCCGCCATCTTTGCTGGCTATCTAATATCTACCTCTGGACTCAGCTGCTCGCCCTGATTCCACCGCGTGGACCAGAAGCACCAGCCAACCAAACAGGACTCTCTGGACAAGCGTACGGTGGTTCATGTGCCCCCAGCCTGATTTGCCCACCCCACAGCTTGTCCCTTTCTACCTGACCCCAACTTCTGTTAACCACCTGCCACCGCCCCCGCTGGGGCATCGGCAATGAAGGGCACCAGGGTGACCTCCGCTGTTGCCGTGCCCATCACCTCCCCAGACTCTAGAGAAGCCTCCCCCAGCCGGCAGGAAAGGCCAGGGCAAGAAGAAGGGGAAGGGCCCCGCTAAAACCACTGGGCCCTCCATGGCAAGGACCACCCCCACTGCTGCGGCCCCGCCACCGACCACGGCGTCCTTCCCCGCTGCCCCCTCCACCAGCTCTGCGGGTGTCCCTTCCTCAGCCACCAGGATGTATGCCTGGGCGGCGGCAGCCCTCCCGCCTGCCGCCTCGTCATCTCTCCCGCCCACTGCCTCCGCCACCATCAATAGCAGCCAGGGCCCCTTTCTCACCATGACAAGGAAACACGGTGTCCAATGCCTCCCCGTGCCCGCCTCGCCCCACGTGGAGACCTACGTGTGGGCGTTGGCGAGGGTGGTGGGGCCCTCGGCCATTGTGGCAGCCTCCAAAATGTACGGGACCGTCGTCTTCTTCTTAGCATCGGAGGCTGCCGCCCAGGAAGCGGTGGAGAGGGGCCTGGCGGTGGGGGGTGTGTTTGTCCCCCTAGAGCCGCTAGAGGACCTGGGCATCCGCCTGGTCCTGACCTCTGTCCCTCCTCTTCTCCCCAGTGCTGCCCTGCTACCCGCCCTTTCCACCCTGGGGAAACCTGTTTCTGTTATCAGCCCTCTCCCATTGGGCTGCAAGGACACCACCCTCCGTCACATCTTTTCCTTCCGCGAGCAAGTGCAGCTTTTACTGAGTGGCACTCAAAGGGTCCTTCCAAGTCCCTCACCAGGGAGCCCGTTACCGGGTGTACTTTTCCATGGGGGAAACCTGGTGCTACCTCTGCCGGGCATCGGGCATGTCCAGAGGGACTGCCCCTTAGCCCGTCAAGGAGGGGCACCTGGAATCTCCGAGACCCGGCAGGACATCGGCCCCGTCATTGCCGACGCCCCTGGCTGCCTGGTACCCGAACCCACCCCCCCTCCTCTTCGGACCACCGCTACTCCCGCTCAGGCCCAAGGGGCACCACCCCTACAGCGCCCAGACGAGCGGGAGAGCCTCGCCCTCGCTGCTGACAATCTAGCAGGGCCTATGGAGGAGGGTGTGGCAGAGATACCACCATGCATGGATGAGAGCCTGCCCCAGGGAGAATCCTCCCTCCCTTATGCTGCGCCACCGTTCCCCCGGCAAGTCCCTGAGCCATCGCCTTTACCCCCTGACACAACCCCAGCTAACCAGCCCCCAGATTATGCCATGGAGGGCTGGGCCCTAGTCCAGGGGAAGTGAGGCAAGTGGAAGGCTCGAGCTCCGCCTCATCTACCCGAGGCAGAGGCCCCGCGGAAGACCAGGAAGGGGGCATTGATGCCGAACCTTCCACTTTGCCCACGGGTGCGTCCCATCCACTGGTGTCAGCCGGGAAAGACGTGGCAGCACCGGAGGGTAGTGTCTCCCCTCCATGGGAGACCCTCCCCTCTGAGACCCTCGAGGAAGCCCCTTCTGTCCTGATGCTACCCGAAGCCCCTGTGAACTCCAAGGCAACCGTCGTGGCGGGTGCCAGCGGGGAGACCCCCGAGGCAGCAGAAAGTGTCCTCTCCTCCATGTTTGAGGAGATTGAAGCCTTAGATCTGACCCCGGTTGCCCAGGGGGAGGACGACCTTTTGCCAGCAAATCTCGATCTGGGCAACCTCACTCCACCCCTCTTTTCCCCATGCTCCCTCCTCTTAACTGCTGCTTCCGCTCCCACCTCCGAGGAGCCCCTGGACTCCTCCATCAACCTGGCTGCTGATGACACCCCGCTGATGACCACCGAGCCTGCTTAGGTGACAGCCGGCGCCACGCGGCGGGGACACGAGTCGCCAGGGGCACCCCCATTGATGCGGGGCAATTGACTTCCTTCCCGGGCGGGGGCCCTACAGAAGATAATTCACCTCCTGATGCTGTGGCCGCTAAATCCACCACAGAGCATGCGCCCAGTGTCACTGAGAGCTCCCTCCCCACCCTCTTAATCCTTGAGTCTGATTGGGAGGTGCCACCATCCAGCTGCTTGCCTCCCAAAACCCAGAACCTCGCTTCTGCCCCTGCCCCTGCCCCTACTGCTACAATTTACCTCCTGCAATGTCATTGCCGCCCCCGGGGCTGTTTTCTTCCCTTTCGCAACTGATGACCCCCAGGGAGCAGCCTTTGTGTTCTCCTGCCCTGACCCATTAGAAGCTGCTATTTTCCCTCCACCGACCCCTATCACCCCAGAGCTTGAGGTGGGCCTAGAAGCTCCAGCCCATCAGGCACCCCGTCAGGGGTCCGCACCCTGCTTGTCCGTTTTAGTAGACCACGGGGCTGCACCAAGGGCCCCGCTGGGGAACAACCGGGAAACCGTAACCCCACCCCCCATGAGCTGCGAGGAGAGCTGCGGAAGTTTTTAGAGGATGTCCGTGGCTCCCACAACAAGGTACAACTTGCTCTCCAGCAATGGGGGGACTTTTCTCAAATCCTCCGGGCCACAAGGGCCCTCATGGGGGAAGGTAAAGGGATGGGGAAGCAGGATACCACGGCCTACTGGTGGGTCCGCGTCTTCCTTGAACAATTACTCACCTACGGGATGGGTCACGGAATGTTGCGTGGCCCGCTGGGAGATGCGAGCATCCCTGCCAGTGAGGATCCCCCCCCAGCCCTCCCCATGACACCTCTCACCATCGCAACGTTGAATACCCGGGGTTGTAGGATGGCTCTCCGCAGGTCCCAGGTGCTCTCCTTCCTTTGGGAGGGAGGGTACTCTGTGGTTTTCCTGCAGGAGACCCATACGGACCCGACCGTTGAAGATATTGACGGCTGGAGTGGGGAGACAGGGTCGACTTTAGCCATGCCACGGTTCGACAGGCTGGAGTGGCGACCATGTTCTCCCCCGACCTACGGCCCAAGGTGCTAAGGGTCACCGAGACCGTGCCGGGTCGCCTGCTGCATCTCCAAGTCTGTATGGAGGGGCTCATGGTTAACCTCTTTAACGTCTATGCCCCGACATTGGGCCCGGAGTGGCTGCAATTCTACCAGCGAGCATCCGCCTTCCTTGGCACCTTAGTTTCTCACGAGTGCCTGGTCCTGGGAGGGGATTTTAATACCACCCTCAAGGAACAGGACCGCTCAGGGACTGAGCAGAGCCCAGCCGCCGCGGACACCCTCCGGTAGATAGTCGAACGTCACTCCCAAGTGGACATCTGGCGCTACCACCACCCGGATGACACTTCCACGTTCACCTTTGTCCGGGTGGAGGCCCATCGGTCGAGCCACTCCCAGTTGGACAGCATTTATTTATCACGCTTCGATCTCTCACGAGCCCACTCCTCCAGCTGGCCGCATTTTCTGACCATCATCTAGCCACCGTGACAGCCTCCCTCTGTGCAGAGAGGCCGGGGCTGGCCTATTGGCATTTTAACAACAGCCTGTTGGAGGATGAGGGCTTCATGACATCCTTCCGGGAATTCTGGCTGGCCTGGCGAGGGCAGCAGCATGCCTTTCCCTCGGCACGGCGATGGTGGGACCTGGGGAAGATGCGCACCCGGCTTTTCTGCTGCAAGTACACCCGGGGCACCAGCCGACAGAGAAATGCGGTGATAGAGCAGTTGGAATGGGAAGTCTTAGAGCTGGAGTGGCATCTGGCCTCCAGCCCCGAGGACCTGCTCCTCTGCGGAGCATGCCAGGAGAAGCGGGAGGAGCTCTGGGCCCTCGAGGACCATCGGGCCCGGGGCGCCTTTGTTCGATCCCGCATCTGCCTCTTTCGGGAGATGGATCGCGGCTCCCACTTCTTCTATGCCCTGGAGAAAACGAACGGGGCCAAGAAACAAGTCACCTGCCTCCTAGCAGAAGACAGCACCCCCCTCACTGAGCTGGTGGAGATGTGCAGGAGGGCCTGAGCCTTCTACGTAAGTCTTTTCTCCCCGACCCTGGCGCTTGCAGAGTGCTCTGGGAGGAGCTCCCTATGATCAGCGCGAGCGACTGAGACTGGCTAGAGTCACCTCTCACTCTGGCCGAGTTCTCAGAAGCCCTCCATCATATGCCCACTAATAAGTCTCCAGGCATGGACGGGCTGACCGTGGAGTTCTACTGCATGTTTTGGGACGTCCTCAGCCCAGACCTAGTCACCGTCTGGGCCGAGTCTTTGCAGAGCCGGGTCCTCCCTCTTTCATGCAGGCGAGCCGTGCTCACCTTATTGCCGAAGAAGGGGGACCTCCACGATTTACGAAATTGGTGTCCCGTCTCGCTCCTCGGCACGTACTACAAATCGTAGCGAAAGCAATCTCGCTGTGGCTAGGGTCTGTGCTGGTGGACATGATCCACCCAGACCAGACCTACACCATCCCGGATCACAGTATCTTTGATAACCTATTTTTGGTTCGGGACCTTTTGGAACTCAGGCGTAGAGACAGTCTGTCGTTCGCCCTTCTGTCCCTAGATCAGGAGAAGGCGTTCGATAGGGTGGACCACGGGTACCTCCTGAGCACTCTGCGGGTGTTTGGCTTCGGACCCTAATTTGTGGGTTTTATCCAGGTGCTGTACGCCTCCACAGAGTGTCTGGTTAAGCTCAACTGGACCCTGACTGAACCGGTCAGCTCTGGGAGAGGAGTACGGCAGGGGTGTCCCCCTCAGGCCAGCTGTACACTCTGGCGATCGAGCCCTTCCTCTGCCTCCTCCACAGGAGGTTGACAGGGCTGGTGCTGCAGGAGCCGGAGCTGCGGCTGGTCCTGTCGGCGTATGCTAATGACGTGCTCCTCATGGTCCAGGACCTGGGCGACTTGGCGCAGGTGGAGGCTTGCCAGATCATCTATTCGGCAGCCTCCTCTGCCCGGGTCAACTGGGTCAAGAGCTCTGGCTTGGTGGTAGGAGACTGGCGGCAGGCGAGCTCCCTCCCACCAGCGCTTCAGACAATCTGGTGGAACGCGGGTCCGCTGCTCTACCTCGGCGTTTACCTTTCTGCCACACATCCCTCTCCACCGGAGAACTGGCAAAATTTAGAGGGCGGGGTGATAGAGCGGCTTGGAAATGTACGGGACTACTCCGATGTCTCTCCCTTTGAGGGAGAGCGCTGGTGCTTAATCAACTAGTCCTGTCCAAGCTCTGGTACCAGCTCAACACCCTGGTCCCGGCCCCGGGTTTCCTGACCAACCTCTGGACATCGATTCTGGGGTTCTTTTAGTCAGGAATGCACGGGGCCCCTGTAGGGAGGAGGACAGGGCCTGAAGTGTCTGCATACTCAGGTCTGCGTCTTCCACCTCCAGGCCCTACAGAGGCTCCTCTATGGTGCAGGCAGTTCGGCGTGGAGCTGGCGCACGCCATCCTGCGCTGCTTCCGAGGGCTCCGATATGACTGGCAACTCTTTTATCTCTTTCCAGGAGGTCTTCCGCGAGACCTCTCCAGGCTGCCGGTCTTCTACCAGGACCTCCTCCGGACTTGGAAACTGTTTTTAATGACCTGGCCCGTGGCGGCCACCGAGGGGGCAGATGTCCTCGCGGAGCCCCTGCTACACAACCCCCAGCTCCGTGTGCAGGTGGCGGAGTCCCGCTTGGTGCATCAGAGCTTGATGCTGGCAGAAGTCATGAGAGTCGGAGACCTCCTGGACTACGACTGGGGAGACTGGCTGGATCCCCTGACGCTCGCTCGGCGCATGGGGCTCTCCAGACCTCGTACCCCCGGCGCGTACTTCAGGAGGTGAAGGCCGCTTTGCCGCCCGCTGCTAGAGCTTACCTCGATCGGGTCCTGCTTGAGGGCACGCCCCGCCCACCCTCTACTTCAGGCCCGCCGGACCTTATAATTGGACCCCTGCCCCGTAGACCCAATCGACCCCCTTACCCCTTACGGCAAGCCAGCTGCATGAACTGCAGCCGGTATGCTTCCAAACCGTGCCAAGGAAACATCTATACACGCTCGTGCTCCACACCCTTCACGCCCTCACCCTAGTGTCCCACCCCGACACAAAATGGCAAGACCTTCTGCCACCTTTGGAGCGTGAGCAGCCCTGGTGGGCCAGCCTATATTCCACCTTGGTTCTGAGGCCCGTCAGGGACATCAGTTGGCGGCTCCTTCACGGAGCTCTGAGCACGGGCACGTACTTGGCGCGGTTCAACCCCATCCCAGATACTTGTCCCTTTTGCGGTGTGAGGGAAACCCTGGTGCACGTATATTTGGAGTGCGCCAGGCTGCAGCTCCTGTTCTGGCTCCTTACAAATCTTTTATTATGTTTTTGGTTGCATTTTTCCCCTCACCTTTTTATTTATGCACTCCCCATCCGTGGCCTCACAAAGTCGCGGGATCTCCTAGTTAACCTCCTCCTGGCCCTGGCTAAAACGGCCATCTATAAAACCAGAGAGAGATGAAGTCTCCTGTGACTGTGGGGCCGTTTTCCAATCCTCGGTCCGTTCATGTATCTGGGCGGAGTTCCTCTGGGCGGCGTCCACCAAGTCCCTTGATGCTTTTGAGGACCGGTGGGCGCTGTCCGAGGCTCTCTGCTCGGTGTCCCCATCCAGCTCCCTTTGTTTTGACCCTTTGACTGGGGGAGAGAGCAAGGGACCCCCAGCCCCAGCCATTGCTTCTGCGGACACCACCACCTTAGAGGGGTCCTATCACATGTGGGTGCATGTGCCCCCCGCCCCGGGTTGTCCACCCCACAGCCTGCCCCTTTTGTTGGGTGCTTTCAGAGGAGGGAATTGTTGGTGACACTCGAACGTGGCGCCAGGTAACTCGAGGGGGTGGCAGACCTTAAGAGTTGATGAAGCCCCCTCGCTCTGGACCACCAGGTAACTCGGAAGGGTGGAAGACCACGAGAGTCGAGGAAGCCCCCCACTCTGGGCCCAGGCAAGCTTGAACACTTCCCTCCCCTGAAGCTAATGAGAAAACAATTGTGACTGGTTCCTGTGTTACACATTGCATATGCTGTTGTTTTGCTTTGTAAGTGTGTTATGCAAATTAAAAAAAACACCTTTTTACTTCAAAAATTACTCTCCTATAGCCATCTGGCCCGATCCTGTCACTATATATATATATATATTTATTGAGTTACCAATATATATATATTGTGATGGGGCAAGGCCAGATGGCTATAGAAAAGTAGTGGGAGATAGATATATTAGCTCCAGACTAAACAAATCCCTGGTACCAGGTTAAGTGAAATGGCAGCTGCTCCAGGTCAATTAAGACACCTGGGGCCAAGTTAGAACTTTCCAGAAGGCAGGGAGAATGCTAGGTTGATTGGGACACCTGAAGCCAATCAGGGGCTGGCTGGAACTAGTTAAAAGCCTCCCAGTCAGTCAGGTGGGTGTGCAAGTCAGGAGCTGTGGGAGGAAGTTGTGCTGTTGGAGAGGCTGAGTAGTACACACCATATCAGGCACAAGGAAGGAGGCCCTGAGGTAAGGGTGAAGTGGAGCTTGAGGAAGTGAGGGCTGCTGTGGGGGAAGTAGCCCAGGGAATTGTACATGTCATATTTCTAAAAGGTCTGATACTATTAGGGTCCCTGGGCTGGAGCCCGGAGTAGAGGGTGGGCCCGGGCTCCCCTCCCCCAGCTTTGCCCCCTGTTTAATCACTGAGAATGGGAGACAACAGAGACTGTGCAAGGAAGGATAACTTCTCCTCACCTCCTTTGCTGGCTTATGATGAAAACGGCTTAGTAGACTGTGACCCTTGTCTCTAGAGAAAGAAGGATTACGTGGAGGGTCACAGTGAGCCTCTGAGGCTAGCGAAATCCACCAGGAAGCGTGGGACCCACGGAGGCAAGGACAGAGCTTTGTCATTATATATATATATAAAATTATGATGCATAATATTGATGTTTATTTTAAGCATTTTTCTATTTTTATCAATTTTAAATTTTCACAGTTGCAGGAAATTATGGGGTGGGACAGACCATAATTTCAGGAAATTATAAAGAAGTTAAAGCTTTATAACTATAAATTTGTAACTAAACCACAAATGGCCAGCATCATAGGTCAAAATATATACAGCATAAATATCCTTAACTCAAACTCGAATGAGTTCCTAGGCAGGGAGGAAAACTGCTGTTTATCTGTAAATTTCAGTTATTATCGATGGAAATATTTGTTCATCATTTTGTGATAGTACGGTGAAATCAAGGTTTACAAACGTTTACTGATAAAACTGTAATCCTTCCAAGTCTATTTGTAATACAAAGCAGAAGAGCTGGTTGAAATGTTTCAAATCAAACTGTTTAGGTTTTTTTTAAAAAAGGAGGGGGAGGAACTTTTTTTTTTTAAGTGTTGGAAAAAATTGACATTTGAAATTTCTCTCTTACTTAATAAAATGTTTCATATCATGTTTGACCTTGTTTCAAATTTTTTATTAAAATATTTTCACCAAAAAAGTGGGAAAAAAACAAATATGGATCCATTTCCAACACTTCTAAATGCAAACAACTTCAACATTCTGAAGTATATTCAAAAACTTTTTTTTTATTTCTTGATCAGCTGTATAGACTAGTTTTATAGTTTGTGAATTCTTTAAGAACTGAATTTCTGCCACAGACACTTTTATTTTAAACTTCCTGCCTGTACGTAAGAAGCAGTCATAAGAGAAAAAGGCATAACAGAATGTCTAGTTCAAATTGTACTCCCACTAAATTGATATGAGCCAGAGAGCGTGGGAGAAACAGAAAAATTGTCATCTGGATGTAGATTGATAGACTCCATATAACGTGACACCACAGGGCAGTGGTTGTGACAGTCACGTCATACACAAATGACTTGATGTAATCCACAGACCGATTACTTTGGATCCAGTTGTGCTGCATACATACAAATGCAAAATGATGTACCTGTTGTGTCCCTAGTTACTGGGGAGTTCCTGAAATTAAGGCGTCGAGAGTCTAAAATGAGGTAATACCTGGGTTTTATTTATCATACCTGTACTGCTTGAGTATCTACCAGTACTGAATTAACTTTCATAATGCTATAGGCTTAATGTAAAATGTGTTTGGGAAAGGATGCTCCAGTGATAAGTGCCTTAGCTTTGGATTTAGGAGATGCAGGTTCCAGCCCCTGCTCCACTAGAGGCATCCTGTATGATCTAGGGAAAGTCATTTAGTTTCTCTGTCCAGATCCTCAGAGGTAGTTAGATGCCTAACTTTTACGGAAATCAGTGGGAATTAGGCATCTAAATATCTTTGAGAATCTGTGCCTCAGGTCCGCATCTGTAAAATAGCACTTGCTTATCTCACAAGGATGCTGTAAGAATAAATATATAAAAATTGGTAGGTGCTCAGATACTACAGTAATTGGAGCCACATAAGTACCTAAAATAGAATCTCTGAGAGCAGTCACTTTGGATAGTCCAAAGTTCTGGTTAAGAATCTTGAAGGGATAATCCCAGGAAGTACAGAAACTATCTTGCAACAGCAAAGAAAGCAGGCCATGTCATGGTTACAAATACTCTCTATAGTTGTTCTTGAAAGAGGAGTTGAGGACCAGTATCCAGTTATTGTTCCATTGCCACATGATAACAGTGATTAAACAGCAAAATAATAGCCTTGCAGCTACTTTTCGGTCCATCTTATTTTCTCCCACACTTGAAACGCAAGTGATAAATGTTTTATTTGGAGGTAGATGTCACTTCAAAAAGCACTGAGTCACAAATTACAGTCATTTTGTTTTGTAGCATGTTTAGTTTCAGTTCTTCAGCCAATTCAAGTTTTCAGAAAATAATTGCTAGATTCAAGGTTGCGTAACTAGATATTTTGTGGTCTTTATGTAACAGTATTTTCATAGTGTTATACCCATATTAAAGTAATTTTAGCAAAACAATTGTCATCTCCAAATGTGGGGTTTTTATAGCAAGTTTAAAAACCCTATTCCCTTTTAGAGTGTGTTATAAAATATTTAAGGCATGTAAATTTAGAAACTTCTAAACAGAAAAACACTGCTATTTTAGAGATAGGATGGCCTTGCAATTAAAGCGCTGGCTTGGGAATTAGGACATCTGAGATCTTGTTCTTAGCTGTCTTACAGTGTTCCTTCATGGTCTTGGGCAAGTCATTTAATCTCCCTGTGCTCCATTTTCCCTCTTTATAATGGGGATAATATTTCCTTTGTCTGTCTTGTCTATTTAGATGGTAAGCTCTTTGGGATATGAACTCTCTCTTGCTATATGTACATGCAGTGTCTAGAACAATGGGGCCCTGATATTGGTTTGAGCCTCTAGAGTCTTATGTAATACATATAATTAAAAAGTAAAAAACTCTTAAAATAAAACTTCCTTGTGCTACTGTAACGCAGACAGACCCCGGTTGTCAGCGGGCGAGATCGAAACTCCTTAAGCTTAGTGCGTGAGCCTCTACAGCATGAGCTTAAAGCCAACTAGCTGTTAGCTAAGACTGTAGAGCAGACTCATTTCCTCTCTCTCTCTCTCTCTTTAAGTGGTCTTGGTGTCACTAGATGCGACAGAACACCACACCCAGAAGCTGTGTGGGTTACACTACTTTAAGAGAAAGCTGTGTCTAATATTATGTGTAGTTAGCTTGAGTTCTGTGCCTGGCTTTGACACAGTCTCCTCCTATAGCCTCTCTATCACAAGTTCTTCACCTCTAAAAGGTTGTTTGCATCTGTAGCTTTGTTTTTACAGCTTCTTTCCTCCCTTATCTACAAAGTTTCCTTCACACAATTAATGTATTTATTTGCCTGTCAACTCATTATTTGCTGATACTGTATCATTTCCACTGCAATACTATTTTACACCTTGTGTAGTTAACTTGTGGATTTCATTGCCACAGAGTATTACTAGGAAAAAGTTTAGATTCATAGATTTTATGACCAGAAGTGATCGTTATGACTGTAGAGTATATGAATTGGGTCACATCCCTTTAAATAGTTTGGGAGCCCTCGAGTTGACCTCCTATCTTGTGTTACAGAAGCGACTAGAAATTAACAGAGCAGCAGTGTAGCAGTGTATGTGTGAATATATATATGTAGCTGAGCCTTGCGTGTTTATATAGATATATAGTTAGTAAACACAATTATTTGGAACACAACCATGTCCATATAATTTCCTCCCCCTTCATGTTGTGTAGAGGGCAAAGACACAACAAAAATAATTTGGTTTAATCTCCACACAGGCCATAGAATTTCACCCAGTAAATTCCTGCACCTAGCCCATATCTTGAGGTTGAGCTCGATCACAGTGGTATTAAAAAGCATTAGTCATATGAATAAGAAAATCTCACCCACTGGTATAGTATTACACTGTTTGATATTGTAAGGCTTTTTTACATCTTCTTATAAAGAATTCAGCATTATACCTGTTGGTGAAGGCTACAGGAGTTGATAGACAATTGATCCATTCTGAAGTGGCAATTCCTGTGTTTCTAAGCTTCATTTTGTGGTATGGCACAACTACAGGTTGAGGTTGTTTTACTGTGTTACCCTTTTCAGGATTAAACTTTTTTTCAAATGTATTTAAGAAACATTGATTTAAACCTCCTGATTAGCAGCCTGATATGAAACAGAGAGACCATAAATCAATGTGTAATATTTTAACAAAGAAATACTGAAGTTTCCAAACAACAGTACCTGTCTTTCTATAAGAAATGCTAGTACAGTAGCCTCAGCTTTTTATATGTAGGGACATGTTTCAAAAATGTTTTATCTTATATGTGATATATTGCACTTCACTTTGTTCTCTGGAATGTAATTCTGAAAGTTAGTGTTCAATTTATTGGTCTGACATGTCTAGCCAAATTCTGCTCAATTTACTCATTGAGTAGTCCCCTTGGACTCATACGCATAACTCTGGTATAAGGAGTCACTAACGTGATAATTTGCCAGTAGTTACCATATACAAAGGTGTCTGCAATACAGGGTTATTTCCTTACACTCTTTAAATAGAACATACGTGCAGTAACTCAGGTACCAGTGTATGGTCACTACTAGAAAAAAAATTGACTTTTTAGTGGTGGCAGGTTTAAAATGTTCATTCTCTTTGGATTCTACCACTTAATATTTTTAGAAATAAATTCAGGCAAAAGCTGAGATTATTGATTTATTCTTGACTTTTTTACTCAAACAAACTCCCATTAGGCCTAATATAGTTCACCACACTAGTGTTACGCTGGTATAACTCCATTACCTTCAGTGGAATTTCTCCTGACTTCCAATAGTAGGAGAACATAAACAAGCCTACTGAGTTGAAAGGGAGTTTGGCTGAGTAGAGCCAAATCCTGGGGCATCTAAGAATTCTTTCATGAAGGAAAGCATGAAATTAGGATCAAAAGAAAAGATTAAACTCTCTTGGTACTACATGACTCACAGGATAGTTGCAGACAAAAGCAAATTAATATAGTCAGAAGTGTAGTGTCGTTACATCTTGTTCTTCCACAGGTATATTTCATTCTGCTTCATGTGTCATGAAAAAATGGCCATCTTAATTCATATTCCAGTATCCTTGTTGGTCATGACGATGGGGAGAGACAGAGCACACAGTTTAACTGTTTTCCAACATCATGTTGAGCTTGCAGTTTTGACACTTGGGAAAATCTAGTTTTGACTTGTAAAACTGAATATATTTGATGTAAAAGTAATTGGAAGAGAATCAATAGGGAACACCCAGATGTCATTTTTTTCTGAGTCATTTTTATGGCCTTACCCAAATTTAAATGCAAGCTAAGGATTCAACCCAGTGATTAACCCCAGGAACAAGATGCAACTCATATATTAATTGACCTAATAAAATATTCTACTTTAGGCAGCCTTTGTCTACATCCATTATATTACAGAACAGCCAGCCAGGCACAGTAGTTATAATTCACATACAAAAAAACTGCATTGAAGTAATAGACATAATGTGCCAGCCTGTATAAACTGCCCAGTGGGAACTTTAAAATATCGGCTACTAAGCCAATAATACTAGGAAATGCAAGGGTGAAGGTTAAATATCCTATTCTTAATTCAACGTTTTACCAACATTTTGGTATTTTTGCCATTTAAGATGAGAGATCTTTTTAGTTGAATTTTCATACAGTTTGTGTATTTGACTAGGTTTTCTCTTTTAATATTTGTGAAAACATTTTTTCAAAAATTATATAACGTTTTCCAGATTTTCACTGTGCAAGTACCTGATATGATCTCTTGATGATAGTCTCTTAGAATCAGAAAATATTAAATAAATCTATACATCTATGGGTCAGATATATCAGGCTTCTCTGAAAAGCCTTCCCACGAAGGGCATTGATAAGTAAAGCAGCAATATGCTTACCCTATAAGTCTAGCCTGAAGAATTCTGAATTTGTAAGGTTACTGAAATCCATGAAAGACAAATCTTTGTTGTTATAGCAGCAAGAGACCATTACCTATAAGCTGTGCTACACTTCGGAAATGTAAAGTTTTCAGGACTACAGAGAAGCAGATTCAACATTAACTTCTGTGGTTAAAGTGGAGTGGAAGCTGTCAGTGCAGTAGGCCAAGGGAGTTGTGAGGGAGCACCGCTTACACAAGCCAGGGTGAGGTGGGGAAGCTCTTCTGTTCTGAACAGAGCTCCTCTGTTCACTCCTGGCAGGGCCATCCTTACCCACATGCAAAGTACGCAGCTGCTTAGGGCACCAGGAAATTTGGGGCACCAAATTTCCTGGTGTCCTGCGCAGCTGTGTGCTGCTCCAGCCCCTGCTCCAGCTCTTCCCGCCCCGCCCCTTCCCTGTGCTAGCCCCGCCCCGGCTCCCCTGAGTTATGCAGCAGGGCAGGGCCTGCACTCACCGGCGGCGGGAAGTGCAGGGACCCAGCCCCATCCGTGCCTCCGGTGAGTGCTGGGGGATGGTTCCCCCCGCCCCCCAAGCCAGCCCCTCCCTGCCGCGGAGGCCTGGTGCCAGCCCCACTGCTCCCCCCACACACAAAGGGCTGCCCCCCCCCCCCCGAAGGGGGGCTGCATAGGGCCCCAGAATTGCTAGGGACAGCCCTGACTCCTTGTCACTCTTTAACATCTCTGAATTGGAAGCCAGTCTTTCCCAGAGACATGGAATCTTTCTGAGTGAAATCCTGGCCCTATTGAACTCAACAGCAAAACTCCCAGTGATTTCAATAATTTGGGACAGGTCTCGGGAAGCTGTCTGGACTCCCAGCTGGAACACTGGGGGCTGGGTTATTTCTTTATCTGAAGCTTAATACATGACTTTCTTCAGCTTGCTGATCTGTACTTTTCCACAAGTCTTCTGTCCACCCCACACTGACACTAATATGTGATACCTTTTATTAAACCAATACTAGTATAAATTTGTAATGCACACAGTTTCAGACCTAAAGCACACCTACTTCATGTTACCCCCATCACCAATTTTTGTGATGATCAAGAATCAATTCAGTCACAAACACTCTTTGCAGGGGAACTGAGGATCAGGCTTGAAATATGCAGGTGGATAGCCCACCTGTACTGGAGCAGAACTGCCATTTGCAGAATGGCCTTCTGTACTACTTCACTGTTCCCCATTTAAACATATAAATCTTGCTCTGATTGGGACACACTCCTGGTGAACTTAAGCTTTGCATTTTCCTAGGTACACCTGCTACTCCATCTCATGATAAATGTTTTATGAGGATTTTTTTCTTCTCCTCTCCAAAAACATAATAACCTCCATTCCCTTCCTTTCAAACTCTCTAAATTTTCTGCATTGTTTTCTACATTGTCAGGGATTCTCATTAACTCAAGCTGTTAAGCATCAGCTGACTACAAGCAGCTCTGAGAGCAGATATCTCAGTAACCTGGAGCTTGCTTCATATTTTTGTTAGAGCAAACTGTTTTCCAGTAGAAATACTCCAAATCTTAGCCACTCTGACACCTCAGAAGTTTCTGAAAGGTCTGTCGGGCTCAGGAAGTTCTCTGATTTACAAATGGACCTAATCTCATTTGGGTGCAACAGTAATACAGGGGCACAAGTTACTCACGTTTAAGATCCATTTTATCCTGAATCCAAGGAGAAATTTTTTACTGTGGCTTAGAGTAAGATTACTTTGTGATGACAATATCCAGTGAAGCTTTGGGAAGAAATAGTGATTGAGTTAGGGAGTGAAAATAGGGTTAGCTTCCATCTTTCATTTCACATTAGGTTTTCATAAAGTATCCAGCTAAAATGGAAATGCAGGCTCCTGAAGAACGACGGACAGCAAAAGGCATACTGGGCTAGATTCTGTTCTCACTTCCACCCATATTGTATTGACTTCTGTGGAGTTATTCTTGATTTAAACTGGTGTGAGAGCAAAGTCTGGGCCACAGAAACATAATTTGTGGGAGATGATTTAAAATCTGTCATCAAAAGTGTCTATATAGTTTAAGAACAAAGTCTTACATTTCCTGCAACCTCACTGATTTCAGTGAATCCAGGATTTGGACCTTAATAAAGAGGTTATTATAGTATGAGTTGAGGTGGACAAAGATGATCAGGGAACCTAGTTTAATGTGACACCAGGGCAAGCTGGACTGTGCTGCTCACAGACAAACAGGCATATCTGCATATAGTAGTGATCTTTCTGCAAGCTCCGTAAAGATCCTTTTCTTTTCCCTTTATGCCAGTTCTCAAGGAGCAGGATATTGCCTGTATCCTGAGAATAATGCAACTTGCTATCACCCTTTCTTGTGCATCATACAGTTCTAAAGCATCCCAAGATTCACTATTTTATTTCTGTTGCATGGTTGGCTACTGTAACAGGCCAACAGATTCTAGGATCTTACAAAGGAGTAGAGGATTCCTCTGAGTATTGTGATGTCAGGTGCTTGAGGATATAAGCTGGGCTGAAGAGTCTAAGAGACAAAGGAAAGTAGGGACAGAGCAGGGGAGAAATGTAGGTTAAGGCTTATGTTTCATTGTCATTTGAGTTATCAGTAAAGCCAGAAATCTTCAAGTTTGGACTCTGTATAGAGTCTACTCTCTGTTCAGACCAGTGTGAAAACTACACCTGCTTACAGTACACTAAATGGCATGATATTGTTTCTGCTCTCTGATTTGATGATAGGCAAATAAATAGTAATGCAGGATTTTTAGAGGAATAATCATATATGTTAAAATTAATGTGTCTTTTGGGAATTACAAACAGTTGTTAAATATTAAATAATATGACCCCATGAATCATAGTGACCCTTGACAAAATAAAGTAATTTTGGAAACTACTCAAATTATTTACCTATTTCAGTGGCTTTAGAAAATAATTTGTAGGGAGGAAGCAGTGGTATCATACACGTTAAATGAATAGCAGTTGGGGTGTAGTATTATTTTTACAAAATTTTTCAAATATCATTAGAAAAGATAGCCAAGAAACTAATATGCAATTTATTTTTTCCCTTTTTTTCTCGTGTGTGTGTGTGTGTATGTGTGAAATGATACTTACTTTTATAATACAAAACCTTATGTGCACTGAAACTTTATGTAATTTTCTTTGGTTGCAGCACAAAGGCTGATCAATCTTTCTTAATTAAGAAGAAAATAATGTGATTGTTTGACAATATTTATATTTCCCAGGGCAAATCAAAAATCAATTTTAAAATTAGCCAATGACTTCTTTTTGTACATTCTTCCCCTCACTGGAAAGTCTGCTTATTCTGCTAGGAGACTTACACTGATGAATTATTAGGCAATATATTGATTTCAAAGTTTTGTTCATGGTGATTTTATTATTTAGCTGGTAAGGCACATCCTTTTTAAGAAAAGGTAATTCCATCTTAGATGCGTTTGGCTGTTAAGCAGTATCTTCTTCCACTTACTAACTTATCTTACTGCAAACTGCTATGAGCAACACCAAGTGAACTTAAAGTGCCATGAGCTGGACAGTGGAGAATTTCCACTGTGCAGGGGACCTCACTCAGTGGAAAGCTCGCAGAGACAGCTCAGCCACCTCTTATGCCAGCTGCCTCTGCACCAGCATAACAGAGTGGGGACATGGTGATGATGGGCTGAGGGTAGGGTTTGGCTTGGCAGAACATGGCTATCTTAGTGTAAGGTCCCTGAGCACCCTTGCAGGTCCAACTTGTACCAGGGCCAGGCATCTTGAGATCAGGGAGCTGCAGAGAGCTCCCTAGCTGTCCCTCTCTTTCAATGGGTCTGAATGAGAATCCAGCCTCCTGTCTTTTGCTATCTGTCTCTGCCTCGGGTATTTCTGTAGTTCTTAATATTGGGATTATGGTAGCACCTAGCTGAGATCAGGAGCCTATGTGCAAGGTACCATACAAACATGGTAAGAGCCAGTTCCTGGGCTAAAGAGCTGTCAGTATCTGTGGTTCTTTCTGGATTGCGGTGATATGTAGACGTATTTGAACCATTTTCCTTTCTGATGAAGCTCATTAAGGTGAAGCTTTTCACAAGACGTTTGGTGAGAAGTAAAGTAGTGTGCTACTTCTAGCTAGCTTCTAGCTAGCTTCTTATTTCAACCAGCATATACCATACTGTATAATTCCAGCATTAACAGAGGCAACTAACTGGCGTTTCCATAGCTATCTCTACTCCAGAAAGCAGTTCACAAGATCTAGTTTCAGATATGTCTACTTCAAATCACCAAAGAACTGTTTCGGGTTACTGAGTGCGACAAGATATTCCCATACTCTATACACAACCAAAGTCTTATGGGAGTTTGGGAGTTTGAATTTCCTAAGGACTGGGCTAAAACCCACTTCATCGGATGCATTCAGTAGAAAATACAGTAGGAAGATATATATACACAGAGAACATGAAAAAATGGGTGTTGCCATACCAACTGTAACGAGACCAATTAATTAAGGTGGTCTATTATCAGCAGGAGAAAAAAACTTTTTGTAGTGTGCTGATAATAGACCACCATAATTAATTGGTGTCGTTACAGTTGGTATGGCAACACCCATTTTTTCATGCATTCGATGAAGTGGGTTTTAGCCCACGAAAGTTTATGCCCAAATAAATTTGTTAGTCTTTAAGGTGCCACAAGTACTCCTCGGTTTTTTTGCTGATACAGACTAACATGGCTACCACTCTGAAACCTAAGGACTGGATCTTCCATTACAGAGATTGGGGAGATGGGGGGATGAGAGGTAGAGACAACATCCTCTGAGACCCATTCCTACAATTTCAAATGTTCTGTTTTACTCAACAATATCTCTGTGTCACTGCAATATTGAGGATAGGAGAAAGGGGGAGCATGCATTCATTCGATTCAGCAAGTTATTTAAAGTGTCTCATTTCAAGCATGTGAGTAGTGCCATTAAGGTCAGTGAGACTAGTCATATACTTAGTTAGATGCATGCTTAAGTAAATTGCTGAACTGGGGCCAAACTACTTATTTACACACGCACGCACACACACATCTTCTTCATCTGTATGTCAAGCAAACTTAACTTTAAAAAATTAATTAAAAGTGAGCTTTTTCTCTAGGCAGGCTTCCCAAAATGCTCTCAGTCCTAAGTCATAAGAAGTAAATTTACGATCCCATATATCACTGCTAGTTTATTACGGGAGGAGTAGTATTTCAGTGTTGGCAGCAGTGCTAAATTGGCTACTGTCTGCTTAAGCTTCCAGTTTCTGTCCAAACAATTGCAAGTAGTTCTTATAGAAACTGATCTTTGTTTGGGGCGGGGGGGCAGGTGTTAAGCATACAATTTAGCTTATAGTTATCTTGTTTTATATTAGAGTTTAACTCAGACTGGAGCTTATGGAAATCAAGACCCAAACTGAGATCTGAATGTTGTCGTTTTGACCACCTCTAATTTATATGGCACCTGTCACTGCAAGGGAACCCAAAGTGCTCCAACAGCATTCCTAAACCCTTTTATGACAGAGAGCATCCAATAAGCACCGCATACTACACTGCACAACAAATGAAGAAAGGAATTGTTAGCAAAAGATAGTGGGATAAACTTCTTACAAAAGTGCCAAGGGAACTTTAATGTCCATGCAGAGAGTTCAGGACTTGGATTTTCAACATCAAGATTCCCTTCCTTGTTCAAGAGAGTCATTGTGGCCAAAGGATGGCATGGAATTCATTCTCAAGGGAAAGCAGACCGTTTTTCTACCACCAGTGCCCCACAAAGCATTCAACTGGGGGCCAGGGATAGTTTTATTCCCCACCCGGGATTCTATAGGAGGAACAGACTGAGTCAGTAGAACTCCTCCATGTCAACTGTCCTGGCCAAAGCCTCTCCTTTGCTAGTGCTGCCCACTTTTGGCCAGGACAGAGGAAGTAGCGGTCACCTTCTTCAGTAGTAATCCTCCTGTGTGCAGATTTCCTGCCATCAAGGTCCCTCTGCCAGAGTCTGTGGCAGTGGAAACTAGTACAGACCTTATAGAGAATCTAGCCCACAATCTGAAAGACCCGAAGGAAGTAAACTGCACGGAAGTCAATTTATCTATCTTGGAAGAATGAAGGGCTTAGTTATTCCTGCTGGGATCTGAATTTTAGTACCAAGGAGTATGGAGCACAAATGCATCCCTGCTTTAACTCCATTAATTCCAGTGCAGTTAACACTACAGATGAATTAGGCCCTACATGTTTCAAACCTGAATTTGAAAACAATGAACCATCCCTCTGGCACATAGAGCAGCATTTTCCTCCCACACCTCTGTTGTTGTTCCTCTCTGTGCTTTCTCTTCAGTTTCACTTCTTTTTTTCAGTATTCTTAAGCTGCGGAAAGTTGATCTGATGATGATATACATTAAGGATGCTCCTCCTTTACATGGGTGAATGGGTAGCTGTAATCGCAGCCTGTTGTAATTAATTTTTCTCAAATATGTTTTTACTCTTTTTTCCAAATCTAATAATTTTGAAATAAAAAATTACCTATTTAAACTTAATACTAGCTTTGAATGTGCAAAAGTACTTACAATTTTTCATTTGAATTTCTTCCCACTGGAGGAGTCAGAGTTCTTTGTGAATTTGGTTTTCTTAGTCAACGCTAATACATGTCCCTATACCCTAGTTTTTTCTCTAGAAAAAAACTATTATAAGTTTAAATTTGGACAATAGCTCTGTCAAGGTTCCTCCCCCACTCTGAACTCTAGGGTACAGATGTGGGGACCTGCATGAAAAACCTCCTAAGCTTATCTTTACCAGCTTAGGTCAAAACTTCCCCAAGGTACAAAATATTCCACCCGTTGTCCTTGGATTGGCTGCTACCACCACCAAACTAATACTGGTTACTGGGGAAGAGCTGTTTGGACGCGTCTTTCCCCCCAAAATACTTCCCAAAACCTTGCACCCCACTTCCTGGACAAGGTTTGGTAAAAAGCCTCACCAATTTGCCTAGGTGACTACAGACCCAGACCCTTGGATCTTAAGAACAATGAACAATCCTCCCAACACTTGCACCCCCCCTTTCCTGGGAAATGTTGGATAAAAAGCCTCACCAATTTGCATAGGTGACCACAGACCCAAACCCTTGGATCTGAGAACAATGAAAAAGCATTCAGTTGCTTACAAGAAGACTTTTAATAAAAATAGAAGTAAATAGAAATAAAGAAATCCCCCCTGTAAAATCAGGATGGTAGATATCTTACAGGGTAATTAGATTCAAAAACATAGAGAACCCCTCTAGGCAAAACCTTAAGTTACAAAAAAGATACACAGACAGAAATAGTTATTCTATTCAGCACAATT
Source organism: Eretmochelys imbricata (assembly GCF_965152235.1). Classification (NCBI taxonomy): domain Eukaryota; kingdom Metazoa; phylum Chordata; order Testudines; family Cheloniidae; genus Eretmochelys; species Eretmochelys imbricata. Next base: position 173,860,277 of record NC_135573.1, read on the forward strand.
CTTTTCTCAGCCCTTTAAAGAAATCATAATCTAACACATACCTAGCTATATTACTTACTAAAAGTTCTAAGACTCCATTCCTGGTCTATCCCCGGCAGAAACCAGCATATAGACAGACACACAGACCCTTTGTTTCTCTCCCTCCTCCCAGCTTTTGAAAGTATCTTGTCTCCTCATTGGTCATTTTGGTCAGGTGCCAGCGAGGTTACCTTTAGCTTCTTAACCCTTTACAGGTGAGAGGAGCTTTCCCCTGGCCAGGAGGGATTTCAAATGGGTTTACCCTTCCCTTTATATTTATGACAAGCTCTCATTAAGCTAAGTTGTTGGTGTCACGGTTCATTGCAACTTCATCTGTATTCCCCCTTTGTGATACACTAAGGGCGCCCGCTCTAGGCTCCTAGCTCCTCAGTTGTCACCTCTCTTGGGTACAGAACCATGTCTCTTTCCATCTTGATCAGGGTTTTTCCAGGCTGCATGGTTCACTGATTACACTGTGATATTGACCACAAGCAAGACTGCCTAAACAGGCCAGTGTCTGAGCTTTGCTTTCTCTCCAGAAGTTATGGACAGTATAAGGGCCCACAGTTATAAGTTACCACACAATTCTCCATAAGCAAGCACATTTATTGTTAAGATGAGAGCATTACAGAGAAAACATATTAAAAACAACAAAAGTACCTACATACCTACTAAAAAGCTTACCAGAGGTTACTACAACTCCAACTTCAGGCTCTGGTAGGGGTCAGTTCTTCAAAACCCACAACTGGGTTTTCCTCATGGTTACAAGTTCATAACTGTCTCAGATTCAGAATCAACACTCACAGATAGTTCAGTCTTTCCTTTATATAACTTGGTCTCAGGTCACAGCTGTTCAGCAGACAATGACTCACTCATAAGGATGTAACTTCAAAAGGCTGGGGTTTTGCACAACCGGAAGTGGGGAATTTGCATTCACCTCCTGTACATATTCTTTTTGCTTCACACTTCACACTTGTACACTTTTTGCTTCATATGTCCATTCTTGTCTGGCATTTGGTTCAATATAGTCTTCTGAACACCTAAGTCTCGCATCTGTCACATCTCCTCCCTCAAGAGGTTACATACAATCCTGTCCCACAATAATACATAAACCATTCATTTAATAGAATGGACTCCGGAGATACTTGAACTTAATTCAACAAGGTCTGCAAGGATATGGCAGGAAACTGCCATATCTATTCCAGTCAGGAGGTCTCAGAAATGTTTCACTGTTCAGTGATGGAAACATTCCCATTGACTTCTATGGATGTTGAATCAGGCAGTAAATCCGTTTTATAGTATTAGGATTTATTTGGTAATTCTCTTGAGGCAAAAAGTTGCCTAAATATCAGTATCTCAGGAAATGGGGAGGAAAAAGAGTTCTGTTGCATATTATAGTGGAATTAATTTGTCCATATGAGAGAGAGAGAGAGAGAGAGAGAGAGAGAGCTATCACATGTGACTTCTTCTAGTGATAGTTTATGTAGTCAATATTAAAGATCATAGTGACCATAATAGCACTCAATGCAGTGAGTGGATATTGACTCCTGTCACATGACCTTTTGCAGTTCTCACAGCATTTTAATATTAATGTCAACTGACTGAGACCAGGATAAAGTTAGTTTGTTACACAGTCATTGCTGGCCTGATTCTCCTCTTTAAATGAGTATTTCAGTCATTCCCAAACTGTGGCCCATGGGCCACTTGCTTATTGTCTTCGGAGGGATGGCTGGTCATATGGTTCAGTTCTCCTCCTTGTTCCTGTGGTGTATTGAGGACTGTGTTGGATCTGCAAGCTATCACTTTGAGAGTGGAGGCAGGGGGAAGAGAGAGGGGATCCTGGTCCTACTTGCAGCCAGGAGGCTCTGTGGGAAACTGTTAGCAGTCAGTCAGTCTGGAAATAGCCAGGCTAAAGTAAGATGGGATGAGTTGTGCATCACTGCCTTAAGAGGAGCCTGTTATCTCTCTGTTTTGGGGTTCTTGGGTGTTCTGCATTCTAAGTAGTGTTACAATGCAACCTCCAGGAAAAATAGTTATGTTTTTTTATCTAATTTTTCTGAGTCTACACTGTAAACATAAGAGTTTTTGACTGTGTGAAACAGAACAGATCCATAAGGATGGGGGATGAAATAAAGAGACAAAACAATGTGATTAATTCTATTTTCTCCAAAATGACACAACATAAGAAGGTGCACGACTTTCCCAATATTCCTTTTTCCATGTAAGCAATTGCTGTAGTTCCCACAGAACTAACACAGTTGCAGATGGGTGAAAAGGTGGTCCATGGGATTGCAACTGGATGGGCGCTGACCAATCTTTCTACAATGTGGTCCAGACTATTTAAGACTGTAGGAACCTCTGGTCTATTTGATAGCATAGATAATATTTCCATTCATTTACCATTCATGGGTTCGTTCACATGTCTGTACAAGACCTGAAGTATGTAATGGCTGCTGTACAGCACCTGGCATGGTTTGTGACACTTTGTATATTGTTAGAACTTTTGTTTAGCATCTTTCAGAAACTATAATGAGATATATAAATAAGTAGGTAATATAAGAAATCATAAGTGGTATTTAAATGTCTGATTTAATTACTCAAGTTAGGTGTATTTTCTTGTACAATACTTCAGACGGTCATGAATACATAATAGATCATTGCATTGTAGGGCAAATTCGTCCAACACCAACATAGCTTTGTCAGTTGTCCACCAGAAAGCAGTCACGTCTTAAGTGTCATTGTTTCTACTTCTGGTATCCTTGCTACAGTGCTTTTTACCAGGGACACGAGAGAGGTGCTGGTAAATAACAGAAAAAGACACGTGGTGCCAATATACAAAAATAGAAAGATCCTAGTGATTACTGGCTAGTAAGTCTAGCTTCAATCCCTGCTAATATCATATAACAAATGTTAACAGAATAGCCTCGAAGCTTTAGAGCATCAGAATAAGAGTGGCTTATAAAGAGAACATCTTGGTGATAGAACGGGTGATAGAATTACCAAATAAGAGGGTGAAAGGAATGTGGTAGGTGTAATAAGTTTTTTTTAAGCATTTGATAATGTGCCACATAAAACCTTACACTCAAAATTAATTGACATTTTTTTGAACATGAACAGTGTCACAAAAATTAAAAACTGGCCTAAGGACCCTAATCTAAGAATAATAAGCAGGAGGTAGAGGGAGGGGTGAGTGCATAAGGTGGAACCACTGGGATTGTTGTTAGACTAGCCACATCTTATCAGCCATATTAATTAATAATCTAAAAAGGAGGTGTCATGGTTCAGGGCTATTTCTGACCCTTCTCTGGTCTCAGTGCACACCCTTAAGTATCTGGCCTTGCCTTTAATCCTGTGATTCTCCCACTCTCAGACTGGGTCCCTGGCCTGCAGTTCACTGAGTATCAGCCCTGATTGTTCGGGTCTTGCCACTCGTGCCTTTGGGAGCTGCACCCAGTGGTGAATACAGTGACCCAGAACAACCTTTGTTAAAAGAAAGTACTGTTTAATCACAATAATAAGAACAAAGCATAACAAGCAGAAAGGATTTTTAAGATAATAAAAGGTATAGCCAAGTCTATAGGTTTAGGTAGGCATAGTTTATCCCAAACACCCCAACTTCTGGGGGTTGCGGGTCCATTTTCTGCCTCCTTTTCCCTGTTCTTCAGAGGCTGTTTGTTTTTTTTTAATCCACCCAACGTTTATTGTTCCCATTTTTCCTGCATGGATTCCCCCTCCTGTGTTCTCGACGGGACTCCCTCTCCCACCCATAGTCAGAAATAAAACTTCAACAAGAATGACACCTGCATTGTCCTCTAAGGCTACATCTACATGGTGATACAAAGACATGCAGCACGGCCCTAGCTGGCCCAGGTCAGCTAACTTGGGATCCGTCTGCAGAGCTATAAAATAACAGTGTAGATGTTTGGACTCCTGCAGGAGCCTGAGCTCTGAGACCCCATGATGGGGCAGGACGGTCTCAAAGCCCGGCTCCAGCTGGATCCCAAATTTCTACACTGCTATTTTTGTCTGCAAGCCTGAATTGGTTGACCTGGGCTCTGAGACTTGATGCTGTGGTTTTTTTATCATATAGATGTACCCTAAGTATGCATAAATGAGGTGCTATCTGAGGCTGTTGTCTGCTTTCCTGCATATGTACAGTCAGCTCTTGCTTGAATTAACCCTTTATTCTCATCCAGCTAACCATTCAATAACAACCAAACAGATGAAACATAATATTCATAAAATATTACAGCATCTCCCAGGTCCTTCGGAGGGAGCAAAAAGCGTGGGAATTAAAGATTCAGATAATATTAGTTTGGGAGCAGTTAGTAACACCAATAATCCCAGAGAAATAAGTGACCTTGAGAGGGTAAGGATAGAAAACAGCACAAAGACTCAAGATGACAAATTCCAGCTAATAATTTGTCTGCACGGAGTCAGCAAATATTGAGAAGGAATTATGCAGGGTGGTTCAAGAAAGCAGGAATAGGAGAAAATAGATGAAATTAAGAAAGGAAAAATGTAGGGTGAATAGCAGGAAGATAGTGAGATCTATAGAATGTTCCAAAGGAATGGTATAAGCCCCATCACTAGAGATGTTTAAATCACTAAAAAATGTATTGTAGGAAATACTGGTAGGGGGAGAGATTAACCCAAAATTTCCCATGGGGAACGTAAGTAGGTTGCAGGGGATCACAACCATGCTCCCTTACCATATGGCTCAGTGGGAGAAGAGCACAAAACCCTTTTTCTATTGTATCATGACATCAGAGCAAGGAAAAGGTTGAGAGCTATTGGTCTAGAATATCCTAACTGGTCTCTTTTATCTTTAATTTTTCATTGTAATGCATATTAACAACAAGCGGGGGAAGGAACAGGTTAAAGAATATTTAAAGTTAGATGGGTTCATGTCAGCAGCACCTGATGAAATTCATGCTGAGCTACTCAAGGAACTACCTGAATGTGAACAGCCTTCCCCTTCAGCTCCTGCAAATGCAGGCTGATAAGCTCTCCTGGTGAATTATACTGTGTTGTTTTTGTTGTTGTTTCTTCCTCAAACTCAAAGTACAACCTAGTATAGCATCAGGTGGATGGAAGCCCTGCCTGCTTGCTGGGTTAGCTTTTTATACTGCTTACTTTCTTCTTTGGGTTCCGTAGCTGGTGAGCTAATTACCTCATTAGCTCATCAGGCTCCCTACATGTATCAGTGATCCCATCTACCCTTCCAACCCCAATCAAACTATCTAGCTCTCTCCTATTTTCATCATATTCAGTGCCCTGGGTGATCTAAGAGACCAGGATGCTGGCCTCCAAAGGGTTCTCTATATAGTTTCTAACGGTACCCTGACACACTGAAGCAATTATCTTTGAGAACTTATGGAAGATAGGTGAGTTCTCAGAGGTATGTTTGTGTCCTGGTTTATGCTGAAGTCAAGAAACTTTGAAGGTTGGGGCTCACCAAGGAACTCTCAGACCACTTGCTAGTTAAAGGATGTTGAGATTTTAATTCTTTTGGGTCTGCTTATATTTGTGCCAGCTTCAACAGCTGCTTAGGAGCTATTCTGGCAGTAGGGATTGAAAAAGTACAGCAGCATTTCAGCCACAAATCCTTCTTTTGACCATGGCCCCTAAATCATTGTCTGTGAGGTAATGGATTCTCCCACTTCAAGGTAATCCTCGATAGCAGGGTAAACCAGTTATACTTTGCATTGGGGTGAAAATGCAAATGAGCTGTAACAGAGGGTAGATGTGATCTGATATCTTCAAAATAAGTCAATGAGGGTCCCATGCTGGCAGGAATTTAGAGGGCCCGGTCCCATTCTCATTCCACACTAGTTTACACCAGTATAGCTCCACTGACATCAGTGAGAATCAGGAGCACCTCCACTGGTTGAGGTGAGATCAGAATCAGGCCCTGAGTGGGTCTTGGCCATGTCCTGTCTAGCTAAGTAAAAGCTAGCATTAACAGTTTCCAAAGGTCCTCATTTTTTTATGTCAAGGAGGTTGATGGGTGGGATTCCTAGGGGTCTTGTAGGAAGAGACGTTCTCTCCACTGAGAGAAAACAACAATTAGTATTTGGATGCAAAAACTATGGGCCAGATGCTCAGCTAGTGTAAATCGGGGTATCTGCATTGACTTCAATAGAGCTTCACAGATTTATACCACGTTGGTGTCTGCTCCTCTATCCATTAACTGAACATTGTCAAACTGTTGAATGTTTTTTCCACAAGCCTTGTTGAGTTGATTTCATGCCCTCAGATTTAATTTTCCATTGAAACTATTGAAACACTGAAACAAAATAGTGGGTTTTCCATTGAAAACATAGCAGAGTTCACATTTCAGTATTGGACTTTGGAATTAAGAAGTATAGTTGCTCAGAATGGCCTCACTTTCACTCAAACATTTACACAGTTTTCTAGCAAAAGCATCCACAAAATGTTTAAAAAAACTTCAGCCCAGTGGGTCTCTTGTCATATTTGTGAAGGAACTCAAAAATATTAATTAGTTTTGCCTGTTTGCAATGAATATTTTAGACACCTCTACTTTTATTGACTTTTAAGCCTCTGTATTTAATCTTTTAAAATAAAAAAGTGAGGCACTGCAATCCAGCTAAATCAACCCTGAGCTTCTCCAAGGGAATAGGTCTGAAATACTGCTTATAAAGCAGCTTGCCTCAAAACTTGAAGCAACTACAATCATAAATAAGGATAAAATGCCAATGCCTATTTTAAGTTAATTGGTTATGCCACTTTTAAGGCAGTTTCAAGCTTTTGGGGCTTTAGGGCAAAAATATTCTTTCTTTTGTGGAATATGTTGGAGTGTTTGCAGCTTTCCTACTCCTGGTGGCATAAGTAGCTGGTGATTGGCTGTTAGAAAATGAAAGCCAGATATTAGGTATAGCTCCCCTGAAGTCACTGAAATCAATGTAGTTACAAGTGTATTCTATCTGAGGACCTACCTCTGAAATTACACACAGTTTAGAGCAGGATTGAGAAGCCAATTAAATTCTGGCAGTTTTTTATTCATATTTGTTCTTCTCCTTTTTGGCTTGAAAGCAGAGGAGAAACTGGTAAGCCTACAGGGTCATAGCATGTAATGTATTCATTTCGGAAGATCATTTGAAGTCTCTCTTTAGGGGCTATGACAGGTATGGCAATTTCCTGCGATGTTTTGGGGAGATTTTGCTGTATTCTGTTTATTGATCATTTTAGGCCAGGGATTATATGTAGTATCATGGGGGAGGGTAATAACAGCACTTCTAGGAATTAAGAACTATTGGGGTGACTAGGCAAATTCACTCAGGTTATAACACCTCCAAAGAGCTACCTCCCCCCGTAGAGGCTCACATATACTAGTTCAAACTGGATTCTCCAGAGACCAACAAAGAAAGGACTGTTGATTAAATAGCCTGAGTTTGAGCTGACATAAGGCTTTCTTTCTGATCCAGCAAATAGACTGGACCTTCTGACAGAGGGGGGACCCCAATCCTTCCAGGGAATTGTTGGAAGGACTTTGGCCTACTGGAGTCCTATTAAACTAATAGTGATGTTTTGTAAGCTTTTAGGAACTTCTATTGTTTTTGTGTTTTTGCTGTAATGCTTTCTGCCCAAGAATAAATGTACTTGCTTATAAAAAGCTGTATAGTAATTTATATCTGCTGACAATTATGTTGGTCATAAGCCTTTATAGAGAAATCAAAATGCAGATACTTGTCTTTTTAGGTACTATGTCTTTCTGGGAATATCACAGCATAGGTAGGGAACTATGAGGTTTGGAAAAATCCTTGTCAGGAGGAGAGAAATGCCCAAGAGAGGAGACAGCAGAAGAGCCAGAAGCCTACAGTGGGTGTTCTCCAGGGACCAAGGAGGGGGAACACAGGTGCAGTTGTCCTCAGCTGTGAAAGGGGCCATCCTCTGCATCCATGAAGCCTGCAGTCATGGGCTCATTAATATTTGTGATACCTCCAGTGATAGTGCTCTAACTGCTTTAATTTTTTAAGAAGACATTTATAACCCTTTCTCATGAGAGAAAAAAAGTCTTCAACTGCTAGGGCTGAAAGCCTGTCTCTGTGATGTTTCCCAAAAATCATTGGCTTTTCACAGGTGCTCTCCTGAATGGAACAAAATTTTAGGGCATGCCATTTTGGAGACGTGACACGGAAGCATTAGAGGCCTTCTCAATCCTATTTTTAAGACCCATATCTCAGAAACAATTTCTCTAATTCACCTCAAATTTTGCTACAAGGAAATCTACTCCCTACACATGAAAAATGTAAAGTGAACAGGATTTCCTATTATGGAATTTGGGGCCACAGTGACAAAGGCAGCCTTATTATGGAAAGCTTTGTCGACACCTGAGTGAAAATATGCCCTCTCTCATTAAAATAATTTGTGGACAAAATACTATACACCAAATGGTTTTGAAGTAAAAAGTTCCAGATAGAAAAGGCCCTATAGTGGCTGGACTAAAAATAAGGCATATATTTTTAACAGTGAGCATAATTAACCACCAGAAAACCTTACGAAGGATTATGGCAGATTCTCTAGCACTGGAATTTTTTTAATCAAGATTGGATATTTTTTCTAAAAGATGTGCTGTGGTTCAAATAGAAATTAATGTGGGGAAGTCCTATGGCCTGTGTTATACAGAAGGTCAGACTAGATGGCCACTGTGGTCCTTTCTGGCTTTATAATCCATGAAATCTATGAATAAACTAACATGGGGTTCTTAGTCAAATTTAACTGTGGCCATGTTGATCATGTTCAGTGGTGACACAAAGATACAGAGCACTATTCAGTCAATATAACCAGTAGTAAGCCCCAAAGGCAGCTTCATGGTTGATAATGGAATCAGCAATGGAATCAGCCAAAGCGCCCACAGCAGAATCAGATATGCTGCCAGAAATTGGAAAGATACATTCCAGAGAGCTTGGCCTAATGGTGCTCAATCTGCCAATGTACCTCATGTGTAGCCACAGCTGTTAATGCTGCTATTTAATAGGATACAACAGAAGGAGGAGGAAGCATCATCAAATAGATATTTCTGCTCACATTGTTATCATTTTTTAAAACTTTGCTTTGCTAGGCAGATAAAATCCAGGTTGTTAATAATGGAGGCCACAGCGTATAGCATATGAGGAAATTTATTGTGTGATAGCGTATTTGTGGATTGGCCAGGCCTCAGGAGTGTTTAGACAAGGACCTAAACTACAGACCTAAGTAACTATACATACTTGTACAATGAAAGGCATGTGGCTGGATGCCTATTTTAGTAAAGCATCTGTTAGAAGATATTCCTCTAGAATAACAAAGATCTTAAATGTAATATTTCTAAAATAGAACATGTTTTTTGCTTCAGTTGATACCGTGAGCTGATACATGTTGATAGAGTATTCTGATACTTTTTTCCCTAGATCTAGTCCTCCTAAATTTCAGTGTGGCTATGTGTAAACTACCAAAAACATATGTTTTGCCACAGAATAAATAACATGTATTGCCTGTCCTGGTATAAAATCCTAGTGGGGGCAAGGCACTACCGGGACCTGCAGTTTTACCACAAGGTGAATTAGGCAAGGTCAGCCATGGGTGCAGGCATAGTGTTGACCTTATCTAGCTACCTGATGGTAAATACTAAAGGTGCCTTCTCTCCACTATTTTACATTAGTTTGGCAGTGAATACGTATCATAAGAATTGAAAGTGGAGTTGAATGGGCCAGGCCAGAGGGATGTAGGCGCAGACATTCTGGTGAGAAACATTATGACAAGTTAAATCACTCTTGCACCTATTAAAAATAATGCAGGCAAACCAAGACCTCATTCAGGCCCAGCTTTACTATGCCTCATGAGCTTACTAGTCCATTTATACATGGATCCAAAAAATCATCCCTCCCTGTAAACTGTGGAAAAATACAGACTTTTGCTTGCTAAATTTTAGACCATTGGGACAAGCATCTTGCTCTCACTACTGGCACAGATGTATACGATCAGCATTTTTAATTGAAGTGGAGGCAGTGATGTTCCCAATGAACCCTATTCATACTCTTCCAGCAGAAAAACAGTGTTTCCCATACCTACTACATCTTTGTCACAAGTGAATATGAATTAATAGACATCAGGGGCTATATTCTGCCCTGATTTACATGAATGGCAACCCCACTAACTTTAATAGGTGGGTGGGTGGGTGTGTGTGTGGAATATAAATGGTGATAATCTGTGTGATCAGAAAGCTGAAACATTACAAGGGAAAGTGCATCCCTTTTCTTCAATTATCATAGTGATAGTAATGGGCCTAACTTACTTGTGTTTTATGTAATTATAACTTTATTACTTCATTGACATATATGGCTTTACTATTGCTTTACACTGGTGTAACTAAGAGGACAGCCAGAACTAGTTACTGGACCAAGCAGAAACAGAGATCATCATAAATACTGCATGTATTTCTGTGTGCTGGATTTCAAAGGAAAGGTTTTTTCCATCCCTTGCTTTTGTAGCCAGTATCTTATGTGCCCACCTTTCTGCATCAGCTCTGAGAAAACGTATAGTAGACCTGAGGAAATGAATATTCATTCATGTAAATGCAAAAGAGAATTTTTATTAAATTGCATGTGTATCCCTTTCACGTTCATTATCTGGGAACATTTGCACATTCAACCATTACTAGCTCTAATATGCTCAGAAAGTGGAGTTTTAAGCTCAAATATTTCTTGGAAAGTGAATTTTATAGTCTGAATCCAAAATTAGGCTCCAGTGCTGCAAACACCCATTTGCTTGACTAGGAGCATCTGAGTAGTCTTGTAGAAATCAATGGGATTACTTACGTGCTGAACGTTAAGCACATGAATAAGTGTTTCCAGGACTGAAACCTTAATTTGAGAATTTTCCTGTCTATTAGCAAAAGTTATACAAGCAGGAAAGGAAACACAAATTCAACAAATAAATCACTTATTGTAAATTATTCATTAATTAATTCTATAGTTCTGTCAGTGACAAAAGAACTAATTGAAGCTGTGCCTGACATTTGACAATACAGAGGAACTAACCATTTCAAGGTTTAACATACTCATTTATTCCCATAAAAAGTCTGTCATTAATAGAGGAGAGAGTTTTGTATTTATTTTCTTCCATGGAAGGATGGTGTAGCAATTATGAGATAGTATTTCATATCTTCTCTCATGCAACCCATCCCTGCCACTATATATTTCCCCCAAAATTAAAGAGCTGTCCAGGTGGAAAAATAACTTATTTTATGTACAAATTTTTATGTTATAAAAATACACTGATTTTGAATACTCAGTTAAAATATGTTTGAGATAGAAAATGTGTGTTAAATCTTATTAAAAGAAGCAGTTCTCATAGTATTTGATTATCCTCACTTACACCTGTGGAAATCAGGAGTTACTGCACTGGAGCCAATGGCGTTTCACCAGTTTAAGACCAGTGAAAGTAAGAGGAAAATTAGACCCAGGGCCTATATTCTCAGCTGGTGTGAATCAATGCAACTCACTTGAACTCAATTGGGCTAAGATGATCTACACCATCTGAAAATCTGTCCCACAGTATGTCAAAAATGAGGTAAGATACATTCCTCTTGCGTCTGCGTTCCATGCTCTTCCTTTTCTTTTACTCTGATTCTTTACTTTTTATTCTCACTTCTGATTATTCTACTGTACTTCAACAATCTTGAAAGTTTCAGCAGAGATGACTATTGTATGCCATCAAAAGATCTGAAGTGGTGCAGCTAATCTTCATTGATTCAATGTCCTTTTCTTCCCAATGTTTCTGAAGATCTCTAGGCAGAAGTAAAGTGTTTTTGGTGAAATAGTTTCTCCTTGTTTCCATGCTTCAAAGTGATATCCTTACTATTTTTGTCAAGGCTGAATTTCACAGTATTCTATATGGAAATGAATTTCAGGAATCTTCCTCCTTTGCTCTTTGAAACATTGCTTCTATTTCCATGAGTTTAAAACCCTCCTTATCCTCAACCAAAGATATAAGAACAAAGGGTTGAGCAAACCAGTTTAGAAACAGCGAGAACTGTCTTACAGCTCTGATCGTGTACTAAACAATATCTGAAATTATTTGACGCTTCAAATCAGTTTACTTAAGAAAATCCCCTAAAAAACCCAGGTCAGGATCAGTTCAGCCCTAAACAAGGCATTCTTGCTTTAGCTGTTATCTTACAAAATCTATTAAAGGTCTCAGCAGGTCTTCATGCTCTTTTGAAATGCCATATGCACTTTGGTTTCTCAGGGGTAGGAAGCTCACACTGTGTTCCTTTCCTCAACCAAATGAATGCTGAAGAAAAATGATATTTGAAAATAGCAGCTGAGCCAGTAGACCAGAAGAGAGGCTAGACCTGCTGGTGAGACTCTGAGCTTCTTGGATCAGGCTGGGGAATGAATGAATGGATGTAATAAGGAATTTAGTGAAAGGTGGGATGAAAAGCATCATAGAGAAGAAAGAAAATGAGAATCGGAAAGAGATCTGCCAGAGAACAGATTTTTCTTTGAGAGGTAAAAAGAGGAAATCAAGTGGGATCAAAACTGCAGGCAGTGATTTTTTCAAAGGAGACTTGGATGCCTAATCTTATATTTGAGCTTTTTTGAAAATTCCAGCCTACAGGAATAGTCAAAGGAAGAGCTACGATGTTGTCAGAAAAATTGGGCTATGTGTGGAGAGAGAAGAATGGATTACAGTGAAGGGAAAGGTCAGAAAAGACCTCAGATAGAAGTGGATAAGTTCATTTGGATCTTCTTCATACTCTGGTTCAGTGTTTTGTAGGTGAACTTGAAATATACATTATTTCTCAATCTTCCTTGCTGAAGTGGCTGATTGAAGTTTAGGGGAGAGATCCATTGCTGCTGTAAATTGGCATTGGTCCATTGACTTTAGCTGAGGATTTTCCCCAGAAGTCCAGTAGGTGAAAAGTGCAAAAAAAGACTCTTGTGAAAATGTTGAGGGAAAATGTGTGTGTCCCCCCGCTTTTTTTTTTCAAAATGTAAAAGCTTCCAATAGAGCTTTTCAAGAAAGAGACACGTGGGTCCCATCTCCCCACCAGCTTCTCAGAATTGCCCCGTCTTCTCAGAGTTGTGAGGGATGATTTTCTTATGGAAATAAAAGCATTCCAAAATCTGAGGAACTCTGAATGCTGATTATGGTGGGTGAGATGATATAACACTAGGCCAGGCTATACACACTTCACACTGCGGGCAGTCACAGGGCTCTCTTAATTCTCTGCATAAGCTTTCCAGACTGTGGGTGACTGCGTAGGGAGAGGCTAGCCTGCAGATGACTGCTGTGCCCCACCCTGAACAGGTGGCTGAAAAAGAGTGGGAAATAGAAAGAGCCTTGGCTCTGCCTCGGCAATGAACTGGCCAGTGAAACTGCACCAATCCATAAAAACTACCAGCTATGGAGATGGTGCAAGGTACATCCCACTTCAGCAGAAGAGGGGAGGCAGATTGTGACACTCTGAACTCCATACTATAAGCAAGCCCTGTGGGAGGCAGTGTTACCTAGTGGATAAGGTTCTAGATAGGGAGACAGCAGAGCTGTGCTCAATTCCCAGTTCTGCCAGTCCTCTGCTGTGGTTCCTTGGGCATATACATTTAGTTTTTATACTCTCTGAAGCAAGGATGATCGGTCACTCAGTACAGTGCCTAGTACAATGGGTCCCATGTCTCAGCTGGGGCTTCTGGGTTCAACTATAATACACATGAAATAACTAATTCATGTGAATGACAGGAAGGCCCACCCCAAATCACCAAATTCTGCATTTTTTGAATGTCAACTTAATTTTAAAAGTAGACGATATATTGATTTTTATTTATAGACTTATCCAGTGTATCCTCTTCACCCCAGCAACAGAGTGACTAGCCAGGATACTGTTCACAGAATGTATTTTGTTCTTTTATGTTGACAAATGTAATTTTAGTTTTTAATTATTTAAGGATTTTTAATTATTAAAGACAGTAATTCACAGTAGTTGAGTAAATTTATTGTTGTACATTTTTCTGAAAGTAATGAAGTCTTAATTATCAGACCTGACTGTAGCTCTCCACTACTTAATCTTTTATGAGAAGTAAGGTAGGGATGTCAGGTGTTTTGTTTTGTTTTTTCTTTCCTGTGAGCCTAATTGTGTTTTCAAATTATCCAAGTGGGAAATGGTATGATTCTGCCATAAGTGACCTGGTAGTAAATGCTTTCTGCTGTGAAAAAGGTTAATCAGCACATGTAGTTTGCATAGTGTTCCCTATGGGCTTGTCTACGCTAGTCTTTTTTCTTTAAAATTTCCTACCCTTGCTTACACTGCCCTTGCAGTTCCACCAATGGAAGCATTAATGCAAATAGTGTTCACACAACCGCTGGTTATCTAACCCTGCTCTGAGTATGTCTAGACAATACAGTACTATAAAATCAGATACTTGAACCTCATCTACACTCGAACTCTCTCTACTACTCTACACTGGAGCTGCACCATTCCTAGCACTGATGTGAAATGTTAGGGGGTGGGAGGGACTGGTATATACGTGTCTTATGATATCATCATTTTGGGGGAGGGGTTCTAGCATTTTCCATCTTTTGGAGTCCAGAGTAGTCATCAAAGTTGGCCTTCTTGTTTAGAAATGAGGTTATCATTTAAACCAACCCTTCTCATTGTTCAGTCCATCCTGTGTTAAGTAGTGAGTTTAATCACCAATAAACAAACACCAGAAGACATAAATTAAAAATATCAAGAAAGATTTCCTTATTTTTCAATTGCAATCCTATAAAATAAGATTATAAAACACACAAAATCCAATAGAACAAGCTGGCAGGCACAAATACTATTAGACTGAATCACACAGTTTATGGTTTTTTAATAGAAACATATTTAGGGAGCAGCAGTAAACACAATGGGCCAAATTCATTGCTGGTGTAACTCAATTTTATTCAGTTATGTTACACACAGAATAAATGTGCCAAAACATTTTAATGAGAGATGGACTGTGAACATAACATATTTAACAATGACAAATAGAGCTTGTTCTTTCTCTGCAATATTAGGAAATCAGCAAACATATTTTTTGGTAAGTATCAATTCCCGCGAGTTATTATCTTCGGCTAGATTGTAATTTAACTCCTAGCCCTGTGTAAGAGGAGGCACACAGCTGCATCTTCCCAAGAGAAGTCTGAAAGGGGAATCCTACCTGAGGATTCATACTGGAAGCCTGGCTGAATCTAATCAAAAGACTAGAGGCTGTTCCTGTTACTCTGTCCCAGTTTAAACTGCTTCTTGAGTGTGCTGTATTTATAAATATCCCTCCTGGATATTAATTGAAAACATGCAGAACATTACAAGGTGCAGCTCACTTTCCCATTTGCACTGGCTCATCTGTGTTATCTGGTTGCCTGGGGGACAGAGCCAAAGTTCCAGCCCTTTCTGTCCACTGCACAAACCATTTCATTGCTCACCCAAGTCACATGGTATTGTTTCTCCTCCCTGAATCTCAAATGACAAAGGACTTTCAAGACGTCTCCATGAGCATTTCTCCTATGAATATTCTTCTGAATACCTATTCACAGAAGCACTTGCAAAAATATGTCTGTCTACAGATTAAACTGTGTGTAATGGGGGAGGGAGAGGAGTTCAGTCTAGTTCATGTAACTCAAATGAAAAAGATCTTTTCTGGCCATGTAGACGGGACCTCTGGTGTGTCTCGACCAGGCAAAAGGTGTGTTTACAAAATGAGCGATCTCACTCGATTTAAATAACATGATCTGAAACCCACTTAGCAGCTAGCAGTTTAGAGGCTACGATGAGAAGGGTGGTATAAGAACCTGAATAAAAGCATGTGGACACAGTATAACCTGATCTTGTGTGATTAGAGGGAAGCTAGACAGACCCTTGAAAAACAAGTGCGCCAACAAAAATTTTCTCATAGACATGGTGATGGGTAAGGAATTAAAGGGGTCACAAACAATAATTAAGTGATTTTTTTAATCCAAATCCAATATTTTTGAGAGTAACTTACTTCAGTTTTTGCCCAGCTGTATCTGAAGAGGACAGCCAGTGGTCTCTGAGGAAGAATGAAACCTCTAACTAAGCTTTCCTTATGGACGTTGAAGATCTAGTGTTGTAATCATGCAAAAATCTTTAGGCAAAATAAGAATGCTAGGTAACCAGTAGTCAGCAGCACTCTATAGTCCCTTGGTTTCATCTACTCCCTGTTAAGACAATGGCCGGGGGTGGGGGAAGCTTTTATTGTAGGGTTCTAGGCTAACTTTGTCTGTACAGTCTATTGTAAAGGCTTCCTGTTCATTACTATAGCATAGCCAACGTAAACGTGCCCAGATGCATTACTCCAGAACACTGGTTCTTAACCAGGGGTACGTGTGTCCCTCAGGGTATGCAGAGGTCTTCCAGAGTGTACATCAACTCAGGTAGATATTTGCCTAGTTTTACAAGAGGCTACATAAAAAGCACTACCAAAGTCAGTACAAGCTAAAATTTCCTACAATGACTTGTTTATACTGCTCTATATACTATACACTGAAATGTAAGTACAATATTTATATTCCAATTGATTTATGTTGTAATTACATGGTAAAAATGAGAAAGTAAGCAATTTTTCAGTTATAGTATGCTGTGACACTTTTTTGTATTTTTAAGTGAGGTGAAACTTGGGAGTACGCAAGACAAATCAGACTCCTGAAAAGGATACAGTAGTCTGAAGCGCTGGCTCTCAACCCTTCTAGAGTACCTGAAGGAAAAACATTTTTTTCTCATGTTAACAGCTGTGCAGTTTATTGCACCTGTACTAGAAGGAAGGATCTCTGGAAGTAATTGCTGTTTGGTATGCTAGCCAATTTTCGTTTGTTTATTATTTTTAAGTGTATTAAAATTGCAAATGTGTGCATTTAGAGATATGAATACCATTCAACCAGGTTTGCAGAATGTAATCCATAGATCTGGATTCAGTTTAAATGAAAAACAAAATATTGTGTTCCCTCCATTTCTCTTTCTTTAGGAGGAAAGATCCCTTTGCTAAGATTTAAAGAGCTCTGCTGTTCTTTCAGAGTTTCTTCTCTTTGTCATTACTTTTCTGTACATGGATGTGGTGCTGTCTGTGAACTGAAAGACTATGACAGCTGATGGAAGTCTTTCAACGGGAGTAGGCTTCCAGAGTTGTTTCTGGGTGTGACTTTAAAAGAGGTTTTCATGCAATAAAACACACTGTGCTGTGTTAGGAGATGGAGCATGTGCCATGCATGTTAGGGTTTTTAAACAGCTTTGTACTGGCCCAGGAAGCCTATTTTGTAGAAGAATTTATAACATTCTCCATTATGTATGACAATCTATAAACCATCAGGAGGTAAAATGTGTTACAAATAGAGGCATACCCACTGACACAGTCTTTGCCTTTTAACTCTGTTCATAAATCAGTTTAGCATAAAAACTAGGGCTGTCAAACGATTTTTTTAAAATTGCAACTTATTGTGAGATTAAAAAAATAGTTGCAATTAATTGCAGTTTTAATCGCACTGTTAAGCAATAATAGAATACCAAATTAAATTCATTTTAAGTATTTTGGATGTTCTACATTTTTCAATTATACTGATGTCAATTACAACACAGAATGCAAAGTGTACAGTGTTCACTTTATATTTTAGATTACAGATATTTGCACTAAAAAAAAGAAATAGTATTTTTCAGTTCACCTAATTCAAGTACTATAGTGCAATATCTTTATGGTGAAATTGCAATTTACAAATGTAGATTTTTTTTATTTTATTTTTTTTTACATAACTGCACTCAAAAACAAAATCATGTAAAACTTTAGAGTCTACAAGTGAACACACAAAGGGATATATGAATGTTTAGCATTAATTCCCTGTAAGCCAACCCTGTAAGCCATGTCGTCAGTCGCCCCTCCCTCCATGAGGGCAATGGTAGACAATCGTTCCGCGCCTTTTTTCTGTGCAGACACCATACCACGGCAAGCATGGAGCCCGCTCAGATCACTTGGGCAATTAGGAGCACATTAAACACCACATGCATTATCCAGCAGTATATGCAGCACCAGAATCTGGCAAAGCAAAACCGGGCGAGTAGGCGACGTCAGCACGGTGACGAGAGTGATGAGGACATGGACACAGACTTCTCTCAAAGCACGGGCTCTGGCAATGTGGACATCATGGTGCTAATGGGGCAGGTTAATACAGTGGAATGCCGATTCTGGGCTCGGGAAACAAGCACAGACTGGTGGGACCGCATAGTGTTGCAGGTCTGGGACGATTCCCAGTGGCTGTGAAACTTTTGCATGCGTAAGGGCACTTTCATGGAACTTTGTGACTTGCTTTCCCCTGCCCTGAAGCACAAGAATACCAAGATGGGAGCAGCCCTCACAGTTGAGAAGCGAGTGGCAATAGCCCTGTTGAAGCTTGCAACGCCAGACGGCTACTGGTCAGTTGGGAATCAATTTGGAGTGGGCAAATCTACTGTGGGGGCTGCTGTGATGCAAGTAGCCAACGCAATCAAAGATCTGCTGATATCAAGGATACTGACCCTGTGAAATGTGCAGGTCATAGTTGATGGCTTTGCTGCAATGGGATTCCCTAACTGTGGTGGGGCCATAGATGGGACCCATATCCCTATCTTGGCACCGGAGCATCAAGCCGGTGAGTACATAAACCGTAAGGGTACTTTTCAATAGTGCTGCAAGCACTGGTGGATCATAAGGGACGTTTCACCAACATCAACATGGCATGGCCAGGAAAGGTACATGACGCTCTCATCTTCAGGAACTCTGGTCTGTTTCAAAAGCTGCAGGAAGGGGCTTTACTCCCAGATGAGAAAATAACCGTTGGGGATGTTGAAATGCCTACAATTATCCTTGGGGACCCAGCCTACCCCTTAATGCCATGGCTCACAAAGCCATACACAGCCACCCTGGACAGTAGTCAGGAGCTGTTCAACCACAGACTGAGCAAGTGCAGAATGGTGGTAGAATATGCATTTGGACGTTTAAAAGTGCCCTGGCGCAGTTTACTGACTCGGTTAGACCTCAGCGAAACCAATATTCCCACTGTTATTACTGCTTGCTGTGCGCTCCACAATATCTGTGAGAGTAAGGGGGAGACGTTTATGGCAGGGTGGGAGGTTGAGGCAAATCGCCTGGCTGCTGGTTACGCACAGCCAGACACCAGGGTGGTTAGAAGAGCACAGGAGGGCGCGATACGCATCAGAGAAGCTTTGAAAACCAGTTTCATGACTGGCCAGGCTACAATGTGAAAGTTCTGTTTGTTTCTCCTTGATGAAACCCCCTGCCCCTTGGTTCACTCTACTTCCCTATAAGCTAACCACCCTCCCCTCCTCCCTTCGATCACCGCTTGCAGAGGCAATAAAGTCATTGTTGCTTCACATTCATGCATTCTTTATTCATTCATCACACAAATAGGGGGATAACTACCAAGGTAGCCCAGGAGGGGTGGTGGAGAAGAGAAGCACCAGGAGGGGTGGTGGAGGAGGGAAGGACAAGGCCACACAGCACTTTAAAAGTTTAAAACTTATTGAATGCCAGCCTTCTGTTGCTTGGGCAATCCTCTGGGGTGGAGTGGTTGGGTGGCTGGAGGCCCCCCACCATGTTCTTGGGCGTCTGGGTGAGGAGGCTATGGAACTTGGGGAGGAGGGCGGTTGGTTACACAGGGCTGTAGCGGCGGTCTGTGCTCCTGCTGCCTTTCCTGCAGCTCAACCATACGCTGGAGCATATTAGTTTGATCCTCCAGCAGCCTCAGCTTTGAATCCTGCCTCCTCTCATCATGCTGCCACCACCTTTCAGCTTCAGCCCTCTCTTCAGCCCTCCACTTACTCTCTTCAGCCTGCCACCTCTCCTCTTGGTCATCTTGTGCTTTCCTGCACTCTGACATTGTCTGCCTCCATGCATTCATCTGTGATCTGTCAGTGTGGGAGGACAGCATGAGCTGAGAGAACATTTCATTGCAAGTGTGTTTTTTTTTTTGCCTTCTAATCTTCGCTAGCCTCTGGGAAGGAGAAGATCCTGTGATCCTTGAAACACATGCAGCTGGTGGAGAAAAAAAGGGGACAGTGGTATTTAGAAAGACACATTTTATAGAACAATGGGTACACTCTTTCACGGTAAACCTTGCTGTTAACATTACATACATAGCACATGTGCTTTCATTCCAAGGTCGCATTTTGCCTCCCCCCAGCGTGTGGCTAGCCCCTCCCTCCTCCCAGTGGCTAATAGTGAGGAACATTTCTGTTCAGCCACAGGCAAACAGCCCAGCAGGAATGGGCACCTCTGAATGACCCCTTAAGAAAAGCACACTATTTTAACCCGGTGACCATGAATGATATCACTCTCCTGAGGATAACACAGAGAGATAAAGAATGGATATTGTTTGAACACCAGCAAACATACACTGCAATGCTTTGTTCTACAATGATTCCCTAGTATGTGCTACTGGCCTGGAGTGGTAAAGTGTCCTACCATGGTGAATGGAATAAGGCTGCCCTCCCCAGAAACCTTTTGCAAACGCTTTGGGAGTACGTCCAGGAGAGCCACGAATGCCAGGGCAAATTAATTATTAAAGATGCTTGCTTTTAAACCATGTATAGTATTTTAAAAGGTACACTCATCAGAGGTCCCTTCTCTGCCTGGCGGGTCCGGGAGGCAGCCTTGGGTTCGGGGGGTACTGGCTCCAGGTCCAGGGTGAGAAACAGTTCCTGGCTGTCAGGAAAACCGGTTTCTCCGCTTGCTTTCTGTGAGCTGTCTACAACATCATCATCATCATCTTCCTCGTCCCCAAAACCTGCTTCCATGTTGCCTCCATCTCCATTGAAGGAGTCAAACAACATGGCTGGGGTAGTGGTGGCTGAACCCCCTAAAATGGCATACAGCTTATCATAGAAGTGGCATGTTTTGGGCTCTGACCTGGAGCAGCCGTTTGCCTCTCTGGTTTTCTGGTAGGCTTGCCTCAGCTCCTTAAGTTTCACGTGGCACTGGTTCAGGTCCCTGTTATGGCCTCTGTCCTTCATGCCCTGGGAGATTTTGACAAATTTTTTGGCATTTCGAAAACTGGAATGTAGTTCTGATAGCATGGATTCCTCTCCCCATACAGCAATCAGATCCCGTACCTCCCATTCGGTCCATGCTCGAGCTCTTTTGCGATTCTGGGACTCCATCATGGTCACCTCTGCTGATGAGCTCTGCATGGTCACCTCTGCTGATGAGCTCTGCATGGTCACCTGCAGCTTGCCACGCTGGCCAAACAGGAAATTGAAATTCAAAAGTTCGCAGGCCTTTTCCTGTCTACCCAGCCAGTGCATCTGAATTGAGAGTGCTGTCCAGAGCAGTCACAATGGAGCACTCTGGGATAGCTCACGGAGGCCAATACTGTCTAATTGTGTCCACAGTACCCCAAATTCAACCAAGCGAGGCCAATTTCAGCACTAATCCCCTTGTCAAGGGTGGAGTAAGGAAATCGATTTTAAGCCCTTTAAGTTGAAAAAAAGGGCTTCGTCATGTGGATGGGTGCAGGGTTAAATCGATTTAACGCTGCTAAATTCGACCTCAACTCCTAGTGTAGACCAGGGCTTAGATGCTTCTCACCACAGGCTGGCTGGTTGTCCTTCAGCCAGGCTCTCCCCTTTGATCAGTGCTTCAGTCGCTTGGTGGTGATGTCTGTAGATGGAGGTGGACAAGAGAGAGGAAGAGCATAGCAAACGTCTCTCCTTTTTATCATGTTTTTTCTTCCCTCTTGGTTTCCCTCCTCCCTTCAGAGTCAGGTGAGCATTACCTAATCGTAGTCCAAAACTGACCACAGGAAGAGAGGTGACTCACTCGAGAGTCCAACGGATCCTTTGTTGCTGCCTAGGCCAGTGTCCTTTGTTCCTGTGAGGCTGGGCTGGGTTTTTCCCATACATGCCCTGATGAGATGTGAACTGCCTCTCTGATCTTGGAGAGTTGTTTGTCTGGGCTTGCTTTAAGCCATGAAGACACCTTTTCAGCCTCATAACTATATACATGAAATTACAACCTATAACATTACTATAACAACAATGCTCAGTGAATCATGAGCCTTCTGAAGACACCCAACATGACAAACTTTGCATTAGATACCACACAATCAAATTATAAGGATGAACATGGGGATGTAGGGTGTTCCCCCGAGGTACAAAGCGTCACAACATCTTTAAGCAAGGTTCTAGCATGAGTCTTAGGAGAAGAAGAGCCTTGCATTCCTATGTAGGGACTTCGAATCTGACACACTGTTGCAGTATAAAATTGGTCCTAAATGGAACATAGTCAGGGATGTCCACTGAAGAAAAAACACAAGCCATAAACAGTAATTATAGTCACAAGCTACTGCTAAGAATTTCTCATCATCTCACTAGCTAGAACAACATTTATCTGGGCATATGTTCCTGGGTTCTAAAAGGAGATGAAAATTTCTTGTAATGTGACCACCTATGTTCTAAACTCACTGGTGAAAATCCTGGTAAAACACTCTACATAGAGGAACGTAATATGCAGTTAACATGACAATATAGTTCTTTTCAACTATATAGTATCTTCCATGTGAAATTTTCAATGTATTTAATACAAGTATTTGCATTCATCTTCACCACACCCCGGCAAAGTAGGACAATAGGAAGTGCTATCTCCATTTTAAGGATGACGCAGTTGAAGCACAGGCAGGCCATGTTCATCCAAGATGTAAATCCATTGACTTCAGTGGATGGATCTGGCCCAAAGAGATGTATGTGATTTGCCTTGTAGAAAAGCACTTCAGTGAATAAGCAGATGTGAATTGCAATCTGATATATAAAGTCTCTAAATATCTTCCCCTTTTGTTTAGTTTGCTGATCAAAATACCCCAATAAATAAAAAGCTGTTACATTTGGCAATATGTTCACATATAACACTGTGTATTTTCCATCTAAAGACTTCCAAGTCAACTGGCTAATTATTATTATTTTCTCCTTTGGTATTAGAAAAGCATCTCCAAACAAGCAAGAGACTCCTGTTGTTGAGCACTCGATCGTTCTTTGAGGATTTATAGACCAGATTAATTAGCAGACGGAACAGGAATCATTGTCTAACAGCTTCCAGTTCCACATTAACAATCTGTGATTTGGTGCTAAATCTCAGGAGGCAGCACTGCTATTTATAAAAAGAAAAGGAGTACTTGTGGCACCTTAGAGACTAACCAATTTATTTGAGCATAAGCTTTCGTGAGCTACAGCTCACTTCATCGGATGCATCCACAAGTACTCCTTTTCTTTTTGTGAATACAGACTAACACGGCTGTTACTCTGAAACCTGTCACTGCTATTTATGGTTCTATTTAGTGCAAGACTGCTCCTTCTTGCCTGCTCCAACCTGAATGAAAATGCCAAGGTAGCCCACAAGATGAGGCGGGTTGTAACAAACAGGATGTCCTGGATAATGCTAAACTCACTGCTGGCTTTTAACATTTTTATGAATTTAGTCCAACATAATTTTTATTTCATGACTAAAGCATTAAAGTACAATAAAATGAGCTTCAGAGGAAATAAAAATGTGGACATCTTTTTAATACTAATTAATTAAAACCAAACTTCGAATTATTTACAGGAAGCTTTTCTTAAGTACTAATGTCCCATTTCCATTGGTTTAAAATTCTTAGGGCATGATTCTGGATTACAAAATGGCCATTTCAAGCTACTCTGGTACCATAAAGGGATCCAGAACTTGGGCCAGTTCTTGAAGGGATCTTGAACTAGGTGGAAATAGTCCCCTAAGAATATACATTTCACAGAGGACCTCCCTGATTGGTATAGAGCTGCAAGAAGGGCTCTACGCTGGCCCTGCTTCCTGCCCCCTGTCAGGGAGGTGTTCGCAGAATAGCTGGACTGCATGGCACTCTGGCTATTCTCTGCTTCCCTGGGAACATGGTGATCCATGAGAAGATCAGTGTAAATAAGAGGAATTCAGAAGCTGATCTAACTTATGCCAGGAATGGGCAGGGCCCAGCACACAGGAAATGCAATGGTGGCCTAAAGTCACATTTGCTCCTTGCACCGGGTTCCTTTCCCATGGTGCCGCTTGGGCTGGGCCCTTTTACCCACCCAGGTCTCGTATGTGTGACGTCCAGGTATACCATCACACCAGTCCAGTCGAAAGATGCTCAACCCTCTGGATGCACCATGGACAGTCTGCCCTTTCCAGGATTGTCCATTAACACAAATAAATTATCCTAGAGGTGGGCCATGGCTTTCTTCCTTCAGAGAGGCTTCTGTTAAGCTGTGGCCCCAAGTAGGCTCACATGAAGAAATACTTCCAACAGAGGCAGATCAGCATCTGGTCTGCCTGCCTGTCTGTGTCTGTCTGTCTTCCAGGAGGGGCAGCCAGGCACTAGTCATCCAAGGAGCTCCTACCTTCAGCCAGCCCTCTCTTCAGGAGCTGAAGACTGGAGATCTCAGTTGCCCAGTGTAGGGTTTGTATACTCTACTACAATCCCCTTTCCCCACCACCATGCACACATGCACACCGTTCCTGCCCCCAAGTACAGTAATGGCCTATCGGAGTCAGATCCTTTGTTTCTTGCCCTCAGTATGAGATGTTGGATGTTAAACAGTACTGGTCCAGCAAATTGTGAAATGTGGAGCACTCTCATTTCACAGTGGGAAATGCTGCACTTTCACTTTATTTCTCCCAGTGACTTCTTGTGTATCCTCAGCCATCTTGAGAGCCTCTGGCAAACAGTTATGCAGTACCTGAGTAGGAGACTTCCAAAGAGCACCTAGCTTCTTCAGGAAGTTGTGTTTGTGGTTCAATAGATGGCATTCTTCTCTCTGTTAGTACCAGGAAGATAAATAGTTTTGTGGTTAAACTCTATCACCGGAATCACTATCTGAACTTTGGTCACTTCTCTTACAGTATTTCAAAGCACCTGAGGTTCCCGCATCTGTGAAAAAAAAAGTGGTTAATAATAATACTTCTCTATGACATAACCAAACACTGTGTGTTTGACACTATGTGTTATACATAAATAGAACTAACATTTTTAATAGGAGACTATTCCCTTGTAAAAGTCAGCCATCATAATAGGAAGCTTAGAAATCTTTGATACTGTAAAATTAATGCTGTTCCCAATTTAATGTTGAGAATTCCAGATGGTAAGACTTCTAGCTTAAGGAAATTTAGACCTATGCGAAGACTACAAATATATAGATAAAGAACAGGAGTCAAATATGATCTCATTCATACCAGCAAACACTATGACCTGAGCATGGTTTCTACTGAAGGCAATTGCAGAATTTCCACTGACTTCAGTGGAAGCCAAATTGGACCCTTAATGGAAGACGCAATTATTTTGTGTTTTAAATGCATGACAGTAAGTACCTATCCAGCACAGAGATGTGGACATTTTCATTTCAAAAGGTATATATACACTTGGCTTTACATCACCTTTTAATTAAATAGTCCCTACGTGAGGTTTTTTTTCAATTTATAGAGGAAAATAAGAGGTTTTTTTGAGGCTCAAGATTTGAACCCTTTTAAATAATTCACCCTCTCACAGGTTAAGTCAGTGGAATACCTAGCTGATTTCATTCCAGCAGTTTACAAGGATACAGAGCTATATTAAATCTTTGACTCAAAATTCTATGGTACCAAAAAGTAGCATTTTTAGAAGTCTCATCTTCTTCCACTAACATGGAATAATTTCACCAAAGTTAGAGATTGTGGGCAAGACTTTTGAAAGAGCTCCACTCCCTGCTAGACAAGCTCCCTGCTAGACACCTAAACAGGTTAGCTTTGTTTTCAAAACTGTAGGCACTTAGTTGTTCTGATTGGAAATTGCACATAAAATAATGTATGAGACTAAATGGGAATTGAACTCTTTTGAAAAACTGCATTTTTTTTTTTTGCTTTATAAGTGTGTCTGTAAAAAATGGGAGCAACTTTTTCATGATGCACTTTGAGTTTGGGCTGGTCATGTGGTGGAAATCACCTGCTTTAAAACTTATGATACCTCTGCTTCTTTATTGACTCAGACTACCTGCAGCAGGTCCAATGCCTCGTGCTCTCAAAAGCAGCTTATCTGACCTTCCTTTGATACCACTTCCAACCTGCACATCTCCCTATTTTCCCACCCACCTGATCCTCTGTCAGTTTCCCAGCTAAACAAACATCCCCTTCCCCACCCCACTCTCACTAGATCCAACCTCTCCTCATTTCCAGGCTTGTGATGTAGCCATGTCCAACCACTAACTGAATTATAACCCTGTGACTATCCGGTTAGGTATGATATCCCCTCTTGGTTGCCCCCCATCCCGTGCCCAATCCTATCCTCTGATTCTTCTGGTCTCCCCCATTACACCTACCACCTCCCTCATTCTAATCAGAATGAAGTTGGAATGTCAGGTTAAATTTCATCATGATGCAAGTTACTTCAGAAATGAGGAATTTAAAAAATCCCCTATTCATCCACAGCTCAAATGTAAAGTAGACTTTCCATTGTTGTTCTGCCCACACAAACGTCACTTGGGACTCGTGGATGGTACAGAGTGGTTCAACTGCATTCATGAATCTACTTTTTCATAAATATCCGTAGGGCTTCCACGTAATGCTTGTATCACTTTGATGCTTTCATAAAGGGAAGGCTGTAAAGTAATAAATTAAGTCATTGGGCTGTCTTGCCTTTCCCTAAGAAACTGAGATACCATGAAAATTCATGGTGGTCATGTGGTAGCATTTGACAAGCTCTTTGAAATACTCTAAGAGTATCCCAAAACATTCCTATCCGAGTTGAGTTCTGCAAGCAGCTTTCAGACACTGTGCTATAAATCTTTGAAAACTCAGGGCTGTTTCTGTAATGAGCTTAGAAAACAAAAACACCTTATAAATCAGCAAACATTTTCAGAGTAATGTTAAGTACCCCTAAGTTTAGATTGTGCCCTTTAGGCATTGCCTACAGAGCAGTATTTCCCCAGGGAGAGCACCGGGAGGCATTTTGTTGTCTGAATGCCTTTTGGAACTCTCAAGCGCTCAGCCTTTTTGGAGTGCAACTGACTATCCTCCATGCACCAGCCAGCTCTGCAGGCCAGTGCATTGGAAGATGGAGCCATGATCCTGTCTCCACCTTCCCCACACCAGACCCAGGACTGGAATTCTTACAAGTCTGTTGCATGCACACACAACACCGCCCGCCCGCCCCCCCCCCACACACACACACACACAATGTGCCCCCATACAAAGGGCTGCAAGAATCTGTCCCCCAGTCTGCAGAATACTTCTCCACGCGAATGTGGATTCAGTTTGCAAGTTTACAAACATTTTTATCCTAAATAAATAAAATTTATCCTAAAGGAATAAAAATATCTTTCCTAGTAAAATTTCAAAGCACATTATTTCTTTGTACGCTCTAATCCCCCTGCATTACTGAGGACAAATCATGTCTAGAATGGGTTATTTCCTCATCCATAATGCTTACAAACTATATTGAAATCTTGACACACCATTTTCATGGCTTATAAATACATTCTCCACGAACAGAGTCAGACTGTCTCCCTCACAGAAAGCTTATACTGGCTTCCTTGGAATCAAAGTAATGTAAACTGGGCCATATGAAAACCGTAATTAGCGGTCATAAGAGAATAGCTAACCATATGATGTTGCAGCCTTCTAAACCAAGGCCTCTACGGTTCATGTTTTGATTCAAAAAGTCCATCTTGGTCTTTAATTGGGAAAATTTGATAGTTTCAAAAGAATAAATCAGAAATGTATACCTGGGACTTTACATTAGGAAACATTTAGAGAAATCATCGATTACTGTACTCATGGACATGCAAAATAACAAAGATGGAATCTAGAAATAAATCCCTGTTTCTTTGGGCTTATGTATCATCCCCAGCAATAACTGTTCTGCAAGTAGAACTCAATGAGCACTTCTTCTCAAGATGCATAAGGCAGAATAGCATCCACTCTCCCATAGCTGTGCTGGCTGTGCAGTGCTCACAGGAGAGAAGAGTCGCAAAACTTTATTTTTGTCAGCAAATTATTTCCTACCACAACCACATTCTTTAAATGGTATGGGATTCATTCTACTCCTGCTGCCAATAACATGCAGATGCCACTCAACTGTATATCTTTCTCTCTAAAAGCAGAATATATGATCAGAAGAATCCCAAAAGACCTCAGCTCCTGGATACATAGCTCACTCAAATTAAGCCTGGTGAAAACAAAGTGATGCTCAGGAGGGGGAAAATGCTTCGGAAAACTAGTTGGGACAAAAAGAAAAGGAGGACTTGTGGCACTTTAGCGACTAACAAATTTATTTGAGCATAAGCTTTTGTGAGCTATGGCTAGTGAGCTGTAGCTCACGAAAGCTCATGCTCAAATAAATTGGTTAGTCTCTAAGGTGCCACAAGTCCTCCTTTTCTTTTTGCGAATACAGACTAACACGGCTGCTACTCTGAAACCTGTCATTATAATTGGGACACTATCTCTTGCTTCCACTGAAGGTATCCACTCCCTATTTAGAAAAGCTCTGGGTCCTATTTGACTTATTGTTAACTTGGAATAATCAGGTAGTATCAGTGGCAAAAAAAGAAGAAGAAAAAGCTTTCTTTTACTTTGGTGCACTTTGCCCGGGCCCGATAGATGATTTGGCCACAGTGATTTCATGCATTTTTCACCTCCAGACTGGATTGTTGTAATCTTATCTGGGACTGAATATAGATGCAATGCTGAGACTTTAGCTTTAGCAGAATATGGCTGCCTACCTTTCTAAGTGCATGGCCCTGTATGTCCAATCCTACACTACCTCTCAGTCTGCCTAGGCTGTTAGTTTAAGACTTTAGTCTTGATCTTCCAAGCCCTCAACATTCAGACCCCAGCTACGGTCATGACTACCTCTCCATTGTGCCCCTCTGAGGCAGCTGCCTTGTTGCACTGAGACAATGCAGGTCAAAAAGAGCAGCACGAAGTGTTTGACATCCAGAGATAAATCAATCTCAGACAAGGGGATTCAGCTGTGGAACTAATTTCTGAAGCAGATTAGATTAATCCAGAGTCTGTTCATGCTAGAAAACCTTTTTTGATCAAGTATTCCTCCCATAACCAAAAAGATTTATACAAGAACTAGTTGGGAATTTTCCAACTAAATGTCTTTTTGTCAGAAAATGCCAGTTTGTTGAAACAGAACTGTTCACAGTAAAGGGTCACTTTTGATGAATCTCCCAATTACATATTTTTAAATCATCAAAACATATCAGTACCATGAGTCAGTTTAGGAAACAATTGCTTTGAGCAACATGCTCTTTTAGATCTTGGTGTCAGCTGCAGCCACATTTAATATTGAATTAATACGCATGCAAATAATATGAATACATATACACACACATAGCGTATGTGTATCTTCAGAAAGGTTTCATACCTGTTTGAAATTTATGGACATACCTGCTCTATTACAATTTATTGGTATCCCCCTAATTCTTTTAATTAATGGCAATAATGTAAATAATTATTCCACTTCAAATGAAAATAATGTCATTAGGAAAGCTATCAAAGAAATGGACATGTATTTAATGAATTCACACACAACTAACACTGGTTTTCAAACAGTTTTTTAAAACTGTAATAGAAACTTTTCCAAAACTCTCATCTCTGTGGAACAAACAGAACATCCCATGGTTTAATAAAAAACTGTGTGTATATATCTTTATTGCAAGTGCTTTCACAAAGACTAATCCCATCAGTACCTGTGCATTACAGAGATCTCAGAGATGAAGTCAATTTTATGATTTTGTAAAATAACTGGCAGCACTGAAGAGTGAACCAACCAATTATGCCCTGAAGCAACCAGTATGACTTTGAATAGAAATAAGTCATTGAAGGTTTTTTTAATACAATATTTCAAAGTGCATATGAAGATTTGCTCATCCTGTGAATGCAGTCAGTTTTCATTATACTGTGTGGGATATTGTGCTTAAATAATTGTGGACATTTTATGCACATGCTGCATATATTCTGGCCTATAACAATGATCAAAGATGCTGCATGGGCCACTGGAGATAGCTCATGACATTGATATAAAGCCAGCAAAGAAAAAGTACCAGCAAATGAAACTCACAGAAAGTAATATATGGCTAATAACAATTGTGTCTTCCTGTCACCTCTAGATGAGAATGAAGGCTGTAGCACAAAGCAACACTCACCTTCTTCTTGGTTGACTCTCAGGAAACATATTCTTTTGCGGACACATTAAACCATCTGCCAACTTTGATAACTAGTCACTATGGATACCATGATAGTCCTGAAAATCTACTATAGAGAGGTTATATCTCTACTCTACTAACCCAGAATTCACTAGTTTGATGAAATAACTGTGGCGCTAATAATATCCCAGCTTTCACAACAGAGCTAATATGTGGACAGTGGTTATTGCAGTGATGCACTGAGCATTTGCATGTAACAACAAATAAATGTTCTTCTAGTGGTAAAGCATGTTCCATATTCTTGCTTATTAGTGTTACCTCCCAGAACAGAGGCCTGTTTCCTCAAAGGTCTCCCTTCTCTCAGGTAGATTCAGAGATTATCAGGCCAGAAGAGGTCATTATGATCAACTAGTCTGATGTGCATAACACAAGGCACAGAATTTCACCAAGTGGTTCCTGCATCCAGTTCATCAATAGTTTAATACATCTGAATAATAGACTAACAATAATATAAATATTTAGCTCATGCATGAAATTTCTCTTGTGTCTTTGCCAATGTTGACTAAGTAATAGTCATAATATCTCTGCAAGGTAGGGAGATATCATTCCTATTTTACTATGGGGGGAACTGAGACACAGGTAGGATAAAGGATGTCCCCTCTAGCGAGTCAGTGGCAGTCAGAATTAGCAAGTCTCTGTTCACTGTATCCCTTCCCATGCCCCATCTCTTAGATCACACTGTTCTCCCTTCAGTTTATGCAACACCTATTGTTAGTACTAACCTGTAGACAGCTATGATTGTGGTGACAAACTGAGCAAGTGAAGACCCTTCATCAGAAATACACTCCCATAGATCATCTCCTGTATAAACCCTGGGGCTGTTAGCTCCATGGTATCACACAAGGAGGGAGCAGCCTGATCCCAAACCTTTTATGGCTGAATATGCTAAAACCAATGTCTGGAAACCCACTGATAAAGCCAGTACAGATCACTAAATAGAAGTGTAAGGTGCTTCTAAATAACTGGGACCAGGCCCCATTCAGAAGGAAAAGGTTACAGCCTTCTTGTCAAATGCACATCTAAAATATCACCCTTTGGATTGATCCTGTTACCCTGAATTTCTAGGGGAAAGTGAGAATCCAATGAGACCCAAAGGTTGTGAACCAGAATAGGAAATGGAAGGGTTAATCCTTCAAATGACTGAGCTGAATCTCTGCCCTAGATCTCACAGACAAATGTTCAGGTGGGGACTTCAGGGGAGAGAATCTCTCTGAAGACTCCCATGAAGAATTTCTCCTGTCTGTGTGTGTGTGTCGGTTTTTCTCTCCTCACACAGAAT
This sequence comes from Eretmochelys imbricata, assembly GCF_965152235.1. Taxonomy (NCBI): domain Eukaryota; kingdom Metazoa; phylum Chordata; order Testudines; family Cheloniidae; genus Eretmochelys; species Eretmochelys imbricata. The sequence goes on from NC_135573.1 coordinate 173,891,845, forward strand.
AGGCCCAGGTTCTGTTTAAAACCAGGCAGGTCCGCAAGGTTTCACAGGCGGCCTCCACACCATCACTGTCCCCCTTCCCTAACAGCTCCACCATGTCTCTCGCTGCACAGCTTCATTGAAACCACATTATCAGGGTTTCCCCTGTTTGCAGCGACTTGTGCAATTCATGGGGGGCGGGGGAGAATCTCCACAAAACAGATAATAAATCTCTAGGATGCAGTATATTTTTTTGGCCTAAACTCCTTAAGACTGGAGGGAAGATAATGCATGTCCATTCCTGTAAGAATCTGTGTGCTGTTTCTTTAAATCTGAAGCAGGAGGCCAGGCAGAAGCTCTGCTGTGAGACAGAGAGAATGGGGTGGGGGTGGGGGGGCCGAGGAAGACAGTAACTTTCAGCAAAATGTTTTCCTTATTCTAATAACATTTTGTGTTCGACTCCAGAAGAAAGCAACTCTTTCTGTGATTCTTCATCATTATCACATGACACCTCTGGTCCTCCCAGTCAAGCCTGCCCCCTCCTTTTCTGTAAGCCAAGAGGTTTGACAAGGGCCTTCTACAATTTCCATAGGCAAAATGGACAGTGTGACAGAGGTAGCTGACCTTACCACTGCATGCGGGAGGTGAGATATCCATATGCAGAGGGGGCCTCTCTGTGTGTTAAGCTAGAGAGTATGATCCAGAGTCGACCTTGCCATTTCTCTATTTCCACAGCTCACAAGAATTACTTCCGTTTTCTCCGTTTGAGTCTCAGTCACTCCCGATCCCCATTAAATGTGGAAACCCTCAAGTTTGTTAGTAACTTTTGCCTTTGGGAAGATGTATCTTTTATAGTCTGTATTTTTTATTTAATATGCATAGAAATAAGATCAAAATGGTACTTATACCCAGGTGTTAGTCTGCTATGGGTTCTGTAGCTCACTCCAGTACAATAGATTGCTGTTGCTTGCAAGGAGATTTGTGTATTGCAAGCTTACCCCAGCCTCTCTATTTTCCCTTTTTCAACTAAAGAAAATAATAATGTATGTTCTGTGAGTTCCCTTATTCACAGCAGTTTCTACTTTCCATAACCCCTAAAATGAATAAAGTATACTGCAATTCCTTTTTTCTTGAGAAATCTAAACTAACAGTATTGATTTTTATTTATTTATTTGTTTTTATTAAAAAGGTTTTGAACATTTTGCAAACAATTTCAGTTTCATCATGGACATTACAATTTCAGTTGAAGAAAACAGTGGGCTGTGTTACTTCCTTTGATAAGGTTAGATATTGCATTGTACCATGAACTGTGTACCAGTCACTGGAAACTCAGCTATTAACGGAAGCTAGAACACAGAGTGGTGGCTTGTTACTCTGCTAAAGTGCACTGTAACCAACAGAGCTGACTCAGGAACTAACTCAGCACCCTGTCACTCAAATCCCTGCCAGTTTATGTTAATTGAGCTCTGATTGAAAGACAGGCAGTTGGCAGAGGAGGCCAATTAATTGACTGGAGCTACAACTGAGGGGTTAATTGGTTGGAAGGATCCCCAGCAGCTAGGACTATATAAGTAAACCAGACAGCAGTGCTGGGGAGAGAGTGTGATGGAAGGCAGTAGTAGGCACAATGGGCTCCTGCACCTGTGCCCTTCCCCAGAAGTAAGTGGGGAAGCTGGCTACTGATTGTCAATATAATAAAAGCATGGTGGTGGATAAGCGTGGTTGTGGTCAGTGGCTGAGGTTGCAGAGGACTCTCAGGGGACCACCCCATGACAGGCATCTAATGAACATCAGGCATCACCTTAAGTGCATCAATATGTAATATCATGGTTGAGTTAAGGGCAAGTTAGTTAGTTTAAAACTGATTCCTACATATCAGTTTCACATCACTTTTACAGATTAGGACTGTTTCCCTTAACCCCAGTACCTCCACCTAGCTGTTGTCACATCCACTCAGGAATCTCCATTTTGGTGTAATTTCCCAAGATAATGTTCATTTATAAAGCCTTCTTCCAAAGACCCAACTAGAGGCAACCTAGAAACTGCACTATCATTGAAAACAAGTTATCCATATCCATTTAATATATAGTACTGAAATAACAAAAGCCACAACAATGAAATGGAAGGGTTTGTGAGAATGTATTTCTTTTCAAAATGAGAAATGGCAGAGTCCAAAAAACCATTTGCTTCACAATGCAAGGTACCTCATGTGCAAAATCATAGGGTTAGAAATGTTCAGCCAATCAAGCAATAGGATTGGCTGAACTCCCTGAGTGCTTTTATAATTTAGGTCATAAGGTTTAATTAGCATATTACAGTCTGGGTAAATGAACAGTATGACGATGCCAAAACCTAAAAATAGGAGCACATAAATCTTCCTGCTGTGGTGCACACATGCCGCTGTAAGATAACTGATGGAATGAAAATGTGGCCTGAGTATAGCATTAGGATTCTAAACAGCAGAGGAGCTCCACTAAACAAATTTCATAGGTCAGCAGAAATTTATCTTGTTTGTTCTGTGGCTGTAACTCGCTCCTTCCCCGCTAAACCCCATAAAGGAGCAGAGGAAGCAATGAGTGCAAGGTAAAGGAAAGGGAACGGAGTGACATCAAAAAGAAACTGTCAAGGTTCCTCCCCGACTCTGAACTCTAGGGTACAGATGTGGGGACCTGCATGAAAAACCTCCTAAGCTTATCTTTACCAGCTTAGGTCAAAACTTCCCCAAGGTACAAAATATTCCACCCTTTGTCCTTGGATTGGCCGCTACCACCACCAAACTAATACTGGTTACTGGGGAAGAGCTGTTTGGACACATCTTTCCCCCCAAAATACTTCCCAAAACCTTGCACCCCACTTCCTGGACAAGGTTTGGTAAAAAGCCTCACCAATTTGCCTAGGTGACTACAGACCCAGACCCTTGGATCTTAAGAACAATGAACAATCCTCCCAACACTTGCACCCCCCCTTTCCTGGGAAATGTTGGATAAAAAGCCTCACCAATTTGCATAGGTGACCACAGACCCAAACCCTTGGATCTGAGAACAATGAAAAAGCATTCAGTTTTCTTACAAGAAGACTTTTAATAAAAATAGAAGTAAAAAAAATAAAGAAATCCCCCCAGTAAAATTAGGATGGTAGATACCTTACAGGGTAATTAGATTCAAAACATAGAGAACCCCTCTAGGCAAAACCTTAAGTTACAAAAAAGATACACAGACAGAAATAGTTATTCTATTCAGCACAGTTCTTTTCTCAGCCATTTAAAGAGATCATAATCTAACACGTACCTAGCTAGATTACTTACTAAAAGTTCTAAGACTCCATTCCTGGTCTATCCCCGGCAAAGACAGAATATAGACAGACACACAGACCCTTTGTTTCTCTCCCTCCTCCCAGCTTTTGAAAGTATCTTGTCTCCTCATTGGTCATTTTGGTCAGGTGCCAGCGAGGTTACCTTTAGCTTCTTAACCCTTTACAGGTGAGAGGAGCTTTCCCCTGGCCAGGAGGGATTTCAAAGGGGTTTACCCTTCCCTTTATATTCATGACAGAAACGTAAGGAGATTTTTTTTTAAAGAGATGTATATAAAAGGTACTTTGAAACTACACTGCTCCTTGAGAAAGAGAAGATGTAAAACAAAAGAACAGCAATAACTAGTATTTGGGGGTGTGGTGGGGGGCATGGGCGGATGTTGTCCTGTGTTTCATTTCATAGTGTTTTCTGAGGTATTTGATCAAATACAAATTCTTAACCCTTCTCCATATAGTGGACATAGTAGTTCTACTTAAAGAGAAGTGGAAAATAAAGCCAAACAGTACATTCCCTCAGTAGTCATTCTGACAGTTTTTAGAACACCACCCAAAACAAATGTTTTCTTAATAAAAAGGATATAATGTTGGACTAGCCAATCTCTCTCTCTCTATCTCAGTGGGCCTTGGCTCCACCTGAATAGTGCCAGCCCAACTTTCTGTTTTCCCATCAATGCTATCGGCAATCCAATATGACCTACATGCAGAATTGCCAACACCATGCATTCAAAACACCATGGGACTGTCTTTAAAATAATGATGTAAGGGCTAGGAGACCTAGAGGGATGGAACTCTCAGCTCTCTTTCTAGGGGAGAAAGGGAACAACCAGCTCTGGCCAGTCTCATTTACATGAATTCCACCTACTGAATTTTGATGCTTTGACTGGAATTTATTTACATATTCATGTGCTAAAGAGATACTAATGGTAATAATCTACTATACTTTTGAAAGAGCACAGAAATTGTGCAGGATAGGCCTGGAAATGAGGGGTCAGCCTAAGAGTATGGTACTGGACTTTAGTTTGATAACAAAATGCAAGCTCTGTACACGAGATTAATTTGAGGTTTTGATCAGAAGTGCTAGGTGGAAGTATAGGGATTCTCATGTAGTGCCATGGTTTGGGTGTGTTTCCTATCTTGAGGTTGTGTCCTGTGTGGAGTTAATTGACTAGACTAGCTGTGCTGCAGGCTTTGCAGGGAGGATTGACTAGAGCAGGGGTGGCAGTAACAGAGCTGAGCTGACTTTGCAGTGAGAACCAAGTGGACTAGCAGCAATATAGAGCTGACTGCACAGCAACCCGATAGATGGTGGCAGTATTGAGTTGACTTTGTAGTGCCTCAGAGAGGTGTAGCCTCCCGATTCAATGGGTCCGCTATGCTAAAATGCTGAGGGGGCCTTGATCATGCACAGCAGCATCCTCTGCTCTGGTACAGCAACCCTAGTCTTGGCCTGGTATGTAGCAGAGGCCCGGGGGGCAGTAAGGGGCCCTGGAGAGTGACCCTTCCCCACACTCACACCGCCACAGCAGCTCATTTGCTGCAGGGCTGGGCCCAGCTCCCCACTCTGGGCATTGCAACCTGACGTGGGGTCACGGCCCCACAAACGTTTGGGCCAGTCACCTTCTGTCATGTCAGAGGAGTGGCCAGGCCAGACCTGTGAGGCGCTGCAACCCCTTGCACCAGGTTACAACACCTAAAGCAGAGAGCAAGGCAGATCCCTGCAGGACAGGACCCACCACTGTAGGGTGAGTGCAGGGCAATCTCACTCTCCAACCTCCCTCCCACCCCGTGGCCTCCCCTACACTCCAGGCCAGGAGAAATGTATGTTTGCCCCTGTTCTTACCCCCTTGGTTTAATAATTTCTGTGGGTGCAACTGAGCCATGAACCCACATTAACACCACCCCTGCAGCACATTGGCCCTCTAAGCCAGCAGAAACAGCTAATGTCACAAAGCTGCACAATGTAGCAGAATCTGACAGAGCAGTTCTCTCTGGATTGGAGGAGATCTACCCTTCGATTACAACTAAGACCAGTTGGAGAATTACTGAGACTAATTGGTGAACTAAGAGTCACTGTGGTTTTAGGGGGCTGGCTGCCATCACATGGACAATTAATATTAGTAACCCTGGGACTGACCAACTTCGTGATGCATTGATCTGAGCTCCAAAGTTTCTTGCATGTAAACAGATGTACTGAGTTTTCATGTTTCCCTTTTTCCCAAGCAAAAAGATATTGTAGATCCATATTCCCATGGCTTCCTGAGTGCTTATGAAGGGGAAGAACCACCTGGAAAGGTAAGCAGGGAAGTTTCACTTTAATTTCCCAGAACCAAGAGTAGGGCTCTGAGTGAGGGCTTAAGCCACAGTTTCTTTTACTTTAGAAAGGGACTTCTGGACAGAGTGAACTCAGCTCGTGTTCCTTCCATTGGCACCTAGCAAAAGAGATAATATGAGAATTCTTTTTTTAAAGTGGTAAACTTGGAGTTCTTATATAAGTCTTCTGGCACTTGAGCCTATAGGTTTCTCATGGTTGCAGAGTTAACTTGGAAACATGGGCTAGAAACACTTTTTATGAAAGCTGAAGATCTGGCATAATTACACAACTTCAGGCCTCAGCTCTTAGAAACAGAAGAGACACACTACACACCGTAGGACTTACAATATAATCACAAGAGTTGGCAATACTATAGTTGGGTAATGCACACTGTCAAAAATCCGAGAGGAGGATCAGGGGGTTTCTGCACCTATTTTAACAGAGAGCAAGATACAATTGGGTCTTAGATAGCTTTTTCTTAAGAAAACATTTCTTTTGGCTAATGTCCTGAAAACTATCACAGCGAGTACTATAGAAAGCAGATGGTGAAGGGTTAAGCCAAGTGAAGCATGTGCAGTTGTGTTCAGTCACTGATCAGGCCTATCTGCTCTCTATAAAAAGAGAAGGAAGGGAGGAGCATTTTGGTTGGCTGGAAGGTGGGGGAAGGTTGTTCTTTTGCTCGAATCCCATGCGTAAGGGAAAGAATTTTTATTTTAAAGCTTTGGCTGAATCCTAGTAGAAAGAAAAGGGCATTGGGCATTTATCTAAACTGTTGTTTTACCATAGGAGGGACAGTTCAGTTGGGAATTTTTGGTTGTGTCCCAAAAAGAAGATGTAGGCCGTTTACACCTTAAGGGAAGGAGAGTCCTTCCAGTGACAGGCCTATTAACACGTTCTTTCAGAGACTAAATGGAGTCTAAGGCTTTGTCTATACTAGCACGTTTGTTGGCAAAACTTTTGTTGGTCGGGGTCTGAAAAAAACACCCCCTTGACCGACATAAATTTCACCAACAAAAGCACAGGTGTGGACTGCGCTATGTCAGTGGGAGACAGTCTCCTGCTGACATAGCAACCACCACTCATTGGGGGTGGTTTGACTATGCCAGTGGGAGAGCTCTCTCGCACTGGCATAAGGCGGGTACGCAGGATGCCTTCAGACCTCACCCAGGGGGTGTTCTATGGTTCCCCAGTCCATAAAGCTTTGGTTCATAACCAGCACAATTATAAATATGTGAGTTCCTTTTTTATGCAGCTTGGGCCTTTGGTCCTGAGAACAGGTAATTTGAATAGCCAGGTCCCTAGTCTAGGGTGAAGCTTCAGAAGATTAGATCCAAAGATGGGCATTTGGATTCCCCTCCTTTCACGTAATTTCTAGGAAACCTACTCAGCTAACAGTTTGTTTTTGTTTTAGCCACTTGTTTAAAAGAGTCTTTTAAAGCTCATAACATTTCCCCAGGCTTACATTAGTTAAGTGTCCTAGACAAGTTACATACAACCTCAATAACACAGAGATATTTGCATTTTTAATGCAATGAGCTCCTAAAATACTTAATTCAATAAGGTTTGTCCAGGATATTACAGGAAATTGCCACATCTGTCACAGTGATCTCTAGAAAATAGAGACGTAGCTATATATTTATTTTGTGAAATTGTGCCCACAGTGTTTTATTTCTATGGAAAGCAAAGGAGTACAAGTTATAAAACTGCAAATACAAAGTCCTTCTTTCCTATTGTTAAGGGGGAATGAAGGTTGACAGCTACTCCAATTAAAATACATTATTCGCAGCTTGCTAATAGTATCAGTTGAGAAGCCTTATTCTCCCATAAGGACTTGCCTACATGGGAAAGCTGATGTGCATAGCTATAGCTGAATGGAAATAGCCCCCATCAGGCATAAGAACTTGAGCAGGTTTAAAGTTGCAGAATTTCCTCCCCAGTCTTCCATTGGGAGTGGAATCTAGCCCTTACAGAAGAAGCTGAGGATGTCAATTGCCCTGCTTCTACTCTGATGCCTGCATCACTGATTTTTCAAGGTGGACTCCTCCAAAAGGGATGGTTAGCCTCAGGCTGTATCAGTTTGTGCCATTTTCTTCCATGGATCTGTGGGAGAATATGGAGAAGCACAGGTCCCTCCACTTGCACAGGCTTACAACCTCCTCTCAGTCCTTTGTCCCCAAACAGAGATTTAAAAAAAAACCCAAGCAAATCTAATAGTTACTTTGAAAATGTCATCGTTACTTTTTGTTGTGCTCTCATTCCTAGGGCCTTGACCTTTTATGTGTCTGTGCATGTATAATGTATCCACTGAGGAATAAACAAATCATGGTGGGGGTGGAGTTATTCATAAAATCATTGAGCTTAGTTCTTTCCTGAAGGTGTGTTAGTATTCATTTTCTCCTAAACCTTCACAGCTATAGGACTACTAATTGCTCTCTGGCCTAACAGACATTCTTCATGACTTTACCATTTAAAAGAGAACTAGGTTAGTGCCCTTTGTGTAATTAGTTTCTGAACAGAAAGGAGACATTGCAGAAAGAGGGAAGGGGAGGAGAGGAGGTCAGAGATTAAATGTGGTGTGAGGGACAATGGAGGGGGTGTTATATTGTTTCCTCTATCTCTCCCTCTCTTTAATGACCGGTTATTTCCCAAAGCTCTAAGGTATATATGAGTCTTGATGACATAACACATCCAATTATTCATTAGTATTATCCTACTGCATTCCTCTACAATTGTATGAAAGGGATTCATTGTCTGAATTAAATCACGAGGAACTTTATTTTTACAGAGATAATCTTTCCCATCTTGTGCAGCTTGTCTGCATCCTGTTAAGGGAAGAGTCCCTACTGTGGGGAAAAGAAAGGAGGGATTATAGGTCTTCTGCCTCCCCCATTCCAGTCGTCTTTATGAATTCATTTGAATCATCATCCATAGCAAAGCGGGGGGAGAGAAGGGCTACCTGACTTTGATCCACAAAGCCTAAGTAGTGAGCTCTTCCAGTTATATGTGCAGTTAGCTAGTGTCAAAGCAAAAGAAACAATGTTTAAAGAACAGCAACAGCACAGAAAAAAACAATTAAGATATCAATGATCTGTACTAGCCACACCAATGGAAGCTGAGGGCATTCTGCTCCTCACAAGAGGTGCTCACTTTGGTCTCCATCCTGCAAAGAGTTATGCCCATGCTTAATGCTATACACAGTGACTGGTCCCACTGACTTCACAGGGAATACTCCCAGTGCATACAGGTAAGTATGTGTGTGAATTTGCAGGTTCGAGGCCAATATTGCAAGATCAGGGTCTTGCACCTAAATCTGTATCTAGATATGTAAAGTGGGTAGTTTTACCACGTAAGTTTGAAGAAAAGGAGTACTTAGAGACTAACGAATTTATTTGAGCATAAGCTTTCATGAGCTACAGCTCACTTCATCGGATGCATTCAGTGGATACACAGAGAACATGAAACAATGGGTGTTACCATACACACTGTAACCAGAGTGATCACTTAAGGTGAGCTATTACCAGCAGGAGAGCGGGGGGAGGGGGGACCTTTTGTAGTGATAATCAAGGTGGGCCATTTCCAGCAGTTGACAAGAACTTCTGAGGAACAGTGGGGGGGTGAGGGAATAAACATGGGGAAATAGTTTTACTTTGTGTAATGACCCATCCACTCCCAGTCTTTATTCAAGCCTAAGTTAATTGTATCCAGTTTGCAAATTAATTCCAATTCAGAAGTCTCTCGTTGGAGTCTGGTTTTGAAGGTTTTTTGTTGAAGAATTGCCATTTTTAGGTCTGTAATTGAGTGACCAAAGAGATTGAAGTGTTCTCCAACTGGTTTTTGAATGTTATAATTCTTGACGTCTGATTTGTGTCCATCTATTCTTTTACATAGAGATTATACAGTTTGGCCAATGTACATGGCAGAGGGGCATTGCTGGAACATGATGGCATATACCACATTGGTAGATGTGCAGGTGAACGAGCCTCTGATAGGTTTCAGAGTAGCAGCCGTGTTAGTCTGTATCAGTCTCTGATAGTGTGGCTGATGTGATTAGGTCGTATGATGGTGTCCCCTGAATAGATATGTGGACAAAGTTGGCAACGGGCTTTGTTGCAAGGATAGGTTCCTGCGTTAGTGGTTCTGTTGTGTGGTGTGTGGTTGCTGGTGAGTATTTGCTTCAGGTTGGGGGGCTGTCTGTAGCCAAGGACTGGCCTGTCTACCAAGATCTGTGAGAGTGATGGGTCGTCCTTCAGAATAGGTTGTAGATCCTTGATGATGCGTTGGAGAGGTTTTAGTTGGGGGCTGAAGGTTATGGCTAGTGGCATTCTGTTATTTTCTTTGTTGGGCCTGTCCTGTAGTAGGTAACTTCTGGCTACTCTTCTGGCTCTGTCAATCTGTTTCTTCACTTCAGCCGGTGGGTATTGTAGTTGTAAGAACGCTTGATAGAGATCTTGTAGGTGTTTGTCTCTGTCTGAGGGGTTGGAGCAAATGCGGTTGTATCGTATGGTAACACCCATTGTTTCATGTTCTCTCCATACATAAATCTCTCCACCGTATTTACCACTCAATGCATCCAATGAAGTGAGCTGTAGCTCACGAAAGCTTATGCTCAAATAAATTTGTTAGTCTCTAAGGTGCCACAAGTACTCCTTTTCTTTTTGTGGATACAGACTAACACGGCTGCTACTCTGACACCTAAGTGTGAGAAATTCATGTTATTTGTTGTTAAGTCATTTTAGAATGATCCTTTATCTTATTTGTATTTTTTCTAGTTTCACACATTACATTTTATCACATGCAATTACTGAACATTATCTTTTTAATCAAAACCTTATACCTAAGGACTAGATTCTGCAAAGGGATCCATGTGAGTAGACTCCTGAGCCTAGCTGAGTCCTCATGTAACTCCAGTTACAGGATAGGGGCCTAAATGTGTATTTTGTTTTAATTTTTTCCTGTGTTTTTATTTTTGCTTTAATTGCCTTTTTAACTTATGTGACAATGCTCTTTCCTTGCCTCCGTGGGTCCCACATTCCCTATCAGATTTCACTAGCCTCAGAGGCTCACTGTGACCCTGCACGTAACCCTTCTCTCTCTAGAGACAAGGGTCACAGTCTACTAAGCCGTTTTCATCATAAGCCAGCAAGGGAGGTGAGGAGAAGTTATCCTTCCTTGCACAGTCTCTGTTGTCTCCCAGTCTCAGTGATTAATCAGGGGGCACAGATGGGGGAGGGAGCCCAGGCCCACCCTCTACTCCAGGCTCCAGCCCAGGGACCCTAATAGTATCAGCTATGGTAGCTGACCTTTTAGAAACATGACATGTACAATTCCCTGGGCTACTTCCCCCACAGCAGACCTCATTTCCTCAAGCTCCACTTCACCCTTACCTCAGGGCCTCCTTCCTTGTGCCTGATATGGTGTGTACTATTCAGTCTCTCCAACAGCACAACTTCCTCCCACAGCTCCTGACATGCGTGCCCACCTGACTGACTGGGAGGCTTTTAACTAGTTCCAGCCAGCCCCTGATTGGCTTCAGGTGTCCCAATCAACCTAGCATTCTCCCTGCCTTCTGGAAAGTTCTTAATTGGCCCCAGGTGTCTTAACTGACCTGGAGCAGCTGCCATTTCACTTAACCTGGTACCAGGGATTTGTTTAGCGTGGAGCTAATATATCTATCTCCCACTACTTTTCTATAGCCATCTGGCCTTGCCCCATCACACTTAATTATATTTAATATATTTATAGGCACTTACTACATTGATTCTTTATAATGTCTCTTTTAGAAGGCTATACACATAGATTCATAGATATTTAGGTCAGAAGGGACCATTATGATCATCTAGTCTGACCTCCTGCATAATGCAGACCACAGAATTTCACCCATCACTCCTGCAAAAAACCTCACACCTATATCTGTGCTATTGAAGTCCTCAAATCATAGTTTAAAGACTTCAAGGAGCAGAGAATCCTCCAGCCAGTGACCCGGGCCCCATGCTACAGAGGAAGGCGTAAAACCTCCAGGGCCTCTTCCAATCTGCCCTGGAGGAAAATTCCTTCCCGACCCCAAATATGGCGATCAGCTAAACCCTGAGCATATGGGCATGATTCATCAGCCAGATACTACAGAAAATTCTTTTCTGGGTAACTCGGATCCCACCCCATCTAATATCCCATCACAGGCCATTGGGCCTATTTACCATGAATATTTAATTACCAAAACCATGTTATCCCATCATACCATCTCCTCCATAAACTTATTGAGTTTAATCTTAAAGCCAGATAGGTCTTTTGCCCCCACTGCTTCCCTTGGAAGGCTATTCCAAAATTTCACTCCTCTGATGGTTAGAAACCTTCGTCTAATTTCTAGTCTAAATTTCCTGGTGTCCAGTTTATATCCATTTGTTCTTGTGTCCACATTGGTACTGAGCTTAAATAATTCCTCTCCCTCTCTGGTATTTATCCCTCTGATATATTTATAGAGAGCAATCATATCTCCCCTCAACCTTGTTTTAGTGAGGCTAAACAAGCCAAGCTCCTTGAGTCTCCTTTCATAAGACAAGTTTCCCATTCCTCGGATCATCCTAGTAGCCCTTCTCTGTACCTGTTCCAGTTTGAATTCATCCTTCTTAAACATGGGAGACCAGAACTGCACACAGTATTCCAGGTGAGGTCTCACCAGTGCCTTGTATAACAGTACTAAAACCTCCTTATCACTACTGGAAATACCTCTCCTGATGCATCCCAAGACCGCAGTAGCTTTTTTCACGGCCATATCACATTGGCGGCTCATAGTCATCCTATGATCAACCAATACTGCAAGGTCCTTTTCCTCCTCCGTTACTTCTAATTGATGTGTCCCTAGCTTATAACTAAAATTCTTGTTATTAATCCCTAAATGCATGACCTTACACTTCTCACTATTAAATTTCATCCTATTACTATTACTCCAGTTTACAAGGTCATCCAGATCCTCCTGTAGGATATCCCTGTTCTTCTCTAAATTGGCAATACCTCCCAGCTTTGTATCATCCGCAAACTTTATTGGCACACTCCCACTTTTTGTGCCGAGGTCAGTAATAAAAAGATTAAATAAGATTGGTCCCAAAACCGATCCTTGAGGAATTCCCCTGGTAACCTCCCTCCAGCCTGACAGTTCACCTTTCAGTAGGACCCGTTGTAGTCTCCCCTTTAACCAATTCCTCATCCACCTTTCAGTTTTCCTATTGATCCCCATCTTATCCAATTTAACTAATAATTCCCCATGTGGCACGGTATCAAACGCCTTACTAAAATCTAGGTAAATTAGATTCACTGCGTTTCCTTTGTCTAAAAAAAATCTGTTACTTTCTCAAAGAAGATCAGGTTGGTTTGGCACGATCTACCTTTTGTAAAACCATGTTGTATTTTGTCCCATTTACCATTGACTTCAATGTCCTTAACTACCTTCTCCTTCAAAATTTTTTCCAAGATCTTGCATACTACAGATGTCAAACTAACAGGCCTATAATTACCTGGATCACTTTTTTTTTCCCCTTTCTTAAAAATAGGAACTATGTTAGCAATTCCTTTAATATTCTTGGATGAGGAATTGGCACATGAAATTGCAAGCCCATTAGCAAGAATTTTTAATGAAACTGTAAACTCAGGGGTTGTACCATATGATTGGAGAATTGCTAACATAGCATTAGTTAATGCTATTAAAATATACTGCCAGTAAAACCACAGCAGCTTAATTGATGTGTATTGTGTGTTAATTTGTAACTGAACTTGTGCATAAAATAGTATTTGGCACTTATCATCCAATGATCTCAAAGCATTTTACAGAAATATGTAAATCTCATTCTCCCTCTTTTTATACATGAAGAGACTGAGACACAGAGTAAAGAAGAGACCTTCACAAAACAAGTGAGTGGCAGAGCCACGAATAGAGCCTAGAACACCCTGTTCCATACCCATTCCAAGGGGCCCCATCTAATTGTCACTATACAGATATGTGTCAGCAAACAAGCGGCCAATTAATTGTATCTTTGTTTGAATGATTGGCAATTAGGTCTGGTCAAAAAAATTGTTTTTCCACAGAAAATTGACTTTTTGCCTAAATGAAATATGTTGTGACATGTGTCCTTCTGTGGAAACTTTAACATTTTTAAACTGAAAATAAAGGCCTTAAATCCAAAATATTTCTATTCAAACATGCATCTATCTATCTATCTATCTATCTCTGTGTGTGATACACACACACACCTTATAGGAGTGGTAGTTAGGTTGACTCATGTCCCCTAACTCATGACCCTTTCTCCTCCATGGGTTGAGCTTCCCAGCTGGATTTCATCTCCCATGAAGCACTGTGGCCCTGGGACTTCTGTGATGTACCACCTGCCCTCACCAAAAAAGGAAACTATGGTGCAGAATGGGAGGTGTAGTCCAGCCAGGGTGACAGAGAATGGGAGCATGAGGCACAGTAGAAGAACTTCCAAATCAATTTTTTCAGTTTTCAGCTTAAATATTACAAGCTTTATTTTTATTTTTTAGTGGGTTTTTTTTGTTTTTTTTTTGCCAAAGCATCAAAAATCTTCCATGGGAAAACCCTTTTTCTAACCAACTTTAGTAATAATATTTTTAAAACAACTATGCTGGTTTTTAAACTTATTTGAGTACATGCTTCTGCTATTTCATATTGCTCATTAGGTGATAAAATGAATAATGAGGAATACTTCAGAAACAACACTGACATTGCCCAAATGCCAGGAAAAAGAGGGAAATGTAGAGAATTCAAAGAAAACTGAAAACACCACATGGCAAACAAAAAAAGTGAGACCCTCTGTACTGCAAAGCCACTGGATTAAACACTTGACAAAAGTGCAGGAGGAAACGGTGGAAAAAATCCTTTGCCTTTTGTTTAAAAAAAAAAGTGTGCATTCATTCTTATCAGTGATGGATGATTTGTTGTGTTATGAAGTCAAAGAAACATCAACAGAGCATGAAACAAGGCATCAGTGCAGGGGTGAAAAAAACTGACCCAGCGCTCTGCTTTTCAAAGAATGGTAAATGATAAGATGGAGGCAAAAGTTGCTTTTCTCAGCCTCCTGACAGACCACACTTTGTCTTGAATTTCCTCTAAAAACACCTGAATTATTATATCCATTAAGAAAATACTTGAAGGGTCCTGAGATAACAAATGATCTGAGATAGAGGACCCTGAGTGAGGAGTACAGAGGAATATTTCTAGAGTTGATATTACAATTTTGCTGAAGACTTAGGGGAATTGCCTCGGTGTGTCATTATGTCAGCAAAGCAACTGGTATAGGGACATAAATGAAGGGTACAAAGCAGCTCCATTAAACTTTATATAGAAAAGATTCAGACCCTCATCACTGTATATATTGTGTAAAGGAAATTGCTGGTATTCTTAGATAGTCTGTGACAGTCCTTCTTTGTGCCTCTCTGGAAGACATGGGAAAGGAAGGTATTTGTTCTCTGATGAGAGGAATTAGTTTTCATGATGATTTAATTAAAATAATGCACATAGCCTTGTAAACTGGCAACACAATTCATAAACCTAGATTAAGTACACTCCCTGTCCCAGGGCTTGATCCTAAACCCCTTGAAGCCAAATAAACTGCTACAATCTAAGGAATTGATTCGGCAAGGAGCTGAGTACCCTCAATTCCCATTGAAATCAATGTGAGTTAAAGGCACTCAGCACCTCAGGGATTCAGGCCGTTTGCCTAGTCTGTCTTACACTCTACAAGACAGGAGACATCAGTTCAAGCAAGGGAGATTGGTATAGATATTGGTAAGGCTAAAAATGCAGGCACGATTCCTGGAAGAATTGTGTACTAGAGAACTTTTTTCTCTTTTGTATTTTTTTAATTTATTTTAACTGTATCACATCAATAAAAAATATTGATTCATCTTGACGAACAAGAATAGGGAAAGAGAGAGAGGGAAAGGGCATTACACCCAAAGCTTCTCAATAAAGAGGTGTCAAAAGTATTCCAGGAAAACACTGTCAATGTTGAAAACAACAGAATGGAATCTATTGTTGTGTAAGCTTATCATGTCTCTAAATAACTCAAGGACAATGCAACCATCACAAAGAATCTCTTCTTAAGACACAACACCACAGGAGTCTTATAAGAATATATTTTTTGCATCATGATTAAGAAATCTCCAAAGAGGAGAAAATAGTGTGTCAATAATATACTCTGAAATTAGACAAGCAATAAGTGTACTTAATATAATCAGATCAAAGAGCTATATCTTCCCACCCTTATTTAAAATTAATAGCACCTTACTCAGCAAGTAACTCCATCGAAGTGAGTGGGATGACTTGCAGAGAAAGGTGCTACTCAGTTTAAGTAAAGGTGGCAGAATCTGGCCCAAAATATTTGACTACTCTTTTAGGACTACATTCTGATACCTGAGCTCATGTTAGTAGCAGTAATAGTTCATCATGATAATATTGTCACAATTCTTATAATGGCTATGCATATAACTCTGAAGTCCTAACCCTGATAGGGGTCAGCTGCGCTGAGAGCATGAGAAGTCCACATCCATGATGTTTGATGATGTTTGACGATGAAGTTCTGGGAGGCCTTTCATATGCAGCCCGGAGACAATTTCATCCATCCCACTGGAACCTGTTGCATGCTAATCTTGTCAGAGACTGCCAGTAAGCCCTGTTCTGGGCAGTTTGCTCGAGTTCTTTGAGATTGATGTCAACCCACTGGAGACTGCTCTTCAAGTTATCTGTGAAGCACATATAAGGACAATGCCTCTTTCTTTTGCCCTGCCTCAACTCCCCATACAGGAGTTGTTTCAGGAAGCGGTGGTCTTCCATTCTAATAACATGTCCAGTCCACCTAAATTGTACTCTCAGTAGCATTTCCTTGACACTGGTTGTGTGTGGTCTCTCGAGGACCTTAATATTGGTCACTCTGCCCTGCCAGCAAACACTCATTATTGAGTGGAGGGAGCACATGTGAAATTGCTCAAGCTGTTTAATGTGCTGTCTGTAAAAAGTCCATGTTTCAGAAACATACAGGAGAGATGTTGGGACCACTGCACTGTAGATCTTTAGTTTGCTGGAGAGAAAAAGTTGTGTTGGTTTTGTTTGGAGTCGGCCAACGGCCTGGCTGGCTTTACTGATTCTGGAGGCAATTTCCTTATCAAGGGAACCATCACTAGATATGGTACTGCCCAAATACTTGAACTGATCCACACTTTTCAGCTGTGAGTCTTGGATGGAGATGGCTGGCCTTGGGGCATTGGAATGAGATGCTGGTTGGAACAAGATCTCTGTCTTCCCGAGACTGATGATAAGGCCAAAGAGCCGGGATGCTTCAGAAAATCTATCAAGGATGACCTGAAGGTTATTATGTCTATGGACCATCAGGGCACAGTCATCTGCAAAAAGTGCCTCAATGAGAAGTCTCTCCAGAATCTTGGTCTTAGCATTACATCTTCAAGATCAAAGAGAGACCCATCGAGTCAGTAGCAAGTCCCCTGATCCAAGTCCCTTGTGGCATGGCTGAGGACACAGGCAAAGAAAAGTTGAACAGCACCGGAGCAAGTACGCAGCCTTGCTTCACTCATTCAAGACGTCAGTGTTGAATAGAACCTTACCCCCCTACAAGTGCAACTGAAATCGAATGGGCTACTTGTGGAGTACCATGCTTCCAGTCTGAGTAAGGGTATCAGAATGAGCTCTTTAATAATCTAAATATCATTATGGGCTAGATTATGGGACCTTACTCCATGAGTAGTCCCACTGACTCCAGTGAGACTACTCATAGAGTATCCTGCTGTTCAACATGACAGTGTTAGAATCTGGCCCTTTATAAATAAATTCCATGCTAGAGCCAGCTTACATTTTCTTCATATTTTACTTGCCATTATTATTCAAATTTTCACCAAAATGGTTAATTTTACCCCACGTATAGGAAGCATAGAATCAAACATAGCCTCAGCATGTGAAACATTAAGATCATCAATACCACCATTAACATCTCCTTTAAAAAATACCCCTTAAGAAATGTCTGTTTTATTTTTTAAAAAACATGTTTTTATTCCCCCTTCCTGCATCATAACTGATAATGTAGTTGAAAAAAGTAGAAAGACATTAATACTTTATTAAATAAATTCTGAGCGAGGCTCAGGAATCTTTTCCTGTACTGCCGGGTTTCTTTCACCGGAGGTAGAAAAATGATAAGTCTTTCCCTTTTAAAATAACCTTCATACAGCCTGCATAATTTGGTCTTTGTCATGTTTAAAAGAAAAAGGCACAGTGGCAATTCTAAATAAGGCTAGCGAATTAAGCAAAGGAAATCAGACACATTTTAAGTGCTCACTCATCAAGGAGAGTGAGAGGAGCAGTCTAAGGGTCAGATTGTGCAACCTTTACTCACACACAGTAGTGCGATACTCCATGAATAGGCTCATTTAAGTCAGGTATTGCTCAGGGTCTGGCCACGTGTGAGAGACCCGAGGCTGTGAATTAGTGCAGTGGATACTGTGATGCAGCTCGGAAGTAAACCTAAGCGAAATGGTGGTATCAACAGATTGGAGCAAGGGCACAGGGGAAAGAAGGCATAGAGCAGCTGTTCACAGTCTCAAGTGTGTGAAAGGAGTGAGAGACAGGACAAGAAGGAAAGTACAACACTGAAGTAGAACAAGTGGAGGTCACAGTGAGGGGATTCAATGACATAGGGCCAGGTTCACCAGTATGGTCTGGCTACTTTACATCATTGTAGCGATGCAGAACCTCCATAGCTTAACCAGCAACTTTATGGCAAGTTTAAAGTATTTTTGCTCTGCCAGAGCAGCACAAATCAGCTGGGGTGTGTAAGTGGCTACTCCATAGCCTCTGCAAAGAGAACACTATTTGGGAAAGATTAGGGTCCAGACTGATGGCTGGTGAAAATCAGTGTAGTTCTGTTGAAGTCAACAGAGTTATGCTGTTTTAGACCAGGTTCTGGCTCTGGTGCGAATGAAAAGATAAGTGCAACGAAGTAAGAGGCAGCAGAATAAGAAATACAATAATAAAAATTCAAGTCAACTGTGGCAAGCGTGAGGTATTGAGGTGTGAGGATGCAAGGGAGCTATGCATCAGAGTCTGATTAAAAATCGAGTCAGCAAAAGGTGAAAGAGGTTACATAGAATGGACCTCCAAGTAAGCCAAGGATAAGGACTGAGGAGAAAAGAGGCTGAAAATGGCAAGAGGAGAACTGCAATGCCTCTTAGGTAGCCAGGGTGTCAGGGACAATATGCAGGAGAAGTAGGACTGAAGCTGAGTCAGAGTTGTGATTAGAATCCAGAGAAAGAAAATACCCAGGGCAGTAGATATGATCCTTTGTCTTTATTCCTGCCCTAACCTAGGTGAAACCTGTGGGCCCTTTACAGTATTTAATATTCCTAGCTACCTTTGTTTACAGCTCACTACTTGTTCTGTTTCATATTGGGGGGGGGGAAGGACGATGTATTTCCTTTGTTTTTTTTCCCAGTATTTCTAATGTGGGTCTTTAGGGACAAATATAACAATTGTGAATGAAATCTTTTCACATTCACATTTCCACCCACATAACTAATAAGTTATCTTTGCAGGGGTTAGCTCCTTTCTAGGCAAGCCTGTTCATCACCCTGGAAGACCATGATAATATTAATAGAAATAATGGTCTGCTCTTTAAGAGTCAGATTCTATCACTCTTCATAATGCTGAGTAGCACTTTAGACTGTGTTCCACAAAGACACTTAATTGCCTAAGTCTTGGGTTTAGGCACTGAAGTCCTAGTTTTGGCTCCACTGTGATCCACAAAACTCCCACTGAATCGGTATACACTAAACTCACTTGATATCTAAGTTTTTGGAGTAAAAGTTCCATAGGCGCATAAGTTCTTGCATCTAGGTATGTGCACTGCTACCTTCTGCTAGGTGTCCAGATGCCTATCTCCCACCTAACCCACAGAGTGATTCACAAACTGGGGAAAGATAGGCCTCTGTCCACCTATCTTCAGAGGCTTACGCTCCAAGGCTGGCAACTGGATTGCGTCTCATTCAAAATCTGTCCAGTGGAGGAAGAGGTGCTGGTGTTCACCTTCTAACTTTCAGCCCAGTGGTTAGTGCACTTACCCGGGATGGGGGAGACCCATGTTCTGTTCCTGCCTCTGCCTGATGAGGAGCAAGGATCTGAACAGAGTTTCTCTTCCTGGCCCCATGACACTTTAAGTATCTATCTGCAGTGGAACTGTTGTTGGGCCAGAAAGAGAGAGAGAAGGACTTTGTAGTCAGATGGTTACCACTCCCAACTGGAAGATGGGAGACCTAGAGTCCGATCACTTTCATGGCTTATTCACAGTGGAACAGCATTAATAGGAGAGATTGAGGAATTCCCTCATCAGAACATCACACAGCTCAGCACTCTCTCCTGAGAGGTGGGAGACTCCTGTTCAAAGTCTTTCTCCTGCTCAGGCAGAGAAGGGAATTGAATGTGAGTCTCCCGCATCATAGGTGAGTGTTCTGAACACTGGGTTAAAAGTTAAAACATGGACTCCTCCTCTGGCAATTTTGTGTGGAGTGAGGCAGGCACCTAACTCATTGTCACAAGAAACTGCTTAGCCAGTTTCTGAGTCTAGAAGCTGGGTTCCTGTTTGTGGATTGCTAAGCAGAGATAGGTACCGCTCTCCGTGAGAGGGACGGGGCTTAGCACACCCCCATCTGGTTGGCATCTCCCACTGACTAGTTGAGGCAGCTCTCTGTCCCCCAGTATGCTGGCTTTTGTAGATCTCATTCCAAGGTGGCACCTATTCATTGCTTAGGGAGCCTAGTCACCTGACTCAGGCTTTATGGATGGCAATTTTGTTCCTGGGGTAACATTTAGGTGCCATGTTTCTCAGCATTGCAGTGCCTAGTTTCTTTTGTGGATTTGGGCCTTACTTCACAAGAAGTCCCACTGGTTTTCAGTGGAAGAACTTGGAGTAAGATACTACTTGACATGAGTAAGGGTTACAGAATCAGTCCCTTAATAAGAAGTCAATCACTAGTTGTTTTATAATCCAAGTTCGGATTAAGCAGAGAGAAGAGGTTGGCAGCAAAATAAATGCCTGGCCACAGTCCAGTAATGCACTGAAGCATGTGCTTAACTTTAAGCTCCTGAGTAACCCCCATTGACTGCAGTAGAACTGCTTTATGTGCTTAAACTTAAGCACATGTTTAGTGTACTGGAATTTTGTAGTGACTGTGTAGCCTCCTTTTTCCTGATGTTGTGCTGAGTCATAACAACATGCTTAATTGTTTTGCTGGACTGTAAAATGTAAGATCAAGTGGCAAACTAAGTACAAGACTGTTTTTGTTTAACCTGACAGGGCATTTCTGAAGTGTAAGAATAATTTGTTTTTAACCATATCTGACAGAGACACTTTAGAAGAGAGCAAGTGCCCTTGTGAGACCTTGGATGCATAGGTGTTAATGACTCTATTTTATAGAACAAAAGAAACCAAACTGTTTTCCATGAGATGGAATCTGTTTGAGCTCAGATGTGTCAAAACCAAAAATGACCATCCAAAAGTTAGTAAGATGATAGTTATTTCACTGCCCTGAGAACTTACTACAGGAAGGAATATTCTGCAGCATTAAAATATGAGAGGATATATGTTATTGGTCTGTGTGCGCATTGTAAGGCAGACAGCTATATTTAGAGGTAGATGAGTTTCAGTAACGGGTGAAATGGTTATATGCAGTCTCTATATTGGTCTGTGATCTTTCTGAATGAAAAGCCATAAAAATATCATTAACATTAGCTGCCTATGATATTGTGCAGATATAGTGATGACACAACATTTTTGAGCCACATGAAGAACTTCAGACGTGTTCCGATGCACTCTTTTCCAGTATACAGACACAGGAGCTGCCTGGGGAATTTGTATAATGATATTAAAAATGTTACACCCAAGACAAACTTATAAAAGCAAGGAAATTATGAGATAAAATTGTGGCAGCATCTTTGCATTAGTCTATATGTAGGTGTAAAAGCTTTTATTATGGTTTAAATGTGAATGGAGAGATCTGTCTGACAGCTGCTCTCAATAAGCAGTACACCCTTATTTTTTGCGCTCTCTTAAGATATTGAAAATTCACTGAGTTTCCTCCTTAGCTAATCCACAACATAAATAGTGTTGCCATTTTTAGCCTGAGTAGGTTACCCGATATACCGGACCCTGATGGGTTGTTTCCACTGGGAGGAGAAATTGAAGATAGTCCGATATTTCTTGGGTGCAATCCTGTTTCTTTACAAAAAATGTCCAAAGTACTGTTTCCTTGACCACAGCAGGAATAAAACAACAGGAAGCAGTTTCCTTCTTCAGAAATCCAAGCCTGCTTCCAGCCACTACTCTGCACAAAAGAAGCACACTCTTTCAGCATCCTCCCAGGGACATGCTTCCAGTAATTCCTTGTTTTTTTCTGTCTGCTTTCTCTGCTTGTTGCAGAGACAATTCTTTTTTGCCTCTGACACTCTCAGTTGCTGAGATTGCCATCGTCCGCCAGGGAAACTGCTCTTCCCATATGATTCAGCTTCTGTACATGGTCTCGTCCCTTGGGTGGTGTCCTGTATTGTTTCAGCCATCTTACTCCATTGTATTGCTTCTTACATTTATCCTGAATGAAAGGTGGCTAACATGCCCATCAGACTGCACCAGGGTCTCTGATTGCCTACAGATCAAAGAGATGCATGTTGGTTGCTACCATCACCCTCCACCATGACAATAACCTGGTAAATTATTCTGGGAGTTGCAGTTTTCAGAATCTTGGTACAAGAATGCCCATCAATGAGTTGAATACAGAATGGCACTGAGTGAGAAATCCCATTCCAGGCCTTGGTGAGTGAACACTTTCAAAAAGGCTGAGTGCCATTTCCAGAAATGCCTATTCAGCATAATATTATGACTTAGAATAGACTCAGCACCATACTGAGGATCCTACTGTAGAGAGTATGAATAGGTTTTGGACTATCCTACCTGATCTCCTACCTGATGTCTGGGCTGAGGTTGAAATCTCTTGAGATAATGAAAGAGTTGACCATCACCACCATGTTGGACAACAACTTTACCGAGGGAAGCCTTCAGTTTCAGAGGGATTATACAGTAGAAAGGTGCCCAGGTTTGTTCTGTTTCTTCACTATCTGATTAAGTGAACACACAAAGGATCTGAATGAGCCCATGATACCAGCCTCCATCGTCTACTTGCTAAATTTCCAAACAACCACCATTGTGCTTTTTTTTTCTGCTGCTCTTCATGCTTAGAAAGTGCTTCCCATAAACATTGGTGAACCTACCTCATTGATCTCCTTCAAATCCCTCCTCAAAACCTCTCCTTTGCCATGATGCCTGCAAAAAACTTGACAACCGGTAGGCAGTGGTCTCGGCAGTCTGTCACGCTGATTCCTTTTACTCCTTCATCTGTCTGTGTTCATCTGTTGTCTCTTGTCTTTTAATTAGATTGTAAACTTCTTGGGGCAGGGACTGTCTTTTTGTTCTATATACAGCACTTACCACAATGGTGTCCTTGTCCATTATTAGGGCTCCTCAATGCTATTGTAATATAAGTAAACAATAATATTAATGAGTGAAATGAGCTCTTTCTGTATTTCAACCCCTGAAGGAATAAAATGACTACTCTGCCCCCAGGTCTGTCTGTGATGAATCTAGAGCTGTGGTGAATGCAGTGGGGAGGAGGAGAGAGATGCCATGAGCTAAACATAATACGCTTATCCGAAAATTAGCACACACACACATCTATGAAACAACTGCTGCATTGGACACCTCACACCAAAACATGGGGGGTGACAGTCTCTTATTGCTTAAAAAGTAAGCAATACTCTTATTTTTCTTTCCAACACTTAATGTATATGAAATATAACACAAAGAAAAAGGAAAATAATTCTAAGAAATAAAATCCAGGAAGAAGAGGAAAGGGGAGTCACATTTTTGCTACTGCACCTGGTGGTTCAATAGCCCTCTCATCCCTTTTGTTTTATTTTCAATCACTGAAGCTGGATTTGAAACTTTTGAACTTCAGAGATGCAGGAAAGACTGCGTAACTGCAAAGAAAACATTTTCCTGCAAAAATAAATTGATGATGAATCAACACCAAAAATAATCTGCATCTAACTAACACCTTCCCTGCAGGCATCTCTGAAAACAAGAAATATTCAGAGTCAGAAAACAACAAACAACAGAAGAGGGAGAGGAGGAAACCTAAATTCCAGACCTAACCACCCCTCTGTTTGGGGAAAATTCATATCTAAATGTAGTTCTCAATTTAGCATCTCAGGACAATGTCTAGGTCAGCGTGGTTGAACAGCAAAAAGAAACATTGATATGTTTAGATTTAAATTATGAAATAGAGCCAAGTTTAAGATCTAGATTACTACGATTGATGTTCAGGGTTTTTCAGATCCTAGGTTTTAGCTCTGCCCATGACAGGCCATCATCTTTGCCAGGAAGCCAGTCAGCAGTTTAACTGTCCAGCCCAACCAGAATAGGCTGGCGACAATTTTTAGAGCCTTGCAAATTTAGCAGCACAAGCACTTAGCTGCAAGACAGTTTAATTGTTGTTTGTTAAAAAGAAGTGAAAGCTTGCAAGATGTAGGCTGCAGTCAGATAGTTCAAGCTGGCCAGAAAGGCTAGCAGTAGTTTAATTTAACATCCCAATCCAAAAACTAAACTTTGTAATAAAATAAACTACAACTGGATTACCTGATGCTACAACCATTATTTGATTTGGATTTTTAGGAGGGCAATGCCTTCTCTGTAATATTATGTTATAGCTTTTCAGTTACAAACTTAACTACTGCAGCCAGGACTACAGAGTTTAATTTGCTAATCAATCCTTTACTTGGGAGGGTTTTTTTTTCCCCAAATACATTGGTAAATAATCTGTATGCACACAGACTTGGTTGGTTTTAAATATATATTTATTTGAAAAATGCCTAGGACACGTCAAACCACCCTGCTAAAATTAAGCCAAAGTAACAGCCCTGAATATGTTAACTGAAGACCTTGGGCCAGGCGAGCATCAAATATATGGCACTTGAGAAACTGGGACATAAACGCACTTTCCAGAATTCATGGAAAGACAAAACATCAGTTTCACATCAGAAAGATCAAATGTCTTGTGTATTTTGCCAGGAAAAAGAAAAGATCAGCTCTTTTATGGTCAGGTCTAAGACCTTTAGAAATGATTCTCTACATGTATTTGACAGATCTGGAGTTCAGGTGATTCATGGAAGCAGAAATGTGTTACATTGTCCACAGGAAGCTTTTATTACCTGATTTTTTCTCTCTGTAGTGCAAGATTAGAAGGTCCAAAGATTTACCACTTTGTTTAACACCACTTGTGCAGCTGATAATCATGATTTCCTTTTAAGAAATTTTGACATTTTCAAAAGTGAAATCAGGTTTAGTGACTGTGGGGCTGGTGCCCAAGGTGTAGGGAGAGCAAGGGCTCCACTATACCTTAGCTGTGTCAACTGGAGGCAGTGAGCTGATAACTTTGCAAACAAAGTGAAGGTATTTGTGGCCCTCTGATGCAAGGGATGAAGGTCCTGTGTAGACCCCGAGAGAGGGCTTCCTTTGAGAAGGAGGACTCTGTTGAGCCCCTTCACCAAGGGAAAAGGCTTAATATTTGTGGTGGTGGTGTTTGTACTTCCCTTTACCTCATAATAAGAAGAGAATTTGGCCAAGAAGCTGAATTACCCAGGAACAAGGGGAAACTGAGGCACTATGCCATCGTTATGTCAGAGAGGTAGTGCCCTATCACAGAAACATTATATTCTCTTTGACATACAAGACTTAAAATATGGGAGACACAGGGAATACTACACGGGAATACTGACAGTTTTAAGAACTATGGGTATCAAGTCAGAAGAGCTCAAATGAAAACTGGTTGTCTTGAATTTAGTGGTGCAGCAGTAAATATATGGGTTCTTTGTGCGGGGCAAGCTTTAGACAAAATAGATCTTATGCTGTAGTTCAGCTCCATATCAGCCACTGAGCTTACTAGTCTGGATCATTACAAGTCTGAATTTATTTTGGAAGATCTTGTAAGACTTTACTATTTAACCCCTGAAAGGAGATGACAACCTCAAACTCAGCTTATTCCTTTGAGTTAACTGTTTTGGAGGTGTCTGCCACCTATGGTGAGTTACTAGTCAGGCTAGAGCAACGATCCATAATTGTCACTCAGCTGCCATTCACTTGGAACAACTGGCAGATATTAGGTTGGGGCTGTTGTAGTTTGAGTCTGTGACATCCTTAGAAAGATCAAAAGAAACAAGTGTGTGGGCACATAAATGTCATTCGACAATTGCAATAGCATCAGAACCAAATCTGAAGTCCTAGCTACCCATGGACAAGTGATCAGATTTCCCCTCCACTCCCGTGGCTTTGTGGGAGAAAGGTGCATCTTATACTAGTTATGTCCTTTCTTTATTCTAAAGAAGTTCTTTCCCATAAATATAATCACCTCCCTAAGTCCACCTAATTTTCTTGTACTCAGTCACAAAATACTGGAAATGTTTCTCAGCAGAGAAGATAGTCCAGTCACCATTGTATTTTAAAAAGGGGAAGACTGGATATAAAATAAGGACCTGGCTAATGTTCTTTGTGTGGGTGTGTAATGCTTTCTTTTTTTCCCTTGCAAGTTTTCAGGAATTCCTTAGTTCAGTGGACAATATTTTTATTGACTACAAATTATGTCAGATTCACCTTTGGTACACCATTTTAACAGACATTGACCCAGGTTCTCCAATCTGGCTGAGCTATGCTCCGAGTCCAGACTGGGAGGAAGGTGGCGTTGAACCACCTTTTGATTCTGAAGCTGGGTTAAGAGTTAGACCAGCTTTGGCCCAAAATGTTCTAAAAATCCTCTAGGGACTGTTCAGACTTCCCAAATAAAACCCAAAGCCCCCTTTGGGCTGAAAAGCCGTGTGTGAAACTGCAACGCAAAATATTTCTAGTTAAAAGGAAGAAATAAAATAGTCTCTTCCAGCTTTCACTGAGGAGTCAGGATATAGTGATTCCATTAAGCCATTACTGCAGATCTGTATGTTTCATGTATCAAGGCCATGCTCCAGAGTACTCTGTAAGCCTATCAAGAGATATTCTAAGAAAAGTCGTGTATTCCCTGGTTCTTAATTGGCGAGAGTGAACAGTGCTCTTCCAGAAAAAATGTTTTGTTTTAAAATCTTATCTCTTCAAGGCATCTCACTGCACCTAAGAGCCATTCACAGTCTGGTTTTGTTCTTTTTTTGGAAATACAATTTAATATCGTCTTCAGGCAGTGTACTTGCAAAGATTTCCTCTCCTAATAAAAAGCACCTGTGCCGCCTTTCCCTAACTTAACTGAGTCTATTCAGCTGAGCCTGCCCCTAATGTGTAGTAATCCAACAGCTACAATTGGTCTTCGCTTGAGTTTATTTCCATTTTAATTTGTTTCTGGTTACCTCAAATCCTGAGCAGCCCACACATAAATAGTATTTGCTTTAATTCTGCCAAGGGCTGAGAGGCCACAATCCTATCAGGAGCTGAGCATTTTCATTTCCCATTTTAAGACAGCTGAGCACCACAGAGGAGCCCCCGCAAGAACTGTAACATATTGGAGACCATGTCTTCTGCACGTTCAGTACCACACTGAGCACTCTGGCCACAGGCAATGAATAACAATAATTTTAATCTTGCTTCAGGAACACGATTGATGTTATTTTTAGCTCACTCATTGAGATGCGAAGTGCGTATCTATAAAACTAAACTCAAGCCCGAACTTTCAGACATCGGCATCTGAATTGTCGCCCCAGAACCAACGGGCATCAAGCTGCATGTGCAAACTCACATTTACATATTCAAAATGGCACCCAAGTTGAGTGTGAAAAGAGTACACATACATTTTTTGCAGATACAGGTTAGCTTCCAGTCTCTAAAAACTTCCCCCCTCATGATTGCTGTTGGCTTTTTCATTGAGAATGTGAATCATTTACTGTAATTAAAATAATTTGTATTTCACCTAAGCTGGGTATTATAAAATAGCAAGAAAAAGGAAGTCTCTCCAGTTAGGAAATGTGTTCATTGGAACATGCACACCTCTTCTCAACCTTCCAAAATGGATTGTATTATCGTCTTTTCACATCATTCTATCTATTTGGAATATACCCACAGGAGCAGGGTTTGCTTAAAAGCTGCTGTATAGCAGTGTTTCCACTGACAAGCTGTTGCAGACATGAAACATGGAAATACCATTTTCAGAAACTCAGGCAGTCTTTCGTCACAGCAAGACTGCAACAGGGACCATATTATGCACTCATCCCTCAAAGGGAGAGCCTAGTGCCTTCAGTGGACAGATAAGCTGAGGGATGTCTTATATCCCATAACACACCGAATCCATTCATTTCTTTTATCATTTTGTTTACTTTCTTCTCGTGTTTTTTCCCCAAACTTCAGCTCAACAATTTATTCTTAGCCAGCTTTTTAGTCTCACTTATATCAATAGTCACTAATACAGTATCTCTCTCAGCATGGCAACAAGAATTTTGCTTTCCAAAGTTGTTTTCTTGTTCCTTTCCTGCTCTTACAAATTCACCTTTTGTTTATTCTTGCAGCCTGTGTTCTCTCTTTCCTTTTACTTTCCAAAGTTGTTTTCATTCTTTTATCTTTTACTTCTACCCCATTCTCCCTCTCTTCTCAACTTGTCATGTTTGGACTTCTTCCAGAAAGTTTCAGTTCTCCCTTCCTCTAAATCTCTGGCCAGACACTCAAATGCTGGCTTGCTTCCCATCCTTGTATCCAAGCTCTATTTTCTACAGCTCTGATTTGACTGATTTGAACATCCTGTATTTCTATACTTCATCTTGTGGTCTGTCTCTCCATTTTTCTGTCTTTAGGAATACTTCATCTAACTACTCTATTCTCTGCTCCTCATCTTTCATTTGTTACTGTACACCTCTCTTTCTTTCCTTACTCTTGCATGCTCACTTCTCAATTACGTTTGCAATCTGTGTTTTTCCCCCTTAGTTCAGCATTCTTTATTCACTGATCACTTTTTATACACCTTGCAGTCAAACTGAAAGTTTCCCATTTTCTGTTAAACTTGCCAAAGCAACCCATAGAACTAATGCCTGGAATTCAGATGAGGCATGGTTTTCTTATTTAGGTAGGTCTTTCCGTTTCCTATTTACCTGGCCCCAAAATCCCTGCTTTCTTGGCTTAATCCATATTGGAGAACTTGTTAGAAAGAATCTTATGAAAGCAATGTTGATGGTGCCTCTCAAGGACCTTCAAGTGGCGTCTATAGGTTATCCAAGTTTCGGACGCATACAGCATTGGGAGAATAATGGCTTGATAAACAAGAAGCTTGGTGTCTGCTTGAACGTCATGATCCTCAACAACCCTGTGCTGTAAACAAGAAAAAGCTACACCAGCACAGCTCAGGCGATGTTGAATTTCTGCATCAATATCTGCCTTGGATGAAAGATGACTTCCAAGGTCGAGGAAATGATCGACATTCTCCAGTGCCACTCCATT
The DNA here is from genome assembly GCF_965152235.1 of Eretmochelys imbricata. Lineage (NCBI taxonomy): Eukaryota > Metazoa > Chordata > Testudines > Cheloniidae > Eretmochelys > Eretmochelys imbricata. Next base: position 173,921,008 of record NC_135573.1, read on the forward strand.
GATTTTGATAGATATGGGATGTAATACCTCATTTGGAGAGGGCTCATGGAGCACTTTAATCTTCTTGATATTAAGAGTGAAACCAAGACATGTGTAAGCATCGGCAAACACATTCAAGATAGTTTGAAGATCTTTCTCAGAGTGGGCAAAGATTGCTTTGTCATCAGCATACTGAAGTTCCCCAATAGATGTTGTGGAGATCTTACTCTTGGCTTTCAGCCTGCTAAGCCTGAACAGCTTTCCATCCATTCTGTAAATGATTTCAACGCCAGCTCTAAACTTCCCAGCAATTAGGTAAAGAATGACGGCAATAAAAACCGCAAACATGGTTGGAGTGATGATACAGCCATGTTTGATTCCCGTTTGTACTTCAGCACTGGCTCCCAGAGTGAACCTTTCGCTCAGAACAGTAACTTTCATGTTATCATGAAGTAATTTTAGGACATTGATGTATTTATCAGGACATCCAATCTTAGAAAGTACAGTCCAGAGGCCACAGCAATTCACTGAATCAAAGGCTTTAGTTAGATCAATGAGTGGTCAGTTTTGCTCCTGACACCTTTCTTGCAGCTGCTGTGCTGTGAAGATCATATCCATAGTTCCACGACATGGTCGGAAACCACTCTGAGACTCCAGTAAAATTTCTTCTGACAGGGGCAGAAGGTGGGTTGCAAGGATCCGTGCCAGAACTTTGCCTGCAATGGCTAGGGGGGAGCTACCACAATAATTTCCACAATCCACTTTATCCCTTTTCTTGAAGAGGGTGACAATCAGGGCATCCCTCGTTTCACTGGGTATCTCCTCCTTTATCCAGATTTTAAGGATAAGCAGGTAAAGCTGCCAAATTAGCTCTGGTCCACCGTCTTTAAGGATTTCAGCGGGGATCCCATCTAGACCTGCTGCCTTGTTGCTCTTCATCTGCTTGGTGGCATTGTGTACCTCATACAAATTGGGAGGGTCTCCGAGCTTATCCCTAAATGGTCATTGAGGGATTTGCTCAAGGACTTCATCTGCAACCATAGAATTGTGGTTAAGGAGATCTTCAAAATGTTCTTTCCAGTGAGAATTGATGACTTCATTGTCCTTCAGAAGTGTGGTTGCGTCCTTAGAGCGAAGAGGATTCATACCATGGCAAATTGGTTCATAAACAGCCTTGGCGGCACTAAAGAAACCACATGTATTGTGGATATCCATGAGATGTTGGAGTTCTTGTGCTGTCTCAATCCACCATTTGTTCTTGAGTCCTCTGGTTTTACCCTGGACTTCCGCCCTCGCCTTGGAATGGGCTTCTCTCTTTGTATTGCAATTTGTTGTTCTGCCAAGCATGAAATGCCATTCTCTTCTCATTGATGAGTTGATCAATTTCAGCATCATTCTCATCAAACCAGTCCTGATGTTTTCTGGTTTGGTAGTCTATGGTTTCCTCACAGGCATTGGTGATTACTGCTTTCAACTTGCTCCAATGTTCCTCAATTTATTCTGGAAATTCTGATAGGCGCTTTTCTTCTAAGACTGCTTGGAAGTGGTCACACTTAATAGGGTCCTTCAAATCTTGAACTTTCAACTTGACCCTGATCTGCTTCTTTTGCAGCCTCCATTTGGGAGCGATCTTAATTTTCATTGTGGATCATATAAGGCAATGATCAGTCCAACAGTCATCAGCACTTGTCATTGCTCTTGTGAGAAGTGCATCACTACAATCTCTGGCACGAACTATGACGTAGTTGAAGAGATGCCAGTGCTTTGACCATGGGTGTCTCCAAGATGTTTTGAACTTTTCCTTTCGTCAGAAAAGAGTGTTCATAATGAGTAGCTCATGTTCAGCACACTTGGTCAGAAGCAGAATTCTATTTTAATTGCTTTTGCCAACTCCTTCTTTCCCGATTGTTCCTTTCCACAGGTCTGAGTCTCATCCAATATGTGCATTGAAATCCCCCGGAAGGATGATCTTGTCTTCTGTAGGGGTCTCCGATAAAATGTTTTCCAACTGAGAATAAAAATCTTCCTTTACATTCTCATCGGATTCCAGTGTTGGAGCATAGGCGCTCACAATAGTTGCCTGTTGATTTTTGGTGAGCCTCAATCAGAGTGTCAAAATCCGCTCATTGATGCCAACTGGTACCTCAGAGAGACACCTTACGAGCTTATTCTTTATAGCAAAACCCACTCCATGCTATCAGTGTTCATCTATAGATTTTTCCCTTCCAGAAGTAGGTGTATCCTCCTTTCTCCTCCCTCACCTGTCCTTCATCAGCTCTTCTAGTTTTGGGCAAAGCAGCAGTATTGATGTTAAACCAACACAATTCACGGGCAATAATGGCTGTACATCACTCTGGTCGGTCACTGTTTGAGTTGTCCAGCAGGGTACATATGTTCCAAGTTCCAAAGTTGAAAAGTTTCTTATATTTTCGATAGCTGAGGTGGTGATCCTGCTGAATGCGGCTATCCAGCCAGGAAAAAGAGAGGCAAGACTATTTTTAATCTATATTTTAGACTATTTCTAATCCCCTCCCCACGTGGGGCAAGCAGAGTGGATCCTAAAAAGGACTGCTCAGTTGTGGGTGCAGCTGCCAAGATGCTTGACCCACCTCAATCCTTGAGCAAGACAACTGTATCACAGACCCACCGCCTGTGTGTCAGTCTATGACTAGGAACTTCCAGATTTTACTGTCCTGTTCCCATCGCCACTCGCTGATCACCACCAGACTTTTGACTTGTGCAAATATTATTTTCCCCAAAAAACGGAAGATGCCTGTGTGGGACTTCTTTTAAAGTGGGGAGACGGGTGCACAACAGTCACTACACTATCCTTGTCAGATGAAGGACTTGAAACCAATGGCATGAACATCCTGATGATTGGAGGTCCTCTATCTGCTGTAGCCTTCATCCTGTCAAGCCAAAGGGCGGGGAGGAGGCTCAAATACACGCAATGAAGCCACACCAGGTGAATAAGTATATCCAGTTTTATTGCCAACGTATAATAAACTTCCCAGCCTTCACACATTACTAAATACGTGCTTTCCAGCAACCAAGCAAGCAAGAATCAATGCTTACACCCCTTCTGCTATGGACAGTCCCGGATCCTCCAGCCTTGTCCTTGAGGGCTCATAGCAGGCACTGCTCCAGCATGGGGAATTCCTGGGCACCCACAAAGCTAGGGTCCGCAGGTGAGACTGTTTGTCTAAAGCAATCCGTATGTTTTTTATCATCATCTCTTTCTAAGAGGGGGCATGTACATCCACAAGCAGGCTCTGGCAGGAAACACTACTGTTTTCTATTTCCACACTTACCCCTCCTTATCTCTTTTCTAGTTTATCCAGTCGAGTTGCTGCAAGCCAGCCAAGCCAGTCAAAGCCTGTTCACTTTTAGTTCCCCCCGAACCTTTCTGTAACAACAGGCCAAGGTAACTTGTGGTCAGCCACAAAACATCCACCTTCACAGCCATTGTAACGTTACACAACAGTTTCACCTCCATTGTGCAGTTATCCTCCGTCTGCTCTGCCATTAGGGACTTCTTGGATCACACTTTGTCTGGAACCTCGCCCTTGTCTGTTCTGCCATGGGTAGCCCTAAGGGAGTACATAACTCCAGGCAGCATTGCTCTCGGGTTCATTGAGACATGCAAGCCTCTCCACCAAAGATTATACCTAATTTGTATCACTGACTTCTCTTAATAGACACAACCCTGTAAGGCCCCAAATATTGGCTGACTACTCAGGCCAAAGGGGTAGCAGTATGATTTTAGAGTGCAAATTTAAAGGGCGAGGCAAAGCCAGTTTGAAAGATGTATGGCTCTGTGTATGATTGCTATACTTCAGCAATTTGCCTTTTTTAGACAACAAAAAGTGAACTGCATCAGTCTAGACATTTAAGAATTCTAAACTATATCGTGTCCCTATAAATAAATAACTACGAGACTATGTGTTGAGGTGAGGCTTCAGGTCCTGATGAAGTTGCAAAGAGAGACAGATAATCTATTCTAATTTGCTATAAAATGAAGCCTTTTTTTAAACCCGGACAGATGAAAATTCATTTATTGCATTGAGTGCCATGTGATTTAGAAAAAAGAAAAGGAGTACTTGTGGCACAGTAGAGACTAACAAATTTATCTGAGCATAAGCTTTTGTGAGCTACAGCTCACTTCATCGGATGAACAGCTGCTACTCTGAAACGTGATTTAGAGTAAAAGTTGTATGAAAACAATGTAATGTGTTTAACATCTTTTTCTGTATTCTTAACAAATCAGTACATCTTCATAAAAACACTCTCATGTAAGGAAAACAAACAACAAATGTGTTAATATTGCAGCAAATTTGCTCATGTTTTACTAGATATGGGGGGGGGGGGTTACAGTAACTTTCCTTGAACAATTCTGTATCCCATATTTTGTTCTCAAATGATGAAAGGTAAGTACATTGCAATACACTTAACCAGCACAGTGGCAGATTCTGTAAAATGCTAATGCCTTCACCTCCCATTGATTTCAATGGAAATTGAGGATGTGAAGCACTTTCCAGGGGGACCTCTGTGCTAGAAATGTTGGAAACTGAGTTTCCATTCTGCAGAAAGTTCTCACACTTTGAAACTTTTTCAACACAAATTCATGTTAGGTCAATCAAAAGTGTGACATTTTGTTCTGATTTTGACTTTTAAAAAATTTTATTATGCGTATGATGAAATTTGAAAACAAAGAGGTTTCAAAAAGAAAAATAGAAACGTTATGACAAGGTCAAAATGCGATTTTTTTTAACCTTAGCAAAATGCTTCATTTCAATTTTTTAAAACCAAAATTCCAAATCAACGTATGCCCAAGGAAAGTTTTGATTTTGACAAAATGGCATTTTCCGCATAAAAATGTTCCATTGGAAAACTTTTGACTAGCTCTGCTTGGTATCTTTAAGGCTCTGGTTCATGATCTCTTTATACACATGGGAGCCCATGTTCCTATTGACTTGCTTGGGAGCTAGGAGTGCTCAGTCCCTTGCAGGATCAGAAGCAATCTGGCCCCATTAAATTAGGCTTTTGCAACTTCAGTTGACTGCAATATTGCTAATTGCATCATTTAATTATTTGCCCATCCGACATAATTCCAAATGCTGCTCTTTTCATTGTCATCACGCTAGACAAGAGAGTTGTCTGTCCACCATCTTTTTTAATATCACTCTTAATGTGTATCTAATAGGAAATTCAAGTACTCTTTTGAAAGAGCCTATGAAATGAAAATATTCACTGGAAAGGCAAGAACTTGCAAAACGTTATGGTTAGAGGGGAATTTCGTCTGAGTAACGACTAGGCAAAACTGAACAAGGACTTCAGAATTTGGTCTTTTAATATTAGCTGGAATTTGGAATTCACAGGGTAGGTAGAAGCAGATAATCTTCACACTGAACTGTGGGTTGTCAAAAAAGAAAGTAGCATTATGCTTGCTTTCATTTAAATCAAGGAAATGATTCCCTCATTTCAAATCCCCATATATTCTGTGCATTTAGAATATTGTGCTACACTGTAATACTGAAAGCAATTAGAAATAACTGAAGATATTGTTGCTTCATTCTAAAAAGAATGAGTTGCCACCTACACATCTAATTAAAAATCTGAAAAGCCAATTTCAAAAGTACTGTGCTGTATTTCATCAGCTACCTTAACTGTACTGTTATGCAAATGCACTCTAGTCAGAAAAAATGCAATAATTTCACCTGCAAGCAATGAAAATCCATCTTAGTTCATTCTCTCCTTAGTACAGTATATTGAAGAGCTGGTGTTTCCACCATCTGGTCTACCTCATGCCAAAGTTAATTAGATATGACTAAAGCTTCTTTACCTTTTCTATTTACAGGTGTCCAAGGAAGGCATTTATGACCACTGGGAGTTCCACTTGATGATAACCCATAAAAATACATTGCAACCATTGTCACAACTAGTAACAGTTTCCAATATTTGGACATAATATAAGTTACTGTTGACTGCTAGATGATGCATACAGATGATTGCTGCATGTTAGTGTCCAATGCTAAAAAGAGTGACAACTCTTTAAGTCTTCAGTCTTAGTATTTTGGCTGTGTATCTTCAGCTACTAGTAATCATGTACAAAGTTGGTGAATGCCATGCTTATTTGTTCTCAGCTCTTCATATCTTTCCAGAATCCACTTCTAGACTTCAGTCTGTCAAATGACTAATATATTAATCAGTTAAGCCGGTGTCTATAAGCCACTCTGGTATTACAAATGTAAGTTCAACGTCCACACAACTACTTTTTTCCCATGCTACTATTTGGTTAGGGGCACAATTGGAAAAGAAACACTGTTCGTGTCTACACAGCAAATGTTTAGCCATTAGTTAATAACTAGCTAATTTTGACCATGCACAGTCCCTGCCAGTGGGCTAATCCGGCACACACTTTAGTAACTATAAGTAGTTAGGCACATGGCTCTTTTTAGAATGGGTTGAAAAATTTCCGACAGACTAGTAAACGATCAGGAAATGCCGATTTGCTGAAATTGAAACGTTTTGTGGGAACATGCCAACTTTGTCAAAATTTCCAACAAAAAAACTATCAAAAGATTTCATTTCAATAAGGCTGAAGTGCTTTGTTTCAAAATTATATTATAAAAGGCAAAAGTGAGGGCTTCAGCCTTATTGAAACAAAACACTTAGATAAGGTCACTCCAATATTTCCATTTTTTTTTTTCAGAATTTTCATTTCACGGGATATTTTGCCTTTTCAGTCTAATTTGGGGCAAAAGTGGAATTTTGAAAAGTTGGAAATTTTTGCAGAGTGAAATGCTAAGTTTTGACCAGCTCTAGTTACATTGTTGTATCGATGGTCGCCTCTAATGGGGCCACTGTAGCTGTCAAACCAGGTTCTCCTACCTCCCATAACTCCCAGCAGTTAGCTATCCCAAGGTGTACTTTCCCACATGTTCAGGGTGTTACTCTGTATACCTGACCTCTGGTAACTCTGTACCATGCATCAGGACTTATCTGAATATGTCACTCATAAGCCATAACCAGGCTGAAAATGCTCTGCATTTGTTTTACCAGTCATACAACTCACTCCTCTTTGGGCAATACCCCACACATCCCTGCCTTTTAAGTAAGTAGGGTCCCCAGAAATCACAGTTGGCACAGAAGAACCATTAACATCCCTGTTGTGGCACAGGAAATGGTTGCTGAGGCACTTGGAGGTAGCTGCCCAGAATGCTGGATGGGGATGTGAAAGTATGGTTCTGACCACAAATGTCACCATGTGGACACAAGCTAATTTTTGTAACTTCTAACCTAAGTTGATTGTGCTTTCAATAGGTTACATAATCACAGTTATAGCTGCCATATGAATGGGGCCTAACAATTGCTGCTTTTAGCACAAAACAGCTTTTGGCCTTTGTTAAAGACTTATTGACTGTTGTAATTGTTATCTAGCATTTTATGTTTGAATGGAAAGCATAACTTGCAGTACCAAAGAGCAACACTTCTTGATCCTTTGTACTGGGTCATTTGAGCAAGCTGCCATCATCTATGATACATAGCTTCCTCGACGATGTTCTTTTTCTTGTAATGCTGCTTAAGATTCTGGCATATTCCCTTGTCTATTTGTTGGATTAAATATGTGGCCTTAAGCAATGGAGAGAAAAAGGTGACACATTTCTCAAGGAAACTTTAAAATGTGCTGCACACTTATCCAGAATCAGTAAAATTTCTTTTTCCTTAACTATGACACTTGTCATCAATCTTATGCAGCTAGTCAAGTGAAAATCTACATTGTCATCCATGTATAGTATGATAGTCACAGCCTAGCAGCAGCAAATTTTTAAATTCAGCTAACTGAAGCCTAGGGCATCTTAATTTCACTGATAGACGCTTCCTTTTTGCCATTGTTATCATGTTGGCTAGCACAAGAGGAAAAAAAATCTCTCCTCTGAATTTGTGTCCTCTTCTGCTGCTGCATCAGTTTTGAAAAGGAAACAATTAACGAATAGCCTGATACCACTGCAGTTGTAGATTTCTTCAACAGATTCGCACAAACATCCAGGGTTGACAGTTTTGGTCGGAGATATTTCTGGAGGTTTCAGTCACATGACATAACCTTTAATTAATCTTTAATTCCTGGAGACTCCACAACAATCCTGGAGGGTTGGCAACCATGCCTCAGTCCCTAGTTAGATGCTTAAAGGGATGTGGCCTGACTTTCAGTGGTGCTAAGCACCTGTAGTTCTCATTTGTATGAATGGGAGTGGGGGTTGCTCAGCATCTTTGAAAACTCAGACTCTTTCTCTAAACAAAAGTTTTTTTTCTGTCTTTTTTTTGCCTTCCTTTCCTTTTGTGGCCAAGCAATCTTACCACTGCCATGCAAACAGCAGTTACTGTGCTCTGTGGCTTGTTAGTGTTCTGCCATAATTATTGAAGAGCATCAATGATCTTGACTTTCCAGTCTTGCAAAATAATAGCTTTCTCTCTCCTGTCATTTATTCGCCCACTCATCTGAAATTCCAGAGAACAAAGCTTGTGGCATAACATATCTCTGTGAAAAAAACTGATCATATTTCTGCCTTGCAGGCAGGGCTTACAAAACAACATATATTTCAACAACAATGCAGATCATTTCAATAGCTGTAACTGTAGGTAAAATGTCTTCAATAATACAACTAATTTTGTACTTTATTGTACTTTAACTGTCATACCTATACTTGAATGACAATAGCCCTGCTGAGCAGCAATTTGTACAAGTCAGCTTACTGTGCTACTCTTTTTAATGTCAGGTACATTATAAAAGAGTTTTTATTCTTGTCGATGAATATTTTCACTCTGTTCTAAAACATGGTCTGGTGGGTTTTTCGTAATAAAGAGTGATAACCTTCATAGATTGAGTAGGAGCCATATGAGGAGCCTGATTCTCTTTTCACATTGGTGTAAAATCTGGGATCACTCCACAGAAGTCAATAAATTTACAAGGGTGTCAGCAAAAAAAGAATCAGACCCTATGATTTTTACTATGGATTTGTTGTGTGTGAACGAGGAATTATCTGAACTGAGCTACTATTTTACACAAACCACAATAAAGAATAGGGTATTATTGTCAACAAAACCCACCTGTGTGAAATAAATGTAATATTGTCAGTAAAACAGCGAGAGTGAAACTAACTGCACTGGCAGATAACTCGTATTTTCTGAAAATATTAGTTACAATTAATCAAAGTGTAAGCTGAAGTAGTACATGGTATATGTTGCACTAGGAAGAAGATGGAATAGAAATTGTCTGCAGATCCTTCCTTTCACTATTTTTTATGTTTCTATGAGTTAGTGGAGGTGGCAGTGAGGGAAATGAAGACTTTAAGAATTAACATTATAAAGTGATAGTTTTATTACAGTGTCTAATTTAGTGCAAACTAAACAGGCGATATTTTACTGACTGTGTGTTGGGTTGTGGTTTTGTTTTGTTTGTTTTTTTAAATCTGACACTTAATGTTGATAGATTTGAAGGAGAGGATAGATGAAGAAGAATAATCGTTTCTTTGGGACCCAATCTTGCATGGTCCTGACAGCCTCCTGTGTGGTGTTAGCACCCTCCATTCTCATTAACTTCACCTCTCAGCACCTTCAGTGCTAAGTTCAGTATTCTCATTGACTTTATTGATCAGCACCTGGCAGGATCAGTCCCAAATTCAGGCTGTCTGTACTTCTCCTTCAGCCCAATGTTCCCATTCTTCTCTTTCTTGTCTTTGAGATCCCATGTCCTGGCCACTAGTCTCCTGGATGAACAGGAGAGGCTCTTTAGTTGGCTAGAGATATATCTCTTCAGTAACACAAGGTGCTTCTTCCTTCCTCAGAGGAACAGAGGCAAGAATTTAAACTGAGCTCTGCTGCATCCCACTGCCTCTTGTAAAATGTTGGGGGACATCAAGAAGAAGGGAAGATACCTGATGTCAGAGACTGGATGTGTTACATACGTTTTGTCAAAGAGTCACTGAAAGACCAGAGAAGCTGAGAGGATGGGCACTTGGAAAAGATAAGCTATAGCTTATTCCTTGTATCTGCATGAACAGTGCTTCTCAGGGTTATCTCTGGCAGAGTTTAGGAACAAATATGTAATGCACACTATTTCTCTTGTTATCTGATTATTTTTCCTCTCTCTCCTTAATAAATGTGAGGTCATTTTAACTTAGACTGTTTTTTCTCTTTAGGAGCATTCTGCAATGACTTTACAATCTTTTCCCTTTGGGACCCCATTAGGGAGGGTATGACACTTATCCTGGAATTGCTTAGCTAAACCAACATCTAAACAGAAGGCATCCTAATACAGCCTATCAGAGTTTGTTGAAACTCTTTGTGAAAGAACTCTTGTGAAAGAATGAGAGAAACTTTTGTGATAAATTTGTGCCATCTTTCACTAGAGTTGGTCACATTTTAAAAATGTTGATGACATTTATTTTTTTTTAAAATTGGGGGGGGAAATAGTTTGGAAAATGTTTCCTACCTTTTTTTTACTATCCCCATTGTCAACAGGTCTGTTGGTTGTGATAAGCAGGGCACAGGAAAGCCAGCCAACCACAAGGAATGGTGGGAATAGGAGACCAAGCATTACAGTAGTTCCCTGGAGAAAATAGCTGTGCATTAAATAACTGAGAATATTTAAAAGGTTAATTATGTTTTTGTTTATATGTTTGTGACACACTGTACCAATGTATGCACTCCTTGCATACTATTGTCGTAATATATTTACTAAGTATGCCTCATTGAGGTATCATTTGAAAACTCATAATTTGGCTGGTCATTATTGTCCTGGTAAAAGATGGGTAGCAACATTATATGTAGAGTTATAAGATTCCACTGTATGGTGTTACTAAAACATGTTCCAAGTCTGGGGAGCAGCTAAACCAGTTCCTCAGAGACAAAGCGCAAGATGACGTCTCAGCCGGGTGTCAACAAGGTCAATGGACCATTACTTGCTAAATGTCCATTCTTTGGCAGGAAAGGGGTCGTGGGTAAAACTCTACATCTTAGCAAAGAAACAGCATAGGGTTCCTGTCCACAAAGACTGCTGGTCACCATGATCCAAGCTGAAAATGCTTCTCAAAGGGGAGTGGAAGACTAAAAAAGGAAGGGGCAACACCCCAAGGGACCGCTCCTCCTCGCTCTCTTACTGTCCATTGATTCACTGCACCAGAAGGACAAAGAAAGCAGCCATCACACAAAGGTAGGGAGCCTGGCCTTAGAAGTTTGGTCCATAAATCTGTTGAGAGCATGTGGTAAGAAAAACTTTGCTTTCAATTTAACATAGTTTATTAAGTTAGGTATTAGTTTTGTTTCATCTTTATTGTTCTTGTAACGGTTTCTGACTTTTATGCCCCATTACTTGTATATATGCACTTGTATTGTGCAGGAGAGGGCTGGGCAGTCCAAAACATACTTTTCTGGGGGGAAATCTAGGACTGGAAGTGTGTTGGGATCACCCTGCAGTATAATTCAGGTTACAATCACACATAGACCTAGCTGGGAGTGACTTACATGCTGGAGGCTGTTTGTGAGCAGTCCAAGAGTAAAGCAAAGCAGTGTAAAGGGCACCCCGGGCTAAAAGGCAGGGTTGATAAAGCTACTCTCTAGCCTATATTGTACCCTGAGTATATCACAATGTTAACAAGTGTAAAGATGTGCAATTTTGTATTGTTTTTTAAGCTAACTAAAAGTGATAGTAACATTTCAAAAACAAGCTGTTTTCTTTACGTATTGATAAAGCATTAAGGCTCCAGCCTTCATACAGGTGGTAACAGAATGGGAAAATAAATATGTAGGTCAATCTCTGAAAGTAGTGGTAAAATTGCTGAAATAGAGGATTAATTGCCTCTTTATCTTTTTACTTTTATTTCTGCACTATACTACTATGATGTGACTGTTTACTTATATAGATGATATAAATATTTTTGTCTTTCCATGCACAGCAGTAAAAAAGAAACACTGAGAATTCACACATTTGTTTCTTTTGCACTGTCAGTATTTCCTACAGCTTAAAGGGTTGAGAAACTTTAGATGGCAGTGCCAAATATATATGCAGAATGATGATATAGAGTGCCATTATGGTAAAAAATATATAGGGAAGAGACTGTTGGAGGCAATAAAGAGTACTTTTAAAAATATTTTTGTTCACACTGTTTGCAGTTACCGTGACACAGGAACATTTTGCAAACAATAATAAGAGCAAAGCAACCTGCTCATTTCTTCAAATTATACATTTTCAGTACTCTATATTTTAAATTAAACATGCCTTCTTAAAAGGAAGGGTGCATCTGCTCTTGGCTTCCAGATCAGGCTGATCACTGGTAGAAATGCAGAAAAAGTAGGAGCCACAACGGGTGCTGACAGCAAGTCATGTTAGTGCCATTTTGGGATCCATGACTTAGAAAGCAATAGGATTGCATGGCCTGTTGGCCAGGAATAGGCAGAAACCAGAATTGCTAAGTGATGAAACAATGACAAAAGTAAAATGAATTAGTCAACACTTGAGAAAAGAGCCTTTAATTACTATTAAAATCTAAGGACCAGATTGTGATGGCCTTGTACCTGGCACCACAAGTAGTCCCATTAATGTCCACTGTAGTATTTGTGGCTTGTAGTATGAGTAAAGGAATTTCAGCTTGACCCTAAGTAAACATAGATAGGAAGAAAAATATCTTGAGTGGACTTACAGAAATTTTTACTTGTTAATTTCTCCTATTATACCTAAAATATTCTTGATGATTCTTCATAAGGCGAACAGGAGATGGGCTGAGTGTAGGCCATCCCACACTGGCACACTTTCAGGGCCCTGGGCCAGGTCCCAGTGGAGCAGGAGGTCCTGGGTCTTCCTATCCACCCCAGATCCCTCCACACCTAGTCCTGCGATGGGCAGGAATAGGGACTTACTGACAAGGAAGCTGACCCAGATGAACCCCATTCAGGGGGTCCCTGACACATTGAACTAAAAGAGACTGGAGCACTAGGCCTGCTGGCTGAACAGACAACTCAGCTACAGCATGGGTTTTTTTTCTCATTTAAAATGCATTGTGCTAGTTATGCATCTTAAAGCTCTGTGGAATTATTAGTGGGTAAATTAGAGTCACCCTTGTGGGAGTAGATGGAGAGATTGTCATTTAAAACCATGGATAAGAAAATAAGAGCTTAACTATTGCCTTGTGTGATGGGGCGCCTGCCCCACACTGAGCTCTAAGGGGTTAACAGAGCCCTTGGGAAGCGACCAATCAGGGAGGGACTGTGAGGAGCAGCCAATCTGGGCTGGGCTGGCCCATATAAGAAGGGTTGCAGAGTAGAGCAGCTTTAGTCATTCCCTGGAGCTTGAGGAGGGAGGAAGACTGGCTGCCTTGCAGGCTGAAGACAGCAAGCACCCTGGACAGAGCAGTGCTGCAGGCAGAGATCTGGGAATCTAAAGGCAGCTCCTGGTGGGCTGCAGGAATCTGCAGGTTGAGGCCCTGAGGCAAGGGCAAAGAGGGTGCTGAGGCCATCGGGAAGTGGCCCAGGGAGATCTACATAGGAGTCGGAGGGAATGCAGCAAGTGGAGACCATCGGGTCCCTGGGCCGGGACCCAGAGTAGTGGGCGGGCCTGAGTCTCCACCCTCTCTCACCTTCTCCCCCCCCCCCAAGTCATCACTGCGGAAGTGGCAGAACTCTGGACTTCAGTTGCCACTGAGGAAAGTGGCTGGACAAATATTGCAGAGTCCCCGGAAGGGGGAAACGCAGAGCATAGCATGGCCGGAGAGCTGTGTCACTGAAGAGGACGCCATGGTCCTGGGAGTGATGTGGGTCCCAGAGCAGAAGTGATGGTGGAGAGGCACCAGCGAGAAGAGGGTGCACTAATGAGAAGAGCTAATCCCCATGACAGCCAGCAGGAGGCACTGGAATGGTAAGTCATACCCTGTCACACTTTGGAAAAGGAGACATTATATGTTATGGCTGAGCGATTTAAAAGTCACTATCTTAATCAACCTGTGATGGACCCAAGCTACAAAATCTACATCAAGATTTTAAACTCCCACTCTGTGGTCATGTGTTTGTATGTGGTGTTTTTAATTTAATACAATCTCTAGTTTAAACAGTATCCACCTGAGGAAAATACTAGCAATAAAAAGGGACAAATGAGGATCAATACAATTAATAGATTACTTTCCTCCGAGCTATTTCAGTGCCATGTATTTGAAGCAGATTAATAGACAGGCCTAGATTGTTTCAGTGAAGCAATTTGGATGGAGGATGATTCACCTTGAAAGTGAGCAGAAAGACAAAGGGCCAGACACAGAGTTTGTGGTGGCAGATTCTGCTAAACAAAGCAACCCAAAAAATGGGAATGTCAGCAGGAGAGGGGGCCTGGCAAAGGAAAGTGCAAGCTACTCCAAATACATTGACACCAGTTCATATTCTACACTCTGTAAATATAGTGCTTGCTATTGGGGTATGCCTACACTGCAATTAAAAACCCAGGGCTGGCTGGCCCCAGTTCTCTGACTCAGGCTCATGAGGCTGCCGGGCTGTAAAATTGCTGTGTAGACATACGTGGTCAGGCTCGGGCTGGAGCCTGAGTTCTGGGACCCCACGAAGGTTTACATAGCAATTTTTAGACCTGCGAGCCTGAGTTAGGTGACCTAGGCCAGCCACGGATGTGCCTTGGGTCTTTTATTCCAATGTAAACACACCCTTAGAGGCCACGATTCAGCAAAGCTCTTACGCATGTGCTTAAAGTTAACTTCACTGGCGCTATCATGTTTGGAAAAATGGGAGACTCTTTCACAAATATTTTGCCAAAAATGTGTCTGTTTTGTCAAAAACCTTCTAAACTGCGGGGGACGTAGGGGGAGAAATTGACCGACTCCAATTTTAACTCTTCCCACAAATGGAAGCAAATAGTAGGTCAAGTAAGTAAAACAAAATACTCAATAGATGTGTCCAAGGTTACACCGCATGTCTCAGCATTTTAAATAAGTAAACTTTATACAGTTCTTCATTTATTTATAATTAAGTATAAATACTTAAACTTTGGTGGAAAGTTGTTAGAGTGTATAGCCTGATTATTCATCAAGTTCCTTTTGTTGGTCTTTAACTGGTGGCTTGTTGCTTTTAAATGGTATTAGTAACACAGTTTTAAGGTAAATGCTAAAAGGACTGTCCAAATAAATTATAATAAAATCCACTTAGAATTTTAACATTACTCCATAGATTATTAAAGTTAAAAGAATATCTAATGTCTAATTTAGGTTCACTGTCTATTCTGCTTATTTCTTTCATTTCCCCCAACTTGGATAAAGGGCTGGGTGGGGGGGGAACAGTAAGTTATAGTTACTTAGTTCTAACTTTGTGTCTAATGCACTAGGACTAGAGCTGGCTGGGAAATTTTCAACAAAGCATTTTTTCTGCCAGAACATGCCAATTCATCAGAATTGAAATGTTCCACAGAAGTGTGTATCATTTTCTACAAAAATTTTCTCAGGTCCAGGATGGAGGTGGAGAGAGAGAGAGAGACACCCAGGAATAGCTAATAGCCTGGTGGTTAGGACACTTGCCTGAGTTTCCCATGCTCTGAGTGGGTGCCCTAATCACTGTGCAATAAAGTTAGTCTGTCTCCCTCTAGCCCCAACGAGCATTTTATTTATACAAAGGGGAACTGTTCCAACAGGGGTGGGGGGGGGGGACAGATACTAACTCTATAACATAAAGATGTAGGAGACTCAGGTTCAAATGCCTTCTCAGAATCAGGCAAAATAGGGTCTGGCTCTCAATGTGAGCTCTGTGGAACAAATCCCTCCCTCCAGTGAGCAGTAGAATGAGTGGGATCTCTCTTTCTGCAGGATAGATGAGGTAGGAGAGAGGATTCTCAGAACTGGTATAGGGGGATGTATCTTCTGAGTGCTATAGGGCTCAGCTCCATAGCAGTTCCCAGTGCCTTACAGAGAGCAGTGGGGAATCAAGGGTGGTCCATAGAAAGCCAGGGTCTGCAGATTAGTATTATCTATTTGTATTGAAACAGGGTGCCCCATTCATGGACCAGAGCTCTGGAACAAACAAACAGTTCCTGCCCCAATGTGCTTACAGTCCTTCCACTGCCCTTGCTCCCTAAGGTGGAGGGTAAGTGCATGCCACTCAGAGGCTACTCTAGATTAAAGTAGTAATGTTTCCCCTGCTGCTCTGCTACAGGTGGGGAGTGTTATGTTTGCAGCATGTGCACAGAGAATTTTCTTTAAAAACACACATACTCTTGCTGGACGGTTACAAAATAACACTACCTTGTTTTTAGAATTCAGAAGACCCCTGGGGCAGGGAGGAACAGCCTGCTTCCTAAAACAGAGAAGCACAACTCACCCCACCTTGCTTTAGTCTAGCAGTCTGCAAACAGAATGTGCTTGAACACTGTGCTATAGAGCCCCCTAGCATGCGAGCAGGAGCAGTGATACATGACAGGGTATTCTTCCCCTGTGTGCCTTTGTGGAGATCCCCATTGTGTTAGGCACTGCACATACACCTACTAGAAAAGTTATTTGAGGCAGGAACTAACAGTCTAAATAGACAAGACAGGCAAAGATGAGAGAAAAGAAGTAATATTACACCCCTGTGCCTCAGTCTCCGAATCATAAAAAAAAAGTGGTTTGGTAAGGTCACACAGGAAGCTTATGGTAGATCCAGGAATTCAATCCAGATCATCCGAGGCTTAGTCCAATGCCTCAACCACAAAAACACCCTTCCTTTCTTCTTAAAGTGCTGCACAAGTCCATTACGTAGTACATAAATACAAACTTTGGAAAGCCTGTTGTGTGATTTACATAGTGAACCAAGCTTTAATGTCTTTATTTAACACCTCTTAATGTTTGCTACTGTGTCAAATGCAAATTAGCATCAAGCTGAAACTAACTACTGTTGGCTACAGAACGATCTGAACTGAAACCAAGCAACCCAAAGGTCTACTGACCTCTGTCGCAACATTTTGTCAGCATAGGCTGAGATGAACAGATTTAAACTGAGAGTTGGCATAGGAAATATGTCCGGCAAAAGGAATGGAGAATTTAGTATTCAATTAGTTGTCTGAATCAATCAATTTGCTTGCATGAATGAACTTCATTTAAATGGCAGAGTTCAGGTCACATTAAAAGCACTAATGAGAAGATCTGGGTAAATATAGAGAAGTTGTTTGTTAGTTTAGGGATGGTACCTATTTTATTGTCATGGTCTGAATTTTGAATAGTAAAATGATGGATAGGAAAACATTTAAAAACAAATCTTGTTTAGGTCTTTAGCTTGTGAAATAGCATCTGATTTAATAGAGCATCTTACGACATTCCAGCAGAAAACTCATTAAGGAAATTCAAGATCTGGGCAACAGAATGGCTTTGCATTCTGTCAGAAGGCGAGATGATGCACTGAATTGTCTTGAAAGCAGGTGTATTTCTTTCATTGATTCTCTCAAAAACATTCTGGGCATTTTTATAGTTTTCTTCTTTCATTTCCATGATCAATCTATAATTAGTTTCAGGAAGCATGTTTTGTGTACCATTGTTTCTGGATAGTTTGTGAGGCTTCTTTGGAAGGCAACCTCCTCTTACTGTTGCTGTGAGACAGAGGAGGACTCTGGTCAGGAAGCTCATGCTCAGCTTTCATTTCAAGCTGTACGGACCCCCTTCATATATGTGAAAATGCAAGAAGTACAGAAAGGGGGGAAAGAGCTCAAGGATTTATTGCAAAATGTAACCAAACATATCAAACAGACATCAACTTCTTGTGATATTCTATTGTGTATAATAATACTCCTGAAATGTATGTATAACATTTATCAATCAGTATTTTAGACACCTCTTAAAAATATAATTAAACCTAGAGATGGGTGCCAGAAGCTATGCTTTGGTTTTGATTTTTTGCAATATGTTATCGGTTAGTTTTCATTTTGCAAAACCAAGGTGGTTCAATTCTAGGACCCGTTCTATATGTATCGCCGAGTAGAGGGAGATTAGGATAAAAACCTCTCTAGCTCACAAAATCTAACAATAAACTATTAAACGTGGCCAACAAAACCCCTCAGAAAATAGATCTTTTTAGGGCCCCTTTTTAAATGAACCTCTCTGCTGAGCTGAGATGCTAAAAGGTTCCAATAAGATGCTGCTATAGCTGTAAAAATGAAATTATAGAAAGTTTGTCACTAAAATATAACTACAATATTAGCACTATTGACTGTAAAGTGATGTATTTTCCTGGTTTAGGAAGACTGGGAAAACATTGATTCGAAATTTACACATGGAAAACACAGTGCAGGCTGTATCTTTGCAAAGGAAAAGAGCACTCGCTGAATAGTTTTGCAATACATTCCATACTGTGGTATTTTAGATTGTGAATACTATTCAACCAACACAGGCAGAGGTCTTTCAAGAACTGTTGCCTTGCAACCACAGTAGTGATGCAGTTACTCTTGGGAGGTGCTGCTCTATAAAAGTCACCTCGTGAATGATTTCTTAGCTGTGTTGACAGGCTCCAAGATCTGTAGGCCTCCCCATGATTGATCTTTGAAATGTGCTGGCTTGTGAGATGAGGAGCTTAGAGAGGGTAAAATTAGTAGGTATCTTTAAGTACCTTGTGATCACACTGAAGGAAAAATGCAACTTGGATATCTTTGAAGGCCAAGATTGTCCAATGACTAGTAGAACGTGGAAAATAATGGATTATTTGGTTCACTAGCAATTGGGGGGGGGGGGGATTCATTTCAAGTCAATCCAAAAATGATTTTTTCTTTAATTTTCAGTGAGTCAGAAAACATTTCAAGTCGAGTTGAATGAAATGTTTCATTTGGCCCAACTAGAAATATTTGCTTTTGTTAATGGCCTGAAATCAAAGGAGAACTAGCGTCACAGAGGAGGAGGAAGAAATTTGGTTACAATGACTAGTCATTAGGCCAGAGAAAGAGTGAGACTGATTCTATAGTTTGGTGGAAAGAGCTGCCCCATTGTAGGTGAGTGATTCAAGGTCGGGTCCCTGCTCCAGTGGCTAGGGCACTCTCCTGCAATGTAGGAGACCCAAGATCCTATCCCTTCTCCACATCAGCCAGAGGTAGAAATTGAATCTGGGTCTCCCATATCTCAGGTAAGTGCCTTCACCATTGAGCTAAAAGATAGAATGAGACCGCTGCTCCCATATCTTATGACTCCAGACTGAAAAATATCAAAATGGTTCACTAATGTAAAAACAAACCATTTTATTTCAACATTACAGCAACATTATAGTTTGTGTCAACATTACCAGCCAATTTCAGTTTGTTTGGTCAAAACTGTTTGGCAAACCCAGCACAAAGTCGTGAATAGTTTTGGGTTAACCAAAACTGCACTTTTCAGTGAATAAACTATTCACTTAAAAAAAAAGTGTCCAGCTCTAGTAACTAGTGAAAATTGACCAATTTAAATTTTGGATACTCCACTAGAGACAGATTAGAGAGGTGTGATTTTCAACAAATGGTACTCAGTGGGCTCCTAAAAATTGAGGCACCCCAAATTACTAATCATTTTTTAAAATCTTGGCCTGAGTCTATAAACATGAAGGAGGACAAACTATGTGCCCTTGAATGCATAAGAGATGGAGCTTCTACAGTCCTTCCTATCCTTTGTTCTCCTTCCCTAGTTTTCCCTTCTCCAAAAAACTTCTCATCAGCATTACTCTTTACACTCCATTATTTTCTGCTGCTTAGTGTGTAGGCTAAGATTCAGTATCATATCATTTTAATATCTGCTCTGTCTGTAGATCTGGTCCTGTCTTCTTACATAATCACAATTTATAACTTGACTTCATTTTGCCTTGAAACGACTTGCAGTTTTCCCTGGGTACAGACTTCAGGATATCCTGAGAAGTGTGTTTGTAAAACGGCAAAGAAATGGCTGAGTTGTCTTGAGCAGAATCCAACTCCTGTTTAGCATCCCTCCCTTGCAGAAATTCCCATGGTAACAGCACTGGTGGTAACTTTGTAATACTTTATAATTAACTTTAGGTAGCAAATACAGGCCTTTGAAAAGTCAGCAGTCCTATTCCCCTAACTATATTTAGGAAAGCTTTTTTGTTTGGTTTATTGTCAACCAAAGATTTTTCAGGCTAGAGTGACCAATAATAGAATTTGATTTTACTGCTTGGTAAGCAGATCATTTTAATTATTACACCCCAGAAACATGTAAAAATATCTATTTCCAGAATTTGTTATTTTTCTAGAAATTTTACTAAAATATCATTTTAACTTTATACAGGAAGCTTTAAATCTGTTCATTCAGTAAAACTAGATACATAGTTGTTTAAATGTGATTTCTTAAGACACCCTAATAGCCATTTTCCTGGTCTTAAACTGCCCTGAAATTTTTATAGTAATAAAATTGTCAGCATAGAAATAATCCTGAAGGAATTGTGTTTCTGCTGCTTGTATACTAGCATTAATAGACAGGTATAAAATGTTAGTAAAACCTTTTCAAAAATCACTAGTTACCCAGGGTCACTGTTTTTAAAAACTGTAAAGGAATAAAAGAGCATCTTAAAGATGAAATAGGCAAGATGTCTATACAGGAGGCATGGAAGAGTGTATGGAATGTTACAGGTGAAAAATTTACATCTAATTTAGGGAAGTGAACTTCTGCCTTAATTTTCATGTCTGTTTGCTCTGCCATAACTGAGGAACTTCAGATGTGAAAACTGTGATTGTGTTAGTTTGAAGTCTCAGTACATTAGCTTGTGTGCTTATTCAGACATATCCTACCTACCTCTTTGGTCTTTGAAATTGGACTGAAATCTCAGAAGAATGAGTCTTTCTTTCAATTTCCATTATTGTTAGATTTTTGGACTTTGTCAGAAATAGCACAAGAACTAACTTTTTCAAAGGTTTTTAGTATTTTTGCCTCCAGCCAAATTCAGAAAGCACCAAAGTGTGTGCTGCTTCTTTTTTGCTAAAAATAAACTCAATTTTTCAAACCACAAAGATCTATATTTGGTCAAAGTTTGAGAAAACGTTACATGTTGATTCTTTTTGTTTTTATTCAGGTGCCCCACGTTAAATGACCCTGTGGCAGTTTATGGCCCACATACAGCATGCAGTTTGAATGAAAAATGAACCAAGTTGAGCACAGTTTCAGACAATGTTTTTCTAGACTTTTATACAACTGAAAGCTTTATTGCAGCTATCAATGAAGATACAGATTTTGAAATAAATCTGCTCAATATTTACCGCTAATTGTCTGTCTATTCCAGTTTTTTCTATACAATAATAATAAAACCTTTTAAGAATTAAGAAAAAATAATTGCCTTAGGCAAGATTTTCAAAAGTGAATGGAGACTTTGGGTGTCCACTTTGAGATACCTACAGGGCCTGATTTTCAGATGATGGGTGCTATGCCCGTTTTCTGAAAATTGGGCCCCTTTAAACGTTTGTCAAGTTGCACCAAAAACCTGAGGCAAAATCGCTAGTCACTTTTGAAAATCTTGGTCTCAGTTTACACATCTCTAAAATGTAAACACCCAGATTTGGAAAGCACTTTGAGAACCTTGGACCAAAAGTAATACAAAAATGCTAAAGTTTAGTTATGTCATTATTTTAAAATATGCTTGGGAACACAGTCAAAAAGAAAAACTCTGCCTACTTGCTATTTACATATCTTTCAAATAAGGCAGATTTAAATATAAAATCCACACTTGAGAACATCATGTAAACTGGTGACTCTCTATAGAGGATTATAAATCCATAAAACAGTGACTAGATTATTCTCGGCCACATAGGTAGCCATTTCATCTGTAACAGATGTATAGTAATATTGATAACGTTCTTCAGTTAAAAAGTCATGCAATTATAATTCAGTATGAAGTATTAATATAGATCAGAAATATTCTTGATCTGTTCCATAAAACCATATCTGAAAGAATCTCAATAGACTGGATATTGCTTTTTTAAAAAAAAAAGTGGAGTGCACCATTTGATTTCTTGTGGCATCCCTCTGATATGAAAGGCAAGTCAACTCTGGCTTCCTATTGAGGGATGCCACAGTTTACAAGATGGTTGTTTCTTATTCATAAATCCCATATATGGTATCCAAGTTGGCAAAATATCAGGAAGGTTTCTCCCCAACACTATGACCCTCTCTTTGCTGCTATACAGAGGCCATGAAAGCCCCACACTTAGATCAGGAGAAATTCCCCTAGTGCAACCACTGCATAGGGTCAACATAGGCAGCCAACACAAGCACCCTCAGCACAGGGGATGGATGGGAGGTGTCAAGAGGTGACACCTGGTAGTTCATACTGTTATGGAGGTTCTGGGCTGCTCCAGGATGCATAGTTGCCCATAGGCAGCCATGAAGCTATGCTAGGTGTCTCACTGGCCCTCAGAGCAGCTCACAATCCTGGGGGCATCAGGGTAGCTTAAAATAACCTCCACTCCTTCTTCCCTTGGGCTGTGCCTTTTAGAAAGAAATGAGCACCTACTATTGACTTCTTCATAGCAGCCACTAGACTCGTTCTGTGACTGGAAATTTCCATTCCTGTGTGTTATGCAGACCCAGATTCTACCACCCTTACTGACACTGAGTAGTATCTTACACTGCCAATAGTTCAATTGATTTAAATTGTGAAATCTTAAACAACCCTGAGAAGCAGCAATAACACAAGCTTCTGCTCTGCTGCTCACTGAGCATCAATCTTGATCTGGAGAGATCATCTTCAGAGGAGCTCAGTTGTCCATTCATTCCTTAGTCAATCTCCCAAAATAAGTACAATAGTTTAACTGTTAGCGAATCTCCTGGAAATAAAAATCTGAGTCAGAAAGGTGCATTCTGCATTTTCCAACTAGTCCTAGTTTGTGAACATGTCCCATTCTAATACTGCCAAAGTCACAAGAGGACCCACCAAACATAATGGGCCCAATTTACCATTGATAGTTCGTGTAGTCACTTACATTGATGCGCAAGGGTTGCACAGCACTACTATGCTGACTTGATAGTATTGTACCTGCACTGGTATCAATCCCCTACACTTTGAGTAGTTAATGGCAAAGAAGGCCCAATAATGCATTCCCAGGGAAGAGTGATTTCCTGAGATTAAGGGAAAGTTAGTAACTCAGCAACTAAAATATTTGGACCCAGCTACTCAAAGGTTGTTTGATTTCAATAAGATTTAGCTAATCTTATTGAAATCAATGGGAGTTAGGCACCTACATACTTTTGAGGATCTGGGCCTTGGTTTATATTAGGACTGCCTCATAAATAGTGGGGAGTTCTGGTGGGGAAAAACTGGATTGTTTTTTTTTTTTGTTTTGTTTTGTTCTTCAGGTTTAGAACAGGAATAGCTTCATTTATTTGAAACTTTTCATATTTTTTACTTTCTCTTTTCCCCACCCCACTCTTTTTTTCAGTTTTGCCACTGAAAAAGGGGGCTGAGATAGAGGGTGAGGAGAAGGATAAATTAAGACCAAAGACTCTTCCTTTTGGAGGTCTTAAACAGTTTTGAAAAAAAAATACTTTGTCAAAAAATTGTTTTTAAAACAATTATTTTTAACAGAAACTTTAGTTTAAAAAATGTTGACCATGTTCAGTTTCTATCATGCCCTTGACCTCACTCAGATAAAATTAGTAGATAAATTTTTTTTAAAAATCAAGTTGAACTCAGTGGTAGAACTTGGATGTATGCCTCAAGACTTTTCAAGCAATTCTCTGTAGTGGAGGGCAAAAGCCATCTTTCTTTGATATTTTCTAACATGTTGCTCTATCCGCTATCTTCCTCTCACACTTGTTGTTTTGTCTTTCCTTTAAATGTGTAGTATCTCCCTCAGTCATGTGTGAAGGGCAGCCTCCATTCTTTTCATTAGACACTCATTGGCCAAGTCTATCAAAGAACTGGACTGCCTGGTGCGTCCGCAGCACAGGAGGACCTAAGGTCTAAGGAAGCAAGAGAAACTAATCTTTCATTCACTTCCCTTCATTCCCATACTATTTCATCCAGAGAGAAGTCAAGGGTTAGATTACAAGATACACCTGTATGCATTGGGAGTGAGGCCAAATTCAGAAATTTCAGAAAGGCAACGGAAAAGTTTCCTTAGAATTGTCTTAAGAGTAGCTGAGTTTGAATTATCTAAATTATGACAGACATTAAAGAAATGGAAGATTATCTAGAAAAATTCTAGTGCCATGGATTTCTTTTGAAATTTTTTTGTAGAACAGGACCAGTAATGTGGTCTACAAACTCCATTCTGAGCCTAGACAGAGGGGGGAGCAGAACCTCTCCTGTTTATAGGCTGACAACTATGGGGACAGGCACTGACAGCTGCCACCAATAAAGGAAACAAGGCCCGCTATAAAGGAAGGAGTACAGAGAGGGAAGGGGAAACAGAAATGCCTGGGACAGCAAAGGGGAGACAGCTTTTCACGGGCTGCCTCCAAGAAAGTAACCAAGTGACTGAAGCAGACTGCAAGCCCTAAAATTGAAGGGCTGCTTGCCTTAATTAAAGGTGATGGCCCTGGTTTTGAATTGGTTGAAGACAAGCTAAGGAGGGTTAGCCAGGAGAAGCTGGGCCCTCTCAAAAGGCCACACCAAGAGACCATGAGAGGCCCAACATTTGTAGGCTATGGCGAAAACAATAGAATAGGTAGATTTTTTGACCAAATTACTTATTTAGATTACTATATATTTACCACTATATAACACTCATATGCGTCACTACCTTTGCCCACTGAGTCTGATTATGAGGGATGTTCATTGGTACAACTCACATGTTAACACATGGAGTTGTAATGTAAAGTAGCTTCCACCTAGCTTTAATGTAAATACAATTACTCCTTCCATCCTTTTGACAGCTAAATGACATCCACTTAAACTCCCTTATATATAAGTGGGGAAGCAGGTCTAAGCATGTCAATTCTACCAGAGATAACTTGGATTTCCTTACACATTACCCCTGAATTTGGCCATAGTCTTCACACCTCTTCACCTTGTCTTGGATCACATATGGAGGACACTAGGAACAGCAATCTCTTCTTATGATGGTTCTCTAAGCCAAAACTCCTCCAGCTGTCCAGATATATTCCCTAATGTCTGCAGTATCCTAAACAGTTGACCAGTGTTTGTGTGCTGTTAAACAGCTGCCACCTTCATTGCTGTTCATTGGTGGGCAAAAGGCTTCCAACCCATCATTTGTGAAATCATTTGGGTACATTCTGAATGGAAGGCTCACATGGGCATTATAGGAACAGCTCTAGGAAAGCAGTGCAGAGTTTTTGCTATGGTTAGAGTTTCGAGAAAAGTAAAAGCCACATAATTAGCAACATGAGACACTCCAAGCCAAAAAAAATGGGATACAGAAACCCAGTTAGCATATCTACATTTTTCCCATATTTGTCTGGAATGCACATATGATAGCTTCATAGGATGAGCTCAGAAAAATCAATACTCTAAATGAAATATCATTGGAATCCTCTTCTCATTTCAGCTCTGGCTGGAGTGAGGAGTGGTAATGTATCCATAAATAATGTTTAGCTTCAATCTCTTTTACTCTCGTTCCAAACAAATGAGCAATTTTTGAAAAGCAACTGTAGAAGATGCACTTTTGCCTCTTCATCAAAAACGTATAAAAATGATATATATTGCAGTATTTAATGCAATGTATTACAAACTTTCATGGTGATCCAATACAGATGCCTCTTTTCTCTGTGGCACCGACCTTCAAAAGTGATGATGTGAAAAGCCCCAGATTTTATGACAGCTTAACTCAGAATACATTACAGCTTCTATATTAATATGTATTTCAAGCTCTGCTATAAACTTTGGATATGAAGAGAAACTCTGTACCCTGTGTTCTGCTATAAACTTTAAATATGAAGAAAAAATGTTCATGTGGAAAGAAGCAGGTTTTGACAATATTTATGTGCAATAATATTTCTTCTTTCTCTTTGTCTAGCAAATGCATAGCTCTTTTTGGGAGTTCCATAAATTTTACATTTTCTAGAGATGTAACTCTAATAATCAGCGATATAAGGAACACAAGTAAAGAGATATATACATGGTACAGCATTATGGAGATCCATGAGTCACTCCATACTTACAGTTACAAGCCCAGTTTTTACCCAGATAGTTTAAATGGGGAGAGAGGGAGGAGCAGGGGGAACTGACATCAACAACATTTTTGTGGTCTTTGCTTTGTCAATGGTAGGAGTTCAACTTAAATTTAATTTCAATTACATTTAATTTCATCTAAAATGATCAAACCATTATTTTCAGCTGTAGAATTTTAAATGTGATCCTTGTTTGAAATTTGGATTAAAATGTTTTTGGAATCCCTGTAACACCAAAATTTCTTGCCTCTTGTACTTGTCTTTCAGTATAAAACAATTTTCATAAAACATCTTGCATAGCCTAACTAAAAAAATCTAAAGAATTATTAGCATTTTTCATTTTTAATGCTTCTGAGTTCCCAGTGCTTAAACATAAAGATCATATTTTTAAAAATGCTCAGTGTACAAAATATTCAATGTGAGCAGTTTTACACATAGGGTAAATTCTGAATTTTGTTGCATTTGACAAGGAAAACACTTCTTAAGCTAAGTGTACTCCTGCAAAAGTTGTACTGTGGCAAATAAATCTTTACTTCTTAAGAACCAGTCCAGCAAAGCTCTTCAATACAATCTTAATTTTAAGCACATGAATAGCATCAATGAAGCAACTCATGTGTTTAAAGTTAAGCATGGGTTTAAGTGCTCTCTTCAAAAGGGCCTTCATTGTTCCTACTCTCCATGTGCTCCATGAGGCTAGTCTTCTCCCCACGCAAAATTAAATTTGATGAAACTGGATCACATTCCCTCTCAGCAGATTTCTTCCATGCGGTGCTTGTAAGAACTTTAAGGACCACCATGGAATTTAGAAACACAGTAGCCCCAGTCTTTGTGGTGCCCCTACCATGGTTCAGGAGCCCCCCTATCTGAGGACATTGCAGGGGCATTAGCAATCTTCACCACCCCTGGATGAACCAGAGTAATTATTCCTTTGCAAACCTCCATCACCACAGCACCAAGAGTTGACGTGACAACCTGATTAGCCACAGACCCATAGCAGTCTGGGACAGTCTTCCAGATGGCAATCACAACCCACTTTTGGACTGGTATGGCCTCCCTCATCTCTGTGTCCAGGCACTGAAGGATTAGGGCACGTTGCACACACAACTTCATGCAGAAATTCTGGACCCACTGCTGGTCATCCCAGGTCTGCATAACAATGTGATCCCACCACTCTGTACTTGTGCTCCTGCTTCGGAACCACTGGTCAGCATAGGCAGATTCCCCAGCTATTAAATCTTCATCAGTTATCTTCACTCCACCATGTCTGTGATCTTAGCAAGACACACCTTTGCTTTCCCAGGGTAACAAAGAGCTACTGCTCCCAGCCATGTCCCATGCCCTTCACGTGCCTCCTTTTTCCTCTTCTAAGTGTGACTTGCATTAGCAACTGCTGAAATAGGTCATTATCCAGAGTAGGTCCATGCCTTGCCACCTATGGTTTAACTTTACAAAATTGGTGAGCTAAGAGCACTTCTGCACAGGAGCTCAGGAAGGACAAGCAAGTTCTCCCACAATATGCAGTGAATGACTTCATAGCGCAGTGCAGCTTGTGCAGAACTTGGAGCTATGGGCTGTCCAGCAAAAGTCCAGCTCAGGACACGGTATAGTAGAGCCCCAGTGTGGATGCACATACACAGCTCTGGCACAAATAGGGCTTTGAAGCAGGGATGTTCTAGTTGGACTAGCCAAGCCTAGGTTCACTCTGCAGTGAATACCTACTGTAATCCTTTCAGGAGCCTTGCAGGAAATTTTAAAGCCATAGGTCTTTTTGCAGTATGTAGAGTCTGTAAGGCTGGAATCAGTCATAAAATCTTCCCAAACCATAAAGCTCATGAGCATTAAACTCAGTAAGTGATTAAAATAGTTCAGAATATAGACTGCTGCATATAACACTTTATGCATTGAAGTGCAAAAAATATTAGTATGAAACAATGGTCATACTTAAAGTGATCCATTCTAAGCCCTGTTTTTAGCTCCCTGTTACAGAGTGAGCTGGTCCTTTAAGGGGGGCAGAGGGATTGGGGCTCAGTCTCACCTCTGCCAGTTTTAGCTTGCCTTCCCAGGAAAAGGGAATGAGTACAGGTTTCATGAGAGAGGGAGCTTGTGACTAAGAACCAAGCCTCCTGGGAGAGACAAGGGCAGCTTGTGCTCAGTAAGAGGAAATCCTAGAAAAAGCAACGTTCTACTAAAAAGGTGGAATCTGAACAGGAAAGTTCCAGCAAGAAGTTATAGGATAAATAACTAGGAAGAGGTCCTGGAAAGGAAAGACCGAGCAGGTTGGATTATGGTGCAGGCAGCTCAATTGGTTTCAAATCTCAGGTTCAGAATTCCCCATGTACGATGTTATAATCTCATGTTCAAAACAAGACAGCCTTGCCTAGGTGAAAGTTATTAAATAGGTCAATCCTAAACAAAGGAATGGGTGTTTACTACATACTTATAAACAGGTTCCTGAAGACAGCAGGAAATGGCAGGAAAAAGAACAATTTGCATTTCAGCAACCACAAGTATGGGGAGAAGGAGTCTGATGAAGAAAGCTCCATGGTGTATGTTGCCTTTGTCACAGTCAGTATTTCCTCTAGTTTTTCCCATCCCTGGGTGGAATGAATTTTTTTATGTGCACCAATGGAGGTGATGTGTGGCGGGGGTGGGGCTGAGGGATTTGGAGTGTGGGAGAGGGCTCAGGCCTGGGGCAGAGTGTTGGGGTGCGGTGGAGTGGGGGTTCCGGCTGGGGATGCAAGCTTTGGGGTGGGGCAGGGAGGAAGGGTTTGGGGTGCAGGCTGCCCTGGAGATGCAGCGGGGAGAAAGGACTCCCTTCAGCCCTCTCTTGCTCAGGGCCGGGTGAGAGGCACTTCTCCACAGCCGCAGCAGCTCTGGCCTGGCTGGGAGGGAGAGGGCTCTCCCCACCTGCACAACCACTCAGCTTAAAGGGAACTCAGATCACTGTTGAATAAACTTTACTTAAGGGATATCCTTCAGAAGAATTCACTTCAAAGGTTCACTGGACTATAAAAGAAAGGGGCAGAAACCCCAAGTTACGTCTTTCATAAGAAGACAAAGGCACAAGCACCTTTGGACCTCTAGAAGAGATCCTGATCAAGGAGAGGGTCAGTCACCATCTTGCTGGAAGACTGTGAGTGAAAGAGGTTATCTTGAACAAAGCCTTGCACCAAAACTTGTTTAAGTTTTAGACTTCTAGATTTTTTTTTACTTTTTTTGCTTGTAACTAACTTTCTGATACTTCAACTCGCTTTGTTTAAACTTATTTTACTATTAATCTAAACCAACAGTGCTGTGTTTGTAATAAAGTGAATGTTCCTTAAAGGAGCAAAGGAACCATATTATTTCTCTGAACACTCTAGGAGACAGCTGGACATTACAGAGCGCACAGTTTGGGGAAAATTTGGGAATGAGGAGTGTGCCAGGGTCACCCTGCAAATAATAATCATGTTTTGTGTAAGCTGTCGAGGAACTGTAGACAGGCTATTGGAGTCGGAGCTACTGACCCAGGGCTATCTGGCATACAGACACTCGGGGTGTGACCTGAGGCCGTTTGGGAGCAGCCAAGGTTGGGAACTGCAACAGCAAAGCATTGTGAGGCACTGGAGTTCACAGGGCAGGTGGTGACACAACCCTTCACTGGTCTGGACTGCACCCCAGCATGTGACAGGGGCCAGCCACAAGTGTCTAATTGCAGTGTAGACTTACCCAGTCATATCTGGCACAATTATGGCACTTTACAGCTGGCAATGCAGAAGAACAAGAAGAAATGGCTGTCAAAATTGTACAAATCTCAAATTGCTAGAGGCAGCATGCTCTTGCAGTAAGGAACAGCCTCTACCTGGGTATGTTAGTAGAGATTCTTGACATTGGGGCGCATTCAGCAACGGACATTTTAAGGCAACTGAGTCACTTTCCTTGACTTGCATTAGATATTGTTTATATGAATTGCTGCAGGAATATCTTACAAATCTAAGGAGATGTAAAAGTACCATAAGCTCCCATTGACACACGCAGTTTATTTTTATTTTAACTGAATGTGAAACTAAGGTGACTGTGGTCATTTGTCTCCTTAGCACAAAGCCACATAGCAGTCTCTACGCAGTCGAGACTATGAAATGTATCAATGACATTCCTAATGTGTCCCACTGCATAGTATTGATGGTAGGCACCAAGAGGTGCCAGATATTTAACACATGAAGATTGATGGTTACTGTCAGATTTATAGGGTAAACTATGCTTTACACCTCTATGCAGACCGGCTCATGTGCACCTCTCAGGTGCTAAGCTTGGATTCATTCACTTCTCTGAAAGCCGCAATTCAGCCACTCTGAGCTTGGATTGTGGTTTGTAGTCCCCCTGTTTACCCACCAATGCTCTTCTGGGAGGACCACCTGGGTTTTGCCCTCACAGGAGACTTCCTTTCTCGAGATGAGAGCACTACCTGACTTACAGAGCCTCAAAACAGCTTTTTCAAAACTAACAGCTTATTCAGCCAAAGATACATATCAAGTGGAGAAGAGGATTAAAACAACAAAAGGCCTGGGTCTAACACCTATCCCTTCCTGATAAGTTCCACTTCGCCCAGGTTCCCTGGTTTCTGGGCTGGGAGGCTGTGCTGCTGTATTCTCTGTCTCTCTGTGTGTCTCCTTGTCAGTATCTCCCCTCAAGCAGAAGCTAGCAACTTTCTTCTCCCTCCCCTTGCAGCCGGTTTCCGCATGGGGTGCTTTTAACAGTTTATGCCCCTTTTGTGCTCTAAGTTCTGACCTTGGCAAACCATTTGTGTAATTCCATTTGGTGCCTGGAAACAGCACCTTCCCAACTATTGGCACAGCCATTGTTTCCTTACCCGCTCTGACCCTTGTTTCATTTTCTCCTTGTTCTTCCTAGCAGCCCCTTTGGTTTAACTCCATGCAGTCAGATAAGATCAAGCAGGTAAACTGAGGTGCATATAATCATACAAAATAGAGATCTCCCTCAATCTCCTTGGGCACAAAATGAAACCGTTGCTCTAATCTAACACAAAGGCAATTGCCCTGTGGGAAACTTGCTCCCCTTTGGAAGATACCGTTTGTTGTCACACTCAGTGGAGAAAGCAGGTCTAAAAGTATAGAACCTCTCAACAGCCAATCCCCATTTTAGATGCAACGAATTATCCATGTCACTAGGACCTGCTCATACTTCTTTCCTGCCCAACTATGACTGCTTTTAGGGGTCTGTCATAGGGAACACCTCCTGCGGGCCACAGCATGGCAGGCACACCTGCCTCAGTTTGCCTTTTCAGAGTCCATAGTAGCAAGGCTGTCCTCTAGTGCATCCATATGTTTTTGTTACCAGAATACAGCTTAAAACAGTCCATAATCAAAATCCCAAATAATTCCATTCACTGCCCCCAGTGCAAATAATCATTAAGATCACCTAACATCTTGTCCCAGCATGATGCATATGCCATACACCAGTGCCTTCAGCACTCCCAGTCTCTGTCCTCCCTTGCCTTGTACTAGGACAGCCACCCCAGTCCTTCAAGTGAAGTATAACCTTGCCCACCTCAGAAGGAACCCCCACTCCCCTATCTCTACTGGGGAGCCTCCTTGCCAAAGGAGCATCCATCATTCCCAGGCACCCTCTAATAGTTCCTCTGGGTCCAGCTCTCTGGCCCTGGTATCAGTGAGTACGCTCCTCTTTTGCTTCCCTACCTTCAGCCTTCTCTAGACCTGCATTGGGGACACCAGCCAGCTCTTACTGATCTTCAGCTTTCTCACAGGAACCACCCTGTGCCTCCTTCCAGGACTCCTGAAGTCCACTGGTCTTAGGTAGCTCTCACCTACCTTTCCTGACTGAAGCAATTTGCTCTGACTCACTGGGTTCTCCCTCTCACTGTCTCTCCTGACTGACCCAGGCATTCCTGACTCACTAGGTCTCTCTTGATCCTTTGCATACCCCAAGTGCTGCCTCACGTGCTTAACTTGCCAAATGGGAGCACTTGTCCAGGGACACAGGCCCTACTTCAGATACTGCAGCCAGCCTCCTGTGACAGGTTCCACTGACTACCTTTATACCCTCCAGTGACATCTTGCACCCACTATCTACCAGGCAGACTTTCCACCACAGGGGCCCACAGTCCAGGGTCTGCTGGCAGAAATGAAGCAAATCCATTGTGTGGTGCTCTAATCATAGAAATGTAGAGCTGGAAGGGACCGCGAGAGGTTAGCTAGTCTAGCCCCCTGAGCTGAGGAAGGACCAAATATATCTAAGTTACACGAAACCACGTCCCAAACTCTAGCAAGTCTAATACTACATGATGGATATGATCTTTCTTAGGACAACAGAGTATGAATCTCAGCACTCTAACTCTATGAACTTTGTCCATGAATCAGAAGGGTTTGGGGTTTTTTCTAATTTTTTACTTTTACAAGACCTGTAGCCAAGATGGGACCAAACCTCAGATTGCAACACTCTCAGTCTTTGACAAAGCTAGATCCACATCCAGATGTTAATTTTGTGGCTCACGCCCATCTCTCTAGTTTTCAGGAAATCTCTATAGAAATATTAAATGTCAATAGCCCTTAAATCCTCTATTACATAGGACATGGCTCAAAAAAAGCACAAAGAGGAAAATATTAGACAAGCCAGCATTTAAAGTCTGAATTATTAATATGAAGTTTGGCTAAATTCAATTTTTCTGATTCTCCCTTATCCCTCCCATTTGTAAATAGACCCTCAGCTTCAGATTTAGTCCGTTTTAATATTTTAGAAAACCAAACAGTCAGGTTTGTTTCATTTTTAAAGATAGCCCTTAAAGGAATTAATTTAGCTTAATGACACTTTTTGTGTCTTTTTGCAATCATGTAACAAATATGAATCTCTAGTACAGTAAAACAGTATGAAGTGAACCAACAGAACCATATTTGTCATCAAAATGACCTGACTAGTTTCAGAAAACAGCAGTTTGATAGAATGAGATATTTAACTAACAGAGGTCCAATTTAAAATAGACTGTTAATGAAATAATTTCAATCTCCCATCTAGACAATCAACACAAGCAGCAGGGTGAGAATGGCAGTGAATGCTGCAGGAACCTGATGCATTTTGGGTGACAAAGAGAGGACATTAACCTTTATTTTCAAGTGCAAAACTGTGTAAATGAGAATTAATTATCCAGTAATCAAGCAATAGTTTTCTTCCCTATTGCAAATGGAAAATAGTGCATATCTGCCAGGACAATATGGTTTACTGGCAAAGCAATGTATCAGTGGGGAGGGAAAGCTTACTGATCAATTAAGGGACAGCTAAGTGCTACCTTGAAATTTTGTAAATCAAAATAAGAGTAGCTTCTTTGAAAATTAAAGAAGCTAGGTCTCCTGTAGTGTAACATAATTTCTGAATAGGAAAGAGCTTTTATTTTAGTCCTCAGCTTTTATCATGTGCTTTCCTAACAATAACTTCTTCCTCTAAAACCCATCTCCTTTTCTGGTATGTGCGATACCAGGATAATGATTGTCTAACCCCATCAATTCAGAAGAAACTAATATTTCACATTATTGAACAGAACAACCGGAGTCAAAAAAAAAGGAAGCTCGTCAGAGGGAAAGTTCTGTGTTGCTCAGACTTCAGGACAAAAGGAAGAAATTCTGGCAGCAGGTCAGAAACCTATAGGAGTCCAAATAATGTCAGAGCATAGGAAGTGAAATGGGGGAGCAAGAGGCCAGAGGGGCTCAAACCAACTCCCATTAAAGACTCTCAGAATAACAACCGTGTGGTTTAAAAAATACACACAGCCATGTGGCAGCCAACTTATGAACTTTAAGAATTCCACAGCCTGTGTCGGCAGACACATTTAACCATCTTTACTTGGGATGAGGTTTACCCAGAAAAATCACAAGATAACATAAGGTAGATTTCATTAAACATCTGGAGGTAGCTGACAAATTATGAATAACAAATGGTTGTAAAAGTTATCAATATCTGTCTTACAACAAATATGTTGGGAAGGTGGAATAGGTGTTGGGTAGGACTTTCGCATGTATAAGAATTGTAAGAAGTGAAACACTATTACTGTTCTGCGAATGAAGGCTGAACTGGAGGAGGGGATCTATGGTTGCACTGGGTTGCACATATACAATGGATGGGTGCTGCAGTATGTTGAGTATATACAGAGTATTAATGTGGCTCTTATTGTCAGGGGTGAAGATGTACCATAGGATGCATGGGCATAAAGCTGTCTCATGATTTTGGGTGGAAGATGGACAGGGAATACAGGTACAAAGTGTAGACTCCTTGAGATACTTTATATCACCATTATTTCTAATGATTGGTTTTTGTTTTAATTTCATCTGGATTTAGAATTTTCTAGTTTCTGGTCGATAGGGAAGTTTAAACCTTCTTTAAGCTTTTTCCCCTATATAAGTGATAAGTATTTTAACTATGGCTTAATCAAGATTTGTAAATAGAAACTTCATTTTTAATGTCCTTTTGTGACATTCTTGGTTTCAAAAGATGGAATGTATTTGTCTCTGTGAAATAGTAATGTTGTATAAACCACTGCATCACCCCTGCCAGGTTTATAACCCCTGCGTGATGCGAAGCAGGCTTTCGCTGAGTGTTGGATTATCCCTGTAAATCAATACAAGGATTTTCATTAATTTCAGTGGGTATTGGATCAAGTCCAGAATCCTCCCAAGAACCCTTGCAGGGATTACAAACTTTATATGACTCAGGTAGATTTAATAATCCCTGTAGGAATCACACAGGATTTATAAACTTCCTAGGAGTCACTGAAAGGCTTCTCGTCTTTGCCAAAGTCCCCGTAAAGATTATAAAACCCACAGGGATTTTTACTGGGTTTATAAAAATTGCTGGAGTCCTTGTACAGCATCTGGGCCTTGCAGGAGTCCCTGAATAATACAAATTTGGTCATTTTGTTTTACTTCTCAGAACACTAAGTACATCCAGAGCCACCGCTTCAGAGCCACCGCTTCAGAGCCTGAACTCCCAGAAATATGGATATCCACTACAGACATGACTATGTACATGAAACGTCACAGGTTCACAAAAACTAGGTTAAATAACACAAATTTCCTAGCCTGTCTTCCTCAGTAATCAAAATCAGTCTTCGCTGAGTACTACATAACAAAACCTATTCCTAGGTAGGTGTCTCTTTGAACTAAGACATTACAAATCAATACTAGATCAATTTTATAATTGTGAAATGCCTCTAATTTTTAATGCTGTCCTTTGTAGTGGTGATACAAACAAGGTGGATCTTATTAATGATATATGCATCCACGCAAAGGCCAGAATCCTTGGCACAATTTAGGCCTAAGCCTCCCACCCAGGAACTGTAGATTGACTAACTCCAACAGCTGACTTAACCACTGGTTGTCTATTAGGGCTTGACTTTAATTTTCTGACATAGTTTCTTATACAAAACATTCTGTAAAAATCCCCTTCAGTTCAAGGAAGTTTCATTGCCTCGGCAACCTGATCACAAAGTATTGTAAATAGCTTGGCCCACACTGTCTTTTTTTAAATTAGAAATGTGATCAATAAGATACCTTTGTTAAATATTAGTGTTATTTAAGAAATACCATAAAGTATTAGTTTTGTATTAAAGAAGTTGATAAATTGAAGTGGTACATTGGCTTCTCAATATGAAGTGCAAATCTTTAAGGTGAACCAACTGAAATTTTATACAGCCTACATGAGCATAACGGCTGATTAACTGTACAATTGGCAGTAGAACAGAGTTCCTCATATAATGAGGAGATGGTACGATGGGATAACATGGTTTTGGTAATTAAATATTCATGGTAAATAGGCCCAATGGCCTGTGATAGGATATTAGATGGGGTGGGATCTGAGTTACCCAGGAAAGAATTTTCTGGCTGATGAATCTTGCCCATATGCTCAGGGTTTAGCTGATCACCATATTTGGGGTCGGGAAGGAATTTTCCTCCAGGGCAGATTTGGAAGAGGCCCTGGAGGTTTTTCGCCTTCCTCTGTAGCATGGGGCATGGGTCACTGGCTGGAGGATTCTCTGCTCCTTGAAGTCTTTAAACTACGATTTGAGGACTTCAATAGCACAGATATAGGTGTGAGGTTTTTTGCAGGAGTGGTGGGTGAAATTCTGTGGTCTGCGTTGTACAGGAGGTCAGAATAGATGATCATAATGGTCCCTTCTGACCTAAATATCTATGAATCTATGTGATTTGAGTTGCAGAGATTAATCAACTAGTGACAGGTGTGTACAGCTGTTTTGTATGATTTTATTAATTGCAATACCCTACTGGTGATTGACCAAGCAAATGAGTCAAATGACTTTATATTGCTGCATGAACTATTACACAAGGACAGAATCATCAAGGAGTATGAAGATGCTTTACACAAAGATTCTGTTCTAATTTCAGAACTGACATTTCTGAAGATAGTTAAAGTGTTGATGGAAAGAGTATGGAGTCTGTCATGAGGTGTGTACCCACCACACATAGGTGCCTAAAAAGTTTAAAGTGGCTAGAGAGGCCAATTGACCTACTGAGCTACACTTGGAGGCGTTTTTGGCCTAACTGGAGCTGAAGCTCAGCTATGGAGGAGCTGTGCCTTCATAAAGGAAGGAGCAAAGAGCTGTTAAAAGAGAGGCCAGGGAGGAGACTGAGGTGAGAGGTAGTTGTGGGGCTTTCTCTCTGGCACGTATCTTAGAGAAGCTGGGGCGGTTTAGAGCCAGAACTAGAGGGCCTTCAGCCAGAAAGAAGCCAGAGAAGCTGTGCTCTGAAACAAGAGCAAGAGAAAACATTGCAGATATGAAGCTAAGTCCTGAGCTGGGAGCCTGACTGGAGAGAGAGAGGCTAATCAGGAGCTGCCACCTCCTTGAAATCCTGAGTATAATCAGAACATGACAGTCCCCAGGTAGTGGGAGTCAGACCCAGAACTGGGGGCCGGGGTTGGGGTAGTTTGAAGATGGGGCTAGCCTGCAAACAAGTCTACTAGTTAAGCCCAAATGGGCTGAAGTTTCATTTGTAATGTTGTTTTCTCTTGGACTTTATTTGAAAGATTTTGAGGCTGGACTTCCCATTGAGCTCCCATTGGCCAGGAACAGCAAACTGCGGCCACTGGGAGCTGCGGGCAGCTGTGCAAATGTAAACAAACTATCTGGCGGCCCACCAGCGGATTACCCTGCTGGCTACAGGTTTCCCACCACTGTTCTAAGATACCAAACACCAGGAAATGTTATGGATCCAACCCTTATTGCCTATATACAGTCTAATAGGATTGCTGCAATGTCGCAGCAATTGTTGCTCCACATGAAAGCATCCCATTGCGTATGGTCATGTGGCACAACTATATCTGACATTAAGGTCATTATGTTTAGAGTTCAGCAGCATAGCATGGGGTTAAACCATTTTCAAAAGCAATAATTGTAATCTTTGCTGAAATACATGTTCTAAAATATTCATGTGGAAATTAGTGGGTTTACAGATTTTGCATTTTACAATCCCTGTTCCTTAAAGCCCAGTCATTTGTTTTTAATTCTTTTTTTAGAGTCACAGATAAAGGATTGGGAGGGGAGAGAAGTGGTGTGTAGTGTCATACAGAAATCATGGAGCATAGGCCAGGTCATGTATATAATTGCAGCACAAAGAAAAAATAATTTCCAGGGGATGGCACAGGCAGGGACAATAGAACAGACTTCCATATAGCACAGTCCATGAGACACAAGAAAAGCCAAAGGCCAGATCTGCTCCTCCCCTTAGTGTTCTCAGAAGCAAAGGGGATGGTCTGCATCAAAAACAATGTTATCTTTCTCCAGTCTTTCAGGCAACTTGACCATCCGAACATTATTCCTGATTATTTTATCAGAATCAGCTTCTTTGGATTATTTATCTTCTTTTCAATGCTTGGAATACCGGCCTCACTGAAGTTATGAGTTTTGTCACTGACTTCAGTAGAACCAGAATTTCACCCATCAGATCATCTTAAGAGTCCACTTGTTTGTTAAGAGCCAGATCGCATATGCTGTTCCGTGTACCCAGACCTGTGAATCCATATGGATCTCCACAGAAATCAATGAGGCTCTATGAAGATATAATTTTCTGTCCCTGTGGAATAGTTTGAAGGGCTAGCTCTTAAATATAGATGACTAATATTTTACTGTTAATACCTCTGAACCTCCAGACTCATTTGGTTTCTTCAGTGCACCAATATATTCTTGAACAGTCCAAACCTTTTATGCATAGATCCCTCTGTCTGTCATACATCTAATTTCAGGCATATTAGGAGTGGGACCAAGCCAAAATTCAAGATGTAAGCACAGCCTCAAACTCTGGGCAAGTTCTGATCTGAATTTGTCTGGTGATCTGAACTCACAGCTCAGACGTATCTCTTTTCGGTAGGTCTGTATGTTCATATCCATATTTTCATCAACAGAGGACAATGCTGCTGACGTTCTACAGCAGCTCCCACTTGTTTGCAATTGTCCCCAAACATACACAAAAATATTAAATATTGTTCTTGCATTTCTGAAATATATGAGTAAAAAGAGAACAAGAAAGGAAGAGGTGGGGCCACTGTACAGTAAAATGGGAGTGAAGATTAAAGGTAATATGGGTGTGGCCCAAAAACTAAATGAATATTTGCCTCAGTTTAATAAAGTGGATAATCTAGAATAAGGGCACAAAGGTAGGATGACGGATAGAAATGTGTATAGAAATGGCGAAAGCTTAATGTGTTCAAATCAGAGGGACTGGATAATTTCCACTGCAGAATATTGAAAGAACTGGCACATGAAATTGCAACTTTAGTTACAAAGATTTTTAATAAATCTATCCGTTTAGTGGTGGTAGCATATGATTGGAGAGTAGGTAATGTTGTACTTATATTTAAGAAATTGAAATAAGATCCAGGCAACTACAGACCTGTTAGTCTGACTTTAACAGCATGAAAGGGTCTTGAAGACATTTTGAAGGAAAAAAATAATTAAGTACATGCAGGTAAAGGGAATGAATTGTAACATTGGCTCACCAAAGATAGATCATGCCAGTCTAACTTTAACTTTAACTTTGATGATATGATTAATATTTTTTAGGCCTGCTCTACAGTACACGGTTATTTTGGAATTAGCTGAGTTAATTTGAAATAAAATTGATTCCGTCCAGATGACCAAACTAGTTTTTTCGATTTAAAGGGCTCTTTAATCCGATTTCTGTACTCCACCTTGGCAAGTGGAGTAGCGCTAAAATCGAGATCGCAGTTTCAGGTTCCAGGTACTATGGGCACAATTCAACATTATTGGCCTCCGGGAGCTATCCCAGAATGCTCCCTTGTGACCACTCTGGACAACACTCTCAACTCCGATGCACTAGCCAGGTAGGCAGTAAAAGCCCCGGGAACTTTTGAATTTCATTTCCTGTTTGGTCACCATCAGCACAGGTGACCATCAGCACAGTCCACCATCACAAGAGACCACGCAGTCCCGGATTCACAGACAAGCTCCAGCATAACCCGAACAGGAGGTACTGGATCTCATTGAATGTTGGGGAGACGAATCTGTTATGGCAGAACTACATGCCAAAAAAAAGAAACACAAATACGTACACTAAAGTCTCCAGGACCATGACGGAAAGAGGCTACTCCAGGGACACAGCAGTGTCGTACAAAAATCAAGGAGCTCAGGCAAGCATACCAAAAAACAGGGAGGCGAACAGGCACTCTGGGTCACAGCCCCATACATGCCGCTTCTACCGTGAGCTGCATGCAATTATGGGGGGTGACACCACCACTACCCCACCACTGTCCATGGATACCTGCAAGGGGGGAGTTGCATGGAGCGAGGAGGATGAGTTATTGGAGGAGGAGGAGGAGCAGGTGGACAGTGCACAGGTGGCAAGTGGGGAATCAGTTTCCCACCCTAGCCAGGAACTAGTCTTAACACTGGAGCCAACAGCCTCCCCCCCACTCCCAAGGCGGTCTCCTGGACCATGACCCTGGAGAAGGCACTTCTGGTGAGTGAGAGCCTGATCGGAGCCAGGGGGTGGGGGGAAACCCAGCCGCGCTGGGCTGTTCGCGTTTAGTTTAAAGGGCTCATCCCTGCTCAGAGCCTCATGGGAGCCAGGTGATGGATGCGGGGGGGGGGGGAAGGAGGGAGGGTATTGTATGAAACGATCATCCCAGAGAGCCTGTGGGCCCTCCTTTTATATGGCAAACCCACCAGGCATGGCTTGCTATGGGAAAGGGGGCCCAGCAGTTTGAAAGCATTGAAATGAATGTGGAAGAAGCAGAACCCTGCGTGCCCCTAGGGCTTACCATGGCTGCCTGCAAGCTGAATTCTGTTGCTTGGCCGCATGTGATGGCTTACTCACACCAAAGTGGCAGGCACTTCAGTATAAGAGGCAAAATGCAACCTTGTACAGAAAGAACATGTGCTGTGTACTATGAATTGCCTGTTTCACTGAGAACAAGTGTCCCCTTTGTTCTCTAAAATGTTTCTTTTAAAATACTACCCTCCCTTTTTCTCCTCCTGCAGCAGGTGCAAATGTTTCAATGCGGTCCCTATCTATTCCATCCTGGAGGCTGATCCAGATTAGAAGGTGGAAAAAATGAACTTCGGACAACATGTTCGCTGAGCTCATGCAGTCTTCCCGCACTGATAGGGCCCAGCTGAATGTGTGGAGGCAAACAATTGTGGAGTCCCGTAAAGCATTAAATGAACATGAAGAGAGAGGGACGCGCATGAATAGAGCAGGCAGGATGCTATGGTCAAGCTCATGGGGGAGCAAACTGACATGCTCCACTGTATGGTGGATCTAATGCGGGAAAGGCAGCAAGACCATAGATTGCCGCTGCAGCCCCTGTATAACAGCTCTCCCTCCTCCCCAGGTTCCATAGCCTCCTCACCCAGATGCCCAAGAACACGGGAGGAAGGCTACGGGGACCCACACACTCAACCCCAGAGGATTGCACAAGCAGCAGAAAGCTGGCATATCCAAAATTTTGATTTGGTTTCTGAACCTGTCCTTCCCTCCTCCTCCACCCCCATAACCCAATTTACCCCCCTCACCCCCATAAGTCTACCTTCTTATTTCTCTCAATGTGTTGTGCAACAAATAATAAAGAACAGTTTTTAAACAATTGTGACTTTATTTCCTTTCATATATATAAGGGGCGGGTAACTTGAAGAGAAACAAACACAACTGTCACACCGTACCCTGGCCAGTCATGAAACTGGCTTTCAAAGCTTCTCTGATGCACAGCGTGCCCTGCTGCGCTCTTCTAATCACCCTGTTGTCTGGCTGTGTGACACTGGCTGCCAGGCAAGTTGCCTCAACCTCCCACCCTGCCATAAATGTCTCCCCATTACTCTCACAGATATTGTGGAGCACACAACAAGCAGCAATTACAGTTGGAATATTGGTTGTGCTGAGATCTAACCAAGTCAGTAAACTGCATCAGCGCACTTTCAAATGTCCAAAAGCACATTCTACCACCATTCTGCACTTGCTCAGCCTATAGTTGAACTGCTCCTTTCTACTGTCCAGGGTGCCTGTGTACAGCTTCATGAGCCATGGCATTAAGGGGTAGGCTGGGTCCCTGAGGATAACTATAGGCATTTCAACATCCCCAACAGTAATTTTCTGGTCTGGAAAATAAGTCCCTTCCTGCAGCTGTTCAAAGAGACCAGAGCTCCTGAAGATGCGAGCGTCATGCACCTTTCCCAGCCATCCCACATTGATGTCGGTGAAACGTCCTTTGTGATCCACCAGTGCTTGCAGCACCATGGAAAAGTACCCCTTGTGGTTTATGTACTGGCCGCCCTGGTGTTCCTGGGCCACGATAGGGATATGCATTTCATCTATCACCCCGCCGCAGTTGGGAACCCCAGCACATTAAAGCCATCCACTATGACCTGCACATTTCCCAGAGTCACTACCCTTGATAGCAGCTGATCAATGATTGTGTTTGCTACTTGCGGCACAGCAGCCCGCAGAGTAGACTTGCCCAGTCCAAACTGATTCCCAACTGACTGTTAGTTGTTGGGCGTTTCAAGCTTCCCAGGGCTATGGCC
This sequence comes from Eretmochelys imbricata, assembly GCF_965152235.1. NCBI lineage: Eukaryota > Metazoa > Chordata > Testudines > Cheloniidae > Eretmochelys > Eretmochelys imbricata. Next base: position 173,963,134 of record NC_135573.1, read on the forward strand.
ACTTGCTTCTCAACTGTGAGTGCTGCTCTCATTTTAGTGTCTTTCCATTTCAGGGCAGGGGACAGCAAGTCACAAAGTTCCATGAAAGTGGCCCTACGAATACGAAAGTTTCTCAGCCACTGGGAATCATCCCATACCTGCAACACTATGTGGTCCCACCAGTCTGTGCTTGTTTCCCGGGCTCCAGAATTGGCATTCCACGGCATGAACCTGGCGCAGTGCCACCATGATCTCCCAATTGCCACATGCCGTGCTTCTAGGAACATCTGGGTCCATGTCCACATCAGTATAGTAATCGCGCTGTCGTTACTTCCTCGCCTGGTTTTGCAAGTACTGCACATACTGCTGGATAATGCGCAAGGTATTTACAATGGTCAAAACTTCAGCGGAGATCTGAGCAGGCTCCATGCTTGCCAGGCTATGGTGCCTGCACGGGTAATCCTGGGAAAAGGGCGCGAAACTTAGGAGAGCAGAATGGCAGTGGAAGAGGTGCTGTTCGGTTCACGATAGCCGAAAAAAGGTGGAAAATGTTGTCTTCTATAGTTTTCATGGAGGCGGGAGCCCAGGACAGACAACATGGAAGAAGCTCGGTAGCGTGGCAAGAGCGGGAGAGGAGAGTTGGCAGCAGAAGCTGTGCTGCTCAGTTCACGATAGCTGAGCAAAGTTGGCAGCGAAAGCGGTCGATGAGGAACCCACAGTGCACCACTCTAACATTCCATGCTAGCCTCAGTACTATGGATGCACTCTGCCAAATTCACGCACTTTAGTGTGGACACACAAGACTGAATGTATAAAATCGCTTCCAAAAATTTGAATAGAATAATTTCGAAATAATTTTGTACTGTAGACATACACTAGGGAAATGCAGTAAACTTAATATATCTGGACTGCAGTAACAATTTGGTATGATATCACATGGAAAATTAGTTGTTTAAACGAAGAAGGTGGGGATTGGGACAAGAACTGTAAGGTGGGCAGGGAACTTCATAGAGAGGGTGATGCTGAAGAGGGAGCTATCAGGCCAGAGAGACATTACTAGTGGAAGCCCTCAAGGATCAGTCTTGCCATTGATTTTATTTAATATTTTTATTAATGACCTTGGTACAACAAGTAGAAGTATGCTAATGAATTTGGCTGATGATACCAAGTTGGGGGGCATTGTCAATACAGAGGAAAACTGGAATAATTTCTAGAAAGAACTGGTGACCTAGAGGACTGGAATAATAGAAATTGGATGAAATGTAATAGTACAAAGTACAAGCTCATGCACTTAGGAATTAGTAAGAAGAATTTCTGCTTTAAGCTAGGGACTCAGATGAATATGAATGAAGAGACCTTGGTTTATTAGTCAATTGCCAGATTACTATGAGCCACCAGTGAGTGCAGCTGTGATAAAGGCAAATGTAATCCTAGGATATATCAGATGAGGTATTTCCAGTAGAAGTAGGGAAGTATTAATGCCATTGTACAAGGTAATAATAAGATGTCATTTGGCATACTGTATGCAGTTCTGGTCACCTTGTTCAAAAAAGATTAATTTAAATTTAAACAGGTGCAGAGAAAGTCTATTAGGATGATCAGGGGAATGGAGGACCTACCTTACAAGAGCAGGCTAAAAGAAAGTGGCTTCTGTAGCCTAGTAAAACAAAAGCTGACAGGGGAGATGATTTACTCTCTATAAATCCATCAAGGGAGTGAATGCTAGAGGGGGAGAAGAGCTATTTAAGTTAAAGGAAAATGTTGGCACAAGAACAAATGTGTAGAAACTACCCATGAATAAACTTCGGCTGGAAATTAGAAGAAGGTTTCTAACCAACAGAGGAGTGAAGTTCTGGGACAGCCTTCTGACAGGAATTGCAGGGATAAGCAACCTACTTAGTTTTAAGGTACAGCGTGATAAATTTGTGAATGGAATTGTAGGAGCTGGGTTGTCTGGGGTAACAGGGTGCTGGACTTGGCAGCCCTGGATCACTCTTCCAGTTCATGTCTTATGTTCCTAAATCTCATGTTTCGGAGCTTCAGCCAGACACCTGTAGGGGGTCAGGAAGCAATTTTTTTCCTGCTGATGTGTTCTGTTTTTTGTTTATGTGGTGCGGTGGGTTTGTTTTATTTGTTTATCCTGGGGGAGGGGAAGGTTGGTCACCTTTCTCTGAAGTATCAGATGGTCATGAACACCAAATGGGCAGGTCAGTGCTCTGAGGCAGTATAGAGAATTCTTTCTCAGGTGCATAACTGATGGGAGATGCTTACATGCACAAGGTCAAACCGATCACCGTTTTCAAGATCAGGGAACAAAATTTCCACCAGATCAGATTGGCAAGGACCTTTGGGTATTTTTGTCTTCCTATTCAGCCTGGGGTGTGGGTCACTTGCTTGCTTGGATCATCTGGGTATATATCCCCAAATGAATTCCCTGCCAGTGCAGAGGCCTCAGGTATTGATATACCTTGGTCCCTCTTGTTCTCTGCTTGTGGTACACCACATAGTTTAGTCTCCTGTAACATTTTAGTGTAATCCAGGTTACTGAGTATAATAGAGAGGTACCTGGGTGGGGTTTAGTAACCTGTGATGTGCAAGAGTCGGACTAGATTATCTGGTGCCCTTCTGGCCTTAAACTCTGGCTCTAATTAAACAAGTCTTTAGGACAAATATTTTATCCTAAAACTTCATTTGCAGTCCAATGTGCAAAAGACACATTCTCTCTGCTCACCTACTCCTAGCATAACAAACTGCAACAGAAGATTTACTACAGTTTAAATATTTTTATTTCTTAATCCCATAGGTCTCTGAAACCAGTTTAATTTGTGTGGCTTTGGTATACATGTCCAATTCAGAATTGCCCTAGTATAATTATAACTTTTTTTTAAATCGCCTTCCAACAATTGATTAGAACCGGTTCTGGGGATAAAACGTAACGTTCTTTTAATCAGTTTGAACTTTAGTTTCAATCTGTAATGCTAGAAAATAGAAAATATGACTTGGCATTACCGAACTGAGGGACTCTTTATCAAAGTCATCAAAAATGTCAGTGGCTCAGAGCAAGGAAAATATCAGGAAAGAAGAGCTAAGCTGCTACTTAGCTTACTAAAGAACAGATTAAGTAAATGGACTATATTTTTATGGCTCCTCTCACTCACTCAAAAAAAAAAACGGTATTCAGGAGGGTGTGTTGTGGCTTTTGAGTGTTGGCATTTATAGAGCAGCTAAATAAAATCCTCTGACTTAACTAATATCACACTGGGAAATAGAACATTTTATGTAAAAAGAAAAACATAATAAACAAGTTCCATTAGCAAGCCAATTAAATTAATCCATTGAAGTATTATTTTCAGTGAGTGAGTGAATAGGAAATAAAAGAAGATTTTAAAGTATGTCCATACAAAGATCTACATTCTGAAGACCACCTAAATTCTTCTTCAGACCAAATGCCCACTGGAGTCAGTGTGACTTGTGTTGCTGAGTTAGAACTTCAGGGTTTTGCCTGGTTTTTGTTGTTGGTTTTTTTTCTGTTTTTAGCAGTCGAAGAATCAGCTCTACAGATTCAATATAAGTTAACAGAATGGAGTGTTTTACATGTCAGCAGGTGCCTTTACCAACTTGCTCTAAATCAAAGTAAAGCAGTGTAACATGCACAGATTTGGCTTTCAGAAGATGTGCAAAACATACACACACAGGAGGTTGTCACAGCAGAAAAAGCAACTAACAAAAGGGGGCAAAACAGGGTAATGGGAAGCCTACTTGAACTTGCACACTTTTATTAAATGCTTTTCCCATTTCACACCTATTTCCATTGGTTTTGCATGACGATCGAATGCCAGATCAGTGCAAATTCTACTCCTTTGCTACTTATGCATAATTTCAGAATAATTTACAGCCTGAACTTGGCTCTCTGAGTTTCCATTTAGACCTGACTATTTCATGTACTGCTTACTGGGTAATAACATGGAAGGACTTCTTGCTTGTAACACTAAACTGGCTCTTTGTTAAGAGAACTATTTAGAGATGTTACAACTGCAACGAGCAGTTAAGCCATGTGCAAACTGGCTGGCTGCTGCCCATAGACGACTCATGCCTCCCGATACTGGGGAGGGCACAATCTAAAGTGAAGGACACATGATCGCCCCACATGTCTCCTCTACCCAGTGACCCCCCCCACCCCACCTTGCACCCAGCCTGGGGCTACTGCGCTCTCCCCGCCCCACCATGTTCGGCATGTTCATCCCCTGTCAGGCAGGCCTTGGTTGGGGAATAGGATGGAGCCACTTCTCACGCCAGCTGAAGCTGGTCGCTCCCGGTCACTGCCTCTGAGCAGTGCACAAGCTGCCTGAGAGGGAGCCCAGCTGGGGGGTGGCAGTGGTGGCCAGCTCCATAGCTGGGCCTGGCTGCTGGGGATGGGCCAAGTGAGCAGAAAATGTGCATGGCGGGAGAGGGGACTCCAGCTCCTTCAGTCCTGGTCCCCAGCAGCTGGGCCCGGGCAGGGAGCAGACCGCCGCCCCAGCCAGGCTCTCTCTTAGGCAATTGCCAGGCTGCACAGAGCAGTGATCCAGAGCAGCCAACATGAGAAGTGGCTGGTCACACCTCTTCCACTCCCTGCCCAGGGACAGGGGCCAAATGTGCCAGGCACCAGAAGCGGTGAGAGAAGAACAGAGCCCCTCCAGCACAGCGGGCTGTGCAGAAATCTGGTGGGGGTGAGGGGCACTATGCTTCCTCCTCCATACTCTTCCCTCCTGCAAGCTGTGCTCCTCCCTCCACGTTCTATGCAGTTTGCTGCAATGCTGATCATTGTTAATTCCCAGGACAAAAATGTGGTTTCACCTAAGAGAAGGTGAGAGGATCTGGGGGCCAGCCACGCTCTTCATGGGGAACCAAGTATTTGCTCCAGAGAAGAATCATCCCTACTCTCCTTAAAAGTGGATGGTAGTAACATGATTTTTGGTAGTAACATGGCCCAACCCTCCTCGGCACTGTTCGGTAAGAAGCTTGAATCTAAAATCCATTTTCAGAGTCATTCCCATTCTCTTGCCCAGCATAAACACCGATTTTGGCATTACAGAGTTATTCAGTGTTGCAGAACTCCCGCCATTTTGCCTTTGGGGATAAAAGCAGCGGTAAAGTGTTTATTTTTATGGGGGAAAGCAAGATTTACAGAGTTTGCAAGTGAATATAAAAAACAAATTTTGTTGTCAATCTTGAAAGGGTTTGTTTCAGTGGAAATGTCTAAAGTTACTCAATAACTGATCAATGCAAGTGTCACTTAAACAGAAATAAGAAAGGAAACAGTCTAAATCAAAAGACCCCCTACTCTTATGAATAAAGTGGGATTTGGCCACGAGTGGTCACATCAGATGTTTCAGGAAATAAATGATATGTTCGATGAAAGAATTAGATCTATAATGCCCCTCACACCAGAAAAGAGATTATTCTGCTGTGATCAATGTAAAAGAGAGCCTTTATTGAGACATGTTTCAGAGTGGTAGCCATGTTAGTCTGTAACAGCAAAAAAAACAAGGAGTACTTGTGGCACCTTAGAGACTAACAAATTTATTTGGGCATAAGCTTTCATGGGCTAAAACCCACTTCATCAGATGAATGCAGTGGAAAGTACAGTAGGAAGATATATATACGCAGAGAACATGAAAAAATGGGTGTTGCCATACCAACTGTAACAAGACCAGTCGATTAAGGTGGGCTATTATCAGCAGGAGAAAAAAAACTTTTGTAGTGATAATCGGGATGGCCCATTTCAAACAGTTGACAAGAAGGTCTGAGTAACAGTAGGGGAAAGAATTAGCATGGGGAAATAGTTTTTACTTTGTGTAATGACCCATCCACTCTTTATTCAAGCCTAATTTAATGGTGTCCAGTTTGCAAATTAATTCCAATTCAGCAGTTTCTCATTGGAGTCTGTTTTTAAAGTTTTTTTGTTGGAGAATTGAGACTTTTAGGTCTGAAATTGAGTGACCAGGGAGGTTGAAGTGTTCTCCGAATGGTTTTTGAATGTTATAATTCTTGATGTTTGGTTTGTGTCCATTTATTCTTTTGTGTAGAGATTGTCTGGTTTGGCCAATGTACATGGCAGAGGGGCAATGTTGGCACATGATGGCATATATCACATTGATAGATGTGCAGGTGAACAAGCCTCTTATGGTGTGGCTGATGTGATTAGGTCCTATGATGGTGTCCCTTGAATAGATATGCGGACACAGTTGGCAATGGGCTTTGTTGCAAGGATAGGTTCCTGGGTTAGTGGTTCTGTTGTGTGGTGTGTGGTTGCTGGTGAGTATTTGCTTCAGGTTGGGGGGCTGTCTGTAAGCAAGGACTGGCCTGTCTCCCAAGATCTGTGAGAGTGATGGGTCGTCCTTCAGGATAGGTTGTAGATCCTTGATGATGTGTTGGAGAGGTTTTAGTTGGGGGCTGAAGGTGATGGCTAGAGGCATTCTGTTATTTTCTTTGTTGGGCCTGTCCTGTAGTAGGTAACTTCTGGCTACTCTTCTGGCTCTGTCAATCTGTTTCTTCACTTCAGCCAGTGGGTATTGTAGTTGTAAGAACACTTGATAGAGATCTTGTAGGTGTTTTTCCTAGATACAGAAAACTGGCATTCTCTCCCAGGCTTTTTAGTGCCCATATTAAATGTACAGAGTCAGCATTGCCTACTTTCCCTATACAAAGTCTGCCCAAATCCTCCTCTGGGCCAAACAGTCATAGAAGAGCCTGCAGACTACACTAAAGGATCTGGATCAAATTTTCCCTACAGCTGGCGTGATCAGATATGAGGGCAAGGGGATGGGGCTTAGACCAGCCCTTACTTGATACTGACAGCCACAAACTTCAAATCTGGATGTTGATGTGGATTTCCCAAAAATGTGGGTTTGTATGATCCTGGCTTTTGGTATGGTTGGGCCACTCTCTAATGGCAAATAATGGAGTAAATTTAGTTTTTAAGTGATATCAGTAAAAAGCCTGATGAGGATGCCTTTAATTGCCATTTGGTGGTATTACAGGCTAACTGGATTCATGTTCTTTTGACAATTAGAGATGTAAAAATTACTCTGCGTTGCCATGTCCAAATTGCAAGGGAATGTTCAACTAACAATAAAGGTTTCCCCACATATAGTCTCAGTCGACAGATCATAAAAGAGAAAATTGGTCCACTAAAAAATTATAGTAGGGAATTGGAGACAAGGATGGAGATGGCAGATTTGTTAAACAGTTTTTTTGCTTCAGCCTTTTCAGAGGACAAAGAATATGGAGAGCTACTTTCTAATGACAGGACATACTCCAGAGGACTGGAAAATGGCAAACCTAATACCACCATCTTATCAAAAAAGAAAGCCACAAAATATACTGCAGCAGGCAATTATAGATTTCTTAGCTTCATAAATGGTGGAAATGTTTTGAAGGATGTGCTATGAAAGACCTTGAAATACGTAATTTGATTCTAAATATCTAACAAGGATTTATAAAAGTCTTTTTTTAACTCACTTTAGTTCTTAAGAGATATTGCTGCCATGGCAAACAAGGGAACTACATTGTGTTTTGTATACTTATTTGTTCAAAAAGTAATAAGATTCTATGCTGAAGATAATTTAATAAAGCAGGGAGTTATGATACATGGGTTAAAATAATAACTTCAGGATAGAAAATTAACTGAAAAAGGAAACCATGAGAGGTAAAGAAATGTCTGAAAGCAAAGAGTTTATTCGTGATGTACCTCAGAGGTCAGATTCGGAATATCTTTTAACTCTAATGCATTAAAACAATTTGGATTACAAAGGGAAATTTCACCTCTTTTGTCCACTCTGCAGATCTCTCAGCCACAGGGCAGAAAAGAGACACAGAATGTCACGCAGGCTCACAGTGTAGGGATAAGGAGTGACGTTTGCATTGAGTTTGTTGATAATATAAAAATACTAAATATTATACAACAGTATTTCAGGCCACCTGGCACTTTTAGATAACTGGGAGACCAGATTCCTGATGAAGATGTGCCAGTATGTGTTGTGGGTTTTGTTTTTTTGTTCTATGAGCAAAATTATGCAGGTGGGGCAGAGTTACGTTTATTTCATATTTTTCTTTTAAGTGTAATCCTGACTTGGGACATTCAAGGTAATATTTCTCCAACTACAACATTCTCCTAGAGTTTGTTTTCCTTTCAGTAAATGGATATATACAGCCTTAACTCCAAGTTAACAAAGTGTGGCTTTAAGTCCTGGCCTATGTGGCAGGGAGTAAAGAGGAGATGAGCTGCAGATGGAAGAACTGGAAGAATGACTCAGACGGAATTTGTCCAGGGTCTCTGGTAGCTAGCAACACAGATTCTGCATTCTGTGTTGGGTCTCTGAAATCTCTACAGTCTGTAGTGGTAGCTCACCTATGTTTTGATAGGAGGCAACATGTGCTTCTTCGTGTGACTGGGCAGCTCTGTAAACTTGGGACAGGTTATTACATATTAAACAACGGGATGGATCCTGTGCTATGTCCAGTGGCTCACTGGGAGTTGGTTAATGCTCTCTTTGCAGCCCCAACTCCAGTGCAAATTTGAGCAGCTTAGGGGCTGCTCTAATTTTCCCTACTGGGTATGGCTTTCTAGGGACCATATGCTAGCTGGTGAGAACTGGAGCACACTGTGGATTCAGTCAGAGAATGTGAATTATCTTCTTTTTTTTTAATGTACATTTCAATCTATACTTCTAAATATTTTTTTCAATAGTATCACCTTTTCAGGTAAGGTTGGAGATTCCTTTGAGTTTCAATGGTCTGCATGCTGTCCAGCTTAGGGAAACCCTGTTTTATGGCAAAGAATCCAATCTCATGTCTCCTCATTTCCCAGGTCCAGGGGGGAAAAGAGTGCATTAAAACTGGAGCTCTAGTGGTGCTCCCTTCAGATTTGTCCATTTCCCAACCAGAGAAAAACAACAATAGACTCCCTCCTGTTTGAAGTTTACGAACATTGTGCGTATCTGTAATCATTTTAAGTACAGCTTTTATGTCCTTCCAGGGACAAAAGAGCATTGCAATAAAAAAGCTGCAATTTCCCACTCTAATGCCAAGTAAAAAGGTAGAGAATTACTTAAACTCCACAGATCATTCACCTTGATTGTTTTCTTCCCTTGTTAGCCACTATTCTGATGGCTGCATTGGGGTTGGGGGGAATAAAGGAGTTAAAGTTCAAGAATCAGACAAAAGATGCCGAGGTTAAAACTTCAAAGTCAACCAGTTAAAGGTTGGGAAATAGTTTAATGGACCTAATAAAGGCTCAATGCAGAAAGATTATTTTCTCTTTTCCCACTCAAAAATCTGTATCAATAAAACCTGAGGAGACAGATATGTTTAAAAGTTTATGTGGCTTTTGGTCCATTTCAGACAGTTAGTTTTACTACAATTGGATCTTAAAGAAAATCAGTTCTCCCTCTCTAAAGTGGGGATCAATCTATATTTAAAATTACGCTATGACAGAATGTCCCCAGGACTTAAGCAGGATCTTGACAGAAATGTGACTCTTTCAGCAGCAAGATGGCAGGCACTCAAACTATCTGCGTTGTTCCTTGGTGCAGTAGTGCTTTAACTCATCTTCAGTAGAAAAAGAGAACTTCTCATTAGTGAATTTAAGTTTGGGCCTATCAGCCACTCATGTACAGGAGCAGACACTACGATCTCTTTGAGTCTGTCAGCTTCCAAAATGCCAGAGCTCCTGTCTTCTGATATGTTTTTCTAATTGAATCAGATTTTTATCCAGTGCATGGCAAGATACAAGCATGCTTGTATCAATGTCGGGAAGGAATGCTGCTACATTTTTGGGTCAACCCTGCATTCTGGGGTTCCAGTTAATTACCTAACTCATCATTGGTACTTTAAAGACTAACAGACTTATTTGGGCATAAGCTTTCATGGGTAAAAAACCCACAAAAGCTTATGCCCAAATAAATCTGTTAGTCTTTAAGGTACCACCGGACTCTTCATTGTTTTTGTGGATACAGACTAACCCCTTTGATACTTAACTCATCATTATCCAGAACACATATACGCTGACAAATCCTTCTCTCAGATTGGTATAAATCTAAAGTAACTTCATTGACTTCAATTGAATCTGAAGTCAGTGGCATTACTTTGGACATACACTAGTCTACATGCATAGAATTTGGTCCAATAACATCTTTAAAGTAATGAAATAGACAAAACTTTCAAATCTCTCAGATCTCCTACATTCCCTATTTATTCCTCTCTCAACATATACTCAGGCTCTCTGAATTGCAGAATGAAATCAGAGAAACTGCTGTCACTGGAGATTTCTTCTTTCCTTCTTTATCATCCCACACTTGCTGGTGCATAGGGCATCCACCAGATTCTGCCATTTATTTTGGTTTTGTGCTAGTCTGTTCAGGCTTCTGAGTGTCTTATTGATTGGATTTGGCCTCTTTCTCTATTGTTCTGAGTATTTTTTCTCTCTGTCACCCTTTTTTTCCCTCTTTCCAGGTGGTGTCCATATTATCACTTGCCATGGAAGTCTTGTTGGTGGGATCCTTAAAGCATGTCCTAAATATGTCCGTCAACTCCGTCTTACCAAATTTTATGCTTTAGATTGGCTTGCTCTGCTTAGAATTTCTTCTTAGAATTTCTGATGTTCTGAAACTGTTCTGATGGACTCTGAATTAATCTTCTTATCCATTTCTTCTGTAGATTTCCATGACTCTCCTCTGTACAGAAGGACAGGCATGATACTGCTGTTAAGAATTTGTATCGATGCCAGTTGTGCCACTTTGCCAAATCTTTTAAAATTTATGAAAGTTGTTTGCTGCTTTTGATGTTCATTGCGTGACATCTAGCACTGGAGATATCCTCTGGACATTTTTCATATTCCTGATCAGAATAACCATAAAAGAGACTGTCCCCAGGTTTTATGCTGGGCCCAAAGCATGCTCGGACAGGACTTTGGGAGTTTAATCACTGACAAGTGACTATGCTCTGCATGCGAACAGGATCAATAAACCTCGTAAGTATGTACCTCACTTCTGTATCTCAATGCCTTGATTTAAGAGTTCCCTATATATTTTAAAAACCCACCAACAACCTTAAGCTTGTTCCTATTAGATGGGTTAAGAAAGATTTTTGTAGGAGGTTTGTTTTTTGTGGCTGGCACTCAAATACTGTAGTGAGGGATGACCTTATAAAAACTTAGCGAGACAAATAGTAACCCCTGACATGCACTGCTACAACCTCTCCTTAGCTGAATTGTAATAAATCCAGCTCAGGAGAATGCATCTTCCCTGCCCAATCTACTCTTCAGGCTGAACCTTGCTGCATAAGCCCACAAGCTAAATTGTATCAGGCTTGTAAACGTTGAAGGGGCTGTTCATCTGAGAATCCCTGATAGCAAAAGGTCCTGCAATACAGCCAAAGAGGCAGGGAGTGTCCAGAGGAGAGATAAAATAGACCCTCAGTGTGTAAAAAGGAGGGAGATTGGACGAAACAAGGTGGAGAAGTGATGAGATGTGCCTGCGAGAGGCAAAGCTCTTGGGAAGCAGTGGAAGATACTGTTTCTTAAAGTGGAAAACTAAAATTTCTGGAATACTGTCTCCTATCCAGTCTGTCTACATTCAGCCTGAGACCCCTTCACTGATCCCTGGAGTGACTGAAAATCTGAATTTCCAGGCAGTGGGAATTTCTGATATTTCAACACTTGTTTTCCTCCTGAATTGGAAGAAAAATTTGAAATATCAAATCTTTGTTTTGTGGAATTAAGAGTTCTGAAAAGTTCTTATTTGGAAGTGTCAAAGTGTTGGTTTGTCCAAACTGAATTAAAACTTTTGTTTCAGGTCCATTTGACATTTAATCTGTGTCCTCCTGAGCAGTTGTGGTACCTCATGGGAGTAACTGCATGAATGCCTCATGTCCCTATTCCCTCTACGGTCTGGGCTCCAAGAGGCCTCCATCTCTCATGGTATACCTAGACATTTCCACCAGAGAGAAGACTGCAGTGCATCATGAGAGATGTAATCTGATCTCCTGGATTTGTAATGAAGTCCCCTCAACACACCTGCCTATCAAACCCTTGTGTAAAAAAATAGCACAAAACAAGGTAGGCACATGATTCAGGCTATGTCTACATTGGCACTTTTGTCCCTAAAACTTCTGTCACTCAAGGTTGTGAAAAAACACACCCCTGAATAACAAAAGTTTTAGCAATGAAAAGTGCTGGTGTGGACAGCGTGAGCCACACTACCATTGACGAAGCCTCTGTCCCTGGTGGGAGATGGTTTTATTTTGTCACTGGGAGAGCTGTCTCCTGGGGGAAAACAGCGGCCACACAGCGCACCTTACAACAGCATGGCTGCAGCGGCATGGCCACACCATTGTAAGGTGAATTGTGTAGACATAGCCTCAGTAGTTAAAATGCACTAACCTCAAAGTTATGGCTCTGGAGGATGTTTGTTTGGTGGCTTGGCTTTCGCTTTTTTCATGTCTTTATTTCTTCTTTCTTATTAACTCTGTTTCTCACAGCTCTTTTCTTGGTTCCGCTTGCTTTCTTTTCTTATTTATCAATATTATTTCTCTTCGTGTTTTTATTTGCTGTTCGCTTCTGCAGTGTCTTTCCCATTCTTGACATCAGAGCCTGATCTGTAATCTCTTTCCTTTCCTTCATTATCCCTTTTCCTCCTACCTCCTCTCACAATCTTTGTTTTAGTCTTCTACTATGTCCCATCTCCATCTCTCTTGGACCTACCTTCGCTCCAAGCAGCTCAATCCTGGAGTCCTCATTCAGGCAAAACTCCCATGGATTTTGGAAAGATCCCCACAAGGGGATTCCTGAAGAGTTTTCCTCTCCCGTAGCTTCTGTAGGCATGTTGTACCACTGGGGGGGGGGGAAGCGGGGGAGGAAGATTAGTAATTGCTATTGGGCAAAGTGGAATTCAATATGTTTTATGGAGAAAAAATATATACTCTTTTGTGTAAGGTGCACTTGACTTGGCTTTCCTGAAGACAGTATGGTGGGAAAGTAATCTTACTGTCTTAACCATGGAATTGTTACCATAATGCTACAAGATGGCATGGGGCCGATTCCCCTCTCGTTTAATCTGGTGTAAACAAGAAGTAACTCAATGGAAGTCAATGGAGTTACATAAATGTAAAACCAGTATTAGTAGGAAGAGAATACCGAAAAGGTATTTAGCCTGCACATCTTGAAGGGACTATTCAGTTAAATGGCTCATCAAGGAACACTTAACTCACAGTGGACCATGGGAGATGCTTATCTACACTTAATGGATTTTCCTGTGAACGTTCCATCTGGAGTACAGGTAATGGCTTCTGTTATGACTAAGCGTAATCATGTATGGACATATGACTTGCCCATGTGACCCCAAACACCATCTTGCTACCTGTAATTTTCCACAGTGAGAACAATGGGTTTCCCTTCAATTGGCAGAAGCTATAGAAGGTGCTGGAAACATCTCCAGTTTGTCTCTTTCCTCCTCAAACCTCTGGCTTATGAACTTGTACTAATGGGAGGTTTCTAACCAAAGGACTGAGGACCTGTGTTCCCTATAAGCTGTGCAGTTGGGCAGCCGCCCAGGAGACATTCAAGTGCAGCCCAGTTCATTAGCAGAGCGCGCACATCCAGCAGCATGTGTTCAGGTGCCCCGCCCACTGCTGCTTTGCAGCCATGTTGCTCCATCCTGCAGCGGCTCCTGGTACCCTTCTGCTGGCAGAGCCGAGTGGGTGGGGAGAGGGGTGCTGATGTCAGAGTGTCCTCCTCCACCTGCCTCTGTATCCCATCTCCACAGAGCAGGGGAGAGGGGACAGCCTGACTCAGGAGGACTCGGAGCTACTGAGGTCTGAATGGTGAGTGCCTTTCTTAAAGAGACATGAGTTTGTCAGCCCAGTCTGGGAGGCTCGCTTCCAACTGCAGTGCAGACATACTGTATGTGCCCAAGTCACTTTTGAAAATGGGACTCTGGTGCTTATGAAAATTTTACCTTATGAACTGCAACTTTCTCAAAGGGGACTATCACCTTCTTGGTCCTGAGCCTATGGTGAGAGCCATGTAGAGAAACACCCTGAGCCTGCCTGGATCTGTACTGAGCAGGACTTCTGTGGTTTGTATATTGGGGTGCTACAGGAAATGATAATAATAGAAACTCCAAGAAGACACAGAGTTTAAATTCTGATACAGATTTTAAAAAGGCAGGGATATCTCAGGTCCTTAGTCAGCAGCTGCTTATACATATGCTTAGCTATACTGTTGTGACTAGTCCCATTGATTTCAATGAGTTACTTATGGGAGAGCATGTGCCTAAATAGTTGCAGGATTGTGGCCTAAAATGGTAATTATGTCCTCTGTATTACTGAAACACTTTGCAGCTGTGGTACATCCAGTGGCAGATTGGACAATATTACATGGGTTCTGTCCAACCCCCTAACTTTGTTTTCTGTGATTATGAAGAACACATTTAGGTGTGATATTTATCCTCTGTGTACATTTATCCTGTAGTCCTGATTCATGTGAGTAATCCCACTGAAGATAAACTCAGCAAGACTGGGCTCATGACAATTTGTTAGGAAAGACTAGATATAGATGTAGATATAGATATAGATAGATATAGATAATATTTTAAAATAGCTGGAATGAATCTGAATAAACCAAGTCAGAAAGGAGCTCATAGTAATAAATTATTTTTTATTTATAAAACCTAACACGATTTAATAGAAAATTATTCAGAATAGAAATCCCTTTGCTGCTAATTAAATTATTAGGAGTAATTTAGGATGTTCTCAAATCTGTCTTTAATCATATTTGTCTAGACCTCAATGATATACTCATAGTTACAGAAGAAGCTACTTCTATTGGAAAAAAATAGAAGAATATGCTCATTCATAAAGTAATTTCTCTTTGAAGGTGTGAAATAGCAGCAAGGGATTATAGAAAGAGATTTTAAGCAATTCTCTCTTCCAAAACATATTTTAGGGTATACTTCCCTGATGTTTTTAGATGGATAATGTGCTATACACCAAATTACAAACACCTTGTATGTATAAAATGCAAAAACAATAAGAGCTGCATTTATGCAATATCAAAGCTGCAATTTTAAAATAAAGTGCTGTAAGTGTGCCTCCACTCCGTGGGTCACAACTGAGAATATCAAATTCAGGACAAACTGCTGAGAAACAAAGCAGACACCCTCTAAACTGATGGTTATTCTCCCATAAGATATACCAAACCAGCAACAAAAGTAAACTTCTGTTTCACCACACTGGCTAACAAGTCAGAAAAGCCATCTTCTTAGGCATTCCAATTCTGAATTCAACACCCAAATACTAATCTTAAAGATGAGTGGTGTGACAGGGTCAGGCCAGATGGCTATAGGAGAGTAATTTTTTTTTTTTTGAAGCAAAAGATGTTTTTTATTTGCATAACACACTTACAAAGTAAAAACAGCAGCATATGCCATGTGTAACATAGAATCATAGAATATCAGGGTTGGAAGGGACCTCAGGAGGTCATCTAGTCCAACCCCCTGCTCAAAAGCAGGACCCATCCCCAATTAAATCATCCCAGCCAGGGCTTTGTCAAGCCTGACCTTAAAAACTTCTAAGGAAGGAGATTCCACCACCTCCCTAGGCAACGCATTCCAGTGTTTCACCACCCTCCTAGTGAAAAAGTTTTTCCTAATATCCAACCTAAACCTCCCTCACTGCAACTTGAGACCATTACTCCTTGTCCTGTCCTCTTCCACCACTGAGAATAGTCTAGAACCATCCTCTCTGGAACCACCGCTCAGGTAGTTGAAAGCAGCTATCAAATCCCCCCTCATTCTTCTCTTCCGCAGACTAAACAATCCCAGTTCCCTCAGCCTCTCCTCATAAGTCATGTGTTCCAGACCCCTAATCATTTTTGTTGCCCTTCGCTGGACTCTCTCCAATTTATCCACATCCTTCTTGAACTGGACACAGTACTCCAGATGAGGCCTCACCAATGTCGAATAGAGGGGGACGATCACGTCCCTCGATCTGCTCGCTATGCCCCTATTTATACATCCCAAAATGCCATTGGTCTTCTTGGCAACAAGGGCACACTGCTGACTCATATCCAGCTTCTCGTCCACTGTCACCCCTAGGTCCTTTTCCGCAGAACTGCTGCCTAGCCATTCGGTCCCTACTCTGTAGCTGTGCATTGGGTTCTTCTGTCCTAAGTGCAGGACTCTGCACCTATCCTTATTGAACCTCATCAGATTTCTTTTGGCCCAATCCTCCAATTTGTCTAGGACCCTCTGTATCCTATCCCTGCCCTCCAGCGTATCTACCACTCCTCCCAGTTTAGTATCATCCGCAAATTTGCTGAGAGTGCAATCCACACCATCCTCCAGATCATTTATGAAGATATTGAACAAAACTGGCCCCAGGACCGACCCCTGGGGCACTCCACTTGACACCGGCTGCCAACTAGACATGGAGCCATTGATCACTACCCGTTGAGCCCAACAATCTAGGCAACTTTCTACCCACCTTATAGTGCATTCATCCAGCCCATACTTCTTTAACTTGCTGACAAGAATACTGTGGGAGACCGTGTCAAAAGCTTTGCTAAAGTCAAGATACAATACATCCACTGCTTTCCCTTCATCCACAGAACCAGTAATCTCATCATAGAAGGCGATTAGATTAGTCAGGCATGACCTTCCCTTGGTGAATCCATGCTGACTGTTCCTGATCACTTTCCTCTCATGTAAGTGCTTCAGGATTGATTCTTTGAGGACCTGCTCCATTATTTTTCCGGGAACTGAAGTGAGGCTGACTGGCCTGTAGTTCCCAGGATCCTCCTCCTTCCCTTTTTTAAAGATTGGCACTACATTAGCCTTTTTCCAGTCATCCGGGACTTCCCCCATTCGCCATGAGTTTTCAAAGATAATGGCCAATGGCTCTGCAATCACAGCCGCCAGTTCCTTTAGCACTCTCGGATGCAACTCGTCCGGCCCCCATGGACTTGTGCACGTCCAGCTTTTCTAAATAGTCCCAAACCACCTCTTTCTCCACAGAGGGCTGACCATCTATTCCCCATGTTGTGATGCCCAGCGCTGCAGTCTGGGAGCTGACCTTGTTCGTGAAGACAGAGGCAAAAAAAGCATTGAGTACATTAGCTTTTTCCACATCCTCTGTCACTAGGCTGCCTCCCTCATTCATTAAGGCGCCCACACTTTCCTTGGCTTTCTTCTTATTGCCAACATACCTGAAGAAACCCTTCTTGTTACTCTTAACATCTCTCGCTAGCTGCAGCTCCAGGTGCGATTTGGCCCTCCTAATTTCATTCCTACATGCCCGAGCAATATTTTTATACTCTTCCCTGGTCATATGTCCAACCTTCCACTTCTTGTAAGCTTCTTTTTTATGCTTAAGATCCGCTAGGATTTCACCAATCCTGGTGCCTGGTCGCCTGCCATATTTACTATTCTTTCGACACATCGGGATGGTTTGTCCCTGTAACCTCAACAGGGATTCCTTGAAATACAGCCACCAATCACAATTGTTTTCTCATTAGCTTCAGGGGAGGGAAGTGTTCAAGCTTGCGTAGGCCCAGAGCGGGGGGCTTCATTGATTCTCATGGTCTTCCACCCCCTCGAGCTACCTGGAGCCACGCCCGAGTGTCACCAACAATTCCCTCCTCTGAAAGCAGCCAACAAGAGGGGCAGGCTGTGGGGTGGACAATCCGGGGGGGAGGGGAGGCACGTGCACCCACGTGTGAAAGGACCCCTCTAAGGTGGTGGTGTCCGCAGCAGCAATGGCTGGGGCTGGGGTCCCTTACTCTCTCCCCCAATCAAAGGGTCAAAACAAAGGGAGCCGGACGGGGACACCAAGCAGAGAGCCTCAGACAGCGCCCACCACTCCTCAAAAGCATCAAGAGAGTCGGTGGACGCCGCCCAGAGGAACTCCGCCCGGATACATGAACGGACCGAGGATCGGAAAACGGCCCTACAGTCACAGGAAACTCCATCGGCCAACCTCCTCTCTCTGATTTTATAGATGGCCATTTTAGCCAGGATCAGGAGGCGGTTAACTAGGAGATCCCACGACTTTGTGAGGCCATGGATGGGGATTGCACAAATAAAAAGGTGAGGGAAAAATGCAACCAAAAACATAATAGGAGATTTGTGAGGAGCCGGAACAGGGGCTTCAGCCTGGCGCACTCCGAATATATGTGTGCCAGGGTTTCCCTCACTCCACAAAAGGGACCAGTATCTGGGATGGGGCTGAACCGCACCAAGTATGTGCCCGTGCTCACAGCTCCATGAAGGAGCCGCCAACTGATGTCCCCGACAGGCCTCGGAACCAAGGTGGAATATAGGCTGGCCCACCGGGGCTGCTCACCCTCCAAAGGTGGCAGAAGGTCTCGCCACTTTGTGTCGGGGCAGGACACTAGGGTGAAGGGTGTGGAGCACGAGCGTGTATAGATGTTTCCTTGGCACGGTTTGGAAGCATACCAGCTGCAGTTCATGCAGCCAGCTCGCAGTGAAGGGCTGAAGGGGTCGATTGGGTCTGCAGGGCAGGGGTCCAATTAAAAGGTCCAGCGGGCCTGGGGTAGAGGGTGGGCGGGGCATGCCCTCGAGCAGGACCCAGTCGAGGTAAGCTCGAGCAGTGGGCGGCAAAGTGGCCTTTGCCTCCTGAAGTACACGCTGGGGGGCGCGAGG
This sequence comes from Eretmochelys imbricata, assembly GCF_965152235.1. Lineage (NCBI taxonomy): Eukaryota > Metazoa > Chordata > Testudines > Cheloniidae > Eretmochelys > Eretmochelys imbricata. The sequence continues at coordinate 173,981,811 of NC_135573.1, forward strand.
TCTGGAGAGCCCCAGGCGCTGGGCGACCATCAGGGGATCCAGCCAGTCTCCCCAGTCATAGTCCAGGAGGTCTCCAACTCTCGTGACTTCTGCCAGGATCAAGCTCTGGCTCACCAAGCGGGACTCTGTCACCTGCACACGAAGCTGGGGGTTGTGAAGCAGGGGCTCTGCGAGGAGATCTACCCCCTCGGTAGCCGCCACAGACTTGGTTGTTAAAAACAGTTTCCAAGTCTCCGGTGGAGAGGGATGCATGGCAGAAAGGTAAACGCCGAGGTAGAGCAGCAGACCCGCGCTCCACCAGATGGTCTGAAGCACGGGTGGGAGGGAGCTCGCCTGCCGCCAGTCTCCTACCGCCAAGCCAGAGCTCTTGACGCAGTTGACCCGAGCGGAGGAGGCTGCCGAATAGATGGCCTGGCAAGCCTCCACCGACGCCAAGTCACCCAAGATCTGGACCACGAGGAGCACGTCATCAGCGTACGCCGACAGGACCAGCCGCAGCTCCGGCTCCTGCAGCACCAACCCTGTCAACCTCCTGTGGAGGAGGCAGAGGAAGGGATCAATCTCCAGAGTGTACAGCTGGCCCGAGAGAGGGCACCCCTGCCGTACTCCTTGTCCGAAGTTGACCTGTTCGGTCAGGGTCCAGTTGAGCTTAACCAGACACTCTGCGGAGGCGTACAGCACCCAGAGAAAACCCACAAACTAGGGTCCGAAGCCAAACGCTTGCAGAGTGTTCAGGAGGTACCCATGGTCAACCCTATCGAACACCTTCTCCTGATCTAGGGACAGGAGGGTGAACGACAGACCATCTCTACGCCTGAGGTCCAGAAGGTCCCGAACCAGAAATAGGTTATCAAAGATACTGCGGTCCGGGACACTGTAAGTCTGGTCTGGGTGGATCACATTCGCCAGCACAGACCCTAGCCGCAGTGAGATTTCTTTCGCTACGATTTTGTAGTCCATGCCGAGGAGCGAGACGGGACGCCAATTTCGTAAATTGCGGAGGTCCCCCTTCTTCGGCAGTAAGGCGAGCACAGCTCGCCTGCACAAAAGAGGGAGGACCCCGCTCTGCAGAGACTTGGCCCAGACGGTGACTAGGTCTGGGCCGAGGACGTCCCAAAACACATGGTAGAACTCCACAGTCAACCCGTCCATGCCTGGAGACTTATTAGTGGGCATACGACAGAGGGCTTCCGAGAACTCGGCCAGAGTGAGAGGCAACGCTAGCTGGTCTTGGTCGCTCGCGCTGACCATAGGGAGCTCCTCCCAGAGCACTCTGCAAGCGCCAGGGTCGGTCAGATCCGGGGAGAAAAGACTTGCATAGAAGGCACGGGCCCTCCCGCACTTCTCCACTGGTTCCGTGAGGGGGGTGCTGTCTTCTGCCAGGAGGCAGGTGACGTGTTTCTTGGCCCCCCTCGTTTTCTCCAGGGCATAGAAGAAGCAGGAGCCGCGATCCATCTCCCGAAAGAGGCGGATGCAGGATCGAACAAAGGCACCCCGGGCCCGATGGTCCTCGAGGGCCTGGAGCTCCTCCTGCTTCTCCCGGCACACTCCGCAGAGGAGCGGGTTCTCGGGGCTGGTGACCCGACGCCTCTCCAGCTCAAAGACCTCCCGTTCCAACTGCTCTATCGCTGCATTTCTCCGTCAGCTGGTGCCCTGGGTGTAGTTGTGGCAGAGAAGTCTGGTGCGCACCTTCCCCAGGTCCCACCATAGCTGCGCCGAGGGAAAGGCACACTGCTGCCCTCACCAGGCCAGCCAGAATTCCCGGAAGGACGTCACGAAGCCCTCATCCTCCAACAGGCTGTTGTTAAAATGCCAGTAGGCCGGCCCCGGGCTCTCCGCACAGAGGGAGGCTGTCACGGTGGCTAGATGATGGTCAGAAAATGGGGCCAGCCGAATGCTGGAGGAGTGGGCTCATGAGAGATGGAAGCGTGATAAATAAATGCGGTCCAACTGGGAGTGGCTTGACTGATGGGCTTCCACCCCGGACAAAGGTGAACGTGGAAGTGTCATCCGGGTGGTGGTCGCGCCAGATGTCCACTAGGGAGTGATGTTCGACTATCTGCCGGAGGGTGTCCGCGGCGGCCGGGCTCTGCTCAGTCCCCAAGCGGTCCTGTTCCTCGAGGGTGGTATTAAAGTCCCCTCCCAGGACCAGGCACTCGTGAGAATCTAGGGTGCTGAGGAAGGCAGACGCCCACTGGTAGAATTGTAGCCGCTCCGGGCCCGATGTCGGGGCATAGATGTTAACGAGGTTAACCACGAGCCCCTCTATATGGACCCGGAGATGCAGCAGGCAACCCTGCATGGCCTCGGCGACCCCTAGCACCTCGGGCCGTAGGTCGGGGGAGAACAGGATCGCCACTCCAGCCTGTCTAACCGTGGCATGGCTAAAGTAGACCCTGTCCCCCCACTCCAGCCGTCAACTGTCTTTGGCGGTCGGGTCCATATGGGTCTCCTGCAGGAAAACCACAGAGTACCCTCCCTCCCGAAGGAAGGAGAGCACCTGGGACCTGCAGAGAGCCATCCTACAACCCCGGGTGTTCAACGTTGCGATGGTGAGAGGTGTCATGGGGAGGGTCGGGGGGGTCCTCACTGGCAGAGATGCTCGCATCTCCCAGCGGGCCACGCAGCAGTCCGTGACCCATCCCGTAGGTGAGTAATTGTTCACGGAAGACATAGACCCACCAGTAGGCTGCGGCATCCTGCTTCCCCATCCCTTTACCTTCCCCCATGAGGGCCCTTGTGGCCCAGAGGATTTGAGAGAAGACCCCTCATCGCTGGAGAGCAAGTTGTACCTTGTTGCGGGAGCCACGGACATCCTCTAAAAACTTCCGCAGCTCTTCTCGCAGCTCATGGGCGGGTGGGGTTACAGTTTCCCGGTTGTTCCCCAGCGGTGCCCTTGGTGCATTTAAGGGTCCACTAGAACGGACAAGCAGGGTGTGGACCCCCGACGGGGTGCCTGATGGGCTGGAGCTTCTAGGCCCGCCTCAAGCTCTGGGGCGATATGGGGCAGTGGAGGGAAAATAGCAGCTCCTAATGGGTCGGGGCAGGAGAACACAAAGGCCGCTCCCTGGGGTCATCAATTGGGAAAGAGAAGGAAACAGCCTCAGGGGCGGCAATGACATTGCAGAAGGTAAATTGGATAGGGGCAGGGGCAGAGGCGAGCTTCTGGGTTTCGGGAGGCAAGCAGCTGGATGGTGGTGCCTCCCAATCAGACTCGAGGATTAAGGAGTGGGGAGGGAGCTCTCACTGACACTGGGCGCGCACTCTGTGGTGGATTTAGCGGCCACAGCATCACGACATGAATTATCTTCTGTAGGGGCCCCGCCCGGGAAGGAAGTCAATTGCTCCGCACCAACAGGGGGTGCCCTTGACAACTCGTGCCCCGGCCGCATGGCACCGCCTGTCACCTGAGCAGGCTCGGTGTTCGTCAGCGGGGTGCCATCAGCAGCTTGGTCAGTGGAGGAGTCCAGGGGCTCCTCGGAGGTGGGAGCAGAAGCAGCAGTTAAGGGGAGGGAGCAGGGAGAAAAGAGGGGTGGATGTTGTTCAGATCGAGATTTGCTGGCAAAAGATCATCCTCCCCCTGGGTGACCAGGATCAGATCTAAGGCCTCGATCTCCTCGAACATGGAGGAGAGGACACTTTCTGCCGCCCCGGGGTTCTCCCTGCCAGTACCCACCACAACAGTTGCCTCGGGGTTCATGGGGGCTTCGGGTAGCATCAGGACAGAAGGGACTTCCTCGAGAGTCTCGGAGGGGAGGGTCTCTCGTGGAGGGGAGACACTACCCTCTGGTGCGGCCACGTCTTTCCCTGCTGACACCGGTGGATGGGACGCACTCGTGGGCAAAGCGGAAGGTTTGGTATTGGTGCCCCCCTTCCTGGTCTTCCGGGGAGCCTCCGCCTCGGGTACATGAGGCAGAGCTCAAGCCTTCCGCTTGCCTAGTTTCCCCTGGACTAGGTCCCAGCCCTCCATGGCATCATCTGGGGGCTGGTTAGCAGGGGTTATGTCAGGGGGTAAAGGCGATGGCTCAGGGACTTGGGAGGAAACGGTGGGGCGGCATAAGGGAGGGAGGATTCTCCCTGGGGCAGGCTCTCTCCTATGCCTGGTGGTATCTCTGCCACACCCTCCTCCATAGGCCCCACTAGATTGTCAGCAGCGAGGGCGGGGTTCTCCTGCTCGTCTGGGCGTTGTAGGGGAGCTGCCCCTTGGGCCTGAGCAGGAGTAGCTGTGGTCCGAAGAGGAGGGGGGGCGGATTCGGGTACTGGGCGGCCAGGGGCGTTGGCAGTGATGGGGCCGATGTCCTGCCGGGTCTCGGGGATCCCAGGTGCCCCTCCTTGCTGGGCTAAGGGGCAGTCTCTCCGGACATGCCCCGACGCCCGGCAGAGGTAGCATTGGGCTTCCCCTGTGGAAAAGTACACCCGCTAACGGGCCCCCTGGTGGGGGACTAGGAAGGACCCTTCGAGCGCCACTCCATCATGCGCCGCCAACGGCAGTAAAAGTTGCACTTGCCGGCAGAAGGAAAAAATGTGATGGAGGGTGGGGTCCTCGCAGCCCAACGGGAGAGGGCTGATAACAGAAACAGGTTTCCCCAGGGTGGAAAGGGCGGGTAGCAGGGCAGCACTGGGGAGAAAAGGAGGGACAGAGGTCAGGACCAGGCGGACGCCCGGATCCTCTAGCAGCTCTAGGGGGACAAACACCCCCACCACCACCAGGCCTCTCTCCACCGCTTCCTGGGCAGCAGCCTCCGATGCTAAGAAGAAAATGACCTTCCTGTACATTTTGGAGGCCACCACAATGGCCGAGGGCCCCACCACCCTCGCCAACACCCACACATAGGTCTCCACGTGGGGCAAGGTGGGCACCAGGAGGCATCGGACACGGCTTCCTTGTCATGGTGGGAAAGGGGCCCTGGCCGCTATTGATGGTGGCGGAGGTGGCAGGCGGGAGGGCTGCCGCCCCCCGGGCATATGTCCTGGGGGCTGAGGGAGGGATATCCGCAGAGCTGGAGGAGGGGGCAGTGGGGCAGGACGCCGTGGTTGGTAGTGGGGCTGCAGCAGTTGGGGTGGCCCTTGCCATGGAGGGCCCGGTGGTTTTAGCGGGGCCCTTCCCCTTCTTCTTGCCCTGGCCTTTCCCGCCAGCTGGGGGGGGGGGGCTTCTCTAGAGTCTGGGGAGGCGATGAGCGTGGCAGCAGCGGAGGTCACCCCGGTGCCCTCCATTGCCGATGCCTCAGTGGGGGCGGTGGCAGGTGATTAACAGGAGTTGGGGTCAGGTAGAAAGGGACAAGCTGTGGGGTGGACAGTTCGGGGTGGGTGGCACATGAACCACTGTACGCTTGTCCAGAGAGTCCTGTTTGGTTGGCTGCTGCTTCTGGCCCACGCGGTGGAATCAGGGCGAGCAGCTGAGTCCAGCGGCAGATGTTAAACAGCCAGCAAAGATGGTGGAGGGGCTAGTGGTGAAGATCGTAGTGTGGGGGTTGGGAGGACACAGATGGATCAGGGGGCAGCTCCGTGCCACACCCCCTGTGTCCCTACAAACACAGTTAAGACACAATCAAGGCCTCCCCCCCCCACGAGAGCACAGTTCGAAAGTTACTCAGTCTTAGGCCCCCTCCATAGCGATTTGTAGATTCTCCGGGCGGTGTTCCTCCAGTGGACGGCTTTTTCTCTGTCTGTTCCAGGCTTTCTTTTTTGCATTCCAGAAATGCCGGAGCAAGTGATAAGAATCCTCTCGACCGGAGAGGGGTCCGCAGACAAACAGCAAGCGGCTGGGGCTGGGGGCTGGGTCCTTCCACTCCCCCCCTCTGGGGAAGCGTGCCGGCAGGCCCCCCCCCACGGGGGGGCGGTTTTCAGCTGGAGCGGCAGCTGCGTCAGAGGGCGGGCGGGGGCGGGGGGACTAACTGCCACCCGGCAGCCAGCCAGCACTCTAGCAACAGCAGAGAAAGAAAAAAAAAAAAGAAAAGAAAGTGGGGAGAGCGTCTGGCCCAGTCAGGGGGGAAGCCGAAAGCAGGGGCAAACAGCAAGGAAAGCCTAGGCCAGAGGGCAGCAGCAGGAGAGCAGGCGAAGTAGGTCCCTTTTCCCTGGGTAAGGTAACAGGGAAGGTTTTTTTTTTTTCTTTTTGGGAAACAGAAAAGAAGTTTATTTGTAACACTTACAAGAATTACCAAAGGAAACAAAACAAACTATGCAACAAAACAACGCAAACAGAAGGTATAACACAGCAGCTTTCAGGAGGGAGAAGTGTTCAGGCTAGCCTGGGCCCAGAGCAGGGGGGCTTCCTCGACACTCGTGGTCTTCCACCCTCCTGAGCTACCTGGTGGCCTAGAGCGGGGGGGCGCGTGACGGAGAGGCACTCGAGGGGTCCTTCCTAGTCCCCTACCAGGGAGCCCGCTATCGGGTCTTTTACTCCACCGGAGAGGCCCACGATGAGCATGTCATCAGCGTACGCCGACAGGACCAGCTGCAGCTCAGGCTCCCGCAGCACCAACCCTGTCATCCTCCTGCGGAGGAGACAGAGGAAAGGCTCAATCACCAGAGCGTACAACTGGCCCGAGAGGGGGCACCCCTGCCGCACTCCTCGCCCGAAGCTGACCGGTTCAGTCAGGGTCCAGTTGAGCCTAACAAACACTCCGCGGAGGCATACAGCACCCGGAGAAAACTCACAAACTGAGGTCTGAATCCAAACGCCTGCAGAGTGCTCAGGAGGTACCCATGGTCTACTCTATTGAATGCCTTCTCCTGATCAAGAGACAGGAGGGCGAACGGCAGACCATCTCTCCGCCCGAGTTCCAAAAGGTCTCGGACTAGAAAGAGGTTGTCAAAAATGCTGCGACCCGGGACAGTATAGGTCTGGTCTGGGTGGATCACGTCCGCCATCACGGACCCTAGCCGCAGCGAGATTGCTTTCGCTACGATTTTGTAATCCGTGCTAAGGAGTGAGACGGGACACCAGTTTCGTAGATCACGGAGGTCCCCCTTCTTCGGCAGCAAGGCGAGCACCGCTCGCCTGCACGACAGAGGGAGGACCCCGCTCTGCAAGGACTCAGCCCAGACAGTGACTAGGTCTGGGCCGAGAATGTCCCAGAACGCGCGGTAAAACTCCATGGTCAGCCTGTCCATGCCCGGAGATTTATTGGGCTTCTGAGAACTCGGCCAGGGTGAGAGGCAGCTCTAGTCGGTCTCGGTCGCCCACGCTGACCATGGGGAGTTCCTCCCAGAGCACCTCGCAAGCGTCAGGATCGGTCAGGTCCGGAGAGAAAAGGCTTGTGTAGAAGTCACGGGCCCTCCCACACATCTCCTCTGGATCCATGAGGGGGGTGCCGTCTTCCGCAAGAAGGCAGGTGACGTGTTTCTTGGCCCCCCTCGTTTTCTCCAGGGCATAGAAGAAGCGGGAGCCGCGGTCCATCTCCCGAAGGAGGCGGATGCGGGACCGAACGAAGGCACCTCGGGCCCGGTGGTCCTCAAGGGCCCGGAGCTCCTCCCGCTTCTCCCGGCACGCTCCGCAGAGGGACGGGTCCTCGGGATCAGCGGCCAGGCGCCTCTCCATCTCTAAGACCTCCCATTCCAACTGCTCTATCGCCGCATTTCGCTGTCGGCTGGTGCCCCGAGTGTAGTCACGGCAGAAGAGCTTGGCGCGCACCTTCCTGAGATCCCACCATCGCCGCACCGAGGGAAAGGCACGCCACTGCTCTCGCCAGGCCAGCCAAAACTCCCGGAAGGACGTCACGAAGCTGTCGTCCTCCAACAGGCTGTTGTTAAAGTGCCAATAGGCCGGCCCCGGTCTCTCTGCACGGAGGGAGACCGTTACGGTGACTAAATGATGATCGGAGAATGGGGCCGGCCGAATGGCGGAGGAGTGGGCCTGTGAAAGATGGAAACGGGATAAGTAAATACGGTCCAACCGAGAGTGGTGTGACCGATGGGCCTCCACCCGGACAAAGGTGAACGTGGAGGTGTCATCTGGGTGATGGTCACGCCAGACGTCCACTAGGGAGTGATGGTCAACTATCCCTTGGAGAATATTCGCAGCGGCTGGGCTCGGTTCGACCCCTGAGCGGTCCTGTTCCTCGAGGGTGGTGTTAAAGTCCCCTCCCAGGACCAGGCACTCGTGCGAATCCAGGGTGCCGAGAAGTCGGACATCTGCTGATAAAATTGTGGCCGCCTGGAGCTCATTTGCGGGGCATAGATGTTAACAAGGTTAACCACGAGCCCCTCCATACGGACTCGAAGGTGCAGCAGGTGGCCCGGCACGGCCTCATTGACCCCTAGCACCTCGGGCCGTAGGTTGGGGGAGAACAGGGTCACCACTCCAGCTTGCCAGGTCGCGAAGTGGCTAAAATATACCCCGTCCCCCCACTCCAGCCGCCACCTGTCCTCAGCGGCCGGGTCCGTATGGGTCTCCTGCAGGAAAACTACAGAGTACCTCCCTTCCCGAAGGTAAGAGAGCACCTGGGACCTGCGGAGAGCCATCCTACAGCCCCTGGTATTCAGGGTCGCAATAATAAGAGGCGTCATGCGGAGGGCTGGGGGGGTGGGGGCTTCGTGTTGGCGGGGGTGTTCAGGGCCCCTGGCGGGTTGCGCAGCAACCCGTGACCCATCCCGTGGGTGAGTAGATCGCGTCGGAAGCCACGGGCCCGCTCGTAGGCCGCAGCACCGCGCTTTCCTTGCCCCCTGCCCTCCTGTATAAGGGCCCTTGTGGCCTGGAGGATTTGGTCAAAGTCCCCCCCATAGCTGAAGAGCCAGCTGTACCCTATTGCGGGCGCCACGGCTGTGTTCTAGGAACTTCCGTAGTGCATGCCACAGCTCATGGGGGGGTGGGGTTACAATTTCCGGGGTATTCCCTGGTGGGGCTCTTAATGCAGCCTCGTGGTCCGCTAAGGCGGGTAGACAGGGTGTGGACCACCGACGGGGCGTCTGAGAGGCTGGGGTTATTAAATCCATTTCACACCTTGGGGTGGAGGGGGATGGCAGGGAAAAAATTGCAACTCCTAATGGGTCGCAACTAGAAAGTGCAAAGACTGCTCCCTGGGGGGAATCTGCAAAAGGCAGGAAGGAAATAACCCCAGGGGCAGAATTAGCATTGCAGGAAGAGGGGAATTGGGCAGGGACAGGGGTGCAGGCAGGTGCAGGGGTAAGGCTCTGGGGTTCAGGAGGCAAGCAGCTAAAGGAAAGTGCCTCCTGAGCAGGGTCAAGGGGTAAGGGAGGGGGCTCCCAGTAATGCTAGGCGCTGGCTCCGTGGTGGTCTTGGCGGCCATGGCATCAGGTGGTGGACCACCTTCTGCAGGGTGCTCGCCCAGGAAGGCAATTAGCGGGAGGGAGCATGGGGAAAGGGGGGCTGGGATGAGGTTGCCCAGCTTGAGGCCAGCCGGCAGTAGATCATCCTCTCCCTGGGTGACCGGGGTCAAATCTAGGGCCTCAATCTCCGCATACACGGAGGAGAGGCCAGCTCCTGCTACCCTGGGGGCCTCTCCTCTAGGGCCCGCCTCAACGGTCGCCTCAGGGTTCACAGGGGGGGTTGGGTGGTATCCGGGCAGAAGGGGCGTCCTCAGGAGTCTCGGAGGGGATTCTGCCCTCCAATGCCAGTCTGTCTTCCCCTCCCGACACCAGCGGATGGATCTCACTCGTGGCCGTAGCGGGAGGCTCAATATCAGTGCCTCCTTTCCTGGTCTTCCGGGGGGCTTCCACGTCGGATGGATGCAGCGGAGCTCGAACCTTCCGCTTGCCTCGCTTCCGCTGGACTAGGATCTAGCCCTCCATAGCGTCGTCTGGGGGTTGGATAACAGGGGTCATGTCGGGGGGCAGAGGCGATGGTTCAGGGGTTCGGGGGGGGTAGCGGTGAGGCAGCATGAGGGGCGGGGGGTTCTCCTTGGGGCGGGCCCTCTCCTATACCCGGTAATATCCTTGCCACACCCTCCTCCATAGGCTCTGCTGGATTGGTAAGAGCAAGTGTGGGACTCTCTTGCTCACCTGGGCGTTGTAGGGAAGGTATCTCTTGGGCCCGGACGGGAGCAGCGGTGGATCGAGTAGGAGGAGGTTTGGTTTCAGGTGCCGGGCAGCCGGGGCGTCGGCAACGATGGGGCCGATGTTCTGCCAGGTCTCGGGGGTCTTGGGTGCCCCTCCCCGCCGGGCCAAGGGGCAGTCTCTGCGGACATGCCCCGCTAAGCGGCAGAGGTAGCACTGGGCCTCTCCGGTGGAGTAAAAGACCCGATAGCGGGCTCCCTGGTAGGGGACTAGGAAGGACCCCTCGAGCGCCTCTCCGTCACGCGCCCCTGCCGGCGGTAGAAGCTGCACTTGCCGGCGGAACGAAAGGACGTGACGGAGGGTGGGGTCCTTGCAGCCCAACGGGAGAGGGCTGATGACAGAGACAAGTTTCCCCAGGGTGGAGAGAGCGGGTAACAGGGCAGCATTGGGTAAAAAGGGAGGAACGGAGGTGAGGACGAGGTGAATGCCCAGGTCTTCTAGTGGCTCCAGGGGGACAAACACCCCCCCCCCACAGCCAGGCCCCTCTCCACTGCCTCCTGGGCGGCAGCCTCTGAAGCTAAGAAAAAAACGACCTTCCCATACATCTTGGAGGCCGCCACAATAGCCGTGGGTCCTACCACCTTCGCCAACACCTGCACGTATGTCTCCACATGGGGCGAGGCGGGCACCAGGAGGCAACAGACACCGTGCCTCCTGGTCAAGGTGGGGAAAGGGCCTCGGCTGCTGGTGATGGTAGCGGAGGCAGGGGGTGGGCGAGATGACGAGGCGGCAGGCAGCGGGGAGCCCATCACTGCCCAGGCATACGTCCTGGGGGCCGGGGGAGGAACATTCGCAGAGCTGGTGGAGGGAAACGCAGGGAGGGATGCCACGGTCGATGACGAGGCCACAGCTGTGGGGGCAGCCCCTGCCATGGAGGGCCTAGTGGTTTTAGCGGGGCCCTTTCCTTTCTTCCCACCCTGGCCTTTTCGGCCAGCGCGGGGGGGGTTCCTAGAATCTGGGGGGGGCGGTGGGCGCAGCAGCGGCAGTAATCACCCCAGTGCCTCCTGCTGCCGGTGCCCCAGCGGAGTGGGGGGTGGCAAGTATTTTGACAATAGTGGGGGGGGGACCTTGGGGGTTGGGCAGGGGGGGAGATGGGGTAGGAACAGCCAATTTTGTTAGAGGGCCCTCGCCCCTCTCATTCCCCGCCATTGTGAGCAGGGAGAGACGGGGAGACACCGGAAGGAGGAGGGGGGAGGGGGAAGCAGATTAACCGCTCCTCCCTGCTGGGCTGCAGGCGGGGGAGGGGTGCCAAATGGGTTGGACTGGAAGGGGGGAAAAACAAAAACCGGGGTCCGGTGATGGGGGCAAGCTGTGAAATAAACAGTCTGGGGGGGGGGGGGGGTGGACCCACGCACGTTTGTCCAAAGAGTCTCGTTTGGTCAGCTGTTATGTCCGGTCCAAAAGGCAAAGTTCAAAGCAAACAGCTGGATCCGAAGGCAGATGGCAAGTTGCCAGCAGGGATGGATGGCGGGGCGGCCGTGACAGTTGTAGTAGTATTGGGGGGGGCACCGATGGATCGTGGGGGGCTCCGTGTCACACCCCCTGTGCCGCCACAAATGCAATTAAACCACAGTCAAACTCCCCCCCACGAGAGTATAATTCAGAAAATTACTCAGTCTTACGGTGCCCTTCACGATGATTTGTAGCTTCCCTGGGTTATTTCTCCTGTCTTCTGAAATCTTCTTCTCCAGCTGTGTTGGCTGTGTTCCAAGGCTTCCGGCAGGCTGAGAAAAATTACAGAAATAAGCTGACAGCAAAACGGCTGGGTCTGGGGGCTTCCACTCCCCCCTCCGGATAGCAGGTCGGCAATCTTCCCCCCCCTCCTCCGGGGGTTTCAGCTGAGGCAAATAGCTGCGCCCAGGAACAGGCGTCGGGGGGTGCTGGCGGTAAATTGGCAGCTGACCAGCACTCAACAACAGAGGAGAAATGGCAGAAAGACGAAACGAAACAAAAAAGCGTCTGGCCCAGTCGGAGGGGGGAACTAAGGCAGGTTCAAAAAGTAAGAAAAATCCAGGCCAGGGGGCTTTAGGAAAGAGTAGAAAGCAGATAGCTGAGGAGCAAGCAAAGGAGGTCCTGTTTCCCAACAGGGAAAGCTCCAGAACAATCAGGAACCTTCTGGAGACAATTAAGACAGGCTGATTAGAACACCTGCAGCCAATCAAGAAGCTGCTAAAGTCAATTAAGGCAGGCTAATCAGGGCACCTGGGTTTAAAAAAGGAGCTCACTTCAGTTTGTGGTGTGTGTGAGAGGAGCTGAGAGAGAGAACGCCTAGTGTTGGAGGACTGAGGAGTACAAGCATCATCAGACATGAGGAGGAAGGTCCTATGGTGAGGATAAAGAAGGTGTTGGGAGGAGACCATGGGGAAGTAGCCCAGGGAGTTGTAGCTGTCACACAGCTGTTCCAGGAGGCACTCTAGGCAGCTGCATTCCACAGGGCCCTGGGCTGGAACCTGGAGTAGAGGGCAGGCCTGGGTTCCCCCCAACTCCTGGTCAGACTCAGGAGGAGTTGACCTGGACTGTGGGCTCATAAGAATGGCCAAACTGAGGGCTGCTGTGAAGCTCCAAGGCGAGCAAATCCTCCAATAAGCATAAGACCCACCAAGGTAGAGGAGAAACTTTGTCACAGTGGTTATTTAAAACCAATTTAATCAAACAAAAGTGTTCTTCTGATCCCAAAGGACCAGCCACATACCCAGGTTAATATATAACTCAGAACTTACTCAGTAACCATTCTGTTGCCAATCCTTTAGTATGTAAAAACTAAAGGTTTATTAATAAAAAGATAGAAAGAAAAGTGAGAATTAAAATTGGTTAAAGGAATCAAATACATACAACAATTGCCAAGTTCTTGTTGCAGTGATGGAATAAACTGCTGGCTTGATAAGTCTGGTTGCTTCCAAATCATTGGAAGGTCCTTGGCAATGTTCTCTCTAATTTTTTCGATCCATGTGCAGAATAAATGTTATGTGCACTGAGATATGTGCGGATGTGTGCCAACAGTAGAAACAAAAAACCTAGATATAATATATATTTTTAAAAGAGATAATTACTCCAGCCAGGACTGGTTAGGCATTTTAGAACTCACTACTCGAAGAATTAAATTTAATTCTTCGAGAAATAAAAAATATGAAATGCATAGACCAGTCAAAACACTAAAATAACACACTTTGAAAGAATAAAATTACAGAGAATATATACATTGCAAGAAGTAATAACAACAATACAACATGTGTTGGGAGGTGAGTGTGAAAGAGACAGAGTGTATGTGACCTAGAGACCGTGTGTGTGCGTGTGACACACAGACACAGTGTGTGTGGTGGGCTGTTAGGGAAGTTTCTGAGAGATGCTGTGTGCTGTCTCTTGAAGGCACTCACTGAAAGCTGTCCTGAGCCCTGTCTTCCCTCCCCAGCTCTGCGGAGATGGGGTACATGGGCAGAGGGGAGGAGGAGAAGGAGGAGAGACAGAGACTATGAGAGCTGACTGCTGGGGAAGCCTCAGAAACTTGAGCTAAAGTGCTTAAAAATAGCTGGCTGGATGTTGCCACATGGATGGCTAGCCCAAACCTCTGCCTGAGCTCAGACTTGGGATATACGATGGGCTTGAGCATGGGTCTGAGCCTCTGCCAGGACTCCAACATCCACAAGCTATTTTAAGCACACTAACTAAGGTGAGCCTGCTAGAATGAGTTTGTCTACCAGGCCTGGGAGACTTGCTTTTAAAAATTGGACTTAGGCACTTCTGAAAATTTTATCCATAGTACCTTTTTCGTTCCACAGTTAGGACTGGGTGACACTTTCATAGTAAGACAATTTTTGTTGGAATATGCCTGTCAGTGGGCTTTTGAAATGTAGAACAATTACATGACATTGCATATCTTTAAAATGAAATTTTGCACCAAAACTGTTTGGTATGAGGACAAAAATATTGCACATTTTGAATTTTTTTTTTCACTTTTAAGTTCAGCCAGTTGATTGGTGACATCAGTTACATGGCACTAGTACTAGCTCTGGTTCCCTGATTGAATAAGCCTAGGTGGTCAGGAAGGAAGATCAGCAATCATTTCTCAAATACGTGTGTGCTTCTGTGTTTTGTGTGCCCTCTTTGAGCTAGTCAGAAAAAAAGCAGTGAGCAGAAACATTAGTGAGCAGCTTCTGTATCGCTCCCTGTTGCACTGTTGTCAAGGTTCCTTCCCCACTCTGAACTGTAGGGTACAGATGTGGGGACCTGCATGAAAACCTCCTAAGCTTACTTTTACCAGCTTACATTAAAACTTCCCCAAGGTACAAACTATTTTACCTTTTGCCCTTGGACTTCCACTGCCACCACCAAACGTTTATCTGGGTTTATTTTTATTAGGAAAGTGTTGTTTGGAAAAGTCTTTCCCCCCCAAAATCTTCCCAACCCTTGCACCCCACTTCCTGGGGAAGGTTTGGTAAAAATCCTCACCAATTTGCATAGGTGACCACAGACCCAAACCCTTGGATCTTAAGACCAATGAAAAAGCATTCCATTTCTGGAAAGAAGGATTTTAATAGAAGTAAAAAAGAATCACCTCTGTAAAATCAGGATGGTAAATACCTTACAGGGTAATTAGATTCAAAACATAGAGAATCCCTCTAGGCAAAACCTTAAATTACAAAAAGACAGACAGACAGGAATATCCATTCTATTCAGCACAGTTTAATTTCTCAGCCATTTAGAGAAATCAGAATCTAACACATATCTAGCTAGATTACTTACTAAGTTCTAAGACTCCATTCCTGTTCTGTCCCCGGCAAAAGCATCACACAGACCCATTGTTTTTCTCCCTCCTCCCAGCTTTTGAAAGTATCTTGTCTCCTCATTGGTCATTTTGGTCAGGTACCAGCGAGGTTATCCTAGCTTCTTAACCCTTTAAAGGTGAAAGGATTTTTCCTCTGGCCAGGAGGGATTTTAAAGGTGTTTACCCTTCCCTTTATATTTATGACAATTGTGTGCTAGACATTAGTTCATAATATCTTTGATTCCCAACACCATCTGGGACCAGAACATATGCCCTGCTTGATGGCTTCCTGGAAAACACTAGAGGGAACTACTAGTAATACTGTAGGAAGCATAGATGACCACCACCCCTCTCCACAAGAAGACCCCATTAGATAAGGGTGTAATGTGTTTGTTGAGGAAGATGTTTCTCACAGAAATTGTTGCGAGATTGGGGACTGTCTCACCTGCAAAGTTCCAAAACAGTTAGTTCCAATAAGCATTCAGACTCTGAAACTCATGAGGATCCCCATATTACTAGATGTACAGCTTTATTATGGTGAGACTAAGTTTATGGACTGGTTACAGTGAGACTGACTATACTTGTTCTTTTGTTAGTGTATATGTGGGAGGTAGTTCATGCTATTGTGCTCATGAGTGTGGTTTTGAGGCTGCTTTGCAACACATTGCTTCTGCATGTAGGTTGCCTGTGTTGAGGTTGGTGTTTGCATGTTTTGTTGTTGTTTCTCTGTAGTCCTGCTGTAAAGGTTTCAAGAATCCATAATGCTTTGCATACACTGTAGGATTCTGATGAGGAACACACCAATTGAGATTTGAGCAGGCCTGGGGGGGTCCAAAATTAAACCCGTTATCAGATGTGTCCATTGCAGTAGACCACATCTCTAAAACTGGCTGCACCAATTTTACCATCCCTAACTTCGTGAGTTCAAAACTTGGATCCAGATTTGAATTCTGGGGCTTGACTGTATCTCTTACTGTACTATAAATATGTCCCAGATCCTAAATTCTGGACCACAATGAACACAATTCTGATTTTCGTTTGCACTAAAGCCAACTTACCCTCTCTGTCAATTGAAAGGCCTTCAGGGGCACTAGGTCTAGAGGCACTTCTTCCCTCATTCCATGTTCCTCCTCCCCGCAATAGATTCTTCTTCCATATTCCCCACTTGATAAAGTATTCCTAGCTACCCACCCACCCCTCTGCCTGATAGACTCCTTCATTTTCCCTGCAATGCTTAACTATAGTACATGATAAAGTACACAATCCTCAACATATCAGTTCTCTAAATTATTCATAATTATAAGTATTCTAACTTGGTTTAGATATATGCTACATTTTTTTTATAAAAAGCCTTTGTCACCTTTGATTGTACATGGCAAATATGTTTCCATCCTGGATTTATAGCACACTTTTGTCATAATTAACAAATTTTAATTCTAGTGAGGCCTAAATGGGTTTAAGGTGCAATAAACTAAACGCCCATGTTTATATCTAAATATTTCCACTTTGTGTCGAAATGCATATTTTAATTCATTTTCCCCCAAGTTTCCTGTGACTGAGCATGTTATCTACTGAGCATGAATACATATCTGAAGTATATAATTGCAGAAAGTATTTGAAAAAGAGGCTTCATGTTCTCCCCAGTGTGTTTATAAACTCGTGTTGACACTTGAGTGTGTAAAATTACACGTCTAAGTCCCTGATCCTGTAAACACTTGGGCATGTGCTTAACTCTAAGCACATGGGTAGTCTCAGTGAAGTCTAAAAATTAGCATTGTAGCATACCGAATTTGGAAAATGTGGGTATGGCTTGACAGTATTCTATCTGTCACCATTCTGCAGAGACAAGGAGTGAGGAGAGACCCAAGGAAGGGCTGAAGATGTTTGAGTTGGATGTGCTTTACCAGTAATGGTGAACATTATTTGAGACTCTAAGGCAAGTGGTGAACAGGGACGGGGTGGGACTCTAGAGGGACTTGGCCAGAGGGTCAGGTCCTCAGCATAGGAGACTGTCCATGCCGAGTGCTCTGGGATGGTGAGTCAGCTACAGTGCCATTTTCGCCTTTCTTGCTCTAATGGGTAAGGTACCAAGGAAGTAGTTGCATGCTTCACTAGGCCTATTAAAGAACAGCCCGAGACTGTGCAAGTGGATGATAATGATCCAGGTGTAGGATTTGGAACCAGAGGAATGAGATCTTGAATGTCCTTTATGTTAAGTTTGTAACACTGCTATAACCTCATTGTATTTCCCCTCCCCCAATAATGCACACCCTGTGACCTGAGCCCGAAAGAGATGGGAGCTCAGTGTGGTCACCTATTGGTGAAGTGGGAAAGGAGCAGTGCAGAGCATCTTAAGAACCACAAATGGGCAGGGCTCTACTGACAGAGCTCTGTGCCAGCATCTGTTGGAGAGTGAGGAGAGCGAGCTGACTAAGTAAGATCTCCCTGTCATTTTAATTACAGGACTGGTTGGGGCACTTTGGTTTAAGTGCAGTTAAGTCATGAGCTTGGGGGCCATAAAATGCAATTCTCCATGTTGTGAGATACAAGGATAAGACATCAATATTGAATGTGCTTGAGAGGTCACCCTGACATCCAGCTGGGCTGACAACAGTGGTGAAGGGAGCCTGGATAGAGGTAGGGAAGGGACACAGAAGAAAACATGATCTTGCCTTCAGCTGAGAGTAGCTCACTGGTAAGGCCTCTATCAAGGCAAAGGTCCTAGACCAGGGGTGGCCAACCTGTGGCTCCAGAGCCACATGCCGCTCTTCAGAAGTTAATATGCGGCTCCTTGTATAGGCACCAACTCCGGGGCTGGAGCCACAGGCGCCAACTTTCCAATGGGCCGGAGGGTGCTCACTGCTCAACCCTGGCTCTGCCACAGGCCCTGTCCCCACTCCACCCCTTCCCGCCCCCTCCCCTGAGCCTGCAGTGCCCTTGGTTCTCCCCCTCCTGCCCAGAGCCTCCTGCACGCCACGAAAGAACTGATCGGGAGGGAGGGGGAGGTGCTGGGAGCAGTGGAGTGGGGGGAGCCGAAGTGGGGGCTGCTGACGTATTACTGTGGCTCTTTGGCAATGTACATTGGTAAATTCTGGCTCCTTCTCAGGCTCAGGTTGGCCACCCCTGTCCCAGACATTACTGGCCTGACACCTGAGCTGAGACTGCTGAACGGTGAACAATGCAGAGTGGTGGCAGATCCACAGAGGCAGCAGCAACAGCAGTTGAGGAGGGGTGTACGGGGCCAAGGAGGGGTGAACGGGGCCAAGGAGTAGTGGCAGTAGCTCCAAGACAGCGCAGTGATGGCGACACCTTCGAGGGGATGGACAGTGCAGAGCTAGGCAGCTTGGGCTGAAGCCACAGAGAGCTGCAGGATACCCAAGGGACACGGGCGCAGGCATCCCTGTCCAGTAACTATCTACCCCAGCTGGATTAGGTAGTAGAGCCCCCAGTGCAGCCAGGGCTCCTCTAATGGGCTAAAATCCTTCGATTTCTCCAACCCAGAACAGCTAACTGTGAGCTAGCTAGCTGGGCCGGAGGGAAGTGGCCAGAAACATATCAGCCATTTACAACAGCCAATGGAGGACTGAGGTTCGAACTACTGTTAAGACACCCTGCATCAGTGCTCTCCAGCTGAGTGTTCTCAGTAAAAACAGTCAGATGTTTCATCTACTAGCAAAGCAAAATATTCCAGCAGTGTTCTTAGGGTCCTGGCAGCCTAGGATCTAGGAAATGAGCTTAGGTCCTAAACTCTGATTTTATTCCCTTCATTTTGCTGCCAACTGCTAAACTATTACTTTCAATTTGATATTAAATAAAACAAAGACAAAGGTGGACTGGCCTGTTAGGGCATCTTTGGGTTCAAACCTCTGTCCTTTGCAGTCTAGCTAGAAGTGCTTCAAAAATCATGAACTCCGCTTATCCCTTGAGGAGCAGAGAGTCTTTTGTGCAAACTTTCTGGCCAACTGACCCTGCTGGGCTCCAGAGGGAGCCATGTCCAGACTTTCCCTTGCCCTAATGTTGAAATTGCCCAAATTATTGTGCTCACAAAGGGCTCAGTTCTGCAATCTTAACTCACACCAATCAGACTAAATGGTACTGAGTGGAAAAGCTTCAGAATCAGACTAATCTCCAGTTTAAAAAAATGATCCCTACAGTAAAATTACTTTAGGGAAGAAACCATGAATACATTTTGTGTGTGGTGGGGGGGAGGGTTGGCTATTGTTATTCCATATGGCCTACAACTCTTTCACTAGTTGATATTAACAGTCATTCAAGATCATGTCATACGAAGTGTTTAGTGAAAGGAAGCCTAGTAACTAATAAACTGATACTATTGGACAAGAAATGTGCAAAGCACCTAATATTGCAGAATGGCTTGCCAGACTGGGAGACCTAGTGACACATTATTATCTGAAGCCTAGGAGCCCCAGTCATAGATCAGAACCTCATTATGCTAGGTGCTGTATAAATGCAGAGCAAAAAGACAGTCCCTGCACCCAAAGAACTTAAATCTAAGTATAAGATGGGACAACAGATGGATACAGATAAGGAGCAGAAAGAAACAATGAGACAACGTTAGTCAGCATGATGAGTAGGAGGTCACAGCATAGGAGAGGCCTAAACATTGCAAAGTCCTTTTTTAAAAAATCTTTTCAGGAAGTGTATGATTAGCCCTTTGTTACAAACTCAGTGCAATGTGAGCCAGATTTAAGAGTTCAGCTGCTTAATGCACTTATTACTGGTACTACATATAATTATTTATACACATTCAAAATAAGTGCTCAGTGGGTGTAGAATAGTGCCATAGCAGAATTCTCAGCCCACTTATATCAGAGGTAGCATTTTACTCTCGCTCTGCACAGCTGTAAATGACTATACAAGGTACAAGGCAGAGGAGAATCAAGTCCCTAGTGTAATGGACAAGGTTGATGGTTATGGGGTTAATGATCTTCTGCAAAAGTTCCTGTAATTGTGTCCCATGCCTTAGGAGCGAATATTCAAACATAGAGTTTAGAGGGTGCAACAAAGGGGATAAGAGAGGAGGCAGAAGGAGGGTTGAGGACTGACCTCTGTAAAACAAACCGTGAAACTACTGCTCTTTGCCAGTCTTCATCACAGTTTAGGACTGGATGTCAATGACCACTCTGGCATGTCCCTTGTGAAGCCACTAATCATTTCTAGCTTGATGATGATCATTTCTAAGTCTTTCCAGCACAGGATAGCTGACAGTGACCACGCACAGATCTACTATTGGCACATGTTGCCAAAAAACAGTTTACAATTGTCTGCGTTCTTACAAATTTGAAAAAAGCACAGTGGAAATTAATGAAAAGCTTTACTCCTGCATGCAGCGATTTCTCTTCAATACTTATGTTGCAACTGGATAACAATATACACACAAGCATAAATCATAATAAGATCCATTACTGTTGGGACATAAAACAAGAACATGCAGTCTATGTATTGTTCCATTTTCAACTTGGCTACTAAAACACAATAAAACAGATTTGGATGAGGCAAGCTGGATAATATGTAACAAACCTTTTGAAATGGAAGAGTGATTTGCATATCCCTTAAGTCCTCTTTTTGTGTGGCTTTAGAAAACATATATAGGCTGGTGCCAAGATATCTCGTTCTTCTGCCAGTGCTTTGGCAACTTGCAGTGAGGGTGGTGCCAGGCAGCATGGGCTGCAAAATGCTAAATAGAAAAAAGCAGATGCAGGTTGTTTGATCCACATGGAGTCCTGAGCTCCCTTGAAAAGGCATGCATGTTTGCTCTGTTGTGAGCAGTACATACTGAGCCATACAAAAATATGCTCATTGTTACCTCAAAAGTTTATTTGCTAGGTTAGGTGAGGATACTGTTAGGGGGCTTATTCCTTCACCCACTTACTTCCCTGGTCCTTCTCGCATGAACAGAGAGCAACAATACCCGAAGTTCAAAGGTGTAAACAATTCGATGTTTATTGGGATGAACTTCCAGCAAGCATGATTCCAGTTTCCTTCCTTAGTATCCTCCTTCCCAGCTCTGACACCACAGAGCCTTACACCTGTGTCCCTGTTCCCATTCCTACCCTTAGCCAAACATGATTCCAACTTCCTTACTCCCATTCCCTGTTCCCATTTCCCCCTTTAGCAAAACATGATTCCAATTTTCTTACCCCCATTCCCTGTTCCCATCTCCCCCACCCACCCACACACCCACCCCCTCCCACCCACACCCACTCACTTCCTCATTGACTACAGATTATATAGTAAAACTTGAGTTCTGCTTAGCTATACCTTAACCAATCATTTTCCTGAAATTTAACTAACCGATCCTAACATATTGTAACATGATTATGTAACCAATTATATCCCACCACGTTAATTAGTTTACACCCAGCAAAATTAATTATACAGCAGACAGGAACAATCACAGAACCAGACAGAGATTATACAGACAAACAATAGCAAAGTGGGAACTATAATGACAAGACAATACAGAAGTGAGGATTTCACATCCCAGCTATTGATAAGTGAGTTCTTGCCAGACAGGATGCTATCAAACTAAGTTTCCTTTTACATTTTCTAGGCACTTCCCTTTCTCTGGAGGTGATAGGAATACAATCCTGTCCTGATAGTGCCTAACAGCCCAATAGCACCTTATTTCAATGTGACTAGTTTGGAATGTGAGGATGTGACGGTTCGCTTCCTAGCTTATGGCTGCTTCTGCTGCTTAGCCAAAGGCCTTAGACTAAGAACAGGGCCTCAGACTCTCACAGTAAGAGAAGGCCCTTACACGAGCAGACAGTGATTTTGATTCTTTCTTTTATACCTCTAGAACTAGCCAAGTGATAAGAATACACCTAAATTCTTAAAGTACAGGGGATACTTTTTAAAAAAGAAAATTAAAGTTTTATTGTGCTCCTCAGTGATCACTTCTGGCGCAAGCAGGATTTGGCAAAGTTGTGTGAAATAAGGCATGCTTTAAAAAAAACACCATACCTGTACAGTGCCTGGGTAAGTGTTTGACATTTAACTAATTTCAGTTTTAATAAACATTGAACCTGCTGCACAGGAGCTTGGGGTCTGATTTTGAGCTACAGTATGTGGAGAGGAAACTCATACAGAGAACATCCTCTCAACACCAGCCACCTCACAGCTCTTCCTCCCCCACCAAAGCTGCCCTTCTACCTTCCACCAAGCCTTCGGACCCACCAGTGTACCTTTGTTGTTGCAGAAGTAATGGTAATGAGGAACATGTAGGCTCCACCCTCATTTTACTATCTCCAGGTCTGGTGGCCCATTCCCCAAGTCTTCGGTGAGGTCTATATTTGTGGGTACTGCCAGTCAGAAACACTGTTTCACGCTCCCCTCCCCCCCATCCTCATAACTATTGTTTGAACAAGGATTGGCCAACTCCTTCATGAATCTCTAAACTTCCCTTCTTGAGGTCTATAGTCTGGATTTTCTTAATAGCATAGCAATACACATAGCAGTGTAACGCAATCTAATTTACACGTGTATGTTTTATATTACAGTGAATTTTATTTGCAAACTGAATTTTTTTGTGTGTTTGGGTGGAACTCACTGTAATACCAGGAGCAGATACCAGCAAAGCAGTGAGGGCCTGTTGAAGCCAAGGGGAGTCTTTCCACTGACTTCAATGGGCTTTGGATCAGGCCTTTCCTGTTCTCTATCATCAAATACAAAAATGTACTTGATCAGAACAGCACTCACACGTGACGTTAGCCTTCACTGGAGGACAATAGACTTTTTCTTAGAGTGGATCCTGAAAATCTGCTCCTTTAGCTGCCCAGCTTTGCATTTGGAGTGAAAGATGCAGCTGTTGAATCCTGTGCATTGCTTCTGATTGATACCTACACCAGTAATAGCTGTAGGGATGAAGCCGTAGACAGCAGAGATAAGGTAGCTGAAAATGAATAGAAAATGACAGTATTTTATGCCAAGAAACTGTCATGGAGACTACTTAACCACAGAGAGTTACCCCAGTAGTCAATGGGACTACTCACATATACAAGTATGTGCAGGATCAGGGATTAAATTTGACATGACACAAATGAAGATCCTAAGCATATAAAAAGAGGTAAGGGAGACATAACAGGAACTATATGATTGCAAGGGTACCTCGGTCAGAAAGGCCAGTGCACCTCTCGATTGGCTGCTGAGTTCTTGGGGTGTTGGGTTTTTTCCCCTTTCTCCTTTTGTAGGCTTAATGGCAGAAGCAAGTTTTTGGGAGGGAACTGAATGAGGTCAGGCAGTTTGCTTTGTTTTGGGTGGGCATTCAAAGGAGCAGCACGGAAGAAGGTCCATAGAAGGAGACAAAGGGGTAGTGGAGAGGGCAGGAGACAATAAGGAAGTAGAACAGGTCAGGGATATAGTCAGGTGGTGTGTGGTATACAGCAAGGACAAGGGTTGAGATTTTCAAAGCCCGTTAGGGTGTTCAACCATACAAGTCTTATTAATTCGAATGGGAATTCAGCTAAAACCTTTGAAAATCTCAACCAAGACAATTAAGCTTGATATGCAAAACAGTAGGGAGCCAGTGTGGAAGTAAACCACATTAAAATAAAAATATTTGCTCCAGATGCTGCCCCTCACAATAGCATTATTACATCAAAACCCAATCATTTGGGTTTGAAAGAGCTTGCTGCATTTTACTGCTGCTCTTGTCTGTCTGGAAATTATAAACAGTTTGTTAGGCTGTGAAAAATAATGGGTTGGTTTCTTTCTTTCTTTTTTCAAGAAGTGTACTGGCTAGAATAGATCACCAGGAAAGTTGGGCTTCCTGACATACCACAAATATGTATCCTATATGATGAGTCTGAGCTCCAGGGGTTGTCAAAAGAAAATCTCTTGGGTTATTTTTTTATCACATTGACAGCAAAGACTGCTCTCCTGCGACACTGGAAAAAAACGTGAAGCTGACAGTACAAGAATGAATTGCTTCTTTAATAGAAAGAAGCTGCATCAAGCAAGAAGGTAATCCACAGGCTGTGGGAGGAGAAGATAAATATGAATGTGTACATGAGCAATCTTTCCTATCCTGAGAGTCAGAGGTCATTCTTCTCCTTTTTCTTCTCTTTCTTTCTGTCTGCTCCAAGGAAGTATGAGATTTTCTTAGGTTTCTACACTTTCTGCTTTACTAGTGATTTCCATGTATATATTATTTGTACCTATCTGAACTTTTTACATATAAAACACCATCTCAAACGTCTCTTTTAATTCTGTATCATCTCACGCTGTCCCTAAAATGGTGTTTAATCAATGACATGGATATAAGTCCCTCACTTACCCAACTCGCTAGAGGTATCAGAAAGCCTAAACTGTTTCTGTTTTAAAACCCCATGCTAAGCAGCAGTATTAAATGTTGACTTGCAAGGTTCTCTTATCCCGTATTGGAGGCTTTGACTTTAATGCCCTGGATTGAATACTCCTTTTTTGGTGCTCTTTTGTTTCTTCAGCTCTTAGTCAGTATGTAGAAATGGGCAACATTTTGATCTGTAGCTATTTAAAATGTAAACTTGCTAGCTTGGAAGCATATGTTTGAGATGATTGTTCAAATAATAAATGAAAGGTACAGTTGGAATTGTTTCCCTACAATTACAGATTCTGGAGACCTGGTGCAACCAAAACTAGTGACATTATTTTGATTCACCTAGGTATTAGTCCTTCATCCTGACTCAGCCTCATTGCTCCAATTAAGTTTACAGTGAAGAATGAAAGGAAAAAAGGAAATTTATGCTAATGTGTTGGCAGCAAATTCTGACTGCGTGAAGCAAGAGCAACTGAGCCACTGTTGAAATGTAAAGTAAGGTTATGATTGAGATTATATGATCTTACACTCAGTGAGACTTTCTTTGGTCTCAGAGAGAGGGTGGAGATTGGTAGCTTTCTGCTGCTTTACTCATACACATTTCTATTGAAAAGTCAGCTTTGTGCAAACTGAGAGATGAAAGTGGAGTATAAAATGGAGTTAAAATAAGAGGAACAGTCCTGTAGTGAACAAGAGATGGATTAACAATTGCATAAATCTTTCCCACCTCTACATTCTATAACCTAGCACTCTATAGTCCCCTGTCCAAAAAAAGTGTCTAAATCATCTTAAATTAGGACAAAAGTTATCTGCTAACAACAGACTACACAGGCAAACTTTGAAGTGAAAAGAATTTCACAGGGGAATAAAATAAATAAATTCCCCATCTGAACTAGGGAGAGGCTACTTCATCTCAATGGTACTGAAGCTAGGTTTTTAAAATTCCAACTCAAAACAATTACAACTTGTGAAACTTTGTCTTCCCCTCCATACCTTTCTGTGCTAGACGACGCAGACATCGAAACCCCATGTTCTCACGAGAGGACAGAACATAGGGGAAATGTACATGTAGCATAACCACTGACCACACCATTAAGTCAATAATATAAGCTTATGGCCTGCCATCCTGGTAGAGGAGACTGTTCAGAACAAACCTCTTCTAAAATAAAGTAAAACTGTCTGAGCCCCATGCAAGAAACAAATAAATCACTCGCTAGGAAGGTAAGGAAGCATGTTTTAATAAGGGCAATACTGTCCACTGAAGCACACCATAGGTCAGAGGTCAAATCAGGATGATGCATGGAATTCAAAGGCTCTTATTTTTTGTCTTGAAGGAGGCTATTGCATATTCTATACATGGTTTCTCCTACCCATGTAAACAACCTAGCAATCATTTAATCATACATTTAAAAAGTTGACCTGTCTGACATTCTCCTAACCTTCACCTACAAATCAAGCTCTGCCCACTTGAGAAACAGCGTTCTCTTCCAAACTGGGTCACTGCCATATTGTACAGATCTTCATTATGTGATGTTCTTGTGATGGGTTAGACCCCCCCCCTTTTTGGGATGCCACGTGATGTACTGGGATTACACTGAGCCTGCCGGCTCCACTAGCCTGGGCTCCCTCTCCTTGTTTTGCTGAATTAGGCTCTCCATCCTCTGGCAGCTCACACACACAGGTAGGGATGCACCAGCTGTAGAATCACACAGAGTCTGCAAACAGCTCTCTGTGAGAAGACTCAAGTGCAGCTCCCCTCTGTAAAGTACAACCAAAATAATATTGTCTTGTGCTGTAGAGAACTTTATACAATGTAAGCTCATAAATTCACCCCCTCCCTCAATGTGGAGGAAGATATGCACAATTTCTCCCCCCCCCCCCCACCCCGCAGTTAGAAATTGCACACACTGGGTTAAATAATAAACAAAAACAAGTTCATTAACTATAAAAGGCAGATTTTAAATGATTGTAAGGGATAGCAAACAGAACAAAGCAGATTATCAAGCAAATAAAACAAAACACGCATACTAAGCTTAAGATCTTAGAGACTGGTTTCATAAAGTAATTTCTCACTCTAAATGTTGTTTTAGGCATGTTGAATGGAGGCAGTTCACACCAATCAACATTACTGTTTCTGTGTGCCTGCAGTCTTGGGTGGATATTGTTGCATTGGTTTGTACCCTGGTAACAATCTGAAGATTCTGTTTGTAACCATAAACGTTTCAAGTCATAATTTGTAAAAGAAACTCTAGAGAACAAGAGGGCAGCTTCCGAGAAGAGAGAGGAAGGTGGGGGGCCAGACACATTAGATTCTTGCCCATTCCTTTTTCAGTTCCCTCTTGACTATATTATTCTTCCCCTCTCCTTTGATACTGGCAAATGTTGAATAATTTTATATTGTAGTGTGATGGGCACTGTCTTAGCCGACACACCGGGGACCTCTACAGCTAAAAGCATGAACTGCTACAGTCTGAGCTGAAGAGCCAATATTCTGTAATTAGGTGGAGCAACAAATCTATATCCTCTATGGACTGTCATAAAGGGGGACTATGGGGTAGATAAACCCAACATTGTATCAGCCAGGAAAGAGTTGATATACAAACCAATTAGTACTCCAGCTGTATTGAAGAGGCCAATTAGAAACAGCTGGCATAAAGGCTGCTGCCCTGGCAGACAAAGGTGTCTGTCAGAGGCTGAAAGTTGCCTTGATGTGTCTCACTAGCAGGTTGGGAGACAGAACTCCAGAATTGGAGTAGTGCAGTTTGCAGGTCTGTGAGAGACTCAGGCAAACAGCAAATAAAGTAGGAGCAGCCCAAGGAAGTGGCAAGAGATTGGAAGGAACAGGCATTAGCTGCCTAATACAAGACCCTTGGGTTGGAACACAAAGAAGAAGACTGGCCTGGGTTCCCCTTCCCTAGCAAGAGAAGCACAAACCTCAGGATTAAAAGAGGTAAAAACTGATGAGTCCAAGATAGGGCTGAAGACAATTAAACTGTATTTTTCTCAATGTATTTTTGTCCCTGGAAAGGTGAGCTGGCTGAAGGGCTGGGCCATAGAAGCACTGGAGAACTAGAACCAGACAACAAGGGGTAGTAGAGTACAAAAATTCCTGCAATGCCACAATCTGGCTCAAGCGGACGCTCTGGTGATGAGTTCCCCCATCACAGTGACGTGTAACACCCACTCACCAATGGGTTCTAGTAATACCTACAGTCCAGGATCAAGTGGGTCCCATCTGTGCTAGGTTCTGTACATATATTTATTTACAGTCCCTGTCCCAAAGAGCTTACAAGCTAAAATGTCTTCTTTTCTTTGATTCCATTTGTTCCCCTGGAGCCCAGACTCATGCTGTCCTGGTCCCTCTTGATTCCCACCCTTTTCTCTCTGGATATGTCTATACAGCAACTAGACACCCATGGCTGGCCCATCACAGCCAACTTGGGCTCGCGGGGCTCATTGCTGTTTAGACTTCTGGGCATGGGCTGCAGCCTGAGCTCTGGGACTTTCCCACCTGCTCTGGTTATTGTTAATAAATGCATAGTCTTTGAACACAGCTAAAGTCTCAGAATAAATAGGTGTATAATAGTTAACACTAGAAAAAGCCTTTATAAATATTGGTTCCAGAAAGGAGAGCAGGTTTTTTTTTCAATAGCAACAAGTTTAGATAAATGTGTACCCTCTGCCCAACCAGAATTCCACTTAAATACAAACTTTTTATTATAAGAGGTTTGTTTCTTACCTATCTTTGCTCTAAAGTAAAGTAACTGAAAAAGTTTTAAAAGGTAATTACTATGTGTAAGGTTCCTCAACAGGGAGTTTAAGGGAATAAGAGACTATACGTGAGTTCAAAATGTTAACAGCTACTAGCCACCTCTTTATTTCTCAATTTAGCTGCCAAAAACCTCCTTCTGTATTTTGGAGTTTTCAAGGGGTGGCCCCCAGGGCTTCCTGATCATAGATGTCTTCTGTAAACACTCTTCCCTTTGGCGTACACCATGGGGATCACTCTATCTATATACATGGATAAAACTGCACTATTCACTAAATGCTTTACTGCTTTGCAACCATATATTGAACTAAAATCTGGAAACTAGAGTGAAAGCTTCACTCATTTGCTCTAAAGAATAAAAGAATCGTTGCAGGTTAGCACACACTTTTTTAAAACGTTCAGTGGACAAATGCTATAAATGGCATCGTGGAATATAACTTGTCAATTTAGATTAACAAGAGTAGTTCAACTTTAATTTATAAGACTTCATCAGAGCTGGTCCCAAGGATGTGTGACTGGGCAGCTGTATGTGAAATATTCTTGTTGATAATATTCTCCCTTGGCTAAGAAAGCACCAAAGCTGGGAGTGGCAGGAAGGAAATGGAAAACAAGAGTGTATGGCATGCCTTTAGGCCAGGGGGTGAGCAAATGGGTGGATACAGCAATAGCCTTAGTTCAGGGAGAAGTGAGTCAATAGTGGGCATCTCAGTTGCTTAGATACTATGGTAATAGACAAGGTATGAAAACCAGCAAGATGGTGGGGAGGAGCAGGGGACAAAAGAAATGATGGGCCCCTCTCTCTACACAAGTGATTCTCAAACTTCCTCTGAACAGATAGAAGTCCAGTGTGCTGATGTCAGTGTATGGACACTCTTATTTTGAAATAAGTGTCCTATATTGATTTACTTTTAAGTTGGTTTAAAAAAAAATTAAGAAAATTGGTCCAGTGGCATATTTTATAGTTATTTAAATCATGTGTTTTGATTGCATAAAATAAACTGGGATATTTGAGGTATCTTGAAAGAAGTTCCTGGGATAGCAGGACATCCATATGGAAAAACCAGGACTGTCCCAGCAAAAGCAGGACATATGGAGATAGTAAAGTTCTATCATAGCAATGGTGTACTGCTGCATTACACAAGGTAGAGATGTCAAAAGAAGACTCCTTGCTATAGTCCAGCACAGGGGTGGCCAACCTGGGGCTCCGGAGCCACATGCGGCTCTTCAGAAGTCAATATGCGGCTCCTTGTACAGGCACCGACTCCGGGGCTGGAGCCACAGGCGCCAACTTTCCAATGTGCCAGGGCGTGCTCACTGCTCAACCCCTGGTTCTGACACAGGCCCTGCCCCCACTCCACCCCTTCCCGCCCCCTCCCCTGAGCCTGCTCTCGCTCTTCCCCCCTCCCCGAGCCTCCTGCAAGCCAGGGAACAGCTGATTGGGAGGTGCGGGGAGGGAGGGAGAGGGCTGATCAGGTTTGGGAGGTGCTGGGGGCAGGGGAGCTGACGGGGGGGGGGGCGGGGGGGGCTGCTGACGTATTACTGTGGCTCTTTAGCAATGTACATTGGTAAATTCTGGCTTCTTCTCAGGCTCAGGTTGGCCACTCCTGGTCCAGCAGTTTCAGTATCAAGTTCCATTCTTGGAGGAATTCCCTCAATCAAGGTCATGACCCACAAGCCATCTCTGATTCCAGCTTCTGATAACACATACAGTGCTAAGTGATCAGTCTGACTAGACCTCTTGTCTTTTTCCACATTATGAATTCTTGCCTTCCATCCTTTCTTAGCTTCAGCCTTCATACGTTTCTTCTTGGATGGAGGATATTCTGTGTTGCTGATCATTAAACTGTGCAACAGGTCATAGCAATGTGACCTTTCTGTAAATGACCTGGCATGCCCAGCAATGCTTCTCAGTGAACGTTGCTTTGTGCATAACAGCCATATGGGATTTTTCTTAGGCTCTCATGGACTTCTGTCCTGCCAGTTCAGGAGATGAACTTCTCGGCTCACACTAAATTCCAAAGAATCCTTCCCTGTGGCTTCAATGGCAATATCTATCTCAACAACCTTCTTGAATGTAAGCGTTGATACAGTCAGTAACTCCTTTTGGATCTGGTCATTACATAATCCAGAGACAAACTGGTCATGCAGTGCATTACTTAATGTTTATCTGAACTGACAACACTCTGACAACTTCCTTAGAGTAGCAATGAACTGTGCTACCCACTCTCCACTTCCCTGATGGTGTCGATGGAACCGATGTCATTCTGTTATCGTTGATGGGGTAAGAGAAAAATGTCCCTGCGTTGCAGCAGTAACTGTGATGTATGTGGCAGTTCCAGGCACAGATGGAGACAACAGGTCACACAGCAGTCCCTGTGCCTTCAGACCCATCACTGTCAGCAAGGTTGCAACTTGTTTATCTGGAATGGAATTCAGGCTAAAAATTTCTCAAACTGTTTGAGGTACACCACCCGTGATTCACTGTTTGTTGCCGAATTCACTAACATTGCCCACAAAAGTAGCCATTTTTCTGCGCCTCCCCCCTCCCCCCATCGCACTTCAGTCTCCCAGACATCTTCTCTTCCAAAGGAAAACGGCTTTATTTTTTCTTTACTGAGCACCATTTGCACTTAATCTCCTTTTTCTGGCTGGGTGCTTACACTGCAGAATCACTCTTTTGATTGTACTTGGGCTCCCACTGCTGGCTGTAGACCCTCAGCACAGGCTAAAGGTTGTCTCTCTCCCCAGGTTGCATAAGAACAAATATGGCTATTCCCTCCTCATTGCTTTGTCTCTGGCAGCCGCCTTCTGCTTTGTCTTGCCCTTATTTGCTTGCTGGCTCACACTGTCCCTTACAGCAAAAGTAGCAGTCTGCCACCTTGTGCCTTTAGGTGAACTTTTTTCCTTTATTATCAATTATTTATTAGCTTCCTTTTTCTTTTACTTTGTGAAGGCAGGAGAGCATTAGACATTTGTGGGCTAAAAAATCCTCATTGCCTATGGTCTGTTTGGTAGAGAAGAAAAGGAGATAGACACAAGGGGAGCTGATTTAAACACAGCTATCTGCTGCGGTGGCTTTATTGCTGTGGCAGCAAAACAGAAACCAAGACAAAAGTGAAGCTTTGTGATGGGCGGAGTACAAAGTTCCCAAACATTTAAAGGGACAGGGCATCATAGTAACGCTATGTTACAACAGAAAAAAAATCTTGGGAATGCCCTTCCATCTAACTTTTTAGAAAGGAACGGTGGTTGTGACTGTCCCATTTCTTCCAGACTTATTCCGTTCACCTGGGTGACATGACCTGTAGGATGAAAACTCACCTTCAAAAAGGATTTTTTTTTCTTCCAAGGAAATAACTCATTCATTGAATTTCAATCTTCCTGACCACACAGAAATTAGGGCTTAAGGAAACATTTCCAAACAAAAAAAGACTAGTGGGCTTGGGAATTGTTTTCCAAGGAAACATGTGAAGTCTGGCTGCTTTAAAATTAGACTGAATAAAACACCTCAGAATATGTTGTGGAACACAACACTGCCTTGGTAAGAGGTTGAACAAGATAATATTAGGCTAGCATGAGATCTTCTATCTATAACTTCTGGGATTCTTTAGGAACCCCATAAACAGGTTGAATTGTTGAAATCTTTCCCCACAAGTCTCATTTAATTTAAAAGTAGAAATAAAAAGTGTGGTGTAGATAATGATGGTTCCACAGAAGGGCTAGAAAATCTTTGAAAAATGGAACCTTTAGCAAAGGAAGAGACCACTGTAGTCTTCAGTGGTAACAGGAATTTATTTATTTATTTCCACTTGGGGAGCAGCTTGTCTCAGGGTATGCCTACACTGTGATTAAAAAAAAAAAACCTGCAGCACTGAGCCTCAAAGCCCAGATCAGCTGACTCAGGCTTGCAGGGCTCTGGTTATAGGGCTAAAAATTGCAGTGTAGATGTTTGGGCTTAGACTGGAGCCAGAGCTCTGAAACCTTCGCACCTTGCAGTGCCTCAGAACCCAGACTCCAGCGTCAGCCTAACTTTCTACACTGCCATTTTATAGCCCCACAGTCCAAGACCCACAAGACCAAGTCAGCTGACCCGGGCCAGCCGTGGCCCTGCTGCAGGTCTTTTATTGCAGTGTAGATGTACCCACAAGGCCCTGATTCTATAATATTTCTTTCTCTATGTTATCGGGGGAAGTGAGGGGTGGGAGGAAGAGTGGATTATTCTATAGCAAATTTAGTTCTAACCCAACACACATTCTCTTTCTTGCTCTGTGGAAACCATTCTATGACTTTTCAGGCAATGCAAGGAGACAGTGGCAGAGGGTGAGTTTTTACGGTTAATGTTGCATTCTATACTATATACACAGTAGTAAAAGGCAGGGGATTTCTTGCAACAGTAAGTCATACAACTTGTAAATACTAGTATCAACTAGGGAAAAGACATCTTAGATGGTGAGAGTGGCTTTAAACATGACTGATAAAATACACAGTGAACCATTCTTTATATTTTGTGTAGAATAACTGATATTTTATTAATTGTATTGAAATCAGTTTCTCCAATCTCTTCTGTTGTAAGAAAAATGGCCTGAAGCTAAATCATGAGATCCTTTAAATATTTGGCAGTACAGTTTTTCTGGAACAGCTGGATGCAGTTAATAGGCATATACTTGCTGCTAGATCAAGCAAATTTGTAATCCCTCTCATGCTTTACAGTATGAACTGTTCTCAGATAGGCCTCAGAGCACATAATCACTGAATGTATTCTTATTGTCTTACAAGTTTTTTGTTCTCCCCCTTCACAAAGTTGTGCTTATGGGAGATGCTAAATCTCTTTTGTTCTTCTAAGCCATGCTTTGCTTTAATTATAGTGGTATGTTGTTTATGAGGATGAGTAAAAGATAAAGCTCAGGAATCTGTATAATAGCCTTTTCAGAATTATAAAATATATAAGAATCTACTATATCTGCCTTGCTTTTGGGGCATCATTTGAAATGTAGAATCATTGCTCATCTTACAGTTATGCAGTGATATGTAATATTCACAGAAGTATCTATTGCACCAAACATCAGCCTGACAGGTAGGGAAATGATGATTTTTTAATAGCAGTTTGCAGCAGAAGCTCATCATTCCTGGTAAACTGAAATCAAGTTATTCATAAGTGATCACTCACAGGGTGTCAGTGACAATGTGGTGTTTTATCATTGGACTAAAGAATCAGTCCAACAAGACACCAAGCATGCTTGGCTCACCTTCTCATCAGAGAGCCCTCAGCACCCTCCAGGGAGATGCTCAGTGACTCTCTGGATCAGATACTAAAATATAGAAGCAAGCTAAAAGCAGAGCTGGCTGGGAAAAAAATTTCCCAGAAAAACTTAGATGAAAAAGAATTGTTCACAATTTCACTGGAATCTCTCAACTTTTTACTAAAAAAATTGAAACCCAAACATGTTGATTCGGAAAGGCTACATAGTTTCTCATAAGAGTTGTAGTACAGGTGCTGCATGCCAACAGTTTATATGGGCTCCCTGTCTCGACTATACCTCCCACGATGCACCATGATTTTCCCCTCTTTCTGAGTTGCCATGGTGCATTATGGGAGAAGTAGTCTGGTTGGGGAACCTGGCCAAAAGAAGAGAACTAAGGCATGATGTAGCTGAACTACAACGAACGGAAGGAACTGTGGCAGCATGTATGAATAGAAATGTGTCCGGTTTTGGGTGGTTTCTTTTGTTTTTGATAAAATCAAAATTTTCCACAGAAAGCAAATACTTTTTGCGGGGGGGGGGAATTGTATTGAAAACCTAATTTTCTGTAAAAATAATTGACAATTTGTAACGAGCTTTGCTGAGAAGAGATCTATATATTAAAGCTTATGGACAATATTTAGAAAAATGACCTATAACTTCCTTTAAATTTCACTTATAAATTCTATCATTTAGTTCTTCATCCATAAACCTTTTCCTCACACTTCCATGCTCTCTTTCATTCTTCAAACTGATATTTTACTATAAAATATATATACCTGAACACACTCACATAACTGCAAAAAGATCAGCTAGATCCACTTATTTGCAAACACTCACATTTGACAAATCCACCCACCCACAATTCTCAACTAATATTGTCTTTTATTACTGGAATATAGCCTTTAATAAGAACACACTTTATATATTGAAGGGTAGCCAGGCTTTCTACCCAAGTATATGTGCTATGCTATACAGACATCTCTCTCTCGCTGCTTAAAGGGAAGACTAAACACTTCCTCTGTATTTTCTTCCTTTTTTGGATTTGTCAGTTTGCATTGAAAGCAGGCATTTATACAGATATACAAGCTAGCAGGCTTTTATGAATTGCATGATTATTATTGCTTTCCTCCATACTTATACAGCAAATGGATCATTTCAGCCTAAATGAATTTAGTCTCGGGGAACAACAAAACAGGAAAGCATAACTAAATGCTCATGAGAGAGCCTACAGTGTATCCTCTCTGCACAGTAGTCTGTCTACAGTTAATATTGCTTGGACACTTCCTTTATAAAACTCTGTTATTTATAACTTTGCCAAACTTAAATCATTTTGGCTGAAATTTTCCATGCTGGGTGTCTGCCTCAGGCTGAGTTAGGGGGGGTTGTTTTTTTTTGGGGGGGGGGAGGTAGGGGTTGTTTGGTGTTTATTTTTGTTTTTGTTTTTTTTAAAACCTTTCAGAAAAAAATGGCTCCGCATTTGCATGAACAAGAGTAGGGAAATAAGTTTTGAAATTTGGGGCAGTATCACCCTGGTGTCAGGGATATCCCTTTTGCTGTTTCTATGGGAATACTACCCAAATTTGATCAAGTTATGAACCTAAAAAAACCCATGTTTGCATATGCTCAGATTTATTGTAATCTGGCACCTAAATTCTGCAAAGATTTTCTACTCGGAGCATGCACTATCACCTGTGACTGGCCTGCTCATGCACGGTCCCCACAAAACAGAGCATGTGCCTTCCCAGGGCTGAGCTGGGCTTTCCCTGCACTTGTTGATCCCAGTGGCTGTGGACTACTGTGACGCGTAGTGGCCTAGAAGCACGGCTTTCACTTAGGGTGCCAGAGAGCCTGGGTTCTCATCCTATTGGCTCCATGGCTTAGGAAGTGAAACAAGCTCAGGAACTGAGAGCAGGAAGTCTGTCTCTCCCTGTGCTTTGAAAGTGCTCCTCCTACTGGCTCCCAGGTAGCGAAGTAGAGAGGGCAAGAGATGGATGCACAGGGAGTGGCAGAAGGAATAGATTGGGACAGAAACTGGCAAGAGGAAGATACTGGGAGCTGGGAGAGGGAGGGAGATTGGGATTGGTTGGACAAGGAGACAAACATAGGAGCCTGTGAGTGGAAGTGTAGATGGTTAGAGCTGGGATTTTTCAAAACACTTGAAGGAATCTGGATGCCCAGTTATCCCTAGAAATTAATGGGCATCCAACTCAGTTAAATCGCTTCGAAACTTTCACCGAGAATTCTGTATCCTCCATTTCCCCCCTGAAAAATAATAGAAATAATCTTCTACCAGTTGTGTGGATCTCCAGCCTTTATCATGCATTCACCTGCTGAGCAATATTTTCTTCATCACAATTAAGGGCCCGATCCTGGAAAGGGTTGAACTAAAGTGTTTAAGTGGGTGAAAGCATGAACAGCTCTACAGTGCTCAAGTTGGCACAGCAGAAACAAGGTAAACTCCACTATAAATGGCATGTCTGCTAAATTCAGCCCCATTCATAATAGGGGGCTGTGAAGGACATATAGACCCCAAGTTGTGGCAGCCAGAAAGGGTTTAGTAGATGACCCAGCTACCTCTCCAGCTGCAACTAACTGGCATATTAACCACAGCTGGGATAAAAGGCTGCAGCTCAGACAGGAGAGGGTAACTACTAGAGAGAATAGGAGTCTCCCGAGAAAGTTCTTTGGCAACAGATTGGGCGAAAACTGCAGAGAGACAAAACACAAGGCAGAGGGGACTGGAGAAAGCAGCTCCATGACAGATGTCTCAGAGAGGTAAAGGTAGGAAGCAGCCCAAGGAGGTAGAGAGGGACAATAAGAAATAGAACCTAGCTGCTTATCAGAAGGGCCCTGGACTAGACGCCAGGGAAAAGTCCCAACCTGCGTTCCCTACCACCCCCATCCAGGACTGGCCCCAGACAAGGAGCATCTTTGGTGCTCCCTGCTCCATTTGTTTTCCATCAAATTTGCCCCTTGCTGCAAGCTAGATTGCAATTGAACTTTTTGCTTCCTACAGTGAGCTTCTAAAGGCTTCTTCTTTTATTATTCTGTGGGGAAAAACAGACCATATTAGGGAAAGCAAAAGTCTATGTTCTGCAGTCTTAGACCGTCATCAAACATTATGTGTTAAGCATTATAAAAGAAGTAAAAGTATTTCTTTTATATTGTTGGGTAGACAGGCGTTCGATAGATATCTATGGTGTCTCATTAAATATGTCCTTTATTAGTTGCTACTTACACTCTTCATGTCTTAAAACACAAGTACACTTTCACAATAAAACAAGGTTCACAATATCGCAGCTGGGCTCTCACTTCACTTCAGTTTGTTCTTACTGTGACGTTGCACTCCATATTCTTTATGAAAATATGCTTATGATATGGATATGATATAACTGAGATTTACTTTAAGCAAGATGGGTCTTGTAAGATACCACTGGAAAAGTTATAATTTACTGAATGTGTTTATCCAATTTGTATGCATGTATCTCCACATGGGAATATTGTCCATGTCTATGTATTTCAAATGTGCTACATTGGATGAGGCCAAACAATGTTAGTGATTTATTGAAGAAATGCACACAAGCATAAGTATTACCCCAGGAACTGTGCTCAATAGAAACCTCTCAGAGATAGCTCTATACAATGGGAACTTTGACCCAGGTCAAAGCAAAAAAGCTTTCCAGCAAGTGGGGGAAAGATATAAAAGAGGAACAATGATAACATGAGGGGGCCTAACTCTCCCTACAACAACACACCTGGAAACACCTTAGGAACAGAGACTAAACGGTGGGAAGTGATGGTCCTAGGCTGGAAGGATTTTTAGCCTGTGTAAGAAAACCTGGGAAAGACAAGGCAAGTTGTGCCTTAAGAATCTGCCAGCCTGTTTATCACTCAGGGTGAGAATTTGTTAATTTGTATCCTATCTAGTGTGTCAAACTTAGTTGGTGTGTTTTTTGTTTTATTTGCTTAGTAATCTGCTTTATTCTGTTTGCTATCCACTGAAGCACTTAAAATCCACCTGTTATAGTTAATAAAATTTGTTTTGCTTATTATTAAACCCAGTTTATACAATTTCTCACTTGGGAATGGGGGGCAAGAAGTCTCTTCATATCTCTCTTCGCATTGAGGAAGAGGGTGAATTTTATGAGCTTGCGCTGTACAGATATTTCTATACAGTGCAAGACCGTATTATTTTTGTTTTGTCTCCCAAAAGGGGTGGGCACGTGAGTGCTGGGGGAGCCCTCTCACACAGAGCTGACTTCAGACTGTGTCTAAGGTGGGGTGTGGCCCTACGTGTGTGTGTGTGTGTGTGTGTGTGCTGCAAGAGGACAGAGAGCCTAATTCAGCAAAGCAGGGAGAGGGAACCAGGCTGGTTGAGCAGGAAAGGCTCAGTTAAACTCCAGTACATCAGGTGGCATCCAGATGGGGGAGGGGTCCAACTTATATCTTGCTTGCTGACTGACTGGCAAGGCTTCACCCCTTATGTTCCTGCAATGGCATGGCTGACAATATTCTAGGAGGTTGGAGGAAAACGTGGTTCTCAAAAAGTTTAGAAGGTTCCATGAGATGCTACAAAGGTCCAGAACATTCTAGGAGGTTAGTGAAAAGGAGTCCACATAAGGAATACCTGAAACATTTTACTTCAGACATGCTATTTTCCCTTTTGTCATGAACAAAAACAGCACCCTGAACCCAGCTTCCCCAACCCCAGCACCCCAGGCGGTTGCACCAGAACCCAGACTGAAGAGCTGGGCTATGGTCAGTGAACTTCAGGTTTTGTTTGGACTTTTCTGTTACCCTGGAATGGGTGAGGCTCCCAGCAACCTGTCTGGAGGCCTGAGTTGAGAAAAGGAATAGACCACTGAGTGGCCTAAGCTGTGGCCCATGAGGCAACAGAAAAAGAGAGAGCCTGCTACATTGCCACCAGCCACAAGGATGCACCACCTAGTGAATGACTTTTCAACAGGGCTTACTGCTGCTTCTTCTCAATTTAATGCAAATTTTACCATTTGGCTTCAATGGAAGCAGGATCTGGCTCTTAGGAAATGCCTACACTACAGCAGCACCACTTTGGCATGGCACTGCTGTAAACCATAGCATAGACGCTGCCTACACCAACAGAGGAGGGTTTTCCATAGGTGTAAGTCATCCCCCTTTCCTCTCTATGTCAACACTGAGAGTTGGGTCTCCCTAACTATAATGATCAGCATGTGAATATTTTTTTCAGCCCTGAAAGATGTAGCTAGGGCAACCTAAGTTTTAAGTGTAGACCAGGCCTTAGTCTCATTCCTCCACTTCTTAATGGATGTGGAGGTATTTATTATCTTATACGAGATATTTGACAAGACCAGTAAATCCCCGGTTGGATTTACAGCCAACTGCTTTCCTTGTCTAAATTAGAATTCATCAACATCTCTGGACTTCAGTCTATTAGAAAAACAAACTGGGTTGTGTTTCAATTGGGCTCTACCTGCTTTTTGCTTGGAATATTATACCTTCTATTCCCTATCCTTCCTCTTTATTTTTTTTTCCCAAGGTTAATCTTGCAACTGAATCCAAATTTCTGTGAGTGTTTCTATCCTATTTTAAATTATGGTCACATTCTTTAGAGTCACAGATAAAATTAAGTGGTTTCTTGCCTGTTTTGCCCTTTAGAGCCTACAGAAAATTTCTCAGCTGAAGATTTTTGTTTTGGGTGGCAGGGATTGGTTTTTGGCTTTCTTTCTTTTGCATGGCATGTGCTCAGTTTTCTTGGCTCTGTATGCTGCAGCAGTAAGCAAAGGGATTATTCCTTCCACATTCTTATCATTGCCAACAGTGAAACAAGATCTCGTGCTATCTTAGTTCCCCCACCTGCTACAAAATAGCTTTTTGAGCATCTATTCATTTCTAGGCTAACCTACAACATGCTGCTTTCTAGTCACATTCATTGTTGTAACCAAGAACTATTTCCCATCTTCTTTTTAAAGTTATCTGACCTGGGGTTTTGCTGTTTCTTTAGCTTTTGCATGTACAACGGAGTCTCATTCAAAGTTAAGTGTGTCTCTGCAGGCTGGTTCCATCATAAATTCAAAAAGCTTCAACTATGTACCTTTAAGGATAGGGATTATTGTTAGTGTCAACAGCTATTCTAATAAAATGATGTAAAATGGGTATGGGAGTGACAGAGGCATAATATTTGCTTAGAACATGCCCTATGTGAATATATGTTCTTAGATGGCTCAATAGAATCTGATTGAGCTGAGTGCCATGCAATAGTGCCTTCTCTCCAACCAACTTGAGTGCTTATTAAATATTACAGCACGCATCCACAGAATTGGCTTATAACATAAGTGCAAAGTTCTCCAGCATGGTGGTATAACCCACTGGTCAGCATGTGCTAGCATTCCCTTCTGCTCACGCCACAGAAGATGTGGGTCTGTTATTACTTTCAGTTAGTCTTTAGCTCAAGCTATAGAGATTCATGCGTTCAGCTCTAGTGATCACAAGTTTATCCCCCAGAGAGGTGCCCAAGACATGTGTTCTATGAAATTCTGAACACAGAGAACTGAGTCTCTGGCATCTTTCAAATCTCAGATGCTTCCTTCTCCTATAGACAGCCTTTAGCAAGCATGTTCATGAAGCCAGTCTCCCTTCATAAGAGACATCAAAATCCTGAGTGGTGCTGAGCACCTGCAACTCATTGACTCGAGAAAAACAATACAGATGCTCAACACCCCTCAGGATTTGACCCATTGGAAGAAAATATCCTTTAAAAAAAGTGTGGAGGAGGGGAAGGAATGTCTTCCTGCTGTCCTGAGGCCAATAGACACTGAATCCCCTGGCAAGAAAGTACTTGGTCTATTTATGTACACA
Source organism: Eretmochelys imbricata (assembly GCF_965152235.1). NCBI lineage: Eukaryota > Metazoa > Chordata > Testudines > Cheloniidae > Eretmochelys > Eretmochelys imbricata. Next base: position 174,021,773 of record NC_135573.1, read on the forward strand.
ATCACTGTGACAATTTCATGAGATACGCATCTCATTTTCATGTGGGCATTATTAAGGAAACTGCCCTTAATATTGAATAGCAAAATGTAAAAAAAAAAAAAGGACATAATCTAGAACAGCAGACAAGATTTCAGTCAAAATTTCCCTGCAAAAACCTCTCAAAGGTGGAAAAAGTCTTAAAACAACACTGTGTTGATACCTCTCATTGGAGCAGGTAATGTAGCTTAATCCAGTGGCTAGGGGCTACAGTACCAACAGCACTCCTCCCCAAATCAGGTTTCAGGCAAGGCACATTGAAACGAACAGGAAAGGTTGAGCAAAGTGCAAGTATTTTGAACCCACAACTGTGGTATTTGATAGCTCAGGGTGCTCAGAGAGGAAGCAATCATAAGGATTCAGTTAACCCAGCTCAGCATCTGGGACTGTGTTTGGATAAAATTCTCCCTAATAGGAAAAAAAATCACATCTTCACAAAATATATCAACATTTTGTTTTTGGCTCCAGTCCTTTCTATTTTGGTAACCATAAAAAATGACTTGTTTGTGTGTGTTAAACTGGAGTGAATTAGGGGTAAAACTTACACATTTGTGACACATTAAAGTTTGCTTCCTTTTACGACCTTTCTTCTTATAATTGATATACAAGTGTATCACAGCCCTAATTGAGCTCCCCTTTCTACATGTTCACCGAGCTGCTGTGTTTGAGTCCCACCATGATGTACCTAAATTTCCCTTAATCAGGGTAGGGTCAAGCACTGTCTGTCTTTGGTCTCTCTGGAATGCTTCCTTGGCACACCCTCTGGCTGCTACCCCTTTGTGGAAGTGTGATCTTGCAAACCAGCTGCCCTAGGTCAGTGGGACTAGGATTGCCATCTGGCTGGTTTTTAATTGGCCTGGCCAGTTCCTGTATTACCTTCCCAGGTAAAAGATTTAATGTGCTTCTTCTCTCCCCACATGTTAGCTTGCTCTACAACCCCCTAGACTGGACTGCAGTGCAATGTTAGCATAAGGTCAGAACACTGATAAATTAAGATCAAACTACTGCATGTAAGAGAGAGACTGAGTATGTAACATGGTTTTCTAAAACATTTTAGTAATTAGCCAGAGTTGGCACCAGGACCCTTTTTGTTGGTGGGAGTGGCCAATGACCAGTTTTTCTGCATTTTGGAGGCGGCAACCCTACCCAGGACCAGTGCTGACCCCTCAGACACACCAGTAATTTAAGCAGCCCCTTTCCAAGAGCTCTAAGCTTGTGGGCATTCTGGTTTACTGTTTGCTGAACACAAATCCCTGCCTCCGTTTTTTACACTCCAAGAGCTCTTGGGAATTGGCCAGTATCTGTTCATGGCGTCTGGGTTTCTGCTTTACACTCATGTCATAAATATAAAGGGAAGGGTAAACACCTTTAAAATCCCTCCTGGTCAGAGGAAAAACCCTTTCATCTGTAAAGGATTAATAAACTAGGATAACCTCACTGGCACCTGACCAAAATGACCAATGAGGAGACATGATACTTTCAAAGCTGGAGGGGGGAGAAACAAAGGCTCTCTCTGTCTGTGTGATGCTTTTGCCGGGAACAGAACAGGAATGGAGTCTTAGAACTTAGTAAGTAATCTAGCTAGGTATGCGTTAGATTCTGTTTGGTTTAAATGGCTGAGAAAATAAGCTGTGCTGAATGGAATGTAGATTCCTGTTTTTGTGTCTTTTTGTAACTTAAGGTTTTGCCGAGAGGGATTCTCTATGTTTTGAATCTGATTATCCTGTAAGGTATTTACCATCCTGATTTTACAGAGGTGATTCTTTTACTTTTTTCTTCAATTTAAAATTCTTCTTTTAAGAACCTGATTGCTTTTTCATTGTTCTTAAGATCCAAGGGTTTGGGTCAGTGTTCACCTATGCAAATTGGTGAGGATTTTTATCAAGCCTTCCCCAGGAAAGGGGGTGTAGGGCTTGGGGAGGATTTTGGGGGGAAAGACGTTTTCAGGAGGCCTCTTTCCTTGTTATATATTTGTTAGACGCTTGGTGGTGGCAGCAATAAAGTCCAAGGGCAAAAGATAAAATAGTTTGTACCTTGGGGAAGTTTTAACCTAAGCTGGTAAAAATAAGCTTAGGGGGTTTTCATGCAGGTCCCCACATCTGTACCCTAGAGTTCAGAGTGGGGAAGGAACCTTGACAACTCATCATCTTCGTTCCTCCTGGTGAGCCTAGACTTGGGATCCTGGTCTCTTCACCCTCTCTCAAATGGCTGATCAGAGTGCCTTCCTTTTATAGGTCTCCAGTTTCCTTTGTCAGATAATATCCCGGTGAACCTCAAAACCCCTATCAGCTGATCAGTTGCTTATCCGCTCATCTGGGTAGACTGGTTCTTCTGAGCAGTAGTGAACTTTTTGTCCAAAGGTGCTTCCACTTGAATAGAGGACCAAAAAGGTTTAATGACCTCCTCCTCCGTATTATTAGCACTCTGTCACTATCTCTTGGAATTTCAACTCAGGATGGAGATAAAAAAGACAGCAGAGAAGGCAAACTAGCCTTTCAATCAAAATAGCATTTGTAATTTGATAAACATAGAGTTCATCATCAAACAGAATTAATAAGTTGTAAATAGAATCCAAATTGCTCCATCAACTTGTATGCAAAGGCTCAAAGTGGAAATGGGTTTTTTTCAGCACAGTTCTACTTACAAGCAGACTTTTTTTTTAAAGATGCACACTCTCAACCTCATTTACATGAAATTTATTCTCTAACCTGGTGTCTTTTTCTAGACTCCCTAATATCCATACAACAAAGGGTACAAAGGGCTTTCAAAAGTTTAGACGGATGCTTTCAGAGAAAGAAATTCAGTCAGATCTGCCAGCAAATATCTTGTTTGATTAAATCAACCCTATATAATTGTTCCTAATGCCACGATACTCCTACGGAAAACTTTGTCATTTTGAAAGACTTCACTTCATTAAATCCTGCATATCGCTGCATGGTCTGAATTTAAGTTTAAAATATTGATCAGTTTTTTCCTTCCATACATTTGAAAAATGTATGAGGCATAAGACAGTCTTCCTTGGAATGAAATTATCTTCAAATCTGAAAATATATTGTTACCTTTTTGTATGTCTATTTCTACTCTGAATAAGACACTTTTAGGACAATCTCAGCTGTCATATTCAGACCCTCCTTCCAGATGTCATGACTTGTCTCATATTGAGGATACCTCTCCAGGAAAGAGAACTCCTGTTAGGAAGAGACAGGTAATAGTAATCAAGGATTTGATTATTAGAAATATAGATAGTTGGGTTTGTGATGGCTGGGAGAACAGCATGGTGAATTGCCTATTGGTTGTGAAGGTTGCAGATCTCTCGAGACTTCTAGATATAGACTTATGTCCAGTGCTGGGGAGGAGCCAGTGGTCATGGTACATACCAATGGCATAGGGAAAGATAGGAGAGGTCCTTGAGGCCAAATTTAGACTGCTAGATTAGAGGCCAGGACCTCCATGGTAGTATTCTCTGAAATGCTTCCAGTTCCATACTCAGGGCCAGTTAGATAGGCAGAACTGTAGAATTTCAATGTGTGAATGAGATTATGTTGGAAGGAAAGATTTAGGTTTATTAGGAACAGTCGAACCTTTAGGGAAATAAAAAACCTAAATGAAAAAGGAACCAGATTGCTTGTATGTAAATTTAAGAAGGTCATAGAGGAATTTTTAAACTAAGGACTGGAGAAAAACCGACAGGCATGGAGCAGCATGCGATTTGGACAGACAGTCTCTTAGGGAAGGATTTATTAAAAGGGATATTCTGTAGTCTAGTAAAGAGGAGTGGATAGAAGTTGATAAAATACAGGTAGGAACTGAGGAGAAACAGTCAAACACAATAGTGCCATTCAGTTACATCATATGAAGGCTGACTAAACATTGATAGATTTTATAAGTGCTTGTATATAAATGCTAGAATGCTTAAATACGACAAGGGTGAATTTAAGTGTGTGGTATTAAATGAGGAGATTAATTGATATAATAGGCATCACAGAAACTTGGTGGAATGATGATGATCAATGGGACATGGTAATACCTGTTTAAAAATACATAGGAATGATAGAGTAGGGGGAGTGGCACTTTATGTGAGAGAAAGCATAGAGTCAAATACAGTAAAAGTCTTAAATGAATCCATCAGTACCACAGAATCTCTATGGATAGAAATTCCATGCTTGAATAATAAGATCATAGCAGTCGGAATACACTACTGACCGCCTGAGCAGGATGGTGATTGGAAATGCTCAGGAAGATGAGAGAGGCTACAAAAACAGGAAACACAATAACAATATAGGGAACTATCCCCATATTGACTGGAAACCAGTCATCTCAGGACAGGATGCAGAGATAAAATTTCTAGACACCACAAATGACTGCTTCATGGAGCAGCTAGTCATTGGAACTCACAAGGGGAGTGGCAACTCTTGATTTAGTCCTAAATGGCAGATAGCATATGGGCCAAGAGATGATAATTACTGAGCCACTTGGTAATAGTGACCATAATGTAATTAAATTTAACATCCTTGTAGGGGAGGGAAATACCAAAGAAACCTCCCATAGCAGGGTTTCACTTCAAAAAGGAGATCTACACAAAAATGATGTGGCTAGTTGAATGGAAATTAAGAGGAATCATCACAAGACTGAAATGTGTGCAAGCTGCATGGAGATTACATACCACAGTTAGTAGTTTGTAACCTATCACTTAAACTAGCCTCTGTACCAGATGACTGATGGATAGGTAATGTGATGCTGACTTTTTAAAAAAGCTCCAGAAGTGATCCTGGTAATTACAGGCCATAAGCCTGACCTTAGCACCAGGCAAATTGATTGAAACTATAGTAAAGAACAGAATTATCAGACACCTAGATTAACATGATTTGTTAGGGAACAGTAAATATAGCTTTTGTAAAGGGAAATCATGCCTCACCAGTCTATTAGAATTCTTTGAAGGTGTCAACAAGGGTGATCCAGTGGATAGTGTGTACTTGGACTTTCAGAAAGCCTTTGACAAGGTCCCTCACTAAAGGCTCTTAAGCAAAATATGTAGTCATGAAATAAAAGGTAATCCCTCATGGATCAGTAACTGGTTGAACGATAGGAAACAAAGGGTAGGAATAAACGGCCAGTTTTCACGATGGAGATAAGTAAATAGTAGGGTCCCCCAAAGATCTGTATTGGGACCAGTTATGTTCATCATATTCATAAATTATCTGGAGAAAAGGATAAACAGTGAGGTGGCAAAGTTTGCAGATGATACAAAGTTACTCAAGATAGTTAAGTACAAAGCAGAGTGTCGAGTTACAAAGGGATCAAGAGTTACAAAACTAGGTGACAGGTTTCAGAGTAGCAGCCGTGTTAGTCTGTATCCATAAAAAGAAAAGGAGTACTTGTGGCACCTTAGAGACTAACAAATTTATTAGAGCATAAGCTTTCGTAAGCTACAGCATCTGATGAAGTGAGCTGTAACTCACGAAAGCTTATGCTCTAATAAATTTGTTAGTCTCTAAGGTGCCACAAGTACTTCTTTTCTTAAAACTAGGTGACTGGAAAACAGAATGATGGATGAAATTCAGAGTTGCTAAACGCAAAGTATTGCACAATGGAAAACATAATCTTAACTATACATACAAACTGATGGGGTCTAACTTAGCTGTTATCACTCAAGAAAGATCTTGGAGTCATTGTGGCTAGTTCTCTGGGCAGATGTTTTTAATGTGCAGCAGCAGTTTAAAAAAAAGGCTAATAGAATGTTAGGAACCATTAGGAAAGGGATAGATAATGGGACAAAAAAGTATCATAATGCCACTATATAAATCCATGGTATGCCTACACCTTGAATGCTGTGTGCAGTTCTGTTTGTTCCATCTCAAAAAAGATATGAGAATTTGAAAAAAGTATAAAGAAGGGCAACAGAAGTGGTTACGGGAATGGAACAGCTTTCACAGGAGAAGAGATTTCAAAGGGTAGAACTGTTCATCTGGGAAAGAGATGACCAAGGTTGGGGAGGGGGGTATGATGGAAGTCTATAAAATCATGAATGGTGTGGAGAAAGTGAATAAGGAAATGTTATTTACCCCTTCAAATAACACAAGAACCAGTGGTCCCACAATGAAACTAATAGGCAACAGGCTTAAGGGAGGGTTGTGAAGGCCAAAAGTATATCTGGGTTCAAAAAAGAATTAGATACATTCATGGATGATCGGTCCATCAATGGTTATTAGCCAAGATGGTCAGGGATGCAACCCCATGCTCTGGGTATCCCTAAGCTCTGACTGCTGGAAGCTGGGACTGTATGGCAGAATGGATCACTGGATAAATTGCTCTGTTTTGTTCACTCCCTCTGAATCATCTGGACCTGGTCACCATCAGAAGACAGGATACAGGGCTAGATGGTATAAGAAACTGGGGTGTATGCAGTCTGGCCGAGCAGTCACAGCTGGGCTGGGGTCTGCACATCAGGGACACTAGTTGCTGAGGAGGAGCCAAAGGAATCACAAGAGTCAGGTTCAATAAGCAAGAGTCTGGGTCAGATTCAGGTTGGGGTCAGAGACTGGAAGTCAGTGGTAGAACCAGCAGGAATCAGGGTCAGAGTCAGGCTTGTTTTGGAGATCAGAAGACAAGGCAATGTCTGGAGTCACAGCAGGCCAAAGTCTGTGTGGTTGCCCAGACAACTTCCTGGGGTAATCCCTAGGGGTAAATAGGGCATTTGGCCCATCAGAGAGCTGCAAGGTACTGTCACTCTGGCTTTCTTGGGTGTTACTTCCTGGAGAATGTGCTCTCCACAGTGCTCCCATGGCTTACCAGAGGTATGGTGGGAAAGCCATCCATCCCAGGTTCTGCAGACCTGGGTTCTTGTCCATGGACCCTTACAGATGGACCATTGGTCTCATCCAATATACCTGTTCTTATGTCCTCATCAGGATGGGGTAACCAGTTTCCCCTCTTGTCTCCTGCATGTACAGATACTTCAGAAATTTGTCATATGGTTGCAATACTTTTTCCTCTTTCCTTACCATTATTTCTTATACTGTTATATCTGCCATATATCAAGTAACTTTCTCTGTTTGTTCCACATAAACTCTGACACTCCCTGTCTTTGTCTTACTATCTTGTTTCAATCACCTTGGCAGAAGATATCTTCACTCTCATGGGCCCTCAGTTCATTGTGTAATGTGCTGAAATTAGAGATGGGCCTGAGCAACATATTTCACATGTGGAGTCAGAGCTAAATCCTCCTTCAAAAAATGTAGAAGGTGTTCAAAGAAACCAAATATCACACAGGGATCTGAGGGACCTTGGCCTATATCAGTCTTCAGCCAGTGGTGCCTAAACTTTCCCTGTCACGGCCACCACTTACCAGTAATGGAATCTATATGTGCTCCCTCTCGACATGACTGCACAGTTGGCTCAGCAGGGGAGCTTGGGGTGAAGATGGAGCTGGGGGCAGAACTGGGGACGGGGGAGGAGCAGGGGCTTGAGGAGGAGCTGGCCTGGGGGCAGAGCAGAGCTGGGTGGCTCCCTCCCCACCCCCCACAAGCCTCAGGTATGCACTACAAGCCTCAGGTATGTATTTAATTTACAAGTGAAACAATCCCAAAGCATGCTAGGGAGATCAATACACAACCTCATTCATTACACAATACTGCTTTGTTCACTGTGCACTGTCCATCCTGTGCCCTGAATGAGACAGAGGGCCTGTGGAGAAAATAGTATGTGATCATGTAATTAAAAACTGTAGCAAAATGCACATGCACAAGAGTGACAATGAAGGTTGCACAGGCAACCTTAATCCTGGCATTTCCTAACTTTTAAGTGGTTGGCTTTGCAGCCTAAGTAATCCTTTACTCTAGTTTGTGTTTTTGTGATGCATGTATGTATAATACAGTATAGTATGCTTTATTCTTGCACCACCATAATATAGCATAAAGAAGGGCCCAAGTATTAGGTAACGGCATAGTGTTTTCTCACACTGTCACCTGCACACGAAATACAGAGAGAACTACTTAGTTGTAGATGGATTTTTTTAAAAAAATTAAAATGTAAATTAAACCAAAACCCCTAATCTGTGTTCCACTTCAGATGTGAGTATGGTTTGGTGATGAGGTCATTTCTTTTATAGATGGTGTAAAAAAAAATATTTAGCATGTGAGGTGCCTAGATATAATGAAAATTATAGTAGTCTTACCTATATATATTTACAAAAAGAGTGCAGCAATGATATCTTCATTAAAAAGAGATGCAGGTATTTGGCTAACTGCTGCCAAGTAATAATGTCACTGCTTAGATGTCAGCAACAAATTTGTGGCTGCTTTAAACTCCATATAGTGGGAGTAATTTCATTTGGGGGATAGTGCTACCATTTGGCTCAATTACTATCAAACAGGTAATTTGTAATTCCTAGAGGCAAAACAAACTTCTGTTTCAACAACACAGTCAGATTCAGAGGGCTTCATCGCCAAAACGATTTCCCAGGGCATGAAATATGTTTCATTTAAATCTTAAACCTTGTTCACAACCAAGCAAAATCTGTAGCAAGAGTTTCTCCTTCTGATTTCTCAGAGTGGGTTTTAAGTATCTACCAGTAAAAGATAAATTATGAACTTATTTTTGCCTCATTATCAAGCAAGGTCTTAATTCTTTTTTTAGTCCTGTGTGTGAGTGGGCTGCTCATTTATTATTAAGGTTGCCCAGTGCTGCACATTATAACTCCATTTTTCAGAAGCTTATAACTTTGCCAAACTTTAACTGGCTGGGCTGAAATTTCACATGCCAGGTGTCTGCCTCAGGTTGAATTTTTTTGAAAATTTTCACTCAAAATGAATCTGTTTCTAAAAACTCGGCTTGGGGTGGCACGGGAGGAAATTAATTGTTTTGCCCATGATAAAAAATGCTGGTGACCTTTTCTTTGAGAAGCTCGAGCGCTCCCATGCTTTAGAGCAGGGATTTGAGATTTGTTTGGGTGGGACCTTTTTGCCATCACCATGAAAATCTATCCAATAAGCCTTTTAAAAATTGCAGTTAGCAGATGCTCAGTGGAGACTTGCTAGAGCTTTGCAGCTTAATTCCCCAAAGATACTGTCCATGAGCAATGCTTCAGCTCAGGGGTGAGACAGACTTCCTGCTCTTGATTCTGGTGCATGGGCCCAGACCTGCCACAGCTGGGAGCAGTAATTATAGGGAAAGTCCTGCTCAGGCGCCTCTAGTCCTGGGCTTGATTATAAAGTATGTGCTGTTATTGAGTTTAAATGCTGGGAGTGGAGAGCCTACTTTGCCTGTTTTATTCTTAAATGCCCAAGCTTTGCCTAGCTGTGAACCACACTGGCAACCTAATTATCGTAATCGTCCTATTCTTATTTAATAGAATTAATCACGGTGGGCTATACTGCTCAGTTAATGATTATGGTGGCCACGAGTCAAATTCAGCATTGCCATCACCAAGTGGCTCAGGGTTTGTTTGTTTTTTGGTATTTTTGTTGTTGCTGTTTTTTGGCTTAAAAAGGCAAGATGGTTCTTTATTTAACATCTGGGTTTTGTCATGTTGGATTCATGTTTTCAAGCTTTTCTTTGCAACCAGCAGAGCTAGACACTTCCTTTCTTTAAAAATAAATAAAGCAAGCTGAGATCCTCATAACTCCAGGAGCAGAGGTTTTAAGAAAAACACTAAATATCATGATGCTTGCAACTTATTATTGATAGTTAACAATAATGCAAACTATAGTGCTCTATGGGCTGCACTTTGTCACATACACTAACTAAACAGATTTTATCTAATTTAGATCCTTATGTAGTAATCTATGATCACTCTTTTAAAAATGTTATGCTGTAGTAGTAAGGTCAAAGTTGTAGCCACTTATTCTTTTATTAGATTTCATTAAAATTCATATGGGTTTTAGATAATATTTGATCTTTTTGGAACAGGTATCACATTTGTAGTCTCTTTACTCAAAAATTGTCTGTTTATCTCACAGCCGGTGTTTGTAAAGTTTAATGACCCTCCAGAGGAGTCGCATTAGCAGAAAAAGCTGCAAGAACTTGTCCTTAGACTTATTCGTACTGGAAAGAAGATTCTACTTCACCACAATATACTGTTTGTTTGTTGTTTTCTAAAGAAAGAAAACTCAATTCTAATAATTGCTTACCTAATCCTATTTGTATGTGCAGAGGCTTGCAGGGGCTTTGTGCTGGGAGAGAAGCTGAACCCTGATTAGGGAGCGGGGCTTCTCTGACTAGGGGTCCTATAAAGGCAGCCAGCCAGCCAGTCAGGCAGCAGCGCAGACAGCTGTAGCGGCACAGGAGCTAGCGAACAGAGCTGTAAAAACAGGGGCGTTTCAGTGGGAGTTTGTCTTGTGGTGCTTGTTGGGGTTTGTTTTTGCTGTGGGTGATGGTGTTTTGGTGTGGTTTGTGTTTCCCAGATTAACAGGATTTAGGTGGGAAGGCTATGACAGATACAGAGGCAGCAGTGGGCATGACCCATGTAGCGGAAGACACAATGAGGATGACTGGATGTAGAAGCTGCGGTATATACATGATCCTGGAGGGGGTACCTGGTAAGAGTTTTGTCTGCATGAAATGCTGTCTGATAGAGCTGGTGGAGGAAAAAATCTGAGGATTGGAGATGCAGGTGGAAAGTCTGGTTGAGTTTAGAAGGGGGTTCGAGCCGATTATGGAGCAAAGACGTGAGGTATCTGAAGGGAAAAGCTCAGACTTGCAGATGGAAGCAGGACTGAGGAATTCTGAGAGGAGACTGCTGGGTGAGGACAGTGGTCAGTGGAAGCATGTGACTTAAAGAACCAGGCAGAGGAAAAGACAGGCTAGTGAAGGAGAAATAGAGCTCAAGAACAGGTTTGCAGAGTTGGAGAATGAAGAAGGGGCTCAGCAGGTAGCCACTGAAGGTGGAAGGGCAAGGAAGAAGAGAAGAGTGGCTAGTCCTATAGGAAAAGGGGAAGAATCAATGGAGACTACACCAAATATGAGCTCCAGGAGAATACAGGATGGGTTGAAGAGGATTACAAGGGAGAATAGGAATGGAAAGAGCTTGCAACCAGAGGGAACAGGGGATAGACTGGAGAATAGCACCGTCACCAGGAAAAGGCAGATCTATGTGATCAGGGACTCTTTACTGAGAAGAACAGACAGGCCTGTAACCAGAGCAGATCCAGAGAATAGAAGGGTGTGCTGTCTTCCAGGTGGTAAGATACGGGATGTAGACCTGAGGTTGAAAAGGATCCTAAAGGGAGCGGGAAATAATCCCCTAATTATCCTTCATGTGGGAACAAATGATACGGCTAGATTCTCACTGGAACGTATGAAGGGAGACTATGCTAGGCTGGGGAAGACGCTTAAGGAAATGGAGGCTCAGGAGATCTTTAGTGGGATTCTGCGTGTTCCTAAAGAAGGGCAACATAGGTGTGACAAGATTATGACTATCAACAGATGGCTTAGGCAGTGGTGCTATAAGGAGGGCTTTGGGATGTATGGCCACTGGGAGGCATTCATGGACAGAGGACAGTTCTCTCGGGATGGACTTCATCTGAGTAGAGAAGGAAATAGACTTCTAGGATGGAGGCTGGCACAACTGATTAAGTACTATTAAGTACTATTAATCAGTATTAAGTACTGATTTTGTACTATGCCACTAAGCAATTAAGATGGCTTTGTGCCCTTTTGATTCTAGGCTGCTGCAGGGGCTGGAGAAGCACCCTGGAATAATGTAGGTAAACCACAGCAGTCTATTTCCAGCTGCCTGTGTGTTGTGGCCCTGCTTCTTATCTCCACATGCCCCTTACAACTGGACCTGTGATGGGGGCCTCAGAGGGCAATATATGTACCCTTGCACAGGGCCTGCACTGGGAGAATACTCTCCTGGCTGCAGCAGTGTAAGGAGGCTTAATGGAGGAGGGAATCCTTCCTTTCATGTCTAGCTTTTGGTATGAGGCCCAGTTAAGGTTATCTCTTAAAATACCCTTGACATGTGAGGCAAAGGATAATGAATATATTCTTCCCCCCCATTTAAAGAAAGCAATATCTTGCCCTCATACACCTGTACATATCTACCCGCTACCAAATAGAAGGACTGCTTTTTTCTAATTAAGGTGGCAACTTCTGTTTCTTCTTAGAAAATGCAGGCGCTCTCATGTCCAATCCAACCCTTTTTAATTTAGCTAACTTTTCAAAGAGATTAATTTTTTGTGTATCTAAGATATTCGGAGGCAGTTTTGTAAGATGTTGCTTTCCCCCTTTTGCTGGGTTATCTAGATGTCAAGATTCCAAATTCTATTAGTCTCTATTAGGTGGCAGAATTAGGGAGAGACATATTTAAACTTTTTTTTCAAAATTCTTTTAATTCTATTATGTGGACGTTATACCAGAGGTAGAGAGCTCTATCAAATAAAGTCATTATCAGTGAAAGGAAAAGGGTGTATAACAAGGAGGCAGTCTGGTTTAGGGGGAGGAGGGTTTGGTTGAGAAAAATGTAAATTGCACCACTTCCTTTTTGATCAACACAGTGAACAGGGGGATGTCAGCCTTTTCCCCTCAGGGATAATCTTAGTGAACAATTCATATCCCAACCTGAATTTAGTTATCTTTCTCCTTCAGATATTTATTACATTATCCTTGCCTGCATGTGTGAAACAGGTAAAGAAACATGAACTAATTAAAATAAATAGGACAATGTGAACTTGCAACAAAAAACACAAAAACTGAGCCCTCAATTAAACAAGAGGTTCCAATCTTCGTTTTTTGCAAGGATTTTTTTAAAAGAAGCTTATGCACAAATAAATTGGTTAGTCTCTAAGGTGCCACAAATCCTCCTTGTCTTTTTGCGGATACAGATTAACACGGCTGCTACTCTGAAGCCTGGTATATGTGGTAACTTAAGTAAAAAAAAAAAAAAATGGAAATAATTGCTTCTTTTAAAAAAATCCCTGCAAAAAAAACAAAGATTGGAACCTCTTCATAAGACTGTGTGAAATCAAAAGGAATGCAGAGCACTTATAAGGGAAGGACTTAATAAGCTATTGAGTGACACAGCAGCATGCTACAGAAAATTAGCTAAAATGCCTTTTATGAAAAGGGCAACAAAGCTGAAAAAAATATTGGCTTATCTCCTTAGGAGAGCTCATATGAAAGCAATTTGTCAAATAAGAACTGAAAAGGGGTATGATAAGGAATCGTAGATCTATTAAATCTGCTTTTCAGGATTTCTATACCTATTATGTCATCACATCCCAATACAGAGTAGATACAATAATATTTTTAAAAGTGAAGCTGCCATTTATATCAGAAAATGCAGTTAGATTAGAGGAGCCAATATCTCAAGTGGAGACTGAAACGTCTACTTTTTAAAAAAACTTTTAGGAAGAACGTCTTTCCTTTGCTGAAACTTTCAAAAAGCAGAAAGTTGCCATTATATTGTTATTCAAGGAGATCAAACCTATAGATTAGAGCTGGTCAAAACGGTGCAATGGAAGAGTTTTCTGCTGAAAAAATCCTATTTTCTTTTAAATCAAAACTTTTTTGCAGAAACATTTTTATTTTGAGAACATTTTCAATGGGGAAAAGTCACAACAAATAATTTTGACTTTCTCATTGCATTTAGACTGTTCTATTAAAATTATGTTCATTAACATAATATATTTAATATTTTATACTATTATATTATGATGGTTCTAAACTGAAATTTTTCAGAACTTCTGTTCTGCAGAAAACTTTACTCTTTTTTGCTCTTACTTGGAAACAAGTTTAGAAATGTCAGAATATTCTGCACAACTGAAATTCCTGTTTCTGACCAGTTCTGCTACACATGATTGTAGTTCTTAGTAACCAATTTCTCTTTAAATATAGATCTTAAAATCATGCTAAAACATAGGCAGCAAGAATGTAGACTAGCCAAACAGCCTTTATTATTGGAGGGCAATAATCAGATAACCTACTACCTACAATTAACTTAATCTCTTTGGCCTGGTTAAAGAAACAGAAACATGTCTAATCACCTTGATATATAGAAGGCCTTTGATATGGTTGAGTGGCTATTTTTAATGGATTATTATAAACTGTGTATTCACCCCAAATTTAGAAAACCAGTAATATGCCATGTACTTAACACCAAAATATAGTATTCTAGACTGGCATTTAGGAGACTTGAGTTCATTTTGTGGCAATCCATAAACTTGGACAAATCATTTAATCTGTCACGTGCCTCAGTTCTGCATCCTTAAACGGAATAATGATTTCCTATGCAATGGGAGTTTTGCGAGGATAGAATCTATTAATTTTTTTAGGGAGCTTAGGTACTATGGTGTGGAGGACCATGTAAGTATCCAGCAAGATAAATACAGAAAAAGAAAAGTACACTGTCATCAATTCTATTTGTTGTAGCAACAGAGCCACTACCTTGAAAAATTAGTTGGTAGAGATATCTTTCTAAAACACACATGCTCTAGTTCAAGCAAAATTTCTGGGCTTGATGTGGGAATTACTCAGTGAGATTTTATGGCCTGTGTTATGTGGGTCAGACTAGATGATCCCAATACTCCCTTCTGGCCTTAAAAATCTATTTATTTTACACAACTCAAAACTGAAACCAAGAACAAAAAACAGGTTTGTAAATAGATGATGTGTCATAGCTTGCACGGCTCTTATCCTCATTACCTCCAGTTCTCCAGGTGCTACTGTAATTAGCTTTAGTGAAGTGTTAGGTTATAAAATAAATCATCAGAAACCAGTGCTATCATCTATATTAATAAATCAAAGCACAGGGAAGCTCAAATTTCTCATGGGCTTCTGCAAAAATAAAATACTTAAGTGAGTATGTAATAGATAAAGCAGACTACATTTATGGCCCAGATCCTCCATTGTACTCAAGGTCTGCTGGGCCTAGCCAGAGGATAGGGGGAGTGGAGAAGAGGGGCACAAGGGAGTTTATTAAGGTTCTCTCATTGTGTAGTCAGTTCTATGCAAGTTCAGGCATGGGTAGCTTGGAGCAGCCTTGGGGCTGCTCTGTCCTATGCCTTTTGTCTAATATCTCCAAAGATCCATTTGCCCTGGCCATACCACTCCACTCTTCAGCACATGAGGGTTACTGGAGGAGAGGAAGAAGGCTGTGATAGATCTATCTTTCCCCCCACACGTATATACAAACCAGGGATATGCACAGGAGGAGCGATCCTGATGGTTTGACACCCTTTTGTGCCATCACAGTGTAAATGGGCCACAGCATTGTAGAAAAGTTGGCACTCTAAGATTATCTTCCTCCTCCTCCTCCTGCAACAATTCAAGAAGGAAGCCAGAGCCTGGGAAAAAAAACTAGTAATTGGCCATGTACCGACTTAAGTAGACATGTGAACTGGCTGTCTTTTCTATATGCTTCCATAAGATTTTCTTTGAGAAATAAGGAGAAGACTGCAAATGTTCCTGCTTATTTTTTTTTTAAATCCACAAGCTGAAAAGACAATTCTATAGTACTATCCAAAAAATGGAGTCACGGGGCTCCCAAACTTCAAGCTATATTATTAGCTAGTGAACTTATTGGATTCATACTGAAAAATAGTTTCCATAGGCCAAGAGTAAAGAATATGTACTAGGTTGGAATTTTGAAAAGCAATCTCTGTTGGCCTAATTCTGCTTCCATCGAAACCAATGAGAGTTCTACCATTCAACAACGTTTCTTAATTATGACAATAGAAAGGATACAGCCTTCCATTAATAAAGAAAAAGGAAATAACATGTAAGATAACTACAGTTACTCAATTATATAATTTAAAATACTTGCTCCAAAGTGTTTAAGATAATTGAGAAAGCAACTTAATCAAAAGTGGCACAAAATATTACAATAATCTGTTAGAGAATGAAGAAGATACACTGAATAAAATAAGAAATAGGAAGGGACTTAATATTCCTTTTCCCTCCCCCATTTTTTCTGTAATAAAACTATGTAACTTTTAAAATATCTGGCTTGGGGATAATTTTATTCCTGGACACTCAAGGAAAGTGATTACAGATAGCATATATTAAATCTTACATAGTTCAAATAAAAATATCAAAATAAGTTAAAGAAGAAGCAGGAAAAGCTTTTGACTTAGTGCTCCTCCTGTACATAATTTCTATCATTAGGTGGAAACTCAATGGAAATTGAAAATTGTTTTTAGAAAAAAAAAATGTGAAAACATTTCTATGGAAAAATGGCTCTTCAACTGAAAACAGAAAATGATTGATTGAAAAAAGATTTCTACCAAAACTTAGACCCAAAACCTGGCAAAAACTAATCTGTTTTCAAAACCCCAAAAGAAGTAGGTTTCTTCCTCCACACACCCACACTTTCTTGCAGTCTTTGTCCCTTTTCCAATGGAAAAGGCACAAAAAGTTGAAAAAGAGATTGGTTTCATGGAAAAAAAAAAGACAAATGTGTCATTTTCATTTCAAATTTTAATGGAAAATATATTTATACTTTTCCCAACTAGCTCCAATAGATTCTTTTATACACCACAAAGGTTGTTGTGCATAAAATTACTGCCTCAGAAGCAGTGCTACAAAGATTTCAATGGAGAAAAGAACTTAGCAAATAACTGTGTGTTTCCCAAAAATACAGAATTATTGGTTAAAAAAATATATATATAAATGTTACCAAAAATACGACTGGAATCAGAAATACGAAGTTCTCCCCAGAGATGGTCATATTTGAAGTACCAAATACTAAAACAGCTGGAGCAAAAACTACCAGTATTCTAAGAACGTTATTTCTAGCACAGAAATGTACTATTGTAAGAACCTGGAAGTTTGATTAAATTCTTTGTAGATTCACTGGAGTCACAGATTTACACTAGTTGATGAGGATTTGGACCACAGAAAGAATTCATGCAGAGGAAAGAGCCAATGCGAGCCCCATCTACCATATAAGCCCTCAAAATAGGTTTCAGATAAGACTTAAGTCATGCATAGGCTTTCTGCACTGGGGTGAATTTAACCCAGAATGACAAGCTGTGCAGTGGATAGTATGTGATGAAAATGGACCTTTGATTTATTCTTTTCCAAAGAAATAAAAGAAGCTTAAAACTATGGACTCTTTAAGTTATGGGGTCAATAATCCTCAAATTGTGCAGAAGTAGAGAGACCCGAAAAATGGACTGATGGAAAAGTTAAGCTGAAATTGGACTAGTGTTAATTCTATGTTCTGAAAAGAGTAAAAACTTGCAAGGGTCAGTGGAATAGAATGGAGAATTCTTCTTTGGCCGCATATTTCATAATGCGCAATAGTAATACTGGGCATTATGATATGGCTTATTAGTTTATTTAATAAGCATCTGCTTGTTTGTTTAACTTCAGCTCTGTTATCCCAATATGGAGTAGGGGAGTTAAAGCCAGAGTATAACAGAACATCCAAGTTTAAAGTTCAAACACAGTGTATCAAGAAAAAAAGTTTCATACCTAATTGGTTTGAAATGTATGGATACAGCTTCAATAATAAGCAACATTTTAAAAATAAAATTGTAGTCAAAATACAAGCACAAAGAAGCCTCATGGGTGGAGAATTGGTTAGGAAGAAGTTGGGTGGGGAGAGCCCTCATTATGGAAGTTGTTAAATGATAAAAAATAGCTTTTCAGGAGATTTCCACACCATATGATTATCATGTCATGATTTTAATCTGAGTTTAAGCTCCTGGAACTAAATTAAATTTTGAGCCAGTTCTTGCTGTCTCTGAAATTGGTCGCAATGATGCCAGTGGTTTTATTGATGCCAGTGGTTTAAGGTCAAATTCATTATTGTAAGACAACTACCCACTTTTTCTAAAGCTTGTTATTTCTTAAATTCTATTTTTATTGACCATCTTAAACAATTTAATAGATGACTATATGCCTGTTATATAAGGGAGTCTGAAACACCAAAAAATGAATATCATTCTGTATTAAACTTTACTGATATTTTTAAAGAATAATTTCTGTAGAAC
The DNA here is from genome assembly GCF_965152235.1 of Eretmochelys imbricata. NCBI lineage: Eukaryota > Metazoa > Chordata > Testudines > Cheloniidae > Eretmochelys > Eretmochelys imbricata. The sequence continues at coordinate 174,039,742 of NC_135573.1, forward strand.
CCTCTTGGTTTCATTCTTATAAAATTCTGCAGGGTTACTTCATAAGGGAAGAATACCAAGCCTTTGGAGAGGCTGTAATCAGATGAAGTCCAACAGTAGATAACTTGAGTAATGTGTGGTTTAAGTGTCTCATAAAATAAAAACTCCTAAGTCTCAGTATGGATCCTGGAAGAATTCTGTATTATACCGATGCCTCTAACCTCCTTCCTACTTAGTCTTATGTCTCCTATGCCTCTAATCTTCTGCATACCTGATAACGATGTCTTATTGTTTATCCCAGTAGACATTATTAGTGTAGTGTTGTTTATAGTCCTGTTTCACAAAATATATTAAAGTGTGAAATATCAACTTAGTAGCAGAAGGGGGAGAAATAAATTTGCTTGTTTTTATGCGTCAGACGTGAAGTATTTATAAAAGTGTATGTTAAATATTTAATGGAAAAATTCAGGCTAGTGATAATATTACTTGGAAGATAAATTTAATATAGAAAGATTATGGAGCGGTTAAGCTAGGTATGTTCAACTGAAAACCACCATCTTTATCCTTACTATTTATACTTACTCAATAAAAGTGCATTTCACCCTAGTGCAGAGAACAAGCAAAAGGCCTATGCACTACTTAAGTCTCAAAATAGGAATGAATTTCTGTAAGTCTTAAGGTGGGGAAAAGAGGAAGGTCAGGAGTTTGTTTTTAAAAGATGTATAGACTATAAAACATTTCATCATCAATTTCCAGTGACTGAAACCAAGTACAATATTCTACATTAAACCTATTCAGACAACTTTCAGAATTGTGACTTTGAGGTAACTTCACTTGGATTGAAGATTCCTTTTAACATTCCTGAAACTTCTTGTAATATTGACATGACCAACATACATAAAGTGAGAAAAATAGACATGCTGAATGAATGAAGTTAAATAAAATACATCAGGTGAAAGTCTAAAGAAGAAAGTAGTGATATTAGCCAATAACTCTAAAGGTGAATGGTATGTGAACCGGAAATATATATTTTTAAAAGGCTTATTAAATGACTAACATTCAAATTCTGCAACACATGTTTAACTTTACTGCTGTGAGAAGTTCCATTGATTTCACTGGGACTATTCTTGGTAGAAAAGTTAATCATTCATATGTACTCAGGATTGGGACCTAAATGTTTCCCCTTCCCCATAAAGTTCAAGTTTTCTTGTCCCCTACAAAGCACTCTTTAACTCTGCGCTTTTGACACCACTTTCCTTTCCTTCTCAGTAAGTCCACCTCAAAGTTCCTTCCAGCTCTATTTGGCTCTTTAACCTATTGCTGATGGCATGTTGTCCTTCATACTGCTCCATAAGTCTGGAATCACAACTCAGTTAATATTCACCAAGTTTGTTCCCCCTCTTCTCTACCAAATTTCATGGAATAGGTGTGCTTAGTGAGATATTCCAGATCTGATTCTGAGGGGCTATAGGGTTGTTCTGAAATGTGTAACATTATATCACTAAGTTAACTTTAAAATGTGTGCATGCCATAACTGTGTGACCTTTGTCCTTCATCACCCCATCCTCACTTATTTATTTCTCGCTTGTTGCATCATGCCTAAAATCAGATTGTAAGCTCTTTGGGGAAGGAACTATGTCTGTGCTGTAAAGTGCCCGGCATGCCTTTAGGCAGTGTATAAATAATACTAAGTCTATCAGCATTTGTTCTGAAATGTATAATAATTTAATGACCATATGCTACTCAGAGTTTGTTCAAAATTGTTTCTTTAGAAGATAAGCCTATTGGGGCAACACCCTATTATTTTTATGGCAAAGTTCACCCATTGTTTGGTACCATCTACACTTCTGATGCTATAAATATTAGGCTATATACTACAGACTTTGCAGAATAACTAGTCTTTCTCATCTGGTTCTCTAAATTATAAAGACTGCTGCTAATTATTGTGTATTTAATTTTAGAAAACATAATTAATTTAAAATGCACTAACGTTGATCATCCTATTAGGTTCGAGCTGTGTAGGTTTATTTAAATAGGGTGATTTCTGGTAGTGTAACAAGAAACAATCCTTGAATCCCACTAAAAGCATATCTGCTCAAACAGAGTAAACAGACCTTCTAGTCATACTGTATGGGGATTATTTTTGTTGATTTGGTAATCAGAAATCTTTTAGATACAGCAGAGGTGAGAAAAACTTTACTAGAATTTGATAGAGCTTAATTGATAGACATTAATTATGTTCTAAGTCTCGAATCATCTAAAACACCTCTGTATGTGTATTTTCTTTCTTTTACATTTTTCCTGTCACTTGCAGATCATTCTATTTCTTTACTACCAATGGCTAAAAGAAAGAGAGGAGATGGCAGTCCATAAGTGCAGCTAGCTGGAAGCATGAAAAATGACAGATGTTTATGGATCACTGTGTATCATAGGAATCTGTCCTCTAAATCCATCACCTAACACTGTGCAATGTCATTCTTGCTTAAACAGTGCCAATACATGTGTGGAAGAGGGTACAGAGATATTTTTAGAAGACATGAGGGAATTGCCAAATATTTCTCCATCTTTACTTATTCGCGAAAAACTCAACCCAATGAGCTACCTTCCTATTTTATCATTTATGATGTAGAATTTTCAGCTAAACCCACCTATCAGAGTTCAATAAAAACAGCAGAATGAGAATTACATGGGTATATTCATAGCTGAATATCATTCCTGTACTTCTGTTAGTCATTATATAGCTGAGGAAAAGCCAAAATCTTTTCTTTTCTTTTTTAATATCAATGTTCTCTTAAAGTATGATCCCAGTGAGAGGGCTTTAATAAAGCAGGCATAGGTTAATACAATTCAGCAGGAAATTCCTGTAAACCTTCAGACTCCTTCTCATTAATGCTTTCTAGCCTTTCATTCTGAAATAGGGCACTTTGCACATTTGGTGTCATTTATCCTTACTAAATCCAGAGATTGGCTCTGAAAAAGATGTATATCTTTAATTGATACTCTGTTGACCTGTCATCAACTTGCCTCCATTTATCCAGACTGCCAAAATAAGGTATCGCTTATTGCTTCAAGTCTAAATGCTAAAAATTTGCTTGGCTTCTCTTCCTCCTCCCAGGAGGAGTACATCAGATGGAAAAGTGCATATTAAGTCTCTGTATGGAAAAATATTACTAATAGGCATATTTAGTACAAAGACTGTTTCTTTGCCAAAGGACTTGTCTTGGTGTCTGTAGTTGCCTGTTACATATGCAGCTAACTGAACACCAAAGAATTCTAACTCATTCTGGTTTGCCCTGTTTAATGTTATTCTGTAGAGGCATTAATAAATAATGGACCCTCCAAGGTACAGTACATTTTAAATGTACCACTCCATAATATATCCCCTGGATATCTCTTGTACATCATTATTTTCTGAGTTTAGTCCATTTCAATTTTTTGTGAAAGAACAAAAATCTTAATCTTGTAGAAGAGAAAATCCAGCCTTCAATAATAAAACTTGGCACTTTTTCATCCTCAAAGCCAGAATTCATCCTTTACCAGAATTAACTAATTAATCCTATAGGCACTTCAGTTTGAGGGGAAAACAGTAGTGGTAAAATTTTCAAAAGCAACTCAGTGATTTAGAACCCTAAAACTTCTTTTTTCCAAACTTCTTTTGGGGCCAGACTTTCAATGGTATTTAGGCACCTAAAGATGCTGATAGGCGTCCAGTGGGATTTTCAAAAGCACCTAAGCTTGTTAAGGGTCTAACTCTCACAGGTGCCTGAGCTCCTTAGGTACTTTAGAACATCACTCTAGGTACCTGTCTGCATCTCTAGGTGCCTAAATACCATTGAAAATCTGCCCCTTGAGCATTTATCAGACTAAGTCTCAATGCCTTTCAACGAGATTTAGGCTGCTAACTGCCTAAGTTCCTTTTGAAATGGGATTTAGTAGCGTAAGTTCCTGAGAGGCTTTTGAAAACTTTAGTCTAGATCTGAATGAAAGGTGTGATTGTCACTTTCCTATACCATAGTAGAAATTTTCAGACTTTCTTCAGGATGTGGTTTTGCCCAGTGTGTTTTGTGTTTTTGTTGTTTGCTTAATTAGCCACCTCTGGAGAAACATGGCAAGTGAAATCAACAAATTCTGCTTCTGAGACATGAAGTTCTGAAAGGGTGGTATATATTTGATGTACAACTTGTTGGAATTTGGCTTGGTTTATGTGCATATGTAATATATCCATCTCACTATCCATCCATACATAAAAGTTCAGTTATTTAAATGAAAAGCAACCCCAAGAACCCACGTATTCTCAAAGAATGTATTTGATGGCTTAACAAAAAGTTTCCCTCTCCCTAGCCTATTTTGTGCCACCCTCATATTAGCCCCATTGGCCTCTTTTACCCTGTAGACTGCACAAAGTTAGGTTCTTAAAGCCAGATTTAGATACCTGAATGGAAGTGGCCTGATTTTTTAGAGGTGCTGAGCCATTGACATCACCCAGGTTTGAATATGTTAACAAATGTATTTAGTCCTTATTTCCTGCAAGGATGTCCCAACTAATTTTGTTGCTGTACTCTACTGAGCACCTAATGTTTCCTGCAGAACAAGTTTCTTCTGTAATGTGACTTCTCATGAGGGTATATCTATACTGCATTAGGGTGGACTCACAGTAGCTCAGCTCAAACTGGCATGCTAAAAATAGCAGTACGTACTTGCATTATGGATAGCAGCTCAGGTTAGTCACCTGAGCTAGGATTCTGGGTAAGGCAGGCCTGGACTCAGGTGGCTAGCCTGTTGCACAATATTTTGCTATTTTTGTGCACTAGCTCAAGATGAGCTAGCACGAATCTGTTTACCCATACTGGAAATCAGATCTTCCAGCTTCAGCGTAGACATACTCTCTCAGCCCCGACTTTCAGGCTTTTCTCATGCATGGAGCTGACCTTACTCCTGCATTGATCAACCTTTATAGGACAGGATTCTGTACTCCATAACTTTCACTGCAATCTAGAGGTGGTCAGGAATTTTCCAACAAAATATTTTTTCTTTAGAAAATGTTGGTTTTTCAAACCTGAAAGCATTAGTGGGCAAGGGTCAGTTTTTGGCAAACATACCAGTTCAAAATCTCTTTGAAAAGAAGGATGTTTGAAATTGTCAAAATGCCCCTTTTTGACATTTTCAAAATGAAGAAAAGTTATTTTTGTCTTCTGGGTTTGAATTTTTAGTGAATTTTATACCTAAAAAGTCTAAAAAAAATCAAATCGAAATTTAAACAAAACATATTTTGTTACAGTAATCTCTGAATGTTTCTATTGACCTGATCCAGTTTTTTTAGATTATTGGTTCATGAAAAGACACAAATTTGACTTTTCTTCCAGATCTGGGACAAAACTTTGAAACCGCAAACACTTGCAGGATTGGAAAACTCATTTCTGGCCTGGCTCTACTGAAATCCAAAGCAATACCCTGACTCAGGACAATTTATCATCTCTTCTCAGAGAGTGAAGGCTCATTCTATTCCTCCACTAAGCACCTTTGTGTGAATTTACCCCCTAAAACAGATTAAACTCCAAATGTCATAATGAAACAACTTAATTAGGAAAAAACCTAAGGTAATTATCAAATCTAATGAAAGCCCTTTTAGTGCCTACAAAAGGAAAAATTATGTAGGTAGAAGGCTAATTTATAGGCACACTTTTTCCCAGTTGAGAAAAGATAGGTATCTTACATTCTCCATCTGCCTCATGTTGAAGTACTTGCTGGTCAGAACTGGAACCTGTTCATCACTGACCCCCTATGTAGATCAGACTGACCTTATCAACCCTCTAAAGTGTTTTTGCCTACTCTTTCTCTTTTTCTCTGTTCTTATACCAGCAAGTTTTAAAAGTAAAGGCTGTGGTCACTCTTATTGTGTAAGGAGTGAATGAATTCCTCCTTAGTGTTCAACATCCTGACCATAGTGTTTGTGCAATAGGTGGTCAGATGCTGCAGTGATGGTTCATTTGATCTTCATCTTCTTTGGCCGGTCCCACTTTTGGAGTCTGCAGCTGTTGTTTTCATGTCCAAGCACTCTTGTCAAGTGTGTCTTACAATCTGACACCAACCTTCTTCATGTCCTCCATCAGCACCTCAAACACCTCTTTCAAAATCTTCTCATGGTCTTCGTCTTGTGACTACTAGCTCTTCTGTCTCTAGCCAATATATCCACGTCTCATGGCTTCATATGACCCAGTCATCTCAGTCTGTCCTCCCTCAGCTTTTCTGTGATGGAGGCTACCTGCATGATGGCTCATACCATTTCACTGAGTAGCCCTTCAGCCCTTGTGTACCTAAGCATTTTTATTTGAGCAGTGTGAAGCAGTTGTTATTCTCTCTTCCTCATCGGCCAGCGTTCCGACCTGTACATCACAGCTGCCCTAATCATGATCTTATGCACTTTGCTCTTTTTAGTTTCCTTGGTATAGTCTTATCACAGAGAATTTCTGTCAACTACTTCCATTTACACCAATCACTCTTCATGCAGCTCCTAACATCCACATCCACATCCCCACATGACTCTACACTGAACCAAGGTATTGAAATTATTGCACAGATTTTAATGCTGTACATCAAGTTTTACTGTCTTTTTGTTACCCCTCTATGAACCATTACATGATGGATTATATGATTGTGATGGAATGCACCCCTGTATTCACACCCTATACTCTATCTTGTAGTAATCTTTGTACAAAATATGCCTTGTAAAGTATCATATGAAAACTAATAACTTACTGGTCAATAACATGGTAAAATGTATGTAGCAATATTATATGTAAAGTTCTGAACATAAGCTGAAATCATGACTGAAGTATGTTTACTAGACAAGTGGGTAAACCTGTTTCTCAAAGACAAAGCACAAGTTGACACCCCGGCCAGGTTTTGTCAATACTGATGGGCTATCACCTATCAAGTAGCCATTCTTTGGGAAAGAAAGGGGCCAGCAAAAAACAGTGTGACACCTTCTTTCCTTCCCCATGAGACTCCATGTCTCCTTACTCTCAGCACGTAAGAACTTTATCTAGCAGTCACTCTCAAGGAAACGCATTTCAAAAGGTTACTGAACTATAGAAGTGAGGGACAAAAATCCCTCAGTTCTCTCCTTGTCCATCTCTCTCTTTTTTCCACCGAAGAAGATAAAAGAAACAGCCTATGGTCTTTGGACGTACATCCTGACCTGAAACTTGGTCAGCAATGATACTAGGAATCTGTGGTAAGAACTTCACCTTAAACCAAGTCTAGTTTAAGTTTAGAAAGCATTTTTTCTTCTCATAATCATTTCTGACTTTAATTCCTTATTACTTGTACTCCCTTAAAACCTATCTCTTTGTAGTTAAATACACTTTTCTTTGTTCTTTAATCAAAATTAATCCAATGCTGTGAACTGTGTGAGTAACTCTATTTAAGGTGGCAAGTTGTATATTGTATACAACAGCCCTTTGCTATCTGAACTGTCCAGAAGAGGGTTGGATAGTGCAGTACAAAATGCACATTTGGGGGTGGGGGAATCCAGGTGTGGGAGTGTGTTGGGGTTACCCTGCATGTGGTAACCGAGGCTGGTGGAAGCCAGAGTGTGACTGGAGCGTGCTGGCAGGCCACAGCTATCCAAAGACACTCAAGGTGTGACTTGCATGCTGGAAGGCTGTTTATGAATGGCCCAGGCAGGAGCTACGGCAGCAAGGCTTTGTAAGGCATGGCAGGTTGCAGGGCAGTGGTGATGCAGCCCCTTACTGATCTGGATTGCATCCCAAAATGTCTCAATGATTCACCATCTAGATTAGAGGCATCTGAGAATAGTGTGGCTTCCCATATCTATTGCCAGTTACAGGGTCATTCAATATTGCATAGCATCCTGTTTCCATAAGTAGTTCTGGTGTCGTCATTCTCCTGTTCCTTCTCAAGTTAAATTGAAAGCATCTCTTTGACCTCCTTGAAATGGGAACTAATTGTGCATATACGTGCTTTTCTTAGCCTTGGTCAGGCTAAAGTTTATTTGCATAATAGTGGTCTTCTTCCACCGAATGGTCTCTGGGTTTCCTTGCTTAATTCTGAAGCAAAAGGTCAGTTTTTTTCCCAATTGTACGCTTACAGTTGCAGCAACTATATCTTAACTCCATATTCCTCATTGTCCCTGATAAATCCAGTTCATAGATAATACCCCATTGTGGTGAATGGAATTGGTTCTTTCCATTTTGCTAAGTGCTATTGTTTGTCTATTCAGCTGCACATCCTGCAAGAGAGGAGTGTGTTGGTTTACCTTGACATAATCTCCAATATAAGGACTGGGAACTTGATTATTCTCGGTGGGGAAACTTCTCTCTCCCCACACAAAGGCATTAGGCCCAGATTTTTAAAGCTGTGTAGGCATTGCTGCACTCAGCATTGCAATGCCTATCTGAATTAGGAAACTAAATCTCGTATTTTCAAAAGGGATTTAGGCACTTGAGCCTAAATGCCATGGGACAAAGGCACTGCCACAACATAAATGTTAATTTTATGTTTCCATCTGAATTTCTGTATGGAGTCCAGCCATCTCTGGCCATTTTTGATTTTTCTTTTTTTTCGTGTGTTTTGTAATGTTTTTATGATAAAACGTCTCAACTTTACCAAGGACAAGTGGATTGTTTCTCCACTTCTGTTTTTACAAAATAAGAAATAGAAAAACAATTTAGACCCTTGTGGCTTATGTGCCAAACTCTTTCCTACATCCCAAAAAACCTTGAGTCACAGTGGTATATAATCTAAAAAGATATTAACCCCTATAATCTGCCATATTTATTTCACAGAGTAAAAACTAATTAAATGTGAATGATCTTTGATGCAGGAAACAAACGTATTATAACCTTGTACCCCAAACATGCTTAACTATACAGTACATATAACACTACTAGAATGCAGTCATCTCTGGCATGGCAGAGAAGTAACTATGAAGCATACCACACAAGAGAGCCTGAAGGGAAAGTTTTGACCAAGAGCTCAGGGGCACAATCCTATTTTTACATTAATGTACTTAATGTTTACGGAAAGCCAACAGGGCTGCTTTTTTAATGTCTCATTTGAAAGCCACTACACACAGTAAACTTCATGGAATTCAATATATCTACTTCAGAAAGATGAAGCAACTCTGCTGGATTGCTTTTTTTGGTGCTCCTCCTGTATACAATAATGCCTGAGAAGATGACCTTTGATCTGGCTTTACACAAATCCTGAAGTTACCTCTTGTGATAAAATGTTACCTCTTGTGATATGCATCTGTCATTGAAAGTAACTGATATATGAGACCAATTTGAAAAGCTCAGTCACTCTTGTTACAGCCATAAATAGAGAATAATGATTTTTTCCTTATTTGTAAATCCTTGTTATTGCCTTTGCTAATGATGCACCTCTCCTCTTTACTAGGCACTTGATGTGTGAGTAAACATGCCAGTACTTTGTACAATACATTTATTTCTAATTCGATATCAAGAAACCAGCTAGGTAAATATTACAGAATGTGTTCAGCTCCTCCAATTCTAGGCTGTTCTTTTTCATACCATAATCCTCAGATGTGTGCAGGACCCTACCCACTGGATCCCATTATTCTTCCAAGCACCATGCTTCTCCATCCCCCTGAATTTTACCCTTGACATTCCTCCTCTGTTCCTCTCCCATCACGAACCGTAAACAAAAAGATATGACTTTCATGCTATTGTATAACTGAAGTTCCTACGTACTTTGAGTACCTATATCCAAATAACTATACACATGTAGGCATGCATATGTCTAGGTAAATATTTACATTTAGTAGTACTTTCAAGATGTGACCATAACTCCCTTGGCAGGAGTAACTATAATTGTTAACAGTTCTCTTTAGGCTGAGTCAGGCTCTTGAGGCAGGGAGAAGCAGCCTGGTTTGCTGAGGAGGGGTTGACTCCTCCTGAGTGGCCGGGGTTTTAATAACCCATCTGGGTAGGGAGGTTACACTTCTCCTCCTGAGGTCTGACAATTCTCTCATTACTCTTGAACCTTTTAGGGGAAGAAGACACAGTTCACTGCTGATTCTCCTAATTAGATCTGATTACCAAGGCAGCACTATAGAGATCTCAGCCTTCCCAGGGTGCCAGCCAGCAACATCTTCCTTCTTGGAAGTGGCCACTGAGGTTCTGCTGCCCACTCCTGTAGGGTGAACGTCAAACCTTGTAGTCAAGACTACACAACCCTGTGTAGGAAGGCTACAAAAAGCCACCTTATGACCATTCCATTAAGAATGCTGGGGGTTCTCATCTGGAATATCTATGCTGTGTCTCTGCCGCTAAGGATAGTTTGAAGTCTTGGGACTCGCTTCCTGGGTCCCTAAGAACTGACTGCTTAAAGTTGTTGGGATGGTGGACCCCACAAGAGCAGAGCCACTCCTCAGTGCAGACCCCAAGACTGTCCATAGTGAGGTCAGAGGCAATGGTGAGGAGCTTGAGAGACTATGCTTGGGACTGCGCAGGCTTGATGACTTGACTGGGCTAAACCAAGTCTGCCGGGCTGACCCGGTAGCTGCTCATTCGGAATTGCTGCAGAGGAAGATGACACAGATGTGATATCCATAAGAGTGATGCCAGAACTGTGGGTCAATGTCTATAATTGAATTTCGACTAGAGGGCTGGGCCAGGAGTCACCAGCTCTCGAAACAGATAAGTGGAGTCTTGCTGGACTAGGAAGGTTCTGAAGAATACCCATTCCATGAAGTCGTAACCCTCATGCATTGTCTTTCTCCTGTTTTCCTGCTGTCACTTCTCCAATCTATCTACCCCAGCCTTTTCTACAGAACCTCCTGACGATTACAACAATTCATGAGCAGTCAACTGGATGTACAACCATGGTAGGATGCAAAAAGAACAGGAGTACTTGTGGCACCTTAGAAACTAACAAATTTATTAGAGCATAAGCTTTCGTGAGCTAAAGCTCACTTCATTGGATGCATAGAATGGATTATATACTAAGATATCTGTGTGTGTGTGTGTGTGTGTGTGTGTATATATATATATATGTTGTACCAATAAAATAAAAACCAGCAGGATCTTATTAAAGGGAAAAAGGCAAAATACCACATTTATTGTGAATACAGAAAGAATCCTAGTAAGCAGTTAGTTATAGTTATAACATTCCATTCAATCTCATATTTATTCACACACACACACACACACACACACACACACACAGGTTCTGCAAGGTTGTTATCATAGTTACCAGCCTTAGAGTTGCTCATGCCAAGCCACTGGCAAGGTGGCCTGGACATGAGGAGGGAGCAGGGCCTTGTCAGATGCTCATCTGATGCTCCTGGAAGTTGGTTTGCAGAATCAGACCCCCAAAGTTCTCACTTTTTAGAGTCTATTTTTATAGGAATTTCTTCCTATGCCAGTCTATGGGAATTGCTTCATCATGCTGTTGCTGAATCAATCAGCAGATAGCACATTCCTGACGGCTCCAAGATGTTATCTTGTTCTTTGGTTCTCCCATTCTTGAGGCTGTTGGGTGGATTCCAGTCTGCCCTCCGGGGGGGTCCTCTGGTTATTTCCACTTGACGCCTTCTTCAGCCGATGGACACTGGATTCTTAGGCTGGCACCTCCCTGATCATTCAGTTATTATCCACACCAAGCATCCATCCACATACATCCTCTATCTCTATTTTAATCACAATTGTTAATACAACAAAAGGGTGGGGAGTCTCTGGGTGCTGTTTCTGTTGTTAGAGTATTGTTTTGAGTCTCTCTCTCTGTGAATTGCTTTGAGAACAGACTCTGTCTTAGAATGTACTAACACAGTTAGCAGCTTGCAAGTTTCACACATAGAGGGAGAGAAACAGTACCAAAAACCAAGAGACCTCTTAATTAGTAATACCCTGGAATTTAAACTCTGGGGAATCAAACTCATTTGTGATTTTAATACAGAACTTCTTTAATATGATCCAACATATATATATATATATATACACACACAGATAAGTTGGAAGTTACCATACAAACTGTGAGAGACTAATTAGTTAAAGATGAGCTATTATCAGCAGGAGAAAAAAACTTTTGTAGTGATAATCAAGATGGCCCATTTGGACAGTTGACAAGAAGGTGTGAGGATACTTAACTTAAGGAAATAGATTCAATATGTGTAATGACCCAGCCACTCCCAGTCTCTATTCAAACCCAAGTTAATGGTATCTAGTTTTGCATATTAATTCAAGCTCAGCAGTTTCTCGTTGGAGTCTGTTTTTGAAGCTTTTCTGTTGCAAAATTGCCACCCTTAGATCTTTTACTGGGTGGCCACAGAGGTTGAAGTGTTCTCCTACTGGTTTTTGAATGTTATGATTCCTGATGTCAGATTTGTGTCCATTTATTCTTTTGCGTAGAGACTGTCCGGTTTGGCCAATGTACAGGGCAGAGGGGCATTGCTGGCATATATCACATTGGTAGATGTGCAGGTGAATGAGCCCCTGATGGCATGGCTAATGTGATTAGGTCCGATGATGGTGTCACTTAAATATGTGGACAGATTTGGCATCGGGCTTTGTTTCAAGGATAGGTTCCTGGGTTAGCGTTTTTGTTGTGTGGTTGCTGGTGAGTATTTGCTTCAGGTTGGGGGGCTGTCTGTAAGCGAGGACTTGCCTGTCTCCTAAGATCTGTGAGAGTGAGGAATCATTTTTCAGAATAGGTTGTAAATCTTTGATGATGCGCTGGAGAGGTTTTAGTTGGGGGCTGAAGGTGATGGCTAGTGGCGTTCTGTTATTTTCTTTGTTGGGCCTGTCCTGTAGTAGGTGACTTCTGGGTACTCTTCTGGCTCTGTCAATCTGTTTCTTCACTTCAGCAGGTGGGTATTGTAGTTTTAAGAATGCTGGATAGAGATCTTGTAGGTGTTTGTCTCTGTCTGAGGGGTTGGAGCAAATGCGGTTGTATCGTAGAGCTTGGCTGTAGACAATGGATCGTGTGGTGTGGTCTGGATGAAAGCTGGAGGCATGAAGGTAGGCATAGCGGTCAGTAGGTTTCCGGTATAGGGTGGTGGTCATGTGACCATCACTTATTAGCACAGTAGTGTCCAGGAAATGGACCACTTGTGTGGACTGGTCTAGGCTGAGATTGGTGGTGGGATGGAAATTGTTGAAATCATAGTGAAATTCTTCAAGGGAAATTCTTCATGCTTCTTTTCTATGGGTCCAGATGATGAAGATGTCATCAATCTAGCTCAAGTAGAGTAGGGGCATTAGGGGACGAGAGCTGAGGAAGCATTGTTCTAAGTCAGCCATAAAAATGTTGGCATACTGTGGGGCCATGCGGGTACCCATAGCAGTGCCGCTGACTTGAAGGTATATATTGTCCCCAAATGTGAAATCGTTATGTGTGAGGACAAAGTCACAAAGTTCAGCCACCAGGTTTGCTGTGACATTATTGGGGATAGTGTTCCTGATAGCTTGTAGTCCATCTTTGTGTGGAATGTTGGCGTAGAGGGCTTCTACATCCATAGTGGCCATGGTGTTTTCAGGAAGATCACCGATGGACTGTAGTTTCCTCAGGAAGTCAGTGGTGTCTTGAAGATAGCTGGGAGTGCTGGAAGCAAAAGGCCTGAGGAGGGAGTCCACATAGCCAGACAATCCTGCTGTCAAGGTGCCAATGCCTGAGATGATGGGGCGTCCAGGTTTATGGATCTTGGGAAGCAGAGAGAATACACTACAGCCAAGCTCTAAGATACAACCGCATTTGCTCCAATCCCTCAGACAGAGACAAACACCTACAAGATCTCTATCCAGCATTCTTAAAACTGCAATACCAACCTGCTGAAGTGAAGAAACAGATTAACAGCGCCAGAAGAGTCCCCAGAAGTCACCTACTACAGGACAGGCCCAACAAAGAAAATAACAGAACGCCATTAGCCATCACCTTCAGCCCCCAGCTAAAACCTCTCCAGCACATCATCAAAGATTTACAACCTATCCTGAAAAATGATCCCTCACTCTTACAGATCTTAGGAGACAGACAAGTCCTCGCTTACAGACAGCCCCCCAACCTGAAGCAAATACTCACCAGCAACCACACAACAAAAACACTAACCCAGGAACCTATCCTTGAAACAAAGCCCGATGCCAACTCTGTCCACATATTTAAGTGACATCATCATCGGACCTAATCACATTAGCCACGCCATCAGAGGCTCGTTCACCTGCACATCTACCAATGTGATATATGCCTCATGTGCCAGCAATGCCCCTCTGCCCTGTACATTGGCCAAACCGGACAGTCTCTACGCAAAAGAATAAATGGACACAAATCTGACATCAGGAATCATAACATTCAAAAACCAGTAGGAGAACACTTCAACCTCTGTGGCCACCCAGTAAAAGATCTAAGGGTGGCAATTTTGCAACAGAAAAGCTTCAAAAACAGACTCCGACGAGAAACTGCTGAGCTTGAATTAATATGCAGACTAGATACCATTAACTTGGGTTTGAATAGAGACTGGGAGTGGCTGGGTCATTACACATATTGAATCTATTTCCTTAAGTTAAGTATCCTCACACCTTCTTGTCAACTGTCCAAATGGGCCATCTTGATTATCACTACAAAAGTTTTTTTCTCCTGCTGATAATAGCTCATCTTAACTAATTAGCTTCTCACAGTTTGTACAGTAACTTCCAACTTATCTGTATGAATATGTATATATCTTACTATATGTAAGTAAGTACATATGCATCCGATGAAGTGAGCTGTAGCTCATGAAAGCTTGTGCTCTAATAAATTTGTTAATCTCCAAGGTGCCACAAGTACTCCTTTTTGCGAATACAGATTAACACGACTGCTACTCTGAAACATGTTAGGATGGGCCACCTGGGGCAACCAGACCCCAAATAACCTGGAACAGAAACCCCCTTGGGTTTATAAAATAGCCCCATTATTGTGTATTTGTAAGACTTGTCCTCCTCTCCCTTAGCCCTGCCCCATTGTTTGTTTGTTTGTTTGTTGGCAACATTTTTTTTGTCGTTGTCCAGATATTAGGCCCAATCTTTGCATGGACAGCAATAGCTATGCAGCATCACACTGAAGTTGACTGCACTCTGCATGATTTCAGGCTCTGTGCTAATGGATCCAGATGCAGAATCAGGGACTTAGATGGTGAGTTCTTTGAGACAGGAACCATGTCTTTCTTCACGTGCCTGGATGGCACCTAGCGCACTTCACGGTGCTCAGTGAATAAATAATGAATGCTGTGTTCTGTTATGTGGGAGAGGTGAGATTCAAACTTTTTCATATCCTGGACACGCAACATGTGTTCTTTTCTTCAGAAAAATGCATTCTATATTTCTAAGGCTCCTTTATTCTTGGAGGGAAATATTCAGGTGAATAGGGATAGAGTACATGGTTTGCCCCAGTTCATTGCTCGCTTTACTGAAAAGCTAAAGCGCATACTTTTAAAAAAAAAAAAAGGAACTCCTTTTATTGGTTCAAGTTACAAAACATAGTATGGATGCCTGTTCTTCTTTTGGATGAATCCGAATCAAGAGAATCAATTTAGGATTGGCGTGTAGACGTACCCTGAAGCATAGCACATGCGGATATACCCTAGCTAGATTACGTACTGGAGACGTGAAACCATGGCAGCACAGGCTTCAGCACAGGTTAGCTGTGGTTACCCAGGATTCCAGGCAGCCATGTACCACCTGCACTGAAGGATGCGCTGCTGCAACGTCACTGCTCCAGTATCTGAGCTAGCTAGATTAAAGCTAGTTTGGGGGTGTGCACACAAATTACAATCACTCTCCATGACTGCAGTGGAGATGTACCCTCGGACTGAAGAACAAAGCAAAGGCCAGCATGTTCAATGGGTGGAAGCTGTTCTATGTGCAGAACTGTATGCAATTTGTTAATTATGGCCTCCCGGGTGCACTGGTAAGTTTTTTGACTCACTTTTAGCGGTGTTTAATAATCTTGGCAATGAAGGCTGTGTATCCATAAGAGCTATTTATGGACCAAGGCTTTTTATATTTAAGACAATGAGTAATTCACTGAATGAAATCATCCAGAGGATTTCAGGGCAAAGTTAAGAGTGCTGTTAGTCCCAAGGTGATTGAGCAGAAAAGACTTGCTGATAGACTTCCAGGAACAGGAGCTTTTAAAATGTCCAGCAGCTATAATCTCTTGGATATGCATAAGAACTTGAATGTTTTCTAATGAATATGGAAAATGTAGTTGGTTAGATTCACAAGGGAGCTTTACTTTTATTCTAGTGCTGTCTTTCTCCTCTCTCCCCAGCATTCATCGGCCCTAACAACTTCTAAATTAAGATTTCTGAAGTTGTTCCTGGCTGTGATGTCACACACTCCCTTTTCTAATAAAATGGGCTACCGTATCTGGAATGTCCTCGGGCTGCTTATGATTTCCTGTGGAGTGTCTGGGCTTATCATCAGGCAAAATGGATACACTGCAGCTCTAAGATGATGCAGTGGCGATGGTTGTCTTTTGGCTGTCTAATAGTATTGTCCATGATAAATTACATAGGCTTGTCTTTAAAAAGATTATCAGCTTCTACTAGTTTTGCAAATGCCCAAAATGTACGGAGGGATGTACTTGTATAAGGCAAAAGAATTCCACAAGACTAGTCCATTCCTCCTAGATACGAATGCTACTTTCATGTCCATTATTTATCCAACATGTTTGCTTGAGTCTCGATTATTCCATGTGAGACAGAACATGTAGTATTTTCCAGACCGTGGGTCGCAGCCCAAAGGTGTGCCATGACACAGTCTAATCACAGGGATAGAGATTTGGAGGGCATGTAGGGTGTTGCTCCCTCACCCCCAACTGCATCTTTCCACTCCCCTTCCAACCCTGGAACATCAGAGCAGCTCCAAGGCACACAGCCCCGCCCACTTGCCCTGCCTGACGGAGCCTGCGTGGAAAGCATGTCTAGGCGGGAAGGTCTGGAAGAGAGGAATTTTTCAGGGGAGAGGGGGAAGCTGGGGTCAGGAGAACAGCACAGGCACAGCTGGAAGGTTTCCTCCTCCCTTCCTCAGTGTCTGGCTTACAGGCAGAAGGTGTTGCTATTTTGTAGTGGGAATATCATGGACACACACACACCCTGTACGCTGAACTGTCCCCTCCATCTCAGTTGCGGCAGTGGGGTGTGGGTTTGCTGTTTTGCAGTGGGGGGGTTGAGTCCTTCCCCTTCCCCCTCCCATCTCTGCTGTCCATGTTAGGAGCCACCCCTGCCCTTCATTGCAGGCTGTGCAGGGTCACCAGCCATTCATCCCTCTCCAGGCTGGAGTAGGAAGCAGCCAGTGGGAGCATCCTCCGCATGTCCCCGGCAGCCAGGCTCAGTTGTTTTGCTGACTGGGGATTCCCCCGCCCCATTCCCCCAAACTTGGGGTTTCCCACACACACACCAAAATGTTGCTGCCCCACCCCTGTTGAAACATCCTTAATTCTTCATACGCCACAGGCCAGCCCACCCCACCCCTCCATATCCCTGTGAGCTATCTGTCAGAGCCCTGCATCTTGGACTAAACTGGTCTCAGTATCACCCCCTCTGCCCCAGGGCCAGGCTGGAGTTCTCTGGGGCTGAACCCCTGCTCTGACTGAGGTAACAGGTTTTCTCTGCCCCACCACCCCACCCATTTCTCCCCAGCTGGAGAAAAACTGGGCTCTGCAGGCTGAGGTGGCACATTGAGCAGGGGGTTGGACTAGATGACCTCCTGAGATCCCTTCCAACCCTGAGATTCTATGTGGCAGTCCCAGAGCCAAGGGTAATGTGCTGCACCTGCCACCAGTGACAGGCAACACCAAGGGACTTCAGCCACCCCTCCACCAGCACCCCTCGGGGGCAGACACCAGGGGTACCTTGCTTATCGTAAGATAGGGACATAGAGCTATGGCCTGATTTCAGGGATGAGGTCCAGGCTTTTGCCCCTGGCTCTGCAGGGGAAGGGGTGCTGGGCATCAGTGGGGTGCACTGCCTTTGGGGAGGAGGGGTGGCACCTGCCCTCAAGCCAGAGCACTGAAGGGCCAGAGTCAGGAGGGAAGTGGAAAGAGATCCCCCTGCTGGTACATATAATTTATATGTATGTAATTAAAATTAATACTTTCCCTCAAGAAGTGGCAATAGCAGGCCACAGTGCCTATTACAGCGGCACACATGGCCTCAGTGGGAAAAAGTTTGGGATGCCCTTGTCTATAGGAATATTTTTTCCAGTGTAATGAATTCATCTGCAAAATATTTCTTCCTAGAATGAGTGCACATCATTAATTTTAATTTATTTGACATTTTTACTGCAGTAACACCTAGAAGCCAACCAGGTCAGAGCGCTGCGCTTGGCCTCATCTCTGACCAATTATCTGCATCCCAAGTGACATATGTGAGGCCAGGGGTCAGGTGACAGGATCAGATAATCTGCAGGCTTACATATAAGGCCAACAGGGAGACCTGCAGAAGATCCCAGGTCAGGGGAAAGGTGCCAGGCAGCATGACCTGGTTTGTTTGTTTTTGTTTTATTTATTGTGGACTGTTTTGGTCAGTTGTGGCTGTTAGTTGGATGGCTTCTGAGAAACGAACCAATCCCTGAAAAATCGGACTGAAATTTTGTTGACATTTGTGAGCTTTATTTGATGTTGTCTCACGTTGACCCAATGGCTTACAGGCCCCATTATGCTAGCTTTTGTATAAGTGTATACAAACAGTCTCTGCCCCAAAAAGCTTATCTAAACAGGCAACACATATAAGGTATATGCATGAACAGGCAATTCTACATCATATCAGTGAGGTCTTATTTATTCTTTTCTGCAGTTTTGGGGTTATTAATAAGATCTGTCATCTTACTATCTATCTGGAGTCCTGTAAATTCTAAATATTAAAATATGCAGAATTATTTTTAGCCTTAGACCAAAAATTTCTTTGTTTTACATATTTTAACTAGGTCTTATTATTCATATTATGTTTAAGCCTCTTCCATAACATTAATAGTTTTACTTTCCATTCCTTTAATCATCCTGTTGTTGCTTCATTCTCTGGTATTGTCCTAAATCTCTCTAGCATCTGAAGTGTTTGAGGATGGTTGGAATGGGTTTTTCTTCCAAACATATATGGAAGTATCTGCTCTTATTCTTCTCTGTTTTTAAATGTGGTTTTGGCAAGGAAGAATGGTCTTGTGTTTGGGACTCAGGTGATCTGGGTTCAAGTCCCAACTCTGTGCAGCAGACTTGCTGTGTGACTGTACAAGTCACTTAATTTCTCTATGCCTCAATTCCTGACCTGTAAAATAGGGATAATACTTGTTTTTCCCACACTTTGTCTTGACTGTGTAGACTAGGGTAGAGACTGTCTTTTGCAATGTGTTTGGATAGCACTTAGGAAGTAGGGTCCTGATCTCAGTTGGGGCCTCTAGGTGGCACTGCAATAAAAATAAACAGTGAGCCACAATCTGCACTCTTCAAAGTCAATACAGAGGTGTACCTGGGGACAGAATGATAACACTTTAGATTGGATTAAACTTTTGAGCAAGCTAGCAGAATCCTTGTCACGTAGAGGCACCTAAAACTAGTCTGCACAAAGCCATAGGAATAGGGAACCTCTTTCACTGGCAGTAGGACAAATTAAATAGGTCCTTTAGAGTATAAAATCTTTGTTTACTCTGGTGCTTGTAAAGCACCTATACATCTTCTTCTTTCCTCTGTGTAGAGGCTGTATGAGCCATACCGAATTAGTTCTGGTAACAGGGTCAGAGGCAGAACAATAGGAGAGAGTTCACCAAAAGCAAAGGTTTGAAAACCCACTCTCCTGGTAGAGTTTGTTTGTACAGGGGTCTGATTTAACACAAAATTATGCTAACTTGGCAAAAGTCTCAAGCTACATCTATTTCCATGCAGTTTTCGAAGTTACTTCAAATTCAAAAACCAAGAAGTGCAGGCCATTCAGGATAGCTCTGTACATTTATTTGCTGGCCTTGATTATCTTCCCTGTCACTCACCTCTGTGCATAATACACTCTTCTTTTTAAGTTGAGCCTAAATGGCTACACAGGCTCTTTGATCCAGGGGTCTGGCCCACCCACCAATCCTCCTGATAGACTTCAAAAGAGGGATGTTGGGAGCCAGTGAAAGGGTCAGAAGTGCACAAGAGTAATCTATGGTAGAGAGAAGTGTTGCTTGAGTAGGGATAAAAGTTCCCGTCTTATGCAATGCAGTCAGAGTTCCCCATTATGACATCTGCCTCCCTTTGGCTCCCTACCTCTAGTGCATCTGTGGTTGGTTTTGCATCAACAGATGCAAAATGTGCAGACATATCTCCACTGCTATAATGATCAATACACCTTTCAAGATCCATGGATCCCATGCATGTCTATCACAACACAATGTACCTCATCCAGAGAATCAAATCCCCCAACAACTTCTATATGGGTGAAACTAGGCAATCATTATGCTCTCAAATGAACTCACACAGAAAAATGATAAAAGACAAAAACATCCTATCACTCCATGGGAGAATGTGTTTCAAAAAGTGATCACTCCATATCTGCTCTTTCTATACTCATCCTCAAAGGAAACCGGCACAACAGTACCTTCAAAAGGTGAGCCTGGGAACTTAAATTCTTAACTCTGCTAGACACCACAAACTGTGGACTCAACAGGGACACTGGTGTCATGGCTCATTATGATAATTTGTAGCACACACCTGCCTGCTAACCCTTAATGGCCCACTTCAAATTCTTTAAGCATAACAATCTAACCCTTATTGCTCACTCCATTTCAATACGCATTACCCTTTCTGCTTAACAATCTGTCCCAACTTGAATTTAGCTCACACACTTATATTTCCTTCTCTAGACCTGAAGAAGAGTTCTTTGTAGCTCAAATGCTTTCATCTTCTACCAACAGAAGTGGTTCTAGTAGAAAATATTACATCTCCTCCACTTTGTGTCTCTATCTATCATGTCTTTCTATGTTCAGTAATAATGCTCCCACTGGAGTCAATGGCAGAACCTTCCACTGATAGGGCCCTTGGTGTAAAGTGTTAGCTCCAGGCTCTGGAACCAGATCTATGAGGGCAGATCTCTCGGCCAATGCAGGTTCAGCTGCAGGATCAGCATCTACATTTTCACATCCTAGAATTTTTGTATTTTTATTTTTAACTTACTGGATTTGGGGCAGGGAGGAATTAAATATAATAAAAGGACTTTTTTGAATCATGCAATTTATTGTGCTCAGGCAGACTGTGGCATCCACATGGAGCTTCACCAAAGCCTCTGAATGAAATCCTGGTCCCATTGAAATCAATGAGGCCAGGATCTCAGAAAGACAAAGCAGTAAATCTGTAATTCCATTCAAAATATCTATCTACTAGTAATTCAGTAATCTAAGTTATTGCCTAGTGTTTGTCACATACTATGTTAAACCCCGGACAAACAGCAACAAAAAGGGGGGTAGTAACTAGTTCCAGGGGATTAAAAGGCCCCTCCCTATCCAGGGAGGAGAGAGAACCAGGGGGCAATAAGGTTCAGCTGGAAAAGGGGTTGCTAGGGAACCAATTAGGTTCAACTGACTCAACTACTTGGGTCCTTTTTAACACCCTCCCCTGGGTGGTAGGAGAGGGAGAGGTGAGGGAGTGAGAGGAGCAGGCAAGCTGCCAGTAGGCTGTATGCAGCAAGACACCAGACCTTCCCAGGAGGGAGGCTGTACTTGCTCCCCAGAAGGGAAGAAAAACAAGCACAAGGGACTGACTGAGGAGAGGAGTAGCAGGACCCTGTTCCATCTATAAGGATTTGCCTTGCCCCAAACCTGAGTCTCCAAGGCTAAAAAGGACTGAGTCTACTGAGGCGAACAAGGTATTTTGCCACAATACCTATGATAATTGGCTGATGGACCTCAGAGCTTGGAGAAAGGCAAGGCTAGCTCAACATATACAAATTTGTTTCAAAATGAGTATCAGCTTTTATGCTGCTGTGCCAGTCTCTGCTTTGAAATGGCTACCAAGTGTCTGTAACAAGTTTACATGTCCTCCCACATAGATTCCAGTTTTTTTCTTCTTTGCTGCAAATAAATGTTCTTTCCCTCTAGCATCGGATGCCAGGTGAAGGTCAAGTATCAGTCTTTTGTTGTTGTTGTTTTTTTTTACTGGACAATTTGAAGTCTGTGAACTCTAAACTCTATATTGAATGCTTGTCTTAGTTCAAGTTGTTTCTAACTCAAGCTTTTCACAGACTGTTATTGATCTGCTCCTCTAAAAGTAATAAATCCTGTAGTGTAGTAATTCCATAAGTACAGCAGAGTTTTGGGGGGCTCTGAATCTTCATCTGATCAAACAGTTCCAAATCTCTTAGATAAATTATTCCCCAAGCTCTCAATGTCAGCTCTCTATGTATTAAATCCTCTTCCCCCAGACATTAAATCAGATGCTGCAGGTTTATGTTAAATTTTTTTTGTATGCTTTCGCCTGTTGTATGGACACTGAACACAAGTGAATGAGAAGCAAATAATAAATTTCCATTTATTATTATTATTATGAGAAACAGGTTGGCCACATAAATTGAAATAATTCTTTCTCCTATTTAATTTACAGTCAATTCATGTTTAATTTAATTTAATTTGAGGCAGAGGGGGCAAACACTTTTAAAAATAAATATGTATAATACTTTCTTGTAAGGATCTTTCACAAATTGGATTTGTAAACTACAGCCCTAGAGAGGAAA
The DNA here is from genome assembly GCF_965152235.1 of Eretmochelys imbricata. Classification (NCBI taxonomy): domain Eukaryota; kingdom Metazoa; phylum Chordata; order Testudines; family Cheloniidae; genus Eretmochelys; species Eretmochelys imbricata. Next base: position 174,062,426 of record NC_135573.1, read on the forward strand.
CTAGTAAAATGTATAAGTCCCTCTGGAATTTTGTTTAAAAGGGTTTTGAATTTTTTACACTCTGGTTTTGAATTAATCTCCTAAAGATTATAATGAGGCAGTGCAGTTAAAATGCAGGACTCTGAACCTATTCCTGAGTTTTCATCTTGGCTCTGTTGCTGATTGGCTGTATGGCTTTGGTAAAGAATAGCCATGTGAACTTTTTCAATGGGGGACAGTGTGCTCTGAAAATTGGGTCACTTCTTAATTTGTCTACATATGGGGGTAAGTGCCTAACATGAGGTGTTTAAGTTTGATTATGGTGGCTGTAACCCCTCTGTCTAGCATGTTCTTTCCCACTAATCATGCAAAGGCCCCTCCATGAGGGTTTGGCAAGGGTTCTAGCTCTACAGAGTTGAAAGCATTTCTGGGGAAATGAGGCCCTCTACTAGATTCTGAATTTATTTCTTCCACTGCACATGTATTCTTTGTTAGCAACAACAAATGTTCACAAAGAACAAAGCATCTCAAATGTGAACTGCTAAATACATCATTTTGCATTTACAGAGCTCCCGATTCTTATTTGTTGGTGTAATCGAAGGGAAAACCTCTTTCTGTGTTCTCTTCCTTAGTTAGAAGATGGCAGAAGCTGACTTTTTTTCCTCCTGACACACACACACTCCTAACTAGAGCTGGGCGAATGACGGATTCTTCAGTTCACCAACAATTGTGAAAAAAAACCTCAGTGTTTTTTTGCTCTGATTTGGGGCATTTTAACAAAAGCAAAGGAGAACTAGATTCACAGAGAAGGATGAAAGGGAGGTGGTCTCCTTATAACTTTTAGCCCAGGGGTTAGGGCACTCCCCTGGGATGTAGGAGACCCAGGACCCAATTTGTGCCAACTGGCAGAGGACACAGAAGGGCAAGAGTTTTACAGTGATCCCCTGGGTCAAGTACATGCTAACCTTTAGTGAATTATCATGCATATAAGATCTCTACTGAGAGCCAGTAGTACATTGGTCATTATAATCCTTGCAAAATGGATAATATTTAGGAAGTTATGTATCTATACTGGAAAACATCTTCTTAAAACCTTGAAGTTAAAGACAGATCACCAAAAGGTGACATGCTGTGGACATATTCTGTTCAGGCAGGGGATGGCAGATGCTTATCTCTGTCTGGTCATTGTGTATTGTGTCTTTCACAATGTAAATCTATTTGCATACTAAGACACTAGTTAATCAAGACCATGAAATCAACAAGATATCACAAAATCCCCAGGAAGGAACATAAAGCAGAAGGGTGTCCCATCTATGAATAAAGATCAAAGGACTGTTTTAATACATCTGGGTTTGCAAAGAGACACACAGTATCCTTTACCTACGGGACAAGCTGGCAGCATGTTTTGTCTCATGACAAAAGGATCACAGCCAGGCTTGGATGAAAAATGTTGGAAGGACTTTGGAGTGAGCTTGGCTCTAAAAGCATGAATATATCTAGTTAAATAAATCTAAATTCTACAGTGCATGTTATAATTTTAATATATGTAACCATTTGTTTCCAATGCTTCAATTTGCTATCATTTGAACCTTTGTTTATAAACTTTTTCCTGTTTTCACCATAAACATATCTAAGTGCTGTGTGTTAAATAGGGCAGTGATGTAGGTGGAACTGATAAACTGAGGTACACTGCTTCTTTGGGACAGCGAGTCTATGAACACTGAGTGTCCTGTGGAACAGGGTTGGAAGCTCCAGGGAGATACTCTGAGGGTGAAGCATGCCTATTGCTAGCCTGCAGAGGGACAGCTATGCTTGCATAGGCTGATTGTATTGCCTGTGGTGGGTGAAGTCAGGGAGATGACCAACAGAGGCACAGGCCAGGTTTTCTCAGTCTAAGGGCAGGTGGTAGTGAGGTGCCTCACAATCTTCCCTGAGCACCCCTGGGAAGTATCACACCTGCTCTGCTTGATATGGAAAAGCGAGTTGAACTCTGGTCTCCTACAAGTGCTGGAGAATGCCCTAGCCACTGGGCTCTGCACTTTTCTGGTGTGAGTCTGTGTCTCAATGTCTCTGGTTGAAGCTGATCCATTTCTAAATCTAAATGATTAAATAGTATTTGGAATAGGCACTTGAAGTTGGATTGAAACTGGAATCACTTCATTTTCATATTACCCAACCATTTTGGTGGGTTTTTTGTTTTGTTTTGTCAAAACTGTTCAGGGACAGTTGATGTGCAATTTCAATTGAGCCAAACCATTCAATTTTTGGTGAATAGTCTCTTCACCAAAAAATGTCATCCAGCTCTACACCAAACTCCTATCTCTGGATTTTATAAAAAGAATCAGCCTTTACATTGCTGAAACCAAATCAGGACACAATACAACCCCGTTTTCATTTCATAGTCTCATTTCCCAATTTCTTCTGCTTCTTCAGTTCTTTTTACAGTCTGTCCAGCTACCTCCAATTAGTCCTCAGCTCCAAACCCTACATGCGCCATACACTTTGTATGCAAATAGGGAACCTTAACTGATTATTTCTTTTGGCTATTAAGCAATCCTTTCAGCTTCTCATTCTAGTCCTCTCTCTGGATTCCCAAACCCTATCAAGTTAATGTAACCAAATTAAACTGTTATATCACAAATATAATAACTGTTACCATAGAAACACAGGATTGAAAGGAACCTCTTGGGTCACTGAATCCAGTCTTCAGCTAGCACAAGCAACCTTGTCATGTAATTCCTTTAATAAATGTATCAAGATCAATCTTAAAACTAGTTAGGTTGTTCACCCCTGCTAGTAAGAGGCTGTTCCAGAACCTCACTCCTCAGATGGTTAGATATCTAATTTCTAGCCCACCTTTATTCATGGCCAGTTTGTACCTATTTGTTCTGAAGATCAGTTTCATTAATCCAAAGGGAAACTGCTCTACAACACCACCTAGTGATGACAAGAGAGGTGCACCTTGCAACCAAGCTTTCAAAGCATTCACACTAATGCTGCAGTTTTGACGACTTTGATCTGAGTCTATTTCTATCCACTTTCTGGAGTGGTCTTACTTTGCTCATGTTATCTTCCTGATGTCCATTCTCCTTGCAATCTAATGGGCCTTCACTACAAAATGGAGACTGCTGCCTTTTGCCTACATAAACAAAATACACCCTTATTTAAAATATTGCAATATTCTACAGCAATATCCCAAATTACTGCAGTAATACTATCGCAAAATGTTCAATAGGTCTGACGACCATAGAGTTTTTAATAAGAATAGAGAATACTCCAGAATTTGAAAGCAGCAGTCTTTTTTTATATTTTTTTATCTATTGTGCTGAATATAGTTGTATCACAGTAGCATCTAAGGGCCCCAATCAGGGACTGAGCCCATGTACTACAGACTGTACAGATATGAAATATAAAGACCCCCCCAAAGAGCCAATAATGTAAAGCTACTATTAAAACGATAATACAGTTTATCCCGGTAACAGTCCATACTCCTTGCTGGATCTAAACAGAATGGGCCAAATTCTGTTCTCACCACTATAAATACAGTGTTACATGAGTGGTGTCTGGATTTGCACCAGTGCAATCGACAGCAGAACTTTGAATGTCTGAGCTGAAGGATGCTTAATGAAGACACCATTTAATGGGCTGTGTTTACACAAAACAGGATGCAGAGTTAAATCTATGCACTCTGTCTCTCGCTGAACATTTCTGCATGCAGATCTGTATTTCAAAAATTGGTTTATATTGAATAACTCCATTCCCCTATGTTTTAAATCGAATAGCGTAAATACTTTAAGAATCAGGCAATCCAATTTAGATCTCCACTTTCTGTAAACTGTGTCTGACAAAAAGTGAGAGTCGTGGGTCAGATCCCTCAGTGGTGTGGCAAATAACACCTGGTTTTCATCTGTGTACACTTCAAGAACTGTCCTGCTTGCAGTCCATCAACACTGCTTTTATCCAGTTTACCTCTTACCCCTCACTTTGAGCAAGTGCCTGAAAAGTTCCACGTGAATGAATTCCTTAATCTCTTCACTCTAAAGATAAAAGAGAAACACAAAAACAACCCAAAAGAGCTAAAGAGTAATTGAGAAATAGAACTCCTTCGAAGGCGCCCTCATAAAGCAATGTTAGCAGTTTTCACATCTTCAGCTGTTGTAACTCACTGTTTGCTTGGTGTTATGTGGCTTAGTCTTTTCACCTGTATTTAACAGAGGAGGGGAACACATTTTTAATGCATTTATTATTACAGTAAAGATGCTGACAAAGGGCACTGACTGGAGAGACTCTGGGACTCTCCAACAGCCAATGAGTTCAGGAGGAAGGAACCGCATGCAGAAGGTCTGGATGGTTTCCAGTAAACTAACTTTGCTTGGCCCCTACCAGGACCAACATATTCTCTACTGGGCTCAAATCCACACCCTTGAGCAATGCAGGTAAACCAGCCTAAACCCTGGTGTAGACAGCACCTACATACTACTACTTGGAGAGGTGAATTAAGACCGCAATGGGAGAACCCCTCCTGTCACTGCAGTGAGTGTCTTTATTGAAGCAGTACAGCTACAACTTTGCAGCTGTAGCAGTTTAGGTGTAGACATAGCCTCTGTTACATTAGAGGAAGGGCTCCAAAGAATCCCATAGTTATTCCAGATTTACACAAGTATAGCAGAGCAGAATTTGGCCTACATTCTATAGAGTGGGTACAAAAAAATGCAACTCTCACACGGGAAAGGAGTTTAAGTTTTAACTAGAGCTGATCAGAAACTAGAATTTCCATTCTGTGGGCAATTCTGACATTTCGGGGGTGGGAGGAATGGGAACTGTTCTGAATCTGAACAAAACATCAGAATTTTGAAATTTCCCATAGAATAAAACTTCTAAAAATGATGTGGATCGTCAAATTGGTTTCATTTCAATAATGTTGAAACATTGTAATTAATATATAAACAGAATAGATATATTAATAAAAACACATTAATATAAAAATCTAAACAAATTGAATTGAAACAATGAAGTCAAAATAATTGATTTTTGTTTTCCCATTCCTGAGAAACATTTTTATTTCAACAAAACTGCATTTTCCAATGGAAAACTGTTCTACTGAAATATTTTCAACAAGCTCTGGTTTTAACCCTGTGTGCCCACAGCGCTGTGCTCTATTTACCTGTGGTGAATTCAGTGTTCTTTGGTAACCGTTGACACATGATGACAATAAGATATAAGGCATAGGGCAAAGGCCAGGAAAATCTTTTAAAAATGAATCCTACTTCCAGCTGGGGAATATGGGGGGGTTGGAAAAGTGCCTCTTGCAACTTCTAACTTTCTTTCCTATGAGAGATGTTGTAAAGTGTTGATTTATTTTTTTGCAATTTCTGCTTGACTGCATCTAAAATATATCGTTCCCTAAAAATGTCCTGACAACACTGTTAACTCCTAATTCTGGGTATTCGTAAACACTTATAGATTCATAAATATTTAGGTTCAAAATGATTTCTTGGGTCACACATGCAATCCTTCTGCATTATTACAGGATTGCATGGATAGATGCCTTTACTAACTGTGCATTTCCTATCTATTCATGCTTTGGGTGGTTAGGTTACTTCACTGCGTAATAGGTATAAATGAAAGAGCTTTCATCTATTTCTCCAAAATATTTGCATTCTTAATTTTAGATGGTGGTTGTGGATGTATCTGCTCCGGGACACCATTTTGGTATTGGTATCAGACACCCAAGTTGGTTAAAATGTGACTTCAGTGAAGATTCATACTGGTATTGTATTCCTAGGAATAGAAGACTAGGGCAAAGGCTTTGAATGCTTCCATATCTGGGTTGATGCAATTTGTCCTACATAATTTATAAGTGAGTTCTTAACTACTTTAGCAAAAGAGCATTTCCCCCAAAAGGTGGCTACCTCCTGGGTTATGAAGGCGGTTGACTGGCAAGCATTGTCAAACATCCAGAAAACATTCTGGAGTTTAGCATCAGATTCCTAGTGCTGCTGTCTAATATAGAAACAAATTCCCTCTTGCTTATTACTCTGCCTAAAATGATAAATAGGGCTGCATGAGAGGGCACAGCAGAGCCTTTGAGGCCCTCCAGAAGGCCCTGAGGTCCTACCACAGCCTGCCCCAGAAAAAGGCAGAGTGGGGTCCTCCAGCAGCCTAGAGAGGCTGCAGCCTATCGGGGCCCAGCAGCCTAGTATAAAAGAGCTGCAGGGCCAGAGCGAGGGCACTTCCTTGCTGGAGGAGCATGGATGGTGGAGTGCTGGCTGAATGAGCTATAGGACCTTGGACAGAGCAGTACTGGCAGAGACCGTGGGGAGCAAGAAGGAGCCCTGACTGGCTGCTGAGACTCAACCAGGACAAGGTCCTGAGGTAAGGGTGAAGGATTTTCTGGGACTGCAAGGAAGTGGTGCAGGGTATCATAGCATCAACAAAGCTTAGATAAAGGGACACTGTGGACGGCTGCTATGTATAGGCTTCCTGGCCTGGGTCTCGGAGTACAGGGGAGACCCAGGTTCCCTTCATTAGCCAATGGGGAAGTGGCCTGGACTTTGATGTACCCCAGAAGAGGAACCGAACTGTTTTAGTAGCCCAGTAGGAGAGCTGGGGCCAGAAAGGCCCAGAGAGGGTGAGAACATTGCCTCCAGAGAGGCAAGCCCTGTAGTACGGCGCGATACTCAGGCCGAGACCATTTGAAGTCTGTAGGATTAATTAAGGACCTGATCAAGGAGAGCTACAGGGGAAGAATGGGCAAGCATACACACTCCAACAAGGGGTGCTTCCGAGAGGTGTGCCACGTCTTTACAGGCTGGTTGAAAATTTTCCATCAAAAAGTGTTTTTTAACACAATTGGGTTTTGGCTAATCAAATTTTTTAATGAAAAGCATCTGATTTTGTCGGGAAACTTCAAATTTTCATTAAAATGTTGAACACCCAAAAAGTGAATAATTTCTGTTTGGACATGCCACAGTGGTGCTTCATGAGAAATATAGTTCAGTTACCTCAGGTCACCCCCTTCTCCTCTACATGTCCCATGATAAGCTATGGTCTCCGCTCTTTCTGAGTCACCATTGTGCATCATGGGAGAGGCAGTCCAGCTGAGAGGCCTGGCTCATAGGTGGGAATAGGGACCTGAAGCATCTGAACTAAACTCCCCTGAGGTGCCATAGCATCATTTCTGAATAGAAATTTTTGGTTTCAGACAAAAGTTTTCAGTTTTCAATTTTTTGCTTTTCATGTGGGACAGGGACCATTTTCCAATCACTTTGTTAAAACATACCTCCTTACATTAGCAGAGGAGGTTGAATAGAAAGGATCTCCAGAATCATAGCCAAATTTTTCAATTAATACAGTGTGATGCATTTCTATAGCACCTGATGATCTTTAACTTTTCAGTCTAATAATTAAGCCACACAACACCACCATGAAGTAGGTGAGAACAGTTATACCATTTTATAGATGTTTGAATTCATTTGAGACACAGGGAAACAGTAGCCTGCAGTCACTTAGAGCCAAGGAGCCTGATGACAAATCCTCTATACTTTACTCCTTTCCATAACATAATTCATCCTATTCCCAACAGCCATTTTCATAATTACTCCCTATTAGAGCAACTTTCTTCAAGCTAAAACATCAAAGCAGACATTTTCATTCATCTTAACCAGCTAAAAGGCAAAGATCATTTTAGCCTCTCTGTCTTTGGCGAATGTCTCTCGTAAATTGCTGTTTTTTCTCCTTTGGGCAAGTATCTCAGGAGCATGCTGGTGACATTGTATGGGAGGCTCAAACTCAGTAAGATTGCTGAATGTTTAGCATTAGTGCCCTAATGAAATAAGTCATCTATTCTGGACTGGTGAAGAGCAGACCTATGAAAACTATTACTAGTGGCTAGTAACTGTTACATTATCTTTGTTACATTATCCAAAGTGTTTTGTTCTGGGCATTTCTTTTGTCTTATTTTGGTCATGGCTCAGATATTTTTAAAGGCAGTGTGCCACCTTAGGGAGAATCCAAAAGTTTTTTTTTCCTCCTGTTCATGTATTATGTGCTTTAATTCCATTTACGTATTTGAAAAGTCATTGTCTTTGTTGTACCTTTTTAAAGGACAACTACTGTTGTAATTGTTTATGTAGATTTTTAACATCGCTTCCATTGTTAAGAGGTTTCTTCAGAATGGAGAGAATATAACTAATGGTTAGAGCAGGTAATGAAGTCAGTTATTCTTATTATTTGTATTACAGAGGCACCTAAAGGCCCCGAATGAGGCCTTCCATTGCACTAGGTATTCCATAAAGCTGTTCCATGCACATAGTATGACACCATTCCTGTCCCTGAAGAGCCTTATTAGCTACACTCTTTGTTTTTTGCCCCTTAGCATGTAAGTTACAGCAACGTAGTCTCGTTTAGACTCAGATCATGGAAGGGGCCACCCAAATACACCAAGAAAACCTGCTTCCATAAAGGAAAAAAAATAAAACTCACCACCCCTAGTTGTCACCTACAATCCCACACTGGAACCCATATGGGGTGATGATACTAGTCACCTTGATTTCAAGGGCAACATCAACAATCATAGTTTGAACTAATGGGTCTTTGTGTGACTCCATAAACCAATTCGGGAAGAACAACACTTACTGCATTGGCCACAGAAGCATTTGCCTAGTAGTGCTGATTGAGCTGCACATTGTTTTCATGCCTGGCATGTACTTTCAGCTGATCAACGTGATTCTTCACAAAGTCATGCCCTTAGGTGTGGTGCCATGCAATATAATCAATCACCGGTTGCTCAAAGATGGAGTCAGAAATATTTGTTTTGTGCAGATTTTGTTTCAGGGTATTTTTGAAGCATTTCATCTGATGTCTAATTTTAGATTTCCAGGGTTTAATTTGGAATATAAGACTTGTTTTGATAGATCTCAGGCATATGAATTAAATATCCAGTCCATCTCAATTGGGTGCTGATCAAATAGGTCTCAATGCTGAATGAAACAGCTTTTGCCATGATTTCAGGGATAGAAACCCAATCTTGCCATTTGATTCCCAGTAATAAATATAGCTGTCACCAACGGAAACTGTCAAGCTTTTTAATTTGCCATTGATAACAGGTCCATATTTCACACAAGTAAAGCAATGCCATGAGAACAGCATGATAGACTTCAATTTTCGTCTGTAAACAGATTCCATGTTAATTCCTGATTCAGTAATGGAGACAATCATATGTGGCTCTGGCTTTCTTAATTTGCACATCCACTTTGTGGTCACTGGTCGCGTCATTGTTCAACATGCTGCCAGGATAAGTCAACTGTTTGATAGCTTAGAGCATGGTACCATCCAAGATTACTGATGGGCTTTGATCAAGTTGTTCAGAAGCTGGCTGGTACATAACCTGGGTTGCTCAAGTGATGGTGAGGCCACAGTTACAAGCCTCAGCAGCAAAGCAGTTTGTAAGATACCGTGGTGCTTCTTCAGAGTGTGCCATCAAGACACAATTGTGGGCATAGAGCAGTTCCTGAATCAACATTTCCATCACTTTTGTGTTTTCACATAGATTGGAAAGATCAAAAAGCTTACCGGTGCAGAAGTGTCAAAAGGCACCATTTGAAGAGCCATGAAGGGGTTCCTCTAGCATCACAGCAAAGAATAATGAAAAAGTTAGGAGCAAGAATACATCCTTGCTTCACCCTGTTTGTGACCATCAACACTAACTCTTCCAGCCAGGCCTTCATGGAATTGCTGAATTATGTTAATTATTTTTTCTGGACATCCAAATTTAGTCATTTCCAGAGGGTGGTATGGTTGACCATGTTGAATGCCTTGGTTAGAATGAGAAATACAATATTCAAAGGTTGATGCTGCTCACAACACTTTTCCTGTAATTGTCAAATGATGAAAATCATGTCAACAGTTCTTGGCTGAGCACAAAGTCACTCTGACACTCAGGTACAACCTTATCAATCATGTGGGTCAGGGTTGGTTCAAGAGGATCCGTGCAAGACTCTTGCCAGCCCTGGAGAAGAAAGAGATCCTACAGTAATTACCACAGTTGCTCTTTGAGACTTTATGCTTATAGATAGTGATGATGTTGGCATCTTTCAACTGTTGCAGTATGATTTCTTGAAGCCAAACATAAGGAAAATTCAGAAAGCCTGTCAATGAGATTTCCTCTATATTTGAAAATTTCAACTGTAATGGCAACAGGACCAGATTTGTTGTTTTGCATTACTTGAACCGCTTTCAATACCTTGGCTTGCCTGGGTGGAAATACAACTTCATCAGATGTAGGCAATTTGTGGGCATTATCCAGTAAATCATCAGAAACAGTAGAAAAATGATTAAGTAGTTTACTAAAATATTCATGCCACTTTGGTGCATGGTAGTGCAATCCGTGTTGACAGATTCACCATCAGCACTTGTTAGTGATGTGAAGGCAGATTGGATAGGCCTCTCCACAAATTTAACTGCATAATAGAAATCTTTGGAGTCATGTTTATCAGCAAGGGCCTGTCGTTTATCCACTTTACAGTCAAACGATATATTTTGCATTTGGCAGAGTTTGCACTGGAGCATGATGCAAGCTGTCCTATATCTGGACTTTTTCAACTCAGAGCATGGTTCAGCTAAGAGTGTGGCATGCACTTGTCACTTGACATCAAGGAGATTCAAGATTTCCGGGTCATTATCCTAGAACCAATCCCTATGATGGTGTTTTATATATCCAAAACAATCCACAATGGTACTACACATTTTGCCATGCAGGGATACCCATTCAACAGATATGTCATCACTGGTCATTGGAAGAATTTCTAAAACAGGAGTTAGTTATGCTGAAAATTGTTTGGTGATTGACAGATCTTTCAGCCAGGCAATATTTACATGCTTAACTGACTGGTTTTTAACCCATTTTCAGCCAAATCGAGAGGGAAAGCTTTCAGTTAAACATGATGGTGGTCAGTCCAACAATCATCTCCTCATACTATCTGAGGTTATGTGCACATCTCATAGGTCATGCTGTTGGACCAACGCAGTCAATCAGATGGCAGTTATGTGAATGAGGGTGCATCCAGGTCATTTTGTATATGGCATGGAATTGGAGGACAGTGTTTCTGATAACTAGATGGTGCTTGACGCGTGTCAGCAGAAGTAGACCTTTGCTGTTCATCTTGCCGATGCCATGTTCACCAAGAACACCATGCCACGCAGAATCATCACAGCCAACATGAGCACTGAAGTAATGTAAAATCAACTTGTGTTCATGGGGAGTCAATCAGATCATTTAGTTGAAAATAAAAATGCTCCTTAACCTCAGAGTTAGCCATTTTTTGCTGAATAAGCACTGATCAGTGAAGCATAATGTCCACCTCTCAGGGGAAGTTGGAGCTTCTCCAGTATGTTGTTTGTACTGATAGGTAGGCACTCCAAACTAGAAACAAGCATCTTTCTGACTGCAAAGCTGACTCTTGCATCCATGGCTCATTTTATGGGCATTCCTTCCAGAAGAAAGTATACCCAGCATTCTCCTCAGTCAGATGACCCTCTTCAGCAAGTCACATCCTGCTCAGCAGCACAATATCTTTAAAGTTCTTGACCCATGAGAGCAATCCACCTGGCAGGACAATTAATTTGGTTTGGACAATCAAGGAGTGTATGAACAGTCCACGTCACAACATAGAGACAAAAGGAAACTTTTTGAGGCTTGTTTGAATTTTGACCACATGATGGGACACCCTCCAGCTATGGTAAGCTAATCAGAGCTGTTCAGGATGAGCAGTTTTAGGGACCTTTTTTAGCCCTCTTCATATTGAGGTCAGCTGTGCTGTCCCTAAATAGGACAGCCGAGTCAATCAAGATGCTGCTAAACTATGGTATCAACACAGAGTGACCAAAGTCTTGAACTGTGCAGTTCACAACTATGACTCCCAGCAATGTCCTTTACCTGTTACTTTCACAATTCCCCCATAGCAGAAGGGCTTGCTGGATTGTCAAAGGCTCCATGAGAATTTGTTTAACGAGCAGTTGCGCACCAACTCGGACACTCCCTTGACGCTTCTAGTGGCAAGGTAAACAGAGAAAACTGAAGGAGTTTGTTTTCAGAGTGACCTTCTTCTAGACCAGTTGCCCAATTGCCCGGGATAATGAGCCTGGTCTGCCAGACCAGAGCGCATGTGGGGTATCCTCAAACAATTGCAACCCATACCTAATGAGGACCACATCCTGAAAGAAATCTTTTCTAAACCCCCTCTTCTGGACCTCAAACAACCCCCCAGCCTCACAAAGCTAGTCATCAGAAGCAAGCTCTCCACAGACCAAGAGACATCAACTCAAAGCAGCACCAGACCCTGCCAGAACACCAGATGCAAAACCTGCAGACATATTGCTATTCCTCTGATGATCAACACACCTTTCATGATTCATGGGTCCTACAAATGCTTATCACAACATATGGTGTATCTCATCCAGTGTATTAAATGCCCTGATAACAACTGAGTGTGTGAAATGCAACAATCACTACACACTCGAATGAACTTGTACATAAAAATGATAAAAGAAAAGAACACCCTGTCACCCATGGGGCAACACTTGTGACAAGGCGGTCACTATATCTGATCTTTCAATACTTGTCCTCAAAGGAAACATGACACTTTCAAAATGCAAGCCTGTGAACTAAAATTGATAAGTCTGCTAGACACCAAAAACCATGGATTTAACAAGGACGCTGATTTTATGGCTCATTACAATAATTTGTAGTGCACACACCTGTCTGCTAACCCTTAATAACACACTTCAAACCCTTTAAGTATAACAATCTAACCTAACCCTTATTGCCCACTCCATTTCAAGTGACCTTCTACTACAACATGCATTACCCCATATGCTTAACAATCTATACCAACTTGTATTCAGCTGGGGCACTCTATCTTCCCCAGATCTGAAGAAGAGCTCTGTGTATCTCAAAAGCTTGTTCTTTCCATGAATAAAAGATTATAACCTCACCTACTTTGTCTTTCATATCCTGGCACCAATATGGCTACAATAATGCCACAAACTCGAAGAAATCGTCATGGCCCCATTTTTGTGATACTTCCTTGGGGTCTGCAAATACAAGAGAATTGTGTAGCCTGTATTTGCAACATTTACGAGAATAGTGGGTTTGTGAGGGTTTTTTTTTAATTAAAAAAGCATGAAAATTATGGGATATGGATGGAGAAAGTTGCATGATGGAAGGTTGAGCCCTACCTCCCAGAGATCTCTGGGCAAATCATTTTTATCCAACAATATATTGCAAAAATTTCCACAAAGGCATTGCACTGGATGGAAGTATCTGGCATACTGGGTTATCTACCCATGGTGCACTGCACTTTGCATTGACACACTCACCCCTAGTGAGTACATGCAGTGCTGATGCAAGCGGCCAAGAATGCATGCACTTGAGCAATATACAGACTTTGGTGGCTATACTCTAATGTGACTTGCATAGACGTGGCCTTAGGGTTCAAGCATACTTATATTACTTAATCTGTAGTATAAGTATACTAATGCAACATTCATGTTTCGCAGGCCAAAAGTTGATCCTAAAGTATACCACTTTTGATTCCCTCTAGACTTAGATGTAATTTGGCCCAATGTATGTGTGATACTTGGTAGGTCTCAAGTATCAGGGGGTAGCCATGTTAGTCTGTATCCACAAAAACAACAAGGTGCCACCGGACTCCTTGTTGTTTTTGGTAGGTCTGTTACTGTAAAAGGGATTTTAGAAGTGTATTTATTCCAGTACAGGGAAATGCTTGCCTGAAACCATAAGGAAGTTAATTTCATGCAACTGAAGTTGGATTTCTAAACCAATCTCCTACATACACAACATAAACATCCTCCCTCTCATGTAGATGGAGTCAGTTAAATGAGGTTCTTAATTTATATTCAGTGTTACAATGCATCCCATAACAGGGACCCATACCAGTCTGTGCAGCAGTGTGCTGTCTTTGGAAAAGTGGGGAGTCCCCAGGAACTGAAAATGATGGAAAATTTTTATGGTTAGCATTGTGTTTTTGCTAATGGTTCCATTGATAATCATAATATTGAATGACAAAAGTTGGCTTTGGCTTTACTTTGTAATTTCCAGATTTTGACTTTATTGTGCTCCTGTTCTTCTTATTCGCTACCCCAGTCCAATTTCTTTCTTTCTCTCTCTCTCTTTTTTAATTGGCATAATCAAGCAGCTGTTCTTAATGTGGGTGCCTGATCACTGCTAATTCTAATTTGCCATAGTCCCTCCAGGATTTTCATGTCTCCAACACCTGCTCCTTATTCTTTAGAGCAGTGACTGAGGAGCACATGACCAGATCCCTCTGTGTCAGGGACAGAATAAGAATGAACATTGCCCAGATCAACCAAAATAGCATGGCCCCAGGCACTCAACCTTCTTCGTAGTGGCAGTAGACTTGCAAAATCCATGGACCCTTTCAGACAAGTTGGGGGCTGTGACTAGTTATTCAACACTGGCCTCCATACCTCCAGCCATAGATAGCTCCTTATACCAAAAGTCTCGGTAGCTCACTCCATACTTAGGGTCTGCTTCTCCTATTAACATTAAGGGGTGTTTTTGGCTATCGTGTTTTACCTACCTACCTTAAACTGCAGGTGCGTTTAGATATAATACAAGATACTAAATGTTTTCTTTTACTTACTAACTGAATGGAAACTGATTTTTCCCCTCTCCAAATTTGTAAATAATCACAACCCTGCTCCTTTGTCACCCTGCAGCTGCATTCTTTTACTCCCTGGTCCAGATATAGCGCTCAGGCCACCTACTGTGTTGTGGTGTTTTTTAAAAGAAATCATAAAAAAAAATGGAATTTCTTTTTCCAGACTCACACCTTATAACTGAAATCAGAATCAGGCACCACTATTTTTATCTTGACAGTGGCCTTTTAAGAAAATATAGCAAGCTGAGGAGGAGTAGGTTTAACACAGCGTTAAAAAGCTTTGATAAGATGCTTAAAGAACCTCACCAAATAGGATACTAAATCTAGCAAACCCTACTTCTAATAGGCAGGAAATGCAATTAACCAGCTTTCCCTGGAGTAGCAATATAACAGGGCTCCAGCAGGTGTGTGACTATTGTGTTATTAAAACAAAAAAAATCAAGTCAGCTTTTCACTACAAAAACAAGTAAAAGGCAGAGCAGATGCTGTAATAACCATTAATTTACATTCACCAACTATATGTGTTATAAAGCTAGATCAAGAACCCTGGAAAAACAAATTATTTTTGGCTTGTGTGTGCAATAGCATAACAAAGCTACTGGTATGCTTTTAGCAGAGCTAGAATACATATTAGCCAAACTATCTCTGATGGAACGACTGAAGTCCAGAACATATTTGGCCTTGAGTGCTAAGGAGTATCAAAACCTGAACAGTTTATATCCCCCAAACCCCCACATTTTAGGTGACCTGAATCTAAACTAACTCTGGTATGGTCTTTTTTGAAACCTTGATAAAGAAAACAGAGTAAAAGACATCAAATGTTCAGGTTACTCAAGTTCCATTTTAAACAATTTTCTACACATTCCATTGAAAAATTGGGCTTGGAGTTTGACAGAGAGCCCTGTGGGTACTGGCTTGCAAAAGAGAATGTTCATTATTTTGTGGGGGTCTGATTCTGCAAGACTTTTGATACTGGCTTAGCAGTACAAGCACCTAAAAAACCCCACTATTGAGGAATGGCTATCTGGTGAAGGTTCAGGAAATATCTTTGTTTATATAGCACTTCTCATTTGAGGATTTTAAAATGCTGTGTAGGATAATAAGTAAGTTTCTCCACGTGGCAGTTCAGTGTCTGTATTATTTTTTTCTTGTAGGTGGGTAAACTGAGGGACTGAGTGGTCTTCTCAGGGTCATATGAGTCAGCAGCTGAGCTGGAAATCAAAGCACTCAGAGCTCCCTTTTCTAACCATTAAGTAACTGGGCTTCAGACTTTTACATCTCATATCCCATTTTTGACTGTCCAAATATTTGTCACCCTGTATTAGCTTTTATATATAACAGAAAAAAATCAAAGGGAGGTGCGAAGTAATAGTCTCAGAGATTCCTGGTTTCATGAAATACTTGTATTAAACTAAAGCTTTGACTCTCTGCAAAAAAAATAGTGTGGTAATAGCAAGATAGCTATCTTGGTGTTAAATCCTACTGGAGACCAGGCCTAGATCATCTTTTCCTCATATTTAGCTAGTTGAGGTTGGTGGTTATGACATTTTGGGCTTATGTGTGTCCCCATTCTGACTTTCTGAAAAAAATCTTGTATTTTGGCCTCTATAACCTTGATTGTCTTTCATTATATGCTGTACCACCATGTTGGGTTGCCTCATCATTCTTGTGTTATGGGGCCAATCTGGAGTCTGACCCTGAAGGACCATGTGGTAGCCGTGTTGGTCCCAGGATATGAGAGAGACGAGGTAGGTGAGGTAAAATCATGTATTGGACCAAGTTTTGTTGGTTTAAGAGGCAAGCTTTTTAGCTCCATTCTTCTTCAGGTTTGGGGTTCCAGAAGAGTTAGAGTGTAAATCAGAGTGCCCACAACTTGAGTGTGAAGTTCTGGTTACACTGTACATAAGCTATTGGGGAGAGTTGGGGTATTCAGCATGGGTCCCAGGGACTAGGGCACCTGGACTGGGGAGGTCCCATTTTTCAAGGAGGGAGCCAGACAGTCTACACCCCAGGAATGTTCCTGAGAGGCCAGACTTAGAGAGTATCTGGATGCTGTTCAGACCCAGTAAGTGTGGGTGCATGCAGATTCCAAAGGTTGGATAGATTATAGTAGCTCAGAAATCAGCTACAAGGACGAACTCAGCTCAGGCTTTAACAGGAACATGGGGTTGATCTTGACTAGTTACATCAAGGGGAAAAAACCATACATTTTTCAGTGAAGACATAGCCACAGAAAAGAGCTTCGAAAGATAAGGGGGAATAGAAAACTGTGACTGGGAGATGAATGGAGATTTATCTTTAAAGAGACCGTGGACCATTGGAGTGGTGGGAATTAGATTGAGAGAATGGGAGGCACATCTGACAAGGAGACAGGATTCGGGGAGAAGGGAGAAAACTGGAACCAGCTGGGCAAACAGATTAGGAAAAGGCACTGGGTGTTCCACCTGAGATGTGGCAAGAAGGCCAGGGAGGGAGACAGGAAATGCCGGTGGGAGGGGCCAAGTGCAGTGCAGGGAAGAAGATGAGAAAGACGGACTGGATGCAGAGCTAGAAGATGGGAGGAACTGGGACTGGTTAGGCAAAGATACTACAGCAGGTTGGGGGAAACTTGATTTAGGAGTCTAGAGTGGGAGTTTCTGCAACAAATTAGGCAGGGGCCAGACAGACAACTTCGTTTACTACATAACCCTAATTAATCTCTAGAGTAGCTCCATCTTGAGCACTGAATGAGGCAGGTGTCCTAAGGAAAAAAAAAGTCTGTGATCATGTAATTAAAAACTGTATCATGATGCATATGCAGAAGAAGGCCAAATTAAGGTTGCCTAGACAACCTTAATTCTGGCATTTCCTAACTTTTGAACATTTGACTTTGCAACATGGATGTTCTTTTAACTTAATTTTTGTGTGTGTGTGTATGTGTTAAAGAAAATGTTGAAATAAACATAGCATTCCCAGGAGCATAACCTAAATGCCATTGGACTTTCAATCATCCCCCAAAGGACATGTGCTGCTATAAGATTTTTTTTTTTAATGTCATTTAAAAATGTAAAGTGATTTTCTATGACTGAAAAAGAACAACATGCAGTTTCCTTTGCTCCTCTAGCCTGTAATCCGTATTCTGCCTGGCACATCCATGGGTGTAGAAATCAATACAAATTTAGGCCGGGTACCTATTTCGTTCCTCAAAGAAACCCCACAGAGCAATTACAAAAAACACTTTCTAGTATTTACTAATGAGGGAACCATTGCTGTAAAATAAATGAATCAGACAAGTGAGAAACAAAATCATGTCTATAAAGTGGTAGAAGAGAAAAAATGCAATTGTATATAAAATATCTCTTGATGACACCTCATGCTTATTAGTAATAAAAAGCCTTCCAAAATATCCTGCATGTATTAATGGATTATGTTGGAAAATTCAAGTTGTAGTAATATATTAATATTAAAAAACTGGAAAATTTAGTGTAACTAAGTGTATAGAGTAATTTGCACACATGATTAAGGCCCATTCAGGAAGATGCTTAAGTTTTTTGAACTAATCACATGCTTAAAGTTGAGGATGGGTAACATTTTTAGAAGTGCTTAAGTGACTTGGTAACCTACATCCCACTTTCAAAAGGAACGTAGGCTCCTAAGACACATTTGAAAATTTTATCTGATATGCATAAGCAGTTGTCTGAACTACGTGGCCCGAGTGAGCAGTGGTGCAGTTCAGCACTTAGGCACAACCGTGTAATGAATGTTAATGAATGGTAAAACGATATCACTGGGAAGCGCAACACTAACATTCATGGCACATAAGCCTTACTCCCACTGGAGCACAGTGGGACTGTTCATGTAAGTACTTGCCATTGTGTAAAAGGGCTGCCCGACCCAGACCGAAGTTACCTGTGCAATTCATTTCATTGATTCATTTCCCAGCATCAAAGATAACAGGAGCAGCCTTGTAAATATCTTGCCATATGGAAACCAGAAGTACAGCCGTGTTGTAGAGGGGGCAAAGAGTGTACTTAAAATAGTATACAGATATGATAACGAGCACAGGTGGCAATGGCCCTGCTCCTGGCACAATCTCATCTTCCTGCACATTGACAGTAGCTCACTGATCCAATCTCGGAAGTGATATAGCTCTTTTTATCATATCTCAAAGCACTTTACAAAGGGAACTCAGTATCATGTTACAGATGGGGAAATTGAGGCACAGACAGGGAAGGTGAGTTACCCAAGATCATGCTGCAGACCAGTGAAAGAGCTGGGAATAGAACTCTCCTCTCCTGAGCCTCCATCTGGTTCTCTAAGCACTAAATAATACTGCCTCCTAGTGGGTTACATGATTGCTAGACATCAGTAACATATTGGAGATCAGGAATCCTAGCTTCCATTCCTGGCTCTGTGCTTCAATTATTCTGTCTCAAAGAACCATGCACTCCTTTCCCAATCAAGAATGAAAAGCAGTGTGTTTATGGTTTAGGTTTACCATATTAGAGGAGCAGCTCAGAATCTTACCCCAGGTCTCTAATTCAGCACAGAACTCACAACCCAAAGACAGCAGGGATTTAAAGGAAATTTATAAAACCCTTTTGGGTCCTCCCAATCCTGGGCTGCTCCAGGGACTGTAGTGCCTTCTTATGTAATTTATAACACCCTGGGGGCCTGTGTACATCACAGTAGCCTCTTCAAGCTGTTCTGTAGGCTGCAGTGCTGGAATCTCCTCAGTGCTTTGTCTGGCAGAGCCCCCCCGGACAAGCTTGCTCCCAGCACTCTTACGCATGGCTTGCGTGGGAGGCCTTGGAGGGAAGCCTTATAGCTGCCTGCCACAGTGCCTGTCCTAGTGGAATCCTCCCCTGTTGGAACTGGGGCTTTGCCACTTCTTTTACCTAGTATAAAGGGGCTCTCAGTTCTGGATGCTACTCCCAACTGTGTCTGCAGTAGCCTGTGTTAGCTTATTTGTAAAATAGGCCCTATTATACTAGCATTATAGGGCTGGTGTTTATGGCCTTGGTTAATAATTAAGGTGAGGAAGTGCATGAAAATATGAAAAGCAATCAGGAGCAGTGAGATATTAACTCAGGGTCCTGGCTGACAATTCATGGAACTTTCTGCAGGGATATTTGGTGAGAGTCTCTTTCTTCTTACTTTTCCAGAGTCGGTGTCTCCCAGTGGACGTGTTATATCATTGCTGCCAAATACAGCAAGCTTTTCTTGGAACGTTTCAGTTTCTAGAGGAAAAAATGACAAATCATGAGACAGACAAAATACTTCCTATATATAAGTAATAATATATTAATAAGCACATAAGGAGCAACATATGGAACAAACAGTGTTTTAGATTTATTGCAAAAGGTGATAAAAGGCGAGACAGTCCAATGTTTCCAAACGTCTAAAATTAACAACTCATTATTCTCTTTGTATAACTCAATTTTCATCAAACTATCATAAAATCGTGAAATACTACTCAAAGCATAGAAAGTGTTAAAAAAATCTCAGAATAGTCACAGCTATTTCTCCAGATTTAAAATGGAAATATCCATCACTGTAAGGTGCTTTGAGTTCCTCTCTTAATAGATGCGAAAAAAGACTACAAAGTATTATTTATCAAAAAGCTGTGAAAAATGTCATTCACAGGCATGACATCCCAATGATGAATTATAAGTATATGTGGATTTTGTATCAGAAAAAGTAAACTATTGGGTTTTATAGAGAAGACTCACTCTGAATGATTTCTTGTGGAGAAAAAATAATTGACACTTGCAATCTTTAGCTGGTTAGAGCTCCTTGGTTAAAAAATAAAAAAAAAATTCTATTAGTTTGTGTTGTTCACAGGCTTGTTTTATAATATGTACACTATAAATTACAAGGAAGTACATGAAGGGGCTCGGTAATGTCCTTATCCAGATGACCTGTGCTCCTGTGATTTATTATGTCGCCAGAACCCTGGTAATCTATTGCTGTCGGTCTCTTATTTATCTGTTTATTGGGCTATCAAATGCTCCCATTCCATTAACTGCTTGTTCTTCACTGAAAAAAAGCTTAATACATTTATCATCACTCTAGGCCTCCCTTTTCTGCAACTCCCAGCTGCCCCCTGTCTACCAGTAGTAGTATTCCTAGTCTGAGGTCAAGCCTTGCAGGATCATTACCATCTGTATAGGAATAAAAATGTGCCCTCTATGCCAAGGGGTTTCTTGCCTCTGTTGTAATTTCCACAAAGTCCCAGTCAGCAGACCTGCTCCCGGCTGTAGGTGGTTTTATAAGTGTTTGCTGCCTCCAAAGATGATATAAGGATTTCTTATAAAGATTTTTCATTATATTTTGCTGGATTGATTGGATTCAGAGTGATCTCCGAGTTGTCAGAGGGACAGAGGTGCAAAACACAGGATCGTCCCTATTTCCTCACTGGGGTGCTGGAGATGCTATAAGTATTTCCTTCAGGGAGAACAATACATCTGCAATACACCCCACTGTGTTCTTCAGTCTACACTGGCTCCCAGTTCATTTGTAGGTGCAATTTAAGGTGTTGGGTTTTAACCTCACACAGGTTAGGTCCTGGTTAAATTGGAGAACACCTCAATCCTGCAACTACACTGCAGTAGTTGAGATGTTCCGAGGCTCTTGAGCCAAAAAGCTCCTATGATTAGGGGGTTGGTGACAAGGTGTTTTGATCTCAAAAATATTCTCAATCTGTTTCCATTTTTGGTCAGCCTTAGGAATCATGTGTGTTTGTGTGTCTACATGAGACAGCTTCTGTTCTAAGTATCTGATAGTGTTGTACAAAGGTTGTAGAGAGTTGACGTTGTCAAGCCTTGAGTGAATTAAAGAGTTCGCCTCAACTGAGTGCCAATAAGCACTTTATGCCACACTAAATCATCATGAATTCTCTGTATCATATTTTACGGAGGACTATTTTAGATTTTTTTTAAATGATTGGAACTATTTTTGTATCCCTCCACTGAAGACCTTAGTTACCATAAACTCAGTCATGTAGGGTCCAAAAGGCTAGAAATAACATCTAAAATAGTCAAAATAATTTTGCTAGACATTAAAAATTAGACTTTAAAGTTGTGCTACAGCTAAAATATGTCAGGCCAGTAGCAAGTACTGTGTATCCTTTTGGGACTCACCGAAAGGGCATCACCCCTTTTCCAGGAGCATAAGGTCCCTATTTCTAGTCCTTCGGGGTCACAAATGATCAGCCCTTAAATCTGTTCCTAGTGCAGGACTCAAATCCCCCATTTTAGAAAGTGTGTGGGGAGGGGTAGCATTTGGGGGAGGGGAGAGAAATGTTGCTGATAAAGACAAGAAAGGTGGCTATTAGAAACTGCTCAGAGATTTTGAATGTTAGTAGTCATGGAGGAGGTGGCTAGCGGGCAGAGGACAGGTAAGATGATAAAAGGGTGCATTTTAAATTGCTTTTAATGTATGAATATTGTCACCATATGATGTGTGCGTGTGTATGCGCGCACAAAAAGCACAGTAGTAGCTATACATCATTTAAAACATGATTTTTTTTACCAACACATTTCAATCTCAGCTTTGTTTTTTTGGGCGACACTCTGTCATAGTTGCTGGTATTTGTACAGCTGCCTTCTATCCTCCAGATCTGCTGAATAAGGGTCTGATTATTTTCAAACAACTTTTGCAATTATCCTTGAAGAAGGAAATTGCTACTTTATGTACAGTACATCTGTGATTATAACTGTTCCTTCTTTATACTATTACCGTGTGGGCTTTAATTTGGCAAGCTTTTGTAGCTAGTGCTTCAGGAGCACCCTCTATATGCTCTGAAGAACAAAGAACAAATTTCAAAAAGCAATAGGACAATCCAAGCATGTTTAGCTCTTACCCAGTTTAAAGGTCTTGCTCTCTGGTAACTCTGTTCAGCTGTTTTCTTTTAACTGTACATTGGTGCATAATAGCCTCAAAAATAAGAAAAAAAAAATTTCCCCCTAGAATCTATATTCCCCCATATCCTTTTCCATTTGGCAAATAATGGATTTCTATAGATACAGGCCAGTCACCAGATTTGGATTCTGAGCACTTTGAAGGTACATGATATTTAAATCAAAGTCTGGGGGGATGGACCCATTTTGACTAGAAAATAGATGGCGCGAGGAAGAAAAGGAGAGAAATAAGTACTGCACAGTCCTTTATTAGGAAAATAAACCATTACTGAGCACAGTTTATGCATAGAATGCATAGAAAGTGCGTAAGGGTGTATATTTCTCTCAATAAAGCATTATAACAAAGAGCCATTAGATTCCCCTGTTTAGATTCCCAAATGAGGTGGACTGGTTCAAACAATACAGTTGAAGGAAATTAGCATCACACACAGGGAGGGGTAAGACAGCGCTGTATATTATGAGTGTTAAAACAGTGCCATATAATTGCAGGTTTTACCTGTCAGAGGCTATCATAATAGCCTACCTTTATGGAGTGAAGTGCCTTTCAACAAGATTCTCAAAGTGCTTAACATTAATTAAGCGCCATAAAACCTGTGGCAGGTACTGGTCTTACAGATGGGCAAATGCAGATACTGAGAGCTTAACAGACTAGCTGAAGATCATACAGTGAGTCAATGTGAGAGCTGTGGCTAGAACCAAGGCGATTCTGACTCCTAGTACCCCACTAAAACTGGTCCACATTGCCCCCTTTTTAAGGGGGTTGTCAAGGTTCCTTCCCCACTCTGAACTCTAGGGTACAGATGTGGGGACCTTCATGAAAACCCTCTAAGCTTATTTTTACTAGCTTAGGTTAAAACTTCCCCAAGGTACAAACTATTTTCCTTTTTCCCTTGGACTTTATTGCTGCCACCACCAAGCGTCTAACAGATATATAACCGGGAAAGAGCCCGCTGGGAAATGTCTTTCCCCCCGAAATCCTCCCCAAACCCTACACCCCCTTTCCTGGGGAAGGCTTGATAAAAATCCTTACCAATTTGCATAGGTGAACACAGACCCAAACCCTTGGATCTGAAGAACAATGAAAAAGCAATCAGGTTCTTAAAAGAAGAATTTTAATTGAAGAAAAAAGTAAAAGAATCACCTCTGTAAAATCAGGATGGTAAATACCTTACAGGATAATCAGATTCAAAACATAGAGAATCCCTCCAGGCAAAACCTCAAGTTACAAAAAGACACAAAAACAGGAATCTACATTCCATTCAGCACAGCTTATTTTATCAGCCATTTAAACAAATCAGAATCTAACGCATATCTTGCTAGATTACTTACTAAGTTCTAAGACTCCATTCCTGTTCTGCTCCCGGCAAAACCATCACACATACAGAGAGAGGCTTTGTTTCTCCCTCCCTCCAGCTTTTGAAAGTATCTTGTCTCCTCATTGGTCATTTTGGTCAGGTGCCAGCGAGGTTATCCTAGCTTCTTAACCCTTTACAGGTGAAAGGGTTTTTCCTCTGCCCAGGAGGGATTTCAAAGATGTTTACCCTTCCCTTTATATTTATGACACGCCCCCCCCCCCCCCCAAATCACAGATAGGGTGAAACGCTGGCTGTGATTTCTTCCTGGAGCTCTAGGACAAAACAGAGTTAATAAGACATATGCTCCTCTAAATATACTACCAAGCATATAAAGACTAACAATATTTTCCACATCTCAAGGACGATTTTAACCAGTTGATTCTGGGAAACTTTCATGGGAGAGTGCATCAGCCACTTTGTTAGAAGCTCCTGAGATGTGTTGGATGTCGAAATCAAAATCTTGGAGAGCTAAACTCCCACCGAATCAGTTTTTTATTATTTCCCGTGATGATATGAAGCCACTGTAGCGCAGCATGGTCGGTTTGCAGGTGGAAACGCCGTACCCAAACATATGGGTGTAGCTTTTCCAGAGCGTAGACAATGGTGTAACATTCTTTTTCACTGACTGACCAGTTGCTTTCCCTCTCAGACAGCTTCTTGCTGAGAAACATGACAGGGTGGAATTCTTGATCCGGTCCTTCCTGCATTAAAACTGCTCCCACACCATGCTCGGCGCATCTGTGGTTACTAGGAACGGTTTGTCAAAGTCTGGGGCCCTTAGTACAGGGTCAGACATGAGTGTCGCTTTAAGCTGGTAAAAGGCCTTCTGACACTCTTCAGTCCACTGAATGACATTTGGCTGTTTCTTTTTGGTTAGGTCTGTCAGTGGGGCGGTGATTTGGCTGTATCGCAGTACAAATCGCCTGTAATATCCAGCCAAGCCAAAGAAGGATTGGACCTGTTTCTTTGACTTTGGGAGAGGCCACTTTTGGATAGCATCCACTTTGGCCTGTAGGGGGTTGATAGTTCCATGACCCACCTGGAGTCCAAGTCACTCGGTTTAGGCCTATGTGACACTTCTTAGCCTTAACAGTCCTGCCTCCCTTATGCGCTCAAAGACTTTTGTAGATGTTCCAGTTGTTCTGCCCAGGAAATGAAACTTCAATGATGGGGAGTGGCTGGAGAGGGGCTTTGACCTGGTCTTGGGGTTTTCCCACTCTTTGGCATACCTCACAAGACCGGACATAGGTAGAGACATCCTTGTCCATTCCCTCCCAGTGGAATGACCTCCCCAAATGGTCTTTGGTCCTGTTCACCCCAGTATGGCCACTAGGATGATCATGGGCTAAATTCAAGAGATTTACCCAGTACTTAGTTGGAATTACCAACTGTCTCTGATGATGCCAGTCTTCCTGGTGTCCACCAGAAAGAGTTTCCTTGTATAAAAGTCCTCTTTCTACAACAAACCTGGATCGACTAGAAGAGCTGAAAGGCGGGGGGTTGCTCTGGGCCGCCGTCAAAGCTCTCTGGAGGCTTTCATCTGCTTTCTGTTCAGTCTGGAACTGTTCCCTTGATGCTGGAGACATCAGTTCCTCATTGGATTGTGGATCTAGGCTTATTCCCTCTGGAAGCGATGTAGGGGATGGGGCTGTTTCCGTTGACTGTGAACCGCTCTCCGCTGGTGCACTATGTTGGGGTTCAGGCTCTGGCTGAGCCTCTGGTGTAGGGTTATTGGCTGCTGCTGGTTCAGGTTTGCTGGGGCCCTCTGGTGTTGGGGTTGCAAGTACTGGATTTAGTGCTGGCAATGGGTTTGGTGCTTGTTGTTCCACTGGTTCTGGGACTGGCTCTATCTGGGTCTCTGGGACTGGATCCACTACTGCTGTTGCAGACATTGGCCTGGGGTTTGGGTCCATCACCTCTGACGGGGTCCTGGTAGAAGTTTCCAGAACAGAGCTAGGCAGGACGGTTTGCTTAGCCTGGCTGCAGTTGACCATTCCCACCCTCTTGGCTAGCTTCACATGATTGGCCAAGTCTTCCCCCAACAGCATGGGGATGACCCTTGGATCTTAAGAACAATGAAAAAGCAATCAGGTTCTTAGAAGAAGAATTTTAATAGAAGAAAAAGTAAAAGAATCACTTCTGTAAAATCAGGATGGTAAATACCTTACAGGGTAATCAGATTCAAAACATAGAGAATCCCTCTAGGCAAAACCTTAAGTTACAAAAAGACACAAAACCAGGAATCTACATTCCATTCAGCACAGCTATTTTATCAGCCATTTAAACAAAACAGAATCTAATGCATATCTAGCTAGATTACTTACTAAGTTCTAAGACTCCATTCCTGTTCTGTTCCCAGCAAAAGCATCACACAGACAGAGAGAACCTTTGTTTCTCCCCACCCCCTCCAGCTTTGAAAGTATCTTGTCTCCTCATTGGTCGTTTTGGTCAGGTGCCAGCGAGGTTATCCTAGCTTCTTAACCCTTTACAGGTGAAAGGGTTTTTCCTCTGGCCAGGAGGGATTTTAAAGGTGTTTACCCTTCCCTTTATATTTATGACAGGGGTAGAATTGTAAAATAAATTGTTTATACATGGGAGGTGTGCAAAAAGTGAGGGCGTCTTTTCTGCAGCTGTTTAGATGAGCATCATACTACTTTCCATGACATGGGAAGGTGAAAAGTAAAACCTGACCCAACGCTAAGGGTGCCTTCCCATAATCTAGCGGAGATAACCTATACATAAAAGTGTTATGATGCAGTGGTTGCCACATATTTTTTCAAAACAATTCTCCCTAACATCCTCCCAAAAATAATTAAATTTCTCCTGAGATTTCACATGCCATATCTCATCAAAGAATAGACTTTTGGGGAGAAGTTTTGAAAGCACCAGAAAAGTAGTTGTAAAGCGTTTTTTGAGGGGTGGGGCTTATTTTGTTTTTAATCCTCCTCTTGTTCACTTATTATGCATTATGTATTTAATCCTCCTCATAGTTCAGAAAATGGCTTGGCCTATCAACACCAAATGTTTGTTTGTTCCTCTTCTTGGGGACAGGAAGTGGGGGTAGGGAGCTCAGGACTTGTCTACACTACAAGGGAGATTTGATCTAAGCTACGCAATTTGAGTTACATGAATAGTGTAACTCAAATTGATGTAGCTTAGATCTACTCACTGTGAGCTCCACACTATGTGATGTTGACAGGAGACACTCTCCTGTCGACTCCCCCTACTCTTCTTGATCCGGTGCAGTACAGGAGTCAAAGGGAGAGCAATCGGTGGTCGATTTAGTGGGTCTTCACTAGACCATCTAAATCAACTGCCGATGCATTGATCACTGCTCGTTGATCCCCCAGTAAGTGTAGACAAGTCCTCAATTACTGAAAGGAGTGATATAATGGAGTAGAGAAGGTGAAGAGGGGAGGTACAGGAGATTAAGGGAAGCATAGAGAATGACAGAGAAAGCTAGTCACTTATCCATCTTTAAACTTCTAAATACATTACTAAATGATTAAAATAGTCAGTGGATAAATTCATGCCCTTACTACCTGTTTCCACCTAATCAGTCCCCTCTTATAGTCTTGCAGGAGAAGAAACAGAGCATAGCTTCCTTCCTGTGGACTTTCTCCACCACTCAAATTTCAACTTTTGATGCTTTGTTTAAAAAAAAAAAAACAAAAAAAAAACCAGCAGGGAAATTCCCAGACAAAGCATTTGGTTAAGAGAGTTACGGTTAAAAGTATGTTTCTGTGGAATCCTGCTAATATGTAAAATATTATTTACCTTTAAAAAATATAGATTTTTTTAATAAATTAAATGAACTTAAAAAATTTGCAAGTTTTATGTAAATAGCAAAATAACATCTGAGTAGGAGATTATAATTTCTTATATAACACTGATATATACTATATATCATTCACTCCCAAAATATGACACTTGAGGTACACAACAGCTAAAAGTTCCCACTTACAGTGTTAACATGCTTACATGCAATGTGTTTCATCATACAGAACAGATCAGTCATTCCAATTCTATTCATAAAAGTATTCTACTCCATCATCACATCACACTGTGAGAATTTAGATTGACTTAACACACCCTTTTTATTATTTACTATTTCTATAGTACTTAGGAGCCTTTGTCATGGACCAGGACTCCAACACACTGTATTTCTTTTGAAATCTATACTACACACTTAATAATGAATATATAAAGTCAATAGTACATATCAAGCAGCACATATGTATTCCAGAATAAATCAAAGGATAGTATTAAAATTGGGGAGGCATTGTAAGTCAGAGTGGGTGAAAATAAATGAAAAAGGATCATATAATACTGGTAAACTGAACTCCATAATTGTTCATTTCCAGTTTGTTGAATTTTGTAAAGAAATGTTAGCATTTCTTTTGAGTGATCACTGGACTCTTGTGGAACACACTTTCAGTGTTAACAAAGTATAGTTTAAAAAATAGTTATCTGGGAAAACTTAGAGTCAGATTTTTCAGGAGATGGGCACAAGCAAACAATTATATGCATTTTAACATTGCAAAATGTAAATGTATACATCTAGGAACAAAGAATGTACTTACAGGATGAAGGACTCTATCCAGGGAAGCAGTGATTCTGAAAAATATTTGGGGGTCATGGTGCATAATCAGATGAACGTGAGCTTCCAGTGCAAAGCTGTGGCGACAAGGGCTAATGTGATTCTTGGATGCATAACTAGGGGAATCTTGAGCAGGTATTGAGAGATTATTTTACCTCTGTATTTGGCCCAGGTGTGACCACTGCTGGAATACTGTGACCAGTTCTGGTGTCGATAATCTGGGGAGGGATTCAGAGAAGAGCCATGAGAATGATTAAAGGATTAGAAAACATGCCTTCTCGAAATAGACTCAAGGAGCTCAATCTATTTATTTTAACAAAGAGATTACACTTCATTACAATCTATAAGCACCTACAGGAGGAACAAATATTTAATAATGGCCTCTTCAGTGTAGCAGAGAAAGGTATAACATGATCCAATGGCTGGAAATTGAAGCTAGACAAATTTAGACTGGAAATAAGGTGTACCTTTTTAACAGTGAGAGTAATTAACCATTGGAACAATTTGCCAAGGATAGCTGTGGATTCTCCATCACTGAGAATTTTTAAATCAAATTAGATGTTTTTCTAAAAGACGTATTCTAGGAATTATTATGGGAAGTTTCTATGGCATGTGTTATACAGGAAGTCAAACTAGGTGATCACAGTGGTCCCTTCTGGCCGTGGAATCTATGAATTTGCAAAAATACTCAGCAACCAGTCACTCCCATTAAGCATGCTTCTTGTAAGTGCCTAAGTGACAGTAGAACTCTCTCTGACTTTGAAGCTACCCGTGTTTCCGTATGAAAACACTTGGTTGAAAAAAGAGTTCCGCTGAAAGTGTGTTTTGGTGGGAGCTGAGTTCTGTTGAAACTTTGGCCCTCAATGTGTTCATTTAAACCTGTGCAGAGTGTGAATACCTGATATTTGATATTATGTCTGGGTCTGATGCAGAATAGCAAATACAGATGTTCCAGCAAGTATTCTGAGTAGCAGAATGCAGACGCAGGTTAAGATTGCCTTCTGTAGGTCCCATAGTGGGAGCTTGTTGCTGCTGCTACTACGCTTCACTACTTGTTTTAAATGGAAGACTGCGTAGCCTAGCAAATAAAGTGCACCTTAAATTACAAAGGTAGTTTATTCACATTCATGGTAATGGAGGAAATTAGTTTTCTTTTTCTTCCTCTTTTTTTCCATGTTTATACTTAAAACTAAATTGAACAAAAGAAGAGAAAATCAAAGGTAACAAAGTAGGGGATGGACTCGGTGGTTTTAAGGCTATGTCTACACTGGGAGCTGGGGGTGTCATTCCCAGCTTGAGTAGACATGCTTGCGCTAGCTCTCATCAAACTAATGTACTAAAAATAATAGTATCACCATGGTGGCACGGGCAGCGATGAGTCAGGAGTGGGTAGGTGCAATGTGGCCTGCCATGTGCAGGGGGTCAGACAAGATCGTCATGATGGTCCCTTCTGACCTTAAAGTCTATGAGTGGCCCTCCCAAGTACAAACCTGCCCAGACCCGTGGGGACCTGGTCGGAGTGGCTAGCCTGTGCCGCTGCTGCCTGTGGTACCACGGCTGCACTATTTTTAGTGTGCTAGTTCATTGAGAACAGGTGGAAGTTTTGTCTTCTGGAGCTGGGAATCACATCCTCAGCTCCAAGTGTAGACATAGCCTCAAAGGGGTCTTTTTTGGCCTCTAACTTGTATTATTCCAAGAATGACTACGGTCTGCAGTTGGGTCAAATTCTGATCCCAGTTACTGTTATAAATTCAAACTCAACTGAGTTGTGCTTGCTTTAAACACCGAACTGAGATCAGCATATGGCCCAAGATCTCTGTGCTGTAGAAAGTTGAATGAAAATACTTTAGGAGAAGAATTAGTATCCTGCTGATAGTCTTCGGCAGTCAAGTAAACACTAATAAAATTCCAAATTTAGCCTCACTTTTCATCCCTGTGTGGATACCACTGGCTGATGAGAAAGCACTATGGAAATGAATAATAAGCAGGAACTGCCAAAATTTGTCTTCACTCGAATGGCGCCATGGTCCAACTTAGACAGCTTCAGTAGTGGGAGACAAATGAGTGGTGATTATCATTTATTCTGTCGGAAACAAAGGTGGTATGAATGGCTCTGTCCAAAATAATAATCAGGATATTGGACCTGAGCCAGAGCAAAGAAAAGAGCAACACATGGTGTTTATGGATTTAAATACTTATGTTGCTTCTGTAAGAGAGAGAGACTGATGTGCAGGGAAGGGAGTGAGAAGATGTGCATAATACCATCATTTGAGAAGACAAAATACTGCAAGAGCAGCTTTAAGACTATATGTATCTTTAAATCATAAGCAGTAATAAATTGGTGTCTCTGTATTTTATTTTCAAATATACAAGTGGAACTCCAGCCTTTTTTCCATTTGAGCAGTCTGAAGCCTCTATTTATTCCCTCACTGACTCTGGTAAAGGTGTCTGCTACAGGTGATCTGCTCTTATCACTTTGCCTAGGCAATGGTTACAGCACGGAGAATTATTTAATCTGTAAAGGAGAATATTAAATGATTTAATCCATGCCTTATTTTGGTCATTTTTCTCCTGACTCAATTCTAACTTACATCCTCTCCATTTGTAGCCATACTGGTACTGCAGCTGGATAGGCAAGAAACCTTTGATTCTACAGCACAAGTGCCTGTTGACAGGGTGGTAGCCTTTTCTTCCCACATTTGCACGCAAAGAATGAAAAGCATCATCTTTCAAATGCTTTCAGGTTCCGCTGGATCGATGAAAGTAATTGTGTCAAATTCCAGCCCTATGAAGGGAGATACAGACCCACTGGTATCAGAATAGTTGCACTAGATTCCACTAGGGCTTATCTGGGCATATGAGTTTTTTTATCATTTAAATTATATATAATATGTTATATATGTGTATATATATTAAAAAACCCACTGTTTTTATATTGGGCAAGCTAGTTCTACTTCATATGTCTTTATTGGGGAAGGGGGCAGGAAGTCATTCTGTGCCCACATCCTAATGTGCAAAGGGGTTTCAGCACCTTGAATCTGCCCTAAGATTCATGGGACTTCAGAACGCTGTAAGAGGCCAGAGCCATTTGCACAGAGGCTATATCCCACATTGCCCTGCATGACTTCCCCACCATCAACAGGGCTCTTGTTTAGCTCCCTCGATGTGCTGCTGTCCCAGGCAGGGCTCAGAGTGAAAGTGATTCAGCCTGAGGCAGGGATGCCGAGCTCTCCTGTCCTGTTCATCAAGTCAAGGAGCTGCTCTGTATATGGAAGGCAATCTTCTCTGGAGCCGAGGAGCCGTGATGCAAAAGTGATTAAGTCCCCTTCTCACATGGAGAGGGGATGATCCTTCTCAAGCACGGAGCTCTGGGTGATTATTTAGCTACATAGTTTTGAATTTCTTTTTGGCTCTGCTCTTTCCTGAAGAATGCCATTTTCATAGAGCTAATACTTGCCTTACATAGAGCTGCATAAATTGACTCAGTTAAACATTTGAGCAACTGGAAGAGAGGCAGGTTGAGGCGATCACTTTATATCAAACTGGACAACCATTTGGGCTGCCTGAGGCGGAACATCACTTAAAAGGGTGCTTTTTTTCTCAACATCTTGTGCTTGTTGGTGCTGATTATTGGGGCTTCTTTGTACCTCTGGGTTTGCTATGTGGTCTTGCTGCAGGAATTGTTATCTCCTTTATTAACTTCTCCCAGGTCAAGCTTCCTCATCTTTGACCTTTACAAAGAAACAACTACAGCATTTTACAGTAATGGTACTAAACAGTGCATTTTACAAAGTGCTATTGCAATGCTCTGGGCAATTACTGTAGAATAAAAGGTAAGTATGTCATTGAACATTGCCTATGCCACTGACTTGCAGATCTATCTTTACACTTCTGATCTGTTTCTTTATGTTACATCCTGCATCTTAGCTTGTCCCTTTTACATCTGCTTCTTGGGGTCTTACCCTCCTCTTCCCCTTAATGTGACCAAAGCTTCTCATTTTCACCTCCCCCCCTTTGCATCACTGACAACTCCACCATCCTTTCCATCTTTGAAGTCTGTAACCTAAATATTCAACCTCTCCCTCTTTGACCATGCATCCATTTTGTGTCCCAGTCTTCCTCCTACTTCCTCATAACATTTTTAAGATCCATCTTTTTCTCTTCAGCCAGCCAGCCAAATAAAATGCAGCTACCAAGTTCATCATCCTTGCCTGTTGCTCTAACCACATTTTGAATCCCTTCCCTGCACCAAGTTCAAGTTTTTTGTTCCCAGCTTCACGGTCATTCACAATTCTGCCCATCCCTAGGTGTCTGCCTCTTATCACATTTCTCAACGAATAGTCTGCTGTGCCTTTTTCTGTGATGCCCCTTATATGTGGAACATGCTGCCTGAACTGATCTGTAAGGAAATGACTCACCTCTAGTTTTATGCTTGTAAGAAATGAACCAGTTAACACTGGCTTGAAGGGCAGATGGGGTTAGATGATATTTGGCTATTTATAATAATTTTAAATCCATGCAAATGAATATCAAAAATGTGTGTATGTGATTGTATCTTCTTCTCCACCCTTCATGTACCACTTGTATTTTTTTAATAACGTACTGTATTGTTGCTATGTTTCTACAACATCCAGGATAATGCGGACCTGATCTCAAATGAAGAGACAGGGTGGGATGGGAAATGGAGTCAGAGATAGGTGAAGTGACTTCCCCAAGGTCATGCAGCATGTCAGTGGCAGAGCTGGGAATAGACCAGTGACTCCTGACTCACAATCTAGTGCCTTAGAGAGAGAGAAGGTGGGTGAGATCCAATCTTTTATTGGACCAACTGCTGTTGTTGGCAGAGAAGAGTTCCAGACATACAGAGCTCTTCTTCAGGTCTGATCTGATCTATTGCCCTATCCACTATACCATGCTGCTTACAAATATTTAAAAAAACAACTTACCAGTGATATCAAGAAATCAGCATAAACTACATGTCTCTGTTTATATATTTTTTGCAAAGGAACAGTATGTTCACTTTTGAGTAACAAGAGACATTTTCTGAAATGTTGTATGCCAGACTTTTGATTAGATGCTGAGTCAAAATGCTAAACTTTCATATCAAGCATGCATTTTAAAATATAGACTCCCTTTAGAGAATCATAGACTCTAGAGAGAGAGGAAGACCTATCACAACTCTTATCCACTCTATGTCACGGTTAGGTTGTTCACTACACTCTGCTCACAAGTGCTTTGTCCAGACCAGTTTTAAATGAATCAAGTGACGTAGGAGGCTAGACCTGTGCTTTAGCCAGGTGACGAACCAACTGGAAAAAGGCTGAACATTGTGTCCATTCATCACCAATAGATTGTTACATTATGCTTTCTGAATGGGTATTTAAGAACAATCATTTAATATTTCTACTCATCTTTTTGCCAAAGTTGAGAACTGTCATGGTTACTCAGTGAGGCACAGAGAGAATCCTTTTAGGTACAAGACAGCAGTGTATTTCTGGATTAGATTGGTTTTGAAGGGCTCAGAAGCATACACCTCACAGTCGGGGAGCAGGATGGAATAGATGACCTAATACTAGCTCTCTTTCATCTCTAATTTCTATTGATCTGGGATTCTTTTGTTTTGCTCTTAAATCTTAGAGCATGACTGTTCATGTAAAATCCACATTCAATTAAAATTGCCCTAAACTGCCTCTGCTCTCCCTCAGAATTATCTTTTTAAATATTCTGTTGTATCCAATTCCTGTACTGAGGGCATGCAAACCTATCACATTATTAAATCCGTTTCACTAATGATACATACACAAAAACATAATTTAAAAAATGCAACATTTTGAACAACTTTTGAACAACTCCTTCACATGCATTTTTAAGGCAGTTTTCAACTTTAACCCAAGCTTCCTTTTGCTTATCATGCTAACTAGCTGAACATTCCAAGAGTGGCTCATGGGGATAATAATGTGTTCTTTTAAGTAATTGAAATATTATCCAGGGCTCAGGAATCATTTTTCATGATTTTACCTTTTTCCTCTAGGTAGGTTACTTTGTTTGCATGGAAGTTTTTAAAGATAAACCAGTCCAGTGTCTCCTTTTTATAAATTTATTAAAAGAATAAGCAAGCACTTAAAAATCGAGTATGAGTTTAAGTGAAATGTTACTAGCTCATTTAATGTATAGTTTCCAATCTTAATTTACAATAATACTATGCAATAGTCAAATCAAGCTTATCATTGAAATACAATCAATAAGTCCTTCTGGCAATTTTGCACAGAAATGAAATGATTTTTAGAATTCCACACATCCAGCACCTTTAGAATGACATTTGTAACAGGGTGGCTTGCCCCTTAACAGTTGGAAGGCTGGGGCTAACCAACCCTGATTACAGAGTGAGCTGCAGCTGGGAGCAATGAGGGTGACTACCTTATAAAGAGCAGCAGGAGGCTGCAATGAACTGGGGAATGCTCAGGGATTAGAGACTACTAGGAGTGAGCAAGCTCTAGCAGAAGGTTCTGAGATTCCAGCCATCTGGGATGGGCTATCAAAGCAGGAAAGGCCCCAGGCAGGAAGGCCTGGGCAGAGGAAGAGAAACCTTTGTTTCTGTAGATTTTTGGATGGACTTGAAAACTTTATTTTGAATGTTTGTTAATTTAATGACAGGTTTCAGAGTAACAGCCGTGTTAGTCTGTATTCGCAAAAAAAAAAGGAAAGGAGGACTTGTGGCACCTTAGAGACTAACCAATTTATTTGAGCACAAGCTTTCGTGAGCTACAGCTCACACTTGCATCCAATGAAGTGAGCTGTAGCTCACGAAAGCTTGTGCTCAAATAAATTGGTTAGTCTCTAAGGTGCCACAAGTACTCCTTTCCTTTTTGTTAATTTAATGAAGCACAACTTGAGAAGGGCTGGGAACGGGCAGAAGTGTTTTTTGAACAGTTCAAGAGAAGAAACAGGTAGGCTGCTATAGTGTAACCCTATGCAAAGGAGGCTGTCACTCCAATTACACACTCCTTTAGCCTGGAGAGCTCTTTCTAGTTAGACAACGAGCTTTTAGGCATTTAATATCTACTTTGGGAAACAGTGACACGCACAGACACCACTCATGCTAATGGGACTGGGAATGATTTGAGCATCCTCAAATTGTTTGGCAGAAGGATTTTCACACCTTCTTCTACTTAGTCTTTTTATTAGCCAAATCAGCTGGGAAGAAGAATTTAAACAGAGCAAGGTGAATGGTAATTGTGAATTATTTAAGAATAGTTTACTAGATGCCCCAAAAGCTACAATCCCATAATCAGGAAGGACATACTGCTTAAAAATACAACTGGCTTAAAAGGAAAGTGAAGGGAACTGTAAAACAAACAAACAAACAAACAAACCTGTATATATAACAAATGGAAGAAAAGGGAAGTTGACAAATGAATAAAAATCAGAAGCTAAGAGCTGTAGAAAATTTATAAGGGAAGCATAGGTACACTCGGAGAAATCTGTGGCCAGCAGAGTAAAGGGAAAATAAGTTTTTAAAGTGTGCTAGAAAAAACAAGAATCCTAACAATTGGCCCATTACTAGATGGAAATGGTAGAATTATCAGTAACAATACAGAAATGGCTAACGTGTTTGACACATTTTTCTGTTCTATATCTGGGAGAAAAACAAGATGATATATTTGTACCATATGATGACGATGAAACGCTTTCTATTCCAATAGTAATTCAGGAGGATGTTAAACAGCAGCTAATAAAGTTAGGCAATTTTAAATCAGCAGGGCCCAATAACTTGCATCTAAGAGTTTTAAAAGAGCTGACTGGGGAGCTCATTGGATCATTAATGCTAATTCTCAATAATTCTTGGAATACTGGACAAGTTCCAGAAGACTGGGAGAAAGCTACTGTGCCAATATTTTAAAAGGGTAAATGGGATGACCTGGTTGATTATAGGCCTGTCAGTCTGACATCGATCGCTGGCAAGGTAATAGAGTGGCTGATACGGGACTTCATTAATAAAGAATTAAAGAGGGTAGTATAACTAAGAATGTGGGTTTATGGAAAACAGATCCTGTAAAACTAACTTGATATCTTTTTTTGATGAGTTTTCTTGATAAATGTAAGTGTTGGTATAATAGACTGACTTTGTACTCACATTTTGATTAAAAAAGAAACAAACAATACAAAATCAACATTGCACACATTAAATGGATTTAAAATTGGCTAACTGACTTGGTCTCAAAATGTAATAGTAAATAGGGAATCATCATCGAGTTGGTGTGTTTCTAGCAGGGTCCTGCAACAATCAGTTCTTGGCCCTACGCTATTTAATATTTTTATCAATGACCTGGAAGAAAACACAAAATCATCACTGATAAAGCCTGCAGACGACAGAAAGCTTAGAGAAGTGATAAATCAGAGGATAGGTCATTGATACAGAGCAGTCTGGATCACTTGGTAAACTAGAGGCAAGCAAAGCATTTTAATAAGGCTGAATGTAAATGAGTACATCTAGGAAAAAAAATGTAGGCCAGACTTTACAGGATGGAGGACTCTATCCTGGGAAGCAGTGACTCTGAAAAAGATTTGGAGATCATGGTGAATAATCAGCTGAACATGCACTCCCAGTGTGACGCTGGGGTCACACGGGCTAATGCAATCCTTGGCTGTATAAACAGGGGAATCTTGAGTAGGATTAGAGAGATTGTTTTTATCTCTGTATTTGGCACTGGTGTGACCACTGCTGGAATACTGTGCCCAGTTGTGGTGTCCACAAATCAAGACAATTGTGGATAAATTGGAGAGTGTTCAGAGAAAGCTATGAGAACGATAAAAGGATTAGAAAACATGCCTTACAGTGATAGATTCAAGAAAGTCAATCCATTTAGTTTAACAAAGAGGAGGTTAAGGGATGACTTGAGTACAGTCTACAAGTACCTACATGCAGAACAGAAATTTGAGAATGGGCTCTTCAGTGTAGCAGAGAAAGGTATAATACAATCCAATGGCTGGAAGCTGAAGCTAGATAAATTCAGACTGGAAATAACGCATACATTTTTAATGGTGAAAGTAATTAACCATTGGAACAACTTACTAAGGGTCATGATGGATTCTCCATCACTGCCAATTTTCAAATCAAATTGTCTTTTTTTTAAAAAAAGATATGTTCTACCTCAAAGGGCATTATTTTGTGGAAATTGTATGCCCTGTGTTATACGAGAGGTCAGGTTAGATGATCACAATAGTCCCTTCAGGTCTTGGAATCTATTAATTTATTAATAGTAGTCATGCAGCAGAGGGTACATTGGGAAATGCACTGCAATTTGACCAGGATACAGGGATTAACACACCTATTCTTCAAATGTGGCATGGGAAGTTTAATGAACCAATATGGTTAGTACAATGATGTGCAGACCACAGTTTCCAAAGAGAGAGAGAACCTCCACTGTATGGCTCACCAAATAGAGGTATAGCACAACTAATAGGGTGATCAGATGTCCCAATTTTATAGGGACAGTCCCGATTTTTGAGTATTTTTCTCACATATGCACCTATTACCCTCCCTCCCCCCCACCACCACCTCCTGTCCCGATTTTTGACACTTGCTATCTGGTCAACCTAACAACTAAGTGCAGTGGTCACACAATAGGGGCCAAATTTTCAAAGGTATTTAGGCTCCTCGATGCAGATAGCTACGTAGTAGGATTTTCAAAAGTCCATTAGGAATTAGGCACATTTGAAAATCC
Source organism: Eretmochelys imbricata (assembly GCF_965152235.1). Lineage (NCBI taxonomy): Eukaryota > Metazoa > Chordata > Testudines > Cheloniidae > Eretmochelys > Eretmochelys imbricata. The sequence goes on from NC_135573.1 coordinate 174,100,688, forward strand.
CACTAGGGACCTATCTGTATTTTCGGCTTCAAATACCTTTGAAAATCTAGCCGTGGTTCTTTAGTAAATAGCAAATCTCTGACACTTAAGAGCAAAGAAATGTTAACTAGAAAGTTACTTGTTACAAAGTGTTTGTTTTCCCCCTATGTCCCACCCCTTGAAACAGTTAACTTTGTGGGTTCATTCAATTTAAGATTTCTTTCCAGGAATGTTTAATTCTAGTTAGACTGGATCAGTGGGCCTTAATAGAAATGCTTTTTTTTTTTTTTTAAAACTTTAGACATAGGCAAAACATTTGGTATTTATCTAGAGTATCCTTGCATTTTACATCCCATACACATTCTCTATTATAGCATTTAAGAGAGTGAGGTGGCAGATAACAAAGCTGACACTGATATTTGAAATTTGAAGCGCATAGCACTTTAAAATTAAGCTCATTAAAGATAATGGAGTGATCCATTGGTAGGACTTGAGCTGCAAATCCAGAGGTGACAGGCTATTTGGTGAACAATTTACTGAGTGTCTCACTCCCCCTTCCCTAGCCATGGACATTGTAAGTTCATTCTATTAACCTTAATAGGTTTTCTCTCAAAGTGCTTTACTCTGAAGATTTAAATGTGAAGGCTTTCGTAGGTTAGCCTGAAGCTAACTTAAGCAACTAAATTAAAAGTAGAAGCAATATATTCATCTATATAAGCATATTTGTATGTGCATATTCTGCCTGTAGGTGTTAACTGTGGCAAAACCTATAAATTTAAACCAGGAAGTGGTGTGACAACCAGAATGCGTTGTGGGTTTTTTTTTGTTAAATATTGTACATCAGTGATTTCTCCTTTTCCTCAAATCCATAAATGCCAATGGAAATCCTCTGCAGCTAGTCAGTGCTGCTTCTTGCTCTAGATGAAAAGAATACTATAGTGAGATAGAGAGATACTTTCCTCAACTCAAGTCCCCAGTAGATATACTTGAGGGTTTGGGCTCTGACAGCATGTCCCCTGTAGCATGTGCAGCTCTTGTCAGCTTGGGACCCAAACTCAAAACCAGCAAGTTCGAAGAGGATACAGAAACAGCTCTGGTTGCACTAATTGATGACCTCTCAGTGGCAATGGAGAAGGGCCAAGCCTAATTGCTCATGCTGCTGAACCTCTGATGTGCAGTATCACTTTTACTAAATCTAGCAAGAACAGACAAGGAAGCAAGCAGAGGACTCCAATCACTTTTGTCAAACAGATCCCCTAGAGTGGTTCCTCCATCACAAAAATGATCACTTAGGATTGTTCATCACAAGGACTTACATTTCCTCTACTTGTCACTACATACATAAAGCCTCTTGCAAAGCTCAGACCACAGTACAGGTGTAAATGTCAGCCATTGGTGATACCCAGCTTTGTCTTCTTTTCGACTGACATGTCAAATACGATCATGCACGTATTACAAAGCTCGGAAGCACAAGTTGCTCAAGCTAAACCCACACACAAGAGAAATTGTCCTAATTGTAAGACGCAAACACTTACAGGAGCTCACGTAATTCACTAACATTGCCATAGACAGCATTCACCCTCCTCTCATCAACAAGAAGAGTTCATGGGTTTGGAACTGTGGTATCTTGACTCCTGAATGCTGACACGATGTTAGCAATAATTGTCTTTTATGGGTTGAGGGCCTGGTAACTGTGACACATGCCTTCCTCATTGCTACGTTTAGCTACTGCAACCTTTTTTACCAGTTGGCTGCATCCACTACGTCTCATTCAGAATGCAGCAGCACTTGTTCTGGGTGGGACAGACCTGTATCATACTAGGGCTCCATGCACCTTCCACATTGTTTCCAGGCCTAATTCAAGTGCCTGGTATTGATTTATCAAAGTCTGCTTCCTGAGGATATGGAGGTAGACATTACCATATTTGAGGTAGAAGCAAAACTCGAACAGCTTAATGGGACTAAATCGGGGGGGCCCAGATAATCTTCATCCAAGAATATTAAAGGAATTGGCACACGAAATTGCAAGCCCATTAGCAAGAATTTTTAATGAATCTGTAAACTCAGAGGTTGTACCGTATGATTGGAGAATTGTTAACATAGTTCCTATTTTTAAGAGAGGGGAAAAAAAGTGATCTGGGTAACTACAGGCCTGTTAGTTTGACAGCTGTAGCATGCAAGGTCTTGGAAAAAATTTTGAAGGAGAAGGTAGTTAAGGACATTGAAGTCAATAGTAAATGGGACAAAATACAACATGGTTTTACAAAAGGTAGATCGTGCCAAATCAACCTGATCTCCTTCTTTCAGAAAGTAACAGATTTTTTAGACAAAGGACACGCAGTGGATCTAATTTACCTAGATTTCAGTAAGGCGTTTGATACTGTGCCACATGGGGAATTATTAGTTAAATTGGATAAGATGGGGATCAATAGGAAAACTGAAAGGTGGATAAGGAATTGGTTAAAGGGGAGACTACAACGGGTCCTACTGAAAGGTGAACTGTCAGGCTGGAGAGAGTTTACCAGTGGAGTTCCTCAAGGATCGGTTTTGGGACCAATCTTATTTAATCTTTTTATTACTGACCTCGGCACAAAAAGTGGGAGTGTGCTAATAAAGTTTGCGGATGATACAAAGCTGGGAGGTATTGCCAATTTAGAGAAGAACAGGGATATCCTACAGGAGGATCTGGATGACCTTGTAAACTGGAGTAATAGTAATAGGATGAAATTTAATAGTGAGAAGTGTAAGGTCATGCATTTAGGGATTAATAACAAGAATTTTAGTTATAAGCTAGGGACGCATCAATTAGAAGTAACTGAGAAGGAAAAGGACCTTGGAGTATTGGTTGATCATAGGATGACTATGAGGCGCCAATGTGATATGGCTGTGGAAAAAGCTACTGCGGTCTTGGGATGCATCAGGAGAGGTATTTCCAGTAGGGATAAGGAGATTTTAGCACCATTATACAAGGCACTGGTGAGACCTCACCTGGAATACTGTGTGCAGTTCTGGTCTCCCATGTTTAAGAAGGATGAATTCAAACTGGAACAGGTACAGAGAAGGGCTACTAGGATGATCCGAGGAATGGAAAACTTGTCTTATGAAAGGAGACTCAAGGAGCTTGGCTTGTTTAGCCTCACTAAAACAAGGTTGAGGGGAAATATGATTGCTCTCTATAAATATATCAGAGGGATAAATACCGGAGAGGGAGAGCAATTATTTAAGCTCAGTACCAATGTGGACACAAGAACAAATGGATATAAACTGGCCACCAGGAAATTTAGACTAGAAATTAACCATCAGACCATCAGAGGAGTGAAGTTTTGGAATAGCCTTCCAAGGGAAGCAGTGGGGGCAAAAGACCTATCTGGCTTTAAGATTAAACTCGATAAGTTTATGGAGGAGATGGTATGATGGGATAACATGGTTTTGGTAATTAAATATTCATGGTAAATAGGCCCAATGGCCTGTGATGGGATATTAGGTGGGGTGGGATCCGAGTTACCCAGGAAAGAATTTTCTGTAGTATCTGGCTGATGAATCTTGCCCATATGCTCAGGGTTTAGCTGATCGCCATATTTGGGGCCGGGAAGGAACTTTCCTCCAGGGCAGATTGGAAGAGGCCCTGGAGGTTTTTCGCCTTCCTCTGTAGCATGGGGCACAGGTCCCTTGCTGGAGGATTCTCTGCTCCTTGAAGTCTTTAAACTATGATTTGGGGACTTAAATAGCACAGATATAGGTGTGAGGTTTTTTGCAGGAGTGGTGGGTGAAATTCTGTGACCTGCGTTGTGCAGGAGGTCAGACTAGATGATCATAATGGTCCCTTCTGACCTAAATATCTATGAATCTACTGGCCAGTGAGAGAACTATACTTGCCAGGGATAGAGCCACTATCAAGGCTTGAGGTGAAGCTGTCAAGAACCAGAGGCAAGGCATTTTTGGTGAAAGGTCCTAGACCAGTGATACTTAGACTGAGGCTCCTGCACGGCAAGTGGTTTTTTAATGTGGCTCTTTGAAGCACATGATATTAAAACACAGTGAGATTTAATTATTAACCAATCATGATGCTTTTACTAGGTTATTAACCAATTATAGTTGATAAAATAACACTACTTGGTCAGTCATTTTGCTGTGAGAATAATATGTAATATATAGTAAATGAACCGATGAATTCACACTACTGTGGCTCTTTTGGGTAATGTTGATTGCTAAGTTGGCTCCTGAACCACTGAGGTCTGAGTATCACTGTCCTAGACTATGGAATATATTGCCACAAGAAATTAGATTGAGTCAGAGACAGGTGTTAAGAGGAAAATGCAAAACAGTTCATTACATTGGCCTTTCTGTACTGAGGCAAAAATTTCTCAGACAAAATTTATACACCCAAAAAAACAAAAGAATACCCTCCTTTTAAGTAACAGCAATAGGCAGAAAAGAGTCTTTTACAGCATTTCTCTGGAATATTCTTATGTCTTAATTCTTGTGCTTAGACATCACAGTGAAGGGGCATCTCATCAATTCCTAGCTAGATTACATAACTAGTTTGCCTAAAACCACAGCAAATCTACTGAGCAGCATCAGGAATCGAATCCAGATCTTCTGCCTCAGAGATCACCATATATCACTTTCCACACTTCTCATAGGTTGTCCTCTTCAACACTTAGCTGAACAGTTGGCTGTAGCAATTGTTCGTTGCTCAAGGGCTTGACAGCCTGAGAGTCCAACACTGGAACAGACTTGATGAACCTGTGTGATAGGGGCTCAGCTGCTGGGCCACCTCCACCCCTTGGCAAGTGGAATTTTATCCCGGATGTTACAAGCCCCCCCGAAGAACGGCGTTTGCAGGAACATCCTCTGGCCTTCTCACGACATGTCCGAAAAGTGTAAGATGCCATCTGCGGACAATGGCCCCAGTTGTCTGTAGACCGGAGTTGGTTTTGTGAAAAAAGAATCATAGTGTTAAAAGCTATACTACTTATCCATAAGAATATCATCCTCTTCTTTCGGAAAGTTGCCTTGACAGATCTTTACCACAGAATATTATTACTGGTTGTCTTAGGGTTTTGTCAATATAACATATGTCACTCAGGGGTGTAAATAAGCCACCCGCTAGAGCGACATGAGTTACACTGACCTAAGCGCTGGTGTGGATAGCGCTATGTTGGCAGGAGAGCTGCTCCCGCCAAGATAGGTGCTGCCTCTCGTGGAGGTGGTTTTATTATGCTGATGGGAGAGTTCTTTCCCCGTTGGCATACAGTGTCTTCACCCTACATGCTACAGTAGTGCAACTGCATTGGTGCAGCTGTGCTGCTGTAATGATTCTAGTGCAGACTAGCCCTTAGTAAATGGCTTTCCCCCCTGATTCTTATACAATCAACTAATAGACTAAGACTTCCCTTTATTCTTTCATTAATAAGCATTTATATAGTGCTTTTGTCTGCTTTTAAAGAGTGGGGTAAGCTTTATTAACTCCATTTTACAGAATGGTTAATTGACTTGCTAAGGTCACAGCATGAGTCAGTGGCAGAACACGGAACAGAACCCAGGTCTTCTGGCTCAGGGACCTACCCAGTGGTCACAGGATTATGTTCCACTGCTTTTTCCTACTCAATTGTGTGACCTAAAATAATCCACAAGATTTACCTTTGGTGAGCAATCCACCACTGCAGCAACTGATTGCACTTAACGTTTTTTAATCTGCATGAAAGGTTCTATCTGCTAAGGAGACTCAGAATGACTTGGAAGTTGGCTCCAGTGCTGATCTAGGAGATGGACTTGAAAGCTGTTTGTGTTACCCAGCTTTTGGCTGGCAGGGATTGACTGTCTATTTGTGGGTGTTTCTTCTCTGAATTATCGTACCTCTCAAAATGCTGTTTCAGGAAATTGTGGAGATTTAAATGGTTGACACAGGAGAGTTGCACAGATATAATATCTATAATAAAGCATCCTATTTATCTTCTGATGTTTGCACTTTTTGAATTATAAAGCATTTAGGGATGTTCAGATAATCAGACAGCTGATCGGGCTAATCATTCCTAACCAGATTATTCTACATAAAGACGCTGGAATGAACTCTTCCCAGGCAGCTCCATTTTAACTGTGGGATTATTTTAAAGGAAAAGAAGGGGAAAATATTCTTCACTTTTACTTTCAAAGTGGGCTGGGGGTATCAGACTGACAGCCATGAAGACTGAATTTCTCTGTTCAGCTAAATAGGAATAGCACAGGCAGCATCAGTGCAAATTTCTTCATACTAGCCAACCAGCAAGCCTCAAGCCTGAAGGACCTCTGGGGCTGCTGTACATTTCTATGTAAATAGAACCTCCTTACTAATCGTCCTGCAGCTCTTCCTGTTTGAATGGTTTTAGTAACACTAAAGAGCAGTGTTAATGATGCAGCAACTGCATTCTGTGGCAACTGCCCACCTGATAGTTTTCATAAACAAAATTGGTCCACCCGAAGTCTTATGTATCCAAAATTAAACATAGTTCTGATTTTTAAAAAAAAACAAAACAAAAAAACAGTGTCTTCTTATAAATGCCAGCTCACTAAAGCTGTGCAAAACTAAGAGAAGGGGAAATGTTTTGAGTCCGTGGCCTGAACTGACTAGTTATCAGGAAAATTTTAAAGGATCCATGAATTCTCCCCATAACGTTTTCTCCCAATCAACTTCCTCTATCAGATATTAATTCTATTGTCTGTTTAATGTATTTTCTTATGTAGGGTAGAGCTTTACACCCTTCCCAAGATTCTTCCCTTCTAACTAAACCAAAGGAAAGAAAACCCCCAAACCTCTACTTTTTAGGCACCCCTCCACCAACTGCACCCTTGAGCAGCCTCACAGCAGCAACCTCTCAATGCTCTTCCAAAGTATTGGGGGCCGCGGAAGGACACAAACAGTAGAAAAAAACCACCTTTTAGCTTTGATAGTCCAGTTGAAAAGGGGGAGGAAATCTTGCCAAATCTTCTATGATAACCAGGGATGTTAATCTTCTACGCTAACCAGAGTCTGTACTTAATGAAGGACCTCCTCTGTGCAGTGGGAAGTGGTGCTGGTGGTCATTAGGTGATGCTCTTACTTTGGAATATTAAACTGATGTCCAAGTATAGTGATAAGGTGCAGGATGCTGCTGGAGAAGCTTGGTTTTTCAGAGCTACTGCAAAATCAGTGGCCTGACTGCTTGTTGTCATTAAAGGACACATGGTACTTTCCGCACATTTTGTCTACATAAAATGTCCTTTGCAGTGTTCAGTGGGACACTGTATTTCTCTTTCTTTCTGTCCTGAACTGCGTGATACTGTTGCTGTTCTCTGTTAGATAACTGTCAGGTTCCACCCTAGAGGTGATGGCATTTCACTGTTGAGTGAACTGATTCCTGTAAAGTTAACTCTGAATGTAAATCTGTGGTTGAGATCATCCTCGAATCAAGGGACTGCTGCTGCTGCGTTAACTCCTAAAGAGCTTGAGATTCTGTTGGATAAAAGAGGTGCACCCAAGTAAGATGATTGTTTTTTCAAAAAGCTCATCAATCAGCAAGAAGGAAGATTGGATAGCATGAGTCCTCCCCTTCCTTGCAGCAGAGCATGCAGATAAAGTATGTTTCCTTACAAATTCTTGCACATGCTGAAGGGATTGAAAGGTCCCTTTCTCAGCCCACTTACTCATGACTGATTTCCCCTGTAACACTTCCGTTGTGATAAATCTTACATTACAATACACAGCAGATAGAAAGAGATACAGTTTCTTTGTTACAACAGGTTTCAGAGTAGCAGCCGTGTTAGTCTGTATTCGCAAAAAGAAAAGGAATACTTGTGGCACCTTAGAGACCAACAAATTTATTTGAGCATAAGCTTTCATGAGCTACAGCTCACTTCATTGGATGCATTCAGTGGAAAATACAGTGGGGAGATTTTATATACACAGAGAACATGAAACAATGGGTGTTACCATACACACTGTAATGAGAGTGATCACTTAAGGTGAGCTATAACCAGCAGGAGAGCGAGGGGGGACAATGGATCGTGTGGTGTGGTCTGGATGAAAGCTGGAGGCAGGTAGGTAGGAATAGCGGTCAGTAGATTTCCGGTATAGGGTGGTGTTTATGTGACCATCACTTATTAGCACCGTAGTGTCCAGGAAATGGATCTCTTGTGTGGACTGGTCCAGGCTGAGGTTGATGGTGGGATGGAAATTGTTGAAATCATGGTGGAATTCCTCAAGACTTCTTTTCCATGGGTCCAGATGATGAAGATGTCATCAGTGTAGTGCAAGTAGAGTAGGGGCATTAGGGGATGAGAGCTGAGGAAGCGTTGTTCTAAATCAGCCATAAAAATGTTGGCATACTGTGGGGCCATGCGGGTACCCATAGCAGTACCGCTGATTTGAAGGTATACATTGTTCACAAATGTGAAACAGTATGGGTGAGGACAAAGTCACAAAGTTCAGCCACCAGGTTTGCCGTGACATTATCGGGGATAGCGTTCCTGATGGCTTGTAGTCCATCTTTGTGTGGAATGTTGCCGTAGAGGGCTTCTACATCTATAGTGGCCAGGATGGTGTTTTCAGGAAGATCACCGATGGATTGTAGTTTCCTCAGGAAGTCAGTGGTGTCTTGAAGGTAGCTGGGAGTGCTGGTAGCGTAGGGCCTGAGGAGGGCATCTACATAGCCAGACAATCCTGCTGTCAGGATGCCAATGCCTGAGATGATAGGGCGTCCAGGATTTCCAGGTTTATGGATCTTGGGTAGCAGATAGAATACCCCAGGTTGGGGTTCCAGGGGTGTGTCTGTGCGGATTTGTTCTTGTGCTTTTTCAGGGAATTTCTTGAGCAAGTGCTGTAGTTTCTTTTGGTAACCCTCAGTGGGATCAGAGGGTAATGGCTTGTAAAAAGTGGTGTTGGAGAGGGGCCTAGCAGCCTCTCGTTCATATTCCGACCTATTCATGATGACGACAGCACCTCCTTTGTCAGCCTTTTTGATTATGATGTCAGAGTTGTTTCTGAGGCTGTGGATGGCATTGTGTTCTGTACAGCTGAGGTTATGGGGCAAGTGATGCTGCTTTTCCACAATTTCAGCCCATGCACATCAGTGGAAGCACTCTATGTAGAAGTCCAGTCTGTTGTTTCGACCTTCAGGAGGAGTCCACCCAGAATCCTTCTTTTTGTAGTTTTGGTAGGAAGGTCTCTGTGGGTTAGTATGTTGTTCATAGGCGTGTTGGAAATATTCCTTGAGTCGGAGACGTCGAAAATAGGATTCTAGGTCACCACAGAACTGTAACATGTTCGTGGGGGTGGAGGGGCAGAAGGAGAGGCCCCGAGATAGGACAGATTCTTCTGCTGGGCTAAGAGTATAGTTGGATAGATTTACAGTATTGCTGGGTGGGTTAAGGAAACCACTGTTGTGGCCCCTTGTGGCATGTAGTAGTTTAGATAGTTTAGTGTCCTTTTTCTTTTGTAGAGAAGCAAAGTGTGCGTTGTAAATGGCTTGTCTAGTTTTAGTAAAATCCAGCCACGAGGAAGTTTGTGTGGAAGGTTGGTTTTTTATGAGAGTATCCATTTTTGAGAGCTCATTCTTTATCTTTCCCTGTTTGCTGTAGAGGATGCTGATCAGGTGGTTCCGCAGTTTCTATGAGAGCGTGTGGCACAACCTGTCAGCATAGTCTGTGTGGTATGTAGATTGTAATGGATTTTTTACCTTCAGTCCTTTTGGTACGATGTCCATCTGTTTGCATTCAGAAAGGAAGATGATGTCTGTCTGTATCTGTATGAGTTTTTTCATGAAGTTGATAGATTTCCACTCCATATGGCTAAATGCAGCACCTTGCATAATGACAGGTTTCAGAGTAGCAGCCGTGTTAGTCTGTATTTGCAAAAAGAAAAGGAGTACTTGTGGCACCTTAGAGACTAACCAATTTATTTGAGCATAAGCTTTCGTGAGCTACAGCTCACTTCATCGGATGCATTCAGTGGAAAATACAGTGTGGAGATTTACATACATAGAGAACATGAAACAATGGGTGTTACCATACACACTGTAATGAAAATGATCACTTAAGGAAACGTACTGACCGCTATTCCTACCTACATGCCTCCAGCTTTCATCCAGACCACACCACACGATCCATTGACTACAGCAAGCTCTACGATACAACTGCATTTGCTCCAACCCCTCAGACTGAGACAAACACCTACAAGATCTCTATCAAGCATTCTTACAACTACAGTACCCACCTGCTGAAGTGAAGAAACAGATTGACAGAGCCAGAAGAGTACCCAGAAGTCACCTACTACAGGACAGGCCCAACAAAGAAAATAACAGAACGCCACTAGCCATCACCTTCAGCCCCCAACTAAAACCTCTCCAACGCATCATCAAGGATCTACAACCTATCCTGAAGGACGACCCATCACTCTCACAGATCTTGGGAGACAGGCCAGTTCTTGCTTACAGACAGCCCCCCAACCTGAAGCAAATACTCACCAGCAACCACACATCACACAACAGAACCACTAACCCAGGAACCTATCCTTGCAACAAAGCCCGTTGCCAACCGTGTCCACATATCTATTCAGGGGACACCATCTTAGGGCCTAATCACATCAGCCACAATATCAGAGGCTCGTTCACCTGCACATCTACCAATGTGATATATGCCATCATGTGCCAGCAATGCCCCTCTGCTATGTACATTGGTCAAACTGGACAGTCTCTATGTAAAAGAATAAATGGCCACAAATCAGACATCAAGAATTATAACGTTCAAAAACCAGTCGGAGAACACTTCAGTTTTCCTGGTCACTTGATTACAGACCTAAAAGTCACAATATTACAACAAAAAAAATTCAAAAACAGACTCCAACGAGAGACTGCTGAATTGGAATGAATTTGCAAACTGGATACAATTAACTTAGGCTTGAATAGAGAATGGGAGTGTATGTTTCATTACACAAAGTAAAACTATTTCCCCATGTTTATTTTCCCCCCCTCCCCCCCGGCAACTGTTCCTCAGATGTTCTTGTCAACTGCTGGCAATGGCCCACCTTGATTATCACTACAAAAGGTTTTTCTCCGCCCCCACTCTCCTGCTGGTAATAGCTCCCCTTAAGTGATCACTCTTGTTACAGTGTGTATGGTAACACCCATTGTTTCATGTTCTCTATATATATAAATCTCCCCACTGTATTTTCCACTGAATGCATCCGATGAAGTGAGCTGTAGCTCACGAAAGCTTATGCTCAAATAAATTTGTTAGTCTCTAAGGTGCCACAAGTCCTCCTTTTCTTTTTGTTACAACAATGGCTGGCAGGCAGTTGACCATTACTCTTGGATCTTTCAGGATATGTCTACATTGCATCTGGGATGGAGCCTCCCAGACTTGATGTAGCGCAGCTCTTCCTATTGCGCTAAAAATAGCTGTGTATATGTTGTAGCTACTTTTTGAGCACGCTAGTGCGAGCCCCACCACCACAATTCTGTGGGGCCAGGTAGGGAGGTTCATTTCTAGATGCAGTGTAGACATACTCCCAGGAACAGAAAAAGAACTCAGTGAAGGAGGGAAAGTTGGGGTGACTAGATGTCCCAATTTTATAGGGACAGTCATGATTTTTCTTTCTTATATAGGCTCCTGTTACCTTTCACCCCCGTCCCAATTTTTCACACTTGCTGTCTGGTCACCCTAGGGAAAGTAGAGAAGGAATGAAAGTAGAAGAGGTAAAGGAAGACCAATGGAGAGGAGCAGAACTTGAGGGGGACAAAGACAGGACAGAAACAGCAGCAGAAAACTGGTGAAAGGGGGGCAGAAAAGACAAACAAGAGGGAGACCAAAAGGCATGCTGTTCCAAACCAGCACTTCACATCAGCTGGACAGATTAGCCGCTGAGGACAGACAGAAAACTGTTCTCAGAAAGGTTGATTCAGATGTTTGTGAAACAGAAGCAACATCAGGAGAGAATGAATCACTTGATCTATGGTTGAGAAAACTATCAGCAAAACTGAAAGAAAAAAGACAATGAGAATGTTAAATAAGAGGATGAGAGCAGAGGCACCACAGAGGCTGCGGTAGCAAGGTATGAATTACCATTCATTCTATTGCTCCCTGAGCCAGGTATGTTGTGGGAAGCAGCATACTCAGCCTCTGTAAAATTTGCTCTTTAACCTGTTTAAAGAATGATGTTGATATGCTCCAAAATCCTGTCCAGTTCCGATCCTTTGTTTGAAATATAGAATCTCAAGAGTGGGAAGACAATTTTGAAATAGGGAGGGGATTTGTTCCTAAGGGCTGTCATGGGGATGGCCTTGCTGGTATGTGTAGTGTAAAGTAAGTCCGTCACCATTTTTTAATATCTTTCATTAAAATGCTTCCAGACTGCATCTGTTTCCCCCCCACCCCCACTTCTTCAAGATGAGCACTCCATCTACCACTGCCCTGAGTTTCTTGCTAACTTTGAGGAGTAAAATTTGTGTGAAGATTTTAATCTTTATTCTTAACGTCTTTGCAAACTGCTGGAGAACACACCTGAAAGATCAAAAATACCTAAAGGCTACATCCTTTTCCAAAGACAATGGGTACGTCTACACAGCAAAGAGAAACTCACGGTGGGCCTGTACCAACTGATTCGGGCTTGCGGAGTCTCAGGCTGCGGGGCTGTTTCAGTGCTGTGTAGACTTCTGGGCTTGGGCTGAGGCCCAGACTCTAGGACCCTGGTAGGTGGGAGGGTCCCAGAGCTCAGGTTCCAGCCTGAGCCGGAAGTCTGCACAGCAATGAAACAGGGCCGAGCCCTGTGAGCCTGAACTGGCTGCCATGGTCTAACCGCGGGTTTTTCTTTGCTGTGTAGACATACCTATGTTACCAAACCTAAAGCCACTGGAGTCTGTTAATGGGGTCCACCGCTAGGGGCAGTGTGTTTTTGACCATGCTTCAGGTCCATGTGTTATGCAGCACTGGCTGCGTCATAACTGAGAGCTCAATATCTCTAGGGAACTGGGATGCTGTTTCCTTTATATTGGGCATAATAGCTCCATTATCCTCCAGTTTAACTGGAAACCTCTGTTCACTTAATTTGCCTTTCTTAATTTCCCCAGTGCATCTATTACCTATTTCTCTTCTCTGACACGGCCCCTGAACCAACATAATATAGAGTTTGAATGGAAGAGAAGGTGGCATGTTAAATCCTGGAGTAAGGTGTTCCCATTGAATGGGTTTGCAGGAGCCCCAGATTGCTTCAACGGTCTCTGTTCTTCTAGGAACTAAATGCAACTAACAAACTTGAAAATAGCAACTGCCAGCTCACTCCTTGAGCCATGTTCCTTTGCTGCCCTCTACTGCAGGGCTCAGTATAATTCCTCTAAATTGTCCAAAAAAGAGCAATCTTATATTTCCTCTGAGAAGCTGCCAGCCAAAGCAGGACTTGAACCCCAGGAAAACACACTGAGAACTCAAAAAAGAAAGAGATGGTAGGTGATATTAAGAAGTAACATAGAATAAGAAAGGGCATTTGTTACAGGACAACCAGCTCTAAAATATCAGCAAAATCAGACACCGATCTAAAAGATGGCAACTAAAAGCCATATTTTCAGGGCCTCAAAGAGCAATGACAAAACCATCCAGAACCTTTTAAAAGTTAAATTTAAAGAGACATTGTCAGATACTTTAGGCCTCATGCTGTTTGTTTTTCTGTTATTATATATTTGCATATATTTACAAAACCCAATCTTAAATGGAAACAGTTTCCATGACTTTCTTAAATATAAATGAAAATATGCTTATTTAGATTTAAAGATCATCCTTCTGTATTGTGAGTGCAGGGAAACTAGAAAATGAAACTGACTAGGACCAAAACCTTTCATGTGAAGTCGTTTCATGATCCAAGCCAAAAGCATTGAAAAAAGTAAATCTCAGAAAGGATACAGTAATCCAGGCCCTGATCCTGCAATTGGTGCTCCTTTATGCCTGCACAGAATCCCCCTGAAGACAACAGACTTCCACGCAGATGCAGAAGTCCAGTTATAGAATTGCAACCTTAGGCCCCAGATTACTTTAGTTTTAATAGTTTAGGATGATAGTTATTATTTGTAGGTTGACTGCACAATCATACAAAGAATCCTAAACCAGAAACCCCTGGAACCCCGACCTGGGATATTCTATCTACTACCCAAGATCCATAAACCTGGAAATCCTGGGCGACCCATCATCTCAGGCATTGGCACCCTGACAGCAGGATTGTCTGGCTATGTAGACTCCCTCCTCAGGCCCTACGCTACCAGCACTCCCAGCTACCTTCGAGACACCACTGACTTCCTGAGGAAACTACAATCCATCGGTGATCTTCCTGATAACACCATCCTGGCCACTATGGATGTAGAAGCCCTCTACACCAATATTCCACACAAAGATGGACTACAAGCCGTCAAGATCACTATCCCCGATAATGTCACGGCTAACCTGGTGGCTGAACTTTGTGACTTTGTCCTTACCCATAACTATTTTACATTGGGGGACAATGTATACCTTCAGATCAGCGGCACTGCTATGGGTACCCGCATGGCCCCACAGTATGCCAACATTTTTATGGCTGACTTAGAACAACGCTTCCTCAGCTCTCGTCCCCTGATGCCCTACTCTTCTTGTGCTATATTGATGACATCTTCATCATCTGGAGCCAATGGAAAAGAAGCCCTTGAGGAATTCCACCATGATTTCAACAATTTCCATCCCACCATCAACCTCAGCCTGGTCCAGTCCACACAAGAGATCCACTTCCTGGACACTACAGTGCTAATAAATGATGGTCATATAAACACCACCCTATACCGGAAACCCACTGACCGCTATTCCTACCTACATGCCTCCAGCTTTCACCCTGACCACACCACACGATCCATCGTCTACAGCCATGCTCTGCGATACAACCGCATTTGCTCCAACCCCTCAGACAGAGACAAACACCTACAAGATCTCTATCAAGCATTCTTACAACTACAATACCCACCTGCGGAAGTGAAGAAACAGATTGATAGAGTCAGAAGAGTTCCCAGAAGACTCCTACTACAGGACAGGCCTAACAAAGAAAATAACAGAACACCACTAGCCATCACCTTCAGTCCCCAACTAAAACCCCTCCAACGCATTATTAAGGATCTACAACCTATCCTGAAGGATGACCCAACACTCTCACAAATCTTGGGAGACAGGCCAGTCCTTGCCCACAGACAGCCCCCCAACCGGAAGCAAATACTCACCAGCAACCACATACCACACAACAGAACCACTAACCCAGAAGCCTATCCTTGCAACAAAGCCCGTTGCCAACTGTGCCCACATATCTATTCAGGGGACACCATCACAGGGCCTAACAACATCAGCCACACTTTCGGAGGCTCGTTCACCTGCACATCCACCAATGTGATATATACCATCATGGGCCAGCAATGCCCATTTGCCTTGTATATTGGTCAAACTGGACAGTCTCTACGTAAAAGAATAAATGGACACAAATCAGATGTCAAGAATTATAACATTCATAAACCAGTTGGAGAACACTTCAATCTCTCTGGTCACGCAATTACAGACATGAAAGTTGTGATATTACAACAAAAAAACTTCAAATCCAGACTCCAGTGAGAAACTGTTGAATTGGAATTCATTTGCAAATTTGATACAATTATCTTAGGCTTGAACAGAGACTGGGAGTGGCTAAGTCATTATGTAAGGTAACCTATTTCCCCTTGTTTTTTCCTACCCCCCCCCCCAGACATTCTTGTTAAACCCTGGATTTGTGCTGGAAATGGCCCACCTTGATTATCATACACATTGTAAGGAGAGTGGTCACTTTAGATAAGCTATTACCAGCAGGAGAGTGGGTTTGTGGGGGGGTGGGGGGTGAGAAAACCTGGATTTGTGCTGGAAATGGTCCAACTTGATTATCATACACATTGTAAGGAGAGTGATCACTTTAGATAAGCAATTACCAGCAGGAGACTGGGGTGGGAGGAGGTATTTTTTCATGCTTTGTGTGTATATAAAAAGATCTTCTACACTTTTCACAGTATGCATCCGATGAAGTGAGCTGTAGCTCACGAAAGCTTATGCTCAAATAAATTGGTTAGTCTCTAAGGTGCCACAAGTACTCCTTTTCTTTTTGCTAAACCAGAATGTTTTTAACAGGTGTTGGTAGTTTTTTTTGTAATTAAGCATGATGGTTTCTCTTATTTGCTTCATGCAACACCTCCATTTGTTTGGAAAAGTTAATACAAAGGAAAGTGTTTTTTTTTTTAAAACCACCTTTAGATTTTAAATTGATTTTTATTAGCATTAGCCATTATATAATCACTTGTTATATCAACACGTACACATCTGAAGTTATCTTAATATATTCAGCTTTACAAGTCAGAGCAACACAGATCTACAATATTGTTATTAATTTAAGCACTGATGACCTGTAAGCCTGTGCACAGTCAGGCTCTTTATTAAACACAGACTTACTACTGGCTATAAGCCCTAAGCCAAAGCCCATCAAAATCAGTGAAAGCCCTTCATACACTTCCATGCACTTTAGATCAGGCCCAAAGAGTATACCACCCTAAACAGTCCTAATAGGTTAGGATGGCCTCCCTAGTGGGATAAAGCACTCAACTGGGACTTTAGATCTGAGATAAATTCTCAGCTCAGCCACAACCCTCCTGTGTGACCTTGGGCAGGTCATTTAATCTACCCAGTGCCTCTGATCCCAATCTCTAAAATGGAGTTAGTACTTCCCTGTCTCACAGGGATATTCTGAAGAAATAAGTCCATTAATGACTGTAACATTCAAATACTACAGTGATGAGAGCAATATAAGTACTTAGATTGAAGTCAATGGACCATGCCTTATATTATATAGCTTATAGTGTTTGCAGAATCAAACTCAGACAGTTTTTGTCCCAGAGATCTTGCAATCTGTTATCCCAGAAGTGTACTTCCTCACATCTTAATGCAATGCTTTTAAAACTGTTCTTTGCAGTCCCCCAGCTTTATTTAATAAACTTTTTCCCCCCCTCAAAATATCACTCTGCCCAAATCTAGTTCAAGAGAAATAAAAACCTAATGGGCTCTCCCACAATTTTCTCTTACCAAGTTGTTTTTTGTTACACACATCCAGTAATGACACTAACTGAAAAAATATAAAATATTCAAACATCAGCAACAGCTTTTCTGTATGATTTGCAACCCTTTTTCTGCAGCTATTTCTTCTATGACTTTTTGTTTGTTGGCAGGGGTTGCGGTGGAAAGCTGCTCTGACTTGATTTTACAGAGAGCTGAACTGGATCACTGCCACACTCTTCAGCATGCTGTTCTCAGGGGTTTTATCCTACACTATTATAGATGATGCAAGAAAATCTGAGTTGCCTTTGCTATTAAAGCACCCCTGTTCTTTTTCAGCTGTTGTCCTTTTGCTGTCTTTCTTTACAGCTTGAATGTGGAGCTTAGTATTTTCCCTTGAAAGCTAAGTCTCCCATTCTTCCCTCCCCGCAAAAACAAAAATATAACATTTACAAGCCAGTGCAAATTCCTAGTGCCCCCAAATGGCCAAGAAATCACTCCACATGGTCTAGCCAGCCCCAGGCACAGTATGCGCACAAAATGCCCAATCAACGAGAAACGCAACATAACACTGTGCTAAAACCATCATTATGCGTGCGTGCGGGGTTAGTAACGCGTTCATGCAAGAGGACAGAGCATAAATAAAAAGAGCTGCCATCTCTCTCTTTACAGCTTAGCCGGGGGGGAGGGGGCAAAAGTCTCAGAGGTGGGTGAATGCCTGCAGTCAGGCATCTAAAATGCACAGCCCAGGAATTATCTCGCAGGGGCTGGGCACCTGCCGCTCCCACTGGAGTCCGCAGCAGCAGAGAAAGGTGCTCAGCCTGCGAGGACATTGCAGTCGCACTCCCTGCCCCCTGCACGCATCCTCCCGCTCGCTGCCCGGGCTGGGCTGGGTTGGCCACTCTCCCGCTCGCTCTTCCGGCCGCTGCCGCCGCCGCCGTTCTAAATCGATCGCGGAGCAACGGATCCGTGCCGGAATCGATGCCATCGCCGTTCCTCCCCTTCCCTTCTCCTCGCTTCTCCCCCGCCCGGGCACCTGCACGCGCCCGCCCCAGCGCCAGGCCCCCGCAGCAGCCGCAGGCAACGGAGTCTCAGGTACCCCGGCGCGAGCGCCCCGCTCCCAGCCCGCCCTTCTGCGCGCGCCTGGTGCAGGGGGCGCTGCACGGTCAGCAGCTGCTGCTGCTTCCTAGGCTGAAACCCACGTGCTCCGCAGCCCCCGCTATTACTGCTGCCTCCCAGGCGCCTCTTGTCACCCTTTGCTTCCCTGGGGGTTGGGGGGGGGGGACCTATCCATCCCTCTCCTCCCCCCCAGTGGGGTACAGGCTCCTAGGGGAGAACACCACGGCCCCCCGCCAGACCTCTGCCTTCTCTTCTCCTGCCTTTCAGATCTAAACGTGGAGCCCTCCTCCCAGTTTACTAGCCGAGTTTGCAGCTAAAAGCAGCTGTTTCAGCTCAGTAAACAGAGGATGCTCGTGGTTCCTCCTTCCCAGCTACTGCTCGCTCTGCGCTGGCTTTAAGCTCTGGCGCCGTGTGGCGAAATGTATCAGGTTTTGGCAAGAGCCAAATGTGCCTGTGGCTTAATTCCCCCTCCCCCATTGAAACGGACTCGCCCTGCGTGCTGCAAGTTACCCGCAGCTCAGCCAAAAACGCTTTTAAAGCTTTGTTTATTTCTTTGGAAAACAAGTATTGGTCTGTAAATTTCCTCCGCTTAGAGTAAACTTGAACTGTGCTTTTTCAAGAATACGCCAGTAAAATAAGCGAGGTTTAATTGACAGCTGAGGTTTGCAAGAGCTTGGAATCTTTTTAACCCACCATTTTCTGTGTTTTTGTTTTTTAAAAGCAGAAAGTTAATAAGCTATGGAACGTGTGTTTACTCCGCTGGAATGTCTCCTTCCCACTGGTATTGTACCTCTTCTTACTGTTTAAATCTCTTTCAAGAGTCTTTACCCTGCAAATAAGTATATTTTTGTGTGCACAACAATAAGAATTACGTTCTTGGTTTGAAGGACAGCTCGATTATCATCTATTATTTCGAAAGGTTAATAACATAAGGCCTAACATTCCCCTTCATTTGTTGCCAGTAGAGCCAGTTTGATGTTATTGTGATGGGAATCATCCCTTGAGGAGGTAAAGAGAGGAGGCACATGTGGTGGAGCTGGGGAACAAGGTTTAATTTAAAAATGTTTTAAACAGATAGAGCTAAATTGGTGCTAATGCCTGTGTATGTACTCTTATTTTGGTTTAAGATTGGCCTATCTCAGTTTAATTTAAACTGAATGCTCCCGCGGCACTGCTTTGACCTGCGAGTGTGGTCGGCTGCAAGCACCGGGCGACAGCTCTCCCAGCGCTTCTGGTACTCCACCTCCACGAGGGGATTGGCTCCCCATCGCTCAGAGCCTGTCCGCACTAGCGCTTTAAGGCGCTCGGACTTGCTGCGCTGAGGTGGGTGATCTTTCACACCCCTGAGCCAGCAAGTTAGAGCGCTATAAAATGTGAGTGTAGACTAGGGGTGGGCAAACTTTTTGGGCCGAGGGCCACATCTGGGTGGGGAAATTGTATGCAGGGCAGGGGGTCGGGGTGCGGGAGGGAGTGCAGAGTGTGGGAGGGCGTGCCGTGTGCAGGAACAGGCTCAGGGCAAGGGATTGGGGCAGAGGAGGGGTGCGGGATGTATGAGGGGGCTCAGGGAAGGGGGCGGGCAGCAAAGCGGCTTTCACCTCCTGAAGTACGCGCCAGGGAGTACGAGGAGGGGGTTCAGGGCAGGGGTGCAGGAGGGGTGCGGACTGCGGGAGGGAGCTCAGGGTAGGGGGTTGGGGTGCAGGAGGGGTGTGGGTGCGACAGGTGGCTCAGGGCAGGGAGATGGGTGCATGGGGGTGCAGGGTGCAGCAGGGAGCTTAGGGCAGAGGGTTGGGATGCAGGAGGGGTGTGGGATGTGGCAGGGGGATTAGGGCAGGGAGTTGGGGGGCGGGGTTCAGGCTCCAGCCTGGTGCTGCTTACCTAAAGCGGCTCTGGGGTGGCAGCAGCACGCACCGGGGCCAGGGTAGTCTCCCTGCCTCCCTGCCCTGGCCCCACGCTGTGCCGCTCCAGGAATCGGCTGGCCCGACATCCCTGCATGGCCCCTGAGGGAGCAGGGGGGCACAGGGCTCTGTGCGCTGCCCTTGCCACGCCTCCAGGTACCTTCCCGGAAGCTCCCATTGGCCGCGGTTCCCTGTTCCCGGACAATGGGAGCTGCGGGGGGCGGTGCCTGGAGACAAAGGCAACATATGAAGCCCTCTGCTCGCCCCCTCCTCCCCCGGGGCCCCAGGGACATGGTGCCAGCCGCTTCTGAGAGCAGGGCAGGGCAGGGCCCATGATGCCATGGGGGCAGTCCCGCGGGCCGGATTCAAAGCCCTGAGGGGCCAAATCCGGCCCGCGGGCCGTTGTTTGCCCACCCCTGGTGTAGACATACCCTAAATGGAAATAAGATAAATGATTTAAACTGTAATAGGAGTGTTTACACAGGAATTTTCACTGGTTTAACTAAATCAGTTTAAAATACTACCTTTAGTTTAGTTGGTGAAATTTTCTCATGTAGACAAGGCCTAAAGCTGATGAGAAGACCGGCCTCTGGCTGTGGATCTTTGGATACATATTCTAATATCTTAGTGGATCCTTGGGATATGCTAGGTGAATATCTTGCCTGGTACGTGCTCTGAAGCCACAAATGTGTCCTCACCAATTC
Source organism: Eretmochelys imbricata (assembly GCF_965152235.1). NCBI lineage: Eukaryota > Metazoa > Chordata > Testudines > Cheloniidae > Eretmochelys > Eretmochelys imbricata. Next base: position 174,121,461 of record NC_135573.1, read on the forward strand.
TGTAAGCTGAATCTCTGTTTTTGGTTTGATTTTCCACTCTTATGTTGTTGTGGCATGTTTTGCAATTCTGAAAATTCATTATTAAATATCTCCTTACCCTGTGTGTGTATAATATATAAAAAGTGAAAGTACAAAAGTAACCTCTATGCTCTTTGTGGCAGGGACTGTGTCTTCATATATGCTTGTACGGTATTATTGTTAATTATCATTGGTATTATCATAGCACATAAGAGCCCTAGTGATGGACTAGGACCCCATTGTGTGCAGTGCCTGAGACTATCTCTCATCATAACTGGATCCTTGGGAGTGCTATTGTAATATAAATATTAAATGATATTGCTGAAAAGAGTTGCTTTGGTAAAGGGGACTGAATTCTTTATTATGATGCGCTGGCTTTGCTGAGAGTGGTTATGACAAGGCAGATTCATTTAAGCCACCATGGGGTAGATGGATGGGAGGGGTGAGTGTATATAATCTTTGTGTGTGTATATATACATATAATACCAACAAGCAGATATATTTGGAAAATAAGAATTCTAAAAAATTGTCATGTTTTTGAGTTTAATAAATCTATTAATCTGTTTCAAAATTTTAAAACAAAGCATTTTCTCTGTCAATATATTTAAACTTTTCCCCAGAATTTTTTTGTGTTATGTTTGGCTTTATAACTTTACAAGTTTTTCCTTCTTGATCCAATTCAAGGACGGTTTAAAGTTACTAAAAAGGAAAGATTTACATGAACTATTCTTAATAAAAACAGATACTGGACAGCATAAGCTGCATTTATTTTGGGCACTGTTGGTCTTGGTTAGAAAGGTGAGTGGTGTTTGGAGAGTTCATTGATTATCTTTTTCTAGTTGCACCATAATCTGATTTCTAAAACATAGCTACACAGTAAAAATGTTATTTGGTGCATCAAAAAAATCCTATCGGATTTAACGCTATCTATCTATACAGTAGAAGAGTGGGTATTTGTCACCATTTATTTTGTAAAACAGTTGCTGTGTGTAGGTATCTGTATGCAGTAGTCAATTTTACATGGTAGTGTAGGGTAAGATACACCTAGATACCACAGATAAAGTCTTGTCCTCACTAGCAAAAGTTGCTTTGGTTTTCAATACTGTCACTGATATAGTTCTATACCAGTGTAGTATGTCCACATTACCATTCCTGACACAAGCCTCAGTGTGCTAACCCAATGGTTCTGAAACTTCAAGACCCTGGTGTACAATTTCTGGAACTCAAAGCCAAGATTTGCAAACTGTGTATCCAAAAGGCTCCTAAATTAATATTTAGGTACCTGATTAAGTGTCCAGTTTTCCCACCTCTCCTATTGGCTGTAGTGGGATATGTTAGTGCTCAGCATCTCTGAAGATCAGGGTGCCTAAATAGGGTAAACCCTGTCTGTGCAAGAGATTGCACTTTCTTGAGATCTGATCAAGAATGTAGAATGAACTTCTGTAGGAACTTTGAAGCATAGCAAACCTCTCCATCTTCTGTGCCAAGTGCAAGGCTTACTCCTTCAACCTTGTCTTCACTAACATATAAACACACAGCAGCATATATGTATAATAATGCCACCCAACCAAAACAAAACACTACACTATATTCACAGGTTTCAGAGTAGCAGCCGTGTTAGTCTGTATCCGCAAGAAGAAAAGGAGTACTTGTGGCACCTTAGAGACTAACACATTAATTTGAGCATAAGCTTTCGTGAACTACAGCTTACTTAATCGGATGCATTCAGTGGAAAAACTTACAAAAGCTTATGCTCAAATAAATTTGTTAGTCTCTAAGGTGCCACAAGTACTCCTGTTCTTTTTACTGTATTCACAGTAGCATAACCCTGGGGAGAGGATGAGAGAGAGAAGGAATTACATGTGGCTGATGTTAGTTATGTGGTTTAATGCACTTCTAGAAGGTGCTGAGATACTACCATGATGATGGCTATAGAAGATCCTGTATTGAACAGAATAAAATACATATGGGCTTAGGAGCCAGACTTCAGGTACCCCATTTTGAATTCATTGGCCCAAAAACACTTGCTGTGCCAACTTCGTAATTTTAATCAGTGTAGTTATAGTGGGTTCTTATTTTGGCAGTAATTTTAAATCAACACACATAGCACCTGATTGTGGCCCAAGTACCAAAGGTTTGAGAACTGCTCTTCAAAACCATTGTAGTCAAACTTCACGAGCTCTGAAGACAATTCAGTAAAAAAGCTGGAGCACAATTTAAAATTGCAGAGGGGTGGACAGAAACTGTGCTATGTGCTCCAAAACAGTATTAATTTGCTTAATGCCGTTTAAAATGGATAGTGAAGTAGAGCTTAAGAGCAGGATTGAAGTATACAAAGCCTGGGAAAAATATTTTTTCTCTGTAAAATGAAACTGCAATGGGATTCATTACTGTATATGACTTGTAGATTATGAATTTCAGTGAGTGATAGGTCCATGCCAAAGCCCCATGTTCTTTTTGGGCCTGTGGTCTACGACCAAGATTCCTGCTCTATGTGGCACCCTAGTGCTAAATTCTAGGACAGCTATAGGTAAGTTAAAAAGGGAAGTTGTTATTCATTTAATTATTGAAGTGAGTAACACAATCAGTACGGTGCGCCTTGGATTAGTTATTTTCATAGTAAATTCAGATTTTTGTGTTTCATCCAAATTTTAATTTTTATTGCAGTGTAGTTGTATTCATTGTAAGAGCAGTACAGGAAAGGAATGGAGGATATGACATGTGGCTGTGAGGTAGTTGACAACTTTTGATAACTGGAAAAGTGATGGAGGCGTTTGATTTTTGGGACCCAAGAGGATCGTTGAACTTTTTGGCAATGGAAAGAGGATGCATGTCCTCCTCTGCACTTCTGGTGGGCAGAAGTAAAGTTGGCATTCGAGTTTCCTGGTAGGGCTTGAAGTCTTACCTCGCCACTCGTAGAGTAAATTCCTTCTTTCATGTTATCTAAATAACCACCTAGCAGCAATGGATAAGCTCATTAACTGGATGTTTGTGATAAAGTGATCTGCAATGAAATTGTTAACCATGGCTGTATTTTCACTGCCAAAAAGGTGGTGTTGTTTTTACAGTGAGATAACTAACATATGATGGTTTTCCCACTGTAAAATCCTAATAGAGATAAGATCTCTGTGGTTTCTGTCACAAAGCACTGACCTGACCTAGCTACATAAGAAAGGCCATACTGGGTCAAACCAAAGGTCCATCTAGCCCAGTATCCTGTCTTCCGACAGTGACCAATGCCAGGTGCCCCAGAGGGAATGAATGGAACAGGTAATCATCAAGTGATCCATTCCCTGTCACCAATTTCCAGCTTCTGGCAAACAGATGCTAGGGACACCATCCCTGGCCATCTTGGCTAATAGCCATTGATGGACCTATCCTCCATATATTTATCTAGTTCTTTTTTGAACCCTGTTATAGTCTTGGCCTTCACAACATCCTCTGACAAAGAGTTCCACAAGTTGACTGTGTGTTGTGTGAAGAAATATTCCCTTTTGTTTGTTTTTAAATCTGCTGCCTATTAATTTCATTTGGTGACCCCTAGTTCTTGTGTTTATGAGAAGGAGTAAATAACACTTCCTTATTTACTTTCTTCACACCAGTCATGATTTTATAGACCTCAGTTATATCCCCCATTAGTAGTCTCTTTTCCAAGCTGAAAAGTCCCAGTCTTTTCTCATATGGAAGCCGTTGGATACTCCTAATAATTTTTGTTGCCTTTTTCTGAACCTTTTCCAATTCAGATATATCTTTTTTGAGATGGGGCGACCATATCTGCACACACTATTCAAGAAGTGGGTGTACAATGGATTTAGAAAGAGGCAATATGATATTTTCTGTCTTATTATCTGTCCCTTTCTTAATGATACCCAACATTCTGTCCGCATTTTTTACTGCGCTGCACATTGAATGGATGTTTTCAGAGAACTATCCACGATGACTCCAAGATCTCTTCTGAGTGGTAACAGCTAATTTAGATAATTTTATATGTATAGTTGGGATTATGTTTTCCAATGTTTGCATTTATCAACATGGAATTTCATCTGCCATTTTGTTGCCCAGTCACTCAGATTTGTGAGATCCTTCTCTCACTCTTCGTAGTCTGCCTGGGATTTAGCTATCTTGAATAGTTTAGTATCATCTACAGATTTTGCCACCTCACTGTTTACCCCTTTTTCCGGATCATTTATTAATATGTTAATAGGACGAGGCCCAGTACAGTCCCCTGCGGGACACCACTATTTACCTCTCTCCATTCTGAAAACTGACCATTTTTTCCTACCCTTTGTTTCCTATCTTTTAACCAGTTACCAGTCTGTGAGAGGACCTTCCCTCTCATCCCATGTTTAAGAGTCTTTGGTGACGGACCTTGTCAAAGGCTTTCTGAAAATCTAAGTACACTATATCCACTGGATGCCCTTTGTTCACATGCTTGTTGACCCCCTCAAAGAATTCTAGCAGATTGGCGAGGCATGATTTTCCCTTTACAATAGCCATGATGACTCTTCCCCACCAAATTATGTTAATCTATGGGTCTGACAATTTTGTTCTCTACTATAGTTTCAACCAGTTTGCCCAGTACTGAAGTCAGGCTTACCGTCCTGTAATTGCTGGGATCACCGCAGGAGCCCTTTTTAAAACTTGGCTTCACATTAGCTATCCTCCACTCATTTGGTACAGAAGCTGATTTAAATGATAGGTTATAGACTACAGTTAGTAGTTCTGCAGTTTCACATCTGAGTTCCTTCAGAACTCTTGGGTGAATACCATCTGGTTCTGGTGACTTATTACTGTTTAGTTTATCAGTTTATTTCAAAACCTCATCTAATGATACCTCAGTCTGGGACAGTTCCTCAGATCTGTCACCTAAAAAGAATGGCTCATGCTTGGGAATCTCCCTCATATTCTCAGCTGTGAAGATGGATGCAAAGAATTAATTTAGTTTCTCTGCAATGGCCTTATCGTCCTTCAGTGCTCCTTTAGCACCTCTATTGTCCAGTGGCCCCACTAGTTGTTTAGCAGGCTTCCTGCTTCTGATGTACTTACAATTTTTTTTTTTGCTATTACTTTTTGAGTCTTTGGCTAGTTGTTCTTCAGATTCTTTTTTGTGCCTTCCTAATTATATATTTATACTTCACTTGCCAGTGTTTATGCTCCTTTCTATTTTCCTCACTAAGATTTAACTTCCACTTTTTAAAGGATGCCTTTTTGCCTCTCACTGTTTCTTTTACTTTGTTGTTTAGCCATGGTGGCACTTTTTTGGTTCTCTTGCAATATTTTTTAATTTGGGGGTATACATTTAAGTTGAGCCTCTGTTATGGTTTCTTTAAAAAGTTTCCATGCAGCTTCCAGGGATTTCACTTTTTGCTCTGTACCTTTTTAATTTCTGTTTAACTAACCTCCTCATTTTTGTGTAGTTCCCCTTTCTGAAGTTAAATGCTATAGTTTTTGGGCTGCTGTGGTGTTTTCCCCGCCACAGGGATGTTAAATTTAATTATATTATGGTCACTATTACCAAGCGGTCCAGCTATATTCACCTCTTGGACCAGATCCTGTGTTCCACTAAGGACTAAATCAAGAATTGTCTCTCCTCTTTGGGTTCCAGGATTAGCTGCTCCAAGAAGCAGTCATTTAAGGTGTCAAGAAACTTTATCTTTGCATCCTGTCCTGAGGTGACATGTATCCAGTCGATATAGGGATAGTTGAAATCCCCCATTATTATTAAGATTTTTATTTTAATGGCCTCTCTAATCTTCCTGAGCATTTCACAGTCACTATCATCATCCTGGTCTGGTGGTGGGTAATACATCCCTACTGCTATATTCTTCTTATTAGAGCATGGCATTACTATCCATAGAGACTCAGTGGTACAGTTTGGTTCATTTAAGATTTTTACTTCATTTGATTCTACGCTTCCTTTCGCAGGTAGTGCCACTCCCCCACCAGCACGACCTGTTCTGTCCTTCCGATATTTTTGTACCATCTCTCCTTCCCCCACATCTGCCCTCTTACTCATACAGTGGGCCTTACCTAGTTCATCTCAGTGTAAAACTACGGTGCTTTGTCTCCACTAGGATTTTGCAGCAGGATAGCTAAGGTGCGTTAGTCATCCTGTCGTGGAAAACACATTTATTTTGGCAGTCAAGGCATAGCAAATGGTGATATTTAAAATGTCAGCAGCAGGCATCGGTTAATGCTCCATTGCAATGAATGGGAGGGGGAAAGTACTCAGTGGCTCTCTAGCTTTTTTCTGCGGCATTCTGTTTCTGCAGACAATATTTCATTGATTTACATTTGTTTCACACTTGGAAAGTTATTTTTGCAACTAGGGGGCCTAGATACTTTTTTAAAAATGAAAACTTAAATTCTGCAGCACAGCTGTGTGGCGTGGGGTAGATTGTGTACATAGTCGTTCAAGTGTGATACAGCAAATGCACAGGGCTCATAACAGTTTATGTTACATTACAGTTTGTGAATTCATTTTAAAAGCAGCTCTGTTTTCTTTGTTTAAAAGATCTAATGCCTTCTACAGCGTACCACCCTTTGTTTCCCTCCTATGGTTTGTTTATAACCTTTGCGTGTGGGTTGGTGACCTTGGTGTTGTGCCTAGGTTGCCCTTTGTGGGTTCTGCAGTGAGACTAGTTTAGCTAAACTTTAACTACAGTGGACTTTGAGAGCTCCGTACCATGCCTTGGTCTCCTTAACATTGGTGTGCTGCTGTATGCTTTAAACAGGCCTGCACCTGATTAGTACTTGGAATCTTTGGGTAGTAGGGTTTGCTAGGTCCACTTACTCAGCAATATTGCTAACGTGGAGCACTGTATGCCATAGTCTACACTGGATTTCTGTTTGTTCCCACATGTAATTCAAACTTAACTTTTTTGATGTACAAAAGCCCTTTCATCTACAGCATAAACGTTGACTTTATTTAGTTTTAAGGGGGCCCCGATACAGCTTTTGTCATTTTATAACTTCTGCCAGACGAGGTGGATGAAAGAGAGAGACACATCCTCCATTGCCCAAGTCCACCAGCAAGGTAGCTCCCTGGTGGACACTTCCTTATCGCTCCCCTGCAGAGGGGAAGGCTCTGCATAGCAGAAAATCCTCTTACTTTGCTATCTGTATCCTGGCCCACAGAGAGCTCCGTGAAACTATTTCTCACATCATGTGGGGAGTGTGAGCCATTTGTGGAGGCTGTCTCCCTTATATCCTATTCCCCATACCTATTGTGCATCAGAACCACACCAGTTCCTGGGGTGGTAGTTGGGGCTCGGATTTGATTCCTTCAGAAGAGGAAGTAACAAAAAGACGATTATTATTAGAAATGGCTTATGCCCCTAGAATGGTTTCCCTAATATTGAGCATCAAGAGGCGTTTCTGCTTACGCCGTCAACTGTATCTCACCGTCTGTCTGTAAGTGTAACTCTCTTTACCCTTTTCATCAACTTGAATGGGCTTTGAGGTTTTATCAAGATGATTATTTTAAGTACCTCTTAAAACTTAAGTTTATATGGTTATAGTTGATGATATAGTTATTTCACTGGTGTCTGGAATCACATTGTCTCCAGTTAAATGAGCCAAAGCTGTTTCAGCTTTAAAAGAATATCGCCAGGTAACTGCCTGTAAAGCTGAAATGTCCATTTATTGCAGGTAACCCTTTGCATCCTTTCCCGCCCCTTTCCCGCCCTCTCCATTTGAAACTAGAGCTTTGTTCTGTTAAAGCAAGGTCACCTGTATATCAGAAGCAAGCCACAGGAGAGAACACCCCTCAACCCATAGCTTAATGTTGTGTATAATCTGGGGTAAACTATTTTCTGACAGAGAAAAGACAGGCAGGCCTGCACCTGATTAGTACTTGGAATCTTTGGGTAGTAGGATTTGCTAGGTCCACTTACTCAGCAATATTGCTAATATTACATCAGTGGTTCTCAACCTGCTGCCCAGTCAGCACACAGATGCGGCCCATATGACCTCTTCAGGGCCATACAGGTAGTATTGGATGCTGCCCACAATGATGAATAGGTTGAGAACCCCTGCTATACATGGAAGTGATATAACCTGTGAATAACAATGTTTTTAATTGACAGTTGAATTATATGAGAATTTTACCATTCAAACAAGTGAATAGAAACTGTTTCTTTATGTTAATCTTCTTCAAAAAATGGGGTTAGGTGGGCAAGAACATTTTTTTTTCATCATCCTATAGCTCAAATGGGTAAAAGTGAGTTGCTAGAAGCTGGGAATGGGTGACAGGGGATGGATCGCTTGATGATCACCTGTTCTGTTCATTCCCTCTGAAGCACTGGCCACAGAAGACAGGATACTTGGCTAGATGGACCTTTTAGTCTGACCCAGGATGGCCATTCTTATGTTCTAAGTGGCTAGTCAAAGTTCAGGGATGGTCCAGTTGGGAGTAGAAATTGGTAATGGAGTCTGGTATTGTCTATGATGTAATCTTATTTATTTACAACGAATATAATCAACGAAATCATATACAAACTGCCTACAGGTCCTGCTTCTCTAAACGCAGGCGGAACCACAAAATGTGACCGCTTCTTATAGCCCTAAGCCTCTTTAGCCAGCACTAGACCCAAAACTGTCCACTAGGCTTCTCCAGGGCCTCCCCCTTCTTACAGGCTATTGCTTGGGCCTTGTGCTGACTTTCTTCCTGCCTCTGAGTCTTTCTCAGTTTCTTGTCTGCCCCCCCATCTCCCCAAGCTATACTTTTTCTGCACTCACCCTCCTGATCAGAAAAACGCCAAGGGAAACCCTTTTCTCACACGTTGCTAGTTTCTGGGCAGACTTCATTGTGCCCTGTTTTAGATGTGACCCTTTAAATATCTCTTACCACTATCTTAAATGGAGGTCATGTTCACACACAATTTTTAACAAGGTTTTAACTTAACCCATAAAAATGTTTTACCCAGCTCATAACAGTATAATGGTTCTGCTGAAAGGACCAGGAGTCTTTGAAGCAAATGTGCTTTCAGAAGAGTATTGTCTTCCTTCCTTAGTCCTGGTGGTACCCTCCACAATGAGTTTTTAAAGATATATATTTTGTGGTTTTACAGCAGCCTTATTGTCAAATCATATACAAACTGCCTACAGGTTTCAGATACAAGTCCACGTTTAGGCTTGATCTCCGAATATGGAAAACAATAGAAGAAATTGCCTGTTTGCAAATACGAACCCAGTCTGAATAAAGTAGAAGCTAATATGAAGTAGGAACACGTGCTAAATTGTTGCACAGGAAAAACTATACTAGGTGACTGGTCCAGGCTTGGAAGTCTTGGGTTCCAAAAATTACAAAACCCTCTATTTCTCCCACTCCCCCCAAAACCCTATACTTGTATTTGTGATCTGTTTTCAGCTTGTACATGTGAAGACAGGTTCAGTGCAAGTTTTTGAATAGGTAAAACAGTGGTTCTCAAAGTTTTGTACTGGTGACCCCTTTCACACAGCAAGCTTCAGAGTGCGACCCCCCCCTTATAAATTAAAAACACTTTTAAAATATATTTAACACCATTATAAATGCTGGAGGCAAAGCAGGGTTTAGGGTGGAGGCTAAGAGCTTGCGACACCCCCCCCCGCCGTGTAATAACCTTGCGACCCCAGTTGGGAACCCCTAAGGTAAAATGTTGCACTTGATCACATTATGTTTGTTGATGTCCAAGTTTTAGACCAAAACCTAATACAAATATAATTCCTCACCCATTCACTGAAAAACACAGTATCCAGCTGCCAAGTATGGTTGGTAATCCTCCTTCTACAGGCTTCCAGATTTAATAAGCTTATTAGGCATGGGGGGATCTAAGAGCCAGCCTTTTGCTAACAGCATTGTTGATTGACAGCTTAGTCCAGAAAACGTTTTTCAATTGCTAGTGAAAATTTATCTCTATTTAACACACTAAAAGAAGCCTATCTTAAAGGCTTCTTTGGCAATTATTAAGGATAAAAACCAGTTAAAACAAAAAAAAATATAAAAAAAGAAAAGTAGTGGCAGATCTCACCCACCACAAAATACCGCAAGAAAACAAATATATTTATTCTGCATACAACCACCTAGCCCTACTGTCCACCTTTAAATATCCAAGTCTGATTATTTTGGCCTATGTCTTTCTGTAAATTGAGAGTGATGTTTAAATGCCATCTTTTACATGCATATGTATTCCAGCATGTGTATGTGAATAGATGATTCTACCCAGACAAGTGACCTCTATATTTGATGAATGCAAACAACTATGTTAATGCATTATTAAGTTTGCATTGTTAAAAAGTTAACAAATTGAAAAGTTAAATTTTCTTCAGCAATATTCACTCAACTATGCTATATATAGATAGCTACATACAACATTTTTGGAATGCTGTTATATTTGTTTCTTGCCCTATACCGAATTGCTAGTAAGAGGCTCTTGCTGTCGTTTCCTGGGATTGATTTTTTTTTTTTTAAACACCAGCAGCATTTTCTCAGGAGAGTGTCCTGCCTTTGTAACTTGTCTTCATGGATTGTCTGCCAGAATCTATATCTGGAAGGCTTCGAGGTATGATGTAAGGCATGTTTGTCAGGCCACATCCACCCTCTGATTGAAATCCATGGGAATAGAGTCAGTAACTTCAATGGGAGCAGGATTTTGGTCTCTTACGTTTAATTTTTTTTGCTGACCCCTCTTTGTTTTTTTAGGATTTTCCTGGGGTTTTTTACTCTTATTTTTCTTGTCTTGTCCCCCAAGAAATTATTCTTTTTGGCAGCCACAATGGGAGTAGAATAGTTGAAAAAATGTATGATTGTAATTTGTGTCAGAAATACTTAGTTGCTTCTTTGATAAGAGTTGGACGCATTTCTTTTTAAAAAAACGGGTAAATATTGTTTTAGCAAAAGATGTTACTGTTAGGAGTTGCTGATGTATAAGCACAGTAGGAAACTTCCTATAGAAAGAGTTAAAGGCACCACATGCTGTAATCACAGTCCGATGAAGTGAGCTGTAGCCCATGAAAGCTTATGCTCAAATAAATTGGTTAGTCTCTAAGGTGCCACTAGTACTCCTTTTCTTTTTGCAAATACAGACTAACACGGCTGCTACTCTGAAACCTCTCCTTTGGATGGGCACTGCAACCTTTTCTGAGGTTTCTTTGTGTTGCCGGATGGCCACACAATAGGAGAGTTATTCTTCAGGCTCACCTTTTTGAGACCTGGTGCTTCTTGGCAAGTGGTTTTGCCTCGGGGTTCTTTGGTGAAAAAACCCCCAAGGCTACAATACCAGCTTCTGCTGGCATAGCTGTGTCAATGAGGGGTGTCAAGAGGAGTCATCCCGGACCGACATAGCTGTGCCAGGAAAAAGCCCTTAGTTTAGATACAGTTATGCTGGCCAAACAGGGCTTTTGCCGGTATACACTGTATTCACACTAGGGGCGCTTTACTGGTGTACATAGTGTAGACATAGCCTCAGGAAAACAAACTGTGTTAAATAGGAGAACTAGGGAGACAGGGCCCAAGGGAGCCGCTTCTTGGCAGAGACTTGAAACGTGGTACTTTAGTTGAGGTTTCTGCCTTTGTGTAGTTTGTGACCATCTCTGTTCCTTTTCAATAGAATTTGAGTACACTTTGTAACTGAACAAATTACATTAGGTAAAAAAACCTTGATCCTGTATCTCTGATTTTTCGTCTGATGGGAAACCAGCAAGCCCCCCAAATCAGCCACCACTCACTAAAGAGGCAACAATATATTTAATATGGCTTCATTAGTTTTGTTGAGAGAACCGTAATGTTTGAATTTCCTGATATTTTTGCCGTTAAAATTAACGGGCCTGACTTACCACCTCATTAGTCTAGTTTTAAGCTGGTGTAACTGATTTAAGTGGTTTAAAACTGGAATAATGAGGCCCAACTCTGTCATCTCATCCTTGACCCAAAATTTAGGTTCTGAAAAAAACAAGCTTTTACAAAACCAGTAGTAATAATTCTGTGAATGTTTTCCTTTAAATTGTAAAGGAAAAATTGTTGATTATCATGTGGGCTTTTGCTTGAAGTCTTTGAAACTGAAATTTTGTAGCAATGAGAATCCGAAAATGAAACAGACCGCGAACAAAAGCAAAATTGACTTTGTTCATTGTTTTCATTGTCCAAGCGGAGAGAAATACAAAGTAAATGAAAAGCATAAACAGGGAAGAGTGAACTGGAATTTGAAAAATGTCATCAGGGTTAATAATATTTAGTAATTGTTATTAATAAACATTATTTCTAAATTGACACTTCCTTTAAATTCTCAGGGCCAGAGTGTGATGTTTCCCTCTCCACTTCCAGGACCTCAAGAGCAGGGCTGTAAACAGGCTGACTCCCTCTTCAACAAAGCACACAGACCTTGAGTTAGGGCCTGATCCTGAAGTCAAGGGGAGCTCTACCATTGATTTGAATAGGTCTAGGATCAAACCCTTAATGACCAGACTCACCTCATTCATGGGGTTTTGTGCTGATAGTAACTCAAAAACAATAGTACAATGTAAGCTTTTGCCTAAGCTTCCTGCTTGAACTTGCTTGTTTTTAGGGTTTCCCCTAGAATCTGCTCTTCCTAGCTCTTCAGTGGTTCTCTTTATGTCCTGATACAAGACGGTTGTGCCCACCTACCAGCATGACTCTTAATTCAGTGTTTTATCACTTGAGCCTGTGGGTCACTGAAAAGAAGGACCTTCTTTTCTTCACGTTCTTAGTCTGCTACCCTGTTACAAGGTCACAGTTTCAATTCTTAAATTTATGGGGACTAATCCAAATCCAAGTGAAGTTGGTGTAACTGGTTCTATAGAGCTGCAGTTTCCTAGCAAGCCTGATATCACAATATACCCCCAGAGGCTGCTGAAGGACCAAAACAAGGCAGAAACTGCTGCTACACAAGTGCCCTTTCATGCATCCTCTACATGCATGCACTTTCATGCATCCTCTAGTATGGTCTATGGCGCTGCTGAAGTATTTGACAGTTGCCATCTGCTCGATACTGATAGGGTAATACTGAGCTGGTTGTAATCTGGGACTGGAGGTTGCTTGATGGTAATGGCCAAAGACTTAGTTTTATCTGGATTCATAGCCATGTCAGTGTGCATTGCTTCTTGCCTGACCAGATTGACCTTCAGCTCCAGTGATTCATCAAACTGAACCAACAAGACAATGTCACTCACGTATTTGAGATCTCAAAGCAGAATGGGTGTTCAGCTCAAGGCCATGGGCAGCTGAGTTGACTCATCAGATCCCTTAAATTTGCTCGATGCACTAAATGAAAGGCTTCCAGGATCAGTATGTTCATGTCATGAGGGTGTTTATGCTGAAGATGACCACTTGTGAGAATCTGGTCAATTGTATATACGCTGTGTGGGTACTGTATATAATTATTTATAATATAGTAGTGCTTAGATCAAGGACAGAAGTACTTAGGTGCTGTACAAACACATAGTGAGAGAAATCTGTACCCTGAAAAGCTTGCTGTGTAAATAGGCAAGTGTAATGGGGTTCGCTCACCACTCTAGCACCTCCTGCTGGCTGTCTTGGGAATTAGCTCTGCATGTTAGTGCACCCTCTTTGGGTGGTGCTTGGCTGATGTCACTCCTGCTCTAGGACCTACATCTCTCCCTGAACCACGGTGTCCTCTTCAGCTACACAGCCCTCTGGCTGTGCCACACGCTGTGCCCCCCCCACTGGGGGACCTGCAGTCTGCTGTTCAGCCACTTCCCTTAGTGGCTACTGCAGCAAATTATCTGGCCATTTCCTTGAGGCCTCAGCATCCTCTTTGTCCTTGCCTCAGGGCCTCAGACTGCCAACCCCAGCAGACAGCCTAGTTCCTGCTCGCAGCATTGCTCTGTCCAGGGTGTTGGCAGTTCTTTCTCCTGTCCAGAGACACAGTGCTCCCTCCCTGGGCTCCCGGGAGAGCCAGCTTTTGTCCTGCAGCTCCCTTTTTATGTGGGCCTGCTTGGCCCTGATTAGCTGCTCCCTTCAGCTTTTCTCTGATTGTTTTGTATGAATGTACAAATGTTTTCAGATTTGTAATCTGAAGGGTTGGATCACAGAAACCCCCTTGGGATTGCCACCGCATGTGCCAAGATTATTTCTGCTCCTGCTTTCCTGCCCTGTCAGCTTAGGACTTCAGTGCCCTGCCTGGTTTGAGCCAGACCTGCTAGCCTGCTGCAAACCCAGACCCAGGTCTGAACCATTTCCCCTAACTGCTCTAGCCTTAACTGAAAGCAGCTTACAGAAGTGTGCCTGTCTTTAACATTCAGATGCCCAACTCCCAGTGGGGTCCAAACCCCAAATAAATCCGTTTTACCCTGTATAAAGCTTATACAGGGTAAACTCATAAATTGTTTGCCCTCTATAACACTGATAGAGAGATATGCACAGCTGTTCCCCCCCACCCCGCCCCAAGTATTAATACATACTCTGGGTTAATTAATAAGTAAAAAGTGATTTTATTAAATACAGAAAGTAGGATTTAAGTGGTTCCAAGAGGTAACAGACAGAACAAAGTGAATTACAAGCAAAATAAAATAAAACACTCAAGTCTATGTCTAATCAAACTGAATACAGATAAAAACCTCACCAGTTCCAGTAAGCTCTCTTTTACAGACTAGCCTCCTTCTAATCTGGGTCCAGCAAGCACTCACACCCCTGTGGTTACTGTCCTTTGTTCCAGTTTCTTTCAGATATCCTTGGGGGTGGAGAGACTATCTCCTTAGCCAGCTGAAGACAAAATGGAGGGGTCTCCCACGGGCTTAAATAGACTTTCTCTTGTGGGTGGAGCCCCCTCCTCTCTCCTATGCAAAATCCAGCTCCAAGATGGAGTTCTGAAGTCACCTGAGCAAGTCACATGTCCATGCATGACTCTCAGTTTTTACAGGCAGAAGTCATTGCCCACATGGTATCTTGAATGTCTCCAGAAAAGACTTCTTATGTGGATTGGAGCATTCCAAGATGCATTGTTCCTTAAGTGCTTCTTGATTGGGCACTTAACTTTGCAAATTCCTTTCTCCAGGAACTGACCAAATGCATCCGATGAAGTGAGCTGTAGCTCACGAAAGCTTATGCTCTACTAAGGTTATTTAGAAATCAAGCCAGTATACGGCCAATATTCATAATTTCCAATACAAAAATGACACATGCATACAAATAGTTTTAATAGATTCAGTAGATCATAACCTTTACATAGATATGTTACATGGCCTATGTGGCCTAGAACATATTCCAGTTATGTCATATATATTCATAAGCATATTTCCATAAAGCCTTATGGGGGGCACCATCACAGTTGCCCTTGGGTCTCTTTGCATTAGTTTTTCACCCTGTCCCAGGGCATTCCCTCAGCTACTCCATTGTGCCATACTGTCTAGCCTATTTCTATCACCTAATGGTCATAAACTTGCCCAGGCTCTTTTCCTTTCACCATATGTATCTTTTATGCCTGTGGACTTTTACACACTGAACATGCCACAGGCATCTTGTAGCAGGAGCTTTCCATGCAGCCTCTCTCCTCAGCACAGCTCACCTTCTAAGCTTCTCCTCTGAGCTCTCCTTGCTTCCTGTCCTACTTATATCATTAGCCCAGTGATAATCACCCAGGTGCTCATAATCCTCCAACAAAAAGTACTGAATTGCTTCTGTAGCCTTTTCTGTGTTGCAGTAAGTTCAGTGATCAGGGTGCCACTAATAGTACTCTGTCACTCCCTTTCCATTCCTATCCGCATGGTTAATCTTTTTGCAGGAGAGTATGTATGTTGTGCACAAAGCATTGGTTAGAAAAAATGTAAAATCTAGGAGTCCAATTGTTTGTCCAGTGGGGAAAGCTGTAGAAAGCAAAGAAGTGGGAGGAACACTCATGCATGAAAAAGGTTTGCAGGATCAAGCTTTACATTAGATTGTTCTGCTGTCTGAATTTCCATTTTTAAGACTTAGAGACTAAGGCAATACATTTTGACTTGTTTTGTCCAGACGTGATTTCTAACTGAATTAATCACAGAGATAAAATTAATCAGAGAGATAAATATGTAAATATATCAATTACTGAGACTGTGTCCGAGGCTCCATGTGATCAAAGTAAAGTGTGAAATATGGGAGAGGATGGAGAGGTATGGTGAGGTGCACCAGATGGCAAAATCTCCTGAGGTAAATTCACTTTAGCACCACTGCTACTGGTAGTCAGCATTTACGTCGCAGATTTGCATACATTAGATAGAGTATCTAGAGCAGTGGCTCAAGCTTTCCAGACTAGTGTACCCCATTCAAGAGTCTGATTTGACTTGTGTTCCCCCAAGTTTCAGACAAAAAAACAAAAAATACAAAGATGTCACAGCACACTGTTACGGAAAAATTTTAGTTTCTACTGACTTCACTAGGGCTTTTTATGTAGCCTGTTTTAAAACTAGGCAAATATCTAGATGACTTGATGTACCCCCTGGAAGACCTCTGACATGTACCTCTGGTTGAGAACCACTGATCTAGAGTAATAAATGCTTTGAAGGAGAGTGTTAGATAATGGACTGCTGGTTCATAGGTTCTGTTATGCATATATTGTTATAAATAATCTTTGTATTATAACTAGAGTGTCAGCAAAGTTGCTTGTAAAGAGTCTGACTGCACTTTTCTGGGACATCCTCTCTAGATTCCTAAATGGGACATTGAGCAAACAGAGAAAAAAACATCCTTTACAAAATCCTTCCCAAAGTTTACAGTGATCCTAGTGCATTCTAGGATGGGACTCGGAGGGTGAAAACTGGGAAAACGCTCATTGACTTCAGTAGAGCTAGGATGTTACCCTGAGAGTTTACAGTGTGAATGAATAGTCCCACAGCACAGACACAGTCAATGCTGCTTATATAATAATGTACTGCTCTAAGAAGTCACAGTGTCTTGATTTAAGGGGCTCCCAGTGAGCTGGGACATAACAGTTATCTGTAAGATCTGTCGTTGTGATCATGTTATCCATAAACTAAACTGGTACAAGGGAGGGTGAGTAAAGTGAATGATTGGACTCTACTTAGCTTAAGGTCATAATTGGTGGCATCACAAAGCAATACTTGAAGGGAGGTACATGATGGACTTCTGTCCCATGGAAAATTCTCATGAATTAGGTGTGGTTTTAAAACAGGTGAGTCAACCTTATCTCAGAGTATTCATATTTGGGTTTTTTATTGCTTTTGCTTTTCTTTTCTGTCCTTTTTTAAAATAAAAAACAAACAACCCCCACCCCACCTTACTTACTAAATGTAACAAAAAAACTATTATTATTAGAAATGGCTTATGCCCCAAGAACGGTTTCCCTAATATTGGGCATCGAGGCATTTCTGCTTACACCATCAACTGTATCTCACCTTCTGTCTGTAAGTGCAACTCCTAAGTAGGTGTGGCAAATGTTAATGGTTGGCAGCCCACAAAAATGGGGTTATGGTTACACTTCAGAGCTTACGTGTGGACGTGTTAATATGATGGGAGAACGCTCTGCCATCAACTTAATTACTCCAGCCCCTGCGAGTGGCAGCCTGAGTGACGTAATTTGTATTGACTTAAACTGTAGTGCATACATAACCTAAAACACATCTGGAAAGAGAGAGAACGCTTTCAGAACGGCTGTATACCATGAAGCTATCACACATTTTTGGAGTAGCCAGAACTATAGGTGATTTCACTGGGGATGGGAAGCAAAGCCTCTCTCCTGGCACCTTTACGGACGGATGTACATGAATGTAGAGGACAAGGGATAATGTCAGAGAACAGAATTTGAACAAAAATGAAAGGTTTTAGGAATGAATACAGGCAACAGTTAAGTGATATGAGGGATGGTATTAATTTGCTGGATGGCAAAGGCCAAATTTTTTTTCTTAAAAAAACCCCAAACAGCTAAAAGGACAAAAAAAGACATTTTGTTCTTTGGGAGGTATATAGAACTAGCTTCCTAATTATTTTTGACATTTTGTCATTCGTGCTATGAGCTTCCTCAGAGGATAGAAGTAAATAGCCAGTCTCCTCTGAGAGCACAGCATGAACTGTATGTGTTTAAGGTCTGAAATGTGCTAGCATAGGCACCAGATCCTAAAATAATGCTGTCATGTTTCCAAAATAAGACAGTTGGGAGCAATAGGAGTTATACAGTGTAAGGTAAGGTGCAGATAGAGTAGTTCCACTGAATTGATACATGCAGATTTTTCAATGTGAAGTTTTGGAGGAAAAATAATGGACGTTTGTGGTCATGAAGGATTACATCTCTAGCTATGGGTAGCTGAGGAAAACGAACTTGCAAAAAGCCAGCAGAACGGTGGTCAGGGGCTTCTGACAAGTAATATGTATCATCAAATACTGACAAATATCATGACAGATAAGTGGGTAAAGCAGCAAGAGGGAAGCTCAAGAGCATGAATCTGGATCATTTTGTAACCTGTTAGTTAGTGTTTCAGCACGTTTAACCAGTGTTCCATCGAATATATATAAGACTTTGATTTATATGAAGCCTATATACTTTTGTTTGCTTTGTTTAGGCCCCAGTATTGAAATAAGCGGCACAAAGACCTCCAGGTCTTCATAGAACTCCACTGACTTCACCTAGGGTTCCATTTGGACACAGGGGTTTTTCCATTTACGTTTCTTTTTCAATATTCAGGTGAATTTTAAATTTTCCACTAAATTTATCTGTTTGGCTCATCAGCTCTTGAAGCAATCCCTTATCCTGTGATAGTGATGACATAATTCTATTGTAGATTATAACGTCTCCTTCCACCCCTTTGAATGTCACCATGAGGAGCAAGGCCAATTATTCTTTTTGTATTAAAGTTGAACAAGTGTGATGCGGAAAAACAGCAATTCCACCAAAGTTCTTTTTTTATTTCAAGCCAATCAGTTGTGCATTTTGTTTTGTCTGCTGCTGTTTGGTCATGATGCAGCAGAATTGTTGGACAAAAATCACAAGAACTAGTTTAGGGAATTACATAGTATTATGGTGAAAGGTTCAATTTCTTTGCTGTAACCTGTCAGAATTTAATTGACAGTTGTGTTGATGGTGCCCAGCATGGAATAGAATGCAACTGACCACATCTGGATTGATCCAGGTGTAGTAAAAGTGATAGAAAATTGTTGTCAGTATAGCACAGAGAAAGATAAATGTTTGGAAACTCGTATCGAATTAGAATTTCATTTTTGTACAGTAGAATCGTAATAACCATTTTGTTTATATACTGATGCAGCGTGGTCTGATGGATGATATTGAGTGTCAAGTGTACTTTCCATACTCTACCACTGTATTGCTGTGTGAACTTAAGCAACTCATTTAGGCTACATATACATTGTAAATGAAAGTGTAATTATAGCACAGGTAAAAATAGTAGTGAAGGCATAGTGGCACCTACTCAGCAGGAGCTCCCTGCCTCAGTACAGCCCACTGAGGACCCTGGGTATGTATTTCAGTTTCGGGCCTGTGCTGAAGTTTGTGCTGCCATGTCTTCACTGCTATTGTTACCTGCACTAGCTGGAGTAAAGCTGGCATGGGTCTGTGTCCCTGTACTATAATCACACCTTTTCTGTGCATCAGTTGCCCCACAGGCAAAGTGTATTTTACCCACTTTTGTAAATGTATTGGAGATGTTTGGATGAAAAGCTAGATATTATTATTATTAGTAGTAGTAGTATTAAACTAATAGTATAATTATGAACATGAGTGTTATTCTGTGGCATTTAAAACATCCCTGTAGTATTAGAACGGGGTGGTCAAACGTTTTGGCCCAAGGGCCACATCTGGGAATAGAAAATGTATGGCTGGCCATGAATACTCACAAAATTGGGGGTGGGATGTGGGAGGGGGAGAGGGCTCTGGTTGGGGATGCGGGCTCTGGGGTGGGGCCAGAAATAAGTAGTTCACGGTTCAGGAGGGGACTCCGGGCTGGGGGGGAGGGCTGGGGATGAGGAGTTTGGGGTGTAGGAGGGTGATTTGGGCTGGGATTGAGGGGTTTGGAGGGCGGGAGGGGGATCCGGGCTTGGGCAGGGGGTTGTGGCGTGGGGAGAGGCTTGGGGTGCGGGCACCAGGCGGCGCTTGAAGCAGCGGCATGTCCCTTCTCCGGCTCCTATGTGGAGGCACGGCCAGGCAGCTCTACGTGCTGCCCAGTCTGCAGGCACCGCCCCTGCAGCTCCCATTGGCCGTGGTTCCTGGCTAATTGGAGCTGTGGGGGCGGCACTTAGGGAAGGGGTAGCATGCAGAGCTGGCTGCCGCTACGCATAGGAGCCAGAAGGGGGCCAGGCCGCTGCTTCCGGGAGCTGCGCAAAGCGGCCCCTGACCCGTTCCCTGGCTGGAGCGCCAGAGCGGGGCAAGCCCCAGACCCTGCTACCCAGTGGGAGATTAAAACATCTGGCGGGCTGTAGTTTGCCCACTCCTGTATTAGAACATTGCTAATTCAAAGTCACTGATAAAAAATTCTACATCAGTTCATGGATCAAAAAAAAAAGACTTTTTTTTTTTCAAAATTGAAGACATTGAAATTGCAATCTGTGGTAGTGAAGAGCATGAGTTTTAAACATATGAAGATAGTCACACACTTAAAGCCTGGGAGAAGCCAAGCAGTAGCAGCTCCTATTGAAGTCAGTGGGAGATATGGGTGCATAGTACCTCTAAGGATCAAGTGCCAACTCTGGGAATAATCAGGATCTTTAATAACCTTAAGCTTTTTGTGCCTAGTTGAATGTAAACCAATGCAGTGATAGCTTAGCCTAATACAGCACACCTAACAAGGTACAAACTTCTGTGTAAAATGGGTGTTGATTTTGAAGGCTAACAACAAACATTTACATGACCCTGTTATAAATGCTGATTGTTTTTTGGCAGAAACATCCAACTACTTTTAAGACAGAGTGGAGTTGGGATTGGGGATGGAGTTTCACCCCTTATTTTTCCCCTCTTATCCCACTTCCTTCCATTGTGTCCTCTATTAAATCTGGCATTTAATTTCCTTAAAAACAAAACCAAAGAGCCGGAAAGTTGGAGTTCTCACTCCTAAGTATGTGTTATTAACATGTTCAAGAGAGCAGATGTGACTGGGCTAATTCAGACATGTAAAATAGGAATAATTTTATCAGCCAGTATCTTTATAAAATTTCAAAAGGAACACATTAGGTCCTTTGGCTATTTTGTTTGCCAGGAACTTGATGGCTTCCCCAATCTTGCCTGATTTAATTTCTGATTCCAAAACTGTGATTTCTTCATCAGATGGTATGGGGATTATAAAGTCCATTTCTATTCTAAAAAGTGGTTATTTGAAAACAGAACCACCTTCTTACTGAATATTTCTGGTCCCTTTGTGAGTATTCAGGGTCATACTTGCTTTCTATGAGAAACAAAAATAGCTTACTAGCTAACCCTTTAGGGCCAGCTTAGAAAACACTCTTATCTTAAATTGTGTTCCCTCTTGGTGTCCTCAGTAGAACTGTTTGCCAAATTTCAAACATTGTACTTCTGTGTACAGCCATAGAACCCAGTGAGTAGAGCCCTTTGTTTTTTGTCAAGGCGAAATACAAAATAAAATGAAAACCAGAGGATAAAACAAAATGCTGCTGTGGCAGGAGTGGGTGGCCAAACTTCAATGAGTGACGCTGTGATCTAGTGCACTGAGTTGCAGCACTGTTAAGGTTTGGCTTGCTCCCCTTGTCATGACAGGGGATGGGTGGGCCAAACACTTTGTGACCCAGAGCAAGGTTTGCAGCACTGCTCAGGTTTGACCTGCCTGCCCCCGATCATGAGGTGGGGGCAGGCCAAATCTAAGTGGCGACATGACCCTGTGCGCTGGATAATAATACTTGGAGAAGGGAGTCGGGGCCAGCTGTACGGGACAGGAGCCGCCAGTGTGGGGTGGGCTCACTTGTCAGCCCTTTCCACCCCAGGACCTCCCTTCCTCACTGCTCCAGGCTCTCTCTGCAGACCCTCCATTCTCTACTCACCAGGAATTTTTCAATCTCATTTCATTTAGTTTAGTTTATCACGTGGGGGTGGGGAGCGGGTTAAAATGAAATTTCTGAAAAATAAAATGAAAAATTACAAAAAAAAAAAAAAGATTTTCACAGGGCTGTACCAATTAGTTTACACGGGAGTTATTTAGGGCATAATTTGAAGAAATGGGGTTATGTAGGTGTAGCATCATTTGGCCAATAACATCTTTGATGGTGCTTGGGAAGGAAAGAAACCAGTTTGACTTTCAGATCCCAAGGGGTAGTTTGCACAATTTGGCCTCATTTATATGAGAAAATTGCACTGTCTTAACTAAAGGTGTGATTTTGAATTAATGTAATTAAAACTGGTGTAAACCCCTGTGTGGATACTCTGATTTCTGTTTGAGAGTGGCTTATTTTGCTTTAGCTTCCTAATAAAGTTAAGCTAATCTGAAATGAGTCTGGTTTAAACTGAAATCTGAGTCTCCGTGCAGCTTTTTGTACTTGTTTTACTACCCTCTTTTAAAAATCACTACTTCACTTAAATCAGTTAAACTTTCTCATGTAGACAAGACCTTGTGTGTTGAAAAAAAACCTTTCACTTTGTAAACTTGGCGTATTTAATATGGAGATCATTGAGCA
Organism: Eretmochelys imbricata; assembly: GCF_965152235.1. NCBI lineage: Eukaryota > Metazoa > Chordata > Testudines > Cheloniidae > Eretmochelys > Eretmochelys imbricata. The sequence goes on from NC_135573.1 coordinate 174,144,052, forward strand.
ACCCCAAACCTCATTGTGACCTGGTAGATACAGCACCCTACTGGGACTCAGAAGACCTGGGTTGTATTTGCAGCTCTGCCACTGGCCTGCTGGGTGACCTTGGTAAGTCACTTCACCTCTATGTCTCAGTTTCACCACCTGTAAAATGGGGATAGAGATACTGACATGCTTGGTAAAGTGCTTTGAGATCCATGAATGAAAACTACTATACAAGCTGTAGGTATTATTATTAAATCATTATTTTAAATCATGTTTCAGATTAGAATTTTACCCAGTTACTCCTGGGTTGAGCTCAATAACATGGGTTAGACTAAAGCGTTTTTTTCAGTCCTCAGGAGACTAAATTGTTGTTGTGTGGAACAGGCGGAGAACAGGAGAAACTAAGGTGCCACCAAAATTCAAGGCCCCTGCAATGACAGGGAGTTGATTAAGTGGGATATGCCCAGATGATCCTGCGCTCTGTGATGCAGACAAAGGTTAAAAACTGCCAAGGTCCCTGCCAGTCTGACCTGGGCGGAAATTTCTTCACAAACCAAAATTTGGCATGGAATTGGACCATAAGCGTGTGAGCAAGATGCTCCAGCCAGGATTCTCTACACCACCTCAGGGCAGTGGTCCACCCCTCATCCCCATCCCCTTTCCAGCTGTGGCCAATTCCTGATGCTTCAGAGGAAGATGGAAACGAAAACCAAAAAACCCAGAATACATCTAGCCAACTGTGCATCAGGGGAGCAAAATCCTTTTGGACCCCTGCAATTACAGGTTTTGTCTTAATGCAGAGCTGCAAGGATTGTGAGTAAGCTGAAGACAAGATACAGCTTTCAATTCTTTCCATGGCCAAGGAAGGGAGAGAATGGAACAGGGGGGTTTGTAGACTTCAAGGTCAGAAGGCACTGACCACAACCTTCCAGCCTGACCCCCACATACATACGCATAGGCTGTAGAATTTTTCCCAGAAGCTGTATTAAAATTTGTCTTTTAGAAAGATCTGGAATCTCAATTTGAAGACTCCGAGCAGGGGTGAGTTGACCACATCCTCTGATAAGCTGTTCCAATGTTTGATTACCCTGACTGGTAGGAAATTGCATCTTATTTCAAGGTTGAATACATCTAGGGTTGGCAGGTGTCCGGTTTTTGACCAGAACACACAGCTGAAAAGGGACCTTGGCGACTCCAGTCAGCATTGCTGACCGGGCGGTTAAAAGTCCGGTTGGCGGTGCAGTGGAGCTGGCAGGCTCCGTGCAGCTCCTGGGAAGCAGTCAGCATGTCCCTCTGGCTCCTAGGTGGAGGGGCAGCCACGGGAACGCTGCACACTGCCCCTCCCCGAGTGCAGGCTCCGCAGCTCCCATTGGCTGGAAACCATGGCCAATGGGAGCTGCAAGGGTGGTGCCTGTGGACCAGGCGGTGTGTGAAGGCCCAGAGCTGCCCTTCCGTCAAGGAGCTGGAGGGACATGCTGCCGCTTTCCAGGAGCCACCTGAGATCAGTGCCTCCTGGAGCCCGCACCCCAACCCTTTGCCCTAGCCCTGAGCCCCTTCCTGCACCCAAACTCCCTCCTGGAGCTCATGCCCCAAACCCCCTCCTTTGCCCCAACCCCCTTCCGCAGCCCAGAGCCCCCTCCCACATTCCAAACCCCTTGGCTCCAGCCCGGAGTCCCCTCCTGAACCCCAAACCCCTCATCTCCAGCCCTACCCCAGAGCCTGCAACCCCAGCTGGAGCCCTCCCTCTTTCCCTCCCACACCCAACCCCCTGCCTGAGCCTGGTGAAAATGAGCGAGTGAGTGAGGGTGCGGGAGAGTGAGGGATGGAGGGAGTGGGGATTGAGTGAGAGGGGGACGGGGCCTCAAGGGGTGGGATGGGGCCGTGCCTCGGGGCAGTGGGCGAGGCAAGGATGTTTGCTTTTCTGCTATTAGAAAGTTGGCAACCCTAAATACATCTAAAGCCTTGTCTACAATACAGAGCCTATGCCAGCTCCTAGTGTAGACACAGTGTAAGCTGACAGAAGGAGTTTTTCTGTCAGTGCAGGACCACCACCTCCCTGAGGGCTGGTCTACACCAAAAACTTTTGTTGGCATAACTGTGAGAAATCCACACCTCTAAGAGATGTAGCTATGTCAACCTAATCCCTGGGCTAGACAGCACTAGGTCAATGGAAGAATTCTTCCGTCAAGCTGGCTACTGCCTCTTGGGGAGGTGGATTTTTTAAAGCGATTGTTTACGCTTAAGATGTTACAGCGTACAGCTATAGCTATGCGGCTGTATGGCTTCACCGTAGGCACTCGCAAGAGTGGCGGGAGAACCCCTCCCATCGCTGTAGTGGGCGCGCCGGTGGTGAAGCGCTACAGCAGTGCAGCTGGAGCTGTGTTGCTCTAGCGTTTTAGATGTAGACATACCCTGAATGATGATAGCTATGCCAGCAAAAGGCCTGTTCTGTCAGCAGACTCATAGCTGAGTCTACACTGGGGGTTTTGCTGGCATAGCTATGTCACTGAGGGCATGTGTAGTGTTCTCTCCGCCCCTGCCTCCTCCCCCCCCCCCCCCCTTGACAGAGATCGTTACGATGGTATAAGTTTTAAGCGTAAACTAGGCCTAACTTCAGCTTTTAGCCATTTATCCGTTAGATTGAAAAGCTCCCTATTATCATATCTTTGCCACGTATAAGTAACTATATACTGTGATCAAGTCACCTCTCTTTAATAAACTGAATAGTTTTCACACAAGTAAATTACAAGACATTGCCTGATGTTGCTTACAGCCTAACTTTAGTAAGGGGTAGTTCTAAACAGAAGGAGGGATCATTACATCCTTGCATATCCTGCAGCTAGTCAGGGAATGTTTTCCCTTCCCTCCCTTATTTCTGGAAAATAGCCTGATGACAGTCTTTGTTATCAGGACCTGTCTTTCTCTGAGTGTCTGGGGCAAGTACCCTTTTGAGTGGTTTTGTGGTTATTGTAAATACAAATGTAAATAATAATTATATTTATAGTAGTGCTTAAAGGCCCGGGCCTCATTGTGCTAGGCGCTGTACAAACATAATAAAAAGATGATCCTTGTTACAGAGAGCTTACAGTCCAAGTTTTAAGATGAGGGACAACAGGTGAGTAAGATTGGCAGAGAGGAGCACAAGGTAAGAGTGAGACAGTTAAGATTGGTGTGACATGCAATGGTTACAGCATATCAGCTGCCTAAGCATTATTCTGTATTTTGTAGGCATCATGACATAGGTGGGTTTTAAGAAGAGATGTCAAAGAGGACTGTGTAAATTTTAAAGCGAGTTGGAGGCAGTCAGGAAGGTTGAATTCTCATGGGTACTTAAAGCTTTTTTTCTCTGTACAAACCTCCCTTTGAAAGTATGCTCATTATGTTGCTAAAAGGGGTCATGTGGAATCCAAGTTGGTGGCTGCTTTGCATGTAGAAAACTTAGTTTGCTGGGCCAAAGATTTCAATACGGATCTCACTTACTCCAGTGAATGAAGTTACTTGAGTTTTACCAGCTTAAAAAGTAGTGTAAGTGAAATCAAAATCAGGCTTAATGTGTAGAGAGCCCTGCATGGATACAAAATTTGTACCTGTATCTGGTCCGTAAAAATGAGCCACGTATATCCACAGATTTGCAGGGCACTAGTTTTGGCATCTGTTGCACTTCTACAGTGACAGGATGGTATTTTGTAAAGTCACCTGAGCGTACTAGTTTATTATGTAAAGTCACCTAAGCATATGAGTTATATACCTGCATATCTGAAATCTATCCCTACACATTGTATGTTGTTCATAATGATTAGCTAATTGTATGACACAGCTTATTGCTTTTTCAGAATTCATTATTGTAATTATATCCTGTCTTTGTGGAGAGACGATCATTTATTTTTGATGTCCATAAAAATGTCTTTTATCCTTCCAAAAAGCACCGAAGGAAAACAGATCTCTCTATTTAGGCATCTGCAAACAAAGAAATAAAGAAAAACAACTCACAACAGAAAACCAAAACCCAACTACTACTACTGCTTACGCTTTTTTAGACGCTATCCGGTACAGCACAGTTGGGGTTTTGTAGTCTGTTAACTCTTGCCTTTTATCTCATTTGATTTTGTGTTCATATTCATGTCTTAATTTTCATTTCACTTTTAATTAGTTTCATTATATTTGATGGCACAATGTTTGGTTTATCTTCACTGTTAATAGCCTAATTGTTTCTCTTGCCTTAAGTAATATCTCGTTAACTTTATAAGCCATCTTTTCCACATCATCTACAGAATTAATTTCCTGTGCATATATTGTCTGCAGCATTTTCCCCAAAACTTCCCTAATTAGCATTTTTATAGTTGTACTGGATTTTTTCTTTAAGAATTAAGCTTCTGAAGAGAGTTTACAAAATAAGTATTAGCAGTTGATGATCTTTTCTAAACATCACTGGAAACCTGGGGATTCCTTTTGATGGAGCAATTCCAAAATTAAGAGGAAACTGATCTTAAAAATTGGGAAAGGAATATTTGAAATGTTAAAATACATAGACTGTTATTTCATAGCACTAAATTAAAATCTTTTTTTATTTTTTCATACAATAATGCCTGATGTATTTAGTGGTTTTACAGGAATATGAAGACTATATAAGCATTAAGTTGCCCATAGTAAGCATTTTATTCCTTTTTTTTTTTTGTTAAATTCATCAGAAAGAATTAGTCTTGGGAGATAGCAAACAGATGCTGCAAACAAATAGGGTTTATCTCTGAGAATATTCTTTGTCTGTAACAAACATATATTGTTTTCCCTCCTTAGTTCTACATGGTACATAATGATAGTTAACTAATGGTGCTCCACCACTCTCATCACCACCACAGACATCTTTCTTTTATATCTTTAGCTGGGAATGTTGGATTTCCACTCAGGTAGAAAGTGTCTTAATTTTGGCTTAGATCTTGATACAATTTTCAGTTTTGATGTTCCAGTAATCTTTTCGAAATGGTGTACAATCAGTGTCAGTTTGGGGTATTAAAGGTCATATGACACTTTTTGCAAGAGTAGGGATGTTTATTGTGGTGTCCCGGCCAAATTTCAGTTATGGTTATTACATTCTTAGTTCTCACTCATGATTTTTGAATGGTTGGGGTTAACAATACTCATAGTACCTTAGAGACTAACAAATGTATTTGAGCATAAGCTTTCGTGAGCTAGAGCTCAAGTACTCCTTTTCTTTTTGCGAATACAGACTAACACGGCTGCTACTCTGAAATACTCATAGTGTTTCTGTGCACTGGTAATAGCCTGCCATTTTCCACTCTGGAAGTTGACTACGTTTCATTTGTGGATTAAGTAAGTGATCCATGTCTGTATATTATGCCCTGATCCTGGCTTCAGCAGGACTGTTCCTGGGATTAAAGTTAAGCACGCACGTGAGAGTTTGCAGAATTGGGGCCTTAGTTTGTTCAAAGCATGTTGGGAATCTTTCAGTCATGAAGATGTTACGTTACGGAAGCCACATTAACATCCATAGTTAAAGTTTGTGTTTCATTTTTCTACTGGACTGGATTTTAAATCACTTTGTTAGACATTAAAACAAATGAAAATCATAACAAAATTTTCCCTATTTTCTCTTAGTAAATATTTATATTTACAGTAAAAATTTTCTCTTTGTAAATATTTAATTTTCTGGAAACTTACAAGTCAATCCTTGCAATAGTTTATAGGCTTAAAACTGAAAACTCACCCCTTTCCTCAAAAATCTGAAACTGATGTCTCCATTTTTTTCTAGATTCCACTGTCATACAATTGTTAAAAAACAAATCAGTTTGCAACTTCTGATGGATGCAGAACTAAATAAAATTTTGTGCATAAGTTAGATTTGAAAAAAAAACAACAAATTACAAGAACAAAGTTATTAGCATTGTTAGTAGTTCTTGTGTCTGTGTCATGGGAACAGATGGATAAAAGATAATCAAATAATGATCAAATCGCTGTCGTGATTTAAATGTAAGACATTGCTTCTTTTGAAAGAAAAATGATGGTACCTAGCCAGGTGAACGGTCTATAGAAACAGGGTCCCTGCTTCTTTGGATCTCAGGAAGGCAGCAGAATAGGCATCTGTGGTGATTTGGGAATCTGTATAATAGATGAATGCTATGTGAGATTATGAACTCTGTATCCAAGCTGCAAACTTCATTTGAATGAGCAGCCTTTTTGGTTTGTCTGTTGTCTGTTTGCCTCCATGTTGGGTTGAGATTCCAAAAGAATATCAGAAGAGGGTCATTGATCTAAAGTGCTTTGACTATTGAAATGTAATTGCTCTAGACACTAGACTGGCATCCAAACAGGAAAATGTTTTAGCAGAGGCTTGAATCTGTCAGGGGCCTCTGCTTGCTTTCTGGATCCCAGATTCCCCCAGGGATTCCCTACGGAAGGGATGAGACTGATCAAGGACAAAGGAAACAAGCTGACCAAGGGGGAAGAAGGGTCCATATTGTAGCCCATAAGCCATGCACTGAAGGACTTGTCAGCTGAAATATTTCATTTAGATAATTTCACAGGGTTTCGGTTTGATTTCAACATCTTTTATTTTTATTTTATTTTTTACTATAACTAGCTTAAATTTCTAAACAAGTTGTCATATTGAAATGAAAAACTGGAATCTTTTGTTCAAAAAATGTCAGAATGGAACATCTTGACAATTTTGAATTTTTCTTCCAAAATTTTTTCCAATCGGGAAATTCATTACAGTTGATTATTTTCCCTGTGAACAGTTTCAGCTTTGATAAATTGGCATTTTCCAGTGGGGAAAAAATATTTTTGTTGAAAAATTTCCTTGAAGGAGTTGAACACTTGGGTGCTTTCCAGCACAAAGGTTTGTTATGTTTCCCAGAGCAGAATGTGGTCATAGAACCCTATATCTCCAGCCCTTTCCCCTGAGTACATCAAATGTATTCACTTCCAGTGGTATAGAAACTTTACATTCGTTGCTGATTTCGTAAAATATAAAATAAAATAAAAACAGAGAGGACATATGTTGTTTTAAGGCCAGGTTCTTTTACCCTTTATTCACTTTGAATACAATCTTGCTCTGTGAATAGCCCTCACTGAAATTAGTGTGACTACTCCTGGAGTAAAGCATCATTTGATACAAGTACAGAGGGCAAAATCTCGCTCTTCCTTTTTTAATGGTTTGTAAAGCACTTTGGGTACCTTGCATGAAAGACTATATAAATGGAAAATTATTATTATTATTATTTATTATTATGGCAAAGTGGCTAGGAAAATGATTAGACCTTTCTCCCCACTGGAAAAAAAAGCCCCCAAACAAACCCCCATACGTGTGTGAGCAGCGTTATACTTTTTAATCATTCAAAAGAGATAAAAGCAGCATGGAAGCAAAGTAAATCTGACTGGAAATGGGAAGTTAGAGGAAATGTTTAATCTTCATATTTTCATTCCACCTGCCATGTAGTTTAGTATCTGAGGTTGGAAAAAATAAAATAATCCTATATCAAAAGGCTAGGAAAAATACCTGCATCCATTATACAATATTATAGATTTTTTTTTAAAGAGAGCTGTAATTAAACGTAGCCAATGAAGATGTTATGAGCGTGTTGTGAGCCACAAAGCATTACAATTTGTAAAAGGAATTTCCCATCAGAGCAAACCAATGAAATTTGTTTGCTAACCACCATTGAAATTAAAATGTAAATATATTCATAGCAGTGTGTCAACACGATGGGCTGACTACAGAAAAAATTCTATTCGATGACTCTGGAGGATTGAACACGGAGCAACGTGTCCTCTTTGGTTTAATTACTGTTCGGAACTTATTGAAGTGACATCTAATGAAGAGTTCACTTGAAACGTGGACTGCAATATTAGACTTTAGGCAAGCTAGAAAACTGATTTCTATCTAGCGCCCACCTTATATTGCTGTCCAGCAGACTTTCTCTGAAATTTACAGAAGCCAGCAGATGCGAAGCCATGGAGATGTGTTTGGGAGTGCTTTATCACATGGTTATGTTTTTACTTTCTCTCTTTAAAAGCCTCATGAATCTGTGTACTGAGGAGGAGGTGAGTTTTAAAAGTATAGTATCATATGGAACAAAATCTAATGAGTTAGAATGTTGTATTGTTACAACATTTACTGTTCACTTTAGATCCTAGCTGCTTCCTGAGGGTTGACAGTGATTTATTTCTCCCTAAACTGTTTTTAATCGGTTAAAAACAATTAGTTGAAAAAAAAATTGTTTTTAATTTCTCAGTACCACATTATGTAATCTTGTATCTAAATATCAGAAACGTAGTCTTTTACTTTACAAAGGAAAGACTGAAATTTTAAGGGCCACACAGAGGTTTTGGGGGCTTGGGGCAAAATCTGAAACAGAGGCCTCTCCCCACCCTTCCAAAAAAAACCAAGGGTGCAAAAACAATGAAGGGAGGCTCCAGGTGGTGGTGGAGAGATTGGCGAGTAAGCCAACCCTGCACTCACCAGGTGGGTGACTCCTATACCGTAGAGCTGGGCCTGGCTCCTTGCTCTGGGTGTTGTGACCTGATGCATGGGGTTGCAACGCTGCTCAGGTTTTGCGGAGGGGAGGCTGGGTGGTGCTGTGACCCAGTGTGCCAGGTCCTGCCACTCACTCAAATTTGGTCTGGCGGCCACTTTCTGGTAAACCTGAGTGGTACTGCAGCCCAGTGCTGCAGGTTGCAATGGCACTCAGTTGGGGGGGGTGGGGTGGGGAGGTGCCTTGGGAAAACTACCCCTTTTGCCCCCCTCTGCTGTATGGACAGCCGTGGAAATCTGTGTACTGGGGGAGAGAGAAAAAACAGTCTTGTAAATATATTGAGACACTTCTTTTTCGTAATTTACTTATTGAGTTACCCGTTTCTGCCTCTTACTTCTTAGCTTATCAACTTACTTCAAGGGAAAAAGAAAATGTAAAAGTATTCCTCCATATTTCAGAATGTTAAATTCCCAAAGAATGATTGCAGGCATAATTGATGGTGTAAAAAACCCCCAAGAATTGCATCTTCTTACAGAAGACGCACTGTCAGTTGTTCAGTAGGACTGGGTCAGTGGCCCTTCACAGGGTATGATACTGGTTAGCACCACACAGACAGATGGCTTAATTCCTGTCACAGTGGTTCAAATTGGCATTGACTCAAATGAAATTATTGGCATTAATCTGTGTAAAACTGGTGCAAATGAGAGGAGATTTTTGAATGTAGCATTCAGCTTTTCACACAAAGTAATTTTCTAGTCAGCTATGAGCTAACTTAATATTGTAGAAATACAACAAGTTGTAATTCTCTAACTATAATGCTTTGCACTTTTACAGAGCTGTTCATATGAGGATATCAAAATGATTTACAAATATAAGTATATTGAGCTTCAGTACACTGTGGTGAATTAGGTGTTACCTGTGTTTTAAAGAAGGGGAAACAAAAATCACAGAGAGGCCAATTCACTTGCCAGTGTAACACAGCAAGTCAGTTGTAGAGATGGGAATAGAACCTGTGTCTCCAGACTCCCAATCCTATGTACTAACAAGCAGACAAAAGTTTCTTTCTTAAATGTACCTGATTACAGCTTTGTTACGTTTCCAAATACCTCCCACTAAGTCATCCACATGGGAAGATAGATTTACGTTTCCACTTATGATCAAGTGGAAATGCACTTGGAGTGTGGGCTGTAATATAGATCCACAAACCCCAATCACAAGCCATAACTGTCTCTTCACTTTCCCATTATTGGTTTTGCCAACACTACACATCCAGCTATGCCAGGAAACCTGATCAGGATATAGTTGTCCTCTATACAAGTTATGAACATGACCCCACTTTGTACTTATTGCCCTAAACCTCAACCGTGTTTTGTAAAGCAGTGTTTGTTTGTAATGTAGTCACACACAGTCTTAGATGGTGCCAACAGAAACAATTTGGTCCATGTGCTGTCCAACAGGAGGATGGCTAATGAAGACCTAACCCTGTGATGTTGAGAGGTGTTCCTTTTCTTCTCCATTTCCATCCTCAAAGTTGCATGTAGGTCAAGGGAGATGTTGCAGTTCTGACAGTAGAAAATTTTAAAGGCAAATTATCTGAGAATTTTTGGGAGAGCCATCTTGTACCTTCCTAAACTGATTTCTGAAGTATGTTTAGCTATGAATTATTTAGATTCATAGATTCCAAAGCCAGAAAGCATCATCTGTGATCATCTAGTGATGACATCCTGTGATCATCTAGTCTGACATCCTGTATAACACAGGACATAGAACTTCCCCAAAATAGTTCCTAGAGCATATCTTTTTAAAAAAACTATCAGTGATGTAGAATCCACCACGACCCTTGGTAAATTGTTCCAGATGTTAATTACTCTCACTGTTAAAAATTAATGCTTTATTTCCCAGCTGAATTTGTCTAGTTTCAGCTTCCAGCCATTGGATTGTACTGATATACTGTACTTATAAACCTTTTCTTTGTTAGACTCAATCTGTATAGCGTATCACTATAAGATATGTTTTCTAATCCTTTAACCATTCTTGTAGCTCTTCTCTGAACCCTCTCCAATTTATCAATGTCCTTCTTGAACTATGGACACCAGAACTGGACACAGTATTGTGGCAGCGGTTGCACCAGTGCCAAATACAGATGTAAAATAACCTCTCTGTTCCTATTCAAGATTCTCCTGTTTATGCATTTACAGATCGCGTTAGCCCTTTGGCCACAGTGTCACACTGGGAGTTCGTGTTCAGCTGATTATCCGCCTCCACTCCCAAATCTTTTTCACTGAGCCCCAGGATAGAGTCCCCTATCCAGCAATTTGGCCTCCATTCTTTGTTTCTAGATGTACACATTTACATTTCGCCATATGAAAACACATATTGTTTGTTTGTGCCCAGTTTACAAAATGATTCAGATCACTCTGAATCAGTGACCTGTCTTTTTCTGTATTTGCACATTTCCCCCAATTTTTGTGTCATCTGCAAACTTTATCATTGATAATTTTATGTTTTCTTCCACATCACTTATAAAAATATTAAATAGTATAGGGCCAAGAACTTATCCCTGCAGGACTCCATTGGAAACGCATCCTCTTGCTGATGATTCCCTGTTTACAATTACATTCTGAGACCTATCAGTTAGCCAGTTTTTAATTCATTTGATGTGTGCCACGTTAATCACTGTGTGAAACAACATATCTGTACCCTCATTTTTTCTTCTTCCCCCATTTGCTCCCTTTATTCTACCCAAACATCTCTCTTCACTGCCACTTTTTTTCTCTTCCAGTTTCACACTCTCTTCCTTGCAGCTTCGGAACACCTTCCGGACCACCGTACACTAAGCTCCTTCCTCTGTCATGTGATTGCTGAACTGCCATCTCCTTTTACAAAGCCTACTAGCTATTGCATAGCATATGACCTGTGTGCTCTACTTTTTATTTGTACATATGCTTATATTGCAAACTGTTTGTGCTTGGAATTAGGCTGTTGGTTTTGTTATATAGCTAGGTTGCTAGATAAATAATTGTGAAAACTAGCAGCAGCAAAAAGTATCTCTCTAGTGGAATAAAAACCTAACATTGTACGTTCATTATAAATAAACACAGTTTGAAAAAAAAGGCGACTTTTAATAGGCTTTTTTTCTTCTGGGATAATCACAAGATCCATCATTTTATATAGGGAAAAAGAATAAATAAAGTGTAGCTGGCTGTTTGTTAGTACACACAAACAAGAATGGATCACAACAGAAAGGAAAGGAAAAAAATGAGCTTCACAATTCATTCCTTGTTGTAAGCCCATGGGGTTGCACTGGAGATGAATTTAACTCATTGAGCCTGATTCTTATTTACCCTAAGGCCACTTTACATGCTTCCTCAGCATAAAAGGACCATGAAGTAGATGCAAATTATACTTACATCCATTTTAAACCCTTCTTTTGCCATATTATAATGATGTGTCCATTTAATGCCTAAGTCGTACAGGGGTAACCTCCATGTTGCTCATACAATCAGTCAAACAGCAGGGGCTGTTACAGCATGTGAAGTCTGCTAACCAGTGGTGAGCTGGAGCCGGTTCGCACCGGTTTGCTAGAACCGGTTGTTAAATTGAGAAGCCCTTTTAGAACTGGTTGTTCCGCGAGGGATAAGCGGTTCTAAAAGGGCTTCTAAATTTAACCGGCCAAAAGTGGTGCCTTAGGCGCCGACTCCATGGGTGCTCCAGCCATGGAGCACCCAAGGGGAAAATTTGGTGGGTGCAGAGCGCCCACCGGCAGCTCCCCGCCTCACCCCCGGCCCCAGCTCACCTCACCTCCGCTCCACCTCCGCCTCCTCCCCTGAACGCGCCGCCCTGCTTTACTTCTCTGCCCCCCCCAGGCTTCCTGCGAATCAGCTGTTCACACGGGAAGCTGGGGCAGGCTGAGTAGCAAGCGGCGGCTTCCCGCTCAGGCCCAGGGAGGCAGAGCAGAGGTGAGCTTGGGCGGGGGGCGCGAGGAGGGCGTCAAGGAATGTGGGGGGGTTGGATGGGGCAGGGGTCCTGGGGGGGGCATCAAGGAATGTGGGGGGGTTGGATGGGGCAGGAGTCCCGGGGGGCAGGGGTGGGCAACGACCCCCTCATGGGGTGAGGAGGGAACCCGTTGTTAAGATTTTTGGCAGGTCATCACTGCTGCTAAAGCCTCGTGTGGGAATCTTTTGTTGGTGTGTGTGAACATTTTCTATATCGTTTTTAAAATTCTTATTGTTATATAGATCGGACAGGATCCATTTGAATAATTCTAGCTTGTTCAAGGGTTTGATGATGTACAATTCAGGTGTGGTATGTGAACCCACAAGGTAAAAAATGATCAGCAGGACTGAAATGGAAAAGGAACCAGATTGATACGTGGTGAGTTCCTCTTCCCGTGAGATGCAGCAGCCAGGCAAAAATAGGCCACATCATATACCCAAAGAACCACAAGCTATTTATTGCTTTCTTTGGCAGCAGATAGGCTGAGGGATGGTTTTAGAGACTTTTCCTGTGCTTTATAAATATGCTAATTTCAGCCCTGATGCTGCAGTGAGCTCCATGTGGATGAACTCCTGGATCTTCATGGAGTCCTGTGTGTGGGTACAGGGGTCCACACACTTCAAGCTCATAGTATGGCCAATCCCACTTAGCATGTAAAAAATGATGAGTTAAGGCCCAAAACATTATGGGATTTTTAGAGAAGAATAATGCATTTGAATTCTTTGTTAATTGCCTTCTATTTTTTGAGCTGTTAGGTTTACAAGTTTTCCTCTGCAACGATGAGAGCTAGAAACTTAGGTTTTTTGGAAAGGTGGTGTATAATTTTTATTCTGTTTTGTGTTTTGGGTAAATAAAAGCTGAGATACTCTCATAATCACATGAATCCAGGGAGCTGGAGCTTTAAGGAAAATGGCAAGGGCTTGCTACACAGTTATGCCACATTATCTATATCAGTTTGAAACTAATAGTGTGGGCCCAGTTACACTGCTACAAAGCACCGTTTATACCATTATAACTTGAAATAGGGCTTGTACTGATTCAATGATTTCTGTATAATATCTATGCCCCTTTGTTTTCAGTTTAAACCAATTTTTACAGAAAAATTCCCAGTATTCTTTTTTTTTCTGATTTTCACCCTACTTTTGTATCATTCAAATAACTTTTCATTAGGAAAATACAATATGCTGCATGATATATATAAACGTTAATACATTAGACTATGTGTATATACAAAGTTGCCTGTTGAAGTACAGCTACGTATTAGTCTAGAAGATACACAGAATAAAGAAACAGTCATGCATGCAAGCTCTGAAGAGCGTGCGCATCTGAACGTACTGATCAATCTCACGTCTACCATGTCCACAGTTCAAGCTGCTAGCAGATAATGGTTTAAAGATTTGACGCATTAAAATGGGAAGAAAATGAAAATCTGTGTCAGAATATGTTTCAGAACACAAGGAAGTATTCAAAAATTTAAAAAAAACAAAAACAGGAGAAAAGGATGAAGTTGAGCGTATGGTATTGCCCAATTATAAAATGTAAATATTTATAAGCTAATAGTTCTAAGTCTATAATAGTAAACTGTTTATTCGAATGAAAAGTTTTATTTGGGGATTAGAGATGTATTGTTTTCTTAAACTCAGAGGTGGCATTGTGTTTTGTGTTCTGTTTTAGTTCTGCAACAAACCACACTGATAAACGGAATTCAGAGCATTAATCTACTGAAAACTTTTTCCCCCTGTTTTTCCGTCTATCAAAATAAACCCCGATATTTACCTAGTAAAATTATTAAGTTATTTGCACTGATTTCCACCTGTTTTTGTTGTTGTGGTAATAAACACTGATAAATTCCTGGGGAAAATAAAATAAAATATGAAAACAAAGGGCCGTAATAATATCACAGCTCTAACCAAAATAGTTAAATCTGTACAAAATTTTGTGTCTCTCAAATATCCCAATAGATCCAAATATCAGAAGACTCATTATACATTCAAGAGGGTTGGCAACACTGAGCTCACCCCAGGATCAGGGCCTTAATTTATTATGTGGTACTAGGGCTGTCAAGCGATTAAAAAAATTAATTGTGATTAATCGTGAGGTTAAAAATATTAATTGTGCGATTAATCTTGCTGTTAAACAAAATAGAATACCATTTGTTTAAATGTTTTTGGATGTTTTTTACATTTTCAAATATATTTTGATTTCAATTACAACACAGAATACAAAGTGTACAGTTTTCACTTTATATTTTTTTTGCAAATATTTGCACTGTAAAAAATGAAAGAAACAGTATTTTTCAATTCATCCAAGTACTGTAGTGCAATCTCTTTATCATGAAAGTTGAATATACAAATGTAGAATTATGTAAAAAAAACAAAACAACTGCATCCAAAAATAAAACAATGTAAAACTTTAGAGCCTACAAGTGCAGTTCAGCAATCGCTCACACAAACAAGTTTGTTTACATTTGCAAGGGATAATGTTGCCTGCTTCTTATTTACAATGAAAGTGAGAACAGGTGTTCTCATGGCACTGTTGTAACCGGTGTCACAAGATATTTATGTGCCAGAGACCCTAAAGATTCATATGTTCCTTCATGCTTCAACCACCGTTCTAGGGGACATGTATCCATGATGAGGAAGGGTTCTGCTTGATAACGATCCAAAGCAGTGCGAATCGATGCATGTTCGTTTTCATCATCTGAGTCAGATGCCACCAGCAGGTTGATTTTCTTTCTGGGTGGTTTGGGTTCTGTAGGTTCCATGTCAGTGTATTGCTCTTTTAAGACTTCTGAAAGCATGGTCCACACCTCATCGCTTTCAGATTTTGGAAGGCGCTTCATGTTCGTAAATCTTGGGTCAAGTGCTGTAGGTAAATTTAGAAATTTCACACCGGTTTACCTTCTTGCATGTTGCCAGATCTGCAGTTAAAGTGTTCTTAAAATGAACAATGTGCTGGGTCATCATCGAAGACTGCTCTAACATGAAATATATGGCAGAATGTGGGTAAAACAGATCAGGAGACATACAGTTCTCCCCCAAGGAGTTCAGCTGCAAATTTAATTAACATATTCATATTTTAACAAGCATTATCAGCATGGAAGCAGGTTCTCTGTAATGGTGGCCAAAGCATGAAGGGACGTATGAATGTTTAGCATATCTGGCATATAAATACCTTGCAATGCCAGCTATAAAAGTGCCATGTGAAAGCCTGTTCTCGCTTTCAGGTGACGTAAATAAGAAGTGGGCAGCATTATCTCCCATAAATGAACACAAACTTGTTTCTCTTAGCAATTGGCTGAACAAGAAGTAGGACTAAGAGGACCTGTTGGCTCTAAAGTTTTACATTCTTTTGGTTTTTTTTTTAGTACAGGTAACAAAAAAACCCTTACTTTTCTAAGTTGCACTTTCATGATAAAGAGATTGCACAATACTTGTATGAGGTGAATTGAAAAATACTATTTCTTTTGTTTATAATTTTTACAGTGCAAATATTTGTAATTAAAATAATATAAAGTGAGCGCTGTACACTTTGTACTTTGTATTGTATTTTAAATCAATATATTTGAAAATGTAGAAAAACATCTATGTAATCTTTCAATTGGTATTCTATTGTTTAACAGTGCCATTAGAACTGCACTTAATCACAATTAATTTTTTAATTACAATTAATTTTTTGAGTTAATCACATGAGTTAACTACAATTAATAGACAGCCCTACTTTGTATTTATAAATGACTTTTATTAGGAGAATGTGGTTAAATTCTGGGCCAGATCTAGCCTTGATGGCACAGCTCTCATTGATTTCACTGGGAATAGTGTTTGCTTCTGTTATGGCTGAACTGTTATGGCTGTTACAGCTGAAAACATACCTTATGATTGCACTCTCAGCATTCAAACAAGTAACAAGAAAATAACAGTCGAAACTATATTAAATGTGGATCAGTAATTTTGAATTATAATGTTGTGAGCAGACATTGCTTGTTCCCAGAGAAGTTAGCTGTAATGTGTGGATATGTTTTATGAATTAGTACAAATAATTTCAACTTGCACATACTCCAGTTTTTTTAATAGCTTGACAGAATTTGAAATGAAGTTCTTTTATTTTAGTATAAAACAATTTCTGGTGGCAAATAGAAAAACTGACTTAAATAGAACCATAGAGAGAGAGAGAGAGAGAGTGGGGAGGAAAGCAATTTATGGCATTGTTATAGGAATATTTTTGTTTTGAACCTCTATTGTGTAATATGATGTTTGGAACTGAATTAAAATTTCTCTACGTTCGTAGCTAAGAAACATCAGAATGAAATTTAAATTGCAAGATATATTATTCTAATATGACATAACTCAAGTGATCTACTGCAAAAAAATCTACTGTTTTGCATTTACAATCAGAATTTTTTTGTTATAAAAAGTCCCATAAAAAAGTCAAGCTGCTATGTTGAAGTTTTATTAATGATGACAAAGACAATAACCAACTTCAGTGTGTGTGTGTGTGTGTGTGTGTGTGTGTGTGTGTGTGTGTGTGTGAAATAAAGCTTGGAGCTGAAGTTGGTTTCGACTCCTGTGTGAAAGAAGTATTATAATTTATTTTGAATTAATGTGTTTATTTATAGGAATGTATATGATACTGTAGTGTCTGTTGGGATCGATTCCAAAGCTCACTGAAGTCAGTGGAAAGACTCCTGTGGACTTTGAATCAGGACTTTGGGCCTCTACTTAGATAAGCACTTATATGAATGCTTAAATCCATTTCCGTTCAGGAGAGCAGTTAAGCACATGTTTAAGTCCCACTCAAGGCAGTGAGATTTAAGCCTCTGATTAAAATTAAGAACTAATTAAGTGCTGTCCTTCAAATCTGGATCTTAATATCCTTACACCAGAGAACCACCATTCTTCCTGCACCATCGATACACTGAGGTTAATGGCAAATAAACCATTGAAGGAGGTCTCTCTCTCAAAAATATGTTTTGTACATATCTTTATATTGAATTATAGCAAAGTGATCTTATTCTTGATAAATGCTCTTTATAACTGTGGGTATTTTCCTTCCCTTTTTCCTAAATCTTCATTAGAAAGGATTGCAGTTTTATCTTGCATTCAATTATGGTATAATTTGCATAATGTTGATTGGAAGTGGTTTGAAGTAAAAATGTAAATTGGATTCAGCAATCAAAAAGGTTGATACTAAAGACTGTAATTTTTCTGTACACAGAAAAAATATTTTATGAACTGTAAAATATGCAGATAATGAAAAAAAATTCATTAGTTTAATAAAGCTTGCAATGAAATGGATATACCATAATATAAGAGTGGTGATATTTTTGCCTTTAAAAAAAATTGTATTATACCTACCCATTTTAGAATGTGCATTGAGACACTAACGCATTTCTTCTATTACAAGTGTGTATTTTTCCTATGATTTTTTTTGGGGGGGAATGAAAATATGTTGAGAGCTAACTGTAAGTAAATAAAATTGATGCTTCTCTTGAAGGATAAAGGAAAGGTGATGGAGTTAATTGTGTACAGTTCCAAGTAGATTTAGAGCTAGCAGCAGGAAATTAGCTGTTGTGTGAAAACAGCATGACATGTAATTCAGAGCAGCTGTCTAATTTATCAGCAAGAACAAACTGCTCATGTTCTTAAACTGTACTCAATTACTCCATCCACCCTTCTATGACCTGTTCAGCCTGCTAATGTTTGCTTAAAACTAAAAACTAAAGAAAGTTTGCCAACCTTTTGAAATAAGCCAAAAGAATCCCTTTAGTTTCCCTTACAATATCCTTTCATTAATTTTTGAATTGATACCCATTCTGCAGCCATAATTTCTTTGCAACCAATAGATGAAATTCTCTACTTAGCAAGGCAGATTCAATTAAGTTGTATTGTTTTGTGGATGATTTCAAAATATTACCAAGCTGGTGGTATGCAGCACCATGCTAAGAGGTTTTATGCTATCGAAAATGACCACAAACCTTGAGATAAAAACTATATCTTGCTTGTGGTCTGTTGGGAATGCTGTTTGAATGTATTATTGTAATATTTCCTCCTATGCTGACTCTGGCTCTGTTCTTATTGTTTTTTTAAAACAACTCGTTTAGCTCTATTCCCTCTACATACTGCATAGAGATGAAGCAAAATAAAATAACATAAAATATGGCCAGAACCTTGGCAAGTGGTAATCAGCATAGCTTCACTGACTTCAGTGCAGCTGTGCTAATTTACACCAGCTATAAATCTGGCCCAAAAAGCTGCTCTTGTGAATATGAAGTTTCTTTGCCACAGAAAGAACTGCTTTTAACAGTTCCAGAGTTAACAGTTCAAGTTTGTATGTTGATTTCTTTTTACATATGGAGATAGCAAGTTTTAATAGCAATAGAAACCATTGGCATTATATTTTTTCCATTTCTTTGCAAAGAAAATTCTATAACTAGATCTGGTATGGATGAATCCTGTAAGGAGCTGAAATACCTATGGTAGTGTTAAACACAATGGAGCTTAGCAAAGGTCCCATCTGTAGTACAGAATGCTACTATGCAAGACCAGATAACAATATCAACATGGCTCAAACGTGGTTTTGTTGTATAGATGGGATTTGAACCATATTTTGACTCATTTATGATACAGCTCAGGGGACTTTCGTAAAGCTTTCACATGATTCTTAAAATGTGCAGGTCATATCTATATGGCAAAATGGAGCCATGTTTTGACTCAGTTGGAGGACAACAATGTGTAACCTGGTCTCTTGATATAGTTAATTGCATTTGTAGTGTAGAACGGTCCTGAGTTAGACTTCATGCTTTTGAGTCATATAGGATACTTTTATTTTCATTTTTGTTCTTGAGAGCTAATTTCTTCTGTTTTAAACTTAACTTAAGTTGAGTCAAAGAAGTGGGAGGTTTCGAGGTTTGTGGTTGCTTAGATATCTTTTCGGAACAAGTTCTAGATTTGTGTCCAATTGCTGAAGAAGTGCTCTCTTTCTCTCTCTTGAGGTCAATAGTTAAGGTGGAAAGAACTAATGCTGGGAGGTTCGTGGTCGTATAGACTTGAGGCATTTCCCCTTGACAATTTGGGTTAATTTCAGGGGGTGGTCTTTGAAGATGAAGACCAAAACCTTACATCTGAGCTGGTATTCAGTGAGGAGGCAATGAAAAGAGCAGAGCATGGGTGTGAGATTCTTTCACCAGCCCATATTACTGAGCAGACAGGCTCTGTGCTGTGAACCAGTTGTAGCTTTTTTAAGGGTCGGTGGTTTCATTCTTAGGAGAGAGTATCGACATCCTGGTGTTTGTCTTTACGATGACCACCACCTCTGCAATACCAGATATTGAACACGAGGCATCCAGAGCTTGAGAGTATGAGTGTCTAATGGCTAGAGTTAAAGAGCCAGATTCTCTAGCCAGGGGATGTAGTAACAAACCCACGTCCTCTCTGGATTGAGTGCAGAGCAGGACAGGTAACACACGCTGACCAGTAGGTTACAGATTCACTTGTTAAAAATTTGTGTAAAGCAGATATTAAATGATTGCATCTTCGTAGCCATAAGTACTCAGTAGTGATCTCTGCTTTCGGTGCCAGTTTATGCCTTCTGTGAGTATTTCTTTTCAATGTGATTTGGGTGTATGTTGTGGTTGTTGGTGAGCTGGGCATGTGCCAACTGATGTGTCTGACAAGTGTGCTCAATATCCATGCACGACTGGTGTCCCATCTCCCTCTATTTGCATCCATATAAAATGTCTTAATTTGTAACAAATAGACCATAAACCTGAGGATTGTCTGAAATATTTAATCAAGCCAGCATGTGAAAGAACTCAAATCGTGTATAATATTTGTTTGTTGATCTGTGCCTTCCCAGTTGGTGTCATATATGAAAACAGTTTTGTGGGGTGAAATGTAGCAATCCAGAGATGTGTAACGAGGAGGTTTGGTATTGAAACCTGTTATGTTTTAATTACCCTGTTGTGTATTGTCAGAAAGCTTCCTACCAAAGTTTGCTGCCTAGTGGTGACTAAGTGGAAAATAAAAGTGGGATAGAATAAAGTTACAGTGAGGACAGGCAGTTTTTCTCAATGCTTGCCTATGGAAAGTTGTTAGACCAACTTACCCAACAGCAAAATTGTAAGCAAAATTCTCAGTGTTTTTCCTTATCAAACACGTTGGACCCTTGGGAGACCTGATAGAAAATGTTCCTTGCCCACTGCTTGGATAGTGTCTCTCCTTACGCTGAAACTCTTCAATAACGTTTTTTTTGTCATTTTGCGTCAAGCACAGTTTTTTTGCCCATGTGGTAAAGGCTCTGCACAACTCTATCATTTTCTTTATCTCAGTCCATGCTCCCTCTGCTCTTCCAAGCCTGTCACCTCATTGTTCCCTTTTGTATCCTCTTCCCACTCCTGTCTGCATGCCTGATTTCCTGCTACCTCTTTAACCTGGAACTGCCTTGCTCATGCATCCATTCTCTCTTACCTCAAATTCTTCCTTTCAAACACAGTTTTTCCGTGAATGTCGGCATTAATTGGCTATAAAAAAATTAGACTGCTTTGGAATCAAACCATCTGTCCTTCCTGTGCATCAAGGGTCTGATTTTTTCCTCCCACTAAACACTGCTATAAATCAATTTACCTCGAAGCGTCTCCAAATTTACCAGGTGATCAGATTCAGGCCCACTGTGTAACAGTATTTATTGTCCTGTGAGAACCTTGAGCATTTTTTGCAGAGTGCTGAGTACCCTCAGCTCCACTTCCTTTATCTTCTTCCCATCTCATCTCCCTCCCCCTTCGCAACCCTGTGTTGTGGAAGGTGTGAAGCCTTCACTGGGAGACACTCTACCTCAGACATTGGATGGGGAGTCCTCAGGCATGTACAGCAATTGTTGCAATAACCCTTTACTGAGCGCAGTTTACTGTCCCTGCTTGGTATCAGTTCTGTTAGTTGGTATATGGGGTGGCGGAACCATGGCTATTTTGAGCCAGCCAAAGCAGGGGTAGAAAGCTGCTCCCCACGTGTGGCCTTAGGAGAGTTGGAAGACAGTCACTTTGCTCTCCTGAATTCAGGGACTGAAAATCTGCCTGGTTCTTATGTTGGCTGTGCTCACTGGAGGTGACACCCACCCCTCTGTGCACCCACTGAAAGGATCATACAAAATCTGACTCTTCAATATTAGGGGGGGGGGGGATTTTCAAAAACACCTAAGTACCTTCAGAGCACAAGTCCATTTTGAAAAGCTCATCCTTTATTTTCTATTTGAGGATTACATGATCTCACAAACACATTTGAAAAGCTCAGTACATGTCTATTGTCCTTATTAAAGACGGAGAGTTCCTAATTTTTTCCCCTTTTAAAACATTAACTATTTTTCTTCTGTCCCTTTATAAAGCTCTGCTGGCCTCATGTGTTCTGACAAAATTATAAGATAATTCACCGCATACGGGAGTCCCAGAAGCTCCCTAAAAGTGGGTGAGCCACTGGTGCCTGAACCATGGTCCCGCCCCCCACTCTGCCTCTTCCTCTGAGGCACCGCCCCTGCTTTGACTCTTCCCCCAAGGCCTTGCCTGTGCACTGCCTCTTCACCCCAAGGCCCTGCCCCCTGCTTGCTTCTCTCTCCGCCTCACTCTCCCCTGCCATCGCTCGCCCTTAAGGCAGGTAAAAAGTGGAAGGGCATAAAAGTAATGGGGCCATGGCCTCCTGGTCCCCCCATTCCGAAACCCCTGACTGCATGTTGTCATGGGCTCTGGAGTTAGTCACGTCCAAGTCTCCTGTGCTCCAGGGAGAATTGCTGCGAAGTGGAACATTTGAGGAAGAAGAGGGTGAAAGGTGGAAATACTGAAATGACCTCTCCCTTCCTTAAAATGGGCAGGATGTTATGTAGGTTGCTCAGCCTTTACTGCCTTGTGAGCTGTACCTATAACAAAAACCATTTAAAAAAAAATCCTGCCAACAATTGTTTCTACAGTCACTCAATGACACGGTTAAATGACACCTGAAACATGGGTAATTTAAGTAAATGCTAACTAAGAAAAGCCTTTTTCTTGCAAAACATTCACAGGTGCAGAGTTTCTGATACAAACCTTTACATTTTATATGTTTTTCAACCCAACAATTCCATCTCATTTTACAGCAAATTTTATAGAAGTTAAAATTGCTGAGGATAGAGTTTTGGGGCCAGCCTTGAATCATGAAAGAACTCAGGCTGTAAAGAGATTACTGAGCCAATGACAGATTTGTAATTGTTCCTGGGACACAGAAGAGAAGTATCTGAGAACTGTAGGGAAACAAACATAATCCTAATCTTAAAAATCAGGACCGGAAGGGATTGGGAATATCGAGTAAGGCTGTCTTTAGTGGCAGATGCGATCGGTTTTGATTTGCCACATCAATTGTATTTTTAACGTAGATCAGATGGAGAAAATGCAGTTGAGAAAGGAAATTCTGTGCCTATAATTATGGTTTATGTGTACATCAGGAGAAATATGGAGAATAAGCGTGAATTTTGTTGTGACAAAACATGTCAAAGTTATGAAATACATGTGCCTGAAAGCTCTCCATCAGCTAAACATAGTCACATTTTTAAGTACATACTACATTGATTACAATCACAAATGGATATATCTGTTACCTGGGCTTTTAGGCCCCAGTTCAGCAAGATACTTTAAACAATTGACTTGCCTCTGTTTAGGCACGTAAGTAGTTTCATTGACTGCAAGGAGGCTACTCACATGTTTAAAGTGAGATAAGTGCTTAAACCCCTTTCCACATTGCGGCCTTTAAGATTGTCCTCAGAAGCTTGAATGGCACCTGAAACTGAATAGGAAGTAATTAGTCTTGAACTCTGTAACTATGTGCTCAGAAAGGTTCACACCAGTTAAGTTAGTGAGCAGCTAACTCACTCAGGAGATGACAAAAGTTGTGGATGGCAATTAGGAGGTCTATGTTAGGGAGGAATAGTCACAATCTTTCTTTTTTTTTTAAAGAAACTGCAGAAATGGGGTTTGTGAAAATCATTTTGAAAAATAATTATTTGTTTTATTTTTAAATAGAACTCTCACTAGTTAAATAAATCGTAGGAAATTGCTCTGCTTTATCTGCATGAGTATATTTTGAGTGAATCAGTCATGAACAAATTATAAAAACACATACAGTAGTTTATTTTTGACTATAAAAGCAGGGAATCTTTCCACAGAAAAATATACTGTATAACCAAAGGAATTTTTGGCTCCACAGCACAAACAGAAGATATTGTTTGGAAATAATGGGCATTAATCATGACTATAGCTATGCAACAATCCTGGGACATGAAATTTCGATGCCTCTGGAATCAACAGGGTCAACATACAAGTGCTAAAGTATTAGGGCTAGTCTACACCTAAAACTCAGGTTGAGCCAGCTACGTTGCTAAGAGCCATGAAAAATGTCATGCCCTGAGCAGCATAGTTTGGTCCAGTGGTGAGCAGGAGTCGGTTTGCACTGGTTCGCTAGAACCGGTTGTTAAATTTAGAAGCCCTTTTAGAACCGGTTGTTCCGCGAGGGACAAGCGGTTCGAAAAGGGCTTCTAAATGTAACCGGCCAAAAGTGACACCTTAGGCATCGACTCCATGGGTGCTCCAGCCCTGGAGCACCCAAGGGGAAAATTTGGTGGTGCAGAGCACCCACCGGCAGCTCCCCACCCCGCACCCGGCCCCAGCTCACCTCACCTCCGCTCCACCTCCACCTCCTCCCCTGAACGCGCTGCCCTGCTCTACTTCTCCGCCCCACCCCAGGCTTCCTGCGAATCAGCTGTTCGTGTGGGAAGCCGGGGAGGGCTGAGAAACAAGCGGCGGCTTCCCGCTCAGGCCCAGGGAGGCAGAGCAGAGATGAGCTCTGTGGGGGTGCGAGGAGGGCTGCCTGTGCTGCAGCAGGTAACCCGGGGGGGGGGGCATGCAGGGGAACCGCTCCCCACCCCAGCTCACCTCCGCCACCCTCGGCCTGAACGGGAAGCAGTGGCCTGCTTCTCAGCCCTCCCAGGCTTCCCGCCGAACAGCTGATTCGCAGGAAGCTGGCGGGGGGGGTGGGCGCGGAGAAGCGGAGCAGGGCGGTGGGTTCAGGGGAGGAGGCGGAGGTGGAGTGGAGGTGAGCTGGGGCCAGGCGTGGGGTGGGAAGCTGCCGGTGGGTGCTTTGCCCCAGGTAAGCACCTCCGGGACTCCCCACCTTGCCCCCTGGCAGGTGCCTCTGGCTGTTAGGGGCGGGGCAGGCACCCCCTATGGTGGCCCACGAGACCCTCCTGCCCGGTTCTGGGAGCAGTCAGGGGACAGAGGCGGGGGGTGGATGGGGCAGGGGTCCTGGGGGGGGGGCATCAAGGAATGTGGCGGGGTTGGATGGGGCAGGAGTCCCGGGGGGCGGGGGTGGGCAACGACCCCCTCATGGGATGAGGAGGGAACCCGTCATTAAGATTTTGGCAGCTCATCACTGTTTAGGTCAAGCTAAACCCCGGTGTAGACAAATGGCTAGGTCAATGGCGGGATTTGTCAGTCGACCTAGTTATCGCTTCGCCGAGAGGCTGATTGCCTACATTGACAGAAAAGCCCCTTCCAGTGATGTAGGAAGTATCCACGTACTATGGCAGCATAGCTGCAGCACTGTAGCTCTGCCACCATAGTGACTGTAGTGACCTTAAAGTCATTACTAAGCCGTTATATTTGACATTTTAAAAACGTATTTCTACTTAGGTACTTCAGAGTTATGATATGAATTTGTCTTATAGAATTCAGAGCATTTTTAAAATGCAGGTTATTTCCTTTTTTGTTGTTGATTGAGTGTGCAGATGTAGCATGGGCCAGAGGATTCATTCATGAATCATTTGACTGGGACTCCAGCTGCTACTCTAATACAAATAATAACAATACAGCAAAAATGTCCAGTAAGAGGAAAAATTATAACAGTATAATAGTTAGTCTTATATAATGCTTTTCATTAGTAGATTTCAAAGTCTAAAGTACTCTAACCCTATCTGTCTGTCTGTCTCTGTGTTTTTAAAAGGCTATCACCATGATCTCTGAATGCATTCACTGTGGCATGAGTGTTTTATTATACTCTTGCCAATCCTGTTTCAAGTCTGGTAGTAGTTAATGACCCCTTGTCATCATTTAGGTGTAAGGACACCGAGGTCACGGGGAAAAAATGAGCGCAGAAAACATTCCTATAGTGTGGTATGTGATTTGTACATTGAAATCTCTCTCTTTATTCTCCTTAAGTTGGAAATAACATGATTTGACAGAAATATAGATCACCTCACTACACAGTAATGAATTCTTTAGGAATCATGATCAGTTGGGAAACTATGCCAAGCAGAGAATTTTGTCTTCAGCCATCGAAAAATGTGCATTGTAGAGCTTATTGTCTATATTGGCATCTATCAAGCAGCTTGCTAGAAGCAGCAGAGACAGTAAACAAAGTATGTTGGAGGAAAATGGTCCTCCATGGGGAATAATTTAAAGTGCTGCTTTCAAAAGACATCAAATTACTTTCCACTGGAATACTAGAGTTATGAAATACCTGTGGAGGGGGAGCTGGCTTCATAGATAGCAATGCTGCTGTATTCACTGAAAATCTCTACGACTAATGCTTATCTTCACATCTCACAGCTCTTGCTCCATATTGACCTAAAGTACATGCATAAATTTCTTAGCGTCATGTTTAAGGGAAGACAACAACAATATGCTTAGATGGCAGAGGTGTGTAGTGCCCCCTCCTTACCTCCAGTCCAATTTTCAGAGCTCAATGGATGGGGACTTTTGTCTCTGAGGCAGGCAACAGGACCAAACAAGGGCCACCTGGCCAGTGATGATGACTTCAGTCCGCTTGAGACCAGTTCTCAATGATACATCCCTATTACTGATAAAGTCAAACAATCTTATACTCAGTGGTTACCACTGGCAGTGCATATGAAATGCCTCCATCCTTCTGATGCCTTGTTTAAGCAACATCCATGTTTTAGATCATATAAGAGGATCAGAAGTATTCAGGTTTCATAAATTTGTTTCACCTTCTTTTGGCTCCAGACCCTATGTAGGTCCTTCGTGGCTGAGGTGGCTAAACCAATTCTCCTTAGGATGTCTGGCTAATTGTGCCTGTTCAATGACTATCTGCCTAGACAGCTGAAGTCATCCACTGTTTTCACCGTGTGACCTGAAGCATAGATGTCTTGAATCACAACTTTTGTGCCAACACTCTGGATTTTTGTTTTTGCCCAAGAAACCCTTATCCCAAGAGCAGCTGCCTTATGCTGGAAGCTCTCGCATCTTTGAGATCATTTGTGTCTGGACCAAAGAGGACAACCTAATCCGCGTAATCCAGCTCTGTAAAAGAGGTTGAACTGACAATTATACCTATATTTGTGGACCTATGTTCAAGGAGGCAATTCATTGCGCTGCAGAACAGGGCTGGGGCCAGGACACATCGCTGTTTCAGCCTTGATCTACTGTGAAACCTGTCAGATTTGTGGGTCCCCTAATGCACCCCTGCCCCATAGTCATTATGTAGATCTTGAATTAGCCTCAAGAGGATGTCTGGAACACTGATGCCTCATAAGGCCTTCCACAAGGCAGCTGTACTGACAGAACTAAGGCTGCCTTTGGGACTACATACGCTGCTGTCAAAGGCCAGTTAAATTCACAGTGGATCTCAGATAAAAGATGGAGCACATATAGTACCCATTGTAGATCACCTAGCAGTAAATCCTGATTGCCCTGGGTGATGGTATTTCATAAAGAACGGCTGGAGCTGGGTGAGTAGGACATGTGTGAAGGTTGCTCCAGAGACTAGAGAGCAGAATTATTGGCCTATAGCTACTGCACACTGTGTGTGTTCCCTTATAGAGCAGGATTATGATCCCTTCCTTCTACACTGCAGGTACCTTCCCAGAAGTCCAGGCTATGGCAAAAAATTGGTATAATGCTACCCTTAGGGGCTCTGTGGCTTACCTGAGAAGTTCAGACATTATGCCATCGGGTCTGGTAGCACAACCCTTTCACAGGTTTCTTTATGGCAGAGCAAACCTTGTCCAAGAGAGGTACATTTACACAAGTTTTGGGGTCAGGCATTGCATCTGCTGCTAATGGATCCAGATGTGGACATGGAGTCACTTCAGAATGGTTAAGTGTAGGCTCATAATATTCTTTCCATCTTTGCAGGACTTCTAGGGGTTAAGCATGTTTTACCATCAGTCTTGTCTTGTTTAGCAGCCTGGATCATGTGCAATGGGAAGAGGCAAGAGCACAGCCACACACACACCAAAAAAAAAAAAAGTCTAGTGTTGTAAAGAGGCATTTACGTTTTGAGCCACATGCAGTATGCCCATAATAGATTGGCAAATACAGTGTAAATGCCTGTGTTACATTGTGGGGACTGCAAACACAGCTCCTTGTTCTCTCACTTTCTTGACTTGACAGTGTCTCTTTTCTTCTTTCCATGGCTGGATATTTCTTATGCCCAATGATGAACGGACCTACCTGAAAACAGAATTACTACCCAGTTTTCTCAACAAGAAGCTTTGCGTCCTCTAGACCAGTGGTTCCCAAACTTGTTCCACCACTTGTGCAGGGAAAGCCCCTGGCGGGCTGGGCTGGTTTGTTTACCTGCCGTGTCCGCAGGTTCGGCCGATAGCGGCTCCAGGCCAATGGGAGCTGCTGGAAGTGGCAGCCAGTACGTCCCTCGGCCTGTGCCGCTTCCAGCAGCTCCCATTGGCCTTGAGCAGCGAACCGCGGCCACTGGGAGCTGTGATCGGCCGAGCCTGCGGACGCAGCACGTAAACAAACCAGCCCAGCCCGCCAGGGGCTTTCCTTGCACAAGTGGCGGAACAAGTTTGGGAACCACTGCTCTAGACCAAACTACTCAAAGAGCTGCGCACGCTCATTTGGAATATATTTTATAAATGGGATGTACAGGTGAGTTGCATCGTACTTGCATTTAATTTACGCGAATTCAACTATATGCGCTCGGGGGGGGGGAGCGCGGAATCGATCTAAGTTATGCAACTTCAGCTACATGAATAACGGAGCTGAAGCTGATGTACTTAGATCTACAGTGGAGTTGCATCTTATGTGCATTTAACTTACGTGAATTCAACTATACGTGCTTGGCAAAAAAAAGAAAAATAACAATAACTTGCGATGGTGGAGTACTGTACAGGAGTTGACAGGACAGTGCTCGGGGGTCAATTTATCGCGTCTAGACTGGATGCGATAAATCGACCACCACTGGATCAATCACTGCCTGCCAATCCGGTGAGCATCTCACCGCGCAGAGTGTGATTCTAGTGT
This sequence comes from Eretmochelys imbricata, assembly GCF_965152235.1. Taxonomy (NCBI): domain Eukaryota; kingdom Metazoa; phylum Chordata; order Testudines; family Cheloniidae; genus Eretmochelys; species Eretmochelys imbricata. Next base: position 174,172,807 of record NC_135573.1, read on the forward strand.
TTAAAGATACGTATTTTTCATAAAACATGGCCCCTAAACACAAGCCAACTACTTCATCTGGTGCTCAACTGAAGAAACAGCGATCTGTTCTAACGCTGGAGGAAAAACTGCCTGTGTTGAACTTAATGAGAGACGCTATGTTGGTCTCCAATGTGGCGCGTAAATATGGCCGCAACAAATCTAGCATCCGTGCCATCAAGATTCGAGAGAGAGGAGTTCTTCAAGCCGTGGCATCAAGTGCTCCAATAACTGCTAAGGTGACAAGCCAGGTGTGTGATAAGACTTCAGTGAAGACTGAAAAAGGCATTAAACTTATGGCTGGAAGACATGAACCGTAAACGTGTGCCTATTGATGGCAACACATTGCGAGAAAAGCCTCTTAGCCTCTACGCGCTGTTCAAACCTCCTGCCGAAGAGAGACAGCCTTCTGATGAGAAGGAATTCAGAGCCAGCCAAGGTTGGCTTAACAGTTTTAAGAACAGCTTCAACGTCAAAAATGTGCAGACTACTGGTGAAGCTGCATCTGCCGATGAAGAGGGAGCAAAAGCCTTCCCTGAACAATTAAAGAAAATCATAGAAGAAAAGGTCTGTCTTCCGGAACAAGTTTTTAACGCTGACAAGACTGGGCTCTTCTGGAAAAAAATGCCCAACCACACTTACACTTTGAAATCAGAAAGAGAAACCCCTGGCTTCAAAGCAGCTAAAGACCGTGGGACTGTGTTGTTGTTTTGTGGCAATGCGGCTGGGCATTTAATAAAGCCAGGCTTTCTCTACAGGGCTGCAAATCCCCGTGCCCTAAAAGGCAAGAACAAAAATTTCCTGTCTGTGTTCTGGCAATCAAATAAAAAGGCTTGGGCATCATTATTTCTGGATTGGTTCCACAAGTGTTCCATTCCGGAGGTCAAGCGGTACCTCAAAGAGAAAGGACTTGACTTTAAAGTGTTGCTGATAGTAGACGACGCTCCTGGCCATCCTGAGACACTCCGGTTTGCGCATAACGAAGCTGAAGTCATCTTTCTCCCTTTTTAATTATTTCATTCTTCCATCTCTCTCGTTTTGACTATACACTATTTTCGCCTTAAGCGTTGACTTTAGAACCTAACCCCCACGTAAGATGCGACTCCACTGTAGAGGCAGTCAGGTGGGCAAATCTTATCTTAAGGAGGCAGAACACATGCATGGTCTAGTATATCTTCTGTCCCAGGAATCCTGCCAGGATAGGATCTGACTGGCCAGGCTGGAATGGTGTATTGTGGGTGCACTTTGTTGCTTCTCTAAACAGAAGAATCTCCCATGACCACTAACAGCAAAGAACAAGCTTGTATCTTTCATGTTACAGTTCATACAGAACTGCACACTTCCGGCTTTGAGATGCCTATGTCTTAGTCCACTAAGTGAACTAGAGTAAGAGATGGAACATTCTTCATTTTTTCCCCTCTTTTGGGCACCAAAAACCTCATGTTCTGCTCTTTCTGAAATTAGATTGGCCAGGTCTCCACGAGAAGTAGTGGCTGCATCAAAGCTAGGCAACTCTTTCATAAGAGACAGCCCTCTAATTAAAGAACATTTGCTGCCAATTTTATTACTAATTATTTATTTTGTTTTAGTTTCCAAAACCCCTGCCATCCAGAGTGCTGGGGAAAAATTTAAAATGTGTTAATAAACACGATGTACAAATTGAACTAACGTCCAAATCTAGCAACCTTCTTTGATCCCTCCAAAATGAGTCTGTCGTCTAACCGACTCTATCTCAGAAAAATCTTATTTATTATAAGTGTATAATTGCTGACGTATTGTAAACACTTTACAAAGGTTTCCTAACTACAAACTATGGTCAAAATCATGAACACACATAAATTATATTTACAAACTGGTGTCTTAAAGTGGGTGATAAGTTGACTTTAAATGGAAAATTTGGTTTTTATCACAGAAACAAAACATGTATATTTGGATAATTATAATTTTCTACATTAATAGCCAAGGGGCTACCATTTGTTTTCAATGGGAGTGAAATTGGGCTATTAGGAAAAAAGGACCCAATTCTCTAAGTCATTCCTCATATGATTAGACTTATTCAAATAGACCCATTGCAATGTTGCAACCCAATATGTTAGTGTTGCATTTAATTTATTGTTTTAATTGCTTTTTTATCAGGAAGCACATCACTTAGTGAATGGAACTGTTTTGCAAGGAGAATGTCACAGTCACCAAAATAACTGAGACAGTGACATTCTATCTCCTTTTATATTCACACCAGTCTAGTGCTGTACATGGATGTTCCAAGAACAAGCCTGCCATTTAGTTTACTACTGAGTTTACAAAGGATCCCTCTACTAGATGGCTAGTTTGGGCCAGATTTTCAAAAGGGGTAATACACTCTTCACATACCTGTCTGCTGTATTTGCAAACACTGACATGTATGCATACATACACCAATTTTGCATACACCCTTTTGAAAATCTGGCCCCTTATGGGCCAACTAGTATTTTAGTATCTTCTAGCTATTGAAGGCCCGATAATGTTACGAACAATTTTGAAGCTGTCATTCTGGAATACTGTAAATGTTGAAAAAAGTGACCAGACTCCTGAATCCACATGGATCTGAAACTCATGGCTTTTAGATTTCATGGGAATATTCAGAAAGTGGAAATGCATTTTAGGTTCCTTTGTTTTTATGATGGTAGCTTTTGGTGCCAAATGGGGTATTTTAATCACTTTTTTAATGCTGAAATTGCTTGATTTTTAGCATTCCACATTACAGAACTGAGGTAATTAGAAGAAAAGATTCATTCACTTGTCTGTAAAAATGCACTAAGCAGCCTAGTGGATTGTCATTTGAATTTCAGAAATACTTGAAGTACAGGTTTATGCTTATTTTAAAAAGTGACTCAGCAAGAAAAGTTTTGCAGAGGTGAGTATCATTTATAATTATATTGGCAGTGAGATTGGCTTTCTGAGGAACCAGGAATTTAAAGTCTCCACTCTCTTACTCCAGTTTGACACCACCTAAACTCCATTGATTTGCACAACAGGTGCTAAACTTTTTTAATTCTGTTGCTTACCACAATTGATTGGGCAAACCCATCCAAATAGTGTCTTTCTTTAGTAAAATAACAAAATCATGTTAATATATAACGGTATGGTTCTGGCAAAGGTAGTAAAGAAATGCATGTTGTTGAATTATTGAGATACAAGAACTTGACTTTTCATAAAAATGATTACGCTTAGGGTTACCTGGCAAAAGTTACTTCACAGTATTCGATAATAGTTGGCTCATTACTCTTGTTGGAATTCTGCATTGCTGTGCATACACAGAATTTATATCCCCTGCAGATTTCTTTGCTTCCCCACAGAAAGAATTACTTTTATCGGGGAAGCAAAGAGAATCCGCAAAAGCAGTCATGCACCCCTCCCCTGCAGCACAGGTGCATCAGTTCGGGCACCCAGAGCAGCCTGTGAAGATGTAAATCACATCACCGCTGGGGTGTGTGTGGGGGGCAGGGTGAGTGTACATGGGGAGATGTAAATCATTGCTGGGGTGGGGTGGGGCTGAGTGTGCGAGCAAAGACGACTTTGTGTCTCTCCCTCGCTATTGTGACACGCCTGACATGCAGGGGCAGGGCTTTGGGGTGTTTCCTCGGGGGTAAAAAGAAAAAGAGTACTTGTGGCACCTTAGAGACTAACCAATTTATTTGAGCATGAGCTTTCGTGAGCTACAGCTCACTTCATCGGATGCTCACTTCATCGGATGAGCTGTAGCTCACGAAAGCTCATGCTCAAATAAATTGGTTAGTCTCTAAGGTGCCACAAGTACTCCTTTTCTTTTTGCAAAGACAGACTAACACGGCTGTTACTCTGAATCCTTGGAGGTAGGCATGGAGCAGGCTCTGTCCCCTCAGGCAGGCTGTGTCCCCTTAGGCAGAGCAGAATGTAGCAGCCTGCCTGCTTAGTCAATTGTTCCCATTGTTCTTAGTGAATTCCCCCCAGGAGTATTAAACAGGTGTAAAAGATTTAAGTCTCCTTTATATTGCTGGAGTGGTGTAGGAGCCTTATTGTAAGTCACGGTATGGCCTTCTAAATGCTTATGGTGCTTCAGTGATTAGAACTGTTCTAAATTTTTGGACTGAAATCAAAAATGTGCTCATGAACTGTTTACTACTGACCTTCCTGAGACGTTCAGTAGTCAATATAAATTGTGAGTTTGATTCCCCAGCTCTCACTTGCTCTTCAGTTGCCTATGATGTTCTACTGAGCATATGGCTGCATATAAAGGATCTAACCTAGCTACATTACTATTAGACAAAGAGGGTTTGGGGATTTCCTCCAATGCTTCTCACTCCCATTCTCCATCCATTGTGTTGTAGTTTAAATGAATTACACGGCTGTCAAGCGGTTAAAAAAATCAATCACGATTAATCACATGATTGAAAAAATTAATTGTGATTAATCACACTGTTAATAATAGAATACTGTTTATTTAAATATTTTTGGATGTTTTCTACATTTTCAAATATTTTGATTTCAATTACAACACAGAATGCAAAGTGTACAGTGCTCACTTTATATTTCTTTTTGATTACAAGTATTTGCACTGTAAAAAAACAACCAGAAATAATATTTTTCAATTCACCTAATACAAGTACTGTAGTGCAATCTCTTTATCATGAAAGCTAAACTTATAAATGTAGAATTAGGTACAAAAAAACTGCATTCAAAAATAAAACAGTATAAAATTTTAGAGCCTGCAAGTCCACTCAGTCCTACTTCTTGTTAAGCCAATTGCTCAGACAAACAAGTTTGTTTATATTTACAAGCGATAATACTGCCCGGTCCTTGTTTACAGTGTCACCTGACAGTGAGAACAGGAGTTCTCATGGCCCTGTTGTAGCCAGGGTCGCAAGATATTTACGTGCCAGGTGCGCTAAAGATTCATATGTCCCTTCATGCTTCAACCACCATTCCAGGAGACATGTGTCCATGCTGATGACGGGTTCTGCTCTATAAGAATCCAAAGCAGTGTGGACTGACACATGTTCATTTTCATGATCTGAGTCAGATGCCACCAGCACAAGGTTGATTTTCTTTTTTGGTGGTTCGGGTTCTGTAGTTTCCACACTGGAGTGTTGCTCTTTTAAGACTTCTGAAAGCACTACACCTCTTCCCTCTCAGATTTTGGAAGGCACTTCAGATTCTTAAACCTTGGGTCAAGTGCTGTAGCTATCTTTAGAAATTTCACAATGGTACCTTCTTTGCATTTTGTGTAATCTGCAGTGAAAGTGTTCTTAAAATGAACAACATGTGCTGGGTCATCATCCGAGACTCCTATAACATGAAATTTTTGGCAGAATGCAGCTAAAACAGATCAGGGGACATACAATTGTCCCCCAAGGAGTTCAGTCACAAATTTAATTAACATATTATTTTTTTTAACGAGCGTCATCAGCATGGAAGCATGTCCTCTGGAATGATGGCCAAAGCATGAAGGGGCATACGAATATTTAACATATCTGGTACTTAAATACCTTGCAGTGCTGGCTTCAAAAGTGCCATGCAAATGCCTGTTCTCACTTTCTGGTGACATTGTAAATAAGAAGAGGGCAGCATTATCTCCTGTAAATGTAAACAAACTTGTTTGTCTTAGCGATTGGTTGAACAAGAGGTAGGACTGAGTGGACTTATCAGCTCTGAAGTTTTAGATTGTTTTGTTTTTGAGTGCAGTTCCGTAACAAAAAAAAATCTGCACTTTTAAGTTGCATTTTCACGACAAACAGATTGCACTACAGTACTTGTATGAGATGAATTGAAAAATACTATTTCTTATCATTTTTACAGTGCAAATGTTTGTAATCAAAAATAATATACACTTTGATTTCAATTACACTACAGAATACAATATATATGAAAATGTAGAAGAATATCCACACACATTTAATAAATTTCATTTGTTATTCTATTGTTTAACAGTGCAATTAAAACTGTGATGAATCGCGATTAATTTTTAAAATTGTGATTAATTTTTTTGAGTTAATCGCATGAATTAATTGTGATTAATCAACAGCCCTAATAAATTACCAAAATAATTGAAACTAGCATGATGATATTGTGTTATTTTGACAAATAAAAGATGCAGAATTTTAAAATATTATGTGCAGAATTTTTAATTTTTGGCGCAGAATTTTTAATATTTTTGTCACAGGTTTCCCCCAAGAGTAGCTCATGTAGGCATGTCTAATGCAGCTGTTAAAGGTAGATGGGTTGAGTGTGCACTCTTGCATGGGTTATCTCAGACTAGAGGACTCCAAAAGGGCCAAAGATACTCAGTGAAGAGAAAAAATAGGCTGTGTATTATCAGGAATGGAGGTTTTGGGCTCAGGTCGTTGTCTGGCTAAGGTGAAATGCTAGAGGGCAACAAGTTAAAAAGAGGAGAAACAGCTGAAGGGCCGGGAACACAGGGGCTTAATTGAAGGCTGAATTATCTCTGTGGAGCTTTGGTGCTGCTGTTTGCTGTCCTTGTTCAAGGTGAACAGGACTTGTATGTTTTATTCACAATATGTATACTAGATGGAATCTCTGATGTACTAATTTCTTTTTTACCCATGAAACAGCCTGTTTTAAAAGACCCAACCTGTTCTTTTAACCACATCAGGCAGAGCAGCATGAAGGTACATGATATTTATATGACCAAATTTTCACAGTTGGGTACATAGGGTGAAATCCTTTCCCCACTGAAATCAGTGGCTCCTGACAGGATCTTACCCATGGACTTTGATCCAGCAAAGCACTTATGCACTTTCTCATTTGCTTTGCTGGATCAGGGCCATAATCATGCCTGCCTAAGATATTTGCAAATACAAGATGTGTGTAAATTAAGTATTTGCACTTGTACTTGGCCAGTGTTTGATTTGGTGCACAGCTCACATTGCCAGCACTTTCAGAGTCTCAGCAAGTAACACCAGTGGAAACCCAAGCAGAGAAGACTGCATTTGTGCAAATGAGTGATTTGCACAACTGCACATACTTAATTTTGAAAATTTCCTCATATTATATAATCATTCACATGCAGCCTCACATAACTATTAAATAAGGGTCACCAAATACATTTATCCTTGTGGCTGATAAAGATAACAAAGATTTGTCAATGATAAAACTGATCTTAAAAGAAACAGTTACTGGCCACTGAGGTCAATACTACCTCCATTTTGATGTAATCATTTAATTTAAACCTGGATTTGTGCTGGAAATGGCCTAACCTGAAGATTACTTTAGATAAGCTATTACCAGCAGGACAGTGGGGTGGGAGGAGGTATTGTTTCATATTCTCTGTGTATATATAAAGTCTGCTGCAGTTTCCACGGTATGCATCTGATGAAGTGAGCTGTAGCTCACGAAAGCTCATGCTCAAATAAATTGGTTAGTCTCTAAGGTGCCACAAGTACTCCTTTTCATTTAATTTATGGTTGTCATTAGTATGCATATCTTGTGTACTCTAAAGAAACATTAACTGCTGCCTGCATTCTAGCTGGTTCTATTGAGAAAGATAATATGAAGGCTGTTAGGAGAGCAAGCAAAAGTAGTGAATGTCTGTGGGCTGAAGTGCAAGCTGTGAATTTATAACCAATGGAACTTTTTGCAATGAAGCATGAAGAACAGCAAAGATACTGACAGTTTTAAGTTCTAGAGTTTCTCTTTCCTTCATTGATTTTTATTGTGTTTATTATATTGCTTCCAGGCATATGTATTTTCATTTTCCATTAGAAAGCCAGTAGTCTTCAGAGAGTCAGGCTGGTATAAGTAGCACCCATTTCATTAAAAATGGTTCCCTTTACCCATAATGGTGACTGTGAATATTAAAAAAATATGTTTTAAAATAAATAACTTGACATTTGCTATTAGGCCTAAAGGCTATTATGTTTTAAATGCCATTTGTTTTTCATTAAAAAGGCTTTTCTTTTTTAAATCCTTGGCTTATTCATATTAAAAAATTTTATTTGGCTTTTTGATTTAAAAAACAAAGCAAAAACCTTATTGAATTGGTCTGCCAACTGAATACAGCATTATCATTTCATAAGGCAAGATATGTTTAGCTAGTTGTTTTTTCTCCTCATTGGCTTTTAAATAGAAGCCAATGGGAGTCAAAATAAGTTTGTCCTAAACTGTTAAGAAAATTATGAACTTTTATTAAAATTATATTTTATATTCCAAGTACAAAACTGACATAGTCCTGCAGGGACAGCTTTTTATTTCTCCTCTTCATCATTAGTGATGCTGTTCACATTACTCCACACTCAGTTTGAACACACTATATGAATAAGTCACTTGTACTTCATATGTTTTATTTATTTTAACTACATTCAGATAAAATATCAGCCTCCTATTAAAAATCTATATCTGCTGGAGGCACATGAAGCTTGTAGATTGGATCAAATTTGCAGTTTATCAGCTCTGACCGTGGTAATGGTTATCACATCCGTCAATGAGAATCACAATTTTGGTTTGGTTATTTTTGGGGTGGGGGTGGTACGGCAGCAGTGTAATAGTCGTATGAAAAGCCTAAAAGCTGTTAAACAAAAAATAACAATGTGTTTCCAGAGGAGATCTCTTAAAGTGAAGTTGGATATAGTTAACATGTAGTTATAGTATATATAATTAATGTTCTTCATTGTTTCAATGCACTAAAATACACAGCCGTGGTCTACACTGCAGAATTACTTCAGTATAACTAGATCACTCAAGGGTGTAAATAATCCATACCCCTGAGAGATGTAGTTATACTGACCTAAGTGCCAGTGTAGGCAGCACTATGTTGGTGGGAGAGCTTCTCTCGCCAGCATAGATACTACCTTTGCCAGAAGTGGATTAACTAAGCCGTTGGGAGACGCTCTCTCCTGTTGGTTTAGTCATCTTCATTAAAACACTACAGCAGCGCAGCTGCATCGGTGCAGCTTGTGCCATTGCAGCATTTTAAGTGTAGACTTGCCCACACATTGCAAGACCTCCACTTCTCTGGTGAAATTCAGCCATAGTGTAAAACCTCAACAAAAGACTCTCTGAATCAAGTTAAGTCCCACATTGGGGCTGCTTGGGGAAGTCTGCAGGCAGCGTAATTCCAGAAAGAGACCTCTACTCCCCTTGGGTGCCATAGGAAGAGGCCCCAGGCCACTCCTGTGTGGGCCTGCATGGAGGGTATTAATTGGGAAAAGGATCTGCTTCTTTATAGATCCAATGGCCACAACATACAGAAGAAGTCACTGGGGGGGCTGCAGCTGATATTTAAGTCTCATAGTCTTCCGTACCACACTGCAGCTCTGGGCCTGAGTTGTGGAAATATATTTCACTTCTGTAAAGCCCCTGCATTTCACCTACACGGAGCCTTATCCAAGCCTTATTGCAGAAATTGGAAAGATTCCTTCGGACTTAATTGGCCTTTGGATCAGGTCCACGCCATCTGGGAAGTGAACAGATCCCGTAGCAAAGTTCTTATGTTGGAAAATAATGGTTTCATTATAGAGAATTGCATTCTCAATTTTTGCCCTCTTTCATCTGCACCATGGGTGCTAAACTCATTCCATGGAGAAGACCAAATTCCTTTTTTAAAGAAAAATTAAGTCTCAATTCTTTTTAATGAGTTTGAACAGAGAAACATAGCTAGGTAGAAAATTGAAACAAGAGAAACAGAGAAACCTTAAGGGTAAAATGTTCACAAGGCCCTAGGCTCCTTTGATTTTCAATGGGACTTGGAGACTTTTGAAAATTTTACCCTCAGTGACTCTCTTGAGTCATTGATGTGTCTCTTTGTTGTGGGAATGAAGATGAATATAAAGAGAAAAGGGATAGAGGAGAGGAAGAGAGTGTCAGGTAGAGGAGAAGGATCCTCTATAGCGATTTCAGGAGGAGGATTAGAGGAATAATAATTAATATAAAAAAGGCAAAGAGACAGATGTTAGAAAAACACCACTTAAGGGTGTATCCCTGATAGTCCATGTAGGTGTGTAAAATAAAAATATTTAATGCTAGACAAAGAAAGAGAATGATTAGTCCATTTCTAAAAGAAATAAAGACCATGTGCATTTTTAGTTATGGTTCGTGGGCTGAGTATAAGTTCAGGACTACATATTGTCCCTAGCCTACCGCATAATGTCTGGTAACCAGTGGGAGGTTTACACAAAGATTAAGGCAAGAATATGTCCTTTATTTAGTAATGAAGGTTTTAGTTATTACTGTTAAGGACCCTCTTGTCACATTCAGCCACACTCAGTGGCAAAATATGCTCATCTTTATGACCATTGCTGTTTCCACCCTCAGTTCTGCTCCTTTCCCGTTCTGCCTTGTTTTCTCTTCTCCTTTCTGTCTCTCTTCATTTCCCTTTCTGCCGCAACTCCCAATTTCTACCATATGGGTTTCATTCCCACACCTTTCGCCATCCAGTCTACTAAAATAATAGCAATGACAAGCTAACATTGACATTTAAACTGCCATCATTACGTTCTTGCATTAATAACCCAATGAGCCATTGTATCGGGCTCTCTGCAGCAGACTCAGCACAGCAGTGGTTTATGTACAGTACTTGAAACTGGGGCTTGTTGAAAAATGGGTGTATTTGTCATGAAACTGTTTGTGAAAAATTCATACTTTTCATTATTTCAAATTTTATAAATTTTCAGCTGGCTCAAAAGCAGGTCAAAATGGATGAATTTTTCTCAAAAATGTGAAAAAATCAGCCTTTTTTTTCCTCAAAAACTGGAAATATGGTGAATTTTGACTTGCTCTATTTGCACCTATGAATGCTAGAAATAGTGAGTGCCACAGTGTAAAAGCTGCATGTGTATCTTCTACAGAAGATGCACATATAATATAACTACTTCGAGTGGGCAAGATTTGGCCCACAGACATAGATCTTGACTCTACTGCTCTATATTAACTGTGCAGATGATTAACCATTGGAAGAAACTACCAATGGAAGTGGTGTATTCTCCTTATCTTGATGTATTCAAATCAAGATGGGATGCCTTTCTGGAAGATAGGCTTCAGTTAAACACAAGTTATTTGGCTCAGTACAGGACTAACTGGGTGAAATTCTTTGGCCTGTTTTATGCAGCAAGTCAGACTAGATGATCTAATGGTCCCCTTTAAAATCTACAAACTACGTTATACAGAGATGTTAGCCTCTTCATATTTAAAATTTCATAATAAAGTCCTGTTTTAGCATTTCCTCACCCCCTTAACTTTGGCTTGGAAAATTAGTCTGAAAACTACCTCACAATACTATGTAGGAATTGGTGATTACCCAGTAACAGTAATATGTTTGGTACGTGAGTTATTCAGGGAATGATGGGGTTCACCTCTCTGACTAGGGAGCTGGCTGTATTTTTGGCCAATTGTTAGGGAGGGAATTGTTAACTATTTGGGAACCCAGCTGGAGGCGTGGGGAATCAGACAAGCTCTTTGCTGATGTGAGGCCCAACGGGTCTAAAACCTAGGCTTGTAGAGCAACCAGTGCTCCACTTCCCTTGACCTGCTGAGGACACAGACCAGGGTAAGTTCCGCCTCAAGGGTTTGACATTCAGCAGCACCATGACTCCTGATTGGCTCCTTGCCCTATAGAAACCCAAAGAGCATCTTAGAAAGTGTCCAGACAACCTCTGAGGACAGGAAAAGAGGCAATAGCTTAAATTGCAGCAAGGCGGTTTAGGTTGGACATTAGGAAAAACTTCCTAACTGTCAGGGTGGTTAAGCACTGGAATAAATTGCCTAGGGAGATTGTGGAATTTCGAACATTGGAGATTTTTGAGAGCAGGTTAGACAAACACCTGTCTGACTAGATAATACTTAGTCCTGCCATGCTTGCAGGGGACTGGCCTAGATGACCTCTTCAGGTCCCTTCCAGTTTTATTATTCTATGATTCTGTAGTTGCCATGACTGTTCCTGCTCCTTGCTCTTGTATTTCTGGCTTGACTTTGGTTTGATTTGGATTTCGTGTCCTGATTCAGACCCTGAAACCTGACTTGGACTCTCACCCTAGGTATCAGTCCTAGCCTGGACCTGACTATGAACTCCTTGGCTACTCTCAGTCTCAGGTTTTCCCCTGCTCTGACCCTTGGCCCTGCCTTGTTGGGGTCCTGACGCCTGGTGACAGGTGTCCAGTGCAGGGTCTTGTTCCACAGAGGGCCTGGTTTCCTCATATTCCAGAATTGGAAATGGACTTGGGGGAAGGCATCCCCTAAAGAAGCTAGGGAATGGGGTTGGGGCTCTTCATGTCTGGTACAATGAGGAGCTAACCCCCTTTTTCCCAGCCCTGTGTGGGTGGTGGGATCCCAGTAACAGGCTGGGACCCTCTGTGGAGGGGAGGGAGGTGGCAACAGTCCTCCACCAGGGGAAACTATTAAGGAATCATGACCTGCACTGTATGTGTTGTTGCAGGATAACTACTGAGGCATTAAGTTAACAGTGTTGCAGCCTAAAAAAACCACATCCCTTGTGTATTGTCATTCTTCCTGCCTGGCTGTGACAATGACCTGGGGGAATGTGCAAAGCCCCATTTTCCAGATGGGAGAAGTAATGCAGTTTAATTGACTTGCTCAACATTGCATAGAAAGGCCTTGAATTAGCATTGGAATTTGCTAGTACAGATTCCTGTTCCCATGCAGAGTACCTCTGACTTCAGCTGGATTTTATCTGGGTCCATCCCAGTGGATCTCAGTGTAGGTTGGGATCAAAGTGGGTAGCAGAGCTGGGAACAGAACCACTGGCTGATAATTTCAGCCTCAAAGCATATTCATTAAACACAGTGCCTCTCATACAAATTACTTCAAATCTGTGTACTTAGTGAGACCAACTGTGAAATGAGGAGGATAATGTATGTGCACCTTTGTAAAGTGATTTGAGATCTAAAGATGGAAATACTATATAAGTGCAAAGCAGCATTATTAAACACATTTTTCAGATGATGTAATAAGGCACAGAAAGGTTCAGTGACTTGGCTGTTTTTCTTAAAATAATCTCCCGGATGCCTGCAGCCCCTGGGTCAGTGTATGTTATGTGCTGCCCGCTGGGACTGATCTACACACAGCATGGGTCTGTGTGAGCTCTTCATTGGAGAGTTCATAAACTCAAGCTGTAGCAGTTTATGGTGTTAGCTCTGGAGGTCTTTGGTTCAATCCTCAGGACAAGATGGTGGCCACTGCATAGAAGGGACCTCCAGAACCCACTTAAAAATTAGAGAAATATTTATTTCAAAAGAGGAGAGTTTTTTTTTTAATTGTATTATTGTGTTTAAATAAATTGAGTGTGATGGATTTGCCGGCCTGTAGACTGAAGGCTTCTGTTTATCTACAGACCAGGTTGAGTATGGACTATAGCATGACAGGGTTTTGCCACACCAAAATGATCCCGAACCTGGCTTTAAAATTTTGAGATTTAAAAAGAACAAATTTGAAGTTCTTTTCATTTGTCTTTTGGTTTTTGAACCCTTAAGGTTTACCTTTTCAAGCTTATCTCTGCAGCCACAATGTCTAGAAATGTTTATTTTTAAAAAATGAAACCTAAGATTCTCACACAATCACATAACTCCAGGAGCTAGGACTTTAAAACAAACAAACAAAATCAACCAAAACTTGCAAAATTTTATAGACTAAGAAAAACACCAAATAGCGTTGTGATGTTGCACCCCATAGTGCTTTATGGAAATATGCTTATGAATGTATATATGACATAACTAGAATATGTTTTATGCTACATATGCCATGTAACATATCTCTGTAAAGGTTATGATCTACTGAATATATTCATCCTATTTGTATGCATGTATCATTTTTGTATTTGAAGTTGTGAATATTGGCTGTGTACTTGTTTGATTTTAAGTAGACATAGTAAGGCATTTGGTCAGCTTCTGAAGAAAGGAATTTGCAAGTTAAGTGCCCAATCAAGAAACACTTAACAGACATGGAATCTTGGAATACTCCAATCCACATAAGAAGTGTACCTGGGGACATTCAAGGTAGCATGTGAACAGTGGCTGCCACCTGTAAAGTTCTGAATCATGCATGGACATGTGACTTGTCCATGTGACTCCAAAACTTCAGGTTGCAGCTGGATTCTGCATAGGAGAGAGGAAGAGGTGTCCACCCACAAGAGAGGAACTATATAAAGTCCTGGGAGACCCCTCCATTTTGTCTTCAGCTGGCTCAAGAGGTATCGTCTCTACCCCAAAGGATACCTGAAAGAGACTCGAACAAAGGACAGTAACCACAGGGATGTGAGTGATTGTTGGAGCCAGACTAGAAGGAGCCTAGTCTGTAAATGAAGTTTACTGGAACATCTCTGAGGGTGAGATTTCATCTGTAATCATTTTCTTACTGTACTAAGCTTAGACTTGTGTGTTTTATTTTATTTTGCTTGGTAATTCACTTTGTTCTGTCTGTTATTACTTGGAATCACTTAAATCCTACTTTTTGTGTTTAATAAAATCACTTTTTACTTATTTATTAACCCAGAGTATGTATTAATACCTGGGGGGGAAGGGGCAAACAACTGTGCATACCTCTCTGTCAGTGTTATAGAGGGTGAACAATTTATGAGTTTACCCTGTATAAGCTTTATACAGGGTAAAACAGATTTATTTGGGGTTTCGACCCCATTGGGAGCTGGGTACCTGAGTGTTGGAGACAGGAACACTTCTTAAGCTGCTTTCAGTTAAGCCTGCAGTTTGTGGGGGACGTGGTTCAGACCTGGGTCTGTGTTTATAGCTGGCTAGCTTGTCTGGCACAACCAGGCAGGGTTCTGAAGCCCCAAGTTGCCAGGGAAAATGGGCGTAGAGGTAGTCTCAGCACATCAGTTGGCAGTTCCCAAAGAGGTGTCTGTGATCCAACCTGTCACAAGCGTGAGACTCCAGATTTGGATACACTGTAAGTAGTTCAGTCTACATGCCTGTCAAGTTCTTGAGCTCTCTGTTGAAAATGACAACAATGGTGCTAATTGCAGTGGATTTTATGATTTGGTTACTTGTCCAGGAGAGCCATGATCCTGAGAAGTGCTGAGCATTTTGGCCTGATCCACTGAAAGTTAAACGCATGAGTAATCCCACTGAAATGAATGAGACTATTCTCATGCTTAAAGCTAAACATGTATAGAAGTCTTTTTCCTGGACCGGGCTAGAGTGCTTATCACCTTGCAGGACTGAGCCCCCAGAGCTGGACTTTAGAAGTGTTTTTGAGAATCAAGCTTAATTTAGGATCTTTTTGCTGATATAACCTCTTTTAACAATAATTCTGCTTAAGGCTCTGAGAGCATGTGGACAGCTGTATGTACTTTAAAGTCTGTAAGTCTGACCTTAAAAGGCAAAGATTAAAGGGCATAGGAGACACATGCTCTGAAGAATTTTGAATAATCTCAGAAAGTTACAGTTGGTTTGGGTAGAATAGAAGCATAAGCATTGGAATATGCATTGAAGTCCATTTTAAATAGTCACATAAACCAGAAAACATCAGAATGAAATTCTTTCCTGACAGCAGTATATTCATGGCAGGAGAAACAAAGCTATTTACAGTATGAAGTTCCATATACAGAACATAAATTAGGTCTCAGAGAGAGACATTGCTTATTTGAAAAGAGATGTTCTCTGAGACAGTCATGTTACTTTCCTGCAATATGGATTTATGGCGTTGAAAGGTTTATGCCCCATAAGCCTTAATTAAGTCTGACGTTTGTAGTGTTAAAGTTGACGGATCTAGTTGAAAAGACAGGTTGCGAATAAGGACCTTTCTTACTGGCCCCAAAGCTTGCCTTTATTTACAGGCTTTACTGTATTTTGGAGGAAGAAAGAAAATAATTGTTATCTTTAATTATCGTTGTGGTCGGCAACATGTCAAAGCACGTAACCATAAACAAGCACAAGCAGCTTACAATAAAAGCAGTTGTTATAGCTAAGGCTACATTTTAGTCACAGTTTCTTTAACATTTTGGAATATAGCTACTGGATATAAATGTTAGCCAGTTTCTGATTTTAGTTGACCCATTTAATGGAGTATCAGTGTGCTTACAACCCTAATTTTTGATCGTATTTTTCTACCATAAGGCAACATGAATGACACATAGTACAATAAAATGAGAAGTCAATCCCTTCTCCAGAGTACATAAAAATTCCTTATGTGGCTCTGATATTGTAATGTGATTTTTCTGGCTTTTTTTTTTTTATATATTTTAGCTTATTTTATGTAGATGCTGATTTATCTAATCATGCAGTAAACAAAAGTTGATCTTAAAAGCCATTTGTCAAAAGGAGCCTGTAATAGATTTAGAATTGTAGACTGTCTCAGACCAGCAACAGATCTGCGTTATACCTTCATTAGGTAGTAAATTCAGCCTCCAAGTATTAACTCCTAAGAGAAGCAAATGAAGACAAAAGACATTGTTTTAGAAGTCAAATGTTTTTAAATGTTGTTGCCAAAATGCAGTCATTCCTTTTATGTCCTTCATCTGTTAGTATAAGAACTGTAGGATAAAAATGTAAATATTTCCTTGATTTATATTTTTAACAGAATCTCACTTTGAGGGCTTGGAGTCTATTTTCCTTTTTAGGGTATTTATAACTTTTTTTTTTTTTTTTGAACTTCAAAAGCTTCAACGGGCACTTGGAGAACTATTGTTAAATCTGTTCATTTTTAAAATTAATCACAGCTTTCCCTTGTAGATACATATGGGATAAATTGCATGTGACAACATTGAGAAGCATGGCTATTTGTGCACTATAGCCCTAGTCCAGCTCCCAGCCTGCATACTTACAGGGGATCGCCATGGGGCTCAGGGGAAAGAGCCCTCTCTCCAAGCCTGTGAGCAGCGCTATAATTACTATTACAGTATCAGTATTCTCTGTGGTCCTAACATAAGCCTTAGTTTGAGCATGATCCTAAGAGTACATCACAACACAGGGCTAGCCAAATCAGTGCTTGTCAGAAAGAATAAAGTGAAATCCTGGCCCCACAGCAATATTATATCAAGGTCTAGTGCAGTAAAAGACTATTATAGCTCACTGAAACTGCAGAAGGAGCTAGGTAAACATTAGGGAAGTATTGTAATTGTAATCCAAACTGGAATTTGGCTAGGACATCAGGCCTAACACCCTGCAGTATGACCTTGGCAGACAGTTAGTGACCAATTAGAAAGTTCACAACTTTTCTTTTCTTTTCTTTTTAATATTAAAATTGCAGGGATATCTAGAGTAACATGTCTAGTGGGCTCCTGTCACTAATTTCGTTGAAGTGAAGATCGTTCAATATCTTGTTCAGAAGAAAGAAGTAATTAACAGTTGAGGCTTTATAGGAAAGAATGTTTATTTTGAAGCTTCAAAATAAAAGAGAAAATTTAATTTTTCTCCCATTCTGTCTGTTTCTGTATATTTTTATTTTGATTAAGCATTTATCCCTGGCTTTGCATTTACAAAGTTAAAAAATAATACAGTACACTACAAAAATAGAACTTCTAAATGGTCTAGCTTACCTGATACGACAGTTGTAGAGTATCACTTTAAGGCTAATATGTGCATTTGCTTTGTTCAGTTACCAGCCCCTGTTTAATCTTTGTCAGCTGTATACGTCTAGATTTAATTTTCTTAGATCCCTTTGCCAATAAGCTGTTAAATGATTAACTTCGTTAAGAGTGCAGAGAGCTCACCATTATTACCTCAAAGATAATCATACTGATTATTTATCATTGTACTATGAAAGCAAATTTACAGTGTGATTCTGTGCCTTCAGTATAGTGTAGATACCCAAGTCAACAGTCTTCTTTCTTGTCAAATGCAGAGAGTGTCATTACCCAGCCATCCTGGTGACTGAGAGAGAGAGAGATTTGGTCAAAAGCAGTTGGATAAAACTCACCTCAGGCATTGTGTAAAGAGAGTAGTATTCCCAAGAAATGGTGAAAATTTTGACTTGCCCGTCCATCTCTCAAATCATCAAGATGGTTTGCAATCCTATGGTCAGCTTCTCTGCCATGTCAGGCTTAAGCAGCATTGGTTTGGGGGCCGGTCAGTTGTGGCTCCTGAATTCTCTCCTCAGTCCCACTCAAGGGTGCAGGTTAGAGACCATAAACCATCTGGGTATTGTTCTCTAGCAACTGTGCCTGCCCTTCTTGAGTCCATTGTGCTCTTCCCCACCCGTGGGCTCGCCAGGAGGCTGCATCTCCCTCTATGGGCTGTAGACCCAGCCATGGTGCTGGTAACATGTTATTACCTCAAAGCTTGATTCCTTCAATGTGCTTTAGGTGAGGATAACAGTTAAAACCCTCACAGAAGCTCCAGCCAGCTCAATGTAGCATGGCCTGGCTATTAAGCGAGACAAACTAACGATTAGTCTGTTGCATTGTGTACTACCCTGTATATCTGTTTCAAGACCTGTATCTCCTGAGCCCTCAATAGGCTGGACCTTGGCTACATCAGATGTTTCCTCTCCTTTCAACCCAACAGGACTCGACGGTGGAATGAGCCCAGATAAATCTGGCCCTTGTTCATGAGAGTATTTTCTTGGCAACATGATACTGCTTCAATTATAGAACTCCCTTTTAGATAAGGCTGATAATCAACACCCCCAAATTGAA
Organism: Eretmochelys imbricata; assembly: GCF_965152235.1. Taxonomy (NCBI): domain Eukaryota; kingdom Metazoa; phylum Chordata; order Testudines; family Cheloniidae; genus Eretmochelys; species Eretmochelys imbricata. The sequence continues at coordinate 174,191,396 of NC_135573.1, forward strand.
ATGGAATGCACAGGATTCCCAAAATATACGGTGTCTGAAGAATGGCCCAATAACTCATTCCTGAAGACAAGGAAGTTAAGTAATCCAAAAACCAAACCAAAGACCCTGTGATCACAAATGGCATAAAACGAGAGGGGGGGAGAATACAGTTCTATATGCAATATTTTGCTTACCATGATTGTTGTCCATGGGCAGGTGTGATGGTGATGGTGACTCCAAGAGAGGACACCGGCACTAAGCCACTTTCATTTACATTCCTAAATATGGATATAGGGACGCAGTGCTAGGCACATTTGTCTGAAAATAGTGGCCTATTATTTTTTTAGCCTGAACTTGTTTAGTTCAATAATGCTACTATTTTGATGGCTTTCTTGCCACTTCAGTTTTTTCTTTTTCAGACAAAGAATATCCTAATTTAAAGTCATTAGCAAAAACTCTGTACAGTTTCTTTAATGTGGCCTTGCATGAGCTTTATCTAGTGGAATAATTTTCTCCCTTGCTTTGTAATTTATTCCCATGTTTATGTAACCTAACATCCTGTTCCACAGCAAAAATGATTCTTAATGCACACTGAAGACTGAAAATTAATTCACTTTAGCAAAACAGTTTCACACTAGCAAGTTAGGAAATATTCCAACAAGGTTTCAATCTCTACCTTAACTGTGCCCCTTGTAGTTCTCCATATCAATGTGTTGCTTCTAAGGTGTCTCTCCCCACCACCCTCCCATCATCAAAGGATCTCAAAGTGCTTTAGAATACATGTGTCCATTAACATTAAGTGACTTGGCCACTACTAATGATCTACATGTATAAAGATCTCCTGGGCATTTGAGAAATAAGGTGGCAAATTAGGAAGATGCTGTATCTCTGACAAGTGGCTCCATATTTGCTTGGTGATTGTTCCTATGCTGTATTAGGAAAGAAGGATGGTCTTAGCTTATAGGGGACTGGACTGGGATTCAATTCCTGTGTGACTTTGGGCAGTCATCTACTCTGTGCTTCACTTTCCCATCTGTAATGTAATGGTGATAACTGAGACCTCACGGGGTTTTATGAAGGTAAAATCCAGAAATGATTGTGTTACATGGTGATCAGGATCATGTAACAACCTAGATAATCAAACTTTGTTAGTTCTGTGGTATCTTCACTTACTTAAACAAATGTTTTGACTGAGAGATTGGGAGATGCAGTAGCTAAAAACCATTGCATCAGTGTTCTGCTCAGAGATTTACTTTCAGTGTTCGCCTGGATTGCCCATTAAAGCATTTTACTAGATTTAAAACAATGATAGGGCACAGGGAGAACCAGGTGGCTTAGTGGTTAGCACACCTGACAACCAGCTCCTTGTCTCTCTCTGTGGGGATGGTAGAGTTTCCTGGTTCTTGATCCTAGGTCAGGAGTGTATGGGACTCCACCCACATCTGGGCCTTTCCCTTTTAAGTGGGGCGTGGTAGGGAGACCTGGGACCTCCCTCTCCACTGGGTCCCCACCCAGGACCTTGTAGCAAGTAACATTGGCAGGGTCCTCACTACAGAGAATCCAAGTCTGCCACTCTGGGCTACTTCTTACATGTGTGCTCTTTCAGTTTGGGGCATAGTCCAAGTGGTCAGTAGCTTACTAAAAAGTCCAAATAAGCAGGGTCCTCTAGGACCTGCTGGTTCTCAGATGAGGTGGTGGTTGGAGAAGGCACTGCCTGGGGACCTTACCTAATCTGTGGTCCCTCCCAGGAAGGATTAGTCTCTCCTGCTCCTTGTCCACATCCCTTTCCATGGGCTTCTGAGCTCCTTTTAACCCACTCTGCCATGCTCAGCAGGTCTGGAGGGGAAGGGGTACCTGGGCTCAGTATTATCTTTTAACACCTTTGGGCCCATGTGACTGGGTGCCTGGGATGGACCGCACTGAGAATGCCACACTCAGGACAGACTGCGAGAATTAGGGCAGACAATCCGTCCCAACTGGTAGTTTATTCTATAATTAGATTCACCAAGCCACTAACTAAAGAGCTTCTGCAGTACCCACACTGGTTAACCAGAAACCAACTGCAGTCCCCTTTAGGCATTCCAACCCTTGGCTCCTATCCAGACAAACAGGTCTAATATAGTGAGACATTACTGAAAACCCAGTTTGCCGTATGTGAGGTTCTTACTAATCCCAAAGGATCAGATACTTACCCCAGATCAATAAATATCTCAGATCTTACCCAGATATCATGCTGTCAGCCAATCCTTAGTAAACTAACTAAAGATTTGTTAAGAAACAAAAAGAGTTAATATGGTTAATAGATCATATACATACAAATGATTGCAAAGTCCTCATATCAGGTTTGTAGCAGTGATGGAATAAACTGCTGGCTTGCAAAAGTCTCTCTGGTAACTTCCAAAAGATTAGAAGAGCCTTAATCCATAGTTCAAAATACTCCTTTTAGTTGTAAATCCACAGTCCAGAGAACTGGAGCAGGAAGGAGGCAAAATGGGAGATTCCTTGGGTATCTCTTATATCCTCTGCAATGTGCATCAAAATTTACTTTCCTAAACAAAGCCCACTGTATGGAAAGTATGGAAAGTTACTGACCGAAGATGGAGTCCAGGGTCACATGAGCACATCACATGCCCCTACATGTTTTACTGAATCACAGGGGAGGCCATTGGCTCCTCGCTGTCTGAGGCATCCACAGGAAAGGCATTCTGGGCAAAACATTGATATGGAGAATGACAAGGGGCACAGTTAAGGTACAGCTGCCCCTTGCCAAAGGTTGACAAACTGCTAGGAAGACTGTGGGTTGCCACATCTATGTCTACCCTCCACCCAGCAAAGGGGTATTGGCAGATCCCTCTGACAGCCGAGTTTAAAGAGAAGCCCACGTCCTCCATTCCATTTGGGTTATGTCAATTCAGGCTCCATGTGGCAGCTGCCAAATTTCAGCAGTTGATGGAAAGAGTGCTGTGGCCACATGATTCATATGCAGCCGCCTACATTGATGATCTCATCACCTACAATGAAGGATGGACTGTCCACACGAGACATGTCGCTGTGGTACTACAAGCCCTTGAGGAAGCACAAGTGATGACCAACCCAACCAAGTGTTAACTGGCAACCCAGGAAGTCACCTGCCTGAGGTATACAGTGTGGGGGGCACAGTTATGACACTCCCCCTCCCCAGTGGACAAAGTCCAAGCCCTAGCAGACTGCTCTGTCCCCTCCACCAAGAAGCAAGTTTGCTGTTTCTTGGGATTAGCAGGGTACTATCGACAGTTCATCTCAAATTTCGTCATCATTGCCACCCCTTTAACAGACTTAGGAAAAAAATTCCACACCAAAAATCCACTGGACAAAAGGCTGTGGTGAGGCATGTAGAATACTGAAAGACCAGTTGAGCAAGGAACAAGTGCTGTTCCCCCGATTTCTTGAAGCTATTTATTATACAAATTGATGCAGCTGATGTCTGGCTTGGAGCAGTGCTGTCTCAAAAATCAGAGGAGTAGAGCACCCCATCCTCTTTTTTAGCAGAAAGATGTTCTCATGGGAGGCTGCACGCTCGGTCATCGAGAAGGAGGCCCTAGCAGTGAAATAGGCTGTCGATGACCTGTGATAGTACTTATGGAGGCAGCCCTTCTACCTAGTAACATGCCGTGAGCAACTCCAATGGCTAAACTCTAATGAAAGATCAACCACATGTCATGCAATGGTACCTCTTGCTGCAGCTGTATAGCTTTTATGTTTCCCGCCACACAGGCACAGAAAATAAAAATGCCAAATTCTTTTCACAGGAAGAAGGGGATTGGGATCAGCCCCCTGACACCACAACTCAGGAACTGAAAGGAGAGGGTGTGTGGAAGTGGTGGCGCATATAGAAATCCTAAAGTGGGCTGTGATACCATATAAAAATGACGAGTTACATTAATACAGTCACCATTGTTACAAAGTTGCAATAAATCTTGTACAAAGTATATCATGTAAGGTTTCAATGGAAAAGTTACAGTCTGTCAAGAATGATTATCCTGGTTAAATCCATGTTTCATTACTGTATCTGAAGTTACGAATAGTGGCTATGTATCTCTATCTCAAACATAACACCCCCTGCCCCAGATGGATTTACATCAGGGCTAGGTACCTATGTGTCGATGGACCATTAAGGACACACAGCTCTCACAATTGCATAGTCCGATATCATTGATCTGTATTTTTACCTGGCTAAGGACTTTTCTAACGGCGTGACCAGGGCCATGTCTGTCCTTTCAAAGGGCATCCCTATGGTGGGCAGTGGTGCCAGAGGGGCCTTTGGGATCTTTTTCTGACCTGTCCACCAGCTCTTGGGACATGATGTGCAATGGTCCCGCACATGCGTGAGTGACATTAAATTTGACAAGGAAGTCACCCAGGTATCAGGGATGTGTCTTTTGTCATCCCTGTGAAAATTCATCAAAATTTGGTCAAATTATAAACCTCTGGAAAATCTCAATTCACATATGCTCAGTAGAGAGAGATATGTTAGCATTTGGTAGCTGAATTCTCAGAAGGTTCTGTCTGCACTGAGCATGCTCCATCTCTGCACAGCTTCTGGGTGCTGATTTGCATGCACCCTCGGCAGAGAGCCACTGACCATGCTCCATACCAGAACAACAGGGGCTGAGCAGGAATTTCCCTTCAGTTGCTTCTCCCTGCTGTTGGGGTCAGCTGTGGCGCCAAGCACTGGAAGTGAGAGTATGAGAGTAGGAAGGCTGTCACTCCTTTGCCCTAATTGCTCTTACCGAGGTGGTGTGAACTAGGAAGTCACCTGACTGAAATTCAGAGGGGTGAGAAGGTAGGACATGGAGGAATAGATGCATGAAGGGGGATGGTAGCCTTGGGTTGGGGAGTTGGAGCAGGAGCTGAGGGTAGGGGGGGTTGTGTAGGAGCCTGGACATATGTAGTATGATATAGTTTTGAATTACATGATCACTTACTATTTTTCCATTGAATGTCTGCCTCATTCAGTACGTTAGATAGACCTGCTCTGCGGATGAATCAGGGTTGTGAAGGAGACTGTTGTCTGCAGGACCCCTGCCTCATTTGTTGCAGAAGTTGGAAGGCATATAGTGAATGGGCAGGGGAATGCAGGAATGAGAGTGAGGAAGAATGGTTCAGTAGTTAGGGTGCTAGCCTAAGACATGGGAATCCTAGATTCAAGTCCCTGTTCCAACACAGCCTTCCTCTGTTACCTTGGACAAGTCACTTTAACCATGTAGCTTCTCTGTGCCTCAGTTCCCCATCTGTAAAATGGAGATAATACTCCTCTATCTCACAGGACTATTGTGTATATTAAAGATTGCGAGGTGCTCAGATATTATAGTAATGGGAGCCATATAAATACCTAAAATATCTAGGTAGCTAGGAAGAGAAAGGGTGGTCTTGTGGTTAAAAGGAGCATGCTCCCTGGAGAACTGGATTCTAGCCTTGCCTGTACCACAGAGTTCCTGTGTGATACTGGGCAAGTTGCTGAAATCACACTTTTCGAGGTGGCCACCATGTGTCCTTCATTTTCTCAGTACCCAAATTGAGACACCGAGGGTCTGACATGCAGAAGTGCTAAGCACTCGTAACTAGTCAATAGAAGCTCTGCTCTGGACACACAAAGTGCTATGACATATTAAACGCTCTGGAAGAATCCAGCCCTAGATGTCTCAAATTGGGCACCCAAACATAGTTGACAGGTGTTTCTTTTTGGGTGATTTACCGTTGACTCGAATGGGAGCAGCAATGAGCCCAAAATGTAAACGAGCATGGCTCTGTTAGTGGATTCTTATGAGGAATTAGTTTTTTATTTGTTTTGAATTCTTCCACATATATTCTACTGCTAAACTCTAGAGAGAATGCCACTTCCTTTCTTTTCATTAAGATTGATATATGTGTGTCTGCACAAATCCCTGTTTCTTCCTATCCCTCTTGGAAGTTACCTTGAGAATTGGTGGCTGTAAAATACTTTAAAAAGTCAATAGAATATACATTAAAAAATTAACAGCAAAAATACATTGAAAGGGATAACACTGCATTCACAGGAAAAGCAGATGGCTGTGCAGATTTGAATTATTCATTTAAAAAAGTCTGAGAACATATTTGTAAGGGCTGTGATCCATTGGCATAATTTTTGCCGGTTTATTAGCGGAGTTGTTACTCTTAAGAGGAAGAGTAAACATCTCGTTTGGTGACTTGGGATTCAGGCTAGTAAAATGCAACTACAGAAGTAATTTATAAATAGTGGGTAAAATTAACTTAACTGCATCTCCGAATTAGGGCTGACAACTGCTTTGTTAGCAAGTGCACAGACACAGGGCACAGACTTCACTGAAACTGATGCTAAGGAAGATTTTCAGACTTAGAAATACCAGTTACATGGGAAATCATTTTACTATTGAATTTGTTTAAATATTAAATGGTAGACTATTGGCTAATTTTGTATTTATATGTCCCATATTCTTTTTATCACTCCTTATAACACGCCAGAGTGCCAGTTCTAAACACAGATAAGGTACAGACTAATACACGTAAGTAGCTTCAAATTATAGAGCAAGAGACTGAGCATCAGTTGTGTTATTTTGTATGTTAGAAGTGTCTCACTGTTGGCTTTCATATAAAATGTGTCTCTACCTGAAAAGTGACTCTCAAAATGGCATTGTGAGGTTCCATGTCTGCTGTATCACAACAAAAAAAGGAGGACTTGTGGCACCTTAGAGACTAACAAATTTATTTGAGCATATGCTTTCGTCAGCTACAGCTCACTTCATCGCAATAACTTACAGTGCTCATTTTTCAGGTAAAACTCCCTGCCCCCCCCCCCCCCTCAGCTGCCAGCCCTGCAACTACAGATCTGAGGGTCAAGCTGGGTTCTTGGGTCCAAATTCACCAGTAGTAACTGATCTGGAATCAGAGATTTTGTCCTCATCTATCCCTCTGTAGTCTCCTGAGCATAAGAAAGCAGAATTTGGTCCTGGACTGACAATTCGGATGATGTGGTGATGAATATATATATATGTATAGTGGAGAGGGAAAAGGAACTGTTAGAGTGGAGTACAGAGTCATAGAAAAGAAACTTTATCAATTCTCTGGGCCAGGTTTTGATCTGTTTGGTCTGACATCAGTGAGCTAACCTGATCTACAACAGTGTTAAGAAAATCAGAATTGGGCCCTCTGAGTCAAAATTTTACTGGCAAAATCATCTTCACACCAGAGAGTAGATTAGGGGACAGTATCTGCAATTCGTGCAAGAAACTACTGACTCTGAAGTTGCAAGGTTTAAAAAACAAAACATTTACAGCACCAAATACATGCCGGTCAGAAGCCTGCTGAACTCTTTGTCAGATAACTTGTGCTGACTAATTTTTTTTTCTAACGATGCCTCTGCTCTCTCAGCTTTTGATATGGAGGTGGTTCCATTTGATCATGTTTGGGAACTCCAGGGTACTGCTATTAAAAACATCTGTGAGATAAACGCATGGCTTCAAAGAACTGGCAATAGCACTTTTAGAAAGTAGCAACTATTTCTTTCCACAGCACCTACAGGAAAAGAAATTATGTTTCTGACTTTTAAAAATCTTGGTCCAGTTGCTCAATTGGTGCAAATGGGCATAGCTCTGATGGAACTGTATTGATTCACACCAGCTTCGAATCCACACTCTTGTGCTGTGAGATAATCTCCTAAATGCCCTTCACATATGAGAAGTGTGAAGTGTCTGTTCTCTTTCCTTCATTCTTACAAGGCAAAATGAGCATACTGTGCAGCTTCGTTTGATTAATGTAAAATGCATTGTTTTTAGACGAAAGTCTGGGGCTATCTAAAAGAAGACCAGTTATGTCTGAAATCAAAAGGCTGAGGGGTGTCAAGAAAGAGCCTGAATTAGCTAAGGGTACCTAACAAAGCGTAGTAAGAAATTGTCTTAGGAAATTGACTTAGGAAGTATGAGAAATTGACTTAGGAAATTGACTTAGGAAGTATGAGATCATACTTAGTGGTCTGAGTGATCTTTCTTTCTGCAAGTTAAAGGCATTCGTATCCTGGTGCTGGGGAGTGCATAAGGTCGTGGGCCAAATTTTTCTCATTTGCACTTATTGAAGGCTGAATAACTGAGGTGAAACCTATGAAGTAATTCTAACTTTGCACTAGTGTGAATTAGAACAGAACAGAGACCATTACCCAATAATCTGGGCTCTGATAAAATGTTAGAACATTATTCTGCCACCAACCATATTTTTAATCTCAGGAATGATGACATATAAATCTTTTTTTCTAAGCCTTCATTAAAACACCTTGTTAGAATTCCTGGAATTGAAAAACCAGGTTTTATTTGATGTTGTATCCCACGCTTTCACTAAGTCACTCATGTTGAGTAGATGTTTTTCAGTCATTCTATGTTAGTGGAATTCTCATTCCTGAATAGAAAAAAAATCCATGTTCGAACTTTTTTTAATTTAGTAATACCTAGAGGTGTGCAGGAACCAGGATTTCTATTCCGGGAAAATATTTGAAATTTTCTGCAAAATGGAATTTTTGAAAAAAAGAATGTTTCAAGTTGATTGGAAAATTCTGTTTGAATAACACTGAAATGTTTCATTCCTTTTGACTTTTAACAAATAAAAATTTCAAAGTGAAAATTGTTGACCAGCTCTAGTAATACCCTTTCCACATCCAGGATACAAGTTTGCATAAGCATTGTTTTGTCATTATCTGCTTGCTCTATAAAGCACTGTGTTCTTAGCCATCCCAGTGTTGTTGACAGATGACAGATTCCCACTGCGAATGAATTCTTTGCAATAGAATCACAGGCTATAGTGGAAATTCTGATACAGTAGTGAAGACATCACCCATCACCGGAAAAACACATTCCAGGAAGTCATTCAGCTGTCTTTGTTTTAGGCCTGGTCTACACTACCAATTTTTTTTTTTGCCAAAAGGCAGCTTTTGGCGATGAAACAGCAGAGGTGTACACACTGCAAAGCCACTTTTTGTGCCAATACTCCTCAGTTGCAGCATTGTAATAAAACCAGCTTGACGAGAGTCAGCAGGCTTTTTGTGCTGAGGCTTTAGCGCCGTAGTGCCAGTGTAGACGCTGTGATTGATTTTAGTGCTGTTATTGGCCTCCGGATGGTGTCTTACAACGGCCATCCTGACCACACTGGTCAGCAGTTTCAACTCTGCTGCCCTGACAACAGGTAAACAACCTTCTGCCCCTCCCTCTTTAAAGCCCCAGGAATTTTGAAATTCCCCTGCCTGTTTGCTTGGCGTGCAAAGCTCACATCACATCTTCCCAGCAGACCACGATGGCTCCACGCAGCAAACAATCTCCCGCATGGACCACTGCGGAGTTACTGGATCTGATAAGTGTTTGGAGAGAGGAAGCTGTGCATCCCAGCTGTGCTCCAGCTGTTGGAATTTCAATACCTATGGCCAGATTGCGCTCAGCTTGCCCAAAAAGGGATGTGACCGGGACATGCTGCAGTGTAGAGCAAAGGTGAAGGAGCAGAGGAATGCGTACCAGAAGGCAAGGGAGGCAAACTGTCGCTCCAGTGCTGCGCCCCCAGACCTAGCGTTTTGATAAGGAGTTGGACGCTATTCTAGGGGGTGGCCCCCCCTACACCGCAAATAGCACTGTGAATGTTTCGGCGGGTCTGGAGCCAGTGGAAAGTGAACCTAACCCAGAGGAGGAAGTAATTGATGAACAGGTGGAGGCTGAAGAAGAAGTGGAGTCCTATGATGTGTTCAGTCAGGAGCTGTTCTCCATTCCAGAGGTGTCTAGCCAGTCTCTGCAGTCACACTCTGGCGAGCCAGAAGCAGGAGAGGAAACCCCCAGTAAGTGGTTTTGCTTTGTGAAGTTCTGAAGTGGGTTGAGGGCAGAGAAATGTAGAAGGCTGGCTTTGTTTCTGCGTGCTGGGCATTTCGCTGTACAGCTAGGCAGTTTGATGGAACGGGGAGTTGATGCACTCCGAGATTTCATGGGAATCCTCCAGAGAGATCTCTAGGAAACTTTCCTGCAGGTACTCAGCAATCCTCTGCTGGAGGGTCTTCGGCAGAGCTGCTTTGTTCCTTCCCCCACTGAGAGACACTTTCCCGTGCCACTCTGCAATTACTTGGGAAGGGACCAAAGGTGCACACAGGCGAGCAACATAGGGACTGGGGCGGAAGCCGCAAGCATGTAGCAGATGCACCCTTGCTTCCCTTCAGGAGTTAGATATCTTCCATAGTGATCGCTGTCTGTGGAAAACAGTGGGAAAGTTTAGAGTGTTGCCCCATAAGTGCCCCGTGACCTTTTCAGATTGCTTTTCTGCAATACACAAGACCCCTGCCCCTGGGTTCACTCACCATTCTTGGCGTCTTCTGCCTCATGTGTGCTTGCCTGTGGTCACTGAGAAAGTGATAGGTATGTGACCAACAGTGTTGCTGTTTCAGTGCTCGGTGTGTAGTTGACAGTACTGCTTCTGTTTATTTTATTCTGTATCTTTTTTGAGATAGGGTGACCACATCTGCACGCAGTATTCAAGATGTGGGCGTACATAGATTTATATAGAAGCAATATGATATTTTCTGTCATCTTATCTATCCCTTTCTTAATGATTCCCAATATTCTGTTAGCTTTTTTGACTGCCACTGCACATTGAGCGGATGTTTTCAGAGAACTATCCTCAGTCACTACAAGATCTCTTTCTTGAGTGGTAATGGCTAATTTAGACTGCCATCATTTTGTATGTATAGTTGGGATTATATTTTCCAATGTGAATTACTTTGTATTTATCAACATTGAATTTCATCTGCCATTTTGTTACCCAGTCACTCAGGTTTCTGAGATCCTTATATAAGTTTTCACAGTCTGTTTTGGACTTAACTATCTTGAGTAGTTTTGTATCATCTGCAAATTTTGCCACCTCATTGTTTACCCTTTTTCCAGATCATTTATGAATATGTTAAACATTACTGTCCCAGTACGAAGCCCTGGGGGAACCGCTATTTACCTCTTCTCAATCTGAAAACTGACCATTTATACTTACCCTGTGTTTCCTGTCTCTTAACCATCAGAGTTATTGATCCATGAGAGCACCTTCCCTCTTATTCCATGACAGCATACTTTCTTTAAGAGCCTTTGGTGAGGGACACAGAGATCAGCCTAGATTTGGACTTCCATCTATCTGCCTTGGTATTTACATGGCCCAGGTCCCTGAAATATCCTTTCAGGGTAGGAGGAAATATTTTGATTTTTGTATATCTTATTTCCTTTTACTTTGCAACTTTCTGTTTAGACTCATGCAGTATTTTGCTAGAAGGTAAAATTTCCTCTTTCTATGGAAATGAGTCTCTTTTCCTTTTTCCTCCACTTTTCCCCCCTTTAGAATACCACTCATCAGATCACTGGGAATGGTAAAGAAATGGTTGTTCTTCAGGCAAGCAATAAAATGTAAATATTATTGGTTGACAGGAGACTCTTTGTATGGCTGAAGTTGCTCAGCCTTTGGATTCATGCTTCAGTAGCACCCAGAGGCATGGCAATATCTTAGCACAACATATGCCCTATTGTGTCTTATTGCTTACATCATTCCGCTAGAACAAGCGTAGTACTTGTCTTCCCCAAAGGCCTTTTTATTTGATGTAATAAAAAAAATTTCTAGCCTCAAAACACATAGAAAAGAAACTCATAGTATGTATGGTAACTTAAGATATTTTTCTGACACCCAAGGGAAATAAGCAAGGGGTATATGTTGTTATGTTAGATCTCAGACAAAGCTGATATTTACAAATATATATGCTGCTTTTGTGAGAGCCATATAGCCTGCAGACTGGTGTATAGTAAGGGACAATCTATAAAAAGTGTATAATGATATTATAAATATTTATAGGGCACCTAGGTGAGTGTAAGATAATAGGGACAGGCCAGAAAGGTTTTTATAATAGTAAATTTGTGTCTCTCAAACACATTGGAATTCTTTTGAAAGAATTAAATAATGCATAAACGCACAATATTAGATATAATTTATATAGAGATTGTGACAAAGCTCCTGCTCTACCTTGGTGGGTCTTGCGCTTATTGGTGGATTTGCTTGCCTTGGAGCTTCACGGCAGCCCTCAGCTTGGCCGTTTTTCTGAATCCACAGTCCAGGTCGACGACTCCTGTGTCTGACCAGGAGTTGGAAGGATTTGGGGGGAACCCGGGCCCGCCCTCTACTCCGGGTTCCAGCCCAGGGCCCTGTGGAATGCAGCTGTCTAGAGTGCCTCCTGGAACAGCTGTGCGACAGCGACAACTCCCTGGGCTACTTCCCCATGGCCTCCACCCAACACCTTCTTTATCCTCACCATAGGACCTTCCTCCTGGTGTCTGATAATGCTCGTACTCCTCAGTCCTCCAACAGTCCGCGTTCTCACTCTCAGCTCCTAGTGCCTCTTGCTCCCAGCTCCTCACACGCACACCACAAACTGAAGTGAGCTCCTTTTTAAAACCCAGGTGCCCTGATTAGCCTGCCTTAATTGATTCGAGCAGCTTCTTGATTGGCTGCAGGTGTTCTAATCAGCCTGTCTTAATTGTCTCCAGAATGTTCCTGATTGTTCTGGAACCTTCCCTGTTACCTTACCCAGGGAAAAGGGACCTACTTAGCCTGGGGCTAATATATTTGCTTTCTATTACTCTCCTGTAGCCATCTGGCCTGACCCTGTCACAAGATTCAAAAGTTGATTAAGTCCTTTAGAAGCAGCTACTAAGAAAACTCAGAGGAAGAGTAATATGGGTAAGTGTTAGAAAGCAAAGAGGACAGATATGTGACCAATTTTCAGAATTGAAAGAGGTTAATAGTTAAGTGGGAGTATGCCAGGGTAAATACGAGAATTGTTGTTTAATATACTTATTTGCAATCTAGAAAAGAGAGTGAATAGAAGTCATACTTTGTTGTTGACATAACAATTATCTGGTTATTCAAGACTAAGGATTGCAAGTTCCTTTAGGAAGACCGAACAAAACAGTGTGAGCCACATGATCAGTTCTGCTTGAACTGTCTCTCCATGTTTATACCTGTACTTTTATGGGTATAACTGACTGCTGACACATTTGTGCACCTATAATAATTTGTGCCCATAAACTAAGCCCATAAATATGGAGGAAAGTGTTTGAAAATGGTATGTACTGTCACAAAAAAGTGAGTAAGGATCTATAAGCAGCAAATAGGAAAACATGGATATGATTGGAAATTAACAAACAAACATATAGTTGTTTAAATAGATGGAGGGTTTTTTTAAATCAGAAGGTAAAACCAAAATTAGGAATCAAGTGTGAAATCCTCCAGGATCAGTTTCCTGAGATTATGAAGAGACTGGCATTGTTGGATTTTGGTCCTTTTCTTTTTTGTTTATGCCATAAGGACCAAAATAAACTGAGCATGTTATATTTTAAGCTTTATGTTGTATGCAAGTATTTATTTTTTTTAATCTTCATGCTACAGATGGCTTGAGTTGTACAGTCTGCAATAATAAAGGCCACAAGAAAAGTACATAATAAAAGAGAGAATTGCACTAAAACTGTAAGAAGCTATGTGAGGGACCAACTCTCTCCCTGTGCATCTCAGCAGCAATTGAGGTCAGTACGTGTCCTCTCAGGAGAGATCTCCATATCAGGGGATTGCTGGCAAGTTATTTTCACTGCTGGACCCTTGACTATGGAATTTTCTTCCCCTGTTAGTCCAGCACAGCCCAGTTTGGTTAACCTTCAGCTCATGTGCTAATTGCCTTCTTGAGTAATGGATGGACGGACAGTCCATGAGATAGATTCTTCTTAACTTATTAAGAGATTTTAAAGATGAAGACCTGGAAGTGGATTTTTTTCAAATGAGAAGCCAGTAGAGTGCATGGAGCAATGCTGTAGTTTACTTTTAACAGTCTTTCTCGATTAGCAGGAGGGCTGCTATAGATTGTACTAGCTGAAATTTCTCTGTGGTCTTCACATTTATCTGAAATCTCCATTTGATTAATAGCTGCTTTTTAGTCAAGATTCTCAGTGAGTGTAAATTGTTGTATCTCTGGTTTACACTTCAGTCTCAGTTTATGCCTGCTGAGGATCTGGCCCTTTTTGATTAGTTGTATATTAGTACAGTGAGCACTGTTAAAATGTTGGTGCTTGCTTTGGTGTTTGCTTTGGTGGCACAGATATTAACATTTAGTCATTTTTCACTTGCTGTGGTTTAAAGCAGTGGTGGGCAACCTGCGGCCCATCAGGGCAATCTGATTGGGACATTTTGCTGATATTGACCATCTGCATGCCTGGCCCCCCACAGCTCCCAGCGGCCGCGGTTCGCTGTTCCCGGCTGTTTGTTCCTGTCTGTCTCTGTCAGTACAAGTACAAGGTAAAGACACGTTCAAACTCAGGATGGAAGAAAGTTCCACACCCACCTCTCATTTATTTACTTTGGTCTCCTCAACTGTTCTCTTCTTGACCATATATATTTGGTGTTAGCTTCTACCCTACTGCAGATTGTAGAGGGAATGGGCAGAAGAGTAGAGCAACGTCAATGAAGTGCTGAAATGGGGAGCAGTCCCCATCATGCTCAGCAGTTTAGGTTCTACATAACACCACCCATCCGAAAATACTGTGATGCAGTAAAGGCCAAGACTGTAATGACACCCATGGTGTACGTAAGTAAATAGATGCCTATGACCACCCAGTTCAGATGAATTTACTTGCAATAAAAGATATGTGAGTATTGAATCTTGTACTTTGCTGACCTCTCTTCTGAGTGTCTTCTTCGTTGAGTCTAGCAGGAGCTAGGCGACAGGTTTTCATTTATAGCAGAGCTATGGTGCTCTTACCTCAATAATGGCTTCGCCATTGGTGGTGAGCATGTGATTCTTCCAGCATATCATGCCAATGCCACATCCTAGCATATAATGATGCTCATGTGAAAAGTTGTTTTATGTTTGTACATTCATGGTCTGACTTGCCCTACAGTAAGGTCTGGTGTAGTTTTTAGTTGATTGCAGGTAGCTACCTGTCATGCACATTCATTTGTGGCTCAATGTGTGCAACTTCTTCTTGTTTTGCCAAATTTTCATGCACATTGCAGAGATTTTCTTCACCTTTATGTCTCCTCATACTTCCACATGACTCTTTCCTCACTCCACCTTCTGCTCTACTAAATGTGTTCAGAGGCACGGAAGACCTTCTAGGGATAGATCATTTCTCCTTGCAATTACATTGGCTTCACATGCTCAAATAGACTTCATTAACCTGATAGCTTAAGGAAATGAAGCTCCAGGGGAAACTTCTATTCCAAGATAGATAATTAGGAAATGAAATAAATGCTATTTCCAGCATATGCAATCCTAATAAGGCATGGTGGTTACATTTGCTCCCTGGAGCCACAGTCTGGAATAGCAAGTATCCATTTATTTTAAAACTTTTGCATTTTGTGTGTTCATTTTTGTCCCTTGAGTTGGACAAAGTCTAAGGATGGTGGGGCTTACAAGCCTGTTCAGGCTGTGGGAATGTGGACTGGTTAGTTGCAGGCTTGCAGGGCTGCGTGTTGGTGATAGCCTGTTTCCAGGAGTGAGATTTAGGCTGTGGAATCACCATGATAACAGACGTACTCTAAAAAGAATATGTTTTGGTAAAATAATTATATCTTGTCAAGTATGATCCCTGTGTTGTTTTCTTCGATTGTATGCTCTTTGGGGCAGGGATCATCTCTTTGTTCTGTGTTTGTGCACAGTGGGGCCCTGGTCCATGACTGTAATACAAATAAATAATTAACAGTAAAGCTGCAATCTTTTCCGTCTTTCAGAACTTTTAGCTTGTATAACTTTTTTCATAGTGCTCCCTAAGTGTGTCAACAAACCGTTTACTGGCAAAGTTCTTCCAGCTCTGCCCAGCAAATCTTGACTGCCATTATCCACTCTCCACACAGTTGCAGATGCTGTTGATGTCAACAGGAATACTGCACCTGAAGGGAGAGCAGACTTTCAGAGCCTAGATCTTCTGAGTAGATCTGAGAGGAGAACTTTACCTTCAGACAGCGATAGCCTCTGTTGTTAATAGAACACGTGCACCTCCCCCAAAATGCTAATACCATTAAATGTCATGCACAGGCGGCAACAGTAAGACAGAGGTTTGAACAAGAGAGTTGCACGGACATGGGGTCCTATTGTGGGGGCCTATTAGCAGAGAGCAACTGTTATAAATGAAAAGGACTTGCTAAAATAAAATGTTTCTAATGAATCTCTGACTGCCTCTATGTATCTGAAATGGTGAAACCTAAGAAGAAGGGTAATTAGTGAAGTGTGCTCCAAAGTTTCTGCCTAACATTAAATAGGGTGGGATGTTAGGTGCAAACAAAACAAAGAAAATGAGGGGAGAAATCAATTTACTTGTTAATGAGCACGATCATCTCTTTTTTTATAGGAAACCTGACGTTTTGCCTTTTGATTCTTAATCAGCCTTTGGACAAAGGTTACTTTCATCTTCTGTGGAAAAAAGGTAATAATAACTTACATATATCTTCATTTGCTTATTTACTTAGCTGCTGCCCATCTAATCTACCGTATGTCCATTGAATCTCAATGTGGCAATTTCCACTAACTAGAGCAATCACCGGGTGAGACTGTGAATCAGCAGAATACAGTCCTTGTTGTTGAGTGCAGCAAATGAGTGGATTAGTCAAATTTCGCATCTCGTATGCATTTCAGTGGGAACTTCGTGGACTGGGAAGGGATACGTGTATGTGCGCTTACGTCAAATAAGCCTGCAGCTTTTCAGAGGCATCCTCAGGAATGATGGTGGTTTTGCTGACAGAGTGCAGTAGATCAGCGCTGCATTCATAACTTAGGAAGTGAACGTCCATGATAGGTCATCAGCAAAACGTGTTAGTTTTAGTCAAAATCAAATGAACCATGTACAAAGATTTATAAAAGTATTGGGATTTCTTTCTGTTGGAAATGTGCAAATCATTGGGCATGTTTGCTTTGTTTAGTAAGCGTGGAGCTAATCATCTCTGGCATGATCATTGTAAAGCTAATATTTTGTAGAGTTTTTTTTTACAAATGTTTACATGCTTTAAGCGGTTCATTCTTTCAGTGGAGAAGCTCAATCTTTCAGAAGGTTGCTAGGAATTCTTGCCTAAAATATTCTTAAAATGCTGCAGCACAGAGACAGAAACCCTAATTTCCAATATTCATTCATGGAGTTACTCTTACTTGCTACAAACGGAGCTTGACTTAAAGAGATGCTGTCCATTCGAATATTTTAAATTGACCAGTTTAAAAAAAGAATCTAGCTTCTGATAAAGCACTGGGGCAGTTTGTAACCTGTTAACAAGTTTGGAATCCTGCAGAGAGTCCTGCTGACTCATTGTGACTGGTGTGAATTGTTAATTCTACCTTGGACATGAGGGAGGGTGAGAGTGGCTCCATGGTTGTAGGAAACTAGGGTAGGAGACAGAGAAGTCTCTGCAGAGAAACCATAGGAATAGCCATGCTGAGGGAGAGGTTTATGTGTTGCTATTATTTGAGTTACTATTAAAGCCAAACCCCAGGAAGCGGATTAATTTTGAACTGAAACCTGTGAGCCAGATTGTCTCCTCTGGTGAACTCCCTTACAGGGAGCTTTTTAAGTGGAAATATCCCCTTGCAGAAGTTCCCTCACTGAACCTCGATGGGGTCTGTCCCCGAAAGTGATTGCTCCCAGGGGTTTCACAGAAGGCCAGGGCCATCTCTGCAGAGGCCTTGTACCCCTGCAGCAGTTTTGGCCCCAAGCAGTTCCTCACCTCCTTGGAAGGACAACTACAATGTACAGGGGCCCCGAAGGAGGGTGGTGCTCTGTAGAAAGGATAATGATACAGTCTGGGAAGAAACTTTGGTTATAAAATTTCTGGGGCATGGAATATTTCTGACTTTATAGCTGCATAGCACCAAGCACAATGGGGCCTTTATCATAAATGGGTCCTCTGGGCTCTACCATCATTTAAAAAGTACTAAGAATAGCTGATCATCTCAGTAGCTAAAGCTCTTGTTGGGGCCCAGGTCACTTGCTATTCTAATTACTGCATCTTTTTCCTCTCTGCCTTCCTGTAGCCTGGATTGCCGCATTTCAGTCTAGTCAGAATGCCACTGCTTAGATCTTCTTTTCTACTCACCCGCATCACTTTTCTTTATCCTTCCAGTGGCTCCCCCTTTTCCACAACAAAGCACAAGCTTCTTTGTTGGTATCCTAAAGTCCTTTACCAGCTGTGCCCCTCCCATCTTGTCCACTTCTATGTCTTCTTGTGTTGCTTATGACCATGCAATTGTCTCTTTCTCCCATAAACTATATACCAGACATACCATCAATCGCCTTCTGATGGTATTGCAATACCGTGACCCTACTGCTTGTATGTTGTGTTCTGCTATACCTTTCCTTTGGTCTGTTCTTTGATATTTAAGCCCTGCTCCTTCAATCAGATCTGTGTGTGGTGACTCTTAGACCTGCACAGGACCACTGCAGGATGGGGGCATTAGACTGTTAGCTCTAGGGACAGGAATGCGTTTTACTGTAAGAACGGCCATACTGGGTCAGACCAAAGGTCCATCTAGCCCAGTAGCCTGTCTTCCGACAGTGGTCAATGCCAGTTGCATCAGAGGGAATGGACAGAAGAGGTAATCATCAAGGGATACATCCCCTGTCGCCCATTCCCAGCTTCTGGCAAACAGAGGCGAGAGACAACCTCCCTGCCCATCCTGGCTAATAGCCATTGATGGACCTAACCTCCATGAATGTATCTAGTTCTTTTTTTAACCCTGTTATAGCTTGGGCCTTTACAACATCCTCTGGCAAAGAGTTCCACGGGTTGGCTGTGTGCTGTGTGAAGAAATACTTCCTTTGCTACACTACAATGATGGGAGTGAAATAAGAACTTGAATCCAATTTAATACAATACTGTGTCTGGACAGAGCATAGCACAGTGGGACCCAGTCCTCTGAGGGCTGCTGCAATGAAAATAACAATTACTCCTACTAGGAAGGATGAAATATTCAAAAGTGTCTAAGCGAGTTAGGAGCACAATCCCATTGAAAGCCAGTAGGACTTGCTCTCATAAGTCACTTAGAATCTATTCAAAATTCCACTCTTTGTGACTAGAGGAGAAAAAGAGAACCGACTGTACCCAATGCGCTATCAAATCCACAAAGTGAAAAAACATTTTTTTGGCTAACTTCTTTCAATTACAGCAGTCTTTGGTTTAACAGCAGGTACAAAGTGTTCAGACAGAAATGTTATTTTCAAGTGGATGGTGTCCCTTTAACAAGATAACTTGTTTCATTAGTCCTATCACCTCAGCAATAGGTGAAAACAAAGGTGTGAGGTGATCTACACATTTTGCTCTGTCCCGAGTTTATCGAGTCATGTGGATAAATGTGGACGCTCTGGGCTAAATCCATCCCTGGTGTAACTTCACTTGACCTTAAGAATCAGTGATTTCAGCTAATTAGCCTCTGTTTTATTTCTGACTTTCATGGCAGATATTTTTACTGACATAATTTGTAAAGAACTACTTCAAACTGCATAGGTTTGAATAAAGTTATTTCCAGTCTGTGCTTTGTGAAGTCCACTGTAATGTGATTTCTGCTCTTAATTAGCCCTTTTCGAGGAATAAATATATCAGCATTCACCACTGTACTCATGTGAGGACTTCCAGTTTCTGGCAATAGGATACTGTGTACCAGAGAACAGTTCCACTTCCTTCTGTCTTCCGTTGATAGTTTTTCAGTCATGCTGTATGTGGATCTTTGCCTTCATGAGAAACTTCACCAACCTCTGCTCAAATTTCAAGTTCAGCTTCCACTATCAATATCTCTTCTTACTCAAAAAAATACTTTTATAAAAAAATCTATACCATATCAGTCTGTACTTTACTACTGCTGATCTTCAGATGGTGTGAAAAAATGGTAACTCTTGAAATATAATATGTCTACAAAAGGATGGGGTTTGGATTTAAAGACTGAAGCAGTCTCCACGTTAATTCAGAACCCAAGGAAGCCCAGATTTTGGACACCAAAACCACAAAGGCCTTCTGGAAGGTACAATAAATAAAAGTTTCTAAAAGTACAATTTTTCTCAGTAATGTAGGTCACTTATGCCGGATTTTTCAAAAGTGACTAGCAATTTTGAATGCCTTCATTTTTACATGCCCAACTTCTGAGACAACTTGAAAGGGATCTGATTTTTCAGAACATGCAGAACATCTGACTTCTGAAAAGTATCTCAAGTTGAGCACCTGAATTTGAGGCACCCAGAGTTGCTTCTCACTTTTGAAAATGCTGCCCTTATAATCTCTAGTATCCTAATGCTCTGGCATTGTCCGTGTGCCCTCACTTGGTGGCAGAATGCTAAATAATTGTGCATTCAGAATCCTCTCCGTGGCTGAAAGATTAATGAGGAAAGCTATAAAGAGCAGCAGTTATGCACTGAAAAAATAGCGTTATTACTTAAAGAGTTAGAATAATATGTTAACATTCTACAGGGATTTGATAAAATTCCCATACAGTATAGTATTTCTAGAAATGTTAGGCTGTGCTGTTAAATAGTCTCTTCAAGTTTGTGAGTAAGGAAATATGTATTACAAAATGACAGGTTTCAGAGTAACAGCCGTGTTCGTCTGTATTCGCAAAAAGAAAAGGAGTACTTGTGGAACCTTAGAGACTAACCAATTTATTTGAGCATAAGCTTTCGTGAGCTACAGCTCACTTCATCGGATGAAGTGAGCTGTAGCTCACGAAAGCTTATGCTCAAATAAATTGGTTAGTCTCTAAGGTGCCACAAGTACTCCTTTTCTTTTTATGTATTACAGAAGTGTTCTTCCTTAGATTCCCTCCTGCTCCCAATTGGGTGGGCTTGTATCCAAAAGTTTACTAGTAAAATCTGGTTGCAGGATTGGAGCGTTGGTTAATCGAGTCCTGTTTCTAGGCTGTTGACAGATGTTGTGGTTATCTTGCTGATCCGTTGATACTCCATAGCATTAGCTGCTGTCCATTCCTGAAGCAGGTTTTGACTTCATCAGAAAATAAAGGCTGTCACAGAAAGTTATAAATCAGGCAGAACAGCTCAGGTTCTTATTTTCTTTTAAATATTAGGCACTCTTGCTAGAAAATATCCTTCAGCCCCTCTGTTGAAATTTATTACCAGCACACTCTCAGAGCACTGGGGCTGGCTAAACCTTGACTGTGAACTGCATATTCAGTAGTGATTAGGCACTAGTGGTACTGGGCATGTGCTGAGTAAGCAGCTGTGAATGGGTCAGGACTTCCTGAGCGGGGAATCCTTGGGTGTAATTCTGTAGTCTGTGTTATGGAGGAGTTCAGACTAGATGACCATAATGATTCCTTCTGGCTTAGAATCTATGAAAGTGGGGGTGGGTCTAATCTCAACTTCCTCCTAAAACTGGCCAGCAGAATTCCTTGGCTTCTGGGAGCACTTCTGGGTTCCCTCTTCCTCCTGTCTTCCATGTGGGATTCCTTCCTCTGCAGGAATTGGAGATCTAGCTGAGTTTTTTGTTATGCTTCCTGCCAGTAATTTCCTTCTTACCGCCCAAAACATATCCATAGGTATATTATGAGAGTTCTGATCACGGATAAGAAGTAAGAGCAAGAAAAAGATGAACAGCTTGAGGAGCAGACCGGAGGTTAGAAACTAGACTCTGCTCTACAGCCAAGACAGGAGAAATCTTACAAAGGCCTTTCCACTGTCAAAATCGCTATCCGATATAGAGCTAACTGTGGGCCAGCTTATCCACCCTGGTCAGATAGGGTGCGGTGGTTTGAAGTGGTTTCCATCATATACAGGGTTTACAGTTTTGTTCAATGGCTTTTAGCAACCCCCATTATAAAAATTGTGCCAGTGCAACTCCTGATCGGTCTTATTCGGTATTGAACTAGGATAGGGCAGCTATTGAATGGAGTAAGTTATCACCGAAAGTTGTTTAACAACTACACATTACTTCTTTTTTTGAGTAATTTGTGTTACTGGTGACACATATTGTTATTTACCTCTTACAAAAACTCTTGCAAGGAAAAAAGATAGAAGCATATATTAAGTATCACCATGCAGCTTGTCTGCAAATACCATATACTATGTTACATTTCATGTTCCCTATGCTTTTGTCCGCAATATACTCAATGATTTATTTTTTAAAATCTCTGAGGTTGAGGCGGAAAATCCAGGTTATTCTCCCCTGTGACAGCTATCTTTTCCTTCATTGCCTCAATGTATCATGATGAAAAGAGTTGGAGCAATTCACCTAAGCCTTTGAAATGATTACATACATACATACATTCAATTGCTCTGTTACTAGTCTGCTATGAACTTGCTGTGTCGGCATATGCTGTACTCTCTCCTCACCTTTTATTTTCATCATTTCCATCTGCACGTACTTCTAATACGTTTCAAATTTGTACCAGACCCAGAATTGGCAGCTGGCATAAAACTTAAGAGAATTTAGAGCAGCTACTATTAATAAATAGGAAAATGTTCATAAAAATGGTGATTGGAATGTCACATGGACTTGTGTACTTTATTGCAATTTCATGCAGGCATCCAGACTAGCAGTAACTCTTACTGCTGGCCTCAGCAAAACTTCTTCGTCCTTTCTGAGGTGATGCTAGGCACCTGATAAGTCAACAATGGAGTATATTTTTCCATCTCAAAAATTTAAGTCAAATCAAGAATATAATTTCTTTTTCATGCTTAGTAATTTAAGTTCACCATTCTGTACACTTGCTGTAGATTTAAAACTTTAATATTTTCCAAGTGTAGAAGGCTTGATGTTGGACTTCATGCAGTGAGTTAATTTTCTTTAACTACAGGAGTCTAAGCAGAGTTGTTATCAGCTTTCTTAAGTGTATGGGCTTGAGAATGTACTGCTATAAGCAAGAAAAGGTGGTCAAGGAGAGCATGGGCTATTACTGCAGATCAATCTTGAAAACAAAACAATAAAAATGGTCAAATCCTTGGTAATACAGTATTTTACATCAGCTGAGACTCTGTCCCAAGAGTTTCCATTCCCAAATGGCCAAAGGAAGAAAATTAACTCTACCACGTTCCCAGTGGTGAACTCAGAGGTTTACATTTCTTTTCATAAACATGAGAGGCTTCAAAGGTTAGAGTCACAGCAAATGCCTCCTGCTCAGAAGTGCAGATACTCAGCACTTTGAAAATCATAGCTCAGGTGACTCAGGTTTCACATTCTACAATTGAGCTATCCAAAACTAGTGGACACTTGAAAATGAAGGTCTAATTTGGTTTGCCCAAGGTTACTTGGTAAGTCATTGGTAGAGCTAAGCACAGAATGCAAGTCCGTTGACTTTGTTTCGCGCTGAAACCACCGTTTGATCTTGTTTCCCTTAATATGTGGGATAGAATAAAGTCCTTAGCTTGTACCTGTGGTAGATGGCCATGAGACTGTAAGCTTTGTGTTGTTTTTAGTTCTGCGCAATTTCAGCAACTGGAAATGCTGAGATCAAAGAGGAGATTTTGTTTGTTTGAAGAATTGCAGATTTGTTTTGTTTTGTGTTTTTTTTTTTAAATGGCAGAATGATGAATCATTAAGAACTCCCTTTGTGGTGCTTTGAAAAGCTAAACCCTGCTGAGCTTTAGTTCAGAGTAACAGGACAATAGAGAATTACTTTGAAGTGCTAGGGAAAAGCCTAACAGATGATTAGAGCAGAAGGGAAAAAAATAGGGGAGGGAGGCCATTACAATGCTTTTTACTACTGAGCTGGGATGCAAATCCCATTAGGGAACTTCTGTTGTCAAAAGTTTTGCTGTATGGAAGCCTTTGATAGCATCCTGTTGTATATCCTGTTGCCATCACATTTTGCAGAGGATATTTAAAATGTGAAGCTTCAGAAAGTATTATCAAGAGGAAACTTCAGAGCACCCAGTACAAAGAAGGAAGGGATGAGCCGCTGAAAAAAGAATATAACCAGCAAGTGCTTTGGCTGCAGAGCTGTGGCATGGGAAGCCAAGGGCCAGGAGTAAGTTTACATAATTAGCACAGATGCGTGAGCTGAGAGAAAAAGGAGAAAGTTCTTCACTTAAAATATCCATTGGATTTTCACTGGCATTACACTTAGAACTGACCTGCCTGCTGTAGCCATAGCCATCTAGAGGGAAATTATGTTCATCAAGGCAAAACAACCTCAGAATAAAGGGAGGGAGAGGACCAGTGGGGTGAGGGACAAGCTTGAATTGATATAGGCCTGGCAGGGAGAACTCTGCTGCCAGACTGAAGAACAATTAGGGTGGGGAGTTATGGGGTTGTGGACAGTGAAGCAGAGGGAGACAGTCCACTGGCTGATGGCAGTGGGATTGCCTATTTTAAGGGATGCTCCTCATTCAATGACTAATGTCCATGAATTAGATCAGTAACAAACTACAAAGTGGAAATTTCCACTACATGCATCCGACGAAGTGGGTATTCACCCACGAAAGCTTATGCTCCAATACATCTGTTAGACAATAAGGTGCCACAGGACTCTTTGCCGCTTTTACAGATCCAGACTAACACGGCTACCCCTCTGGTACTAAACTACAAAGAAACAAATGAGCAGATAAAACCTATGATTTCAAGCAATAATGATGCAAAGGATCAGATGCTAGAATTAGACCTGGTTGAAAACAGGGGCATAATTTGTGAAAATCTTCACAAACATTGCATGCTATTTTTTCACTGAAATTCAAAATTTTGTCAAGTTTTTGTTGAACTTGTGAATCTTAAATTTTTGACTGACACATGTATGAATCATGACACAACCCCATGCTCTGGGTGTCCCTAACTTCTAACTGCCAGAGGTTGGGACTGGATAACAGAGGATGGATCACTCGATAATTGTCCAGTTCTGTTCATTCCCTCTGAAGCACCTGGCATTGGCCACTGTCAGAAGACAGGTTACTGGGGTAGGTGGACCATTGGTCTGACTCAGTGTGGCCGTTCTTATGTTCTTCTTAATGTTTTATTGACAAAACATTGTGAGGAGCCATCCTTTTAAAAAATAGCTTTGTCATGCAATTTTCATGCCCTTGTTCTTTACTTCTTTAAAATGCAGATGATCATCCTACATAGGGGGAATTCAGCGAGTGGAGGGAGAGGAGAGAATACAGTAAAGTAAAGATCAGGAGACTGGGGAAGAAAGCAGGAGTGAGAGTGGATGAGAGGAGCTTACTGGGGAGTGCATGAGTGTTCACATAAGGAGAGGTCACTTTATTGAAAAAGTTTGAAAAAGTTTTGAAAAAAGCATTGAAAAAGTTTGGGCTCTTGAGACCAGAGTGGCTGAACTGGAGGATTAAGGAAGACAGAGTAGTACATAGATGACACCTTTTGGGACAGAGTAGGGGAGTCCCATCCCCCGTCTCACAGCATCTTTGCTGTTGAGGAGGGTGAAAGTCTTGGGGAAGAAGAATATCAAGCTGGAGCAGATGGAAACGATCCCATAGTTGGGACCCTCCTTCCTGATGATGTCATAGTCAGAGGCAGTGAGTTATATCTCCACGTGGTGCCTTGGCACCAGCAATATTCAGAGCTCAGGTGCCCAGCTCCACCAATATTTGGGGCTCGGTGTGTCCCCCTCCCCCGGCCTCACCTGCCTCCCCACCCAGGGGAGAAGAGTGTCCCTGCCTCTTCCGTGCAGCTCTATGCTGCCTCTCTGCAGCAACTGCTGCCGCAGGGTCCTAGTGCCCCCCTCTCCATTACCAGGGCAGACTGACTCTGAGCCTGCCCTTCTACCTCAGACCCTTCCCTTTTCCGGCGGGACCTTCCACAGCACAGGGGGCCCCCCTGCCCGCAGTCACCATGCTCGGCAAGGAGGCAGCCCCATCCCTCACCCCCATTGAGGCTACAGTCAGGGGCAACAGCAGGGGAGGAGGCGCACGCAGCACCCCCCGGCACAACACGGGGGAAGCGAGGGAGATTCCTGGACCTGAGAGAGGCCCTAGGAGCACATGCAGTGACAGTGGTGGGGGTGAGTGTGCTGCTGGGGGGCCAGAAAAGGGGGGCTCCTCCCCCAGAGCTCGCTGCTGTCAGCAGGGAAAGGGCTGGGGGGAGTCCTCCTCTCTGGGCCCTGTCCCGGAGCAGCCTTCCTGCACCCCAAACTCATCCCCAGGCCTACCCCACCCCAGAGCCCACACCCCCAGCCAGAGCTTTCACCCCCCACACCCTCAACCCCCGCCTTAGCCCTGAGCTCCTCCAGCACCCCAAACACCTTATCCCCAGTCCCTGCTAGAGCCCTCATCCCCCTACACTCCAACCCCCTGCCTTAGCCCTGAGCCTCTCCAACACCACAAACCCCTCATCTCCAGTCCCAGCCAGAGCCCTCATCCCCCACACCCTAACCCTCTGCCCGAGTCCTGCGCCTCTCCAGCACCCCAAACACCTTATCCCCAGTCCCAGTCAGAGCCCTCATCTCCCTGCACTCCAACCCTCTGCCCCAACCCTGAGCCTCTCTAGCACCCCAAACCTCCTAGCCCCAGACAGAGCCCTCAACCCCACACTCCTACTCTCACCCTGAGCCCCTCCCACACCCCAAACCCCTCATTCCCAGCCCCAGACAAAGCCCTCACCCCCTATACCCCTACTCTTGCCCTGAGCCCCTCCCGCACCCAAACCCCTCATCTGCAGCCACACCCCACAGCACTCACCCCTGCACCCCCTCCCATCCCCAAACTCCCTCCCAGAGCCTGCACCCCAGTCCCCTGCTCCAGCCTAGGGCCTGCACCCCAGACCTCCTCCTCCACCCAAACTCCGTCCCAGAGCCTTGGGCAGGTGGGGGGCGGAGTTTGGGCAAGGGTGGGTTCTGGGCACCACCAAAAATTATGCAAATCTGCCGCCCCTGGTCATAGTGTCCTCTCATATTGAGGATACCCTTCCTGGGGAGGGAACCCAAGTTATTAGGAAGAGACAGGTAATAGTAATGGTGGATTTGATTATTAGAAATATAGATAGCTGGGTTTGTGATGACCGGGAGAACTGCCTGGTGAAATGCCTACTGGGTGTGAAGTATGTGGACCTCTCAAGACATCTAGACAGATTTATGTGCAGTACTGGGGTGGAGCTGGAGTTCGTGGTACATGTAGGTACCAGTGACATAGGGAAAGGTAGGAGAGAGGTCCTTGAGGCCAAATTTAGGCTGGAAGGTTGGAGATTTAAATTCCAGGACGTCCATGGTAGAATTCTCTGAAATGCTTTCACTTTCAGATACTGGACTAGTTAGATAGGCAGATCTTCAGGGTGTCAGTACATGGATGAGACGATGTTGGGAGCAGGGATTTATTAGGAACAGGGTTATCTTTTGGGAAAGGAGGAGCCTATCAAGGAAGGATGGGCTCTACCTAAACCAAAATGAAACCAGATAGCTGGTATGTAAAAGTAAAAAAGTTGTAGAGGAGTTTTTAAACTAAGGGCTGGGGGAAGCCAACAGGTGTGGAGTAGCATATGGTTCAGACAGACATTTATTAAAGGGGATACTCTATGTCATCATAAAGAGGAGAGGATAGAAGTTGATGAACTTCACGAGGAGGGTGGTGAAGCACTGGAATGGGTTACTTAGGGAGGTGGTGGAATCTCCATCCTTTGAGGTTTTTAAGGCCTGGCTTGACAAAGCCCTGGCTGGGATGATTTAGTTGGTGTTGGTCCTGCTTTGAGCAGGGGATTGGACTAGATGACCTCCTGAGGGCTCTTCCAACCCTAATGTTCTATGATTCTATGAAATACAGGTAGGAACTGAAGAGAAACAGTCAGACAAAAGAGAGTCCCAGTCAGTTACATCATATGAAGGCAGAGAACTAAACACTGACATATTTGAAAAGTGCTTGTATACAAATGCAAGAAGTCTAAATACTAACATGAGTGAAATTAAGTGCCTGGTCTTAAATGAGGATATTGATATAATAGGCATCACAGAAACGTGGAGGAACAATGATACTCAATGGGACACAGTAATACCAGGGTACTGGTGTAGGAATGGCACTATATGTGACAGAAAGCATATTCAAATATAGTAAAGATCTTATGTGAATCCAGTCGTGCAACAGAATCTCTATGGATAGAAATTCCATACTTGAATAGTAAGAGTATAGCAGTAGGAATATACTATCAACCACCTGACCAGGATGGAGAATGTGATTGTGAAATGCTGAAGGAGATTAGAGAGGCTGCAAAAACAGAAAACTCAATAATAATGGGGGATTTCAGCTATCCCTATAGTGACTGGGACCATGTCATCTTAGGACTAGATGCCAAAATAAAATTTCTAGACACCATTAATGGCTGCTTCTTGAAACAGCTAGTCCTGGAACCCACACTGTGAGAGGCAATTCTTGATTTAGGATAAGTGGCATACAGCATCTGGATCAAGAAGTGAATATAGCTGAACTTCTCTGTATAAGCAACCATAATGTTATTATATTTAATCTCTTTGTGGGGGAGGGAGGGAGGGAAGGGAAATACCAAAGTATTTAACTTCAAGAAGGGGAACTACACAAAAATGAGGAGGCTAGTTAAACGGCCGTTAAAAGGAACAGTTACAAGAGTTAAATGCCTGCAAGCTGCCTGGAAACCTTTTAAAAACACTATAATACTGGCTCAAACTATATGTATACCCCAAATTAAAAAAAATCAAAACAACCAGAGGACGAAAAACCCCAACATGGCTAAACAACAAAAGTAAAAGAGGCAGTTAGAAACAAAATGGCATCTTTTAAAAATTGGAAGTCAAATCCTACTGAAGAAAATAGAAAGGAATGTAAATGGCAAATGAAATATAAAAGTATAATGAGGTAGGACAGAAAAGAATTTGAAGAGCAACTAGCAAAAGACACAGAGACTAACAGCAAAAATGTTTTTAAGTACATCCGAAGCAGGAAGCCTGCCAAACAATCAGTGGGACCACTGGATGATCGAGGTGCTAAAGAAGCATTCAGGGAAGACAAGGCAGTTGCAGAGAAGTTTAAATGCATTCTTTGCATAGGTCTTCACTGCAGAGGATGTGAGGGAGATTCCCGCACCTGAACCATTCTTCTAAGGTGACAAATCTGAGAAACTGTCCCAGATTAAGGTGTCAGTAGAGGAGGCTTTGGAACAAATTGATAAATTAGAGTAATAAGTCACCAGGAACAGATGTTATTCACCTGAGAGTTCTGAACAAAGTCAGATATGAAATTTACAGATCTACTAACTGTGATTGTAACCTGTCACTTAAAGCTGCCTTTGTTTCAGATGACTGGAGGATAGATAATGAGGTGATGATTTTAAAAAAAGCTTCAGAGGTAATCCTAGCAATTACAGGCTGGTAAACTTAAATTCCATGCCAAGGAAATTGCTTGAAACTATAGAAACAACAGAATTATCAAACATAGATGAACACGATATGTTGGGGAAGAGTCAACATCATGGCTTTTGTAAAGGGAAGTCATGCTTCATCAGTCTATTACAGTTCTTTGAGAATATCCACAAGCATGTGAACAAGGGTGACCCAGTGTATATGATGTACTTGGACTTTCAGAAAGTCCCTCACCGAAGGCTTTTAAGCAAAGTAAGTAGTTATGGGATAAGAGGGAAGGTCCTCTCATGGATCAGTAACTGTTAAAAAGGCAGGAAATGAAGGGTAGGAATAAATGGTCAGTTTTCAGAGTGGAGAGTGGTAAATAGCAGGGTCCCACAAGGATCTGTTTATGATATTCATAAATGATCTGGTAAAGAGTGAGGTGGCAAAATTTGCAGACAATTGAAAATTAATCAAGACAGTTAAGTCCAAAGCAGAGTATCAAGAGTTATAAAGGGAAATCACAAAACTGGGTGACCTGGGTAAGAAAATGGCAGATAAAATTCAGTGTTGATAATGCATAGTGATGCACACTGGAAAATATAATCCCAACTATACAAACAAAATGATGGGTCTAAATTAGCTGTTACCACTCAAGAAAGAGATTGTGGATAGTTCTCTGAAAATATCTGCTCAATATGCAGTGGCAATCAAAAAAGCTAACCGTGTTAGGAACTATTAGAAAGGGTTAGGTAATCAGACAGAAAATATCATAATGCCACCATATAACTCCATGGGTGCGCACACACCTTGAATACTGAGTGCAGTTCTGGTTGCCCCATCTCAGAAAAGATGTATTAGAATTGGAGAAAATAAAACGGAATAAAAACAACACACACACACACACACCGTAAGGGCCATATTAACTGCTTATGTAAATAGATGGAGATCTGTTGACTTCAGTGGTGTTTCATAGATTTACACAGCACAGAATTTGGCCCATAAAGAATAACATGTTTTTTTCAAACAGGTATGTTTATAAAAATAGGACCACCACAATCCCAAATCAGCCAGAATTATAGTATCATAGACTTAATATACTGTAGATGGAAGACCCTACACAGCAGGCTGACTTCAGAGATGGAGAGAGAGGGAAAGGGAAAGGGGCTCTTACTGAGGGGAGAGAAGCTTTTTTTCATACCCTACTCACTTTGCAGTAGTTATGGGTAAGGTTAAGATTTTGTCACTCCTATTTTTAGTAAAAGTCACGGACAGGTCATGGGCAATAAAAAAAAAAATTCACGGAAGCCCGTGACCTATCTGTGACTTTTACTAAAAATATGTACCACAAAATGGGGAGCTGCAGGTTCCCCGCACCACCCAGGGGTACCTGGTTTGGAGCTGCAGGGTCCCCACATCACCAGTGGCTCCAAGCTTGGGACACCCCCACCACTTGTGGTGGCTCTGGCTTGGAGCTCTGGGGCATCCCTGCTGGCTGCAGCACTCTGTGCTCCCGTGAATCCCTGCCAGCTGCAGAGGCTCCATGCTCTGGGGCACCCCTGCTGGCCGCAGGTCCGGGAGCTGTGCGGCACCCACACCGGCCGCAGCAGCTGGGAGCTTGGGCCCACAGTTCCGAGCCACCAGGGGTGGCAGGGACCCTACAGCTCCTAGGCGCTGGGGGCTCAAGTCATGGAGGTCTCTGGAAGTCATGGATTCCAGGACTTCCATGAGCTCCCTGAAAAAGTCGTAGCCCTAGTTATCGGTATGACCCTGCTTCCATCCAAGACAATAGCAAAAACTTCCACTGATTATAGTGGGAGTCGGATCACTCCATGGGTTTCTTGCAGCATTTTTTATTTTAAACCCCTGTTGTGAGGAGTTGATGATTTAGAGCGTGATCAAAAGCCTCCTGAAGTCAATGAGAATAGTTTTATTCAAGCTAATGGACTTTGGATCAGGCCCTTAGTGGGAAGCTTGGCATACAAGGGGCTTGCTCATGCTTCTGTTGAAGTCAGGTTTTGGGGTGGGAGCAAGATCAAGGCCAGGGTGTCCAGGAGATGGTGATGATTTGTAATCTGTATTACTGTATCACCTAGGAACCCTAGTCATGCACTCCATTGTGTTAGGTGTTGTATAAACACAGGACAAAAAGACAGTCCCTGCCCCCTGGAGCTTACAGTCTAAGACAGCAGTTTCCAACCTTTTTTTCATTTGTGGAACACTAAAAAAAATTCAAATGGGGGTTTGGACCCCTTTGGAAATCTTAGACATAGTCTGCGGACCCCCAGGTGTCTGGGGACTACAGGTTGAAAACCACTATTCTAGGGTAATTACAGCCTTTTGTGGACCCCGGCTTAGATGTTTTCTGCAGACCCCCAGGGGTCCAGTCACCACAGGTTGAAAATCCACTGGTCTAAGACAAGGGACAACAGATGGATACAGGCAGATGGGAGACTACGAGTGAACAATGAGACAGTATTGGCCAGCTTGAGAGGCAGTGGTGTCAGGACACCACCATCCTGACGGATATCAAGTTTTTTGTAGCCATTAGAGCAAAAGAGTTTTGAAGAGGGATTTGAAGATGGATAATGAGGTAGCTTTGCAGATGTTTACAAGAAGCATGGGGCAAAGGTGTGAGGCAGCATGGGAAAAAAGCATGAATGTGTTTGTTTGAAAATTTAACAAGTTGGCAATAGGAGAGTGGCATAATGGAATCTGAGGTGAGCATTGACAGCTCAGTAGTGAATGAGAGAGATGGATAATGTGTATTTTTCACCAAACAGGAAAAATAAATGATCAGTTTGGGGCTATATTATCACTGGTACACTCAAACAATTGAAACTTTTAAAAAATTTCAACTTTGTGAAACTTGACAGAGAAGCTGCTGCAGAAGCTGACTGGGAGATACATGTTATGATCCACAAAAGTCGAGGCAAAGGCTGACAGTTGGCCCTTTACACTCTCGCAAGAGTGACTGCATGAATGAACAAAATTTTGGCTTCATCTTTGAACCTATCTTTATCCCTTCACTACTTTAGGGTCAGATACACTGAGCACTCTGGGTTAGTCCTTAACTCCCATTCGCCCTCAATGTTAGCGGGGCATTGCATTTGTGTGGAATGATAAGCTATGAATGAATTGTTTCCACTCTGGACAAGGCAGAGGAACCTGGAAGATTACATCTTGGCGTGTCCAGAGACAGAGTGAATTTGACTTTCCTCCTGATCTTGGAAGGAAGCCCAAATATTTTGAAGTTAGGGAACTTGATAAGCTCAGAATTCACCTGGACTTGACAATTTTGGCTGCATGAGCAGCTTCAGAAATAAAATACATTTGTAAGTCTAGAAGATGCTTTGAACGTGATTTAAAATTATCTGGAGTCTGTGCCAAATCTGTACTTACATAATTAACTTGGGTCTTTACTAAGGATTTTAATTAAGTTATTTTAATCCATTAAAAATGTTTTAAAGTAAAGTTAAAGAAAACATCGGGGCCAAATTCAATATTGGGTTAAGCAGGTATAAGTGTACTGAAGTCAATTGAGTTGTATGTGCTCACACCAACACTCAAGTATGGGGTGGGGGGGCACTCACTATAAGAAAGTGGGAACTTTGCCCAAGAGTTTCAAAAAGGGCAAGTGACTTAGAGTTCCCAAATTGACATCTTAAAAGGGTTCAATTTTCAAAAAGTGTTACCTACGAACCCTTTGAAAATCAGGCCCATGAAGGTGTCTCAGGGTAGGCACCAAGAAATTGAGGCTTTCAAAATCTTGGCCTATGTTTCATCGTCCTTTAGCACTGTTTCACCATTTTATTTACATATTTAGTGTCTGCCCAGTCCAGTTACTTTTCTGATAGCAAACACAAAAGTAAACTAGACTGTAGATGGAATTACATAATATGATCTAAATCATCTCAGTTCTACTTTCTCCCTCAGTTTGCAAAATACTCTTAATCCTTTTCCAGATTTATAAACCTTATTTAAATTAAGATGCAGACTCAGATCACAGTTGTGGCACTGAAATGATCTTTTTCTAGTTGTCAGAGTCAGTTTCCACTGAAAACCTCCTGATTGAACTTCAAGATCTACTGACCACGTGTCAGAAGAACAGTTCTTTGGTGTGATAATAAAATTGATTGACAAACTTAATGCTGTGGGAAATTAATGTTCTCCATTATTGGTACAACACAAATGATGGTAATGCAAACATCTATGTCAGTGTGCCTCAATCTTCACCTAGATGCACTTCCCTAAGTAAAAGAAGCATTTGCCATGTTCATTCAAGCTTTCGTGTCTTGACTACTATAAAGGATGTCAAGAAGTGCCAACATTTGGGGATTGTTTGTGATATGGTCACTTGTCTGCTGATCTCAGTCAAATTCCCAGTAAACAGTTACCAGATGACAGCTGTGAAACTCTGTGTCTCATTGCCAGTCACCTGAGCTATCCCATTGTTTGGGTAAATGTATACCCAAACAATTGATCTTGAAGTTCAATGACAAGAGGATGATATGTGCCCCCCCCCGCCCCTTTTTTTGTTTGATAACCAAAAGGCATGCTCAAATTGCCTAAAAGATTGCGGACTGTCTGCAGTAACTCTTGCCTCTTCCCCACAAGTTTGACAGGGGCAATAATCTAAAGGAGAACGGTGTCCCCGTCCTAACCTGTACATTCTTTACAGAAGGGATCATCTTTTTGTTCTGTATGTACGATGCCTAGCACAATGGGGTTCTGGTCTGTGACTGGGATCCTATGCACAACCACAATACAAATAACAATAATAGAACTAAACTCTGTGGATTGGGACAAGGAGGGGTTATGAGCAACTAGGATTACCTAGATTATAAAATCTCTGGTCTTGGACTGTTTTGTATACATGTCTGTTCAGTGCCAAGCCCAGTGGGGCCCTGATCCTTCAAGAGGCACCTAGGCGCTACAGTAATATAAATAACTATTTATAATAATTATTTCACTGTCCATGTCTCCTCAGTAGGAATGTGTGGGAGCAGACTTCCCTCCAGTTGCTGAAGAGGAGGAGAAAGTGGGAAGACCTAAATGGCCAAGGAAAGTCATGCAGGCCAAATCTGATCCCTTGCTTGCTTTTCATTAAAGAAAGAGAGATGCACTTTAGCAGCAAGGATGTTTTTCTAGCCTGCTTCTTTGGTCAGTTTGCTAGGAAGAGCAAAAGCCATGTGGGAGCTGCTGTCTACATTTAGTCTACTTCAGTGGTTCTCAACCTTTTCCATACCAGGACACCATCCCCACCCTGCGCCCTCTTTCTGTCTAGTTGAGACCCCCTGACCCCCGCCCCATCCCATTTTGTAATCTGGGAAAGGCAGGGTAGTCATGACCCCCAGGTTGAAAACCAGTAGTCTAAATATGAATTTACATTGCCTGGGCTGCCTTTTTTCTTGACCATCCCTTTGGAAGCCTATGCATCTTTGTCATGGAGTGAAATCCTCACTGCAGCTTTCTAAAATGTAATGATGCTTCTGTGGTTCACCTTTTGGCTGGGAGAGGGAGAGGTAATGCTCTTGCCAGGGACTTTTGGAGCTTGCTTTCTGCAATAAGTTTAGGAGCAAGTTAGTTTTTTAAGATCACTTCAAAATCATGCATTTAACTTGATTGCTTTTTTTTAGATCTAGAGATTTGAATGAGCATTAATGCATCAGTCAGCTTTCGTTCAGTACTTACAATGCTAAGATACCCTTTGTAGTCACCTTCTGAAAATGCTTTGGCAACAGAGCTTGCTATACAGAAAGTGGGAGAAAGGATAGAAATAATAAACGCACCATCAGTTTGGCTGACGCAGTTGAGCATTTTTCAGTTTGTTTGCAACCCAGCTTCTGTCTCTGATAATTTAAATAGACACTTACAGTACAGTGTCCTTTCTGAAACATGCAGGACAATAGGTAGGTTCCAAAGTTATTAGTGCAATGAATCTTTGCTAAAATAGGCTTGTCGTATGCACTGCAAAAGCTTGGTGCATGCTGCTCTTCAGTTTCATATTTAGATATTAAATTTAGAGATGTGCAGAATTTGTTCAAGTTTGCTGCAAGTCTTAGCCATTTATTATACAAGCTTGCCATCTCAGTGAGTTCTTCTGGGACTTCTTAAAGTAACATGAGTAACTACATATTAAACCTGGGTTCCAGCTTTTACGGTAGCATTGCATAGTCTAAGCATTTATTTATCATGACTGTGTAGCATCCTTTAGTTGATGACTCATCCCACAAACCATAAAGCAGGGGAAAATGAGTCTTGAAGCCCCTTTGTGAGCAACAGATTTGACTTAGATTTTGTGTGTCTGTTTGGATTTAATAAGGAGGCATGCATTTTAGTAATCCCTACCAAGCTCCAGAAGATCTGTTGGAAGCCCACAAAGTTAGTGCTTTCCATCAGTTAGAGTGCTCTTTTAAGGAAAGAATAGGTAGGCCTTTTGTTTTACTCCTAATCCCAGCAGCATTCATATTTTATTTGTCTTACAGCATCTAACATTGTGTTATAATGGAAGAACACAGATATTTCCCATTAGTTATTCTGGATACTTGAAACAACATCAGCTCAGAAGATATGCTACTGCATGTCTGCTGGAAAATGTTCAGTCTGACTTATATAATCATTAAATTATTGAAAGAAAGGATATCATTCATTGAGATTACCTGGAGCTAGCTAACTAACCTGGAACTAACTCCCACTTCTGTGGGAGGCAGCACTGCAAGCTGAGCAATAGCAGATACCAGCTGATAGTGGCTTTAAGCCTGACAGAAGGCCTAAAAGCTGCATTGAAAAATGGTACCAGGATTGGAAACAATACTTGTACTATACTAAGATCTAGAATGTTCCTGCCCTTGGTGTGGGGAGTGGAAGAAGGCGAAAAAAGCCATTTCCTCCATAGTTCCCCCTCCCCATGCAGACTCCTGGACTTCAGTCCCTGAACCCATGGGACTGAAGGATTTTTTCCCTTAGCACTGTGAGGCATGCCAGTAGCCCCAAAAGAGCAGGGAGAAGGTGGGGTCACAGTTCCCCTTCACACTGTCCTGTTGGGTGGCTTGTTCTGGCACTGTCCTAAAAGTAGTATATTGTCCTCTGTGTGCTGGGGACAATCCTTTTCCAAATTCCCCCCTAGGTTACTGCATTTCTGCGCTGCCCCTAACATGGTCCAGCTGCTAATTCCACAGTTCTTAGATGGGTACAGTGAGTACACTTAAACAGTTCCTTCTGGTTTTAGAGACATCACCAGTTCTAGCACCATTCCCCATTTTAAGTATAGGGAACATATCTGGAACCAGTAATATGTCTAAAATCAGAATGTACTTTAATGGCACCCACTAACTATGACTCTGAGGCAGGTCTCTCTTTTGAAGCTTTGAGGTGCTAATGGGGCTTCAGACACAGGATACGATCAGAGGGAGAGAGAGAAACAGAAGTAACAGCTGAGCTTCTCACACAAGTGTTCTGAGTGACCAATGTAACAAAGTAATTAATGTTAAACCGTTTTTGTGATATCCCCTCGTTCATGCGATTCTTTGACCATAAAACCTGAGGGTCATGAGTTGGTCCTGGCATTTATCATCAACTAGTATTGTATAAATAGCCACATATTTTGATTAAGGTAATAGTCGCTTTTTTCAGAATGTTATTTCTTCTGATTTTGAGAAATCAAAATGGCCTAATATTATAGGTGTATGCAGATTGCAAGCTTCATCCTGTATCCATGGCAACAATAGTTAAATGGTTAGAACACTGACACCTAATGTCCTTATAGAGAAACAATACAGACATTTTCAGAGAAGTTGGTAGATTAATAACCTAACTGAACATAAATAAATACAGGATGAGATTTTTAAAGGATACTAAGGGACTTTGACGTCCACATCCCAAGGAATTTCAATTGGAAAATTTCAGCCAAATATGTAAATATACACTTTGATGTAAGTGAGAATCTTTGACATTTAGTATTGATTAATAGGCAGGAGATGGCACAAAGCTACCATCATGCTAAAATATGGGTATCCCTGAAGAGCAATCCATAGATTTTGTGCTGGCGATTGAGAACTGTATAAAGAATAACATTCAACATAGTTTACGGCTGCGAGACTTATATGGACACTTGGGGTGTAATAAGGCAAGAGGCCAAATGCTTTCAGCACCTGTGAAGCTTGTACATATCTGCATGGCCACACAGCCTTCATCATGTTATTACCTTAGTTTAGAAGGTAATTTATTAGTGCATAGAGAGTAACAATGGAAATAGCTTCCCACAGCTCTTGTTGGCAAAACACTCTAAAGAACTTGACACATACACACAAGCACTTCTAAACCTCTTTGGCTCTGCTCCAAACCATGCTGAAATTAACAGGAGTCTTTCCACTGATTTCAGTAGGCTTTAGATCAGGTCCTTTTTCGCAGATTACCATGAAATGTGTGTGAGCTGGAACAGGATTTAGATACGGGTTTGTACACGAGGACATCAAATGCTCTTACAAAATGGCAGATTCACAGGTTTTAATGAAACGAAAAGAAAAGCCTAGAGTAAACAAGTAGTTAATATAATACATTAATTCTTGGAAATCCGTACTAAATACCAATTAAGGGTTGTGTCATTGCTGTCCAGTTTTTTAAATTTAAATTTAGTTCTTGTGAAATGTGCCTGTGCCATACCAGGGTATAATCCAGACTAATGAGCGGGTGTGTCACCCCTTCCTTGCAACTTTCGGTGCCATACAATGCCTTGCTGAAGAAGCTCCCACCTGAGCCACTCTTAAACAGCCTTCCAGCATGCAAGCCACATCCTGAGCATCTGTGTGTAACTGCAGCCTGCCAGCCACATTGGGTCACACTCTGGCTCTGACCAGGCTGGGTTATACTGCAGGGTGACCCCAACACACCCCAAGTCTTAGATTTTCCTCCAGAAATGTATATCTTGCACTGCCCAGCCCGCTCCTGGACAATACAAGTTATATTAAGCCTGTTTTATTTCTTTAATAGAAATAATATGCACACAACTTGCCATCCCAAATGGAGTTTCCCAAACACTTCCATTTAAACACACTGGATTAGATAAAACAATGAAGCAAGTTTGTTAATGACAAAGAGAGAGATTTTAAGTGAGTACAAGTAATGAGGCATAAAGATCAGAGATGATTACAAGAAAAATAAAGATAAAACTCTACTGGTGCCTAGTTGAAAGGGGGTTAGCCTGGAGCCTGGGTTCAAGCATGAGCTTACACTGCAGTGTAGGCATGTCCTTAAACCCTCAGGATTAGCAAGACAGTGGGTGAACTCCTGACCTTGCTGAAGTATATAGGAGTTTTGCCACTGATTTCAGTACGGCCAGGATTTCACCTAAGATGTAGAAGTTTTACTCTATTTTATGCTCACTCTTTTTCAGTTTAACTCTGTGTGCCCTATAGCATTTAATAGATTCCCACAATCTGTGTGAGTGTTTTTTGGCTCCACATTTATCGGAGCCGACTCTAACCCACCAGGTGTGACATTTCCTCTTGCTTCTCTATGTCATTTTGAGTCGAGTAGACAGCCTTCTGATCTTTTGTAAAGTTACTGTCATAGTTTAGTCTGTGCTTCAGTAGTAATGAGGCCTGAACTTTCCCTGAAAAGAAACTCTTCCATAAGTAAGAGCTGATCTGGAGAACTCCTTCAGATCTTGGTCACACTCTGTACAGTCATAAATAGTTTATAAAGGGTTAGTAAATAATTAATAGGATGTTTTAAGAAATGGTTATTCAGTTCTAGAGTGCAGCAGGTCATTAGGTTGCTTATTACCGTTTATGAAGGTGTTTAACATTTATAACACATACGTCTCATGTCTGTAACATGCATATAACATCTATTAATAGTTTATAAAGGGTTAATAAATAATTTATACATGTACCCTTAATATAAAGCTCAACACAGATCTCTTTATAAAAATGCATGACCTCTACCTCAAGAGAGTCGAGATCAGTGATAAAACATTTTAAACACACCAAACCACCAAAAACTTCCCTTTCTTCTCTTACACCCACATAAAGCTTCGGTAGCAACTGCCTTAAAAGAAGACATAACCCTGTACATAATATTCCTGTCAGAGGACAAATTGGGCCAGATCATGGCAACTTGACAAGCTGGTATGATTTCTGGAGGCTTCTGTTCTACTGCGCTCCAGAATCTAAACTTTTAAAAAAAATTGTAGACTTTATTATTGATGATATCACTGAGATTGAGAGCAGAGTGAAAACTGCCTTAATCTGCAGACAGTCTGCAAAAACTGCTCCTATTGATGTCAGAGGAATGTTGATTTTGAAGCTTAATGGCAATTTAAATATTAATGTTGTGAATTATTTCTCTGCTGATCAAAATACTTAAGAAAGAAGCAAGACATATATTATGAAGATCTTCTCAATCCGTGTAACTGGCATCTTGTTCAGATGCCTTATTTCACCTCAAGAGGGTGTGATTTGGTTTGGCAGAGAATTTGGGCGAGTACTACGAATGTTTTTTTTTTTGTCTGTTTTGACACCTGATTCCATGTGTATAAGGGCTGACAAACTCTGGGGGGAAAAATAAGCACAAGCTTAATATCAACTATTGGACATTCTCTCACAGTGCAAATGGTAACAGAAGTCTAGTGTGACACTTTGTGTCATGGTGGGAGAAATATTAGTTTTTCTTCGAGTGATTGCTCATGTCCATTCAACTTAGGTGTGTGTGCTCAACACTTGCACCGGTGCCAGAAGTTTTTCCCTCAGCTGTATATGTAGGGGCCCGGCTCTGGTGCCCCCTAGAGTGGTGTGTGTACGCCATGGCATATACGGTGCCACTGGCCCCTTCCACCCTCAGTTCCTTCTTGTCGCTATTGACGGTGCATGGAACTGGTGCTGCTTGAGCTACAGCTGTTGCTTCTTGTTCGATCGAACTCATTTGCCTCTCGCAAATATTATTGTATATAGTTTCCCTCTAGTTAGTTCAACCTATTTGTTAAGTTAGAGACTTAATAGGTCCCTAAAGGGACTTTGCCTCAGGATGGGGCATGCGCCGGTCCCCAGGCTTTAAACCCTGCGATCGCTGTAAAAGGCCCATGCCCATTAGCAATCCACATAATAGTTGTTTACGGTGCTTGGGCAAAGGTCACATTAGTGAAAAGTGCAAAATCTGCAAGTCCTTCAAGCCCAGGACAAAGAAAGAACGTGACATTTGTTTGAAGGTGCTCCTGAGGGAGTCTTCCCTTCCACCAATGCCAGCGCAGCGCTCCAATTTGGCACCGATCATCGTGAGCTCGGTGCGCGGAGCCCTGCCGGTACTGTCTATGAGCTGGCACTGGTCTCCATCCGTGGCTCCAGCCAAGAAGCCCAGGAAGACGGCGATTAAGGTCTCCAGCTTCCTGCAATGGAAAGGACAAGTTTGGGGTGGACCAAGTGCCTGTCTTAGGTGCTTCTTCACCCCCTTCGGAATACTGGGCCCCAGCTCAGGTCGAGTGGTGTAGCCCAGTACGCTCCCTGCCAACTACCCTGGATAGCGATGGAGGTTCTCGTCAGCCTCAGGTGCTGTCCATGCCTGAGGCCCTGCAAGTGGCACAAGACATTATGTCCCTCCCTGTGCCCTCCCTTCACCCACTCCGGCCCCTGCGGGGTCTCTGTCCCAGGATAAACCCACATTGGGACCACCACAGTCTCCACCTTTCCGGCAGTGCTCTCCGTTGCGGTGAATGTGCTGCCATCGGTCCCACCGACATGCTTCTGACCGTGATAGCAGAAGCCTCGCAGCACCATCTGGACTCTGGACCTCAGGCAGGGACAGAGAGGCTCAAGGCGCGGCTCGCCAGTAGCTGGGCGCAGACCTCTGGAGGCATGCGCCTCCCGGCAGGAGTTTTGGAGTCGGCGCCTGGAATCTCCGCGGCACCGGTACCTAGCGTGACCAGATAGCAAATGTGAAAAATTGGGATGGGGGTGGGGGATAATAGACACCTCCATAAGAAAAAGCCCTGAATATCAGGATTGTCCCTATAAATTCGGGACATCTGGTCATCCTACTGGTACCGCTCTAGGGACAGGTCAAAGGACTGATGGTACCATTCCCCGGCTGTCGCTGATCCCCAGGGCGGTGTCACCGTGTGCGGCTATGTCTTCA
The DNA here is from genome assembly GCF_965152235.1 of Eretmochelys imbricata. NCBI lineage: Eukaryota > Metazoa > Chordata > Testudines > Cheloniidae > Eretmochelys > Eretmochelys imbricata. The sequence goes on from NC_135573.1 coordinate 174,232,797, forward strand.
TGACGCCAAACCCTCTCTAGTTCCCATTCCCACTCCACATCTTTGTACTGGTTACTAAGCGTGAGACATAGATTGCCAGCCTGGTGCCATCGCGGATCCGCTGAGCGCTGCCAGTTGCTGAGGCCCTGATCCAGACGCTCATCGAGGTCAGCCAGATCCAACTCTGGTAGGGGTGACAGATACCCATCAGGACAGAGCCACTAATCAGCCCCATCTTGGTCACAGGGGAGCGACTGGTCGGGCTCTGGCTCACGTTCAGAGCAAGGTTCCCTAGTGGTGGGACAGGCTCCGGCACCTACGGTGCAGACTACGTCGGCAGCAGCGCAGCCAGGCCCCTACATCAACAGGCAAGGCAGAGCATGATCCTCGGCCCTTTGCCAAGAGGCACTCCATCTCTGGGACTTCTGCATCCACCAAGGAATCCATCTAGAAGCGTGTGACCTTCCAGGTGCCAGGAAAATGCTATCAGATAACCTAAGTAGGGGACTTCTCCTCTCACCACAAGTGGGTGCTCTACCCGGAGGTAGCCAGCATGATCTTCCAGAGCTGGGGAACTCCCCAAGTGGATTTGTTTGGTACCAGGCAGAACAGGAGGTGTCACAGGTTTTGCTCCAGACGGGGTCTGGGCAAGGACTCCCTCTCCGACGCCTTCCTCCTGCCATGTGCAGGAAGCTTAATGTATGCGTTCCCTCTGATTCCATTCATCAGCAAGGTCCTAGCGAAAATCAAAAGGGACAAGATGCAGGTTATCATGATCTCCCCAGCGTGGCCTCACCAGCACTGGTTCAGTTACATTACACAGGATATCTTCCTTCCAGTCTTCTGTCCTAAGCCGCATGAGACTCATGAAGAGAGGCGCCTCCACACTTTGGATGGAAGAGGGACTTTGCCTTTCTACCAAGATCGGATAAAACCTTTCTGTAAATCAACTCAGCTTTTCATCTCTACAGCTGATAGGATAAAGGGCCTCCCAGTGTCCACGCAAAGGATTTCTAACTGGATCACCTCTTGCATTCGGGCCTGCTATGAGTTAGCGGGAGTCCCTCTGCCGCCGATAGTCAGAGCCCACGTTCACAGCCCACTATACCATCACTCAGCAGCCAGGGATGATGCTGAGTTCGGCAGAGCTGTATTGCAATCTGCATGTCCGTGAACTCCTTACCCGCCTCCAGGGCTACTGCTGGGAGTCACCTAAGTTGAATGGACATGAGCAATCACTTGAAGAAGAAAAGACAGTTACCTTTTTCCGTAACTGGTGATCTTCGAGATGTTTCAGAGTACAGCTGTGTTAGTCTGTATCCGCAAAAAGAAAAGGAGTACTTTTGGCACCGTAGAGACTAACAAATTTATTTGAGGATAAGCTTTCGTGAGCTACAGCTCACTTCATCTGATGCATGCAGTGGAAAATACATCTTCATCATTGGACCCATGGAAAAGAAGCCCTTGAGGAATTCCACCATGATTTCAACAATTTCCATCCCATCATCAACCTCAGCCTGGACCAGACCACACAAGAGATCCCCTTCCTGGACACTACAGTGCTAATAATCGATGGTCACATAAACACAACCCTATACCAGAAACCTATTGACCACTGTACTTACCTACATGCCTCCAGCTTTTATCCAGACCACACCACACAGTCCGTTGTCTACAGCCAAGCTCTACGATACAACTGCATTTGCTCCAATCCCTCAGACAGAGACAAACACCTACAAGATCTCTATCAAGCATTCTTACAACTACAGTACCCACCTGCTGAAGTGAAGAAACAGATTGACAGAGCCAGAAGAGTCCCCAGAAGTTCTCTACTAGAGGACAGGCCCAACAAAGAAAATAACAGAACGCCACTAGCCATCACCTTCAGCCCCCAACTAAAACCTCTCCAGCGCATCAACAAGGATCTACAACCTATCCTAAAGTAAGACCCATTACTCTCACAGATCTTGGGAGACAGGCCAGTCCTTGCTTACAAACAGCCCCCCAATTTGAAGCAAATACTCACCAGCAACCGCACAGCATACAACAAAAACACTAACCCAGGAACCTATCCTTGCAACAAAGCCCGTTGCCAACTGTGTCCACATATCTATTCAGGGGATACCATCATAGGGCCTAATCACATCAGCCGCACTATCAGAGGCTTGTTCACCTGCACATCTACCAATGTGATATATGCCAACATGTGCCAGCAATGCCCCTCTGCCATGTACATTGGCCAAACCGGACAGTCTCTACGTAAAAGAATAAATGGACACAAATCAGACGTCAGGAACTATAACATTCAAAAACCAGTCGGTGAACACTTCAATCTCTCAGGTCACTCGATTACAGACCTAAAAGTTGCAATTCTTCGCCAAAAATCTTCAAAAACAGACTCCAAGGAGAGACTGCTGAATTTGGAATTAATTTGGAATTAAACTGGACACCATTACATTAGGCTTGATTAAAGACTGTGAGTGGATGGGCCATTACACAAAATAAAACTATTTCCCCATGTTTATTTTCTCCCCATACTGTTCCTCACAGGTTCTTGTCAACTGCTGGAAATGGCCCACCTTGATTATCACTGCAAAAGGTTTTTTTTTTTTTTCCTCTCTCTCTCCTGCTGGTAATAGCTCACCTTCCCTGATCACTCTGGTTACAGTGTGTATGGTAACACCCATTGTTTCATGTTCTCTGTGTATATAAAATCTCCCCACTGTGTTTTCCACTGCATGCATCCGATGAAGTGAGCTGTAGCTCATGAATAAATAAATTTGTTAGTCTCTAAGGTGCCACAAGTACTTGTCAATTTAGAGAGAGACTGGGATATCATACAGGAAGATCTGGATGAGCTTGTAAACTGGAGTAATAGTAATAGGATGAAATTTAATAGTGAGAAGTGTAAGGTCATGCATTTAGGGATTAATAACAAGAATTTTAGTTATAAGCTGGGGACGCATCAATTAGAAGTAACGGAGGAGGAGAAGGACCTTGGAGTATTGGTTGATCACAGGATGACTACGAGCTGCCAATGTGATGTGGCCGTGAAAAAAGCTAATGCGGTCTTGCGATGCGTCAGGCAAGGTATTTCCAGTAGAGATAAGGTGGTGTTAGTACCGTTATACAAGGCACTGGTGAGACCTCACCTGGAATACTGTGTACAGTTCTGGTCTCCCATGTTTAAGAAGGATGAAGTCAAACTGGAACAGGTACAGAGAAGGGCTACTAGGATGATCCGAGGAATGGAAAATTTGTCATATGAAAGGAGACTCAAGGAGCTTGGCTTGTTTAGCCTAACCAAAAGAAGGTTGAGGGGAGATATGATTGCTCTCTATAAGTATATCAGAGGGATAAATACCAGAGAAGGAGAGGAATTATTTAAGTTTAGTACCAATGTGGACACAAGAACAAATGGATATAAATTGGTCATCGGGAAGTTTAGACTAGAAATTAGACGAAGGTTTCTAACCATCAGAGGAGTGAAGTTTTGGAATAGCCTTCCAAGGGAAGCATTGGGGGAAAATGACCTATCTGGCTTTAAGATTAAACTCGATAAGTTTATGGAGGAGCTGGTATGATGGGATAACATGATTTTGGCAATTAATTGATCTTTAACTATTCATGGTAAATAGGCCCAATGGCCTGTGATGGGATGTTAAGATGGGGTGGGATCTGAGTTACTAGAGACAATTCTTTTCTGGGTATCTGGCTGGTGAATCTTGCCCATATGCTTGGGGTTCAGCTGATCGCCATATTTGGGGTTGGGAAGGAATATTCCTCCAGGGCAGATTGGAAGAGGCCCTGGAGGTTTTTCGCCTTCCTCTGTAGCATGGGGCACGGGTCCCTTGCTGGAGGATTCTCTGCTCCTTGAAGTCTTTAACCCACGATTTGAGGACTTCAATAGCTCAGACATGGGTAAGAGGTTTTTCGCAGGAGTGGGTGGGTGAGATTCTGTGGCCTGCGTTGTGCAGGAGGTCAGACTAGATAATCATAGTGATCCCTTCTGACCTTAATATCTATGTATCTATGTACTTCTCTTCCAGTTGTGTTGCTCATGTCCATTCCACGACCCGCCCTCCTTCCCCACTGTTGGAGTTTCCGGCAAGAAGAAACTGAGGGGGTGGGGGGCCGGTGCCACCCAATATGCCGCCGCATACGCGCACCACTCCAGGGGGCACCAGAGCCAGACCTCTGCAGATACTGCTGAGGGAAAAATGTCTGGCACCCATGCATGTGGTGTGCACACACACCTAAGTTGAATGAACATGAGCAACACATCTCGAAAAACAACAGTTACAAAAAAAGGTAACTGTCTGTGGTGGAAACTCTGTTGAGATGGTCCCCAATTACCAGTTGTGGTAAGTTTTTATAATTTGGACACTTATCCATTTAGAAACACCCTGAAAACACCAAACTGTTTAATATCATTTAAAAACAAAATAGTCAACAGCTATGCATACTTTTGCTACTTACATGAGCTGGATTTACACAAGTGACATAGAGAGGAAAGACTGTGTGGCCAGTTCCCTGAGTCACCAAAGTACCTGTTTCTTATCTCTCTAAAAATTACTTAGTTTTTGTTTTTTGTTTTTGTTTTTGGGGTGGGGGGAAGAGTAGGGAGAGCAAATGTTCCTGATTGTATCTGTAAAACTAAAACCAAAAAAGCATTGCTCAGATGTGAAACAAAAGAGCAAGCAAACAACCAGAAACAGTAGCTGCAGAGAAGCTGGCTGGTATTTCAGTGGGACTGAGAGTCTAAATGATAAATGAGTACTAACAATGACAGTAATTTAAATTACAGGAGAATCCTGGTCATCCAAACTGCTTGGGTGAGGCTAAATATGTTTGCGTAATTGGGAGTTCAGATAATGGAAATCAATAGAACAGAGAAATAGGTTGGCAGCTTGTTCGAAAGGGAGACGGGTGCTTGGATAAACAGGCTTCTGGAATAATTTACAGAAAACAGTGCAGAACTAGTCCTGAGGGGCCTCGTGACCCTGAGAGAGAAAGAAGAAAAGGGTTTTTGTTTGGTTATTTTTTTAATAAATTGGTGTTATCAATTTTGAATTTTAACCAATAGTGAACCACTTGCTCCCTGACAACTGTGGACTTGGTTCAGAGGTGGAAGGGAGAAAAGGTGTTGAGATCGTGGTTTTCTGACACACAAGTAAGATCTTTTTTTAAATAGACATTTGTGGGAAGTCCTTTATGAACCACCTGGATCCTGATTTTTCCAACCAAAGGGTCATTCTTGTTTCCTCCTTTTATCTGTAGCAGTATGTAGCTGTTTGGGCCTATATCTTCAAAGGTGTTCAGGTTCCTAACTTTCATTGAAATCAATGGAAGTTAGGAGTCAGAATACTTCTGAGGATCTGGGCTTTGGAGCAGAGGTGACACGAGTTGTTTTTGACATGGAAAATCAATGGGAATTGGGTCATGTCACAAGATGAGCTGGCCCTTTTTGAGAGGGGTTGTTTGGCTCAGCCCACCTCCCAGAAGGGAATAAGTCTGTGGGTCAAAGCTGTGACTCAGAAACAGGCTGCCTGCGTTTGGGAGCAGAGAAGGGTACGGAAAGGTTCTTCTTAATTCCTAGGCAGGTGGCCTAGGGAGTACAATTCTGAAAGGAGCAGTTTAGAAAGGCATGAAGCCAGCTTGATTTAGCAGAGGAAGAAGAAAGACTCACCTTAACTCCCAAGCGGAGAGCCTGGGGAGTGAGACTGACAAGAGGCTGGGTAGGGCTCCTCCTGGAGACCTTGAGTCAGGGGAAAGGCCCCAATTTAAATGTTTATCTGTGTTTGTCAAGGTTCCATTCTGCATTAAAATTGTTCCCACACCACGCTCGGATGCATCTGTGGTTACTAGGAACGGTTTGTCGAAGTCTGGGGCCCTTAGCACAGGGTCAGACATGAGTGTCGCTTTAAGCTGGTTAAAGGCCTTCTGACACTCTTCGGTCCACTGAACGGCATTTGGCTGTTTCTTTTTGGTTAGGTCTGTCAGTGGGGCGGCGATTTGGCTGTATTGCAGTACAAATCGCCTGTAATATCCTAGCTTCTTAACCCTTTACAGGTGAAAGGGTTTTTCTTCTGGCCAGGAGGGATTTTAAAGGTGTTTACCCTTCCCTTTATATTTATGACAGTGTTATATGGAGAAATAGAACTCAACCCTGAAGAAAATGGTCTGAAATGCTGTTGAATGTAGCTTTTAATGGACTGGCTAGTATATTGGCCCACGAACCTACAGGTACTTAATTGCCCTTTTCCCACTGGCTCCACTCTCCATGATTATGTAACCTCCTTTCCCCCCCTCCCCAAAGTGAACATTACAAAGAGACTGTGTGTTACAGTATATACTTCTATACTGAGTAAAGTATAAGATATACATTTGTCATTACAGTGTATATAAAGAGAGAGCTCCCAAGGCGCCTGCTTTTTGGACATCTACAGAAAACTCAAACATTGCTAAAAATAAACCCAGAAAAATGAAATTAGTAAACCCTGAAAAACAAATGCCCAACATAAGCTCTTCACTAGCGTTTCATCTGAGATGCATGTCAGTATGTTTATATACCGTGCTGGCTGGCCCTCTGAAGTGCTCCTTCTAGTGAATTAAAGATACTTGAATTACCTAAAGAGCCTTCGGAAGTTAGCCACCTAATTCCCAGAGGATTATTTTTAAAATTCCAGCCCAAATCAGTAAATAACATACATAGAACAGTAAAAATGCAAACAATTCTCAATTCATAACATTTATTCTGCATTCATTCTAAACGTGTCAAGTTAGAAAATTTTCTTTAAATATGTAATTTCAACATTATTTATTAAAACCACAAGAAAGTGGGTAAATATTGAACATCATTCACACTTGAAGCTAGAATTCTTTGCTACCTTCTGTACATTTGCCAGCTTTCCTTGACACGTTACAAATAGTAATCTATACATATTATTTATCTTTTGCTAAACTGCTACTTAATGCCAAAGATAATACACCTGGTGAAAAGCCAATACACTGAAAACATTAGTCTGATATAGGACTTATTAATAAAGAACTAAAGGAGGGTAATATAATTAATGCTAATTGTAGGCGTGTGGCCTTCTGTGAGGCATTCCCCTGTGGTAGCCCTGCAGGTTGTCCTTTCACCTTATTTGCCATCCAGGATCCCCAGTAACTCCATATGAGCTGATATTCAAGGCTATTAACATAATTTATTCACAAAACCGTAATGTAAAAGTCCATAACCTAAAGTCCCAAACAGAGTTCACATCACCCCCTTGCAAGTGGTCTTAAAACCTGGCTTCATTCTCACCATCCTGGTGTCTTCTGCCTCACCTGGACTCTGTCAGTTCTCCTCTGTCCCTCTGCCAAGACAGCCAACCCAGCTCTTCCTTCTAGGTGCAACCCCACTTTTCCCAGCGGGAGCTGCCACAGCCTCTTGGATGGGAACCTCACCTGGTTCCTCCAGGGCCCAGGTCTCTGGAGAGGAGATATCAGGGCATAAAGTCCCTCTCCTGCTTTCCCTTCCTTCAGCCCTCTCTGGCCCTTGCTTCCGGCTCTCCAGCTTAGAGCCAGCAAGCACCTCGTCCTGCTGCTGCTCCTGCCTTCAGCCCTCTCCAGATGTGGCTCTCTAGGTTGTGGATGCCAGCCAGCAAATTCCTCTTCCTGCTCTCCTGCCATCGCCCGTTCCCAGGAACCGCTCTTTGGCATCTATCATCTCCTTCCCCTCTTGTGTCTGACTCCTGACTTACTCAGTCTGCTCTAACACCCTGGTGTCATAGCCCCCAGATTCTGCCCTGCCCCCTTTTAGTTGGCCCAACTGGGAGCCCCTCTCCTGGAACAGGAGAGCTGAGCCCAATTTCATTTCATGGGCCAGCAACCCTGTTATACCAATCCACATGGGTTTATGGAAAATAAATCTTGTCATATTAACTTGATATCTTTTGTGATGAGATTACAAGTTTGGTTGATAAAGGTATTAGTGTTGATATTATAGACTTCTGGAGGGCATTTGACTTGATACTGCATGACGTTTTGATTAAAAAATGAGACAGATATCAAATTAACATGGCACACAGTAAGTGGATTAACAACAGGCTAACTGATCGGTGTCAAAATGTAATTGTAAATTGGGAATGATCATCATACAGCTGTTTCTAGTGGGGTCCTGGAGGGCTTAGTTCTTGGCCCTGGACAATTTAACATTTTTGTCAATGACCTGGAAGAAAACATAAAATAATCACTGATAAAATTTGCAGGTGACACAAAAATTGTGGGGTGGCAAATAACGAAGAGGGAAGGTCATTAATGCAGAGCCATCTGGATCTCTTGGGCACAAGCAAACAATTTTAAATTGTTTTAATACAGTGAAATGTAGATGAATAAACCTAGGAGCAAAGAATGTAGGCTATGCTTACAGGTCGGGGGACTCTGAACTGGGAAGCAATGACTGAAAAAGATGCGGGGGTCGTGATGCATAATCAGGTGAACGTGAGCTCCCAGTGTGACACTGAAGCTGAAAGAGCTAATGCAGTCCTTGGATGCATGAACTGAGGAATCTTGAATAGGAGTCAGAGAGGTTATTTTACCTCTGTATTTGGCACTGGTGCAATTGCTGGTGGAATACTATGTCTGGTTCTGTTGTCCACAATTCAGGTAGGATGTTGATAAATTGGAGATGGTTCAGAGAAGAATTGCAAGAATGATTAAAGGATTAGAAAGCATGCCTTTAAAGTGATATACACAGTCTATTTAGTTTAACAAAGAAATGGTTAAGGGGAGACTTGGGTACAGTCTAGAAGTACCATCCAATGGCTGGAAGTTGAAGCTAGACAAAATCAGACTGGAAATAAGACGTACATTTTTAATGGTGAGAGTAATTAACCAGGAACAATCTACCAAGGGTCTCCATCACTGACAATTTTAAATTAAGTTTGGATGTTTTTATTAAAGATATGCTCTAGGAATTATTTGAGAGAAGTTCTATGGCTTGCGTTATATAGGCAGCCAGACTAGATGATCACAATGGTCCCTTCTGACCTTGGAATCTATGACTATGATTAATCAGATCACAGAGGGGTTGCAATCTAGGACACGTTAAAAAAACACCTGAAAAATAGAGTCTTCTTCTGTACACAGTGGGTAGGACGTAGACCCCTCATGAATCAGGTGGTTCCGAAACACATTTATGGCAGTAAGAGTCCTCTGGTGAAGAGCACCTGATTCCTTTTGAGTAATAAGTTTACATGCAGGCCTGCATATGTGATGTGCCATCACTGTTCCCTCCCAGACAGCACTAGCAACATTATTGAACCTCTGAACATGGCACAGTTTTACTACTTTGTACAGTTTTCTTATGACTTATTGTACCAATAAATCCATAAAGTTAACAGAAAACAAGCATTACTAGCTTTCTATAAGCGTTTTGAATGTTCTGAGACATTTTTGAAGGTTAGAAAGTAGCTCAGGCTTTTGCAGTTACCATGGAGTCTTGCAGAAGCACTTTCCAATAACCTTGTTCAAAAATCTCAAAACATTTAAAACAGTTATAGAAAGCCAGGAATGCACGACTATCAGTCCCATGACTGCAGGCCCTCAAAAGTTCAAAAACCGTAAGTCAGGCCCCCCAAAATCTTGACTTTTTGTTAAAGATTATGTTGTGGATTTTCGTTTGTTGGTTTTTGAACTCCCCCTGCCCACCTTCAGCTTGAGTGTGGCAGTTAGCGTTGCCAACTTTCCCAATTTATTGAGTACAGTGATTTTTGTCTCCCGCCTGGCAGGAGCTCTTTCTGGCTGGCTGAAGGCGTGTAGAGCTTCCAGCTTCTCCTCAAGCCCCAGCATTCTAATTAATTCTGTATTCCTCCATATTCGGTCATGCTCACCCAGCTCTACATCTGCCCATCCGTCAACCTAGCAATTTGTTATGCACCCGCCCATCAGCCCCTTGCTCCCAAAGCACTTTTGCAGCACCAAGCATTCTTCACCCCTCTCTCCCAGGTAGGGTTGCTAGGTGTCCAGTTTTCAACTGGAATGCCCGGTTGAAAAGGGACCCTGGTGGCTCCTTAAAAGTCCAGTCAGCAGAGCAGTGGGGCTAAGCCAGGCTCCCCAACCCCCTGCCCCAGCCCTGATCCCCCTCCCGCCCTCCAAACCCCTCGGTCCCAGCCCGGAGCACCCTCCTACACCCCAAAGTCCTCATCCGCAGCCCCACCCCAGAGCCTGCATCTGCAGCTGGAGCCCTCACACCCCCCCACATCTCAACCTTCTGCCTAGCCCAGACCCCACTCCTGCACTCCTCAGCCCCGGTCCGGATCCCTCTCCTGCACCGCAAATCCCTCATCCCCAACCCCACACCAGAGCCCGAACCCCCAGCTGGAGCCCTCACCTCCCCCACATCCCAACCCTCTGCCCCAGCCTGGAGCCCCCTCCCACACCCTGAACCCCTTATTTCTGGCCCCACCCCACAATTCTACTCCCAGGCCTGTGGGGCAGGGGAAGCTGCAGCAGGGTCTTCCTCTTCTTCTCCACAGGTATGGAGAGGGGCAGCTCCAGAGGATTTTCACCCTCCTCTGCCCCTTCTTAGGTCTCAGGAGAGCAGCTCCAGTGCTGCTCTTTATTCCCCTTCCCAGGAAGAGTGGGGAGGTGCTGACCCGATTATTAATGGAGGGGTGCGGAGAGAAAAGTGCCATCGAGACCTGCTGGGGTCTCTGTTCCTTCCCTCCCTCCTCCTGTGAGCATAGTGTTAGCTGATCCCTCTCCCCCACTCCTCATCACAAACTCTTCTTGGCTCCTCGTAGGCAGAGGTAATCCTTCTTTCTTTCTGCTGAGTCTCAGTTTTGATTATCTTAATCATTTCCCCACAGATAACACTCAGTATTTTAGAACCATTTTGACTTAAACACGAACTCCCCAGCAAACCTGGTGAGGAAACGTTTCTACGGATATTTCATTGAATTCAACTGGATTCCTCACCTACTTAAAATTAAACACGTTCTTACGTGATTTGGTAGCTCAAGCCCTCTACCCTCCTACCCCAGTTAATCTGAGCAGACAAGACTTTCTCAGAAACATTGACTGTCTAGTAAGTCCTGTACATTGTGCTCATGAGCAACGAGCATTTTGGTTCTCACCATAGACTGACAAACTGGTTCACAGTCTGGAATTGAAAGGGAAGTGCTATTAAAGCAAATGATCTGTTTTTTTAAGAGAGGCTCCATAGAGAGAGAGAGAGAGAGAGAGAGAGAGAGAGGCTAATACTTCCCCAAGAGAGGACAACCTTCCCAATCTTTGTGTATATTAAAAAAGGGAATTCAAACCACCTTTCGCTTTAATTACTCTATATACATTGCTGTATGTAAATTTATACAGGAAACAAAACTGGGCCCAACCCCAAAAGCACAAATCATTTTAAATAGATGATTATAATCCATTCGATCAAATGCCTTTTCCCAGTCAAGAGAAATCCATCCCCAAATAGACACAAAACTATTTAGAAATTTAAATTATGTTTTAAAAAATAAATGTTTTCCAAAAATAGGTCTGCTGGGGTAGGAAAGTACGTATGTACAGCCAAGACATAAAATGTGTTGGTCCTTTTTCCAACATTGCAATGTAAAACCTTAACTATGACCTCATATTTTCCCCTCTACCACATGACTGATCACACATAACCAGTGTGCGTGTGGCCATGCAGACTACATGTTTATGTTACTGAGGTTCTAGTCAAGACTGCATTATCGTGCAGACTAAATTATTGTGTTGTGTGCAGTGTGTTTCTTTGTGTAGGAGGTGGAAGGGAATGCACTGTGCAGGGCAGAGACTGCCAGTGTTTAATGTCATGTGTAATGTGGTGCTTCACGTGTGTGCATAAGAGGTGTTTTGTAACTTGGCTTCTAATAACATATGTGAGCAGGTTTTACCCTTTGCAGTTCTTTAATAAAAAATTATTTGTTGGAATTGGAATTTAAGCATTCATTTGGCATTATTTTAAGAATCTGAGCATTTGTTGGAACTGGTATTAAGCATTTGAAATTGCTTTCATTATTTTAAGAGTTGCCTCACTAAATCCTCAACCTGGCCTCACTGTCTCCAACCTTCAATGTTACTGAATACACTTCTTAAGATGAAGAAAACAAACTATAGTACACTGTCTTATTTCTACTGTTGTTATCGTAGGTAAGTTGTGTTTGATTTTATTTGTGTGAATTCACACTTAACATACACCCAGGAACTTGCATGATTTATTGACAGATGCTTGATTGGATTTACTCGTGGCTTCAAGAAGTTTGTTGTCACAGGAATGCTTCATTTCTCCTGGTCCAGAGAAAGACCTTGCAATAAAGTATTTAAAAAGCTGTTGTTTTTAGTAAGACCTATGGAAATGCACTGTATTGTTTTCTCCCTACTTTCTCTGCTACATCAATTAACTACCAAACTCTGTTCTCAAATGTCTGGTGCACGTTTCCACTGATTTCATTGATGAAGTAAACAAAGTAGAGCCATGAAGGCTGGTGCTCCTTTAAAAAGATGGGAGAAAAATCAATGTGTGTTAAGTGCAAAAGGACAAGCTTGTGGTAGGTGAAAGAAACTATATTTTCAAACTACTAAAAAAGTCAATACCAATTGTGCGAAGGTAGAAAATAAAACCTTTGTTTTAAAAGTGAACTTTCAAATTGTCTTGACTACTAGCAGGAGAAAGCACTGAACAACCATGTTCTTTTTTTAAAAGAGAGAAAGAAAAGACTTGTAATTCAGCATTATTATGAGAAACTTCCTTTGTAAAACCTCTCTAATCTAAAAGAACACTTGCACATCTTATGCATAATACTTAATCAGTCTTTTTGATGTGTGTACACTGATTTTTGTTCTGGTTCCCTGATCTCATTAGTGCTTATTGACAATAAATAAAATCCATGGCTGAGGATCATAAAGGAAGCTTGTATAAAATAATATAAATGTGCGCAATAACGAAGAAAAAAATTGTTTTTGAACACCCAGGATTGCCTTGTTACTGCGTATTATAGATTACATTAATGTTTTATTCTATACATATTTGTCATATTTCCCACTGTATTGACTGTTTTTTAACAGAAGAAAGCCATATAGTTTAGAAGAAAATAAACATCCTACATATTGTGATTTACTATTACGCAGTGGAAATCCATGGAGCTATACCGATCTATACCAGGTGAGGATCTCACCTTAGTAATTGTTTTGTTGCTGTTCGTCCCAACTCCTGAATGTTCAACCCCTTGTGTATATCTAGCATAACATGGTTGCTGTGCTGTTGATTATATTTCACGTATAATTTTTCTGTAACAGATACATTCCCAACTATATTGATTTAAATGACCATACAACATTATAGTATTTTTAGTGGTTCCCCATGATGTTTTTGTATTGTAAGGGTTCTGTTCCCTCCCAGGAATTTACATCATAAACTAAAAGGAATAATGGCACAGAATTGAATGGCTAGTATGCAAAATACTGGAATGTCCATTCAGGAATTAATAAATCATACTCTGCATGTCCAGGACATACAGAGATTGGATTGCAGAGAACTGGCTATCTACTGAAAAGCCATAAACACATCTCTCCCTTCCTCCCACAACCGTCCAGCAGCGATTTCTTTGGGGCATCAGTATAAAACTGACTAGGAAATACAGATTCCACTAATTACAATAATACTGTATCCTGTATACTTTAGGTGGTTTTCAGAGGTGTGTACTCAAAGAAGCTGAATATATCAGCAGTGCATTTAGGATTTGTGTATAACACCTATTAAAGCTCATGGGAATTATCTAGATTAATCTCCAGTGTATCAATTGATTGATCAAACTGTAGAGTATAGTAATCTCTTATATCTGCTGATTATCAAAGAATCATAGAAATGCATGGCTGGAAAGGACCTTAAGAGGTCATCTAATCAAGCCCCTTGCACTGAGGCTGGAACAGGTATACCTAGATCCAGTGTTTCTTTTTCAAGTGCTTGCTCATGTCGATTCCATTCTAGGTATGCGCACGCCCATGTGCGTGGTCATCAAAGACTTTTGCCTTAGCGGTATCCATAGGGCCGGCTGTGGTGCCCCCTTGAGTGCTCCGCTCATGCATCGTTATATCAGGTGCCGCCGGCCCTACGCCCTCTCATTTCCTTCTTACCACCTGTGGTGGTTAGTCAAATCGCCTTTCCTTGCATAGCAAGGGCTAGAGGTTTTGTCTCTTCTGACTTCAAGCCTTAGGGATTTAAGCACTGTGTGGACTGTAACAGGTCTATGCCTGTAGGCGACCTCCATAGCAGCGGCCTCAAGTGCTTGGGGGAATCACATGTGAAACACAAATGTCGTATTTGTAAAAATTTTCAAGCCAGGACTCAGAAAGAGTGGGATATTTGTTTGCAGGCTCCCCTCAAGGAGGCTGCCCTTCATCCAGCTTCCGACCCGACCCGTCAAGACTCACCTAATACCTCGGCCTCAGTGCAAAACCAAAGAAGTATGGCTCCCCAGTACTGGCCAAGAGAGGCCATGGGGCAAAGGACCCTGTTTGGGCTGCCCTGCCACTCCGGAGCCACGTAGACATGCCTCCCCGATCGGGGCCCTTATCCCCTTAAAGGATCCACCACCGACTCCCGGGAGCGGTAGGGGACACAAACTTCTGGAGATATCAACACCTTCCCAAGCTCCCCTGGCGCTGAGAGAGCAGAGGCCTCTGCCCGTGCAGCCAGCACTACATGTGCCGCAGGAAGCAGCAAAGGCTCCCTATGAGGTCAGCCACTAAGTCAGCCACTAAGACCCCTCAGGGGGCAGTGGAGCACTGCCGATCCCCTGAGACGAGGCAGAGTTCTTCATCTCCACGCCGCAGATCTCTGGTGTTGCAGCCCAGATCCTCTGAGGCTCGCCCTTGGTCACCAGCACCTGGTCCACGCCATCTCGACGCGGATTGCCTAGTGGGAGGTGCTGGTCTTCGTTATACCAGCACCATTCGCCCTCTCACCGGTCGTCCTCTTGCAGCAGTCGGTCGTCTGCCCTGTGGGTTAAAGGACACTTGGGCTACCCTTTGCTCGCTGGGCATGCATATGCCGCAATCTGCATGGAAGCAGTTTTGGCTGTCCCGCCGCCAAGGCCTTGGCAGCCTCATCAGGGGTCTGCAAGGAGAAGGGATAGAGACACGAGTTTTAGTTGTTGCTGCCTTTCCTCCTCCTGCTCGCCCACACAGCCCGGCCCGGCAAAGCATCCTGGGGGCCAGAAGCACTCATTTTGAAGGTGTACTCACGAGTGACACCCAAGTCAATTCCCTGGATCCACCTTGTTCTTTCCTCGACCATCTTCATTCCTACTGTTCGGCCTGGTCACAGGTCACCTTGGACCGCTGGGTGTTGGACATAGTATCTCAGGGCTATACCCTGCAATTTTCGGCCGCCTCACCCTCCCATCCCTCTTCAGGGTCCTTCTCATGAGCAAATCCTCATCCAAGAGGTTGAGAACCTCCTTCACCTTGGCGGGGTGGAGAAGATCCCTCGGGACATGAATGGAAAAAGGTTCTATTCACACTACTTCCTAATCCCGAAAGCAAAAGGGGGCCTCAGATCCATTCTGGATCTGCGGTGCCTCAACAAGTCTCTCAGAAAGTTGAAGTTTCACATGGTCTACCTGGTCTCCAACATCCCCTCCCTGGATCTGGGAGACTGGTATACCATCCTTGACTTGAAGGATGCTTACTTCCATATTCCAAGGTCACAGACGTTTCCTCCGTTTCATAGTGGGTGGACGTCATTTTCAATTCACAGCACTGCCCTTTGGCCTCTCATCGGCCTCGAGGGTATTCACAAAATGTATGGCGCCAGTGGCTGCTTACCTGAGACATCCAGGTCTTCCCATAACTCGACAACTGACTTATCAAGGGCAGATCTCAGGAGCAAGTGCAGAGGAGTCTCGATCTGGTGTGTTCCACCTGTCGCGACTTGGGCCTGTTAATAAATAAGAAAAAATCCACCTTAACGCCTGTCCAGTGAATAGAATTCACTGGGGCGAGTCTCAACTCCATGCGAGCCAGAGCCTTTCTTCCGGAAGTGCGTTTTCAGGCCATGTTGGACCTGATCTCCCAGATAAAGAACCACCCACTTACCATGGCTCACACCTTCCTTCGGTTGTTGGGCCAAATGGCCATGTGTACATATATGATCAGCCGTGCGTGGCTCTATCTCTGGCTTCTGCAAGTGTGGCTGGCATTGGTCTAAATCCCCAACAGGCATGACCTAGACTGGGAGGTGAGGGTCCGGACCACATCAGGTCGTCCCTTGATTAGTGGTTGGATTCCGGGTTGGTGTTGGAGAGAGTCCCCTTCGTGATCCCGTCTCTGTTGCTGACCCTGGTCTCCAGTGCTTCAGACCTTGGCTGGGGAGCCCACCTGGGTAAGCTAAGCACCCAGGGCTGCTGGTTATGGAAAGATCTAGCCCTCCACATCAATGTCAGAGAGCTCAGAACAGTTTCCCTGGCCTGCCAGGCTTTCTTGCCCCACCTGAAGGGCAATATGGTGCAGATCCTGATGGACAATACCGCCGTGATGTATTACTTGTTTTTGTTTATTCCAAAACCCAGTTTGTGCATTTTAGATCGGGGTGGGGGTGGGGGTGGGGGGAAAGCTGTGCATATCTCCCTCCCACATTGAGAGAGAAGGCGATTTTTATGAGCTTGGGCGGTACAGATCTCTCTATACAGCACAAGACAACATTATTATGGGTTTACACCCCAAAGGAGGTGTGCATGTGAGTGCTGGGTAAATCCCCAAGTGGAATCCTCCCATACAGAGCTGATTTCAGTCTGTGTCTGCAGCTGGGTGTGTCCTTACCTGTGTGTGTGCCAGAGAAGGCTTGAGGGCCTGGCACAATAAGGACAGGGTTAGGAAGCCAAGGCTGGTGTAATGGGCAGGGTCAGTGGGACACCAGGACATCAGGTGCCACCACAGACAGCAGGAGTCCAACCCGTCACAGAATCGACATGAGCAAGCACTCAAAGAAGAAAAATGGTTACCTACCTTTCGTAACTGTTCTTCGAGATGTGTTGCTCATGTCCATTCCATTACCTGCCCTCCTGCTCCTTTGTCAGAGCAGCCGGCAAGAAGGACCTGAAAGGGCATAGGGCTGGCGGTGCCTGATACGCCGACGCATGAGCGCGGCACTCAAGAGGGCACCAAAGCCGGCCCTACAGATACTGCTAAGGCAAAAATCTCCAACAACCGTGCACGTGGGTGCACACACACCTAGAATGGAATGGACATGAACAACACATCTCGAAGGACAATGGATACAAAAGGTAGGGAACTGTTTTTTATAGTTACAGAATTTTTCCTAATATCTCACCTGAATCTCCGTTGCTGCAGATTAAGCCCATTACTTCTTGTTGTACCTTCATGGTGAACAATTGATCACTGTCCTCCTGACAATAGCTCTTAACATATTTGAAGACCATTATCAGATTCCCCTTGAAGTCTTCTTTTCTCAGGACTAAAAGGTGCCTAGTTTTTTTTAACCTTTCTTCATAGGTCAGGTTTTCTAAACCTTTTATCATTTTTGTTGCTCTCCTTTGGAGAGCGTAATACTCTTCCTAGAAACATCTTAATGGGCTTTTTTTTTTTTAAAGGCTGAATCAAGCTAGTTAAAAAGAGGTAATGATGAACAAGTGAGTCTGTAAACTTAATAGAAACCTATCTAGTGACTCAGTAAGGCTAATCTGTGTAGGAAGCAAGTTTAATGGATGTGGGATAAAATAACTAGCTCCCAGATGTAGCATTAACTCAGCCAGTTCTGCAGACCTGCGGCAAATACAACTTAGAGTGAATGGGGAAAATTAAAGGGTTGATGCTTCCAACATGGCTAAGGGGGATCATGCAGATCCCTTTGGTAATGTGTGCCAAGGAATTGTGACCCCCTACACCTTGCAGGTACAGTGGGAGAAGCTCCAACTTCACTGTCTTTGTTGCCTTCCACAATAAAACTATGCAGCATGTTGTCTATTAATTAACTAAAAAAAAAAAAAGCATTGCTCTTCTATGGCTGGCCCTGGTGAGTCTCAGCAAAGCAGTATATGGCTAAATAAATCATTCCAACCATGCAATAAAATAGTAATAAATACGGTAATATAAGGGATAATCAAATATGCTTAATCCTCCTAATTTGGGCCAAATACTAAATTTTAATTATATAAACATGCACACAGTTGTACAGCATAAAAAGAAAAAAAGCACAGCAAAACTAAGACCAAGTACTTATATCCAGGCCTAACACAGCTCTTTTCTCTTTATTATGGCCGAAGCACTAAAGACATCTGTAGTCAAGTTTGTGTGAAAGTTTCCATTGCAGCCTCTTGTTGATGGCTTATAACTTGCTAAAACTTTCATCTTTTGAGATGAAATTTTCAAGGTTTGGTAATTGTATAATGATGATTTTAAAATTAAAAAATAACTGAACAAAAAGGTTCAGCTCTGTTGGAATACAAGGAGAGTGAAAAAATACATTTTTCTCATGATAATATAGCATTGATTCCTCTATCCCTCTCCCCACTAAAAAGCTCTGGCATTTAAATGGTTGAGGATAAGAAGTTTAAATTCAGTGGTGAGGAAAAAGGTCTTTGAGTGTTCCACAAAAAACCTGGTTTTGTTTATAAAGAGCACTTTGTACATACGCAGTTCACGTGCTATAAATTGTTAGTTTTACCAGTGTTCTAAATGAAAAGTGAGTTGCACATGGAAGCGTGGTTAACGTAGGTGTTCAGTGTGTGAGAGATGGGACTCTGTGGATGCTAAAGTGCTCAGAAAGCATAGATGCTAAAGGAGCCACAGACAGTGTTCAGGAAAGCAACTATGAGTATCAACCACTCTTGCAGAGCTCAGGAACAACATAGGAGTTTATCTACTATGGTATGGAATTTCTGAGTCGTGCAGGAAGGAGGAGCTGCTGTGCTCAGGGAGAGTTGAGGATGAAGGTAAAAGAGACCTCATGCATAGAGTATGAAGGGGTGGACGACATAAGAGGCTCTAACTCCCTATTTCATAAGCAATGCGCAGACAAACTTGTCTCTAGGACTCAAGGTATCTTGGAGTAACTTCACTTCTATTTGCCTAACTGTGGGCACAAATCAGGTAGCCAGAGGCACCAGTCCTCGGATTTTGGCCTGTAATTTATTTTGTAGTGCAGTTTTTGCCTGAACAATTAGCCCTATCTAGTAGAGAGGCCAGGCCATTTGCAAATTGTAGCCCTTTGGAAAATCTAGCTCTGAATGAGGCAGGGGTCCTTGTAGACGCTTGTCTATGTGGGATGACTGCTGATGTGGATACTTCTCCTAATATTTTTCTATCCCATACAGACTGTTACTGAAGGGGCCAAAAATGCATTAGGGATATTGCTTTCTTCTTTGGATGTTTTTGAGAAGCTATCAGAACAGATGTATAAATCTGTCAAGGAAACAAGTAGAAAAAACCCAGTAGACAGCACTACAAGGGAAACTGATGCTCAAGCTGGCATCTGTCTCTAAGGCAGCCCTAAGGCACAAATAAACGTGTTCTTGAGGTGTCAGCTTCATTCCTTGCAGCACTAAGAGAGAGACAGAATTCACATTCTCTAGAACCTTGTCTTAACAAAAAAAATCTCCAGTCCAGGTCCAGGCTGAGTGATGAGATCAGGGCCACAGGTAGAGCAGGAGACCATCTAGAGCAAGGGAAAGATTGGGTATTAAAGGCTCTCTGTCCGTGGTGATCCTAGCAGAGTTGCACGTTGGAGAACATACTTTAAATGGCAGGAGCAGCAGGCTGGCTGCAGAAAGGAAGAACCTGGATTCTGTCTTCCTCCTCTTAGGGTGATGTCATGTTATGCTGGGTTGAAGAGAATGGGCGGCAGGAACAACATTAGCTGTGGTTGTTAGGCACCCATAGACTTCGTGCCATGAGGTGCCATCTACATTAAAATATATTAGTTACATTAACTCATTATTAGTTTATGGTTATATATAAATTAAAATGTAGTATTAATCATTGTAATCATTAGTGAACAGTAGCAGCTGAACTGTTAGTCAATGTTTTCCTTGTTTATCTGGCTCTCTCTTAGTTGTCTTACATCATTTGATCCAGCATAAGTCTTTTTTAGGTGTCATGTAGTTTGTTTGACTGAAAGAAAAATGTGTTCACGGTATAAACTGCTGACTTGTCACAATAGGTAAGGAGACCCTTCAAATGCTGCTGCTGGTTTTGGATGTAACAATGTGCATGGCATGTTGGAAGTTTTCAGGTTGCTTTTTTTCCATTAGTGAACACCGTTAAACCACTACACCTGCTTTGCAGCTGGAATGTCAACTATATCCCTGTTTCTCTTCTGGGTTTGGAATTCTTGGGGTGGAGATGAGTAAAGCAAAGCAGAAAGGGGCTATGGGAGGGTTTGACTGTAAATCTCAGAAATATTTTCCAGGTTTGTTACTTAGTAGCCATTACTATATGAATCACTCTATTCATACTGGGCCAGGACAGAAGTTTGGTTGTGTAGTATCATGTGCTTCAGTTTTGAAGAACAGCTTAAAATTATCTACCCCTAGTCCCTCGAATTACTTCTCCATCTTGGGGTGCCAAATCTTCACTCCCTCTTCCTTTTGATCCTTCCTCAAAACACATCATCCATGAAGCCTATCTCTGTTAATCCATCGTCATTTTATTCACAAAAAGGAAGCAAAAAACCTGCTGCACTGTTATGGATTGGCTTCACCTTCTGGTCTTATGGCATTTTGCATGTCTGAATTACTGTCTATTGGTAAAAAGAAAAGGAGTACTTGTGGCACCTTAGAGACTAACCAATTTATTTGAGCATGAGCTTTCATGAGCTACAGCTCACTTCATCGGATGCATACCGTGGAAACTGCAGTAGACATTATATACACACAGAGACCATGAAACAATACCTCCTCCCACCCCACTGTCCTGCTGGTAATAGCTTATCTAAAGTGATCATCAAGTTGGGCCATTTCCAGCACAAATCCAGGTTTTCTCACTCTCCGCCCCCCCCCCACACACACACAAACTCACTCTCCTGCTGGTAATAGCCCATTCAAAGTGACCACTCTCTTCACAATGTGTATGATAATCAAGGTGGGTCATTTCCAGCACAAATCCAGGTTCTCTCACTCCCTCACCCCCCTCCAAAAACCCCACACACAAACTCACTCTCCTGCTGGTAATAGCTTATCCAAAGTGACCACTCTCCCTACAATGTGCATGATAATCAAGGTGGGCCATTTCCAGCACAAATCCAGGTTTTCTCACCCCCCCACCCCCATACACACACAAACTCACTCTCCTGCTGGTAATAGCTTATCTAAAGTGATCATTAAGTTGGGCCATTTCCAGCACAAATCCAAATGTCTACTGCAGTTTCCACAGTATGCATCCGATGAAGTGAGCTGTAGCTCACGAAAGCTCATGCTCAAATAAATTGGTTAGTCTCTAAGGTGCCACAAGTACTCCTTTTCTTTTTGCAAAGACAGACTAACACGGCTGTTACTCTGAAACCTGTCTATTGGTAGTTCAGCCATATGTTCCTTGGGGCAGAAGAGTTGGTGCTCAGTGCTTGCTGAAAAGAAGGCCCGTCTGGCGTGTCAGATTTGGCCTCTACTATTACTAGTCAGTTCTGAAAATGTAGGCTCTTACCTCTGCTGTGTTCTGTGCAGCACTGACCACGTGATTAATGATCAACACTGAACTTTGGCCAGAGCACTGTTTATGAAAATATTCTTCTTAGTGTTTGATTATCAGTAAGTGATGTAGGAAGCAAGCAAGCAAAGTTGTAAAAAACAGCTTTATAAAATGTGAGCAGAGGCCAGCATTACTCAGTCAGGTTCTGCTGTTTCATTCCCAGCCACCTGCCCCAACTTTGCATTTCTGAGCTTTTAGTCCCTCTCCAGTCCAGGTCTCTCCCGAAACCTGATCCCCTTTCCTTAGTTCCACATATTATATTTTACAAAATGAATGTGCCCTTTTAAAAAATTCAGTGTCCTCCTTGTCAAATCTGAAGTTTAATATGTTGGCTACTAGAACTCTAGCATCTGTGACAGGGTCAGGCCAGATGGCTATAGGAGAGTAATTTTTTTTTGTGGGGGGGGTTCCCATGTTTATTGGAAAAGTGACAGAACAGCAATGGATTCAGATAGCTCCTCTTGGTGTTTTGAAGTTCATTCCCACAGTAGGCTGCGTGACCTACAGGTTGGACAGACTGCCAAAGTTCAGCAGCTTCAGCATTTCCTTAGTATCTGGGTCAACTTCAGTGATCTCCTGGTCAAGGTCAGAGACCTCAGGGACATAGTTATCCCTCCTCTCTCTCTCCTCTTCCTTCAGTTTGATGGAGATACCTCTGACAGGCCCCCTTTGAATACGCTTCATCAGATGGGTGACATACCCAGCTATCTTGTTGCGCAGTTTCTTGCTAGGGATGATGGCAATCTCTTCACACACCCGTTTGTTCGTGTGGAAATCATTCCCTAGCCGGGTGTAGTATTTTTCAATGATGACCCGGGCCGCCTTTTTCACGGTCTTTGTTCGCACACATTAGCCCCAGGCTAAGTAGATCCCTTTTCCCTAGGTAAGGTAACAGGGAAGGTTATAGAACAATCAGGAACCTTCTGGAGACAATTAAGACAAGCTGATTAGAACACCTGCAGCCAATCAAGAAGCTGCTAGAATCAATTAAGGTAGGCTAATCAGGGCACCTGGGTTTTAAAAAGGAGCTCACTTCAGCTTGTGGTGTGCGTGTGAGGAGCTGGGAGCAAGAGGCACGAGGAGCTGAGAGTAAGAAAGCATACTGTTGGAGGACTGAGGAGTACAAGCATCATCAGACACCAGGAGGAAGGTCCTATGGTGAGGATAAAGAAGGTGCTGGGAGGAGGCCATGGGGAAGTAGCCCAGGGAGTTGTAGCTGTCGCACAGCTGTTCCAGGAGGCACTCTAAACAGCTGCATACCACAGGGCCCTGGGCTGGAATCCGGAGTAGAGGGCGGGCCCGGGTTCCCCCCAAACCTCCCAACTCCTGGTCAGACACAGGAGGAATTGTCCTGGACTGTGGGTTCATGAAAATGGCCAAGGTGAGGGCTGCTGTGAAGTTCCAAGGCAAGCATATCCGCCAATAAGCACAAGACCCACTAAGGTAGAGGAGGAACTTTGTCACACATCATAATATAGCTTTTGACATTTGTTGGCAAAGCTGAGTTCTGATTGACTGATTGGGCCTTTGTGTGTATGTGCATGTGTTTGCATGTGTGGTGTGGGGTGGGGCAGATTGTAGTTGTTTAAATCGCGGTGGAGCAAGTGAGTATGACATCAGCCCTTAACACCAACTCTTCTTGGGCCAAGCCTGGTTGATACTGAGGAGTTGACTGATGCTGGTGGCTACAATCCTGGCTCCATTCCTGTGCTTGGCTGATGTTGAGGATTTCTCTTTTGCAGCTCTAGAGCCCTGGAGGACCATAGTCCCCAAGGACCTGTTAACACAAAAGAAGCAGGATTTGATCTTCTTATTTGCATAATTGCTTTCAAGACACCTATTACACAAATAAAATGGGTGAGAGGAAAACCACAATAGAAAACCTTTTGTGATCTTTTCATTGCTTTAAAATACACCAATAACCGTTAGTTGCAAAGGCAGCCTTTAGCATCTGTTTCCCCCACCCGGCTTCCATCCATCTTCTCAGAAGCACTCTGGAGCTAGCTGGGCATATTTGAAGGTTTGCCTTTACCTAAGGGTAAAGTGAGCCTTTTCTTAAGTGTTGCAGATTTAAGTTGCTAAGTGAAAGTCAAAATGTACTGAGGCCTGGCTGGCAAGTGGAGGAGAGCCGTAGCAATTTCCTTTGAGGTTTGGCTGCCAGCTCTTCTCAGACGTCTGAACTTCAAAAGGAAATGCCATGTTTGTCCCCTAGCCTCGCCACTGCACTCCTCAGCACTTTGCAAGCAACTAGGCTGCTTTGAACTTTTACTTAAACTAGAGAATGTGATTTATCTTCTTATCTCCTTAGGTTTAAAAAAAAAAAAAAAAAGGAAGTAAGCTAGAAAGCAGAAAGCAGCCTGGTTGCTGGCACAGCACATAGGAGGAGTACAGCCAGCCAGGCCTGTGCTTCTGTGCAAACAGTGATCTAAAGTGCTACTGCTGTGGAAGAATCAAAGGGAAGAGGTGGGATGAATAGGTAGAAAGAGGAGAAAGGGAGAAAAGTGATAGTGGGAACAAAAAGGTAGAGAGAAAATACTGTGGAGGATTCAAAGTAAGTTAGCAGCAAAACAAAAGAGGTGGT
The DNA here is from genome assembly GCF_965152235.1 of Eretmochelys imbricata. Lineage (NCBI taxonomy): Eukaryota > Metazoa > Chordata > Testudines > Cheloniidae > Eretmochelys > Eretmochelys imbricata. The sequence continues at coordinate 174,257,074 of NC_135573.1, forward strand.
GAACTGGAGGATTTTCAGAATAACATTAAGAGTTTCCAGTGTGTTTCTTTGTCCATTCATACAAGCCTGGAGTAGTTAAATGCATGCGGTCACCTCACAGTGCATCAGTCATACATAAATGAATCAATAAAGCACATCCCTTAGTGTCTAAAAGCCTTAGTGAAGCACTTGAAAACATTCATTTCCTACATCATTATTTCTTTTTAACAAAGTTGTGCCCCGTTATTGCACACTGGAAGAGATGGGGTCCATTTGACCAAGAGGAGGAGAGCGTCTTTGCACACTGACTTGTCTGCCCAGTGAGAGAGGCTCTATACCAGGTCCAAAAGGAGCAGATGACAATAGTCAACAGGTAGGTATAAAACAAGGTGACCTTAACAGAGGGCTAAATTTTATGGAGGAAATGGACAATTACAATAGGGTTATGGGAGTAACAACAGGAGTAACAGTGAGAGAATCTGCTCAAATCTTAGATGTCTATACACAAATCCAAGGCGTATGGGGAACAAACAGAAAGAACTGAAAGTATTAGTGTGTAAGCTAAATTATGACTTAATTGGCATCACAGAGACTTGGGATAAATCTCATGACTGGAATATTGGTAGAGAGAGGTATAGCTTGTTCAGGAGGACAAGCAGGGAAAAAAAGGAAGTAGGTGTTGCATAGAACATCAAGAATATATACCAGGGGTGGTCAACCTGAGCCTCAGAAGGAGCCAGAATTTATCAATGTACATTGCCAAAGAGCCACAGTAATATGTCAGCAGCCCCCCATCAGCTCTCCCATCCACTAGCAGCCCCACTGATCAGCACCTCCCCCTCCTTCCCCACACCTCCTGATCAGCTGTTTTGTGGCGTGCAGAAGGCTCTGGGGGTGGGAGGGGCAAGGGCACTGAGCGGAGTGGGGGCAGGGGTTGAGCAGTGAGCGCCCCCCGGCACATTGGAAAGTTGGCACCTGTAGCTCCAGCCCCAGAGTTGGTGCCTATACAAGGAGCCACATATCAACTTCTGAAGAGCCACATGTGGCTCCGGAGCCACAGGTTGGCCACCCCTGACATATACATTTGTTCTGACATCCAGAAGCTAGCGACTGGCTGAAAATCTCTGAGTGAAGATAAAAGGGGAAGAAACGGGTACAATGTCATGGCAGAGGTCTACTATAGACCACCAAATCAAGAGGATGAGGTGGATGAAGCACTTGGGCGGCAGCTATCATAGGCCAGAAGAGGCTAAGCCTCCCCGAACAGGCTGACCTGCTGCCTTTGGAATGCCGCTGCCACTACAACTTGAGGCCCCCAGCACCGTCCCCACCGGTCAGCTGTTAGGCAGGGCCCCGCCACTTGCTCCTCTCCGCCCCCTCACCCTGTCACACATCCTTAAGGAAGGAGGGGGCAGTGGGCAGGGAGGCTTGGGGGAGGGGGTGGAGGAGAGGCGCGAGCAGTGGGCAAGGGGTCCATGGGGAGGGGGCCGAGGGGGGCCTGGGGCAGAGCAGAAGAGCATGGGTTTGGGTCTGGGGGAGAGGTGGCCAGGCTGGGGCGGAGCAGTGGGTGGGGCCACTGTTTGGGCTCTGCCCAGCCTCCCCAAATGCTGGAGGCACGCGCAACTTATGATGAAACATTTCTAAAACAAATAACAGAAATACCCAAAACACAAGACCTGGTAGTAATGGAGGACTTTAACTACCCAGACATCTGTCAGGAAAATAATACAACAAAACAGAAAATGTCCAATAAGTTCTTTGAATGTATTGGGACAACTTTTCTTTCATAAGGAAGTAACCGGAAGGACATCCATTTTAAACTTGATTCTGACTGATAGAGAGCAATTGGTTGCAAATCTGAGGATAAAAGACAGTTGGGGTGAAAGTGATTATGAAACTATAGATGTCGTGATTCTAAGGAAAGGGAAGGAGTGGAATGAGAGCAGCAAAATAAGGAGAATGGACTTCAAAAAAGCAGAATTTAACAAACTCAGAGAACTGGTAGTTAAGGTCTCATGGGAAGAAGACCTAAGGAGTCTCCTGAAAAGGATTTGAGGAGAGCTAACAGTTTCCCAAAGAGGCAGTATTAAAGACTTAACAGCAAACTGTCTTGATGCAAAGGAAAGATAGGAAGAACAGTAAGAGGCCAAAATGGCCACATCAGGAGCTCTTGAATGAGCTGAAAAACAAAAGGAGACCTACAAAAAGTGGAAATATGGACAAATGGCTAAGGATGAGTACAAAAAAAATAGCACAAGCATGTAAGGACAAAATCAGAAAGGCTAAGGCACAAAATGAGGTACCTAGGAAGCGACACAGAAGACAGTAAGGTTCTGTAAATACACTAGGAGCAAGAGAAAGATGAAGAAAAGTGTTAAGTCCTCTACTTAGTGGTAAAAGAGAACTAATAACTGATGATATCAAAAAGTCCGAGGTATTTAATGCCTGTTTTGCTTCAGTCTTCACTAAAATGGTTAATTTTGACCAGATAATTAACACAATCAATATTAACAAGGGGGAAGGAATGGAGGACAAATTAGGAAAAGGACAGGTTAAAGAATATTTAGATAAGTTAGATGTATTCAAGTCAGCAAGGTCTGATCAAATTTACCATCAGGTATTTAAGGAACTAGCTGAAGCAATCTCAGAATTGTTAGTGATTATCTCTGAGAACTCATGGAGGACAGATGAGATACCAGCGGACTGGAGAAGGGGCAAACATAGTACCTGTATTTAAAAAGGGGAACAAACTGGACCCAGGGAACTATAGACCGGTCAGCCTAATTTTGATACATGAAAAGATACGGGAACCAATTATTAAACAATCAGTTTGTAAGCACCTAGATGATGATAGGGCTATAAGGAATAGCCAGCATGGATTTTTCAAGAACAAATCATGCCAAACCATGGCCTGCCAAACTAATTTGTTTCTTTGACAGGGTTACTGGCCAGGTGGATAGAGGGGAAGCTGTAGACTTGATATATATCTTGATTTTAGTTAGGCTTTTGACAGATGACATTCTCTTAAGTAAACTAGGGAAATGTGGCCTAGATGAAATGACTATAAGGTGTGTGCAAAACTAGTTGAAAGACCATAGAATAATTATCAGTGGTTCGCTGTCAAACTGGGGGAAATGGAATGTATCTGGTGAGATACTGCAGTGGTCAATTTTTCTCCATATTCACTGAAGGTAGAGAAGAAATAATTGTCTTAATCTGGAGTAAGGGAGAGCTAGGTTAGATATTAGGAAAAATTTTCCAACTATCAGAGTAGTTAAGCACTGGAATAGGGGTCCATGAGAGGTTGTGAAATCCCTGCCATTGGAGTGTTTAAGAACAGGTTAGACAAACACCTGTTGGGGTGGTATAGGTATACCTGGACCTGCCTCAGTGCAGGACACTGGACTAGATGACTTCTTGAGATCCGTTCCTGCCCTGCATTTTTATGATTGTGTTAGTTCATGGGACACGGGGCATAGAGGTAGGAGATACCTAAGAACTCAATTGTGCCATCTAGCCAATATGTAAGGATGATGTGGAATGCCTCCTGGAGTTCCCATCGTGCTTGCTGTTGCATAGGAAGGGGGGTCCTTACGCAGGCAAAATTCCCATTGAACCTTTATGCGCTGAGTAGCGAAGAGCTATGTGGAAAGCCAGAGTGCAAAGGTGGCAGCTGTACTCTTTCCTTTCATAGATACATATGTAAATGGAACAGCAGTTGGTAGCTGTCTGAAGGTGGGGTAGGGAGGGATGAAAACAACTGAAACATGTGCAGCAGCCCCTTTAAATGTTTTGTTGTTTTCTGAGAGCTATATGAGCAATATTACACTTTTGCTGGCTCCTGGCCAGTAGGATTAGAATGTAGAATTGTAATAATTTTGGTCCTTGAGCAGGTAGAGGTTATTTCAGCCATAACCATACTTTACAACAATTTACAGTAACTAGGGAAGAAGTCTTTGGTATCCCTTTGATACTGTACAGGATATTCAGGTTGACAGGATGTTATTACCTAAATTAGAGTTGGGCCAGGAGATGATGGGTCACGTTCAGCTCTCTGTTACACCAGTGTAAATCCAGGCTAACTTAGTTGAAGCTAATGGAGTGTTGGATTTACACAGACATAGCTGAGAGCAGATTTTGGCCCCTAAAGACAATACCTCATCCTTTGGAAAAGATCAAGATACCTTCAATGACCACAAATGGTTTGGACCTTGGTTTGCATCTCATCTCAGATATGTCATCTCCAGCAGCACAATGCTTTTGACACCACTCACAAGGGCCATCACTTCTGTAATAAGTGCCCCCGGCTGAACCGCCAGCACCTGCAGCACCCTCAGGGATCTGATTCTTTGAGTGAGTCGCACTGGTGTTCTTTTGTGGCTGCATGGATTTAATATGACAAAAAGTGGATGGGAAACAAGTTTCTTTCTTGCTGATAAGTTATCGTTATTTTATGATGTTTAGTATTTGTATTACAGTAGTGCCTAGAGGCCTCAACCAAAATCAGGGCTCCATTATGTTAGGCACTGTGCAAACATACAATGACAGTCCCTACCTCTAATAGCTGACAATCTAAAAGGACAAGATGGGGGTCACATGGTACCCGTGAAGAAGATGGTTGCCTAGTCACAGACCACCTCACTTCCCACATATGAGTTCATCTTTAATAATTACTTTTCTAGCAAACTGGCAATACGTTTCTGTCATAAAAGTTTAAATTAATCCCCTGGATAAACTTCAAACCGTTGAATATGGATTCCAGTGGACAAATGAGAGGCAACAAAAGAGCTAAGCCTGAATCACTTAAGCAGCTGAAGAGGGAGACCGCAAGACCACCACAGAACCTATGCCAGGATACCGTGGCACTGAAAGAATTCCTCACAGACTGTCCGGATTCAGTCTCAAAAATTTAGATGTATGTGATATAAACTCCCAAATGGCTCACTTGGAAAAAGAGCTATAAAAGACTGCCATTGAAACCAGGCAAATTAAAGAAATGGCCACCTTAAAGCTTAGGCTTGTGTGTTTTATTAGTGCTGGATGAGTTGGTATTACCAGTTAGCATTAAGAAATGGATTGCAGTAACTATTTTAGTGGCCAAAAGAGTTATTTTGAGAAAATGGAAATCTGCAATTCCTCTTTCATACACAGACTGGTTTAGTGAACTCTCTACTACTGTCTTAATGGAACAAAATGACTGTCTAATAGAAATGCTTGGAAAAAATATGAAGACGTCTGGTCACACATGAAACTTTTGCAGTTTAGTAGATATTAGACCCCAATACTCATAGGTTATGTTCTCACTTATTTATCTATTTAGTCACTTCAACAGTTGATGCCCTGCATGACCTCTGTGGGTTCAGGTGTTTTTATTTTGTTTATTTGGTTGGTTGGTTTTGGTTGTTTTTTCCCCGAGGTTTTACAAACAATCAACACTGAATTTTGTTATTCATATGGTATTTCCGTCCTGTCCATGTAGTTTATATATGTTTTGTTTTATAGTGTTTATATTTTATCTAAAACAATAAATATAAAGTTAAAAATAGAAAGTCAAGACAGTCCAAAGGTGAGAGAAAGGAAGTAGTATTATGCCCATTTTACAAATGGGGAAACGGTGGCATGGAGCAACCAAGTAGCTTACTGAAAGTCACAGAGGGTGTTCTAACAGAGCTGAGAATTGAATTTTAATGTCTTGAGTTCCAGTCCACTGCCATAAGACCATTCTTCCTCTCAAAATCTTATTATTTAACATACTTACTGTGGAAACCTCTAGAGACTAACTAGAGTGATACCCTATTGTGACAGGTGCTGTGCAAACAAAGAAACTGGAGCAGAGCCTATACTGGCAACTGTCTCACTTGCGATGCATGTGATTTCCTTTGTTACTCATGTCCTGTTGGAGCAGTGAGGCTGAGAGTTGCTGTTTTGGTTCGATGCAGCTTGATTTTTCTTTCTTGCTATTTTATTGCTTATGGTTGAGTGTGTGCAAATGTTTAGTTTTGTATAAGTCTATTGGAGATTGTTTGATCAAATAGCTCCTTTGTCACTTTATTGTTCTACATAAGTAAGGTGACCAGATGTCCCGTTTTTATAGGGACAGTCCCGTTTGTTGGGACTTTTTCTTATTTTGGTGCCTATTATCCCCCACCTGTCCTGTTTTTTCAGAGTTGCTATCTGGTCACCCTATACATAAGGCAAATCCTCTTTTGTTCCTGCTCTTTTCTCCTAACAATAAATGTAATTAATCTTTATTTATTGTATCTTTTGATACAAGCTTGTTGGTCAAGCAGCCACACTTGTTAATACACATCTATCTTGAAATTCAAGTACTGTATAAGTCTGTGTGTTCTGTATTGTGTATCTATAAAGCCATTTTTAAAATGCTTTCCAGAATGACTCTAATTTTTTCCCTTTACCTCTGCCTTAGCTATAATCCATTGTTATTAGATATAGCTGATTAATGTCAAAGTTCACCATCTCTTCATTATCTTTTATGCAGATATTCTGGATTGCTAGATAAACACTTCATTTTTATTGTGTCCCTTTCGCCATGTGTCCTGTCTTCATGGATTAGGATGTTTACTAAAAAACATTGTCAAGATCTTTTTAATATACAGTCCAGATACTGTAGGGTTTAGGTTTTCATCAGACCTTTTTTTCCCTTTCTCTGCTCAAAGCACAATAATATAATTTACAGTGGGTGGTTGGGGGGGGGGGGTGTTAGAATGAAATGCACTCTTGTGCATGCTGAGAAATCTTGTGCACGCTGTAGTAAGTTCCACTTAAAGCCTCAAAATAGAGCTTATGTGTGACTTAAGTGGTGCACAGGCATTGTCTTGAGTCCTCTGTACAGGGATGAATTCCACTGTATATGTCAGGTTTCAGAGTAGCAGCCGTGTTAGTCTGTATTTGCAAAAAGAAAAGGAGTACTTGTGGCACCTTAGGGACTAACCAGTTTATTTGAGCATAAGCTTTCGTGAGCTACAGCTCACGAGCTGTAGCTCACGAAAGCTTATGCTCAAATAAATTGGTTAGTCTCTAAGGTGCCACAAATACCCCTTTTCTTTTTACTGTATAATGTCTGTATCTCAGAGGCTCCCAAAATTATCTTCAGAATTTTCAAATGTGGGCACCTGAAGTTAGGCATTCAACCACATATTTAGGTAGCTAGGTAAATGCCTTGATTTTTAGAGATGCTGAGCACCCACAGCTCCCAATGAAAATGTTGTCCCAAATACAATCGTCTCAACTGAAATACAGCACCTCTTGGTAGAAGGTGCATGACCTGTTACTGGAGGTGGTTAGCTGACTGGAAATTCTGATATTTCAAAACTTGTTTTCATTCTGCCTCAGAATAAAAAGCTGAAATATCAACATTTCCCATGAAATGGAACTTCTGAACAAATTTAGATTCATAACCATTGAAACATTTCATTTTGATAAGGTAGAAACATAATCTGTAATCAAAATTATTCATTTTAACTTATTCTATCTATAATTTAATTGAAATTGACATGTTCCTGTGAAACATGTTGATGAAACTGCATTTTCTGTTGGAAATTTTTCACCCAGCTATAGTACACAACAGGGGCTGTAGGAAAAAGGGAAAACCTTGCTGTTCCCATTGCAGTCAATGAATCTAATAATTCTGCTCTGAAGTGTTACGGTAACATAAGTAAAAACAATTGGTTTGTAAGACTGGTTTTTAACTTAACAGTTTCTCTTTACAATAATTTTTATTACACCTGTTGATTTTCTTGGTGTGTAATACTAAATGTTCCAAGACCAACCCTTTTGCTTTTCAAGTGTCTTTTATAAACCATGTCACATTTATATACTGTCACATCAGTAAATTAAGTAAGAGACTAACCCAAACAAATGCCAAATCATTACCACTTAATTAACCTTACGAACTGCTCTCCAAATTGACTTCAGTTTAATTTGCGATATGGGCTTAGTTCACATGAAGTGTGCTAACATAAACAAATAAAATAAATGCAGCACAAAGCTGAACCGGGGGAAAGGATGGGGGAATGTAAATATAAAGTCAGTATTACAGTATACCCAATAGCAAAACTCTGGTTGTTTTGGTTGTAACATAGGACTGGAAAAGGATAAATGGCAATTAGAAAATTATATTTTTATTGCTTTCTTTCTTTCTACCCCCAACAAGGATGGCCTGTCTGATGACAAAGTTTTTAATATTTTTGACTGTTAGATTTTTAGAATATGCAACATTTGGAAATTCCTCTTAAATTGACATTAATGATTTCAGTGGGGCGGCACGTGGGTGCAGGAATTCACAGTATGGAGTCATTTGTGGGATCAAACGAAGGCTATGTCTACACTACACTGGCGGTGGCGCGTTGGGTACGTGCAGCTGCGCACCACAGTGAAAAGTAGTCTGCATCCACGCTATGGTGTGTGGCCACACGTCAGTGAATGGCTCTGGCAGAGGGGAAGCAGTAGGAAAAGGCTTTAGCAGCTCCCTGCTGCCTGAGTCTTTCATTGTGGCGAGGAAAGGGTCTCGCAGTGTGAAAAAGCTGAGCCTTTCCCCTTTGCCTTTCCTTGCCAAACCCTTTCGCTGTTGCCAGAGTCTTTTTTCCTGAGAAGGGGAAAGGCTCCTGCAGCAGGGATGCAGAGGAATGCTACATGGCTAAAAATAGCTGTGTAGACAGGGGTAAATAGAGATCATGTGGGATATGCACTCTCACCCTCCAGGTGTCTCTCTGAATTGGCAGTCCAGGGCAATCCTTTAAGAGGCTATATTTTCTGATGAAGTGGGTTTTAGCCCACGAAAGCTAATGCCCAAATAAATGTGTTAGTCTCTAAGGTGCCGCAAGGACTCCTCGTTGTTTCTTCTGATGCCTACCTCTCTGAATCCATTTTTTTATTATGTAACTGTACCAGAAATATGTATTTTTCTGCATATTAATACCATTTTTCAAATATATTAGCATATCATGTTAGTTGGAATATCACTAAAGTTAACATAAAACTCTGTTTACCTAAAATATGAATCAAAGTATTTCTGAAACTGCATTTACGGTTGAAGAGAGATGGTAGTGACAATGGATATTGTTTCTCTGCTCCCAAAAGATACAAACCAGCTTTGTTCTGCAATGTTTAAAAATTCTTTGTGTCTTTTGTTGTAAGGTATTAAAGTATATCTAGCATATAGATATATTTAATATGTAGTATCAAGGAGGTCTCTTGAGGTTCCAGGAGATTTTACAGATACATCATGCCAGAGAAAGTAATATCAGAAAGAAAGGATATGGTCCCAGATAGATAGTAATCAATCAGAATAGGTTCGTAGAAGGACATGAGCAGAGGGAATCATTGATCGGTGATAAATTTGTTTGGATTATTCCATTGCTTCTGAAAAAAGGTCTTAGTTGGAATTCTGCTTGGTCTATCTTCATTCTAAAATTGCTCATTTTTTATATATATTAAAAAAAAATAAAATTTCCTTTCCCTCAGATGTTTGCATTAAATATAATGACTTGGAAGCCCTGGTTGAGGTTGTATATTTAAAAAGCACAGGAAATAATAAATTAAAGCTGTATATTTAAAAGCAGAGGAAATAGCATTGCCCAATAACTATGCTAATAAGGAGAATGTATACATATTGGCTCTACTTATTCACATATTTCTCTCCCCCTCTCCTCCCACGGCACCCCTTCTTTCTAAGGTCAGCGCTCAGTGAGGGGAATTTGTTTTGAATTTATTCCAAAGCTACTGTGAACTGGATTTGTGTGCTAACTTCAAATGGTTTTTAAGTTTGCTGATAACTTTGCCCTTCCCTGATGAGATTTTCTTTTATTAGTTAATGCTGACTTTGCTGCATTTGCACTGTGTTTGCCATCACTGTTTATGAGTAGCATAGTTACAACCACCATAAATACAGAGAACATAGAGGAGGAGGAGGAAGTAGAGTAAACAATTTATTTTCATGTGCTTGGGATTACCACATAACTCACAAATGGCAGTGGAAAGTGGAGTTTAATGGTCATCCTTAAAAAAAAAAAAAAAAGTAAAATTGTGTACTCAGACTTCCTCAGTTTTTATGCTTATATTAATGTTACTTTCGGTTTAGAATAATGATTATATAATGTCTTATGATTCAGATTTTATTAATAGGATAGGGATTGAAATATATGTATGTATTTCCCTTTCATTGCTGAGAGTACTTTGGCAAGAGTGATTGTAAATGAGCTAACCCGGGCCCAGAAGCCATGGCACAACTCTCATAAAAGCAAGATTGTCACCGTAGAGGGAATGCTCAAAGGTCCAGATAGCAACCGCCTTATGCACTCTGGTGAGCAGTTACACACTTGAGTGGCTCCACTGGAGTCAGTACGTCTACTCTTGGGAGTAACTACTCACCAGTGTGTGTAAAGGAGTCACAAATCGCTGATGTGCAGGAAGTAGCACAGAGGATATTTATTGAGAAGTTGCACTAACCCTGTAAGCTAAATCCTTCTTGCATGGAATAGAGAATCTGGGGTGGCCCTGTCTGCCTCAGTGGAAGACAGCAGGAAATCAGGGGCCATGAAGTAGTTTCAACTATTGCTCTCCCAGTCCCCACCACTGCCTCTGGAGTCTGTATCATTTGGAGCGCGGCGGGGTTAATTTGGAGCCCCACCCTAAACAAGCAGATGTTTGATAGAGGAGGGCCCACAGTGCAGGTTGTCTTCATGTCTTGTGAGTGCCTGCATGTTCCTTCCCTCCCTCCAAGAGGGTAGAAGTGGGGAAGCACACATTCAATAAAATACTTTAATACGTCCCCCCTAAGAATTAGCCAGAATATAACAACGGTTACTTTTGATTATTGTCATGATGACAAGAAGCTTGTGCTTGAGTGTGTCAGGTGGAGAGGAAAAGGTATATGTGGGATGGGAGGGGGTGGAGAGGGGTGGGGGTATCCTGGGTTGTATTCCTGATTGTGCCACTCTCGTGCCGTGTAAATTTTGGGGAAGTCACCAAACATTGTGCCTCAGTTTATCTAGGGATGTTATCACATTTGTAGGGCCAAATTCAGGTTGCTTTCTCCTCATTTTTATTTACTAAAATTGATATTTAAAATACACAGTATAGTTGTACAATACCATAAAAGTTTATTCAGCCCATCTTGAGAAATAAATAAGATTCTATGAGCAAATATGATGAAAGAAAGAAACTTAAATGTCTCCAGATCTCAGCCTGCCTTATCTCAAAAGACCAAGAGAAAAGGATGAGCTTTGCAGCATGCCTGGAAGGTTATCAAAATGGGCTACATTGACCTAACGTCTTGACTTGCTAGTTGGATCTGTGGCTGTTGGAGGAGAATGCCAGGTCAGTTTGTCTGCTATTCTGTATTACGGAAAGTAAGATGCTGTATAAACAAGCTACTAAACATGTAGGAATAAAATGAAGTGGAGGGAGTTAGACCTGCAACATGTTGTGAGCACTCCTGTTACATTCTGACTTCTCTCAAAGCCCACTGATTTATAGCCCCAGGTCACCAAAGCAATGCTTAGCTTTAGGCACATGAATTAATCCCTAGTCAGCAAAGACCTAATCACATGCTTAATTTCAAGCACATGTGTAGCCCCACTAATTTCAATGGAACTTAAACATGTGTGTAAGTTGTTTACTCTATCAAGGCCTAACTGTGGCTGCCTGCAGTGGAAGCAGGCGGCGTGTAGCACATTGCACAGTCAAGCCCTAAATGAGCAGTGCAGGTCTAGAAATGAGTTCCCCCACCTTTCACTGTAAAATCAGACCCTACTGTGCATTCTCAGGTGTCTCTTTATGGCATGGATGTTTCAAACGTAAAACTGGAGTAATAAAAGTTTCATTATTTTCCAAGTTAAGATAACACCTTCTCTGGAGTCTTTTTTTAATTTTGAGATGAGAATTTCTTTACTGTTCGATTTAAAATGTTAAAACGAATCCACAAAAATTGTTTACATTTTTTTGTCAAAATTTCAGTTTTCTGTAGTTCCAACCATCTTCAATGGTAAATTATCTTCACCATTAGTAGTGTTTTGCACATGAATCTCATGTCTCCTGAAGGCGACAAGCAGTATTAGAGTATTAGAGTGTAAAAATGCTGCTTTCAGTTTTGTGGCATCTCAGAAGTGCTCACTTTAGTGTGCAGTGAGTCTCAAACATTTTCCATTCTTGGCCCCAAAATCCTGCCACAGAATCTTGTTGTGCCCCCAGATCTCACTATCCGCTTGAGGGGAGTTTCCAGATTGGGTTTATATTGGGTCATACGTGGAGGAGGGAGATATGTGCTGGATGGATTAGTTGCTTGGTAGAGAGGCTGCTGAATGTGTGCTGGTTGGTTCCAGTGAATTAGCTGACATCTTCAAAAATACAAATTTAATAAATGCTTTTTCACTTTCAAAGCACCTGTGATATTTTACAATGGAGAAATTTTGATCTCCAGATATTCACAAACATAATGAATTTTTTATATCTTTGATATCCTCCCCCAGACAGTAGTGGTTCACTACTCCAGGCCAATGGGAGCTGCTGAAAGCGGCGGCCAGTATGTCCCTCGGCCCGCGCCACTTCCAGCAGCTCCCATTGGCCTAGAGCAGCGAACTGCGGCCACTGGGAGCTGCGATCAGCCGAACCTGCAGACACGGCAGGTAAACAAACCGGCCTGGCCCGCCGGGGGCTTTCCTTGCACAAGCGGCGGAACAAGTTTGGGAACCACTAGCTTACAGTGTCCTGATTGAAAGTTCATCAGGTGTTCTGAGGTCTGGGTTTTCTCATTCCATACTCTACGGAACTATTTTTTAATAGGACAATTCATTCAGTCAGATATGTTGTTCAGTATATATGTTCTTGTATTTTATTTAAGCTCTTCCTTTCTATTTCCAGGATGTATATGTGGTGTTGTAAATTGTATTGTTATTGTATATAGTAATGCCACTGTTTGCTAGAGTGGTCTCTGGAGGTATTGTTGGGGTGCTGATCTATTGTTAAGCAGATGGGGAATTTAAATTTAAGTAAGTGTTCTCATTTTTAAGATTTTATATCCCTCCCCTCCAAAAAAAAACAGCCATGCAAACTCATGCACGGGATATCCAGCATGTCAGCTAAATGGACTGGGATCTTTCCATCTAAATGCCTGATCCAATGCCTGTTGACTTCAATAGAAAGACTCCCATTGACTTTAGTAAGCTGTGGTTCAGATCATAAGAGACCTACCCCTCCTCTGAAAAACTACCACAACTGTGGTCACCTGAGCTGGATTGCCTTTGGTGTAAAAGAGAGGGGGTTGCTGCCAGGGTGTACTCTGTTAGGACCCGGCACCATCAGAATTTACTACCCCTCCAGCCCCCCCCAGCATAATGGCTTGAATTTTACTTCCAGAATATGGTGTAAGGTCCATCTTTTTTCCCTGACCTTTGAGAAGATGGATGAAGCTTGGGGTCGTGGGAGAGGGACTCTGGTGGGGATTTATTTATTGAGAGTTTTAATTTTTTTGGTGTATTTGCTCTAAATTTCTGAATTGTGTGTGGGGAATAATTGAGGGAATCTATTTGTTCTAAGAGTCTGTATTGGATTTTTTTTTTTTTTTGTTTAAGAGATTGTTAAGGATGCCCAGAGCTTAGGATGGTTGCTGTTTTGTTGTAGAACATTTAAAAAGATAGATAAATTGCATATCTAGATTCACTTAAGGACAGAAAAGCTCCAACTTCTGCTAACTGTGGGATGCATTGGCAACTTGCTGTAGCTGGTTTGCATAAAAAATGGAATACAACCTGATAGCTCTCATTTTATTGTGAAGGTGGAGATTTAAGCTCAGGTCAAGATGTGGCATCACAAGCAGTGAAGCAACAATGTTGTCACAATCCATGTTTTAGAACTCAAACATCTGCATTTTGCCTAAAAGCCATACTTTTGCAACCCTGGCATTTTGACAACAAAGTTCAGTATTGCCTTCAGGAGGTGTGTGTGTGTGCACGCATATAGACAGCTTAAAAAAAGTCTTTGCAACCACAAAACAGGGAAGAATAAAAAAATAATTGCAAAACTAGCCAATGGTGCAATCCTCTTAATGTTGTTAGAAGAAAATAAATAAGGAAAACAGAAGTGGAACAGAAGTGTTCTGAATGTACTGAATATATTGAATATTTTAGGAACTAATTCAATATTTTTTTCATTATACACATCCTGTTATCTTTTTGCTACATCATAATTACATTCCCCCACTTCCCAAAATAAGCCCTTTAAATCATTACTTTAAAATAAAGTAGAACATTTGTTGGAAAGTGGTCTCCGATTTTACCACTGAACTAGTTTTCAAAATAAAATTTTCCCTGAGCCCTCTCTATCAAGGGGATAGTCCAACTAGTGTCTCCCTGTTTAGATATACAGTAGCCTGTTGTTAAATCTATGGTAAATCACCTTTAAACACATCAGACACTTTTGTATGCACTTTTTGAACTTAAATAGAGTAAAAATCCAGTTTGTAATTGAAATAGTTTCCTGTTTAACAAAGTTTTATAATCAGTGATTAATATAATGTCTAAGGTGAAACTGTACACAATCCTAGTTTTACCTGAATAGCAGCTGCAGGATTTGATTTTTAAAGCCATTTATTTTAATTTTTTTTTCAGTAGAAAAGAATATATCAGGGAACTAGAATTGAAACAACATTAAAACAAATAAACAGAATAAACCATAATTTTGATAGACAGATATAATAGATTCACTAGTATTGACAAATATGCCAGTTTTATCAAAGGATAAGAAAGAGAGTGGAATGTATACAGTATATGAGGAAGAAGAAAGGAAGGGAAACAATAAATAAATCAGAACTAGTATTTGATGGGTCTTTATTTCTGGACTGATTGTGCTCCACCATTTGTTATATCCTGCCTTAATTAGTGTCACTGGGCCCTTTTTCCTTTCTGTGGCTTCAGCGTTTTTAGGCCACTTTGCATTAAGCATAGATGTAGTATCCTGGCATATTTTCCCTTTTGGCTGTTTAATCATTCTTTTTCTCAACTGAGTAGGACCATTACTTCCTAGATTAGCCTGTGTTCATTCCTGTCCTCGACGGTCCCATAATTAAGGGTATTCTAGCTGCCTAACATCCTGTGTATGGAGCCTGATTGGTTCTAATCCATGAATATCCAAAATATATAAGATGTTGAAGTCATAAAGATCCAAATTCATGAGTATGCATTTACACATATGCTCATCTTTAAGCATTAGGAATGAAGTTCTGATCATACTGAAGTCCATAGGAGTTTTACTGTTAATGCTAACGGGGCCAGCATAACAACCTAGAACTCTCCAGGTAACAGTTTAATCTCAGATCATATAAACCTGCCCCATCAGTAAGCAGGTAGACATGGTTATGCAGCTCCAGCCCTTTCGCACTGTGTAAAGGGGTTGGAGTGGAGCAAAGCAGAGGTCAGGCGTTTGCTACTGGGCCTTGTTTTGCTAGGTACTGTACAATTATATAACAAAGAGATAGTCCCTACCTTGAAGACCCCCTGCTTTATTAGAACTAATTGGATATTACATGTTGTAGATCAGTGGTCTCCAACCTGTTTACAGCCAAGATCACTTTTTGAATCTAAGGGCAACACAGGATCTACTGCGCCCCTTTCCTGAGGCCCTGCCCCTTCTCCAAAGCCCTACCCCACTCACTCCATTCCCCCCACCCCCTTTCCGTTGCTCGCTCTCCACCACCCTCACTTGCTTTCACCAGGCTGGGGCAAGGGTTACAGGGTGCTGGCTCTGGGAGGGGTGTCAGGGTTGGGGCTTGGGGTGCCGGAGGGGGTTCAGAGTACAGAAGGGGATATGGGGTACTGGCTTCAGGAGGGGGCTCAGGGCTGGGAGTTGGGGTGCAGGAGGGGTTATGGGGTGCTGACTCCAGGAGGGGGCTCAGGGATGGGGGTTGGGGTGCAGCCTCCTGCCAGGCAGTACTTACCTCCGGCAGCTCCCCGTCGGTGGCGCGTGCAGCGAGGCCAAGGCAGGCTCCCTACCTACCCCAGGTCCACACCGCTCCCCGGGGGCATGTGGTTCTGCGCGCTGACCCTCTCTGCAAGCACCACCCCTGCAGCTCTCCCAGATAACGGGAGCTGCGGGGGCAGTGCTTGCAGGCAGGAGCAGCGCACGGAGGGAGACATCTGCCCCCAGGGCTGCGGGGCTGCCCTGGCCGCTTCCGGGAGTGGCATGGGGCAGGCAGGAAGCCTGTCTTAGTGGCAGTCCCACTGCGCCGTCGGAGATTGCGATCGACTGGGAGATCCTCTAGGATCGACTAGTTGATTGCGATTGACCAGCTGGTGATCGCTGTTGTAGTTACTGTTGCAAGGTGTGTATTTTTGGAATGTGTTTTGTATGTTATTTGTACTGCAGTAGTGCCTGAAGTTCCCAACTTGGTTTGGAGCCCTATTGTGCTAGCCGCTCTATGCCTTACAGTCTAAATAGACAAGACAAATAATGACAGTGGAAACAGGCATAGAAAGATGAAGTGACTTGTCCAAGGTCTCATAGCTGGTGAGTGGCAGAGCCAGGAACAGAGCCATGGTCTCCTGACTGTCCACCACATCAATAATCTGAAAATCCTGAAAATCCATAATACTTTCCCCATTTCCAGAGCAGAGGCTCATAGTTCATCCAGGCAAAGATTTGACTAGATATAAAGCTATGCCAGCCAGCAGCATCAAGAGAAACAACATGCAACATTGCTCCCTGCAGAAACATCCTGGCTCACATCTGAAGAGACCTGGCTACCATTACTTGCAAGATAGTACATGCTTTTGCTCCAGTGAAGCCATTGCAGAAGGGGAAATGGAATGGTGCTATAGACCTATTGGCTGACAAAAATTTTTAGTGCTGAACTCAGAGAGGGAAAGCAGATGTGACCTAGATATGAAAGAAAATTAAAATTTTTTTTACCGAAGATAATTTTGTATACAGATTTATGCAAGTTCATTGTTGGAATAAACCATATGTGCTTCTTTTGAGGTGTTGCTATTGCATTGTGGCAGTTCTCAGAGTACCCAGGACTGAGTCACCTTGTTACTCCCCAGCCTCCAGTGAGAGAGAGACTTGCTGGTGCTTAACCTACTGTCAGGTCCTTGACACCATCAGTCTGTTAGCCATCCAAGCACTCTCCTCTTTTTCCCTTGTCTGTTAACAATATGTGCACTGCAGTCCTTGAGCCCCTTCATATGTAAATGACTTTCCATTGTGATAATCGGAGAGACAGGTGAATAAACATCTTTGGTCTGACAGGAAACCCGTTTGTCAACTATGCTTTGAACCAGACTTTAAAACATATTCTTAGTATATATCCAGAATTCCTTACACATGGAATCTGTTCATACATTTCACAATGATATTAATGACCAGTGTGACCTTGGCTTTTTGGACTTCACATGACATTCTTTTGTGAACTGGAGTGTACGTACCAGACGAAAGATATTCACGTAACTCCCTTTCCAATTCGTACTGAGTGGTTCATGGGTCACAGCCATGTCAATGAGCAGTTTTGTATGCTCTGTAGTGTCTGTGTGTCTCATAGAATACCTCAGTTTAACAGCTGTGTGCTGTGTAAGTTCTCATATCTTCCCCCAAGGAAAACATGAGCTCCAAGAATACTTCATAGGAAGCAACATAAAATCAGTGCCCTTGAAAAAGACTGTGGCTAAATAAATGTTCACTTCAATTAAAGCTGAAAGGGGAGTTCACACTGGCATCCATGGGAAGATTACAAGCACTCTTGATTCTACTTTAATGGGTCACCTAGCAGGAATTATAGCCAAATACTGAGAGATTCTGGCCACCTGCAACTTCCATTTGCTTCTATAAGAGTTGCAGGTGCACAGTACTTTCAAGATTGTGATCGGTGTCGGTCTCTTTTTAAGCTCTGGCATGTGACCCTACTTTGTAAACGTTAGTTTTATCTCTTGAACTAAACAAGAATGTATAATATTAGTCTCTAGCAACAGCAGTGCTGACTCCTATTCCACGCCTATAACCACTAAAGCAAGACCAATTGCAAGCTGCTTCTAACATACTACGTTTGAGCGTTCCTGTTTCCATCAGCGTCAGTAAATCAAGGAAGCAATGTTCTAGCAATCTCTGGACTGGTGATGCAGCACTTTTCCATTCCAGTAATTATTCGCACTTTCATGTGGAAGCCTGGAGATTGCTTTTGCAGCACCTGTTTAAAAATGAGTTGTCTTCCACTTTTTTGGCAGTCTGTTTATAACACGGACCTTGTGACTATGATAACTGAAAGCTAATGTTTAAGACTTGAAGCAGCAGAGGGCAGAGCCTTCTTGACAGCAGGTCAATCTCCCCTCTCAAATTAGACCAGGGAAAGAATCAATTCTTGCCATCTTCAACCCATGCTGTAAGAAACCCTTCAAGGATTCTCCAGGGAACTGGAGGAGCAGACAACCCAAAAGGGTAGCCCTTAATAACAACCCATGCCTGAATGCATAGCAGGATGGAGACCTGAATACACTCAAATCAGGTGTCTGGACTACACGTAGAGAACTAAACTTACTGTCTTCTGGACATTCTCCCACTGTATTTTGCACCTGTGCCCAGTGCTTAGATATCAAAGTGAACAAGGGTTTTGTAAATACTTAATTTCCATATTCGGGCAAGCAGAAGTGAACTGGCATCAGCCTGTTTGAATATAATGGTGTTACTGCCAGATAAAATGCCTTCACTTTTTGAACTAAAAAGCTTGTAGAGATGCTAGGATCTCAGAAGTTTAAGACTAGCTAGTTCACATGTCCATTATATTTTAGATGCACCCCCAATACTGATGGTCTCCCAGGTCCATGTTTCTTCTTTTGTCAATTATGTTAATTCAAAATTTTAGAAAACTATCCCTTGTGCACTTGTTGATCTATTTAACATTTTAAAACAATTTTCACCGATGATGTTTTCTCCTCTCCTGTTTCATCTTATTAGATGTATTAGATTCTCTTTTATGTATTAGATGACAAAATTCATTTTCAGAGTTACATATTTGCAGTTTGGTTAGAAAACCATTCCTCAGGCCAATGACTTGTTTTTCAGCTGTGTTCACCTTGCTCTTAGTATCCAATAAAGGAACGAAAAAGGGGGAAATGGTTTAAATAGGAGCAGATTAGGTAATAAGTCCCTGATTCAAAAAGATACCTACTTTAAGTACAGGCTTGAAGTTAGGCACTTGTGGTCCCCTGGAGCTCGGTGGGGGGCTATTCACATGCTCTGCTGAATTGATGCCTAAATAAATTCATGACCCTACTCTGTTATGCTCTGTGTGGGATATTCTGTCATCTTTATTCCTAGACTAGATAATGTGGTAGTTAAGATCCCTTTTTGTCCTCACATTTGAGTTTAAGTTGAAGTCTATTTGAATACATTAAGAAAAGCTTTTACAGATACTAAAAGGGCCTCATCCTGTGTCATGCCCTCTACTTGTATAACAAGTATACTTGGCTCCCTTTTTCTGTTCCATTGTTCTACTTATAACTTCATACAACATTTTAGGCCCTGTTTATGCTGAGTCTACTGGGATGGTTCTTTTGCTCTGGTGGTTTCAATGATCACTGCAAGAGTTTTATTTAGTGTCTTCAAACGGCACTCTCAAGAGTCTCAATAAATTTTGCTACACTCACATTTTAATTATATGCTTGACAGACTAGTTCCAAGATGATGTATGGTCTGAAATAGAGAGTGGCTTATCCCAGGTATCACTAGGAAAAAAAGACCAGACCAACAAATTTTGGCTACTGGTACTAAAATTTAGTATTCTGGGCAGGGCAAAGCCACAAGGTAGCACCCCTAAATTACAGAAACAATGAAGGAGCCTTTGGGGGGAAGGGAAAATGGGAATCTGTTCAGATTTTTGGAAATAATCCACCTAATCCTAACTCTGTGATTACTTGTCCTTTATAGGCACTGTAATTTAGGAGCCTTTGTGAGTTAAATTAAGTGACTCAGTGCTAGGTTAATATAAATTTCCCATTTAATTATTTGATTATATTGGATAGATGGTCAGTTTTATCAAGGCAGGGCTTTTACTTATTTTTTTGCAGAGTTCAGGATTTCAGAAGCCCAAAGAGAACTTTGAAAAAAAAGATGTGACTTTTTCAATGATCCCACCCCACCATCATATGTTTCTTACTAAAACAATTTTATAAACTTTGATTGGAACTTTAAAATGTGCAGTTTTAGGTTCAAAAGAACCACTGCTAGAAAAGCTTTAGGATGGCTTTTTCAGAAGCACATTGTCCTAACTCTTCCCATTCACGTCAATGAACAATTCCACCTGAAAGGTGCTTTATTTGGGCAGTACATAGCTTTTTATTTTCACTAAATATTGTAGTTATGGTTTAAATGCACAGAATGCAACTGACACCAGTAAAGGAGTGAAAACTGCATGTGAATGGAAAACCCCTCAGATATAATATATGCTATTTATAGCTGCTTCTAATTTGTGAACAAAACAATGCGAGATTTTCCATACTTAAGTATTTATTTCTCAGATGTATACTAGCAAGCTGCTCTCCGCTGATCTTGTTTGCAAACAAAATATCACTTAAAGTGAGAACTGTGCCCAGTTACCAGCTGTTGAGAATTTCCATGTCACCATTCTTGATGCTGTTGCCCGACTATCCATAATACTTTTTTCCCTCCTCATTTTTCAGTTGTCCTCATCCTTTGTTTTTATGCTTGCCCCCGTATCTCAGTACTCCCAGAGTTCTCCTACAGCTGCCTTATAGTGACACCTGCTGCCAGAGACAGGACTGGAATAAACATGTTGCCTCTTATCTTTGGTGTCTAATTTTCTGCACCTGTATCACCTGCCAGCAGCTCATCCTGAACATATTTCAGTTTCCTATCTTTTCCCAGTCTCCAGTTTATCAGCAGGCAAGGAATGGCCTTCATGCCAGTAGTTCTGACCCACATAGTGCTTACATTGGGCCTGATTCTCATTTATACTAAGGCCACTTTACACTGCTCTAGTCATTTAATGAACATGTGAAATGGGTACAAATATAATTTACTTCCACTTTTTTAGGCTCTGTTACATTGCCAGAGTGGTGTAAAACGTCCTCAGCATAAATGAGAATCAGGCCAAACATGAACATTATGGTAGCTTCAGAAATCATGGTAAGGTGATGTAAATTACCCATTGGTAGAGGGATGTAAGAGAAAGTGTGTAAGTGTAACTTGCCTATTAAGGGTCTGGAAGAGGGAAGGATAAGCCAAAAAAGTAGCTTAGGGGAGGGTGTAAGAAGGTGTAGATTCATGTAGCTCACCCACTACTTTAATATTATCCAGCACCATGGAATAAGACTCCAATTCAGCAAGCTACTTAAGCATGTGCCTAGATTAAAACCTGTAAGTAGTACCATTGCATTCAAGGGACTACTTGTGCTAAAGTTAGGTTTGTGCTTAAATACCTATGTTACATACCAAGTCTTTGATTCTTTCAGGTCCCACTTCTTGCTTGGACGTAGTGAATAGTGGTGGCTGCAGGGAGCTGGTTGCAGCTGTTCTATGGCTGGCTGCTTGGTCCCAGTAGAAGTTTAGTTTCACTTTGCACTGTATAAATGGTGCAAAATGAACTTAGTGGATAGTGAGTCTTGCTCTTGATGTCCCTTGTCACTCCTGTACAGTTTTGTAGACTCCACATGCCTTCCTTGTCATCTCTACTACATATAGAGGATTTCAGCCTCCAGGGCTGGCACTGTTTACCTGTATTAAATTGACTCTAACATTTAAGAAAAATAATAATCTGGAGTGTTGTCACATAACTTTTTGGGGGGCATTTAATTTCACTCTGAATATCAAGGTCTAATTCAGATGGGTCAGTGAGAGTTCAGCAACAAAAGTGATGTGAAGTGTGTCACTTATAGCCTGGTCTCCCCACATCGTCCATCCTCTGAATGCTACCAGTTTGCATCACCTACTTCTCTGCTCCCGCCATAGATATGTTTGCCCTTTATTCTACACTAATCCTTCCCCTAACTGAAATGTAAGGCCACTGACCACCTGCTTTTCAAGTCTCTTATCCAAACGCATTTCTACCACAGGACCTACAAGCAATCAGCCACTTTTTAATAGTGCAGAGACAGTTGTGGGAGTTGATATTTATTTATTATTACGAAACATAAATGTTTTGGGCTTTCAGAATGTTAGATGGACTTTCACAAGCACTTGCCTTAACTCCACTTCCGTGGAAGTCAATGGTCCCATTGATTAAACTGGGAGGAGAGCCAGGCCAACACTGTGTGCTTTTCAAAATCTGACCTGTTTATGGGTGTATAATAAATGTGCTTATTTGATTTTGTCCATCTCTCCCTTTATATTATTATTTGTATTGCAGGATGCACTAGGAGCCCCAGTCATGCACTAGGACCCCTTTGTGCTGCACAGACACAGAACAAAAAGACAGTTCCTGCCCCAAGGAGCTTACAGTTGTTGCTCATCTTCTCAGATTGTAAACTTGTAAATCATAGGCTGTGACTGCAGCTTGAGCAGACATGCCCGAGCTACCTCGGATGCTGGAACAGCAAAGCCCTGCACGCACTTCAGCACTGAAACCCTGAGGAATTATTCAGGCATCTTGCCTGCATGGAACTATGCACTGCCATGGCTTTACTTCTCTTGTAACTGAGCTAGCTAAATTAAAACTAGTTCAAGTATGTCTACCTGAAGCTGCAGTTGTACCCCATGATTACCGTATAGACATACCCTGTGTCTACCACTATTATTGTACAGTGCCTAGCACAATGGGATCCTGAGTGAGGTCTTTGGGCTCTACTCTAATATAAATATATTATAAATCATATTACTTAGAGATTACTCAGGCAAAGTTCCTAGTGAGGTTAAGAACTGAGTAGGAATGTTAGGACTGAATGCTCATTTATTAATTTTAGTACACAAGTGAGTTAGTGTTATGTAAATCATATTGATTAATGCAAAAAAAGTAAACTACGTTATTGCTGGCTACAAATTTTAAGTACATGATGAGAGAAACTTTATTGATATCCTCTTTGATGAAAGGTTTTGTGTGGGTGAAATATATTTTCTACTGTAAAAATAGATAACATATTTTGGTAATAGAAAAATAACACTGTTTTTTCCAGCATGAAAATAATCCCAGCAGGGGTAGACATGGTGTACCATGCTAATATCATTTTACTTTAATATAAAGTGGAAACTTAATGTTGTTCGTGAGATGTTATTACTGCATTACCAAAACTGAATTTCTGCAAGAGCAAAGCGACTGAAGTGGTTACAAACATTATTATTAAAGTTTGCAGTAGTTCTCCAGCCAAACTATAATAATCATTATTTCTAAGATCTAGCTTTAATTATTTTAATTTTTTTATGGTTACTTTTAGTTATCTTTTGTTATGCAACCATAATTTTTTCTAATATTTTTGTCTCCACTACAGTGAGCAGTATTAAACATTTGGCATTACTTCACCTAATTGCTGAATGTGTGGTATTTTCTTACACAGAGACTAGGAAATACTGCAAATATATCACAGTGAATGTAGCTGTTGTGGGCAGTAAAGGTTTCTTTAAACAGTGCCTGTTGTTTAAATAATGTATTTTGAGATGATTGGCTTCTCCTGGAATGGGCAGAAGCAATAACATAGTTCACTTTCCTACCTGTCCATCCTTCCCTTGCAGAATCACAGATTGCTACATCCTGCAAAGGGGAGGGGAGTGAAAGCAAAGAAGGTGGACAAGCACCCATTCCAAAGTGAACCTCTCTTTGTCCTACTGGGAGAGGCTTTCTTCAGCTTGTGTCGTACTCCTAGTTTACAGGGAGTTAATTGACCTGGTCACCGGCGCCAACTTTCTTCTTTCTGGGTAGATGCTCCACCCCTGCTCTTTCCCTTTCTGAAAAGGCCCCACCTCACCCCACCTCTTCCCTCCCCTGCTCTGAACTCCCCACCTCCTCCCACCTGTTACTGAGCAGCTGATTGGTGGGTGCTATTTTTTTTTCTGTGGGTGCTCCTGCTATGGAGCACCCACAGAGTCAGCACTTATGGACATGGAGGCTCCTCTTCTAGTAGAGTGCGATGGAGTGGTGAGCCAACAGTGGCTGGTTTCCCCTGCTCCATTTCGACTGTGGGAAGGAAGGCAGTATAAGAGAGAGAGAGAGAGAGAGTAGGAGGCTGCAAGTTTCCCCATCCTCCCAGATCTGCTGTCCTGTGGAGCTCCTAGGAACAGATCAGATGAAGGAGTCTTTCAGATGATCGCTTCCTTGGGGCCTCTCCACGTTTAGGTGGACTAGGGAGGCTGATTGCCCATAAATGACTCACCTTCTAATCTTATTGCTTATGTATGATGGATCATTAAACAGTGTTACTGAAAGTCACTAGAAACGATCCCTAGAAATATGTGTTGGCTACTTATGCTAAACAATATGTTCCACCTTGTATTTAGCTGTGACACTCTGAGTACAATTCCCAGGGCTCTGTGTAACCTCGAAAGCGTGTCTCTCTTACCAACAGAAGTTGGTCCAATAAAAGATATTACCTCCCCCACCTTGTCTCCCTAATATCTTGGGACCAGCATGACTTCAACAACACTGCATAGAAATGGTGTGGCAGTTTTGTTTTATTATGCTGCTGCTTCTTGCCTATTGCACTAGTTCCCCGTAACACATTTTTTCCAGATTTGTGTGTAAAAATATATCCCTTTTCAGAGAAAAGATGCTCTCTTTCCTATGGGTACATTTTCTGTTCACTGTCACTCCAATTTTTAAGTTTTCACAGCAAATTAGAAGTAAAATAATTCCTTGTTATAGACGAGACCCGAGACAGCAAAATTAACAGCAAAAACTTTAAGCACTACTCAAGCAGGAAGCCTGCCAAAAAATCAGTGGGGTCACTGAGAGAGATTGAGGTGCTGAAGGAGCACTCAAGGAAAACAAGATCATGCAGAGAAGCTAAATGAATTCTTAGTGTTGGTCTTCACTGCAGAGGTTGTGAGGGAGATTTCCACCCCTGAGCCATCCTTTTAAGATTACAATATGAGGATCTGTCCCAGATTGAGTTGTCAATAGAGAAAGTTTTGGAGCAAATTGATCAATTTAAACAGTAATAAATCACTAGGACCAGATGATATTCACCCAAGAGTTTTGAAGGAACTCAAATATGAAATTGCAGAACTGCTAACTGTGGTATGTAGCCTGTCACTTAAAGCTTCCTTTGTATCAGATGACTGGAGGATAGCTAATGTGATGTCAATTTTTTTTTAAAAAGGCTCCAGAGGTAGTCCTGGCAATTATATGTCAATAAGCCAGGCAAATTGGTTGAAACTATAGTAAAGAACAGAATTATCAGGCACATAGATGAACACATTTTGTTGGGGAAGTCAACATGGCATTTGTAAAGGGAAATCATGTCTCACCAATGTATTAGAGTTCTTTGCGGAAATCAGCAAACATGCCAAGAAGGGTGATCCAGTGGATAGCGTGTACTTGGACTCTCAGAAAGCCTTTGACAAGTTCCTTCGCTAAAAACTTTTAAGCAAAGTAAGCAGTCATGGGATAAGAGGGAAGGTCCTCTCATCGATCAGTAACTGGTTAATAGATAGGAAGCAAAGGGGTGGAATAAATGATCAGTTTTCACCGTGGAGAGCGGGAAATAGCAGCGTCCCCGGAGGAGCTGTACTGGGCTGTGCTGTTCATCATGTTCATAACTGATCTGGAAAAAGGGATAAACAGTGAGGTGGCAAAGTTTGCAGATGATATAAAATTACTCAAGATAGTTAAGTTCAGTGGTGACTGAAGAGTTACAAAGAGATCTCACAAAACTGGCTAACTGGGCAAGAAAATGACAGATGAAATTCAATGTTGATAAATACAAAGTAATGCACATTGTAAAACATAATCCCAACTATATATGCAAAATGATGGGGTCTAAATTAGCTGTTAGCTCTCAAGAAAGAGATCTTGGAGTCATTGTGGATAGTTCTCTGAAAGCATCAGCTGAGTGTGCAGCAGCAGCGGTCAAAAAGGCTAACAGAATGCTAGGAACCATTAGCAAAGGGATAGATAATAAGACAGAAAATATAATGCCTCTATATAAATCCATGGTACGTCCATGTGCAGTTCTGTCAACCGCTCTCAAAAAAGATATATTAGAATTGAAAAAAAGTACAGAAAAGGGCAACAAAAGTGATAAGGGGTATGGAACGGACCCCTCAAGAAACCTATGATGGGGTGTACAAGGCCCTCCAGTCCTCCTACACCCTGCCTCAGGAAAGGGGCAGCGAAGGTGGGTTCTCCAGGTCTGCCTATGGAGGCTGCATGGAAGCAGCCAATCAGAGCCCCACAGGCTCAGATCAAAGTAGCTGCAAGGCCTTAGCCGGTGAATTCCTGACTAGAATCAGTGGAGCGAGGAAGGGTGCTCTTCTCTGTCCACAGGAGTTCAAGTGGCTGCATTTGCTTAAACTGAGAGAGAGGACCCTAAGACAAGGGGTGAAGCTAAAGGAGCCAGATGGGAAGAGACCCAGGGAAGCAGAGACAACTAATTGAAGAGAGTAGTAGGTGGCTGCTGTTCATAGGGTCCCTGGTTGGAATCTGGAATAGTGGGCAGATCCAGGTTCCCCCACTGGCTACTGGCAAAGAGGCCTAAGCCCTGAGAGGGGGATAAAACTCGGTTAGAAGCCCAAGTGAAGGGCTCAATTTAAAGGGCCCAGAACTGAGGCTGAAGACCCTGGTGAGGGCAGACAGTTTGTTGAACTCTTTGCTACCCCAGAAGGGGTTCATTTTTATCTGTGACCTGGCCAGAGGGCTGAGTCACTGAACATTCAACAAGTGAGACTGACAACCTACAGGAGGCTCCAGGAGCAGGAAAAGCATCCAGTACTGCATGTAGCACTTCTCAAAAGGTGAGGAACGTACTTAGTACGAGTAAGGGTTTCAGAATCTGGACCCAAGCAAGTATGTCACCATACTCACCTACCTAGTTTCTCTGGTTTTAATATGCTTAGGACTGGAGCAGGCTAAAGGAAGAATAAATAATATAAAGGGAAGTTTAACTTACTTTTGTTTTTCATGCCTATTGATTTTGGTTTGCTAAAAGGGCAACAGCAACAAATATTTCTTAGACTGGAAGGCTAGCTGTTAAACCAAATTTGTGAAACTCTTTCTCTGCCAGGGGAATATTGATAGATTGAACTGTGAGTTAATAATGTTCAGTTTTACCTGTGTTCACATGATGAATAAATGAGATCACCATGGTGTCTTTTTAACTTTATAAAGACGGAAGTTTGATCTGCTTTCATAAAGGAATCATTTAATCTTTTTGTTTGAGGCTTATCAACCACCCCTGTTGCTCCACTTAAAATTTCAACCTGGTGCCAAAGCCTTGTGCTGTTGAAGATGGCAACAGAAGGTCCTTTTTCACTTTGTCAGTGCAACTACCCTTCTCTCTATTGTACAAAAACATACAATATCCAAGCTCAGGGAGGCAAGTTAGGAAATCCATTTGCAGCTGATGGCTTGGGCTTGCTATGCCTCTAACAGGTAAAAAAGATGCTTTTAAAGTTCTGTGTGATGAAATCATACATGGAGACAGATTATGAAATATTTTTGACTGATCAGACAGGCTCTAGTTGTAGTTGCATTTGTGGCAACCTCTAGAATACCTGGTCAGGGATTGGAGCCCCATTGTGTTAAGCACTGTACACACATACAACAAAAATACAAGTGGCTGTTCCAACAGGCTTATGATCTTATGAGACCAAATCAAATATAAAAGATGTTGGCCTCACTTGTCAATAATCCTAGGAAGAAGAAGGGGTCTACAGTAAGAAAACTCATACCAAAGAGGAGTTTGTGAATAAACTGATCTTGATTGTGAAGCGTTACAGGTACAAAATAGTCAAAAGTAGCTGTTGGAGTCATTCTACTGCCTGGAGGCAAAGGGAAAATGACTAGTATATAGATATCTTTGCTGATATGGTGCAGGAGAAGAAGTTGCCCCATTTCAGGTGTGGCTTTTTGTTTTTCCGATGTTGCATTTATATACAGTAGAACCTCCGAATTACAAGCACCTTGGGAATGGAGGTTGTTTGTAATTCTGAACAAAATGTTATGGCTGTTCTTCCAAAAGTTTACAACTGAACATTGACTTAATATAGCTTTCTTACTATGCAGAAGAAAAACTTAAAAAGCTTTTAAGCATCTTAATTTAAATGATACAAGCACAGAAAGTTTCCTTACCGTGTCAGATCTTTTTTATAACTTCCCCTTTATTTTTTTAGAAGTTTACGTTTAATACGGTACTGTACTTCGTTTATTTTTTTCTGTGCCGCTGCCTGATTGTGTACTTCTGGTTCCAATGAGGTATGTGGTTGATTGATCAGTTCATAACTCTGGTGTTTGTAACTGTGAGGTTCTACTGGATAGATAGATAGATAGATAGATAGATCAACACATAAGACTGCTATCCCTAAAATGAAGTTGTTTTCCCTGTAAAGCCCAGAAGTGTTGGTGATTTGAGGGGGACAGAGGGAAGTGAGTATGGATGTGGAGGGACAAAATAGGCATGGGGGAAAAGAATGAAATATTATTTCTGTAGAACAAGGACTCAAGAGGCAGATGAAAAAACATAAGAGGAACATAAGAACGTACATAAGGAAATAACTATAATTTTAAGCTATAAGGTTCAATAACTATATTATAAATTGTATACTGTCAGGGTCTGTGAAAGATAAAATCCTGGTTAAATAATTCAGAGCTCCTTTAACACCTTTGCCATCTTCTCAGTGCTGTGTATTTAAACCAGGATGGGGTGGGGGGCGGAACATACTACTTTTAATAAAAAGTGTCAGATATTTGGTAATACAGCACATCTGGTAGGTAGGTTGACACAGGATTGATGTAATGGTGACTCAAGTCACATTTTAAGAACCCTTGTCTTCACACGTCACCTGCTTTTATTAGCTAGCAAAGTTTAATGGGAAGAATCGCAATAATAGAATTCACATCTATTAAATAGGATTTTTATTGAACAGTTTTAATAAGTGAACAAAGAACATCATATTACATTGTATACTGCATTACAATTCAGACAACAAAGTGCATGGGGAATTTTTTCAACTGGAGTGAATTTCTTAAGCAATATTGTAGTACAGCTCTGGGTGTGCTAAATACAGGTTTTCACTTAATGGATGGATGAGATCCCACTATGCAGAAAAAAGCAGAGCAGTATTTTTCTTCCATATTGAACAATAGTTTTGATTTGTGATTCTGAGAACATTTGATGTTGAAGGCAAAATAATACAGCTATACATCAGGTTCTAAAAGGCCACCAGTCTTCCATAAGGCTCTAAATCAGGAAAGCATCATTTTAACACATGCTTAAATTCATCCCTATTCAGCAAACCATTTAAGTATGTAGTTAACTTAAAGCACATGCCTGACTGCTTTGAATAATGATGCACTGCTGAAGTAGTGCCCGAGGACATAAGGACCAGATGTCCATCACTATTCTTGTCTCATATGAAGTCCATGATTAGTTTATTGACTACTTATTGTAGGAAGATTTTGAGAAGTACAGTAGAGTGTCAGACACAAAGCTGTGTTCATCATGGCAATTTCTAGTCTACATAAAATGGAGTGCAGGAGGTTCTGTCGTTTTACAGCCGTTGAGTCACTTGTTTCAACAAGATATTGATGTCTCTTCCAACAAATATTAGGGAAAGCTGAAGGCCTCCAGTAGCAGTGGACTCAGATCTAGAATGGAAAGAGCTTATATAGTGAGTGGATCTGGAAAAAAGAGTAAACAATGTGGTGGCAAAGTTGGCAGATGATACAAAATTACTCAAGATACTTAAATCCAAAAATGACTGAGATTACTAAGAGTTGCTAAGGTTTCAGAGTAGCAGCCGTGTTAGTCTGTATTCACAAAAAGAAAAGGAGTACTTGTGGCACCTTAGAGACTAACCAATTTATTTGAGCATAAGCTTTTGTGAGCTACAGCTCACTTCATCAGATGCATTCAGTGGAAAATACAGTGGGAGATTACTAAGAGATCTCACAAAACTGGGTGACTGGGCAACTAGATGACAGATGAAATTCAATGTTGATAAATGCAAAATGCACAGTGTAAAACATAATCCCAACTATACATATCAAGTGATGGGTTCTAAATGAGCTGTTACCACTCAAGAAAGAGATTTGGAGTCATCGTGGATAGTTTTCTGACAACATCCACTCAATGTGCAGTGGCAGTCAAAAAAGCTAACAGAATGTTAGGACCCATTAGGAAAAGGATAGATAATAAGACAGAAAATATCATGCTGCCACTATGTAAATTTCTGGTACTCCCATACCTTGAATACTGCAAGCAGTTCTGGTCACCCTATCTCAAAAAAGTATTAGAAAGGGAGAAGGTACAGAGAAAGGCAACAAAAATGATTAAAAGTAAGGAACAGCTTCTGTAGGAGGTGAAAGTAAAAAGACTAGGACGGGTCAGCTTGGAAAAGAGATGTCTAAGGGGGGATATGGTAGAGATCTATAAAATGGTCTGAAGAAAGTGAATAAAGAAGTATACATAACACATGAAACCAGGGTCACCCAATGAAATTAATAGGCATCGGGTTTAAAACTAGCATAAGGAAGTTCTTCTTCACACAATGCACAGTCAACCTGTGGAGCTCATTGCTAGTGAATGTTGTGAAGGCCAAAAGTATAATTGGGTTTAAAAAAGAATTAGATAAGTTCCAGAAGGATAGGTCCATCAATGGCTATTAGCCAGGATGGTCAGGGATGCATCCACATGCTCTCCATGTCTCTAAGCCTCTGGCGACCAGATGCTTGGTCTGAATGACAGGGGATGTATCCCTTGATGCTTGCCCTGTTCTGTTCATTCGTTTGAAAGCATCTGGCATTTGGCCACTGTAAGAAGGCAGGACACTGGGCTAGTTGGACCACTGGTCTGACCCAGCATGGCCATTCTTATGTTCTAATGTCACTTGAAGATAGAGATGGGCAACCTGAATAAAATATTTATTGAATAGACTGAATATTGGCTGGTATAGGGGCTCGAGGGCCAGATTAAAATGTCTGAAGGACCAGATGTGGCCCCTGGGCTGTAGTTTGCCCACTCCTGCTCTAAGCCCTCCACAGGGATTCCCTTCTTCCTTGAACTCCAGCACTTGTCCTCTCAGTATCCCTTGGGAGCCGGCCCATTCCTCCTGAAAAGACAAGAAACAAGAGAACCATCTGCCTAATATAAATATAAACCGTAAGTAGATATTGCCTATCATTTAGGCAAGTTACCAACTAGGCCACTGGACAGTCTGCTTCCCCTTCATCTCCTTGCTTCTGCATCACATCCATAAAAGGACATCAATATTAAGGAGAGGTCTAAAGATGCTCCCCTAGGGAAAGTAATGGAAGCTGGGAGGTGGAGTCTCTCGCAGGGTTGAGATAAAATATTGTGCTGTTGGAATCGATTTCTGAATAACCCAAATATCAGGACCCCTCAATCCCAATATTATACTATTTGCTTGTCCCTGATAGGCTATGTTCTAAAAGGTTAGATTTACCTGAACTGGAATTGTAACCTAATAGGAGTTTTAACCTTGTGATTAAGTCTAGATTATTTGAATGGAGGCATCAGGTCCTTGTTAGGGGCTTGATACAAAGCCCATTGAGATCAATGGAAAGTCTTTAATAGGCTTTGGATCAGGATCTAATATATCATACACATACAGCTTTTGTTTGGCATGCGTATTTGTCTTCCCTACATCAGGAACTGGAATGGATTTGGATCATTCTCTTAAAAGGTTTGAGTAGGAGGCTGAAACATGTTCATGAGTGTTTGTCTAGTTGGGGAGGGCTAAGGGACAAGATGTTGTGAGATGTCATTTGTTCTGAATGAGTTGTATGGAGCTCTGAACCCTTTTATAACTTCAGGACCAACTCAAAATATAATAGGAGTATACTTTCAATAAATGTCTAGATAGGGCAAATGCATGCTTGTTTTTTGCATGCATATATGCACGTAGGGACTATTACATATACACATTTGTGTGTAATATAGGCATATATTTTTATAGGTGCAAATCTGCCCTTTACAGACATACTGAATGAGACCCCACAAAAGCAATTGGCGAGCTATTTGCCCTGTTGAAATGTGTTCCATGTTCGGAGATACAGCTCTACAGGAGTGCCTGAACTGAGTTTAATGCAGATGTTACTTCCTTGATTTTGACAACTCCCATTCTCTAATAAATTCAGCCTTGTTGCTGTGTACAGAATGCAATTGATGGTATCTCAAGTGAAAACTGACCAGTAAGACTTCTGATATTTCTTGTGAATTTTGAAGGGCACGTTTGAAATACTAATGAGAGTATATATATTTTTTTGTTCAGTATACAATAGATCTGTTTAAAAGTGTATGTCCTGAGTGTCATTATGGTCTCATCATTGTTATTTATTAAGATAGGGATCTATGTACCATCTCTTTCTTCTCTAATGTTGTGTTCTAGGCACTTGCTGGTATGCTGCCCTCATTCCTAATGCCGCTGTTTGAATCTAAATGTTGAATAATTGATTTGTTCAGAGAGACCAGTGTTTTTGTATTTGCTGTTTGTAAGAGAGAGTTTAGAAGAGAAGTGTCATGTGCCTCCAGCTTACAGTTTGTGATTCTTTCAAAGTTTCAGTTTGTTTAAGTAACTTATTCTCTTTGCCCAGGTAAGATTTGTTATCTTCTTGCGACAATTTACTGCATTCTGCTCTCAAGATAACTTTCAGAGCTTCCCATAATATGATTGCTAGTGGTGATTGTCTCTTATGAAAATGTCACCTCTTGTCTTCATAAAATCGTAAAGACGGGGATATTTCCTCTGAGGCATGTTCCACTTCCATTTTGGATGTTTCTTTCTGTTAGCATTTATTTTTGAGATAAACATTTGGCAAAATGGTTCAGTATATTGTGGATGTGGTTAACCTGAGCTCCATTATGGAGCTACACTGATACACCCCAGCTGAATATCGGGCCCTGTGTCTTGACATTTGGGAAACTTAGGAGCGAGAGAGTTAGGATGTTCAGCAATAGCATTGTCTCGGTTCCAATTTTTTCCTATGCTACATTGCAGGATTTTAGATTTTGGGACCAAATTCACCCCGAGTTAAGTGAGTGTAACTCATTTCTCTTCAATGACAGTATGACCTCTAATATCAGTAATTCAGCTTGGTCTATGCTATTAAGTTTTGCCAGAATAGCTATGTCATCTAGGAGTGTGGAAAAAATCACATGTCTATCCAACATAGCTATGCAGGCCAAACCCCCAGTGTAGATGCAACAGAGTACCTCTGTTGGCCTAGCTAACATTAGTTAATGTTGTTATGGGAGGTGGTGTAGCTATGCCACCAGAAGAACTTCTGCTGGCTTTGCATCTATACTTGGGGGCTCTGCTGGCACAGGTAAACCAACCAAGGCATTGTAGTGTTGACAAGACCTCAACTTGATCCTTGAACTCTTCTTAATTTTAAAGTTCCATATTTCGCCCTGGGTTACATCAATGTAAATCCAGAATAGCTCCATTGACTTCTGTGGAGTCACTCTGAATTTAAAGATAGAATTTGACTCCAAATTAATGGGTACAATTTTCAAAACTGCATAAATCACTTAGGTCTTGAGAGGAGTTATTCCTGATGAACTGTTCCCGATTAAATACATGCTCTTATTCCGGAAGAAGAGTGTTTTATTCTGAATGATTTTACATGAATTAAGCTGATTTGGAGTAAGGCACTCTGATTCCATAAAAAGTGTGTTCACACATGGAGTTCATCAGGAACAGTTAATCTGCTTTAAATTCCTACCCTACCTTATGCAGGGTTTGCTTTCAGGTGTGTACAAGCCCTTAAACTTCTGCATCCTATTTTCAGAGGAGCCTTTGTCCCACTGGAAGTCAATAGAATTTAGGCTCTTAAGTGATTTAGGCACTTTTGAATATTTGACCCAATATTGTTTAGTAATACAGTGTTAGTATCAGAAATTTATTGAAATGGAACAATGTCCCACCATTGCCAAAACATCAGAGTCAAAGTGAAAATGATAAATGGGTCATGGTTGAATAAGATGGGACAAAACCATTGCAAAGGGAAATATGACTGGTTACTTCCAGTATTACAGACACTAGTAACTCTACTCCTGGGGTCATTCTGTGCCAAAAATTTAAAAATTCTGCAAATTTTATTTGTCAAAATAATGCTGCATAATCATGCCAGTTTCAATTATTTTGGTAATTTATTTCAAAATACCTGTCAGCAAGTATGTCTGTAACAATACAGACACACACAAAATTTTCCCCGGGAGTAAAGAGTTAAAGAAACCCCTATGACATCCCCGTTCCTGTTTCTCTTCCCCCTTTCCCCCCCCTTCCCCCCCGAGCCCAGCTAGGGGTGCAGATACCCATAATCCTTCCCCCCATCCCCAAGCCCACCTGCAGGCCCCCCAGCCAATACACTGAACCCCCTCCTCTCCAGAGCCCAACTGCGACCCCGCCCCCCTCCCCCAGCCCAGATACCTGCACCTCCTCCCCCCAAGAGCCCAGCTGTGGGGCCCCCCTTGCCCAGACTCCTGCTCCCCTCCCCCCCCCAGAGCCCAGGGATCCAGAGGGAGAAACAGCCTGATGCACGGTCCCAGGCTTGCACAGAATTTCCTGCATGCCGCTGCCTCTTTCCCTCAGGGCTTGCTGCGAACTCTAGCTGCCAGGAACTCTCTAGCTCCCTCTCCCTCCCAGTGTCTTCTGTGTGCAAGCTGGGCTCTGCCAAGTCCAGTGGCCCCTAATGGCGGCCAGCAGCACTGCCGCCCATTTCTGTGCGGGAAAGGAAATTCTGCATGCACAACGTTAATTTCTGCATTGCTCAGTGGCACAGAATTCCCCCAGGAGCATGACTGGAATAGAGTAGCATGATTGGACAGTTTTAGGTATTTGTTAACTGTGGCTAACTTAAAATGTATACTCTCCACCCTCAGAGTAGCCTACTCCATCCATTAACTGAAACCAACAATCTTTTAAATTGTGTTATTTGTTGTTAGCTCTTTTGACTAAGCTGTAACTTAATTCACAATTTTCTTTTTTTATCTCCATCCCATTTTCTGTTCTCCTATTTCTGTGCTTCATTCCTCTTGCTTTTATTATTTACTTGTCCTCTGTGTTTCCCTCTTTTTCTCTAAGCCTTCACGCACTCTTTGTGTGCCTGGGGTGCAATTCCACACTCTGAAACTAACTGAGAATATGAATGCTGAATGTGATCTGAAAGGAGTAATTACTTATTTGGGCATCCATGGAGGATGTATTTGTTAAGTAAAGACTGGGGGTTGGAGGGAAATCTGTACAAGAAGTGAACAAATGATTCTAATGTACCCCATTAAAGCATTTCAAAATATACTATGGGGAAAAATTATGCATTGGCTGAGGGATTGAATTTACTCTAATAAGTCCTTTTCATCTCTAGTTGGATGTAGTAGTGTTTCTTTTACATGTTTAAGTTTCCAGGCAACTTTCAGACTGAGATCTTTCCATTTGAAAGGCAGGCTGTCTTGGATTATTTTTCAACAAGGTGCCACTTGAGTTGGATTTGTTCAGGAATTCATGCACTGTGGTATTCCAGTCTCCTTCTAAGAAAATTGGAATATCTGATTTTTGTTTCAAAATTTCAGTGAAAAGAAGTTGCCATTTAGGGTTACATATAGATTCCAGAATAAGATTCTTGTTGGGAAAGATATTATGTAGTGATAAGGAGAACCAGATATTTTACTCTGGTCCTGGGGATACCGTAGTTAATATATTTCATGCTGCTAAATGTTAATGAGGGACCAAAAATGACCAGATTTACTAAGTGCAAGCCATGTTTAATCCAATGTCAGAAAACAAAATCAAATCAGTTGATCAGCCAAAAATGTTTAAAAGCAAATCATAACTATGTCTGAAATCAGAGTACTCATCTTACATTTTCTTTATTTTGGGTTAGACTGTAAGTTTACTTTGTGCCCGTAGTGAAGAATAGCATCTCTGACAATTTAGGATCGGTCTATACAAACTGTATGCATTCTGGTTGATATTATGAATGGGGGTGCCTACCAGAAAAATTTCATATAGTGTACACAACTGAACCCCCTCATGTCCACTCCTCAGAGCTCCCCACTGCCCCTCTCCTGACTCGCTGTCCCATGCAGGCACTCACTGCAGCTCTCCGTGCTTGTAGCAGGTCTATAGGCCATCACTGAGCAAGTCCTGTGGGCAGAGCAGGGGGGACATGGGCTGTTCGAAGTGCGGAGAAGCCAGGCAGGTGTCTGGGAGGGAGCTCTGGTGGATGAGCTGACCCCACAGCAGTGGCAAGGAGGAGCAGCACTGGTTGCCCAACTGCCGACTCAAATTTGGCCCAGCAGTCCTTCATCATGGCAGTGGGGACAAAACTGAATGAGTGGTATTACAACTTGATGCAGGGAGCTGCAGCGTTAAGAACGTAAGAATGGCCATACTGTGTCAGACCAATGGTCCATCTAGCCCAGTATCCTGTCTTCTGACAGTGGTCAGTGCCAGATGTTTCAGAGGGAGTGAACAGAACAGGGCAATTATCAAATGATCCGTCCCCTGTTATCCAGTCCCAGCATCTGGCAGTCAGAGGCTTAGGGACTCCGAGAGCATGGGGTTGCATACCTGCCCATCTTAGCTAATAGCCATTGATGGACCTATTCTTCATGAAAAGAATAAGTGGGCCAAACCTGAGTGGGCAGTCGGGTGGCCTGCCCAGCCCTCACCCCAATTCCAACAGGCTGAAATCTGGGCACCCTTGGCAGTGGTAAACACTGTGCAAATAGCTGTGGGTGCCACTGATTATAAAGTGTTACTATGAAAACTGCTGTATCCCAAATGCCTCTCTGTATGTATCTTTGTTAGACTGCAAACTCCATTTTGAATGGGGAGGGGAGGCTAGTTGCCTTCTTTAGTTGTCCTTTCAACTCCGTGTTGGAAGAAAATTCCAACAATGGTAGGGGACACAGGCCTCGCAATAGAGGGTCATTGAATTTAAGGGCTTGCCCATTGAAATATAACTGCTATAGACGATAGACTGGCTCCCAGCCAGGCAGACTGGCTTAGCAGGGAGAAGTCACCTTGACAACAAAGTCACCTAGATGGGGTTCATGCTCACCTGGGGAGGCCAAGCAGGACATCATCTGACAGAGGGGCTAAAAGTTATAAAAAGGGAGGAGCTGATCTATGTGGGGTCTTTGGCCATTTGATCTCCAGCTGAAGAGGAGAGAGAAGCAACCCAGCATGTAGGTGTAACGCCGACAGACCTGGTCATTGGCACGTGGAATCGAACCTGGGACCTCAGTGCATGAGCCTCTACCGCATGAAGGAAAAGCCAACTGGCTGCTAGCTAAGGCAGTAGAGCAGACTCATTTTATCTATCTCTCTCTAAGTGGTCTCAGTGCCACTAGATGGGACAGAACACCACACCCAGAAGGTGTGTGGGTTACATAGGGGCCTTCATGAGGCTGGGGCTCTGCCTGCTTTCCTGAGCCCATATTCCCCCTCCTGCCCCCTACAAGGAGTCCTGAGGGTAGGGTAAGCTAGTATGGGGCATTGCCCTTAGGGTGTTTGTTTTCTAACTTATTTGTGCTCTCTTGTGCTTTATATGATTGTGTTAGACTCTGGGCAAAGTGTGTGGTAAATGGTTTACAATTACCACAAGCCTCCAGAGGGAATTAAACTGCAAAACCAGAAGACTCATACATTGGGGAGAGGGCTTGTTTAAGCATGGGGGAGTCTGAAATATCAACACTGAGCCAAGGGGCTAAGCAACTGGACCGCAGGTGCCAGTTCTTGGGGTGGGGTTGTATACAAAGGATTTGTACCTCACAAGTGTGTTTAGGGACCCCAAAGACCAGGGCAGTGTCTGGACCCCATTCAGGCCCTGGCAGACTTAAAACACCCAAGGATGTAGAGGCTTGGATTTCTCTCACGGCAGTCTGGTGGGTGGATCTGTGACAGCATCTAGGCGCACTGTCCTAGGAGCACACTAGGGAAGAAATTGTGATGCTCGCTTCAGCGGGAAAGTACTCTGCTACCAGTCTATTATAGTAGCAGACTATTTTCCTCTCCATGCTGTCTCAGCTCTGCTGGTCAACATATTCAAGTGTAGAATCAAAGCCTGCCCATTCACCATGTCTGACTGACCCCTCCCCACACATCATGGTGATGGGAATTGTGGGCTTGGAATAGCTGCTCTCCGCCACCTGTGCTGATCCAGCCTCACAAGTAGCTCATTAGGGTTGCCAACTCTGACTGAAGCTATTCCAGGAGATTTTTTTTCCCAACATGACATAATGTCACTTTGTTAAAATATCCTATTAAAATCTTCTGGATTGCTTTCAATAGTCACCGGGAGATTGATGCCAATTTCTGGAGACTCCAGGCCAATCCTGGAGGGTTGGCAGCCCTATAGCTCATGCAGGGAGTAAGAAGGTGCTGAACTTCCCCTGAGTGGGTGCATAGACAATCTTGCCTTTCACGAATATTTTTTCATAAATGCTGTCAATGTTGAGAGTTTATTTTTTCCATTAAGGATGAAGTTAGTTTGCTTTTAAAGTTTGCTTGACGGAAATCCCAAATGGCAATTAAAATCACAGATAGTGGGAGCATTCCATCATACTTGTAGCTGTTTGTCTTCATTGTGTCAGAAATCAATGATGCTGCTATGGAAAACCACATGAAATGAAGAAATAAAAAGTCAGTCAACACCTAAAGTCAGTGCATGTTACACTGAATTATTAAACAATCTAATTTTAAAACTTCACAAATACCATCATCACTGAAACATCTCCATTTCATCTGCAAAATCGGATAATAGATGTAGAAGAAAACCCAGCAACACGCACTTTCAGTACTTTTAACTTTAAGTTGTGATTTTATGTACGTTTTCTTTCCAAGTTCAAGAGAGACAGGTAAACAAGACCCCTGTAGACAAGTTGTGGTGAAGCGGATATAAAGTCTTCGGCAGGATATATTTAAGAAGTCAGTGGAAGGAGAGTGGTATTTGAAGTGCTGCTTAATAGAGAAAAACACTATAAATGCAGGAGTAAAGTCAATCCTGGCATTAACAGTTGCAATGCCCCTTCAGAGGTAACCAGGTTCTAGTAACTAGTGATTCCCATCCTGTGGCCTGTGGATCACTAGTGACCCATGATGGACTTGCTGCTGTTCTGCAGACACCTGACTGATGATGCTAGCTTTCCTCCTTGTTTTCTGTTCCTAAATCACAGTAAAGCCATCTAAAAATATCTACCACACAAATAGAATTTGCTCTGCTTTGCTCTGGGTCAAGCATTTTCAGGATACTGCTTTGCCGTAGAGCAGTCGTTCCCAAACTTGTTCCGCTGCTTGTGCAGGAAAAGCCCCTGGAGGGCCGGGCCGGTTTGTTTACGTGCCGCATCTGCAGGTTCGGCTGATCATGGCTCCCACTGGCTGCGGTTCGCCGCTGCAGGCCAATGGGGGCTGCGGAAAGTTGCACGGGCCGAGGGATGTACCAGCCGCCGCTTCCCGCAGCCCCCATTGGCCTGGAGCAGTGAACCACGGCCAGTGGGAGCCGCGATCGGCTGAACCTGCGGACACAGCAGGTAAACAAACTGGCCCAGCCCTGCCAGGGCTTTCCCTGAATAAGCGGCGTCCCAAGTTTGGGAAACACTGCCCAAGAGCCTTGTGGTGGCTCCCATAGTCTTCACGAGGGATCATGGCTGTGTGGCCACGTGTCCTGCTTGCCACCTGCCAGTGGAGGAAGCCTCAGAGAAATTTGTTGTCCTTGTTTATCCTCTCCTTTTCACTGTGGGTGAGTGGGAGGATGGGTGATGTCTGTCCTAAAAGGGGGATTAATATTAAGAAAAATTACACGAGCCAGTAATGTTACGTTCAACTATCTCTTCCTTTTTTGCCCAAGAATGACGTTTGTTAGCAGAGAACTCAGTGAAAACCCTGAAACCAGAAAAAGAAAAACACTTTTCCTCTGAATGAATGTTCATTTGACTTTTGATTTTCAGATATCCTAATTTAAACTGTCTTGTTTGTTTTTTTTTTTACTCTTTAAAGAGTTCTTTCACCTGTTTGTTTAAGGTCAATGTCCCTTTGCAAAACCCCATAAAAGGGAGATTTTGATTGTATCTTGTAGATTGCCTTTATACAGCACAAACAGCACTCTAGCATCAGGGCTGCTGCTAAATGTTATTGCTGCAGGTAGCAGCTCCCCCTAGCTGGTTGCTAAGCTTTTGAAGCCCAGTATAATCCCTCCTCACAGAAACCTCTCTTTCTCAGATACCATGAAATATCCCTTTGGGCTTGTCTGTATGAATATTTTGTTCACAGTGGTGGCAACCTGGGGTGTGAATCTACTCCACACTAGCATGTTGTGCCTAGCTGTCCATTTGGACCCTGCTGTTGTGTATTAACAGTTCCTTAGTGCACTTTGATTTAGTTCCTTTTCAAAGCGGAGTAGATAAGTGCACTGTAGAACTGTTAGTGTATGTCAGCAGGGTCCACATGAACAATTACTGCCTGGTAGGCTAGTGCAGTGCCGGGTAGATTTCCAAGCTCTCTAAAACTAATGTGCAAGTAGACAGACCTTCCTCAAATGCAAATTCAGAACAGAGAATTCTGATTAGAAAGGGATGGAGGAAGGGGAAGAGAAAAAAATGGTAAGACTTGCAGATTGGGGGCTTCCTTCACAGAAGGGCAATTTACAAGATGCCACCAAAATTCCCCTTTCTCCTGGATGTGTGCTTGTCTGAAATGCAATCAGCTCTTCCTGGTAATGTCCTACGATAACTGCAAGCAGGCTGACTGAAGATTGAACAGAACTGCTAGGCCAGTAACATTGAAAAGTATCAGAGCATTCTGTGTAGCCCACCAAGCTAGCTTGTTGCTCCGTGTGTCAAACTATTGGCTTATATACAACACTGCACTGTTGTTTATTCAGATGTGTGCTACCTTGGGTTTGTTGCCCAAGACCTAAAAGCCCAGAGGAACAAATGTACTGCCTTCAGCTCAAGGAATTTGATGTGGACAATCAATTCCCTAATAGATCAAGTTCCTTGGGATCATACAGACATGCTTGTGCTAGCTCTCATTGAGCCAGCATGCTAAAAATAGTAGTGTAGCTGCAGTATGAGCTAGCTGGGCCGAGTACAAACCACCCTAAACCCTGTGGGTATGTACTGTCCAGGGCTAGCCCACACCAGCTTGTTGCTGAACATGTGACCAGGGCTGCACTACTATATTTAGCATGCTAGCACAATGAGAGCTAGCGTCAGTCTGTCTAACCAAGTGAGGAATCATACCCCCTAACTTCAACTAGTGTGACGGGGCAAGGCCAGATGGCTGTAGGAAAGTAGGGGGAGACAGATATATTAGCTCCAGGCTAAACCAATCCCTGTTACCAGGGTAAGCAAATGGCAGTTGCTCCAGGTCATTTAAGACACCTGGGGCCAATTAAGATCCTTCTGGAAACCAGGGAAAACAGCTAGGTTGATTGGGTCACCTGAAGCCAATCAGGGGCTGGCTGAAACTAGTGAAAAGCCTCCCAGTTAGTCATGGGGGTGTATGTGGGTGGAAGCTGCTGGAAAAACTGAGCAGTACAAACACTCTCAGGCATAAGGAAGGAGGCCTTGAAGTAAATGTTGAGGAAGTGGGGGCTGCTGTGGGAAGTGGCCCAGGGAATTGTACTCAATCTGTTTCCAAAAAGTCAGCCACCAATAGCTGCTGCTATTAGGCTCCCTGGGCTGGAGCCCAGAGTAGCGGCTGGGCCCGGGTTCCCCCTCCCTAGTTGATCACAGACTGGGAGACAACAGAGACTGTGTGCGGGAGAGTAGCTTCTCCTCACCTCCCTTGTTGGCTTATGATGAAAATAGCTCAGTAGGCTGTGACCCTTCTCTCTAGAGAGAGAGAGAAGGGCTACGTGGAGGGTCACAGTGAGCCTCTGAGGCTAGTGTAATCTGTCAGGAAGTGTGGGACCCACTGGGACAAGGT
This sequence comes from Eretmochelys imbricata, assembly GCF_965152235.1. Taxonomy (NCBI): domain Eukaryota; kingdom Metazoa; phylum Chordata; order Testudines; family Cheloniidae; genus Eretmochelys; species Eretmochelys imbricata. The sequence goes on from NC_135573.1 coordinate 174,299,104, forward strand.
TGGAGCTTTGTCACACTTGGCATGTTATACTTGTGATCTGCATTGATTTCCAGTTAGTTTCTGGTCACAATTCAAGATGAGTGGGGTTTTTTTGGTTTTTTTTTTTTTTTTTTTTTAATCCTATTAAAGCACCGAGTAGTTTGGGACTTAGGATCTGACCGGGCAATGTGCTTAATATTTGGTACTTGATTAGTCCTGTTTACTTCAGTGGAACAATCTCTGCCTAAAGTTAGGTATGTCCTTGAGTATGTTGCTGAGCTGGCTTAACAGGACTAAGATGTTTTCCTTTGAAAGGATAATTGGCAAAGGAGGATTTCATGACTCATATAAATAGAGATGAAGGGGTCGGTAGTGAAGCAGAAGACAATGTTTTTTGGTAAACATTTTAATGAGAAAATTTCAATTTTTTGACCAGGTCTGTTCATAACTATTTTTTACTCTTTATGCACAATGAGTGGTGCCTAGGCACATTTTAAAATATAAATAAATATGATGATGTGATGAAATTGAATAAGTATTTTATTTTTATGTGCGCTATCAGCTTTCATCTTTGGAGTCCCTTCCGCTTCACAAATTTTAGTAGATGGCAGAATTTTCCCTTTGACAAGGCCTTAAAACATCTCCTAGAGCTAAAATTGTGTGTGAGAGAGGTGTGGGTTTTGTTTTTGTTTTTGTTTGTTTTTGTTGTTGTGGGTTTTTTGGCTGAGATTTTTCAGCTTTTGACCAATATCTTTAGTTTTTCAGCTGAAAACTCAAAAATGTCTATGGAAAAACATCAACAAAAACGTTTTTCCATTTTTGTCAAATTTTCCTGCGGGGAACCAGCTCTCATTTGTAATGATGTAAGTGGTGTTTTGGCTGACCTCCCGGAACACCATAGTAGTTCATTGATTCAGTATTGACTCTGAGGGAAAAACGCAATTTACTAAATCAGTAAAAAACTGCAGTATCCTAGCTTTTCTTTCATGGTCTCCCATTTAACTACTTGACCAATCCTGCCCGTGCTTGGCTTGTGAGTTCCAAAGAGTTCACAACTGCAGGAGGAATTCAATAGTTTTGCAAGAGAATCCAGAATTGCTCACCGGAAGTACATTGTTGTCTTTTTCTCTAAGCACCAGCACAGCATATAGAAGTGGACCTTCAACTACAGTACTTATGACATATCCTTGACAGACGTGATTTGATTTTGATTGTTCATCTGAATGATGTTCCTACAAAACATCTGCAACTGATAAGACTTTTTTTCTTTTTGCACTTGTAGAATTTAAAAATAGCAACCATTTTGTTTGGAACACTTTTTTTAAAAACAAAACTTGTTCAGAGGGTGAAATGGCATATGCGAAGTTGTAAATGAAATAGCAGTTATAACTGTAGGCTCCATCCTGTGTAATGCTGAGCGCTCCTCTGTGATGTTGCTCTCATCTCCCACTGACTTATAACAGCGTGAATGCACACTTGTAACTGCTGGTTAGGAAAGAATCTTGTTAATTTTGTTGATATCACCGTGTAACCTGAGCACAGATGGTATGCTTAATCATGGTTCTTTCAAGGCCTGTGCAGCACTGAAAATATAGGGATAAATGTTGTACAATTAAATATCAGTGACAAGACTAGACATTTTTACTTGTAGATGAATTAGCTTAAAATATACATACTTTAAATGATCAAAAGTAAGCATTATAATTACATTAGTGTCTCGCTGCAGAGCAGAAAATTACATGGATTTACAGTATGGGGTGGATTTGCATGGAGAGCTGGAGCAAAAGAAATCCATGGATTCTGTGACTGTAGTCTCATAACTTCTGTAGAACTAGGCAAAAATGTGCAGAAAACATAAATTCACAATTCTATGGACTTCCATTGCTCCAGAGCACTAGTGTTACTTTAATGATGAGACAAAGAACTTGTTAGTCATATGTTGCAGCAAACAATCAAAGCAATTTTGTGCATTTCTACCATATAGTTTTAAATATAAATGTTACATTTTCAAGTCACTAATTAGGTAGGGGTTGTCTTACTTGTAGGTTAATTATGGTAACCAGGTTATCAAATCAATAAATGAATTGGGGAGATAGATGTGAACAGCTATGCCTGGGGAAAAGATGGCAAGAGCAAGTTGTGGGGCAATATGAGGAAGTGGGATAAACTCTCATAATTGGGAAAGTTAATTGTTTAATTTCAACATCCCTAAAAGGCCCTTCTTGTAAGAGAATTGAATACATAGTATTGCAATTAAAAAACGTGATTGCTTTTAAGTTTGTCTTCCTGAGCTGGTTGTGGTTAGGAAAACATGTTCTCTTTACCTTATGTGCCTTTATCTTATCTATTTTTTGTTGTTCAGAGCGTCACAGTTGAACATGCTGTACAGCATCTTTTCCCACACGAATGTGCAATATTACTGAACGCCCAATGTTATGGTCTGTAGGTTGCTTGCCTTTCTCCTGTAAGGTGCGTGACTTTGTCTTGGTTGCAGCTGGATTCATTTCCTTGTGGTTTTATTTGCCTATGGTTCTATTGCCTGCCATGGTCACAGAATGTTTATGTATTTTACACCTTAGGATGTAATGCCTCCTAATGACTTGCAATTTTGTTCTTTTTAGTAGCCAGAAGTGTCTGTAGCAAACTCACTGAAGACTGTAGAACTGGCCTCCAGATTTCCATTATAAAGCGGTATAGAGTCAGTCTCTGGAGCAGTAGTTCTCAAGCTGTTTATCACTGTGGGCCGCAGGCTAAGAACCAGAGCTCTCCCTCCCTCCCCCCCCACAAACTCCTCAACAGTCCCCTATGCCTAGCACCGCCACCCAGAGCAAGGCCAGGTGTGCTGGGCTGGGACCTGGACTCCCATGTGGACTGGGCAGCTGGACCCTGCAGCAGGGACAATTGCCAGTCCCCCGCATGGGTGGGCAGACTGCAGGACAGACTTCCGTGGGGGGGGGGCTAGATCCCAGGACAGCCCCCCATGTGGGGCTGGCAGCTGGTGCCTGACCCTGAAACCCCACAGCATGGGGGTGGGGAGCAGGACCCTGCAGTGTGGGGCCAGGCAGCCGGACCCTGGGACCCCCTAATGAGTCAGTCTCGGAGCAGTGGTTCTTAATCTGTTTATGTGCAGGCCATAACGATTTACACAAGCCGCAGGCTGAGAACCACAGCGCCGTTCCCAAGCCCCTCAACAATCTCCTATGCCTAGTGTCCCCACCTGGAGTGGGGCCCGGAGCAGAGCCCTGGGTGCTGGGCTGGGTAGCTGGGACCCAGACGTCAATGTGGGACTGGACAGCTGGACCCTGCAGGGGGGCTGGACCATGGGTCAGCCCCCCAACCCTGAAACCCCACTGCATGGGGCCAGGTGGCAGGACCCTGGGACCCGTGCTGCGTGAGGCTGGGCAGCTGGAAGATGGACCCTGGGACCTCTGCTGCACAGGGCCACGTGGCTGGACCCTGGGACCTCCACCCGTGTGAGGCTGGACGGACAGCCCCTGAACCCCTGCATGTTACTGCGCAGCCACACCTGATCCCTGGAGTGGAGCCCCACCTAAAACCTGGGGGTATTGCAGCACCCCAGCAAACTCTAGATCCCAGCGCTCCCCCACCCTCTCACTGCCCAGAGCACCCCCACAAACCTATCCACAGATCTACTCTCCTGGCCCCTGCCCCCCGTGGCATGCACCAGCCCCTTGCGGGCAGGAGCGCTCCTGCAGGCTCTTATTCTCTCTCTCCCTCAGCCAGCCCTGCCCGCTGCCTCACCAGCATGGCAAATTTTGAAATTTTTTTAGCACATAGCTGGGCTGCAGCTGTATGCCAATTGGGCCTCATGCAGCCCATGGGCCACAGGTTGAGAACTGCTGCTCTGGAGTGTTTTATGAGAACTGAGCTTTTGCATTAAATCTGGAAGGCCATGCATTGGTAGAGTTGAGGAACGCTTACCACAATGAGTGTTTCAAACTTTCAGGTGTTTGAGGAATGATGATAAGCATCTGCAAAAATTCAGTAAACAGTGCAGATGCTGGGATCCAGCCCTCAGTGATGTGCATGCCCATTAACAGTAAAAGAAAGAGGGATTTTAAAGGTCTCAGTGCAAATTCATCTCTAAATTCATGTAAGTAATTGAAATTACACCAGGGAAGAATTTCACCCACAAAGAAAGTGGCAATTGTGATAACTATTAACTAAGGCTACGTCTAAACTACAGACTGTTGACAAAACTTATGTCACTCAAGGGTGTGAATATTCCACACCCCTTTTCCCCCAAGCAACATAGGCTTCTCTCACTGACATAGCTTCTGCGGGTCGTGGAGGTGGTTTTGTATGCTAATGGGAGAACTCTCTCCCATCAGCATAGAGCAGGGGTGGCCAACGTGAGCCTGAGAAGGAGCCAGAATTTACCAGTGTACATTGCCAAAGAGCCACAATACATCAGCAGCCCTGTATCAGCTCCCCCACCCTGCTCCCAGTGTCTCCCGCCTGCTGGTCAGCGCCTCCTTCCCCCACCTCCTGATCAGCTGTTTTTTGGTGTGCAGGAGGCTCTGGAGGGGGGAGGAGCAAGGGCACAGCAGGCTCAGGGGCGGGGGTGGGAAGGAGTGACATGGGGACAGGGCCCGTGGCAGAGCCAGGATTTGAACAGTGAGCACCCCCCCACATATTGGAAAGTTGGCGCCTGTAGATCCAGCCCCGGAGTCGGTGCCTATTACAAGGAGCCGCATATTAACTTCTGAAGAGCCGCATGTGGCTCCGGAGCCACAGGTTGGCCACCTCTGGCATGGAGCGTCTTCACTAGGCTAGCTGTGCCACTGCAGCGCTGTACGTATAGACATAGCCTAAGACAAGGTGGGTGAGGTAACATCTTTTATTGGGTCTACTTCTGGTGATGAGAGAGACAAGCTTTTGAGCTTACACAGAGCTCTTCTTCAGCTCTGGGAAAGATACTCCAAGCATCACTGCTAAATGGGAGGTGGAACAGATTGTTTAGCATAAATACTTAGCACATACTCATGTGTGCACAGGCTGAAATTGTGGAAAAGCAGCATCACTTGCCCCATAACCTCAGCCGTGCAGAACACAATGCCATCCACAGCCTCCGAAACAACTCTGATGACATAATCAAAAAGGCTGACAAAGGAGGTGCTGTTGTCGTCGTGAATAGGTCAGAATGTGAACAAGAGGCTGCTCGGCAGCTCTCCAACACCACATTCTACAAGCCATTACCCTCTGATCCCACTGAGTAGTTACCAAAAGAAACTACACCATCTGCTCAAGAAACTCCCTGAAAAAGCACAAGAACAAATCCACACAGACACACCCATGGAACCCCGACCTGGGGTATTCTATCTGCTACCCAAGATCCATAAACCTGGAAATCCTGGGCGCCCCATCATCTCAGGCATTGGCATCCTGACAGCAGGATTGTCTGGCTATGTAGACGCCCTCCTCAGGCCCTAAGCTACCAGCACTCCCAGCTACCTTCGAGACACCACTGACTTCCTGAGGAAACTACAATCCATCGGTGATCTTCCAGAAAACACCATCCTGGCCACTATGGACGTAGAAGCCCTCTACACCAACATTCCACACAAAGATGGACTACAAGCCGTCAGGAACACTATCCCCGATAATGTCACGGCAAACTTGGTGGCTGAACTTTGACTTTGTCCTCACCCATAACTATTTCACATTTGGGGACAATGTACACTTTCAAATCAGCGACACTGCTATGGGTACCCGCATGGCCCCACAGTATGCCAACATTTTTATGGCTGACTTAGAACAACGCTTCCTCAGCTCTCGTCCCCTATTCTACTTGCACTACATTGATGGCATCATCATCTGGACCCATGGAAAAGAAGCCCTTTAGAATTCCACCATGATTTCAACAATTTCCATCAACCTCAGCCTGGACCAGTCCACACAAGAGATCCACTTCCTGGACACTACAGTGCTAATAAGCGATGATCACATAAACACCACCCTATACCAGAAACCTACTGACCGCTATACTTACCTATATGCCTCCAGCTTTCATCCAGACCACACCACATGATCTATTGTCTACAGCCAAGCTCTACGATACAACCACATTTGCTCCAACCCCTCAGACAGAGACAAACACCTACAAGATCTCTATCCAGCATTCTTAAAACTACAGTACCCACCTGCTGAAGTGACGAAACAGATTGACAGAGCCAAAAGAGTCCCTAGAAGTTCTCTACTACAGGACAGGCCCAACAAAGAAAATAACAGAACTCCACTAGCCGTCACCTTCAGCCCCCAACTAAAACCTCTCCAGCGCATCATCAATGATCTACAACCTATCCTGAAGGAAGACCCATCACTCTCACTGATCTTGGGAGACAGGCCAGTCCTTGCTTACAGACAGCGCACCAACCTGAAGCAAATACTCACCAGCAACCACACAACAAAAACACTAACCCAGGAACCTATCCTTGCAACAAAGCCCATTGCCAGCTGTGCCCACATCTATTCAGGGGACACCATTATAGGGCCTAATCACATCAGCCACACTGTGAGAGGCTCGTTCACCTGCACATCTACCAATGAGACTTGTGCCAGCAATGCCCTTCTGCCATGTAGATTAGCCAAACCGGACAGTCTCTACATAAAAGAATAAATGGACACAAATCAGATGTCAAGAATTATAACATTCAAAAACCAGTTGGAGAACACTTCAATCTCTTCAGTCACTCGATTACAGACAGAAAAGTGGTAATTCTTCAACAAAAAAAACTTCAAAAACAGACCCCAATGAGAGATTGCTGAATTGGAATTAATTTGCAAACTGGATACAATTAACTTAGGCTTGAATAAAGACTGGGAGTGGATCGCTCATTACACAAAGTAAAACTATTTCCCCAAGTTTATTCCCCCCCCCCCCCCCCCGGTGCTGTTCCTCTGACGTTCTTGTCAACTGCTGGAAATGGCCCACCTCGATGATCACCCGGGGAGGGGGGGTGGGGGGCTATCCTTCTGGTAATATCTCACCTTTAAGTGGTCGTTCTCGTTTACAGTGTGTATGGTAACACCCATTGTTTCATGTTCTCTATGTATATAAAATCTCCCCACTGTATTTTCCACTGCATGCATCCGATGAAGTGAGCTGTAGCTCATGAAAGCTTATGCTCTAATGAATTTGTTAGTCTCTAAGGTGCCACAAGTATTCCTTGTCTTTTTGCAGATACAGACTAACGCGGCTGCTACTCTGAAACATACTGAAAGTTATTGACTTTTTGCCCAACGGTTAATTACCTGCTAGCTGCCTAAAGCACCTGGGGCTTTGGTCCATACAGTGTAAGTCATTAACTTGCAGGTGAAGGATCAGCACTTTGTAAATGGCTTTCTAAATAACTTTACAGGACTGAAGCAGGTGGTGGGGGCTCTTTAAACTCCAGCTACATAAGGCAACTATTTTAATTTGAGAGATCCAATAGTTGCCCTTTATGAGTGGTACATGAAAGGGAAAAGACTGAGCTTCGGGTCTTCATTAGAATCCCAACAATGATTAGAATCCCAAATGAGGGTTATTTTATTTTAGCTCCTCTTTATTTTGATTTGGTTTTTTTGGGTGCATACATATTAAAAAAACAATGGGCCAGATCCCTAGCTGCTATAAATGGTTGCATTTCCAATGAAGTCATGCAGCTGTACCCCTTTACAACAGCTGAGGACCTAAGCCACTTCAAAATAAACCAAAGACTAGTAATGGACTCTTCCCTCTCACTTATCTGTGTAACCATCCCCATAAATTCTAACCCATCCATTTTTTTTTTTGAGCCCCAGAAAGAGATGGACATTGGCACATGCCTAGAAAGATAAGACTTAGGGTTCTATTGAACTGAGGAGAGAAGCAGGTTGCAAATCAATGGGCCATTCACTGAGAATGCCCTGCCTGCAGTCCTCTTATGGCTAGAGCTAGGACAAATGTTGCAGCTGATCTACAGCTGCGGTATCATAAGCGGGTAAAGAACCTGGCTTGTAGCCAGATTCCAAACATTGCTAGGCTTCTAGATTAAAAGACTGTTATGTGCTCTGAAACAAGTTGATGGCTAGTGTAGATCATGTGACATAGCTGCTATATGCCCTCCCTGCAATAAGCGCTGCTACTTGAATGGACTGCCAAGTTATATACTAGTGAAGCTTCCAATTGTATACTAGCTGAAGCTATCTTTACAAATATACCTGTGTAAAAGTAAATTACAGTAATCCAATCTCAAGGTAACAAGGGCACAGAGTAACTGTAGTGATATCTTCATTTGAGAGAAAAGGTTACAACCTTCCAGCCAATGCAGGTGAGAAGACGTATTCTTTGCCATTCAAGCTATCCGATTACTCGGAAGCAGTTACGAACCTGATAATGTACCACAAACTGCTGACAAAGGTTGTTTCAGAATCTGTTTGGTCTTCTGATTGCTCCTGCTAACAAGTATGAACCCTGTCTTGCTGGGATCACATCTACTGGTACTGGGCACCAATCTGAGGAGGAGCTGGTGGGGGAGAAACAGCTTGAACAAGGAGCCTGCAGGTTGTGGGAGACTGGGAAAAGAAACACTCTGAATAGGCAGGAGGAATGCAACAGGCTAGGCAAGGATCCTAGGGAAGGAGACTGGACTAGCTGAGCAGACTAGTACTAGGATGAGGAGCCTCAGGGGGTGGAGACTGGACTTGGTGAAGGTGAAGACTGTAGTATTTCTACACTACATCATTTACAGCGGCACAGCTGCAGCAGTTCTGGTGAAGATGATCTAAGCTGATGGGAGAGAGCACCAGATTTTGTGTAAGATTTCCCAACCCCCCCCATTCCTGAGCAATGCAGTTATACCAATGTAAGTTTATAGTGTAGACCTGGCCTGTGATTGGGGGATGAGCTGCTGTGGTGGGGAGATGGGACTTGCACCAGAAGAGTCTGGAGGAGTCATGGGCAGAAGGGATTGGGGTTTGGGGAAAGTAGCAAAAGGGTCTGTGACCACTAGAGCTCAAAATCTGGAATGGAACCTGATTCTTGCCCTTCCTCTCAACAACTATCTGAACCTCACTAGCAAAGTATGTCTAATTCTCTTCCCACTCTGCAGCTGTCTCACATAGAGAATGCCAGCCTACTATTGCTATCATCATGTACTCTGTTAGCTCAAGTGACAAAGGCCTGTGGGGTGGATTTGAAAGGTTCCAGTCTGACTGGTGGCCAATATGGGTGTCAGTATGAATACACATGACGGAATTTCTGGTTTTCAGCTTGTGTTGAATTCCAAGTTTAAAAAAAAAAATATTGTCTAGGTTGGCACTGAAAAGTTTCCAAGAAACACTGGAATATTTGGGGAAACACTAAAGTGTCTAGCATGGTGCCTCATAATCCTGCAGATACACTTCCCTGCAGCTCACTAGTATGCCCAGTCCAGGGGCAGAAGTGTCCATGGTTTTATTATTTATTTCTATTCCACTGTCACCTAGAGGCATCAGCTGAGATTGGGGTCGAATTGTCAAATTACCATGGAGACACCTAGTAAGACACTCCCTATCTCAAAGAGCTTATCTAAATAGATAAGACAGATACAGAGTGAGAGGAGATGCACACAAAGGTTAAATGTCTTACTCAAGATGACATATGAAGTCCCTGGTTAAGCCAGGAATAGAACCTAGTCCAGTGCCTTATCTACTGGACCATGCTGCCTCTTTGGTATGGGCTGTGTTGGCTGATTGTGCAGGAACTGCAAAAGGGATGCAGGAAGGAGCGGTATTTAACTTCTCATTGGATTTTCACATTGAAATCCGTGGGGTTAGCAGGAGCCAGACCAGGCTGATCTGCTATTATGCAATGTGCTTCCTCCAAAATCTTGCAAACTACCCCACTTGCAGTGCTTCTTCGGGGTTTGGAGGAGGGAGAAAATGTCATCCCATCCCCTCAGCCACCACACATCTCACCCCAGATCATGACCTCAGTCATCCTCTCTGCTCGTGGAAGCAGAGAGAGTGAGATCTGACCCTATGTAGGTCTAAGGGCTTTTTATCCTGGATATTGCTGTTAAGAGGCTTGCACATCTGAGTGTGTGTAATGTAAGATGGTCATTTACTTTTTTAGTAGCGTGTCATATTTTAAAGCCCTGTGTGAGAGAAGGCTATATGCCTAGTAGGTTCTCATTACCAGGGATGGCATATGGGTGTTGAATTTCATAATGATACAGTTAGGATATATTCCTCTTATAAAATGTAAGGTAAAATATGGCAAACTACAGGATCAAAATAAAGCCTCCCATCTGTGCTTGTCAGTACAATTTAAATCAATTGGTGACCTAATGATGGCAGCCAAATTGATTGTGATTTTGATTCTTCTGGACCAGGCTAGCTAAAGATTTAATACCTAAAGCTAATATCAATTGAGTCAAACCATCTGTGGAACAGTACAGTAATTAGTTGTTTACTTGGTTACCATCATGGAGCCAGACTTGCGCCTTGCGGGACAGAGAATGTCAGAAAGCAAACAAAGAAAAACGGGGATTGGAGCAGACCAGATCATCGTGCTGTTAACAGCCTATTCCATTTTGTGCATAAATCATTGTCTGTGGTATGCCTACACTGCAGTTAGACACCCGTGGCTGGCCCCTGCCAGCTCAGTTGGGGCCATAGAACTCGGGCTGCAAGGCTGTTTAATTGCAGTTTAGACGTTAGAGCTTGGGCTGCAGCCTGAGTGCTGGGACCCTTCCACCTCACAGGGTCCTACACCGTGGGCTCCAGCCCAAGCCCAGAAGTCTGTACTGCAATTAAACTGCCCCGCAGCCCAAGCCTTGTGAGCCCAAGTTAGCAGGCACGGGCCAGCTGAAGGCTTTTTAATTGCAGTGTAGACATGCCCATGCAGTCAAGGCCTTAGTAATAGTACCCACATAGGGTAAGATGGTGGGTTTAAATTCACTTCTTAATCCTATTTTACTCCTGAGGAAATTCTGCACCAAAAATTAAATATTCTGCGCACAATATTTTAAAATTCTGCAAATTTTATTTGCCAAATAAATGTGGAGGCTCCAGCATGGCATTAGGGAGCACAGACCACTGGCTGCCCAGAGGTGGGAGGTCACTGTGCAGCTCCTCCCACCCTGGATATGGACTCACTGCAGATGCTGCACCTAACCCTGACACAGAGCAGGCACTGGGCCTGCACCAGAAACACCCCAGGTCCCTGCCCCTCTGTGCCAGGTGCCCCAGGTGCGGACAGACAAGCTCAGTAAGGCAGGATCCAGGTGTGCAGGGGCTTAGTATTGGGGGATCCAGGTGTGGGTTGAGAGGGTTCTGTGTGGGGCAATTTGGGTGTGGGCAGCTCAGTGGGGGATGCAGCTGTGGGGGGATCTGGATGCATAGGGGCTTGTTGGAGGGTTCTGGGTGCAATGGTAATGGGACTCTGCAGGGGGGTGGAGGTGGTTGGAGCTAAGCAGGGTGGGGATCTGGGTGTGGGTGGCTTGTCAGGGTGGTCCAGGTGCAGGGGAAGTGGGGCTCATCGGGGGGGTGGGGGTTCCAAGTGTGTATGTGGGGGGGGGTGAGAATTGGTGGGAAGGTCTGGGTATGAGAGGTTCTGGATGCACAGGGGTTGGGTGGAAGGAGGAGCAGCTCCCTGTACAGAGATCCCTCCCGCTGCAGCTGAGGAGCAATGGGTGCAGAAAGCATTGTGGGGGGGGGGGGGGGGGAGGAGGGAAGTTTGCAGAGCTCTCTGCAGCTGGGGGAGAAACCTGGGAGTGGGTCTGACCCAGCTCTGGATGCCATCTCCCTACCCTGCACCGGGCTCAGCTTTCTAGCCTTGGCTGGGCACGGGGGGATGCAAGTTCCTCTTCCCCTGCACAGCATCCAGGGCTGGGTCACACCTACTCCCAGATCAAACTATGTCTATAAGCAAAAAAATAAGATTTGCTTATACTGACAGTATCTTGACAACACATTTCTTTATTTTCAGCTGTTCTAAGAGCTTGTGCTGATGGAGGTGCTAATCGCCTGTATGATATCACAGAAGGAAATCGTGAGAGGTACATTAATAATATTCTCATACTTTACCTTTAGTCTTGAGTGAGTGCATCAATGGGCCTGCACTTTCCATCTACACATTCTTTCTCTAATCCCTCTCCTTTATTCTGCTGAATATATTTTTATTTAACTCACCATTTCAACTGAGGTAGAGTGTAAATATACAGCATCTGTACAGTAAAGGACACCCCTCACCCAATAAATTGATAACAGGCTAGTGATACCCAGTTGAAATGAACAAAAGCTGAACACCTGTAAATGAAATACATAACTGACCCCCCCCCCCCCGGGTGCAGGGGGGGGGGGAGGGGGAGACACATTTACAGCATTATCAAGAAAAGACCAGTATAATTTATTTTTCTGTAATTACTTAAGAGTTCTGAGCATTTTCCTGTCTCAAGAGGTGATTGATACAACCCTTAACAAGTTGTCATGCTCTTTCTTTTCCTCCTCAAATCTTTATATGATGAGTCATTAGCCAGCATGCTTAGGATGCAAGAGGAGAGTGTGGTAGAGGGTGGGGAGAGTTAGAGGACTGTTTATAAGCAATTGATTTGTTCTTTACTAACCTTTTAGTGATACTTGTATTCTGTGTATTTGGATAAGACTAGTGGATCCCTTACTTAATACACCACATATCATTTACACATAAATATTCAGTACACAGTTAAGGAATGATTTGTATAGAAGAGGCACTGGATAGCAATATTTTCTGGTGTATTTAATAATTTTGCCAGCTCTGCCTTATATTACAACATTTAGAAATGTGAAACAGCCTAAAACTTTTTTTATTGTAAGCCTAGTCCTGTTATCCTTTGACATCTTTACTTTGTACTATGGTCCTGTCACTCCTCATATGCTCAGCAGGGTTGGGCCTGTGGAGCAACCTTGCAAATCCTATCCACTGGTGGCTTTCTAGTGAAGGAGCTTCTGCAGTGTCCCAAGAAAGGTTCGATGATGCCACTAAGGAAAATCTAGGTGCTTGTAGGAGATGATATTGGAGATAGGAGGAAGTGACACTTCGTCACTTTTGAGCCAATGGTGCAGCTTTATACATGACAAAACCCAAATACAAATGTCACAATATCCAGAGAAGAAAAGGATGTGACTGATGGAACCTAATCCTGAGGTTCCTTCCTTCTCTTCTACATCTGTTTGCAAAGAAGGTTGTGTCACAGTGCATTGCATCAAAATGGTGTAAAATTTTGGAAGTAAAATCATGGAAGACAGGACAATTAAATTCAGATTCTTGTCAATGTTAAATAGGCACTCTTTTGAAGCCTGCTCTGGATCAACTGAGTCTGTTTTTAGTACATTTGGATTGATTTGGTCAAAGCTTCATGAATGGCTAAGGACAATAAAAGCAAGTAAGCCAGTAAAGCTATATTTAAGGGCAGATATGAAAGGGAGATTCACTCCTGAGTGCTGTGGTTTTCATTACAGTATTACAAGCTTACCAGTTTGCAAAGTGAATCCCATAGCATGGATTTTGTGTTTTCAGTTATTTAAAACATAATGAGATTTCTCTCTTCTCTCCTCCTCCTTCCCTTTCCCCTTCCCCCCCTTTCCTGATCAGCTCCAAATAAAGATACAGTGTGTGTTGGGTTTTTTGGTCTTTTTGTCAAGCTGGAAAAAATCATAACACAACCTGTACCTGGCATCTATGGTGAACATGATGCCTAAGATCAATGATCACAATGACTGTGATGGAGGCTGGCCACTGCCTAGTGGTGCAAGAATGAGGGAGTCTCCTTTACTTCCTGTATTCCCCTTCCCCTCTGCCCCAGTGCAGCAGCAGACAACGTGACCCTTAATGTGAAGTAGAGCCTGTTTGACTCAAAGCAAGCAGTTTTGGTTGATCGACACAATGAACTGTGAAATATGAGCAACAGTATTCTACAGCACTCACCTTACCTCATTCCATAGCCCATTCATCTCTCCTGCATACATTTCATTCATTTAATATAAAAGCAATTCAGGAAAAATAGCTGATTAGTTTCATATACTCTCTACATACTTGGCTCTTGAAGTGTTGTGGGTTTTTTTTGGGGGGGGGGGGGGATTATACCATCAAAGTCAACCTTTAAAAATTAAATCCAGCAGGGCTTTATATCTTCCTGGAAGGAGTATTCATTTACTTTTCTAAATTTTTCTCAAAATTCCCTGTCCAGCTTCATTGAAGAACTGTCTGTTCAGAGACTACTGACACATTAAGTAAATTTTTTTTTTAATGCAGGCAGTGTCTTCTGTTTTATTTATTCACTGCTTTGGTAGTTAATAGTATTGTATCAAAAGCTAAAAGCCACAGTATGTTAATTATAAATATAGTGTTAAGAGATACTACTAAAAGGACTAGACTGAGACTTTGCTTCTGATTCTCATTCACACAAGGGCACTTTACTATTGTCTTGGCAGCATGAAAGATCATTGAAAATGAGAGTAAATTACAACAGTTTAGAGTAAATAAGACTCACATCCTTTACAGCAACCTTGTGTTAAGTACAGGTGGTAACCGCATGTCCCCAGGGGACTTCATCTGGCTCTGGAGTTGAAGTAAGTTATTGCAGCCCTTGACAGGATACCTCCTATTCCCACTGCATCCTGGGAGGTGCATTGTGGGGGACTGGAGGGTGGTGGGGGAAAAAGAGAAGCAGAGTCTAGGCTTTGCCCACTTTGTGCCTGTAATGGGGTCAGCACCCATCTCTTGTGAGTGCCCCTTCTGGTTGGGTGTCTGCGTTCTTTCAGTAAGTAGTCCTAGTCCCAGTAGGGCTATATCCCTAGGCTCACTTCCTAGAAGCAGACTGCTCTATTCAGGCCATTCCATCTCCTTTTTATATGAGCCTGCTGGGCTCTCATTGGCCACTCTCTGCAGTCTCTCTGGCTGCTTACCCTGCAGCCACTCTAGCCCACTTGGAGGACCTCTCCATTGCTCCTTTTCTGGGATGGGTGTGGTTGGACCCTGGGGCCTCCAGCAGAGGGCCTTTGGCCCTAGTCCACCCCATCACATTCCTTCTCTCCCCATGAGGATTGGGGTGGTAGTTTTACTATCTCTTGCCCCGCTTTAGCAGGGTCTTCTCCCTCCCCGACCTCTGTCTGGAGAGTATCTCTCTGGCCTTTTGCCCCATTTAGTCAGGGTCTTCTCTCCCAGGTCTCTTTCCTGGAGAGCATTTAAGAGTCCTTTCAGTTCTCCTTCGGCTCCTGGACTTGGGGGTCTCTGCACACCACAACTTATCCATCCCTGTACACTGAGCCTCTGCTTCCATCTCAAGGTCATATATCAAGTGGAGCAGGTGCTTTTACTCCACCTTAGCAAGCTGGAGATGCATGACCAGCTGCTCTGAGGCACTTCATGCTCCATTGACTCTAGATGCTTGGTGAGCTCATCAACACTTAGGAGGGACTTGTAGAACTACGCAGCTATACTTTTTCCTTTGGAGCAACCCTGTCTGAGCCCCTCTGCTAATGTGTTCACTGAGGTCCAGCTTGGGGTCCCACCATAACTGGCTGACCTTGAAAATCTGTCTGGGTCCCAACTGTATCCTGCAGCTCCTGGGATTCTCTATGGATCCCCACACTATCCTTCTGTACTTGGGGCACCAGCTAACCCACTTTTGCTATTCTTTCTTTGGTTCCCAGTCCCTTTGCTTCCTTATGTAGTTAATCCCAGACTCTCCTGGTCCTAGGCCACCGTCTTGGTCTCTCCTGCACGAGGGCTGGGAAACCCACCCAGTCTCTTTTTTTGACTGTCCCAGTCTTGCCTCAACCTGGGATGTCTCTTTTTTTTTCCATTGTTGCCCCTCCTTTCTCTGAGAGGGCAAGATCTCTTTAAATGCCTTGCCATCCTGCAGGCAGGCAATACTGCTTCTTTTCTTGCTTTGGTCATGGGCTGTGAGTCACTCGGGGCCCTTGCAATAGGTCTACTGTTCTGCTGCCCAGAGTCACCCTTGCCTGGCTCTCCTGTCAGCTCTGGGGCACATACCACTAAATCATAGGGATTTGTGCCTGGAATCCCCTTTTCATCTCACCTATCCTTCAGGCCCCTGCCTTTGCCTTGAAGTGAGCCCAGCTCCTTAACAGGCAAAATCTTTTTTATGTGGCCTGTCTCTCCACTATAAAAGCAGTTAAACCTTTCCCTTCCTCCCTGGTTCCTTCCAGGGCAAGCCCTTCTTAAATGTCCCAACTGTCCACACCCATAGCATCTCCATGGCTGGGCTTCAGGCCTCTCATCTGCTAAACTCCCATGTTACCAGGTGTGATAGAGACATGCTTGAGCCACATCTGCTGCTTGGAACAGATCTCATGCCACTGCTGTTGTCTCAAACTGGGTTTCCTGTTTCTTTTCTGGCTTTCTATCAGCAGGGTCTGTGTGCACTGCTGCATTTCAGTTACCCGCTGCTGTTGGCCTGCCACCAACAGGCGGATTACCTCCTCCATAGTCCTGCCCCTTGTTAATCAGGGGTCGGGCCAAATTATCCCACTTCTGGTACCAAATGTAATGGGGTCAACACCCACCTCTTGTGAGTACCCACTCTGGTTGGGTGTGTCTGCGTTTTCTGTAAGTAGTCCCGGCCCTGGTAGGGCCATATCCTCAGGCTCAGTCCCTGCAAGCAGACCATTCTATCCAGCCTCTTTCAGCTCCTTTTTATATGAGCCCGCTGGGCCCCCATTGACTGCTCCCTGCAGCTTCTCTGGCTGCTTCCCCTGCTTGGAGGACCTCTCCACTGCTCCTTTCCTGGGATGGATGTGGCTGGACTCTCAGGCCTCCAGTAGAGGGCCTTTGGGTCCTAGTCTACCTCCATCACAGTGCTCCTTTCCTGCTCACAGGTGAGGTAGCCAGGTGTAGTTGCTCCACAGAGCATGCTTTTTCCTGGCTCCTCCCTCCCCCACATGCTGGACTCTTTATCTGGCTAAACCTTATGGCTACAGGGGAAAGAGCTGCTTGATAGGCTGCAGCACATAAGTTAGGTTGCACCATGGGCCAGAATCATTAGCTTAAAATGTTAAAAACTGCAGATGGAATTATTATAAAGAAGTTATTTTGTTTCTGACATATTAATGTACATTAGAGCTGACCTTTTCCAAATTAGGATTTTGTTAAATTGGAGGAGTTGGGGTGGGAGTGAAATCCAGCTGAATTAATAAAATCCTCCCATTATGGAGATGGTAAACTTCAAAATTCCAGCAACATAAAAGATATAAAATGAACACACTACATGGATTAAAAATAGATTAACTTATAGCTCTCTAAATATAACGGTAAACGGGGAACCATCAAGTGGGTCTGTTTCCAGGGGGGCCCTGCAGGGGCTGATTCTTGGCCCTGCACAATTTAACATTTTTGTCAGTGACATGGAAGAAGACATAAACCCACTGATAAAGGTCCCAAATTGGGGAAGTGGTAAATGAAGAGGACAGGTCACTGATCCAGAACCATCTGCATTGCTCGGTATGCTGGGTGCAGGCAAACAATATGTATTTTAATACAGTAAATGTAAATGAATACATCTAAGAACAAAGAATTTAGGCTATACAGGATGTGGGACTCTATCCTGGGCAGCAGTGACTCCGAAAAAGATTTGGGGGTTGTCAAGGTTCCTCCCCCACCCTGAACTCTAGGGTACAGATGTGGGGACCTGCATGAAAAACCTCCTAAGCTTATCTTTACCAGCTTAGGTCAAAACTTCCCCAAGGTACAAAATATTCCACCCGTTGTCCTTGGACTGGCCGCTACCACCACCAAACTAATACTGGTTACTGGGGAAGAGCTGTTTGGACGCGTCCTTCCCCCCAAAATACTTCCCAAAACCTTGCACCCCACTTCATGGACAAGGTTTGGTAAAAAGCCTCACCAATTTGCATAGGTGACCACAGACCCAAACCCTTGGATCTGAGAACAATGAAAAAGCATTCAGTTTCTTACAAGAAGACTTTTTTAATAAAAATAGAAGTAAATAGAAATAAAGAAATCCCCCCTGTAAAATCAGGATGGTGGATATCTTACAGGGTAATTAGATTCAAAAACATAGAGAACCCCTCTAGGCAAAACCTTAAGTTACAAAAAAGATACACAGACAGAAATAGTTATTCTATTCAGCACAATTCTTTTCTCAGCCATTTAAAGAAATCATAATCTAACCATACCTAGCTAGATTACTTATTAAAAGTTCTAAGACTCCATTCCTGGTCTATCCCCGACAGGCAGAAACCCGCATATAGACTGACACACTCCCTTTGTTTCTCTCCCTCCTCCCAGCTTTTGAAAGTATCTTGTCTCCTCATTGGTCATTTTGGTCAGGTGCCAGCGAGGTTACCTTTAGCTTCTTAACCCTTTACAGGTGAGAGGAGCTTTCCCCTGGCCAGGAGGGATTTCAAAGGGGTTTACCCTTCCCTTTATATTTATGACAGGGGTTGTGGTGGATGATCAGCTGAATGTGAGCTTCAAGGGTGACACTTGCCAAAAAACAAATGCAATCCTGGGATGCCTAAGCAGGGAAATCTTGAGTAGGAGAAAAGAGGCTATTTTACCTCTGTATTTTGTACTGATGCAACCACTGCTGGAATACTGTGTCCAGTTCTGGCACCCACAGTTCAAGAAGGATGTGGAGAGGGTTCAGAGAAGAGCCACAAGAATGATTAAAAGATGGAGCTTTCTGAGACTATCTATTTAGCTTAACAGAGAAAGTTAAGGGGTAACTTGATTACAGTCTGGAAACGCCTACATGGGGAATAAATATTTAATAATGGCTTCAGTGTAGCAGAGAAAAGTATAACCCAATCAAATGGCTGGAAGTTTTAGTTAGACAAATTCAGACTGGAAATAAGGCGTACATTTTTAACAGTGAGGACTCATCTACACTGGCGAGTTTTGTCACCAAAAACTGGCTTTTGGCAACAAAACAGTGATAGTGTACACACTGCAATGTGACTTTTGTTTTAATGCCTAGTTTTGGCAACAAAAACTTCCACCCCTGTGAGAGACTTTTGTCTTTTCCCCTCCCTTATTGTTGACAAACATGCAGTATAGACACCAGGTTTTTTTTTGTGTGTGTTTTTTTGTTGGCCTCCAGAAAGTATCCCACAATTCCCATGCTGCCACTCTGTCAGCGGTTTGAAATCCACTGCCCTGCAGCCAACCTCCCCCTCCCCTTTGCAAGCCCCAGGAATTTTAAATCTCATTTCCTGCTTGCTGGCTTCCCAGAGGAGCTTCCCAGGTGGCTTCCCAAGTCAGCTTGACTGGCTATCGCACCAAACGTGCTCCCGCTTGGACCACCGCTGAGTTGTTGGATGCAATCAGTATATGGGGAGAAGAGTCCGTTCAGTCGCAGCTGAGAGTTACCTGTAGGAATCGGGACACATGGGCAAATTTCTCAAGGCTTGTGCGAAAAGGGTTATGATCGGGACATGCAGCAGTGCAGAGTGAAGATAAAGGAGCTGAGGCAGGGGTACCATAAGGCATGGGCGGTGAATCATTGTTCCAGTGGTGCACCTAAGACCTGCCGCTTCTATAAGGAGCTAAGTGCTATCCTTAGTGGTGACCCCATCTCCATCGTTGATAGCCCCATGGATACTTTGCAGGCAGCTGAAATTCTGGATGAAGAAGTGGAGCTGGAAGAGGATATGGAGCTCCCAGTGAGGCAGCCAGGAACTTTTCTCCACTCCAGAAGTGCTCAACGGGGAGCAGGAAGCAGATGAGATGCTGGGTAAATTGCTGTGGGTTGTGTAGGGAATCAAAAATAGGAGGCAGGTAGTGTTTTCTGTGAGCTGGACATTGCCCTGTGTAGCTAATCTGCATGGCCAAGCTGTGTGTCGATGGACATCGAGACCTGAAGGGAATCCTCCAGAGAGGCTCTGGAAAGTTTCCAAGAGGTACTTGTTAATCCTCTGCCACAGATTCCAAGGGATTGCAGCCTTATTAGTTCCCCCATTGTAGGAAACTGTATCATGCCATTTAGCAATCACTGGAGCTTGGACCAAAGCAGCACATAGCTGAGCTGCATATAGACCAAGGTGAAAGCTGCAAGCATGCAGTAGTTGTGCCCTGGTTTCTCTGATCACCCACAGCAGTGAGATGTCAGCCAACAGGTTGGCCACCTGTGTGGGATAACTTAGAATGTGGTCCCTGCAAGCCATGACCTTTTCATCCATACGCACAACCACCTTCCTCCCAACACTCATCATGATTGAGGTGTTCACGGAGCTGTGTGCCTGTGTAGAGTGTCAGAGAAAGTGATTTCTACTAGCCAAAGGCTCTTTTTACTAAAATGTTTCAACCATTTGCTGGAATGTAGTAAACCCTCTTCTCTTCAGCACAGACCTTGAAGAACACACCACACCCCCCGCGGACCAGCTTTGACAGATAAGAGAGAACCCTAGGTGCAGCAAAGAAGACATGTTCCAGGAGCTGCTGCAGCATGATGAGAGACAGACCAAGGAGAACACAGAGTGCTGGGAAGCCAAAAAGCAGGACAGAAAAGAGAGAGTGCTGCTTTTGCTAGGCAAGCAACAGAGCAGATGATAAAAGTGATGGAGGATCAGACAGGGATGCTCAAGTCTTTGATACAGCTGCAGACTGAGCAGATCTGTGGTCGACCTCCACTGCAGCATATGCAGCTGCACAATTCTTTGCCAGCTCCACCCCCACCATGCCCAGACCTTCCTTTTCACTTCACAGCACTCCTGAGTTTCCCCATCGCTCCACCTGCTCTCACAGCTTGCACAATGATAGATGTAGCTACACACAGTTGTGAGGTTTTAGCCTTTATTGTTAAAAAAAGGTAAGGTATTTAATAATAGCGTTTTTTATTCTGTTCTACAAAAACGAATAGCAGTCAATTCAGTCTCGGAAACAGGCTTGTAAAGCATTGTGTTGCACGGATCTTGGGCCCTAAAATTGTACACGGATGCATCAGGGAAGCAACTCCAAAGCAGACATGTGTTACTGCCCCTCATCGTCAAAGTGGTTCCTCAAAGCCTGTCTGATGTTAATAGCAGCCCTCTGGGCTCCTCTGACAGCCCTCGCATCTGGGCTGTTCAAACTGTGTGCAGCCAAGTGCTCTACCTCAGTGCTCCGCACTTGAGCAAATATTTCACCCTTAGATTCACACAGATTATGCAAAGTGCAGCATGCAACTATGACCATGGGAATATTATCCTCGGTAAGGTCTAGCCTGCCCTTGAGACACCTTCAGTGAGCTTTCAAACAGCCAAAGGCACATTCGACTACCATGCAGCACCTGCTCAACCTGTTAAGACACTCTTTGCTGCTGTCCAGGTGCCCAGTGTAAGGTTTCATGAGCCAGGGCTCTAAGGAGTAAGCTGGATCTCCCAGGATTACTGTGGGTATTTCTACATTCCTCCTCTTCCTCTCTCTCCCCCCCAAGCCCCCCCGAACTTGTGATCTGGAAAGAAGGTCCCCGCCTTTAGCTTTGTGTACAGGCCACTGTTCCTGAAGATGCGTGTGTCATGCACCTTTCCAGACCAGCCTGCACTGATGTCCGTGAAATGCCCCCCAATGATCCCCAAGCTCCTGCAACACCATGGAGAAGTATCCCTTCCTATTGATGTATTCAGAGGCAAGGTGGTCTGGCGTTAAAACTGGAATGTGTGTGCCATCAATCGCCCCACCACTGTTAGGGAAACCCATCTCTGCAAAGCCATCCACTTTTTTTCATGCACAGTTCCCAGATGCAATTTATTGCCCTGCACACTTGGAGTAATACAGCCCCAACAGTGGACTTTCCTACACCAAACTGATTTGCAGCTGACCGGTAGTCTGGATTCACCAGCTTCCACACAGTGATTACAACACGCTTCTCTACCGAAAGGGCAGATCTCAATCTGGTGTCCTTACGCCACAGGTTGGGGGACAGCTCAGCACATAGCTCCACGAAGGTTGCTTTATGCATCCTAAAGTTCTGTACCCACTAGTTGTCATCCCACACCTGCATGACAATGCAATTCTCACTAATCAGTGCTTGTTTCCCTAGCCAAAAAGCAAGAGTTTACTGAATGCAGCTGCTCTGTGAATGCACAAAGTACTGATAAGTTGCTGCCATCCATGTGGCACTCGGGTGCCTGCAATTCATTCTCCGCTAACTTTGCGAGTAACTCTGCAAGTAACTGTGCTGCCATGCGTGATGTTCTCACAACAGCTAACAGAGCATAGGAGACAAGTGCGGGATCCATCCTCTCACTGCAGATGCTGACGCGCACTACAAAAGAATGACCGTTGGAAAAACCGTGTGAAAGGAAGCCAGAGACCTTTGGAGGGGTGGGACACAAAGTGGTGCATGATGGCACATTTTTGCACATCCCAGGATGCACCGCGCTCCATTTCTACATTCCCACAACACTTAGCATGGGAATGTGGTTTTGCCAGGCACTGTGGGATACATACCCACAGTCCATTGCTCTTGCTGTTGACAGAGGTGCCCAGAATGTGGACACGATCTGTCGACAGAGGGAGCAAATGTAGACACTCTTTGGTGATGTTAGTTTTGTCTTTCTCTTCCCTCCCCCCGTTGACATTAGTTTCATCGAAAACTTGCCAGTGTAGACAAGCCCTGAGAATAATTAACAATTGGAACAATTCACCAAAGCTCATGGTGCAGTCTCCATTACTGACCAATTTTTAAATCAAGACTGGATGGCTTTTTCAGAAAGGGGGGTGGGGGGAAAAAAAGATCCTATATAGGAATTTATTTTGGGAAAGTTCTATGGCCTGCCTTATACAGGTGGCCAGATTAGATCATAACGATCCCTTTTGGCCTTAGAATCAATGAATACAAGACAAATATTTTGTGAACATTTTTGCAAATATATTTCCTGGTTTTTTTGTCAGCTCTAATGTACAGCAAGAAGGGATTGCTCCCTCCCCCAAAAAAATAGAAAATAGTCCTATTTTATTGTCTGATCATCCTGTGATGCTGCACATTTCACTGAAATCTTATGGAGTGATGGTATCCACTCTACAAGGAGGCTTCTACTTAGCTGTTAATCTCTGAACAACTTTTTTTTTTTTAAACACTTTTGGATTAAGATTTAAGGCATTGATTGATTACATGTGACTAGCGTCCTTAGGCACACAAAGGTGAAGCTGCATTAAACGCTGTTATAATATTGACCCTGGAAAAAGCAATTGTTAATACTCACTCATGTGTGTCTGAAATACTACTTTCTAGAATGGTGGTAAATGCTCCGTAGTCTTTACTTCAATTTTACAGGCATTAAGAACTTTCTTAATTAGACCTTTAGGCCATAGTAAAGTAGAACTGGATAGTGTGAGAGGAAGGATGGTGTTGTGGTTCAGAGGGTGCAGGAGACCTGTGTTCAATTTCCAGCTGTGTGACAGACTTCCTGTGTGACCTTGGGCAAGTCAGTCAGAGCCTGAGTCTGTTGAAGTTGAAATAACTAGAAGATCATGTATGCAGAACGAGATCAGGAGTGAAATCCAGGCGCTAGTGACACCAATGGGAAAATTCTCATTGACTTTATGTGGGCCAGGATTTCACCCCAGGATTTTGAAAGGTAAGCCGTATACTTGCTACTGAAATGAAGAATTTCAGAGTAGCAGCCGTGTTAGTCTGTATTTGCAAAAAGAAAAGGAGTACTGGTGGCACCTTTATGGACTAACAAATTTATTTGAGCATAAGCTTTCGTGAGCTACAGCACACTTCATCGGATGCAATCAGTGGAAAATACAGTGGGGAGATTTATATACACAGAGAACATGAAACAATGGGTAATGAGGTGAGCTGTAGCTCACGAAAGCTTATGCTCAAATAAATTTGTTAGTCTATAAGGTGCCACCAGTACTCCTTTTTCTTTTTGTGAAATGAAGAACTGATCAGTCGTCTACTTGAGGGTGAGTGGCATGCTCCCATGAATGAAATGTGGAAAGATCACATGTGATGAGACAAGCCAGTAAATCTCGACAGCCTTGCCTGTGTTCTCCAGAGGTTAGCACAGTTTTTAGTGACGCTAATTCAGCAGCCAGCCTGTCTTATTTTGATTTAATATTTATAGGACTTTTTAAATTTAGAATTTGCCTAATCATAGGAGGCTCCAGTCCCCATCAGTAGTCCAATGAAGTATAAGTCACTGCCGGCAGCATCATGTAAAGAAAATCAAGTAGATTGAGAGGACAAGTACAATAGAAGTGTTCTTTAATACGGCAGCAGAGAATAAGAGTTTCATGTGTTTTAAAAGCAATAGAGTATTGTAAATTCTAGACTAGAAATAAGGTGTAAATTTTTTTAACAGTGAGGGTAATTAACCATTGGAATGTCTTTCCTAGGGTTGTGGTGGCTCCTGCATCACTTGAAGTCTTTAAAGACTTAGTGTCTTTCTGAAAGACAGTCTAGAGCTCAGACAGAAGTTATGGGCTTGATACAGAAAGTTCTGTATGTAACACACAGGCCATAGGAGGTCAGATGATCATCGTGATCCCTTAAAAAGCTATGAAGCGTTTGTTCAGGAGGATGCAAGCTGTCTTTTTAAAAAAGCAAGCAATGTCTTTCTGTTTCCCAAAGTACATTTTTGTAATTTAGGAAAATTATGTGACGCAGAATATAAAGAAAAATATCTTTGAAATGACACTCTGCACTATCAGTCAGCTGATGGTTGGGAACTGCCCTTTGAACTCAAGGCCCAGAGTTCAAGAACCTCTAGAAACCACTAAAAAGTTAAACTGATTTCTCTCTTTTAGTTTGGCAAGAATTTTAGGGAAGGAGTTTTTACATTAAACATTCTTTGCCTGACCCTAAAATGGCTACTGCTGTTAAGGTCCAATATCAGGATCTCCGGCTCCTTCTGATTCATGCAAGATCAGTGTTTGGTAAATCTACCATCTGGCCTGCATTTTTAAAAACAAACTTATTTTTGGAAACTAATTTCAATGCTATCCCCATGGCTAGAGTAAAAAAAAATTGGTTTTAACAAGGGGTGTGTGTTTTTTTTGTTTTTGCTGAGTCTTTTTTAAAAGTCCTTGTTAGGAAGATAAGACCATTTACTCCATTTACTCGTTGCCCTCCGCAGAACTCTCTGAAATTTGTCTACATCATTTCTGTAGTGGTGGGCCTAAAACTGTACGCATTTCTCCAGATGTGGCCTCACCAGTGCCAAATACTCACTCCCCTCGATATAATAATTCTGCCTCCCTATTAGAAAAGAGACCTAGGAGGAGGTAAGTGAAGCAGTAGCTACCAGCCATGAAAATGGAGGAGCATGTGTTATCCACTATAGCAATTAATGAAAATACAATTGCTCCACAATGGATAATAAGACTGGGAAGTGAGGGGAGCTGTGACAGTTGCCAGACAGAGAACCGGTTTGGGGTAAAATAGGGATATATTCATGTAAACTTTGTTCCCACAATCTAATGGTTTTTATTGCTCCAGCTCAATAGGCAGATAGTATGCTGAAGGCACAAAAGCAGTCTGTAAGTAGAGCAATGTCACTGCGCTCTGGGTGATTTCCAGCTTTATGGCATGGTAAGTCATTTATAGCCATCTTGGTGACAGGAGTTAGGATTTCCTAGCAATGAAATACTGTGCACTGAGTCACTAGTGCAAAAGAAGTTCAGAAAGAAATCTGAGTTAGTCTAAAGTACTCTTGTTTAGCGTTCCAGTTCATTGTGCATTAGGAGTAACTGCCAGTGTCTGGGAAGTTTGTTAGTTGTGTAGCATTAAGGTGAAAATTGTGTCAGTGGAGTTATTACAACCTTGAATATCAATAGAAATGAAGGGTCAGGTGGGTGATAGTTTCTTTTATAGATCAGTATTTTAAAAAAAAATAGAAGAAAAAAGAATTACAAATCAACTTGAACATTGTGTGGGAAAGAGTTTTCTCCTATTAAAAATAAATAAATAAGATAGATATAACAGGAAGCTCATATGACTTTGTTCATATTTGTAAATTTTCAAAAAGCAACATTAACTCAGACTCAATTTAAAGGAATGTCCAATTTAAAGGAAGCCCTTAAAGTGAATTACTCTTCACTGCTACACCATGGAGAACTAGGCAAGGGTTAGCAGTATATTGCAGTACCTGTTTGCTTTTTTTTCAGAGCTTATATACTCATAGCCCAGAGAGAAGCTGAAGGTGGCAGGAGAGAGAATGCCACGAAACTTCAAATTTTATGGGAAGTTGTGTAAAGGGAGTAAGCATGGCACCTGAACACAAATTATTCAGATTACTTTCTGCTGTCACTGAAATGCTTTTTCAGTAAACTTATTAGGGATTGTTACAGCGTAAATAGATTCTGAATGTTTCTTAGTTTTTCCCGTTCTTTCTCCTCTAGGCCATGCTCACTTTTTATAAATATGTGAAAGCCTGAAGTTCTAACTTAAACAATTTGCATTCAAATACGCACCTTCATTTTGAAAACAGATTACTGTGTACTACAAATCTGTTTAAATTTAGGGGTGTTAGCGAAGTCAGTAGCTCACAAAAAGGGGATTTTGTACATACTTGACGGTAATGGGGAAACATAGCTTTCAAATGTAAATCCATTTATTTTTAAACTGTTTTTCCTAGTTACTCTTCTATGATTTTTATAAATCTAATTTTATTCGAGGCAAGTCTTTCCATTTTATGAATCACCTCCTTCAGTATTTTTTCATTCTAAAATGTTGTGTATCACCATTGTTTTCACAGAAATGCTATTAGGATGCAATTCTTTGTTCTTATAACTGACAGAATATTTATTGTAATGAATAAACAAGAATAAGATGAAAATTAACCATTTAGGGAAATCAGCAACCCTAGCATCTTGTATGTTTGGCCACGAACTTACACACTTGTATTTGTGTAGTGAAAAATCCAGGCTTTCATGGTGAACCATAGGAAAGGTAGTTTTTTTTGTTTTGGATCTAGATACATCTCCTTGTCAGTGCTGGAACTTCTAAAAAATGGCACTGCAGCAGTCTTGCCTGGTGCATAGTTCGGGCAAAGACCGTTCAAGAAGCAACCTTCATTGGTTGGCTAGGCAACGACTGCCATTTAAGATGGTCACTTGGCAGGGACTACTTTATTGGCTAATGCCGCCAGTCATCCATTAAGCAATCTGTATGGTGGATTCCTATGCTACTTTGAGCTTTTTTTGTCACTGAAGACTATGGATTGTGTCCTTGACAGCAGCGTATTAAAACCTAGGCCAACAAATTTGCAGGGGCGGCAAATTTATAATAGCAGCCAGAGCCGGCTGCTTCCCCCGGCACCGGTTCGTGCCCTTGCCCCCTCCCTGCCCCTATTGGTCCCCTTCCCCAAATCCCTGTCCCTCCTCCTCTCTTGAGCTCGCCACGTTCCCCTCCCCCCCCTTCGCAAACCTGTTTTGTGCACAAGCACTGGCAGGGAGCGGGGAGAAGCAGGATCTGGCGGCACGCTCAGGGGAGGAGGCAGAGTCGGAGCAGAGGTGAGCTGGAGTGGAGAGCTGCTGGGGGGGGGGAGAGGGGGCGGCAATTATTTTAGGGCCTAAGGGCGGCAAAATCATTTAATCCGCCACTGGTCTTTGGCTAGAAGCTAGAGATGTAAGCGATCATGGCACCCACTCCAAGTTGTTATGCACCAAAAACAATTTACCCATCAGTGTTAATATACACGGTACTATCTCTTGAGCTTTGATCTTAGTTTCACTGTATTCACAAAACCTCAAATTTACACATCCAAATTCCATCCACATGCATAAATTCAGACTTTTGTGCAAGCAAATTACTCTACGCACTGAACTATGAACACAAATGTACAGGCTGGGTTCTGACATGTTCTGCTAGATTCTTTTTCTAAGAGACTGTTGGTGAAATAGAAAATCAAGAAGGACCACATGAATGTTTTTACTTCCCAAGTCCTGCACATAGTACGATAGAATGGAATACAGCATTTTCTGTAGTTGCCTTTCATAGAAACTGTATTCCAAAATGTTTTAAATAATGCATGTAAAAATTAATAGTAGATGGAGAATTTTGGGCAAGGGTGAAAAGGTATGTTTTTGGATAATTGAATATGTATCTATGATGTGCAGAAATGCACGAAGGCTGTTGTAGATGACAGGAGCTGTGCAGAAGAACTTTCTTACGCTACACTGTCAAGATTTTCAGTAAGTAGACAGACCGGCATGGAAGAGGTGGACTATAAAATCCATGTGGTAATCTGGATCTAAGAATTTGGAGGTTCTTGAACAAATAGAAATGCATCAGAACCCACTGGAGTTGTCTGCAGATATGAAGGATGCCTTCATGCTTCACAGCATGTGAGAGGTGGGCTCTGGTGTGACCAGAGAAGAGAATAGCAGTAGTCTTGCTGAATGGAGATAAAAGCATGGCTGAACTCAGAAGAATACTGAAAGCAACTGGAATAATATACAAAGCAGTTTGAGTTTATGCATCTACATAATGGTCCATACTCAATAATTCTAGTTAACTCGGAGTATGGTTGAATGCACTGTATACAGAACATCTTGAAATTGGATTGGAAAGAGATACGTGTTCCATGGGAAAGCACAAGACTATTTGATATGCACTCCTTTCATGGTTTATTCCTCTGAGTTGCTCATGAATGTTGGACTAAATTGATTGCAGAGTAAAGAAAAGGTCGTATAAGTAATGCTTGGAAGCAAACATAATATGAGAATTAATAAAACTCTCCATGTTCGCAGTTCTTATTTTTTTTTAGGAGAAAACCATGACCAGTGATTACCTGTGGTTACACTTCAAATTGCTTCTGTGCTATATTCAATTTTTATTTTTGTTTTGTGTGTTAAAAAGCAGCTGGTGAGTGTGGGGAAGCTGTGGCTCCAATGAGTTATATGAATGTGCTTCGAGCTCTGCTGAAATTGATTTCATTTTAATTGTGGTGGTGGTTTTTCCTGTATTAACTTCATAACACAGGAATAGACAGAGAGACAGCACTTGTCAAATAAGTGCCCAGTCTAACTCCCACTGAAATCAATGCAGTTTCCTGTTGATTTCATTAGGAAGTGCATCAAACCTTAAATGCCTTGGATCCAACTGATGCACACTTTATTTTTGGACTATCTGACATTAAGTCTTGGATGCAAATGTTGGAAACACATAGGATAAGATTCTGTACTGCATCTTGAAGAGAGGCGCGCCCACACAACTCTCAGGCCAGGGGGAGTGTTAGCTCAAGTGGCTTTAAGCCACATTTGTTACCTTCTGACTGGAGGTGCTCTAGGGGCTGGAGAGGTCTCTAGTATAACTTCAACAGCGCTGCAGTTCCAGTCCCCTCTCCCAGCTGTTTTATAGACTGCAGTACTTCCCAGAACCTCCACAGCACAAAATACCACCCACTACGTTAGCATTCCCCCTTATGTAAAGGCTTGTGAGGTGGTCCTTGGGCTGTCCTCCATAATGCCTGCACTGGGAAATCTTCCCCCAGCTGGACAGGAGGCTTTTAGCTTTAGCCCGTTCCCTGCCATAAGCGGCTAGAGAGGGTGTGAGGATTTCACCCATAATCTCAACCAAGTACTAGATTAGATATACTATTGATGGATAGATAAAGTAAGCAATTTTAGGGTAGGTGTGGAAGATATCTACAATCTCTAATGTAGATACCGCATGTTGAAATTTTGTTTTTTCAGTTCTCTGCTTTGAATTTCTATTGAAAGAAAAGGATGAATTTTTCAGATTTGAGGGGTGTGAGAAAAATTCATTCTGTTTTTGACCACTTACCTATCTCACTGAAATTTTCCAAACATCGACCTCAAAGAAAAGTTTCACAAAAATATGGTGACCTTTTCCCCCCATTTTTCAACCAGTTCCAATTGAAAAGAGTAAATAGGAGTGAAAAAAGAGTGCAACGTTGGAAGCTGACTTGTACATTCAGAGAAACCAAAATCACTTGATAGAAAGACTTTTGGTCATTGTAGCTATTGACACAAAATTGTCAGTCACATATATTCAACTACAGTGTTCAGGAGCAAATTTTTTTTTAGCCATTCAGTTGCACTGCAGATAACTGCCATTCTGATTTCAGATTCCAGGCACTATTTACATTCCTAACAGATAGTTCTCATTCATTGTAGTTTTAAGTGACTAAATTAAAGATCTTTATTGCAAGTATAAAATGGGGTCTAGATAAATATATTTATGATCTAGATAAATATATTTTTGTATACAAAAATTAAAAGGCATCTGGGAGTCTAATATAGTTAAAATCTCCTTCCATGGGCAAGTTAGTGGGAGAAATGTAAGGGAGGTCTTTGTGATTCTGTAGATTTTTTACAAAATCAAATGTTTTGATGGTGCTACCCTCTGTGGCATGGCGGGTGGGCTCTCTGCCACTCTCTCCCAGCTCAGGGTCTTTCAGCTGTTGGAAATGTTGATAATACAATGACGTTGGACATGGGTCAAGTTAGGGCTTTCTAATGACACCCTTCTCCTATGAACACAATGGTACCAAATATGACAAACCTAGAACAAATATGTACATATATATATTTGAGCAAATCTTTAAAAAGCAACATTTTTTAAAATTATACTTTAAACAGAGGGATGTATTACTTAAATAAAAAAGACAATGATCTCAACTAGTCCTAGGGGAGTTAGCCTTGGCACATAGGACTGAAAACATTTATTTATCAAAGTCTTCATTGGTGACATCTCTGGCTAGGGCCACCCATGTCTAGTTGTGACACTCTGTACCTCGGGGGAACACCCTGGACCCCCATGTTATCCTTATAATATGATTGTGTGGTAACCAGTGGAAAGTTTGTCATGTTGGGTGTCTTCAGAAGGCTCATGGTGCACTGAGCGTTGTTATAGTAATGTTATAGGTTGTAATTTCATATATAGTTATGAGGCTTAAAACAAGCCCAGGCAAAAGTCTACTGGAGCAGAGGGGCATGTATGGGACAAACCCAGCCCAGCCTCAGAGGAAGAAAAGGACACTGGCCTAGGTTGCAACAAAGGATCTGTTGGACTCTTGAGTGAGTCACCCCCCTTCCCTTGGTCAGTTTGGGAATATGATGAGGTAATGCTCACCTGACTCTGAAGCAGGGGGAGCAAAGCATAAAAGGGAGAGACGCTTGCCATGCTGTCTCTTCCACCTCCATCTACAGACACCACCACCAAGCGACTGAAGCGCTGATCAAAGGGGAGAGCCTGGCTGAAAGGCAACCAGCCAACCTGTGGTGAGAAGCATCTAAGTTTGTAAGGGCACTGAAAGTGTTAAGATCAGCTTAGAATGTATGTTGCTCTTATTTCATTTGACCAAATCTGACTTGTGCTTTGATTTATAATCACTTAATCTTTTGTAGTTTAATAAATTTGTTCTACCTGAAGCAGTGCATTTGATTTGAAGCATGTCAGAGACTCCCCTGGGGATAACAAGCCTCGTACATATCAATTTCTTTGTTAAATTGATGAACTCGTATAAGCTTGCAGTGGGCATACTGGACACTGCAAGACAGAGGTTCCTAGGATTGTGTCTGGGACTGGAGATATTGGCTCGTGTAATTTGGTTGCAGAATCCGAGCAGCGGCTGGCCAAAAGTGCTCACTCACAAAGCTGGGAGCAGCTTATGTGATAGAGGCTGTGCCTGAACAGCCTGGGAGTGGGGGCGCTCACAGCAGAGCAGGGTAAGGCTGGCTCCCAGAGTTGAGGCTTGGAGGGAACCTAGCAGATCACCGGTCCAGAAAACACCAGGGGAATGTCACACTAGTGCCGTGACACATTTTGATTCAGTACCACAGATGTATTCATGCATTCCAACTGAAGTGAGCAATCAGTGGGGCTAGCAAGTATGATTGGTAGGATTCATAGACGGGTCATTCGCTCTGGCACCTTGTGTAGTTGAAGGCTGTAACACCGTGTTAAAGGCTGACCATGGTGGAATGTACCTTTTCTCCTGAAGTAATGTGGTGTGATATGTAGTGTCATGGGTATCCAGATCTTCTATATCTTCAGCAATTATTTTTTTGCCTCTGGAATGCATCCCACTTTTTCACAATAACCAAGTGAGGTCCAGGTTGGTGAATGTAGAAAGCTCTATTACCGTCAATGTAGCTGCTGCTTCATTGAAAACTGAACTTCTTGGCCTCAGAATTTTTGGACCGTGATTGGAAAGTGAATGAGTCAGGAAGCTCCTTCAAAGAACGGTTCTTTGCTGGTCCAGACAGCACTTGATGCTGGGACTGGTACCTATTAATATGCTCCTGGTAGCAGACCCACAACAGTAGCATAAGGAGTACCTTTGCCATCTGCTATATCTTCAAGGAAGCCTGTTATTAGCAGCACAAAATATTAACCTACCCTTGGTGAGGTCTGTGGGAATGTACAATCTTTCATTAAATTCCATGCAGTGAACAATGTTTGTATCTGCAGTCTCCAGGCAGAGTACTTTGGCTCTTCCATTGACTACAACAATGTTGCGTGGAAGCTGCACAAGGAATTTACTGTGGGATTTGGAATGAATTGTTGAACTAACAGCCACTGCTGATCGATTATCCACATGCTGCCTGGTTGTCCTGTGTATGTGGAAAGCCTGCCTTTCCACTTGTACATGAGATTTTGTGATACAATGGCTGCCTTGTGCTCCACTTGCTGGTGCTGAAATCACTGCAAACACCAGTATACCACTTGAAGTACAGGCCTCAAAGAATTGTTTGCATGTAGGGCATCAGCTATAGATCCCTGAAACTTCGGTGTACTTCAGAGCAAAAATCTTTTCTGTTAAATAAAAAGCATCTCCAAACATTTGTATCACTATTTGACATAAGTGCTTTCTTCCACTTTTGATAGTGCCCAATCTTTTGCAGCTTTTAAGGTTATGCGCTGTAATTGATTTCTCTGGATAGGATTGCTAAAAACTATGTCATATCCCACAGTTCATCTTCAATAAGTGTTCTAAGACTCTTTCTGCTAAGCATTTGTTCCTCTCCAATCCTGTTCAAGCATATTTATCTATACTTTTGCCTCTGCATCAGCCACTGCTGCTATTTTCCCATCCAGTAGAATCTCTGTGAGGCAATTTGTGAACTCCAGCTGACACTCAGTAATAAAGTTAGTGTTGGTTTCTATTGCTCTTACCTTTCTGATGGAACACTTTACATATATTCTTGGTGTTGCACTCGATGTGATATGCAATGTCATATGCCTGGGTATCTTTTGGGTCAATACATCCACTTTACCTCCCATGCAACATTCTCTTTACGAGTGACTGCTTCATACAGTTTCTCACCTGTCTTAAATGTTAAAACTGTGCTTAGTGAATGCCTTTAGGCATCCAGTTTATCGCAAAAGAAGGTGGTGGAGGTGGACTCAAAATGCATGTCATGGGCCTAGTGTGGCACTTGTCCCAACATTTTCAATTTTTACCTGATGCTCTATGTACGTCCTCTCCATTCTTGCCAGATTCCGTTTATGGGTGCACTTCTTACAGCATGTAAGGGGCCATCAAGTGTTGTTTCACCAGGTCCTCCAGGGTGGTATTCTCCAAAGATTCAGTTACTAGTCAGTACCTTTTGTCTCCCCGTTGATGCCTAAAAATGATCAAGACCAAAGGAAGAACAAGGATTTTGTGATAAATTACTTTGGGATTGTAATTAATTATGTGATGTGCTGTGTAGTTCTGCAAATATATGCATATTGTTTGCGGTTGGATTCCAGTAATTTCTGGCTGGACGCTGATGTCTTAACCTGTGCCTTATTACAACTCTTTGGCATAATAAACAAAGCTGATCATCAGTACCACTGAACTGTATCTTGATGCAGTGATGGAAAATCAACTTGAAGCACTCTTTCAGTTTATTGTAATCTGTAACATTAAATTTTTTTTATCAGCTATCATGTTCTGAGCATTAGCTGATAACACGGTACTGTCCGTCACAAGTAACTTTGTTGGGGCTGCATGTTTGACATGGCTGTATTAGAGTGAGTGTGTGTGTGTATGTGTGTATATATAATATTTTTAAACATTTTCTGGAATCTATAACTATCTAATTGTTCTAGATTTGTGATGTTTGGTACTATAGTGTTCTTGGGAGAAAGGCTTTCGAATGATATCCAACTTGACCCACATCTGATGACGTTGTATTATCAACATTTCCACCAAGCAGAGGCCCAGCGAGTGCCCCCTGCCTCACCAAAGAGGGTGACACCATTGAAATTGATACTATAGATCTTTGACTCAAATGACACCTCTTACCTTTCTATCATCAGTTTGCCCATTGGATTACACATGCTTTCAGACTTTATCCTGGGCTCAACCTACCACAGAAATAGTAGCTGCAGCAGATCATTCTATAATAATCACTTCTTAAATAGGCAAGTGCTTGGAGAAATATTCCAACCCTTGTTCTGATTGAAAACCCACCCACCCAAGCATCTCATCCCTTTCTAAAAGCCCAAACAAATGGTTGGGCCTTGCAGCATGGCCTGGTAGATGACCGATTCAGACTATTTCAGATTAAAGATGGAAGTGAATACCAAAGCTGAAGAGCCTTCACCAGGACCCTAGTTCAGGAAATCCACTTAAAGTGAATCATGTGCTTAAATGCCTTCCTGAGTCCGGGTCACAGTGTGTGGGAGGAAGGGTTCCCCCCAAAATACAAAGTAATTTATCTTTTAAGCTCAGTGAAAGAGGTGATTGGCATGGAAGAACAGCAAATTACTTATCTGCCCCACTCAATTATCCATCATTAACATTGGGCTGTAGACTGTATTAGGGTCTTTATGGCTTGAGACAGAGGATGATCCCATTATTGTGGAGAGGACTAATAGAATGTCAGAAAGAAGACTGATAAGGAGCAGAGCTGTAGATAAGTGTTTTTAGACTGCCTGAGCTATGAAGTAATGACAAAGTCGATAAAGGATGGTATCTTTGACAATTCCCTCATCTTATTCTGCAGTGCAGAAATGGCTAAACAGCAAGATTTTGATATTCAGGTATGGCTGAGATGAAACAATTCATGGTGTTAGTACGATTTTTTTTTTAAGCATCTGATTTGGGAATCAATTATTCTTTATTTGGAATCTAATATTTTGGGAGCTCTAACATTCATTTATAGTCTTCAGATTGCTAGACGTGAAAATATTGGGCCAGATTTCAAGAACTGACCATTATTTTTTGCCTTCAGTCTGTATACTCTTCAACATTTACATGAGACTGCTCAGGGAGATCATGAAATGCTGTGAAGTCATGTGGCACCCATGTGCTGATGAAACCCAACTGTATGTCTGTCTCTCTGCCAGCACAGCTTCTGCCGTCATCGGCATCCTCCAGTGTTTAGCAATCAAGCGATTTTGCTCAAGCTCAGCCCAGGAAAGGCAAAAGACCTCCTGGTAGGAAGAAGAAAACAGTCAAAATGGTGCAAAGCCACTGGGCTCATGACTACTCATGGACATGCAATTGCCAGAGGAGCAAAGAATACTCAACATCACTGTGGTTGCTCCACTGTTGGGCTTTAAGAAAGCAAGTGAGGCTCTTTATAGGTAAAACAAAATGTGTTTTGCTGTCCAAGCATCAGCACTACTGGCAATAGGATTGCTGCTCTCTTCCTGCATGTTAGGGGGCTTATTCCTTCACCCACTTACTTCCCTGGTCCTTCTCGCATGAACAGAGAGCAACAATACCCGAAGTCCAAAGGTGCAAACAATTCGATGTTTATTGGGGTGAATTTCCAGCAAGCATGATTCCGGTTTCCTTCCTTAGTATCCTCCTTCCCAGGTCAGACACCACAGAGCCTTACACCTGTGTCCCTGTTCCCTTTCCTGCCCTTAGCCAAACATGATTCCAATTTCCCCACCCCCATTCCCTGTTCCCATTTCCCCCTTTAGCAAAACATGATTCCAATTTCCCCACCCCCATTCCCTGTTCCCATTTCCTCTTTTAGCAAAATATGATTCCAATTTTCTTACCCCCATTCCCTGTTCCCATCTCCCCCACCCACCCACACACCCACTCACTTCCTCATTGACTACAGATTATATAGTAAAACTTGAGTTATGCTTAGCTATACCTTAACCAATCATTTTCCTGAAATTTAACTAACCGATCCTACCATATTGTAACATGATTATGTAACCAATTATATCCCACCACCTTAATTAGTTTACATCCAGAAAAATTAATTATGCAGCAGACAGGAACAATCACAGAACCAGACAGAGATTATACAGACAAACAACAGCAAAGTGGGAACTATAATGACAAAACAATACAGAAGTGAAGATTTCACATCCCAGCTATTGATAAGTGAGTTCTTGCCAGACAGGATGCTATCAAACTAAGTTTTCTTTTACATTTTCTAGGCACTTCCCTCTTTCTGGAGGTGATAGGCACTATCAGGACAGGATTGTATTCCTAACAGCCCAATAGCACCTTATTTCAGTGTGACTAGTTTGGAATATGAGGATGTGACCGTTCGCTTCCCGGCTTATGGCTACCTCTGCTGCTTAGCCAAAGGCCTTAGCCTAAGCACAGGGCCACAAACTGTCACAGTAAGAGAAGGCCCTTACACCGGCAGACAGTGATTTTGATTCTTTCTTTTGTATCTCTATAACTAGCCAAGTGATAAGAATACACCTAAATTCTTAGAGTATAGGCCTTTACAGACAGGCCTGGGTATCTATATCCTAACACTGCATATTAGGTTTCAGCAGGTAATGTTCACTGTTCAGGGCAGGTCTGTTTGGATTTGTACATAACAAGTGGTGGAGGGAGCGACTATCCCAAATATATAATTCAGGAAAGGAGAAAGGCTAAATAATAATTTTAGTGACATTTTTCTCTTAAAAAATCAACTTTGAGTTGTATTTGACAACGCTCCTTCTAATCACCAAATGGATGAAGAAGAGGGAAACTATCTTTGTTTTTTTCATTTTAGATAGATTAGATATTATGCACAAGGTGGATGATGGTTTAAGGCTTTTTTTTGTGTGTGGAGGGGATTTGTTGAGGAGTGCATGATAGATTTCCAGAGATACTGGCTCTCTATGGGAATTCATGTGATAAGAATCTTTTTTAAGGAATTAACAGCTGTGCTAGCAAGCAAATTACTGAACCTACACATGCTCTGAATGCAACTGTGCTGATTGGCACCGTGGGGCCAACATTGATCCATAATTCTAAGCTTTGCCGTAAAGAGATGTAAGTGTCTGCATGCTCTGCGGTTCCAGCTCTCATCTTGTAAAAAGGTTATTGCTCTCTGATTTCCTTTTAGAATCAAAGAATTTCAAATTGGACAGCAGTTTCTGAGAGCTGGACTCATGCCTCTGTTTTCTTCTCCATCCCTGTTTCTTGATGGTGAGACTCGCAGGACTACTTAATCTTCTGCTGTCTTAAGCAAATAAGAATTATATGGGTAAAAATGATAGCGGCGTTTGTGGAAGTGGTAGGGTCAGCTTCCATGGTCTTATTCTCTGTAATAACTGTTTGTTTTAAAAATAAATTGTTCTCTTTTTCAAAAACTCTTACTGTCTCAGTGTTGATTTTGGATGCTAATCGTATTGTATTTTATTCAGCAGCCATGTGCAGGGATCTATCTCATCTCTCATACATTCCCCATGAATACCTCTGTATTTCATTAAATCTCAGCGTAAGAGGAAATGTTTCCTGGCAGGGTAGTATTCTAACAGCACATTGCAAATGTGTAGAAGGGCCCCAAGGTCAGAAACTCTTTTTGAAAGGTTAATTAAGTCTGAAGGAAAGGTATTATGTTGTAATTAAATAGTAATGAATGAGGAGCTGTGAAGTATTTGGTGTATGATGCAGTACCACAAGGCAAAGCTGAAATCATCTGCAAATTTATTATTTTATTACATATTCTATTATAAAATACCCCTGGGTGTCAGTGTAATTTTTATTCCTGAACTTGGATATGACAGAAGGGGGATTAAGTGGTCAGCTCTGCCATGCATATATGTAATCATAATACATCTCAAGAGCAGTTCTAAGAACTTTAATAACATTCCTGACATACTTAAGAGAACTTTCATCAAAAGTGCAGTGCCTTTCCAGCTATGTAGAATTTCATTTCTAATCAGAGTGTAATGTGCTTTTTACTGTGTTCATATTGGAAAGGCTGCCACAAGTTTTCATGCCTTCAAATTTCACACTAGTGTTATAGAAACATCGTCATGACCCTATTACGAGTCCCATCAGAATTTTCCTTAAAGTCCTTGTGCTTTCGGTAGCATTTCAACATTTTAAATTGCATTTGGGGGGGAAACTTGGTACAAGTATTGGAGACAAGTTGTTAATCTAAATGTGGATTTTTTGAAAACATGGTTTAAATTAGCTGATTCAGACTTCTGTTCACAGCCTTGTGCCCAGATATTGCACTTCGTAATTGCAGAGATCAGTGAAGAACTAATGAATCTTCCATCCCGTGTGTACTCCACTATCTAGACAGAAACATAAGCTACCAGCAGTTGACAGTTTTAACTCCTAATTACTCAGTACTTAGAAGTCAAAACCTTAGTTATTTTGTGTGACAAAATAAATTGCATTTATAAACAATAGCCATATGATATAAAAAAACAAAACGGGAAATTGCAGAAACCCTACTTTTACTCAGGGCTAGATTAAGGCAGAAACACTATGGGTATACACAGAGGGCCCTGGCTTTCGGAGTCACATGATATTAGAATGTCAGCTTTCACCTTAAATGTTTCTAGCCCTCAAATATGACTTGAGTGTAACCAATGCTTTGTCTGCCTGAGTTTTCAGACAGCCTGAATCAATAGCTGTGAGAGTTAATTGCCCCCATTAATCACAGTACGACGTTAAATCTGAAACCTGCAGCTTTGGAGCACTCCCATTGACAGCACCCTGAGTTCTAGAAAGGACTCAATGTAGGTAGGTGGCCCTCACTAATGCCACATAATCGTGGCTCTTCTAGGGTAGTGTTGACCGTTGTTTGCTCAAGTGGGTGGGGGCTGTGTCCTCCTTTCTCTAGATGAGAAAGTGCACTTGAAGATATGGGGACAGCGTTCTGGAAAGGGTGGTTAACTATTCTGCCCAAAGAAGAGTGATGGTGGGCTCTCACCAAACAATGATTATGTGGGTGGCACCAGCCACCACCATCCCGAGGAAGGGATGGGGCATGGCATGAGGATGGCATTAATGGGACATGTGGGTTATGCCTGGGGTAGCAGATTGCCTTAATCTGATTCTGCCGCCTTCTGTTGGTAGATTGTGCAGTCTTTGCTCACAGTGGTAAGCACTTACGAAAGTGAGTAGGCTCATTTAGTGGACCCCTAACCAGCATGAGTAAGGGTGGCACAGTCTCACCAAAATTATTTTTTAAAGCTGCCTAGGTGCCTCTTGACGGTCTCATCCTTTATATCTTGTAGGGACAAATTTTCAAAAGCAAATTATCTAAATTGTGCCCATTAGCCTGCATATGAACGCCAATACACAAGCTCAAACCCTGATTTGCAGGCACATAGTTTAGAACCTTACTGATTATTTTGCTCCCATTTTTCAATATATATGTAATAATTTAGAATTGCAATATTTGTACTTTGGCTCGTATTTTGGTAACATGATGAAATCAAGTCCTCTGAAATCAAGTCCTTCAGCACTACTTTCATCTTCTCCAACACAATTAAGGAAGTATCTTCAGCTAGAAAAATATTTTCTAGCAGCCTAGTTAAAATATGCATCCTTCACCTGTCTCATTATCGGGCAGATTGGATTATCCCTCACAACTTTGCATACGCCTGAAAATCTTTCAAACTCATGAATAAACAGCCTGATGCAAATATTGGTCTTAAAATGATGTGAAAAATTTAGCTAGCAATGAATTTTTCACAGAAAGAATGGACCATACTGTCATCCATAGTATTTTACCGACTACTAAATGCCATCTCTAATGACATTGAATGTAATATAACTGTCATAGGAAGTGGTCTATGGGCTCCTCCTCAGGGCAGCTCAGTACAAATTAATTCAAAGTGTCTGATTCGCCACTCATCTGCGTTGTGTGTAGTCATTTACACTTGAGCAAACAAGGGTGTAAAATGCTACCAAATTGGAATGGTGGCATTTTATACCCAATTTTGACGAGTGTAAATGGCTGCACAAGGAGTGAGGCTGTGTTTAATCAGGCTGTAAATGTCTTCTCTGGAGGAGCAAGTCAGTTTCTTTCATAACTTATTATACTGTGTTATGTTATATTTCTATGTAACTCTATCTATATCCTTAAACTGTAAAATTTTGATTCCATAAGAAACATTAATCAGTGTTTGAAATATAATAAAATAAATAAAAATGGTAGTTGCTACATACAGTATTTATACAATAGCGTAACTTAATTAAAAGGCAACGAATAATTTTTTGCAAACCCTTTTCAACCTAATCCAT
Source organism: Eretmochelys imbricata (assembly GCF_965152235.1). NCBI lineage: Eukaryota > Metazoa > Chordata > Testudines > Cheloniidae > Eretmochelys > Eretmochelys imbricata. The sequence goes on from NC_135573.1 coordinate 174,339,430, forward strand.
AATGAAGGTTGGTGAGGAAGGATGTTATACTCTCATATTCTGTGGCTGACATCAACATTCAATATTGTGAAGTGAAAAATATGTTTAGCCCTAATGATTGTTCTGATATAATAATTTTTAAAGACGGGGGCACTTTGTGCTAGGACTATACATACACACAATAAGACACTAAGATTATAATCAAAACAAAGTATGGGAACTAAAAATCAAAACAATATCATCCTTACACTTTTTTAACATATGATACACTAATGCATCTATGAAAAGTAAATGTTAACAGTAGTATTTTTTAAAACAGCCACTATAATTAGAGTCCCTTGTGCGTCTATGCAAACTGCTGAGTGCAAATGACAGAATTTAGACATTTAACTACCAGATTGTTCATCAGCTGGTTAGATAGCTAAAGACTGGCATTTGCATTCAAAATTCTGCATCAGGAGCTGACGTAAGACTAAAGCTGCAGATACCGTGAAGGACTGGTTGAGGCTTATTTAAAAGTTGTCCTCAGAAATGAATTTCACTGCTTTTAATGAAGCATTGATGATAATTAGATCTACGAAAGGTGAAGGAGTTTAGCAGACTGGTGGTAGTCAAAGTTTTGAGATTAAATTTAACATAATATGGGGCTCCATAGCACTTGTCATATGTCTTTTCTTTCTAAACCAATAGCATCATATTGAACTGTAATCCTTTCTTGACTCTCAGGTACAAAAACATAATTTTGACATGGAGACCTTTGGTATGCATTTTGTTTTTCATTTCTACATGTACTTAAAGTAGCAAAAATATTGGAAAATGAAGAGTAGTTTAAGATGTAAGAAAAGAGGGAAGAAATTTCCATCATCTTAACATAAATATCTACTGATCAGTAAGGACCTGATCTTGCACTTATGCATACAAGTAACTTCAAACATGAGAGTAGCCTCATTGAACTCAATGGGACTGTTAATGTGTGTAAAGTTAAGCAAGTGTGTGTTTGTAGGATTTGGTCCTACCAGACAAATTTTCAACATGGGATTTTAGATTCACAATGCCTCTTAATGAGTGTTGTTGCTAAATCCTTGTACTGACAACTAGCTGCTAATACATGTTTTAGTTCAGTAAGTTCTATTTAAAAACCTTTACCATCCGGAGCAGTTCATTTTACTGCAGTATTTTCATAGATTCATAGATATTAAGGTCATAAGGGACCATTATGATCATCTAGTCTGACCACCTGAACAATGAAGGCCACAGAATCTCACCCACCCACTCCTGCGATAAACCTCTCACCTATGTCTGAGCTATTGAAGTCCTCAAATCATAGTTTAAAGACTTCAAGCTGCAGAGAATCCTCCAGCAAGTGACCCATGCCCCATGCTACAGAGGAAGGCGAAAAACCCCCAGGGCCTCTTCCAATCTGCCCTGGAGGAAAATTCCTTCCCAACCCCAAATATGGCGATCAGCTGAACCCTGAGCATATGGGCAAGATTCACCAGTCAGATACCCAGGAAAGAATTCTCTGTAGTAACTCAGATCCCACCCCATCTAACATCCCATCACAGGCCATTGGGCCTATTTACCATGAACAGTTAACATGATTTTGGCAATTAATTGATCTTTATCTCATCATACCATCTCCTCCATAAACTTATCGAGTTTAATCTTGAAGCCAGATAGGTCTTTTGCCCCCACTGCTTCCCTTGGAAGGCTATTCCAGAACTTCACTCCTCTGATGGTTAGAAACCTTAGTCTAATTTCAAGTCTAAACTTCCCGATGGCCAGTTTATATCCATTTGTTCTTGTGTCCACATTGGTACTAAACTTAAATAACTCCTCTCCTTCTCCGGTATTTATCCCTCTGATATACTTATAGAGAGCAATCATATCTCCCCTCAACCTTCTTTTGGTTAGGCTAAACAAGCCAAGCTCCTTGAGTCTCCTTTCATACGACAAATTTTCCATTCCTCGGATCATCCTAGTAGTCCTTCTCTGTACCTGTTCCAGTTTGAATTCATCCTTCTTAAACATGGGAGACCAGAACTGCGCACAGTATTCCAGGTGAGGTCTCACCAGTGCCTTGTATAACAGTACTAACACCACCTTATCTCTACTGGAAATACCTTGCCTGATGCATCTGTAAGCGGGGGAATAGTCCTGCTATTGTGGGGAACTTTCCTGGCTTCTGCACTACCCCGGTGAAGTGGGTTAGCGAAAGGATCTGAGTCCACGCTCCCACTTCCTTTACCCAGTAGCCTCCCTGCCCTTGAGGACTCCCCTTCCACTCTCCTGTCTGGCAGAGTCCTCATAACCCCAACGAGGCTGGACCCAGGATTCCTGGGGGGCTCGAACCCCAACCCTGCTGTGGTCACCTAGCACAGAGGCTAGGGTGTCCCCACTCCAGGGTACTCTCTCTGCACTGGGCACTTCTCTGACCCACTGACCATTACATACAAGTTAAAGCAAATGCAAGTTATTTAATCAACAATTAATTTTAAAAAGAATAAGGAAACATGGGAAAGGTTAAAGGAAACACATCACCCTGCTCTGTGGCAGGGAACATCACAAACAGTGTCTCTGGGATGTCAGGGCAGTTCACAGTCTGTGTCTTGTAAGACCCAGGCCGCCGCCTTCTTCTTTGCTGCAGGGATGCTGTGGATTGGACACTTGCTCTGGTGGTGGCCACACGCTCTCAGGCTCTAAGTGGTAGGACCCTTCCTCCCAGTGTCGCCTCCGCCCTGTCGTGGTTACGATCCAAGCCTGGCCTGCAGAGCCTCTTGGCTGAGGCGTCTCCCTGTGCTGGGCCCGCTGCCCAGGGTCCCCGTCGCTCTCTCCAGCTGCTCACCGCACCCAGCTCCGGACTGCTCCAGCCCCAGCTCCAGCTCCACCACTCTGTCTCTGCACTGCTGCTGCTGCTCTGCCTCCAGCTCCCTGGGCTGCTTCTTTGTCCCTCTGCCTCTGGTTGCTGCAGCTCTGCTCCCAGGACTGGTCTACTCTGCAGGCTGCTTCTGTGACTCTGCTCCCAGCACTGACCTGCTTCGTGGGCTGCTTTTCTGGCCCCTCTGGCTCTGGTTGCTGCAGCTCTGCTCCCAGGGCAAGTCTGCTCTCTCTGGGCTGTGCCTCTAGGTTTGGTGCTGCAGCTCTGCTCCCAGGACAGGGTCTGCTCTCTCTGGGCTGCTTTTCTGGTCCCTCTGGATCTGGCACAGCTCTGCTCCCCAGCTTCGGTTGGGCACCTGCTTTCTCCTTAGCTCGGCCCCACCCTGTCAGACCCAGGCAATTCCAGCTCACACGGAGGATGGGACCTCCCTGGCCTCCTGACTCCCTGATTAGCCTGCCTGCTCTGTCATTCACGCTGACCTGGAGCATTGGCCTCTCCCCATTGTTCCTGGGGACTGTCAGTCTCAGGGTCCTGATTCCCCATCAACCCTTCCCCCTTTTAGTAGTGGGAGCTAGCAACCAAAACACCCCCGCTGAATGTTAGTAAGGGGGCAGCAGTCCCCTTACACATTGCAAGACCGCTTTAGCTTTTTTCACGGCCATATCACATTGGCAGCTGATAGTCATCCTGTGATCAACCAATACTCCAAGGTCCTTCTCCTCCTCTGTTACTTCTAATTGATGCGTCCCCAGCTTATAACTAAAATTCTTGTTATTAATTCCTAAATGCATGACCTTACACTTCTCACTATTAAATTTCATCCCATTACTATTACTCCAGTTTACAAGGTCATCCAGATCCTCCTGTATGATATCCTGGTCCTTCTCTAAATCGGCAATACCTCCCAGCTTTGTCTCATCCACAAACTTTATTAGCACACTCCTACTTTTTGTGCCGAGGTAGGTAATAAAAAGATTGGTCCCAAAACCGATCCCTGAGGAACTCCACTGGTAACCTCCCTCCAGCCTGACGGTTCACCTTTCAGTATGACCCGCTGTAGTCTCCCTTTTAACCAATTCCTTATCCAGCTTTCAATTTTCATATTTATAGTATTTCTCTTTCTATGCAAAGTTACTACAAGTGGTACATGGTAAAGGTAAATACCACATTTTGGCAAACACCTAATGTTTTTATGGTACCCTTTGCAGTTTCAATTTATGATCACCATTTGTGTGGTAGATTATATAATAAGCAGAAAGAAACTTTACCCCAAGATTGTCAAATGCTCTGAAATCAAATGAACATTCTGTAAAATATTATACAACCTCTCTCTTCTCAACTACAGTGCCTGATTTAACTTTTTCTTACTATAAGCCAAATTCTAAAGTCCCTGTCAAAGGCAGATGCTCAGCTGTTGATTTGTCATAGCTCCATTAACTTTGAAGGAGCTTTCACAATTTACACCGGCTGAGGACAGGCCCCTCAGTCCATACTCAAACAAAACTCTGTGTGCTGTCCATGGGACATCAGGATTTGGTCCTGTGATTTTTATCTACCTATCTAAACTAGTGCCCTTCCCCCATATAACATTAGACTCTGTGGCTGATTAACTACTACATACATTTTCAGTTACCCCTTCAGTCTAAAATATAATGTTTACAGATTTCTTCTCCCTGCTTTGTGTGCAGTGTTGTTGTAGCTGTGTTGGTCCCAGGATATTAGAGAGACAAGGTAGATGAGGTAATATCTTTTATTGGACCAATTTCTGTTGGTGAGAGAAACAAGAAGTTGGTCCAGTAAAAGATATTACCTCATTCTTCTCACCCACCCCCCCACCTTGTCCCTTTTGCATGCTTTGGCATTTAGGCACCGGGGATGGCTGACTTTTAAAAGTATTTTACTTGTCTGTGTAGAACATTTAGTAGCTGTGCTGACTGCTAAGCAAGAGGGAATCCGTGCCTGCAAACATAGCAAAAGCAACACATTAACAAGGCTAACTTTTCTTCTTATATTCAGTGGTCACAGTCTTTGGGAAAGCAGACAGCCCATTAGTGATCAGTGTGAAATTGCCCCAGCTGTGTTTATTAGATTTTATGTGTTACATCTCAGTTTGTTCACAAAGAAACAGGATCAAGAAGGAGGGGAAAAACATCAAATCAAACCCACAGCAAGTCGCTGTCAACCAAACGGCCTGTTCTGTTGATGAAGGTGTAGAGCGTAGACATGAACCTGGATGTCTGCTTCGGTGACTTCAACATCTTACAGGAGTAAACTGCTACAGATGGCAGTGGCAGATTTTGTTCCAATAGGTGCACACTATGTTGTCCATTCTGCCCTGCCCTGACCCCACTAGGGAAAAAAAAAGAAAAGAAATATTTCTATATGCAAATAATCTTACATTTAATAAAACAGACCGGAGAAAGCCTAAGGATAGAGATCTTTACTTCCGTAGAACAGAGCACAGCTTAGTTTTGTTTTTTGTTTTGTTTTTTAAATGCGAGAAGTAGGAATGAGAAACTCTTGTATTCTTTTCTGAAATTTAACTAGGGTTTGATCAGCGAGGTCAAAGTGCAGTTATAGTCAGAACCAAACTTATTTAAAATACTACCTTCTTCCTCACGAGCCCAGCTCCTCGTGTGTATTCAAATTCACATCTGCTGGCTTTACTGCCCCAAATAATTTTTGGGTACTATTTACTCTGGTTAACCCTGCAGGTGATGCTCAAGCCCCAAAAGACACAAACTAACAAACAGAGACAGGCCAAGTGCAGATTAGTTTAACACTTTCCTATGTATTAAAATGTAGTTGTTGCTAAGAGTTTCTCAGAGCATTGGGTACAATGTCTACACTCTATTATAGGCTCTGTATATAGAGAATTTTTAGAAAAATTTTCTAGCAATAGTCTTGATGAGGGGTGGGGGAGAGAGGATCAGTTTCCACAGTGATCAGGAAAACTGTGCTGTACCCTACTAGCAAAATCAGTCTTTCAATAGGGGTTTCAGCTTTAATATGGTCAGTTTGTTTATTTAGATTTAAAATAATAATTGAAAAGATGGCTATCCAAGGTCTCAGGTGCCTTTAATAATACAAAATCCCAGCAGTACTAATCATTTCAACCAGAACTCAGCCAACTACCTCCAGAAACTTCTGTCTGGCCTGCCTTGTTGTGGGAAGACCACTCTCAGTGATCTCCAAAACACATCTCAAACAGTTGTCTTGTCCTGGAAGGGTCACCAAATTTGGGCTATTTCAAAACTTAGGGAGCAGATTCTAGGGTCCCTAAGCCCTCCCAGAGAACATCTTGCCAGCCATCCCATCTCATTTATAATGAAGGGGATCCAGCTCAGGCACCCTGCTGACCATAGATGTGGCACTATGGCCTGGGAAGAGAGGGGATGCCTCCAGTAGGCTGGTCTCAGGACAGTTAGGGCTTGTAGGTCATAAGCAACACCTTAAACTCCGCCTGGAGACCAATGGACAGCCAATGCAGATCCTGGAGCTCTGGTGACCTGTGCTCCCAGCGAGATGCCCCACTCAGGAAGTGAACTGCTGTGTTCTGTACCAGGTTCAGTCTCTGAATGGTTTTAAGGGAAAGCCCCATGTAGAGCACATTCCAGTGTTTCTAATTTTGAAGAAACTAAGGCTTGGGTAACAGTAGCAAGGTCCGCATCCGAAAGAAAAGGTCACAACCTCCTAGCCTGATGCAGATGAAAAGCTGACTGGCTTACAGTTGTAATATGGTAATAGAACAGCAGCTGGGAGTCTAAAATAACCCTTAAGTTGAGAATCCTAGTAACTGACTGTCAGCATACTTTCTCAATCACAGGGACTGATACTGCCTCTGCCATCTTCTCCCAGCTTCTCGGTCTTATCTAGGTTAAGTTTCACCCAGCTTGCTCTCATCTATGCCCCAGTCTTGTCGAAACACTGACTGAAGAGCAGTACTACACCATCTGAATTGGATGAGAGAGTGACACCTACAGTTAGGCGTCATCAGCCTAGTGACAGCACCACGTCCCATGCCTCCTTACAGACTCTCATAATGGTCCTCCTTAGCTGGCTGGCAACAGTGTTGATTGGTGTTTGTCTTGCTCACTTGAAAAAGAGGACATACACCCGCTACTGCTAACAACATAAAGATGATCTTTGCTTGCTTAAGGAATAGGAGGTTTATGGTTTCTGGAGAACAAGATTGTATACTTTATGTTTTCCATACAGAATTATGTGAATTAGACAACGACTATACATATATTGCTGTTACAATTAATTATTGAAATTAGAATGGAGCAGTAAGTACCATACCATTCCAGAAACTTCTAACTTTCAAAGATTGCATCCAATCACAGTAGCATAGCAACACGTAATATGCTTTAGCATCTTCTAGCTAACGTTCAAGATGATTCATATAACCACTGGGTCTAGAAACTACAACAGATCCCACCTTTATTCAGAATATTTGGTCAATTCAAGTGTAATGAGAGGTTAGCCACCCCTGAGTATGTACCCTTGGGGTCTGGATGGGTTTGTACTTGGGGCAGCTAGCATGGGCTCCTGCATGTTGCTGCCTGTGCTACTGTGATTACCGTTCTATTTTCAGCATGCTAGCTTGAGGAGAACTAGTGCAAGTGTGTCTACTCAAGTTGGGAGCCACCCCTCCTGTCCCACACCCTCATGCTGATCTTCTTGGTAGTTTTAAGTAGCAATGCAGTATGTGCCATCTTCCCATAAGAGGTTTTCAGATCTTGTCCTGACACAGAGATCCCTGTGTTGGAACAGAAAAAACAAACCCAGCTCTCTCACGTGCTCATGTAATCTTACTACCTGACAAGGCAGAAGTCTTGCCCAAGTCCTGACTTAGACATCCAAATTTCCTTGCGTTCTCTGCAGACCTCTTGCTGTCTAATTTTCACCCAGGTATTTACCTCGGAAGAGTGGAACTCCCTACTAAACATTTTGCTCAATCCTTTATTTCTTGTCCCAAATGCCATTTTTGGTAGTCCAGGCATATATATGTGTTATAATTAAAGTACATAGAAAACGGAGACTATTTGCCTGAGTTACACTGTTGAAAATAGGAAAAATTATTGTAAACATCACTAGGCACCAGCATGAACCCAGCGCTCATTCTGAACATACATTTATCTTCTGTCTCTGCAATTATGTGCGTCCATGTTACACTGTGTACGAGGTGTGGTCATATTTAAAATGCCAGTGGTCCAGTGGAACATCACTGTGTTCCACCAGTGCACAGAAGCTGCAGCAGAGGACAGCAGCAAAAGGTTTCGTAAGACTTCCATATCCTACTCATTTATCAAATATCAGCTGTGCAGGAGTTAGACAAATACAATTGTTTGGCTGTTAACAGTTCTACACTATGCAGCTTCTAACATTCCTCCGTTCTTTGTCTCCCCATGTGTTCACGTGTATTTCTGAAATGGAGCAATTTCTTTTTAATGTATATTTTTAACAGGAATATTTCAGAACCCGCAATGCACTGCTTTCCTTTAAAACGAGGTAATCATGTTACATCATGTTTGGAGTGAGGAATGAAGGAAGAATAGAAATAAATCTGCAGGGCTCAAATACATCCTTGATGACACCGAGGAGTGAGAGAGTTTAAATTAATAGAGGGGAGGGAGTTTGTTCACAGTGGCTGACTTATTACTAGATTAGAACCTAAAGCAGGAGATACTTTAACTAACCATAGGGGAGTCATCTTGTCAAATCAATAAGAATATGGTGTCATTGTAGACACACACTTTATTTTTTCTTTAAACCTTTTTGTCTTCAGGTTAAACATATATTTGAAGTCGTTTTTGTCCTGGTGGTTTTTCTTGCTTTTTTCTTTTCTTTCTTGTATTGCCATAATTTTAAGGCATCTCTTCTCTGCTCAGTGCGCCTAGGCAACTGAATCATTGCTATGATTTATGTATGGACATAAAGAGAATATGCTCCCAAGCAAGAAGCACTCTGAAAAATGAACAGGCAAGCCCTGTCTCCCACATTAAGGACATAAGGGCACAGTCCTGCACTAATCTCTGTGTGAGTGGATGCCTGCACCTGTGTGGAGTCCCACTGAGTTCAATGGCATTCTGCCATGTGGAGTTCAATGTAGGATCAGGGACTAGGACTCCAGTTCAGCAAAGCACGTGAGCAGCTTCTTAAGTCCATTTCTATTTGGCAAAGTACCTCAGCACATGCTTAACTTTAAGCATGAATTAAAGTCCCATTAAGGTCAGTAGGACTAAAGCCTGTGCTTAAAGTTTAATCAAGTGTTTCAGGGATGTGCTGACCAGTGATTTTGTTAGCAATAGGTGATGCAGCAGACAACTAGAGTGGTAGAAAAGAGACCCATATTAAGCATTCTGGATGCCATTGTTATATGCTGAGGCTCTGGAGTTTGAGAGCTAACAATCGGGATTCCATTTGCATTGCTGAGCCCCCTGTTGCCACACTGAACTAGGTCCCTTTGGAAACCTGACACTCTTTATTCATTTTCCCTTATCCTGTTACAGGTGTAGTTTGTTGATTCATAGATTTCAAGGCCAGAAGGGACAACTGTTATCATGTAGCCTGACATCCTGTATAACACAGGCTGTAGAAATTCACTGAATTAATTCCTGTTTGAACTAGAAAATATATTTGAGTAAAGCATCTGATCTTGATTTTAACAATTGCCACTGATGGAGACTCCACCAGGATATTTGGTAAATTGTTCAAATGCCTTCACTGTTGTTAAATTATGCCATATTTCCCATCTGAATTCATCTAGCTTCAGCTTCCAGCCATTGGATCATGTTTTTCTTCTAGATTGAAGAACCCTCTGTTACCAGATTTCTCTCCCCCATGTAGGTCCTTACCATCTGTAATCAAGTCACTCACAACCTCCTCTTTGTTAGACTAAATAGATTGAGCTCCTTTAATCTATCACTATCAGACATGTTTTCTAACTCTTTAATCATTGTTGTGGGTCTTTCCAATTAATCGACATACTTCTTGAATTGTGGATACTAGAACTAGGTACAATATTCTGGCAGCGCCAAATACATTGGTAAAATCACCTCTCTATTCCTAACTTGAGGTTCCCCTGTTTATGTATCCAGGTATCACAATGGCCCTTTTGGCCACAGCATTGCACTGGGAGCTGATGCTCAAACGATAGTCCACCTTCCCCCCCACCCCCCAAATCTTTTTTGAGTCGCTGCTTCTGAGGATAGAGTCCACCATCCTGTAAGTATGGCCTACATTCTTTTCTCATAGATATATATGTCAGATTCCGGGGTGCAATCCAGAGGGGTGTGTCACCACCTGCCCTGCAACCTTTAGTGCCTCAAAGTGCTTTGCTAACCTGGGCCCCTCACAAACAACATGCAGGTCACACCCTGAGTATCTGTGGGGAGCTGCAGCCTGCCAAGCACACTCCAGTCACACTCTGGCTTCTACCAACCTCAGTTACCACTTGCAGGGTGACCCCAACACACTCCCAGTCTTGAATTTTCCCAGAAACGTGTGTTCTGCATTGTACTGCCCAGCCCTCTCCTTAACAGTTCAGATATTAGAGGTCTATTGCCCTTGTCAGGGGTCAGTATTCAACTGTTTGCTTTTTAACAGGAGTTACCAAACAATTCAATTTAAACACAACACTGGATTCATTTTGATTAAAAAATAAAACAAGTTAATTTAATTACCAAGAGATTTTAAGTGAGTGCAAGTATAAGGCATTAAAGTCAGAAATGGTTACAAGAGAAACAAAGATAAAATGCTTTCCAGTAACTACAACTCAACAAACTAGACTCGCTTCATGGTAAAATCCTTACCACAGGTTCCCAGCAACACTGCTAACCAACCTGTCAGGGTCCCTCCCAAAATGAAAGGGCTGTTTCCTTTGTCGTCTTAGGTGAAAGAGAGACAGAAAGATAGGGAGAGGGGGAAAAAGGTAACCCTGAGGTGTTTATCCTCCTCACTTGAATAGCCCAGTCACCCTTTGAAATGCATTTTTCTGAGGGTTACCTCTAGAAGTAAAGCTACTTCCCACTATAAGGACGGAGACATGGAGTCTCATGGGGAAAGAGGGTACGTGTGGTAGCTTGCTAAAATGCCGATCAATCTGTTCCTGCCCGCTTTCTTTGCCAAAGAATGGCCACTTGACAGATGAATGACAATCAGTATTGGTGACACCTGGCTAGAGGCATCAGCTTTTCTTTGTTGTGTTTGAGGAACAGGTTTACCCCTACCCAGACTTGTCTGGTAAACATATTTCTGTCCTAATTTCTGATTATGTTCATAACTTTGCATGTAATGTTGCTACATACTTTTCACCAGGATATTATTGACCAGTGAGTAATTAGTTTTTAGATGATGCCTCACAAGGCATATTTTTTTACAAAGATTATTACAATAGTGGGTAGGGTGTGAATATAGGGTGCATTTGGTTACAGTATATGTTTACATTTGGCCACGTTAAAATGCGTATTGTTTGCTTGCACTCAGCATACCAAGCAATCCAGATCACTCTGTACCCGTGGCCTGTCCTCTGCATTAGCTGCTTTTTGTGACCATAGTCTGCCAGCAATGGACAAGTGGTCATCCTCCTAACCCTCAGACCCATGTGCAGTGGTGTGTAGTCATGGTAGGTAAGGATTTACACTGCTCCTTTTTTGAAGACACAGCAGGGTGTATCCCACCTCAAAATTCCTCTGGCCAGCCCTGAGCTAAGCTGGCCTTTTTTGGATGGATGATTCTGTTAACCTCCAGTCCTCCTTTTTCAAACCACCATGACTCCAACAAATAAAACCAAGTATAGTGCTTGTGAGCCGCTACGACTTTTCCTGGAAGGTGCTGAATGCCCTTCGCTCACATTGCTTCCAAATTAAGTAAACTTATGACTGCAATGGAGCATGCAGTTATACTTGCCTTTTAAGTACTGTGTCAGTAGCAATAAATAATAAAAAGGGAGTTAAGGGTGCTCAGCAACTCTGTGAAGATTTTATTACCTGATTTTTCAGAAGGACAGCGCCAGTTCCCATTGAAGCCAATGGGATCTGCAGGTGCTCTGCACCTTTGAAAGTCAGGCTATTAGTTCTGAAATCTTGGAGTAGCATTTTAGTTTATATTGCATAGCTCATTAGTGACGGGAGAACCATTTCAAACGTTAGCAAAAATAAGCCCAATAGTTCTACTTGTCCTTAACATTTCTTCTTGTCACTGAGGGGTAGGTTTTCAGAACAGAGAATTGTGCAGCATGATTTTTATTATTTATTTATTATTTATTTATTATTATTTATTTATTATTTAATGATAATGGAAGTTGCTTGGCTGTCCCTGTGCAGAAAATTTCCCCCTGATGTATGCTTTGGGTAGTAGTTAGAGATGATGATAATCTATTCTACAATTTATTTCAAGTACTGCATTTTTATTATTTGTGGGGTGGCACACTACATTAGAAGTAAGCATAAAAGCATACATTATTGAAGTGATAGCCTCCCACAATTTTATATTTTTCCTTAAATCATAGCATTTCCAAATTAAATAATACTTAATGTTCTTGAATGTTAAGGCTTTTCAAAGGTGTTGGAAAGAAATTCATCTCCAAGATGGCCAAATATTAGGAAACAGCTTAACACTGTAGGTCTGTGCAACACTTTCTGGTAGTCCACAGCGGGCTGGCTGGTCATATGCGTCCTGATTCAGCAAAGCAGTTATGTATGTGCTGAAGTGCTTCGCTTGAATTTTTGCCAAGGTGCTGGTTCTCTCCCACATTTCTAAATCTCACTACAAGAAGCTAAAAGTATACTACATAATTTCCAAATATTGCTTTTCTGTGTAAAGGTGTTACTGTCGTTGTCATTAAGGATTACTAAACTCTTGGAGGCAGGGGTCATCTTGTTGTTCTGTTTTTACAGTATCTAGCACAATTGGGTCCTGGTCCATGATGAGGGCTCCCATGTGCTACTGCAATACAAATAATAATAAGGGAAGTTTTGTGATTGCAAGTGAAAGTGGAGGTAGACTATGAGATCATGAACAGAAGTGAAAGTGTCCACAATCTATATTTTAAGATGTGGTTCACACTATGGAAAAATCATGAGAACTTATGCTTTAATTCTGCTAAAAAACTATTCTCTGCAGCAGTGGTTCGCAACCAGGAGTACGTGTACCGCTGGGGGTACACAGAGGTCTTCCAGGGGGTACATCAACTCATCTAGATATTTGCCCAGTTTTACAACAGGCTACAGAAAAAGCACTAGCAAAGTCAGTCCAAACTACAATTTCATACAGACAATGACTTGTTTATACTGCTCTATATACTATACTCTGAAATGTAAGTACAATATTTATATTCCAATTGATTTATTTTATAATTATATTGTAAAAATGAGAAAGTAAGTACTTTTTCAGTAATAGTGTGTTGTGACACTTTTGTATTTTTATGTCTGATTTTATAAGCAAGTAGTTTTTAACTGAGTTGAAACTTGGGGTTACATAAGAAAAATCAGACTCCTGAAAGGGATACAGTAGTCTGGAAAGGTTGAGAGCCATTGCTCTGCAGGATATAACAGTACATTTATGGTATATGGAGTGTGTTAACCTTGGGTGACTAGTTCTAATACAGATGAAGGTGCTGTGACTGCAGGTTGCTGTCATCTAGTAGCTTTTTTGGTGATTTGTTTGAAATTACAGTAACTCCTTGCTTAATGTTGTCGTTATGTTCCTGAAAAATGCTACTTTAAGTGAAACGATGTTAAGCAAATCCAATTTCCCTATACGTATTTATGTAAATGCGGGGGTTAGGTTCCAGGGAATTTTTTTTTTTTTTTGCCAGACAAAAGACTAATCTATATATACACACAGTATAAGTTTTAAACAAACAATTTAATACTGTACACAGCAATGATCAGTATGAAACTTGATTGAGGTGGTGATGTCAGAGGGTGGAAGAGGGTGAGATATTCCCAGGGAATGCCTTACTGCTAAATGATGAAGTAGCACTCGGCTGAGCCCTCAAGGGTTTATATATTGTTGTTAATGTAGCCTCACACTCTACAAGGCAGCACAAATGGAGGGAGGGGAGACAGCATGGCAGGGGGAGACAGACACACACACCGTGTGTGTGTGTGTGTGTGTGTGAGAGAGAGAGAGACACACACACTGTGTCTGTGAGAGAGAGACGTGCATTGCCCCTTTAAGTACACTGACCCCACTCTGAGTACATTGCCTTTTAAAGTAGATCAGCAAGTTGACAGCAGCTGCTGCCAGTAAGCTCCCTCCGTCCTGAGCTCTGTTGTGTCCATCCATTCCCCCCCACCACCCACTCTGAGGAAATGGGGTACAGGAGCGGGGGACACCCTGACATTAGCAACCTTCTTCCTCCTCCCCCTGCACAGCAAGCAGGAGGCTCCCAGGAGCAGCTCCAAGGTAGAGGGCAGTGGCGGGAGGGACAGCTGAACTGCCTGGCAATTGGTAGCCTGCTGGGCGGCTGCCGCACAGGGAACTTAGCGGAGCTGATAGGGGGGCTGCCGGTCCACCCTGGTTCCAAGCCCCCACCAGCTAGCTCCAAGGGGCTGCTCTTTCTGCAAGCAGTGGACAAAGCAGGTGGCTGCCAAACACCGTTATAAGGGAGCATTGTGCAACTTTAAATGAGCATGTTCCCTAGTTGATACAGTGACGTAACAACATTAACTGGGACGACGTTAAGTGAGGAGTTACTGTAGTTAGTTGTCTCAGCCCCTAGTGACCAGTTCCCGTGTCTCAGATAATCTTGTGCATAATCTCAGTAGAGAGCTGATAGATTGAATAGACATGGGAACTGAATGTAAAAAGAAAAAAACATCTGCTGTGCCTGTTCGTAGGATGAACAGGACTTGTCAGTCCCCACAGCTGTCCTACTGCATTCTTCTCTAAGTGCTAAGTTCACAGAACACCATCCCTCTAAAAACCAACCTTTACTCCCTTAGGGTGAAACTCACAACAGAGCCGCCCAAGAGCCCACTTTAGGCTTAAGTGAAAATATGGACTTGTACAGGCTGGCTGCCTGGAGGTGTTTGTTCTATTGTAATTGAAAGCAAGCTGTACTGTACTCTGTCTTCAAATGTTCATGTCTCCGGGTTAACATTTGGTTAAAAAAGGTTCATTGCACACCATTATATGATAAAGGAGCTACATCACAAGAAAAATCCATAGGAGGAAATTGTAACTTTGAATTAATGATACAACTGAGTAGTTATGCCAGAGTAATTTATTTAAGAAAATGGCACTGTGTTTTATTATAAAATGACTTCTAAAGTGATTTTTTTAATTGTATAAAAAGGCATTTTACTCTTTATGTTAAAGTTTGAAATTGAGTTCATAAGGGGCCCAGTCCCAGTTCTGCAAACACTTCAGGCTCAGCATGATGCTCACTAGCTTTTGACTTTACGTCCTGAGGGGTGGGCTTTGTCTTGGGATCACCTGTTCCCTGAGGCCTACATCAAAGGCCCAAGTTGTATAAAGGACAGACTGAATTATTCCTGGGTGTTCTTGTTCTGAATCTGAGATAGTTACAAATAACTACCAGGAAAACCCACTTGTGGGTTTGAAGGACTGACGCCTATAAGACCCTGAGGCTGGGGTGACCTCTGGAAAGCTTTTTATCATGCATGTAGGTTTGTTTTCTGTTTAAATATGTTCTCTCTGTAATACTTTCAGCTTAAGAATAAATGTGCTTGCCTTTAGAGAATTGTCATAATTTGCAGCTGCTGGCAATTACAGCTGTTCATAGCTTTCACAGAGAAAGAAAAGTGCAGACTCTTGCCTGTTTAGGCAGTCTGGCTTGCTGGGAATATCACAGTGTAGGCAGGGAACTGTGCAGCCTGGAAAAACCACAGTTAGGAGGGAGAGAGGTGCGGGTCTCCACCCAAGAGAGGTGATGGCTGAGGAGCCGGGAACCTAATGGGGGTACCTTAGTGGGACCTCCGAGTGGGAATAAATACTACTACTGACAGAATTCTGCGCCCCTGCAAAAGAAATCTGCAGCGGGACACATGTTTCCTCCCCAGCAGCCCAGGCAGCACATCTCTTCCAGCAGGCCTGGAGCAGCCTCAGAGCCGCAAATCACTGTGGGAAGATAGGGGCTGGGTGTGCATACCTGTGGGGGAGACGTTGGTCACGGTAAGGCGGTGGGGTAGGCCAACAAGCGCCAGAGACTCTCTCCTTGTCGCTTTCTACTCGAGCTCGCCGGGCATGGAGGGTGGTAGGTCTTTTTATTATGCATGACAAAGGCTCTGTCCCCAAGGCAGAAATGTAGCAACCTGCCTGCTAGTTAATTGAGCTCATTCTCTAAGGCAGAAATATAGCAACCTGCCTGCCTAGTAATATGTCTGTAACTTCTTGAGAATTGAAAAAAACACTTAAATATTAGCATCATGTTGCAAAATTGTTTTTAAATTAAAGAAAATAGCTTTTGTTAAAAAAAACCCACATTTTGTTAATGTTGCTGTTGATGGTTAATTGATCTCATATCTTGAGGCAGAAATGTAGCAGCCTATCTGCATAGTAACATTGTTAATGTTCCTATTGTTAGTTAACTGTTCCAATTCTCAGTCAATTTCCCTAGGAGCATAAAACCTGTAAAAGTTTTAAGTTTAACCCACATTGCCAGAGTGATGTAAAGACTTATAAATGACAATACCTCCCAGAGCCCAGCCGCGGGGGCCCCCAGCCCAGATACTCACACCCCCACACCTCAGAGCCCAGGGATCCAGAGGGAGAAACAGCCCGATGTTGGGTCCCAAGCTTGCACAGAGTTTCCTGCACGCTGCCACCACCACCACCTCCTTCCTTCAGAGAGGGCGGGGAACTGCAGCCAGCTGCCAGGAATGCTCCAGCTCCCTCCCCCTGGCAGTGCGTGAGCTGGGCTGTGCTGGGTCCAGTGGCTCTGCGTGGCGGCCAGCAGGACTGCAGCCCATTTCTGTGGAGGAAAGGAAATTCTGCACAAAAACATTAATTTCTGCAAAATTCTGCAATGTTCAGGGATGCAGAATTCCTCCTGGAATACAGTGTGTTCCAAAATTACCCTAATATTGCTTGTTTTTTTTTTCCTTTCTCTTATTGGATGTGCCTCAGTGGCTCCCCTTTTTATCAGACTTGAAGGTCAGGAGGGACCATCGTGATCATCTGCTCTGACCTACTGCATGTCACAGGCCACAAAACCTCAGCACCCACTCCTTTAATAGACCCTTAACGTCTTGCTGAGTTACCGAAGTTCTCAACTCTTGATTTAAAGATTTCAAGTTACAGAGACTCCATCATTTACGCTCGTTCAAACCAGCAAGTGACCCAGGACCTGTGCTGCAGAAGAAGGCAAAATACCCCTATGGTCATTTCCAGTCTCACTTGGCAGGAAATTCCTTCCTGACCCCAAATAGGGCAGTTATTTGGACCCTGAGCATGTGAGCAGAACCCACCAGACAGACACCTGGGAAAGAATGTAACCCATTCAGTCTTTTCCAAGGGTGGGGGGAAGAGCTTGGGCTAAATCCTGTTCACTTTACTAAGGTGATGAGTTCCACTGCAGTCAATGTGATTAGTCACTGTAGTAAGGTAAACAGGATTTTGACCCAAAATTGGCTTTCCTTTATTGGTTTGCCTAAGCAATGAACTACAAGCAAGCTAACTTCTGAATACTCAACTGGATCTTTTTATCTCCTCCATTAGGCATACAGTGCAAGTGGAGAACAACTTATGGAGCTAGCTTCACAACAGGACTTAGGTGCCTAACTTCCACGTTAGGCACCTAAATCCAAGAAACAGGCCTCAGTGGGATTCACAAGATCCCTGCTCAGCTGCCCCAACACCCTGTAAGCACCTGAACTCACTCAGATCTGATTATTTTTTTTCCAGTAAATTTTCCTAGGTGCCTATGTTTCTACCTCTGAGCATACGCACTGCAGCCCCACACCTGGCATCCAGTCGCCTGGGCCCCAGAGCAATGCACAAACTGGGAGAACATAGATGTTGCTCTGTCTAATTTGTCCGCAGGGCCTGATCATGAAATGTCAGGTAGGAAGAGGAGCTTCCTCCTAACGTTTAGCCTGGGGGCTGGGCTATGGGATGTTCTGACTTGGGACTTTCTCTGGCCTTGTCTACACTACAGGGGAAATTCGATCTAAGCTATGCAATTTGAGTTACATGAATAACGTAACTCAAATTGATGTAGCTTAGACCTACTTACTGCGGGGTCCACACCACGCAGTGTCAACAGGAGACACTCTCCCATCAACTCCCCCTACTCTTCTCAATCCGGTGGAGTACAGGTTGACAGGAGAGCGATTTGCGGTCAATTTAGCGGGTCTTCACTAGACCCGCTAAATTGACTGCCAATACATCGATCGCTGCTCGTCGATCCCCCGGTAAGTGTAGACAAGCCCTCTGTCTCTCATGTTGAAGCTGTGCATAGTGGATAAATTATTAAAGAGCAAGTGGAGGAGAGGGACTGGATCCTAGGTTTCCCGCTTTCTACGGCAGTGCACTAACCACCAGGCTACAGAGACATTCTCATGTTTGCTTTCTCAGGACCAATGATTCTTTCATTATTTAATCACAGTTGAACAGCTTCAACAGGAAAGACTGAGATTTCCCCACAGTGGACTAAAGTACATACCTAAGATGTAGCCTCTTCCTGTTCAAATACCTTCTCCTGTGGAGGGGGACTTGAACCAACAGTCTCCCACATCCCAGGTGAGAACCCTAGCCACTGGGCTAAAAGTTATGAGAGAGCTCCTGCTCTTTGCTAAAACAATTTAGGTGCCTCATCGCAAGAGAGGGCGTGATGGGGCCCCCGGGGTGCAGACTGGGCTATGGGACTACTGAGCTGTCTGTACCCACCAACCTGGGCTGCCTCTAATGCTGTGATGCTGATATCAAGCTACAAGCCTCTGACAGGCACTGCAGTTACAGAGACATCCACAGGCAGTGACACCCACTGAGTTACATGAATGATCTCCCAGCCACTCATGAACAATTAATCAGGGAGGCTTCAGTCAGTTTTCCCACAGCTCCCCAGCCTTGCATTCCCAGAACTGTACCATCTTGCACTGGTCAGAAGCCTGGCTAGTGTACGCTCATTACCTCGTTTGCCCCCTCTGACAAAAGGGTAGTGGACATGCAAGAGCCCTTGTTAATTTGAGCTGGATTTCCCAAGTGCTTTTTCCTAAAACAGTGTGTTTTGGTTGAATATAAAACAATTTATTAACTACAGAAAGAGATTTTAAGTAATTGCAAGTAGCAGGCATAGAGATCAAAGTTGGTTACTTAAGAAATAGAATTTAGACTGTGTTTCTATTTTTCTCTTTAACAGACTAAGGGCTTGTCTACACTGGCACTTTACGGCACTGCAACTTGCTCGGGGGTGTGAAAAAACACCCCCTGAGCGCTGCAGGTTTTAGCGCTGTAACATGCCAGTACAGACAGTGCACCAGCGCTGGTAGCTACGCCCCTTGTGGAGGTGGTTTTTTTAGACCTCCAGGAGAGCTCTCTCCAGCTCTGTGCCACAACTACACAAGCCACTTGGCAGCGCTTTAACATTGCCAGTGAAGATGTGCCCTAAGCAAGATTTGAATCAAGCAGCCTTACCCTAACAGATGCATATGTAGCTTACAGTTCCTCAATACGTAGACTGGGATCATTCTTTCACAGTTCAAAGTCTTTTACCTCCAGATGGTCCTCCAGGTGTTGAGATGGAGAGGGGGAGAGACGCCGCATGATGGTATCATTCTCCCTCTTTTATACTTTCTTCCAGCTGTTAGAAAGATCCTTGCTGTGTTGTGGGGGCCAAGCAGTCTCCATTGGTCAAGCAGTTTCCATTGCATATGTGCCTTCTCTAAGGAGCCTCTGTAGGGTGACCAGACAGCAAAAGTGAAAAATCGGGTTGGGGTGGAAGGGTAATAGGAGCCTATATAAGAAAAAGACCCCAAAATTGGGACTGTCCCTATAAAATCAGGACATCTGGTCACCCTAAGCCTCTGCGATAGTAGATTGTGTGTTAAGCCATTAATGAGCATCTGGCCAGTGATGGCTACTCCTTTGTCGTAACTGAAAGGCTGGCCATGGGTGTTCCCAACCTCACAACATATTGCAGTAACACATAGCAATACTTCATAACTTCACATATAACTATAGTACATACAATCCATCAGGATATTAATGTTCAACACATCAAGACATTTAAAATGATACCTCACAAGGCATACTTTGTACAAAACATATAATTATATGACAGTGGTGAATATGGGGGTTCCAGAGTGATACTTTCAGGTACCGACTGTCACATGGGGTTTACAGCTGAGACTCCCAGGCACAGGGAGTTTCACTCCTGCAGGCCAGATTTAGATGCCTCTCTGTGAGAGAGGCAGCGGGGCTTAGCAGCTCACCTTGGCTACCTTAGGCAAGGAGCCACCTAGTGTGCTGTTTTTTTGTGAATCCCATTCTAAGGTGCCTCTCTCTCCCCATTCATTGTGTAGGAAGCCCAGGCTTTGTGAATCCCAGTGCTTTCCCAGACACCTAAAAGGTAGGCATGGTGATGCTCATTTAAGTTTCTTTGTGAATCTAACCCATGGTGTGTGTCTTTTGTGTCCTTCAGGAATGCTGTACCCTTTCAAAGATTTTCCTCCTTTGTTTGTTTTTGTATGTTTTGGGGAAAGAGAAGAAGAAAGGAGAAGTTACAGTAACCTTGGGGTTGGGCATACAGGCCGTTTGGTGCCCCATGTGGGGGATTCTGAAGCCTTGCTCTATTCTAGCCCCCAGTGGTGTTTCTAGGGGGAGGCAGTGGCCTGGGGTTTGCGGGGGTTAATTTTCAGCCAGAGTTCACAGGCCTCTCAGGAAGGCATGCCTATCTTTGAGATAAGTAGGTGAAGCTGAATCCATTTGAAGTCAACATTTTAAAAAGGATGTATTTTGCCCAGAGGAGAGAGACCTATGTAGGAGTTGTATTGATCAGAAGCCAAAGCAGGGTGTTCTAGGGATACAGCAAAGCTACTTGTTATGGTTTGTACTAGTTTCTTGAGTTTACTGTTTGTAAAATTCAACTAGCAACAGTTTCTTAGTATCAATTTGGGTTAAGCCAGAATCTCTGGTAAATTGCTACCTGGAGAGGATGTGTTTTGTTTCTATTTCTCTTGTAATTCTGCTCCTAGCCCCTCAATATGTCTGTTGAAACATCTATGTTATGAAATGTTAATGGTTAGAAAAACACTGCAGCTAGTAATTAGTGTAAGGAATTGAAGCATAAGAAAACAGGTGATCATAAACGTCAGTTTTGCCCACATTAAAACCTCTGGACTATGTGTGTGGTGTTTGAGCAAGATTAATTATAAAACAGCTAATGATCTATGGAAGTTCATAGAAGTAAATGTGACATATCATATGATGCCTTCCATAACAATTGTTTTTCCTTCTTAGATGGGGTGAAGGGCAGGAATTGACTTGTGGGGGCACCATTTTTACATCCAGAGTAAACTTAGTTTTAGTAAAAAGAAAATGAGTACTTGTGGCACCTTAGAGACTAATAAATTTGTTAGTCTCTAAGGTACCCCAAGTACTCATTTTCTTTTTGCAAATACAAACTAACATGGCTGCTACTCTGAAACCTATCATTAGTTTTAATAGCCTCCCCTGCATGTGCAAGTAGGAAAGCAGGGAAAAGAACAAAGGATAGGAGTTCACCTTTGAAATTTCTCAGGCTTCTGAGATCTTCTAATTAGTATACATAGACTCAGTAGCAAACTAAATTGCTAGCAGCCTTATTGAACAGATGTTTTTTGTCTGACTAGAACAAACCAGGAGTCCAACCCTATTTCCACTGAAGTGAATGAGCCTGATTCTCTTCTCACTTACGTTTGTGTTGAAGTCAGTAGAGCTACACTGATGAGAATGAGAGGGTCAGGTGTAGTGTGTTTTGTTATTGACTTCAGTGGGCGCAGGAGCATTCCCTAAAACTTGGAGTGTCCTGCTCAAGTATGCAGGAGTCTTGGATAAAACCAGGCAGCACGGAACTGCCATTTTCCCTGAGAACAGGTTGGCTTTGCTTTTGTTGGGAACAATGTGGCTGTTTTGAAAGAGAGGAGTTCTATGCTGTGTAGAAGAGTATTACTTTCAGCTCCTGCTGAAAAAGAAACTTCCAGTTATTAAGAACAATGATGGCAAATAACTATTAAGTCTTTAAAGAAAAAAAAATCTAATATAACCAGTGCAGAAGATTATTATGAGCTTTAATCATGTGGGAACTTTAAAGAAGATGTTGATCTTAACAGAATAAGTGGGAGAAAATTTTCCTGGTGTGCTGCTAAATTTCTTTAAGAACCTTTTTAAAATTAATTTTAAGTTATAAGCCAGTGAGTGAATTTACTTGTAAATCCTTTGAAAAATCATGCTGACCTCAAGCGAAAGTTACAAAATGGTCCAATCCCTACTTAATTTCAAAACTAACTTCAGCCTTATCTATGGGACAGTAACCGGCACTTTCATAATACTATCTTTCCTTTTCATTTCTCTCGCTATCTTATCTAAATTTACAAGATTTTAGCAACGTGGAAAACTGTTTTTTCAGAACACTTAAATGATACTTTGTATAGCACAGTTAAAGTTTCATTATACATTTTAAAATAATAATGGAGTTTACAAATCTGTCTGATGCATTTAAAAGTTATTCTGGGGAGAAACCAACCCAATTAAGGTAAAATATATACCCTAAAATCTCCATTCCTATGTTTGTTTACAGCAAAGACAATGACACTTTGGGAGAGATGCTTTTAAGAATTTAAATTAAATTCTTACAGATCTTAGCCTTTTTTTTTTTTTTTTTTAACGGAGATAATGTTTCCAAAACCTCAGGCACAGATAATTTTTAGGAGTACTTATCATGGGCAAGTTTTTGGTTTTTTTTTAAAGGCGAGGGGGAGAGGGAACCATAATAAAATAGAACATCAGTAATAACTTAAAAACAAACCACCTGAAAAAACAAATGAGCAGTTGCCAATATTAATACAGTGTGTCCTCTTCTCCATAGGTATTTAGAGAAAAAATAAACCCAGCATCTCATGCAATGGTCTGAGCATACCACAGCAGGAAGAAGATTAAACAAACTTTCTTTACTCAGCACATTTTTAGTGTATTAAATCATTAGGCAAATTAAAACCAAATTAAATGGATTTTCACGTAACTTTTATTTGATTAGCTCTTTTTTTATATGTGTGTAGGTGCAATGTATGGAACAGATTCCTGACTGCTAAATTGGGCAACAAATTATCTCTAGTGGCTGCCAGCCCACAAAAGCTCCAAAGGCTTCATGACATCTGAAGGTGCAGAGGGCTAATTCAGATCCCTTTAAAACTTTCTCTCTGTGTGCTGCTTGCCAGCATAGAAGCTCACACTTAGGCGTTTCATGGTGGCCCCCTCCCATCAAGAATCCATTATTCTTTCTAGCCAATGTGAGCAGAGATGTTATGTTGGATTTCACTTGCCTATAATGTCTTGTAACACTTTGATAAAAGAACAAAATCTGCTAAATGTCTGACACTCTGAAACTATTTTTGCTGTTAGCAAAGGAACAAGATCCTAAGAGACTAGATAGTACAGTATAATGAATTGGCTTTTAAGCTGTTTTGTTGATGGCAATGTATTGAAATAAAAAAAATATTTAGAGCCAATCTTTCTTAAAATATGCATGCACAGCTCTTGCTGAATTCCCATCTAGGAGTTGCATGTGTCTATGTAAAGGTGTAGTATTTGCCCCTTAGAATAGAGAGGACACCAGTTTATTATAGTCCTGCAGCATGTTAAAATAGGGGCTGGCTTACTTAGTATTAATTTTGTTATGTAGACTGCTTCATAATCTTGTTTCTTTTCTCTTTGAGAGAGGAATATTCCTCCCCCCATCTTTTTTTATTAATTTAAGAAAATAAAATGCCTTAATTTTTCATTTTACTGTTCACTGCTTTTCTTTCAGCTTCTTGCCTGATTACATCAGTGGTGACTTTGATTCCATTAAGTCTGAAATCAGGGAATACTACAAGGTCAAGGTAAAATGCATTGTTTTTTTGTTAAAGCACCATGGGATCCAACTCATTAGTGAGAAATCCTTAGCACCTACTGAGCATCCTCAATTCCTTTTGGCTTCTGAGGAATTGGACCAGGCCTTGTGTTATATGTGAGTGGCTCAATACAATTTAATAAGTAATAATGTATAGAAAAAACAAAGCAACTTTGATGCAGTTGGCTTTTAGTTGGGAATTTTCAGCATCATCTCAATATGGTAGAGATTTTCCTGGAAAGAAACTATTGCAAACTTTCTGAAAGTCTGAGTTTGAAAGACTGTTTTTCCTAACTAATCTTTACTTCCTGACTCAAACTCCTATGATTTATATGTAGTGGGGCACCCACATAAGCTCTACAGATATTTTCAGAAATGTGATTTTCATGGGATATGATTTTATCCTTCAAGCAACAAACAGTATGCAAAGACTTTTTTTTGCTGCTGCTTTCTTGATCACATATTGAAACAGTGAGTCATGCACTGACTAGCTCTACGCTTGACTAATACAGACTTTAATTGGACTTCTGGACAGATCCCTGCATACATTAATTTGTAGCTAATGCAGCCAGCACATTTTCCACCAACACAGTTAATGTTAACACTTTCTCTTTTCTTAGGTCTTTGCCTTGACTATTGATT
This sequence comes from Eretmochelys imbricata, assembly GCF_965152235.1. Classification (NCBI taxonomy): domain Eukaryota; kingdom Metazoa; phylum Chordata; order Testudines; family Cheloniidae; genus Eretmochelys; species Eretmochelys imbricata. The sequence continues at coordinate 174,363,990 of NC_135573.1, forward strand.
AAACTCCCCTTCATATTTAGAGTCACCACATCAGGTTTAGAATCACTATTCTTAAACTACTCTACATTAGAGAGACATGGTGAGTGAGGTAAAATCTTTTATTGGACTGCACATAACACTTTAGCAGTCTGTCTGGGACTTGGTGCTCTGAGTCTTACCCTTAGGCCCAAGAAAATGGACCTGTTGGAGTAACATCTGTGAATTTGCAGAACTCTGGTTATAAACACCGCAGGCACTAGTTACAAACATGCTAAATGACTGCTCGTTCCTCATGAGGTGGACAACTTAGCCTCAGAAACTCACAGATTTGATATTTCTTCTTTGGGTTTCAGCTGTGTAGGAGAACATACACAGGGATGGTCCTACTGAGACTAAAGTAGAAAATAGCTTATGGTCCAGTTCCCCTCTGCTAGTTCAACTGTAATATGCTATCACTACAGACCCAACCCGAGCTTTTGCTTAAGGAACAGTGGATGTAAGGTGCATTGTCTTCCGATATAAGAGCTCCCATCTGATCATGAGTTTTCATGTGTTGTGTACTGAAGACCTAGAGTTCCCATCTTCCTGCAGTTTGTGAATCTGATCCAGATTCGGCTACTAAATTCATTCCTAAGAGTGCATGCTTAATCGGTTAATGTTTGCAAAGTGAAGTTTAAAAAGATGTCATTTTGTTCTAATTATTAGTGTTTATCCAACTCATTTTGCATAAGTAAACCGCTAATTTCAAAGTGTAGTGGGAGATCAGTCTTGAAGAGTGCTACCACAGAGAACATTTGACTTAATAGTTGGATGCAAATGGTGCTGTAAATTACACATTGGTAAGTGGGTGTAGCCTACATGCCAAAGGGTTCAAGCAAGGGACTGCTGTAATGTAGGGGTGGGTTTGGTGAGGGAGAACTAGTAGGAGGGTGTTAGAAGGTGTATGCTAAATCTTGCACCTTTTTATACCAGTTCCTTTTCCTGTTACAATTTATATGATAAAAGGAATGTTTTATCCACCTGTTCATGTGTAACTTACACCACCATTTTGAGTTTTGCCTAGCAAGTGACATAAAAGGCAAAAGAAGAGATTCTTTAAATAGACTAGGAACAATGAAAGGCAAATGTAGGTCCACTACCTAATGGGGAAGGAGACCTAATAATGACACCAAGAAGGTTGAGGTGTTTATGACCTGTTTTGCTTCAATCTTCACTAAAAGGTAAATGGTGACTAGATACTTAACATAATGCTAACATGGGTGAAGAAATACAATGCAAAATAGGGAAAGAACAGGCTAAAGAATATTTAAGTAAGTTAGATATATTCAAGTCCACAACGCCTGATTAAATTCATCCCAGGGTACTCAAGGAATTAGCTGAAGTAATTTCAGAGCTGTTAGGGTATGTCTACACTGTGAAGTTGTCGACAAAACTTTTGTCTTTCATGGGTACTTAAAAAAGTGCCCTCGCGAAAAGACAAAAGTTTTGGCGACGCAAGTGGCAGTATGAATGTGGCTTTGTCGGCAGGAGAGCGCTAACGCTGCTCGCGGGGCTGGAAGTATTTGTTGGCAAAAGTGCCAGCAAAGTACCGGGAAAGAGTGTTTACACATGCTGACTTTTAGTGACAAGGCTGTGTTGACACAACCTTGTTGTTAAAAGCTTCGTGGTGTATACAAGCCCTTAGTAATTATCTTCAGGAACTTGGCAAGCATGGGTGAGGTCTCAGAAGACTGTAGAAGGGCAAAAATAGTACCTCTCTTTAAAAAGGGGAATGAAGAGACCTGTGGAATTACAGACCAGGCAACCTAACTTTAATACCTGGAAAGATACTGAAATAATTTATTAAACGATCAGTTTGTAAGCACTTAAAGGATATTAAGGTTTATAAGGAATAGCCAACAGAGGTTGGTTTAGCATGATTTGTTCTTGACAAGCTATTTCCTTCCGTGACAGGGTTACTGGCCTAGGGGATGGGGGAAGTAGTAGATGTGATCTGTTTTGATTTGAGTAAAGTTTTTGACATAGACCAACATGACATTCTCCTAAGCAAACTAGGAAAATGTGGTCTTGATGACATTTCTGTAAGGTGGGTGCACATCTGGTTGAAATACTGTACTCAGAATAGATATCAATGGTTCACTGTTGAACTGGGGGGATGTATCTAGTGGGTCCCACAGAGACCAATCCTGGGTCTGGTACTAATCAATATTTTCATTAATGACTTGGATAATGGCATGTAGAATAAAATGTATGGATGGCACCAAACTGGGAGGAGGTACAAGCTCTTGGGAGGACAGGATTAGAATTCAAAACGCCCTTGACAAACTGGAGAATAGTCTTAAATCAACAAGATGAAATCCAATAATAAGTGTAAATTACTTCACTAAGGAAGGAAAAATCAAATGTACAACTACAAAATAGGGAATAACTGGTTAGGTTGTGGTCATGCTGAAAACAATTTGGGGGTTAGTGGATCACAAATTACATGGGCTAAACAATGTGATGCAGTTTCAAAAAAGGATAATATCATTCTGGGGTGTATTCACAGGAGTGTCATATGTAAGACGTGGGAGGTAACTGTCCTGTTCTACTTGGGACTGATGAGGCCTCAGCTGGACTTCTGTGTCCAATTCTGGGTGCTATACTTTGGGACAGATATGGCTAAATTGGAGAGAGTCCACAGGAGAGCAACAAAAAATGACAAAAGGTTTAAAAAAACCTTGGCATATTTAGTCATGAGAAAAGAATACCGGGGCAGAAGAAGAGAGAGAGGATCTCCTAACAGTTTACAAATGTATTCAGGGATGTTATCAAGAAGACTCATCAATTGTTTTCCATGTTCACTGAATATAGGACAAGAAGTAATGGGCTTAATCTGCAGCAAGGGAGATTTAGGTTAGATATTAGGAAAAACTTTCTAACTATAAGGGTTGTTAAGATCTGGAATAGGCTTCTAAGGAAGGTTGTGAACTCCCCATTATTAGAGACTTTTAAGAACAGGTTGAACAAACACTTGTCAGGCATGGTCTAAGTGTATTAGGTCCTGTGTCACTACAGAGGGGGCTGGACCTGATGACCTCTCAAGGTCCCTTCGAGCCCTATATTTCTGTGATTCTGTGACTTATGTCCACTCTGAATTTGGTCCTATGTATCCTTCAACTCTGAAAAGAGTGTCTGTAAGCTTATAACTTTGTGATGTAAAGATAGCAAGTAGTTCAATGTGATTGTACGAATGTAACTGAGGGCATAATCTAACCTGGAGAATCTGTACTCTTGGTGGTGGTGCCTGAGCCAGAAAAGACACTGCTTGACTTGAGATCCTATAGGGGTATGGCTTGGCTAGAGGAAATAATTTTTTTTTTAACCTGAAATAATTTGGTCTGAAATTCAGATGTAAACATGGAAGTAAATGTATGAAATTCTTCTGTTGGGGGCAAAAAAGTAGGATTTGGCTATTACTCTACACTGTTGTCTCCTACTGCAACATTTGGGCTAGTAAAGTACCAGCAGTAGTTTACTCAGTTCCTGTAGTCATCTCATTTTGTTTACAATCTGTAAAATGCAGTACACTTATGAATCACATAAAAATAGATGATACCTACCCAGATATGTTGGGACAGGTCCTCAGCTGGTGTAAATTGGCAGTTTCCTTTTAAAATCAGTGGAGCTACACTGATCTGATTTCAGTGAAGCAAGGCTGAATTATACCAGCTAAGGCTCTACTTCCCTATATGGAGGGCCCTACTAAATTCACAGTCCATTTTGGTCAATTTCACAGTCATATAGGAGTCTGAAAATCGTAAATTTCATTATTTCAGCTATTTAAATCTGAAATTTCACAGTGTTGTAATTGTAGGGGTCCTGACCCAAAAAGGAGCTTGCGACTCCTCACAACTTATTGGGGGGGGGGGGGTTGCGGTAGTACTACCCTTATTTCTGCATTGGTGCTGGTGATGGCTCTGCCTTCAGAGCTGGAGAGCGCTGGCTGCTGGCCAGGAGCCCGGCTCTGAAGGCAGCTGTACAGAAGTAAGGGTGGCGTGGTATGCTATTGCCACCATAGTTCTGTGCTGCTGCTGGCAGGGTGCTGCCTTCAGAGCTGGGCGCCCGGGCAACAGTTGCTGCTCTCCAGCCACCAGCCGCCACTCTCTTGCCTCCGCTGAAGGCTGTGCGGAAGTAAGCGTGGGAATACTACGGTCCCCCTAAAATAACCTTAAAACCCCCCTGCAACTGCCTTTTGGTCAGGACCCCCAGTTTGAGAAACGCTGGTCTCTCATGTGAAATCCCTATAGTACAGGGTAGAAGCATACAAAAGACCAGATTTCATGGTGGGAGACCAGATTTCAGTCTGTGACATGTTGTTTTTTTTTCATAGCCACAAATAATTGATCTTTAACTTTCCCCTTCCTTTGAGCTTGGCTTCTACTGCATGGAATAGGAGACTGGGATAAACAAGATATCAAGTCATGTAGATAAATTGTAAATGAAACATTTATATTATTAGGAAACCGAATGAATGATTGCAAATGGGAAAACGGAGGAACTTTTGTTCCTCTGCATAGATGGATAAAATTATGAAAAATCCGCACCCTTGAGCAACGCTGTTATACCAGCCCTAAACCCCTGGTGTAGACAGCACTATGTCAACAAGAGGGTTGCTAGTGTCAGCATAGTTATTGCCTCTCGTGGAGGTGAATTAACTATGCTGATGGGGGCTGGGGGAGCTGTCCCATTGGCATAGTAATGTTTTTACTGAAGCACTACACAAGCACTGTGCTCGTTTTGAGGGTAGATGTGCCCTTGGAAAACTGTATGGGTTCATGTGGAGCAGAGCTAGGCCGACACCTGAGTGCTTTGGAAAATCCCACCCTATGCGCTTATCAGACTCTAAATGGCGGAAAAGTGTGTATGATATTTAATTGTATATAATACACTCTTGATATACTTGCTAGATAAAGGGCAAGTTCTGTTCAAATATTTGAAGGTACTGGGCCAAAACAAATCATGTCATTTTGCTAATTTACACCAGCAAGTAAGTAATTTTGTTCATATTTGTGAAACTAAAGCTACATTTCTCTCTGGTTTTATAAATGTATTTTATAGTTCATTTAATTTTCACTCATGTATAAAATGTCAATGTGTCAAACCCTACATTTAAAGCAGCATTGATTGATTGAGATAAATGCATTATTTTTGACGTGTCTGAATAAGAGGAGTTAGTTGTTAAAGCTTAAATGTGAAATTAATCATGTTATAAAATATACTCATTTGCAAGTAGTTGTCACAGGGTGTATCACCCTGCTGGTTAAGAGGAAGTATCGAAGCCCACATATGAAGTTAGTTGTGATATAAAATATACTGATTTAGAAGCAGTTTTGTCAAGGAGCAAGAGACAGTTATGGGCCTGATTTTCCCATCACACTATTTTCATACTAAGGTAACTCTATTGACTTCAGTGAGTTTACTCCTTATTTACCAGATGTAAATAAGAAGAGAATCAGGTCTATTTTCTTCATTATGATATTAATATTACAGGAAATATGGCATCCCTTGGTATATTCAGAAAGTCAAAAGGTTTTAAATGGAACAGGTAAGACTCCTTCAGAATCCTTAGGTTGATTTATTGTCATGCTCCTAGTTAAGCAACATTATGTGAGGATTATATAGCAACACCTTCCTTTCTCCTTTAGCAGGTTCAGCAATGTTATGACAAGTGTTACAGGGCAGTCATTTAAATCAGGGTGGGAAAAAAAATCAATGTTTTTAAATCAAGTTGCAATTTATTTATTAAAACAGATTTTAAATTCAGTTAAATTTTTCTTATGTAATCTATTCACTTCAAATTTAATTTTGACAACCTATGTGAAGGCCTAAATTTACTATAATATATTGATTTTTTTTAAGTTTAATTTAAATTTTAAGCAGTAAACATTTTTAAAGAAAGTCAAACCACGGAGCTGGTGGAAGTCACTGGCCACATACCGAGAACCAGTTTGAAATGCTAAACCAGCTTTTGACAGAAGTAGCCTCTTAAGCAGGTGCAGAGAGAATATTTTCTTTATTTCTGTTTGTTTAATCAGTTCAGTTCAATGATTAGTTCATTCAAAATTGAGAAACTGATTGGGAGCTGAAAAAACAGTAATGCTTGTTTTCCTCTTCCAACCTATGAATAAAAATGAGGTCTGAGAAGATGAGATCTACTAGTTCTTAAAATGTTGAAGGACATGGTGATTGGAAACAATCAGTTCAGTTCACTAATTACCAATGATACTTCCTTTGTTTAATAAATCAGTCAGTTCTGAATACAAACATGTTTTGTTAGACTTTTCTTCTTATGTATATATCACATATAAGGTAGCTTTATATAGCTAATGAAAAACAATTTTAAAATGCTGTATTTTGTGCATTTTAACTGAATTCCATTTTCTGTCCAAATTATTTTTTTACTTGTGATTTCTATTAAACTTTATCTAGTAAATAAGAAATGAGCCACCATTTTCTAATATAATAAAAAAGGGGAAAAAATTAAGAATTTGAATAAATGTATGTTAAGCTGGATAAATTGCTTAAATGTGATATACTATATCTTCCTAGGTAGCAAAAAACATCACATTTAGTGTATGGACGATATGTAATTGCAAATCAACATGTTTTAATGTTTACCAACAAAGGAAAATTGTTGACATTTGTACATTTTAGTTTTTTTTCCAAAGAAGACTAAATCAATTATTTACATCAAGACTTCCTGCATACTGATTTAGATCATTAAAATCAGTGATGTAAATCACTTTGATTTAAGTCAGTGCTCCCTGATTTAAATAAGTTCATAAAACAATTTATCTTGGTTTATCTTCTCTAGATGTGACATGTAATAGTGGATGAAGAGGTGTGGGAACAAAGCCACTGGATTGTGCAGTTTAACAGGATATTAATTGTGTACTGGATGATTATAAATGTGAAGCACAGACGATGGGTTAGGAGCACTTTATTTTGGGGAAGGAACAGAACAAACGTATTTATTGCTGAATAAAGAGCTCAGGTTGAGCTTCATTTTTCTATGCTGCAGTCTTGGTTTTGCTAGTTCAGTACATGTATAATAGGCCCAGTAGAAGAGAAGGCTGCCTAAATTTGATTTCAAATCTGTCCTTCCCACTTATTTAAGCATTCAGTATCTTTAAAATTGGACAACATTACCCTGCAACTGTCAAATAATTCTTTTTTGAATACTATATCTCACTTTTGTCTTTTAATTAGGATTTTCTGTATATAATATCAGAGGGGGACAGGAATTTAATATATCCTTCAGTTAGGGTTACCATATTTGAACATTCAAAAAAAGAGGACACTCCACATTGGGGTGCTGTCGGCCCCACCCACACTCCTCCCAAGCTCCACCCCCACTCTGCCTCAGGTCCCACCTCCTTCTTGCTCGGCTCTGCCTCCACACCCCTCCTCACTCCCTGGCCCGCTGTTGGCTAGCTGTGTCCCTCCTCAGTCCCCTGCTAGAAACCCCCATGCCACTCACCTCCTCACTTTCTCCCCTGCTAGAAACCCCCATGCCCGCCCTGAGAACCCCCACCTGCCACTGGCTCCCTCGCCGCTCGCCTCTTCACCCTCCCCGCCCCCCGCTCCCCTACTCACCCCTTCTGCTGCAGGTCCCTTGGCTCCTAGGATCAGGGGCAGCCGAGGGGTCTCCACGTGCTGCACCCGCCATAAGCGCGAGCTCCATGGCTCCCACTGGCCGGGAAAAAGTGCCAATGGGACCTGCCGGAGCCATGGAGCGGGGCTTGCAGGCGCCGGCAGCGCACAGAGAGCCCTCTTTCCCGCCCCCACCACGGCTCCTAGGGTCAGGTGGGGGGTGAGGGGGGCTTGCAGGCGCTGGTAGCAGGCAGAGAGCCCCCTGACCCGACCCGACCCGACCCTAGGAGCCAGAGGCACCTGCCGGATGCTTCCCAGGAGCCTCCCCAGCTAAGCACCGCCATGACTCCACACCTCGCCGCTCGGCAGGTCCCTCTGGCTCTTGGGGGCGGGGGCTCTCTGCATGCTGCTGGCGCCTGCAAGCCCCGCTCCGGCAGCTCCCATCTAGGGTTACTATACGTCCCTGTTTTCCTGGGTGTTTTTAGATATTTAAAAATTCCTCCCGGACGGCGATTTAAGAACTAAAAAGCCGGACATTTCCTGGAAAATACGGACGTATGGTAACCCTACTTCAGTACTCCTGCCCCTCTGTGATTATTAAAATGTGTGAAATGGCACTAACTTGATCATATTGAGTGATCCCATAATAAGAGCCTAAGCTATCTTTTCCATTGACATGCATAGTTTGAAATATCTAGGGGAAAAGATACCATACATGGAGAGGACATGTGGTGATATTGCTGTCACCAGTGTTGTCACCTTGTTAATGTAGCTGAGCGTTTCTATTAGGATCTTTTAAACATTACTTTAAAAGACGAAACAACCACTTGTACTGCTGTTGTGCCTCAAACAAAGCCCAATTTAAAAAGTTTTTGAAAGTAAAGATGTTGTGGGGGTGTTCTTAAAATAATACAGGATACACACTTATGTCTAAAACCAGAAGGCCCAATCCGGGGCCCCTTGAAGCCAACGGGAGAGGTTTGCCATTGCTTTCTATGGGCACTAGTACAAATCTGTGATCAGACACTATAAATATATGCATTTATAGGTCCAGTATCTCTTTTAATTTATAATTTAGAGGCTTGTTTTCCCTATTCTTTCTTTTTTTAAAAAAGCCCTTGAGAGCTGCTTATTTTTACAGAGAGGCTACCACTGCAAAACTTTCCTTTCTAATAACTCTTCAGTTGCTTCAACATCTGGCATTCCTGTTACATTTTCTGATTTTTACTGTTCATCAAGGTTGTGTTAATGCTAAATTCATACAGTGTTGACAAAGAGCATTCCCTGCCAATTTATTTGTTAGGCTCAGTAACATATTTGTAATACTAAGGTAATGTACATGTGTATGTTTACACTGAGGTGTTTTGCTCAGCTATAAATGTGTTTCTGTTTGCTCGCTAAGTGCTACATGTGTTTATTAGAGGCTGAAAATGCTTGTGGTCAGGATAAGTGAACAGTTATCCCCCCATGTTAACTAATTTTCATCAGTTATCAGTTTTAACATGTACATTAAAGGTTATAAACATCTCAGTGTCTATTCTCATGTATTTCTTTTTCTAAATCTTAAATTATATGACTGGGCACGGGATAAAACTGAATCCTAAGGAATTTAACAGAGTCATTAAAATTAATTTTTTAATAGAATATTTTTAAAAGTAAAAATGGTTTGCATTGAGGACATAATTCTTCCCTCAGGTGTACAGCTCGCATTGAATGTTGAGAGGGAGAAATTGTATGACCCTCTAATAGTATGGAGCTGGTTTGGTTTTTCCACGCATGTACCTATAAAAGCCACTGTAGTAAATCCTCCCCCTTAAGACGCGGTAACTAGGTCAACGGAACAATTCTGATCACCTAGCGCTGTCTACCCAAGGACTTTGGTTGGCTTAACTATGTCACTCAGGACTGTTGATTTTTTTTATCTGATTTTCTAGTGTAGACCAGCCCTAAGTCTCACCCCACGGCACTACAAACTTTCATCCATTCATAAGCTGGACTCAAATTGAAATGTAATTTAGGTTTGGAAGAACATTCTTAATGTCTCCCTGGTTCTTCCTCCAATCTCTAACTGTGCTGGCCATTCACTACCATTGATTTTTGGTTTTCCTGCTAGTGATGTCCCAGAGAGCTCAGCCTTTCTGGGAAACCTCAAGTTTCATGTCCTTTTTGATTTCATGGACACTCTGGCATGCTTTTGCTCTGTACCGCTTTCAGAAAGATACCACTGCTACTTTTGGGGGATGGCACTCTGTGGAGCCTCCCCTCAAATAATGATGGGAAGGCTGCTGAAAATGGCTGCCTGGGGTGTGAGGAAAGTGTGGGCCCTTCCCTTTAGAGATGCCTGACGCGGTTGGCAGATGGCTGCTGCCAGATCATACGGCAGAGCTCTACTACAGCAGAGGTTGGAGCTAGGCAGTGAAAGTAGGTTAGTGTGTCTAAGCTTTGGATACCTCTGAACTTTAGGGTTATCCAGAGTTTCCTCACCACAGAGAGCTGCCCAGCCAACCCAGTACATCAGTTTTATAGCAAAAATCATAGTCCTGTGTAACCGAGCCTTAAGTAACTCTTATTATAAAACCCTCTCTCAACAGGTATTCATTTAAGGGGGCCTGACTATATTAATATAATATTAGTTTGTCAAGTAAAAAAAATCGTTTCATGACAAGATAATTCCATTATTCACTGGGCAAATTGTATACACAATTTAGATTTCTGTGACTAGGATGATTATATGCCATGTAATTATTCAACAGAAGCCAAAGTGTTTGCTATGTTAACAATTGTAGTATTTACGCCACTAATATTTTTCTATTCTGAAACAATATTTTTCAGATCCTGCTGGTATCAAGTTTCCTAACAAGTGGTAAAAGATGACTTAAGTTGTGTTGGTCTTCTGCTAAAGCCTAATGGAAGTAGTATTGTACCCTTCCAGAAATGTCATAAATTATCAAGAGCTATTGTGCTGGGTAGGCAGTTTTGTAAAAGTGGGTTAACTACATACACTAATTGGTCCCTATTAATCAAGTGACTGTGAAGGATGGACTAACCAACCAAACCAAGAGTGGCCTGCTAAAGTTTTGCTGAAATGATTTTTTTTAAGCTCCCCGAGTAGAACGAAGTGACATCTGTCTTTTAAATGTGTAATTACATTGTTTCACTCTAAAATAAGAATACTATTAGTTCCCTAAGATCCTGATGAATCTGAACTGTACCCTTTCTGTTTTCTCTGCCAGAATGAATGACAATAAACGTAGGTAGTATGAGCTATTCTTCACAAACAGCCATGTCCGGAGGTTTGCATACATGGCTGTAAGGACAAATAGAGTAAGCTCCAAAGCATAAGCAAACTCTGTACCTGTCCAATAGATACTTCAGGTTTTACATTATTCTGTATGTGAGGCTGTTTGGATGCAGAAGATCCTCTGTGGATACTTGTCCTGGTTCCTCTCCCTCCTCTTACTGAGCTAGAGTGCAATAGCCTTTCTCGTGCTGAGTAGGTCGTTAAACTGTCAGTTGACCTCAGTGAGACAACTTGTAGAGTAAATTCCCTTGTGAATGGTTGTATGTCTGCTCTTCTCTCTATCAGCCGCCATGAGGGTGGCTTTTTGACTTCTCTTGCTGATAGCTCCATTTCACAGCCAAAATATTTTAGTGTACATGGGCAACTAAAACCAATCAAGCCTCAAATATTTCAACTACAGGACAAGGAGTGTTAGATTTATCTTTCTTGAGATTACTTCTCATGGCTTTAACATTTGCATACATTGAACAGTGCTCTATTGAATACTGTCACTGCTGCAGTCTGCAACTTCTTGTCCGCACAGGAAGTATGGTGAATGATCTATAATGACAGTCTTATTATACCTTTTATTTTCCTTATGCCATAATATCATAAAAACATATCTTACAATATAGTACACTTCTGCACATTTGAGGCAATGTCTTCAAAACTAGGACTTTAAATTTGTACTCCTAAAACCTAATCCAGGGTGGGATTTTCATAAAAACCTAAGTGATTGAGGAGCAAATGCCACATTGAAAGGAATTGCAACATGCTCCTAAGCCACTTAGGTGCTTTTGAAAACATCTGAAATTGTGAAAGTGAACAATTTGAAAACCCTCTGGCTGTGAAATTGACCAGAATAGCAGAATTTGGTAGGGCCCTAAATATAGGGTTGTTTCTCAATTCAAGGTGAAAGTGTTTTCTCCCCTTGATAAATAGTCTAGACCATATTGCTTTAGACAGATACTTCTTTCTCAGAGTTCCAAAGAAATTAATTCTGTGATCTCTTAAAAAGACATTGCCCCAGTCTGTCAATCTGTGATGGAGAAAATATTGGAACACTTTGAAAAGCAGAAATTCATTAGAAAGAAAATAAATACAAGGGTTGTTGTGGGGAGTGTATTAAACAATGACTGCTTAATCTAGAGAAGAAAATTGAACAGAGTTATTTTGTGAGTCAAGCAAAAGACAGCTCTAATATAGCACCAGCTGCTGAAGACTCTTGGAATAGATGATGTAGGTGGGCCTTATATGTCTATTTCACCTTGGAGCAAATATAAGAGAAAATTGTCTTCATTTTTAGGTGCTCACTATTTATCTCTGAGGGCAGAACGTTTCAAAGAACTTACATTCGGTATCTGTTATTTGTAAGTAATTAGAGCTGTGCTCTTATGTTGCAGGACTCAAACCCCCCAAGTCACCTGGTTTTGCTACAAACTCAGAATTCAGGCCAGGTTCTTTGAAAGGGGTATAAGTGTGAGCGAAGTTCTGAGTGAAGGTGGCAGAAGTTAGTATGCCTGTCTAGGTGACAATGACATTTAAGTGAACCATTGATACCAAAGAATGGAATATAGTCATAGAAGACATACAGCCAGGTTTTGGCTTCTTCCACACAATTGGGGACAAGTCATTCTATGTTTTGTATCTGCTTGAGAAGTAGCCTGCTCACACTTCAACAGTACGTGTGGGGGAGTGCAAACTGTGCTTCCAGTGGGATGGGTTGTTGGAGTGGTGGGAACATACTAGGAGCCCTGCTTCCTTCCATGCCATGAGAGATCTGAAACTGGCACTCAGGGCAAGTGGTGTGATTTACAGACATTAGAGTGGCTGAGCAATAGTGGGTCAAGAAAGCCCTGCCTCTCAGCAGCTACTGGGCATGGTCTCTATGGCGGTCTACTTAATAGGGAGGTCTGGCAATCAGGTGGAGGGAGAGTGAAGAAGAGTGGCTGCAAGAAGGCAGACAGGCTGCAGCTTCTGAAGCAGACTCATCTTCAGGGGAAGGACTGGGACTGTAAGACTCAGGTGGGAGGCCAAAGGCCTGCCCCCCGTTCTCCCTCTCTAAGGGGAACAACTGATTTTGCGGGTGTGCTGATGCTCTGAATTCCTGAGACACTGGAAGGAAAAGGCTGGGGCCACACACTAAACAAAAGGAAAAAGAGGGAAGGTAGGAAGGGGCCCAGGGGAGGCAGATCTGGAGTGGAAGCCAAAAAGAGACCGACTCAGCCCTTGCCCCTCTCTCTACTTGGGCCCTGGGCTGGAACCAGGTGGAGAGGGCAGGCCAAGGTCTCCCTACCCTCTCTCCACCCCTGACTGCCTGAAGACTCTAGGGAAGGTGATGAACTGTGGCTTGACCATCCACCCCTCGGTCCACAGACTTAGAGGGACTCTTTGGTCATGGCCTGACCACTAGGTCTGCTGGCCCCTGAATGAAGCCTGCTAAAAAGTAGTGGAGAACATGGGCAACCTAGAAAAGGAGAGCAAGCTAAAGAGGAATGTGGACAAGCTGTTGAAATGGGTATGGACGAAGAGCAGCAGCAACAGACTCAGTTGCTCCAGCAGCTGACCACACATCAACAGCAGCAAATCTTGCAGCAGCAACAGCTTACCGGGGAATTAGCCTCCCAGCAAAGAGATCAGCAAGTGATGCAGCAGGTGGCCATGCTGTTTCAGACCAGGGTCCACTGGGGAGTGTGGAAACAGCCCAGTCCCTGTTCTGAGACCTCCACTAAAGCTAACAAAAATGGGGTTACAGGATGACTCTTGAGGTGTTCCTAGTACCCTTTGCAAGGGTTGCTATGGCGGCTTGCTGGCCCGCAGAGAGCTAGCACCCTACTTGACAGGAATGGATTAGGCAGTGTGGCCCAGGCAGTGCAAATGTGATGGCTGCAAAAGACTATCCACAATTTACAGTGGCCATCCTAGTCGCCTTTGAAATTTCCACTGTGATGTACCACCAGCAGTTTCTGTAAGAAAGGTTCACACCTGGGGCATAGTCATGGGCGGTGGCCCAACACCTAAGAGAACATTGCTGGCCTAGAACAATTCATGCAGATTCTCCTGGCTGGAGGATGAAAGTGGTTGATACACCACCATCCCCAAACCCTCACTGAGGGATGAGAATCAGCACCTCCATCCCAGAGAAATACCACAGGGAAATACTAGGCCTGACATATGCCATACCCTGTAGGGGACACCTTGGTCAGGAGAAAACACTAGACTGAGTGATGCTTTTATTTTATTGGCCAGGTATCCACCAAAAGTACTGTACCTCCTACCCAGAATGGCAGTGGGCAAGTCAATGGAAGGTACCCCAAGCCCCACTGATACCCCTCCCTTTGATAGGGACCCCATTTGAAGGATTGGCATGGACATGATGGGCCCCTTGGAGAAGAGTGCATCTGGATTCCACCAAATAAGTCATATATTGGACTATGCCACATAATACGTTGAGGTGATTCTACTCCACCCCACGAAGGCAACAGCCCTTGCCCTGGAGCTCATGCAAGTGTTTGCCTGGGTGGGAATTACTCAGAAAATAACAGATCACAACACCAACTTAGTCACAACTCATGAAGAAACTGCATAGCCTGTTGAAGATAAAAACTTTAATCAGATTGGTGTGTATCACCCCCAGTCTGATGGCCTGGTAGAGAAATGTAAAAAGACCTTGAAAAGTATGTTGTGGAAGTTGGTAGCCATGGAACCTAGCTACTGGCAACAAATACTTCTGCCACTCCTGTTCACCATCCACGAAGTCACTCAGGCATTAAGAGGGTTCTCCCCATTCAAATTACAGGAGACAGCCAAGGGGAATACTAAACCTCCTTTAGGTAACATGGGAGAAATGAAGTTCCAAGGCTGCAAACTTGGTACAATATGTGCTATTGCTGAGAGAAGTTAAAGTTCTCAGACAAGTTTGCAAGAGATAATCTAGTCAAGGCATAAAAGGGGCAAGCACAGGTATACAACAAGGGAAGCCGTATCCAGGAGTTCCAACCAGGGGCCTGGGTGTTACTCCTGGTTCCCAGTTCGGAATCCAAATTGTTGGCCAGATGGCAAGGCCCCTCTGAAGTGATCAGATGAGTTAGAGCACTAAACTGAGATTTGTGAACCCAGCAAGTGGAAAGACACTAAAGTGTACCATGTCAACCTGCTAAAGGCCAGGAAAGATCAGGAAGAGTTCCTGGAAATTCCATTCCCCTAAAGGCCCAGCCCCTGTAGTTCCCAGCTATGATCAAGTCCTGGTAGAAAACCTGAGATGGAACAAAAAGTGGTAGCTCCAAAAACTGCCCAGTCCTTCTCTGCGGTCTCTTCTGCAGTTTCAGGACAGACTGTATGTGATAGAATCATAGAATATCAGGGTTGGAAGGGACCTCAGGAAGTCGTCTAGTCCAACCCCCTGCTCAAAGCAGGACCTAATCTCCAACTAAATCATCCCAGCCAGGGCTTTGTCAAGCCTGACCTTAAAAACCTCTAAGGAAGGAGATTCCATCACCTCCCTAGGTAACCCATTCCAGTGCTTCACCACCCTCCTAGTGAAAAAGTTTTTCCTAATATCCAACCTAAACCTCCCCCACTGCAACTTGAGACCATTACTCCTCATTCTGTCATCTGCTACCACTGAGGACAGTCTAGATCCATCCTCTTTGGACCCCCCTTTCAGATAGTTGAAAGCAGCTATCAAATCCTCCCTCATTCTTCTTTCCGCAGACTAAATAATCCCAGTTCCCTCAGCCTCTCCTCATAAATCATGTGCTCCAGCCCCCAGTCATTTTTGTTGCCCTCCGCTGGACTCATTCCAATTTTTCCACATCCTTCTTGTAGTGTGGGGCCCAAAACTGGACACAGTACTCCAGGTGAGACCTCACCAATGCTGAATAGAGGGGAATGATCACGTCTCTCGATCTCCTGGCAATGCCCCTACTTATACAGCCCAAAATGCCGTTAACCTTCTTGGCAACAGGGGCACACTGTTGACTCATATCCAGCTTCTCATCCACTGCAACCCCTAGGTCCTTTTCTGCAGAACTGCTGCCGAGCCATTCGGTCCCTAGTTAGCGGTGCATGGGGTTCTTCCGTCCTAAGTGAAGGATGCTGCACTTATCCTTGTTGAACCTCATCAGATTTCTTTTGGCCCAATCCTCTAATTTGTCTATGTCCCTCTGTACCCTATCCCTACCCTCCAGCATATCTACCTCGCCTCCCAGTTTTGTGTCATCTGCAAACTTGTTGAGGGTACAATCCACACTATCCTCCGGATCGTTAATGAAGATATTTAACAAAACCGGCCCCAGGACCGACCCTTGGGGCACTCCACTGGATACCAGCTGCCAAGTAGACATGGAACCATTGATCACTACCTGTTGAGCCTGACGATCTAGCCAGCTTTCTAACCACCTTATAGTCCATTCATCCAGCCCATACTTCTTTAAACTTGCTGGCAAGAATACTTTGGGAGACCGTATCAAAAGCTTTGTTAAAGTCAAGGAATAACACGTCCACTGCTTTCCCCTCATCCACAGAGCCAGTTATCTCGTCATAGAAGGCAATTAGGTTAGTCAGGCATGACTTGCCCTTGGTGAATCCATGCTGACTGTTGCTGATCATTTTCCTCTCCTCTAAGAACACTAGGTTAAATCCCAGTAGCTCTCTCAAATTCCCTGAGGAAATAAAAATATTCTTTGCTGCCTAATGTAACCACGAAGGCTCTTCTTATGTTCTGATCTGGACTTTCATGGCGATGGAATGGACAGCTGACTGTACGACTGTGTGTGTGGAGAGAGGTCTTAAACCTTATTGGGAATATTTTTATTGATTCTGTTGTCTATTTAAAAAAAGAAAAAAATAGGTGCCTCCGTTGCCATAAATCTAACTGTGTTGGGCCTAAGAGGAGCTATTAACCCCCCTAACCAGCCTAAAATAGCTTTTCAGTACCCTACAGTTTTAAAGATTAATATCATGGGCCTTCTGGGGCTAGAAGCATGTGTTGTGTCCTACTGGGAAGCTGGGAGTCTCCCAGGTCTGATATTATAAGTTCCTATTTTTGTCTCTGTGGAGCTGTTAAAATAAACTTACAAACTTTTTAGTGACATTCTTCTGTCTAGAGAAGCTGTTACTGGTGCTGGTGTGAATCTTGCCCATACTGGGCTTCAGGCAGGTGTAATTTCAGGGAGAAATTCTACCTTTCAGAGGAGGGGAGATTTCTTTGGCAAGTTGACTTTTTTTTTTTAAAAGCATCTTTAGATGTTCAAGGGCTTGTGGTATTAAAACAATCCTAGGAGTTGGTAGAGGATGAGTGGGCAGAGGCAGGTGAGACATTTTTACAGTTTATTACGGAACTCAATACTCTGAAGTGTTGTCTGAACAATACTCTGAACAATACATCTGTTGTCCTACAACCCAATGGTCATGAATTTGAACAATTTTACTTTCTTTGGTGGTCATATTCAAGTGAGTTATGAAAATTGTGTATAATCTTCTGGTATTACCCTTATTATACTGGTCCACCTGTGATCTGCAAATCTGAGTTGTGAATTCTGCAGTCCTGGGCTCTCATAAGCCTTGTCTACACCACAGGGGTAAGTCGACCCAAGTTACGCTACTCCAGCTACATTATTCACGTAGCTGGAGTTGACGTCGCTTACGTCGACTTATTGCGGTGTCTACATCATGCTGCGTCGATGGGAGACACTCTCCTGTCGACTTACCTGATTTCTCTCGTTCTGGTGGAGTACCGGAGTTGACTGGAGAGCACTCTGCTGTCGATTTAGCAGGTCTTCACTAGACCCACTCAGTCGACCCCCACTGCATCGATGGCAGCAGTGTTGATCCCCAGTAAGTGTAGACATGGTCATAGTGTGAGAGCTCCCATCGGTCTGCTGCTCCCTTTTGACAAGAGCTGAAACTCTGTTGGCAGCACACCTATCCAGCACAATAATACCAACCCTGTCTCCAAGTTCTTGGTGCCCATTTAGTCTGACTGGGAATTTGTTCTCATAACGACTATCTGACCACCACCACTACCTCCTCCACCAGTGCCAGTTCCTTTCCAGTCCTTTCCTCTATCACAGCGGAACATCCCAGTAGCATTGTCTGAGGTCTTCAGTGAATTCCTGTGAACAGGTTGGAACCCTCTTCAGAATCTGACTGACAGGCTGAGAATCAAAATGGTGCTACAAACTGTCAAGAAGCTTCTTTCTTCAGTAGAAAGCTTTTCTGCATGTATTTCAACCAGGAATATCCCACCTTATAGTAATAAACTGTTACGGTAGTTGTAAATAATGCCTTTAATTATAGCTTTTAGTGCCATACTTCTCAATGAAACCTGAACAGTCCTACACAATTCAACTGTCCATGAATGAAATTCTTGCCCCCACTGAAATCACTGAAATCAATGGCAAAACTCTCATTGGAGCCAGGATTTTCACCCTGATTGAAATAACTGATGACCTTTGAGCTTTGACCTGCTCTTCGAATGATATCTAAACTCTAATTATAATTCACATGCTAGAATACTTAAGGAGGTGGTAATAGTGGGAGCCATTAAAGCTGCAATTCAAACGTAAAATACATAAATTAATACTTGAATAATTAATAAGTCAGAGATGGATTCCTTAAGGTTGATGGATACTAGAAGGTGATTGTCAGATAGTGCAAGCTACAGAGCAGCTGTAAATTCCCACACTGACTGAAGCGAGATGGTTGATGGTTGGGGAGAGGGATAGCTCAGTGGTTTGAGCATTGGCCTGCTAAACCCAGGGTTGTGAGTTCAATTCCTGAGGGGGCCATTTAGGGATCAGGGCAAAAATCAGGGATTGGTCCTGCTTTGAACAGGGCGTTGGACAAGATGACCTCCTGAGGTCCCTTCCAACCCTGATATTCTATGATGGGACAGAGAGGAGGCTGGTGCCAGATGAGTGGAATGATCAGAGGGAGTAGTAGATCAAGATAAGATTCCTTTAGGTAATAATAATACTTCACAGTTATGTATAGCTTTTCACCTGAAGATTACAAGATGCATTAGACGGTTGGGCTAAGTGTGATTTTTGTCTGGTAGATATAGAAAAATGTATATCCCTAAGAGATGTGTAGTCTCTCCCTATCACTTGTTCAAAATGTTTAAGCTGTGTGACTCCCATTAAATTCAATACACTAAAAGGAGTCTCCTCGCTACAGCCATATACATGGAAATCTAAGGGACAACAGAGGCACAAACTGTAACCATTTTATAGGACACTTCTTTCAGCACAATCCGAAACTTCTTTAAAAGATTTCTATTTCTAATGTAAAGTGAAGAGGTCTAATCCGTACTTCCTGAGAGTGCTGCCTGAGAGTGCTTCCTGAGTAACCAACAAGTAAAGATCTCAGGATTTGACCAAAGGAGTTCAGTTAAAATGTAACAGGAATTCCAGGCTTTGAGATTGTCTGTCTATATAACACTGTATGAACTCCATTTGTGCATGTAGTGATTGCAACTAATTGTGTAATCAGTTAACCATTTGCAGAAATGCCTTTTAACTGGCCACCTCCCTCTGGCATCTGCATCTGCAATTACTGTGATTAGACATGAAGTCATGGTAACTTCAAGCACAAATTGTGTGCATGTATTTTTATACTTGCTGTTGCTGGGTAACTGGTTCACACAGTTCTTAAAATCTGTGCGTCAATTACTTCTGAGGGTTCCTACTGTAGTAATATCTAGTATACTTATGTGATGTATTCATGGAAGGATCTCAGAGCAGTCCATAACCATAATTGAATATTTTGCAATACCACTGTGAGTATTTGATTGTTCATATGGGTCTGCTGAGACTTAGAGGCTAAGTCCACCTTTTCAAATATAACCTCTAACTTTTGGATCCTCAACTTAAATGCCAAGATAATTTTTCTACGATCCCCTGTAAAGTCAGTGTCAAACGAAAGAACAGAACCCAGGAGTCATGATTTTCAGTCCCAAACTCTAACCACTAGCCAACATTCCCTTTCTGTGTACATTAATATATACTGCTAATTTTGCCTGTCTTCTGAGAAAGGGATTTTTAAAATTACCTAGCCTGTTTACTACAGTTTAATAGTAAGTTTAATATGATTTAATTTTGTTTTTGCTTTAGCTATATAGAGAACATAGGTTTTATTTTAATAACAATTACATTGATAAATTGCCAAATAATGTAGGGTGTTAGTCTCTCTAACTCAGGAATTTAGTGTGTGAGGTAATATCTTTTATTGGACCCACTTCAGTCCAATTTTTTTTTTTTTTTTTAAAAAGCTACCTCAGCCACCCAGTTTCTCTCATATGTGGGGACCAGCACTGCTACAACACTGCTAACTTCTGTATTGGTATTTGGAAATTTAAAGTGATTTATTGGCACAAAAATTCTTACAATCATTTTTCACAAATCCACTTTTCCGAAGTTTTGACAAGATTCTTGGCATGATTTGCAAGTAATACGCAAAGATACTTAAATAAAACTTCAGTTTTGTAGAGAGCAAACATATGCCATCTAAACATTTAATTAACCATATACACTGCACATAGAAAATGTACAGTGCTGTCTTAATAAACATGCATACTATATATTTACAACAGTAAGGCGTATAATATAATTTTAATAACTCATCAAACTACATATAATGCGGTACAGAGATTTTGGTATAAAATTTCTGATGCTTGGTTTGCTTTAGTGGAGTAAAGTGTTCCTGGTTTTAAAAAAAGCAGGGCCTTCATGCTTTATAGGACTGAAATCCACTTTCACTTGACCAAGTTAATTTTACTGTAGCAGTTATTCATCTGGATTAGTAGTTTAGCATAGAGAGAATCCACTCCCACTGTTGGCTCTCCTCTTCATTCCTGGATTGAGGACACCTTTTAAAATCCTGGTTCCACTTACTGAAACCCATCCTAATAAATCTGAATTTAATGCTTTCCTAATTTAAATGGGATGAACACATTGACCTTGCAAATATCTATGCATAACTAAATTAAGGGCACAAATACCAGATGCACACATACAAATCAGTTATTTGTAAACACACACACACAGGCCCCATACTCACAAAATGCCCATTTATACATCTGGTATTTGTATTCCTAAACTACGTGTGCACAAATAGTTTACATGTGCCTAACTTTGAAACTCTGGCCCTATGTTTTTTTGAAATATAGAGGCCCAAACAGAAACCTCAGATCTAGTCTCCTTACAGCTTTGCCTTCATATGCATGTGAATATGCAGTATTCCAGCCAGAGTGTGACTGCAAAAGGCATTGCAGCTGAAGTCATGTGAAATAATGCCTTCTGGAGCTCCCCTGTGCACAGATGTATCTTAAAGGTACAGGAGGCACATAGGGGTAGTCTCCTTACCCTGTTACATTCTCACATGTGTAATATGCCTGTGTTAACGTTGTTGGAATCTTAGATTTTCCATTTCCCAGTCTCTGCATTTTTTACCGAGACAACTTTTAACATTTTTTAATGTCATGGTTACAGGGCTAGCTGCACCTCTGTCCCTCTCTGGTCTCTGAGTGTGCTCTCTTAGGATTCGGGCCTTGAGCCCTTGTCTCTCTTGGGGTGGAATCACATGATTTTCTTTGTCTTAGGCTATGTCTGCCCGACAGCCTATCGGCAAAACTCATGTCACTCAAGGGTGTGAATAACACAGTTATGCTGTCCGAACTTCCTGTGTAGACAGTGCTTTGTCAACGGGAGAGCTTCTCCTGTCAATATAGCTACCGCCTGTTGGGCAGGTGGAGTACCTACACCAACGGGAGTAGCTCTCCCGTTCGTGTGTACGTTGCATCTTCACCAGACGCTACAGTGGCCCACCTGCACCAGTGCAGCTTTGCAAGTATAGATAAGCCCTTAGTTTCCCAGGCCTTTGGCTCTGCTGTCCAAAACCAGTCCAGAGACCTCAGCAGGGTGTTGGAGGTGGAAATGTCAAAGCCAGTGGCTCTTTGTGTTGTCCTTTAAGCGATGGAAGATGGGTGGGTGTCTGAAGCCATTATACTCTTTTCTGCTTACCCGCATGTGACAATCAAACATGTAGTATTCATAAGTTATTACAAAGCAACCCCATGTCCTTCGCAATTAACTTTTTTTTTTTTAAGTAATTTGTTGTTTGCAGTGTTGTTGTAGGCATATTGGTCCCAGGATATTCGAGAGACAAGGTAGGAGAGGTACTATCTTTTGTTGAACCAACTTCATATGATGAAAGAGACAAGCTTTCGAACTTACACAGAGCACTTCTTCAGTGGTTCCCTATCCCATTGTGACATCTGAAGCAATAAATGTCGGCTGTGATTAATTTATCAACTGTAAAAGCCATTTTTGCAAGCATACCTCTGAGCAAGAAAGTTTACTGTTGTGGTACAATGAAGTATAGGAAAACAAACATTGAGGGGACAAATGTTTTAGTGATAGTTCTGTTAAAAGTTGATACATGATTTGATCCTGCTGTTGGTGCTTCCCATGCGCATACACTTGAGGGGTAGATCCATGGGTCCATGACATGTCTGGAAGTGAGTTATTAGTGGAAGAGGGTTGAATGGTATGAAGTGATATGGGTTATCACTAATGATTTAGATCTTGTTTGAGAGACCACTTCCAATTTTTTTGTTTTCTTACTGAATGCAATGCTTCTCTGGTTCCATAATTTAGTCTTCACATGATAGCAATATATTAACTCTTGGGTCCAAGTTCATTTATTTTTGAACGCTTTCCATTTCTCCATGTCTTTATGACATCACTTCATCACATCCCATTCTTCCATTAAAACACACATCCTCATTTTCTCTTTTGAATCTGTTTTCTTGGGTACAAATCCAGTGAGCTTACAAAAAGCAAAGGAGGACTTGTGGCACTTTAGAGACTAACAAATTTATTTGAGCATAAGCTTTCATGAGCTACAGCTCACTTCATTGGATGCATTCAGTGGAAAATGCAGTCGGGAGATTTATATACATAGAGAACATGAAACAATGGGTGTTACCATACACACTGTAAGGAGAATGATCACTTAAGATGAGCTATTACCAGCAGAAGAGCGGGGGGAGGGGAACCTTTTGTAGTGATAATCAAGGTGGGCCATTTCCAGCAGTTGACAAGAAAGTCTGAGGAACAGTGGGAGGTGTGGGGGGGGGCATAAACATGGGGAAATAGTTTTACTTTGTGTAATGACCCATCCACTCCCAGTCTTTATTCAAGCCTAAGTTAATTGTATCCAGTTTGCAAATTAATTCCAGTTCAGTAGTCTCTCGTTGGAGTCTGTTTGTTTTTGAAGGTTTTTTGTTGAAGAATTGCCGCTTTTAGGTCTGTAATCGAGTGACCAAAGAGATTGAAGTGTTCTCCGACTGGTTTTTGAATGTTATAATTCTTGACATCTGATTTGTGTCCATTTATTCTTTTACGTAGAGACTGTCCAGTTTGGCCAATGTACATGGCAGAGGGGCATTGCTGGCACATGATGACATAGATCACATTGGTAGATGTGCAGGTGAACGAGCCTCTGATAGTGTGGCTGATGTGATTAGGCCCTATGATGGTGTCCCCTGAAAAGATATGTGGACATAGTTGGCAACGGGCTTTGTTGCAAGGATAGGTTCCTGGGTTAGTGGTTCTGTTGTGTGGTGTATGGTTGCTGGTGAGTATTTGCTTCAGGTTGGGGGGCTATCTGTAAGCAAGGGCTGCCCTGTCTCCCAAGATCTGTGAGAGTGATGAAACCAGTGAGTTTACAGTAGCTGTTTAGATAGATGTTCCATTGTCTCTGCAGCTCCAGATGCATTTCCAATGTTTTTCTAAGCATAGTCAAGAATTGCTGCTTTTCTGTGTTCCTCTTTAACAGCCTTGTGACACTTGGCATCCTTGTATCACACCCTACAGACTATTATAATTTTTTGTACAAAATATGCCTTGAGATATCATTTGAAAACTAATAACTCACTGATCATTAATATTGTTGTGTTATGTATGTGGTTGGTATTAAGAGTTATGGAATATGATTTAATCCAACCCTGGTATGTCAGGGGAGTTAGCAATCTGGTCTGTCCCAAACAAAGGAATGTGTTTTCCCCAGCTGGAAGCTACTTCCAAAATACTTTGAAAGACCATGAGAATTTGGGCATAAAACAGATCCCTCAAACTAGTAAAAGGTGGATGCAAGCCTTACACTAATAAGGGTGGGGAGAAGATAGCAGGGCGTCTATACCTATCTGGGAAAGAAGCTTGGTCTGGGTTTTAATTTTCAAATAATACATTGCAAATGTTTACTTGTCTATGAAGATAGAGGCTGAAACTTGGGTGACAAGCAATTGAATCAACTGCTTGTTTACAGTATTACTAAATCATAAAAGTGTATAGAGTGAGGTTGTTTCTGAAAGCTAATGACACACTAGTGATTAAAATCACCGAAATGTCTATTAAAATTATGTGAGGAAATATGGATACTTAATGAAATTATGTTTTAAAGTATTACTTGAACTCACTTGAAATCCTGTGTGTACTTTGTTGGTAATTTATTTCATTTTCACCATAAGCATCTCAGTGCGGTGTTTAAAGGGAACGGTATATTTACCCCAAGTTAATAAGCTGGTGGGTTTTGTCGTCTTAAGGGAGCAAACAAATCTTATTATTCATCTGAATGTTGCCGGAGGGGACTGAACATATCTGAGCATTCTGGTCTGGGGAAGTTCGGGATAGGGAGTGTGTTGGGGTCACCAGCTAACTTCAACCAAGTGTTTGACAACTGCTGGCAGGCTGTTGGATTCAGCATGGTTGAATCAGAGCTGTATAGCATACAGAATAATAAGTGCATGCTGGGTGCTGGCTGTGTAAATGTCCCAGGCAGGGAGCCACAAATATTTCAGGGTGCTCAGGGTTGCAATACAAGTGGTGACACAATCTCTCACTGGTCTGAACTGAACCCCAGAGTGTGACAATTCCTGCTTTTTCTGTGTTCCTGTTTCATAGCATAGAAACTCCTGTATTGTGTGGGCTGTTGGTAGGCCCTGATCATGCAAGGTGCTGAGTGTTTCCTGGAAGTAGTGTGGTGCATTCAATTCCCATTGCAGGAATTTTATACATTGAGTAAAGTGTGCTGGATCAGGCCCTTAATGGTTAATTACATTGTGTGTTTCTGTGCATTTGCACAGCGCCTCAAACTAAATAGTCTGATTTAGGACCTCTAGAGGCTAATATGAGGTAACAATCTTTGAATATTTCTAGCAGTAAACTGGATGCAGGTGACAATTGGAGATACATTTTCTCAATTTAAATCTTTACACTTGACTTTATTATTATGTCTACTATGTCCAACATGCTAGGAGCCTCCAGAAGCAAATAGGGAGTTGTGTTCAGAGAAGTAAATAATTTAAAATCTAGAATGTATACAGGGTTTAATGAGTGAGAGAACAGACCACAGTGAGACAGAGTGCAGGTACAATCTGTGCCAATGTAGACTTCTGCTTGGGTCATCTGAAATTTCCAGTGTGATAAGGGAAGGTACTGACTGATAGCTCTCGGGTGGCTTGCATTTGAAGAGTCTTAAAGTTTAAAGCCAAAAGGGACCCTCAGATCATCTTCTTAGACCTCCTGCATTTCACAGGCCACCACCACCACCCAACAGCCAAATTAAATCAAAGTATTACAGCCCACAGCAGAATAGACTATTCACCATAGGCAGAGAATAGGAGGGACTGAGGTGCACCAGTGCCTGAGGCCTCTGAAATAGCAGAAGAAAATTTCAAATGAGAGGTGCACGAAGTACCATTTCTCCTTGTTTTGAGAGCTTGCTTGCAGTAGAAGGATTGTCGTGCTCTTACAACAACCCCACTGAGCTGAAGTGAGACAAGAAATCTATGTAAGGGCAATAACGCATAATTCTTCCTATCCCAAAAATGCGTGATAACTTCACGAACAAAATGGAGTAGGGATGTGCACACTGACTAAAAATTTTTGAATAGCTTCAATAGTGGCTTAAATATCACTCAGCTATTTTGCTCCAAGTATTTGGGCTGCCTTTTATTGCCTGCAGTCCCTTCAGCAATGCCTCCCGTGCCTCCATGGATTTGAAAATCCCCCTTCTCTGTGGTGTCTTCTAATGGACAGTTGTCGGTTATCTGCCTCCAAAAGTCATTCTATATCATGTATCCCTCGTCTCCTACACCAGTTTCAGGACCCATCAGTTCTCTTCCAGGTGTGGCTGCTTGCACCCTCAAATTTAAGAGAGGTCTTTCAAGCAGGCTCAAGATTTCCTACTTCCCATACTCCAGCAGGCAGAGCTGACAGAACTGCAGTGACAGCAGTTGAGCAGAAATACCAAGAGCCTTTCTACCGGCTGTAGCTACAGAAACTGTGCTTTCCCCACCAGTGGCTCAAGAGATTTGGAGTTAACAGCTTATTTTATGTAGATAAAACAAGATTTTACTCTTATTACTGTAAAGCCAGTACAGCTACGAGAGAGGGAGCTGGATTCTGTTTTGCATTAGCAAAATTCAGCTAAGTTGAAATTGCAGAACCTTTCTCACTGATGACAATGTGAGAGGCTGAAAGAACAACACAGCCTAACTCTTTCAGATTCCAGGATGAGTTGCAGGACTAGAAGTTAGGGGGAAAATGTGGCTGGAAACTATGGTATGCTGTGACTGAAAGTGAATAAATCTCCTCCCGCCTCCCGCACTCCTGTTAAATTTTTACATAGATACTTTTGAGAGTACAAAACAAGTCTGTCTGGGGTTAATGTCTGCCTCATGGAACTTCATCGAACATCCTAATGTTGACTAATAATAGCAATTTGTCATACAAACATATCAAAATAATTGGCTTTGCTTCAGTGGTAACGTTGATCAGACTCCATGGCAGTACCGTCTGTCACCAAAATGATGTACAGTAAGAGTGCAGATGTTATTTACAGTGTCTTACTAATTCCTGTCATAGGAAGAACTATATTTCTTCCTGTGTATAATAATCTAGCTGTTTTATAAGGAGTGCTGTTCATTTTCAACCCCTTTGAGCCAAATTTTAAGGGAACAGATAAATAGTTAATGAAAGTGTCCTACATTGTAGCTCTCTAAGGCATGATATTAGCAAAATTTTGGATGTTCTTGCTTTGAAGGAAGACATTTCTGCTATAAAGACACACTAATATGGTGTGTTTCAGAAACATACAGAGTACATACCTCTTACCTTGTACTTTGTAGAATGCATTCATTGTTAGCTAAATTTGTATTTGTTCTGTTTTCATTAATCTAATAATCTAATCAGATCCTTTGCATGCTTTGAATTAATTTGAATGACGTGAACAGTGTTTTTCACTTCAAGAAAACCATTCAAATATGGTATATGATTCCATTAGATTGCATTTAGATCATAATTTCAGTAGCTGGCTGTCACATTCAAGACTCCAGTTTGTATTCCATTTTCATGACATAGACCAATAAAGCTAGGAAAGGTAAAGCCGGTATATGAAAAAATTATTGGTTATGTAAAATATTCGGGAGTGTAAGAGAATGATGCTAAATGTTTATGTGAAGGAAAAGTATTAAATAGAAACATCATCTTTTACTTAGTAGTAATATAATTTGTTAGCGAGCGCAACCTTTGCCTTAAGACTGCTATAAAATCCTTTCTGCTGTGAACTCCCAGTGAAGTATTCAAAATGAGCATTTCCCATCCTCTGCAGTGGAATTGTTATTTTTACTTGATGGAATCCTTAATTTCCAGCCTAGGCCTTTGAGAGAGTTCATTCTATGAAAAGGAAGCAGAAACTTGCCTCAGGGCTAAGAACAGAGCTGTTGAATAGATTTTAATTGATGCATTTGTATGCCTTCTAATCTATCCTCCAATAAAGATTGGAATTTTTTTTCGTTTTAAGAGTTTATTATTTATCCAAAGCACAGATGACTATTCATAGCTACTTCGTGCAAAATTGACAGTATTGTTCCAGGCAATAATTGCAGGTAATTGCATCCCTACACCGGCACACAAATTGACTAATTAGCCCATAACACTAAACAGTGCATACAGTATTGGGCAAATACCTACAGAGCATATACAGTAAAGATTTATTGGAGCATTAGACACGTATACTGCACCCTGCTATGTTCGTAGCCATCCCTGTGGGCAAAAAGGATTGGAGGTGAAATCCTGTCTCCTGGGAGTTTTACTATTGAGCGGATTTCACGCTAGATCAACTTCAGTGGCCAAATCATTAGCTCAGCGTCCAGCATAGCTAGGCTGGACATCGAAGAAAGAAATTGAATACCTGGGCTTAGAGTACAGGAGCTAAGCTAGGGAATGGTGCAGAGGAATCCCTCTCTGCACCTCCAACTGTGGAGCTATTATTGGGCTACTGCTGTGGCTCCGAGGCCTTCATGCATCCCTTCTGTGAACTGGTAGGAGTGCAGGAGGGTCCACATAACAGCAAATCCTCCAGCATCTGCAATTCCCACTGCATGCTGATCACACAGGAAACTGTTGCAGATCTTTTTGTTGCACAAGATTGTACAACTCGAATGTGGCTCTCCAAATCTGATTACCTTTGCACCGCAGCCCTCTGTGACATACTCATTGGTTTGGATTGTAGCCTGGTATCTGTGTCACCCCTGCCCTGTAACCTGGGGTGCCCTTTACAATGCCTTGCTCCTGTAGCCTCCAACCTGGATTGCTCACAAACAGCCTTCAACATTTAAGTCACTCTCAAGTCTGTCTGTGTGTGCTGCAGCCAGCCAGTCACATCTTGGCTCTTATCAGCCTTACAGATTACCGCAGGGGGATGCCAACACGTTCCCAGCCCCAGATTTCCCCTGGAAACATATGGTCTGTACTGCTCAGCCCTTTCGTGGACAGTACAAATAGTCTGTTATTTCTTTAAGGGAATATGCACACAAGTTGTTACACCAAATGAAGTTACACAGACACTTCAACTTGAACACACTGT
This sequence comes from Eretmochelys imbricata, assembly GCF_965152235.1. Lineage (NCBI taxonomy): Eukaryota > Metazoa > Chordata > Testudines > Cheloniidae > Eretmochelys > Eretmochelys imbricata. Next base: position 174,392,815 of record NC_135573.1, read on the forward strand.
ATTAGATAAAACAATAAAAACAAGTTTATTAACTACAAAGAGATTTTAAGTGAGTGCAAGTAATGAGGTATAAAGGTCAGAAATGGTTACCAGAAAAATAAAGATAAAACACTATTAGATTCAAAGCAAAGTTTTCTGATCACAGGCTTTCAGCAGTCTTATTGACCAAACTGTTTAGGCCTGCCTACAGAGTCCAATGGCTGGGGGAGAGAGTGGGGAGACTTGGGGTCTCTGTTCCTTTCTTTTTATAGTTCCAGTCCCCCCCTCTTGAAAACATTTCCAGCTGGGACCAAGGTGACAGGTAGTCTGTGTGGAAGGAAACTCCATGCTGTTTCTTTGCTAAGATGTAGATTTTTGTCCTGGCCACCTTTCTTGCCAAGGATTAGCCACTTAGCAGGCAATGGTCCATTAGTCCTGTTTACACCTGGCTCAGGCATCAGCTTGCCCTTTTTCTCTGAGGTACTGGTTTGGCCACTCTCCAGACTTATCTGGAAAACATACTTTTAGTCCTTATTTCAGCTTATGTTTATAACTTCAAATATAATGCTGCTATGTGCATTTTGCCATGGTATTGATCAATAAATTATGAGTTTTTAAATGATACCTCCCAAGGCATATCTTGTACAAACATTATTATAATAGCGTGTAGTGTGTGAACACAGGTATATTCTTCTTCGAGTGGTTGCTTATGTGTATTCCACAATAGGTGTGCGTGCTCGCCACGTGCACCGGTGCCGGAAGTTTTTCCCCTAGCAGTACCCTTAGGGGGGAGCGCCCCAGCGACCCCTGGAGTAGCACCTCCATGGCACGGTATAAGGGGAGCTGTGAGCTCCCTCCACCCTCAGTTCCTTGCCTCCGAAGGTGCGTCGGAACTACTCTGCTCCAGCTTTGCTGTAGCTCGTCCCCAGAACTGCTTGTTCGTTGAGTGTTGGTACCTGTAGTTAGTTAGCTGTTCAGTTAAATCACTTAGTTAGAGTGCCCGGGCTGGGGCATGCCCCGCGCCCCGGGTTTTAAGTCGTGCAACACTTGTAGGTGATCTGTGCCAAGGAGTGACCTGCATGTGGACTGTCTGCGCTGTTTGGGAGAAGCCCATATCAGCGATCGTTGCAAGATTTGCAAATTGTTTAAGCCTTGGACCAAGAGAGAAAGGGACATTAGGCTCCGGGCCATTCCAATGGAGTCAGGACTGACCCCAACTCCAGCGCGCCGCTCCGAGTCGGCATTGGGCACTGCGGTGTCCGTGTGCGGCGACCCTCTGGCACCATCGACCAGTCGGCCCTACTCCCTGTCCACGGGACATGCCAGGAAGGCTAGAAAGACGCCTTCTTTGCAGCAGCACCGAAGTGAACCCGGGACAGAGGCTAGACCCATGTCGGGCAGTCCTTGATCCCCACCAGCCTCTAGGCGTCCGACTCCAGTCGAGTGGAGTAGCCCGGCCCATTCGGAGCAGGTCTCCCCAGATGTCTAGATGCCCTTCACGCCAGAGGCCCTGAAGGTGACCCGGGATGTTATATCCATGCTGGTACCAGGAGCACCGCCGATGTCGGCTCCACGCTCCAGAGGCAAGCTGCCGCTGGCATCTCCGCAGTCACCCCGGCTCGGTACCGGTCTCGGTCAAGGGAACATTCCCGACGCCGTTCACTGCCCAGCAACCATTCAGGGCAAAGTCCACATGGAATTGTTTCCAGATGCCAAGTGCATCCAACTCGTCATAATGCACGAATGGAGTTCTCACTTTCTAAAAAACAGTCAGTGGATTTCAGACCCTAAACATCTGGTTAATACAGAGGTTTTCAGAGTAGTACCTGCCAGTCTAAAAGTAGAACCCCTCCGACAAACACACCACTCCACAAATTAATTGTGTGTGCCAGAACTCAGTCATGGAACTTCAGTCTCATTGTCTAAGTCAATGCAGCATGAACTCAGCTGAAAGGAGGAGCTTTGCTGGCTTCCATCAACAGAGATTGTTTTGTCTATTGTATGCACTTCTTTTATGCATTTTACGTTTTTAATTTTTTCCCTGTTGCTAGGGATTTCAAAGTGTGACTTAAAGAAAATGCGCTGATGAGGAAGAGGACCTGGTATTGTTAATATTTGCAAAAGCGAACTCTGCCAGAACGCTTACTTCAGAATTGTTATGCTGTATTTTAGTCATCAAAGTCTCATTAAAGCTTTTGGAATCACACAGGCTTTGGGGTATTTATTAATTTATAGTGCCCACAAGTAGAGGGATGTAATTAAGTAAAGAAACAGTTAGGCTGAATATCAGGAAAAGCTTTTGATGGGACCTGTTATGCTGTGAAATATCTTCTAAGGGAAGTGGCGAAACTTCATTGCTGGAGACATTTTAAAATTAAGTTGCACACAGCATTTAAGAATACACTGTATGGAACAAGTCCCCACTGGCAGGAAGATGGACAAGATGACCAAATAGGTCAATTTAATCTCTAGCTCCTATGATCTGATTCTATTAATCACCGTCACACAAGGCACCCCGCTCTGGAAAATTTAGAGGGGAAGCATATTTTCTGTTTGTGTGAGCAATGCCTGACAAGAATTTAACAGAGTAGTTAAAGGATAATGCTCTCAAATTTCTCCCTGCTTGATAATCCCATTGCACTTGTGGGGGTGGGGTGGGATGTTGATTTTTTTTAACCTTCTGTGCTTGCTAAAGGAGTGCATAAAATCCCTGAATGTTGCAGATGTTGAAAGTGTGTGTAGCATACATATTCAAATGAGATGTGTGTGCAGGTCTGCTGCGCACTGACCTGAGAAGGAAACATTTTTTAGAAACTATTTTGACAGATATTCTTCAGGAAATGGTTTTCATGGTGGTAAGGAAATTGTTACCTCTTAAAATTGTGCACAAGCAAATTTGTTGCTGTCCTATTTTTTCCTCACATAACTTGGTGTGAGAGGGTCGAGCTAGATGGCTATAGGAGAGTAATGGAAGGCAGATGTATTAGCCCCAGGATAAGTAGGTCCCTTTTCCCTGGGTAAGGTAACAGGGAAGGTTCCAGAACAATCAGGAACCTTCTGGAGACAATTAAGACAGGCTGATTAGAACACCTGCAGCCAATCAAGAAGCTGCTAGAATTAATTAAGGCACCTGGGTTTTAAAAAGGAGCTCACTTCAGTTTGTGGTGTGCGTGTGAGGAGCTGGGAGCAAGAGGCACTAGGAGCTGAGAGTGAGAACGCAGACTGTTGGAGGACTGAGGTGTACAAGCATTATCAGACACCAGGAGGAAGGTCCTATGGTGAGGATAAAGAAGGTGTTGGGAGGAGGCCATGGGGAAGTAGCCCAGGGAGTTGTAGCTGTCACACAGCTGTTCCAGGAGGCACTCTTTACAGCTGCATTCCACAGAGCCCTGGGCTGGAACCCGGAGTAGAGGGCGGGCCCGGGTTCCCCCCAAATCCTTCCAACTCCTGGTCAGACATAGGAGGAGTCGACCTGGACTGTGGGTTCAGAAAAATGGCCAAGCTGAGGGATGCCGTGAAGCTCCAAGGCGAGCAAATCCGCCAATAAGCGCAAGACCCACCAAGGTAGAGCAGGAACTTTGTCAGATTGGTTTCTGAAGTTGTAGGCTTTTTTTTATCATTAATCCAAATGCAGAGGGGAGCAGGCTTTGATGTTTTACTTATTACTTTTTTAAAAAACAGAAACAGGTGTGGTTTTGTTAAGATATGATTAGAAAGATGTAAGGAACAAAGAGAAATCCCTAAAAGTTGGTCTTATGTGCCAAAACCATGGATGTGAAGACTTCACCTTCTGACTTGTTTAGCTTCTATATGCTCTTTTCCTGGTCCCAGGGTAAATGATTTCTACTATGATGCACTCACCCAGAGATATTACTGTCAGTCTCTACAGCAGTACACTAACATGAATTTGCACTTCAGCACCAGGCTCTCTTCAGTGTTAGAATGAGGGCATGTTAGGCCAGGTTCATACACCAATAAACTTATCCTGTAAATAGAAGCAACTGCTAGGGAATTAAAAGCACAGTATGATACCTCCAAAGGTGATTCTTACATATGAACACTGCCACAGAAAATAAAACATCTCACTTCCCCAAGGCAGAGGTTTACCTTTTCGGAGCAGTACATTGACTCATGTAGGGCCAAGTTTTACCCTTGGATATTTGCACACAATGCTCATTGACTTCAGTAGAATTTGTGCATTTGTATCTTAGAGACAAATTTTTTGTTTCTAAAGTAAGTAGTATATATGATTATAGCCTTTACTTTGTTACTCTTTACAAAGCTTTTATAATATTCTGTTCCAAAAACAGTAGGATAAACTTCCATAACTACAAGGCTTTATACAAAGGATTTTAGCTTGCAATTTGATATATGTGTAGATGCACTAACTGGTCCATTGCCCCTCATCAACTGGGGGATGTCGGGTCAGAATCTGACCTGAGTTACCCTGGTATGCATATGGTGAAATGTTGATCTATTACTCTGGTGCAAAGCTAGAGGAATTCATTCTGGATTTACACCGGTGTAGTAGAGATCAGAATCTGACCTAAAGATGGACACCTCAGTGGATACAGTATATTAGTGTAGTAGGAGCAATTAACAGAGGGAGATTTGAACAGACCCTGTCAGAATCACCACCACAAAACATGCTTGAAAAAAACTGTTCCCCCCGGGGACAGAGATATATGCATAAAATAGTTTATGTATAGCACAGTGTGATGGGTTGCCCCCCCTTAGGATGCCACCTGGTATACTGGGATACCGCTGAGCTCTCCTGTTCTGCCAGCCAAGGCACGCTTTTTACCTGTTTTGCTGAGCCAGGCTATTAAGCCTCCTCCAGCACACAGGCAGGGACACACCCAACTGCAGAACGACACAGACACTGAGATCAGCTCTGGGAAGACTCAGCTTTTAGGGACTTGCCCCAGCACCCAGGTGTCCACCTCCCTTGGAGTGCAAACCCACCTCCTCCTCAATGTGGAGGAAGGTATGCACAGTCTCTCCCCACCCCCCAATTATGAATTGCACAAACTGAGTTATATTATAAACGAGAAATACATTTATTAACTAAGAAAGGTGAATTTTAAGTGAATATAAGAGATAACAGACAGAACAAAGCAGATTACTGAGCAAATAAAACAAAATATGCAAGCTAAGCTCAATATACTTAAGAAACCGGTTACAAAATGTAATTTCTTACCTTAAATGTTATTTTAGGCAGGTTGCAAAGTTTCTGTGGCTTAGAGTTCCAGTTATATTTATTTTCAGATTGGACCTGTCTTCCCCCTTGCCTTACCTTCAGGTGTCTTTAACAATCTGTCTTCTTGGGCGGACTGGCCATGGAGAAGAGTCCCATTTGTCTTCCTCTCCACCTTTAAATAAGGTTTACGTGAGGCGGGAATCCTTTGTTTCCCAAATTTGACCCCTGTTCCCTTTTAGTGGAAAGTTACAAGAAGTCCCAGAAAATGTTTAGTATCAGGTGACAAGACCACCTGACCTAGTAATGTCACAGTTACATCCCCTGGACATCTCCCAGGAGGGAGAGAGATTAGTATCTTCATGGTCTTGTTGTTCCTTCCTTATGGCCTATCAAATCTGATGGCCTGTCGTCTGGTGGGTGTCTTCCCAATACACATCCAGTTGTAATTGTTACATAGTCCATATTCCTAACTTTAGATTCAGAAAGGATATATGCATAAAAATTAGATAATCACATTCAGTAAATTGTAATCTTTCCAATGATATCTTACAAGACTCATCTTGCATAAAGTATCTCCGTTATGTCATATCCATAATATAAGCATATTTCCATAAAGAATATGGCATGTAATATCACACACAGTATTAGCTTACCTACACCATGTGTGAAACAGCCCATAGGAGCACTGGATATGCCAGTGGTAGATTCTGTAGAGTGTTGGAAAAACTAGGGAATTGGAATATTCCTGCTATAAGATGTAGGTGCCGGTAACCTAACAAGGATCCCAACACACTGTATAGTAATGCACTGTGCTGCTTGCTGAGCTGCTGCTGTTAACCAGCTACCCATTATTTTATTCATTTTCATGCATTTGGCATCTTTCCGAACCATGAGGCACCTCAAACTATTTAAAATCCACAGCCACAAAAATGTGTCACAACACAGTAAATCAGTTCTTCACTTCCTACACAGGATGGAAAAAAATGCAGAAAAAATGCTGCCAAACTGCCAAACTTCCATCGTCCACTTGAGATAAAAGCGTGGCTTCAAACCATGCCCAGCAGATTAACAAATCCAGTCTCTTGGGGACCAATTAAGAAAAAACTTTTCCAGAGTTGAAGACCCCTCATAGCAAATGGTCTCTCATCATCCCCCTGTTTAAAGAGAGTGAACTTGAGCACCTCTGCTGATCAGCTACAACAGTGTTGTAAAGGAGAGAGGTGACCTCTGAGGTAACTGGAATCAAGCCAGTGAGGGCATTCTAACTTCAAGCAAGCACCTTACATTTTCAGCTGTAATTCATTGGTAGCTAGGGCCTACTCAGCAGTAATAGTATCAAAACCTTTCTGCAGGCCAATGGTTTAATTTTTGTCTGAGGTTTCCCTTGGGTCTGTCCAGATGTCGGTGTTCCAGTTACCACGTACTGAGCTACCAGATGGTTTAGTGATCTTTGTCAGAGGAGGAGGATAAAGCTTCTGATAAAGGATCCTTTTGTTGGTGTTTATCGTTGTTTGCATCAGAGTATTTGGCTTATTCACAGAACAATTTATTTAACTTTCTTTTAAACGGGTAAAACCTGTTTAAATCTGTCTACCAAGAGAGTAACAAAACACTGAAGCTGAAAAATCTGTTAAATCTGTACAATTCTTTCCTTGTCAAAGTTCATGGTCAGTACTGTGGCTGTGGTCAATAGTAATATTTCTTCAACAGCCATTTACAGCCCTAGTGTTTTGGACATAATCAGCTGTTTATGCATGAGATACGAGCTTTCCACATAAATTATTTATTGGAAAGCAGTTCGCCTTTCTTCTTTGCTTTGTTTTGGTTGTAGCTATAGCAGGTAATCCAAAGAATCAAGTCTTTCAGAGGGGAGTAACAACTCTCTTCTGAATTACCAGACTCAAGAATCCCACACTTCGAAATATTCCTTCTAGAGCAGTGTTTAGATGTTCTGACAGGATCATGCCGGGAATAAGCCTGCTGCATATGCTTCCCCTGTTTTGCAAATGAACAAGCATTATGAGCCTGACATCTTTCCTCAGCAACAAAATACATTTAAAAAGTTAAGTTCAGCTGTGCAATTCCTATTCCTGATGACCAACACATGGAAGGCAAAGGTTGAAAATCAGCCCTTCATTCACACAAGAGGTAAGAGAAGTGCCACTCAAGGATAAGACCGCAAAACCAAAGGATGGTGTTTCCCCTGGCCAAGTACTCTTTAGTGGAGAGTTGAGTGCCCAGTTTAAAATTATGAACATAGGAACTGGCATACTGAATCAGACCAATGGTTCATATGGTTTGATGACCCGTCTATGTCTGAAAGTGGCCAATACCAGTTACTGCAGAGATAACGCTAGATTCCAAACAGTGGATAATTATGGAATAACCTTCCATAGGGGAAGTTTCTTTGTAACTTTCATCAACTAGTAGCTAGCTTTCACTCTGAAGCACAGGGGTTTATATTCCATATATATGTGCTATCTAATGTTCAACAGAGTTGTGTGTATGCCTTGTCTATGCTTCTGTTGGGGTAATAGCACAGTCTATATTATATTAATTTACATATATTTGGGGGGATATATCTATTGCTGGAAATTTTGCATTTCTTAATTCAGAGTTTTATCCCATGCCAAAAAGATCTAAGTATTTTTCTGAAAAGATATATATTTATTGGTCTATATTAAATGAAAGTTGCATGGTTAGAGCACTATTTGGGCCAACATATATTTTGAGGAAATGATACAGATGTGACAGGTTTCAGAGTAACAGCCGTGTTAGTTTGTATTCGCAAAAAGAAAAGGAGTACTTGTGGCACCTTAGAGACTAACCAATTTATTTGAGCATAAGCTTTCGTGAGCTACAGCTCTCTTCATCGGATGAAGTGAGCTGTAGCTCACGAAAGCTTATGCTCAAATAAATTGGTTAGTCTCTGAGATACAGATGTGGTTTCTCTCTCGCTTCTTTAGGGCATGACTTTACCTCAGAGGAATCATGATTCATTATATTAAAAAGTGAAGCAAAAGATTCTAGAATAAGAGCTGGTTTACACTCCACAAACAATTTGCATAGTATAAGTTGCTATATTTACTGACTTGCATTAGACAAAAAAGGAGTAGTTAGGTTTAAATATGATTTGGATTTATTTATTTCTCCATTATATGAAAAAAGATTCTGATTTTTTAGAGAAGTCAGCTTCTTAGCTCACCCTGACAAAATTATTAAGCTAGGAGAAAGCTAAACTTTTTTTCTACTGAGGTCTCACCTGCTCAGTTTAACTTATGCAGGCAAAACTGCCATTGAGGTCGGTGGGAGTTTTGCCTGTTTAAGGAGGGAAAGATCAGGTTTGTATGGTCACAAGGATGACTTGATGTGTGATGCATGAATTTTTAGTGACAGCATTTCAGATTCGGGGAGGAGAAGGAAAGAGGTTATCTGAATGCATATAAGACTGAAATAAATGTGGATGGAATTAAGATGCACTTTTCTTCAGAAATTCTAAATTCTGCATTTCACGCTATCATAAATATAAAGGTATACAGTGCTATAAAATCCCTCCTGGCCAGAGGCAAAGTCCTTTTACCTGTAAAGGGTTAAGAAGCTCAGGTAACCTGGCTGGCACCTGACCCAAAGTGACCAATGAGGGGACAAGATACTTTCATATCTGAAGCGGGGGAAAGGGCTTTTGTCGGTCTGTGTGATGCCTCTGCCTGCGGACTGACCAAGGAAACAAGCAATTCAACTCCTGTAGAATTAGTCAGTAATTTAGCTAGAAAATAAGTTAGATTTTCTTTTGTTTTTGGCTTGTGAAATTCACTGTGCTGGAGGGAATGTGTAGTCCTGTTTTTGTGTCTTTTTGTAACTTAAGGTTTTGTCTAGAGGGATTCTCTATGTTTTGAATCTAATTACCATGTAAGGTATTTACCATCCTGATTTTACAGAAGTGATTCTTTTACCTTTTCCTTAAATAAAATTCTTCTTTTAAGAACCTGATTGATTTTTCATTGTTCTTGAGATTCAAGGGTTTGGGTCTGTGTTCACCTGTACAAATTGGTGAGGATTATTATCAAGCCTTCCCCAGGAAAGGGGGTGTAGGGCTTGGGGGGATACTTTTGGGAAAGACGTCTCCAAGTGGGCTCTTTCCCTGTTCTTTGTCTAAATCACTTGGTGGTGGCAGCATACTGTTAAGGACAAGGCGGAATTTGTGCCTTGGGGAAGTTTTTAACCTAAACTGGTAAAAATAAGCTTAGAGGTCTTTCATGTGGGTCCCCACATCTGTACCCTAGAGTTCAGAGTGGAGAGGGAACCCTGACACACGCATTTTTACATTTCACATTTTCACACCAATACCATTATTAGCCTAGCTGAGGCCTGGCCTGACATGAGCAATTAAACATGGAGGAAGCCTCATTTCTTGGAAGATTAGAATTAGGGAGGTAAATGAATTATCAGGTTGAAAACAGAAGGTTTGTGCTGAATAAGATAAGTTAATAGGTCAGTAGGTGAAGAATACAGAATTTCTGAGCCAACTAAGATAAGAGGGAGAAGTCCAAGGGAACAATTTACTATGAACTAGATAATGGGACAAAAGAAGATAGGAATGTAGATATGAGGTAAAGAGGAAGTCAAAGCATGGACCGTACGTGGACAGTGCCTGCTGCACAGAGGATTGGTTCCTGCAAAATCCAAAAATGTGTGGTACAATGTATAGTAAATGCAATGAGATTTATAATAAGGGAGACGGTTTCTGTGTAACTTTGGAGCTGTGATGTACTCGGCATCCATCCCATCACCCTGTGTTTGAATCTGATCAACTCAGCGTATTGTTGCTGTATGCCAAATAAAGATTGCTGAGTGACCAAGTCTGGAGTCAAACTGAGTTCTTGGGAAGCTGAGTGGAAAGAGGTCTTGGAGGGACTCCCAACAGTTGGAAGGTCTCACAATAGAGAAATTTGCAAGGGCCATAGATTAAAGAAATCTAATGAATACAGGTGAGTGCTTTTACAAAAAGTTTCCTCAGGGATGTGACAACAGTTACAACCCCACCAAAGGTGTAGATATTGACATTTTGACTCATGCTGAGTACTTTTTCCCTATGCATTACTTTCAGTGGGACTACTTTGTGTAGTAACGCACTGTTTAATATGAGTAAGGCTGGCACAGTCTGACCCCAAATAAAGTGAAGGAGGAAATTATTCTTCTACTGATTCCTCTATTCCTCTTAGACCCCCTTTGAAAGTCACAGCCTACAATTTTCTAGGTAACACGAGAAAGAGATCCCTGACCTATCTGCATACAGGTATAAGATATGCAGTGCAGAATAATTTGCTGGTTTGTTCAGTAACAATATTGAATTAAAAGAATGAAGAAAAGCCAAAGCAAATAACACATCAGCCTGGAAGGACGTGGAAGGGACGTCTCTAAGGGGCACTGTGGGGCAGGGAGGGTGATAGCATACTACAGTAATTTATGACATGCTGGAGATTAAATATATATCTAGTTTCTATTTTTAAAGTGAAAATAAGACACACTGCTCAAGTGTCTTGAAGGTCACCAAGAAAGCATCCATTTCCCCCCCAAAAAAGGAACATTAATATAAGCTAATTGTATTTGAGTATGGGCTATAATTTAGTGAAATCTGAAGAAGTTCTCAGAGCCATTTCAAAGAGCTACAACAAATCCAAAATGTGAGCAACCCTGCTTTTGTAACCTCTGAGGAGTGACCATATCTGAGAGCTGCCACCTCAGTCTTGTCCATGCCCTAGGTGTATCAAACAAAGATAAAACATTTCAGAATCCTCAAACTATGTATTGTAATCACTTTGCACCTGAGAGGCAATGTGCTGCAGGGGTTAAGGCCCTGGACTATGAGTCAGGTGGTTTCTCTTCCTGCTTTTTGTGACTGACTTGCTGTGTGACCTTGGATTAATCAGTTCACTTTTCTGTATCCCCTCACACTTTGTCTTGATTATTTAGATAAGCTCTTGGGTGAGAAGTGTGTGTGTGTGTGTGTGTCCGTCCCCCTAGCCTCTGTTTGCCAGAAGCTGGGAATGGGTGACAGAGGATGAATCGCTTGATGATTCCTGTTCTGCTCATTCTCTCTGAGGCACCTGGCATTGGCCATTGTCAGAAGACAGGATACTGGGCTAGATGGATCTTTGGTCTGACCCAATATAGCTGTTCTCGTGTAATGGGGCTATGGTGTCAGTTAGTGCCTCTAGACACCTCTATATTACAGCTAATAAGTAACTTGCAGATGCACTCCACACCATCCAAAACCTTTTCTGAATCAAGGGACTGATTATCCAAGACCAGAGCTGTTATTGTTATATATATATAAAACCATTGTTATATGTTAGCTAAGGGGGAAAATGGCTAGTATAAAGCTTCTCTGAGCAACAGATAAAATGCTTTTTTTCTGGTGGTATATTGACCATATTTTTTAATATTCCGAGGTCTCAGTTTAATAATGAATGACAACAGCCTGTACATCTGCACCTCTAAGTAAAGGTCTGTACCTGCTATTTGAAACTTTCATTCACAGTCTGGGGGAGTTATTGGATCCCTGGTTGCTGTAAAAGGCTCATTTAGCTGTGGTGACTAGGATGACTATCTTTTGTATGGGCAAATGCTTCTTCCTGATGCACACTTTGCAGCTAGGGTTGCCAAGTCTCCAGGAATTGAAGATTAATCTTTAATTCAAGATTATGTCATGTGATGAAACCTCCAGGAATATGTCCAACCAAAAATTGGCAACCCTATTTGCAACTGTGATCTGTGCCTTTGTTACCGTGAGATTAGCCTATCTCAATACATGCAAAATGGGGCTACGCTTCCCAATGCCTGCTTGTTAACTTAAGTTCCTCTCATGTGAGCACATGACACTAGCACTTTGTGATTTGCTGTGGTGGCTTAGTGGTCTTTAGATGGAGTTCAGATAGTTGGTTTTGACTTCTAAAACTCTAATTGCCTTGGGATCTACTTTTCTCCCTGTGTGATAGTGGTGATAGTGCCACAAATGAAGTCAGCTGAGGCACTCAGTCTGGAGCCCCTATTAATTAAAAAAAAAAAAGAAGAATCAGCTGGCAGGTGGTTCTCCATGAAAGGCTTTAGAATTCAAGCTAACCTCCCTTCATCCCCCGCCCCCAATCCAAAGTAGGCGAAATCTGTTCACCTTCAAGGGATACTGCATATTGCATATATTTCTATTTTTGAGGAGGGCTGGGATTTATGACTGGAGTAACTTTAATTTTTTTTGCTACCTTACTTGGGGGAGGTTGCTTGCTTTGCCTATTGTGACGGGGCAAGGCCAGATGGCTATAGAAAAGTAGTGGGAGATAGATATATTAGCTCCACGCTAAACAAATCACTGGTACCAGGTTAAGTGAAATGTAAGCTGCTCCAGGTCAATTAAGACACCTGGGGCCAATTAAGAACTTTCCAGAAGGCAGGGAGAATGCTAGGTTGATTGGGACACCTGAAGCCAATCAGGGGCTGGGTGAAACTAGTTAAAAGCCTCTCAGTCAGTCAGGTGGGTGTGCATGTCAGGAGCTGTGGGAGGAAGTTGCACTGTTGGAGAGGCTGAGTAGTACACACCATATCAGGCACAAGGAAGGAGGCCCTGATGTAAGGGTGAAGTGGAGCTTGAGGAAGTGAGGGCTGCTGTGGGAGAAGTAGCCCAGGGAATTGTACATGTCATGTTTCTAAAAGGTCAGCTACCATAGCTGATACTATTAGGGTCCCTGGGCTGGAGCCCGGAGTAGAGGGTGGGCCCGGGCTCCCCCCACCACCTTTGCCCCCTGATTAATCACTGAGACTGGGAGACAACAGAGACTGTGCAAGGAAGGATAATTTCTCCTCACCTCCCTTGCTGGCTTATGATGAAAATGGCTCAGTAGATTGTGACCCTTGTCTCTAGAGAAAGAAGGGTTACATGGAGGGTCACAGTGAACCTCTGAGGCTAGTGAAATCCACCAGGAAACGCGGGAACCATGGAGGCAAGGACAGAGCTTTGTCACACTATGTATTAATATTATTGCATTTTTTTAATATGTGGTGGTGCATAAAATCCTGGATAAAGTGCTGTTTTTAATTTGCTGTACAAATCTATGTGTTTTATCAATCCTAGCTCTAGGTCCTGGTCCAAAGCCCATTAAAGTAAATGAAAAGACTCTCATTGACTTCAATGGGCTTTGGATCAGGCCTTTAATGATCAAAAATGGTATGCAGTTTCCTTGTGTCAGGGATTGATTCTGTTCCTAAAATATGATTTCCCTTACTCCAATCACTTCTTTATACATGTACGTTCAAATGTGTGAACATACTCTTATGTACACATGTATTACAATAACTATAAATAACTTCAGCTTAAACAACATTATATAAAAAATATAAAACAAGGGAATATAACAAGCCACGTTGCGATCTGAAGATCCAATCCGCTTGGTAGACAAATTATTTATACAATATTGTTGATAAACCTGAGTCTAAACCGCTCTTTCTAAACCTCTTTGCTTTTCAGGTGAAGACGGGCATGTAAGGGGAATTTCCTAGGAGATCCAAAAATAGCAGGCAGCTGTGTACTGTGCTGTGTTCAGTTCTAAGCATCAAACTGCAGAAATAACACATGGTTGAACCGATGCAAAAGTAGAAAGGCAGGTGAAGCAAGACCCGGTGTGTAAACCATAGCAGTGAGAGTTGGGAGATCTGGGTTATAAATCTGTGTTGTGTGACTCTGAACAAATCGGTAAACCTCCCTCAGCCTTAGTTTCTCTATCTGTAAAATGTGACTGATACCTGCCTCACAGATGTCGCAAGGCTTAACTCCATGATGTGTTTGAAATGTACTGATGGAAGATCTCATAGATATTGTTACTATTATGATTATGACGCACTCCATATGTTTTATGGAAATATGCTTATGAGTGTGAATATTATGTAACTGGAATACGCTTTATGCAGAAGGTCTCTTGTAAGGTATCCTAACAAAGGTTATAATATATTACTGAATATATTCTTCCTATATGTATGCATTTATCATTCTTGTATCTGAAGCTAAAAATAAGAAGTATAACTCCATTAATGATGGTTTAGATTCTTGCTGACTCCCATTGACTAGGACAATTGGTTATAAATGGTTTATTTACCTGCAAGCCTTCCTGTGTACGAGTGGGCCAACCCAGGAAGACTGGAGACTAGGGGTCTTACAGTGATATATGACCATATGACCATAACACATGATACTGGAATCCATCTTAATCTTTGTACTTTTCCATTGATGAGTCGGGGTTGGGGACAAGCACAGACAAAAGATTCCCACCTTGTGCCAAAGCTACAAAAGGGGATGGAGCAGGACAAACGTGGCTGCCAGTCATGAGAAAACCCCTGCTTACCACCTAAGGTGTCTGCTGGAACTAATAAGGAGTATACCAGTGAAAGGATTGGGCCCAGAGTAGGAAGGAGTCTAGTCTGTGAAAGAAGCTTATTGGAACGTCTCTGAGAGTGAGATATTAACTGTAATCAGTTTCTTAGACTTGTGTGTTTTTGTTTTATTTTGATTTGTGACTGACTTTCTTCTGGCTGTTATTACTTGAAACCTCTTAAATCCTACTTTTTATACTTTTGTTTATTAATAAACCCGGAGTAAGTGATTAATGCCTGGGGGAACAAACAGCTGTGCATATCTATCAGTGATATAGAGGGCAAACAATTTACTAATTTACCCTGTATAAGCTTTATACAGAGTAAAATGGATTTATTTGTGGTTTGGATCCCATTGGGAGCTGGAGACAGGTAACCTGCTGAGCTGTTTTTAGTTAAAGTCTGCAGCTTTGGGGATGTGGCCCAGACTCTGAGTCTGTGTTGCAGCAGGCTAGCGTGTCTGGCTCAACAAGGCAGGGTTCTGGACTCCCAAGCTGGCAGGGGAAATGGGCTGAGAGGTAATTTTAGCACATCAGGTGACAGTCTCAAGGGGATCTCTGTGACCGAACCCATCACAATGATGACTATTACTATCATTGGATGTCTTTACTTGGCAGTTGGATGCCTTTGGCTTGCCTCTTGCTTTGATGTGATTAATCTCTGGGACTGTATCCTGCAAATAAATTTATGGGCCCTGATTCAGCTCTCATTTACACAGTTTTTCTGTCCATGTAACCCCAGTGTCTTTGATGGACACTACTGTAAGTGACTGCAAAATCTAGGCCCAGGGTCCTTCTAAAGATTTCTACTTTTGATCTTGCATTTCTAATAGTTAGTAAATTGCCTTCTTTGCCAACTTCCTCTGTTTCTGGCCTGTAATGAAACGATCTTTTTCATACTTTGTGCATTAATGTGTACATTTATGTTGTACATACTTTGTACATCTTGTACAAAAGTAATCATTAGAGTGGAAAAAGAAACACTAGAAGAAGTAAGTTATTTTACCTATTGAGGGAGGGAGATGTACAGTGAGAGTTGATACCATGCTAGATGTCAAGTAACAAATATCAAAAGCAGCATATAATTTACATGAACTTTAAATGTTTGGAATAGGAGTATGATTGGCACTGACACAAAATATGAATTTTTAACATAGGGATCATGTCTGTCCTCTTTTATGGACAGAGTCAAGGAAATCCACAACAGAAATTGGTGAGAAGATCTGCTCATTCCAAAGTTAAATGTCTGTGAAAGATCTTCAGAGTCCATTGCAAAGAGTTTCTTGCAACATCAGAATTTCTAAGTAGAGCAAACCAGTCTAAAATATCAAATATTGTAAGAAGACAATTGTGGACATATTTAGGTCATGCTTTAAGGATGCCACCACCATGACTTTCATGGCAATAATATGGACACCACCTGTAAACAGAGAAAGAGGGCAATCTAGAGAAATATTAATCAGAACAACGGAGAAAGAAGCCAAAACAATTAGCATGACAATCAGAAGCCTAAACAGACCAGCATAAGACTGGAATAAATAGCATAAACTGATGGATGCCCTAAGCACTTGCGAGTGTGGGAGGATAAAGAAGGAAACTATCTCTCATACTTTGCACATGTAGGAAATCGCTGAAATCTCTTAAAACAATATGCAGTTCTTTTTTTTTTCCAATGGTGGACAATTTTTTTATTGCTGCTGTTTTAGTATCAAATATATGTTATGAAAAACCCATCTTCCACAAGAAGCCACATTCTGCTTCATTAAAATAAAACAAACCGAACAAACAAAAACAACCCCACATCTTATTTACTTAGAAAAAATAACATTTTGAGAAAGGAACCACCAAGGAAGGAGGCTGCAGATGTTGAAGTCAAAGTTTTGGCTGTGGAGCTTTTTTCAGCATTTGTCAGATTTGACAAGTTCATGTAGATTTTGGTTTGTGGAGGGATACATATGTTTTATATTTTCTGTTTCATGCCAGTAGGTGGTATTCATTTGATAAATTGTTATGCTTGCTTAGTGAGAAGTCATGTCCTTTTTGTTTTTTCTTTCTTTCTTTCTTTCTTTTTTTTAAAGGCTAAAGGGAGTCTTGCCTGAGTAGGAATTCTGGTTTACTCCTGGGAGAATTCTGCACACAATATTTTCAAATGCTTCAAAATTCTGCGTATTTTATTTGTCAAAATAACACAATATAATCACAGCAGTTTTGATTATTTTTGGTCATTTATTTCAAAATACCTGTTATCAAGTATGTCTCTAACAATATAGACAACAAAAAAAATTCAAAAAATGTTTTTAACAAATAGATTCCTTATTAGGCATATTAATACAGAACTCTGAGTAATAATTCATTCAAATTTCAATACAGAACCGTATTTCCCACACCCCTTAGAAGCAGTGCAAAGGCTTGGGGGAGTCAGGGCAAAAGAGGCGCTGAGGGAGAGGGAAGTAATTGCTGGGAAGAAGTCTGGGTGTGAACTTGGAGGGTTGTTGGGTATGAGTAGGAAAAGTCTGGAACAGTTTTTGGTTTTTTTTTTGTGGGGGTGGGAAGGGACTGTTAAGGAGCTTTCCCACATACAGACTCTGGCTGACCCCTAGCCTCTCCCATTCAGTCAGGCACATCTTCCCTCCACTCCCACTCATACCCCTGTTCCCATGTGGCCCTGCATCCCTTCCCCCAATGGCCCTGCGCCTTCACTCCCATTAATCCCCTGACCCAGTCTTTCCTCCCCCACTAGTCCTTATGAACCCCTCTCTGACCCCCCCAGCAGCCCCATGCTATCTGTCTCCCCATATACCCTGTCTCCTGACCTGGCCTAGCAGGCTTTGTGAAGAAGGCAGGCTCTTTCTCTTCCCTAGCTGGGAGGGCTGCTATGTTCTAGCACCGCAGCACGCTCTGGTAGACAAAGGTGGAACTGCAGCAACATTCCAGCAGAAGCTTTTTTCTGCACACAAAAATTTAAAATATGCATGGCTCATTAATTATGCATACTTGCAGTGGCGCATAATTCCCCCAGGAGTACTGGTTGCTTGGACTTTACTGCATGCACTGAAACCTGATTAATAAGTTGCTTTTGTTAATCTGGAGTTGCAATGTCACTTGCAGTGTGAAGTTTTAGCAAATCAGATCATCCCACCCCAAAGTTAAAGGCTGAAATGAAGCCACCCCATAGTTAAGGCAAATGGTCTGCATAATATTCACTCTGTAGTACTGCTGAACAATAAGCTAGAGGCCGAGTCCAAAAACTGGAAAGAAATGCATTTCTCTTAATTATTCTATACCTTTAAAAATCCAAAGTCCCTTTCACCAATTACAGTAATTGGTTTTGTTCTCTAAAATAATTAAATGATTTGTTCTCTTTAAATAGTCAAACAATTTCCTTTTGGTTTTAGGATAACTCTGATCCAAAAGGAAATCATTCAGTAGTTTTTCTACTCAGCATCATTTGGGATTCCTGAAAGAAATCTGTGAGTCCCGCTCTGTCCCTTCACAAAAATTGAACAAGTATTTAATTCACTAATTTCTTGCTGATTGATAATTAAAACAAATTAATCAGCTCAAGTGTGTTACATGTTTTTAGATCTCAGTCCATCCTAAATTAGCCTGGCTTGTGGAAAATGTATGAATCACTCATGCTTCACAGCTGCTTAAGCCAAATATGACTTTGTTTCTTCAAATCCTCTTTCTCTAGCTATTGTGAAAACCTCTTGATGCATTTCAGTCTGTCCCCATCCGAAAATCAGTTTCAGGCTCTGGGGGCGCTCACTGAGCACTTGAACAATATAAAATGAGGCAGTACTCCACAACTTGATAAAAGATCTGTCAGCCTGAGAAGAACTTGAGAGGGAATGTTGCCAGGAGTAGCATCTCAACATTTCTAAGATGTGTTAGAGAGAACTGTTTTCTCTCAAGCCACAAACCTACCCCCTTTTACACTGACCTGGTAGTTGAGGCCAGTGGCTGTATGGAAACTCAGATGCTGAGATTGTAAAAATGGGTTTGTGCCTTATTCCTCAATAGCCATGCTGCCAGGTGCCCTTGAGGACACAAATGGTGGCAAAGATATACATTTCTATGAAAACTTTTTTGTTCAAAATGTTATGTGGCTGGAGGAAAAATGTGAGTGTACGAAGATGCTCGTAGATGGAGGATTCAGACTTTCACTCTTGTAACCCATTGTGCAGCAGGCAAGCACAGTTGTAATTCCTTTGCTCCCATAATGACTGTCACTCATCTTTAAGTATGACTATGATTGGAAATCACTTTCCATGTGTAGGGTTCAGGAAACATGCCAAGGCAAGCACTATTCCCCCTAAGCTGTGCACGTGTGTGCACGCACACAGATCCTAAACCCCGTGCACAAGGTGAAACACCATGCACACAAAAATTTGCACAGAAGCACAATTCGTACAGAAGAAATTTTTTGCACACATGGCCTGTCAAAAATTTGCACAGAAGAAATTTTTTGCGCACACCGCCTGTCAAAAATTAGAGGGAACATTGAAGGCAAGTTGGTGTCTATGTTCCCTCCTACTGTCCGCCAAGGTGGCGCAACAATATTCTATTGCAGTGGCTCTCAACCAGGAATCCGAGGCCTGCTGGAGGCTGTGAGCAGGTTTCAGGGGGGCTGCCAAGAAGGGCCAGCATTAGACTCGTTAGGGCTCAGGGCAGAAAGCTGAAGCCATGCCACACGGGCTTGAAGCTCGGGCCCTGAGCCCCGCCGTCCGGAGCTGAAGCCAAAGCCTGAGCAATGCAGCTTTGCAGAGGACCCTGTGGCATGAGACTCCAGGTAATTGCCCTGATTTGCTTCCCCTGACATTGGCTCTGGCTTTTATATGCTGAAAACCATTTTTTGTGGCAGAGGTGGGGCGTAGAATTTGTATAGCATGTCGGGGGAGAGGCTCAGAAAGGAAAAAGGTTGAGAGCCTCTGTTCTATAGCATGTTCTGCTTCCTTCAAAGCAGAGTGCTAAGCTCGCTTGTCATGTGCCGTATCCTCCCAGGTCATTAAGTCGAGCCCGGCAGACTGTATATGCTGCCTCATGCAGTCCTTGTAGTGGAGTTTGGGATGGCCTTCCTACTGCCTTTTTCAAATTCACCATCTAGAACTCTTAGTCGATTGTTATCCATACGTATGATGTGGCTGACCCAAGTCATTTACCTCCGTGCTAGCATGGCTGCTAGCTGTAGTACTTCATTGTTGATGAGTGTCAGAGCAGTTGATTCCCATTATGCTGTGTAGGTGGCATTCTTGCAGGCAATTAAGTTGTAGGATATGGCGACAATAAAGGGGGTAGGTCTGTAAAGAGTATAGAAGACAATGGAGCACAGCTGTGTAAGTTTGGCATTTTGTGGACACTTTGATCTTCCCTTCTTTTCTCCTCCCCTTCCCCCTCCCCCGCCATCTTGTCCAAAGACTTTTTTGTAGACTACCAGAAGCTGAGGCCGCTGACTTGAAGTGTGCTGAAAGTTCTTTATCAATGCTGCTGATGTAACTGTGCTACAAAGGTAGCAGAAGCACTTAACGTTATTTAATTGGCAGCCTTTCAATTTTATTTCTGGTGCTGATGGAAGGAATGGGCTTCTGCCAGGAGATGGTTGACACAGGATTTCTGTTTTCTTTACATTAATACAAAGGCCAAAAGGAGAGATAGCACGGGCAAAGGAATTCAACAGTAAAATGTTGCAGGTCATTCTCAGAAAGTGCGACAAATGCTGAGTCGTCAGCATCCAATAGATCCTTTATTTCATTTTGCTGGGATTTGCTTTTGGCCTTGAATTGGCGGGGGTTGAGAAGTCTGCCATCAAATCGTGTTGTTAAAGTGACACTTGTAGTGGTAGTACGTGCGGCAACTTCTAGTACTCTAGCCAAGAGCAAAGTAAATAATGTAGGGGCAAACACACAGCCCTGTTTAACCCCATGGGCTACAGGAAAGGGATCAGATGAGTTAGCACCCACTGATACATGGGTCTGTATTTTGTCATGGAAGCAGAGTATAAGATTGATTAGTTTGTCTGGGAAGCCAAACTTTGCAAGAAGGCACCAGAGAGCAGAACGTCCGACAGAGCTGAACGCCTTACTAAGGTTGACAAAGGCAACATACAGGGGCATTTGTTGTTCAGCAGCTTTCTCCTGTAACTGGCATAGGGTAAATATGTCAGCAGTGCTGCGTGATGAACAAAAACCACACTGGAATTCAGGGAGTATATCATCTGAAGCCTGAAGCCTTTTCAGCAACAGCTTACCAATGGTCTTTCCAGCAATGGAGAGGCATGAAATGCCATGATGATTGCCACAATCATGGATTACGCTTGTAAAACCTCATTTTCCCAGCAGAAAGTAAATAAGTCTAGTAGAGCTAGAAGTGTAAGACCACTGTGTTTCAACACTTCAACTGGGATTTCATCAGCTCCGTTTGCCATTTCCATAAATGCGTTCTTAGTCTCCTCCGAAGTTGGTGGATCTTCGAGTTCAAATCGGACTGGTCTTTGCTTGATTGAGTCTATTTGATCATATGCACTCAATTCACAATTGAGGAGAATCACAAAATGTTCTTTCCATCTTTCTAACATTCTGTTGTGCTCAGGCAGGTGGGTGGTGCCATCAGTGGACAGGATTGGACAGTTATTGGCTCGTCATGATCCGCAAATAGACTTTAACTCCTGAAAAAAAACCTCGGGTGTTATTAGTATCAGTAAGAGCTTGTAGTTCTGTTCCTTTATTTCTCTACCAAGCATCTTCCATCTCCTGCAGCTTTTTCTGCACTTCAGATTTTGAGGAGGAGGGGTTGTTCAGTTTAACTCTGTGCATGGCTTGATGGGCCACCAAGAGTGCTTGAATATTGTCATTAGCATTAAACCAGTCCACATTTTGTCAAGTTTGGACACCAAGGACTTCTTCAGCTGTTGATTGTGCTGCAGTTTGAAAGGCAGCCCACCTTTCATCGACAGTCCGCTTACTTTTGCATTGGCACAGTTTAATGGAAGTTGCTAACTGGGTTCTCCCCTCTTCTGTGCAAAGTTTCGAGACCTTGACACATCTGTTTAGTTTTGGGGGCAATTTTCAATCTAGGACTGTGAATCCTGAGATTGTCTAGTGCGGATAAGCTGGTGATGTACAAAACATTCTGTGCCTCGCCTAGCCATGGTAATGTAAACATCCCTCCGGCATTATGATGAGTAATGACATAGTCTAAAAGGTGTCATCATTTTAACCGAGAGTACTGCCAAGAATAGAATCACTTTTCTGGCACCTTGAAAAAGGTGTTCGTAATAACACTCTGCCCAGAGTTTGACCTTGCTAGGGAGTAGTTCTCCATTTGTATTTAGAGATCCATTTCTGAATTTCCTCATGACTCTATTCCAAATGATGTAATAATTTCCAGTGCAAGCATTGAAGTCACCCAGTAATAAGATTCTGTCATTGCTGGGTATGTTTCTTAAAGTGTCACTCAACTGATGTAGAACCTAGTCCTCTTTTCTTTGGGAAAAAGTTGTGTTAGGGCATAGGTACTTATTATTGTCAGAAAATTGTTGTGGGACTGTAGTATCCTCAACGTCATTAGGTGCTCTGATATTGACACAGGTTGCTGAGCTAGTTGATTATTGATGGAGTTTGCTATTGCAAGACCTAACCTGTGTTGGCTGATGTTTTAATTTGCCTTATAACTGACCAGAAGAAAGTGTTTTCTTTTTCTCTAAATTCACTGCTTTCATGTAGTCTAATCTCAGATAAGACAGTGATATCCCTTTCATATCTGTGTAGCTTTTTTGCTATTAATGCGGTTCTTCTACGGGCTCGATTTTCCTTTTGGTCAAGTAGTGTGCGAATGTTCCAGCATCCAATTATCAGTTACTGTCCATTTTTGCCCGTTTCAGAGTTCAAGAATCCTATTTGTTTGTCTCAGTCTTGTTTTTTCTTTAGTAATGAGCCATTTATAAATGTCATAACAAGGCCCTAAATCCATGGTGCCTCATCCTACCACTCTGTAATGTGATGTGGTTGCCAGACACAATTTTCTATTTTCTTTCCTGCTGTGATATTGAATTGTCTTAATGTAAAATTTGCTTTGCTTTTAGTTTTCTTCCCAAAGGTTAATGCCATTAAGTTTAAGAGGGTATATATAACATTACAGATATTATTGCTTAGCGTTGCAATTATTATAGTGTCTTTGGTTAAATTCTGCTTGCCTTGGAAAACTGTGTCTGGAAGAACTTCCGTTATTCATGAATAAAGCAATGAAGTTTGACAAGAGCTGATTTGAAGTGCTGATCAAGAAAAGTGAGAAATCATAACATAAAATGTTAGATTTAATATGTTGGTACCAACAAATTTATCTATCAGTCAGGGAACATGCAAGTCTGTGGAAAGTTTAGTCACTCAGACATGAAGGAGACTAAGAAAGATTTGACTACTATGGACATGCCTTCTTCAACACGTGTTGGCCAAGCTTTGGTATCCACCAATTCCTCTAGCATTGCAGCAGCAGGAATAGTCCTAAAGAGGTGGTCATATCCCGAACAGATGGTCTGTTTGTGGCTGTGAAAGAGAATGCAGAATTTGAATTGAATTTGAAGAGGCAGTTAGTAGCAGGAGTGGTTTTGGTGGGGATTCATAGATTCCAAGGCTGAAAGGGACCACTAAGATTATCTAGTGTTATCTAGAGCTCTTGTATAACACAGGCCATAGAACATCCCCATCTTTTTAGAAGAACATTCAATCTTCATTTTAAAAATTGTCAAAGATAGAGAATCCACCACAACCCTTGGTAAATTGTTTATTTCTGGTCTGAATGTGTTTATTTTCAACTACTCCTCCACTGGATTATGTTCTACCTTTCTCTGCTAGATTAAAGAGCGCATTATCAAATATTTGTTCCCAATGTAGTTACTTATAGCCTGTAATCAAGATACACTCCTTAACCTTCTCCTTGTTACGCTAAATAGATAGCTTCAAGGAGCTCAATCAGGCATATTTTCTAATCCTTTAGTTGTTCCTGTGACTCTTTTATGTGTACCCTCTCCAATTTATCGATGTCCTTGGTGAATTGTGAGTACCAGACTGGACACAGTATTCCAGCAGTGTCAAATACATAGATCCCCTGTTTTTGTAACCAAGGTTTGTATTAGCCCTTTTGGCCACAATGTTGCACTGAAAGCTCATGTTTTTTCTGATTGTCAATTCCCACCTCCGAATCTTTTTCAGAGTCACTGCTTCCCAGGATAGAGACCCCCCCACACACACATATCCTATAAGTATGGCCTACATTCTGTGTTCCTAGATTCATTCATTTACATATAGCTATATTAAAATGCTTGTTGTTTGCTTGTGCCCATCTTACCAAGCGATCTAGATCGCTTTGTATCAGTGACCCTTCTTATTCATCATTTACCACTCCTCCCCAATATATTGATCTGCAAACCTTATTGGTGGTGATCTTGTTTCTTTCCAGGTCATTGATAAAAATATTAAATATAGTAGAGCCACGAACTGATCCCTGCATGACCGCACTAGAAACACATCTATTCAATAATGATTTCCTCATTTACAATTACATTTTGAGACCTATTAGTTAGACATCTTTTAATCTATTTAATGTGTGCTATGTTAATTTTATATCATCCTCATTTTTAATCAAAATGTGGTATCATCTTAAAGAAATCTGTTATATCAACGTTATTACTTTTATCAACCAAACTTGTAATTTTCATTAAAAAAAGTTATTTTGACATGATCTATTTTCTATAATCCTGTGTTGATTTATATTAATTACATTACACTCCTTTAATACTTTATTAATTGAGTCCCATATCAACCACGTCATTATCTTGCTGAGAATCAGTCAGACTAACAAGCCTTTTTAAAAATTGATACAACATTCACTTTCTTCCAGTTTTCTGGAACTTACCCATTTTCCCAAGACTTATTGAAGAGCAACATTAATGGCACAGAGAGCCGCTCAGCCAGCTCTTTTAAAACTCTTAGATGTAAGTTGCTTTGACCTGGTGATTTTAAAATGTCCAACTTCTGTAGCTTTTGTTTAACATCCTCCTCAATACTGGTGGAATGGAAAGAGTGATATCATCCTCATCATCTGACTACATTATGTTTTCCCCCCCAATGCAAAAATAATTATTGAACGCTTCTACCTTTTCTGCTTTATTATTGATCATTCTATCATTTCCACTTAGTAGTGGATCAATACCATTATTAAGATTCTTCTTGTTACTAATATACTTAAAGTCAGAAGGAGGTTTATTTTAATTCTGTTGGCCATAAATTTCTCTTTGTATCCCTTTGCTTCCCTTCTTGATGTTCTACAGTTCCAATGATTTATATTCATTAATGTCAATTTCCACATTTGCTACAGAAAAAATAAAAATAAGTGTCTTCACTTCCCCTCTAAACCAGATCAGTTTTTTTTTTAAACAATACAGCCTTCTTCCTCAATTGTAGAATTGTGGCTTTGGGGGCATTTAATAAAGTGTTCTTAAACAATTCCCAATTAAAATTCACATTTTTTCTGATTGAATTCTACCCAGCTGATTTGTGTGATAATTATTTTCAGCTTTGTGAAATTGGCCCTTTTAAAGCACCAAGTGTTCATATCTCTGCTCTGGACTTTAATTCTGTTTGCCCAGTATAAAAGTGGTCAAATCATGATCATTTGTACCTAAGCTACTATAAATTTTTAAATCTGTGATCTGTTCCTCCTTATCTGTCAAGACAAGGTCTAATATAGAATTCCCCTGCGTTGGGATGCAATGCTTTCTGCATTAAGAAATGGTCATCTATAATATTTAGAAATTCCAAGGATGTTTTAGTACTGGCAGTATGAGACCTCCAGCATATGTCACTCAAATTGAAGTCCTCCATGATCACTCAGGTTTTTTTCCTACACATTCTTTTCATTACTTTCCAATATGACTTACAGTGGGACCCACAGGATAATGTGGGCAATTGTCAAAGCTGCACCAGCTATGGAGTTTGAGTAGAAACATATTTCTTTTTCCTCCTTTTTATGGGGTTCTTTTCTTCAAGTTGTGACTTCAGTTTTTGCTTTTAATCTTGTTAGCAATACCATGGTTACAGCAACCTTTTTAATTTGTTACTAAATTAAGCACTTTAAATGCCATTTTGAATTTAGAGAACAGGACTCCTGGAATCTTTCTTCCAGGTCTTTTACAGTCAATATTGCTCTGAAAGTTCTAGTGAGACTGTTCAGAATATTTTTGGTACTTGCACTTGAAGTGTGGCATACTTCTGGTTCCTCCAAGAACTGTGATATTTCACTACAGCAGCTTACATCCATCATCTTGAAGTTGAGTCTTCTGAGAACTGCCTTGTAGCTGCTTTTCAATATTTTTTATTTTCCAAGAGCATCTTACAAGATGGCTTTCTTAATAGCAGAAAATGGTAAATGGTAAAAGCTGCCATAGACCCTCAGTTGAAAAATAGAGTGTAGAATAGTTCAGCCTTCCTGGGTTTTAGTGCAGAGCTATAGTCTGCCTGCAATTGCCAGAAATTGACTCTGGAGGGAGGAGATAAGACTCTCTACTGGTGATTGCAGAAGGGGATGCTTCAGTGTTGAGGGGGTTTTAAATTAACCTGTAAACTACTTACTTCTGCCAGCACTCTGGAGTCAAGGAATGATCCTGTCAAAAGATAAGACCCTCCTTCTCTGTTGTGAATTTAGGAGCTAGGAACTGTCCTAAACTCTCCTGTCCTTTCTCCCCAGGCTTGGGAGTAGCCATTCCTGCCATTGATTTAGTCATCACCTGTCATCTTCACTTTCTTGTTATAAGACTGGCTATGGGGGCTATCCTCAAGATGGAGAAAAGGGTACTGGAAGTGTGTTCCAGCACTTCTATAACCCATAAGTGATTGTACTGAACGTACCAGAATGGTGGTCTAGTTCCCAAAGAAAAAGTGCTAGGATAGTGTTCCAGAGTGTTCCAGCACGACTTGAGCCTTACATTGGAGTCTGGGATTTCCAGGTTAGGGAACTCTTAACGGTTTGAGGAGGGTTCTTGTCTTTTCATGCAGTCATTCACAACCTAGTTTCTCCTGTCACTGGAGACATAAAGCAATGAGTCTGCCCCACTATTAGTAAGTGAGAAGACTCTTCTTCTCAAGTGGGCTTCAGTTAAGGAATCACATTTAGCATTGCTGTTGTCTAACTCAGTGCCAGTTCAATATCTTCAAAAAGGGGGCCTCACAGTATTAGCAACATTCCACTGAGGAAACCCTACCGCACTCTAACCTCCCTGGGTTTGGTTTCTGTCATCTTTCTGGTTAGGATGAAAATCCTTTCTGGTTTGGGGTAATATGACAAATCTTCACAACTTCTCTGAGGCTTTTTTCATGACCGTACAACATGAAGTGTCACAAGATGAGAGGAAGGCATTCCAAGGTGGATCTCACCAGTCTTGGCTGGATTCCAGTGACTTCATTGAGGTCAGGGGACTCCCCCTTAAAGAGTGCCCATCCTCTTCTCAACGCTCTGTGGACAGTTTTTCTGTTGTCCAAGAGTTTGGGGGTAAAAGCTGTCTGTAGAGTATTTTGAACAGGTTGGATCCCTGTTGTAATCAGCACGGATGCTGTGAAGTGACTGCGGAGGCACTAATTGCTTTGGGTGTCTGGTAGTGAGCTGAGATGACACTACTTAAGCCCTGAGGTGAGTTTTTTCCAGAGGAGAGGGCTTTGGAGTGCAAACAAGAAAGAAACCATACAAGTCCTAGCAGTTTTTAAAAAAAGCTCCCAGTTGTTCAGTTCATTTTAGAGAGAGGAAAGTCCAAGGATCAGATGCTTTGAGGAATGGATGCTGTATCAGCCTCAGGAAAGTTGTTGATTATGTGAGAAACAGTTGGATACAGATTCTATGTCCGCCAGAAAACAATCTGACTTTTCTTCTGTGGAGTCGAAGAAATGTATGATGAGGTGGATGGAACCAGCTGGGATGCAGCCCTACAGGCTGTAGACAAAGGCAGGAGGGGCAGCCTCCAGTGTGGCCACCTGTTGCAGGCAACAGCTGAAGAAATGAGCTTCCAACTGGAAGCTTTTTGTTGCAGGAGGCAACTGATCCCCTTTAAGGGGCAAAGCGTACAGCCCAATGGTAGAAAAGTAGTGTGGCTTTTTCCCTTAATATTCAGAGAGCAATTCCAAGATGGGAGCCACAACTTTGGGGCTTGCTAGAGAAGTCTTCCTCACTTATCAAATGATACTGCACCCACATGGTTAATGAGATGCTCTCAAGAATTGTGTGGGATTTGGAAGAAGCTTTGTGAAGTCAGGGTTTATTCGTGCACTCTGTATTGCCCTGTAATGTAGTTATGCAAAATATTAATAGATGTTGCCAAAAAAAAACCCAACCCCAAAACCACTCTTCAAATATATGTTGATGACAATGACCTCTGGGACTAATTAGGTTAATAAACTGTGTGTATTATGGATGCTTCAAGGGACTCATTCACCACCAACTTCTGTGCTGTCATGGTGGCAGGCAGAATTAATATGGTCATCAGCACAAAGCTCTATGCTGTTTAATTTGGAACACTTCTCTAGGCATTGAGCAGTGCTGGATTTTTTTCCCCAACATTGTTTGTTTTCCCAGCTCCCCACAGGGCCTGAACATTAAATACATTTGATAAGTTTTTTTCCTGGCTGCTGAGCAGCTCTAAACATTGCTTGTACTTTTTTCTACAAGTCACCTTATCCTGATTAAGTATAGGACTCTCTTTCCTGTCATTAATGCTCAGGTAAGGCTCCATATTTGTCTTGGGAGGGAGAGTGAAGGGGAGTGATACCTCATCCAGGTATTAGTGGATAGTAGGATAGTAGTGGCTATAACCTCCAAGAGCATGCTCATTATAGCTCTTTCTATGCCTGTAGGAGCTATGTAGCTCCCCACAGTGCTTGCCTCTTAGCTTTTGCTGTTGGACACAGGAGTGGGAACCCAGCCACATTCCAAACTACTTAACACCTCCTGGAGCCTTACAATCAGTGCTAGGTTTTCCCTATCTCTCTATGGTGGCAATAGCATTATTGCTGCCTTCTGCACAGCTTTCTGGGTGGGGAAGGAACTCCCTGGGCGCTTGTATTGGAACAACCCTAAAATGCCCCTAAACTTCAGAGTACTGTCAGGTGCCAGAAAAGCCACCGCTTTGTTCTTCACAAATAAACTGGTTTGACCTCAAAGGCTTTCGCAGTGCGCACATGTGTTGGGAACAAAATATGTGCCATTCCCTTGTCACCGATTCCCTTCTCTTTCTCCCTTTCCCAGTTTGCTACCATTTCGTTTGTTTGTATATAAACTCCAGCTGTAAACAGAAAACACGTTTTCAGTGAGCAAAATAAGAGGTTACTCCGTTTTCCTATTGGGGATTTGTCATTTTGCTGTAAGCGAATAACTAAGCGCTACTTGCATGCTGCACTAATGAATTCTGCCTCTGTTTTGAGTTTCTGGCCCTATATTTTAACTAGGGAGGTGGGGGAGAAACTTGACAAGATTTGTTTTATTTGCCTTACCAACATTGTATGCAATATTTTTTTAGACTCTTATAATACGTTTTGAGCGGTGAGAACCTAATTTTCTTATCGGTCACTACAGTGTAGGGCAGAAATATAAAATGAATCAGACAGACATAGAGCCAGGAAGCTTTTAAGGAGACCTTGAAGTGGTAGGTAAGGGAACCTCTAAATCTAGCAAGTATGGTTCTTATTATAATTTATGATGCCATACGGGTGTTTTGTATCCTTGAAACCTCTTTGAATGGTGACTTTCTATGGTAGACATTACTTTTTCCTTACTCAGCTCTTTGGCAGAGGCTTAGGAATTATTTTATCTCTGAATTAAAAAATTTGAACTCCTGCTCTGTTCCATTTTTAATGTGTTCTCTCTATTATTTACTGTAGTATAAGGAGGCTTGATTTTTAAATCCTTGAGAATTAACTTACACAACATTGCTAGTTCCAGCAAGCTGACATTTTCGTGGCCTTACATTTATACACGGGTTTCAGCATATGGCAGAAATATAACAATTGCGGTACCAGGGCAACCACTGGAAAAGTCTCTGATCCTGCAAGGTGCTGAGTACTTGCAACTTTCATTGCTTGGGAAGGCACCGATCCAACAAGCCACTTAAGGACACGAGTATCCAGAGTCTCAAATGTTCTCTCTGATTTTAGTAGGGTGACTCGTGTATTTAGTTAGGTGTGGGGCTTAGGTCCTCAGCATCTCTCAGCCTTACAGTTTGTATTCTGATTCTGCATCTCTATGCACAGACTTGTGGGCAAGTGGGCTGCAGTTCATTTAATTAAGAACAACATGCACCAATATATATTCCAATGTACATAGTCTTGATGTACATCGTAAGACCAGCAAACGATGAAAGAAACCTTTTTTTTTTTTGTTCTTGAAATTGAGAAATAATTGACCTTTTGTGTTCTTTCTTTTCCTATTTTTATTGCTAGGGGTGTGAGTTGATAGAGACACCGGATCAAGATTTCACTGACTTCACCAAGTGCCTTCAGATACTCCAGAAAAAGATAGAAGAAAAAGGTCTCCAGGTAAAGCAACCTAATCTTTCAATCTGTGGTAGTGTTATAACTCTTCCTCCTCAGAGAACCTAGGCTGCTGTATTAAGTTTGCACTGAAATGAAATGGTTATTTACTGTAGCCCTGTCAGTCTGAGCCCTCACCATATTTACGGCACAGAGAGTAAATATTTATGTTTTTGCTAGGTGAAATTGCCCTAGACAGACGGACAAACAAACAGCTTTCTTGAGACAGCTTGTATTGATTTGTGTTTTAATGAACTGCCTAACGTGTTGAAAAGTGATTTGTGGGTGGTTGCTGGCGCTGGTGTTCAAAGCAAAAGTCCCACTTGGGTATGTAAATAACTCTTCAAATCTTGGCACTCTGGACATTGATGCTGCCCTCCGAAAAGGAGTTAAGAAAACAAAGAACCTTAGGTTGACCAACAGCTTACTCCCTTTGAAATCCAAGGGACTATTTGCAGAGTAAGCAAAGGTTAAGCCAAGCGTGAGAGAAGTGGAATTTAGCTTCCGCTTCTCTGGCTGGGGGGAGCTGATGATGAGGAGTTCCTAGGGATCCCATCCTTTTCTTCCAGTAGAACAGCAACAGCACCTGATAGGGAAAGAAGAGGGAATCCCCTTTTACTCCTCCTCTAAAGAAAGAGCTCTCACTTCCACCGATGACCTACAGGGCGAAAGGCAAATCCTGAAAGGAGAAAAAGGAAATACCAACTCCTGTTGCCTTCCCTCTCTGAGAGAGGAGAGGTGAAGGAGACTCTAGCCTTTCACTCACTCTTTCCACTGCAGTGGTAGAGGGGGGTAAAGATTCCAGCCTCCACCAGCTCCCTTTCTTAATACAGTGGAAGCGCGGAAGAAGGAAGTGTTAATGTTACCCCCACACTGCTCCCTTGTTCTCTGTGCAAATACATAATGCATCTGTTTTGCTTAAAATCCCTTTTCAAATGTCTTCACCTTCTAATGGGGAAGCATTTCCCTGGGGCATTTTTAAAGATTCTGGTGAAGAATCTCCCACCATGCACCTTTTTTATGTGCTTTTTCCATCAATACAGATTCTCCATCCTGATAGAAACTGTGGTGGGGGGTTCCCCTCCACACGCTGCAGTTGCTCTTATCTGGTACTTATGAGTCAGGAAGCCCTTTCAAATATGTTTACTCTTTTGTACCCTACCTCATCTCCTGGTTGCACAAGATAGTGTAAGGCTGCCTCACTTTGTAACACCAAGATCTGTGACAGCAGCCATCAGCACTGGTGAGTTTCAGAATCTGCTTTGACCACTGGGCCAGTCAGGTGCTGCTCGTTATGAATGAGGGTGGTAGAATTGGACCCAGAGTGAGGAGGGACTACAGTAAACCTAAACTTGATTGAGTTCTGTACCCTATGCTCTTATCAGTCTAATTTACTGTGGACAGATGGGTTTTAAAGGGATGTCATGAGACGTTTGAAACTGAATAATAACCACACAGTTAAAACGAGTGCAGTAGGAGTGTGACGTCTATAAAGGCATTTCCGCAACAAGTAACCTCTTCCTTAAATCTTTGACTGCTTTGATCCCCCTTTCATTTACTAGTGTAATATATTGTTAAGACCGATAAAGGATATCACACTTCAAATCCTTGATATTTTGTGAACCACAAACCTAAGTGTAATTGCATTAATTGTTCGGAATAGTTGCTATAGCACAATAACTTAACTTTTCAATTCAACTATATTGTTATGCTGCTATATGTAATGGCAGCTGAGGTGTTGACTTTGAATTCGGTACTAACCTTTTGCTTTTCTGAGAATACAATCAACTGAAAAGGGCATGATTTCTCCAAACAGAACTACTGTGTTTATTAAATGCTGGCTATTTCTTGTTCAGGGTGTCTACTGCATAAAATACCTAAGCTGCAAGGTATTTGTATAGTTGTGAGCCATGCAGTTGGATGGAAAACATACATTTATTTTTCTATTGTTGACCTTTCTCTTTCTTGCATCCACCTTACGGCAGAAACAATCGCTGCTTTGATATACATAAATGACACAAATGAAATCCCAGACTGCATCACAAATCTGAAGTTTAAGTTTTTGTTGACAGTTCCTTCAGCTTACAAGCATTAACTGTCATTTGTCAGGAGTAGCGTGGACACTAATTTTGGGTGCCTCAATTTTTAGGGGCCTCGCCTGAGAAACCTTGATCCTGATTTAGAGATGCTGAGTGCTCACAGCTGTTGTTGACTTCAGTTGGAAGCGCAGGTACTCAGCACCTCTGAAAATCTGGCCCCTTTAATAGATTTTGTGTTTAACCTTCGACACCCAAATTGGAAAATTTTGGCTTAAAAGTATCAAGGGATGAGTCAAATGGACCCCAAAACCAAAGGATTAAAACGCTGTTGAGTACAGCCAGATACAAGCAATGCTGACGTTGGATAAGGTAGCAACCATCTGATTCTGTGGCAAAGGCTTATCATGATGGCCGGCTTGCTCTCCAGAAAGGAATGTTGAGGCCACACAATCACTTGGTTCCCCAAAAAGTAAAAGCAGCAGAGGGTGAAAGGAGCTTCTGGTGTCTGAAAGTTTGAGGAGAACAGAAAGCTATTGTACTGTACTCCTTTTTGGAATGTAGGAAGACCTTTCATTGTATTTTTGGGATTTTTGCTTCAGAGAGTCCTTTTCCTTATGTGAATGGTTACAGGGTAAAAGATGTTTTCCTGGTGCCAGAACTTAAACCCATATGTGCAGGTTCATTTTTGCCCTCTGCCTCGACCCCAGCTGGCCTATCACACTAGTCAAGTAGAAGTATAAAGAAGGCCCCAACATCTTTTTCCGTGCAACAGTGTTGAAGTTACTTTTTGTTTTATATCGTTGGTACTTGTTCAAAATATTTTGAGCTTACACTGTGTTCCTTATTTGCTCTTCAGGTAAGCAATGAAAAAAAGCTAGTAAATTAGGGCTTGGCTACACTTGCAGATGTAGAGCGCTTTGGGTTAAACCAGCCTTCGGAGAGCACACTAGGTAAAGCATCACAGTCTGTCCACAATGATAGCTGCAAGCGTGGCCACATTTGCGGCACTTGCAGCTGCATTGGGAGCGGTGCATTATGGGCAGCTATCCCAGCATTCATGTGGCTGCAACGTGCTTTTCAAATGTAGGGGGTGGAGTGGAGTGTGACAGAGAGTGTGTATATGGGGGGAGAGAGAGTGGGTTTTTGGGGTGCTGAGAGTGTGTCAGCATGCTGTCTTGTAAGTTCAGGCCCCCAGCCTCTCTCTCACTCACTCAAAGCAAACATTTACTGTTTGCTTTGTCTTGGAGCAGATAAGCAGACGCTGTCTGAAACAGAGCTTTGAAAGGGTACTTCCGCATTCCTGCAGCCGATTTCAAAACAATGAGAAGAGTGGCCACTTGACTTAAGAGGATTATGGGACGTTTCCAGAGGTCAATCAGAGCGCAGTAACGTAACTCCTCGTTCACACTGATGCTGCAGCATCTCACCCAATACGCAACAGACGTTATATCTCTCACCGAGGTGGAGCTCTCTAGCCAGGGAGTCAGAGCTCTCTACATGCCTTGCCAGTGTGGACAGGGAGTAAGGTAGAGCTTTCTGGGCGGCTTTATTGCGGTATAGTGTGCAAGTGTAGCCAAGCCCTTAGATACACTCAATATGTATTGCATCCTCACAGTCAACTGTAGCATTCTGTCTTAGAACAAAATACAACATTTAGAAGCCTGGATATCTGAGCAGAGGTTTTCCTAGATTGGCATGAGAGCTGCTTATACTCAACATGGAAATTGCTTCCTTTATGTCTGTAGAGAAAGTTAAATGTAAGTCAAGACCCAACATGCAGGTCTCTAAGGGGAGTTCTTCGCTAACAAAAATAATTCATAGCATCGTTTGTTAATCATATATGATTACTGTTCCTTAGACAGTCCAAAAAAAATTTCTCATGTACAGATTCAATATGGCATCTAACATCTCCGGAGTGCTTGCGCTTGCTTTACATGCCCTAATTTGGTATCACATTGTGTATCCATAACCAAATAATGTGCAATAAAATAGCAATATAATTCTGTAATGTTTGAATCATCAAATTATGTGTGTGCATAATTAGATATTGTAGTACATTGCAGAAGGATACAAGCAAGACTACACTTGTTAAATTCTGAAAGCCAGATTCTGCCTTGTTTTACCCCTCATACATCCTATTCACTTTAATTGCGGTTGAATGGATAAA
Source organism: Eretmochelys imbricata (assembly GCF_965152235.1). NCBI lineage: Eukaryota > Metazoa > Chordata > Testudines > Cheloniidae > Eretmochelys > Eretmochelys imbricata. The sequence goes on from NC_135573.1 coordinate 174,427,179, forward strand.
TTAGAGGTATGAAGTAAAGCAATACAGAATTTGACACTAGACTTTGTTTCCAAGGTTGTCAGATGTTTCTCTGTTTTATATTTTTCTCCTAGTTTATGGCTCTCTTAGGGTCCATGGGATACAGTTCCATGTCAGGAAAGCTCTCCGTCCTTCTGGCATGTGCCCTTTTTATACAGTTTGAGTCACTTGATGTTTCAGTGTGCACATCCTGTTTTACGACTTTAATCATGAAGTCCTCTTTCATATCAGTGTTTGGACAATTTCATTTCATTTTAATATCTGCAATAAATTTATTTAGGATTATTCTTCTCTGGAGTAATATATTACTGTGTCTACTGTTTAATGAAACCTGGCTTTCCTAGATAAACAGCACATCCCTCCTCCCCTCTCATGTAGTGCATATTACTACAAGGAATCCTTCAAACTTAGGTGTTGAACACACTTATTATAACAATAATACCTAGCGTTTTTACTGATGCAAAGCACTATATGTTTCAGTGGTTTACTAAGGAGGTCAGTATCATTATCCCTAGTTTACAGATGGGAAAACTGAGACCCAAAGAGGGGAAGTGACTTGCTCAAGGTCACCCAGCAGGCGGATGGCAGAGCCAGAAGTAGAACCCAGGTCTCCTGATTCCCAGTTTAGTGCTGTCTCCATTAAGCCATGCCACTTCTTAGTGACAATCATCAGTAACTCCACTGAAGCCTGTAAAGTTACCAACAAGGTAGGTGAGGAGAGAATTAGGCCCATAACCTTTCTTCATACAACTTAACTTTATCTAGAATACGTCTTGATTAGAAAAGATGTTGCTTGCATTTTCTTTCCTCCTCTAGTGATGGGTTTATAAGATCATTCAAAAAGTCAACATCAATATAGTGTTTAGAGCCCCACACCACAAAAGCTAACTAAGTTTACACTCTGCCCCATCTCTCACTTCCACTTGGGATTCCACTTCTGATTTCAAGATCAGAAAAAGTTGTGCAGTCAAACCTCACATAGCTTTTGCTGCCTCCAGCTTGTCTTTCTCCCCATATTTGGTATTTGCCAGCTTGTTTCCCTCCCTACCCTGTCAGAACCTGCTGCTGGCTAGCTTAACCACCACCCACGCCCCTTGTTATTTTGGGCACCCTCTTTTTTACAAATCAGTTTCCAGGAGGGAAAATGAGGAATAACTTCTCCCGTTGAAACTACCTGCTTAATTTTTAAATAGGTAAAGTACAATTTTCCAAGTTTGAATTGACTCAAGTACTGGGGCTAACACATCTGCTCTGGCAAAAATTCCATGTCGTCTTGAACGACCATGACGGTCTAGCCTGGGTTTTATATTCAGTCAAAATCTGGCACCTCCTGTCGTTTCATACCTGTATTACCACAGTGAACCATAGATTCAGTACTGACTCGAAGAGATGAGTCCTCACCTATTGAATCACTAGTACCACTTCACACAGCATCCTGGGTTTTCCTTCTAGGTTTTCCATGTGTGTCATGTATAACCTGGACCCAGCTTAACATCCTGTGTGAGACTTGACAGGTCACTTCCCAAGGTGTTACGTCTCCCAGCAGTATCAACATTAGTTCACACTGCAAAATAAACCCATGACTTTACTAAAATGTGTCTGCATGTGTGATAGTTTCTCTTGAACAGAAAAGGGACTGAACTAACGCAAACTCTGCTTTCTATAGAATGATAAAAAGAAAAAGTTCAGATTCAGATTTATACTGTACTTTTAAAAGAGCTAGGTTCTGATGCTGAGGTTGAGATGCGGAATCTTTGAAAAATGAGATTTTTAAATGAAAATGCTAATCTAAAAAAGAAAAGGAGTACTTGTGGCACCTTAGAGACTAACAGATTTATTTGAGCATAAGTTTTCGTGAGCTACAGCTCACTTCACTGGAACTTATGCTCAAATAAATTTGTTAGTCTCTAAGGTGCCACAAGTCCTCCTTTTCTTTTTGCAGACTAACACGGCTGCTACTCTGAAATCTATTATCAGTGACCTTAAAAAATGTCTTTTTTTTTTTTAAGTTTTCCACACTGACATTGATGGTTTTATTAATTTAAAAGCATTGACATTAAACCTTTGAAAGGCAATAGGAGTTTCAATAAAATTCATTTTTATATTGTTGGCCTATGTAAGGAAATGAAGATCTGCTATACCCTTGTTTTAGGCAGGGAGTATAATAAAGCTATATTAAAAGTCTCCAAGCTCAGTTTTAAAGTAGATGGTATTTTAGATTAAACAGTTAAAGAAAGAACAATCTGTACTTTCCACACAAAGATAAACCTATCAGTGGATTATAAAAAAATTCCCTGTAAATCTGAATAATGGATGAATGAACTGAAGCTGATTTGACTCCTTGAGCCTGTGCTTTTGAGGACTGTTTATATTTGAAGTCTCTTCATTAGTTATTAAGTCCTTTTATGGCCTTGTCTACACAGGGACACTAGGGAAAGTTAAGGTAACAAGGCTATGTCTACACTAGACACCACTGGTGGTGACGTGTAGTGTACATGTACTTACACCTCACAGTGGAAAGCAGGCTGTGTCCATGCTGTGGTGTGTAGCTACACATGCCAATGAAAGGCTGTGGTTGGGGGAGGCAGTGCAGGAAAAAGCTTGAGCTGCTCTCTGCTGCTGGAGCTTTTCACTGCAAGGAGGAAAGGGGCCGGGGGAGCAGCAGGGAAAGGCTGAGCCTTTTGCCTCTGCCAAAGCTTTGTCCCTGCTGCAGGAGTCTTCCTGAAGCAGGGGGAGCCTTTCCTCACTGTCTCCCTACTGCCAGAGCCTTTCCTCACTTCCAGAGCCTTTCCTGTAGTGGGGAAGGGCTCCAGCAGCAGAGAGTCAGCAGGACACCGTGTTGCTAAAAATAGCATGTATCTGGGGGAGGTATGACTTGGGTAAGCAGAGAGCAATGTAGGATATGGACTTGGCTGTATACCCGGGCCCTTCAGGCCTGTCTTTACTTCACTCTCCTAAGCTGTGCCTCATAGTCTATGCTGCTGTTCATATCCGTGCTAGGGGGAGTGAGTCTGTATCTACGGAAAGGAGTGCGCCGCGTAGGTACACCCTAAAGTCGTGAAGTTAGCATACATAAGTTAACTTATGCACTTTAACTTCATAGCTTTGGTTAATTCATTTTAACTTTTTATGTAGACAAGTCCTTAGTAAATCTTTCTTCATTGGACGATGGAATCTGAAGTGTTGTCAACCTAGTGCCTAATCCTGAGGAATGCAGAACGCCCTCATTTCTCATTGTGATCACTGAGAGTTGAGGGTGTTAGCACAACATGCCACTTGGCCCTTTCCAGAAGGGACTAAATGACTTTGTGTGATGATTTGGGCTTCTGTCTTTACAGCTTATGAATTCTGGTTGATATAATGAAATTGTTACTATAAATATTTCTGTAGTATTGCCTCTAAGTAAATGTGGAATCTACCCTGAGGTGGCAGGGCTCTGTCATGTTTTTGTCAGACCAGGAGCTGTGCTGGGTCATAAGAACTCAAGAACTGCCTATGCAGGTAGAAACATCTGAATGACAATGGGTTGGCTGAAAACTTCCCCCAATTTATTTGCAGGGGCAGGGAGAGTGGGGAAGGTAGAAAAGTCTCAAAACTAAGACACAGAGCTGACAAAGCAGCAGTTTAAAGAGGACTAACTGGGAAGGCTCCAGGATACACGCAAGAAGCATGGGGCAGGAGCGAAAGGTATGAACTAGCCAAAATCAGAAAAGGTTAACTGGGCAGAGAAAAATCCATGTTTCAGAACACAAGTCGTGCACTGCTGCCTGACCCCATACCAAAGAATGTTCTGGAGCAGTGGTACTCTAGGTGTGGGTTGGGACACCAGTGTGGGTCGGGACTCCAATTTAGTGGGGTCCCCAAGGCTGACGTTAGACTTCCTGGGGCCCAGGGCTGAAGCCTAAGCCTGAGCCTCACCGCCTGAGGGCTTCAGCCATGGGTGATTGGGCTCAGGTTACAGGACCTTCAACCTGGGGTGGTAGGGCTTGGGTGGTCTCACGCTTTAATCCTCCTCCTGAGGTCATGTAGTAATTTTTGTTGTCAGAAAGGGGTCAAGATGCAATGAAGTTTGAGAACCCCTTCTCTGGAGTGATGAGGAAACTGAGGCAGGGATATATGTGTAAGATTTTTTTTCTGAGGATCTGTGAATCTCATGTGATTCAAGATAAATGGTGATAAATTTCTGTGCAGTGTGTCTGTGTATTTTATAAATTATGCCCACCATGTGTCCCTGTCAAGGTTCCTTCCCCACTCTGAACTCTAGGGTACAGATGTGGGGACCTGCATGAAAGACCCCCTAAGCTTATTCTTACCATCTTAGTTTAAAACCTGCCACCACCAAAGTGTTACACAAAGAACAGGGGAAGTGCCCATTTGGAAACGTCTCCCCCCAAAAATATCCCCCCAAGCACTATACCCCCTTTCCTGGGGAAGGCTTTATAAAAATCCTCACCAATTTGCACAGGTGAACATAGACCCAAACTCTTGGATCTTAAGAACGATGAAAAAGCAATCAGGGTTCTTAAAAGAAGAATTTTAATTAAAGAAAAAGTAAAAGAATCACCTCTGTAAAATCAGGATGGTAAATACCTTACAGGGTAATCAGATTCAAAACATAGAGAATCCCTCTAGGCAAAACCTTAAGTTACAAAAAGACACAAAAACAGGAATATACATTCCATTCAGCACAACTTATTTTATCAGCCGTTTAAACAAAACAGAATCTAACCCATATCTAACTAGATTGCTTACTAACTCTTTATAGGAGTTCTGACCTGCATTCCTGCTCTGGTCCCAGCAAAAGCATCACACAGCCAGAGAGAGCCTTTGTGTCCCCCTTCCACTCCCCCGGCTTTGAAAGTATCTTATCTCTTCATTGGTCATTTTGGTCAGGTGCCAGCGAGGTTATCTTAGCTCCCTAACCCTTTACAGATGAAAGGGTTTTTCCTCTGGCCAGGAGGGATTTAAAGGTGTTTACTCTTTCTTTTATATTTATGACAGCCCCAGTGAAGAGGTAACCCAGAGGCTTGTACAATTGGGTGGGATTTTGGAAGAGAGTGTGTGTTTAAGCTACAGGAAGTGTCTGAGGAGGCAGCATTTGGGGCTAAGAAGGGGGCCACCTGGACACAATTCTTAGGCAGAGGTGCCAGATAGAAGATCTTCACCCTGAGAGCTCTCCCAGAGGCCCTAAGACAGTGGCAGTTCCTGGTCTCTGTTTGTACTCTGAAGGATTAAAACAGTTGGGGATTCAGTGGCTGAATTCCCTCTAGAGAGTGGCAGACACTTCCACCAGGACTAAATATTCAAGCAGGACAAAGATATAGGCTTTCAGGTTCCTTAATGCTTCAGGTTGATAACCATTCCACTGCTGTTGTATGTGAACCTGATTCACCTCTTACACTGGTTTTATACCACTGTGACGCCACTGAACTTACTAGAGATACTGATGCAAGCAGAGAATCAGACCCAGATTATACGTGTGTCCGTGTAGCATCATGACCCACAGCTGGAACACTGGTTATGTTGATTCAGTCAAGTTGTCAAATTCTTTATCATATCCCTAGAGGATCATGATAAAGAAGCACTTCGAGTCCCAGCTTCTGCTGCTCCTCTTTAGAAAATAGCAGACATTTAACTTAAGATGAAAAATAGATGGGCCTGATTCTCATAGATGACTCTGAATACACTGCAGTAGTTCTAAAAGAGGCCTCGGGCTGCAATTCTTAATCCATCCTTGCCACAGGAGAAATAGAATAGACTCTCTCACAAGGAAGACCTGTTTACCAAACCCAAGTGAATGTGATCTGTTGGGTGCTCAGCATTTTTGCAAAATCAGGCCACTTGTTGAAGGGCGTAATATAGACTTGGTGAGCCTAACTTTAGGCACCGATGTTAGAAGTCTCACTGTTGGTGTTTAGAATGTTACCATTTTATATACTTATTAGCTAATGAAAAATTCTTTTTTCCTCCCATGATAAGTAATTTTGGGAGATTAATGTAATTATATAGTGGTGTTGAAATACAAATAAAAATGGTTACCCTTTTAAAACAAAAAAAAACCCCTTTACAATGTGAATTTTTCCAAAGTCTAGATTTTTTTTCTAAGAATAAAAGATGGCACTATGGGAAAACTAAACATGGAGCAAGTTACCAAACTTGCTCATAATGGAGTCCTGATCTGTGACTGGTGCTCTTAGGTGCTACTGCAAGAGAAATAATATCAAGCCAAATCATATCAGAGTACTCACATTTTATTCATTCAACAGCTTGTATTCAGCACTGCTTTTCATCATAGTTCTTGGGTCTTAAAGAGTAAGATTTTTAAAGGTAATTAGGCACTTAAAGATGCAGGTAGGTGCCTAAGTGGGATTTTCAAAAGCATGTAGGTGACCAATTCTCGTTGATTTCAACAGGAGTTAGGTGGCTACATGCTTATCAGAATCCCACTAGGCACCTATTTGCATGTTTAGGTAACTAATTATCTTTAAAAATTTGACCCTAAGCGGAACTATGGAGTCTCAGGGACTTTATTGGAAGTAATACCCCAGTGATTCCCCCCCTCCCCCATATTTGAAGGTTGGCTCAGCAAATGGGAGAAAAAATTACCCCTTTTCCATTACTTCCCTTTCCTCTCACGTTAAAGAGATGCAGTCAACTTGAAATATATGTGCCTGATAGAAAACTTTTGACTCATCGTCAAGAAACACCTCAGTTGGTTATAATTGAACAAGATCAGAGGAAAAACTATATTTTTTCAGCTTGTTTACTTGATATATTGGACAAAATTTTGTGAATAGTTAGTTTATAGTGAAGTTAATGTCTCTTGCCATTTGTAAGAGTTTCATGTAGCAGCAAGGAAGAGAAAAATATTTTTAAAAGTAGGAATGTGAAAAAAATTGAAAGAAGAGGTGGGGATGGGGCAGTGCTAAGGAGTGGTCTCTGAAACTAAACTGATCTTTAAAACAAAAAACTGACTATATTTCAAGTTGACTGTGCTCAGTTAAACAGGCAGACATGGGCATTTTGCCCCCCTTCACTTAAAGAACCTGTTACAGTTCTCTTCTACAATACATTAAACAACTAAATATCCCTACCTACACAAAAATAAATGTAAGCATATGAACTTGAAACAGGAGGCACTCTACCCACAAATCTGTAAAGAAATTCTGCTACAGTGCTCTTCAAGTGAATGGAAATATTTTATCTGGGGACAAAAATAACGTATGAAATACTGTCTCTGTAGCAGCGATGTGTAGGTGAGGCTGAAGCAAAATTTTTAGAAAGGAACTTTAAAAGGTCGTCTATCATGAAATCAATGGGGAGTTGTCTGAGGATAAGGGAGGTGTGAGAAGGTGTATATTCTCATTTGATCGGTGCCCTGGGATTTGTGCTTTCTGGCTCTGAGCTACTTGGTGGAATTTAAAGCTGTGCTTTTGCCCTTTCCAGCCATGAGTGGTCTGGGACCATCCTACATGAGACTATTTCTCAGTCTGTGCCTTACTGCTGCAGTGGAAATCTTCAGAGGTGCTTGAGATGGATGCCCCCTCCCCCCCCAGTATAAACAGCAGGGAGCTGCTGGCAGGGCCTTCTCAGTGAAGAGTGCCCTTCCTTTGGAATGCTCTCTTCTCTGATTGACATTTCTTGAATCTGTTGACCTCCTGGATATGCTGCAAAGCAAATGTGATTTGAGCAACCCCTGGTGGAGCACTGAGGAAAGGAGGGAAGGATTTCTGTTTGGTGTCAGGTGGCGGGTTTGAATCATATTGGTCTGCTGACTAGTGATTAGATGATAGGAGAAGGAGAAGTCCTGCTGCTTTGGATGATTTATGTATTTTAACTACTGTGGTATTGTTTTTTAAAGGTAGGTCATAGGTGTTCCGTTTCTTTTGGATCACATCTTAGTGAATGAATACTTAACATAGGTGACGGTATTAAAGAACACTAATTCAGGGGCATGTGTGTTTGTTCGCAGCATTTCCCAAAACTTCCACTTGGTTGTCAGCCTCTAACAGCCCATTTTTCTTCTCTCTCCCATCAGAAAACAGAGTCGCTAATACAGCTTTCATTTAGCTATGACTCATTTGGTCATGGATTAAAATTTTAAAATGGGCTGGTATTGGGAATCCCAACAGAATAGTTTCCACAAGCTGTCAAGAAGAGTTCGCATCTTTTTGTCTTTCATTACAGCTATTGCTATTAATGGTTGAATGCAAAACTTTAGGCCTATGGTATAATCTCCTGTTGATCATGATACCTTTGACCAGTGGCTGGGATTTTATTTTGAAGTCTTATTAAAGCTTACTTCACTGTTACTGCCTTTGTCAGTTAATTTGTTTTCAGTTATACTGATCCAGCTTTTTCCTCTCCAGTCTTTCACAGGGTCCTCTGTTTTCAGATTGGAGCATCAAACCACCAGACCAGAGATTGCATTATTCAGTTCAGGCCTCAGTGCAGTGAAGGACTGGTCTTTAAAAGTAAAAGGGAAGCGGTTTAATCATCTCAGTTAAATTCTTTCCTTAGAGCAGTGATTCTCTTTGCTGGGTTTGCTGTGGTTGATTTCACTGGAACTCTTGCACTCCTATTTTTTTAAAACCTGCAAAAGCTCAACAGGCATAAAGCTTGATTAGGCTTCAGTGTATTTTACAGAAGTCTTTAGATTTAAATTTAGAGCTTTGGTTAGAAAATTATGTAGGGCCTGAACCAAACCAAGTCAAACATATGGGAAAGACTCTTTATTAGGTAAAGTGAGTCCTTTTATTTGGATCAGGTCCTCTCCTCCTTTAACCAATAATCAGACAATGAGGGAGTTTATTTAAATGAAACACGAGATTTAAACCACTCACAAAGAACAAATTACCGTGGGAAAAAAATAGGATAATTTTTCAGTGAGCTCTTAATTGATGATGGAAAGTCCATGGGGCAGGGACTGTCTTTTAATTTATGTGCACAATGTCAAGCACATCTCTGGTGCTAGATACAGATTTTACATAATCCCCATAGAGGTCACTGGGAGAATGTTAACGCAACCACCTGGAAATACACGCTGTAAATCTGGGCAACAAGGATGTATACTGCTTTGTAAAGTCAAGTTGTAATGGTTGTGGAAGGGGCTGGCTCTGGATAAGAGATGAGTGATTAATGCTCTTTAGTATCCATGTTTCAATATGTATGTTTAGGGTTGCCTATCTGCTGCTGCAAGTTTAGGTACTCCATTTTTGGTTGATTTATTTTTTTAAAAAATTGAATATAGTACTTGTGAAAAGTGCCTGCCTGACTGTTCTGAAAACTTCTATCTACAGAGTAAGTATGGCATGGGCAGCAACCATGCACATTCCTCCCCTACCCCCACAGCCTCCATTAGTAGGTAGTAATAATGGTTTTAGTGTCCACTTATCCATTGAGGAAAGGCACAGTAGTAGCTGTAATTAATATTGTACCCTTCATCCATAGAGTTTAAGGCCAGAAAGAACTATTTTGATCACCTGGTCTGGCCGCCTGCATAACACAGGCCATAGTGCTTCACTCTAACAGGCAAAAAGAGGGAGAAAGGGAATATTGTTATTCAGTTCTGTGGATGGAGACTGAGATGCAAGGAGATTCAGTGACTTGTCCAAGGTCACACACAGTCTGTGGCTGAGTCAGAAAATTAACTCCAAGCCCAGTGTCTTTAACACAGACTGCCCTTCCTTACTTACAGAACCTAAATCAAAGGCTGTCAAACATTGAGTTATGTTTTACGGCATTATACAAGTAAAGCAAGTAGCTTTTGTTTGTTTATTTATTTATATAAACTAACTAAATATATATGTTAGTTATTTACGGGTAGAGAAACTGAGGTATGGAAATTTAAGTGACCTGCCCAAAGTTATGTAAGAGAGCTGAGAATAGAAAATCACTTAACTTGCAATTCTGTGATCTAGCCATTAGATCATCTTTTTCCCTTTTTGTATCTCACTGTCAAATATGTTGCTCAGTCTAAGCAGACCAACACAATCCATTGGCATATTATGGCTGCTATCACAGTGAATTAAATGCTCTGTTCTTAGAATTAAAAAAAAAGGCTATGAATAGAAAAGTACTGTACCAAAAATGTAAGGGAAGGAACATAAGAAGAGAGAGACTCTGTGAAGGAGCTGGCAACTGACCTGGAACGAAATAATGTCAAGATTAATGGAATCAGTGAGGTGACAATGAAATTGATTGAGGGCTATCATCTCAGGTACAGTGACAGGCATCATCTGAGAGTTCTTTTTCCCTTGGAGAGTCAGATGGCTGGAGCAATGAGCAAGAGGTAAGATGATTGTACCTGAGCAAACTTCTGATGTCAATATATGATTGTTTTACTAGGAACTGAAGGGCCAACATACATTGTAAAACAAAAATTATTGATTTTAGCAGCTATTTGGCCTAAAAATGTTGAAATATTTATAGATTACTAAATGTACATAGCACAAGCTGCAAAGTAAAATCACAATAAATTGACTACTTTACACTCCAGCTAGCACTAGAGAGCTAATACAGCTGCGGGAAGGTGAACTGAAATCTATTCTGGCTCATGCATCATCAAAGGAATTGTCAACTACTTTCCAAATGGCAGAATCCTCAGTACTGCTGCTGATGTATGAAGCAGAAAAAGTACAGCTGTATATGGAGATCGCAGGCTGCGTTTGCAGGGCTGAGTGAGAAAAATGTTTTTTCATCTAAAGTTTAGAATCTAAACTGATCAAACTTGTTACAGTGTTACTGAGAGACAATAAATATAACTCAGTGCCATTTATACAGTCATTTTTCAGCAGGTAAATGCAGGCATCTGGGTATTGCTAAGGTATCTAACTCTCCAAATAACCCCCTTTATTATGTGTTGTAGCAATTAAATGAAGGGCAATGCTCTCCAATATCTGTGAGGGATGGGCAATTGGGAAATGTAAAAAAAATTGTCAAGGACAAAGGGATAATCTCTTTCTGAATGAGAACTAGTAGAGGAATGAGAGAGTAAAGGAAACACCATTCAGCCCTTTCAGCCCAATCAAGTTTCTAACCAGGATATGGCACAGAAATAGCACTAGAGATGGAGGATCTCCATAGTCACAGAGAGTGGACAAAATACCCATGCTCATATGACCAGTCTCTTGGGAGTTTTTGACACTGTTGATCAGAAGGTGTTGCTGACTTGCATATAAACTGTAATAAGACTGAACTGTGCAGCACTACACTGTTTTTTCCCAGTCTTCTGAGACAGATTTCAGAGTTTTTGGTCAAACAGCTGTTCTTCCGTGAAAGCCTACAAGTGAAGTCATGGAAGGATCAGTCTTCAATCATATCTCCTTTAGATTTTCTCTAAGGGAGATAATAAGATGGAATAGGTTCCAGTGCTACGTGTGTTTGAAAGATAGTTGGCTGAAGCTGAACCAGGTAGAAAGAGTGAAGCCTTTTGAGGAATGGGCCCAGAGCATTAACCTTACCATCTATGGGAGGACATTTCCCCCTCTGTGTGCCACAGCGCAGTCTCAAGGTTACTGTCAGATATGGAGATGGCAACAGAAGTAAGAGAGGCCTACTTCCATCTGGTTATCTGCATGTTCATGATATCCAGTACTGTGCAGATGAGCATAATATGAGAATCTAGATAGAATACAGCTGACTGTGAAGGTGCTTCAAAAGAGTGGACAGTGGGTATTCTGTGTGATTCTTATCTTTGTATTTGGCATCTAGATACCACAGTGTTGGTGATAGTAGAAATGTATAGATAGGAAATCCTTTTCGCCCATTTCACACTGCTTCCTAGCTCCCTCCTCTTCTTCCTTTTACCTGTTCCTTAAATACACATTATTTAATTACATAATTAATTTCTTGGTAATTAACCTGTCCACACGAGAAAGAAGAACGTCAGCAAGACCAATATATATGGAGGAATATTGTTTAAAGCCAGTTGTCCATTTAAATAGTCTCAATAGGAATGTTAGCAAAAACTAGGCAACTTGATCATGATGTGATAGCAGCCTTTCTTCCCCACGGTTATCGTGTGTTCAGAATCAAGTCTTATTGTGCAAGAGAGAAATCTAACAGTCTCTTTTGAGCTGCGGGTACAAAGTAATATGTTTTTTGACTCCCTTGCTGTATTATTTTATTGTATGGTAGTAACTCCTGAAATCCTTCATATCGTGAATTCACAAGTACATCATTTAAAAACAGCTACATTGTTCATTAGACTCCAACTGTCTCAGAATTAAAGTGAGTTGTCCTGTAAAATGCTAAACAATATGGATAAGTCTTAGAGAAGGTGTGTGAGGAGTATGACCCTGTTCATGCCCAACTATTAAATGGTAATAAGGTGGGTAGAAAGCTGGCTAGATTGTCGGGCTCAACGGGTAGTGATCAATGGCTCCATGTCTAGTTGGCAGCCGGTATCAAGTGGAGTGCCCCAAGGGTCGGTCCTGGGGCCGGTTTTATTCAATATCTTCATAAATGATCTGGAGGATGGTGTGGATTGCACTCTCAGCAAATTTGCGGATGATACTAAACTGGGAGGAGTGGTAGATACACTGGAGGGGAGGGATAGGATACAGAAGGACCTAGACAAATTGGAGGATTGGGCCAAAAGAAATCTGATGAGGTTCAATAAGGATAAGTGCAGGGTCCTGCACTTAGGATGGAAGAATCCCATGCACCGCTACAGACTAGGGACCGAATGGCTAGGCAGCAGTTCTGCGGAAAAGGACCTAGGGGTGACAGTGGACGAGAAGCTGGATATGAGTCAGCAGTGTGCCCTTGTTGCCAAGAAGGCCAATGGCATTTTGGGATGTATAAGTAGGGGCATAGCGAGCAGATCGAGGGACGTGATCGTTCCCCTCTATTCGACATTGGTGAGGCCTCATCTGGAGTACTGTGTCCAGTTTTGGGCCCCACACTACAAGAAGGATGTGGATAAATTGGAGAGAGTCCAGCGAAGGGCAACAAAAATGATTAGGGGTCTAGAACACATGACTTATGAGGAGAGGCTGAGGGAGCTGGGATTGTTTAGCCTGCAGAAGAGAAGAATGAGGGGGGATTTGATAGCTGCTTTCAACTACCTGAAAGGGGGTTCCAAAGAGGATGGCTCTAGACTGTTCTCAATGGTAGCGGATGACAGAATGAGGAGTGATGGTCTCAAGTTGCAGTGGGGGAGGTTTAGATTGGATATTAGGAAAAACTTTTTCACTAAGAGGGTGGTGAAACACTGGAATGCGTTACCTAGGGAGGTGGTAGAATCTCCTTCCTTAGAGGTTTGACAAAGCCCTGGCTGGGATGATTTAACTGGGAATTGGTCCTGCTTCGAGCAGGGGGTTGGACTAGATGACCTTCAGGGGTCCCTTCCAACCCTGATATTCTGTGATTCTGTAATGATTTCTAAGGTTTTAAACTTCAAAAAATATTTTGTATTTTTGTTGCTCTGAATCTATGAGAGGTTCTGGGCTTTGGAATTCATTCCTCTTTTGCCCCATAGTCTGAAATAAGCAGAATTTCTTGGGGATTTTTTGTTTTGTTTTGTCTATCTGTCTGTTTTTAGGGCACACTGCAAGCCATATCCATTGGCATATCCAAGGCAGGAAAGAGTGTTTTGTTTTGCGTGTGTGTAAGTGAAGTTTGCATTGACACCTAGTGCTTCAAACAGATCCTTTATAAATCAGTATATAGTCTGCACCTGTTTGTCACTGCTGAAGCCAGGGTTCTTTCGTAAGACAGGGACGCCGACAATCAAAACAACAAAAATCTTAGTTCTCTCTTTCTGCTTTTGTGATGCTGCTGCTGTCTTCACTTGCCTACTCAGTTCTATTATGTGCCTTCCCAAGTCCAAATAGTCCCTGAATAATAGATACAAGGATCATGTGAAAATGAATATCATCTTTTTCACCCAACCCTGATATTTTATAGCTTGTGCTCAGCAGGATATTCCTGTGATGTTTAAAACGCTAAAGTAGAACTAAACTTTTTTTAAAAAATACTGTATTGTACACTAATCTCCAAAAACACTTTGGTGCCATTATTTTAAATGGAATAATATTTTAGACCATTTTTTGGGTAGTACTATAGTACACTTTTTAATAGAAATAGAAAAACTTTATTTTTTTTAACTAGCAATCTTTTACCAGTATCACAAAATAATTCAGTCAGGACTTTACAGTATTATTTTCAATAGGCCCTATAGTTCATGGCAAGAGGTATCATTTGTGTATATATCTGAGAGCAAAATTCATCATCCAAATTTCCCCCCCCCCCACCCCAAGTTAAATAGCGTGTACTTCAATATTGTCAGTTCCCTTCCATTTTATTAAAAGACAGAAAATATCAAAGTCAAAGGAAAGAACGCAATCCTTCCGGGTTCCCATATGGTAGAAAACCTATATCATAAAACTAAAGAGCAGTTGCTCAGCTCTCTGAAAATTGGCTCACTGTGGCTAATTAGAGCCCCAATTCTATAGCTGATAGCTGACCGTATGTTGTATGCAGGTCACCCACTGAGCCTTTGCAGAGCCTCCTTGAAGTCAGTGGAGCTCCAGATGGGTGTAACAGTCCACTCGCATACTGTCAGTTGCAGATTTGGGGCCTTTCTACTGATAGTGATTGAAAGGACTTCTTGTTTTGTAACAATATAACATCAGATTCAGCTTTGTTAAATAGGAATTGCTGCCAGTCACACTAAAGCAGTTTGTTTCTACAATAGAATCAATACAATGAAAAATGTAGCTTAAGTTAGCCAGAGAATCTAGGCTGTATAACTTTATTAAACAGAAGACCAGTAAGACAAGCAGGGGAAGTAGAGGAAAACCCAAGATTATGCTGGTTCTATTTTAGATTTGTGTGATCTTTATCAATATAGGAAAATAGTGCTTTCTCTATTGGAAGACTCTGGATGTTTCTCAGCTAATACCAATTATTACTTCAGTTCAGTGTAGTGTGTTTGGGTTTTTTTGGGGGGGGGGGTGGGGGGGGGTTGTTCTTTTGGTAGTAGCAGGGCCGGGCAAATGGGGCCCACGGCCAGGGCTCTGTAGCCAGGGAGGTACCACAAGGGGCTTGGGCTTCCCCTGGCTGGCTGTGGCTGGACTCCTCTCTTCTCCGGCCCCTCCCCCCGCTGGGCCAGCAGGCTTCTCCCCGACCCCCCGCTGCTCCTCAGCTGGCCGGCTGAGGGTTCCGGAGCAGCGCGGGCGGCCCACCACTTGCTGTCTGAAGCGGAGCCAAGTCCCTCCCTGCCTGTGGCCCTGCGCTGCTCGGTCTCTGGCAGGGCGCGGCTGGGCCGGGGCCAGGAGGAGCAAAACTTCAGTGGGGTGGGAGAGCCCGGCCGAGCAGCAGGAAAGGGGGGACTTAAAATGACAGTGCGCTCACTGTCTCTCAAACTTCCCTAACACACACACGGGCTCTCACAGTCCCCCAACACAGATTGTCACACATACACACAGTCTCACACTTCTTAACACATACTCTGTGTCTCACACAATCCCCCAACGCACAGTCACGCACACACATTGTCTCTCACACCAAGACTGGCTCTCACACCCACATAGACTCTGCCTCTCATAGTCCCCCAACACAGATTATCACAAACACCCAGTCTCACGCTCCTCAACACACACTGTCTCACAGTCCTCCAACACACAGTCTCTCTCACATACACACTGGCGCACTCTCACACTCACATATTTATACATACACACACACTTGTGTTGTTGTTCTTGTTATTACTGCTTGGTACTTCCAGTCAAAATACTTTTGGTGAGCCAGGATTAGCTAGGGGCTGCAAGAGGGCCGTGGGCTCAGGCAAGATGCAGCCCCCATGTGACAGCACGAAGAGCCAGGCACCACAAGCCACTCCAGAAGCACAGAAGTAAGTGTGGCAATACACCATATACCATGCCACCCTTTCTTCTGCTGACAGTCGCCTAGGAATTTGCTAGCTGTAGCAGTTACTCACTGTGATGTTATCTGATTAAAACATGACCATGTAGATCATTGTTGCAACCACTGTTATATTTGCAACAAATCTTGTACAAAATGTGGCATGTAAGATGTCTATGAAAAGGTTATGAATTACTGAATATGTTTATGCTATTTGTATGCAAGTATCATTTTTGTATTTGAAGTTATGAGTATTGGCTCTATACCTGTATTTCAAATGTTTGCTCCTGGGGTAATGTGCACAAGGTAGTTAACTAGCACATCTTGGAGGGACTAGTCAAAGTAAGGGGCTCATCAAGGGACACTTAACTCACAGTGGACCATGGGAGATGCCCGTCTACACTGAATGGACTTTTCTGTGGACATATCATATGAAGTATAGGTAATGGTCTGGAGGTGATGGGGGAGTGGGGTGGAGCCCAAGGAGCCCGTAAGAGCCAGGGGTGATGGTGGGAAGGTGGGTGGGGCGCCAAAATACAAGTTCACCCAGGGTACTATTGTCACTAAGGCGGCCCTGGTAGGAGAGATGGCAATATTCTTGACTAAAGGAAAGGGACTTAATTTCTATGCAAACAAGTATGCCACAATCATAAAGTCTTAGCCCTTGTAATAAAAATGGAAGCTGATATTTATTAATATATCATTCCAGATACACAAAGTACCATTATATGGCTCATGGGTTGAGTAAAATGTCATGTAGTCATCCTGGCTGTAGACTAATACTCTATAATACTGGAAGTTCCACCAAATGACCATTGTCAAAGCAGACTGTAAAAGTTTTAGAGCTGCGTTGTGGCAAGGCCCTAGTCATGGCTAATATGAAAATAGCATCTTAAAAAAATAAATAATTACTGAGCATAACTGACCTATGTTATAGTGCTAATAATAATCATACTTTACATGTAGATGATACCTTTTGCCTGAGGGTCTGAAAACACTTTACAAAGACTGGCAAATGTTCCCATTTTACTGAGAAGGGAAGATACAACATGGGGAGGTTGTGCCTTGCTTGTTGAGTGACAGAGTTGGGATTAGAACCCAGTCTCCAGACTCTGTGACCTATTCCAAGCAGTGTTTTCTACTGGCTAGACAACTGGACAGGTGACCTGAATTTTTATTCCTGGCACTGCTACTTGTTAGAGATGGAAAGAATGAGCAGGAGGACCCAGAGGCGCATTGAGTAAACGGGCTTCTTTATTGCGGTACTTGTTCCCCTCAACCCAATTGTTGAGTAAGCACTGAGTTAATCACATGATGCTCTTTTATCTAACTTAATATGTAAATACCTACATTTACTACAACCCCCCCAGACCCCTTATTTGATAATATGAACGCCCATATAATGAATATTAATAGCTATATACTGACTATAATTACTCTGTTTGTTGTTTACAGCATTAAGCATATTATACAGACATTTTTACCTTAAAGATACGTTTCTTTGCAGTAATTATAGCCACAAGTTCCCTTAATCAGCAGTTCACAGGGGAGGGAGGAAGGAAGGAGCCATGACCCCAAGCTCGTTTATGTAGCTGGGAGAGGAAGGGAGGGGGGAAATAACACTTCTTCACACAAAGGGTATCCTTCAAACAACCACATTTCTCATGCAGCTGCAATGCTTCTATCTCCTTAACAAGCAGAAGGGAAGGGGAAAGGGTGAAAACTTTATCTATCAAGCAAAGAGACAGTGCCTGCCTGTGCTTTTACCCTCTATTGGGTAGTGGTTACCCAAGTCTTTGCTTAACCCTTACATACCCCAACTTGCTATGGGGCGAAATGCAGATCACTCAGGGCAAGATTCTGCCATCCTTACACTGACTAATACTTAACTGATTGAGTAGACCAAATCAATTGATGGGTCTGCTCCTAGAGTAAGATACTATGCAATAAGAGAGTGACAGCATATAGCCCATAAGCATTTATTTGGTTTGGTTTCCATATTTGTAAAATGGCAATAATACTTATATTTGTTAAAGTACTTTGAGATCTCTGGATGAAAAATACTACGTGCATGTATGATGTTAATAGCCGTTTTTTAGTTATTAGATTAACCATCACTAACCATGAATTTATAAAGCATTAGTCTACAGCCCTGGCAAATACATGAAGTTTTATTAACTGAGGAGTCACATAATCATATTCAGTGGTACTAGAACGACATTAATATCAGACTCTATTTTTGCTATGGGAACACAGAGAAAGTACCTCTACAGATAGATCTTCAAAAGTGTCCTCAGCTATGGCTGTTGGGTTTAATTCATGAGCACATGGGCAAATAACGTGAGCTAAAGGACCTCTCTGAAGATTTGGACTTTTGAGCTGCCAGTGAGTTCACAAACACATAGGCACAAATTAATGGAAGTCAGTGGAGTTGCAAACAGTAATAGCCCATAGATACTTAGAAGTCACCAGCAGACAGATTGCCAAATCCTGGAGTAACATACCTGGTTCAAAGACTGTTCATTTGGGCAAAAGCCTCTGAAGTTAAAGCATTGTTTGTGTTCCTGTCATATAAACTCTGATATTTTGTTTTGTATTTAGAGAATTGTTCTTAAAGTTCTCCTTTTTAAATCTTGGTGTGTTTTTTTTTTTCATTTAGATTGATATGATTGTGACCTTGGGTGGACTTGGAGGACGCTTTGACCATGTCATGGCATCAGTGGAAACTCTCTTTCATGCAAATAATACCATTCCCACTCCAGTTATAGTTATTCACGACTTCTCCCTCATCTACCTGCTTCAACCTGTAAGTGAAATGAAGTGTGAGACCATAATAAACGTGATCGTGTAATTCCAACAGTCAAAACTGCCATTTCCCTCAGCAGGGCTTCTGCTTGCTTCTACTTGTAGAATTAGATTCTAGATTTAAAATATATTTCTAGCAGTTGGAAGGTGACTTATGGTCGCACCCCTGCAGGAATAGTATATTTTGCACCTTCTGTCTGTAGAGATTAGGATTAACTCACCAAAAACAGATTTTAAATAGAGGGTGGGAAACTAAAAAAGTGAAAAGTTAGTAAGATCTAAAACTTTATTCAGTTTTGTGCTTGATTATTAATGGAAATATCTTTGAACTGTTAAATTAAATTCCAGTGGAATTAAGTGTAGCTTCCTCTGCCCTTTGTTTTTCATTTTAAACAGAAATATATATGACTGACACATGAGAAACTCAAGAGGAAATTCAAGGGCTTGACAAACATGTCAAACAGAATTCTCATATAGTCCGAGTGCTGCAATTCATTGACTGAAATCCAGATGAAATGAGGGAATCTATTTAAAAATGTGTTGGTTTTGTGATGTTTAGGTTGTTATCCAGTTATTGGTTCAGAAAATAACACAAATGATATCTTGAGAAGCTTTCACTTTTAAGATTTAATTTAGAAGCAAAATCTGAGTAAAAAAAACTTTTTTCTAACAGCTACTTATTGGCTTCTGTTTGGAAATATTTTTTGTGATGGCTGGATTTCTAGAAGTTTAATTAGCTATAGACTTTTATCCAGTTTGTCTTATAAACTTGCTATACACTGGCAAGGTTGATGACCAAGCCTGCACTATGCATGCATGCTTCACTGTAATCTGAGAGGTATTAATGGGGTTCTATAAGAGATTGCAGATTTAAATCCACAGAGGCGAATTCTACATTATCAACATGAGGCACTCTGTCTGCAGGAGGGATGCTAGGCACAGGAGCTCATTTGCCACTATGACAAGGAATGACTGTGATTATTAGTTGCAGATCTAAAAGGCTAGATACGGAACAAAATGAGGGAAAACCAGGACTGAAGGATAATTGTGATCAAATCTGAAAGTGGGAAGTAATTTACCTGTGAATGATTTGCACATACTGTACTGACACTAAATTAATGTTAGGAAGCTTTTGAGAAGGCTAGCTAGAGCATTTTGACGCTTTTCAATAAGATTAGGAATGCCCAGTTTAGTGTTTAAAATATATGCTTTTATCGTGTAGCTATTTTAATTCTTTGTTTTTTATAAACGGCTTCTAAAATGTCAGAGTTAAGATTATGTAATTTTTGATGGAATAATTCACCCCCTAACAACTTGAACCAAAAGTCCTTTGTATCATTATTACTTATCTATGCAGTGTGTTAAGGGGTTTTTTGTTTTACTGATGATTTTTTACCCCTTTATTACACTTTTACAAAATGTATTAATACTGTTTTTCATTGGCACAGGCTAATACTTCTTTCACTCAGTTTCTGGCTGATGTACAGTATTGCCAGCTGATGACTTTAATAACTCCGGGCTGTTTCCAGTATTCAGGAATAAAGGGCAGATTCAGAGGGCAGGAATCTTACAGCAATCTTAAAGCTAACTGACACAAAATTCCATTCCATTGCTGGTTTAAACTTGTCATCTCTATTATCTTCCATCCACTGCCATGGTCCTTTTGGAAAATAATTTTAACCCTCTCTTTTCCAGATAAGATCAAATAAGTAGTTTATAAATAGGAATAAATAATATTCCTATATTGGAAGTACTTTCTTCCTATTCAATTTAATTTCGGTTTACATTATGATAGTTTCTCTTGTAAATAGCTACAGAAAATGATAGCTCTTTTTTCTTTGTAATTTAAAATCAAGGTAGGAGAGAATTAGAGCACAGTGGGAAATGAACTGGCTTTTTTGAAATAATGCAAGTCTGTGGAATAAAAGAAGTGGAACATCACGATACACAAAGACAAATTTTAAAATTAATAAGGACGCCTGTGACAGATGTGGCAATGTCCTGCAATATCCTTGAAAAACCCTACTGAATTAAGTTTAAGTATCTTTGGAGTCCATTGTATTAAATGCAAAGGTTACGTGTTATTGCGGGCCTAGATGATCAAAGGACTATACTGAACAATGTGGCAGATAAGAATGATTTGGGGTGGGGTGAGGGGGAATGTGTGAAGTATAATTCCCTGGAAATACGTGGGGGGAGGTGAAAGCAAATGCCCTCCATCTGTTGTTCAAAACGGAAAACTTCGGAAGCGATGCCCTGAGGAGAGAGCCATTGTTCGCAGTTCACCTGTTCCTGAATGCTGGAGCTTAAAGGCCCAAGATGTATAAAGAAACAGGCTGATATGCACAGTTTGAGTTCTTGCTCCAAGCTGAAGCTGTTAGGAATTTGTAACCATAGGAAAACCTTTTTGTCAGGTTTAAAGGATTGATCTCCTAGCAGAGGCCTTGTTGGCGTGGAGAGCGATCTCTGGTAAACTTATTAGTATACAAGTAGGTTCTTCTATTGTTTTAATGTTTTCTCTCTGGTGCTTTCACCTTAAGAATAAATATGCTTGCTTAGAAAGAGTTGTGGTAATTTATAACTGTGGGCAACTATGATGTTGATAGCCACTGAAGGAAAAGGAAAGCACTGACGCTGGCCTGTTTAGGTAGTTTGGCTACCTGGGAATAATAAAATGTAGGCAGGGAACTGTGTAGCCTGGAAAAATCCCAGTTAGGGAGGGAAAATATAGGGTTTTCTGCCCAAGAGAGGTGACCGCTGGGAGCCAAAAGCCTAAAAATAGATGCCCTTGCTGGACCACAGAGGGAGAACACAAGCGCAGTTGCCCTTAACTGTGACAACGTCTTGCTAGGAAATCTTTCACCTCATGTAGCATGCAGATCGGAAAGCATTCTCTCTTTGGGAGGAAGGATCCATTTTTGTTGTTGGGTTTCTGGGACAGCAAAGTATGAGCAAAAAAGCATTTTAGCTCCAATATAAAATTAGACTCTTTCCTGTTAGCATAAGAGTATAGTATAGTTCTCTATATATTATGTATCCTCCCTATATGTTGTTTGTTTTTTTTATTTATAACCAAAATAGAGAGTACACCTACCCCATGCTGTACACATCTTTGACATAGTTAGAAGCAGAGTGACATAAACATAAAGCCAGCAGCTTTCCCTAGTCCCACCCCTCAGAAATAATCAGCAGAGATAGTCACACCCCAAAATTATCTTGCCTCACCCAAAACCACCAGTCTTTATCAGTTTTCTCATTTCCCCAAAAGCCTGAATAAAGGGTGATCCTTCCATTGTGCCCTGAAATCCAACAGATCTGGAAGCCACTGCTGATCCCAGAGCACTGGTGTCATGTCCCATTTTGATATGCCACTTGCTAAGGAGGCTGCCACATTCTTAATTGGTTTAAATTTGTGGATTGTTTTAAGATGTAGCCCCAGGTAGAGTTCATTGCAGTAACCTGTATTATAAATGAATATATCTATCAGAGGACAGATGATGTTTTTGGTAAAGCACTTATAATCCCTGTTCATACAATGTGTTTTTAAGTATATGAAAGTATATAACCAAATCAATTTAATGTCAGTTTTTTATACTTTATAAGAGTGATCTGCTGCCTCATTCATTGTGAATCTTAACCGAATGAATTGACAGATTGAATTCTGTGTATGGCTGAATTTGTAGAAGTGGACAACATGATTAGGTCAGGAAAGCAGCAATGCCACTGGCTCATGTTGTGCCCTTAGTAAGTCACTTAACCTTTCTCTGTGCCTTTTTATTTACCTGTCTGTAAAACGGCTAAAATAATACCTTTAAGAGCTTTGTTTTTGGGCCGAACACTTGTAAAGCACTTTGGTTTCGTCAAAGGAAAGATTGCATAATAGTGGAAATTATATTTTTTTGGTATGTCACATTCCTCTGCCTATAAATAGGGAGGCAGAGTAGATGCTCCAGCAGGTGACATTTCCTTTGAAACAGTTTCCGGTGTGATGATTTAAGCAAAAAACTAAAAATAGAATACATATCTCCGCACTGAATAGTGATCATATTTCTCTCTGTGGTGAAAAAAGAATCCTTAATAAGGAATAATCATTTCTTATGAGGAGGATATTTTATGTAACAGTCCATACTTTTTATGCTTGAAATTTTGCTAATGTCAATTACCATTAGGATATACCCTGGCTGAAGAACATTAGGCCCTTAGAGTCATGTTTATCATGCTACCCATGCTCAGTACGAATGGCTTAAGGTTTCACATACATACTTTCTCATTTTCTGGTACTGTGCTTCTCGGGAGTACAGAAACATTAGCTTCTGTACACTGAGCATAAATTATCTTTTGTCTGTGAGTTTTATGGCAGTTTGTAATACAAGGTAATAGGATTTATGACCAAGAAATGAGAAGATGTACAAGAGTTAATGAGGCCTGTCTTTTCATTATACTGAGCGGAGTTCCGTGTTCCCCATGCAGGATACCACCGTTGAGCTGCGGGAAGAAGTATTGCTACTTGTACTTGAAAATATGTTGCACAAGCCTACTTTTGTCAGTTATCTAACTCTCCAGAAATACTGTATGACCTATTTCTTCCATGCTGTGTTGTACTTCCTTGTGTTTTTCCTTCCCATAAGAAATAACGAGGAATGTAATAATGCTCATAGAAATTAGGAAGGAAACAGAATGCTGATAATATTAGGAGTGTAACCCTTGTGGTTAAATCTAAGGTGTCTGGGTCAGGATTTCTGGAGGGTTTTCTCAGCTCTACTGCTGACCCAGGGTATAGTCTAGGACGAGTCACTTAACCTCTGTGTGCCACAGTGTTCCCATCTGTAAAGTGAGTGAAATGCAATTACCAGACTGGGTGATGTGGAGTTTACTTACTTGTAAAATACGATGGGATCCTGAGATGAAAAGCTCTATAGACATGCAAGATAATGCTGTTGGTAATAGTCATAATAATAACTAACAGGCTTTTAATTAGTTTCCAGATCTACACCTATGAAAAAGGTGGGGGGGGGAAAGAAGTACTATTTATTCTTCATCTCTAAAGATGTAGGCTCTGATCCTGCCAGTGACTCCACATGGGCAGACTCATATGCCTTTGAAGTCATTTGGACTCTGCACAGTGCAGGATTTTGTAGGACTGGAGCCCAAGTCCATCCTCTCGATTAGTAGGCAAACTACTCAACAGGGGCAAATGTCTGCCTGTCTTTCTCTCACTCTCACACATACACACATGTCAAGTTCTGTGAACTGATTTCAAAACTGAGGGTCAAAACTCCTCACTTTTTTGCTCCTTATGTGAGTAGACACAGTCAGTGCAGCATGCATCAACAAGAAAAAATATAAGATTAGGTACTTGCTCTCCTGTGGTTTGTTGTTGCAATTTGGTGTATCAACATCTATTTGCTTTGGTTGCCAGGATGTCCCTGCTTGTATGGTAAAAGATGATGGAAAACCCAGATAATATGTGGTCAGCCTCTGAGTTTCACTCATGCGTCTAGTATCATGAATTTCACAGAACAGGTGTGTCTTAAGCTACGTCTATACTTGATGTAGGAGTGTGATTCTCAGCTTGAGTGGGCATACTTGTGCTAGCTCTGATTGAGCAGGCAGGTTAAAACTACTGTAGCTGCAGGAGCACGGGCAGTGGCTGCCTGGGCTAGGTTTGTACTTGAGGTGGCCCTAATGGTGCTGCTGCTGCCACGGCCTGTACTACGGTGGCGAGTGCTACTATTTTTAGTGTGCTACCTCCATGAGCAAGTACGTCTATTTCAGGTGGGAATCTCGCCTCCACCGCCAAGTCAGAGAAGTGGTCTCTGAGGAGTAAGCCCTGTTGTCAGATTAGTTCCCTGCTGCCTTTCTTCTGATACAACACTGTCTCTAAGATCCTGATCTCACTCCTACTGAAGTTTCTAATCAGCAGATCTCAATTATTGAGTCTCTTCTCATTCTTCCTCCACAAAATTTTGGAACATCAATGTCTATTTTGAATATACTCTTGTGAGGGTAGTCTAGTTTACAATTAAGCCAAGGTTGCCTGAGTGAAAGAGCTCTTTAAGATTCTGCTCTAGAGATATCAAAATATTTTATTTTCCTCCTCCTTCTCTGAGGTTGCGTCTCATTTAGGGTTTCTGTTTCTAGCACGAGGACATCACCACTCTAATCAAAGCAATGAATCTCTGTTCTTAGACTTCCAAAGACCCCTCTTTGTACAGCTGGTGTAATTCAGGACCTTATATTTTATGGAGTTCTTAAGGATAAAATGGTCTGTTCCTGAGAAAGCAGATCTTTCTGTGTCTACCTATTTAAGAAAATAAGGCATTTCTTTCCAGCTGAATGCCTGATGTCTAAAACTAGCAACAGCGAAAATGGACTGAATTCCTCCTCTTGGAGTTTGAATCTTCACTGAGGGTTCTGGGATTGTTGTGAAATATGTTGTGTTTCTAAGACTTCATAAGATTGATATGCTAATGCATTCAACTAGTCTTCCAGAAAACGTTATGATACACTTTAATTTGGCTTGCTTAGCAGGTGGATTTATACTTGAAGCAATACTCAATCATTTAAAGTTCTCCCCTAGTTATTGGCTACCAAAGATGGTTCCAGAGGAGTGAGTGTCTGCTTGAGGAATGCCAAAACAGAAGTATCTAGGAGAATAAGACATGACAGAAACTCTAGCCATTTTGTTTTACCCCTTGTAATGATGCAGCCTCTAGCAGGATACAACTGAGAGTATCAATTCAGGACAAATTGATTAGAGCAAGGCAGTTATAGCCCAAGGCTGGGGTTCCTTGCACACCAAACTAGCCAAACAGAGAGGACTTCAGTTTTACCCAACTGACTAACCAGAAGTCAGTACTAGAAATTTCCTCAGACTCTCCAGTTTCCCAGTATAACCACCAGGGCCACTTGTTATGGGGACGAGTGGTTACTCCAGTAAAAGAGAGAGGTTCTCTAGATCCCAAAGGACCAAGCCCCAGACTCAGGTCAATATACAAATCAGATCTTACCCACAAATCCACGCTTTTGCCAATCCTTTAGAGTGTAAAATCTACAGGTTTATTTTTAGAAAGAAAGAAATATAAATGAGAGCTAAAATTAGTTAAATGGAATCAATTACATACAGTAATGGTAAAGTTCTTGGTTCAGGCTTGTAGCAGTGATGGAATAAACTGCAGGTTCAAATCAAGTCTCTGGAGTACATCCTCAGCTGGGATGGGTCATTCAGTCCTTTGTTCAGAGCTTCAGTTTGCAGCAAGGTTCCTTCAGAAGTAAGAAGCAGGATTGAAGACAAAATGGAGGGGTTTCCAGGGCCTTTTATATTCTTTCTGTTGTGGGTGGAAACCCCTTCGTTCTCCTGTGCAAAATCACAGCAACAAGATAGTGTTTGTAGCCACCTGGGCAAGTCACATGTTTATGCATGACTCAGTTTGCAGGCAGCAGGCATTGCTCACATGCTATCTTGAATTTCCCAGGAAGACTTCTCATACGTGGATTGGAGTCTCCCAAGGTCCATTGTCAGTTAAATGTTTCTTAATTGGACACTTAATCTGCAAATTCCTTTCTCAAGAAGCTGACCAAATGCTTCACTAATGCTATTTAGAATAAAACACATTGAGATACAAGTACATAGCCAATATTCATAACTTCAACTACAAAAATGGTACACATATAGAGATAGCATAATCATAACCAGCAAATCATAACCTTTTCATAGACACCTTACTGGACCTGCTTTGTACAAGATTTGGTGCCACTATATGACCTTGGCTGCAACAATGATCTATACGGTCACAGTTTGTCAATAACGTCACACCCCTAAAGATGGGTCATTTTACATAAACTTTCCCTGCAGTCAGATTTAATCATGATGCTCTAATCCCAGTACTGGGCAAATGTCTTGCTGCCTCCAAAGTCTTTGGATGTAGCTAAGCCTATCAATGCCAGGTACTTGCTTGCCTATTCACAGGATGCTCCATATACTGAAAGTTCTTCCTTGCAGGGTCCAAGTCTTTATATGCATTTGTACAGCGCTCCTCTCAGCTGGGGTGTGAGGGTGATGTTTATGTAAATAGATATATAGTAATATGATAAATATAGTCCTAATTAAAGTTTTAAAAGTGCCAATACCCTTGCTCTCTTGCTTCTTAAGAAGCTCACCCTGAGGAATGAACTGTTTCCTTCCTGAAACAGAAACTTCATTTGATAGCACAAGAAGATAGCTTTGCCCAGCTTCTACCCTTAAAAGAAATACGAGAGTCAGCACTCCAACGCTTTTATTATGAAAGAATTCCTTTCCTGCCCAACCGTTGTAGGAAAATATCGGTGGATTGATTAGATTCATTAGTCATTGGATTCACTATTGTAGTATTGTAGCTTTGATGACACTGTATAAAAGCGGCCTACCAAAGCCCCCATTTCTTTTGGTCAAGGCTGTGTAACTGTCACCATTTGTTTCCTGCATCTACTGAACTCAGTTGATCCATTTGTGATTAATTTTTTACCATTCATATTTTAAGAGGTGGGCGGAATTTATGAGCTATCCTACTTCTTGTTGTTTCCATAGGAAAATCTAAGGGCAAATTTCTCATACTAATACTTTGGTTGGTTGTTTTATTCCAGTATGACACGATTGCTGTGAAATAAATTTACAAATATTAAATAAAAACATTGTTAAAAATATCCTTGTAAACTCTGTCATCCTTTTGAATTGCATAATTAGTATCAGTAGAGAAGTGCAGTATTACACCAATTTTCAGAAGTGTTTTAGAATAATCCTGAATTTTGTGAGATGGTGTAATTCAAATGTGTTGACAGAGCACTTTGTACGGTAAGTGGAGGGACTGTTTTTATTGTATGACAGCAGATACTTACAAAATGTTTCTATTTAATGCAGGCATACATGCAAAATGTGAAAGATTTTATGTGCTTTGCATACACAACCCTTACATACACAAATAGTCCGCACTCATGCAAGTGACTGCTTTGAATTCAGAGGTCAATTTGCATATGTAAGAGCAGTTCACATGAGTAAGGGTTGCAGGATAGGGCATTAAATTGCAGGGAAACTTGAAGAGAGTGCTTGCAGGATGCTAGGCTTTAACTTTTAACAAGGGCTTGATATATCCAAACCGCCACTAACAAACAAGAGGTACATTTTTCATTACTAAACAAATCCTCTTAGCCATATTTTCTATGATATAAGGGTAATATCCTGTGGCCAGTTAGATTAATCACACAGACTGTTGTTCCTATTAACCTCTGAGATAATGTATCTTCCGAAGAGCATACTGACGTAACTAGAAATGAGCTAATTAGAATACTTTTGTATTTCTAAAATCTGGACTGTGTGATTGTTTGAATCAATACCCAGATTTCACTATTCTCCTATGGTTCTGCTATCAAATGTTCAATCTTTGTCCAAACTTCTAATTAGGTCCCACAACAGTTCATACATGAGCATATTGGAGCATCCTGAATCTAATAAAGTTCTTCCTGGGAGATTGCTTACCATTGCTGTTGACCCTAGCTGTTGTAACGGGACTCTACTAATACTTTAACTGATCCTTCCAGTTTCATGAAAACAGGGTGCACTGTGCCGAAAGAAGCTTTCTGCTAAAAGACTAATTTTCTTAGAGCTGGGATTTTCATGTTGGCACTGTTGATCTTCGCTTTCTTTGTAATCTTGATTTTTACTAACTTCTTTTTGCAGTACTCTGATACCATTCATTTGTGTGTGTGATGCAATACGAACATTTTCCTTTGCCATACAAACAAGTCTTCATATATGATGTCAGACTGGAAATTGTTCAGCAACTTCCTTTAATTTATTTTTAAATGAATTTTCATTGAGTTATATTTGAAAAAGAATAATACACTCAGTACAGTAGCCTCCGCGATATTTATTTTGACTTTTTTGACACTGTCTGCACATTTTCAGGTTTTATTCACTGTGCCGCCGACTTTTGTATTGATTAGTTCCTGACTGCACTTCAGGAGTTATGATGGGTTGAGAGAAATAGCTGGAAGTATTGGCAGCTGGGTTTGTTAGCCAAGGAGATATGGGGAAGGTGACCTAAAATAGGATTACCACATTAATTAGGTGTTTCTACTAAAAGGGTCAACAATGAAATAATATGACTGTTACATTGTGGTCTTCAGATTTCAGAGTTAACACCCCATTGAGATGGATGGGAATAGATCATACCTCTCATCTTTTGTCTTGAGGTCTGTCTACATGGAAAAAAGGTATGATGCTACCTCAGATTAAATAGCAATGAAGACTTGGCAGACCAGATTTTAACTTGGATTAGCAGCTCAAATTCAAACCCAGATTCCTCTATATGCTTTTATGTGAACTGCTAACCCCAGTTAAAAGCAGAGTTGCCATGTGTCCACCGCTGAATGAACTAACGTGGGTTAGTTAACCCAAGTTAAGAACTTTTTTTTTCTTTTGCAGTGTAGACATACCTTAGGCTATCTGCAGACAGGCAGACTGAAGTGAGCGGTTCAGATTTTATTGATCTAGAAGATTTTATTCATAACAAAAGTGCCAGAAGAGTTTTTCATTTCAGTCAACTCTAAGATTCTCAACTACAGCTTTGGAATACACTTGCTTTTCATGCATATACATGCTTGTAACAATGAATTCATATTGATAATAAATACTGGAAGATCATCATTTTGCTTAGCTTATCCAAATACAGGAAGCAGTATCAGTTCCAAATTTTGCCAAGAAAGCCTGAGTTAGAAGCCATATAGTAAGAAATAGACCTGGCTTACAGCATAAATAAACAAGACAGCAAAATAAAGAAAAGAAAACAGGGGAAGTGATTTGTGCAATGTCACACAGCACATCAGGCAGAGCTGAGACTAGAACCCAGGTCGCCAGTGCTCTACCTAATAGACGACACTGCCTCTCCAGAGAGCATCTTTTCCCCTATCTTACTGCCTTATTTGAGGTGAATTTCTCCTAAAAGGTTCTGTAAGGGGAAACTTGATATTGTGGTTTGCTTCCCACTTCTAATATTAGCAGGACTCTCATGATAGATGGGGTATATAAGAGGTGAGATTCTTCACCTCTGTCCTCCATGTAATTTTCACTGAGTGTTGTAGAGAAATTGGCAGGTATCATGGGATCTGTAATCTATAAAACAGTTGCTTCTGGAAGGAAAATAAATGTCCAAAAAGTATTTTATTACATGTTATTAAAATTGTAGAAGAGAAAAATGGGTACTTGTATTCCTAGATTGAATGTAAATGCCTGGAAAATTGACAAGATAGAGAATGACGTTCAATTATTATCTACTACGAAAACCAGAAAATTTAGAATGCAAAATACTCAGTCTGATCAAGGCTTTAATGACTGATATTTTCCTTTACAGGAAAACTGGAAATGTTTTTGAATGTTCAAATCTCAGAGTACTGAGCTCATCCATACTCGAGTCCCATAACTATATTGAAAAATGTTCTCTCTTCAATTTGATCCCATTGTAAAATTGCTCAGGCTTTTCAAATGCCTTCTAATATCAGTGTTAATTCTGTTTCTGCTGTCGTGGCGGATTGAGCTATATATGGATTGACTACATTTACTCTTATTGTTAGTTTAGGATCCACCTGGAAAGAAGGATTATATTCAGTAATATCTGAGGCCCAGGGTAGAATGCTATACCACTCTGATAAATGAACACGTGTCCTTACTGACTTAGTGAGATCTATTCAGTCTCACCACAGAAAGTGATTTTGAAATCTGAATTTTCTTCTGTTACTACCAACATGGTTTTATTATTCCACCCCATGTACAGATATATCTCCAGATATGCTGAAGCCATGCAATCATCAGGGATGGTGGGTGTTCGTCCAACCTATTCTTAAAAACTTCCAGTGATAGTGATTCCACAGCCTCTCTTGGAAGCCTATTCCACCATTAACCACCATTATTGTTTGAAAGTTTTTCCTAATATCTAAACTAAATCTCTCTTGCTGCAGATCAAACCCATAACTACTTGTCCTACCTTCAGTGGACATGGAGAACAATTGATCACAGTCCTCATTGTAACAGCCCTTAACATATTTGAAGGCTGTTGTCAGGTATGCTCCTTAGTTCTCTTTTCTCAAAACTAAAAATGCCCAGTTTTTTAACCTTTTGTTATAGGTTAGGTTTATGAAACATTTTATCATTTTTGTTGCTCTCCTGTGGACTCTCTCCAAATTGTCCACATCTTTCCTGAAGTGTGGTACCCGGATCTAGACGTAATACTGCAATTGAGGCCTCACCAGTGCTGAGTTGAATGGGAGACTTACCTTCCATGTCTCAAATACAGCACTCCTGTTAATACACCCCAAAATGATAAAGACTTGAAAGACTGTTCACATGCCAGAGCCGTTGGAGTTGGAGGTTGATCTCTAGTAAGCTTCTTAGCATGTATGTAGTTTCTTTTATTATTTTAATATGTTTTCTCTTAAATGCTTTCTCCTTAAGAATAAGTGTGCTTGCTTAGAAAAAGCTGTGCGGTAACTTAATTGTGGGCAATTGTGCTGTTTGTAGCCTCGGAGGACAAAAGCAAAGCAGGCCTGCTAAGGCAGTCTGACTTTCTGGGGGATTCATAGTATAGGCAGGGAACTGTGCAGCCTGGAAATATTCTGGTCAGGAGGGAGAGAGAGAGCTGGGGAGCTGGAAGGCAAAGAGTAGGTGCCCTTGCTGGACCACAGAGGAGGAATATGGGAGCAGTTGCCCTGAACAGTGACAGCTTCATTATAGCATTCAGAAATATATTCTGTGGTGCTACAACAGCATTACATTTAGGAGAAAATAAGATGCATATAGAAAATTAATAATCTCAATTCTAAAAAACACGAGCCATCTTACATCAACAGCTGTTAATTTAATTCCATAAATTGTTTTTTTCAATGAACAACCTCACCAAAGAGATAGGAGGAAGAGGACTAACTAGTCAAATTCTGCTAAACTGTTCAAGTCCTTTGAAAACCTGCGTCACAAAGTTCTCCTTCTCCTCGTCTCTTTGTATTTGAGTAGTGGATGTTTTAGCATCCAAGTATATTTTTCCCCCTCATCAAAATATTACAAAACCCTTTACGATTGTCACCAGAGATCACACATGTGGCAGGTTAAAGGATGGTTATGTGCATGCTTATTTCATTAAAGTTTTTTTTAAGCATTTCTAACTTTCACCTCCCTAAAATATTTTTAAGGAGAAAAATAATTATATATGTGACCATCTTTCATAGATGGATAAACAAGAGAAGCATAGAACAACATAGAAATGTGCTTACAATTAGACTTCAGTTTTGCTCACATTCCAAGAATTTTCACAGAAAATTCATACATTATGTCGCCAATGCAATGAGCTGTCTTCCACACAAAATACTGAAGCACAGTACTTACTAAAAGAGTAACTTTAATCAGAAAAAAACATTTGTGGATGAGAGGACAGGGGAAATGTCCATACTCTAAATTTACCTCATCTCCAGTTCTGTGTGTTTGATAAATTCCTAACCAAGGAATGTATATGGGGTGTGCTCAGTAAATATTGACCTAAATGTTGATAAAAAAACAAACAAACAGATGAGATGTGGTTTGGCAAGCCAAGATATTTTGACGTATAGTAGGAAGCATGAAGAAAGGTACTGAATCAGTTGTGGTAGAAGCAGATGAATTGGGAGTCAAAGCTAGTACTGTTGTGTCACTGTGCCTCAGTGTGTTACAGCTGAGAATACCAGTTTCAGGACAAACCCCTAAGAAATAGGGCAAACCCACCCTGGTGGTTATTCTAACATTAGATATACCAAGCCAGTAACAAACATAAACTTCTGTCTCACCACACTGGTTAACAAGAAGTTAAAAATGCAGTCTCCTTAGGCATTCCAGCTCTTATTTCACCACCTAGACACTAGACTTCATGATGAGTGGTTACTGAATACCTGAAATTTGTTTTAATTTCATAAAACAAAGCATGGTTCTGATCTCAAGAGACCAGACACATAGACAGGTCAATATATAACTTCAGATCTTCCCCAATAATCACGCTGTTGCAAATCCTTTAATAGCTAAGATCTAAGGGTTTATTTTTAAGAAAAAGAAATAGAGAATTAAAATGGTCAGTAGATTATATACATAAAATCATTGTAAAGTTCTTGTATCAAGTTTGAAGGAGTAATGGAATGAACTGCTTTAGTTTGCAAAAGTCTCTCTGGAAATTACCCAGATACCTTGAGGGTCATCAATTCTTGTTTGAAGTCCAGTCCAGAGAAATGAAGCAGGAAATGAAGACAAAATGGAGGTGTTTCCAGGATCTTTTATACCCTCTCCCATGTGGATGGAATTTTACTGTCAACAAAGCTCTGTCTCAGTTCATGGAAAATTACCGGCACAAGATGCAGTCCAGGGTCACATGAGCAAGTCACATGCCCTTACATGGCTTTGATGACTCTCAGGAGCAGCCATTGCCCACTTAGAGGCTAAGATGTCCACAGAGAGACTTGCTGGGCAGGACAGGTTTCCTCTGTGGCCCATTGTGAGTTAAGTTTTCTTTAATGAACCGTCAGTTTGAATAGTCCATTCACAATGTGCTGGCCATACTGGATGTAAATTATCTTGCTGGTATTATTCCAGGAACAATCACATTTGAAATACAGCTACACAGTCAATATTCATAACTTTATGCATGTATCATCTCTGTATCACAGGATCAACGTACTTAGCAGAACATAACTTTTCCATTGACACATTATGTGATATACTTTGTACAAATTTTGTTTCAATTGTATGACAGTGGTAGCAACAATTATATACATGGTCATTTTTCAGTCATACAGCATCACATGTTGGCAGAATAAAAGGGGCCAGGGGAGAAAGGCAAGTATGTAGATCAACTATATAGTCAGGGCTGCAGTTATGCAATGGCCTTGAAGGCAAGGAAAAAAAATTTCCACTAGAGGCATTGCAGAAGTCTAGTTAGTAAAATAGCAAAGACAAGAGTGACACGAGGGGGAAGAACGCATGCCAAAATAGGGAAAGAACAGGTTAAAGAATATTTAGATGAGTTAAATGTCTTTAAGTTGGGAGAGCCTGATGAAATTCATCGTAGGGAATTTAAGGAGTTAGCTTATGCAATCTTGTAACTGTTAGCAGTTATCTTTGAGAAGTCTTGGAGGATGGGTGAGGTCTCAGAAGACTGGAGAAGCACAAGCATAGTACTCCTATGAAGATTGAAGAGGGACCTGATAGCCGTTTTCAAATATGTTAAGGGCTCTTACAAAGAGGACTGTGATCAAGTGTTCTCTATGTCTCCTGAAAGTAGAACAAGAAGTAATGAGCCTAATCTGCAACAAGGGAGATTTAGGTTAAGTATTAGGACAAATTTATAAGTGTAGTTAAGCTTTGGAATAGGCTTTCAAGGGAGGTTGTGGAATCCCCTTCATTGGAGATCTTTAAGAACAGGTGGGAAAAGCATCTTGCAGAGATGATCTAGATTTACTTGGTTCTGCCTCAGATTTTGAAGTCCCTTCCAACCCTACCTTTCTATGATTCTGCTATCAGATCCATGAACGTGATGTGGTCAGATCATCCATAATTTTAGCCATTTTATGACTGGAGTGTAGGGGGCACAGTGTAGGTCCCAAGGAGGAGGGGATGGCAGTAGTCCTAGTGAGGGTATTTAGCTGTGGCTACCTAACCTGACCTGAATAGCCAGGTCTTAAGAGTTTCAAAACTAATCATAGATGTTCTGATGGAACCACTCAGGGAGGAGTAGGTACAGACACACAGGATTCCTTGTTATGAGTTATGTGGGCAAAGGTTAAGTGTGTGTGTGTGTGTGTGTGTGTGTATATATATATGTATAAAAATCTTGTCTGAATGATGACTTCATCCACAGTCAGCAAAGAAAAACTTTCCTTTTCCAAGGATTAGAACAAATCATGCAAAGCATGTCTGTCTGCCTTCCTCTGTAGCGTGGGGCACGGATGCTGGAGGATTCTCTGCACCTTGAAGTCTTTAAACCATGATTTGAGGACTTCAATAGCTCAGACATAGGTTAGGGGTTTGTTACAGGAGTGGGTGGGTGAGATTCTGTGGCCTGCGTTGTGCAGGAGGTCAGACTAGATGATCATAATGGTCCCTTTCTGTCCTCTAATTGAGGGCTTTTCTACACAGGGACACTCAGAAAAATTAACTAAACTATCTGAATAATTATCTAAAAGGTGTGAACTTAAAGTGAAATAGTTAAACTGCATTAAAACTCTGTGATAGATACTGTCATATAGAATTAAAGTTGTCTTAATTCAGGTTACTTTAATATACACCGAGACAAATTAAGTCTACTTTAATTCGGAATGAAAGTCTCTACACAGGGTTTTATGCAGTTATCCACTTTACATTCACACCTTTAGTTAACTTGAATTAATTTTCTTGAGTGGCAATCAGAAAGGTGTGAAACTCTTTCCTACCTTAGAAACCATCAAAGAAAATGAAGGAATTACTCCCAATCTGATCCTGGTAACCAAATTACTCCACTGATCAAAAAAAGTGAGGGGCAAATACAGCAGTAGCAATAGAAAATAGTTCTGGAAAGTAGTTTTTTCTCTACGTTGCTGAAACGTTGACTACAAACCAGAATCACAAAAATAGACTATATAATGTAATACATAATTAACATATGTAGTTTGTGATGTATATTACACACACATACACATAGATCCATAATTCACATCTATCACAAAGCTAAAACTAGCCTTATGAAAAAGTAAGAGCCTACAGACAAATATGGCTGTAGGTTTTCCCCCCACCCCAACATTCTTCAACTTTTTCCCCTTAGCTATATTCTTACATACATAGTGAGTACATAATTCCCCCCCCCCCCGAAAAAAGAGTGTTATCTAAGAACATTTCATCGTGTTTATACATCCATAATGTGTTCTCAAGAAAGGAACATGATTTTTGAAGAGGGAGTTATTAAACATAATGTTATAACTGTTGTGCATAAAGGAATAAGATGAATGGATAAAAAGGATGACTTATGTGTAGTTATAAGTCATGGGGGAGGCTTGTTTTGTGCCACTGTTTTATTACTATTTTGGGGAAAAGCAACATAATGATATCTACTGGAAATTATTTGCATACTACCCCATTGTGAATTATAGTTCTTGCCAAGATGATCAATGCTTCCCCTGGTTAAAAGGGCTGCTCCATTTTATCATATTTAATTTCTGGGCCATTTGTCATGATATGCCTGTAATAGGGAGCTCAGAGCGCTGGTCTCCCTAGTGGGATGGCTTGATTTCTGGCTCCTTGCTTCTTACCTTGGTTTCTTCAGTTTGGCCTATAGGGGACAAGCCTCAGATAGTTTGTAGTGGCTTGACTCGAGTATCGCCCCCTTGTGGATCTTTTGGAGTGTCCGGCCAGAGCTTTGGGTCCCCCTGGGTGGGAGGATGGAGTAAGATTGGAGGGGCCTATATTCAAATGAGCTAACTTTAAAAAAATAAGGAAATTGGTTAGGAAAATGGATTGGACTGAAGAACTTATGAATCTAAAGGTGGAGGAGGCCGGGAATTACTTCAAGTCAAAGTTGCAGAAACTATCAGAAGCCTGCATCCGAAGAAAGGGGAAAAAATTCATAGGCAGGGGTTGTAGACCAAGCTGGATGAGCAAGCATCTCAGAGAGGTGATTAAGAAAAATCAGAAAGCCTACAAGGAGTGGAAGATGGGAAGGATTAGCAAGGAAAGCTACCTTATTGAGGTCAGAACATGTAGGGATAAAGTGAGAAAGGCGAAAAGCCATGTAGAGTTGGACCTTGCAAAGGGAATGAAAACCAATAGTAAAAGGTTCAAATGCCATATAAATAAGAAGAAAACAAAGAAAGAAGATGTGGGACCACTAAACACTGAGGATGGATTGGAGGTTAAGAATAATCTAGGCATGGCACACTATCTAAACAAATACTTATTTATTATTTAAGCTCAGTACCAATGTGGACACAAGAACAAACGGATATAAACTGGCCATCAGGAAGTTTAGACTTGAAATCAGACGAAGGTTTCTAACCATCAGAGGAGTGAAGTTCTGGAACAGCCTTCCAAGAGAAGCAGTGGGGGCAAAAGACCTATCTGGCTTCAAGATTAAACTCGATAAATTTATGGAGGAGGTGGTATGATGGGATAACATGATTTTGGCAATTAATTGATCTTTAACTATTCATGGTAAATAGGCCCAATGGCCTGTGATGGGGTGTTAGATGGGGTGGCATCTGAGTTACTGCAGAGAATTCTTTTCTGGGTATCTGGCTGGTGACTCTTGCCCACATGCTCAGGGTTCAGCTGATCACCATATTTGGGGTTGGAAAGGAATTTTCCTCCAGGGCAGATTGGAAGAGGCCCTGGGGGTTTTTCGCCTTCCTCTGTAGGATGGGGCACGGGTCACTTGCTGGAGGATTCTCTGCACCTTGAAGTCTTTAAACCATGATTTGAGGACTTCAATAGCTCAGACATAGGTTAGGGGTTTGTTACAGGAGTGGGTGGGTGAGATTCTGTGGCCTGCGTTGTGCAGGAGGTCAGACTAGATGATCGTAATGGTCCCTTCTGTCCTTAAAGTCTATGATTCTAATTCAGTCACACAGTTCACTCACGGCTTGGTGCTCTTTGGTCTCATCAGCAGTCTCCTCAGTCCAGGATGCAGTGCTTCTTCCCCAGTGGCTGTTCTGACTGTCAGGCTCTTAGTGATACTCCCCTCATGAGGGGAGGCAGCTAGCTCCTGCTCCTTCATCAGTCAGCCCTGAACTGAGCCAGTTTCCCACCTTTTCTGCCCCCTCCAGGCCTGGCCTTGGCTGCAGGTATAGATGGGCAGGGCTAGGTGAGCCCATAAGCTTTTTGAACTCTGTCTTTGCTGTTGTGAGGTTTCTCAGCCTCATCACAATACTGTAAACTACAGCCCTAGCCCTAGAGATAAGTGCAACGAAGGTGTATTTCTTGGTAAATCCTATTTAAAAAGATAAACCAGCCTAAATTACTTTTAAAACCATATAATAGTTATAACGTTATTTTATATATTCAGTGCTCATGAAGGTCCCCATCCTTCAAACAACACACATAACTTATTTTAAGATTGTGAGTAGCTCCACTGACTTCCTTGGGGCTGCTTTCACAGATTATAGTTTGAGGCCAGAAGGAATCATTAGGTCATCTAGTCTGACTTCGGGTATGTCATAGCTGTTAAATTTTACCCTGTTACTCCTGAACTGAACCCAAGAACTTGTGTTTGCCTAAAGCATACCTTCCAGAAAGGCATTTGAAGACTCCAAGAGATGGAGAATCCACCACTTCCCTGGGTAATTTGTTCCAATGGTTAATCACCCTCATTGTTAAAAAATGT
Organism: Eretmochelys imbricata; assembly: GCF_965152235.1. Taxonomy (NCBI): domain Eukaryota; kingdom Metazoa; phylum Chordata; order Testudines; family Cheloniidae; genus Eretmochelys; species Eretmochelys imbricata. The sequence continues at coordinate 174,465,257 of NC_135573.1, forward strand.
GTGGCTGATTTCTAATCTGAATTTGCTTAGGTTCAGCTTCCAGCCATACAAGGTAAAAGTAGAACTGACATTTAATATTTGCGGGATCTAATTTGAATTATTAAAGATATTTTAAGCATCACCAAAGCAATGCATGCGTTACTAACTTAACAGAGATGGAAGTTCTCTAGCTTTATTCAAAAAGTTATGTCATTGTGGAAGTGGAAGTCACATTCTTCAAAGAACTCGAGTTCATGGTGTTGCTCTCAAAATACAGTACCTGCAGAAAACTTATGATTGTTGTGGCAAAAGTTCATTTAAATTATGATTTCTTGAACCCTGGGGTCAAGCAGGGAAATTTGGTTCCTGACCCTTTTAATTTAACTTCTTATAATGGGATTTCTGGGGCCATGCATGTTTGTGTATATATATTTATTTAAAAACTAAATGTCTGTTTAATGAGCAAAATTCTGGCCTAAATTACATTGGTAAAATTGATTTTGTGTGTGTAGCAGAGGACAGAATTTAGTCCAATGTCTGTTTAAATTGCATGCATGTTTGTGGTATGTGTGTCTATTTGTATATACATACATAAAATATGCAATTGTGTGCTGTGAAAGTTTTATTGACATGTATTTTAAAGATTATCTTTTCACTCACAAGTTCATTGGCTTGCCCTGCCCCATACTTGAAGAGGTACTATTAGTGCTTATCATACTAGAGAAAGATGCTAATTGATTGACAGCAAGCAATCAAAACATATATTCAGAGTATTCATATTATTGGTTCCATATTCATTAAAGTTTGAGAGCTTAAAAGACTTGTCAAAATGTTATGTCAAGCTAAGAAATGGTGCCTTGACATGTCTTAGTTTAGCAACTCTTATTGGCATTACTGACATTATATGTCAAGAGTAAGAAGGAAAAAAGTCCAGTGCTTGACAAGACATTTTTACCCATGTTAAATACCTACGCTTTTCATTTTTTTCATTCCTTCTATATTTTTCAAAATTGTATACCTTTTTCATTTTATCCTCATGTACCAAAATCTGAAGGATTTTTACCTGTACTCCTGGGCCTGAATAACAAAGGTCAGTTCCAAACTCACATATATACTTTCCTCAAGTTCTTGAATTCAAATTTGAGGTTCCAATTCAAGCCTATCTGTACCATTCTTTTATTTGTGGATAAGTACATTTATTTTGGCTAATCTTAACTCATATGATCATTGTGATGCAAATAGCTAAGCTCAAACCTGGGTTGCTTTTTATTCCATGTAATAGACTTGATATAAATGAGAGAGAAAAATATCCAGGGGATAAACATAGTGAACAGTAGAGCAGAGTGACCACAGTGAAATATCATTGTAGAGAAACTGGGGGGAGGCGGTGAAGAGAAAGCTAATGAAAAATATAAGCAGTATATATTTTAGGATGAGTTGGCAATAATACCTGTAGTTCTGAGGTTGTCTAATGCTTTATATATGCATTATACTGTGAATAGGCACCCACTTGCACCAAAATGTTGTGGATTTGGGAATGTTGTCCAGTCCCTAATAATTACCACATGCTTGCCTTTAGAACATAAGAACTCCCATACTGGGTCAGACCAAAGGCCCAATACCCTGTCTTCTTACAGTAGCCAATGCCAAGTGCTTCAGCAGGAATGAACAGAACAGGTAATTGTCAAGTGATCCATCCCTTGTTTCCCATTCCCAGCTTCTGGCAAACAGAGGCCAGGGACACCATCCCTGCCCATCCTGGTTAATAGCCATTGATGGACTTATCATTCATGAACTTATGTAGTTCTTTTTTTAACCCTTTATAATCTTGGCCTTCATAACATCCTCTAGCAAAGAGTTCCACAGGTTGACTGTGCATTGTGTGAAGAAATATTTCCTTTTGTTTGTCTTAAACCTGCTGCCTATTAATTTCATTTGGTGACCACCAGTTCTTGTGTTATGAGAAGGAGTAAATAACACTTCCCTATTTACTTTCTCCACACCAGTCATGATTTTATAAACTTCTATCACATCCCCCCTTATTTGTCTATTTTCTAAGCTGAAAAGTCCCAGTCTTATTAATGTCTCCTCATATGGATCAGTTCCATACCCCTAATTTTTGTTGCCCTTTTCTGTACCTCTTTCAATTCCAATATATCTTTTTTGAGATGGGGCAACCAGCTCTGCATGCAGTATTCAAGATATGGGCATACCATAGATTTATATAGAGGCAATATGATAAGTTTTGTCTTATTATCTATCCGTTTCCTAATGATTCCCAAAGTTCTGTTAGTTTTTTGGCTGCTGCTGCACATTGAGTGGATGTTTTCAGAGAATTGTCCACAATGACTCCAAGGTCTCTTTCTTGAGTGGTAACAGCGAATTTAGACCCCAACATTTTATATGTATAATTGGGATTATGTTCTCCAATGTGCATTACTTTGAATTTCATCTGTCATTTTATTGCCCAGTCACCAGTTTTGTGAGGTCCCCTTGTAACTCTTCGCAGTTTGCTTTGGACTTCACTATCATGAGTAGTTTTGTATCATCTGCAAATTTTGCCACCTCACAGTTTACTTCTTTTTCCAGATCATTTATGAATATGTTGAACAGTACTGGTCGCAGTACAGACCCCTGGGGGACACCACTATCTACCTCCCTCCATTCTGAAAACTGACCATTTATTCCTACCCTTTGTTTCCTGTGTTTTAACCAGTTACTGATCCATGAGAGGATCTTCCCTCTTATCCCATGACAGCGTACTTTGCTTAACAGCCTTTGGTGAGGGATCTTGTCAAAGGCTTTCTGAAAATCTAAGTACATTATATCCATTGAAGAACCCTCGTCCACATTCTTGTTGACCCCCTCAAAGAATTCTAGTAGATTAGTGAGGCATGATTTCCCTTTCCAAAAGCCATGTTGACTCTTCCCCAACAAATCGTGTCCATCTGTGTGTCTGATAATTCTGTTCTTTCCTATAGTTTCAACTAGTTTCTCAAGTATTGAAGTTAGGCTTATCGGCCAGTAATTGCTGGGATCACTTCTGGAGCCTTTTTTAAAAATTGGCATTGCATTAGCTATCATCCAGTCATCTCGTACAGAAGCTGATTTAAATAATAGGTTACATACCACAGTTTAGCTAGAGATCTTTTTTATGTTTTTAATTAAGTTGACTTGGGGGTGGAATTTGGAAGGGGGAAGAAAGTTTGCAGACATATATATACACACACACGCATCTGTACGCACAGAGTGGTTGGTTGTGTGTGTGTGTGAGTGTATAGATTGATACACATATACGTATACACACACACAATCACTCTGTGCAAACAAGTGCGTGTGTGTATTATAGTTAGGGCTCCGTGTCTGTTGTGGAAGTCACAGATTCCGTGCAGTCCCGCAGCCAATCACACTCCCCCCTCCCAGGATTTAATCATGAGTATTTTTAGTATAGATCATGGACAGGTCAGGGGTCATGATTTTTTTATTTTTTCCCATGACCTGTCCATGACTTTTACTAAAAATACTCATGATTAAATCGTAGCCTTAATTATAGTGTGTGCATGTATCTATCAAAAACAATGACCACACCAAACTAAAACCCAGTAATGTAGTTTGCTAATATATTTTAAGTAACATCAAGAAAAAAGTGAGAAGTCTTCACAATACAGAAATTATACTTGAACATTTAAATTGTGTTATAAAAAACTGAGTAGTAGTTTCAAAAGTGTGCAGCATTGGCCTAACTCTGCTCCACCTGAAGTTAATGAGGATTTTGCCATTGACTTCAGTGGGAGCAGAGTTCGACCACTGAGTGCTTTTGAAAATTCCACACTGTCTTTCAGTAATACTGCTATGGAATTTCTCCTACACGTCATTTGCTACTGCAGTTCTTGTTCTGAATTTCTCCTGTCAGTAGTCTCTGTGGTTGGTGAGGGTTCATGAGTAGAAAAGTCTCCTGATCTGTTTAAGAAAGAGAGCCTTCTAATTACAGAGGCAAAGAATTACTGGTACCTCTTGTCTTCCAGAGGTTGCTTGTTCTCTGAGACAACTTGTTCAATTCAGGCAAAGAAATCACTGATTTATGGTACTCATGCAATGGCAACGCCACAGGAAGCAAATCAGGACAAGTATCTTGGTACTAATATGCAAGAAGATGCTGAGCTCAAACAGCTCTGTAAAATCAAAGGGTAACAGTGCTTAAAGAATGGCACACTTAAACTAAGAGAGTAAGATGTTCATGATTCCGGTTAGCCACACCATGCTGAGCCTGGAACCATTAAGTGATTTTTAAGATGTTAATGTTGGATGGGAAGGTTCACTGAATTAAACTAAATAAGTTTTGTGCTCCCAAAATGATCACCCTTATTGGGATAATCGAGACTGTTTTATACTTCGATATTTGTCATTACAAAATTATCATCATCTTGCATAATTTACCGATGCAAGCTCTGATCGCTGGAAACAATATAGTTTAAGGTTTTAAGGTTGTTCCGAGTCATGGATTTATGACAGTGTTCAATGTTCTGTGGTAACTGACCAAAACCCAGAGTGAAAGATTATTGGACACTTAACTAAAAGAAAAGGGAAAAATGGGGAGGAAAAATTCTCTCTGCAATTCTTTTTTCAGTTCAAGTATTTCTGTTGTATTAAATTCCTTCCATAAATTAAACAGATGCAATTGTTTCTAATTTGCTGCTTTTCTTAAAGAGGAATCCTAGGGCACCAATGAATCTCTATACTAATGGTGTTAAACTTTAAAATAAAATCTAATTTTACTAAACTAACCTGAACCCACTAACACCAGTGACTTAAGAATGGGCAAGTACCTCATTTTTCTGACAGAAGCTAGGAACATTAACTTCTGTATATCTCTGCTTGAAGCAAATTTTTATGGTCTAGAAATAAGCACTTGAAAGAAGGTTTTTATAAGGGAAAAAAAACACTCACATGATTAACTTGTGGTATAGTACTGGTAAAATGAAAATACTTTTTTGTCAAGGCTCTGAAACAAAACTGTTTTCTGTGTGTTCAAGATGAGCTGTATGTTGTGTCATCAGATGTTGGGCTGTGTGTGTGTTCTCCCTGTGTGCTGTCCCAGCTCTGCGCAGATAGCTGGCACAGCAGATCTCGAGCGAACCACCCAATAACTACAAAATCCCTTAAGGTGCAATGGCTCTTGGTCAGGTTTATTGTCAGCAAAGCACAGTCCTAGCTCCCCAGATCAATGTCTACATTTATTTATGTATGCCTGTGATAATGGATGCAGCTCAGTCAGTGGCGGGACTTTCCACTGCCCCCTCGGCTGGACAAAGACTCTCCCTCTGAGATACATCTTTATACACCAATACAAACAAGTTACATATCATCCTTGACGTATCAGGGTGCCACTCTCTGATGTACTAGGGCGGCACCACCCATTGCCTTGTACTTATCGGATCAATCAAAACATCTCTATTCATCATGTTGTGATCCTGACCTTATCCTTAAGGTGGGTCAGCATGTTTCTGTTATCTTTGGGGAATGTGTTTATCGGGGTGTTCTGGTACCAGCCTTCTGGAATGTGCTTGCCAAATTCTGTGAGCAGGGCCTGCTTCTTGCTCACAATTTAACTTTGCTTTATATCAGCAAAGTTTTGACTACTTTAGCTCAGGCCTCATACCAGGCCTTTGATACATAGGCTTAAGTTTCAGGCCATTTTCCTACTACATGTCAAGAAGAAAATGTGTGCCTAAAGCAGTATAGGTCAGGTTATACATTTCAGTGCACTTGAAGCTCCCAGTGAAACCAATGGGACCCCACATACGTGATTTCATTTTTTGGTCTTTTTAAAAATTCAATTGCTTGTAGTGTTTGGGAGTTCAAAGGTAACTATTTAACTAAGCACTTTCCCATGTTTTTGTGGGAAAAAGAAGGGTAAGGACTGAGAAACACGTCTTGAAAGCACAAATTGATTCTGGCACTAATAAAATGATATCATTAGACATCAAAAAGAAATTGTAGGAAAATAGGAGAAAAACAGGCAAACTGTTCAGGGAAATGATTTTGTATATGCTGATACCATATCCATCAGGTTGTAACACTAACTGCTGTACTGAAATAAGGTTTGACATGAGAGGTTCTGGGTCTTTTATGCTGCTGACTATTTTTCTAAAATGTCAAGTTAACAATCAAGAGTTCTTACCTTGCTTAGAAACTAATGATTGTCAGAGCAAAGACTACAAAAAGAGTTTGGTCTCAGAGAAATGCTTCATACATTAATTTGCCTATCCTTGTTAATTTATATTTCAATCTTAATTCCTAATGGTGGTATACATTCCATAATAATTAATGTAATGGCCTTGGTTCAGTAACTTTGACTGACAAGACATTCCTTTTTGACCTTCATTCTCATATTTAAATATTAGGCAGAATTGAAACTTGTACTATGAAAAGAATTAATAAAGTGTCTTTTGAAAGATGTCCCTTTGTATTCAAATGAAAATATTTTGTTTGGTAACCCCTCAAATGACTATTAATTAAATGTAAATAGGATGCCAGAATTACCACATCATAGCAGTCACACAGCTGTCAGTTGCAAGCATAATTAGAACTATACTTTGCAGAATTCAGTTTTTATTTTTTATAATTAAAAAATCTCAATGTTTGTTTAATTTTTTTTAATCTACCTTAAATTTTCACAGTGGTGGGAATTTTTTTTGGAGGGGAGGGTCAGATGAGCGAGCAAGACAATAATTATTAAATGACAGTAAATGGCTTTAACTTTTTGAATCTCACCATATAACCATTAAAAAACAAATTGTCAACTTCACATGTCAAAAATATGAGGAGAAAAAAAAGTATCCTTAAACTCAAATACATTCTCAAGCCTATCTATAATTTTTTTGGCTGTGGTTGTGTGTGCGTGTACTTTTTATATATGGTGAAATTGACATCTACTGACATTTGCCTATATAAAGCTAATTTTTCCAAGTCTAATTAGAACTGATGCCGGTGTCCCAAACTAAGATGTTTAATTCTTATACCTCTCATCCTTCCATCTATGGGATGAAGAACTGAAGTGCAACATCCAAAGGGTCTGATCTTAAGAGGTTAAGAATTAATAGGAGTTACAGAAGTGCTGTACTTCTCAGAGATGGGGCCTTTATATCATAAAATTATTTACACTAGGGCAGAAGTAGTGTAGACCCTCAATCTGGAAGGAAGTATAAGGTACATCAGTTAATTTGCATCCTTCGCATTCAGAAGCAGTTTTCTTTAGTTTTAATATGAAAGTCAGTGGAATCATTCAAATTCTGTTCTTTTTCTCTCCCTAAGGCATGTACGGTGGAGTTGTTTAGATAACTACAGGGAGAGGATCTTTTGGTGCCTTTGTAAAAAATGAGTAGCTAATATAAAGGCAGGGAGGTGAGGAGTAGACCAGATAATCGTGAATGGCTCACACCTACAGCACTTGTACATAGCTGTTTTTATAATTGTACACGGATCTCTATATGAGGATCTTCTATTTTGGAAAAAACTGTAGTTGTTAAACCAAGGACTGTTCTCTGGGTTAGCCATTGACTTACCAGCTATGTAACTACAAATTAATTATTTTAACAAAGTAATAGAATGAATTCTGTAAGATTGTTTTTATTAGTTAAAAAAGAAATTAGAACAGTTGCAGCTGCATCAGAGGTCATACTGGCCTAGTGATGATACAGTATTGTCAAGTAAAAGCCTGCCTCTTCAAAATTGCTGCATCTCTCTTGTAGAATTTAGAGTAATGGAGAGCAACATTATTTTGCACGTTGTCTTTCAAACAAATTGCATTCAACACACTTTGCAGTAGAGAAGGAAAAAATAAGAGGTATTTTATAGGCAAGGGAGAAGAGGTATGTTTTCAGTGGATTTTTTTGTTTTTAAATGAAATGGAGAGTAGATGAGCTGTGAGATATGCAGGAAGGCCATTCTGTACAGACATCAAAACTGCAAAGGGATGGTATCTTACATCAACAGTGTTGAGATTACATGTAGGGAAAGAAAGCAGTCCAGTGTTAGGTGAGGGCAGTGAACAGGAAGGATAGCAGAGTAATTCCATGGAGTATTTTAAAACAAGGAAGGCAATTTTGATCTGGGACCAGTTCCACTGACTTGTTTTTCAATAAAAAAGAAAAAAAGTTTATTACAACATTAAAGGTAGTTATTTAACAAGACTCATTGTACACAGCCTTTGGATAATGCCTTAAATTAATGGGGAATCATTGGAGCTATAGCTGGGGGTGATGTGGTTGAGCTCTTTGTGTCTGAGAGGAAGGAAAGTGGCAGCATTTTCCATAAACTGAGTCTGGAGAGGATGATAAAACCTTTACAACCCTACTGTGGGCTGGGAGGGATGGGAAGGAGACAGAGAGAGAGTGTGTGAGTGAGTGTGTGTGTGTGTATAATTTATGTAGCAGGGGCATTCACTTACCCACCCGCTAATCTTAGCCCACTTCAACATGCTGAGGCCTCTGCAGTGGATGTTGTAGCAGCTGAAATCTGCAGGTTCTTGGGGGGAGGTAGTTAAAGCCACAAAATCTAATCTTCATCCCATTGAAGACTGTGATGAAAGTCCCATTGATTACACTGGAACAAGGATTTGGCCTGCAGCCTATTGGATTTTAGTTGTGTTGCATAATTATGTGCAATGCTGTTTCACTCAAACTGTGACTGCCTGGGTGCCAGTAATTGCAGAAGTCATTAGAATGGTTTACAGGGAAGATTGTTGAAGTTAAACATTAACAGGTAACTGGGTAATGGCCATACACTTCATACAGTGGTAATGACTGGAAGATGTGAACTTTCACTCCCAAATCAAAGCCAAAGATTGACTTATTCCCCCCCCCCCCCACACACACACACACTTTTATTGGATCTGATCCAACAGAAGTTGCTCCAATAAAAGATATTGCCTCACCCACCTTGTGTCTCTTAACCAAGAAATTTATTTTGTTAAAATCAAAAGTCCCTATGGTGAGGTCTGCCTTTGACCTATTCTTTATGTGAAAGACAGAAGACTTATGCTGTGAAAGGAAAGAAAAGAAGGTACATTTCTGCTCTTTTAGATGCAAAAGGCACATAAGACAAAAATGGCTGCATTCCTGAAGGGGTGTGTGATAAACACCACGTGTGATTCTCTTGTGCTTTAGGATCTATCTGGTTAAGCACAGGGGGTAAATATCCATGCTTCTAGCAAATATAACCTGTGTTTAAGCTCCATGTGTGGTACGGGTCATTATGTATAAATCAGCCAGTTCAGCATCTATCGTGTTTTCATTTTTACATACTGCACAGTCATTTAATTTACTTGTGCTGCATTATAGTCAGTCTTTTTTAAATGAAGACTATTATTCGTGTTACAGTGGTCAGTTTTTAAAGAAATATGTTAGATGTATGGATATATATAGGTACTCGTGGATTAGTGTAATGCAGTCAACAGTTTATGGATCAAAATTCCTTCATGCATAATCTCATGTCCTTTGTAGGGTTCCTAAGTGGCCAGTTTTGCATTTTTTACAGTATTTACCATTAAAAAGCCAACATTTTCCAGCAGTTACTTCTCCATTTATCTCACAGCTCCTATTCTGAATATAGAGGAAAACTGCAATATCTGATTTCATTGTGTGGTAACTTGCCAAAAGCCAATTTCTTACACTATACAGAAGGTATATATGAAAAGGCCACCCTGGGTTTAGAGGTATTACCTAATAAATTGCACCTGCTCCTGATGGTGGAATATGGAAATATGATCTTGTTAAAACCTCTCCTCGGTGTAAAAGAAATGCATATCTCTAAGGCCTTGAAGCAGATGAGAGGCTGCTAGTTGGCCAAACATTTTGTGAGCAAGTTGCAGTCACCTCCTCAAGGGCCTAATCCAAAATCCATTGAAGTCAGCGCAAAGACTCCCATTGCTTTCAATTGGCTTTGGCTCAGGCCCTAAAGAGAGCTGTATAAAGGGCTGGTTTTCCACCCAGCTCTATCTAAGCCTCCCTGTTTGTGCAGTTTTGGGAACAATTTAGGCTATTTATATGTTTAAATTATTGATCTAGTGCAATAATGTATTTAAATGTCTAAATTAAGTGAACTGTGTCCGCAATTATTTCTGCCTACAAATGGCAGATACTAAAAGAGAGGGCAGGCTTTAGAAATCTGGCCCAAAGTGTTTGGGGGTTTAAAAACAAAACAAAAACAAAAGAACTACAGAACTGCAGGTTGGATCAAAAGGCAGACTCAGCCCATAGGATGTTAAGAGAGTACAAGTCTAAAGAAAGAAAATGGCATTTTAAACTTAGAATCTTAAGCTGCCGACATTTAACATGCTGAAAGGAAACATAGCACTTTAACTGTGACATTCAAGAAATCAGTCAATTTCCTTTGATGTATGCGTTCAGTAACTCTAGGTCAGGATAATAGCTTATGATTTGTTATGTTGTGTTAGGTCTTTCTCTTCCCTTGTTTTCTAGCTAGAAGTTGAAAAACCTTTTTTGAGTGTTTGAAATTTTTGGACAGAATTGCCAGCTGCTTTGATGAAAATTGCCTAAGGAATATATAGCACTAATAATACAAAGGCTAAGCATTATGTGATTGATAAGAAAACTGCAAAGACAGCAAGAGGAAAAAAGATGTCTGTTCTGAAGCAACTATTAACTTTGATGTTAAAAAAACAAAAGAACCATGCACACACAATGAAGCCCTTTTCAAAACAGAACTACCGGTAGACTTATAGCAAATATTCCCAAGTGTACTTTGAGAGAGAATTTTCTGTAATGAATGATATCTTTCTAGACTGAAGACAAATTAACATCTCAGGAGATTGTAGGACTGGCTTTATCAGTGATACTCAGACTTTAGTGATTCAAGAGCCAAATTAGTGATCAGCATTATCCAGAAGAGCCACAATAGTGAGAATTCATTGTTTCATTTACGATAGCACTATATATTTGTATTTAAACACTATGATGGGGGAAATAGTTAGTTTATATATCATTCTCACAGCAAAATGACTGACCAAGTGCTGTTGTTTTTATCAACTATAATTGGTTAATAACATAGTAAAAGCATTGTGATTGGTTAATAACTTAGATGGACACATTAATGAGCCACTTGCCGCTTGCAAGCCTCTGTCTGACTATCACTGGGCTATATAATATAATTCCTGTTTGGGTGGCAGCAGCTGCAAACTTTAGAAATTGCAGGTAGGAGAAAATGTCTCCATAAAATATTTATCCACCCAATACATATCTAAAAGAGACAAAACTATTAATGTAAAGATGTGGAATTCACAGTTTGGTAAACTCTGAAATTTTCTCACTTAAAAAAATCCCAAACTTTTCTCTCAAGATAACTCCTTGTTTTTCATAAAATATCTTTATAGCTTTTCCAACAATATTTCACCTTTGCTAGCCTGTCCCCTGGCTTCTATGCTGTGACATGTTTTCCAGGTTTATGAACGTCTGGTATAGAGAGAGACTTACCAAAACCCCAAGTCTTACTGCCAACAAAGTTTGGGGAAATTTTGGATCCAGAAAGGGATCTGAACTTTCTGGTTGCTTCATATCTATAACTGGCCAAACTTTAACCATGGCTTTAAAACACCCTCAAACTTAAAATGCAGATATTAATTTCTGTTATCTAACTATGCAGCTCAGGGCCATCTCTATTCTGGTAGCCAATATAAACCATGTTGGAAGAATAGAAGCATGGACAATTCTGGGTTTGTTTGCTTGAGTGTGTGTTTGTAGTTTGTTTTTCTTTCTTCCCATTTGATCTCCTGTCTATTTCACTTGGTTATTACAATTGTGATTGCAAAGTGAGTTTGGGGATTCTTAAACAATAGTAAATAATGTGCCCTTTCATTTTATAATTAAACATTTAGAGAGAGGATTTTAAAGCAACAGTCTACAGGTTGTCTCTTACCTAAAGGCCTTACATCCTATAGTGGTGGCCAAGGCAGTCCTAGCTGCTTCAGATACTCCAATGGATGCCTGTCTGACAGTCTGTTTTCCCAACAGCTCCCCAGCCACAGCCCCTGCTCTGGAGAGAGAGAGAGTCCTTTTAACTCAGCTGGAGTCCCTTTTTCTTGTCAGTTCCCAGGTTTTTTGCTGCCACCCCCACCCCAGCTAATAGAGCATTGACTCTTAAGCCTTAAGTGTTTACTAGTGAGTGGCTTATCTGGAGCCACTGGTTCCTTCCTGCAGGTTTTCCTTACAGCCCACTATTAAACTAAACTGATATATCATAAACTTTCCAGTAAGAAGGTCAACATTCAGTATCCAGAGGCCATTATAGAACAGCTTATCTGCAACAGCACTGATTTTAAGGTTTCAAGAAATTCCTTCCCTCAATCTTACCCCGTTGTGGTACCTGACTAGTTTATATGCAAGTAGCTGAAATCAGTTATTAACACCTTTGTATTATATTTAATTGGATCTCCTTCACTACAGGAAACTCAATAGCCTTTTCTTGATCAGGAAGACTGGTAGTTTAAGCCAAAAAGGCTTTTGAGCATTATTGAAAGCAGGAGCTGGGGGGACAGCTGATAGGTGTGGAGGAATGCTCAGGTCTCTTCCTCAAAAAGTTCCCTAGTGCTTAATAGTAAGGGTCTTTATACTCTATTCTTGTCCATGCATCAAGTTCTTCCTGTCTAGCTGTGTGTGCATTTGGAACCAGCGGTATGTTAGAGAACACTCCAGTGGAGACCTAGCCTCTTCAGTCTTTTAAAGAGAATTAAGATTGAGCAAGGTAATTCCTATGTTCTTATGTTATTGCCCATTGCACTGAGATATGAGCTCAGTAATAACACCAAAAGAGTAGTTCACAAGTCCAAGCTTCTAACCATCTGAAAATGGAATCCATGATGATAAAAAATGAAAGTATGGTAGGTTAACACTCTCTTCTCATTCTTCTTAGAACTTTTATGGGGAATTCTGGGCAGGAGGATAACAACAGATAGTGACAAGACTGTGGCATCTCTGTCTTATCAGAAGTAGGGTTTCCTTAAAACCAGCTGAAATACTCCAAAGGATTTTTTGCTCCTTGAGGCTGATAAAATGCTGTCCTAAAACTATCAACAGAAAATTTTAATGGCTTAGAAGAAGAAAGGAGGGGAAAATAACTGTACCAATTCAGAAAGCAAACATTTGCTACCTTGTGTCCCAACTGACAGCATCCAAAACTTTGATCTAAAATAAGGAGTAAGAGAGCTATACAAATTGGTTACATTTTATACACTTTCATTGTATACATGATCCCTTTCCAAATCTTAATTCGAGTTTGGATTTAGACATTTTAAAAGACCAAAATGTAGCAACTTCGTTGTGTTTGTAAGGGAATTGATAACCATTCAGATATTTCATCTTACTAATTGTCATTTTAAATTTAATTCTTGATGCAGTTCTATATTTTAAAGAAAGAGAGACAGTGTCTCCTGCTAATTGGTTGGATTGACTTAATTCAGAATTGTTTTAATTGGAAGTTCTATTTTTAATTAATTTCAAATATCAAAATGAAACTAGTTAGTAAATTCATACTAACCAGCAGAACCCTATAGCAGTGGTTGTTTGAAGTAACTTGTTAGCCAAGTAGCTATGTCTAACAAACATATGTAACATCCTGCAGTGACAGTTCTTGGGGTACCTAGGACTGTGAGGCACCTTATTACTCCCTGCCTCCAGCAAGAAGGAATCTTACCCATGGTGTCTGGGTGTCAGCTCCGTCACCCCACCAGCCTGTCAGCCACTTATGCATCTCCGCTGGGCTCTACCAACCCTGACTTCACGTTGCAGGTTAACAATAGGTGCAGCCCAATTCTCAAATCCCTTTGAATCCTTCCCCTGTACCATCCCAGTCCCTGAAACTGGCTACTCTCATAAATTCCAGATCCTCCGCACCCAGAGGTGTAGTGTACTCCAGTTTTACCTTAAAGTGCTGCTCTTGTAAACCACACAACACTTGGGAGCACTTATAATAAAACAAAAGAAGGTTTATTTAAGAGAGAATGAGGATTTAACTAGAAACGAGGGTGTGGTGAAAGCAAATGGTACCAATAGTTAACTTTCCTATCTAATCCAGTAGATTTCTTCCCCAAAGTTCCATCCATTTCTCAAGAACCAGGATTCAAACCTTCATGAAAGCACTCCCTTCCTCAAGGGGTTTCCTCAATGAATGGCTACAGAGTGCTTCTCCCTCCCTGTATTATACTGAAAACAACCTTTTGTTTTGTTCACACAAGGTGCGAAATCCTGGCTTGTTGTAAAGTTTCCTTTTTACCTGTAAGTGGATTTGATTATTTGTCCTTGCTTTCGGTGGTTTCCCGTTCAAAGTCTAAGGGCGTGGCTACACTTGCAGATGTAGAGCGCTTTGAGTTAAACCGGCCCTCGGAGAGCGCAGTAGGGAAAGCGCTGCAGTCTGTCCACACTGACAACAAGTGCACTGGCATGGCCACATTTGCAGCACTTGCAGCGGCATTGGGAGCGGTGTATTAAGGGCAGCTATCCCACAGAGCACCTCTTCCCATTCTGGGTCCTGTCCCAATGCCCCATGATACATCAGTTCGCATCCCAGCAATCTCTGTGCTTCTGTCCACACTTGGCACCATCTTTCAATATTTTTTGTACTGTGCGCTCTGTCTTCCCTTTCGGTCTGTGGGAATGGAGCCCAAACTGCTGAGGAATATGCTGACGAGTCTCGCCAGCACATCACGTTTGGCAGTCGGGTTACTCCTTAAGATCCAGACTGACAGTGAGGACTCCAACGATGATATCGACTCGAGTAACGCATACGACACAAGATTGCTTGTGGCATTCATGGACATGCTCACCACCGTGGAACGCCGCTTTTGGGCTCGGGAAACAAGCACCAAGTGGTGGGATCACATAGTCATGCAAGTCTGGGATGACGAGCAGTGGCTGCAGAACTTTCGGATGAGAAAAGCCACTCTCATGGGACTGTGTGATGAGCTCGCCCCCACCCTCCGGCGCAAGGACGTGAGATTGAGAGCTGCCCTGACAGTGGAGAATCGGGTGGCTATTGCATATTGGAAGCTGGCAACTCCAGACAGCTACCGATCGATTGCTAGCTGGTTTGGAGTGGGAAAATCAACCGTTGGAATCGTCTTGATGCAAGTTTGCAGGGCTATTAATCGCATCCTGCTCAGAAGAACCGTGACTCTAGGTAACGTGCATGGCATTGTGGCTGGCTTTGCACAAATGCGTTTCCTTAACTGCAGAGGGGCAATAGATGGGACGCATATTCCAATTCTTGCACCAGGCCACCTAGCCTCAGAGTACATTAATTGGAAGGGGTATTTCTCTATGGTTCTCCAGGTGCTTGTGGCTCACCGTGGGTGTTTCATTGACATTAACACAGGCTGGCCCAGAAAGGTGCATGACACACGCATCTTTCAAAACACTGGCCTGTTCAAGAAGCTGCAAGCCGGGACTTTTTTCCCAGACCAGAAGATCATCGTAGGGGAAGTCGAAATGCCCCTTGTGATCCTTGGAGACCCCGCTTACCCTTTAATGCCATGGCTCATGAAACCCTACACAGGGATCCTTGACAGCAGCAAGGAGCAGTTCAGCAACAGTCTGAGTGAGTGCAGAATGACTGCGGAGAGTGCTTTTGGCCATTTAAAGGGCCGCTGGCGCTCTCTGTATGGGAAGCTGGACCTGGCCTATGACAGCATCCCCGTGGTTATATCCGCGTGCTGTACCCTCCATAACATTTGTGAAGGGAAGGGTGAAAGATCATTCAGGAATGGAACTCGGAGGTTCAACACCTGGAGGCTGAACTTGAACAGCCAGAGAGAAGGGCTACTAGAGGGGCCCAGCGCGGGGCTGCAAGGATTAGGGATGCCTTGAGGGAGCAATTTGAGGCTAAAAGCCACCAGTAATGTCTGGTGCCCTGGAGTGAAGTGCAGTGGTTCCAGTGTTAGTAGGAATCTGTGTTTGCTACGCTGACTTGCAGTGCCTGTTGCTTTCCTGGGCTAAGGTATCTTTTACTTTATACAATAAATAATAAAGAATGTTTTCAAAGCCAAAAAATCCATTTATTGAAAAGAAACACAACTGCCTGGGAAACAGAAAGGACATGGGGGTGAGCTGGGCAACGATACAATCACAAATTTGCATATGTCCTGTTGTTATACTCAGCCTTCCTGTCTGGAGTGCTGTGCAGCGAGTGCTGCACTTCAGGACGGCTATACTGCATGGCGTTGGGGGTTGAGTGCAGCGGGTAAGGGTTGTAGTTTTCAGGGCTGGGTGGTGAAGCTCCAGGTGTTGGAGGTAGCTGGTGGCGATAAGAACCCGGATGTTGGGGATCAACGTTCCCTCTAATTTTTGACAGGCCGTGTGGCAAAACATTGCTTCTGTGCAAATTTTTGTGCTCGTGGTGTTTCGCCGTGTGCGTGGGGTTTAGGATCTGCGTGCGTGCACACAGCTTAGAGGGAACAGTGTGGGGGATAGTGGGTTGGAGGTGACATGGGGGTACAAGGGAAAGAGTTTTGGGCCAACGGCTGCAGTGGGGCGGGCGTGGTAGTGCTCCATCTGCTTGGCTGCGAGCTCCTGGATCGAGTCTGCTTGGCGCTCCATGATACTTATCAGCCGCTCCGGGCTTTGCTACCGGAATGCTGCGCTTTTGTGCTGGCGCTCCTCATTCTGCTGGCGGGTCCTCCTGTCACTCTCTCTCCACTCCTGCAATTTTTTATTCTCGTTAAGGGACTGCTGTCTGGCTTCTTTGCTTTTCCATGGTCTCTTCCTAATTCATTGAAGTTTTTCAGCCAGTGGTGACACGGACGGCTGAGATCTCAAGGTTGCATCTGTAAAGGCAAAATGCAACACTTAACAGAGGCAGCGTTGTTCACACCAGACAGAGCAATCATTCCCCCGTCCTTAAGGGCAAGCACAGTCAACACAATAGCATCATTTGCCCATCCCAAAGGGAGTGTACATAACCCACGGGAGCCCCAAAATAGTGAGTAAGCACTGGGTCAAGGGGGACTGACTGTTTCATGGCCATACTGTTCTCTAGGTTTCTGTGCCTTGAGGAGAGTCAACAGCTGCAGGAGCCCCCTATACTGAACACTCTCCCCACATTTTCCACAGGCGTTCGCCTTGGAAGATATCTTGCTGCTGAGGGTGATCTGGGAAGCAAGGGAGGGTCTTCTAGTACAATGCAGCTTCCACCCTGGCTCATATGCAGCTTGTCTGTGTGCAGCAATGGTTCCCCCGCCCCTCATGGCACAGTGGCATGGATAAGTTAGCCTGACTGGGACAAGGACCACAGCGGCTCTCCCAAGAAACCTGTGCAAGTGCATTGCCCAACTTCTGGAAGAGACCTTTGAAGAGATCACTGAGGCCAATTAACACGATGTGAGAGAGCACATCAGTGCCCTATTCCACATCTAGGCATGCATGCAGCCCTAACCCTGCAACCATCCTCGCCCCAAGAGCCCGCACCGAATAACTTCATTCCCAAAATAAAAGCTGCTTAAGAGGAACCTCCTCTGGTGTTTGTCCTTTCCCAAACACCGGCCGCTGTGACTGGCTACCTTCCTCCTGGCTTGAGAACAGCTCCTGGCTGCATGCATCTAGGGATGCCGGGATGTCTCTCTCCTCCACAGGTCCTTCACTTTAATCCTGCACTGCAGTGCATCCTGGTCATGGCCCCTTTCCATCATGTCCCTTAATATCTGCCCGTAGGTATTGTAATTCCTACAGCTGGAGCGCAGCTGGGACTGGACAGCTTTCTCCCCCCAAATGCTGATGAGGTCCAACACCTCGCCATTGCTCCATTACTGGGGATCGCCTAGTGCGTGGAGGCATGGTCACCTGGAAAGATTCGCTGAGAGCACTCCACACCTGGCTGAGCAAACAGGAAGGGGATTTTCAAAATTCACAGAGAATTTAAAGGGCGGGTCTGACGGTTGGTCACCTGAGGGCAGGGCAGTAGAGTTCAAAGTCATGACCAGAGTGGCTAGAACAGGCATTGTGGGACACTTCTGGAGGCCGATCAGAGCGCACTAACAGACCAGGGCGTCCACACTGGCGCTGCGGCACTTCAGCGGGGGCACACAAAACATTATTCCACTCGCCGAGGTGGAGTACCAGGAGCGCTCTAGCTGTGGAGTCAGTGCGCTGTATGTTCCTTGCCAGTGTAGACACGTCATGAGGTAGGGCACCTGGGGCTGCTTTAATGTGCTCTAAGTCGCAAGTGTAGCCAAGCCCTAAATATTGTGTGACGCTGAACAAGTGAGCCTTGCATCGTCTCACCCACCAAACAGGGCGGGGTGACAACTCCCCCTTGCCGGAATAGGCCATCATCAAGACACATTACCTCCTGGTGATTAATTTCTACTCCAAGTCCATAAAGCATACATGAATATAAATACATTATTTCTTAAATATTACCTGTACATGCATCTCCTAATGGTTATGAGTCTTGACAAGTTATGAGCTTTCTGTAGATACCTTACATATTGGTCTTCGTGGATAAATATCCTGTGAGACGTGTTTGGTGTAGTGAGTTTGCCAGGTCTGAGGTGAGAGCTGTTGCAAAGAACAGGGAACCCTCTTCGAAGGGGGTCTCTGTGTCACACCTGCTTATTGCTTAAGAATAATAAAATCTGTTAAGTGACCATGTACAATTTATTAGCTTAGAACCACTCTAGTTATGCTTTTATTACATAGGAATTATAAATTGGAAAGTGTTTAAAACTGTTGGGATTTTGTGGTTCCCAATAGTAACCAAGTCAGATGCTGGGCAGAATCAAGGGTCTTCGATTCGATTCAATTCAATAAGACTTTATTCAGTGTGCACAAAGGGAGAGCCCCGGTACAAAAATCAGCCAGAGTCCCTCCAGCAAGGAGCCCTTCCCATTGCAATTTTGTAGCACATGGCAGTTGCATAACAAGTTACATAACACAAACCTCAAACCAATCATATTTAACCTTTCTATTTATGGATTTGTTCATCACATGCTTATACTTCTCCACTCCACATGTTGAACTCGCCCTCCTCCCCTTGGCCTTTTCTAGAATGTTTCTAGGGTAGTGAGCCACAGCATGCTTCTTTTTGCATAAGTACCTTCTAAATCACATTTTGTTTAAAATGAACACAAGCATACCCTTCATAACACTGCTAATGCATTTGAATAGAAATTAAGTCTATAAATTGAATCAATGTATTATGATGTCATGGTTCATTAGGGAGATATCAGTATAGGAAATCCTTTTTGGAAAACTCTTCCAAAGAAAACCTGGATTTCTGAACTGGCTTTCTAATAACAAAAATATGATTATCCTATGTTTATTTCCAAAAAACAAATTTTATTTTATTTTTTTAAATGAAGTATGTCCCTTTCGTAGAGGGAAGACAGTGTTTTGATCTAACATATGTATAAAAAATCCTGGATGTTTTCACAGACAAGTATGTCTGACCTAAGGTTAGAAATGCATATTGGCCTTCTGCATAGTGTCTTTCTAAAGCCTTCAAAAAGCAGAAGAAATGGATGACTTGCCCAACCCAGTCAGTTAATTTCTAAAGGCCTTCTCTGGTTCCATTCAGCCAATTGCACCCCTTCCTGCTCTGCCACCAGCATAGATATGGCTCATTATATAAGCGTTCTTCCTAAAGTGCAGCGTGGTTGTTGTGGGATATATATTTGATTTATTATTTTAGATTTGAATAAAAGTAAAAAAGATATCTTTACATGATATCTAAATGTACTGTGCAATCCTCTGCCAAAGTTTCCTTGGCAGAACTGCTTTGTTTCTTCCCCTGATGTAAGAAACTTTGCCTTGCCAATCAGTAATTCTTTCTGCAGGAACCAAAGCAGCACTCAGGCATTCCTTATGCTCCCAGTCAATCAGCCTGTAGCCAGCTGTAGTTCTTTGTCTTATGCTTGATGTGACAAATCGGGAAAAGATTGGATATCTTAGGCCATGTCTATACTACAGAGTTAAGTCAACTTAAATTATGTCAGTGATCATAAACCTCTGGAATTTCATCGCTTGTGAATGTTCACACGATGTTCCTTGTGTCGGTGGAGTACGTCCACCGTTGGTGCTCTAGCACCGACAGAGAGAGCAGTGCAACCTGGGTAACTATCCCACTGTGCAAATCACCACCTTCTGTCACTAAGCGTTCTGAGAATGGATCGCAGTACATCATGGGGGCGGGAAAGGGTACATCTCCTACTGCTTGCCTGTGTGCTGCTTTGGTTCCTGCAGAAGTAATTACTGATTGGCACGGCAAAGTTTCTTACATCAGGGGAAGAAACAAAGCAGTTCTGCCAAGGAAACTTTGGCAGAGGATTGCACAGTACCTTTAGGAAAGTTTTCTAGAGGTCTCTGTGAAGGATTCCTGGGAGATCCTAGTGTTCATTAACAAACTTTTCTGCAGGACCCCCACTGCATAGCTGCACAGAGGAATGAGAAGCAGATGCAAACAGTACCTAGTGTTATTAATTTCTAAGGAGTACAGTAATCAGGAAAGGTTGAGGAGAGACTGCCTTAAAGTATAGCTCCAGCTCAGAGAGGCCCACTGATTGCAACTGTGGCAGAGTAACACAGAGAAATCCAAATATTACTCATTATTAATCCATCTTCAACTAATTCTAGAAAGGCATTTTTGTTCACAAAGTACCCGAATACAGACCCTATTCTGGATAATCTGAGTTATGCCCATTAGTATTTATTGCTGTCAGTTAAACAAATCTATTCTAAAGTTAGAAGTTGAATTTATTTAAACAATTATTGTTTTTCAAGTGTTGGTTTAAAACAAATTATTTCTCCAGCAGTAGTAATAACAAACCATAATTAATTTTTTCCACATCTGTAGATAAGATCTATTACAAACCTCAAATACTCATATAGAGTAGTTTTTAAACTGTTTTTTCTCCTTTCATCTGAAATTCACTAATCGGGTATGACTTAAAAGTAATTAACTTTTTTTTCCTGGTTTAACCATAGCTAAAAACAAAGGTAAATTCTTCAGGAGCCTAATCCTTAAATAATTAAGTCAAGTAATTGATTTCTTTCTTTCAGTTTCTTACTGTTTCAGATGTTAGGAGGTCATTTTAAGTACTTAACTCTTTGAGTTATAAATTGCTTTAGACATGCTTTCTTATCTTTTTACTCTGCATGTAGGAAATAGTTTCTTGTATAAACAGTAATGGGCCGTGTTCATCTGGTATAACAATACCCCCCTTTACCTGTATTTCATGTAATAAATTTCAAGGTGTCAGAATGCTGAGTAGTCATTCTCAATCCCTACACATCCAATATAAAACTAGTTGTTGTTCAAATATAAATAAATATACAATTAAGTGAATGTAGTAATTAACCATTATATGCTTTCTATAGCTCTTTTGCTAAGATTTTCACTATTGACCAGTAATTTTTGTGCCTCAAATTTTGGCTACTCAACTTGAGACGTCATAAAGTGACTTAATTTTCAAAAAGTGCTAAGTATCTCTTCTCTGAAATCAGGCCTCTCTAAGGTGTATCAGATTGGTCTCCAAAAAACTGAGGTCCCAAAAATTGTTAGTTACTTCTTTAAAAATGATTGTGATGATAATCTGAGCCATTTTTTATTAGTTTAAAATAATTAGTCCATCACCTGGAGAATAATAAGTAAATATATAATGTCTTTGGAACTTAACAAATTAAAGCCAACATTAGATGTGAATTCTTTAGCGCTGCATGAATACTCCTACTCTGCTGACAATTTGTGTTTGGCTGGGATCTCAGAAAATAGAATCTTCATTTCAGTTCAAAATGTTATGCTTAATATCTCTTCTACTAGTAGTGTAAGTGGGCTTCTCATTTCACGGGCTGAACGAATGAGTTAAAGAGCACTCCTATTTTCCAACAGGGAAGCCACCTCTATAGCCAAACTAGATTCAGAACAAAGGAATACAGAATTCAGGGGTGCCCCCTCCCTGTTACATCCTATTTAATAAATGATCCTTGATTACATGCTATTTAATGCTGGGCACATCCATGTAGTTTTTCCCAGAAGTTACTGGTACTTCAGGTTATGTGGAGTTTATTGCTTGGCTTTTCAGGCTTTCAACATTTCAGCCATATGTGCTCCTACCATCCATCCTGTTTTATTCAGAATTTCTCTTTATGGCTACCTCTCTCGGGAAGAAACTGCTTTGTTCATTTTTAGACTTGGACAGCTCTTGTCAAAATTATCTTTCCTACCTTGGAAACACAGGCTGTGAATAATCTGACCCGTCTCTGTTTATCAGTTTCTGTTCCTTTGTTTTGGGTTGTGTGTTTAGAGCCCCTGTCTCCTATCAAAAGTCCTTATTGCTTTTGGACACAAGAGAGCTGGAGTCTAGTTTCTTTCCAGGAAGGTACCCTCTCTGTTCAACCTGATGCTGTTTGAAACTGGCTAAAAGTTTCTATATGCTGATCATATATCACTATAGAATCATATGAAAAGCATAGAATAAACAACATTGCTTGTTACAACCTCTCAACACTTACATGGTTTTTGTTACAATGATCATTAGTTTTATATTTTCTGTGTAATAGTTCTTCTTTTTGTCTCATGTTGCTCTGCAATTTGTACAGCATTATTATTTCTAGTTGCTTTTATTGGTCACATATTTTGAGAGTGCAAATGCTGTTTGGTGTATAAAAGGTAAATGAGGTGTAAGTCAGTGTTAAGACTTAGATGTGCTGTCAGTCCGTAGATTCAGGTTTTTAAATACTAATTTTTCCAGGTGCAGGAGGTCAGCACCTTGTCCAGAAAGCAGTAAGCAATTAAATATTGTCAGGGCTTTTTGTTGTCCTTGCTGCAAACCAATACAATTTCTTTTACCTTTTGGTGGTACTCTAATGTATCAATTTAATTCTGTAGAGATAATCTCTCAGAATTATGGCTGTGATGATAAATGGGATGCCAGGAAAATGCAAATATTGCTTTCAGACCTTCAGAGACCTTTGAGAAAGGGTCCAAGTTTGAACGTAACACTTACAGCACTGTGAAATAGTTTAGGACTAAATGTGCCCTATTTAAAATTATTTTAATGTGATAGGGATTCTCTTCTGGATTCTAAAGATCAAATTCTCCCCTGATATTAGGGGGGTACAATTCCTGTTGAAATGAATGGGAGTTGTACCGACGTATGCTCTACAAATATTTTAATAGAAATTCCACATTCACTATACATTTTGTTGCCAAAAGGAATATGTTTTATGCACTGTAAAGTTCAATTGACTCCATTGCTACATGAAAAAGGGATGGTGGTAGGGAAGAAACTGCTTCTGCAGGACACCCTAGTCTTTAACATATCCTGATTTAGGGAACTGGGGATCTCGGTCTTTAATACAAGCAGGATTGGAACTTGGGGATAATCAGTCATCCTCAGCACAGTCATCTGAGATGTAACTTTTCTTCAGATTCAGCTGGGAGAGGAAAGACCCCAGTTTTTTTGAAGCAAGGTCTGTCAATGAGAGCACTGCTACAAGGGCATCAGATTACTCCTTCCTAGAACCAGAAGTAAAACCAGAAAGGTGTACATGTAGTTGTGACACTACACCCCATATTCCTCATAGAGATATGGTTATTATATGATTATGGCATAACTAAGATGTTTTATGCAAGATGGGTCATGTAAGATATCATTTGAGAGGTTATGATTTACTGAATATGACTATCCTATTTGTATGCATGTATCATTTTTGTATCTGAAGTTAGCAATATTGTCTATGCATCTATTACAAATGTTTTTACACCTGTGGAATGTCCACTAGACAGAATGCAATCAGTCTGGATGGCCAGTTAGGAAGAACAATAGGTCTTAGAATGCTAATCACCCACTGAGAAGTTTCCTGGGATGCTGCAAACAGCCTCTGGGTTATGGCTGCAGGTAATTATGACCAAAGAGACCAAGGGACCAAAGGGAAATAAGGACAACCTGGGGAATTACAGACCAGGCAGCTTAACGTCTGTACCCGGAAAGATAATGGAGCAAATAATTAAGCAATCAATTTGCAAACACCTAGAAGTTAAGGTGATAAATAATAGTCAGCATGGATTTGTCAAGAACAAATAGTGTCAAACCAACCTGATAGCTTTCTTTGACAGGGTAAAAAGCCTTGTGGATAGGGGGGAAGTGGTAGATGTGGTATATCTTGACTTTAGTAAGGCTTTTCATACTGTCTTGCATGACCTTCTCATAAACAAACTAGAGAAATACAACCTAGATAGAGCTACTATAAGGTGGGCGCATAACTAGTTTGAAAATCACTCCCAGAGTGTAGTTATCAGTGGTTCACAGTCAGTGCTGGAAGGACATATAAAGAGTGGGGGCCCACAGGGATCAGTTCTGGGTCTGGTTCTGTTCAATATCTTCATCAATTATTTAGATAATGGCATAGAGAATACACTTATAAAGTTTGCAGACAATACCAAGCTGGGAGGGGTTGCAAGTGTTTTGGAGGATAGGATTAAAATTCAAAATGATCTGGACAAAATGGAGAAAGTCCAGAGAAGAGCAACAAAAATTATTAAAGGTCTAGAAAACATGACCTATGAGGGAAGATGGGGTGAAAAATTGGGTTTGTTTAGTCTGGAGAAGAGAAGACTGATTTTTAACTCACCATAACATGGTTTGGGTGCATTTACGCTAGCGGGCCATGCTGCATAATAATCAGTTTGATCACATCTCTGTTTAACCCGTGCTTAATAATGAGTTGGATAAACAAGACAGTTCTGTCACAACTATTTAAATCATGCTTAAGATCAGCTATTGAATACTGTTTACCACATGTAGCCAAACTCTGACATAGTTCCTTAGAAGAATAGGACAGATTTGCTAACTTGTTTTTGAAACCACTGTAGCATTCTTTCTTCTAATATGGGATAGAGCACTGTTCTTACAAAAAAAGCACTGAAACCATCTACTCGCTTTGAAGCTTATCTGATCTTGACTGGATATAGGGCAGCAATAGGTAGCGGTTTAATAGTGCAGTGAAGAGGCAATTGAGCCTCTCAGCTCTCATAGCAAATTATTTGTGCCACAGATATGTGAACAATATCCTTGCCATGTGAATTAACTCACAAAGATCTCTGGTATCATAGGAAAAGGACAGAGTGAATGTAGATGAGAGACTATCTGGACTCTTCCTCATAGAATTGTACTAAAAAGGATTGAATGATAATATTAAATGTCCTAAAGTAATGGATTGTGAGGAAAATTACATTGTAATACTCATCACTTTGGGATTACAGAATATAAGGGCCTTTAGAATGGTTTTGATTTTTAAGCATGAAATCACTAAAAATGCTAATACTTGTACTTAGCCCATAATGATAGGCCTGCTGAGTATAGGACATCAAACTCACAGGTTTAAGGGGATAAAATGTCAGAATGGATCAATAAAAAACTAGTTGGAAATTTTGAGAAGAAACACACTATTCTTGGTTATTGTACTTCCCATTTGCATCTTCTCTCTGTACCTTTCTGATCATCTGAAAAGATTTGTGTAGGTGCATGTGTAGTTGGCAGATAAGGTGTCAAGGTTCCTCCCCCACTCTGAACTCTAGGGTACAGATGTGGGGACCTGCATGAAAAACCTCCTAAGCTTATCTTTACCAGCTTAGGTCAAAACTTCCCCAAGGTACAAAATATTCCACCTGTTGTCCTTGGACTGGCCGTTACCACCACCAAACTAATACTGGTTACTGGGGAAGAGCTGTTTGGACGCGTCCTTCCCCCCAAAATACTTCCCAAAACCTTGCACCCCACTTCCTGGACAAGGTTTGGTAAACAGCCTCACCAATTTGCCTAGGTGACTACAGACCCAGACCCTTGGATCTTAAGAACAATGAATAATCCTCCCAACACTTGCACCCCCCCTTTCCTGGGAAATGTTGGATAAAAAGCCTCACCAATTTGCATAGGTGACCACAGACCCAAACCCTTGGATCTGAGAACAATGAAAAAGCATTCAGTTTTTTACAAGAAGACTTTTAATAAAAAATAGAAGTAAATAGAAATAAAGAAATCCCCCCTGTAAAATCAGGATGGTAGATATCTTACAGGGTAATTAGATTCAAAAACATAGAGAACCCCTCTAGGCAAAACCTTAAGTTACAAAAAAGATACACAGACAGAAATAGTTATTCTATTCAGCACAATTCTTTTCTCAGCCATTTAAAGAAATCATAATCTAACACATACGAAGCTAGATTACTTACTAAAAGTTCTAAGACTCCATTCCTGGTCTATCCCTGGCCAAGACCCAGCATACAGACAGACACAGACCCTTTGTTTCTCTCCCTCCTCCCAGCTTTTGAAAGTATCTTGTCTCCTCATTGGTCATTTTGGTCAGGTGCCAGCGAGGTTACCTTTAGCTTCTTAACCCTTTACAGGTGAGAGGAGCTTTCCCCTGGCCAGGAGGGATTTCAAAGGGGTTTACCCTTCCCTTTATATTTATGACATAAGGGTTAATAAAATGAGTGCTCAGAGGGGATGTTCATACAGCACGTTGACAATTAAATTATGAGGCACCTGTGAATGCTGAAGATGCTCTTGTGTGCAAGAACTGAACTTCCCAAGCTCCCTCTGATAGTAACTATTTCATACGCCCGTCTAGCATGCTGCTCACTTCAGACTGTGTCGTAATTTCAGTTTGTGTGTATATTTGTAATGTCTTCACCACTGGCAGTTTAACTGACGGAAGCATATTTTCCCCCTGACGCATGCATCATTTTTTTTCCCCTCTTACCATTGCTGACCACTTACCCAATCATATGGACTTGACATAGAGGATAAAATTACTGTTTCAAAGGTAGAAAGGTACTTTGCCCTCTATTCCCTATGTTTGGAAGGGACTCACCTAATGTGCTCGGTGAAAAGTGTCAGCATTAATGTTACATGATTCTGTAATCTCAGGAGAGTCAATTACTACTCCTATAATCCTGTCCTATTTATCTATTCATCACACATGGATTACATAATACATGTGAGTTTACTACAACAACACAATTAAATGGTCAGATGAACTAATTGGCTACACTGTACTTGAAAAATAGTAAATTTATTGCACTTCAAAACACTGTCCAACCTTTGGACCCAGTCCTGCAAATTCTTCCTATCAGCTGTAAATGGTTCTATTGCATTGAAATTAATGGGATTGCATGTGCCAGTCACTTGAATTATCTGCAGGATAGGGCTTTTCACTTCTAGCGCTACCCTAGAAGAGGCACACCTAATAAAGGAACTATTCCACGGTGAATTAAATCCCAGGTACTAGAGAGAGTGAATTATAATGATTATTAGACCCCAATCAATGAACACATCTGCTTCAAACAATTTATGACAAGTCTATGGGATGGAATCCCTCTAGGGCGAATGCCAGTAAAATGAGATTTACTATCCCCCAAGGTTAAACATTTAAGTGGTCACCGCTGTACATATAAAATATAAATTTTCTCCAAAGAGCAAATAATTGATGCTCCTGAGATTACAGCACCATGTAATATTGGTGATGACACTTTTCATCAAGCACTTTAGATGAGTGCCTTCCCAACATAGTGTAGGCCGTGCATTACTGCCTTACCTGACTTATCTCTCTGATACAAATCTATCACTCCTAAATACTTGTCAATCTTCTACACGTATAATCCTGTCCTACTTATCTATTCATCACACATTGGTTGCATATAATATGTGAGTTAACTACAACACAAATAATTGTAGCCAGTTAGTTCATTTTATCATTTAAAACTTATAATGCAAACAAGACTTTACTTGTAACTGTGGTGGTGGTCACTGTATTTGTTCTGCATGTGCTCTTTAGAGTCTCCCATTCTAAGAGAAACATAAAGGGAAACAGTAGCAACAGGAGCTGCATCCATTGTAGGGTAACACAGAACTATCAATCAATTAAATTTAAAATAGATGCTACAGCAGATGTAAGTGATCTTCACTTTTTTGATTTAATAAGATCCCATCTAGAGTGGGTCAGAATTTTTCAAAAAAAATTTTTCCCCCAACAAAAAAATGTTTTCACAAAAATTTCCCACTTTTGACCAGCTCTAATCCCATTGTGTAATTAATGTTGATACAATTGGTACTCTGCATCATAGACACCTTTGACAAATCACACAACTGCTTGCTTTGTGACACCTCTTTATATCAATACTACAATATTACATTTTTAAAGGATATTCATTTAAGAAAGCTTTACCATATTCAGAAAGATTCTGGCAACAAATTTGGCCTCACATTTCAAGGTTGAAAAAAAAAAGTTTTTATA
This sequence comes from Eretmochelys imbricata, assembly GCF_965152235.1. Lineage (NCBI taxonomy): Eukaryota > Metazoa > Chordata > Testudines > Cheloniidae > Eretmochelys > Eretmochelys imbricata. The sequence continues at coordinate 174,493,531 of NC_135573.1, forward strand.
AAATCTCACACCAATAGAAATGGATCCAGAATTTGTTTAAAATATTCCTATCAAAACATTTGGTTTTAAACAAATAAACATATTCTTATTTGGTTTAATTGTTGTTCCCTTCGTCTTTTCCATTTACACTGTAATTTTGGAGATTTAATTTGTTCCCATGGATTCAAATACTATCTGCTTGTCATTTAGGTAATCTTTTTGTACTCAGCATTATTGTGTCTAAGTGCAAACATGTATGGAAAGAAAACAGTAAGACAGATTGTATTCTCTGCCCATACTGGAAATGGCCCACCTTGATTATCATACACAATGTAAGGAGAGTGGTCACTTTGGATAAGCTATTACCAGCATGAGAGTGAGTCGGGGTGGGGGGGTGAGAAAACCTGGATTTGTGTTGGAAATGGCCCACCTTGATTATCATACACGTTGTAAGGAGAGTGATCACTTTAGATAAGCTATTACCAGCAGCAGAGTGGGGTGGGAGGAGGTATTTTTTCATGCTTTGTGTGTATATAATAAGATCTTCTAAACTTTCCACAGTATGCATCCGATGAAGTGAGCTGTAGCTCACGAAAGCTTATGCTCAAATAAATTGGTTAGTCTCTAAGGTGCCACAAGTACTCCTTTTCTTTTTGCGAATACAGACTAACACGGTTGTTACTCTGAAACAATGACAGCTGTGCTCAGACTTTCTTGTGCTGCCATCTATAGGGTAGTCACTGAAGGAAAGCCAATATAATGAGTTAAGTCTTAAATTTTGTTCAGAATATTGTAAGAATCATAGTCTAGTGGCAGGGTATTCCACAGCAGTTGGCAAGGTCCCAGGAACTCCTGATTCCCTGCACTTTAATGTCACAGTAGGCACAGATGAAGGACAAGCTGCCATGGAAAGTGGTGATTCCTGAGACAAATTTATTAATTTGGATTGGACAGGGTGACAGGGCAGTGGGCAGAGCACCAGGGTGATGTATTCTGGTCACCCTCTTTTACTCAGAACACTTGCTACCCTGTGGCTGCACCATTTGGAACTTCTTCTGGAGATTCTCTTCTAACATATAAGGTACACAGTGCTGTAGTACTCAAGCCTGAGAGTACATTACTGGGGCCAGGGCATCATGCAATAGCAAGGGGGGCAATGTTTTGGCCAGCCAGAGGTTGATAAGTCATTTGTGACTACTGATGCCATATGGGTGTCCAGGAGCAGTAAAGAGTCTAGAAGAAGGCTGGAAGACTAGAAGAACCCTGACACAATACAAAGCTTTGACTGGAGGACAGATTCCTTCATTTGAGGATGATGATATGGTTTCAGCCAGTTCTTCAGAATGATTTCCTTCTCTTGTCACCATTGTGTCCATCTTACCCCGATTTAGTTTCAGCCATCCACTCTTCATCAAAGAGCTACCACACCCAAACACTGGGCAAGATGGATGATGGCTTTGCATGTGTTTAAAATAGAGAATCATAGAACTGTAGGACTGGAAGGGACCTCAAGAGGTCATCTAGTCCAGTCTCCTGCACTCATGGCAGGACTAAGTATTGATATTGTATAGAACAGTGTGTCAACTGCATATTGCTGGCACTGACGTCTGTGGCTTCTTGCAGTTAACCCTGAGGCTTAACTTGTTGCGTGTTGAATATTGGATAATATTGAACCTTGTGGGCTCCATAGTAGAGTCCTGGTGAGGCAGAAGAATAGCCGCCCATCTCATTCCTCTCTATGCTGATGACTCCCACATCTCGCTCTCTATGACCTTTCATCATCTGTCCTGTCACACATTTCCATATGTCCACAGCGTGTCTTCCTGGATATCCCTTCACCTCCTGAAGCTCCATATTGTTCCAAACCAAATGTATCTTTCCACATAAACTCTCTCGTCTCCTTCCCTTTACTGCTGAAAAAAGACACTCCAAGCTTAAAACTTCATTGTCATGTCTGGCTCCTCTCTTCCTCTCGCTATATATAGGTTGTCACCAAATTCTGAGGCATTTTTCTCCCCAATACCTTAAAATCTGTCTTTCCCTCTGAATCCCCACTAATGAAACACTAGTCTGTTCATTAATTATTTGTCTCCTCTACTTCAGAACCCTCCCTGACCATCCGCATCTTCCTTTTTTTTCTTTCCAATCTATCCCAAATGTTGTTGCTAAGGTCTATCTTCCTTCCTGCTCAGATCACGACTTCTGTCCTTAGGTCTCTTCATTGATTTCCTTTTCCTTCCATGTTAAAGTTCACACTCCTTATCCTTCAACACTTTCCATAACATCCACTTCCTACTTCTCTGCTGATACCCCCCCTTCTCATTCTTATGCTTCCCAGCATCCTCTCTGTTAACTGTTTTAAACTTTTGTCTCCTTCTCCTTGTGACCTTGTGCCTTTTTTCCATATTCCACTTTATATTTAGAACAATCTTTCAACTGCCATGTGCCAACTCCTATCCCTTTCCTCCTTTAGATCTGTCTCAAATTGGTCTGTCAGCCTTTGTTGAGCTCTGCACCTATCATGTCTGCACACCTTTTTGTGTTTGAACCACCTTAATTATATATTATATTGTTTGCAAGTTATATTGGATTTGTTTAAGTTACTCTGTAAGTGCCTTGGGACAGGGTCCTTGCCTTTGTGTTTTTGTGAAGCGACACTTAGGCACTATAAATAGAAGCCCAACTGCTTGCAACTTGATACTCTTTACTTGTTACCCACATTTAACTTTCATATTTTTGAGCAAAGGTTATACATTCCTGTTATCTTTGATGTGTAGTTAAGTATAGGTGCTCCCAATTTTCAGCTGATTATTTCATTCGTTCCATTTGATTTAGGAGACTTAACAGAGGGAAAATTGTTTCTCAGATTTTTCTTTATTTTTTGTGTTTGGCCCCTATTCTGTTCGTGCTTTCTTATTAAAATGGCACCTAAAATGAGTAACACATCAGAAACAAGAGTAAAAGTTAAGCCTGTTCGGATGAAACACACTAAAAAAACCAGCCTTCTGACATTTTCGTCATAGTGCTAAACTTAGAAGTTGATCTCATTTCCCAGCACCAGACACAAAGTGGGAAAAAATAAATTGAATCAATCCTCAGAACTGATCAATGTTTTTTTTTCAAAACTACTTTATAAGATAAAAATCAATACAGCTATATTATTTGCCATTATTATCATCACCAGTAACATTAGAAAATGATGATATTTGATTTGTAAGTTAAAATGCTAAAGCAGTTCAGCTGTCTACTTCAGAGGTAAAAACTTAAAAGGAAGTAATTTTAATCCATCTTTGGGTTTCTTTTTACTCTTAAACTTTGTAACTTTGGTTTCTAGAGAGGTTTCTACAGACACAGTATCAGTTTCATTTTTTAGCACCAGTATAGTATTTGTTTATTTAAAGTTTAAAAATAAGAACAAATTTTTGATTTTGTGAACTCTCCCTTACGTGGGTAGCCTTTTGTTGCGTCTATGGAAGATTTCTAGATGGGAACTTGAAAGTATCATTCTGCACCTAATTTTCCCCATGGGTGGCTTACAGTACTTTGACTGTCTAGCCCTTTTTGTACAAATGTGTTGTTGTTTTTAATCTTTCTGCCAAACAAATGAACTCATTTGTTAACTTTTTAAGATACATGTTTCCCAAAAGAAAATAAACTCCTTAAGAAAGTAGGATTTTTTTTTAAATAAGTCAGTTTATTCCTTGTACAGTATTGCTAAGGCACTTTGTTTCTGGCTTTACTTGTTTAAAATTTCCTAGCAATGTGTCAGTGTTTACTACAAACATTTAACAACAGATGAAAATCAATGCCAACATTAACTTCACAGGTTTCAGAGTAACAGCCGTGTTAGTCTGTATTCGCAAAAAGAAAAGGAGTACTTGTGGCACCTTAGAGACTAACCAATTTATTTGAGCATGAGCTTTCGTGAGCTACAGCTCACTTCATCAGATACATACCGTGGAAACTGCAGCAGACTTTATATATACACAGAGAATATGAAACAATACCTCCTCCCACCCCACTGTCCTGCTGGTAATAGCTTATCTAAAGTAATCGTCAGGTTAGGCCAGCACAAATCCAGGTTTTCTCACCCTCCACCCCCCCACACAAATTCACTCTCCTGCTGGTGATAGCCCATCCAAAGTGACAACTCTTTACACAATGTGCATGATAATGAAGTTAGGCCATTTCCTGCACAAATCCAGGTTCTCTCACTCCCTCACCCCCCTCCAAAAACCCACCCCCATACACACACAGACTCACTCTCCTGCTGGTAATAGCTCGTCCAAACTGACCACTCTCCAAGTTTAAATCCAAGTTAAACCAGAACATCTGGGGGGGGGGGGAGGAAAAAACAAGAGGAAATAGGCTACCTTGCATAATGACTTAGCCACTCCCAGTCTCTATTTAAGCCTAAATTAATAGTATCCAATTTGCAAATGAATTCCAATTCAGCAGTTTCTCGCTGGAGACACAGTTTTCTGGGAAAATATTAGGTTTAGTGTTGGGGGACAGGACATCCAGCTTACCAGGTTGCCATTTGTCTTTATGGAGCCAGAGCTAGATCTGGACTCTGAACCATCTCTCAGGTGCCAGAGGGATCCCCCAGAGCTGCCTCCCCCCTCCAGAAGGAGAGAGGTATATCTGGAGAATCCAGCACTTCCAGAATTTCAGTAAAAATTGGTAAAAACTGAAAACAAAGGGCATATAAATATTGCTAACTCTGAGCATTCAAAAATCATGAATCAGACCCCTAAAATCATGAGTAGCTTAAATCATGAGATTTTAATTTAAGAGAATACATTTGTATGTAACTTGTAAATGCTTTTTATTTGCCATTTGGGTTTTGAGTGTTTAGTGCTTGTCTTCAAACTTTTCTGCACAAGCGTGAAGGCTAGAAACTTTTCTTTCTTAAATGAAAGATGAGATTCTTCTGTACTCACTTGGCTGTGTAAGCTTGGGCTTTAAGAAAAATATGAAATATTACAACTCTTGTGGTTAAACCCTGAGAATTGGCAACACTTTGATAATTACCTGAGGTATTTCTGTTTTAAAGATCTCATGTTCTTTATATCAGTAACATACTTTTAGAGACATCTGTTCCACAAGCAGGTGCTTAACTTCAAGCATGTGAGTAGCTCCATTGTTGAATCAGGGCCACAAAGTCTAAAAGAATGATCTCAAGGTTACCAATCCAAAGAAACTGAGTTTGAGAAGCCAGGAATTAATCAAGGTCCCTCTTTGGTGAGGCATCTTTACTTCACTGCTTTTCATATTATTTTACCGATAGATGTCAGGATAGAGATACAATTCAGTGTAGCTTGTACCTCTTGCAGAGTAACTCAGGGCTTGTGTACACTTCAAGCACTGCAGCAGCGAAGCTATGCCACTGCAGTGCTCAGTGAAGACTATCTGTGCCAATAGGAGAGCTTCTCCCTTCGTTTTAGGTATTCCACCTGCCCAAGAGGCGGTACCTATGTCAATGGGAGAAACCCTCCCATCAACATAGCAGTGTCTACACCAGCAGTTAGGTTGGTGTAACTGCATTGCTTAGGGACATTATACTAGCATAAGTTTGTAGTGTAGACCAGGGCCCAGAGCAATTTCCCAGGAAGGGAATGCTCACAGGGTATGAGAAACATCACAGTAGAGAAATAGCTAAGCATGTTGCATGGCTAAAAGGGCATTAGGCATGAATTTGTAAATACCTGCATTTGTGGAGCACCCACAATACCCATGGAAACTTGTGGCTCAGCACCTTATGAAGTTGTGTGATTTGAGAAGATAGACCATGTTGAACTGTTCTCCATCTTGCTCTGCAAACTATCAAACAGGTTAAAGCTATAAATTCTGATAGTTTTTAATTGACAACTTTAAAGTTCATTTGCTAACTGAGAGCATGTTTCATATTGAGGATTTTTATAAGATATTCGGCATAAGCAGAAGAATTTGTCAACCACCTCAGATAATTCATCTTGGCAGTAAGGTATTTCTCCTTCATTTTCGTCTAACTTGTAACTTCACAGTGGGGGAGGCTGCTGGGGGAGAGGAAACATGAAATACAAGGCTGACGCTTACAATATTTTCTTTCAGCAAAAAGTTATTTACTTGCCACTTAAGATATTGCTTGAGTTACACATCTAGCTTTCTCTTGTTTTAAGGATCTTAGTCTTTGTAATACACTCAGTAAGTGATACAAAACCAAGAAACCCAAAATGTATTTTTTTAAATACCCATTTTGGTAGAGAAATTAATAAACCATAAAAAAAATTAAATTTTTCACTGCTGTGAGAGAGAATTATGTCTGTGACTCCGATTATCACTTACAGGAGTTAAGTGCTCCCATGCATCCAAGAGAATAAAAGCCAAAGTCATGTACTTCTGAAGCATCTTATCTCTTTTGTTATGTAGAATAAATTATGTAGGAAGAATCTGATATTTTTCCCACAGATATTAGCACAATTTCCTTCTTTGATGTTTCCTCCTAGCCCTGTTGCAGGAAACCATTTCCTACATATCTGAGAACAGATAATTATTGTCCCTGTACTGTGAAATGCTGCGTTTCCTTTCCCTCTGAACTTTGCACTGTTCACTCTTCTTTAGTTCATTATTTTGAATGGTGTTTAAAAACCTAACTATGGGAATGTCATTTTCTTAAATTCCATAGGTTTTAGATTTATTTCTCTAGAACCCTTTTAAACTTTGTAGAACCCCATTGTTTTATTACTGGTTTAGAACTTTTTCCAGGAGGGAAAGTACATGAAACATACAATTGTGGCCAAAATTTTGGCTTTGTGATGAACCCCCAAACTAGGTAAGTTTTGCCTAGTTTTGTTTCTAAAGAGTTACACAGCTCACATGGAAAGTCAACAGTTTAAAAAAATTAATGACTAGATCAGGATTCATCCAAAATGGAGGAAAAAACAACCTAACTTCGGATGTGAATGCTAGTGCAGAGGAATATTGCACAGTATTGGATTCAGATTATAGATGGGACCAAACCAAAAGCGCAGATTCAAAATCCCATACTTTCAGATCTGGATCTTTGACTGGTCCCTCTCTGTATGATAGGCAACACTAAAATCCCAGATCCAAATACTTCTCAACTTTGGGAGAATTAAGATCAGTCCTGTCTAATTCAGATGTATTCTATTGTATTTTTAAAATGTGTTGTATAAATGGCTTCCTGGTCCTTGGTTGCTACTGTCTAAAGAAGACTTCTTTCTATATTGCAGGGAAAGCACAAACTGCATGTAAACACAGGACTTGAAAGTAACTGGTGTGGCCTCATTCCAGTTGGGAACCCTTGTGACAACGTGACTACGACGGGCCTAAAATGGAACCTCAGTAAGTAAGATGTCTCATTGCTGACACGCTTTCAAATTAGGGGTAGGTTCATTGGCATTATTTCAGATTTACACCTGTGTAGCACACATTTAAATCTTGTCCTATATGTTTTTGGGGGTGCAGGAGGAGGAAGGAATAGTAAACTTTAGTGGAGCAAGTTTTTACAGCAATAAAAAAAGTCAGAAAAGGAATTGCATGAATTATATTAAAACCTAAGACATCACAGGCTGTAATATGTTTTGCTTTTGGGAATCATAATACTGTTTAAATAGAACATTTGTTGTGGTCATGATGCATTACCATCCTGATACATTACTCTTCAGGGAGGTAAGGCTGCAAGTGCCTAAACTCCTGCCTATAAGCCATAAAGTTATGAGAGAGAAATAATAATGCGATACAGATTATTAAAGCCACCTCACTTTCTGGGAACTGGTTGACATATACTGTCCATTTGTCAACTCTGGATGAATATATCTTTTCTTTATTATTATTTAAAATGGATAAAGTGCATTTGCTCTAAACAGGAGTATTTGTTAGAAGATGAAAAGATGACAAAAATTCTTTTGACAGAAAAATAGAAAGGGGACATTTTTCCTTTGAGTTGTGTAGAGTATTTTCACCCAAGAAGATGAAGTCAACTTTTGTGTATGTGTGTGTCTGTGTCTGTGTGTGTGGAGATGCATTAAAATTGAAAAAGAAAGAACCAAAGAAGTGGTTCACAAGCACTGGAATGTTCCGTAAAGTCCATCTTCTACTAACCCAGAGACCATTTTTTATTTCAGAAGGTGGAGAAATCCAGTAGAGGAGAGGCTGTTCTAGATTTGATTTTGACAAATAGGGAGGAACTAGATTAGAATTTGAAAGTGGAGGTCAGCTTAGGAGAAAGTGATCATGAAATGGTAGAGGAACGGTAGGAGGGAAAACAGGAATGGTAGGAGGGAAAACAGCAGAATAAAGAGAATGGATTTCAAGAAGGCAGACTTTAGCAAACTTAGGGAGTTGGTAGGTAATATCCCATGGGAAGCAAGTCTAAAGGGGAAAACAGTTCAAGAGAGTTGGCAGTTTTTCAAAAAGATATTAAGGGCACAAGAGCATACAATGCCACAAAGATAGGAAGAATGACTAGAGACCACTGGGGCTCAACCAGGAGATTGTCAATGATCTGAAACTCAGAGTCCTACAAAAAGTGGAAAATAGGCCAAATTACAAAGGATGAATATAAACAAACAACAATAAAAAGGGTAACAAGAAAACATTCTACAAATACATTAGAAGCAAAAGGAAAACCAAGGACAAGGTAGGCCTGTTACTTGTTGCGGGGCGGGGGAGAATAATAGAAAATGTGGAAATGGCAGAAGTCTTAAATGACTTTTTTATTTCAGTTTTCACCAAAAAGGTTAGTAGTGATTGGACATCTGACATAGTGAATGTCAGTGAAAATGAGGTAGGATCAGAGGCTAAAATAGGGAAAGAACAAGTAAAAAATTACTTAGATAAGTTAGATGTCTCCAAGTCACCAGAGCCTGATGAAGTACATCCTAGAATACTCAAGGAGCTGACTGAGGAGCTATCTGAGCCATTAGTGATTATCTTCAAAAAGTCATGGAAGATGGGAGAGATTTCGGAGGACTGGAAGAGGGCAAATACAGTGCCCATCTATAAAAAGGGAAATAAGGACAACTTGGGGAATTACAGCCCAGCCAGCTTAACTTCAGTACCTGGAAAGATAATGGAGCAAATAATTAAGCAAATCAATTTGAAAACACCTAGAAGATAATCAGGTGATAAGTAACAGTTATCATAGATTTGTCAAGGACAAATTGTGTCAAACCAGCCTAATGGCTTTCTTTGACAGGATAACAAGCCTGCGGGGTGAGGGAGAGAGTGGTAGATGTAGTATATCTTGACTTTAGTAAGGCTTTTGATACTGTCTCGCATGACCTTCTCATAATCAAATGAGGGAAATATAATCTAGATTGAGCTATGATAAGGTGGGTGTATAACAAGCTGGAAAACCGTTCCCAGAGAGTAATTATCAGCGGTTCACAATCAAGCTGGAAGGACATATCAAGTGGGGTCCTCCAGGGATCAGTTCTGGGTCCAGTTCTGTTTTATATCTTCATCAATGATTTAGATAATGGCATAGCACACTGAAAGGGATAAGGCGAGAAAGGCTAAAAGTCAGGTAGAGTTGGACCTTGCAAAGGGAATTAAAACTAAGAGTAAAAGGTTCTATAGCCATATAAATAAGAAGAAAACAAAGAAAGAAGACGTGGGACCACGAAACACTGAGGGTGGAGTGAAGGTTAAGGATAATCTAGGCATGGCACAATATCGAAACAAATACTTTGCCTCAGTCTTTAATAAGACTAACGAGGATCTGAGGGATAATGGTAGCATGACAAATGGGAATGAGGATATGGAGGTATATATTACCATATCTGAGGTAGAAGCAAAAGTTGAACAGCTTAATGGGACTAAATCGGGGGGGCCCAAATAATCTTCATCCAAGAATATTAAAGGAATTGGCACATGAAATTGCAAGCCCATTAGCAAGAATTTTTAATGAATCTGTAAATTCAGGGGTTGTACCGTATGACTGGAGAATTGCTAACATAGTTCCTATTTTTAAGAAAGGGGAAAAATGTGATCCGGGTAACTACAGGCCTGTTAGTTTGACATCTGTAGCATGCAAGGTCTTGGAAAAAATTTTGAAGGAGAAAGTAATTTAGGACATTGAGATCAATGGTAAATGGGACAAAATACAGCATGGTTTTACAAAAGGTAGATCGTGCCAAACCAACCTGATCTCCTTCTTTGAAAAAGTAACAGATTTTTTAGACAAAGGAAAAGCAGTGGATCTAATTTACCCAAATTCCAGTAAGTCGTTTGATACCATGCCACCTGGGGAATTATTAGTTAAACTGGAAAAGATGGGGATCAATATGAAAATTGAAAGGTGGATAAGGAATTGGTTAAAAAAGAGACTACAGTGGGTCATACTGAAAGGTGAACTGTCAGACTGGAGGGAGGTTACCAGTGGAGTTCCTCAGGGATCAGTTTTGGGACCAATCTTTTTATTACTGACCTCGACACAAAAAATGGGAATGTGCTAATAAAGTTTGTGGATGAGACAAAGCTGGGAGGTATTGCCAATACAGAGAAGGACCGGGATATCATACAGGAGGATCTGGATGACCTTGTAAACTGGAGTAATAGTAATAGGATGAAATTTAATAGCAAAAAGTGCAAGGTCATGCATTTAGGGATTAATAAGAATTTTAGTTACAAGCTGGGGACGCATCAATTAGAAGTAACGGAGGAGGAGAAGGACCTTGGAGTATTGGTTGACCACAGGATGACTATGGGCCGCCAATGTGATATGGCTGTGAAAAAAGCTAATACGGTCTTGGGATGCATCAGGCGAGGTATTTCCAGTAGAGATAAGGAGGTTTTAGTACCATTATACAGGGCACTGGTGAGACCTCATCTGGAATACTGTGTACAGTTCTGGTCTCCCATGTTTAAGAAGGATGAATTCAAACTGGAACAGGTACAGAGAAGGACTACTAGGATGATCCGAGGAATGGAAAGCCTGTCTTATGAATGGAGACTCAAGGAGCTTGGCTTGTTTAGCCCAACCAAAAGAAGGTTGATGGGAGATATGATTGCTCTCTATAAATATATCAGAGGGATAAATACCAGGGAGGGAGAGGAATTATTTAAGCTCAGTACCAATGTGGACACAAGAACAAACGGATATAAACTGGCCATCAGGGAGTTTAGACTTGAAATCAGACGAAGGTTTCTAACCATCAGAGGAGTGAAGTTCTGGAACAGCCTTCCAAGAGAAGCAGTGGGGGCAAAAGACCTATCTGACTTCAAGATTAAACTCAATAAATTTATGGAGGAGGTGGTATGATGGGATAACATGATTTTGGCAATTAATTGATCTTTAACTATTCATGGGAAATAGGTCCAATGGCCTGTGATGGGGTGGGATCTGAGTTACTGCAGAAAATTCTTTCCTGGGTATCTGGCTGGTGACTCTTGCCCACATGCTCAGGGTTCAGCTGATCACCATATTTGGGGTTGGGAAGGAATTTTCCTCCAGGGCAGATTGGAAGAGGCCCTGGGGGTTTTTCGCCTTCCTCTGTAGCATGGGGCATGGGTCACTTGCTGGAGGATTCTCTGCACCTTGAAGTCTTTAAACCATGATTTGAGGACTTCAATAGCTCAGATGTAGGTGAGAGGTTTATTGCAGGAGTGGGTGGGTGAGATTCTGTGGCCTGTGCAGGAGGTCAGACTAGATGATCGTAATGATCCCTTCTGACCTTAACATCTGAGTCTATGAGACATAACAGTGTTCAAGTACATAAAAGATTGTTATAAGGAGGAGGGAGAAAAATTATTCTCCTTCACCTCTGAGGATAGAACAGGAAGCAATGGGTTAAATTGCAGCAAGGGCAGATTAGGTTGGACATTAGGAAAAACTTCCTAGCTGTCAGGGTGGTTAAGCACTGGAATAAATTTTCCAAGGAGGTTGTGGAATCTCCCTCATTGGAGATTTTTAAGAGCAGGTTAGACAAACACCTGTCAGGTATGGTCTAGATAATACTTAGTCCTGCCATGAATGCAGGGGACTGGACTAGATGGCCTCTCGAGGTCCCTTCCAGTCCCATGATTCTAACCTGGTACCTAATCCTGCAGTCTGATCTACAGAGGTAGACCCTTGTGCCCACCCACACAGATGGCCCCCACAGGAGTACCTTCTCTATCTTAATGATGAATCTGAGGTCCAGCCACTCTGCTAGGGCCTACTGTGCCATTGCTGCCTGCCTCACATCTAGCTGTCTGCTTTTACTACGGGTTTAATCTTTGGCAAAACATAGTTTTACATGGTCTCTTACACTTCAGGATCTGGAAAGCCTTAAATTCCACTGCGGATTTGAGTGTGCACAGTTGAAATCCCTAGTTAGCCACAGCTCGCTAGTAGTTGGGTTCTGAATTTGGCATTCAATTAAGAATGGAAGGAAGTTTCCAGATACAGGAGATGGAGGTGAAGAGTGGTCTGGCTGGCACAGTTATGGTCTAACTCAGTTCAGCTGGTCTGTAAGGGTTGGCTGTACCCATATAAAAGAAGCACTCATGTCTTCTAATTTGAAAGACTATTGAAGATATGTGTACTCCATGATAGGGAAAGGATGAGACTCTTCTAAATCCTCCTCACTCATCTGCTTTAGGCTGTAAAATGAATTTTGTGTCTGCTGTATAAAAAATGAGTAACGTAATGTCTCAATAAATTTCCCAGACTTACAGAGAGTAGGAGAAGGAAGCTTAAACCACCATTAAGTTAATGAAGCAGAGTCTAAGGAGTTCACATCATTTTGTAAAATAGCCAACTGAAGTTACACACTGCACTGTATCAAAATGTGATGAACTTTGTGAGGAAACTTTTTGTTTGTTTCAAATGCTAGTTATTTTTCAAATGCATCAGAATTTCCCAAGTTTAATGACATAACCTTTGTCACCTTAACAAGGTCCCTGTCTAGGAAAAAAGAGGATTGTCAGGGTAATTTTGGGGAGAGTCTGCCTGCTACCCCGTATAATATGTCCCATGGAATTTTCTGTTACTTCTAAAGCTGTGGTCTCTTTCATGAAAGAAAATTTGCAAAGAACAATGAATGTGTGACAAAGCTCTGTCCTTGTCTCCATGGGTCCCGTGTTTCCTGGTGGATTTTGCTAGCCTCAGAGGCTCACTGTGACCCGCCACATAGCCCTTCTCTCTCTAGGGACAAGGGTCACAGCTTACTGAGCCATTTTCATCATAAGCCAGCAAGAGAGGTGAGGAGAAGCAACCCTCACTCACAGTCTCTGTTGTCTCCCAGTCTCAGTGATTAATTGGGGAAGGGATGGGGGAACCCAGGCCCACCCTCTACTCCAGGCTCCAGCTCAGGGACCCTAATAGAAGCAGCTATGGTAGCTGACTTTTTGGAAATAGGAAGTGTACCCTGGGCCACTTCTCCACAGCAGCCCCCTCTCAATATCTCCTTCAGCGTTACCTCAGGGCCTCCTTCCTTGCACCTGATATGGATTTGTACTGCTTAGTTCCTCCAACAGCATAGCTTCTGATACACACCTCACTGACTAACTGCGAGGCTTTTAACTAGTTCCAGCCAGCCCTTGGTTGGCTTCAGGTGTCCCAATCAACCTAGCTATCTCCACTGCTTTCTAGAAGGATCGTAATTGGCCCCAGGTGACTTGATTAACCTGGAGCAACTGCCATTTCGTTACCATGGTACCAGGGATTTGTTTAGCCTGGGACTAACATACCTGTTCCTCACTACTTTACTATAGCCATCTGGCCTTGCCCCGTCACAATAGCAATTTGGTAAAAGCTCCATAGCTCATAGTAACTCAGCATTTGTAGATCCTAATTGTAATTCAAGTCTGGACAATGTTGCGATAGGTCTTTCCCCTGAGATCATTGCTAGGAGATAGTCAGTTCTAAACTTGTCTTACCACCCCCAGCTTTCTGTGGAATCAGATAGTCAGAGAATCTAGTGGGAATGTCGAACCCGAAAAAGTTCTTTTTCATGGGAAGAGCCTGCCATGTCTGTCAATGAGACTATTACCATAGTGACATTTGAACAGGGAAAGAAAAGGGTAGATTGAAGGTTTATTGCCCTTGATCAAAGAGAAAAGAGAATGTCCAGAATGTGCTAGTTTGACCTGCTTGAACTAAATATACCCTCACCAGATAAAAAGAAATATTGTTTGGCAATGGGCAAGAGTTATTCTAAGCATTTGCTAGAGTAACTACATATATAACAGTAGGGCATAGTCCATGTTGGGCATTCTTGAATCACAAGAAAATGCAGAAGTATGGGGAATCCCCTAGCATAGGGCCATGCATGACTCATGACTGCAGACGTCCTGAAGTGAATGAGATTCAGAACTTTCTATGACATAAGCACCACAAAAGGCTAATGTGGATCATTATTGTTAAAGAGAGCACTGTGTGCTTTCATTATTACACTATATAACCTCAAAATGTGGTGGTTTGAAAACGTAAGTCTGGAGTTTTAAAAGGCGACTAAGAGAGTTGGGAGTCCAAGTTCCATGGATTTGGGGCACCAAACTCATGTCGGCTAGGATTTGAAAAAGGAGCCTAAACTCACAAACTGGAGATGGAGTAGCTGTCTGCTTTTTTGTGTATGTAAATACTGAGCCACTTTTGCTTGTTTTTTTCATTGGGGCAGGACAGTGCAGAATAATTTTCAAAAGTATAAATAGTATAAGCAGCAGCATCTGACCAGAGAATTTGCTAAATGGACATCCAGGTAATTGGTGCATAATTGTCTTCTAGTAGGTGCTCTCACCTCTTCTCCATCTTATCACGTACCTTTTGTTTACAGTCTAGTTTTTGTTAATAGATGTTTTACTTCAGGGAAAAGTGGGAACAGGCAATTTGGAATATGTTAGGCTGGGACTGTGTACTAAAAATGTATACTAAAATGATACTAAAAATCTGTCACACACGTAATTGGGTTGATCCATTTAGACGTGTTCTGCATGGAGAAGTCTGAGTTTAAATCTTATTTTATTGGCCAAAGAGTTGTTTATTTTTTTATGGAGACATGGGTTACACATCACTCCATGGTTGGTTTGAGGGGAGTGGATTTGGAGGATTGTAATGGTATCAGACACAATTCATAGATGGCATTGGACTGGGAATCCAGTTGTCCTCAATGCTTATGATACCAACAATACTGTGATTAGCTGCTGAATTCTGGGAGGTACAGCATTCTGGGTAATGCTCATGTTGCATATCAGTTGCACCAACTGACTTGGTTGGTCTCATTATTAACGTTTTAATCACAGAATCTGAATAGTTCTATTATTTATACCTCAATCTCTTCATCATTAAAGTATAGAACCCAAGACATGCTGGGATTCTCTAGGTATTCCAAAAGCAACTTGAGACTCTAAAGCCTGAAACTGATCCTGTGCCCAAGTAAGTGGCTGAACCTAACCATTAATAACTCAAATTCTGAATCTGATTATTATTCAGATGATGGTAAAACAAAAAGCAGTGAAACAAAGTAAAAACAAATACCCCAAATCCAGAAGGCATGTTAATTTCCATGGCAACAAGCTTTCTTTCTCATGACAAGCCCTAGATTAAAATTGCTGGGAAAATGCCTTAGCTCTGGTACTAGCTATCACTAATGATCCTCCTGACTTCTGTTCTGCCTGTGATTTTACGCTTAAATTGAAAATGGCGGCTTACCCACAAAGGATAATATAAAGAAGTAAAGGGAAGGGCACACATCGCTATGAAGTATGACTTAAGTGTCGTCATTTTTGCTGATGACTTGGGTATGGCAGACCTTTTCCTGTTCGTTTGTGCATGGAAGTCTGAGACACACCCCTCCCTGGTAAATCTTAATGAACAGAATGCTTATAAATATTAGAAATTCAATATTTTTCATGCTAAATGTGACAAAAAGTAAAAGGCTTTTCCTCATTTTGTCATCAGTTAATAGAAAAAGACCTGAAAGGCTTGTTTGAAAAACTTGATTTCTGGACCTTCACATTCTTTTAAGTGTCTCAACTATAAATTAATCTGGAATCTGTGCTGTAATAGCTGGACAAATCAACTGATGATTTAGGTGTTAATAGGGCCTTGGATCATTATTAGGGCATGCAGGCATTATTGCAATACAAATAGCATTTTTCCAGCATTTTTAATTTCTTTTGTTATTTCTTCTCTAACTTTCTAGCACTACAATATATTTAAGTGTTTGTTCACTTATCAACCTTACTTATGAGTTTAACACAGTTTTCTTTCTGGGAACATATAAATTCCAATGTGATGAAAATGTATAAAAAGCTCTCAAATGCTAGTCAAATGTGATCTACGTTCAATTCACAAATACTGTGAGACTTCGTAGGTTCTGGATAGGAATAGAAAGGGCTTAAATACCTATGCCAGAGACTGTGCTGAGGGATGCTACCAAACCTCTCACATCTATGATGTAATAAATAAAACTGAAATCCATACGCTCTCCTTCCAATGGTCAATCAAATACAGCTTACGTCTTGATTTCACATGCAATACTACAGAGCATGTGTGTGTGTATGTACACACGTGTATATTTTTGTATCAATGCTTCCTTACAAACTGTCATTTACTAATATTGGATACAAATGGGAGATTCATTTGTTTTAGTTTCCACCTTATGAGCAAAGAAATTTGGAGAAGTTGGAAAATTGCTTAGGGGAACAACTCCTAGCTGTATTTACTATTGTAAAGCACACATTCTGGATCACACTAATAACATATTCCTTACCTGGTCTCAAAGGGATATAAATCTTTTCTCCATTAAAATCTGATTTACAACAGAGAATTTAGAGAATACTAGCTCTGATTTGACTTATCTGGCTGCTTGCTGATAACAGCTTCATAGCATTTAGAAAGAAAAGAAATTCTCAAGTGCTAGTGTTATCCGGTATATATCCTCTGAGGTCCCTTCATGGAGGTTAACTGAGAATGAAGAAAGAAGCTGCAGTGCTGCAATTCATAAGGGAACCTGACTGGAGGATAGTGGCATACTAAGAATTTTCTTTAATAAGGAATGATCTCATTAGCAAATAGTAAGTTATGACTCAATGCATATTTCCTTTATGTGCTGTAGCTTATGATACCTGTATTATTAACCTCTGCAAGTGAATGAGCACAGTGTGTATACGTTTTTTCCATGTAATTTTTGTGCAAACTGGCTTTTGTAGGGTGGGAATTATGCCTCTGTTAACTACTTCTATGCAACAGAGAGTCCCTACTGTTTGACTACAAGGAGGCAATAATAATAATAAAATAATAATAATAATAGAAAGCTCTTACTTTTGTTGTAGTCAATAGTTTTGCTAATATCAACCAAAACTTTTTTAAATGTTGCCATTGATAGTAAAAATCAAACTTTTGCTGTATTACTTATTATTTTTATGTTCCTTGTTTGTTTCTAAACTGCTTAATTGTTGTGCTCATGAAATTGAAGAATCCCCTCCCCCCCCAAAAAAAAAAGAAAAAGGGATGCTGCCATTACTGTTAGGGCTGCAAATTTATTTTAAAGGCACTGCACTGTTTTAAATGTTTAGGGCCACGTGTTGCAGAGGAAACGTGGAACTTGGAACTCCAAAGAGAAGAAGAAACTGATTTTCAGGCTTGTTGTTTTAAGTGTATTTTAGATGGCATTTGAGCGCCTGATTTGGAATCTTAAACCAATTGAGTTTCTTTTATTTTATGGGTTTATTGTTCAGGAAAAGTTCTGAATTAACAGCAGTGGAGAGTGTGAAGAGCTGTTTGTCCACCAAATTGGATACAGTATGGTCCACAGCAATCCAAGCTTCCCCCATGCTGCCATGCCAATGGGCCTTCTTTCAATTAGGGAGGGCAAATAATCAACACACTCCTTTAATCCTTGGTGCCTCTTCTCAGAGTGTTAAATGATTGGTCCTGGTTCTGATGATAGCTTTTATGATACTGAGACTTGTCCACTAGGAATTGGATAGAGACAACTAAATTAAACTCATCTCTACAGGCTGCCAAACAGCTGTCAGAGGGCAGCAACTTCCAATGTGGGCTGGATTTTAACCAGTGACCAGCGGTTAAAGGCTTCGCAACCAGCAGTTTGAAGCATCCAATCCCCTTCTGTTCCATTAGTAAATAAATATCTTTCTAGTTTGGTAACTGGGAAGCATTTTCAGAGCTCCTGTGGGCAGTACCTTGCTTCCTTCCAGTTTCCTTATTTTTAAAATTCTTTTTAGCACTGGGCATCAGAATCAGTGCTGTTTCTGCAGTTACTTTGGGCAGCGTTAGCCTGTTCCCAGCAAATTAGCTGTTCAGCTGTAAGCATTTTGTTGTCTGCCTTCAAGGAGGCTGATGAGTTATTGTAAGACAAGGCCTGCTGAAATATACTTTCAGTAAGGCTGATGTCCTGGTGGGGGCAGGCTGATGTCAAAGCTGAGCAACAATTAACAAAGCAATGACAGGGGCACTGCCTAATGCATAAAATATTTTAAAACTAGGAAGTGTTCCTCGCTAAAGCAGTGCTCAGCTCAGTGTATGGTAGCTGCAAGTTTTAAAACCTAAAAGTAAGGTTTACAATTGTGACTGAGCTGCAAAATTTGGATCCCAAGTGTGTGATGGAGGCATTGGATCTGGGTTTTTGGTCCTTCCTGGTAAAAGCAGAGTCTATGCGTAAACCTCAAGTCTGGACCTCCTCCCCAAATCCAGACATCCACTGAAATCTGGGGGAAGGTTCCAGCTCTTTTCCAACAGAGAAATTTCCCCCCTTATATGTTTTGGGTAGCTGTAAGTAAAACCAGACTGAATTAGCCTGGCAGATGTTTGAATCCTGCTGTGTTCCACTGTTAAGTACAGTGGTGCATTCCTTCAGACATTTGGTGTAGGAGAGATTTCAGGAGAATGAAATCTCTTTCTTCCCCTTGCATCTCCTCTATGTCCTTTCAATCCCTGTCTTTTTCTAGAGAGAAGTGTGATCTAGGAGTCTGAGCTTAAGACATGGAGCAAAGACCAGTTTAGCTCCAGTCCCAGCTCTGGTACTTTGACTCATTTATATAGATCAATGACTTAATTTAACATACTAAAATCACTTAAAAATCAACAGAAATAGGCCAAGTAGGAAGTGTAAAAAATTTAGCAGGCTTTTTGTTGTGTGACAGGGGAAGGGATGTTGGAAGAGAAAAAGGGTCAGATTCTGCTTTCATTACACCATTTTAAATCCAGAGTGAACTCCACTGACTTCAACAGTTACTCTGAATTTATAACAGTATAATGGAAGTGGAATTTTTCAGAGAGAGACTCTTGAGTTTATACTAACGTCATTCTCATCAGTCAACCTGACCACATGAATATTAGGAAATCAACGTATTTAGACAACTGTGGAGGCAGAGTTGAAATATAATCATGTTCTTGAATGGAAGTCAATGAAAAATTGGCCAGTGTGCAAATGCTCATTTGTCATATCCCTTGCAAATATACTTTAATTGTTTGCATATTTAAATGCCCAGAGTCAACCATAACAAATGTGAGATGTCATGTTGCTGAGAGATTTCCAAAAACAAAAAAGATCTGAGGCATGTGGTGAGTTATTGCTGGTTCCTAGTGTTCTCTGCAGAATCACAAAAGGGCAAGGACTGAAAGAGGGACAAATCAATCATGTCTGATTCAAGTTCCTGTAACTTAAAAGTGGGCTGTGCTAGCTCACGAGCTAAGGTAAAGAAATATATACAGTAGTTTATCCTATTGTATTTGTTTTTAAACTGCCTGTGCATAGAGATAGATATTAGACCGTACACTTAAAAATTGATTTGTTTCCAATTAGCATATTTGCAAATGTATGTTTTAATTCTGTATACTGCAAAAATCAGTATAATTCATTGTTCTCTTCATCCCAGTGCTGCTGAGAAACATTACCTTCTCTCTGCCCTTGTCCTCACCTAAGTTGCCATAATAAAGGTGCCAAGTGGTGCTGGTTATGTTGGTTTATTCTTCTTTTGCCCTTTCCTTTTTTCACTCCCAACCTTCAATTTCCATTTTGTGTCTTGGTGTAGCTATTCCCCACGTTCTGTCATTTGTTAGAATTTCCAGCCACCAGTGTAGTGGGATAAATATGTGTTTTGTCAAGCAGTAAAAGAAACTCCAGAGTTCTGGAACTTCAGTGTGGGATTAAACAGTTCGCCTCAAAAGGATTCCTAATAGAGCTGAGCAAATAATTGATTTTTCAGTGTGGTGGCTGAAACCGAAGGAGGGGAATTTCAAACCAAAACTGATCTTTTTCCCCTTGCTAAAATGAAATACCAAAAAACTTTCCTTCAGGTCAAATGAAATGACAATTCAAAATGAACCATTCCGACTTTTTCAAAATACAAAAAAAAAATCTAAATTTTATTTGGCCCAAAACTATTTGCTAAATTGAACACAGATTTGTGACTAATTTTGGTTGCCCCCAGATTACATTTTTCAGTGAAATTTTACCTAGATCTAGTGCCTATGGATCTCTGGTCTCTTCTGGTTTTTGCCATCAGCCCATAATTGTTTCTATAGAAGATTAAAGGCTTTTTCCCTCATCACCATGCGATGGTACAGTGGTGTTGGTGGTGATGTTCTGTTAAACACTGTGCATGCTTTTGGCTTTGTACTATGCACAGAAAAAGATATGGTCCGTGCTCATACGTGATTCAGTGTGACACTTAATTGTAGCCTGTAAAAAATCTTGACTAAAATGGGTATGATTTGGAATTATCTGTTTTCTGCCTAGATTCCGGCTATAGAGCATTGTGGCAAATCCATTTTTTTCCCAAACAATGGGCTTGTCTAATGTGCTGCTCTCTCATTGCCCAGGTAGGCTCCGTTAGTACGCTTTAAAAGGTAGCTATTTCATGTTAACATAGTCCTGTTAGTGGCTGGTCCAGTTTGTGGCTGGTCCAAACAGAGGATGACAGTCTTCTCCTGTTGTCAGTTATTCCTTTAGTACTGTGCTGTGGATCTGAAGGTTCCAACCCTGCTGCTGACACGTGTAGAGGTCATTATGACTCCACATGATGGAATTCGGCTGGGGACATACACATAAAAGCTTCATTCACTACATAACTCAGATTCATCCCCAGAGCAGATCCATCCTATGCACTGAGTGAATCAGGTGTCCTGTGAAAAAAAAATAGTATGAGATCATCTAATTAAAGACTGTGTTATAATGCATACACACAAAGGAGCAATATTAAAGTTGCAGAGACAACTTTGGAGTTCTTGTTTTTGCAACCTTAATGCTCTTTTAAGGTGTTTTCCATTTAGTGGGGGGGAGAGTCTACACATACATATAATGTGTGAGTGTGTGTGTGTGTGTATATATCTGTATATAATGACCAAACTTAATATTTTATTTGGAAAGAGATTTAATTTACTTATTATAAGGAAATACTGATAAAAACAGTAAAAATTTTCAAACCAGTCAAAACATCCTCGTCTATAACAATTATAGACTGATGACATAAATGACATACAGCAAATAGATAGCAAATGCATATTCCTCTCTATATCCTGCACATACAGTATAGAAAAAATATATATATACACACAGTATATAACAAATTGCTGGTACAAGCCAGAACATAGCAGTTATAATCTAATGATCAATTAAAAATGTCTTATAATTGCACCACCAGGTCCGCCCAATGTGGCACATTACTTTATTATAATTTACACCCTGGTCTCCAGCACCACTGAAGCTCTTCTGATTGGCTTACTGTTTAATGGCTGTGTTTGTAAGACAGTTTTCTAATCAGCTATCTGAGTACTTATCAAAAATAAGGCTCTTAATTTTGAAGCAAATCAGTTGGAGGTGCTACATCAGTGATGGTGGTATGGGTTTTGGGGTTTTTTAAAGAAAAATGTCAATCATGTTCATTTTATAAAATGATGTATTATAGAAAAATGTTATAAACTCATTAATTGTAGAAAACTGCTTTTTTCTCAGAAATCTGTATTGTGCACTTATTAGCACTGTGGTATTGTCAGATCAAAAACTTATGTGTTCTGGAATGGCAATCATAATTTACATGAGCTCTTCCTAATTTTGCTTTGGATTGTCAGAGCGAAGTATGAAACCATGACTAGGGTTGTGTGAACAAGTGCTCTTCAAACACTTTGTTCATAGCTTGTTCGTATCCCAATTCTCTAGTTTGTTGACCTATAGCTCAACTTAAGATCCTATCAATACAGCTGCCGTTCAGGTGCATCAAGTAAACTCTCTTATGACAATTTGGTTGACAATTTACTCTGGTACATATGGAGATGTTTCTAATCAATTATATTTTGCCTCAAATAGTCAAAAGTATAGGGTATAGTATCAATCTGCAAATTTGTAAGTAAGAGAACATAACACTTCTGAGTTAAAGAATTACCCAAAATAAATTTGAAATTGCTTTTTCCAACACCCATATGTTGTGCCTTCAGGCCAAACTGATTATTTTCATATTTGCTAATAAAATTGTTCACTGAGGTTGAAACTTTTTATGCCACTAATACAAATACCGTACATAGTAAAAACCACTCCTAGTAGAGGGAATGGAAAAGAAGTTTTTTAACATAATGTTATATGCTGGAGTCTATGAAATATTAATCTGCAGACAAACTAGCCAAAACAAAAATGCATTTTTGTAATGGTAGTTAAAATGAAATATCAAGTTTTCATAATAGAACCATATAAAATACCAAAAATCTGGAGCAAGTCTTTTAAATAGAGCTTTCTTCCTTCTTAAGAATTGATTTAAACAACTGCTGGAAAAAGCTACCTACAGTGCACAGGAAGAAGTTTTTTGGTTCTGCCGAAGTTAAGAAGTGTGCTACATATTCTTTGGTGCCACCTACTCGTACCTTATCTGTTAACTGTTTTCATATAAAATAGTAATAATACCTAGGTCTTATGTGGCACTTTTCATCTGTAGATCTCAAAGCACTTTGCAATGGAGGTTAGTATCATTATCCCCATTTTACCCATGGGGAAACTGAGGCACAGATGGGCCATGACTTGCCTGAGGTCACCCAGCTTAGCAGGCCAGTAGAAGAGCTATTGAGCTATATAGAGTACTTCTGAAACAGTTTGGACTTCTTTTCCTCCATGGTTCTAAGACTTTCCTCCTCAGCTCTGTAAGTCAAAGTCCCAGTCCTGTATCTCTTACTCACACAAAAGTGACACTGACTTCAATGAGTGTTCGATCTGAGTAAGGAGTGCAGGATGTGGTTTAGTGGTTTCAGTATTACTTCAGCTCCCCAGCTAAATTCACCTTGAAAAATTGTGTCCCGTTGCAAAAATCAGCTTTTCCTTTGCTCCTGTCTCTCTCAGTCTTCGACTTCCATGGCTCTGATTCCCAGCTGCGCCAATCAGTCTTGTTTTCACACAACTTCTTTCTGGCTCTTGTTGTTAAATGTGTGATGCACAGCCATTTGATTCTCAAAAGGACAGATGTGAGCCATTGTTCAGTACATATTTCACATTTGCTATAATTGGAAATAATCTTTTTTTAAAAAATATCTAAAATTTGAAGTTAGGAATCGGTCTACACAGTACCTCCTACAGGTTCACTAGGGCAGTACTGCATGTAAGTGACCTACCAAGGGGAATCCGGTAATTTAAATTATAAATTGGAGATCCCTTCCAGGGTTATGCTTAAAGGTTAATATTGTGGAATGATCCCTTGGATGTAAGTAAGCATGTTTTTCGTGCTATGTTAGATACTGTGTTTAGTTAATGCTTCACAGTATCTGTAGGGTAGGCGGGGAAAGGATCATTGTTTAACATACAGTGCCATCTACAGAATAGGCCAGGCAGTCCGAAAGTACTTTATATTCTCTGGATTTTTTTGTCACAGTACAGATTACACCTGTGGTCACAATATGTCATGAATGTGCACAGTCAGAAAATGGATCATAATCGTAACTATGGCAGATAAATGCTAAATTAGAATATAAGTAGTGCACAGAAATATATTGAGGAAACTCCTTTTATACTGCAGTGAAACAGAAAGAAAGTCCACTCATTGTTTTAATGCACTATGGTACCTGCTTACAGGGTGAAATTTTCCCCTTTGTAAAGGCAGACCCATGCTAAGCTGAGTTGCTCTAGTGTTTTAAGTGTAGACGTACCCTAAATCTTCACCTATGTGTGTTCCCCTTTGGCTCGAACAGTTTGCTAATATTCAGGGCCTTGCCAGGTTGTGTCCCAGGCTGTAGAACCCTGTGAGGTGGGAGGGGTCCCAGAGCTCAGGCCAAGTCCTGAAAGTCTACACAGCAATGAAGCAGCCCCCGAGCCCAAGCCCCGCAAGCTTGGGTTGGGTGGCACAGGCCAGCCGTGGGTATTTCTTTGCTGTGTAGACATACCCTTATTCTCCCTGACCTTGCTCAGGCCTGCCAAGCCTTGGCCATGGCTTCCATTGTTTCCCGCTGTGATTCTGTAAAAGGGACTTAATTGCTCCTCTTATTTAGCCCTGAATGAAGAGTACTTAGGACACTCATTGGCTTTAATGAGGTCTGTTGTATAAAGATCAAAGACCCAGCTGATGTCAGTCGTTAACACCTTCCAGTGTAAGACATGGATCTAGTTATCCAAATACCTTGCATGGGGTACAAAGGAATTAGCAGGTGTAAGTCATGCCTGTTTGGTGTGGTGCTCTGTCCCTCTCTAGTGGCACCTAGGCCATCTAGAGATTGATGAATCAGTTACAGCCTTGGCTAAGAGCCATGTGGTGGTTAGCTCATGCAGTAGAGGCTCATGCATTTAGCTCCAAAGGTCCCCGGTTCAGTCCCACCCACCAACAACCAGGGTCTGTCAGCATTATACAGGCACTTATCTAGGCTGGTGTAGCAACCTACAATTGCAATGCAGCCTTGTAGGCCTCTCTGTTGATTGGGGAGTTGGATTTTGGTTCCTACAAATCCCCATGAAGTTGTTCACAAAAATCCCGGGGCAGAAGGCTGAATTACACCCATAGTCCACTTATTGTGGAAAAATACATAGATTAGTAACCACTTAACTTTCAAGGTTTCACTGTTTCTTGGTATAGCAAAAATCCTATTGCAAGCTAGCAAAGAGAGTCATGGTTGTTGGAAAAGTAGGACTCCGCCCTTTCCAGTGATAATGTCAGGAATCAGGGCCTGTAGCACAGCCAGTCTCTGAGCAATCTAACAAGCGCAGTAGGTTGCTTCATTGGTTGGATGAGTCAGCAGACCAGTTCTTAAGCCCAGCAGCAGCCATAGTTCAGCAGCTGCTTAAAGCATTCACCCATAGCTATGATAGCTTCTGTGCTTTCTTGTTGCCAGCTTTGCTCCTACCTTGTCTTGCTCCAGGTAGCCCAGTGCTGACTCCTGGCTCTGAGTCCCGTCTTCTGATTTCAGCTCTGACACTGGGCTCCATTTCCTGACTACCGGCTCTTGCTATAACCACAAGGCCTGACTCCTGCTCTTAACATGGGCGTGACTGCCCCCATGTCCCAGTCATGGACAGATAAAATGCTTCTATTTCTAGCCTTCCAGGATTGCAAGGCAGCAGACTTAAGCTGTCACTAGTCCAAGAGTCAGTATTACACATCAGGTCAGTGTAGTTGGGAAAGGAGGATGGGAAGCATGCTACGTTTGAGGGAAAGTGAGAAATATTTTCATGGTGGGTTGTTTTGTTTTTTTAAATGATGCGTGTTAGACGTAGCACAGAGGTTTGAAATAGTAGTAGTAGTACCCGCAGATATGGATCAGGGGGCTTAGTGCCTGGGAGATGGTCGAAATTTCATGCTAAGTGCAGTTTATCACATGGATATCACTGCTTGTGAGAGAGTGGGGATATGTATCTGTAAATTAATGCTATTTTCTTTAACGTATATTAAACCTGAAAAGGGACAGAAATATGAGTTAGCAGAGCTCTACAGAATGTTAAAATAATTATGTTGCTGTTATGCTCAACATTTCCATCTTTAAATAAAGTGGTTTTGAACTTCTGAAGAATGGCAGTTATGGCAGACTGTGATTAGATAAATGGATGCAAATGGTAATTGTAACTGATGAGTGATTGATGATGGCTTTATATGTTTGCCATTATATAACCTTGTAACTAGTTTCTTCCACAGCAAGGATGGAACCTGTAAGCAACAAGCTGATGCACCGGCATCGACTTTCATTTTTCTGAGTGGCTTCTCCATTCAGGCTCTGCCCCGAAGCCCGGCTCCCACTCCGCCCCTTCCTCCAAGGCCCCACCCTCCCTCCACCTCTTCCTGCCCTCACTCTGCCCCCTCCCTAAGCGCACCCTGCCCTCACTCTGCCTCTTCCCATCTCCTTTCCCCCAAGCGCATCCCGCTTGCTACCAAATGGGCTGATCAGCGGGAGCCACTGAACAGCTGATTGGCGGGTGACTAGTGGGTGCTGAGCACCCTCTCTTTTTTTCCTGTGGGTACTTGAACCCTGGAGTACCCAGAGAGTCAGCGCTTATGAGCTGATGTACCAAATTTGAATTCAAACCACAATTTTTAAACAGCATATGGGGTATGCACAGGGATGTTGCATGATTGATTGATTAACTTTGCCATTGCTGTCAACATGCCTGGTACCAAGATAAGTCTCAGACAATGGACACAAGAGGAGCTGGGAAGTAGGTTCAGCAGAAGCAAACAATTACAAGTTTGACATAGCATGAGGAGACTTTAAGCCCAGCTGAACTTCAGTAAATTGTGTGTACTGGGGGAGCCAGCCCATCCATTATTCAAGGGGGAAAGAAAGAGGGGAACCCAACCATCTCTTATGTGATCATCTCTTCAGTGATCTCTCATATTTTATATTTCTTTCCTTACTTTCCAATGTTTTGTGTTGCTTTCTTGGAGTATATTACTTACTTCAGACAGTAAGAGTGGTGCGACCTGTAAGAAATTTAAAATGCAACACTTAGGGCCGTACGAGAGCATGCAGTAGAGTTCCCAGATACGAGGCACTTGAGCGCTACCAAGTGTGTTTTGATCATTGGAAGCTGATGGAACAAGATGAGCAAGCAGTTCCTTAGAAAAGGAGGCTTGGATGATGGATGTTCATGTAATCAGGGTTATACTATAATTTCATTTGATTTGCCACTTGCCAATTACTTGACAATCACTACAACAATATTTTGGTAACTAGATTAATTGAAAGAGATTGTATTACAGCAGATTGGATTCAACATTGGCATTGTATGATAAATAACTCGGTTATTAATTACAAGGTAACTTTTCTTTGTACAAAAACTATTCACTGGAAACTTTAATAAACAGACTATTACCAAAGACAACCATAGAATTGTTACAGCTCTATACATATTTGCTCTATATGCTCTGTTTCTTGACATCAGTTTATCTACAGTGCTGAAATCTAACTTACTTTCACTGTGTCATTGCAGTACTGAAAATAAACTTGCTGTGCATATCTTATGTGCCTGTTCTTGTTTCTGTATAAGAGAAGTGAATTAGGTTATATTTTGTTGACCTTTAAGATGCAAGTGAAATGGTAGCCCTGTTTGCTTACACTTCAAAGTACTGCCAGTCTATAGTCTGCATTAACCTTTGTGAGCACCCTTGAAGCGGTTGTTACATTTTTCTGAGTGGGTTCTCTATTCCAGCTCTGCCCCGAAGCCTGGCTCCCACTCCGCCCCTTCCTCCAAGGCCCCACCCTCGCTCCACCTCTTCCTGCCCTCACTCTGCCCCCTCCCTGAGCGCACCTTGTCCTCGCTCTGCCTCTTCCCATCCCCTTTTCCCCAAACGCATCCCACTTGCCGCCAAATGGACTGATGCAGAGTGAATAGAAAAGGGATAAATTGGACGTATTATGCAAAATAACTCATCTAAATACATTCTTCTTAGAAACTAGGAAAAAGGTATTTTGTATGTATTTAAGAGTTAGATGGCCTGTGATTTGCTTAGCCAAATAAAACTTCAAAACAGATGGTTTCTAAATTTGGGGAAAATAACCATTTCAGTGTTTTCTCTCTGTGCAATCTGCTGTTATGTTTTAGTATGGGAATTATTTGAAAATTAAATGGGGAAAATAAAATTGGGAACTGTTCATTGAAAGAATACAGGTTTTATTACGTGCTAGGGTTTCACTGCACATTTAACCTAAGATTTGTTTATGCTCTGATTTAGTGTTCCATGCTTACAACGTGCATAAACACTAGCAAATCAGTTAGTCGGAATCACCAGTGTATTTAGCTCCCAGCTGCATTCACTAATAAAAGGAAGAATGACAAGTTTCCTCCTTACTGCGTCTCTGCAGAGGAGGAAGTGGAGATGCATAAAGAAATGATTTATTGCACTTAAATAGCACCTGCCATCTAATGATCTATAACCACTTTACAAATGTTAATATATTTGTTAACCTGACAACATCTGTGTGGTAGGGTTTAGGATACAATCCAGACCAGTAAGGTTGCCACTTGCCCTGCAGCCTTGGGTACTATTACAGTGCTTTGCTGCTGTAGCTCCCAGTGTGGGACACTTACAGCCACTGTTCCCTCTAAGCTGTGCGTGTGTGTGCACACACACAGATCCTAAACGCCGCGCACACGGTGAAACACCATGTGCACAAAAATTTGCACAGAAGCATAACAATTTGCACAGAAGAAATTTTTTATGCACACGGCCTGTCAAAAATTGCACAGAAGAAATTTTTTGTGCGCACGGCCTGTCAAAAATTAGAGGGAGCATTGCTTACAGCCATTCTGAAAGCATGCAGGTTACTCCCCGAGTGTCAGCATGCTATGCAGCCAGCCCTGGTTTAGCTATTCTGACCCCAGCAACCTAGCTACAGCCCCACGCTGACTTCCACCAACTTTGGTTACAACCAACAAAGTGACCATGACCCCAACACACTCCCAGTCCTGAATTTTGGGAAAACCATGTGCTCTGCAGTGACCAGCCCTCTCCTGGACAGTTCAGAGAAATAATAAAGTTTGTACTTCTGCTGACATAAAAGCACATCACAGCTTATTTATTTAACTGGGGTAAATATATCCTTCCCCTTAAATAAAGCACCGGGTTGGTTTATAGTAAAAAAACAAATTTATTAACAAAAACATAGGTTAAGGGATGCCAAGCAAAAGGAATAAGGTTAGAAAATGTTACGAGAAACTAAAGGTGAAAATGTGCATCTAAAAGTGTAAAACTTAACATAGCAAGAT
This sequence comes from Eretmochelys imbricata, assembly GCF_965152235.1. NCBI lineage: Eukaryota > Metazoa > Chordata > Testudines > Cheloniidae > Eretmochelys > Eretmochelys imbricata. The sequence goes on from NC_135573.1 coordinate 174,522,624, forward strand.
ACCCTTTGTTCAAAATGGGCTTTTTTTCTCCCCCCTCATCGACATTCACCTCTCACAGACTTCAGCCTCCTTTGGTTGAATGACCCATCTTTCTCAGTTTGCAAGAGTGCTCTTCCCCTGTCGGTCTAGTGATGGATGCCAAAGATGGCTTCTGTCTTTTGCTTATAGGTCAATGACCTTGCTTCAAGAGACAGGATGACTTCATGCTGTTCTTCCCTTCCTGTGGGCTTCCGAACCCCCTGTATGATTTCTATGTAAATGAGCTTTCATTTTTGTTTTGGTCACACCTTGCTTAATTTCTTTGGAGACAGGTAGATAGCTGTGATGTTCCCTCCTGGCTGAGAGAGACCTTTCTCTCCCTTTGTTTGGGTCACAGACTGTAAAGCATAATATTAAAGAGTATTCCTCATTCCTTATGTAGTGTTAATACATACAGTTCACAATGATATTAATCAGTGGTGAAGCAGAGGCTTTTATAAAAGACCCAGCTCAATAGCAGTTAATACAGTAATATTGTATACGATCAGTTGATTGAATTGCTTATCACTTGAGGTTCAGCACCCCCACAGTCTCCCCCCATGTTTATAGACCAGTAAACCTTTTAAATATATTCTTTGAAAAGTAAAACCTATACTAAGCTTCTCTCTCATACTGGGTGTAGACACCCTGCTGTCATCTCCCATGCTTGTTGGCTTGATAGCTTTGTTTACCTCATATGTAAAAATGGACCTGCATTGTCTCTGCCTGACAACATAGTGGATCAGAGAATCAAATACACATTTCTTTATCTAAGGTACAGGAGATTGTGCTTATACATTGCTTGCCAAAGACGTTTTAAGAGTATAGTTCTAGTGCATATTCATAACTTTTTGTACATTCTTATGCATACACAGTGCAAGAATATTCATGATCAGTGAGTTATTAGTTTTCCAAATATATCTTACATGCCACCTTTTAGATACAGATTACAAGTGTGTTAGGTGTAGTGAGTATGTCAGGCGTGACAAGAGCTGCTGACAGAGTAGTGAACCACAAATGTGCTCTGTGTCACAATTCCCATTCTACAGAATAGGAAATTGAGGCACAGGGGGCTTAGCTTGCTAAAAGTCACATGGGAAGTTTGTGGACAAACTAGGAATTTTTTTTTGTGGAAAGAAAGAAAATAGAACAAGGAAATTGATTGTTTCCCAGCTTATTATTTTGAAAATGTCTGCGTTTTTATTACCACTATCGCTTTATTTATAATAGATGGTCAAATTCTGCTCTGATACACTTATGATTCCCCATTACACTTAGATGTGACATAGATGTAACTATGAGTAGAAATTTAACTCGAAGTCTCATAAAATCAGTCCCAGGGTCAACATCCTGTTGATATTTAATTGCCAGCATAACTGCTATTTTTAGTAAAGTTAACCAGGATATGAGGTAGCTGCCTTGGAAAGTGAATATCTGTAATATTGCCAACTCACGATTTATTTTTTTTAAAGCAACAGGATTTCAGAGGGTGCATCTTGCACTCTTCCCTCCATGCTCCCTGCTCTCACAAGGCGGGAGGAGGGAACAAAGAGCCCAGTAGCTTAGTGCAGCTCTGCTCCCTCTTCTACCCCTTTGCCTCTCATGAGAGAGACACACAGGAGAGCGTATCTGCTCCTGCCTACTGCAGCACCCCTCCTGGCAGGGCCGTCCTTAGGCATACGCAGAATACGCAGCTGAGTAGCGCACCACAAAATTTGGGGCACCAAATTGCTCCAAATTTCGTGGTGCCCTACGCAGCTCCGTGCTTCATATGCGGCAGCACCAGTGGCCAGCCCACTCCCCCAGCTGGCCCCCCTGTGCATTCCTAGAGGGGTGTGGGGCCTGGGTAGGGTGACCAAATGTCCCGATTTTTCTTATATAGGCACCTATTGCCCCCCACCCCGTCCTGATTTTTTACACTTGCTATCTGGTCACCCTAGGCCTGGGACAACTCCGTCCGCCCCTGCCCCCACTTTCCACCCTTTCTCCCAAGCCCCCTCCCCCAGCGACAGATGCGGCCTAGGGGATTAGCGGGGGCAGGGGCCTGGCGATGGCAGCAGGGGTCAGGCCTACCCCCGCACTCACCGGCAGTGGTGGGAAGCAGAGCAACCCAGCCCACTCCACTCCCCTTCCCGCTGCCAGTGAGTGTGGGGGGACCCCTTTCCCCAAGCCCCCTCCCCCTCACGACACAGCTGTGGGGGGAGCGGAGTGGGCTGGGCCCAGGTTGTTCCGCTTTCTGCTGCCGGCGCCAGGCCCCCCGCTAATCGTCTGGGCCTGTGGGGCCCCCCCAAAGAGGCCCCCACAGCTCCTCTCACTATGACCCCGCAGACCTTGAGTGCAGCCCAGACACTCTACCGGGGGGAGCGAGCAGGTGCTCAGGCTATGTAGGGCACCATAATTGGTAGGGACAGCCCTGCTTCCTGGGACAGGACAGTTGGGGGAGGAGGGGTGTAGAGCCCCTGGAGTTGCCCCTCCCAGCCTAAGAAGGGGAAGGGAGACCTTGCAGCAGCCCTCTCAGGCCTGGGAGTGGGAGTAAAGAACCACAGGAGGAGTGGGGGAGTGAGCTGAACTGATCTTACCCAATAAATTTTGGGGGAGTGGGGAGTACTTATTTTCATACACAATGGGGGTGGGATGCAGGTGTTTAAAAAATCAAAATACAGATCAAAATGACACAATATACTTTTCTTTCCCAGCTGGTGACTTTTGATCTCTTGTGGCTGACAGTAACGGATCCTCAGTGTTTCCATGCGGAGTGTGAATGTACAGAGTCAGACATAAGACATCTAGAAAATCTTAACATCTCTGGACTCTTCTCCTGCCAATGAAGGATTGTATTCTACAAAATATTGTCTGGGGCACATTCTTAGCTGGTGTAAATTGTCATAATCCATTGAGAGTTCACACCACCTTGAGGGTCTGTGCCCTTGTGTTTTGGTCAGCCTGGATTTAAATGTTCCAATCAGACATTTGCATCTGTGCTTAGGAGACTATTCCAGAGCCTAACCTAATAGGAAGAATTTCCTGATTATTCTATCTAAATTTACCCATTTTTAAATTGGGCCAGTATGATCACTGATTCCCTTCCACAGATTGAGGGCTACTTAGGAACTGATGTGTATGGGGGAATAAACAAACATAAGGGAGTCTAAAATAATGGACCCTAAGAGAGGTATTACAATAAGTTAAGTCAGGTTAGACTCATCTCTGAATGTAGCCCCTCTGATGTATTGTCTCTTTGCTGGCCTCTGAGAATGGTTGTATGGGAAGTGTGAGAGTAGCAGGATATATGAAGACCCAGGTCTCATGCATACTGCATTTAGGGATTTTTTTTTTTATGAGCCCGCTTTAGGAGCTCATAGCACCACGTATAGTGAAAAGGCAAAACTCTAGTGTAGTGCTCGCTCATTAGATTAAACTGTTTTCAATATTGTAGTTACTCTATAAACTCTTTGGTGTCCTGGAAACACACTGGCAGCTGGTAGTACCCTAAGGAGTCAGAATTCTGACTGCAGCCATTTTCTCTCTGTGACTTTTCTGCCATTACCAAACATTTTCACTAGGGTAATGGGGGAGAGGGATGGCAGGAAAAGGGGTTTGCACATGCTAATGACAGAGTTTGACATTGACAGAGTACATAATAATCGGAGAGAAATATGTCTGCTGACTGCCGCTATAGTATTTTCTTACTTGATTTATTCTTTTTGTGTTCAGTTGGCTCATTGTAGGATAATTAGAAGGTCAAGATCTGTTTTTATTCCTTGAATTGTTCTGCCATGAGCTAAAACACTTCACTTTTGATTTTCGAACAGGTCATTTGATTTACTTATAGGGGAATGGAGATACATGAAAAATAATGAAGGAAGGAGAGGGCAAAAGAATTACATGACATCAACTGGACGAAGCCCCCCAAGGATGTCAAAGGTCCCTATAAATGGGTCTGCCCTTTCCCTCTTAACTGACTCTTCAATTGGACATCTTGCAATATAACTGAATCAATGCAGGGAATAGTTCAAGCAATATGAATAAATAACACATCCCTCATATCTATTCAGGGGACACCATCATAGGGCCTAATCGCATCAGCCACACTATCAGAGGCTCGTTCACCTGCACATCTACCAAGGTGATCTATGCCATCATGTGCCAGCAATGCCCCTCTGTCATGTACATTGGCCAAACTGGACAGTCTCTACGTAAAAGAATAAATGGACACAAATCAGATGTCAAGAATTATAACATTCAAGAACCAGTCGGAGAACACTTCAATCTCTTTGGTCACTTGATTACAGACCTAAAAGTGGCAATTCTTCAACAAAAAAACTTCAAAAACAGACTCCAGCAAGAGACTGCTGAATTGGAATTAATTTGCAAACTGGATACAATTAACTTAGGCTTGAATAAAGACTGGGAGTGGATGGGTCATTACACGAAGTAAAACTATTTCCCTCTGTTTATTTCCTCCCCCTGCCCCCCGTTTGTTCCTCAAACGTTCTTGTCAACTGCTGGAAATGGCCCACCTTGATTATCACTACAAAAGGTCGTCCCCCCCTCACTCTCCTGCTGGTAATAGCTCACCTTACCTGATCACTCTCGTTACAGTGTGTATGGTAACCCCCATTGTTTCATGTTCTGTATGTATATAAATCTCCCCACTGTATTTTCCACTGAATGCATCTGATGAAGTGAGCTGTAGCTCATGAAAGCTTATGCTCAAATTTGTTAGTTTCTAAGGTGCCACAAGTCCTCCTTTTCTTTTTGTGGATACAGACTAACACGGCTGCTACTCTGAAACCTAACACATAACTTGTAACAGATACAACTTGAGTACCTGGGGAACTTGTTCATATACTATATTATAGAGAAAACATCTGAGTAGTCAATACTTTATCTTGTTTTGGCTTCTGCTCTGGGACCTGTGCAGCCTTGTGTCTGTATTCAGAGTCGAGGAATGTTTATAAGGATAGCAGAATCATTTTTGACAGTTTTGTGTATATACCTGGATGTAGTTGGACAAATTGTACACAGTTCTGCTCTACTACCTGCAATACAGAGCCAGTCAGTGGAGCAGTGTGGGTACAGCTGAGAGTGGACAAAAACCAGTGTGTACAAATCCAGGTGATGAAGAATTTCTTCATTCAATTCAGATAAACCAAAGCATCCAAAAATAATCAAAATAATCTTTATAAATCAGGGGATAAAATTGCATTATTTTAAAAATTTGACATTGCATACCTTCTAGTACCTGAGACTTGCACCTGCTAACTTTGGCTTGTTCACGCCCTCTCAGAATAAAATGATTATAACCTTTTTGCAGGCTGAAAGAAGCAGAATGCAAAAGTCAGCCTTTTGAAGGCATTTACTGACAGCAGACATCTGAGAAGCTATGAACAGGACAGGCCCTCTCACAGTAGTATCTTATCCAGTCCAAAACCTCCATGGGTGTTCATTGTATTGACCTCACCCTGGCAGGGTGTTCAAAGACATTATCTTTAAGTGCTGAAACCAGGTCCCCTTGGTAGAGTATAGGAGTGTAGAATCATCAATTAACTGGCTCTGTGATTTGATCCAGGTTTTTTCCTCTGTAATAAATTGAAAGCCTGGTGGGAACAGATGACATTGAAGCCAACATCCCTAACAGTTTACGAGTTAATTTAGGTTATTGGCAATGAGGGTCTAGGTTTCTAAACTGCTTATTCCCTTCAGCAAAAGAAAAAATGTGCCATTGTTTCTTGTTTGGGAAAGAAAAAAATACATGAAATTATTTAATATTTTAGTTCTTAGGCCTTGTCAGATTAAGATTTGCTAGTGCTGGTACAGTTTGATTCAAATATATAGCTCCTGCTACAGCCTAGACACAATAGTTCAGTCTCCACTGTCACTAATCTGGTTGGGAGTAAGAACCACAGTAATCATTACAGGTGAACTTCAGAACTGCCAGCACCAAAGAAAGTGTTCTTTTCATGGACCAGTTGCTTTTCTGAATGCAGAAGGAAGGAAATCATATTACCCTAGACATTCCTGTATTGATAGCTGGCTTGAGAAGTCTCATACAGTAAGATTAGCCTTTGTAACAAAACAATAAGTAAAATTATCCTACCCTATGTACCTAACATTCGAGAACAGATGCGCTGCATTTTATCAATTCATAATTCAGTGTATGCCTCTGAAACCTTAGTTAAAATGGTACTACTTATCAATGATTACTGCTGTAAATAACCATTTTTTCTGGAACTTAAACAAAATGCAGACTACGTAGTCAGCAGGGGACATTCAGTGAAATTGAAAGGTAGAAAATTGAAAACTGATAAGAGAAAACAATTTTATACAATATGTGATTTGCCTTTGGAATTCATTGCTGAAAGATGTTATTGTGGCCAAGGGCTTAGCAGGAATCCAAGACTACTGTATATTCATATGGGTAATGAGACCATCCAGAGTTAAAATAGTAAATATTTTAAAAAGACTTTGGGATATAAACACTTATGTTTCACAGCATGTAAACACCCTGTAGGGATTTAGGAGGAAACTTTCCCTGGAAGTAAGTTATCCCATAACTGCCTAATACAGAGTTTCTTGCGCTTGACTCTGAACTGACTGGAACTGGCCACTGTCAGAAACAGGAGCTGGCCACTGTCAGAAACCACTGATCAGCATGTCAGTTTCTCCATTCCATCACCAACTCTGGTTTGGATTGTGCTTGCCCTGCTATCCATTTGTGTGCACTATTACCCAGGTTTTGCTTGCTAATTGGGTAATTGTATGTGCAAATGTGCAGTGAAACTGCCTACTAAAAATTTGACCCATAAAATCCTGTTCTAAAAGTAATAGTATACTCAGCATCTTCTTTTATAGTGAGAAATCAATTTAAAAAGAAACAACTCTGCATATAATTTAGCATCGTAATTTTTGTTTATATGTGTTTAATAGGTATAATAATGCTTACCTGCTGAATCTCACAGGAGCATTTGGAAGCTTAAATAATTAATGTTATAAAGGAGGTTGAGATTGTAGGATGCAAAAGAACTTTATAAGCACAAAGTGGTGTTCCTGTTTTATTAAATAATTTTGAGTAAAACATGGTATATCCTGAGCTCTGGAATGCTCTTCAGCAGTTCTGCCATAATTTTATTTTCACATAAAGTTTGCCTCATTTTCCCATGATTTTCTCCTTTTATAAATTGGATTCTTAACAGTAGTCATTATTTCCCTTATAATATTTAAGTTTTGAAACCAGAACATTTGACTTAGAACAACTTTTAATGTGAATTAAATAAAATTGTTTAAATCTCATTTTTAAAATCCTCCTTAGCAATCCTCATGGAGAAACCAGAAGTGTTTGTAAAATTGTTTACATGTCTTCGTGTACTCTGGGCAATCTCAATCACTTGTATGACAATATCAACATGCAATAAGCTTTATGCAGTACAGTATTCAGGACAACTTCTCAGCTGGTGAGAAGATTTTAAGAGCTTTTGTGGCACAGGGCCTTGGGGCCTAGCAACGATTTATATTTTGTAACAGAAGACAAGTTCGTCAATAACTTGGAAAGAAAGTTTTTATTGGTTTTGGGTTGGTTTTCTTTTTTGTTTGTTTGTTTTTTGTTTTTTAAGAAGTTACACGTCTGTGATCAACAGAAATGAAAATTGGATATATGCAGCAGGAGAGATTGTATCAAAGTTAGGTTGTTAAGCATATGAAAGATAACTGTTAGTTGTTGTTAAAGGGTTTGTGCATACTCTCTGGCTCAGGAGTTAACCTCAGCAGAGCCCAGGGCTGCCTCTGGGGACTAGTTCCACCTGGAGAAAGTCCCCACCTTGGGTGGGCACAGAGGGAACTTCAGTGAAGGTCTTTCCCCAGCAGAGATTCTGCTGGGGAAGGAGCAGGTTCCCAGGCTCTGAGTCCCAGATCACAGTGGATGCTGCAGTTTCTTGTATTTTACACATTATTTACATCCGAGAGCTACACAGTATCTGATCCTTTCATAAAGATGTTTTGTTCCAGAGGAAACAAATAAACTACTCCCTAATCAGACAGGCTGGAGTAATCCATCACACATGTCATAAGATTAATTTTTAAAAAGCAGCAGAATTATGCCTGAAAGGGAAGTTGGTCCTTTTTGTGGATCATACATATTATCTCTTTGCATATAAACCCATGTTTGACTTCAATATATATTTTTATTTTGGATCAAGAGAGAATTTATGGGTCAGCATTTTCTTCTTCCTCAGAAGCTAAACATTGTCAAAATGAAAACTCCCTGTTTGACAGTTGAGGAATGAGTCATTGGCTTGATCAGCAAGTTCCACACGTGAACAAGGGTGTTTGGAAGGTGAGGAGCTCTTAGTCATGTACAGAAAGGGACATGACAGTTCTTCATATTGTTTGTAAACTTAACTTTCGTCAAGCCAAGCACAGAAAATTAATAAGGGGTGGCGGGAACTTTAGAACTGTGACATTTGTAAAAAGCACCATTTGCAACACTGGACTCGAGTTCCCCTCACACAGGGAAATCTCCCAGTAGCAGCAAATGGAGTGACTTGCACAGATGGGAGAGAGCGTAGGCCCTATTGTTTGCAAAGTGCTTTGAATATAAAAAGCACCTCATGAGTGCTGCTATTAATAATTGCATGTTACAATGAATACCAATGTGCTCTGTTCTTAGTGGTTGAATGCTCTCACTGAGGTTTAACACCATAATAGAAACATAATGTGTGTTATGTTCTTGTTAATCTTCAGCTGTACTTTAGGTAAGAGGCAATGTGATCCAGTGGATAGGGTACTGGATTGAGACCCAGCTCTGCCTCTGGGTGACCTTAAGCAAGTCACGTCCCTCCCTGTGCCTTAGTTTCCCCATCTGTGAAATGGGGATAATGATACTGACCTCCTCGGTAAATCTACTGATGAAAAAAGAGCTTTGTAAGAGCTAGATATTATTATTATTCCTGGCTGTGCCACTAACCTGCTGTGTGTGACCTTGAACAAGTCAGTGTATCTCTTTGTGTCTTTGTTTCCCTTCCCTTCTTTTAACGTACTTTTCTGTTTTGATCCTAAGCCCTTCAGGACACGGATGGTTGTTTACCATGTGTTTGTAAAGTACCTTGCACAATGGGGGCCTTGAGGCACTACTGTAATACTAATTCTGACAGATGTGAGACCTTAGGAGTGGGGAGACTTCACAGACTATTCTATTGAGATGTGACAGATATTATGGGCACATGCAATATCTTTGAGACTGTTATATCTATAAATGTTAGATGCACCTTTGTGAGCTAGGGATTGTACTCTGATTCCATAGGGGAGGGGTACAGAGCTTCCTACTGGAACTAAAATCAGTGAGAGGTAATTACTGCAAATCCCTAGATAAGTAAACAACTCTGGAGACATGCCACCCTGGGGGATGGGGGAAAGCATATACTGAGTTTGACCAGGTTCAAGAGGCCCAGCAGACAAAGAACAGGGCTTTGCTATAAAGGGCCAGCCTGAACTGACTCATGGACCCTCACCTGATCGACAAACTGACATGAGACTTTGACCAAGAGAGCAAAACCTTGCTAGAAGGGTTTGAAGGACTTTGAAACTTCCATATGGAAGATGGGTTACACCTGGCAAAACTTAGCGTGTGGGTAGACTGTTTATTGTTTTATGAAATGTTTTTTCTTGGTAATACTTTGTCCAAAATAAATGTATTGTGCTTTGTGAAAGTTGGACGCTCACTGATAAGCACTGTCAGAGTTGCCAGCCTTCCAGGATTGTCCTGGACTCTCCAGGAATTAGATTGTCATGTGACAAAACCTCTAGGAATACATCCAACCAAAATTGGCGACCCTAGTCAGAGCCCCTGGGAGCAAGCAGAACTGGATTCAAGTCAGACCTGCTGTGTTAAGCTCAGTAAATTGCAAGGGGGCTGCAACACTAAAACTCTGTCCTGTAGGGAGATGATGGCTGGAGGCCTGCAACCTAACAGGGCAATACTGAGGAAACACTGGAGGGAGCAGAGATGCAGTTAACCTGAGAACTGTGCCACTAATAAATAATAACTTAAATTGATGGGTAATAAATGTATAAATCTGCTAAGGTCCCAGTCCTGTAAACAATCATAGAAGCAGTCCTGCTTTGTATTATAGGAGAAACTTTAACGAGTTGAATTTCCTGATTTTTTACTAGACTTATATGGATAACTGATGTTTGGTCCACTGGCAGTTCTGAAAAATTGAGGGGGTGGGGCGGGAAAGAACTTTGGCTCAGCTAGAACCGAAACTGAATATTTTTTGGAATTTTCAGCAAATTGAAAACATTGTTTTGATTTGAGGCCTTTTTAACTTAAAAGGAAAGGAAAGACATGGCTGGAGTCATAAAACAGCAGATGGTGTCCCCCTGATACTCAATAGCCCAGTGGATCAGGCACTCAGCTGGGATACGGGAGAACCTGGCTTCAATGTATGCTTTGGAGCAGGAACTTGAACCAAGGTCTTCCCCATGCCCCCTGAGCATTCAAACCACCAGACTATTAGCTAGTTTGGGGGAGGTCTCTCAATTTCTCCTGTTGAATCTGTTCTATTTATTTGACTGGTCATTGGGAGAGAATAAGACTGACTCCATAGCCTGGTGTTTAGGGTACTCACCTAGGAGGGACAGCTGGGTCCCAGTCTCTGGTCCAGTGACTGCATTCTCATCACTGTTGTTTGAAGCTTAGCACAGAGCATATTGCTCATTAGCAGCTGTTTACATAACAAGTTTGAAATTTGGAGTCAATTCTCTTCAGTATTAGTAGCACCAAACTCATTAGACTCTCACCCGCTCTGGGGTTTCAGATGTCAGCAATCCCTTCTGTGGCATGACTACCAAGGAAGCTCAAGAATACAGCTAAAACTGAAGAGGTAAGACTCGGTAGACAGGCTGCTGGCTTCCACCACCTAGATGAAGAACCCATTCAACAGACCGGTCACAACAGGGCATGAAAAGGAGCAGGTTGCCCAGCCTTCCTCTCTAGAGCACATGCAACCAAGCAGAAAATGGGTCACCCAGCATTCCCCATTCATTTACAGGAGAAAGAGATCATCAAAGGGGTGGTGTAAGAGTGCACAGGATTGCAGAAGGGATACCTCAAAGGGATCAAATAAGTATCCAAACTGAACTTCTGAATCATTTGAGGTTGGCCCTTTTCTGGTCTGTCGCACTTTTTACCATTGTACCTAGGTGCTCTAAACTCTTAAAATTCTCTCTGACCAGGCTGTTACACAAATAATACTACTTCTTCATGGGATGGTTCCTATATTGATTCCGAACGTGGGTGTGCATGCACGCCATGCGCCAGAGCCAGAATGATTCGTATCAATGTCCCTGGACCCGCACATGCATCGTGCATTGTCCTCATGTCCCTACTCAAGGCTATAGGGGGCTGTCTGGGTCAACTCCGCTCTAGTTCCCTGTTACTGCTGCATGACCTGAGGCAGAACTTCTGTTCCTTCATGCTCTTAGTCTCGCTAAGAGAGTGATTTGTCCGTTCTTTTCTCCTTGTACACGGTTCTCGATAGTATTATTTTTTCTTTTTGTTTTTGTAGAGTAATTCATTAGGTTCACTCTCTTCCGGAGTTTGTCCCCTGTCCCCGGGATTATGCCACACCAACTTGGCTTCAAAAGATGTGCAAACGCTCCTCTGTGAGCAGCGAGCACCACTGGTGTTTGCACTGCCTCAGCGAAGCCCACGTCATCACTTGCTGCACCATCTGCCTCTCATTCCCACCCACACACAGGAAGCTAGGGAACTTCATCTACGCAAGTCCCTCATGTGAGAGGCTATGCGCCTGCGTGCGCAATTGGATCCAGGACTGGTGGAACTGCTGGAGCGGTGTCCATCAACACCCATCAGGTCCCCTGTAACTACCTCCTGGGCACTGGTTCCATTGCTACCGCCGAGGTCCAACGAGCCCCACCATGAACATAAGAAGCATGACCATGGGCACAAGGGTAGGTCCCTATCTGAGACTGCCCATAAACGCAGCATTGCTTCCCTGAGCTGAGCCAGGTCAGGTGAGAAGTCATATGTTAACCCAGCTGCTCCAGCTCCCAAAAATCCTAGACGGAGGGCAAGGAGAAGCACAGGCATGATCCACCGGTGCCATCACCAGCCCTGGTCACTGCTCCAGTACCGCTGCCTGCACCATCATCACCGCCTAGCCCCTCTAGTCTGCCACACATGGTCCCCTGCACCCGTCCTTTCCACGCTTTGCCCAAGGTCTTCATTGCCATTGCCGAACATTGTAAGGGACAGGCCCTCTCCTTGCAGCACATCTCCAAATGAATCTCCCATTGCATTCATGAATGCTACGCTCTCTCTAATGTACCCCCACCTCCTGGAGTCACGGCTCACTCCGTGTAGGCGCATGTGGCCATGTTGGCCTGCCTTGCCAGCGTACCATAGCAGGACATTTGCCGGGCAGCTACATGGAGCTCTGTCCAAACCTTCACTTCTCACTATGCCATTGACCTGGCAGCAGCAGTGGATGTGGCTATAGGCCACACCGTACTACAGACTATGACTTCTTATGAGTCCTCACACCCACCTTCATGCTGATCATTGCTTGCTGCTCACCCACATTTGGAATCCATATAGGGACCATCGCTTGAAGAAGAAGAGGACGTTACTTACCTGTAACTGTAGGTACTTCAAGATGTGTGGTCCCTGTTTTGATTCGAATACCCGCCCTCCGTCGCCTCTGCTGTGGACTATACTGCTGAATGGTAAGAAGGATAATGGGGTGGCATCAACCCGCACAATCTCTTATAATCTCGGCTGCAGACACGAGGGTGACACATGACAGACATGCAGGTCTAAGGACACTGATACAAATCGTTCTGGCATATGGCACGCATGTGCACCCATGTCTGGAATCCAAATAGGGACCACACATCTCAAAGAACCTCCAGTTACAGGTAAATAACCTCCTCTGATCTCTTATCTAGCACTTTTCATCAGTAGATCTCAAAGCACTTCACAATCTTCAATGTGGTTATCCTCACAACACCACTATGAGGTAGGACAGTGCTGTTATTCCCATTTCACAGAGGAGGAACTGAAGCACAGAGAATCTAAGTGACTTGTCCAAGGATGTCTCAAGAATTCTTAGATAAAGCAGGGCACTGAACCCTGTTCTCCCAAGGTATAGACTAGCATCCTAAGTACTGCCTCATATGTAGCTCTTTTGCAATCATATGGCATGCCAGTCAAAAGCATAAGTGTTTCCTAGCCATTCTAATAAAAAATAATGACAGAAGAGCCAGTTAGGAGCCTTTTTATAGCAATTATTATCACAACAAGAGATAGTCCTACATAATTATTTGGAGTGGAAGATTTATTGGAACTGCCATTATAATTACATAAAATACTTGTCAAATCCTTAGCATTACCATTTTTATTAGTGCAATTTTGCACTTCCTTTGCATGGTATTTAAAGCTGTATTTTTTTCCCCCCTCACGTCTTCCTGCATTGCAGAGAGTCATCTGTTAAAACTCCAACATCGCTCATTTTGCGATCTTCCTTTGCATTCATGCTAGGCAGAATTCACTGACATGGTTTTCACACAGGCAGGAGCACCTTTTTCTTGTCCAGCCTGTGGCTTTGCTTCCCCTTCCATCTGGACAGCTCCATCATTTTCCCTCCCTCTTTGTGCCAGAAACATACTGCATATCTAACATGTTCAAAGCAGCCAAGCTTGCTATTTTAATACAAGCTCTTATCTCTTATCAAACATAGATCTACAAATAGTGTACTGTGTCCCCCACAGCTAGTCTCTGTTTAGAGATTCTTCATTGTGTGTTGGACAGATGGCACAATCAGTGGGTTGTAGAAGGACATTATAAAAAGGAATTCTTTCTAGCTGCTTCTACCCAGCCTGTTTGAATTCAGTGAGACACAGCAGCTGGAACACAATCTTTCAAAGACAACTCTGAACTTTTCTGAAATTTGAAAGTCAAAAGATGCTTAGGAAAAATAACATAAAAAGTAAAGCAAGCACAAAAGGGAAGCAGGGAAGTTCAGGGTTAAGAACTTGGCTTTGGATGGATACCACATAGATACACACAAATATATGGATACCACATAGATACACACAAATCCCTGTTTCTATGCATTGATGTGAGGGAAACAGTAATCTTCCCCCTTATGTCAAATACTTCGTTCAGGTAATCAGTATATCTAGTACTGTATCTACACTGGCCGAGGAAAGTACTTAAGACATTTATATTTTCAGTGAGGGAAGAGGTGGAAATGTTTGCTGCTTTGCTTTGTTACCTCTTGATGGACTCTCAAGCTAGGGAGGAGAGAAGTATAGATCCCAATCTTGGGGATCTGACAACATTGCAAGCTCTGTAAGTACTAATTTTTTTTTTATGTGAAAGAGTCTTAAATATTCTTTCGTAATATTCAGTTATATAAAGTTGCCATAAAACAGTAAATCTTTTGCTGCTTTTGGCGCCTGTCCCCCACACAAGCCTATTTGTTTCTAATTTTTTAACTTAATCGACTTACATGACACTTTCTTTCGTCTAGTTTGGAGCGTAAGAAAAACTAGTAATTATGTAATTACTGTATGACGCTTCTGTGTTCTAGAAAAAAAGATACACACAGGTGTCCTTGCACTACATTAATTCTGTGTTTGCTTTGTCTTTTCAACTAGGCAAATTACTTATAATCTGTATAAGCAGAAAGGAGACAGGAAAATCTTACTTAGATTGACTACACTGAAAGACGTGTAACTCCTAAAGCCAAGGGGAGTTTGTCTCATGGAGGGAATCACAGGGGGTGGCTACATTTAATGTATGTATAGGAACTTTGAGAATCCTTTGCTGTGCCAATCATACCACACTTTTTGGAAGTGTGAAAAAGGCCTTAAGTGTGTCAGAGGGAGGGGCTAATCATACACACATCTACATCCAGTAATAGATGCACTCAGTTGTCAACCTATATCATTAAATGAGGAAGGAATAAACACTCTATTTTGGAAAGTTTTTCATCATTTAACAGAACAGAATAAGTTCTTCTCAATTTGCCAATCAAGTTTTATGAACTAATCAAAAGTTATAGGACTGTCAATAATACAGATATTGTACACACTACTCCTAAGTACCTATTTAATGATTCAAAGCTACTGTTGCTATTTTAACTCAAAATTCACTTGTACTTGTAACCACAGCCAGCTTCTGTTGGCTCTTTTCTCTGAAGCAGCAAGCTGTGACATAACAGCAATTTTTAAAATGGTTCCCCTGACAAACAGAATCTTTCCTGTCTGAGAAAACTGTATCTAAATGTAACCACACCACCATCCTAAGCTGGGCATTTTTTTATACCAACCACTGCATTTCAGGGAAACAAACTCCAGACTGAAACTATCCTCCCATTCCTCTTCTCCCCATTCACTCTCTTCATTTGTTTTCACCTTAGCTCGTTCCATACCTCCAACTTGTTCTCCATGCACTTACACTTGTGCCTCTCCATTCCATCCCCTGTGCAGCAGGTCTCAACATCACTCCCTCCATTTTGGCCCCATTCCCACCTCATCATGACGGAGGGTCATGGGACCAAACCTGAGTGGTCAGTGGGGCAGCCAGCACTGCTCCTCCTCACCACTGCTGTTAGGCCAGCTCCTGCATCAATACCTGAACCAGATCAGTCAGAGCTCAGATGCTCCACCCCCCCCCCCAAAGAATCGGGCCCTAGACATGTGCCTAGGTTGCCTGCACCTTAATCCAGCCCTTCCAATGGTATGCACCCTGGGTAATGTGCGTATGGCTGTGGGTATGACTGCATTGCTCAGTCCCATACATATTCAGAGATCTCTGTGATTTCCATGGGACTCATTAGTGAGTTTCTACTGGGCATTGCTTGCAATTTAATGATATCCAAGGTCTGGTCTACACTGAAAAATTAGCTTGACCTAACTGTGTCACTCAGGGCTGTGAAAAACATACACCCCAAAACACTGTAGCTAGGTCAACCTAACCCCCAGCGTAGATGCGGCTAGGTTGAAGAATATATCTGAGGGGTGGATTAACTAAAGTGATGAAAAAAACATCTGCACTACAGTGCTAAAGCTGCAGCACCATAGGTGTTCCACTGTAGCATCAGTAGTGTAAATAAGCCCCAATGTCCTGTTTTCTCCCAGTTATACTAGTATGGTTAACTGCTGTTGTTATAACAATTAACTCCCCATGTGGACACTCTGTTCTGGTATGAGTGTGGTTTTGGATTTAGCTTAACCCCCTTCCCAAGTGACATAAACCAAACTGAAAAAGGCACCTCTTACACTGAAATAAGGGGGGAAGTTATACCAGTATGCCTTTCCGAGGTAGACAAGTCCTTTAAAGAAAAAAGTGTTTAATTAAATAAATGCTAGAATTAAAAGGGTGGAATTGGAACAGTGGTTCTCTTTGTTATGGCTTTTGATATTAAATTCTCCACCTGAGGCTGCTTGGAAGGCAGTTTGAGATTGTGGCAAAAGCACAATATTTGTGCTTAAACGATCAGCAGTGAAATAGTTGCACTGATATTTAAATTGTCACCTTCAGGTTTGATAGTTAACAAGGTGCTGTGATGAATACAGCATTTTGAATCTCTCATAGCTGTTGGTTTTTCAGGCTGCACAGGTAACACTGCTTTGGGTTACATTTATGATCAGCGCTAGAAAAAATTATTTTGAGAGAGTGAGATTCTTTACAGTTCTGCAGCAAGAGTTGGGGTCCATGCAATATAAATGGCCCTAACAATTGCAATTGACCTATGTTTTAACAAAACTGGTGCATCGTTTCCTATTCGCTAAATGCTAGCTTTCTGTGAATTTGTTAAGCTACAGCTCTTTGAGGGAAGGGAATCCAAATCCAAAAATATCTCGTATCTCTGGGATAACTCCAGCCTGCAGTATGGCAACAAGCCAATGGTCATTATGTTCTCCCATTTCTCCCTTCAGTATTTTAATTATTTCCAGCACTTAGAATTGCCTTCCCAGTCAATATTTACATTTCTATAAATATTGCTTTGTAGATAAGTGCTTTATCAAAAGAAGCTGAATCTGCCCTTCACCCTCCCCCAGTGACGGTAGTAAATAGAACACACTGTTCTTCTCAGGTTCATGCTGCAGAATTTTTTTAATGTATCCTGCATAGACATTGCTCCTCCAAGACAACACAAAGTGTTGCTAATAAAGCAGCTGGCCAGCTGTGGAAGAACTTGTGCGTGTGGAGGGAGGGCTTTTTTTCAGATGTTCCTGCCAGTGACTGCAGAATTATGATAAAACTGTTTTGCTGAAAGTTAAAGATATGTGGATGTGAGAGTGAGCACAACAGCTTGGATTGCCTTCTGCTTCCTTCTCTGTTTGTTTAGTGCATGATTTCCCAGCCTTCCTACTTAATTTAATAACTCTGCTTTCATTTCTATGCTGTTAACCTGCCTTGCGACTCATGGTGGTTGCACTTCAAGGAGCCTGCTAATGCTACACCAAATTTGCTTGTTTGTGCATTTACACCTTCCTTTCCCTGTTACTGATTCCCACAAGCCCTTGAATTGCTCTAGATAAACAAGGAAGTATTGGCAAGGAGGTGTTAGCAGAGTTGGAAATAAGTGGAAAAGACACTGCTAGTCAGTGCTTACAGGGATTAAACCAATAGGACTCTATAGAAACTTAGTCACCCTTTATATTAGGATTCCATTTATATATAGTTCATAAAGAGTTAATAATCTATTAAATAAATGGTGGTGATGCTTTGGGGGTTTATCCAGACCAGTAAGGGATTGCATCAACATCTGCCATGTAACCCTGGGTGCTTTGTGCCATGCAGCTTTGGCTCAGAGCCCTGACACCAGCAGCTTGCTCCTCACCCTCACCCTGGCTTCCACCAGCTTGGTTACTCCATGCCAGGTGACACCAGCAGCCCCTCCAGTCCTAAGTCTCACTAAAAGTCTCCTCTCTAGTGCGCAGCCCCTCGCACTGTAACACTCACAAAAGTTCACTGCTCCTTTCAAGAGTCAGAGGGCGCAGGATTTTACTCTTCGGTTTACTCTGCACTGAGATGGATGTGTAATAAAACAAGATTATGTTTATTACCAAAGAACTGAGATTTAAGTGATACCAAGCAGAAGGAATTGGGATAGAAATGGTTACAAACATGCAAAAGTAAAAATAGGTTTCTAAGGCTAAAACCAAACTTAACAAATTAGGGCCTTTTGTTCAAAATAGTTTTTTCACCACAGTTATTCTCCCAGCATGGTTGGCCAGTCCTTAGCCAGGATCTAATACACAGCTCCTAGCACTTGGTTTCTTTGTCCCTTCAGGTTAAGGATGCCAAAATGGCTTTCTCTGCCTGTATTCTCCACATTTCTTTGTTTTCATAGTCAGGAAAATCTCCTGAGGGCTCAGCTTTCTGTGTCCATCAGGGAGCTGATATCATGTTAATTTTGCAGTCTCCTCCCCCTATCATGATAGTTGAGTGTCTATCTCCTCCACTCACAAGTTCGAGGGCTTTGTTTACCTCTTATATAAATGTGCTTCCATTGTCTCAATTTACACTGGAGACCACATTTGTCTAGGGTGGGGTGATTCAAGCCCTGCCTGCCAAACACATTTCAAGGGCATACTTCTAGTGCATATTTATAATTTCTCATATATCACTCATAAATACACCATGTAAATGACCAGCTTGTTACAGTTAGCATAAGATACCTTACGTGATAACAGTGAAATGGGGTACACTGAGCTGATCAGGCCAGCTGAGGCTCACTGCAAGATACCAGGAGGCCCTTTCTCTCTGGCATTGGAGTACTCTTAGGGTCACAATGATTAAAGATTGTTAGAGTCCAGGAGGTCAGTGAGTTGCTTGCTACGATTTATTACACATTCTCATGGTAATTATGGTAATTATAGGCCTGTCAGTTTGACAATGATCCTGGGCAAGATAATCAACTTGATTAACAAAAAATTAAAGGAGTGTAATATAATTAATGCTAATCAACATGAGTTAATGGAACATAAATTCTCTCAAACTAACTTAATATCTTTTTTTAATGAGGTTAAAAGTTTGGTTGATAAAGGTAATAGTGTTGATGTAATAGATTTATTCTTTTGTAAGGCATTTGACTTTTGATTAAAAAACTAGAAAGATATAAAGTTAACATGGCACACATTAAGAGTTGCTGGAATACTCCGTCCAGTTCTGGTGGCAACAAATTCAAGAAGGATGTTGAATAACTGAAGAGGGCTCAGAAAAGAGCTATGAGAATGATTAAAGGATTAGAAACATGGTTGAGATTGAGCTCCTTGAATCTATCACTGTATTTATCTTAACAAAAAGAAGGTTACAGATGACATGATTACAGTCCATAAGTACCTATATGGGGAGCAAATATTTGATAATGGTCTCTTCCTTCTCGCAAACAAAAGCATAACACAATCCAATGGATGAAAGTTAAAGCTAGACAAATTCAGACTAAAAATAAGGCATGTTTTTAATAGTGAGGGTAATTAACCTTTGGAAAAATTTACCAAAGACCCTGGTGGATTCTCCATCACTGGCAATTTTTAAGTCAGATTGGATATTTTTTCTAAAAGATATATTGTAGGAATTATGTTGTGGAAGTTCTTTGGCCTCTGTTATACAGGAGGTCAGACTAGATGATCACAATGTTCCCTTCTGGCCTTGGAATCTATGAATCTCCTGATATGCTTATAACCATCTACAACACTTTGCCTTATCTCCACAGCCCAATCTATTCTTCTTCTATGTACAGGTTTAGATGTGTATGTTTTGGTGGCATAACACTTATTTTTGCATTTATATTTGTAGTAACGAGGGAGAAAGTTGCGTGTCCAGGGACTTGCCTGAAGACTGGCTGAGATTCTCATTCTAAAATAGGCAAGGTCAACCCCAGACGGGGGATATAGTGCTGACCTCTGTAGGCTTCTCCCACGGCCATACCAGTGCTTACAGGCTTCAACTTGGCCTTCTTGCTCTGGCCCGGAATCTTTTACTCTGTGTGTTCTGCCTCCAGCCCTGCCCTATGTTCCCCTTCCCCAAACAGCAAAACCCTTCCTCCTAGTCAATCCAAAACTCCTGAGCAGGTTCATAACTCCTTTTGTCTTAGGTAGGGGAGGGGGACAGTTCCATTCATTGACAGGCCTGTTCACACTCAGTCTCAAAGAATTTGAGATTGATGCAGTCACCAGTACCTCGTAGCATAACAGAACAATTTTGGCTCCCCTTTGTCATTAATGCAAGTGAGAGCTAAACTGGTGTAGACTGGCTGGCCTTCGTTGCTAGACGTATATACTCTGAGCTCCACAGCAGGCACTGTTGTTTGTCTGCTCCCACGGCTAGGTCTGCGGTAGCACTTACGTTGTTCAGGGTTGTGGAAAAAACACCCCCTTGAACAATGTAAGTTATACCGACCTAAGCGCCAGTGTAAGCAGCACTATGTCGGCAGGAGAGCATCTCCCACCGTCATAGCTAAGGCCGCTCGTGGGCTGGAGTAGTTAAGATGAGGGGAGAGCTTTCTCCCATCAGCTTAGAGCAGTTAAGTTACAGATCTTACAGCGGTGGCGCTGCATTACTCCAGCTGCAAACTCTCTAGAGTTGCTTCTATGTTGGTTTCCCTGTGAGCCTGTGGAATGTAGCCAGTTGACTCGTCAACTGTCAGAAGGATTATGTTAGCACTTTACATCATCTCCATTTCTGCAGTCTTTCAAAACAAACTCCCCTTCGCACTCCCCTACATGCACCTTTTGATATTGTCATACTGAAGACATATGGTCTAAACTCTGCAGTTTGGAGGGATTAAATCTGATGTGACATTTGAAATCAGTAGCACAGGAAGTGTGTCATCTGGCACCTTTGCATAATCTCTAATGGCAACAAGTGCTGTGTTTGTTGACTAGCATTTTCTTACTATAATTAATCAGAGTTTTTCAAAAAATTTTATTAAGAATTAGTGCAACTTTGAGACTGAAAAATGAGCACTCTAGTGGCATTTCCATGCTACCAACGATAAAACATTTACATCTAGATTTTTTTATTGGCTGTAAATCAGCACATTCAATTGAGTGTTTATTATAAATTTAGGAGGTCACTTCTGCAAAAGCCAAGATAATGTGGACTTTCTCTGCTACTTTGATTTGTTAGAACAGAAGGCCAATTAATTGCCCATGCTTAATAGCAGGCCTGTTTGGAATCCCCTCTGTTCAGAAATCAGTGTTGTGTATTGGTTGAATGACTGCTCAGGCTGCCAACTTTTTGTTAAAGCCATTTCTGGGTTAAAAGGAATAATATGGTCTGAAATCTGGGGGTAAAACTGAAGGATTGTTACATAATTTATATGTAAAATTGGGATTTCCCCTCTGTTCTTCACTTCTCTTTGGTCCCCATTCTCTTTGTCTTTCTTTTCTGTTTCTCCTGTTCTCACATTAATTCTTGTCTTCCATCTGTTGTATGCCTGTTTACATTTTTCCCCATCCAGAATATAAAGGGGATGTGAGGATCGAAAACAGAATATTTAAGATGACTAGATCGTTGTAGTTTAGCCACGATTGTTTGTTCCTTCATCATTTTCAGCATTGCAGGAGAGTAATGAACACAATTTGCATGATGTCCCGCTCCACCTGCCTAGGGAGATCTGGAGCTACACTCCCCAAGTGATCATTATGTAAATGAAGTAATTTGGGACACAGAAAATTAGTCCAGGTGGCTACTTTATTTTTTTAATTTTTTTTTAAGTTGAACTTCAATGCTGGCAAAATGCACCAGATTGACAGCCCTGGAGACTGAACATGTGTGTCTATTTCCAGAGTAGCTACAGGGTGGGCAATTAATATCAGCTACCCCCGTGCCTGCAGGCACTCTTGTGTTCTCATCCTACACAACACTGCAATGTTATTTGTACAGAATATGCCTTGTACGGCATCGTCTGAAAACTAATAACACACTGGTCAACAATCAATGTGAAATGTATGTGATAGTGATGTGCACAGAATCATGGGTATTCACTGATATTATGATTTGAAGTCTGTGACTAAAAGGTATTTAAGCCTGACATGTCGGGTCGTTGATAAACACGTTTTTCTCTGAAAAGAGGAAAGAAGCCAACACCTCAAACCAGGTGTGGTCAAATTCAATGAGCTTAAAGGTTGTGGGAGGAAGATATTTACATTGTAAAGTTTTACATTTACTCTGTCTTGGTGACTTTTGGCCCTGCTAAATACTTCTGACAGCTCTTAGTACTTGCAATATTACTTGCACATCATGAACAATTATATTCTGTGTCGAGTTTTGGATAAGCTAATGACAAGTTAGATGATATATGAGCTCATTTGCACATGCATAAAAATATCCCAGATAAAGAGTGAAGTGTAGAAAAGTTTCCTGTTACTTCATGGTAACTTATGCTTTATCATGACATTGGTGTCATGAGACTAAATTGTCTTATTCTGCAGTAACAAGAAACCTTCCAATAAACCTCTGCAATGTCCTTTTTCTTGAGAAGAGAATTAAAAATTGTAAGCATGTCATTTAAAACAAAAAACTCGAACACAGTGTCCTTCTTTTGGTCTGTCTAGCTGCTAAATATGTACATGTGTATAGACAGGTGTGAGTGTGTGTATATACATATATAATACACACACGTGTGTGTGTGTGTCTTGGTAGCTAAGGAAATATTACTGTATGCTATTATGCTGTGTTCAGATGGGTTTTCAGTAGAGGTCTGAGTCCTACAATAACTTCCAAAGCAAGTTAGACAACACTGTAAAGAAACTATTTCCTATACTATAAAGCTAAGGACGGCGTATTTTTCATCTCATGGTGAAATGGTTGGAGGGGGGAGGGAAAGAGGGAGGAAGGGACATATCAAACAGCCTACAAATACACTTGCAGAAACATGGCATCAGATTGCGGAAACACAGAGAAATAACAGATTTGTTGTGCGGACACAAGATTTGGACAGAAACTTGGTATTACAGGGCAAGTCTTTGAGACTTGACAGGTCAGTAATTCAATCCTAGGTAGCCTTACTTGAGAGCGTTTTATAGCAGGAGTGCACTCTATATTAATAATGTCCAAAGACATAGCTGTCCCTCCAGTGCAGCAGCCTCCCAAGAAAACATTAATCATATTTTCCTGAGGCAGCTGAATTGATTTCTTGGGAGAAATATTTCCTTGCCTACTCCCTAGCCATTTCTTAACCAGTCACCAAGTTACAGGGATCTGAGCCCAGTCAACAACTAATTATTGCCTATTGAGTGGGTGCAGGTTTTGCTTCAGGTTCTCATGCAGGTTATTTACCATTTACTGGGGCACAAAACCTGCCTTAGCTGTTACGCATGTCTGTGTAATATTGGCTTGTGTATCTCTGTACAGGACTTATATATCACTCTCAACCATGGTAAGCTTCTTTGTTGTTTTTTCCTCAGTCAGATCCTTGGTAAACTCAGAAGCTTGGATTCCATAAGTAGTGGTATACATGTTTACTATGATAATGACATTTTACATTTATCTATCTTAGGTTTTTGATAGAGTATCTGTTGCAGTGGTATCTAGCAAGGTATACAGCACCTTTTAAGAATGTGTGACACAGTTGTACAGCTTTAGATCAATTAATTTTTATTCATACAGTGCTCATCAATATGTATCTGGGTACAGAACTTAAGGTTGTTAAAATAATTTTGGAGGCCAAGAGAGAAGCCAACATGGCAGGGAGGGCGGGGAAACAGGTGAAAGAAAGAGAACCCAAAATGGTCAGATGTGAATTTGAAATGCCTCAGAAGACCTCTGTTATATAGGTAGTATTCTACCCATTTTACCAACTCAGAAACCAAGGCAAAAAAGCTGAAGGCCTAAATAACTACTAACTTTCAGAGGTTCTGAGCACCCATATTTCTGATTAACTTAGGCCCTATCTCAGTAAAGCAATTAAGCATTTGTGACGCATGACCAGAAAGGGTTAAGCATCCTTAAAGACATAGGGGGAGATAATGTTTGTGTTTTTGTGTATTTACATATATATTGATAGTGGTCAACAATGTAATCAAACAGTCCCTGTCTATGCTGTATTAATTCAGAGATCAAAAGAATATCTTAACATTTAAATGAACGGTAAACAAGTACTCCTTTTCTTTTTGCGGATACAGACTAACAGGGCTGCTACTCTGAAACCTGTAAACATAGGATGTGCTGTATTAATCTCTCTTTGAAATGTATAGCAAATCATCTGCGAATGGTGGAAAAACAGGCAACTGCCTTACATTAATCTGTGTGAATAATTTAGGGAGTAGACTTACTTCAAAGTCACCCTGATTGCCTATTGTTTACCCAGGACTGTATGGTCAAGTAGATGCTAGAACATTGTATAAACGACCCTGGGGTCCTGATCCTGTCAGGCTTTCAGCAAAAGACTTGCATTAGCAGCACATATTATTGTTATCATGGTGTTGAAGCTCACTAAGCCTCTTCTAAACTTCTGCTAGCTGTGACTATCTTGATTTTTAGCTCCCCAGCAGGTATGTGTGAGGCTGCTAGAATGGATAATCACAAGTTTCAGTTGCTTCCCCACATGAATTGAATATTCTACTTTCACTAGAAACATAAAGTATCAGAGGGGTAGCCTGGATCTGTAAAAGCGGCAGAGTCCTGTGGCACCTCATAGACTAAGAGATGTATTGCAGCATAAGCTTTCGTGGGTGAATACCCACTTCTTCAAATGCATGTAGTGGAAATTTCCAGAGGCAGGTAAATATGCAGGCAAGAATCAGGCTAGGGATAATGAGGTTAGTTCAATCAGGGAGGATGAGGCCCTCTTCTAGCAGCTGAGGTGTGAACACGAAGGGAGGAGAAACTGCTTTTGTAGTTGGCTAGCCATTCAGTCTTTGTTTAATCCTGAGCTGATGGTGTAAAATTTGCAAATGAACTGAAGCTCCGGAGGTTTCAGAGTAACAGCCGTGTTAGTCCGTATTCGCAAAAAGAAAAGGAGTACTTGTGGCACCTTAGAGACTAACCAATTTATTTGAGCATGAGCTTTCGTGAGCTACAGCTCACTTCACGCATCCGATGAAGTGAGCTGTAGCTCACGAAAGCTCATGCTCAAATAAATTGGTTAGTCTCTAAGGTGCCACAAGTACTCCTTTTCTTTTTGTGAAGCTCCGCAGTTTCTCTTTGAAGTCTGGTCCTGAAGTTTTTTGCTGCAGGATGGCTACCTTTAAATCTGCTATTGTGTGTCCAGGGAGATTGAAGTGTTCTCCTACAGGTTTTCGTATATTGCCATTCCTAATATCTGATCTGTGTCCTTTTATCCTTTTACGTAGGGACTGTCCAGTTTGGCTGATGTACGTAGCAGGGGGCATTGCTGACACATGATGGCATATTTACATTGGTGGACATGCAGGTGAATGAACCGGTGATGGTGTGGCTGATCTGGTTAGGTCTTGTGATGGTGTTGCTGGTGTAGATATGTAGGCAGAGTTGGCATCGAGGTTTGTTGCATAGATTGGTTCCTGATTTAGAGTTACTATGGTGTGGTGTGTAGTTGCTGGTGAGAATATGCTTCAGGTTGGCGGGTTGTCTGTGGGTGAGGACTGGCCTGTGAAAGTGGCCTCCCAAGGCCTCCGAAAGTGAGAGATTGTTGTCCAGGATGGGTTACAGATCACTGATGATGCATTGGAGAGGTTTTAGCTGAGCACTGTATGTGATGGCCAGTGGAGTTCTGTTGGTTTCTTTCTTGGGCTTGTCTTGCAGAGTGGGGATTTCCCCACCCCTCTCCCTGGGGAGCAGCTTTAACAACCCCCAGAAGCTCTGTCAGTGGTGACTGTCCAAGAGATGTGCTGAATCAGTGCTACTTCAGTCCAACCAGGCTCCTCAGGAGACAGCTGTAGGCGGCTTGCAGCGCTGTGCTCCCATTCCTGGGAGACGTTCCACTCCCACAGGCTCGTGGCCCAGGTTCTGTCAGCAGCACTTGGGCAGTGAATCAGACAAGGTCTTGTCTCTTCCAGAAGTGTAAATTGGACAGTGCAGGGTAGAGCAGCTTCTACTGCAACAAGATTAAATGTTGTTATTCCAATGCACTGGATTAGATCATGTTTGCTTCCAGAGTGACGGCATGTAGCATAGAATGTGACAGAGCTAATGGAATGTAGCACAGCTTATCACAACTTTAAAGACAATGTATGTTTTTTGGTTGGCCCTGGTAGGAGCCATAAGGGATCTGGTCTTTTCCACTGCTTTGAAGCTCCACGTTTCTGCCTCCACTCTGCTACTGCAGGATGATTTGGGATGAAATTCCTGTATCCTTCCTTAATTGGCCCAGGGTGGGGCTACTGTGCAGTGATGTGAAATGCATCCTGTCCCCGATGACCAGTTATGTCACCTTCCTCAGCATTCACCCAATTCTGCATGGCCTGGGGAGCAAGAAACTGGAAACCAAGAAGCCATCCTTGATCTTATACGTGGAGTTTGTCATGTCTCTGGTGCTAGCCCTGTGGGAAATTGATTTCTGTGCTAGTTTCTCATGAGAGAAGGATTTGAGGTTGAGTAGAGATTTAGCAAGCATAAGGGCTTGTCTACAAGGGCTTTATCGGTTATACTGGTGTAATTATATCAGTATAACTCCCCGTTTGGACACACTTATTCCAGTATAAGAGTGGCATTTTTTGGTTTAGCTTAAATCCCTTCCAAAACAGCATAGGTAAACTGAAAAATGGTACTCTTGCAGTGGAATAAGTATCTAGATAAGGGTTATAGCAGTAAAACTACATAGGTTTAAATTCACACCTTACAGTATGCTGGTGTAGACGAGCCCTTAATAATGTGAAATGCTTATATCAGTTTTTGTCTCCAACTTGTAGAGATGTTTTCTCTTTCAGTTTTAATTGGTTATTTATAATGTGCTTATCACTAGTGCATGAGAACACTCTATGGATTTACAAGATATGTAAACCATACACGAACCCTGAAGAATCTTTGGTACTCTTTGTTCTCAATCCCACATCTCCATGAGCACATTAAAGGATTGATTTCCACAAGGTAAAATGTTTATGGAAACCTCACAGCTGAAAAGGCCATCATCTGGTAACTTGTATCCTGATCACACTGGGAAGAAATTGTTTGTTCATAAATCAGAATAAAAACAAGGCAGCGACTGGCCAGGTGCTGGCTATGGTCCATTACTTACAATCCTTCACAAAGAGTGATGGACTAATTCAAAAATATGAAGCAGGAAAATTCCTTTAGTATGCATAAGCTAAGTGGATCACACTGCTGTTAGCAGCAATCTCTCTTTAGTATGCTGAAGAATGTGTTAACCTTTCAGCAGACCCTTTTTCACTGAGGGGTCTTAGCCCAAAATTCTTTATACAAACAAAAGACCTTACCAGCAATGTATGTTCAATCATATCAAGATCAGGCAGGCATACTCTACTACTCATCTCATGTTATTTCAGTGCCAGTCAGCCATCTGGGCCACATTCAGCGCCATCATAATTTGAGCCTCACCCTCCATAGCATATTTTCAGTCCCAAGGCATAAATGCAGTGGTCATTTTGCTCCAGAGTATTAAAGTGGCAAAATAATTTGCAAAATTTATTGGTTAAGGGCCTGATCCAAAACCCACTGAAGTCAGTGAGGCAGGGAGCTGTGGAAAAAAACAGTGTGATCCAGTAATTAAAAAATGTATAATAATGCATATGCACAAGGTTGCCAAAAATTCTGACATTTCTTAACTTTTGAGTGCTTGACTTTGCAATCTGAATAACATTCTTTTAACATAGATTTTCAGTGTGTGTGAGAGGGGGGTGTAAAATATGTAGTTATTTAGCTCAGAAGGAAAATATTTATTTGAGCTTGTTTGTGGAAAATGCCAGAGAACAGTGTACTAATGATTCATTTAATCATCTCCAGCATGTGAATGATGTCATCAAAATTAATGATAGAGAAGAACTAATCAGTCATTTTAACCATCCTCCCACAACTTTCTATTTTATTGTCAATGCCAACTAAATTTTGAAAACAGTCAGAAGTTTTCACTTTGCAGTTACCCAGGGCCAAAATGTTCAAAGTTTTGTCTAAAGTTAGGCACCTAAATCCAGATTTCCAGAGGAGCTGAGCATCCCCAACTAGAGCTAGTGAGAAAATTTCCGACAAAACGTTACTTTTTTGTCAGAAAATGCAAATTTATCAAAACCAAAATGTTTTGTGCGAACATAATAGTTTGGACTAAATTTTTGTGGGGGAAGTTTTTTGAGGTCCAGGATCAACTTTCTGGTCAGAGAGAGAGGGACTCCCACGCCCATTCAACCCGCCCTGTCCCCTGACTGCCCCCCCCCAAACTACCAACCCATCCAACACCCCCCCTGCTCCCTGACTGGACCCCTCCAGAACCCCTGACCTATACAACCGCCCCCAGCTCCCTGTCCCCTGACTGCCCCCCAGGACCCACCGCTCCCCGCCCCTTTACCATGCCGGAGCCAGCCATGCTGCTGCGCTGCCCAGCAAGAGCGGCGGGCCAGAGCGCTGGCGGCATGGCGTGCCGAGGCTGCGGGGGAGGGGGCAGTGGGGAAGGGGCTGGGGGACAGCCTCCCCTGCCGGGAGCTCAGGGGCTGAGCATGACGGTCCCGCGGGCCTTAGTTTGCCCACTTCTGCCCTAATCACTGAGCTATTGGCTGTCTTGAGGTAGGGCGGTCTCACAATCTCATTTTTTGCCAAAAAATTTCAAAAGGTCTGTGGGGTATCCTGATACAGAAAGGATTTTTTTCCAGATATTTGCACTATTGGAAAAATGTGGCTCATATTTAAGCTGTTATAATTTACTATTTATTATTTGACTATTTCTATGGCAGTAGTGTATGGGAACCACAATAAGGCATAAACAAATCTTTTATGAGGCACTTTACAAATACAGTCCCTCCCCAAGGAAGCTCTCATCTAGGATTTAGATACGTAACTTGTGAATAAACCGACAATAAAAGTGGGGAGGACATGGTAACAGTGGAGACAGGTGGATTTGCGTAAATCAGTTGTCACAGATCTTAGTCGTCACAGTAAGCGCCCTTGTTCTCTTGGAACCATAGTGTTTCTGAGAGGCATATCACTTAATAATGTGCATGAAAGGTGAATGAGAAATTCAAATGTTAGAATAGGACAAAATGCAATTAGCTATAAATCTAAATATATGGTTATGTAAATGTGTCCATATATATACCCTTTCTCTCTCCCTTTCACACATAGGGCTTCTGTTTTTCTGGGTTTATTTATTTCATATTTTGGGTTTTATTTTTATCAATTTTTGAGTTTTTAGTAATCCCACAAAATTGGGCGAGTTGGGGTTTCCTTTGTAAATACAGTAGTATATACTGTAATGAGTAATCTCTTTGTAATTGTTCACTAAGGTGCTTTAATGGAGTACTGTTTCACGTAGCACTCCATTAAGGAACTAAGGAACCTTGAGTGCGCACCATCGAGGTCTACATGGACCAGTTAACGTACAACACATTAGTGCACATTAGAAATCCCACCCGCATAGTCTACATTGCTGTTCTGTGTACAAAAGTCCTTATATACAAGTAACCATTTTCTAGTGTTTTTCTGGTGTTTATTGGATAAACATACCGGTAATTTCTTTTTTTGTATTGGGTTGGGTTTTTTTTTTTTTGATGTTTATTGCTTAAAACCTAAAATAAGAAGCCTTAGTTATGTATTAATAGTACCACTGCTGATTCTCTGATTAGAGGCATGGCACAGAGTAGGATTTCATTCTGATTCATTCTGCCAAGGCAGAAAGACTGCTTCACCATCTCTTCAACTTCACATTTTATGATAATCTGTTATGCACCATTTGCTTGGTGCATGAAATATAATAATAATATCTAAAATTCACTGGTGTGAGGGGTTCATGCTGTCATAAGTGGATGTACATTTCTCAGTGACTTTTGTAGTACCAGTTAAAGATGTCAAATATTTGCAATACTGCTCATCAGCTTTATGTCACAAAGTTAATATTTGCATCCTGATTCTTTCATGACTTCACATATGTGCATAAATAAGTTGAGTTTCGGTCGAATGGAAGAGAGCCAGAGTATTTTCTGTTGAATCACTTGCTGACTTTCCTAATCATGTTGCATTGTCTCAGTGGGCTCATGGAACAGACTAATGGCTAGCACTTTGGGACAAAGCTTCAAAGGGCTTCCATACTGCATGTGCGCAAAACTTGCATATTTACAAACAAGTGTTTGCTCGTGTAAACTGGGTAATTGTCAGGAAATACAATGTTGAGGTTGAAAAATCAAGGTTTTGAAATCAGAGAGGCCCAATTCCCCACTGCTGTGCATTAGTTGTAGTCACTAGTACCTGTGCAAAGTGGGTGTAAAATGCTCCCACGTCAGAATGGTGTCATTTACATTCAGTTTGCACAGATGTCAATGATTATGTTAAGTGCAATTCAGTGGAGAATATGGTCAAGGAAATGCAGAATTAAGTTTGAAAACGCAACCTTAACTTTGCTCCCTTTGGTCTGTCTTCAGATATGATCTCCCTTTTATTAGAAGTTATTTGTCAATTGATGATGATGATGTATTATGGTTAAGGCTGTGATTTAGTCATGGAGGTTGCGGAAGTCACGGAATCCGTGGGGGACACCTAGAGCTGCAGGTGGCAGGTGTACCTCACAGCCCCCAGCTGCTACTGGCAGCTCCTAGTCCCTACAGCCGCCCCACTTGAAGTAATGTGGGGATCTGTAAATCCCCATTTTGTCAGGGATATTTTTAGTAAAAGTTAGGGACAGGTCACGGCTTCTGTGAATTTTTCTTTTGCCCGTGACCTGTCTGTGACTTTTACTAAAAATATCCATGACAAAATCCTAGCCTTAATTATGGTTACGGCTTGATGTCTGTCAGGAGGTCACGGAAGTCATGGCTTCCGTGTCTTTCTATGACCTCTGTGACTTTTGCAGCAGCAGCCATTTGGGTGTGGGAGGGAGCTCAGGGCTGGGGCAGGGGATTAGGGTGCAGGGCGGCGCTTACCTGGGGGAGGGGGTGCTCCCCGGAAGCGGCTGGCATGACACTGCAACTCCTGACCTAGGCTCTGTGGAGGGGCCAGATGGCTCTGCGCTCTGTCCCTGCTTGCAGGCACTGCCCCCGCAGCTCCCATTGGCTGTGGTTCCCATTGGCTGCGGAACCAGAGCTCGACAGGGGCAGCATGCAGAGCCACCCGGCCTTCCCTCCCCCAGGAGCTGCAAGGATACACAGAGCTGCGTACGGAGCCTACCAGCCTTGCCACCACCAGCCGCCTGCTCCTCACCCCCCTCCACAAGCGCCAGCCAGGCTCCCAGGCCGCACATCGCTGCACACCTCCCGCAGCGCCAGCCGGGAAACCTGGGCCGCACACCGCCGCAAGCCTCCCCAGCACCATCCGGGGACCTGGGCCACACCCCAGGACCCACGGTGCCCTGAGGCCACCACGCCCCTCCACCCCCGAGCACCTACGGGCCCCGGCTCAAGTTTTAGCTACAGGTAAATAGTACAAGTCAGGGGCAGCTCACAGGCCATGAATTTTTGTTTACTGCCTGTGACCTGTCCGTAACTTTTACTAAAAATACCCGTGACTAAAACATAGCTTTGATTACGGTATATTATGGTAGTGCCAATAATATGTTAGGCCCTGTCCAAAAATATAGCAAGACACACTGTATGTGCTGAGTCTTTTACAATTTAAGGAGACTGACTGGACCTTCTTTCACAATCTTAAGTGCACCACCACATTTCAGACCTACCTTTAGTAAGTCTTGGTGATATCTACAAAACAAGACAGGTTTGAGATGAAATAATTTGGAAGGTTGTTTGCTATAAATGATAAATTCAGAAAGCTGAAAGTCTTCCATTATGGACTATTTTTCAGTGGTTGTGTGTAACCCTGCCTCTGATTTACGTCAGTGGAGACGGTAAGTGTTGCGGCAACTCTGAAAATGAGGTCATTCCTTTGTTAGGGGAGAATTCACTTTTTGATTTATTAATTGTGAGAATTCATACGAGATCGGAATGAAAGAGGGTTGGGGAGCAGAGGAAAAGGAAAGGAGGGCATATTTGTCGGGGAAGATGAGAGAGTAATTGAAAAGGCAGAGTGGCACTAGACAAGTGAGTGTGGGGAGGCACGACTATCCTGTGGGTGAAAGAGATGGAATGAGATAAGAGATAGAGGAGTTGAAGATGAGGTTAGAGACAGTATGTGCATGTGTGTATACAGCATAAATAAGATATACACAGTGGTGTGTTGTGGCAGGTAGGTTTTATTTATAATTTAGGATGTCCTAGTTACTGAGGAGTGGCAAAGCTATGAGTGAGTAATGCAGATCCTCCCAAATGAGTGCTGAAAAAACCGCTCTCTCTTTCTCATAGACTCCTCGCATGTCACCTTGAGGTGCAAGGGGCAGAGTAGGAGTTGCACACACTACACTTCCTCTCCTTACAGACAGGTGAGGAGTGGACAGAGTTTTTGCTCTGCCCCTCCAATATCACAATGGAAAGTAGTCTGCTGCTGGTAAGGACTGTGAGTTACAATTCTTTTCCCAGACTACTCCTGGGATGATACAGCTATGTCCTACCTTTTAAATAAATCTGAGTCTAAAGGCACAGTCCACCCCATGATTCCTTCTGTTTCAGCAGGAGAAAAAAATATAGCTCATGAATGTAACGCACCTCTAAAAATGCGGTAGGACCACTTTCCCATAGATAAAGTTCTCAAGACTTTAAAGTCTGGTATCTCTGGATCATCCATGGCTAGACACACATACTGTGTGTCCCACTGGAAAGCTGGTATATCCCCTTGTTCTGTTGGTATAAAGCTCCCATTAGTGCCTTTCATAATCACAAGATACTGGACCTTAAACCTGTCATACGCCCAGACCTGAATTGTTGGACTTTAAAGTCATGACTCTGTATAGAAAATTTATTTTTGATCATTTATAGAGGCTTCTAAAATTTTACTAGTTATAATCTTTCAGTTCCTCCAATCCCTGTGTCATCTGACTGATGGCAACTAAAGCACCTGGTTTTATAGGTCTGGGGATGCAAAATACAGCCTCAATAAAATTTTGTTAAACTCTCACTTGTAAATTGGAGTTTCTGTAGCATGGGGCATATACAGAATACGTGAGTTGTGAGATATAGGTTTTATTGACGCTCATTTGGGATGTCTGCAAAGTACACTGATGACTTTGCCACAGGTATATAATACAAGCATCCCAAACTCATGCCAATAAATCTTACACCACACCTCTTTATATATACTTGTGTAGGAGGTGTTATATACCGTTCAGTATATGGTTTTTAGGGTGGGGTGTATGTATTGTTACCCTTTTTGACACTAGCAGCTGATCAGAGCCATGAGGATTGTTGCAGCTGGGAGGAGAAATTTAAGATGGAGTCTGGTACCTTTGATCCAATCTTGTTTGTATAGCTAGTCAAAGTTCAGTATCCTGATACAAAGCCCTTTCCCCCCGCCCCGAACATGGAGGAATCAAACAACAGGAGATAGCTTCTTTGCTTGCAGCCCCAAGCCTCTTAAGCTAGCTTCTCCAGACCCAGAAGGGTTTCTCCCATTCTTGTCCAGGCTGTGTGTGTCTCTGGCCAGCTCTGCGTTACAGGCCGTGCAGTGGCACAGCTCCGGTGCCATAGCTAGGCTGCTGTAGCACCATAAAGTAGATGCTTCCTACAGCAACGGAAGGAGTTTTTCCTGTCGCTGTAGGAACATCACCTCCCCAAGTGACCGTAGCTATGTTGATGGAAGCATTCTTCCATTAACCTAGCTATGTTTTCACTGAGGGTTTAGGTCAGCAGAGGTACAGCACTCAGGGGCATGAATTTTTCACATCTTGAGCACCATAGCTATGTGGACCTAACACTTAAATGTAGACCAGGCCTCTGTCTCTCTCTCTGTACTGTCTTCTACTCTTCCCGCTCTTTCTCACACCCTTA
Source organism: Eretmochelys imbricata (assembly GCF_965152235.1). Classification (NCBI taxonomy): domain Eukaryota; kingdom Metazoa; phylum Chordata; order Testudines; family Cheloniidae; genus Eretmochelys; species Eretmochelys imbricata. The sequence goes on from NC_135573.1 coordinate 174,556,629, forward strand.
CACAAAACAATGCCCAGCTAGAACCCCTCTGCCCAAGCCATTACAACACCTGAGTGACCTTGGGTGTGACTTTGTCTTGGAGACTGCTGTAATTTCATAGGGCTTGTCTACACTTAAAACGCTGCTTCAGTGAAGACACTACCTATACCAATGGGAGGGTTTCGCCTGTCAGCGTAGGTACTCCATCTCCCTGATAGGCAGTAGCTAGGTTGACACCAAGGGGTAGGTTGGCTTATGCTGCTGCAGATATAGATTTTTCACACCCCTGAGCGATGTACTTATACTGACCTAATTTCCTAGTGTAGACCAGGCCTTATCTTTGACCTGAATGAAGGGTGGTTGTTACACTCAGGGCTGGTCTACACTGGAAAAGTTACATCGCCATAGCTACGTCTCTCAGGAGTGTGAAAAACCCACACCCCTGGGCGATGCAGTTCAGCTGACTTAACGCCTGGTGTAGATGGCGCTATGTCGACAGAAGACTTGAGGCACTGAAAACCCCCCTAGTCGCTATAGCACGGGCTGGTCTACACTGGAAATTTACAGCAGCATAGCTCTGTCTCTCGGCTGGGGGAGGGTGAAAAAGCCCCATAGTTATAGAGACATTGCTATGCCAACCTAACCCATGGCATAGACAATGCTAGGTTGATGGAAGAATTCTTCCTTCAATCGCCCTGGCTACTGCCTCTCAGGGAGGTGGATTACCGACAGCGATAGAGAGCCCCTCCCATTGGCATAGGTGGCGTCTACCCTGAAGGGCTACAGCAGCAGCTGCACTGCTCTGGCGTTTTCAGCATAGACACGTAGCCTCAGTTTAAACAAGGTTTAACCCAACAACCCACCACTGCATTTCTTCATGAATGTGCAAGAAGAATAAAGAATAAATAATTGACTGCTTTTATTTAATGAAGATGTATCTTCATTAATTCCAGTTTCTAATCACTTGACCATTCCACGTAAGGACAAAACGAGAGCCTTTCCCAGGGCATGTATTTGACTTCTAAATGCTCCTTCAACTGCCAAATGCATCGTTGTCTGCCCCCCGCACCCCAAAAAGCCTTTTTTTTTAAAGCACAGTACATTTACACCCTTATCTGTGCTTAACAAAATTCCAGTAATAATTTGAGTCAGCCACATATACAATATGTGTTTTTATTAAAGCAGTAATGACTGAGGCACACAGTATTTCCTGGAAATTAATGGCTGGCTGGGAAATTTTATAGCCCACAGCATGGCCAAGGGCCATTAACCTCAACTGGTCAATTCTCCAAGAAATGCCTCATTTCAGGGGCCATTTGTTAAATTGTTTTTCTCCAGTAAAGAAGTAAAATTAAACGTTATTTTCCTCCCGTGAAAACACTGGAACCTTTGGGCAGCCACGAGAATCAGGAGGTTGAATATGCTGCTGCCACCATAGCACTGAGCATCTCAAGAATGAATGATAGGCAACCAATCAAGAACTAGTCTTTCAACCTTCTATCATTTTATATTTAAGGTTAATAAATAAAGCTCTTTACTTTGCTTCCTCCATCTGACAAAGAAGTGGGGAAAGCGTCAAGCCTAGTCTACACTTAAAACTTATACCAGCACAGCTCTCTCGATAAGGAATGTGGAGGTAAAAACCACACCCTCTAGCAACTATGCTGATAGAAACCCTCCCCACCCTCCACCCCGGTATAGTTGCAGGTTTGCCAACAGAAAAGAGCTTCTGTTGGCATAGCTAGCATCGTTCAGGGAGGTGGTGTTCCCGCTACGTTTTTGTCAGCATGTGTCGCCTCTGCTTTAGGGGGCTATGCTGACATTGCTATGCCAGGATAGCATCTATAGTGTAGATATGGTGCCTTAGTCTCCCATAGTCATCGGAAAGGTTCAGAAATATATACAGAGAAACACTGGCATTCTATTTTTCTAATGCATCTATCTTATCTATCGCAGCCCCCATCACCATAGGCTCTGCTGCCTACTTATCACAGGCAGGGAAGAGGGGTGTCTACATAGTGGACAGTGTGTAGTATTTAAGTATTTTAGCTTGATAGTTCAGCATACTTCATTATCCCATCTAGTGTTTGTAAAAATGGGCACATTTGAGGCACCTCAATGCGGTCAAAGTGGTTTGAGTATTGAATTGTCAAACAGGAAAGCTATGGTACATATTGTGTCTATTAAAGAGAATGAATGATTAAGAAGCTAAATAGGTATTAGAAAAATATTACCACGAGCTCTCTAAAAGGTCATTATTAAAACATCAGATAAAAACTCATCTGCCTTGGATTTTTGATGTAACCTTCATAATTAGGTTAACAAATATTCCATTGCATTCTGTAAAGCACAATGGAAATTAGGGCATAGTTCATTACAGGTGAAAATTCTCTCCCGCACAGTCTGAGTGAATGACCTCTTCCTTTGTATAGAGAATTACAAGATGGCTGGTAGCAAAATCCATCCACCTCTTGGGTTAAGGGCAGCTCTGCAGTCCTTCCAGGGGCACTATTCTAGCCCTAGCACAAAACCCACTTTCAGCAATGCAAAATCACCAATTTTGTGCCAATTCCATGTCTAGCGGGACCATCGTAGGTCCAATCATAGGGGGCCTTGCTCCATCCCTACCAGCATACTAGAACAGAATGAGAAGCTGGAAAATTCATTATCCTCTTAGAATTCTGATCTTTGGCTTTCAAGAGGGAAAATGAAAGGAGCCGGAGTTGGTATAGTCTCCCAGTGTAGTCTTTTGTGATAAGCATTTTTCTTTTAGTCAAAGGAAAATAAGTGGCTATTGTGTAACGAAATGATCCCCTAGGTGCAGGTATTGAAAGTTAAAAGGCTTGATTTTTATTTCAGTGGGACTACTCAATGTAAGTAAGGGTGATAGAATTGGGCCCTTTGTGTTTCTTTGTGAAATTTGGACACACATCCTTTTGTAGTTTAACTCCTTGACTAAAAGACAAAATTATTTTTTTTTAAATAACTGATGTTAATCTTTTTTCCTGGCTCTCTGGTGTCTTGTGGTAACATTCTCAATGGTCAAACAATTTTAGTCCCAAAATATAACTATTTTAAAAAACTATTTTTTAAAATATGAACATTTGAAACAGTTTGTGCTGCTACCTGAAATATATAATGTAACTATTTTCTTTATCATAGGGACTTGTGTTAAACTATGAGTAGCCTATTTGGGGGCCAAAACATGTTTGCCTTAGTTATACCAACCTCCTGTTTACTTCAGTAAGATGAGCAAGATTTGGCCATGGAATATCTGAAATCCATTCCATGTTCATAATCTAATACATTGGTAGTAACACTGTTAAGAAATATGTGCCCAATTCCTCACTGCATTACTCCAGTGTGCATGGTACAGTAACTCCTTTGATATCAATGGAATTGTATCAGCATATGTGATGATGGGGAGTGGTATGAAATCAATGGCATTACACTGAAGCCAATCAGACTGATGACTTTTATTTTAACACTTCCATTCTAAGGCCATGTCTGCACTTACCGGGGATTGGTTTAGTGGGTCTAGTGAAGTCTAGCGGGTCTCGCAAACATTTAAACACAAGTTGTCCCATTGAACAACAAAACCCCGTATGTGTATGAAGTTATTCATATGCATTAGCTTTTGTGGCATCCAGATCTTTTTTATTAATGTAACAGATGTTTAACATTTTTTATGTTTAAAACAAACATGGCTAATGAAATCATATGATCTGGATACCAATTCCTCCACTCAGACTGGATTTGTTATATTTTTTAAAAAATAATTTAATTATATTTCTTCTAATATTTATATTTGAATTTAATGTTTTATTTTATTTTAATCACTTAAACATCTTAAATCAAAGGGATTCACTGAAACATGTCACATTATTATAACCCTTATTATGAATTATTCACAATAATTACTGAGTTGTTGCAAACTGTATTATGAAATGTACAGTATCAGAATATCTAGTGATGATTGTTTTACTCTTTGGATGTTCTTAAAATAAGTAATAGTCACCAGATTGCAAAAAACATGCAATTGCATAATTATTAAAATGCAGATTTCTGGCACAAACCTCCGTGGTCTCCTGTGTCCAATACTTTCAGTTAACAGGAAACTGACCTAAATAACCTGTAGTGTTGTTTTAGAGTCATTATAGCTGATTAGGTCAATGCAAGTGCCTCTGTCAGGACCGTGTTCAAGAATGTTTTGTTTCCAGATCATTAACTTCATTTGGAGCCTTTTCAGGTACAGGGTATTCACAGAAGGCCATGTTCTGATCTCAGTAAATCTGGAGTAACTCTGTTAACTTCAGTAAAATTATCCTAGATTTACATGGTGTTCCTGAGAGCATGTATATATAAACATTTAGGTCTGGTCTATGCTACAGACCTATATCTGTATACCTCAGAGGTCGGCAAACTACAGCCCGCGGGTGACTGTCCTGCTCAGCCCTTGAGCTCCCAGCTGGGGAGGCTAGCCCCCGGCCCCTCCCCTGCTCTCCCCCCTCCGCCGCAGCCTCAGCTCGTCGTGCCGCCAGCGCTCTGGGTGGTGGGGCTGCAAACTCCTGCTGGGAAGCGCAGCAGCGAGGCTGGCTCTGGCTGTGTGGTGCAGCTGCCAGACACACTGCTCTGAGCAGCATGGTAAGGGGACGGGGAGCGGGGGGGTTGGATAAGGGGCAGGGAGTCCCAGGGGACAGACAGGGTGCGGGGAGGGGGGTTGGATTGGGCGGAGGTTCGGGGGGGGGGGGTGCAGTCAGGAGATGGGGAACAGGGGGGTTGGATAGGTGTGGGAATCCCGGGGGGGCCTATCGGGGGCAGGGGTGTGGATAGGGGACAGTGAGCAGGGGGGTGGGATGGGGCCCTGGAGGGGCAGTTAGGGGTGGGAGGTCCCGGGAGGGGACAGTCAGGGGACAAGGAGAAGGGGGGGTTGGATGGGTCAGCGGTTCTGAGGGGGGCAGTCAGAGGGCGGGAAGTGGGAGGATGCGGGGGTAAGGCTGTTTGGGAAGGCACAGCCTTCCCTACCTGGCCCTCCATACAGTCCTGGAACCCTGATGTAGCCCTCCAGCCAAAAAGTTTACCCACCCCTGCTATAGCTACTTTGCTCAGGAGTATGAAAAATCCATACCTCTGAGTGATGTAGTTATACTGAGCTAACCCCCTGTGTAGACAGTGATACATCAGCTGGAGAGCTTTTCCCGCCAATATAGTTATCACCTTTCAGGGAGGTTGTCAAGGTTCCTTCCCCACTCTGAACTCTAGGGTACAGATGTGGGGACCTGAATGAAAACCCCCTAAGCTTATTTTTATCAGCTTAGATTAAAATTTCCCCAAGGTACAAACTATTTTACCTTTTGCCCTTGGACTTTATTGCTGCCACCACCAAGCGTCTAACAGATATATAATCGGGAAAGAGCCCGCTTGGAAACGTCTTTCCCCCCAAAATCCTCCCCAAACCCTATACCCCCTTTCCTAGGGAAGGCTTTATAAAAATCCTCACCAATTTGCATAGGTGAACACAGACCCAAACCCTTCGATCTGAAGAACAATGAAAAAAGCAATCAGGTTCTTAAAACAAGAATTTTAATAGAAGAAAAAGTAAAAGAATCACCTCTGTAAAATCAGGATGGTAAATACCTTACAGGGTAATCAGATTCAAAACATAGAGAATCCCTCGAGGCAAAACCTTAAGTTACAAAAAGACACAAAAACAGGAATCTACATTCCACTCAGCACAGCTTATTTTATCAGCCATTTAAACAAATCAGAATCTAACACATATCTAGCTAGATTACTTACTAAGTTCTAAGACTCCATTCCTTTCTGTTTCCGGCAAAAGCATCACACAGACAGAGAGAGCCTTTGTTTCTCCCCTCCCCCCCCTCCAGCTTTGAAAATATCTTGTCTCCTCATTGGTCATTGTGTTCAGGTGCCAGCGAGGTTACCTTTAGCTTCTTAACCCTTTACAGGTGAAAGGGTTTTTCCTCTGGCCAGGAGGGATTTTAAAGGTGTTTACCCTTCCCTTTATATTTATGACAGAGGTGAATTAACTATGTGGGTGGAAGAGAGTTCTCCCATTGGGATAGAGCATCTACATTAAAGTACTACAGCCGTGCAGTACTATTGTGTATTTTAAGTGTAGAAGTGCCCCCAATTTGCAGCAAGAGGGGTTGCGAATCTGCCCTGCACTAGCCTGACGTGCATTAACTGTCTGTGTGGACCTGCTGATGTTAATGCACTTTGATCTAGTCCTCTTTGGGATGGGAGTAGATCAAAGTTCATTAATGGACTATTAAAGCACATCAGCAGGCTCCACACAGACAGCTAGTGCATGTCAGGCTAGTGTGGGGTAGATTCACACCCTAACTTGCCTAACTGTTCATGTAAACAAGCCCTAAGGTCAGAGTCTGGACCAGATCCTGCTGTTAGTTGCACCAGTGTAAATTTTGAATAACCCCATTGAAATCAGTGTAGTTACTCTGGATTTACACTAGTGAAACTGTTATCAGAATTAATGATGTCCCTTTCAATTAAGAGCTACTCATGTCCGAGTATCTGCAAAGTAGCAAATACTTTTCATTGGTAAAGCCAGTGGTGGATTAGCCACTGGGCGAACAGGGCCCATGCCTGGGGCCCTGGCCAATTGGGGGGCCCTGGAAAATGGGCACCCCCGCGTCATGACCCGCTCTGGCTGCCCAGCACTCCAGCTGGGCAGTGGGGATGGGACGCGGGGGCTTGCCCCGCTCTGCCCACCCACCCCCCAACCAGAGCGCCAGGTGGGTGGAGAGGGGAAAGCCCCCACATCCTGACTCCATTTCCCTGGCCGGAGTGCTGGGGAAGGTTGGGGACTGCAAGCGCAAGGCGTGGGGAGGGTCTCCCATTTGCTCCAGCCGAGGGGCCCCCCAAAACCCTAATCCACCCCTGTGTAAAGTAAACATTATCCATAGTTCCTCCATTTCTCCCATGTGCATTTAAGTGTATTGGTTAATGTTTTGCTTCCATTCCACTGACATGGGAGCAAAAACTGAATTAGTTAACATAATAAGGTTCAGCATTTGCAGTCTCAATGTGACATACAACTATTCACCCTGTTATGAAGTGGCAGGGCCCAGCCATTATTGGCAGCCAACAGTTGGACCGAGCCAGCTCTTTTGTCCTTGGTTTAGTGCCCAGATGGAACCAACATGCGTATCCCCTGGACGCAATTTGTCCATGTGTTTTAGCATGCTACTTCCAGCCTGCCCTTTGTATTTCATTTAGTCAGTCTCCTGCCGAGTGGCAGAATAAATTTCCTTCCTCACCTCCACAGTGCAACCATGAATTGGCCCTGGGTGTTGAATGCTTGAAAAGCCAGGAGAATTCAGCAATATCAGCCTTAGCATCTGAAACATCAAGAACCAGCATACTCTGCAAGAAACCCTTCTAAAAATGGAGAGATCTTTCTCTAGTGCATGGATGTATCATTTCACATTACACTAAGATGTGATATAGCAGAAATAGTGTTAACATCTTAAGTTCCAAAGCCTTAAAAGTTCTCCTGTCTTGCTTGGGATTTCCTGTGCTGTAGGACAAATGTCATTAATATCAGTGAGCGTCTGTAATAAAGAGGATTCTTTTGTGCAGGACAAATGGCAGTTAGGGTTTGAAGGCTGCCTAGTAAATGATAAACCTTCAAGAGAACAATTAGCAAAACACCAGGGTTAATGCATGCAGCTACCTGATAATAGTACAATCTGTTCCTCGGATTTCAGTATCTTCCTTCTGTCTCAAAGCATTCCAGTCTGTGTTTGGCTGCCGCAATACCAAAAGACAGCAGCCACATAAGACTCCACCTGTTTGTGAACTTTTCTAACTGGCAATGAAGTTGTTTCAGATTTTGAACATACAAAACCAAAATGTTATCATATTAATTGAAAATGTGGTGCTCGCTGACAACTTTTTATAGCCAGTAGTATAAAACAGCTTGAGGTGATACCTCTTAAAAATGATATATATAAAATAAAAATACAAACAGCCCTCAACTATTAGAGGTACACACTGGAAAGTGTGTGCATATACTATATATAAGCAGGGCTGCTAAGACCGTGCTTTATATATGGGTCCTGTATAAATACATCCAAAGATCTCAGTTTTCAGGTACTCCTGAGCTGAAATCACAACACCTGCGGGCTGGGGGAGCATCTTTCCACTCTCTTCTCCTATACTAATTCTGGGACCATCTGGGGGGCCAGTTTGGCCCCTGGCATAAATTAGAGCATCCTCTGTGCTGGTCTAACTTACAGCTATAGGCTCTATATGGGCTGTTCCATTGGTCTGAGATTCCCAGAGTGCATCATGCACTCGCTGCACCTTGACATGCCATCAGAAGGGACTGGCAATAAAGAAAGTGGGGACACACTGTGGGTTCTAGAAAGCATGTTCTGAGGAGTCAAGCCTAACAACAAGCAGGAAGTCCGTAAAGAAGAGTGGACGCAATATGACAACTGAATTAGGGGTAGCTTTTTTTTCCCCTGGTCCTGATTCTCCTCTCGCTTGTGTCAGTTTTACACTGGTGTTGCTCCATTGACTTCAGTAAAGTCACTCCTGATTTACACTGATGTAAGCAAGGAATTAAGTGTCCTGAATACAAATTTGGGCATTTGCCCTGAAACTGAGTTGCTGGTGGACATGGTTTTCAAAAAGTATAACTGAGAAGAGGTGGCATAGAAGATCTATTAAACAACGCAGAACAGAGACCCATTAAGTATGTAGGATTATTCCTTGCAGTGTATTTTCAGGTGCGTTATCTAGTTTAGCTTTAAAAGTCTCAAGCAAAAGAGCATTAGAGTACAACAGACAAGCATCAGTATCAGCAATGAAAATTAAGGAGCAAACTAATATGATTCAAAAACATTGCACAATGAGGGAAGAGGGAACATCCACCAGTAGTGGTAACAAATAGCCAAAGATGAAAAAGTTAGTGTCAAATCCTGCTCACATCACTCCTGTAAAATTCCTATAGACTTCAGTACCTGTTTTGCGTGAGTGAAGTTTGGGCCCCAGGAAGACAACTGAAAAAGAGATGGAGAAAATGTGAAGGAGGAGTGTGAGTGGCTTGGTTCAAACAGGAGACACAAGACTGTTTTTTAAAAAAAAGAAAAACACCTCTAGAACTGCCAGGTAACTTGATCCCAATGAACTGAGATCAGAGAAAGCAAAATTCAGTGATGCAGTGTGTAAAATAGATATATAAGGTGCCCGGATCTACAGTATATGGTGTTTTTGTTAGTAAAACTACAGTTATATTTATTAAAGCTACCGTAGCTCCTGATGTTTTCATGCCATTGTGTTCTTCAAAGTCTATCTGTGGATGTCAGTAGGGGTTTAACAGCAACTTTTGTCAGAAGGTTCTTTCTTTGATTAAAATTAAAGGGAGGCAGGCAGGCTTGTTTACTGCTCAGCAGCACCCTGTTCCTCCCCCATTTTCTTCTCTAAAAGTAATCTGTTGCCACATCTAGGCAGAAAAATGGCCCTAATCTAAAGATTAATAGAGCAGTGTGTGAATGTGTCCAATGATGTACATGAGACTTGAATTTTTCTGTCTCTGTGTGCACTGAGGTGTCTCTTATCAGTGGATATCTAGATCTTAAAAACTAAGATTATTATTGAAGAGGGCAGTAGGCAATTTAGGAAGTGCACTGTCTTTGTATGACAGAAGCTTTGCAGCTAAACACAGTAATTTATGTTGATAAATTGCAGCTGTCGGAATGTCTAGATCACTTCATGGAATGTATTTCCAAGTTCACATTTCTAGTTCATGTGTTAAAGGCTGGTGGGTTCGGGCTTTTTTCCCCCTCCTCCTCTCCTTAACTTCCTCAGAAAGTAATACCAGGCCTTCATAGTGTCCTTCAAATTGGCATAGCATAACTAGGGTCAAATTAACTCCATTTTATTTTATGTGTGAAAGAAAACAACTGCTGCCCTCTGGAACAAAGTTGTGCCAAAATGGGAGAGACAACTTGGTTTCCAGATTCACGGGTTTCTGAACCCCAATCCTTTCTTAGCAAGTGCCTTCAGTTTCAGAGCCATGTGCTTCTTAACTGTGTGTGTCAAAATGTGGCTCAAACAAGGCATATCTAAGTGAACTAAGTGTCCTTCATTTATTCAAGAGATGGGAGGCTGGGGGAATTACCATAATCACTGTAAGGAAAACAGGTGTTGGAGAAAAGAGAATAGTTTTCATACCCCACCATTATTGATTTGTTTCCTCATTATTTAGAGCATAAATAAAGAGCTTAAGTCAAAATAGGTTTTTAAATAATTAAGGATTAGCAGCACTGGTGGCTCCAGATATTCTGAAGTCCTATAGCTGTAAGGTTGTCTTCACTCCCCTGGCACTTTTCACTTAAATCGTCATAAGCGCCACATTTTTAACATTTTTAACTCAGTCTTTTTTCACTCCACCACAGAATCCCCTTTCAAATCCTGGATCTTATACTGGTTGGGGCCTCAATTCACCAAAACACTCGGGCATGTACTATCCTGGCAATGTTAACAGGATTTCTACGTGTACTTAGCTTTAAACACATACTTAAGTGCTTGGCGAAATCATGGGCTCAAGGAAAAAGCAGTTAGCTGACCCAACTAGGCTAGGTCCAAACTGAGTGTGAGTTGATCCTAAAGATATGCCCGTGCGCTTCAGAGTTGCAACTGAACTCCAAAGAGCTGTCTCGCTTCAGTGTTTTGCTACATCCCATTGCAGTGGTCACACTTTACCGGCTTTAAAGTTTTTATGGGTTGAAAGAGATTTCTCATACATATCATGGGGAATACTAATAGAAATGGCAGGAACTTTCAAACCTGTAGAAAGTTTTACCCTGATATTGAAATGGGGCCACTTGCAAAGTTTGCACCTGCATCCAAACTTCTATAAAGTTTTAGGGGCAGTTACATCCATCATTTTGGTTTGGGAGCATCTCAAATTAATCTGTTAGTGGAGGAGATTTTATTTATAATAATAATAATAATACCTAGCTCTTATACAGTGCTTTTCTGCCATAGATCTCAAAGGTCTTTACCGAGGATGTCAGTATCATTATCCCCATTTTACAGATGGGGGAATTGATGCACAAAGATATGACGTAACTTGTCAAAGGTAACCCAGCAGGCCTGTAGCAGAGGTCAGAATAAAACCTAAATGTCCTGAGTCCTAGTTCAGTGCTCTGGCTACATTTCCTCATGATGACTCCAAGAGCACTCCTAACATAGAGTGTATTAATGTATCAAACAGTGTACTATGGCATATTGTCCAATGTTTTATTTATATGCACCTGGATACCTGAGTTGGTAGTGCATCAAAATTTTAATCTGAGGGTCCAGAATTCAATCCTTGTTTCTTGATCAAATGATTTCTGCACTGGCATTGAGACAGTTACCATAGAAGACCTTTTCTAAAGCTATATTTACACTACAGAGCCTATGCGTCAGTATGCTGGCATAGGCCGTATTGTAGATGCAGCATATACGGACAGAAGGAGATTGCCTGCTTGTATAGCAGTGGTTCTCAAACTTTTGTACTGGTGACCCCTTTCACATAGCAAGCCTCTGAGTGCGACTCCCCCCCTTATACATTAAAATCACTTTTTTTATATATTTAACACCATTATAAATGCTGGAGGCAAAGTGGGGTTTGGGTTGGAGGCTGACAGCTCATGACCCCCATGTAATAACCTCATGACCCCGAGGGATCCCAACGCCCAGTCTGAGAACCCTTGCTGTATAGAAACACCACCTCCCTGAATTACATTAGCTACATCAACAGAAGCCCTCTCCTGTTGGCATCGCGGCATCTACAGTGGGAGGTTTGTCAGCATAGCGGTCAGCTAGGTGGTGTGGTTTTTCCACACCTCTGACCGACATAACTATGACTGTATAAGTTTTAAGTGTAGACTGGGCCCAACACTAACTTGTGTGGTTGAAATAGACACAGATGTACATATACATACAATGGAAGGAAACATACAGTGCTATCACCTTAATAGCGAGGCAATTCCTTGAGGCTGACTGCAGGCTTGGCAGGTTCCGATGTAAAGCTTGTAGAACTCGTGAGTCCAAATAGCAGCAGAGGTGGAGGTTTCAGATATGACTACTGCCACTTTAAAAGTTGGTGTTTTATGTAAAAAGAAATCCCTGAACATCAGATCCAGCTGTAGTATACATTCAAATAAGCCCGTTTCCCATTAACATCTTTTTACTGTCTCTGGTCTTTTCATTAGCAATATTTTGTAATAGCATTCTTCTCTCCCACCCCACCCCCCTTTTTGAAAACAAATACTACAAGATGCTGCACTCTCGGTTCAGATTATTGCAATTTACTGACGTTTTACTGTAATGTTTTCTGTTTTCATTATCATTTTCCAACTCCCCAAGTTTTTTTCTAAAGGCAAAATAAAATCAACAACAACAAAAACCCAAAGCTTTGAATGCACCATATTTTACAGTAACAGATTTTGTACAAAGGGTGTATTTTTCATTATTGATACAAAAATGATTGGTGGAAGAAATTTCTGCTCTTGGACCTTAAAACCCATAACATGACTGCAAAAACACCAGTGCCATACAGTACACCTCAGTCTAGTGTATTTTATCAGCCTAATTGTTTTATGTAATAAAAAATCATAATTGGATTTCTGGTGTGAGAGGAGAGTCAGGGCCTGAGGTGCCTGGGAGTGTACCATACCAGTCTAAGTTAAGCTAGGATTAGGCACTGAGGTTTCTGTTCTCGTTGCCCATTAATACTGAGGGGAGGGGAGCACACTGATAGATTCCTAAACTTATTAAAAATTTCCATTTGGGGAAAATCAGGTTTAAAAAAGCCCCACAGTATTCACCCAAAAACCATTTTTATCACACTTATGTCAGCTTAACTGATTTTAGTGTCTAGAATAAACAGCAACTCACTCTTATGTCTTCCAATGCACACATGCTGTTGTAATGAGGAATCTTTTCTTTTTCAGTTCTTCCCAGACCACCTCTTACTGTTTTAACTCATTCCCCCCACCCCTTTTGCTGTCAGTCACTGTCACATTACTTTGCACTGTGTGCATTAAGAAGAGCAGTTCCTTCCATCAAGTAAGACTGTTCTAAAGATGCCTCCCTGGAAGCTAGACAGATTGTGTGAGGCATTTGGGAAAGAGTAAGCTGGACAATAGCAGAGGTCCTTGATGCAGCTCTGAGCTGCCAGTCTGTCATGCATGTGCTCACACAGAGCAATATATAGGGCATGCCCCTAGGGCCAGAATCCTGTCTGTCAGCTCTGAGAGCAGGCCTCCTCTCCACACCATTAATCACAATGGGGAGAAGAGAAATGGCTCATTACACTATGTCAATGATATTGTCCATTCTCTGTACTACAAATTAAGCAGGTCATCTCCGTGTTGTGTTCAGCCTCTGCTGACTTGATATCTGGGATTTAGGAGAGGGAATGAAAATCCTGATGGGAGTTTACCTATGGTTATCTCAGGCAAAAGAGGTCAGCCAGTGAATTGCATCAAGTGAGCAGACTCCCCAAATGTTATTTTCCCCTCTGACTGTCAAATCTACAGCTGCCTCCTTCCCCAAAATGGTGGGTTTTAGCAATACTTTGCTAGCAGTCCAACTCCCTGTCTAAATAGGAGACTGTCCTCGTGTACAGCATTAGCATTAAGCTCCTAGGTCCATTTCCAACATTATGTACTTTGAATTTCTGTAAATCATTCTTTGAAGCTGATTGACTCTAGACTTGTTATCTGCGTAACAAATTTACGTAGAGTTCCCGCCTTCTTTAAAGGTCCTTGCCCTTTGCTCAAGAATCATCTGACTATTTATGGATACACATTTGAAGTAGCATGCAGAGTTTTATCCACCTGGCTGCCACTGACATTAAAACTGTCATGTTGCTACGTTTTTGCACATCCCTTTCAAATTTTACACTTTATTGCTCTCCTCTTACATGCCCTGAATGAACTCCTTAGAATAAAGCTTATGTATAACCTGATTTCATTCTTGCATATAAGGTCACATTCTCATGCAGTGTAGTGATATCACTAGCCACGCATGGGCTCACATCTCTCTCTCAGCTCAAAACAATTTTTTTTATTAGACTCTGTGATTCTTTCTAGAACCTCAAGACCTGCTGCATAACCTCTCCTAAAGCCTCTCACCTTTAAGGCTTTTATCGTGCTCCCCACAAGTATGTCTACCATACCTTCCATGTGGCTGGTGTGGAGAGCCCCTGCCAAGTCCTTTCTTTGACCCTGTGTTTCCTTCTCTGACCATCTGTTGCGTGACCCTGGCTTTCAGCTGAGGCCTTGAAATAGTGCTCTGGGTCATACACATGTCTCAGGAGCAGTGCCCTGTTACAAGGGGATTTCCTCAGCTTACTTCATATCAAGGGAGCCCCAACTAGATAATTTTTTTAGAATTTCCCATTTAGGGCTAAAATGCCTGATGCCACCTTCAGGGGAATGTCCCCAAATACTCTTCAAAGTTCCTCGGTACCTTGATGTGCTGAAGTGGCTGTTCCTCTCAATGAGTCTGAAATTCAAGATTATGCAGGATCATTCTTTCCCCTTAGAAGAGGAATCAGAATCTCTTGGTTAAGGCTCTCCCTTTTCTCGGAAACAAGGAAGGGAGCATCACACTGAATTCATGAGGACACAAAGGCAAGATTCAGGCGATAAATTACAAAACCTAAGCAAAAGTCCAAGCTCCTGAACATGTCAATCAAAACTAAAGACTCCAACTTGTGGAAATAAGACACACCATCCAAAAGCCATAGTAACCAGCAAGGAAATCAGACAAGGGATGCATTTAATCAAGGATTTCTAAATCACAATCTGAAATATCTCTGATCTTATACTTCCATCGGAACAAAGAGGACATTAAGGTGGGGCAGGATTTTGTACTGAAACCGAAAGAAAATACAGAACATCTCCCAACAATTCTAGCTCTTCCAAGAAATCTAGTGAAAATCATAGGCCCACAAAGGAAAAAAAATCAGAAAACATAAAAGATATAGAAAGAGGAAATTTCTGAATTTGCACGGAATTCCACAAGATTTATGCAATCAACAGCATCAACAATTCCCAGGGAGACTCAGTTAAAGGATGAAGCACATTTACCATCACTTGGGGACAAGGGCTGTGAAGCGTCAACAAAAAAGAAGTTCTTTGGCAGGCACTTATTCTTCTTTATGGTCCCCAAAGGTTATAGAGGTACCTGAGCAGTGCTAGGCCTAAAACAACAAAAAATGTGTTTCTGGATGGAAACATTAGACTAGCTTAGTAGCTATTGCATCAGGAGAGTTCTGGATCTAAAGAAATCCTATCTTCATAAGCAAATAAGCTCCGCCAATCACAGATATGAGCTTTGTTAGCAATAGAGATGATGGGGGAAAGATTACGAGTTTTTTTTCCCATGAAAAATGTCTACAGAAATGAAGACTTTCTCAAATTTTGTGGGGAGGTTCATCAAAAGATTTATTTATTTTTTTGAAAACTACAAAAACGTGTTTTGGAGTTTTTATCTTTCTGATGACCTCCAATCCCCCAAAACAAAACCAGATGTGTTTTATGGAAATTTCACTTTGGATTAAAAAGGTTTTCCAGAGAAAATTTTCCACTAGCTCTACTTACTAGTATAAATCTATTCCATCTGGCATAACAAGATCCCCAAGAAATTTGTCAAGTGTGCAATCATCTCCATGTGAGAGACAAGAAAACATATATATATATTTGTTGGATGATCCAGGCAAATTCAAAACAAAAGGCATGGGAAACACCAGGATCCAAATCCAGACTTAAAGAACAGATTCATAATAATCAGAAGAGCCCAGCACAGAAAGTCTAATCTTTGACGTGATGGATAAACAGAAGAAATAGCCTCAGGAAAGACAACAACAGATAGTTACAGTGCACCATGACAAATGTCCTAGTCAACAACTACTCCAATCTATGACTTCTGCTGAGCTGCTTGAGATGGACATCTCTTGTATAGAAATCTTGCCCTTGGCAAGACTATATGAGAGTGCTACAAACTTATTGCTCAAGGACACCCTGCAAAAGATTAGAGAAAACAAAATAGGACCACAGGTAGTGAAGGGGACTACTAGGAGAAATAGGAAAGAATTTTCTCTCAAGGGAGGAATCTGATGGGACAAGACAAGTGTGTGATCATCTGCAATACGAGGGAGCTTGTATTGCTTCCAGAATAACTCAGGCTCAGTGATGCTCAAATGAAAGTCGAAGACCACCTAAAGAAGAGGCACATCTTGCTCATGACTCACCACATTGTGGCAGTGTAATACGTAAATCAACAAGTGGGAACAATATGTTTAAGGAAGGCGTCAGGGTTCAGAGTTGGATAGGAAGAAATCGTCAGTCAGCCATGCACATAAAGGGGGGGGGGAAGAGCTACCAAGCCAATTAGCTGAGAAGGTAGATCAAAGAGAATCAAGTCTTCATTCAGAAGTTTTCACACGTGTCTCTAGAATCCCAATAGCCAAAATATTTTCCTCAGTGCAGAACTTCAAAATATTCCATGCAAAGGGCCTCGAAGGCCAAATGCCCTGTCTCAGATGTATTGTATGATTTTTTCCAGCAGTTCTGTCAATCCAGGAGAGAATCAGGAAAATAAGATCAGATACCATAGTAATATTAATAGCCATGGACACCTGGAGTTTCAGGTCTTCTGTATCTGGCCACGATATAACCAATATAGCTAACCCCTGAGGAAATTCTCTTCAGACAGAGCCCAAGTCTGAATCTGGATCTGTGATATCTTTAACAATAATAACAAATAATAAATGCCTGCAAAGTGAATATCAAGAACTCTGTTAAAAAGAATTTCTTATTGGGGTTATTTACTCCTGACTAGCTTCAAGAAATATCCATAAGCATGATCCAGTTAAAGACACAGAGAAAGATGGTTTGTTTGTGTAAGAAACGAGACCACTGAGTCTAGAATGATGGGGGAGTTTTCTAGAGGTATCATGAAAATTGTCTCTGATTCGCTGAAACTACACTTGACAACAAAAGCCAAACTTTATGCTTGCATTGGGGAAACACCAAAGGCACCAGGAAAATCTTAATCCCATTGGGATTTTGTCTTTCGTGGGACCAAAATATGGTGATACAAGCATGGGGAAAAGAACTGCTACTTGACTGCCCATATATAGTCTGCACTATTATTGTATATACTTATACATGTGCATGTATACACACACACACACACACAGATATAAAAATGTAAAAACTTCTTTGATCACTGACATTGTGGGATCTGGAAGCTAGGCTTACTATCAGTGGAGGAGCAGTGCTGCATATTTAATAACAATGTGATGTTGAGAACAAACCTTGCGCCTTTAATCCAAAAGCAGATTCTATTTTTCAGTAGACACAGAATATTGTACATATATCATTCTGTCCCAGGTTTGAGCATGAGAAATCTCTAGGATATGACAGGTGACCCATAAAATGCTGGCATTTTCCAAACCACTAGCCAAGTAAATGCTTCGGAAGAATGTATGCATATTTCTACAGCATCCAAAAAAGTCGAATCTCTATTGTGAATACATGTTCAGGTCTGGCTCAGTTTAAAACAGCTGGGTTTGACTTGTCATGAAAATGCCCAACAATCACTGTACATTGTGCCAGGTTCAGTCTTTAGATATGTACGTCACTGCATGCCTTGTAAAACACTTCTGCTTGTGCAATAACTAATTTTACTCAAATTGTGGTGATGGGGATATTGGAGAGTAAGATTACACCTCTATGCTATTTTCCAGATTACTCTGTTAGGATGGCCCTGAATTCTCGCAGTGTTCTCATTGAATGTTCCCGTTGTAGATTAGAACATAGGGGGGAAATGTGGGTGACATTATATCTATAAAACCATTGCTAAACACAGCAGGTGAGGTGTAGGAAGTACATTAAAACTACTCTTATGAAACCATGTAGTACCAGTCTAGTGCTGAGTGTTTTTTAAACCTCAAGATACAATAGGTTGGAATGTTCTTATCATTAGTTTAACTTGACAGAAAATACACAATTGTGCCTTGGGGACAGGTTTAATTTTAAGCAAAAGGGTACACTTAAAAGCTGTGTGGAAACAAACAAACAAAAATAAAGTTAGAACTAATCACCTACACTAGCTATCTTCCCCATCACCTGGAAATTTCAGTGGCAGATGGTATTAATACTTGCCCAACTTTGCATCAACATCATCTCTTTTGTCTGTGGTTTGTTTCCTTCTCTTATATTCCTGCCATATCTTTGGGAACTGCCTTTGTCTGCTGTCCATGATGGCATCTTTGATTTAGAAGCTTTTTTACAGTGTAATATTTTCATCCCTCTGATGCTTTGAGGAAGGCATGACCTGAGCGCAGAATGAGTGCAGGAGCTCTCCATTGTTATTTGTCAATAGAACTGATTGAAATTTGTTATTGAAAAGTAGTTTTGACAAAAAATGGCTTTACATCTGAGAGAAATGTTCACAGAAATGTATTTTCAACAATATGTTTTTGAGATTTTTAATGAAAAACTGGAAATTGAAAACTGATGAAATCTTAAGAAGTTTTACCAAAAACTGTTTAAAAAACTGAAAATGTTCAGGTTTTGTTTTTTCATTGAAAAAACAAACAAAATATTTTCATGGGAAACTTTGCTGAAAACAAAAAAAATTGAAATTTCTCACAGAAAATAGCTATTTTCCATCAGCTCTAGTTGTTTATATTATGAGAGTTCCTAGCAGCCTCCACTGGGTTTGAGGGCCCATTGTGCTAGGCCAGGGGTTCTCAAACTTCATTGCACCGTGACCCCCTTCTGACAACACGAATTACTACCCGATCACAGGAAGGGGGACAGAAGCCTGAGTCTGCCTGAGCCCCGCTGCCCCAGGCAAGGGGGCCAAAGCCCAAGGCTTCAGCCCCAGGCTTGGGGCCTGTAACCTGAGCCCTGCCATCCAGGGCTGAAGGCTTTGGCTTTGGCTTCGGCTTCGGCCCCAGGCCCCAGCATGTTTAAGCCAGCCATGATGACCTCATTAAAATGGGGTCCCGACCTACTTTGGGGGTCCCAATCCAAAGTTTGAGAACTGCTGTGCTAGGCAATGTACAAACATATATAGGAGACAGTCCCTGCCCCATGAGGATTTATAATCCCAGCTATGACACCATTTCTATGTAGATTTAGGTATATTCTTAACCTCTCTGAGGCTCCATTTTCCTATTTGTAAAATGGATTAATAATTACTACTTGGTGGTTTTGTCAGGTTTTCTGTAAAGGAACAGGGAGTGCTATCTAAATATCAAATATTTTATTAAATGATACTGAAATCAGGGAGTGTTTATACTCAGTGGCCAAAATAGGAGACACCATGTCCAATGAGTGGAAATGAAATACCAAACACCTATAAATGTTTTTTAAATTTAAAATAAAACATTGAAAGGTGATTTCTGTAATTACAAATATGTGTCTTTCTATCTGCTTCTCAAATGTTAGTGTTTGGTGTTGTGTAATATCTGCCTGAAAAAGGAAAGAGATTTCAGGCAAGATGAGGAACGTCCCAGGCTATAAATCAGATTCACTTGACAAGAATTCAGAACAGTCCTGAAAAAATACGCTTTGAGAGTGTATTTCCTTACTCTTCAATTGCAATTGTCATCGTCTTTTAACCCCAAGTGCTGGAAATTAGTTGGTGTTGAGGGGAATCCAGACAAGCTATAATGTAGTTGATTTAGTCTCTTATTTTAACACTTTATTCCAATTGGTGGCACTGCCCTTGTAGTTTTTATGCCTTCTGGTTTCTTCCAGAGTTCTTAAGGTGGAGAGTGAAGTTTCTTTTTTACTTCAGGTTTATGGTTAAGTTGAAAGCCAACACCAGGTCCTCCATATCCTAAAATTGTGGAGACCACTGACATACATCATCGTACTGCAGTGTGACAGTTGTAATTCATCTTGAACAACATATTTGAAGGCTGGACTACATGTAATCAGTTGCACTATTAAAACGTTAATGTCTTTGCAGAATATACCAGTACATTAATTTAGTGGTGCATTAAGTCTCTGCTTTTAAGGGTCAAGAGATTACATCACATGGCTAGGTCGGTATCTAATACAAAACTGCATGATTAATGCTGAGGCTTTTAATTTCACTCAGCCTAGGCAGAAATCTTATTCTATCTCTGGTAAGGTAGTAGTCTCTGGAGGAAAATATATCCAGAACCACTGAATCCTTAACGATAACAGGCCCATGAGTATGTGACACATTTCTGAATTCAGAGATATTACTAGGCCAATTTGCAAAAGGGAATCCCTCTCCCCCCCCCCCCAAAAAAAGGGTGCGATGGGGGGAACTTCAAAGAACATTACAGAGAATGAGAACTGTTTTTTAACTGAAAATTGCATTCACTGTGGGCTCTACTCACTATTGAAATCAACGCAAATTCGCCAGAGTACAAAACTGAGTTAAAGACCTCAACATTGAGCTCAGTGCTAGAATAAAGAACTTTGCATTGAGCTCAGTGTAAGAGTAAGATCCTTGGGACTTGGTTCTGTCTTAAAGCTGATAAATCCCCTATCTTATTTACATCAAATAGAAACCCTTGGTATGTTGATAAAATAAGCCAAAGAATGAACACAAACAAGACTAAGAAAAATCTCCCAATATATCTGAGCCATTAGCAATCTGAAGTACAAATTCATTACCAATACAATTCATTTATGTCCTTTCTAGAATTTGTAAGGCAGTCAGCTGCTACAGTAATGGGTCACGCAGAAGATACCTAGAGCTCACTAGCTAACTTATGCTGTTTTATTATTAATATTTTTATAGAAAATAATGTCAGAAGTTCTGACTATAGGTTTAAAATAGAGAGAGAACAGAAAGAAAATGGTGGGTTGCATAATTTCAGTAAAGTCATAATGATAATAATACCCTTTATTTTTAAAACCAATAAAACCAATTCAGTAATACTTAACTAATAGTTTAGTTCATTAAATTCCTTTGTCCTGGTAACTGCCGATTCATCTGTACAATAGCAAGTGTTGCTAGCTCTTGTGATTTTAAAGGCAAGTTTTGGGTTATTTATGTTTTTCTTAAATGCCCAGCTGCTGAAATCAGGAAATTCTCAGCTGATTCATGAAAAAAATTTTACGTTTCTAGTTCTCACGATGGTTGACATGAAAATCTTGAATGCTGAAGTGAGTGTAACCTAAAAGCTTAGAAACCAAAAGGCAAAGAAAAAGAACCCAATATTTTAAAAAAAAAAACAAAACATGATTTTTAAGCCCAATTTATGGGAATTTCTGCTTTCTTAGTATCCCTTGCTGCCCAGGTTCTTACATGGCAGCTCTCAGTATTCTCAGTGGAATTGGTTCAACTGTTTACTGCCACATCCAAATGCAAACATTCCCAAACTATCAAAAGCCATGCACATTTTGCTGGGGGCGGGGGGGAAGGGAATCCATTAGCCTGGTATGAGCCTTAGAAATAGCTATTGTACAGTTAGATAAATAAAAATTGGAATCCACAGAAGTTAGAAAGAGAGAAGAAAGAGTCTATCCCAATTTGATACAGGATTGTTCCTTGTGGAATCTTTTCTAGAGTTTTATCAAGGGTGCTATGGAATCCAAGGGACCGTCCATTGCTGAGTAGGCCTCTAAAATGCTGTCTTCATTGATACACAGGACAGCTTATGCACACACTGAAAAAAATGTATATGAGACAACTGCAGAGATAAGAACATAAGAACGTTACTAGGTCAGACCAATGGTCATATAGCCCAGTATCCTGTCTCCGGCAATAGGCAGTACCAGAGCTTCAGAGGGAATGTACAGAACAGGACAATTTTGGAGAGATCCACCCTGGGCTTTCCCTCCTGGCTTCTGGCTGTCAGAGACTTGTGGTGATCATGAGCATACGTTTTCATCCCTGACCATCTTGACTAAAAGCCATTGGTGGACCTATCCTCCATGAAGTTATCTAGTTCTATTTTGAACCAGTTATACTTTTGGCCTTCACAACATCCCAGGGCAATGAATTCCACAGGTTAATTATACATTGTGTGGAAAAAGTACTTCCTCTTGTTTGTCTTAAACCTTTCGCCCATTCATTTCATCGGGTGACCCCTGGTTTTTATATTGTGGGGAAAGGTAAATAAGACATTTCTGGTGACTTTTTCCACTATTCATGATTGTATAGACTTCTATCACAGTGGCTCTCAATCTTTCCAGACTACTGTACACCCTTCAGGAATCTGACTTGTCTTGTGTACCCCCAAGTTTCACCTCACTTAAAAACTACTTGCTGACAACATCAGACATAAAAATAAAAGTGTCACACACACTATTACTGAAAAATTGCATATTTTCTCATTTTTACTATATAATTATAAAATAAATCCATTGGAATATAAATATTGTACTTACATTTCAAAGTATAGTATATAGAGTAGCATAAACAAGTCATTGTATGAAATTTTAGTTTGTACTGACTTTGCTAATGCTTTTTATGTCGGCTGTTCTAAAACTAGGCAAATATCTGAGTTGATGTACCCCCTGGAAGATCTCTGCATATCCCCAGGGGTATGCATACCCCTGGTTGAGAACAAGTGCTCTATCAAATCCTCCCTTAGTCATCTTTTTTAAGATGATCAGCCCTAATCTTTTTAGTCTTTCCTCATATGGAAGTTATTCCATACTCTTGATCATTTTTGTTGCACTTATCTAAACCTTTTCCAGTTCCACTATCTCTTTTTTTAGATGAGATGACCAGAACAAGGCAGTATTCAAGGTGTGGATACACCATGGATTTATATAGATTCAACTCCCTGTATACATGCTGGCTTGATTTTTCATTAGGACACACCTCTTCCCCAGCTGAGTCCAATTTCTGCTTTGAGGCCCTGACCTGCAATTGAGCACCCACCATCTCCACTGAAGTTAACGCATTGGAGGAGACACTCAGCACCTTGCAAAAGGGGGCCCTTGAAACCATACCTACTTTGCATTGTAAAAAATAAAAATGTAAGAAGCAAGATGAATTCCATTTTATTTTAAAACAAAGTTTAATGGTGTTTTGTGTAACCATATGCAAGGTGGATGGCAACATCACGATATGGTCACATATGTTCTGTCACAATGTTGCCACATATGATATTACAGGATGACTTAATGCTGGAACCATTACCAGCCATCTCTGTTTAATGCTGAAAACACTTGGTAACTTTGGACATTGGAAGCCCTAACTTTGCAAAGCAGATCTTAAAGATATCAAGTTGGCTGTATCAAAATGAAAACAGAGCGGAACATACAATTCTGTGACTCTTGTAAAAGCCTCACATTCCTTCCCTGCTTCCCAATGAATAATCTTTTACCGAGAAAAAAGTTGTGCATTACAGTGAGGCGCATCCTGAGAGGTGATAGCTGCTTATCACTTCCATTCAAGTTAATGGGCGTTACTGGTGCTCAGCACCACTCAGGATTTAGGCAAATATATTTAGCTAAAACTTATTGATATCCAGCCCTGCAACCCTTACTCACACCAGTAATTGCCCAGTCCTGTAACATTTACTTATACAAATATTTCTATTGACTTCAGTGGGAATAACCAGTTAATTGCAGGATCATGGGCTTGGGTTTTTTTTTTTAATCTTTGGGGTCTTGTAAAATTCCTTGCTGTATTTTCTGGATGCCCCTAGACACTTTGCTGATTTTCTACAGAACAAGTTGGCAGTGGCTGCTACTCTATGAATGCCAACAATTTGTGCATGTTCACCATATTTTGCATCTGCAAGTTTTTCGAAAAACAGACCGCCTTAAAAAAAAGAAAAAACCAACCAAAGAGCTTTAGTAATGACTTTATAAATGAAATAGTGTAGATGTTAGGTGTACACAGTGTGTTGCTAGTAGAAGGAATTTGTTTAATGTAAAGACCAACTGATTAAAATTAAAAATAAAAAAACCTTGGAAGTTCACATGCAAATCTAAGGGGATATTTTGTAACAGAAATAATTTACTTGGCCTCATCCTTGGGGTGATATTATCTGTGTCTAATTGTTTTTAAGAAGAAAGTGCAGCAATCTAAATTTCTAAGTAATAACGTAGTGGTTGTAGGAGCAAAAATAATTACATATTGGAAGCTTAAAAAATCCCAGCCCAATGCTGCTAGAAAGGATAAAGATAAACTTATCCCTTTTCCATTAGACATATAATAGGCCTTATTTGTCATTCACCTGAGCTCAAAAATAGCTGCCAGAAAGAGCAAGGAGATGAGCATACACCTTGTGAGCTGTCTGCAGCAGATCAATGTATATTTTAAAAATAATAATAATTACCCCTTCAACAGGAATGGTTTAGACAAAAATGCAGCTGTTTCATTGGTGATGACCTTGTGTGCATAAGGATGAATGCTCTAGTTTGTTCTTTTCATTTGCCTATGTAAATGCAATATCATATTTCCATAAACACTATAAAATTCTTGTAGGAAATGGCAGTTTGCTATTAAAACCTGCACCGTAGAGTTGTTTATTGTAAGGTTTAGTTTGATCAAAGGCTGCTATGTATAATTGGAGCACTAATAGCCAAATTGTGGCTGCTCTGGAATTTAACACGTAAGGAGTCTTTTATCACCCCCTCCTCCAGCCCACTAACCATAATGCAACGGGGTACAGTCCTTGAGTGCAATGACTAGCATTGCCAGCAGCATTGCAAACCCCAACAGGGGCATGTCTGGCTGGGTTGGAAATGTGGCTGGTGTCCATTTCCTTTGCACCTTGGCTAGTGCTGGGAAGGCCAGTGCTTGAAGAAGGGCAGTGCACTCTAACGCTTGGAACAACAGCTGCCACTTCTGACTACACTCTTCCTAGTGCCAAGGGCAGTATTAAGAACATAGGAATTGCCATCTTGCGTCAGACCGATGGTCTATCTAGTCCAGCATCCTTTTCTCCACAGTGGCCAGTATCAGATGTTTGAAGAAGAATCCATGCAGTAGACAATTATGGGATAACCTGCTCCCAGGGATAGCTTCTTTCTAAGTCACCTTAGTTGGTGATCCGCAGTTTAAGTACTGGGTTTGTTTGCATTACTCCTTACAATTGTAATGCTAGATATTCCATGTAGCCACCTGTTGCTTTACCCACGATTAATGGCTCCAGTCACTGCCACTGGGTGCTGTGCTCCTGTCTCATCAAAACACCACAGGCTCGGAAACATAACTGAGCCTTTTCAATGCACACATTAATCATATTTGCACACTATCCCAGAGTGGCAAATCAACCCGTGTGTATCAATGTAAGATATTGGATATAGAGCTGAATTATTGTTGGAGACCACTGTAAGAATATATGAGGATAAGGCATACCGGTTTAAACTCAGATAAAAAGGAGACCAGGAGCTGGTTTTAGGTTGACGCCCTTAGGCACATTCGACTCCCTCCACGGGCACAAGAGACCATATGTTTAGCAGAGCCATGGTGGTTCTGGTGCATGGGGAGGCAGGCTTTGGAGAAGCCATGTGTGGAAACTCCTTTTGTGCTGAGGGGCAGTACTGCCTATGCAGATCCATTGGCCAACACCACTCTGTGGGCTCTATAGCAGCTGTGCTGGTTTCCTGCACCTGGCATGTGTGAGTAGAATTTCTTCTCTGCCAAGCTGAGCAATACCCATTTATTTAAGCCTTGTATCCAAGTCCAGTCTGGCCTGTTATAAGGATTTTTTTTTCCATACAAACATATTACAAGTGAAAGGAATAATCAATACATTACAAAAGCTGGGAGATTTCTATTACTAGGAAACATTTTTTAAATCTTGGCTCAATGGCTCATGTAGTGAACTTATGGGATGTCATGGGATCATAGAATCATAAAATATAAGGGTTGGAAGGGACCTCAGGAGGTCATCTAGTCCAACCCCCTGCTCAAAGCAGAACCAATCCCCAACTAAATCATCCCAGCCAGAGTTTTGTCAAGCCTGACCTTAAAAACTTCTAAGGAAGGAGATTCCACCACCTCCCTAGGTAACGCATTCCAGTGTTTCACCACCCTCCTAGTGAAAAAGTTTTTCCTAATATCCAACCTAAATCTCCCCCACTGCAACTTGAGACCATTACTCCTCGTTCTGTCATCTGCTACCACTGAGAACAGTCTAGTAATAATATGGAAGGTCCTCATATGGATTGGTAACTGGTTAAAAGATATGAAACAAAGAGTAGGAATAAATGGTCAGTTTTCAGAATCTGGAGAGAGGTAAATAGTGGTGTCCCCCAGGGGTCTGTACTCGGTCCTGTCTTATTCAACATATTCATAAATGACCTGGAAAAAGGGGTAAATAGTGAGGTGGCAAAATTTAAAGAAGATACAAAACTACTCAAGATAGTTAAGTCCCAGGCAGACTGCAAAGAGATACAAAAGGATCTCTCAAAACTGGGTGACTGGGCAACAAAGTGGCAGATGAAATTCAATGATGATAAATGCAAAGTAATCCACAGTGGAAAACATAATCCCAACTATACATATAAAATGATGGTGTCTAAATTAGCTGTTACCACTCAAGAAAGAGATCTCGGAGTCATAGGCACCGACTTCCCCTCTTTCCCGTGGGTGCTTGACCCCCGTCCACCATCCCCAGCCCCAGCCCCACTCCAACCCTTCCATGAGGCCCTGCCCCCCTCTTCCAACCCCTTCCCCAAAGTCCCTGCCCCAACTCCGCCCCCTCCCTGGTAATATGCCAATTCCTTCCCCAAATCCCCACCTTGGCCCCGCCTCCTCCCCTGAGTGCACCACATTCCCGCTCCCTACCCCCACCCCACCCCTGGAGCGTGCTAATGCTGCCAAACAGCTGTTTGGCAGCAGCTGGGCGGGAAGTGCTTGGAAGTAGGTGGAGGAGCGGGGACGCGGCACGCTCAGAGGAGGAGGAGGTGGGGCAGAAGGTGAGGGGACCTTGGCTGCCAGGGGGTGCAGAACACCCACTAATTTTACCCTGTGGGTGCTCCAGCCTATGCTTCGAGTCATTGTAGCTAGTTCTCTGAAAACATCCAGTCAATGTGCAGCAGCAATCAAAAAAGCTAACATAATGTTGGGAATCATTAAGAAAGAGATAGATAATAAGACAGAAAATATCATATTGCCTCTATACAAATACATGATATGCCCACATCTTGAATACTGCTTGCAGATGTGGTCGCTCCCTCTCAGAAAAGACATATTGGAATTGGAAAAGGTTTAGAAAAGGGCAACAAAAATTATTAGTGGTATAGAATGGCTGCCCAATAAGGAGAGATTAATAAGACTGGGACTTTTCAGTGTGGAAAAGAGATGACTAATGTGGGATATGATAGAGGTTTATAAAATCATAACTGGTATGGAGAAAGTAAATAAGGAAGTGTTATTTACTCCTTCCCATAACACAAGGACTAGGGGTTACCAAATACAATTAATAGGCAGCAGGTTTAAAACAAACAAAAGGAAGTATTTTTTCACACAACACACAGACAACCTAGGGAACTCTTTGCCAGAGGATGTTGTGAAGGCCAAGACTATAACAGCATTCAAGAAAGAACTAGGTAAGTTCATGGAGAATAGGTCCATCAATGGCTATTAGCCGGGATAGATAGGGATGGTGTCCCTAACCTCTGTTTGCCAGAAGCTGGGAATGGGAAAGCATGGGGAAAAATTGGTGGGTGCTCTGCACCCACTGGCACCCAAGCTCCCTGCCTCGCCCCAGCTCACCTCACCTCCACCTCCTCCCCTGAGTGTCCCCGCTTCTCCTCCCAGTCCTTGCACCGCGAAACAGCTGTTTTGCAGCGTAACAAGTTCTGGGAGGGAGGGGGGAGGAGCAGGAATGCATCACACTCAGGGGAGGAGGCGGGGAAAAGGCAGGGCCAGGGCGGGGATTTGGGGAAGGGGTTGGAATAGGGGCAGGGAGGGGGCGGAGTTGGGGCGGGTACTTTGGGGAAGGGGTTGGAATGGGGGTGGGACAGGGGCAGGAGGGGGCAGGACAGGGGCAGGGCTGGGGACAGTCAAGCACCCACCAGCGCCAGCAGAAGTCGGCACCTATGGCTAGATGGACCTTTGGTCTGACCCAGTATGGCCGTTCTTATGTTCTTAATATGTAAGGCTTTGGGGGGTTTTAACCAATTTTTACCAAAAAATTCTCAGGTTTACAAAAGCTCTTGTTCCTTTTTTTCACACACATTTTGGACCACTCAAGTACATGAAAACAGCAATAAAGTTAAGAAAATCCAAAACACTATATTAGGTAGATGTTTATATTAATAATAAATTAGGTGACGTATAAATGCAAGACTGTCTGTTAAAGTAAGGCGATGTAGTGGAAAATACACACATGAACATGCGTTTATGTATATCAGTGCTCAAGTCCTAAATAAAGAAGTGCTGAAACTCCCTGGACCTGGCTACCTGCTCTGGAAGGATAGATGGTCAATTGGTAACCTAGTCAGACCTGGGGGACCCCCCAGACCTCACTCCCTGCTCTGGAAAACTGTGAAATTAACTTTTTGCACGGATTTTCACCCTTTTTTAATTTTTGTAATAAACATCGATAATTTCCTGGGAAATTTTAAACAAAATAAAAACCAAAAACGAAGGCCTTGTTAATATGGCATGAATCGGTGTGTAACATAAATTATCAGGAACCCAGAGAACGTAGTGTAGAGAGGAGGACAAAAATAATTAATCATGTCCTGTTTCAGAGTAGCAGCAGAGTAGTATCCGCAAAAAGAAAAGGAGTGCTTGTGGCACCTTAGAGACTAAAATTGTTAGTCTCTAAGATGCCACAAGTACTCCTAATCATGTCCCAATATTCAGATAGAAAACCGTGCTTATAAATGTCTGGGGTTCAAGCCAGAGAAACCAATGAAATGAAGAGTTAAAGCTGCCATTTTGGGTTTGATTCACCTCTGGGTGATGAAGGCTGCAGGCATAGGACCCCTGTGGTGGAAAATCCACTTGGAAGAGGGAGTTGTGGCAATGTAGCACCCCATGCATACACCTCTACCCCACTCCACAGATTGAAGACTGGGTAGTGTTTACTGGAGGATGTAGTAATTCAGTGCAGCCCTTGGGCAGACTCGAAACAGCAGGTCTTCCCCGAGAAACTAAAGGTGCTTCACCCCCACTAGAACTGCGCAACAGGGGAGCATGGTGACAGAAATACCACCTGCTGTCTAAAGGTGAATCACTAATGAAGGGAGACGCACTTGACACCTTTTAACTTGAATTTTCCCCTTTAGTTCATCCTAATAATAAAAAAACACAACTGTGTATGTCGGTGACAGAGATTAAAGTATCACCAACACAGTGAGATTGGGAGGGCATGGCAGGATGAGGGGAGTCAAGAGCCTGGAAGCCCCAGCTGTGCCAGGAGTCTGAGAGCTTGGGAACTGGTGCTTACTGGCTTCCTGTCAGCCTGCCTGATGGAATTTCATTTTGAAATGATTGAAATGAACCATTTTGATGAACATTTTTTAAATTCTAGTTTGCAGAGAATTTCAGAATGCGTGGTACTCATTCCAAACAGGAATAAAACAACGTTCTGAAATTCTCCACGAAACAGTTGCTGTTCTCCATACAGCTCTGTAGAAAATCACAGTTCATGGTTTATTTTATTTAGGACTTGCAGTTTTCAGCACATCGAGACTAAGAGCCTGATATTTCCTTTCATTTACACCAGTATAAATCGAAGTTAGTCAAGTTACACAAGAGTAAAAACATTGGAGGTGAGAGAAGAATCAGGCTGGGACCTTATAATTTTTAAAAAATAAATAGTAAAGTGAATCCTTGCTCTTCTGCAGGCACACACTGACCTGCAAAGCACAAGCTCATGCATTACTAACATATCCCCATTTAAATGCAGATTTTTTGCTCTTTACACAGGACTTCAGGGAAATCCTCTCCAGATAAATTGTAATAGGATAGCAAATTTGTAATTCAATATTTCACTTTAACGTATGTTTCAGCTTATTGATCTTAATTTTCTATCACTTTTAATGCAACATTTGCCTGGGGGGAAAGAGAGAGGATTGCATGCATTTTAATAAGGCTTGTAATTAATTATTAGTTATTTCTGATATTCCACATATCTGTGCCACCAGAGACATTGTGCTTATACCCTGGTGCCTATTTTCAATAATGGAAACTGGCAAGGTGTGACCTTACATATTGCTGGAAGTAACTGAGACAGAGAACTGGAAAGTGGAGGAAGGAAAAAGGGAGGCAGACACTTCACCATAAAACCTTTCTGGTCACAAGGGGATTGGGCTCTCCGACACATCTGGGTCAAAGTAAGGCCCCAATTCTTTGGTGGTAGCCACAGGATCAGGGCTTAAACGTTGTGGTCCTGATTCATTAAGTGACTGGAGAGAGAGTTGGGGGTGAATTTGGCTCTTTGTCCTCCCACACCCAAAGTTTAATTTCCCCACTAAACCGTCCCTTTTGCCCATTTGGACAATAATGATTTGCATTGATAACTGCTAATGTTGAGCAAGGTCTATCATTGTAATCTCTGTTCTCTGTTTGTACAGTACTTAGCATAGATTGATCCTGATTTGTAACTGGAGGTCCTAGGTGCTATGGTAGTTCAAATAACTTATGGCAATAATTATTATTATCTTCAGAAACTTCACTGCCACCACCACCTCAGAATGTCATTTCTTACCTAATGCTATTTATTTATGCAATTAACTAGTTTGGAGAATACCGTGTTCAATTAACCCTTTAAGATTAATTTCAGGATTCCCTTGTGCCATGTAATAGAATGGCTCCACTTTAATGGCTGGAGGGCTTGGGGCTAGCCAACCCTGAGTACTAAAGGAGGCACACCTTGGGAAAGTAGCTGATCCCCTATAAAAAGCAGTAGGGGGTGTGGGTGGTTCTAGAAATAGAAAGCAGTGAAGGTATGGCGGGGTGGGTGACAGCAGTAGCAGCAAAGCAAGATTACAGGGGCTTTGAGCTGTGCCAAGCTCTGAGAAAGAGAGCAAGAAACCCGCCAGCTAAGGGGAAAGAGACATTGAGCTGGTGTTCAGGCCTGAAAGGCCAGCGTGTGCTTGAAGACTGAATAAATTGGACCCCTGCTGGGGACTGTTTTTATTTCCTTTGGACTTTTGAGTTTAAGGAACCCTGTGAAGGAAACAATGGGGGCGGAGCACTGCTGAGCTACCTCTAGTCTGAAGGGGACGCTCCGATGTTGACCAGCTTCACTACATACCATATCCAGTGGTGTATTACAGTGAAATGCTTCCTTGTTCAGAGGGCTATACATCCTTCATTTCCCACTCATGAGATTCTGGGGATTTAAGTGAGTTGTAAGAGGTGCATAGGTCTATGCAAGCCCCTCTCCACAGGAATGAACTTCATCTTTAAACAATACTACTTATGACACATGGAAACCATGAAGGTAACCTTAAAGGGTTAGATTTTTTACTAATATTAAAATATGAATACATACAATTATTAAAATTTATACAGTATTTGAGATCCAGTTCTTTGGATCAAGGACTGCCATTTACTCTTTGTTTTTATAGTGCTTAGCACAGTGAGGCTGTATGGTGGTTGAGGGTTATAATTTAATAATAACAAAAAAACCCAACTCAGTTGTTTTAATTGTTCTGATGTTGCAGATGAATGTCCAGTCCGCAGTACTGTGGAACCACAGAAAACAGGTGTTTGGCAGCAGAATTTAGGTCTAGCTTACAGCATTGCCAATTCGAAGCAGTCATAAATCATGAGTCAAACCGCAATACATCATGAGATTAGATTAAAAATCATAAGGATTTTTAAAATAAATGTTCAGTTCTTTTTATTTGTCCTCCAGTTTCTGAAACTTTACAGTGGCCTTGGGTCACATTTTCAAGCTTTTCTGGGGAACAACAAGGACTAGCAACTTGTTTGTTTGATTGTTGGGGTTTTTTTTGGTTTAAATAAAGGCTGAGATTATCACCTAACCACATGTCCCCGGGGACTGGGGCTTTAAGAAGAACACCAAATATCACAAGACCTGCAATGAAATCATGAATTGCCAACACTGAGTTTACCACAGATTATGTGAGGCTTTGTTTAAAATTTGGTCATTATAGGTTAAAATGTACCAAAGAATATGTACATATGTAGTAGTGATCTCCATGTAATAAATTACATGTATCATGCCCCTTCAAAAGTCTCAGCTATCATCAGCCCCACTAATCCATCTCTTTCTACATTATTGCCAGCATTCCAAATCTCTGGGTAGCTTCAAACAGCTGTCATATCAAATAAAAAACACCAGAGAAATATTTCCCACTCCCCCCGCCCCCACGCAAATATTGACTTCCGCCCCCAAATGACAAGGTAATATTCCTTTTGTGCACCAGAGATGGGCTGTGATTCATCAAGGCTAGAAATGGGAATTTTATATTCAGTGAAAAGGTTATAAATTTAGAAAGAAATCCCCACTTTTCCAAAGGCATTTGCTTTTAGCCCCGGAAATTCTTGTGATGTCATACATTAAAAGGACAGCATTATAGATGGCAGAGTTCCTTTTAGGTAATTTTTACAGTTTGAGAATATGTTATATTTTCTTTCCCTTGGAAGCCTGGACAATTAGACTCATGATATTAGAGCAGCTTGGCTTTACAGATGGAGGGATATGAAAAAATAATATAGCACATAGAGGTAGAACTTGTCAGAAGAAATTCAGCAGAATGGTTTTCCATCAGAAAATTCAGTTCCATCTGAATTGAAACACTTTGCAAAATCGTTTCATTTTCACCAAAATTCCAATTCAGAGCAGGGAAAGGGAGGAAAGAAACCTCCAAGATCAAAACAAGATGTTTCAGGATTATTGGAACTAAACTTTTGATTTTTCCTTTTGAAATGACTTTCATTATAAATTTTCTTATTCTGTGTTATAAGTGAAAAATCAAAAAAGCAATTTTTCTGTTCTGAAACTGAATGAAAACAGATTTTGAAATCTCAAAATCCCCCCAAAAATATAACTTATGTTCTGTCTATATGGAGGTGTAAATAGGAGTAATGGGATAACACTAAAAAAAGGAAAATTTAATTAGAGTGAATAGCAGAAAAAGCTTCCTGCAAAGAGTAGATGAGCAATTGCTTGTGAGTTCTCAAGCTAGATTGGCTACAACATAACAATATGTACTATGGTGAATAAGCTTGCATTGGCCAGGGAATGAAGGGATCAGATATTAACAAATAGAGCTTTACTGTTTCTATTTTCTGATACTTTGCGAATATTATAACCTAGAATCATGATGTTGTGACACAAACATTAGGATGTAATAAATTTTCCCTGCAAGACTAACAGTTAAACCTAGAAGCTGCATTAGTTCTATTACCTTTGCCAGCTCAACTCTATTTTGCCACACATTACTGCTCATTTGCTGGCTTAAAAATGTGCTTTCTTAATTACACGAGTTGAAATGTTGGCTGGGTGTGAAAGCAAATCATTTGAACTTTTCCATTTGAACTGTGTGAATCAATAAATTGTTGTTTATATCTTTTTGCATGTTCACCTCTGTTTCCATCCTTGCAAAGAAGAAAATCCCGTGTAGATAAAGATAAAAGGCTCCCCCTATTGGATAGAAAGGGAGTTATTACTGACAATCTTTCTTTTAACTTATGTTTGTAGTGTTGTTGTCGCTGTGCTGGTCCCAGGGATATTAGAGAGACTTGTCCCTCTTTTAACTCACTTCATTTTTAACATTTTATTCATGAAGATGTACTGCTTCTGATATTGTTTTATTAAGATGACAGGTTCTTAATGCTTGCTTTGTTACTGAATTTTGGAGATTTTCATACTTGGAGATGAAACAATAGAAATAATTTTCATAATCTTAAGCAAGGTGCAAAAATATTACTAGTAAACCATCAGATTTATAGAGGAAATGTCCCAGGCTGTACAATAGATAAGTTGTTTAGGGCGGGGGTTGTGTTTTTCCCTAAAGCTGCAATGTACAATCTGTGTACTATACTCAAAGATGATAAAATCAAATGTCTGTGAGGCAGTGTAAAGAAATTTTATGACATTTCAGATCATAAACAGCTTCTACAAGCTGACTGTATGTTATAATTGTTTAACTTAATCATCAATTTTTAGTATGAAAGTTCTGATATGCAGAGTTGGTTTCAAAGAAATAAGGTGAACTGCAAAGCTTGCAAAACAAAGCATGCAAACTATTTTAAGGCCTTCTCCAGAGGAAAGCATTCTCCATAGGCCTCTATGACTAGACAGCTGCAGAGGCTGCTCTCTCTTATGAAGGAGCAGTTCTCCCATTGTCTCCAGTCTAATGAAAATACCTAGCTGTTACACAGAGCTTTTCATCAGTGGGTCTCAAAGCAGTTTACAAAGGTCAGTATGATTATCCCCATTTTACAGATGGAGGAACTGAGGCACAGAGACGTGAATTGCTTGCCCAAATTCATCCAACAGGCCAGTGGCAGAGCTGGATATAAAACCCAAGTCTTGCCTACATGTCTGTCCAGTGCTCTAACACGAGCCAGCCATTATGTAGTCAGCCGACATGAACTCCTTCCATTCTTCTGACCTTTATCTAAGAACAACTGTAGCATGAGTCTTATTAGTCCTGGGGTAAATCTGCACCACTGCATGTACACAGAATTCATGTCCACTGCAGATTTCTTTGCTTCCCTGCAGAAAAAATGGCGTCTGACAGGGAAGCCGTAAGAGCGGTCACACGCCCCTCCCCAGCAGTGCAGGCATGTCATTTTGGGTACCTGGAGCAGCTGGCGGAGACGTACATCATGGCGGGGGAGGGTGAAGCCACGACTGGTGGCTCCTACCCTTTGCCAGGCTCAGCTGCTAGTCCTGGCTGGGCTGGGGGAGGACAGGACTTTCTATTCCCCTGTAAGGAGTAGCTGGGGCTGGTCAGACCCACACCCAGAAACCTCCCCTGGCTGCAGGAAGCTCCACGCCCCATTGCTCCTCAGCCATAGAGGGAGGGGTCACTACACAGGGAGCTGCACCCGTGTCCACCCAACTCCTGTGCATCTGGACCTCTCATACCATAACCCCCTGCCGAGCCTCGTCCCCCTGCACCCCTTCACCAAGCCTACCACACTCAACCCCCCACTGTGCCGACCTTCACCCACTGCATCCAGAGTCCCCTTGCACCCAGATCCCCCAGCCGAGCTCCAACCCCCCCGCACTCAGACCCCTCAGCTGAGCCCCAACCCCCTACCTCCACAGCCAGACCACCCCCCGCTGAGCCCCATGCACTCAAACCCCCAACCCGACGAGCCCCACCCCCCTGTACCTGGACCACCCTAATGAGCACTCAGACGCTCACCCACTGAGCCTCAACCAGTTGCACCCAGACCCCCACCCCACCAAGCCCCACTTCCCTAGCACTCAGACCCCACTGCTGAGCCCCTGACACCCAGACCCCTGCAACTAATGCCATTCCCCCATACTCAGACCCCCCACTGAGCGCCAACCACCTTCACCTGGATCCCCCTGCGGAGTCCCATTGCCCCTGCACCCGGAATCCCCTCAGTGAGCCCCTGTGCATCCCAACCCCCCCCCCACACACACACACACATGCACACACCCAGATTGCCTCACATAGAATCCTCTCAGTCCACACCTGGATCCCCCCACACTAAGTCCCTCCACACTTGGATCCTGCTGGGCTGAGCCTGCCTGCCCACACCTGGTGTGCCAGGGGCAGGGTCCCAGGGTGTTTCTGGGGCAGGCCTGGCCCTTGCTCTGTGTCAGGGTCAGGTGGAGTCTCACCGCCAAGTCCATGTCCCGGGGGGAGCTGCAAGGTGATCTCCCACCTCCATGCAGCCAGTGGACTGTGCTTCCCACTACTGTCATGCCTCCCCATTTATTCATTGACAACATTTGCAGAATTTTAAAGTATTGTGTGCAGAATTCCGTCAGGAGTTGTTTTGTGTCTGATACAGCCCCCCCGGAACTGTAACCTGTATTCTTCTTCGAGTGCTTGCTCACGTCGATTCCATTCTAGGTGTGTATGTGCCCACGTGTGCCGTCGTCAGAGATTTTTGCCTTAGCGGTATCCATAGGGTTGGCAGTGGCGCCCCTTTGAGTGCCGTGCTCATGTGCCAGTGTATCAGGCGCTGCTGACCCAACACCCTCTCAGTTCCTTCTTACCGCCCATGGGAGTTAGTCAGAGTGCCCTTCCTTGCATGCAAGGGCTAGCGGTTTTTTGTCTACTGACTTCGAGCCTTAAGGCCTTGTCAATAATTTGTTTATAGTAGTTAGTGTTAAGTGTAATTAGTAGTTAGCAGTTAGGGTTCCAGGGGGGACTTCACCCCAGGCAGGGCATGCCCCAGGCTCCAGGGTATAAACCTTGCGCAGACTGCCACAGGCCTATGCCTCAAGTGCTTGGGGGAACCACACATAGAGATAAGTGCTGAATTTGTAAAAACTTACGGCCCCGCTTGCAAAAGGAGTGGGATATTCGGCTACGGGCGCTCCTCATGGAGTTCACCTTGCCAGGACTCGACAAGTACATTGGCCTTGGTGTGCAGTGCACCCCCGTCACTGGGGCCCAAAGAGAAGACCAAAAAGCATGGCTCCCCAGCACAAGGCAAAAAGGGCCATGGGTCATCGGACAACAGACCTGCTTTGGGCCACCCAGCCACTCTGAAGCTGCACGCTTGTACCTCCCCAGTCAGGACCCTTAGCCCCATGAAGGGTCCACCACCAACTTCCAGGAGCGGCATGGGACCTAAAACCTTGACTGACGCATTCACAGGCTCCCCCAGCGCTGAGCACAGGCCTTCGCCAGCAGTACCTGCCTCAGGAACCGGCAAAGGCTCCCCACAAGGGCAAACGAGTCCCTAAGACCACTCAGTCAGCAGTGGAGTGACGCCAATCCCCCAAGACGAAGCAGCGCTCTCCACCTCTGCACTGCAAATCGCCAGAGTCACAGCCCAGACCTTCTGGGGCTCACCCCCAGTCACTGGCGCCACGTTCGCGGTCTCCGCTGACTCGACATGGATTGCCTAGAGGAAGACGCCAGTCTCCATACTACCAATGCCGGTCACCCTCTCAGTACAAGTCCCGATCGCCTGCCTCGTGGGAGCGCTCCACATTGCGTCCCCAGTTCCCATGTCAGACCTGATATCCCATGTGAAGAACCACCCACTTATCATGGCTCACACCTGCCTGCGATTGCTAGGCCACATGGCTGCCCGGGACCAAGAATGTGCTAGCACAGAGGTGGGCAAACGACAGCCCTGTGGGATCGTCTTGCCCAGCCCTTGAGCTCCTGGCCTGGGAGGCTAGCACCCAGCCCCTCCCCTGCTGTCCCCGCTCCGCTGCAGCCTCAGCTCGCCATGCTGCCAGCACTCTGGGCAGTGGGGCTGCGAGCTCCCGCTGGGCAGCGCAGCGGCGGGGCTGGCTCCAGCTGCACGGCGCGGCTGCCAGACATGCCGCTCAGAGCAGCATGGTAACAGGATGGGGAGCAGGGGGGTTGGATATGGGACAGAGAGTCCCAGGGGGGCAGTCAGGCGACAGGGAGCAGAGGGCAATTGGTTGGGGCAGAGGTTCTGGGGGTGGGGGCGGTCAGGGGATGGGGAGCAGGGGGGGGTTGGATAGGCGTGGGAGTCCCAGGGGGCCTGTCGGGGGCAGGGGTGTGGCTAGGGGGCGGGGACAAGGGACCGTGAGCAGGGGGGGTTGGATAGGGTTGGGGTCCCGGGGGGGCAGTTAAGGGTCAGGGGTCCCAGAAGGGGGCAGTCGGGGACAAGGAGCAGGGGGGTTGGATGGGTTGGAGATTCTGAGGGGGGGCAATCAGAGGGTGGGAAGTGGGAGGGTGCAGGGGCCAGGCTGTTTGGGGAGGCACAGCTTTCCCCACCCGGCCTTCCATACAGTCTTGGAACCCCAATGTGGCCCTCCCGCCAAAAAGTTTGCCCACCCCTGTACTAGCAGATCACCTCAGCAGGACCTTCTCATCTTGCCACAAGTGGTCGCTCCATCCAGAGGCAGCCAGTATGATCTTCCAAAAGTGGGGAACTCTCAAAGGTGGACTTGTTCGCATCCCGCCAGATCAGGAAATGCCATGTCTTCTGTTCACTCTGGCAGATGGACAGGGATTCCCTGTCAGATGCTTTCCTGCTTCCATGGTTGGGAGCTCTGATGTACGCCTTCCCGCTGGTACCATTGATCCACAGAGTCCTCATAAAGATCAAATGGAACAGGGTGAGGGTAATCCTGATAGCCCCCGAGTGGCCTCCCCAGCATTGGTTTGGCATGCTGCTGGACATTTTGGTAGCCGCGCCTCTGGACTAGCCCTCTGTGTCCGGACTGTTAGGGGGCTTATTCCTTCACCCACTTACTTCCCTGGTCCTTCTCGCATGAACAGAGAGCAACAATACCCAAAGTCCAAAGGTGCAAACAATTAGAGGTTTATTGGGGTGAACTTCCAGGAAGCATGATTCCGGTTTCCTTCCTTAGTATCCTCCTTCCCAGCTCTGACACCACAGAGCCTTACACCTGTGTCCCTGTTCCCATTCCTGCCCTTAGCCAAGCATGATTCCAATTTCCCCACCCCCATTCCCTGTTCCCATCCCCCCCACACACACTCACCCACCCACTCACTTCCTGATTGACTGCAGACTATAGAGTAAAACTTGAGTTCTGCTTAGCTATGCCTTAACCAATCATTTTCCTGAAATTTAACTAACCGATCCTAACATATTGTAACATGATTATGTAACCAATTATATCCCACCACCTTAATTAGTTTACACAGAGCAAAATTAATTATACAGCAGACAGGAACAATCACAGAACCAGACAGAGATTATACAGACAAACAATAGCAAAGTGGGAACTATAATGACAAAACAATACAGAAGTGAGAATTTCACATCCCAGCTATTGATAAGTGAGTTCTTGCCAGACAGGATGCTATCAAACTAAGTTTCCTTTTACATTTTCTAGGCACTTCCCTTTCTCTGGAGGTGATAGGCACTATCAGGACAGGATTGTATTCCTAACAGCCCCATAGCACCTTATTTCAATGTGACTAGTTTGGAATGTGAGGATGTGACCATTGGCTTCCCAGCTTATGGCAGCCTCTGCTGCTTAGCCAAAGGCCTTAGCCTAAGAACAGGGCCTCAGACTGTCACAGTGAGAGAAGGCCCTTACACCAGCAGACAGTGATTTTGATTTTTTCTTTTATACCTCTATAACTAGCCAAGTGATAAGAATACACCTAAATTCTTAGAGTACAGGCTTTTACAGGCAGGCCTGAATATCTATATCCTAACACGGACCTGCTGTCCCAGAACCACGGCAGTCTGCTGCACCCAAACCTGGAGGCATTGCACTTGACAACATGGCTGCTTCATGGCTGAATGCGGAAGAGTGTGAATGCTTGACCCATGTGCAACAGGTCTTGCTGGGTAGCAGAAAGCCCTCCACTAGAGCGACTTACTGGGCGAAGTGGAAAAGATTCACATGCTGGGCTATAGATCAGTGCGACCAGGCCTCGCAGGCCTCGCTGCAGGTGATTCTGGATTATCCTCAAACTTCAGGCCTTGTTCCTGTCGTCTATCTGGGTCCACCTGGTTGCTATTTCAGCTTTCCACACATCTCTCCCTCCTGTTCTAAGGAAGATCGGTCTTCGCGCATGACATGACAGCCTAGTTCTTGAAAGGTCGGAGCATCTTTACCGTCATGTCCGGGATCCTGTCTCTCCCCTGGGATTTGAATTTCATGCTTATGGGGCCTCCCTTCGAACCTCTGGCTTCCTGCGCTCTTCTCCTTCTCTCCTGAAGGTTGTGTTCCTGGTGGTGGTTACGTCCTCCCGCAGAGTGTCTGAGGTCAGAGCGCTTACATCAGAACCACCCTATATGGTGTTCTACAAAGATAAGGTCCAGTTGCAGCTGCACCCAGCATTCCTGCCTCAGGTAGTTTCCCAGTTTCATACTGGCCAGGACTTTTTCTTTCCGAAATCCCATAAATCTGAAGAGGAGAGCAGGTTACACGCTCTGGACATCCGGAGGGCGCTGGCCTTCTATATCGATAGGATACGGCCGTTCCATAAGTCAACGCAGCTGTCTATTGTGGTGCAGACAGGATGAAAGGTTGCTCAAAGGATTTAATCCTGGATCACGGCCTGCATCCGATACGGCTACGAGCCAGCGAGTGTGCCTCCACCGGCGATAGTCGAAGCGCACTCAACTGGAGCGCAAGCGTCATCAGCGGCTTTCTTAGCCTAGGTGCCGATCCAAGAGAGCTGCTCTCTGGTCTGTCCACACGTTTACATCCCATTATGCACTGACCCAGCAGGCTTGGGATGATGCTGGCTTCGGCAGGGCAGTGCTGCGCTGCAAACCCATGAACTTTGAGCCCACCTCTATTGGCACTGCTTGTGAGACACCTAGCATGGAATCGACATGAGTAAGCACTCGAAGACAAAAAACTAATTACCTAGCTTTCATAACTGTTCTTCAAGATATGTTGCTTATATCTATTCCATTACTTGCCCTCCTGCCCCTCTGTCGGAGTTGCCAGCAAGAAGGAACCGAGGGTGTAGGGTCGGTGGTGCCTGATATATCGGCACATGAGCACAGCACTCAAGGGGGCCCCACTGCCAACCCTATGGATACCGCTAAGGCAAAAATCTCCGACAACCGTGCACATTGGCACGTGCACACCTAGAATGGAATGGACATGAGCAACACATCCTGAAGACCAACAGGAAAGGTAAGTAACCAGTTTTGGGGCAGGGGATGGTCTTGACCTAACACAGTACAGACGCTTCCCGGTTTACACAAGACCCGACGTACACAACTTCGCACTTACAGAAAAAGTTCCATAAACCAGAAATAGGATTTTCGAGTTGCAGAAATTGTTTTGTAACGTATGGGTATGTTTTTCCAACTTACGCAAAATTTGAGTTAGGGAAGGCTTTCCGGAACAGAACGATTCTGTAAGTCAGGGGGTGTCTGTAGCAGTTTCCTGTTGAATTTCTGTATTCTCGTATGGCAGTCATGCTGTGGGGGAATGTCATCAGGATGGGGGAGTAAAAAGCAGATGCCTCTGTGATCCGAAAGGTTTCCCAGACTTTTAGCAACTTAAGGAAGAATTTTGAAGGGACTGTGTGAATTGGACTCTACCATAATGAATGCTGACAGAGGAGAGAAGCCTCTCCTTGACAGTCCCAAGTCAGGAACTAAAGTGAGGGTAGGGCCCATTGGAGCAGCAATTGAAGGTTTGACCTGAGGAAAGATTTCTTGAAAGTAAGTATATTAAAAAGTTAGGCCTAGTTCTTGTCTATCCTACTTCTTGAGGCCATGCAGAGGGATTGCTTTGCCCTAGATTTATGGCAACTCCTCTAGTTTGTGATTTAAGATGAGGGAGACAGTCCAGCACAGTGAGTTGTGGGAGGCAAGGAGCCAGTCAATACACATGAACTGCCCAACCCACAGTCATGTCTGCAGTGGGAATTTTACTTTCTTTGGGCTGCAGGTAAAGCAGCCCACTACTTAGTTGAAAAATGTAACTTTGTACGCTTTGTGCTCCCAGAAAGCAAAGACTTTTTCATTTATATTGGGCCACTTTATTGCAAATCCAGAGTGGTCCAGCTTCAGATCCAGCAGAACCGATGCATTTTTGCTGCATAAGTTAACAAGGTGGAGACCACAGACAGGGTCTTGCTGGTCTCTACACGCTCCTGAGCTCTGTTTCTGAAGGTCTCCCTGTACCCTGACATGTAGATTGTGCTACAATTTTGTGAACTATATGCTTATTTTACCCATCAGCTAGTAATAATGTAACTGATGGATAAAATAAGTACCTTTCATTAATATTTTCCTCGAATGTGGCTTGCAAAGGCCTTAGCCTTGTGACACTGCTTAGCAAAAATTGCAGATAATCTTGGAGTTCATGCTCTTGTTAAGCAGAAATTGGTACGGGTCTTACTGATCTTAAAATACACAGATGGATGGATATAATAATCTTTATATAGAGAGCCCTGCAAATCCACGGAGCATTTTTGTGGATAGTGGAGCGGATGCAGATACAACAGCACAGGGCTCTATGGATGTGGAGTGGAGACAGAGACTCATTTACACAGGGCCGAGCCAAGCTGAGC
This sequence comes from Eretmochelys imbricata, assembly GCF_965152235.1. Lineage (NCBI taxonomy): Eukaryota > Metazoa > Chordata > Testudines > Cheloniidae > Eretmochelys > Eretmochelys imbricata. The sequence goes on from NC_135573.1 coordinate 174,598,721, forward strand.
CTTGCCTAACCAAGTCCCAAACCACTTTGGAGGAGCTTTGCCTCTTCCCAGCACCTGCTGGGTGGCTTATAAAGTGCAGCCGGGTCCCCGGTCTCCATTTGCGGCAGCAGCAGCCACTTCCCCCCACCATTGGGGCTATGAAGCCAGGAAACACGTCCAGGAAAAGGAAATGCAATTTCTGACAGAACCTGGAGTGCTTTAAATAGTGGTAAAAAGTCATCTCTGCGGGCTGGGAGCAGCAAGAAGGGAGAGTGAGAGGGGAAGGGGGAAAAAGGAAAAAAGGGAGACAGTCAGCTCCTGGCAGGGGATGGAGAGAGCATGAAGTGCCAAGGAGCCAGGCCGCCTGGCTGACAGCTTGGGGAGCAGAAGGATGAAAATGAGCCAGGGGAGAAGTAGGAAACAGGAGCCCATCCCCAGCCTCTCAGGCTGGGTCCCCGCAGGGAGGGCAGACCCATAGGTGCAGCAGGGGCTCCAAGCCTGGGCCCCGTCCTGTCCCCCAGGGCGGCAGGCCCGATACCTGGCAGGTACATGTTTAGCAGCAGCAGCTGGGCTCCAGCGCCATGCCTCATGACAGTGCCTGTCCCACAGCATCCAGCTTGGGCATCCTGGGGGGGGGGGGGGGGGGGAATTCTGGGGATTAGCCCAGCATGGTTCAATGCTGCCTTGCACCCTTCCTTCCACTAACAGAGGCATCGTACAGCCTCTCATGACTCTGTACTCCTGCCAGGTCTCTTCTGTATTTTCCCTTCCCTTCAAGCTCTCAAAGTCTCTCTCAGGGGTGGGGCAGTCCTCACACCCACTGCCCTGACTATTTCACTCCTGTAGTGACTCAGGCGGTCTTCCCATTCACTGCCACTCTGCAGTGTATGGAAGGGGAACCCAGGCCCATCCTCTACTCTGGGTTCCAGTCCAGAGCTCTACTGTGAGCAGGTAAGATCTGGTTCTTCCCAAAAAAGAACATAAGAATGGCCCTACTGGGTCAGACCAAAGGTCCATCTAGCCCAGTTTCCTGTCTTCCAACAGTGGACAGTGCCAAGTGCCTTAGAGGGAATGAACAGAACAGGTAATTCAAGTGATCCATCCCCTGTTGCTCATTCCCAGCTTCTGGCAGCTCATTGCCAGGTTGGTGGTAGAAGGTGACCCAAAAGTGAATAATAGCCTTTGCCTCTTTATCAGGCTGTGCATGGAACAAGCTCACTTCCTGAGCACCTCAGCTATAAGAGAAATTGCTTAAAATAGTGGTTCCCAAATTTTCGTATGTGGAGCCTTGCTGATGTATCTCAGTTCCTACTGTAGTTACATTAAAAGCTAAAAATAATCATTCTAATATGAACAAGCTTTAATGACTAGAGATGTTGATATCTAGTGTGATTATGTGGTGTACATCATCTTGCATGGGAGATAATATGTGGCAAAAGGCACAAGTACACCCCAACCTTTAAATTGGTGGAAAGGAGGTGGTAACAGAGTATGACAGTTTTCTCTTTTTAATCATACTGACCTTTAAAGATCCCATGGTACTTCATGCAAGTGTAAAGGAATCAACCCTGCTATCTTGGCCAGATTCCAATTTGAGTAATTACAATTCTGCCTACCTAAAATTCCCCTTGCAGGAATTTCACTTGGCTACTACATTCAGTTCCCTTCCTAAACTATTCCTGTGCATTGTTAAACAGCTGCTTTCTTCTACCCCTGGGTTTTCTTCATTCCAAAAGGAGATGACGCCTATATTTTGTTTATGAATCACTCTGGGCGAAAAAAGTACTTGCTTCATGTAAGTTGTTTCCTTCAACTGCCTTTCAAAAACACCTTTTTTAAAATGTGGATTGATGACTGAATTACAGCTGAATTCTTAACTTAACCTGCAGAGGAAAATGAAGAATCCTCTCTCACCTATTCTTATTTTCAATTAGTTTATGCATAAAAATAAATTTCAAACACGCTACTGTCAGTTACTGTCCTGTCCTTTAAGAGTGGTTGCATTTTACTTTGTTATTCTGTAGTAGAGATGATGGATTTATTTTTAATTTATACAGAATTACCTTTAAGATGGCACATATTGGTTCAAGAATGGTTTGGATATAAAAATTTAGGGGACAAAAGGATATATATTCTTAGAATATATTGTCCTCATTGCAATCAACAGGAAATCGAAACCTCCTTAACCGGAGAAGAAATACATGTCACTTCATTTGCTTATTTGGCAGTTTGCTCCTTAAATGCCTTTCTAAAGAGATTTTTCCTGGTGTTTATTTAAATTATTTTTTATTATTTACAGCTAACCATGTGCTAAAGTTTGGAACGCTTGTCAGCACTTCAAATACCTACGATGAATCTGGAGTTGTGACCATAGAAACAGATAAACCGTTGCTGTGGACAATGGGTATCAAAAATAAGCAAAATGCTTAAGATTTCAACTGCCTTTTTTTCAGCTGACTGAAGACTTTAAACATATTGGAAAATTTCACTCATTAACAGAAACAATTATTGTGGCAGGAATCAAAATAAAATTCTTTTTTTTTTTTTTTTTCCCGGAAGAGCAGAGGGAAGGGAAAGATAGTGGAGTTTAATAAGTCAAGTGAAAAATCTTTAGGAAGATAATAGTGACAAAACTGACTGAATAACTCATTCTAGTTCTGTGCATAGGACACATACACTTCCTAAACCAGCAGCACTGAAAGGGACTAATGGGCATAGACTGACCGACTCTTACTCCTTGCAGGAGTGTGTCCATATTTAATATTACTGTTAAATCAGTGGTTAAAGAATCTCTTCGAGTCAAATTTTAATTGATGTATTATGTATATTTTTGACTTATACAAAATTAGTACAGCAGTATTGTAAGTAATCCTTTTGCTGTTTAATGTGACTAGAACAGGCTGATCTTCTGCCCTGCTGTTTAGTAACATAGATTTTAAGTCTACTTCACTTGAGTTAATTGCAAATTTTAAAGGAAAACAGCAATAAATACCGCTGCAGTGAAGCTCAAAATAGCAGGCTGAGTATTTCTTTTAATGCTGCTGTCTGTGCTGCCATTTTACTTCTACTTTCCAGCATTAGGTACTATTTACAAACTTCTAATTAACAGAAGGTAAGCAGCATTCAACTAATCAAGTGCTCGTAAACTATCAGTGTGCAAGCTTTTATAGATTAAAACGTTCAGACTTGTCACAACTGTATGAGCTTTGTAGGCAGAAGTTCATGCAGGTTCTTTAAACAACTGGATAAAGTTGCATTTTAATTTGGTTATCACAGCAGTCTCTTCAAATTTTACACACGGGTATATTTTCTTTTAAAGGGTTTGTTAATTTAAGGTGGCACAGAACGCATACATCATTGAATAGATGCTAAACACGATGGTATATAACAAATTTAGTGCTAATGTTGGTGTCAAGTTGCACCATCTTGAAAAGCACTGTAAAGACAGTAGTGGAATCCAAAACTGTTTGGTAAGGAAGGATAAGGGCCCTGAGCTGATCTGTAAGTACGTCTGTAATATATGTATTTCAGTTGCTGCCTCTTAAAGAGAGTGTTTAGAACAAGATCTGAAAAACTAAACTACCTTTTGTAAGTAAAACCAAAGATCACATCAATTTAAAGACTAGAGCAAAATCTTTTCAGCTTGTTTCGTGCTTCTAACAGTATTTTATACAGGCACATTCCCTCTCCACCCCCCAGGTTACAAGACAATATAGGAAAATGGAAGTAGGTTAGTATTTTTAACCTGAATAGATTTAGAGTTGGTTTTTAGTACCACCTAATGCTGGGCCAAAAGTAATATGTAAAAAATTATTCTACTGCTCAAAGCAGTAAACCAAGAAAGGCAGTTCAGTCACCTTACCTCATCTTGTACAACTAGCAGCACACAGTGATAAGTTATTTACTGAGCCTAGAAAGTTCAAAGAGTCAGTAAAACAAAATGAGACCAACTCAGATATCAAGCTTGTTTTAAATCTTAGCCTGGTTTATAGCAGTAAACAAACAAGATACAGACTTATGGAATATTAGTAAGCAAAAAAGCCCCCCACATCCCACCCCCATTGTCCATCACTCCAAACTTCAGGTAACAGATCTTGATGAGTGTTCAGCCACCACTGTAGAACAAGAGAATTTGATCAGTGTCAAGTAAGACTGCTATCTTAAGTTACATCATCCCATTCTAACTGGAACAAAGTCCCCACTATGCCTTAAAAACAGCACAGACATTACACAGCTCCTTCTCTGAGACAGGTTTCTTAATCTGAGGATCATACCACTCTTGCTCCAAAAGGGGTAGTAAACAGATGTCAGAGGAGTCCCGATACTTTTGCTGTAATATGCGTCCCTGCTAGGGAAATGATTGAGAACAACTTTTGGCAAAACAATTGCTATTTTAACCAATTAAGAAGCCTTAACTGAAGTGTTTGAAACCTTCAATATCAGTGATTTTTGTAGTGCTACTTACCAGATTGATTTAAGGTTCAATGTTCATATGCAAAAGCTTAATACACAAATTGTGGTGTATTGTACAAAAGTTATGATTATGTAAAATTGGAAACACTACTTTACTTTTAATAAAGGTATTTTTAATACTATTTATTAGCTTTGTTGGGTGACTTCTTCCAATACAACCTCAAGACTATATGGCTCATTTATACACATTCTCTGCAAGTGTTCAGGTCACTTGGTGAAATTTCTAAAAATTTCGTGAAAAGTTAAAAGAATGCAAAATCCAAACAAACTATCCACTGTATTATCTAAACATACACTCATTTTAAAAAAGTCTGCATATTTATATTGTGTTTTGACAAATAAAGCTTCTATTTTCAAAGTTTCAATTATTTTGGTAATTTATTTCAAAATACCTGTCAACAATACACACAATGAATAAAAAAGATTCCCCCAGGAGTTAAAGAAACCCTCTGACAACCCAGTTCCTGTTGGGAGGTATTGGAGGGGGCTGTGTGGGGTCCCCAGATCCCAGACACCTGCACTCCCCTCCCTCCAAGCCCAGACATCCGCACCCCACTCAGGAACATATACACCCCTCCTCCCAGAGCCCAGCTGCACGCACCCCCAATTTCTTTACTGTCCCACCATGGGACTTTGCAACCCTGCTCTTCCTCACCCTCTGCCAGAGCTGGGTCTCCCAGGCCCTCTCCTGTCCCCAGAAGAATGAGGATCAAGCTGAGCAGCCTGGCACACCACTTACTGTAAGCTGTGCTCTGCTGAGTCCAGTGGCCCCTAGTGGTGGCCAGCAGCTCTGCAGCCCAATTCTGCCTGGGAAATATGTAATTCTGCAAAATTCTGCATTGCACAGTGGTGCAGAATTCCCCCGGAGTATTTAAATGTTCAACATTTAGCTTCTAAACCTCTTCGGCCATCTTCTCTCATCTACAAGTGCAATGATAGTACTAAAATTTTGCAGTATATTATTTAGTAAACAAAAGATGAAGCACTAATATCTGAAAGCAAAATCGATTTACTGAAAACTCCTAAATGTTTACAAGATATATATGAAGTTGCTGAAGTGCTCATGTACTATAGTGATGGGGGCCACATAAGTTATTGGATAAATGAATACCAAAAGTTATGTTCATTGAAATACTAAGTTTAGTTATCAGTTCAATTCTGAACACTGTGTTATTCTTGTTCGGATACTAGCATTAGCCTTTTATCAGATTTACTTACACAATGATGTTGTTGATAGGGATATGGATCAATTTCACAAAGAAACCAATAAATCCCATTATCGCAAAACCTATTGCTGTTGCCATGGCAATCTTCTGGAATTCTGCAATTTAAGAAATTATCGGTTTTAGTCCTGTAAATTTAAACCTACCACTTAAAATGCAGATTAGGTTACTACAATGACCATGGAGATTTGTGCCTTTGAAAGTTTCTCCCAATGTTAAGATAAAAGACACTTTAGAAGTGTCATTTAGATGGTAATGCCCAGAGACAGACAGTTATTTCATTTCTAAAAATAACCCAAGTTTTATTAATGCTAGGTTTCCAGGGATTAATACTTATAGGATTACAAAATATAGAATCATGCATTACTTAAAGCCAGATAAGATAACTTGAACTTTTAAGTCACTGACAATACTGTAAACAAAGTACTTAAGCATTCAATTTCCAAAAGAAAATAAGCGAAATCAAGTTAGTGACAATGGAAAAGATTAATTTGAGGAGACTAAACATCAGGATGTGAAGTGTCCATAGAAACCATCAAAAGGATTCTGAAATTAAGAAATTTACATTTCAGAACACTTCAGCTGTGTAGAGTGCTTCAGAAACTCACTACCATACTGCTATCACAAGTTTGACTTCAGCAAAATGTATACCAGGAAAAAAAAAAAAACAACTTTCAAATTAGTTTGGTTATACGCAGAATTAAGTGCATCTCATGATTTTTCAGACAAAACTGGTTTGCTACATAAATGCAGAACTGAGAGAATCAGTCAACGTGAAAAATAGACATCAGTATGCCTATAAACACATGAAGTTCCTGTTCTTTGTGTTTCAGGCAATATCATAAGATAGAAAACTGAAGCGAAATGAGCATTATGGCCCTAGTTTTTTTGCATACTTTACCTTTTCTGTCTGGCTTAGTGCATCTTTTAACAAGCCTGATGGAATCTTTTACAAATTGACGACTGGGCTCAACAAATTGCATTACTTGATCCATGATTGCCTGCAAGAGTGTTACATTTTAATACACAGATTGTTGCAAGAATCATTTTGAAAAATCATTTCACATCTTACATAAAGAGGCAAATCCTCCCTTTGCCCCTCTGCTGGTCTTCTTTAATGTACATTAAACATTGAATGTGAAAATTGTTAACACTTTAATCACACACAAGGTCAGGATTCTATTTTTTTTTTTAACAAAGATGTTAAAAATCCGTATTTTGTTGCAGGGTATTTTCCTTTTTCTTATGGAATTAGATCGCCCAACATTTGATATATTCACACTAGCTTTTATTATTTGTATTACCATACCGGCTAGGAGCCGCAGTCAGGAAGCAGGACCCTGCTGTGATTCACTACTAGGTAGTGCTCCCTGAAGAAGAGGAATGACTCGTCAAGCTCTCCACGGGGGGTGTCGAGGGGGACAGGGAGCTGGCAGAGGGAACGGGGCGGGAGAAGGGAACCACGGGCGCTGCCCAGGCTCAGGACTAGCCGGGTTTATAGCCGGGATTTTGCGGACCACCCACAACCGAGGCTTTCGCCAGACTCCCGATCTCTTTTCCCTTGACACCCGCTCCACTTACGGAGGGCGCCGGCCCCAGCCCTCCAGGCCAGCCCCAGACACGAGCACAGCGCCCCCCGGGCCCGCTGCGAGGCTCGCCGGCCCGTCACAGCCCCAGGAGCGGCCGCAACGTACGGGAGGGCGGGACAGGGAGGGCGGGTCCCCCCCCCCACCGCTCCCGCCCCGCTCAGAGCTACCGAGAGGGAGCCGGCGGCGAGCGCCCAGCGCGCTGCCCCGGGGACCCCGCACAGAAAGCGGCGGCGCTCGGCCGCCTTGGCTCCCCGCGCAAGAAGCGCCGTCCCCTCCCGCACCGGCCCCCTGGCGGAGGAGCCGCTCCCGCTCTCACCTCGGGCTCCGGGACCGAACGAACCGCTCGCGCTCAGGACACGTAGCAACTGCAGACTCCACGGGCGAGGAACCGGAACAAGAAACTTGCCCCGGAACTTACGTCCCCCTCTCCAGGCCGCCGTCACAGGCTCCCCGCTGGGCCCACGGCAGCCTGAGACCGGCCCCCTCCCCTCCCGAAGGCATGCGCTCTGAGGCGCTGTGGCAGGCCACGCCCACTCCCTTGTGGGTGGGGAGAGGATGGGCATTGCAATCTGCGGCTGCGCAGATGGAGAGCGTTAGGCGCTGAAGAAGGGGCGGGGGGCGTGGAGCGCTGGAGTGTGGTGCGCGCGGGGGCGGTGTCGCGCGCATCTCTCTCGCTTCTGTGTGTAGGTTTCAATACGGCCCATCCCCCCGCTGGTCCCCGTCGTTGTTGGGGGAGCTTGGGGACGTAACAGCCCCCGTTCTCGTTTTTAGGGACTGGTTACATTGCCATAATGGAGCGTCCCATAGTAGCAGCAGCAGCGCTGTGGTGAGCCACTGTGTTAATTGTATTGCAGGAGAGACTGTGAGCCCCATTCAGATATGAGGATCCCGGCACTGTGCAAGGTGCTGTACAAACGTAGAGCAAAAAGAGGGGCTCTCCTTCCTTCTCTGCACAGGGACTCAATGCACCTGTTGCAAGCATTACCCATCTGGGGAGCCTCTGGGCTAGAGTTTCCCATGGTGGGCTCTTCCCAATAGACAATACAGTGGAGGGGAGTCCTATAGGCAGCCAGTGGGGCAGTGGCTGTTATTTTCCTTGTTTTGACGTGTAAGGGATTTCTGCTGTTTTAAAATAACATGCAAACCCAGGGGCACCATTTTTTTAATTTGTTAGGCAAGAGGAAAATCCCCTGCCCTAATAGAGCTCAAATTTTCACATCTGGTTGCCTGAACTTAGGCTTCAAAATCTGTATTAGGCACCCACACAAAAATGGACAGAATTTTCAAAAGTGCTGAGGAACCCCAGCTTCCACTGGCTTCAGTGTGATTGTCTGGGGGAGAGGGGGATGCTCAGCAGTGGTAAAAATTAGACCTCTTCTATGCACCTGTCCAAATATGTATCAGGAGCCTAACTTCAGACACCTAGGATCCAAAAGCCCAGAGGTAAGTCAAACACATGGTGACTTGGGAGAAGGGTTAGACTCTGGGGGGAGCATAGGCCATTAGAGCAGGGACAAAGGAGAGCCAAGAGGATATGGGGGAAATGAAATCAGTATCTTACATGTGTGTATACTAAAGCAAGAAATATGGGGAATAAACAGGAAGAACTGGAAATACTAGTGAATAAACACAACTATGACATAGTTGGCATCACAGAGACTTGGTGGGATAATACACGACTGGAATATTGATATAGACGGGTACAGCTTGCTGAGGAAGGAGAGGCAGGGAAAACAGGGAAGAGCTGATGCCTTGAGCATCAAAGATGTATACACTTGGACTGAGGTTGAGATGGAAGTAGGCTACACACTTGTTGAAAGTTTGGGTAAGGAGACAAGGGGTAAAAAAGCAAGGGTGATGTTCTGCAAGTTCTTAGAATGCATTGGAGATGATTTTTTATTTCAGAAGGTGGAGAAAGCTACTAGGGGAGAGGCTGTTTTATTCTTATTTTGACAAATAGGGAGGAACTGGATGAGCGTTTAAAAGTGGAAGGCGGCTTGGGTGAAAGTGAGCATGAAATGACAGAGTTCATGATTCTAAGGAATGGAGGAGGGAAAACAGCAGAATAAAGATAATGGTTTTCAAGAAGGCAGATTTTATCAAACTCAGAGAGTTGGTAGGTATGATCCCATGGGAAGCAAGACTAAGGGGAAAAACAGTTCAAGAGAGCAGTTTTTCAAAGAGACAAGGCACAAGAAGAAACTATCCCATTGTATAGGAGAGATAGGAAGAGATGACCTTGGCGTAACCAGGAGATCTTCAATGATCTGAAACTCAAAAGAGTCCTACAAAAAGTGGAAACTAGGTCAAATTATGAAAAATAATACAAACATCCTGGAATATAAACAACATGAGCATGTAGGAACAAAATTAAAAGGGCCAAAGCACAAAATGAAATTAAACTAGCTAGAGACATAAAGGGGAACAGGAAAACATCCTACAAATACATTAGAAGCAGGAGGAAGACCAAGGACAAGGAAGTCCCATTACTCAATGATGGGGGAAAGATAATAACAGAAAATGTGGAAATGGAACAAACTTTTTTGTTTCGGTTTTCACCAAGAAGGTTAGTAGCTATCGGACATCTAACACGGAACGACAGTGAAAATGTGTAGGATCTGAGGCTAAAATAGGGAAAGAACAAGTTAAAAATTACTTAGACAAATTGACAGGTTTCAGAGTAACAGCCGTGTTAGTCTGTATTCGCAAAAAGAAAAGGAGTACTTGTGGCACCTTAGAGACTAACCAATTTATTTGAGCATGAGCTTTCGTGAGCTACAGCTCACTTCATCAGATGCAGTTTTTCAAAGAGACAAATTGGATATCTTCAGGTTGGCTGCGCCTGATGAAATACGTCCTAGATTACTCAGGGAGCTGTCTGAGGAGATATGAGCCATTAGTGATAATCATCGAAAACTTATGGAAGACTGGAGAGATTCCAGAGGACTGGAAGAGGGCAAATATAGTGCCCATCTATAAAAAAAAATGGGAATAAGGGCAACCTGGGGAATTACAGATCAGTCAGCTTAATTTCAGTGCACGGAAAGATAATGGAACAAATAATCCATCAATTTGCAAATACCTAGAAGATTATAAGGTGATAAGTAAAGTCTTTTTTTTTTTTAAGCAGAAAAGAATTTTATTTGTATAACACTTACAAAAATCACCAAAAAGGAAAAAACAAAACTATGCAACAAAACAAAAGCAAACGCAAGGTATACCACAGCAGCCTTCAGGAGGGGGAAGTGTTCAGGCTAGCCTGGGCCCAGAGCAGGGGGGCTTCCTCGACACTCATGGTCTTCCACCCTCCTGAGTTACCTGGTGGCCTAGAGCGGGGGGGGCTTCCTCGACACTCGGGGTCTTCCACCCCCTCGAGTTACCTAGTGCAATGCCCAGTGTCATTGATTATTCCTCTCCTGAGAGTGCCCCACAAGATGGGCACGGCTGCGGGGTGGGCAGTTTGGTGTGGGGGGGGAGGATGTACACCCACGTGTGATAGGACCCTTCCTAGGTGATGGTGATGATGGTATCCACAGCGGCAATGGCTGGGGTCTCTCACTCTTCCCCTCAATCAAAGGGTCAGATGGAGGGAACCGGACAGGGTCACCGAGCAGAGAACCTCGGACAGCGCCCACCGCTCCTCGAAGGTGTCAAGGGAGTCGGTGGACGCTGCCCAGAGGAACTCCGCCCAGATACGTGAATGTACTGAGGATCGGAAAACGGCCCTACAGTTGCAGGACGCTTCATTGACCAACCTCCTCTCTCTGGTTTTATAGATGGCTGTTTTAGCTAGGGCTAGGAGGAGGTTAACCAGGAGATCCTGCGACTTTGTGGGGCCATGGATGGGGAGTGTGTAAATAAAAAGGTGAGGGGAAAAGTGCAGCCAAAAGCGTAATAAAATATTCGTGAGGAGCCGGAAAAGGGGCTGCAGCCTGGCACACTCTAAATATACGTGTGCCAGGGTTTCCCTCACGTCGCAAAAAGGGGAAGTATCCGGGATGGGGGTGAACTGCGTCAAAAACACGCCTGTGCTCACAGCTCCGTGAAGGAGCCGCCAACTAATGTCCCTGGCGGGCCTTGGGACCAAGGTGGAATACAGGCTGGCCCACCGGAAGTAACAGTCAACATGGATTTGTCAAGATCATGTCAGGCCAACCTGTTATAGGATGTTGTGTAGTAACAAGATAGATGGGCTGATAGCTATTCTAATTCAGGGCTAGTCTACACTGGCAAAGCTTTAACATGGCTTGTGTGGTTGCTCTCCCAGCGCTCTAAAAAAACCCACCTCCACGAGGGGTATGGCTTCCAGCACTGGTGCACTGTCTACACTGGTGTTAACATTGCTGAAAATTTGTGCTCAGGGGGATGTTTTTTCACACCCCGAGCGAGAAAGTTGCAGCACTGTAAATTGCCATTGTAGACAAGCCCTTAGTTGTTTAGCAGGACCCCCACCCCATAGACAGATGCTGGAGGGGTAAAAGATCCTATCATCTGGTATTGCTTAAAATAAAATAGATCATGATAAAGGTGTAAAGCAGGTAAGTAATTTATTGAAGGGTAAGATACAGTAGTAGGAGAGGGGGAAGCAACATATATAAAACAGATCAAACTGAATATATAACAGCTCGGTGGTTTATATTCCAAGGCAGGCTTGAAGCCCAGACCCTACCGATTACCATAACAGACTACAGGCATGTGAATAACAATTAATGTTACTTTCAGATGGATGACACCGAAACACAAAACGGACAGCGTGTCAACTCAGTCTGTCTCAGCTTCAGCGGGAAGGATCCAGAACTTCTGTTGTGATGTTGGAAGCTCACAGGAGGAACTCAGATCAGATATGCTGTTACTCAGGTAAACTCTGACTCCTTGGATCTGTTGATCTTGCCCCTTGAAGACTGCACAGATAGAACTGACATGGGCTGCCTCCAGGGTGGACAGCACCAGTGACTGGCTCACTGGGTTTATATATATCCTTCTGTCTCTGGACAGATTAGTTTAGGGTCAGGTAGTACTTTCTCACCTTTGTGGTTGCAAGGTAGATTAAGCTTCTGCGGCAATCAATCAGGAAATTACGCCTCAGAAAGGGCGCCAAACTAACTGGGGAAGAATGACACAAATATGGAGTTCCAACTACAGCTTACGAAATTCAAGATGGTAATTTCAATAAAATCACAAAATAACATATAAAAACAGTTCTAATAGTACATCAAACAAATACAGCTTACAATCCTAATAGCTTTCTTTGACTGGGTAACAGGCCTTGTGGATACAGGGGAAGCAGGTATATCTTGACTTTAGTAAGATATACCACATAGTAAGGCATTTGTCCTCGGAGGACTGGACAAGAAGCAATTGGCTTAAATTGCAGCAAGGGAGGGTTAGGCTGGGCATTAGGAAAAATGTCCTAACTGTCAGGGTAGTTAACCACTGGAATAATTTCCTAGGGTGGTTGTAAAGTCTCCATCCTTTGAGGTTTTTAAGAACAAGTTAGACAAACACCTGTCAGAAATGGTCTAGTTATTACTTAGTCCTGTGATAAGTGCAGGGGACTGAACTAGATGACCTGTCGAGGTCCCTTCCAGTCCTACACTTCTATGATTCATCAGTATTGCCAATCGCAAACATTCAAAATTCAGTAATTGGGACTACCAAAATCATTAGACTAGCTAAAAATTCATGAGATTTTAAGAAAACTGTATGGGAACCTTTTCCTTTTGCCTTCTGGTTTTTGAGCTTTAGAGAATAGTACTCACTCTTCTACTTTTCATCCTTTCCTTCCTTCCCTTCATGCCACAAAAACATGCTCCCTCCCCCTCTCTTCCTAACCCCCTGTGCTTTCCTACAGTCTTGTTTCACTACTGCACTGATGCAGGGGAGATGGAAGAAGTACAGAGGCCAGCAGACAGGTGAGTAGCTAGATGCATATGGTGATGGTGTGGCTGAGTTGTCTATAAGCTTGCCCCTCAAAACACTGCCCGGAGTCAGATGGGGTCTAGTCTCTGACTCCCTGTTTGTGAAGAGAGGTGACTCAAAGTCTCATCTGGATGAGGGAGATCACAGAGAACTCCGAGGGAGGAATTGTCCTTGAGGTGCATATTTCTTCAGTCTTTATTCTGGAAATTTGCACTGAGAAAGCTGTCCAGAGTTGGGGAGGGGTGGCATTTGTAAACTTAGATAAAATACTGTTTTTGTAAAAATCAGTCAAGCCCTGGGAAGTGGGTCATTCTTGATTTTCAAGGACATATAGCCACACTATTCAAGGAGCTGTTTAGTTTCAGAGTAGGAGTGGATGGCATGCTTGTAGCACAGGAACAAAATGGTGTCTGCAGTGAAGTGTTTGCAGTTCGTGTTCATGACATGAATAAGTCTGTTTTCGAAGTCTTTGATTTTACCCTTGAACATCTAACCTGAAATCATTATGTGCAATTATGGGTTGTACCATGTCACCTTCTAAAATCAAGGTCCTGAGTTCTTACAGAGCAGAATAGATGAATAGTGATTTGCTGCAAGTCACTTAACTTCTTTAATTTCTGTAAATGGAAATGATAAAACCTATGATAGTGATGTATGGATGGAAAGCACATAAAGCTGTTAAGCATTCTGAATACTTATTATCTTTGTTTCTGCACTCTCAGCTTTGTAGAATACCTTCTGTTTGGTGTTGAGAAGTGCCATAAATTCAGACCTGGATCCTGGAACATGCTCAGTTCCAGGATTTCTCTTGGAAGTGCATTCAACTCCCATTGAGTCAGTGTTGCGGGTTCTCCGCACCTCAGAGTGGTCTCAAGTTTGTATTACAAAGACCATTTTGGTTTGGAAGACATTTTTGGCCTGACACAATAATTTAGTTTTATTTTATGTGGGCTTATCTTGTGAGATTTTATCTGCTTAGCTCACTGATTCACTCTTTTATAGGTCTGATTCTGCTGTTGTTTCACAGCCTGGAATACTGTGGCTGAAACATATTATAAAATTAAATGTATTATTGACCTGATGTATTTCTTTTTCTTTGTTCAAATTACCTGTATAGTCTCCAGGCTGAATTTCTATACTGTGCCTTACTTGGGGCAAGAGCTATTGAGGAGCTAACTCAGGAAAGCAGCTGTATTTAGGAAGGGCACATAAGCATCTGCTTAAGGCCCCTTTAAAGTAATGAGGCTTATGCATGTACATTACTTTAAGCACATGCTTGAATGCCCTTCATGAAGAGGGATGCTTTCCTGAATCAGGACCTAACTGAAGCTTCTGCTTTCTTGTCTCCGGACCCTCGTGTGGAATGCAGCAATCTGCCTTTTGAATTTGGTAGATCTCTGTCAGCTTGCACAGGCTATCTAGTCAGGTCAAGGTAAGGGGAGGCAATGCGATCCAGTGGACAGAGCACTAAATTTGGAGTTAGAAGGCCTGGATTCTCTTTGTGTACACCAAGTGCTCTCTCTCTCCTCCTTCCATCCACTTTCATGAATATTTCCAGCGACAGTCCCTTCCTTTCTTGTCCTTGACCAGTTATTCCATGAATTAGGCTTTAAGGTTTTCAGGGCAAGGATCTTATCTGTTTGTGTATTTATGAAGAGCCAGCTACAAACATTGTAGCAGGTTTGAAAAATTCTACCTGCCCTGGGTGACCACTTTTTTGTGACTAAAATATTACTACTCCACCCCAAATTCTCTTAATTTTACTTGTCATCATGATGGGGATGGGGCAAGTAAGTTTTGTGCCTGTACTTGTAAATTTTCATGAGTTTTACAAGGATGAATTTGTGGCAGTAGATAGGTAATAAATAATAACTCTCAGCAGAGATAAACATTTATTATCCTATAGTGTAATATGCTAATGTCGATTTGGTTCTGGATATTCATTGTTTATAAGCGGCAGCCCTGTCTTATATTTTATGTCTCTTCATACATTTTTTAGGATGAGAAAATTCTTTCTGGAGTATTTTTATTTTAGCTTTCTTTTGGCAGTGTCTGTTTCTTGCTAGGTCTTTGAACCCTTGCCTTATTTTAATTAATGGTATTTTAGGCTTTTGTGCAGAACCCAGCTATATGGTGATGTGTATTATGTTAAAAAAAAAACCCAAGAGAATAAATCTACACCTCTTGCCCTCCTGCCCTCCAACCCCTTCTCTTCAGCATCCCCTCTCCCTACACTTGTCTTTCTGTTTAGCTAATCCCCTCCTAACTAAACTCCACCAGAAACAAATCATGGAACTAACATTTGCCACCATTACATTGTTTTCTAGGCTTGTATGTTATACGCCTTTCCCATATCCATTATCCATTTAGTCTGTTTAAATAGTAAGCTCTTTGTGGCAGGGACTGTTTGCTATTCTGTGTTTGTGCAGTGCCTAGCACAATAGGACCCCATTCTTGGTGGGTCCCTAGGTATTACAGAAATAAACATTATCATTATTAATAATAAATAGAATGGTGCAGTTCTTCTATCTTATATATTTTAGGCAATGCTTTTAAGCCCCAAAGAGACTGCATTGGAAAGCAAGCTGTATAAATATCTTAACACCATGACTGATATATATGACTCCATTCAGAGCTTTGATGGGACTAGAATGGTCTTGCAAAGATGTTATGAACTGTAGGGCTTTAAACCCATGTACACAATAACTATAATAAAAGGAGTACTTGTGGCACTTTAGAGACTAACAAATTTATTTGAGCATAAGCTTTCGTGAGCTACAGCTCACTTCATCGGATGCGTGCAGTAGAAAACACAGTGGGGAGATTTATATACATAGAGAACATGAAACAATGGGTGTTACCATACACACTGTAACCAGAGTGATCACTTAAGGTGAGCTATTACCAGCAGGAGGGGTGGGGGGGAACCTTTTGTAGTGATAATCAAGATGGGCCATTTCCAGCAGTTGTCAAGAACGTCTGAGGAACAGTGGAGGGTGGGGGGGAATAAACATGGGGAAATAGTTTTACTTTGTGTAATGATCCATCCACTCCCAGTCTCTATTCAAGCCTAAGTTAATTGTATCCAGTTTGCAAATTAATTCCAATTCAGCAGTCTCTCCTTGGAGTCTGTTTTTGAAGTTTTTTTGTTGAAGTATTGCCACTTTTAGGTCTGTAATTGAGTGACCAGAGAGATTGAAGTGTTCTCCAACTGGTTTTTGAATGTTATGATGTCACTCTTGACGTCTGATTTGTGTCCATTTATTCTTTTACGGAGAGACTGTCCAGTTTGACCAATGTACGTAGCAGAGGGGCATTGCTGGCATATGATGGCATATATCACATTGGTAGATGTGCAGGTGAACAAGCCTCTGATAGTGTGGCTGATGTGATTAGGCCCTATGATGGTGTCCCCTGAATAGATATGTGGACACAATTGGCAACGGGCTTTGTTGCAAGGATAGGTTCCTAGGTTAGTGGTTCTGTTGTGTGGTGTGTGGTTGCTGGTGAGTATTTGCTTCAGGTTGGGGGGCTGTCTGTAAGCACGGACTGGCCTGTCTCCCAAGATCTGTGAGAGTGATGGGTCGTCCTTCAGGATAGGTTGTAGATCCTTGATGATGCGTTGGAGAGCTTTTAGTTGGGGGCTGAAGGTGATGGCTAGTGGCGTTCTGTTATTTTCTTTGTTGGGCCTGTTCTGTAGTAGGTGACTTCTGGCTACTCTTCTGGCTCTGTCAATCTGTTTCTTCACTTCAGCAGGTGGGTATTGTAGTTGTAAGAATGCTCTATCAAGCATTCGATGAAGTGAGCTGTAGCTCACGAAAGCTTATGCTCAAATAAATTTGTTAGTCTCTAAGGTGCCACAAGTCCTCCTTTTCTTTAAAAGAGAGTTGAGGGGTTTTTTTGAGAAGGCAGGAGTGGGTGAGTACAGTCGAAAGGGGCAGATTGTCAGAACTGAAAAGTGAAGCAGTCAAATTATCCATAATATGAGCTGTAGCACAAACTTCCCATTGCTGCTCCACTGATTTGCCTCATCCTTGACTGGATCAAAGGGTTATTGGTTTTCACTGCCATCCAGGCCTGGTGTTCTATGCTGAAACTTCTAGCAAGGATGACACTGTCAGCTGAGATGGTTTTTAGATGTGGGCACTTATCCACTAGAATTAGACTAAGACCACAAAACTCATTTAACATAGGCTACCAGATAGATATCAAATTACCAGTGTTTTGATCCGTGTGATACTTAGTGGTGTAATTGTTAACACTTTTGTTTTTCATTGCACCTTTAAATATCTAAGGCCTCTGCTGTCTGCAGAGACTGGTAGATATTTTGTATTCAGTTAGTTCAGACTGTCCCAGAGGAGACACCAGGCTGGTAGCAAGGGGGAGGCAATAGAGCGCACCTCCCCATCCCCTCCTGACTGCTTTTCCTGCTGCCCCATGGCGTGGGTACTTAGCAGACTATTGTAAGCCAGGAGAGATTTGAACATCCTCTGTCTCCCCAGCTGCAGCTTGTCAAGGGCTGCCTGCTGCATCCCAGGAACTGGAAGGGAGGAGAAAGAGCAGCTCTTGCTGCTTCCCTGTTGCTCACAGGGGAATCAGGTTCGGTATTCCACTCACCCTCCTGAATCCCTACTACAGAATAGCTCCCCTTCCCATTGCAGGTACCCAGTGCAGCCCACACGATGCTTCTGAGAATCACTTAGCCTGGAAAGAAGCCAATAGGTAAATTATAGAAGGCAAAGTGTGAATTTGCTGGAGTGGGGGCCGAGGCACGGTCTAAAATGGCTGGATGTGTGTGTATATGGGAAGACACAGGCTGATTTTACCAAGAGAGAAACAGGTTTTGTTGCTTGGGCAGCCTGGGAGGGATGAGAGACGGGATCAATTGACTGAGGGAGGAAGGGGGAGGCAGAGGACCAGTAATTTGCATGGTTTGGTGGGGACAGACTCAAGAGGGGCAGAAAAATCAGTTGGGGGTACTGAAGATAGAGGGACAGTTAGCTGAGGCAAATGCTAAATTGAGTGGAAGAACTGAGGGGGGCAGAGGGAGAATCAATTGAATGAAGCTGACATAGGGTTGCCAGAATGCCCGGTTGAAAAGGGATCCTGGCGGCTCCAGTCAGCACAGCTGACCTGGCCATTAAGAGTCTGGTTGGCCGCAGCGGCCAGCTCCGCGTGGCTCCCGGAAGCGGCAACATGTCCCTCTGGCTCTTAGGCACAGGTGTGGCCAGGGGGGTTCTGTGCACTGCCCCCGCCCCCAATGCCAGTTCCACATTTCCCATTGGCCGGGAACTGTGGCCAATGGAAGCTGCACGGCAGTGCCTGTGGACAGGAGCAGTGCACAGAGTCCCCTGGTCCTGGCCACCCCTTTGCCTAGGAGCCAGAAGGATATGTCCCTGCTTCTGGGTGCTACCTGAGGTAAGCGCTGCTTGGAGCCCTCATCCCGCACCCCAGCCCTGAGCCCCCTCCTGTACTCTGAACCTCTCAGCCCCAGCCCAGAGCCCCCTCTGCACCCAAACCCCTCATTTCTGGCCCCACCCCGGTGCCCACACCCCCAGCCCAGAGCCCATACCCCCTCCCATACCTCAACCCCCTACCCCAGCCTGGAGCCCCCTCCCACACTCCAAATCCCTCAGACCCAGGGATCCCCCTCCTGCACTCCAAACCCTTCATCCCAAGCGGGCCGCTTCTGGGGTACAGTGCAGTCCGCGGTGCCAGGACAGGCAGGAAGCCTGCCTTAGCACCCCTGCTGCGCCACTGACCGGGAGCCGCCCAAGATAAGCCCATGTCCCAACCCCGCGCCCCAATCCCCTGCCCCAGCCCTGAGCCCCCTCTAACCCAAAATCCTTTCCTACACCCCAAACCCCTCATTTATTTGAGCATAAGCTTTCGTGAGCTACAGCTCACTTCATAGCAAGAATAGCAGCAATGATTGTTCTATTTCAGGCCAGGCTTTGTTTTCCCTTTGTGGGTTCACCTGTAAGATGCATGCAACAGAATTTATTTATTTCCATTTTTCATTTTTATTTTGTGCCTTTTTATTTGGGTGCAATACATTTTTGTCTTCAATTGTTTGTTTTTAATAGCAGCAGGCTGAGCCCCAACTCGTCAAAGACTAGGTAAGGAACCCTCCATTTGGGAATTGGGAATGGATGGTGTTCTCCTGGAATGCGGTACATTACTTGATTCCCTCCGTTGGGTAGACCATGCTCTTCAGGCAGGTTATACCATGCACTGACCTTTGCTGCTATATACGTTAGCCCTCCTTGTATAATATTTACCAAAATAATGGTAATAACAAGACAAACAACACAAAACACACAACACAATTTTTGTTGCGACAGTAGATCCATGGTATTCTGGGTTGTTCTTTCACTGGCACGAGCTTGCCAATAAAGTGTCTGAAAAACAAAATAAACATTTCCCAGCCCCTTGGCCGGGGGTGGGGGGACAGATTATTGCATAAAAATACCCCTTCCTTTTACAATTTTTTTTGCTAACTGCAGGAAAAAACAAAAAAATTACCTTTATATTTTTCTTGTTTTGTTCTATAGGCAGGCTAGGTTTTTACCCTTAAAGGGAAAGGGTGAATTATCCCACTGTTCATTTATGAAATTTATGAACTTGTGTACCTCAGTTTCCCCTCTTGTACAATAGACCAGGTTTGTAATGGTTTTTCTGCTGTGCCAAGTTTTAAGTTTATTCACAGGTAATAGCTGAGAGGCAGTATTACCATGAGATCTTTGACATGAAATTTGCTTTTAATTACCATTTTTAGCATGCTTGAAAATCCCCCCTCCCCCCAAAAAAATTATAAAACCCTATACATTGTTATGGGATTACTTACTAGCATTTATTTTAAGGTTTAACATTGTGACAGATTACTTAGAGCTAGTTTAAGGCTCAGTGTTGTGCATTTTACCCCTGCTGTTGCTCCATGGGGCACTGTCTTTTAACTTTTTTCAGTTTTAGCTGCTATTTATTACCTCCGAAAAAGTATCCAGAATCTCTCCCCATTCTTCCAGTTCTGGCTCCCCCAGCTAGGAACATATTTTGTAATCCTTATTTTAAAAGATATTAAACTTTATAAAAAACATGGAAGTACCCAAAGGGTTAAATGTTAAATACCGAAGCCACATTACGCTAGCTGCAGGTGTTTAGCACAAGGGTCTGTCAGTGTTGCAACTTTGAATGAGAAATTTAAATAGAGTTTAGTGGCATTGGTTTTTTTTTAATTTAAAAAACAAAACAAAACCAATTTATTTTCAACTTACAAACAGGATTTTACTAACCATGAGTGTTGGTTTAGGTTCTTAAAACATTACATAATTACACAAAAAGATTTACACACACATTTATTTTTGCCCAATACCCCTTGCAATGCTTTTATTATTTTTTATATAATTGTACCCCGATTACACTCCCATTTTGTATAACTGGAGACAGTCAAATTAAATTTTAATAGAAATCCCTTACATTTTTTCAGTGATTTTGATTAACTTGTCCAATAGTTAAATAATATAGATCAGAGTATTTGGCTGCTTGCTGCCTGCAGCAGTCCTTTACCAACCATTTCTGTGGGAAAAGAGCCCATTTTCCCACAGAATAGCTATAAAGGCTCCTGGAGTCAAAAACACAGTGGTGGTAATAGCCACCTGACCCCCTTGTGTAATTTGTTTAATTACCAATGTTCCATTTAGTGTAATTGTACCGAGTTGCACATATATTATATTTACATAACTAGGTTTTATTTTTAAGCCACAAACTTTTCTTTTATAATGCCACAATTGTTATTTTTTTAACATTTTTACAACTTTTAATAGTTTACTTTTTAAAAAACTTTTGTAAAACTTTGTAGCATTAATTTCTACAAAAACTACTTGTAACTTTTCACTTACTTTAAATTATTCACTTGTGCATTAAATTTTTTAAGGTGGTACATTTTGTACCTTTTGTGTTGCAAAGTATTTGTTTCCATGGTCACCTGTGGACCTTTGTTTCCATGGTCACCTGTGGACCTTTTACTCTAAAAGATTTCAGTGGAATGCAGCAAACTCTGTCCTGCTTTGTTCAAACAAACTTTTTACTAAGAGTTTGAAGTACCGTCCATTAAAACTTCAGAAGAGCAAAAGTGTGAGAGGGGAGATGGTGGGGAGGGGGAGAGAGAGAGAGTGAGAGAGACAGAGAAAAATGGGGGATGGGAAAGAAGAATTTTGTTTTCAGGCATCTACTTGACCCTTCAGGGTCAGGTTCTTTGATTCGGTACGATTAAAATTGTTTATACATTTTCAGCTATTCAGACTGCCAGCACACTGTGATGATTTACCATGCACTGTTAGTCAGCAATTTGATGCAGAATTTCCACTTTGCTTTTAAGACTGGTAACCTCCTCCCATAAACCTGACAGACCCTCACATAGAGCCTGCAACAAAAAGGAGCACTTGGACACCAGGGAAGCTTCCATCCACCCCTGGATGGCTGGCCAATTCTGACGATCCCCGAGGAGGCTGCATAACGACCCCCCATTTTCCTGCTGGTTTATTAATAAACTCATGGGAGCACTTGGATGCCAGGGAAGCTTCCACCCACCCTTGGATGGCTCGTCAATCCTGACAATCCCGGGGGGGGGGGGGGTGAGCCGCATAAGGCATCCTCCATTTCCCCATCAGTTTATTAATAAACTCCTTAACCGAGGTTGCAGGAAAGGGCCCGTTCAGCTTACTCATCGAATCCATAGCGAGACATGGCGATCAGGCTGGGATCCTGTTCTTGATGCCAGATGTTAGAAGAATGAGCAGGAGGACCCAGAGGCGCATTGAGTAGACGGGCTTCATTATTGCGGTACTTGTTCCCCTTGACCCAATTGTCGAGTAAGAACTGACTTAATCACATCATGCTCTTTTATTTAAATCAATATGTAAATATTTACTTTCACTACAACACCCCCAAAACCCTTATTTAGTAATATGAATGCCCATAGAATGACGATTAATAACTATACACTGAATATAATTATTCCTACCCCGATTACTGTTTACTGCATTAACATATTCTACAAATAATGTTTACTTTGAAAATACATTTCTTTGCAATAATTGCAGCCACAAATTCCCTTAATCAGAAGTTTGCAGGAAAGGAAGGAAGGGGCCATGACCCCGAGCTCGTTTATATAGCTGGAAAAGGAAGGGACGGGGCAAATAACACTGCTTTACACAAAGGTATCCTTTAAATCCCCACATTCCTTATGCAGCTGCAACGCTTATCAATCCTTAACAAAAAGAAAGGAAGGGAAAAGAATGACACTTTATCTTCAATCTATCAGGGAAAGGTGTAACATGATCCAATGGGTGGAAATTGAAGGAAGACAAATTCAGTCTGGAAATAAGGTATACATTTTTAACAGTGAGAGTAATTAACCATTGGAACAAATTATCGGGGGTTGTGGTAGATTATCCATCACTGGCAATTTTAAAATCAAGATTGGGGTTTTTTTTCTAAAAGATCTGCTCCAGGAATTATTTTGAGGGAACTTCTAAGGCCTGTGTTATACAGGAGGTCAGACTAGATAATCACAGTGGTCCCTTCTGGCCTTGGAATCTATGAATCAAACTTGCCTTAAGGAATATGGAAGTTAAGAAGTCTCACATGGGATTGCTGTCAAGGCAGAGGAAATGATTGTGCTGATAACCTTGACAATATCATTTTCATAGTGTGAAATTAGAGTTGGTGACAGTCTGACAGCTTCAGAAACAGAAATCCTGTCTTCCCAGAGCAGGTCTGAAGTAGCTCCCGCTTCCCCACACCATCCCACTGTGCTTCACCAAGAGCTGGACAGGCCACCACCATAGCGATAGGGTAGTTTGTCTTCTATGCTCATTCAGTCTTTGGCCTCTCTTTTGAGAGTGACGAGTGCCAGTGGCCGTGACTTGTGGGATTCATTTTTGTAATATGGGCACCAGTCTAGTGGAAAAATGAACTGTCAGCACCAGCTCACTCCACCACAAACATCAACTAATGGGCATCAGCTAATAGTTTGTGGTCACCACTGATTTGGGCTGGATTCACATCACTGATTCAGGGATTAAAGGTGTCACACACCTTCTCTTTGATCCATCTGATTCCATTTTAGTGTATGTGATGCTGGCAAACCAGATGTCAGCTCTTGCCAAGACTGCAGGCATTAGCTAAGAACTAACAAACTCATGGCTGGAGACCAGACCAGTTCACCTGTATGTTAGTTTTTCTCAAAATACTTGAGAAGTACTTGAGATAGTCCAGAAAGACTATCAAAATGAGCTGGAACATCGCAATCCAAAGGATTGGTTAATGGCCCTATCTCACCTTGGAAATGCTGTGTGCACGGAAGCTAATCCTGTGGACTTGGAAGCTAAATGAAGGAAATAAAACTAAGTCACAGGGAAATTTTCCATCGTTTTGAGCGTTTGAACTTTGACAGGGTTTGAGACACCAAACTGAAGTCAGAAATCCCAAGGGGCTGCTCCTGGATCCACCCTGAAGGACACTTTGAATTGACAGATCACTACAACTCTTAGGATTTAGATGATAACCCATATGTATGTGTATATGTTTGCTTGCTTTAGCCTGTAAATAATTCTCATTTCTTTTTCCTAGTTAATAAACCTTTAGATGGTTTATTACAGGATTGGCTACAGGTGTTGTCATTGCTATAAAGTCATTTTAGGATACCAATTGATCTGGGGTAAGTGACGGGTTTCTTGGTCCTGGGAGCAACCTGAATATGTACAGTGTGATTTTTGGTGTAAGTGACCATTTATCACAAAGTCCAATTTGTCTGGAGGGCCTAAGGGGACCATCTGTGACTCCACGGTAAGACTGTTATAGTGATCCAGGAGATCATATTTGTTACCGGCTTGGTGAAATCTAGTTATAGAACTCACCACCAGTTTGCGGTGTCTGCCCTGTTTTCACAATCTGCACTGAGATAGGCACTCACAACCATAAGCCACTCCAGACAGCATGATAGTGTATTTTTAATAAACTTTAATATCCACAAAGACCTTTGAAAATCATGGTCTGTCTGGTTAAGTGTATGTATGGTGGAAGAGGGGGGAAAAAATCAAGAATTTTAGCTTTGATAGTGTGGATCTCAGTTTTACATACAATGTATTTTACTCCCCACTAGAGCAATCAACCTGTTACCAGTTTTACACCAGCTATTGTAGCAATAGCTATCAAGTTATGAATATGGAAGTGGCTTAGCAAATGAGATAATGTAAATATATAATGTTAGCATGGGAGTGACTAGGCTGGTACCTGTGTAAAGTATCTGGGCATGATGAGTGTGAATTTAATATTTCCAAAATCTTGAGGAGCCTGAGACTGACCTGGGTGCTAATGCAGTTAAGAGTCCTCTCTTCAGCTAGCTTGGCTTTTGGGTGAGTATTAAACACAAGAAGTACTAGTGCAAAACTGATGCAGGAGACTGAGCAATGTAATATATGAAATCTCTTGAAAACCTTTAATAGTACAAGCGTACATTCAAACATGCATCGGAAAATGAAAGTTCTATTGTTTATATAGATATCAAATTCTATAACAACACAATGGATTTATATCACATTTGATTTTAAAATACTCTTGTTTCTAACCTTTTATGCCATTGTCAAGAGAAAAACAAAATTATATTTACATCTGAGCTTACAATCTCATTGCAATACTAGCAGACACATTTTACTGCAATAACAGGTATTGATGACACTTTATAGAGCATAAATAACAGGCAGTTGTGAATTTTGCTGCCATAATTCCATCAAGGGGTCCTTGTTACAGTTTGTCAAACTAAAATAGTGAGGCTTGAATCATTTATTTAGTTGCCAGGATTTTCAGAATTGCTGAGCACTCATTGCTTTTGTTAATTTCATCTGCAGTTGTGTGTGATCAACAACTGAAAATTCCAAAGTCCAAAATAAAGTAACAGCCCCATAATTCAATATGTACCTGATTTTTATTTTATATATACATGGATCCTGATGTAAACACATATTTACGCTGCTCCTTAATCATCTGAGTGGAAAGCAGCATCTGATTGAATAAGCTTTGTGACTGGCAAAGTTTGATAATTCAGGAATTTTTCATCACACCTGTGATCACTTTTTTGTTGCATGGATTACAATGCATCCACAGGTTGATAATATTGTAATAAATATGCAGCCATAATAACTCAGGCTATGATCCTGTCAGATCTTATAAACTAAACTGGGGTCAGGCAGAGTCAGTGGAAGGATAGGAGACCTCTAGGAAGGGTATTGGAAGACTTCGTGTTTCTGACTCAGTAGATGGGATTCTTCTGTCTGGGTCTTTACTGAACCATTGCCCAGCACAGTGTTAGAGGAGGAATAATATGGTTGGAAGTGCTAACTTTTGGATGAAATACAAAACAGAGGTTCTGACCACTTGTGATCATTCAAGGTTGCCCTGCTACTTCAGTAATGTGTGCATTACTAATGCCCTAGACCAGTGGTTCTCAACTAAGGATGCCGCTTGTTCAGGGAAAGCCCCTGGTGGGCCAGGCCAGTTTGTTCACCTGCCGCGGGAAGGGCGGCCAGCACGTCCCTCGGCCCACGCCGCTTCCCGCAGCCCCCATTGGCCTGGAGCGGCAAACGGCAGCCAGTGGGAGCTGCTGTCGGCCGAATCTGCGGACACGGCAGGTAAACAAACCGGTCCGGCCCACCAGGGGCTTTCCCTGAACAAGCGGTGCCCCTTGAGATCCACTGCCCTAGACAGATTAGATCCTGCTCACCACAGACACCAACTTTAATTTTTCCAGATGGGTGCTCCACCCCCGCTGTTCCCCGAGGCTCTGCCCCTTCCCCCAGCCTCACTCCACCTCCTCCTTCCCCTGCTCTGCCCCCTGCTCCGCCCCAGATCGGCTGGTATTCTGGGGGTGCTAAGCATCCACTATTTTTTTCCGTGGGTTCTCCAGCCCCAGAGCACCCACAGAGTCGGTGGCTATACTGCTGACTACAATATTTTAATGCCACTCCCTGGTTTTGGGGCCACCCAGTATCAATTAGGCCTGTGATGTAAGGTGGAGCAGCCTTAGGGCTGTTGTAATTTATACTAAGCTGCCTAAGACCACAATGGGCCATTCTCACAACCAGGCATTTCCAAGGCATGGCAGCACACCAGCCAAACTGCTTTCCCCCAGACATGCACTGCAGTCTGGGGGATGAAAGATCTGGCGGTGTAGTGCTGCTATCCAGCTCTCAACAATCTGGGGCTGCCATTTATAGATGGGAAATTTCCACATAGTTGGTTAGGCGGGCATAGCCTCTTAGGAAAGTCAGTAAAGCTTGCACAACCACAGCAGCGCAAAGGAGCCGTAGCATAGTGGAGAATCCCACCTGTTTTGTTTTATATACACAAAGAGTTAAATGTGTATTTTGCAAACAGCATCATCTCCCCAGGTTTCTTAAGGCCACTTCAAAATCAGCACCTGAATGAAGAACCATATAGTAGCCAGACTGATAGATATTCAGTCTGTCTGCCTAGACAATTTTTATCATCTTTGATTAAGGAAAACGGTAAAGAAAAAAGAACAAATATCAAAATTTAAGGGTGGCCATCGAAGATCTGTTTAACTTATTATTGCTTTAAAATATTAAGTGGTAACATGAAATAAATTTTTATTTTCAGAGGTGTTTCCTTCTGCATTTTTCTTGCAACCATTTTAAGAAAAATATATTTAGAGATTGTATTGTACACGTAAATCAGTGGTTCTCAAACTGTGGGTCAGGACCCCAAAGTGGGTAGCAATCCCATTTTAGTGGGTCGCCGGGGCTGGCTTAGACTTTCTGGGGCCCAGGGCCAAAGCCCACGGCCCAACCCCACCACCCAGGGCCGAAGCCCATGGGCTTCCGCCATGGGTGTCGGGTCTCAAGTTACAGACCCCCTGCCTGGGTCTGAAGCCCTTTGGCTTTGGCCCCCCTGCCTGGGGCAGCGGGATTTGGACAGGTTCAGGCTTCAATCCCCCCTCTTGGGGTCATGTAGAAATTTTTATTGTCAGAAGGGGGTCGCAGTGCAATGAAGTTTGAGAACCCCTTACGTAGATAATCTAAATGTTTGGTACATTTAAAGTAATCACCTTTTTCCACTAGGTGGCACCATAGACTTACTACAGTAATAGTTACATTCTAATTTGTGTTTTAGTTTTTCATCCCTTGTTTCTATTCATTCCCCTTTTTGAGGGTGAAATCACTAGACATTTTTTCTCGGTACCGGAGCTGTGCAGAATTAGCATGTTTAGCATAGCATATTTAGGATAATTGATTTTATTTTTTATTTTATTTTATTAAGGGTCTACCGCTCTGATAGTTTAGAATAGTAAATTTTTCTATTGTTCCTGTGCTAATTCTTGATTCCGGGCTATACTGCGCATTTCTTTTTTGGTTGGTTTTTGTCTTAAGTGTATTGACTCTG
Source organism: Eretmochelys imbricata (assembly GCF_965152235.1). NCBI lineage: Eukaryota > Metazoa > Chordata > Testudines > Cheloniidae > Eretmochelys > Eretmochelys imbricata. Next base: position 174,626,364 of record NC_135573.1, read on the forward strand.
CGTAGATGATCTGGCAGAAGTGAATTCTAAGAAACAATTTAAGTGAAGAGAGGGGTGATCGCTTGGTGAGGAAGTTTTGAGTGAAAGCTCCATGTACAAAGGCCATCATCGGCTGAAGGGAGTATTGGGGAAACCTGGAAAAAAACAAGGTCTGAGGTACACACTGGAGATGTGTGGATGTAGTGCTATAAATGCAAGACCAAGAAGTATGAACTTGATACATAGTGCAGTGTGCTGAGTTGTAGCCATGTCGGTCCCAGGATATTAGAGAGGTAAGGCGGATGAGGTAACATATTTCATTGGACCAGCTTCAGTTGGTGAGAGAGAGAAACTTTTGAGCTACACAGAGCTTGTCTTGAGGTTTGGGAAAGAAGAGCTTTGTGTAGCTCAAAAGCTTCACTTTCTCACCAACACAAGCTGGTCCAATAAAGGATATTCCCACGCCCAGATGATGCAGTGGGCAGTGAGTGGAGTTCAAAGGTAAATAATTGGTGAGGATGTTTCTGGCAACCTCATTATTCAAAGACTTTGGGGCAAGGAGGTGAGGTGGATATCCAGAAGGTCAGAGGGGAGGAGAAGGAGTTGGTAATTGAGAATTGGGATGCTGAGAGCATGGACAAGAGTTTAAGCCATCGAGATCGATAGGAAAGGACAGATTTCTTATATGTTGTGGAGGAAGAAGTGGCAGGATTTCATCTTGGCCTGGCCATGGGACATAGAGGGACTTGGAGAAATGATCTTACAGCTGAGAAATTTCCTTGCTTTAGCACCCCATCATGCCAGTCCAGACCGTTGGAACTTCAAGAGCAGAACCCAATTCAAGAAATGACACAAAGTGAATACCTAGGAAAGTCTGATATCTAATGGACTGTACCATGGAGGGCCATCTTACTGAAGCTGTCCTGCAGTGGCTCAAAAGTTTGAGTACCAACCTCTGGGCAAACTGTTAAGAGCAGGGCACAAACCCCAAATTGGCTGTGAGCTCTGTACTTAGATTTCATCAATCAAGTACCAAGTGTAAACTCCTCAGGCAGTATAACAGTGTAATCATGGAGTCACAGACAGTCCCCTTGGGTAGTCCAATGTATCTTGTCACCTAGGCAAGCTTGCCTTTGTGACAGATGGTCCCTTACCCCAAAAATCACAAAAATATTCAGGCTACTCCCGGTCCCAAAGGACCAGTCACTTAACCCAGGTCAGTGGCATCAAAGCAACCCTTGTAGCCAATCTCATAATAAACTATCTAAAGATTTAACTAAGAAAAGGAAATATGAGAGTTATTGACAAGGTTAAAGCAGGTAAACATACACAGACAAATGAGTTACTGTCTTAGGCTCCAAAAGGTAATAGAAACTTCTATTATAAGCAAGCCCTATATGTCCCTTAGGGCTAACCCAGGCTAAACACGTGAGATCTTTTGCTTATGCCTAGAAAATTTTGCACTCAAGAGTTCATGCAGCACAGACAATTTCTTCTTGTTAGGGGTTTTTATCCCATCCCCCCACCCCTTGTTTGAGCAGCCAGCTCAGCTGATGGGAGTAATTAACCCACATGTCCTCTTCATTGTGGGAGCAGGGGGATGGGAAGAGCAATCAACAAAGTATTTTATCCTTAGATGTTCCACAATAGTTCATCTGGTGTCCATGGGCCTTCTCTGTTGGGCAGGACATAACACCTTCTGTTAAAAGCTAGTGTTTCATACTAATTCATGTCTCCTTCCTGTCTAGTGATTTACACAATTAGAGAGAATCACAATGCAAATGCTCCAATATTACCTCACAATATGAGTGCTATAAGGGAGATTAATGCATACAGCAACTTAGAAACATTCAATAAAGTCTAAATACTAAGCACATTTTATAACTCTAATATCTATTCATCAATACTAATATATAGCTGAGCCAGACTAATTCTAGCTATGTATTTGTCAGTATCCAAGTGAGGCATGAGGACTTCGGCATAAGCTGGCACCTGGCTTGCCAGCGTCACAGGCGATAGAGATCCACAGAGGCTGACTCATCAACCCTGAATTGATGAAAAAAAGTTATGTAAAGGTGCTTACATCGCAGTGACATGCAGAAAAAACTTTAGGAGCCCTTTGAAGTGAAATTGGGGTGTTTCCTGTGACTCTGGTGGAGTTCTTGGCTTGTCTGGATGCAGCTCAATCATCCCTCCTGAAATATTTGTTTCAAAATGCTTCTGAAGAGCAATTTTTTAAAATTTTGGCATAGACGAGTTCTCCCAAATGTTTGGAAAATGACCTAGAGGATATCCCTCACATTCACCCTGAGATTTTCATTCCCGTTCCCCACTTCAGAGTACTCAAGTTGAACATTGTGATATAATATCAACATAGTTATTATATTTTCACTAATGAAATATAAACATATCAGCAAAGCACATCTTAATAACAGAAGATTGTTTGCCAGATTCTGTCTATGGTTGTGAAAAAGAATTTTTGTTCAAATGAGATGACAAATGAATAAATTCCCCAGTCTTGTACCCACTTCTGTCTGAAGCATACATACCCCTGATAGACAAAATGTATTATAGTCTGAGGAGATAAATTTTTGTGGGAACTCCTTTTTAAAACATTGGTAGCACATGACTTTAAGAACACATCTCAGGATTCTAATGATGACATGATTTATGACATCACAAAAAATATCACAGTTTATGAAGTCAGTAGGACCCTGAGGATGACTTTTAGCCTTGTATGAGGATTCAGGACAATGGGAGAAGAAGGAACAAAGACGTTTGCCATGAGGCCTCATGTTAACTTATTAACCAAATCCTTGTCTATAGTGAGTCATTTTCCTTCTTTTCCTTCCTTCCTCCTCAATTGAGACCAAACTGTGTCCCATACTCTCTCCTGGGATGGGCACCATGAATCCTAGGGCAGTTCACAGTGAGATGCAGGACTTGGTGAAATTGAATCAGGGCTTTATAAATTCTGAAGATCGCCGCTTCCTTCGGGAATCAGTAGTGAGCCTGGAAAATTCCATGTCTCCCACTTCAAGCCATACAGCTGCAGGTGAGATGGTCAGAGAGGCAGATAAGCTCCTGAAAGAGGCTGGGAACAAAGTGAATGATTTGGAAACTGATGCAGAGGAGGTGATTGAACCAGACCAAGATGATCACCAAGAGCTGGGAGACCAAAACTTGCAGGTAACAGATGAGATGATGATGCAGGCCAATGAAAAGAATAGGGAGGCCTTTGGTGTCCTGTCTAAAGGTGAACTTCAGAAAGCAATTGACTTGTTTTCAGATGCCATCAAGCTGAGTCCATATCTTGCAAACTCGTATACTAACAGAGCCAATGTCTTCATGTACCTACAGAAACCAAACGCTGCCATTAGCGACTGTAACAGAGCCATAGAGCTCAACCCTAACTTACCACAGCCCTACAAGTTGCGAGGAAAAGCACTCCAGCTCCTGGGGCTCTTGGAAGAAGCAGCCTGTGACCTGGCCTTGGCTTGCAAACTGGGTTATGATGAAGATGCCAGTGATGTGGTAAAGGAAGTGCAGGTGAGAACCCAGAAGAACTCTGAACACAAAAATGTGCAAAAATGTAAGCACGGGAAGACAATGGAGAGAGTGAAAAAGGCTCTGGCAAAAGGAAGAGCTGATAGGACAGCCCCATGGGATCAGGAAAAAGCTCAGAGGGAGAAGGAGTCCAGTGAGGAGTCCGATAGTGATGAGAGTGAGTTGGAGATCGATAATGAAGGAGTGATTGAACCCGATAAGGATGAGCCCCAAGAGATGGGCGATGAGAATCTGAAGGTAACAGACGAAATGATGAAGCAGGCCATTGAAAAGAAGAGGGAGGCTTTTGATGCAATGGGTAAAGGAGAACTTCAGAGAGCTGTTGACTTGTTCACAGATGCCATCAAACTGAACCCACGGCTTACAATTTTATATGCCAACCGAGCCAGTGTCTATGTGCAGTTGCAGAAGCCAAATGCTGCCATTAGAGACTGTGACAGAGCCATAAATATCAACCCTGACTCCGCACAGCCCTACAAGTGGCGAGGGAAAGCGCTTCGGCTCCTGGGTTACTGGCAGGAGGCTGCCGAGGACCTGTCCTTGGCCTGTCAGTTGGATTATGATGAAGAGACCAATGCCATGCTGAATGAGGTGCAGCCAAGGGCCCAGAAAATCACCCACCACTGGAGAAAATATGAGCAAAAGCAAAAAGAAAAGAGATTTAAGGAGGCCCTGGAGAGAATGAAGAAAGCCATCAAGGAGAGGGAGGGAGCTCAACTTCAAACACCTGAGGAACAGGAAAGAGGTGAGCTTGAGGCCTGGCAAGAAGAGGAAAGAGCTAAGCCTCAGGATACCCAGAAACATGAAAGAGTTAGGCTTCAGGCCTCCTGGGAACAATGGGGTGCACATCTTAAATACTCTAGAGAACAAGAAGGAGCTCTGCCAGTGGACCATGGGGACAAGGAGAAATTCCAGCTGAAGGCCCAGGGGAGAGCTGAGAGTGAGGAAGAGTCCAGTGAGGAGTCCGAGAGTGAGTTGGAGATCAATAATGAAGGAGTGATTGAACCTGATGAGGATGAGCCCCAAGAGATGGGCGATGAGAATCTGAAGGTAACAGACGAAATGATGAAGCAGGCCATTGAAAAGAAGAGGGAGGCTTTTGATGCGGTGGGTAAAGGAGAACTTCAGAGAGCTGTTGACTTGTTCACAGATGCCATCAAACTGAACCCACGGCTTACAATTTTATATGCCAACCGAGCCAGTGTCTATGTGCAGTTGCAGAAGCCAAATGCTGCCATTAGAGACTGTGACAGAGCCATAAATATCAACCCTGACTCCGCACAGCCCTACAAGTGGCGAGGGAAAGCGCTTCGGCTCCTGGGTTACTGGCAGGAGGCTGCCAAGGACCTGTCCTTGGCCTGTCAGCTGGATTATGATGAAGAGACCAATGCCATGCTGAATGAGGTGCAGCCAAGGGCCCAGAAAATCACCCACCACTGGAGGAAGTATGAGCAAAAGTGCAAGGAAGACGAATTTAAGGAGATGGTAGAGAGGATAAAAAAAGTCTTGGAGGATCAGGAGAGTGCTCAGAAAGCCCTGGAAGAACTGGAGATCTATGAGAAAGCAGCCCTGGAGGAACAGGAGAAAACCATGAAGGAACCTGAGACAGCTGAGCAGATAGTGCTGAAAGAACAGGAGGACAATCAACAGGAGCCAATGGAGGAACAAGAGAGAGCTCAGCAGAAGGTGTTGCAAGAACAAGAGTCAGTTAAGCAGATGGATCTGGAGGAACAGTTGATAGCATTGCAGACTGAGCTGGAAGAACAGTTGAAAACTCAGCAGATGGAGCTGGAGGAAGAGGAGAGAGCTCTGCAGAAGTTGCTGGAAGAACAGGAGAGGACCCAGAAGAAGGTGCTGGAAAAACAGGAGAAAACCCAGATGAAGGCTCTGGAAGAACTGGAAAGAGCTCAACAGCTGGCTCTGAAGGAACTGGAAAGAGCTCAGAAGAAGGTCTTAGAGGAACAGGAAAAAACTCAGAAGGCAGCCCTGGAAGAACAGGAGAGAGCTCAGAAGAAATCCCAGGAGGAAAAAGAGAGGGCTGAGAAAGCCCTGGAGGAACTGGCAAGAGCTCATAAGATGGCCCTGAAGGAGCTGGAGATTGCTCAGAAAAAAGGCCTGGAGGAACATGAAAGAGCCCAGCAGAAGGCCTTGGCAGAACAAAAGAAAGCTCATATGGCTATGGAAGAACTGGAGAAAGCTCATAAGAAGCAAGAGAGAGCGCAGAAGGCTGCCCTAGAGGAGCAGAAGAGAGCTCAGAAGGCCCTAGAGGTATTGGAAAGAGAACAGAAAAAGGCCATAGAGGAGCAGAAGAGAGCTCAAAAGAAGGCCATAGAGGAGCAGGAAAAAGCCCAGAAAGCCCTGGAGGAACTGGCAAGAGTTCAGCAGCAGACCCTAGAGGAAAAAGAGAGAGCTCAGAAGAAGACCAGAGAGGAACAGGAAAGAGCCAAGAAAGCCCTGGAAGAACTGGTGAGAGCTCAGAAAGAGGCCCTAGATGAACAAGAGAGAGCTCAGAAGAAGGCTACAGAGGAACAGAAAAGGGCTAAAAAGGCCTTGGAGGAACTGGAGAGGACTCAGAAAAAGACCTTGGAGGAACTGGAGAGAGCTCAGAAAAAGGCCCTGGAGGAACAAGAGAGAGCTCGAAAGAAAGCCCTGGAGGAACAGGAGAGGGCTCAAAAAGGCCTGGAGGAACTGGAGAAAGCTCAGAAAAAGGCCCTGGAGGAACAAGAGAGAGCTCAAAAGAAAGCCCTGGAGGAACAGGAGAGGGCTCAAAATGGCTTGGAGGAACTAGAGAAAGCTCAGAAAAAGGCACTGGAGGAACTGGAGAGAGCTCAGAAAGAGGCAGTGGAGGAACAAGAGAAAGCTCAGAAGAAAGCCCTGGAGGAACAAGAGAAAGTTCAGAAGAAAGCCTTAGAGGAACAGAAGAAGACTCAGAAAGCTCTGGAGGAACTGGAGAGAGCTCAGAAAAACTCCCTAGAGGAGCTGGAGAGAGTTCAGAAAGGGGTCCTGGAGAAACAAGAGAAAGCTCAGAAGAAAGCCCTGGAGGAACAGAAGAGGGCTCAGAAAGCTCTGGAGAAACTGGAGAGAGCTCATAAAAACTCCCTAGAGGAGCTGGAGAGAGTTCAGAAAGGGGTCCTGGATGAGCCAGAAAAAGCTCAGAAGGAGGCCCTGGAGGAACATGAGAGAGCTCAGAAAAAGGTTGCAGAGGAACAGGAGGAAGCTCAGAAAGAGGCCCAAGAAGAACACGAAATAACTCATAAAACGTTTTGTGAAGACCTGGAAAGAGCTCAGGACAAAGACTTAGAGGAATGGGAGAAAACTCATAAAAAGGTCTGTATAGAACAGGAAATAGATCAGGAGAAAGACATAGAGGAACAGGAAACAGCCATGGAGGAACAACTGAGAGCTCAAAAAGGTCCAGAGCATGCAACAAGTTCATTAAGACCTCTCGCAAAATCCATTTGGGACTATTTTGAATCAGGCTAGACTCAGAATTCTGACCCATTGTCTGAGTTTGTCCTGGAACCCAGCAAACATTAACAAACACAGGAATCAATGCATGCTCACTGCAGTGTGTAAATTTGGAGGTCGTGTACAACTGCTGTTTTCATTAAAGTGAAATTAAAACACAAATATGAACAGAATTTTTCCATCATTTTTTATTTCTCCATCTAAACAGTTTTTAAAGGATTAAAGCACTTCTCATGCAGTGTTTTGACACATGCACAAGTATACATTAACTATTTGGAATACTCGTCTCCAGTTGAACATGAGTGCCTCAGGTACTCAGTCATTGGGCTGTAGAGTGGGTTAGAGAACCCAAAGACACTTCCTTCATCAGCCTAAATATTGCTACACTAATAGATAAACTGCAAATGGAGCTCGCACATCTGTCTCTCTGCCAACATCTATTTGATCCCCCTGGTACTTTCTCAAAGACCGGTCTATGAAGGGGAGGAGGGTTTGGAATCTTCCTCTTCTGATTATTGTTGCTGTAAAAGGGGATGAGGGAAAGAAGACATTGAACATCCAGCCAACAGAAAATCTGTGGGAGGGATTTGAGTAGCAAATTAGAGCTGACCATGACCAGCTGGGTGAGGAGCCTCCAGATAAATGGGTGATGGAGGGAATTATTACTGAAGAGGGAGGCCAGGGTCTTGATGTGGAGCTTTGAAAGGAAGAGGGAATTTGTGGGTGGGAGCATGACTAAAGGGTGCATTGCTTGTGATGTATAGGCCCCATGATCGGGATAAACTCTTAAGTTGCATGAGTTCATGAAAGGGGACATGATTCTGCAAGCTGCTCTGGGCAGGGAGAGCCCCTTTGATGTCAGCTGATATCTTTGCAGGCACAAGGGCCCACTCATGCGGAGCAGCTTGCAGCATCAAGACATAACCATTTTTTAAAATTAAATCTAAATTTGGGTGTGTAAAATCCAGTATTTCCAACTTCAAGAGTGCAAAAATCATGAGTCTGGCCTCAAAACTCATGAGATTGGCTTAAAAATCATGAGGTTTTTTTTTTTAAAATAACACCTTTATTCTTTTCTGTGTGTTCTGATTTCTGAGATTTAGAGTCCACTTGGCTCATGGTTTCAAGCTCTTCTCTGCTACCTTACATGCTAGAAACTTTTTTTTTAATGAACATAATTACTTGACTCCAGGAGCTGAGACTTTAAATAAAAACACCAAATATTGTGACAATTGGCAACATTGAAAATTCTCATGAATTATACATGGCTGAGGCCAAGGCAAATAAAGCAGAGGTTTAGAATCTACAACGGGAAAAAAGAATCCATGGCAAAAATGCTGCAGCTGCTAATTGCTTGTGGAGGGAGAATCCTTCTGATTATGCTCATTACGGCTAGAAGAACTAAAGAGGAGGTAGTCCAAGCTAGCTTTGGAGGAAAAGTAGAATTGGAGGCTCTTAGGCTGGACCAAAGTTTCTGAAGCTAACTGATTGCTGCCTGAAGAAGTTGGAGTGTATTGGGGCTGAAGCTTTGTGAAGGAGCATCCATCCAACACAAGCCCTGGAAGGGTTAAGGGGCCAATTAACTCCCTAGGCTGCACCTGGAGGAGGAGCCAGAGAGCATGGGAACAGGAAGGGCCTGTGTAAAGCTGAGAGTTGCTGCGGGCTGCAGTCACTCCCTGGGAAAAGGGAGGTGTGTTGAGGATGCGGGGTTCAGTAGTCTATAGTTACTCCTTGTGAGGAGGAGGTTTGAGCTGGTACACCCAGAGTGGGGGGAACCAAAAGCTGTAGGAAGGAGTCCAGGGAAGGCGCAATAGGGTCTAAGTGAAACCACAGTAGCCAGATATAGGGTTCCTAGACTGGAACCTGGAATAGTGGCCAGGCCTGGGTTCCCCTACCGGCCACTGGGGAAGTGGTATCATCGATCAGGTAGTGCCCAATAAGACTGCCTGAGACCAGTCATGCGAAAGGACTTTGGTACCCTGCAAGAGGGATATGTGGTGAGGGACCTGGCTAGAGTCACGAAAAGGAGGCAGCGGCTCCTGGAGCAAGAGAGGGGCCACAGATGGCAAAAGACAGAGTGTGGCAAAAGAGAGAGTGTGACAGAGTGTGCAGGAAGGGGTATTGGCTGTGCAGAACTAAATCTCAAGAACAACCAGGAGGGGGCACCACCTGCAGTGAGTACAGTAGAGTGCCCCATCACAGTCTTCTAGAAAATGACCAATGTGACTGGGTAAAAGAAACTCCTGGTAATTTTACTCTGGGACTTGGCTGGAGGAATTCATACCTGAATACTTTCCCTTTCCGTTATGGATGATGGAAGATCTATTTTGAACATGTCTTAAGCTTACAGATGTACCTACATCTACTTTTTTTTTTGTCTTAACAAACTACTCTGCAGCTTACCTCTGCCAATAAAGTCCTGCGGAAGTGGTGGTAGATGTGGAGTCCTCAGGGGGTGAAAACGCATTGTCTTTTGACCTTCCCGCTCCCTTTGCAACTGTCGTGAATCTTGTGAGATGCTGAGTGCACTCCACTCCCACTGATGTCCATGACAGTGGAAGATGCTTAGCAGAGAGTACATAGCAATACATTTTTAAAAGTACAAATGACAACAGTTTTAGGACACAAATATGCCCTGGCAGTTCAGTAAACATAATCACATCCGCACAGTGCTAAAGCAGGAGAGAGTGAGAGTGAGGATGGAACTGCAGATGAGCTACAATGAAACTGACTAATCTAACTTCAATGTTCTGGCTGAGTCAGTGCAGAAGTAAACATTCACCATGAATAAATAGTGAAAAGCAAATTGGTTATGAAACTCTTTCTACCTTTATTCAGAAAGCTTTTCTCCCCATAGATATAGATATTTTAATATAAACAGACCACAGCATACAAAATTACAGACAAAATGAATTGGAAGAAGTGTATTGTAAATTCTCTGGGGCAGGGAAAGTGTCATCCTGTATATATAGCTACAGACAGTGTCTAGCATCTTGTGACCACTAATTATTAGAGTTGACCAGCAGTTTTACATTTAAACTGTTTTTAATGGAAAATTGGGGTTTTGACTCAATGAAATTTTTCATGAAAATTATCCGCTTTCCACATAGAATTTCAATGATAGAAAACCCCCAAAACATTTTTGATTTGTTCCATTGCAAATGTGTGTGTGGGGGGGGGGGGGTGTATGTATAACACCTTTCATTTTAGTCAAAACTTTCCCTGGGGGGGAAACCTAATTTTCCAGCTAGTTCTAATAAGTATTTATTGTCATGGTGGTTTCTTTAAAAAAATAAAACGATCATTCATTCTAAGCAAACAACAGTGGATGGGCAAACTTCAAAGAAAAACATTATAAAGTTTCAATTTAGTCCTAAATATGTCATTATTAAGAAAAAAAAATAGAAAGCAACAAAATAAAAAGGGTATGGCATTGTGTAGGAGTGCAGCAATTAACAGCATTCAGCTAACACCTTATTTATTAGTTTTTAATAATGTGTTAATATTACTGATGTGTGCAAAATGAAAACTGAGGAAGATGCATAGAAGAAAGGAATGTAGAGAGGTAGTGTCAGAAGGAGAAAAAGGTACCAACATGTTATGATAAAGTGCCTTCTCTGGCATGAAAATATTTTGCACATTTCCCAAGATGGGGAAGTACAAGTCCAGATTGAGACTTACTGGAAGATGTTTCCCCCTCCCTCTCACTATGATGGTAGATGATAAATCTGATTTCCACTCTGAGACTGGGGGAGGGCGTGGTTCTGTCCAGGATATGAGTAAAACTCACTCTTGTATGAAACAAGAGCCATCTTCATCGAGGCTAAAGAGGAAAGGTTTAACAGAAGGGATATTGGTATAGTTTAGTGCTTTTGAGGAACAGGTGCAGATAATAATCCAGGTGTCTGGTTCTCATGGACCAAAGGCTGTGATAGTGGGGGTTTGTCTACACATGAAAGTTTGTGAATTTAAAGCAGAGAACTAATCCAGAATAACTCTACATATGGACACGCTTGTTCCAGAATAGTATTCCACAGTAGCTATTCCAGAATAACTCTGTGTGTTGACAAACCATGAGGCAGGTGCATAGCTGCATCTCCAGCAATTTGTGGCCTGTGATCTGTTCAGTATCCAGTAGAACCTGTTAAATATTTTGTTTTAGGTTAGGCACAGGAAGGTATTTATGATTTTTTTTCAAAAAATTTGATCTGGTATACTATGCTTTCTAGTGAGTTATGACCCTGTCAGAACTGAGATTGATTTTTCTTTTTCTTAAATATCATATAAGAGAGAAGTTTTCATCACTACTTACTCCTAAGTTGTTGTTGGGATAATTTTTCACTTACCTGTGCATTTGTTTCCAAATTGGCAGATATAAAACTGTGAACTGTTATGACAGCTGAATGTGAAAATGGATACTTCAGCATGCACAGCCATAGCAAATGCATATGTTTGTTTATTCACTTTTGCCCACCTTTAATGTAGAGCTGTGCATGTGAAATGACTCTCTTCGAATTTTGACACTAGGTGGCACTGCAGTACATCTGTTTATCATAGTAGCAAAGTTACACTGAGATATGGAGAAATAAAATTGCTTCAGACCGAATTGATAACTGTTAAAAATTTCACACTTATTAAAAAAGCAGGTTTTTATTAGCTCAACTTTTCAGTGTACAAAGTTTGGGTAATCTTTTTTGGAGGGGGAGGGGGAAGTGGTAGGTATAGCTATTCAGGGCCTATGGAAAGAGTCGTTAATGAGGAAAGGCTACAAAACCTTTAAATGGAGAAAAAAAAATTAGTTCTTACATAATCATAAGCAAAATTCTGGGGCTCTGGCCTTCTGCTTTTTTAATGAGACTATATTGACACAGGCTGCCTCTCATTACACGAGACTTCCTAATGGTCAGTAAGCCCCAAACCTTCCTTAATAAGCAGTTGGCACATTACTTTGATTAGTATCCAATATCTGTCTTGGATATGTATAGTGTCTTTATGTCCATAGCGAAGGTCAGAAGGGGTTGGAGAAAACTCTAGGTGGAAGTTCTACAAGGAAGGAGAAAGAAACTGGGTAGTTTTAGGAGTAATACTGTAACGGGAACCATTAGTTTGTGGTTACTGACCTCAATCATGTTTTGGGTATTAACCTTTTGAAGCCTTGCTCCATGATGGTTGACTTAATAAGGGACAGTTAAGGACAGCATATGGTAAATGTTCAGGAGCCAGGAATTTAAGATCAGGCTCTTACAAGCACCCTTGTGTGTCACACCTCTATTACAAATATTGTTTTTCTTTTTCTGATATAGTTCTTCCTTCAGCGTTAGGAAAAAAAGCAACTCTTTCTGTGATTTATGTACTGCTGTCACATGACAGTATTCTCCTTTCATCGCTCCTGGCCCCAAAAGGATCTCTGAAAACTTTTTGAGCAAATCTTAATTTCTCTTCTCCCATCCCTGGTGTTACTTCTGTGTTAGATCAAATCTTCCTTTATTGGTCATGTTCTCTTCCTATGGGGATGTCTTTTGAAAAGATATGGCCTTGTTCAACAAGATGCTGTCAAACTAGATATAGGAATGATATATGATTCTACGTGATCATAACAGTCCCTGATCAGAAGGGACTGAATCACAGTTATCACAAAAACACAATTGATATTGCTGTGTGGAGAAGACAGTGTCCCTTCCTGTAGAAGCAGGATTACTTTAATGTTTATGCATCATGAATCTTGCCAGAGCAGTCAGTGTTTATTTCCAGGAAGTGACCTATGTTAGCCCACCACAGCCTGCATGACCATACAGCAAGAGAACTCCATGGCCTGACTGAGGAGTAAAAAGTGGAAAGGGAGTCACCCCCAGCATAGTTAGGTTCCAAATCCTCTGTTATTTTACAAATGTTGGGAACATTAATCACTCAGGTACTTGCTTTATTGTAGTACTGTAAAATACTCTGGTCTCACCCTTTCCCTCCTCGCCTCTCCCCTGCATCAAAGAGCTCTGACCTGCTTTTGCAGTCAGTGTTGTCCAGGGCTATGGTAACTCTTGTCAACAGGGGCAGCAGTTCTCCATAAAGGTGGATTTCCCATAGTGAGGCAGCTGGTGGCTCTGAACTCAGAGTCAAATAGGATTGGTTAAAAGCAGATGTCTCAGCTAGTCACTGACTGTCTAGATACGCATAACATTGTCCTACCAATAGGTAGAATTTGTAGCTGGACATAAACTGCATGTGCTTTTGCCTCCTTTTCAGGTAACACCTGAGTGCTCTGGGCGCTGTTACTATTTCTGACCCTCACTGTGTCCAGGCTCCTAAGCAACAGAATGCAGAAGCTAAGCAGATCAAGCATCCTGTAGTGTCAGTACCGTCTATGATGGAAAACGGCCATAGTGACCCCTGAGGCAGGGGATTATCCTAGGCAGAACAGTGGGTGGGCTCTGTAAAACTCCCTGTAGTTCCTGGCAGGGGCAACTGGTCCTAAGGGTCTGTGAGACTGCTGCCCGGAATTCACTCATGGTTAGGCAGAGTGTAAGGTGTAGAGGTAAAAACATTGTTGTGATGGCAGAAAAGTAGCTGTGTGGACAGACCACACTATTTAATTTTTAACCATTTAAGCTGCCTGTGCCCTTAACTGCTTACAAAATCACAATTGCAGCCGCAACGTGTACCTGGCTTTAGGCTGTTAACCTGACCTTGTGGAAAACAGTTCATTCACTTTGTGAACTTGATTCTTTCACAGTCCATTACACCCTGTGAAGTGTAATCACCAAAGAGTAGTTAGGATCACATCCATGCTACTATTATTGTTGTCCTTAGTATCCCTTGTGAAAGGAAGACTGAAATGGAGTAGGAAAGAGGGTAGGTTGTCCAGAAGCATGTGCTGCACAATCAGGCAGAAAAAAAAGGACAAAAGGCAAATTATGTGCGAAGGAGAAGAGGGGGGTACAAATGAGAGGACTCAGGGAAGGGAGCATGAATGTGTTGGAGCCAGAGAGTTGTGGGACCAAGAGGGAGGGAAAGTGAGTTGGAGAAGGGTTGGGAGATGGGAAATGGGTATTACTGAGAAAGTAATGAGGAAAGACAGGGAACAAACAGGAGGGGGTATGTGGGGTGGAGAGAGAGTGACATTAAAGGGAGAAGGGGAAGAGGAGGAATAAAGAGATAGAAAAAGCCCTCAAGATGCATAAACCTTGTGTTTATGTCCTCACATTATATTTTTAAGAGCCAGTTGGAGAAAATGGGTTAATTATTTTGTGAATATTTCAGTTATTTCTGTTTTGCGGGGTTTGAAGTGGATCCACTTTTCATTTTTATCAACATTCTAACCATCACTTCTGTTGATCTGTTTCAATAAGAAAACATGGTTTTCATTCCACAAAAGATTTCTGGGGGGAAATACTGCAGAAAATTTAGATAAATGTCAATGATTTGTCACGAAAAGTTTTTTGAGAGGAAAAGCTTTTGAGAGGAGCCAGTTTTTGAGGAGAACTGCTAACATGAATAACTTCATCTCTACTGTATTTTCCTGTGGGAAAAGAAGATGTGGAAGGAAACTTCTAATTACTTAATTTGTAAAATATTTTAACACAGTACTACCTGGATTAGGTGTACCCTCAATACTTGTAAGATAGCAGATGCATTCATCACTGCCCCCAATGACTTGGTATCCTTGTTTGTAGAGGGAAGAAAGACCAATTCAATTTTTGGTTTCTTGGCTCAGTGATAGTTAATATCAAGAGTGCTGGTGGTTTCTGATGTGGCTATGGAAACTAACCAGTGGGAAATATAGTCTAATACTACTAGCATAGGAAATTGAGTAGTTATGGCATTACTGAGGTGGGTTGGATTTGACCTGGTGAACAGGGCTGATGGGGGTTGGGGTCAGTTGTACTGGGGCCAAGAGCTAAAGGACCCCCCTAAAACATCTGTAAGATCTGTGTAAGTAAAGTGAAATGGGAGGGGGCAAGGCCCCAGCAAACATGATTCACAAGGCCCCCAAATTTCTCTTGATGGGTTTGCTGGTGACTCTACTATTTCCAACCCCCCTAACCCATCAAGTTGCCAAATACAAATAGTCTTTGTATATTTACTGATATATTGTAGCCTACTAAAATAGCAAACATGAATCTGTAGTATTGTTTACTTCTGAAATGCTTGTCTGTCTGAACTTCGGAGTTTCTGCTTCTGATTAAGAGTGAGCGTAAATTTGAAAGCTCTCTTAAGGTTGCATTTTACTCTGTGTTGAGACCAGCTGTAATTTAATCCACCAGGTTCAGATGCTTGAACACTCAGAACTATAATGGGAAATAGAAATTCAGTATATTATATAGATTAGTTGAGAAGACTGTCATAGAAAGTCTTTATACTGCAACCAGCTGTTTCCTTTCTCTAACAAGACTATAAAAACAGGGTTAGATTAAAATAATCAGTTACCAAAATCCAACTGTATATTCAGTTTCAGTGTAACCTTGAATGAATCCATCATGTTTGTTTACTTGGCCTCCAATAAATGGTCCAAAGTAGCATTTTTTGAGTCAACGCTTGTGGGGTGTTTTACAAAACAGATAAAAAGGTAGAGCTCCAGGAATTATTTTTAACATGAACTTTCCAAAAAATTAAGACAGGATCCTTCACCCACAACACCCTTGCTATGCACAAAATAACAGAATTTGGGTTGAGTGGAAGGAATCCTTCTCTCTTTATTTTTGTTACCATAGGCCTAAATACCTTTGAGGATCTAGGGCATAGTGCCTAGAAGCCCTAGTTACGAACCAGTTATGCCTCCCTCATAAAACCCTAATCCAGTAGTTTGGTGCCACTTAACTGCGGAGAACCTGGTTGCTCGCTCCCCGTTCATTCCTTGTGCCTTGCTCCTCTTCCCCAAGCAGCTGTGCAGAGAAGCACGGTGAACCAGAGCTCCACAACAGGAGGAAGTGAGAAGTCCTCTCTCTAGTCTGCCCCTCTCCCCATAGCAGTGGAACCATAGACGTTTCAGGCTGTCATTTCAGAGAAATTTGTCAACATTGTATATGTAAGGGGACTGTTGCTCCCTTACTAACATTCAGTGGGGGTGTTTTAGTTGCTAGCTCCCAGTACTAAAAAGGGGGAAGGATCGATGGGGAATCAAGACCCTGAGACTGACAGTACCTAGGAACAATGGGGAGAGGCCAATGCTCCAGGGCAGCCTGAATGGCAGGGCGGGCAGGCAGGAGTCAGGAGGCCAGGGAGGTCCCGTCCTTGGTGTGAGCTGGAATTGCCTGGGTCAGACACAGTGGGGCCGAGCTAAGGAGAAAGCAGGGGCCCAAGCTGAGCTGGGGAGCAGAGCTGTGCCAGATCCAGAGGGACCAGAAAAGCAGCCCAGGAAGCAGGTCAGTGTTGGGAGCAGAGTCACAGAAGCAGCCTGCAGAGCAGACTTGTCCTGGGAGGAGATCTGCAGCAACCAGAGCCAGAGGGGCCAGAGAAGCAGCCCAGGGAGCTGGAGGCAGAGCAACAGCCCTGCTGAGGCAGAGTCAAGCTGGAGCTAAAACAGAGTGGAGCTGGAGCTGGAGCAGTCCGGAGCCAGGTGTCGAGAGCAGCTGGGGAGAGCAAGGGGGGACCAGCACAGGGAGACTCCTCAGCCAGGAGGCTCTGCAGGCCAGACTCGGAGGGGGATTGGTAACCCTGACAGGGCGGGGGCAACGCTGGGAAGAAGGGCCCTGCCACCTAGAGCCTGAGAGCATGTGGCTACCACCAGAGCGTGTCCAACCCACAGCATCCCTGCAGCACAGCCAGAGCCTGAGAAGGAGGCCTGGGACTTACAAGGAACAGACTGTGAACTGCCCTGACATTCCAGAGACACTGTTTGTGATGTTCCCTGCCACAGAGCGGGTTGATGTGTTTCCTTTAACCTTTCCCATTTTCCCTTATATTTTTTTAAATTAATTGTTGATTAAATAACTTGCATTTGCTTCAAATTGTATGTAATGATCAGTGGGTCAGAGAAGTGCCCACTGCAGAGAGACTACCCCGGAGTGGGGACACCCTAGCCCCTGTCCTAGGTGACCACATCAGGGTTGTGTTTGAAGCCCCCCAGGAATCCTGGGCCCAGCCTTGTTGGGGTTACGAGGATTCTGCCAGACAGGAGAGTGGAAGGGGAGTCCGCAAGGGCAGGGAGGCCACTGGGTAAAGTAAGTGGGAGCGAGGACTCAGATCCTTTCGCTAGCCCACTTCACCGGGGTAGTGCAGAAGCCAGGAAAGTTCCCCACAATAGCGGGACTATTCCCCCGCTCACATATAGGTGTTCGTAAACGTCTGTATTACGTCATGGCAGAGCATACAGCCCATACTGTGGCTTATAGGTCCATTTAGTATTGTAATCTCACAGATTCTCTGGATAGTCATGACACCAATTTATGGTAACAGTTTAATCTCAGAACACTTCACAAACCCTACATGCTAATACAGATTACTTTGCAGTCAACTCTGGTATAGAAGACAGCATTTGTTTAACAGCACATGGCAACTCTGTCAGAGGTGCTGGGACAATTTTTGTAGTGGGGTGGCTGAAAGCCATTGAACAAAATTTTAAATCCTGTATATGCTGAAAACCATTTCAAATCAGGGGGTATTGCCCTTAGCACCCTTAGTTCCAGCACCTATGAACTCTGTGTAATAGTTAGGACAGAAAGTGAAAAACACCATATTCCATGCAACCTAGATAGGAAGTGTTAGGTAAGCAGAATATCGTGACTCCTCAAAATGGAATTGGGCCAGGACACCAGGGTTAGGACTCCAATTATAAATGCAATGGGGTTTTTATTCACTACAGTAATCCAGGCAAGATATTTTCAACTAGACATCAGGACAAAATTGCTTAATGATAAGAGAAATTGAGTAGCAGAATTGATACCAGGCAAGATGGCCAAGGCGCCATCCCTACAGATATTAAACAGGTTAGATAAGATGGTAGAGCTTATGATGTATTGAGTATAATGTAGTCTGATAGGATGACCCAACTGATTTCTTCCTGGCCCCATTATCTGGGATTCTATTATAGACCAGTTTTCAGAGTAGCAGCTGTGTTAGTCTGTATTCGTAAAAAAGAAAAGGAGTACTTGTGGCACCTTAGAGACTAACAATTTTATTTGAGCAGCTTATGCTCAGATAAATTTGTTAGTCTCTAAGGTGCCACAAGTACTCCTTTTCTTGTTATGGACCAATGCTTTTGCCACATCAGCTGCTTTCCTTATCTTGCATGACAGTTTGTCAATATGTACTGTGATTTGGCTGTTCATGTACAGCAAAAATGTCAGAGACAAGGACAACCTCTGTCAGGGTTCCTTCCCCACTCTGAACTCTAGGGTACAGATGTGGGAACCCGCATGAAAGACCCCCTAAGCTTATTCTTACCAGCTTAGGTTAAAAACTTCCCCAAGGTACAAACTTTGCCTTGTCCTTGAACAGTACGCTGCCACCACCACGTGTTTTAAATAAAGAACAAGGAAAGAGACTACTTGGAGACGTCTTTCCTCAAAATATCCCCCCAAGCCCTATACCCCCTTTCCTGGGGAAGGTTTGATAAAAATCCTCACCAATTTGTACAGGTGAACACTGACCCAAACCCTTGGATCTTAAGAACAGTGAAAAATCAATCAGGTTCTTAAAAGAAGAATTTTAATTAAAGAAAAGGTAAAAGAATCACCTCTGTAAAACCAGGATGGAAAATACTTTACAGGGTATTCAGATTCAAAACACAGAGGATCCCCTTCTGGGCAAAACCTTAAAGTTACAGAAAACAGGAATAAACCTCCCTCTTAACACAGGGAAAATTCACATAAAACAAAAGATAAACTAATCCGCCTTGCCTGGCTTACCTATACAGGTTGCAATATTGGAGACTTGTATTAGGATGGGTTGGAGAAAATGGATTTCTGTCTGGCCTCTCTCAGTCCCAAGAGAGAACAAACACGTAAACAAAGAGCACAAACAAAAGCCTTTCCCCTGCCAAGATTTGAAAGTATCTTGTTCCATTATTGGTTCTTTGGGTCAGGTGCCAGCCAGGTTAGCTGAGCTTCTTAACCCTTTACAGGTAACAGGATGTTGCCTCTGGCCAGGAGGGATTTTATAGCACTGTATACAGAAAGGTGGTTACCCTTCCCTTTATATTTATGACAACCTGTTATACAAAACTCTTATCTATTAGCTGTTATTGAATCTCATGTGTTCCCTTTAATGTGAATATCGCAAAAGCAAAATGCCTTTCAGCGGTACTTCGCACTCTTTTATTTTATCTAAATGTTAAGACTGATATTTAACTTGTTAAATTGAACACAACCTTTCAGAAAATATAGAACTCTTTAGTACATGCCTGCTTCAGCCGGTATCTTTTAAATAAGGTAGACAAGCCTATAATAAGAGGAGTGTCTAAAACAGTGTATCCTAGCAAATTGGACTCAGTGGTAGAACCAGTTGCATGAAATACAATCCCTAGAGCAATGAAAGTAAGTGATTGACATTTAGAAATAATTTCACATTAACTTTAAAGGAGAACAACAGTTATACCAAAAATCAAATTAAATTAAGCATTTGGTTTTACCCAGAGAAATCCGTCAATTCCCAAAGGGTTTGCTTTCTCACAATCCGCCTGCTCCTTTTATTTGATTATTTAGCAAGGTCATAGGGACTAAAATTTGTCTCAGGATGCATTTCAGTGTTGAATACTGTATGCAAATCCAACACTGTAATGCAAAATTTGTAACATTACTACCCTTTTCATGGCAACTGATCATCACAAATGCAAGATTATAACTTGCTGCAGGATCTACCAGAAAACAAAATTGAGGTAAAAATAAGTAAAGGCCTCCTACCACCAGGACAGGCAGACCAGAAATCAGACCTAAATCCATAAATAGTAATGATCCCTTGTCAAGACACCAATGGGCTTGCATCTGATCTCATTTACATCTGTGTAAATCAGGAGCAACTTACCAACTTCAGTAGAATTACATCACTGTTATACTGAGTTAGATCAGAATCAGGCCCACATTTCTAACTGTTCTGTGCCACAGAAAATATATCTTCTCTCTGTAAACCATGAAAAACCTGATAAAGTATATTCCATTCTGTGTAAACATTCTCCCAAACTTTTAATGTTTTGCTTCAATCAGTGTTTGTGGAAGGTGCTAGATTTAGATCTCAAGTCCCTTATTTATCCACAGAACACATACAGGCACTGCAGGAGAAATGCAAACTTGTCCACGCTGCCCTGCCAACATGTCTGAACTCTGATCTGGAAGGGCCAGTTTTAGTTTCTGTAGCATATTCAATCCTTGTTCTCTCCGCTGAGACTGCCCCAACAAAAGGACCAATCAGTAGCAATCAAGGTGATGTGGACACTTGTCCCCCAGGAATTAGACGGAGACTCTTGATTAATTTCCCAAAGGCAGCCAAACATAGGGGCAGATTCTGATACCCTTACTTGCACTGAAATCACAAATCTCAGCAATATGAGGTGCTGAGTGGAAAAACAGGGCAACAAGCTTTCTACCAAAATAACCGAATATGGTCAAATAAATACTGGAAGGAAATTACTAAATTTCTAGAGATGTCCACTTGCTCTTTGTGTGAAAAGTACTCATTTTGGAAACCACTAAGAGAATGCACATTTTTTATGTTTAACTTGACTTGATGTCTCCAGATGGGGAAAGGAGCTAGAAGATTATAGAACCTTGCTTGAGGCCAAATGAATTCAAGTTGTGGAGAACTCAGAGGAAAGCAAGCTACCACAGCAGTCCAAAACAAGGAGCAGATCCAAAACGTTCCACTGACACCAAAAAGAACCAGGAAGTGTGGAGAGAGAAATGCCAGACCACCACCGGTGCTGGGACTTGCCTTTGCCACTTGTTTGAACAATATACTTATTGCTTAAAGTGACAGCTTGTTTGTAATACTTAATACAGCATAACACTTGGAGCTCAAGTCTGCATCCCTTCCTATTTTTGTAAAAACTGAAGAGATATGAGATAATACAGTAGAACCTTAGAGTTATGAACACCTCAGGAATGGAGGTTGTTTGTAACTCTGAAATGTTTGTAACTCTTGAACAAAACATTGTTTGTTTTTTCAAAAGTTTACAACTGAACATTGACTTAATGCAGCTTTGAAATTTTACTATGCAGAAGAAGAATGCTGCTTTTCACCATCTTAATTTAAATGAAACAAGCACAGACAGTTTCCTTACCTTGTCAAATCTTTTTGTAAACTTTCCCTTTGTTTTTCTAGTAGTTTAACACAGTACTGTACTGTACATTATTTGCTTTTTTTTGTTTTGTCTCTGCTGCCTGATTACATACTTTCAGTTCCAAACAAGGTTCACCAGTCAGTTTGTAACTCTGGTGTTTGTAACTCTGAGGTAGAAGAATGATTTTTTTCCTGTCAATGTGAGCCTGGGATCTGAAAATCAATTTGGGTTCTATCTGGCTCACACCAGCAATATAAATTAAATATAAGTTCTGCAATTGTAAGTTAGCTAACAGTTTTGTTGACAGGGTGAAGCAGAGTAGAATCCAGCTAACTCTCTCATGGATGTACTGGCTCTTCAGTGCTGATAGGAGTAAAAAGGCAGAAAACCAGTAAAGTAGGCAGTTATATTTTGATTTTATACATAGGGACCTAGTGTATAGAGTCAAAAGTTTACCACTTTCATAGACGCTCCTCAGAGCAGAATCCCACTTAATGGGTTCTATGTGGGGTTAGTCCAACATTGCCTATATTAAGTGCAAATTAGAATGGCCACATTCAAACTGTGTTATTCCCATTTTACAGATGAGGAAATTGAGGCATAGATTAAAGAAGTTGGAATCAGAGTTAGAAGTAGACATTCCCGGTGGTTTGTTTTCTTTTCCTATTTGCTCTCTAATTAAGCATAGGTTCAAGGGTGAAAAATGCAAAACACTCATTCCCTCCTCCCAGGAAGTGAAAGACTGTCTGGAATGTGAATGGTTTTTCTCCTGTATGGCAATGTAAGGCAATACCTCTAGCTCACCAAGTCCACCAAAGTGGTGGTGTTTAAAAACCTGTAACAAATCTTAGAATTCTAATTTGGATCCATTCATGAATTCCCTCAGGATGCATTAAATTAAGAATCTGAAAAAATTCAACAGCTCAGTAAAAGAGTTCCCCTAGTTTTATCTCCCAGACAGTGGGAATCACTGGCCGTGTCCAGTTATTTACACTAGGTGGCTTATATTAAGGCTCCAGTTTCTTAGTTCTTGCAACGGGATCCTACCCTTTGTGGAGAGACTTGTGTCTTTTCTGATAGGGGGAATCAAAAGGAAAATAAATATTCCAATGCACCCAAGAATAACTTCTTCCTGGAGTCAACTAAAAGGGTAGAGGCCAACAGTAGGCCAACAGTACTTTCTGACATGGGGGCTGTTTGTGTACGGTTTTCTAGGAGTCCTCGCTGAGCTATTGAATTGGGCTCACCCTGTCAGGCTTACAGAGAGTCAGAGATATCCTGGATGAGTATATCTCCTGCGGTTTCAGGAATCACTCCAGCCATCCCCTGCTCAGGGTGATCTCTCTTCCCAGCTAACTACAGTTACTTCCATTTTAAAGGCCTACTCCCTACCAAACATGATAGTCCCACCCATCCAGCCCTGTCTAGCCATTAACACATGCCTTCTCTGATGCCTTCCTCATCCATCTGGGGTCTTTATATCCTGTGATGAGCTCATTTAGATGGTCCAAGGGTTAGGATGCTAACCTACTACTTTAGAGAGACAAGTTCAGTTCTGTGCTCTGCTATAGGCTTTGTTTGTGATTGTGGCCATGTAACTGAGCCCCAGATACTCAAAAGTATTTAGGCACCTGCTACCCATTGATTTCAAGGGGAGTTAGGAGCCTAGGTACCTTTGAGTATGTGTCCTTTAGTGTGTCTGTGCCCCAGTTCCCCATCTGGAAAACGGGGGATAGTAGTGCTTACCTTACTTACACTCACAGGAGTGTTGTGAAGATAAATACATTAGAGATTGTGAAGCACTCATACTATAGTAATGAGGGCCATGTAAATACCCCAGTAAGATTTAAAGTACAGTGCAACTTCTATTCTCCTATCATTTACTCACAACTTCCTGGTATCTGAAACAGGATCCCCCTTCCCACCAGTGACTATTAATTACAGTGAAAATACCCTCAAGTATCCAAACATATTCCGTCTCCCTCCCTCTTCACCCATGTGATTCAGGGAATTTAGGATGCACTGTATTCTCTGAAAAAGCTTACTCTTGAGGCCAGATTTTGCTCGGGGACATATATGTACAGCTCCCATTCACTTTCATTTTGCACCTGTATTGGAGGGAATAATTTTGTCCATAAAATATTTTGTTTTAATTGATGCAGGTTTATAAGCAATGTCTTCTAAATTAAAAATAATTAGCAATAGCAAGCTTAACTAGGAAAGCTACAACTAGATGGCAGTGTTCCTTCAAAGGAAAGTTTAAAAACTAATTCAGTTCTGCAACTTGAATCCAGCAGTCTGAACATTATTTAGCAGAATATGTCAAGATCATATCTGGTACAACCAGATAGAAATCTTGAAGTTTACTGAAGCCGCAAAACAGTAAATTTGCATTTTTTAAAACCTGTTCCACCTGTCTCCAGCCAGTCACTATTTACCCTATGTCCCTCTAAATGCCCAAGCCTCACAGAAACACATTTGCCAGTTTTGCTTGACTTAGTCCTTTCCAAGACTCTCTGTCCTGTCCCAATGCATCCTAACAGACTGTGTCAGTATAGATACTATAATAACAGCTCCTCTTTCGTGCTAGCAAGAATAGTAAGCACTGGATAAGTATTTGCTGTCAGAGCTAAATTGTCTTCATCAATCACTACTTACCGGTGTTTTTGTTTGGTTTTTGCCCCCCTGTGCCATGTGGAAACTGGCTTTGAAGCTCCTCTTGCAGGCTGGCATAGTGTTTAGCACACACAGTCTCTTAGTAGTAATATTCATGAGTTTGGGTATGTGAGAAGCTGAAAACCCCATATCCTGTCTAGTAGACTCCTGAGAAGAAAATGTCAAATCTTCAACACACCTAGGGTTTATTTCCTATCGTTAATTTTAGTCTTTGCAGTGTGTCTCTATCCCTTTTATATAACCAATGTTATCTAAACAAAAATACCCCAAGGCATCTACAACAGCAGCAGACTCAAAAGCAGCATGTCACTACTTGCTATTTGATCACTTCTCTGAAATGTTTTGTATCAGCATAATCAGTTACTGTATTAAAATGCATTTTTATATATTAGAACATTTGTATGTGTCATTTAATCTTTTCAATCCCACATATAGTTGTGGGTGTATATAATTTTGTTTATGGACCAGACCAACTTTACAGTATTTGCTTAGGGTTTTATGGAGTTCAGATATATTGTGAAAATAACATTTGTGTAGCATTTCAAGTACTTTCACTTCACTCCTTACTAAATCAGGAAATTAAGAGTGACAGAAAAATAAATAACAAAAAATGAACAGAACTATGTTTCCCATGGCCCCACCATCTCCCCTACCATGAGGCTACCACCCACTCCTCCTCTTTTAGAACTTAAAATGTCTCATCTGCAGAACAACAAAGGCCAGTGGATTGGGGAGGGGGGTGTGGTCTTAAGTATCTTTTCCTCTTCTATTGACCCTATACATTCTGTTAAAATGGAAACTACAGAGAATAAGCCTGACTTCATAAATCACACCTTGGCTTTTACCCAGCCTTGGTTATTCTGCAGGGTGACCCCAACACACACCCAGTCCCAGATTCCCCCCCAAAAATATGTGTCTTGTACTGTCCAGACCTCTCCTGGACATTACATGTATATTGATTCCTTTAAGGGAATAATACGCACACAACTTGTTGCCCCATATGGAGTTACGCAGACACTTAGGCTTGAACACACTGGATTAGATAAAACAGTAAAACAAATTTATTAACTATACAAAGATAGATTTTAAGTGAGTACAAGTAAGGAGACACAAAAGTTAGAAATGGTTGCCAGAAAAATAAAGGTACTATATTTACTGTTGCCTAATTTAACAAACTGCATTAGATTCAAAGCAAAGTTTTCTCACTACAGGCTGTCAGCAGTCTTACTGACCAAACTGTTTAGGTCAGGACCCAACCCTCAGAGTCCAGTGCCTGTTTCCTTTTTCTCTTCAGGTACAGTGAATATGGTGGGCAGAGGGAGAAGGAGGGGTTGTTTCTGGTGTTTGTCCCTCCTTTTTATAGTGTCATCCCTCTATTGAAAAACATTTCCAGCTGAGAACCTATGTGGAAAAATATTCCCTGCTATTTTTTTCACCGATTTGAACTTCTTTTGTCTTCCCTTCCTGCCTGATGACTCTGTTTACTGCTTAAATGCAAATTAAACAGAACCCATGTTCCTTTATTTAGGACAGAACTGTTTGCCAACTTCTGGTATGGGCAGGACTGTGGGGTTTGGAACATGTGTTAATAACACTATACAGGGGAATCTTATAACTTTGCATACAGTATTGCCACACACATTTTATCAGGATAATACTGACCAGGAAATTATGAGTTTTCAGACGATAACTTGGAAGACATATCTTATACAAACATAATTACAATCATATGCAAACACAGGGGTATATTCTGTCACATCAAGATGAATGCCAGTTGAGGGGGACAGAGCTGACTTTGATGAGCTATATTGAGGTAAAAACTACCTGTGCTCTATCTCCACTGGGATTTTACATTGAGACAGCTATATTGAAGTAAAAAAAAAAAAAACCCACATCTTTTTTGCAGTGAAGAGCCAGTCTAAGTTGTCCCTTGGGACCAGTCTCTCACCTTGATCTGCACAGAGTGACAAATGGCCAATATCCAGGATCTCATGGCTTGCATGATACTGGACCAAATTCCTGACACCGGTCAAGGGTTAAATATCCTTTACCCTGAACAGTATAATTTTGAGGGAAGAAATTCCAGATTTTGGGGAAAGAAGAAAATCTCTCTCTCTAAACGTTGCCTTTTAAAATTTAATTTATTTATTAAATGGCAGCTGTTTGAAGCCACTGAGAGTCTGGAATGTTAGAAATAATCCTGATTGAGATGCATTAGTGAGCAGAATGGAGGTGAGACAATCAAAGATGCATGATAATGCTGTGTGTGTGTGTAGACATCTCATTACTAAATTGTGTTGTTATATATTCATTATATATCAGGATTAAGTAGAGTGCAATAGCATTAAGCTGCATACTTTAAAGAAAGCTCCAATGATGTTTTTCCTACTTATTCATAATGATGAAAAATATCCTTCAATCTTCCTGAAATTATGTAAATAAATACTGGTACAAGTTTTGTCAATTAGCTGGACCAAAGGGATTTTACTCTTTAATCAAGTGTGTTATTGGGTATGACTCACTCTAGCATGTCTTTTGATACTGATAAAAGGGAACACAAAAGACTGAAGGGGATCTGGGATGCTTAGTCTACAATTATTTAGGTAACAAAGCCCTAGATGTCTAATGAAGTCTTATTGGGGGGGGAAGACCTTGACCCAACTGTTTCCCAACCATTTTCTCTTTTTTTAATGTCTTAAATATAAATTTTCTTGTGACTAGACTGGTCAGAGACTTTATAATGGGATATGGCACCTTTTAACTTCTGGCCAAAAGTCTGAATTTCACCTTAGTAGTGACCAAAAATTGTTACCCTTTCTTAGTAGCTGCAGTGGCCTATGTGAAATTAGTTTGGCAGTTCACAGAGTTCCTAGTGGAGAGGTGTCTACATCAGAAAAACCATCACTTCAGTTTACAATTTTGACCATCTACCTGGAGAGACTACTAATTGGGTGAGTATTGGAGACAATCCAATCTTGTTAGTGTTCGCCCCTTCGGAACACAGTTGAGGCATACGTGTGGGATGAGTGGTGAAATTTACACTGATGCTTTATACCTGTTCTGTAGAGAGCAGATTTCAATTTCCGGGGCTGTGTTTTTGTTACATTTCATGAGAATTAGAACTCATTTTATGAACAGTAATTGTTCAAACTTATTCATTTCCTTTCTCATACTCAGGTATACCAATCCTCAGAGCGCTTTTCCTGTCTCAATAGTAGTTGGAGGTAGAAATGTATTTGTGACTCACCAAGTAGAGGCTAGGCCCCATGCACTTAAAAACTCACCAGTTCTGCATCCAACCAGATTCTTCCTTCAGAGAACCTAGAAAATTATCCTTTTCAAAGGGTCTTTCTCGAAAAATGTAAGTAAAGATTTTTAATATATTCCACAACCTTAATTAGCTGACAAGAAAAGCAGAAAACAAAAAAATGCCTCAAACACCAGTCCCCTTCAGCCATATGTTCACTGGAGCCCACTTCAGACAGCTGGGCTCAACTCCATTTAAGGAAGAGTCCCCGAGCAGAAGAGCTCTTGGTAATTAGATTTAATGGAAGCATAGAGGCCAAATGAGGAGAGAAAGGAGGCAGAGAAAATTGCAGATAGAGAGAGGGAAATTGGAGGACTTGTGGGGAGGAGAAAAAGGAGACTGAAAGGCCAGGGATTGGAGATGAGCCTCTCTTCAGTCAGCCATGGCCCATGGGGCGAATAGGGCCTGTCTGAATTCATGTTCCTTCTCTGCCTGCCGCCTTCCCATTTGTTTCCCAGAAAGTGTAACCTTGTCCATGTCAGAGCACATGCAGCCCCTTCTCATTCACTCTCCAGTGACTCTGGGCCTTTCATAACTGGAGCACAACCACAGTGACTTCCCAGTTCACTTCTTTGCAGCTGAAACCATTTAATAACTGGATGTAGTCATACACCCACATGTAAACCTAGCAGTCCAAGAGTGCATGCACTACCTTCTATTTACTCCCCAGAAGTGTAAACCTTTCACTACCAGATCCCATGATTGGCTTCTCTATTCACTCCACAGCAAGTGTAACTTTTTCATAGTCAGAATGCATTATGCAGTTTTCAATACAAGTGCATAATGCCGCTGTCCCCCATAAGTGTAGATGGGCCTAAAAGTCATATTAGCACCGTAACTTCTTTCAGTTAAAAGTGCCCCATACATTGTCACCCCGAAGCTGCCAATGAGTGTGTGTCATCTCAAGCAGCGGGGTGCACATCTTTTTTATATCTGAAGAATAACAACTGAATATAATGAAGAGTAATTAAATGCGATTTCTCATTTCTCAGAACCAATTTCCCCTTTTCTCAGTAATGGTCTCTTTTGTTACTTCTCTTCTGCTTACTTTGCCATTCTAGGACTTGTGTCCTGAAGAAATCAGAGCAAAACTTCCAGCTTTGGGAAACTTTCCTCTCTATTTGAAACAAATGCCCCTGTACTATAATGGAGCATCATCCAGGTGGATAAAGAGATTTCTGTGATTGTGATTTCATCCAGGGGAATATTTTTTACTTTTTCAACTTTATATCTCTGATAGGAATTGTAAAACAAAACCATGGTATTGTTCCAAGTTTAAAGTCAAAAATTCTGCCGCAAGAAGCCTTCCTGGTAAGGCTGAACATTTTAAATTGTTTTTTTCCACTTCACATTTTGTAGCTCCTGTTGTAGGCCAGTTGCCGATCTCCAAAGACCCACCTTCCGTGGTAAGAGTCTAAGCTCCCTTAGAGGAGCCTTATTCTAAATATTACGTGAGTCCAATGATATGAGTAAAAGAAGTGATACCAGAATTTCCTAACTGTGCTCTGAGATGCATGTCCTGAGGATTAGCCCCGTACTGCTGAGTGACTGGTGGTTGTTTATGCTTCTCGGGAAGGGAAGGGTGAAGAGAATTTGGCTGGATGTTTCACTGAACAAACAAAAGGTTTCATATGCTGAAGATATGACTAAAAAAAGAAACTCCAACTAAAAGGACAGCTCACTGCATTTAGCATTTATATTATTGAAGGAGACAGAGGCAGCGAGAGGGAAAGAACATTAATTATGGAGCACAGCAGGGGCTGCTACTTAAAGTGTCTGGTGCTAGCGTAATTACGGGAGACATTCCTGCTCTATGATGCTGAGAGACAGACAGACCTCTCTGCTGTTGGAAGGGGAAGCCTCGCTCACTTGAGATTCAGGCTTGTTCATTCTACCAAACTTTAGAGCCACTTCCAGGGAGAAGCGTGTGCTCTGAAAATGAGGTTTCCGGTTGCTTTCACTGTGGGTTTTCCCCACGCATGGGTTGTTTGGAGGCCTTAAAAGGGGAAGGAGAAACGGAGACTGAGCCTATCTAGCTACGCCACTGACCTTGGCTAAGACACCTTTGTCTGTCTTGTCTCTCTAGGTATCCTGTAAATTCTTTAAGGCAGGGACTGTCTCTTACTCTGTGTATATACAAGCGCCTAGCACAATGGGGCCCCCAATCTTGGTTGAGGGTTCTAGTACTACTACTGTTGATTAAAAAAATAACTGAGATTCTGAAAAACAAGATAGTAGCTTCAGAGAGGGGCCAGTACAGCATGTGGGCATGTACCCATGGTTTCCAAGCTCTGGGCCGGAAGGAGTGAAATCCAGCAAAGGGATAGTATGAGATAAGCATCTCTGATATTAGCATATTGTCCCCACCCAACTCTTCCAGCCCAAGATAAAATAAATCTTAAGGGCACAACCTATTGACTTTTTTTTTTTAATCAGTTCACTTTATCAGATAAGTGTGAACAATATGTACATACCACAGTAAATGCAAAGCAATAGGTTAGGGACCAAATTAAAAAGTAAACCCAGTGGCCCAATCTTGTGAGATGCTGAGCATAATTTGCAGGAGCCCAATTTGTAGAATCAGTCCCCAAAGGAACTGATGAATCATGAAGGAAGAAATGTGTGCCTTATAAAAACTTATTTTTTTAGCTGGAAGGTGAAGAAAACGGGGATTTATTTACATGCACCAACAAGATTGCCATTGGCTTTGTGCCACATGAATTACATTTCTGTCATTTCTTTCTTTCCCCACCCCCCTCTTCTCTCAATTGGCTAGTTAGATCTTGCTTAATAAAACTTTTCTTTTAGGATTCCTTCCAAGTTCTCATAGATTTTCTGCTGTAGTTCATAACTTAATAATAATAATTCCTTCCATTTAATAGAACCTTTCATCCTGAAGTATCTCAAAGTGTTTTAGAGACTCTGTGCCAAATTCTACTCTGTCACCAGTGAGAATCCAGAGTGTAACTTCACAATGGAGTTTCAAGTGAAAAAAACATTTGGCCTGATATGTAAAGGGGTCTCTTCACTTCTGAGGATAAAAGGTAGCTGATACTCTGTAACAGGAATTCTAAACAATAATCTTTTTGAGGTAGGTGTATATAAAATAAAACTCATTTCAAACCGAAGGGAATTAAATGGAGCAAAATATAATTACTCCAGATGGAATATTGCCAGGACACCAGGATTTATGTCTTTATCCCAGCAAAAAGTGGCATGTGATCTTTGACCACACGTGCTCTAGTTTGATTTTATATCTTCAGTAGTGCCGATCTCAAATATTAAAAAAATCATGAGTCTCCCTTCCAAAAACCATGAGATTTTAAAAAATTTAAATTTGGGATTTTCAGTTTTGAGCCTTTAGGAGTCACATTTCCCCAGCTTTTTACTTAAGTAATCAAAAGGGCTACAAATTTACTTCTTTTAATAAAAGCTGAGATTCTCACAGAATTACTTGATGCAGGAGCTGGGGCTCTTAGTAAAACACCAATTATCACAACACCCCTCATAAAATAGCAAGAGTTGACAACACTGTCAGAACTTTCAGGACCATGAGTACCTGTAAAAAGCTGGGGCATTGGTTCAGTGCTGCCTCAGAGGGAGGAGGAATCACAAACACTTTCTACAACATCTTAGTCTTCCAAAGAGCAAGGCTTCTCAGACCATTTAGTTAAGGCATGCCACATCTTAATAGAGTGACTGTCTCAGGGGCCCATCTTCTCTTGAAATGGGTAGAGTTATGCCAGTATAAGCAATTAGAGGCCCTGTATGCTCACTTAATACAGAGTATTTGTAGCAGTCACTTTGCAAATCACCTTAACCTGTCTTCCTGGCCTTGACCTTTCTGTCAGAAGAAAATTATTCCACTCGCTCCACACCTGTCACTCCATGTTTGCCCCTCCCAATTGCTTAAAGGAACGAGCGATACGATTGCCTAGCTGAGCAGCCAATGCTTCTACATGTAGCAAAGGATTTCTTGGCTCCCAAGTTTGATGATAGCATAGATCACCTGTCTGAGGAAGGTCGGGAGACTATGTAATGGTTGCAAAAGATGGTGATGAGGCAATTTTCTGAGGAGCTGCTAAATTTAATAGGGGAGCTTTTGGATAATAAGCATCCACAAATAAACAGGAAGCAAAAGGATGAAGGTGCCTTGATTGCATCAAAGGTGATCTAAAACGGGAAATTTGTGGGGAGTGGTGCTTACTTGCTGAACACTACCCAGCCCTAAACAATTTTTAAATAACTATTTATCCTTCTGACAACATGTCTTAAAGTGCGGTTGTGTATTGTGCTCAGAGTGGAGAAAGAGTTATTTTTCTATGCTCATACTGGAGCTCCAGGGTTTCTTGTGAGCTGTTAAGCTTACGTCTCTGCAGTTTTTAAAAAAATCTTTTTGATTTATAAGACTATTGAGACATTAAAAACATAGAAGCTGATCAAGCTCAGGCCTGTATGCCGATCGCTGGCAGACCTCCTTCACGAATATAATATCAAACCTCATGCTGCACTTGACAAGGACGAGAAAAATCCCCTTTGTGCAGTTCCCACACTCCTCTCACACATGATCCAACCTTTTGGGTAAAGTAGGATGGTTTCTGTGCATTTGGATTAAACACAAACATTTTAATCCTTTGCGTGCAGGCTGGTTGATAGCAATCAACTCCATCTACTAGAGAAAGGAAAAGCCCAGACATGTGCTAGGACAGTGATCTTAGTTAATAAGCCTGGGGCTAGATTTCATAATCTACCACAAACCATACTTAAATCCTTAAAACACAGAGGTCCAAATCCTGGTTCCAATAAAGACAGAGTTTTGCCATAGATTTCAGTGGAATCAGGCTTTGCCTCATAATTCCATCTGTAAATAGAAAGAATGAATAAACAAAGTATCTCACAACAATATTGAGGGTGACACGGTTTCTATGGGATATTAATTACCAGTTCTCATTAAGTCTGTGCTCCTAACTCTATCTTATTGACTTATGTAGCTCCTCATTACCATAGTACCTTAGTGCCTCACACAATTTAATGTATTTATTCTCGCAACACCCCTGGGAGATAGGGAAATGTTGCTATCATCAACATTTTACAATTTGTAATCAGAGGGACTAAGTGACTCACCCAAGGTCACACAGGAAGTCTGTTGCAGGGCAGACAGTTGAACTGAGGTTTGTGTCTTAGGCTACCACCCTAACCAATGAACTTCTTTCCTAAATCAGTGTAAGGTCAAACTCATCTCTTTCATGCCCCCTGCCTGAAGTGTAAAGAAATACTCCATAATGTATAAAATTCATCATGAAATAAAATGGTTGCTATAATAGTAAATATATAAAGTAAAAGGTCATGGAAGTCTCTGCTGAAATATTGTTTTGAATATATAACAAGTAAAGCTTTGTATTTGCTTTTCATGTAGTACAGTTGAGCCCTTACTAAAACAATAATGCCATTGTGGGGAAGGATAGAGGGAAATTTAGATCCAGATAGTCAGGATCCCTGAGTAAATAGTGACTACTTGAGAAATACTTTGTGACTGTTATAAGAACTCTCCTTAGTAATCCCTCAAATAACATTCTGTATTTGATCTACAGTGCATACACTATAGTTTGTTTTTATAGGGCAGACACTATGCTGAATACTGTTTAAGGTCAAGGCTCAAACAGAGTAAATAAAGTCTACAGAATAAAGGGAAATCTGAATACTCTTCCCAATGGAGCCAGACTTATAGGTATTACAACAGATTTTAGACAGACCTTCACCTTAATGCTGGTAATATCATTCGCTGTATATAGAAAGCTAAGATATGCCTGAATATAGCCTTAACATGTATGTTTTGATTGCTGCACAAAAGGAGTGTGACGATTTGATTACGTTTAAATTAGTTTAATCTCAGCACGCACTGGTGTTTTTTAATGTGTTAATGAATAGAATAGGAGAAATGGAAGGGTGGTCAGAGACTGATGATAACAAAGGCAGGGAAAACCATGCATATAAAGAGAAAATGACAAGAATGGGGCTATTTGCTTTCAAGAGGAAGTGAATAAAAGGTGGCATAAGTAACTGGGTGGCAGGTAATTAGATAGGGAGCATTAGATAGTCTAATTAGATAGACTGGACCTAATAAAGGCTTCTGACAGCTCTGTCAAAAACCACCAGAACAGAGGACTTGTTGGAGAAGAGAGAGATGTTAGTGAGCAAGAAATTACTTGTTGTGGTATCTACCTGGGGAGTAGAGGTCCAGACAGAGAGGAGCAGACTTGGAGGGTAAGTGAAGCCGGGCCAGTGACTAGAGCAGCCCAGGAGAGCAAACTGGGCATGGCACTGCCTGTAGAGTTACTAGGGACTGGTTCAACAAAGAGTGATGCCCTGTTTGGGGAAGACTGGCATATGGCTGTATGCCTAGTAGAGGCCCTAGCTCCAGGCTAGAAATCCAGTCTGAGAGTACTTTGGGGCTAGAGGGGTGAGACATAAGACTGATTAACCCAGGGGTGGATAGTGTCCAGTGAAGTATCTGACTGAAGCTTTTATTTATGTTTTCATGTTATCCTTTTCTGTTAAATGAGACTCTCTGAAGAGAGTGTTCTTTAATACTAGAAAGCCTGCTTGGGTTTGTTTATACCCTGGGGGAGGGGAAAGTGAGGCAGAGACTCATCTGCAATGTCGTGCCTGAGCACAGGGCGTGTGCTGGGGTGACTTTCATGCTGTTACAATGAAGATAAGAAATTGTGAAGTCTCTGTTCTGTATACAGTGCCTTTAAATACCTATGACTCCTGTCTGGCTGCAGAGAGAGCAGCCATTTTGTTCCTGCAGTTGCTGCAGCCTGTTAGAAAGGAAGCACACTTAGGTCCCTTCTAGAGACTTAAGTTTTGTCCACTCTTCCTGTTTTTGTTAGTCAACAATAAAAGTAATCTAGACTAAATGTATGTGGCTGTTCCTTGAGTATGGAAAATGGCTGGCAGCCCTCAAATGAGAAGAGATAGGGAATAAAGAGAAAACAAACAAAGTACCTTTTCTATTATCAGAGGAAAATAATGAAAAATATCACCAACTTGCATAGGTACACAAAGCTAAAAGCTTGTCCCAGCTTAATGATATGGGGCTCTCTAACCTAAAGTCAATTGAAGGTGTATTGTATGAATCCTATTTAGAGTTTAGAACGAATGCTTCTTGGAGAAGTATATTGGCCTTCTCGCTAAGTCACTGATCAGGGACTGAAGTTCTGTATTCAGTTCTGGGTTCTATCTATGTGACCTCGTGAGATTTTTTTAAAGGTATCTGGGTGTTGGAAGGTGTAACTAATTTAGGAGCCAATGGTCTTGTAGACTGA
The DNA here is from genome assembly GCF_965152235.1 of Eretmochelys imbricata. NCBI lineage: Eukaryota > Metazoa > Chordata > Testudines > Cheloniidae > Eretmochelys > Eretmochelys imbricata. Next base: position 174,660,895 of record NC_135573.1, read on the forward strand.
AGGACATCCAGGAAAGCTAATCTGAATTAACTAAAGGTGTATGTTTGAAGTGGATTAATTAAAGTACATTAAACCCCTTTGATGCCATTATTCAGAATTCAAGTGGCCTTAATTTGGTTTAGATTAATTCACTTTGGAAATAACTTAAAATAAACCAGATTAAGGCTGCTTGAATTCTGAAGAAGGGTCTTAATACATGGTTTAATGTGGTTTAATTAATCCACTTCAAATTCATATAGTTAGTTTAATTCAGATTAATTTTCCTGGATCACCCAGTGTGGAGAAGCCATAAATCTCATTTTCAAAAGTGTGTAAGCCAGGAGTGGGTAAACTACGGCTTGCGGGCCGTATCTGGCCCATCAGGGCTTTGGATCCAGCCTGTGGGATTGCCACCCCTGTGGCACCACAGGGCTAGGGTAGGTGCCCTGCCTGCCCTGGTCCCGTGCCGCTCCCGGAAGTGGCTGGCACCACATCCCTGCAGCCCCTAAGGGAGGGGGGGCAGAGGGTTCCGTGCACTGCCCTTGCCTGCACCACCACCCCCTCCCCCGCAGCTCCCATTGGTCGGGAATGGGGAACTGTGGCCAATGAGAGTTTCGGGGGAGATACCCGCAGACAAGGTTCAGCGCACAGAGCGCTCTGCCCTCCCGCCCACAGGGACTTGGCGCCAGCCGCTTCCAGGAGCGACGTGGGGCCAGGGCAGGCAGGGAGCCTGCCTTAGCTCTGCTGTGCGCCGCTGCCACCCCAGAGCTGCTCAAGGTAAGTGACACCGGGCTGGAGCCTGCACCCTGAACCCTTCCCGCACCCCATCCTCCTGCCCCAGCCCTACATTCATGGGCCTGCATGCAATTTCCCCACCCAGATGTGGCCCTCCGGCCAAAAAGTCTTCCCACCCCGGTCTAAGCTCTGCTCTACACCACAGAGTTAAGTTAATGTAAGACAGAGTTAGGTTGTTCTACACTAAAATGCAGCTCCCGCCAGTGTAACTCACCCACTACCTGAGAGGCATAGCACTTACGACCATGTAGTTAGATCAATGCAGTGTCAGTATAGACACTGCATTCCTTACATCGACTGTTGCTGCCTTTCAGAAGCTATCCCACAGTGCCCCACACCGACAGTTAAATCTGAGCAAGCACTCCGGGTAAGGATGTGTACAGCTGACATAAGGAGCATAGTGTGGACATGCAAAAGCAGTTTAATTACTGCAGTGGCTGTAAGTTGACATATTTAGGTCATTTTAATTTTGTAGTGTAGACTTGCCCTAAACCATTTTTGAAAATTACTTGGGCTCTTCAGTCAAGTGTTGCAATGCTAAGTGGAGCACTGCTTAAATACCTTTAAAAATCCAGGCCTTAGGGCATGGCTACACCGGAAACTTCAAAGCGCTGTTGCGGGAGCGCTCCTGTGGCAGCGCTTTGAAGCGTGAGTGTGGTCGTGCGCGAGCGCTGGGAGAGAGCTCTCCCAGTGCTCCTGGTAATCCACCTCCACCAGGGGATTAGTTCCGAGCGCTGGGAGCCATGCTCCCAGCACTGGGAGCCTGTTTACACTAGTGCTTTAAAGCGCTCTGACTTGCTGCACTCAGGGGGGTGATTTTTCACACCCCTGAGCCAGCAAGTTAGAGTGCTATAAAATGTAAGTGTAGCCAAACCCTTAGTCTCTCTGTACCTCAATTCTCTATCTGTGAAATGGGAGGTTAATGCTTCCTTTGTCTCTCTTCTATTTAGATCTTCAGATTAAGAATGCTCTCTAAGGCCAGATCTACACTACAGATTTACATCACTATAACTACGTCATTCAGGGATGTGAAAAATCCACACCCTTGAGCAACAGTTCTACTGACCGACCCCTGGTGCAGACAGCACTATGTCAGCAGGAGAGTTTCTCCCATTGACATAGCCACTACCTTTCGGGGAGGTGGATTAACTACACTGACAGGAGAAGCTCTCTTGTCAGCATAGGAGCATCTTCACTCAAGCACTACAGCAGTGCAGCTGTGCCGATGCAATGTTTTAAATGTAGAATCGTAGACCCATAGGGTTAGTTAGAACCACAGGGTTAGAAGGCACTGCAAGGGTCACCTAATCTAACCCCCTGCCAAGATGAAGGATTTGTAGTGACATGCAGGATTTGTTGTTATAACCTTTTAAAAACTGTAAATGAATTTGATTTAAAAATACGAAAGTAAATTCAAAGAGCGTAGACCTGTCCTTACTATGTTTTTATAATGCACCTTGCACAATGGTTCCCCAAGAGTTGTTTTGGGACCTCGAGGAACTAGTGCAATAGTTTTGCTTTTTACTGAGCGGGGAAGATGAAGATATCTTCTCACCCTCCAGTATTTCCCTGCTGTCCTCCCTCATGACAGGCTCAAAAATTGTACCTGTATGTTTTGACAGCCAGACTGATTGCAATGATTTTTTGCTCAGTCTCTCAATCTTTTCTTCCGTCACAATCTCAGGAAGGTTTTACTTTTTTAAACTTTGTTTCTCTTATTTAACATTGCATAAATAAATCTTTCAGCTCTGTGTTTTGAATTGCTTCGTCAGTTACTGTTCCTCTAGAATGAATGTAAAGCTTTTTTCTTTTTTTATTAGCCCTACTGGATGACACTGAGAGAAGGAGTTAGCAAGTAGATTCATGCCCTTCAATCAGTGTAAGAAAAACACACTTCCTACTGATGTAAATCTTTGCTCAGTTTCACAAGCCTATACATGCAAGAAGTGATTAACTCTCTTTGTCAAGGTTGCAGTTTTCACAGGTTACTACAGTTCCATCACATCCAGTGTGGAATTAACTTCCATAGCCTACGGCCTTAATTCAAAGATAAAAGATTAGTATGGAGGAAAAGTCTACTAGATATATCACCCCATTTAAGTTTCCCTCTATTGCTGCATCTCTAAGAAGTAATTAATAATAAACCTGAATAGAGTTGGTGAGCCCAGAGATCAGACAGAGGATTGTTCTGCCTCATGTGAAAGGATGTACTGTCCATTTCAGGAAGCTTTTTTAAATAAGCTTCTCAGAGGCTCTGAATTTCAAATCAATATTTCACAGTAATCTTAATTTGCTGGAAATTTATTTCTTTTCCATCTGCTCGGGCTCTGTTCCTTTTAAATGGTTTAAACCAACGTCTTGGGACCAGATTCATCACTGGTGTTACTTCATGGGCTTCAGTGAAGTTACACCAAGGATGAACTTGTTCCTTCTAATCTATCTGAACACCACCTGGTGCAGACTTTTCTCACATCCAACAAACTATTGTGTGTTCATGGCACATCTTCCAAAGAGCCTGTCATACTGTAAAGAAAATATATATTTACATATACCTATTTAAACTAGAGGTGATGGGATCTCAAATTCTATTTAAAAGGTTAAAAATATGGCCAATTTTTATATTTTAAGTATACGGGTGACACCAGCAGCAACATTTCCTCAACCCGTATGCCCAGATTTCCCTTCAGACAATGGAGTTGCATAGAATCTAATCTGAGTGAAATTTGGACCATTATTGTATCCAGAGGGGCAGACTTTTTTTTTTGTTGTTGTTCAAAACTATTGGACAAGAGGGATCCAGTGGACATAGAGTACTTAGATTTTCAGAAAGCCTTTGACAAGGTCCCTCACCAAAGGCTGTTATGTAAATTAAGTTGTCATGGGATAACAGGGACCATCCTTTCATGGATTGAGAACTGGTTAAAAGACAGGGAATAAAAGGTAAGAATAAATGGTAAATTTTCAGAATGGAGAGGGGTAACTAGTGTTGTTCCCCTAGGGTCAGTCCTAGGACCAGTCCTGCTTGACTTATTCATAAATGATCTGGAGAAAGGGGTAAACAGTGAGGTGGCAAAGTCTGCAGATGATACTAAACTGCTCAAGGTAGACAAAGCAAACTGTGAAGAACTTCAAAAAGATCTCACAAAACTAAGAGATTGGGTAACAAAATGGCAAATGAAATTTAATGTGGATAAATGTAAAGTAATGCACATTGGAAAAAATAACCCCAACTATACAAACAATATGATGGCGGGGGGAGCCCTCATTTAGCTACAGCTAATCAGGAAAGAGATCTTGGAGTCATCGTGGATAGTTCACTGAAGACATCCACATAGTGTGCAGCAGCAGTCAAAAAAGAAAACAGGATGTTAGGAATCATTTAAAAAGGGATAGAGAATTAAGACAGAATATCTTATTGCCCTTATATAAATCCATGGTATGCCCACATCTTGAATACTGCACACAGATGTGGTCTCCTCATCTCAAAAAAGATACACTGGCATTAGAAAAGGTTCCAAGAAGGGCAACTAAAATGATTAGGGGTTTGGAACGAGTCCCATGTGAGGAGAGATTAAAGAGACTACGACTTTTCAGCTTGGAATAGAGGAGACTAAGAGGGGATATGAGAGAGGTCTATAAAATCATGAGTGGTGTAGAGAAAGTAAAAGTTTCTTTACCTGTTCCCATAATGTAAGAACTAGGGGCCATCAAATGAAATTAATGGGCAGCAGGTTTAAAACAAATAAAAGGAAGCTCTGCTTCACACAGCACTATTACCTCAAGGGGAATAAGACAACGCTTCAGAAAGAAAAACTTTAGAAATGGTAGAGGGGCAATAAAAGGAAATCCCCTTTTCTCAGAAGGACAGACTCAACTCCCTTCTGTATCTCTCACCTGTGGATTTAGCTTACAATAAGGGTGTCCCTCCCTCTCTGTGCGATGTAATAAAAATGAAGAAAAGACAAGGCAATATGGTTCAAAGTTAAGTGTATTAAGGGCAAAGGTACAGAAAACTGGGAAAAAGGGGGGGGGGAGAAACACAAACTTAACCATACAGTGATTCAGTGACTGGCATTAGGAGCTTGAAGCCCAGGCCCACAAAACCTCCCTGGGCCTTCAGAAAAACAATAAATGAAATCCCAATACAGAAACCTTTCCTACGATTTAGGAGCAGTGGACACAGTGCACAGATGCAAGGTCCAGGACCACCTACTCTCCGGCTGATTGAGAGCCTCTGAGGAGGACTACTGGGGAATCCTGACGACTGTTGGACTTCATCGCAAGCGGGGAGACCCTCTGGGATGTTGGACACCAGGAAAACAGGACCCTCCACAGGTAAGATGGATTCGATTCGCTGTGATGGGGAAAGTGATGACAGGTCTCTCCTTCCTCAACCTCGCTGCGGGATAGATGGTACTCTTCTCTCTAGCTTTGGAGTGTTAGGAAGACCCGACCGTGCACGCACTGCCCCTGGAATGGACAGCACCGCACAGGCGCTGAGCAAGATCTTCTATAATCTCTAAGGGTGGAAAAGTTTTGAGGGAATAGAATGTTGGGGGTTGGCTCTGGCGGGAAAAGCTGCTCCGGTCCAGTTTGAGCCAGAAGACTCCAGTGTCTAAGTCGTAAACAGGTTCGCTTACAAAGATGGAGTCCAGGGGTCATAGTTCATATACTCCATATTAGATTCTATTAAAACGAGTGATTCACTTAACATCACTTCAAAAAGGCATTATTAAAACAGAAAAGGCATACTTGTGGCGCCTTAGAGACTAACCAATTTATCTGAGCATAAGCTTTCGTGAGCTACAGCTCACTTCATCGGATGCATACTGTGGAAAGTGTAGAAGATCTTTTTATACACACAAAGCATGAAAAAATACCTCCCCCCCACCCCACTCTCCTGCTGGTAATAGCTTATCTAAAGTGATCACTCTCCTTACAGTGTATATGATGATCAAGTTGGGCCATTTCCAGCACAAATCCTCTAGTGGGTTTGTGTGGGGGGCGGCGGGGGAGAGAACCTGGATTTGTGCTGGAAATGGCCCAACTTGATTATCATACACATTGTAAGGAGAGTGATCACTTTAGATAAGCTATTACCAGCAGGAGAGTGGGGTGGGGAGAGGTATTTTTTCATGCTTTGTGTGTATAAAAAGATCTTCTACACTTTCCACAGTATGCGTCCGATGAAGTGAGCTGTAGCTCACGAAAGCTTATGCTCAGATAAACTGGTTAGTCTCTAAGGTGCCACAAGTACTCCTTTTCTTTTTGCGAATACAGACTAACACAGCTGTTACTCTGAAACCTGTCATTATTAAAACAACTAATTGAACATATTAAACAGTACCAACATTTCTTACTACTTTATACCTAACAGTACACAGTCAACCTATGGAACTCCTTGTCTGAGGAGGTTGTGAAGGCTAGGACTATAACAGGGTTTAAAAGAGAACTGGATAAATTCATGGAGGTTAAGTCCATTAATGGCTATTAGCCAGGATGGGTAAGGAATGCTGTCCCTAGGCTCTGTTTGGCAGGAGAGAGATCACTTGATCATTACCTGTTAGGTTCACTCCCTCTGGGGCACCTGGCATTGGCCACTGTCAGCAGACCGGATACTGGGCTGGATGGACCTTTGGTCTGACCCAGTATGGCCATTCTTATGTTCTTATGAGAAAGGAACTAAGGAGTTTATCTGATTTCTATATAAATGTGTATTTTTTTTCTTCAAACATCTGGTTCCTTTTGCTTTGTGACATTAACACAAGGCCTCCACAGGTGAGTAGCAGAGTTCAAAATATATTAGATGTATCAGATTTGCTATCCTGAACCAGGCCACCATCTAGTCCGTTGTCCCATTCCCAATAGCAGTCTAAAGTCTTCATAATGCTGCACCTAATCCGGTGAGCTCTCTGCAGCTGGATATCAACCTATTCCTGGAAGCCTGGGGTTTAATAATCGTCTTGGTGATTTTATCCGACATAGTGCAAGTGTAATGCACTGCTGTTCCTTTGCATTCATACAGGATAAATAATTGAGTCTTTTATGATGGGCATTTCAAGTGTATTGCTTGCAAGAATTGCATTTACTTCAATGGGTGGTTCTGCAAGCAACTCTGCAACAGATGTTACCAGAGGAAGATGCATTTCATCCATGGAATTAGGAGCCAGTGCAGGATGGGGCAACTGGCATAAGACATTTTGAGTAACAGGAATTTATGTGACACAATTCAAAGCCTTTTCCACCTCATTTTTTTCCAGACTTTAAATTAATACTTACCTTTCCTAAGAAACCTCTTGGTGACATGGTCAGTGTTAACAGGCAAGTAACTGGCAAATTATGAAAACTCAAAATTCAAGGATTTACAGTATGAGGAGAAGATCAAATACAGGGAACTGAAGTCTCTTGCAGGAAAAAAAATTCAGTCTATATAAACAGATTTTTCTTTTCATTTCACAGGTTAGTTTAATATCCCTATAATAGCCTAAGACACACACTAAGTTACTTATACAATACATAGTTATTTAATAGCTAGTTATTTAATAGCTTAAGGACATTTACAAATGTGCTTAACTTTAAATTATATATTATTTGATTTGGATTGCACTAGCACCTAAAAGCCGGAGATACTGGTTCAGGACCTCGATACTGTCCAAATAGATAACCAAAACAGGCCCTTCTTTCCAAGGACTGTACTCGTATTAGTAGTTAATTAAGCCTCACAATATCCTCCTTGAGATGCACTCAGTGACTTGTTTTAAAATGGAACCTTATCTCTCAAAAATAACTGCCTAAAGTAATCTACTCTTCTGCTCCAGGCTTTTATTCAGCAGAATATCCTTACTGCCTCCTTTTCTACTGACTGGTTATTGTGACACCTGTGAATCTTTAAATTGCCTTCAGCTGGTTGGGCCCTAATGTTTGTCTGGAAGTAGTTAGTTTACCTTTTCTATCTAGTTGGGGAGAAAGAATGAGGTCTGTTCTCCACTGTCCTATTCAGGTAAAAACTCCTACCATTATGAACTGGGGAAACAAAGATTAAACTAAACAATATGGGGGACGGGTTTCTGTCATTGAGACACACTCGTATTCTCTTACAACTGTAGCTGATCTATATGCTACACCACTCTGGAGAAGACCTGAAAAGATGAAATGTTGTAGTGATTAGTAGAAAGCAGGGGAGAAATTTCAGTACTATCTAGATGCCATGTCATTCATCTGAAGGTAGAAAGCCATGAAAACTGAGTGCCAAGGGTGAATGTTTTGGAAAGATATAATAGCATGAAAAGAGATTAATAATTAGAGCTGGACAAATAATTTGCAAGAGTCAAAACTAGATTTACTCAATTTTTATTTGAGACTGTTAAGAACTTGTTCATCAGTTGAAGTTGGCTGAGGCAGGGGTTTGCAAAGCAGCCTAAATCAAGCCCCCAGCTCACATTGATCTTTAATTGGAGTGGGGACCTAACTCGCTAAGACTTCTTTGAACATCCTAGTCTGAATGTGTTGTGTAAGCAAGCTTCAGCCTTCATAGATTACTGACAAACTGCTTTGCTTTACTTATTTTCTCTGTGAGCAGCAAATATCAGCTACTATGTTTGACCCGGGTGACTGTCCACCTCAGTCACATGCTATCTTGTGCTGTACCTTTGACATGCACAGCTTTATTATGTGCAGAGACACTAGAAGCCTTGTTCTCTCCCTAGTTAAATTGCCTACCTATCCAATCCCATTGCCAGAGACCAAGGGAATCTAGTTATAAATTGTTGCCTCAGCTCTGGCCCAGGTAATCCAGTGGGAAATCAGGCCAGTGTGAGCTACTGAGTGTGAATTGAACTATGATATTTAAAGAGGCTTTGCTGGTTCTTAAGGCTGGTCCTGGCTTTAAACGTTCCTTTCAAGTCCCTGCAAGTTTAACTGATATGTAAACTCCTTCTCCCCACCCCCTTCCCCCTTCTGTAGCATATAACACCGTGTGAAGGGCAATGATGGCAAAACACCACACATGCACCCAGTTTTGAAAGAGTTTTACACCTGCTAGAACTCATATTGTGAGCTCTTTAGGTATCAGAGGAATAAATTGCTCCAAGGTTGCAATGTTTGCTATGTTATAACAGTTTAAGTACATGAGCACTTGTATGATATTTTGGAAAGTTCTGCCACTTCTGTCTCACTAGCCAAATGTTCTCAATGGTTTCTCTATCTGCTGATTTATTATTCTGCATCTTGTTTATTACAGTAGTGCCTCAAGGCCAACCAAAAATGGGGCCTTATTATGCTCAGCCCTGTACAAACACTGAGTAACGGACCGTCCCTGCCCCAAAAAGCTGACAATCTGAACAGACAAGGCAGACAGAGTGTGGGAAGGGGTAGAATGTACAAGCACAGTGAATGATGTGATAACTGCAAACCTCATGCTAACTTCATTATTTTGGGGGTGGTTTTACTTAGGAGGGGATCAGCAAACTGAAAAGAAAAGCGATGGGAAAGGAGCTGAGGAAAAGAGAGTAAAATGGGCAGGTGTGGCGTGAAGCCAAGGTGAAGGGACTGTGAGGGAAGGGGAGGTTTGGTGCAAACAGCCAATCAGCAGAGGGTAAAGAAAGTTCAGTTAAAACTATAGAAAGGTTTCCGAATGGCCAAAGGACCACAGGTCTCTGCTGTGGCTTCTTCTGCTCCTACTTGCTTTTAGGGCTTTCCACCTGTACTGCTACATTTCTCTACCAATCACGAAGGACAAGTATTCAATGCTTCATGCCTGCCAAACATTGTCAAACCAGGATTAAGTTGTGCAGGGATCAAAATGGAGAGCAATGGTGCTAGGTCCCAAGATCTCCCCTCCTGTATGTATGGGTCTTGTAAAAATGACCAAAAAGCTAATTAAACCCAGCATTGTGTTTTGTTTACATATTGTGTTTTTAAAATATCATATGGCAGGTTGTTAAAGTTCTATGTATGGTGTCAGGCCTGTTTTAAGAACCTGATCTTGCACTCGTTCAACTCAATGTGACCTTTGCCCATGAGTTCAAAATGAGCTTCTGTAAGTCAGAAGTGAGGCATAAGCCTTAGAAATCCTGAACATCCTATGGGTCTTGATATTAGGTAATATGTGGATCTTCTTCACAGATGACTACTTATGAATTACTATGTAACTATTATAGCAGACTTCAGTGGAAAAAGTAAGCAGACATCTGTGTTTAGTAGACTACCATTTAAAATACACTGTACTGTAAGTGCCAGTAAATATTTTTTTTTTTAAGCAACTAAGAATGGGGCTTGATTTTTTTTGATTACTTATTTTAGGTGGGAGAGAGATGACACAGTTGTAAGTTTAAGAATCACTTGTGAAAGCCTGTTTAGGTGGGAAGGATAAAGGTTTCTTAAGTATTATTACTCCCTCCCCTTTCCAAAACAAATAAATTAGAATGTCTGACATCAGGAAAAGTGAAGTGTTGTATGGTACATTTAATAGTGGTTTTTTTAAGTGCTACTATGAAATTCTGAACCTGTTTTTTAGTGTTTAAGTAGTACCTCTGACCAGCTTATCAGTCTCTTCCCTCCACAAATGGTTGTACTTATATGGCCCCCTCCATTTCTGCAGTGTCTGAGCACCTCAGTCTTTAAATCATTGTGTCTCCTCACCTGTGTGAGGTGGGGAAGTGCTATTATCCCCATTTTGCAGATGGGAAACAGGCATAAGGAGACTGACTAGCCCAATCACAGCAGGGATTCATTGGCAGAACAGGCTAGATCCATAACTGCTGGACAAAACTTCATCTCAGTTTCCTTTCATAAAAAGCTCCATTTAATTTCTGTTTGGGCCAGATCCTGCTCCCTTCAATCAGCCAAAATTCTTACTGATGTCAAGATCAGGCCCTTTGTCTGCAGAATTTCTCTCTCATCATGAGAAATGGCATGTGTGTGTACATGCACGTACTTTGAAATGTTTGCATAACTGAAGACAGATGAGTGCAGCCTCTGGGCTTGGCAAAGTCCCAGCTTACCTAAATAGTCTTGTGTCAAATAATAATTTAAAAAAAAAAAATTGTTCAAGTTAACCACTAGTAATCAGCAGAAAGGTAATATGATCTCAAGTGTTATCCATAGCCGGTGAACAACCAACACTGCACTGTCAAGCACGCTGCCCTGCTTAATTAAATAGCATACATATGTTTACCATTTGATACATTAACTCTTGACTTTGATTTGGAATGCTTTTAAAACAATATTTGCCAAAATCTCAGCACAATTTTGGCATTTAGTATCTTACTTGCAGTCTTGTCCCAGCGTGCTAGAGCAGGGATGTCAGACTCAGTCTAGAGAGAATGCTGGATGTGGTCCATGGGCCAGTTATAAAATGAGGAACGCATTCTCTGCTCAGGCCTCAGAAGGCTACCCACATCTGTCAATGGGAGGTTTGCACAAAGATCAAGCATAGAATATGGCCTTTAGGGACTTAACACTAAGGGCCCAACAGTCAATTCTACATCCCTCACTGGAAGCGTATGTTTCTCAGGACCATGTCTCTTTCTGCCCTTTATTTCTCCCACTTTCCTCTTATTCTCTTTTCCCTCTGTCAAGTTTCCTTCCCCACTCTGAACTCTAGGGTGGAGATGTGGGGACCTGCATGAAAGACCCCCTAAGCTTATTCTTACCAGCTTAGGTTAAAAACTTCCTCAAGGTACAAATTTTGCCTTGTTCTTGAACCCTATGCTGCCACCACCAAGCGTGTTAAACAAAGAACAGGGAAAGAGCCCACTTGGAGATGTCTTCCCCCCAAGCCTTACATCCCCTTTTCTGGGGAAGGCTTGATAAAAATCCTCACCAATTTGTACAGGTGAACAGACCCAAACCCTTGGATCTTAAGAACAATGAAAAAGCAATCAGGTTCTTAAAAGAAGACTTTAAAGTAAAAGAATCATCTCTGTAAAAATCAGGATGGTAACTACCTTACAGGGTAATCAGATTCAAAACATAGAGAATCCCTCTAGGCAAAACCTTAAGTTACAAAAAGACACACAAACAAGCATACACATTCCATTCGGCACAGCTATTTTACCAGCCATTAAACAAAATAAATCTAATGCATTTCTAGCTAGATTACTTACTGACTTTTTACAGGAGTTATGAACTGCATTTCTGATCTGTTCCTGGCAAAAGCATCACACAGCCAGACAGACCCTTTGTTCCCCGCACCCTCCCCCCCCCAGCTTTGAAAGTATCTTGTCTCCTCATTGGTCATTTTGGTCAGGTACCAGCGAGGTTATCTTAGCTTCTTAACCCTTTACAGGTGAAAGACAGAGTTTTGCCTCTGGCAGGGAGGAATTTTATAGCACTGGGGCCAGAAAGGTGGTTACCCTTCCCTTTATATTTATGACCCCCCACCCCCAAATCACAGAATGAAACACTGGCTGTGATTTCTTCCTAGAGCTCTAGGAAAAAGAGTTAATAAGACACATGCACCTCTAAATATACTACCAAGTGTATGAAGACTAACGATATTTTCCACATCTCAAGGACGATCTTAACCAGTTGATTCTGGGAAACTTTCATGGGAGAGTGCATCAGCCACTTTGTTAGAAGCTCCTGAGATGTGTTGGATGTCGAAATCAAAATCTTGGAGAGCTAAACTCCACCGAATCAGTTTTTTGTTATTTCCTGTGGTGGTATGAAGCCACTATAGCGCAACATGGTCAGTTTGCAGGTGGAAACACCGTCCCCAAACGTATGGGCGTAGCTTTTCCAGAGCTTAGACAATGGCGTAACATTTCTTTTCGCTGATTGACCAGTTGCTTTCCCCCTCAGACAGCTTCTTACTGAGAAACACGACAGGATGGAACTAGTTTCGGTCCTTCCTGCATTAAGACTGCTCCCACACCACACTCGGACGCATCTGTGGTTACTAGGAATGGTTTGTCAAAGTCTGGGGCCCTTAGCACAGGGTCAGACATGTGTCGCTTTAAACTGGTTAAAGTCTTTCTGACACTCTTCAGGCCACTGAACGGCATTTGGCTGTTTCTTTTTGGTTAGGTCTGTCAGTGGGGCAGCGATTTGGCTGTATTGCAGTACAAATCACCTGTAATACCTGGCCAAGCCTAAGAGGGATTGAACCTGTTTCTTTGACTTTGGGACAGGCATCCACTTTGGCCTGTAGGGGGTTGATAGTTCCTTGACCCACCTGGTGTCCAAGGTATGTCACTCTGTTTAGGCCTATTTGACACTTCTTAGCCTTAACAGTTAGTCCTGCCTCCCTTGTGCGCTCAAAGACTTTTTATAGATGTTCCAGGTGTTCTGCCCAGGAATCTGAAAATATGGCCACATCGTTAAGTTATGCGACTGCATATTCTCCTAATCCCGCTAGGAGACCATCTACAAGTCTTTGGAAGGTGGCGGGTGCATTCCACAGCCCGAAAGGGAATACATTAAATTCGTACAGCCCGATATGTGGTGAAGGCTGACCTTTCCTTGGCGGATTCATCTAGCGGTACCTGCCAGTACCCCTTGGTTAAGTCCAAGGTAGAGATGAACTGGGCCCGTCCCAGTTTCTTTAATAGTTCATCTGTGCCTGGCATTGGATAGCTGTCTGGGTGAGTCACAGCATTTAGCTTACGGTGGTCCACGCAAAATATGTATCTCCCCATCTAGTTTTGGAACTAGAACCACTGGAGATGCCCATGCACTGCCACAGGGGTGGATTACCCCCATCTGTAACATACCCTGGATCTCCCGTTCTATAGCAGTTTTAGCTTGAGGAGACACCCGGTAAGGTTGGACTTTATATGGGTGAGCATTACCTGTGTCAATGGAGTGGTATGCCTGTTCAGTCAGTCCTGGGGTGGCTGAGAACGTCGGCATGTAGCTAGTGCTCGGCTCCTTAATCTGCTGTCGCTGCATATGCCCAACGGTCATGGAGAAGTTCACCTCTTCCATGCCACCAGCACTTTTCCCTTTGTAGTAGATCCCTTCAGGCCACTCAGCGTCATCTCCTCCCTGGGTTGTAAACTGACAAACCTTTAATTCTCTGTAATAAAAGGGCTTTAGAGAATTAATATGGTACACCTTAGGCTTTCGGTTGGAGGTGGGGAATGCTAGGAGATAATTAACGGCTCCCAGGTGCTCCTGGACCGTGAATGGCCCTTCCCACGACTCTTCCATTTTGTGGGCCTGGAGCGCCTTTAAGACCATGACCTGGTCCCCTACTTTGAAGGAACGCTCTTTGGCATGTTTATCATACCAGGCTTTTTGCTTTTTTTGAGCTTCCTGTAGGTTTTCTTTAGCAAGGGCTAGAAAGGTTCGGAGGGTGATTTGCAGGTTGGTTACAAAGTCCAGAATGTTAGCTCCTGGAGAAGGTGTAAAGCCCTCCCATTACTGCTTCACCAACTGTAATGGCTCCTTAACCTCATGGCCATATACAAGTTCAAATGGTGAAAACCCTAAACTGGGATGTGGTACAGCTCTATAGGCAAAGCAACTGCTGCAACACTAGGTCCCAATCATTGGAGTGCTCATTTACAAATTTACGTATCATGGCCCCCAAAGTTTCATTAAACTTCTCCACCAGGCCATTTGTTTGATGGTGATAAGAGGTGGCAACCAAGTGATTCACCCCATGAGCTTCCCAAAGGCTTTCCATAGTTCCTGCCAGGAAATTAGTTCCTGCATCTGTGAGGATGTCGGAGGGCCAACCTACCCTGGCAAAAATGTCTGCTAGTGCCTGGCACACACTTTTAGCCCTGGTGTTGCTTAGAGCTACTGCTTCCGGCCATCGGGTGGCAAAATCCGTGGAAGTCAGTATGTACTGCTTTCCTCTGGGTTTCTTTTTCGGAAAAGGACCCAGAATATCCACAGCTACTCGCTGAAATGGAACCACAATGATGGGGAGTGGCTGGAGAGGGGCTTTGACCTGGTCTTGGGGTTTTCCCACTCTTTGGCATACCTCACAAAACCGGACATAGGTAGAAACATCCTTGCCCATTCCCTCCCAGTGGAATGACCTCCCCAAACGGTCTTTGGTCCTGTTCACCCCAGCATGGCCACTAGGATGATCGTGGGCTAAGCTCAAGAGCTAGGCTTGGTACTTAGTTGGAACTACCAACTGTCTCTGAGGATGGCAGTTTTCCTGGTGCCCACCTGAAAGAATCCCCTTTCTACAACAAACCAGGATGGATTAGAAGAGCTGAGAGGCGATGGGTTGCTCCGTGCCTCGGTCCAAGCTCTCTGGAGGCTTTCATCTGCTTCCTGTTCAATCTGGAACTCTTCCCTTGGTGCTGGAGACATCAGTTCCTCATTGGATTTTGGACCTATGCTTGGAAGCAATGCAGGTGATGCGGCTGTTTCCGTTGACTGTGAACCGCTCTCCGCTGGTGCACTATGTTGGGGTTCAGGTTCCAGCTGAGCCTTTTGTGTAGGGTTATCTGCTGCTGCCACTGCAGGTTTGGCGGGGCCCTCTGGTGTTGGGGTTGCAAGCACTGGATTTAGTGGTAGCACTGGATTTAGTGCTGGTTTCAGTTCTGGGACTGAGTCTCTGGGACTGGATCCACTACTGCTGTTGCTGACATTGGCATGGGATCTGGTTCCATCACCTCTGACCAGGTCCTGGTAGAAGTTTCCGGAATAGAGCTAGGTGTGATAGCTTGCTTAGCCTGGCTGCGAGTGACCATTCCCACCCTCTTGGCTAGCTTCACATGATTGGCCAAGTCTTCCCCCAACAGCATGGGGATGGGATGATCATCATATACTGCAAAAGTCCACATTCCTGACCAGCCTTTGTACTGGACCGGCAACTTGGCTATAGGCAAGTCAAAAGAGTTTGACTTGAAGGGTTGAATTGTCACTTGGATCTCTGGGTTGATTAAAATTGGGGTCCATTAAGGAAGCATGGATATCCAACACTTGTGCTCCGGCATCCCTCCACGCGGTGACCTTCTTTCCGCCCACACTCACAGTTTCCCTCCTCTCCGAGGGTATCTGGGAGGCATCTGGGCCTGAGGACCTCTGGTGTGATTCCGGTGTAATGAACTGTAATCTGTTGGGGTTCTTGGCTTTTACATGCCCTGGCTCATTACATTTAAAACATCGTCCAGCTGACGCGTCACTGGGGTGAGGTCGGTTGCTGGAGAACAGTGTGGCAGGACGATAAGGTGTCTGGAAAAAAAAAGGAGTACTTGTGGCACCTTAGAGACTAACCAATTTATTTGAGCATAAGCTTTCATGAGCTACAGCTCACTTCATCGGATGCATTCAGTGGAAAATACAGTGGGGAGATTTATATACATAGAACATGAAACCATGGATGTTACTATACACACTGTAACAAGAGTGATCAGGTAAGGTGAGCTATTACCGGCAGGAGAGCTGGGGGGAGGGGGAGGGGATAATCAAGGTGGGCCATTTCCAGCAGTGGACAAGAACATCTGAGGAACAGCGGGGGTGGGGGGGAGGGAGTGGGAATATTTACAAAAAACTAGACAAGCCATTTAAACACACACTTTGCTTCTCTACAAAAGAAAAAGGACACTAAACTATCTAAACTACTACATGCCACAAAGTACCACAACATACCACAACAGTGGTTCCTTTAACCCTCCCAGCAATATTGTTAATCTATCCAACTATACTCTTAGCCGAGCAGAAGAATCTGTCCTACCTTGGGGCCTCTCCTTCTGCCCCTCCAACCTCACAAACATGATACAGTTCTGTGGTGATCTAGAATCCTATTTTCGATGTCTCCGACTCAAGGAATATTTCCCACACACCTCTGAACAACATACTAACCCATAGAGACCTTCCTACCAAGACTACAAAAAGAAGGATTCTGGGTGGACTCCTCCTGAAGGTCGAAACATACTGGACTTCTACATAGAGTGCTTCTGCCGACGTGCACGGGCTGAAATTGTGGAAAAGCTGCATCATTTGCCCCATAACCTCAGCCGTGAAGAACACAATGCCATCCACAGCCTCAGAAACAACTCTGACATCATAATCAAAAAGGCTGACAAAGAAGGTGCTGTCATCATCATGAATAGGTCAGAATATGAACAAGAGGCTGCTAGGCAGCTCTCCAACACCACTTTCTACAAGCCATTACCCTCTGATCCCATTGAGGGTTACCAAAGGAAACTACAGCATTTGCTCAGGAAACTCCCTGAAAAAGCACAAGAACAAATCAGCACAGACACACCCCTGGAACCTCGACTAGGGGTATTCTATCTGCTACCCAAGATCCATAAACCTGGAAATCCTGGACGCTCCATCATCTTAGGCATTGGCACCCTGACTGCAGGATTGTCTGGCTATGTAGATTCTCTCCTCAGGCCCTACGCTACCAGCATTCCCAGCTATCTTTGAGACACCACTGACTTCCTGAGGAAATTACAATCCATCGGTGATCTTCCTGAAAACACCATCCTGGCCACTATGGATGTAGAAGCCCTCTACCCCAACATTCCACACAAAGATGGACTACAAGCCGTCAGGAACAGTATACCTGATAATGTCATGGCAGACCTGGTGGCTGAACTTTGACTTTATCCTCACCCATACTATTTCACATCTGGGGACAATGTACACCTTCAAATCAGTGGCACTGCTATGGGTACCCGCATGGCCCCACAGTATGCCAACATTTTTATGGCTGACTTAGAACAGTGCTTCCTCAGCTCTCGTCCCCTAATGCCCCTACTCTACTTGCGCTATATTGATGACATCTTCATCATCTGGACCCATGGAAAAGAAGCCCTTGAGGAATTCCACCATGATTTCAACAATTTCCATCCCACCATCAACCTCAGCCTGGACCAGTCCACACAAGAGATCCACTACAGTGCTAATAAGCGATTGTCACATAAACGCCACCCTATACCAGAAACCTACTGCCCGCCGTGCCTACCTACATGCCTCCAGCTTTCTTCCAGACCACACCACACGATGCATTGTCTACAGCCAAGCTCTATGATACAACCACATTTGCTCCAACCCCTCAGACAGAGACAAACACCTACAAGATCTCTATCAAGCATTCTTACAACTACAATACCCACATGCTGAACTGAAGAAACAGATTGACAGAGCCAGAAGAGTCCCCAGAAGTTACCTACTACAGGACAGGCCCAACAAAAAAAATAACGCCACTAGCCATCACCTTCAGCCCCCAACTAAAACCTCTCCCAACGCATCATCAAGGATCTACAACCTATCTTGAAGGACGACCCATCACTCTCACAGATCTTGGGAGACAGGCCAGTCCTTGCTTACAGACAGCCCCACAACCTGAAGCAAATACTCACCAGCAACCACATACCAAAAACACTAACCCAGGAACCTATCCTTGCAACAAAGCCTGGTGCCAGCTGTGTCCACATATCTATTCAGGGGACACCATCATAGGGCCTAATCACATCAGCCACACTATCAGAGGCTTGTTCACCTGCACATCTACCAATGTGATATATGCCAGCAATGCCCCTCTGCCACGTACATTGGTCAAACTGGACAGTCTCTCCGTAAAAGAATAAATGGACACAAATCAGACGTCAAGAGTTATAACATTCAAAAACCAGTTGGAGAACACTTCAATCTCTTCAGTCACTCAATTACAGACCGAAAAGTGGCAATTCTTCAACCAAAAAAACTTCAAAAACAGACTCCAACGAGAGACTTGCTGAATTGGAATTAATTTGCAAACTGGATACAATTAACTTAGGCTTGAATAGAGACTGGGAGTGGATGGGTCATTACACAAAGTAAAACTATTTTCCCCATGTTTATTTCCCTCCCCCTCCCCCCCCCCGCTGTTCCTTATACGTTCTTGTTCACTGCTGGAAATGGCCCACCTTGATTATCACTACAAACGGTTTTCCCCCCACCCTCGCTCTCCTGCTGATAATAGCTCACCTTAGCTGTTCGCTCTCGTTACAGTGTGTATGGTAACACCCATGGTTTCATGTTCTCTGTATATATAAATTTCCCCACTGTATTTTCCACTGAATGCATCAGATGAAGTGAGCTGTAGCTCACGAAAGCTTATGCTCAAATAAATTGGTTAGTCTCTAAGGTGCCACAAGTCCTCCTTTTCTTTCTTTTAGCAGACTAACATGGTTACTACTCTGAAAGGTGTCTGGCGTGTTCCTTGGTGTGTAGCTGGGGCCTTGGGCTGTCCACGGTATTAGGGTGAGGTCAGAGGTTGTCCCTTCTGGTCTTCGCTCCAACTGCGATCAGGATTGTTCCTCTCTCCACCCATTTTGTTCTGGTTTGCCTCTTCTGATATTCGCCCCAACTGCTACTATTTTTTCTTTTCTGCCACCTCCACCCATTTGGCTCCAATCTCCCTCACCTCAATTATAGTTGTGGGCTTCCCATCTAGGATGTATCTTTCTATTTCCTCAGGAACACCCTCTAAGAACTGCTCCATTTACATTAGGAAGGGCAACTCTTCTGGAGATTTAACACTTGCTCCCAATATCCAGGCATCCCAATGTTTCACAATGTGGTAGGCTTGTCGGGTAAATGACACATCTGGTTTCCACCTTAAGGCTCTGAACTGCTGATGGGAATGCTTGGCTGTTAGCCCCATTCTGACTCTCACCTTGGTTTTAAACAGTTCAGACTTGTTCATGTGTTCCTTAGGCATTTCAGCTGCCACCTCTGCTAAGGGTCCACTGAGCTGTGGCCTCAGCTCTAGCATGTACTGGTCTGTAGAGATGCTGTACCCAAGGCAGGCCCTTTCAAAGTTTTCTAAGAAGGCCTCGGTATCATCGCCTGCTTTGTAGGCGGGGAACTTCCTGGGATGTGAGGCAGTACTTGGAGAAGGATTACTAGGGTTTGTTGGTATCTTCTGCTGAGCCTTTGCCTTCTCCATCTCCAGTGATGCTTCCTCTTTTTCCTTTTCCTACTCAGCATGCTTCCTCTCTTTTTCCTTTGCCTCCATTTCTCTCCTGTGGGCAGCCTCTTTGGCTTTTTCTGCCTTGGGTTCTGTCATCTTAGCCTCTCTGTTTTTAACTAACTTTACACCCAAGAGTTTAAAAAAAAACTGGCTTGTAAAATTTAGTTGTGCTGTAACCTGATACCTATGTTCTGTGATAGCTATTCTCAGCCAACAGAAAAATCCTCTAGCTGCTCTTAACTCAAAAAAAAAAAAAAAAAAAAAACCACAACCTCTTCAGGTCTGTGAAAAACTTGTGAATTTCCCTGCAGGAGGTTAACTACCCTGCCTTTAGGTAGAGAAAACTCCAGCTTACAAAAGGAAGATCCCTTTGTTATGCTTGCTGCTGTCCCCTTTTACAAAGCCCTTTTAAAATCCTGCTGTGCTTCTGGTTCAAAATGATATTAAAAAAAATCTCAAAATGATCCCATGGCTCTGCCACCATGTCAAGGTTCCTTCCCCACTCTAAACTCTAGCGTACAGATGTGGGGACCTGCATGAAAGATTCCCCTAAGCTTATTCTTACCAGCTTAGGTTAAAAACTTCCTCAAGGTACAAATTTTGCCTTGTCCTTGAACCCTCTGTTGCCACCACCAAGCGTGTTTAAACAAAGAACAGGGAAAGAGCCCACTTGGAGATGTCTTCCCCCCAAAATATCCCACCCAAGCCCTACACCCTCTTTCCTGGGGAAGGCTTGATAAAAATCCTGACCAATTTGTACAGTTGAACACAGACCCAAACCCTTGGATCTTAAAAGAAAATCAGGTTCTTAAAAGAAGACTTTTAATTAAAAGGAAAAGAATCACCTCTGTAAAATCAGGATGGTAAATACCTTACAGGGTAATCGGATTCAAAACATAGAGAATCTTTCTAGGCAAAACCTTAAATTACAAAAAGACACAAAAACAGGAATATACATTCCATTCAGCACAGCTATTTTACCAGCCATTAAACAAAAGAAATCTAACACGTTTCTAGCTAGATTTACTTACTAACTTTTTACAGGAGTTCTGAACTGCATTTCTGATCTGTTCCTGGCAAAAGCATCACACAGCCAGACAGACTCTTTGTTCCCCACCCCACCCCCTCCAGCTTTGAAAGTATCTTTGTCTCCTCATTGGTCATTTTGGTCAGGTACCAGCGAGGTTATCTTAGCTTCTTAACCCTTCACAGGTGAAAGGGTTTTTCCTCTGGCCGGGAGAGATTTTATAGCACTGGGGACAGAAAGGTGGTTACCCTTCCCTTTGTATTTATGACCTCTCCTTCCCTGTTTTTTGTCTTGCTTATTTCTTCCTTCAGCTTTTCCCTTCCCTGCAGCAATTTCCAATAAGTTTTGCTCCTAGCCTTTTCCACCTGTTAAAGTGATCTGCACTCATTAGTAATCCATCACTTAGGAGACCTAGGATACAGCACCTTAAGAGCATGTGAGAGTTTAGATGCTGGTAACTTGATGTAAGAAAACAGTTTAGTCAAAGGTTATATCTTGCTAAAATTGTTTGTTTTCTTCTTAACCATTGTGACAAAGTTCCTCCTCTACCTTGGTGGGTCTTGCGCTTATTGGCAGATTTGCTCGCCTTGGAGCTTCATGGCAGCCCCTCAGTTTTGCCGTTTTCGTGAACCCACAGTCCAGTGTCAACTCCTCCTGTGTCTGACCAGGAGTTGGGAGGTTTGAGGGGAACCTGGGTCCACCCTCTACTCCGGGTTCCAGCCCAAGGCCCTGTAGAATGCAGCTGTCTAGAGTGCCTCCTGGAACAGCTGTGCGACAGTTACAACTCCCTGGGCTACTTCCCAATGGCTTCCTCCCAACACCTTCTTTATCCTCATCATAGGACCTTCCTCCTGGTGTCTGATAAGGCTTGTACTCCTCAGTACACATTCTCACTCCTAGCGCCTCTTGCTCCCAGCTCTTCACACACGCACCACAAACTGAAGTGAGCTCCTTTTTAAACCCAGGTGCCCTGATTAGCCTACCTTAATTGATTCTAGCAGCTTCTTGATTAGCTGCAGGTGTTCTAATCAGCCTGTCTGTCTTAATTGTCTCCAGAAGGTTCCTGATTGTTCTGGAGCCTTCCCTGTTGGGAAACGGAACGTCCTTTGCTTGCTCCTTAGCTATCTGCTTTCTATTCTTTCCTAAAGCCCCCTGGCCTGGATTTTTCTTACTTTTTGAACCTGCCTTAGTTCCCCCCTCCGACCGGGCCAGACACTTTTTTGTTTCGTTTCATCTTTCTGCCATTTCTTTGCCGTTGCTGAGTGCTGGTTAGCTGCCAACTTACCGCCAGCACCCACGCCTGTTCCCAGGCGCAGCTATTTGCCTCAGCTGAAACCCCCGGAGGAGGGGGGGGAAGATTGCTGATTTTGCTATCCGGAGCGGGGAGTGGAAGCCCCCAGACCCAGCCGTTTTGCTGGCAGCTCGGATTTTACTTCTTATCTTTACAACATTCTCAGCATGCCGGAAGCCTTGGAACACAGCCAACACAGCTGGAGAAGAAGATTTCAGAGGACAGGAGAAATAACCCAGGGAAGCTACAAATCATCATGAAGGGGGCCGTAAGACTGAGCGATTTTCTGAATTATATTCTCGTGGGGGGGAGTTTGATTGTGGCTTAATTGCGTTTGTGGCGGCACAGGGGGTGTGGCACGGAGCCCACCCCCCCACCATTACTACAACTGTCACGGCCCCCCCCCGCCATCCATCCCTGCTGGCAACCTGCCATCTACCTTCGGATCCAGTTGTTCGCTTTGAACTTTGCCTTTCGGACCGGACATAACAGCCGACCAACCGAGACTTTTTGGACAAACGTGTGTGGCTCTGCACCCCCCCACCCCCCGGATTGCTTATCTCACAGCTTGCCCCTATTACCGGACCCTGATTTTGTTCCCCCCCCCACAGTCCAATCCCTTCGGCATTCCCCCCCGCCCCACCTGCAGCCCAGCAGGGAGGAGCAGTTAATTTGCTTTCCCCCTCACTCCTCCTCCTTCCGGTGTCTCCCCGTCTCTCCCTGCTCACAATGGCGGGGAATGAGAGGGGTGAGTCCCCTCTAACAAAATCAGCTGTCCCTCCCCCACCTCCCCCCCGCCCGACCCCCAAAGTCCCCTCCCCCCACTATTGTTAAAATACTTGCCACCCCCCCCCGGCTGGGGCACCGGCAGCAGGAGGCACCGGGGTGATTACTGCCGCTGCTGCGCCCATCGCCCCCCCAGATTCTAGGAACCCCCCCCCAGCTGGCCGGGAAGGCCAGGGTGGGAAGAAAGGAAAGGGCCCCGCTAAAACCACTAGGCCCTCCATGGCAGGGGCTGCCCCCAGAGCTGTGGCCTCTTCATCGACCGTGGCGCCCCAAGGTCCCTCCACCAGCTCTGCGAATGTCCCTCCCCCGGCCCCCAGGACGTATGCCCGGGCGGTGACGGGCTCCCCCCTGCCTGCCGCCTCATCATCTCGCCCCCTCACTGCCTCTGCTACCATCACCAGCGGCCGGGGCCCTTTCCCCACCTTGACCAGGAGGCAGGTTGCCCCACGTGGAGACATACGTGCAGGCGTTGGCGAAGGTGGTAGGACCCACGGCTATTGTAGCGGCCTCCAAGATGTATGGGAAGGTCGTTTTTTTCTTAGCTTCGGAGGCTGCCGCCCAGGAGGCGGTGGAGAGGGGCCTGGCGGTGGGGGGGGTGTTTGTCCCCCTAGAGCCGCTAGAAGACCTGGGCGTTCGCCTCGTCCTCACCTCCATTCCTCCCTTTTTACCCAATGTTGCCCTGTTACCCGCTCTCTCTACCCTGGGGAAACTTGTCTCTGTCATCAGCCCTCTCCCGTTGGGCTGCAAGGACCCCACCCTCCATCATGTCCTTTCATTCCGCCGGCAAGTGCAGCTTCTACCGCCGGCGGGGGCGTGTGACGGAGAGGCGCTCGAGGGGTCTTTCCTAGTCCCCTACCAGGGTGCCCGCTATCGGGTCTTTTACTCCACCGGAGAGGCCCAGTGCTACCTCTGCCGCTTAGCGGGGCATGTCCACAGAGACTGCCCTTTGGCTCGGGGGGGAGGGGCACCCGAGACCCCCGAGACCCGGCAGCACATCGGCCCCATCGTTGCTGACGCCCCTGGCTGCCCAGCACCTGAAAGCAACCCTCCTCCTACTCGACCCATCGCTGCTCCCGTCCGGGCCCAAGACATACCTTCCCTACAACGCCCGGGCGAGCAAGGGAGTTCCACCCTTGCTATTACCAATCCAACAGAGCCTATGGAGGAGGGTGTGGCAAGGATATTACCGGGTACAGGAGAGGGCCCGCCCCAAGGAGAACCCCCCGCCCCTCATGCTGCCTCACCGCTACCCCCCGAACCCCTGAACCATCGCCTCCGCCCCCCGACACGACCCCTGCTAACCAACCCCCAGACGACGCTATGGAGGGCTGGACCCTAGTCCAGGGGAAGCGAGGCAAGCGGAAGGCTCGAGCTCCGCTGCATCCGTACGACGCGGAAGCCCCCTGGAAGACCAGGAAAGGAGGCACTGATATTGAGCCTCCCGCTACGGCCACAGTGAGATCCATCCGCTGGTGTTGGGAGGGGAAGACGGACTGGCACTGGAGGGCAGAATCCCCACTCCACGGGAGACCCTCCCCTCTGAGACTCCTGAGGACGCCCCTTCTGCCCGGATACCACCCGAACCCCCCGCGGACCCCGAGGCGACCGTTGAGGTGGGCCCTAGAGGAGAGGCCCCCGGGGTAGCAGGAACTGGCCTCTCCTCTGTGTATGCGGAGATTGAGGCCCTAGATTTGACATGCACTACGGAAGTTCCTAGAACACAGCCGTGGCGCCTGCAATAGGGTACAACTGGCTCTTCAGCTATGGGGAGACTTTGACCAAATCCTCCAGGCCACAAGGGCCCTTATACAGGAGGGCAGGGGGCAAGGAAGGCGCGGTGCTGCGGCCTACGAGTGAGCCCGCGGCTTCCGAAATGATCTACTCATCCATGGGATGGGTCACGGGTTGCTGCGCAACCCGCCGGGGGCCCTGAACACCCCCACCAACAAGAAACCCCCACCCCCCCAGCCCTCCGCATGACGCCTCTTATTATTGCGACCCTGAATACCAGGGGCTGTAGGATGGCTCTCCGCAGGTCCCAGGTGCTCTCTTACCTTCGGGAAGGGGAGTACTCTGTAGTTTTCCTGCAGGAGACCCATACGGACCCGACCACCGAGGACAGGTGGCGGCTGGAGTGGGGGCACGGGGTGTACTTTAGCCACTCCACGACTTGGCAAGCTGGAGTGGCGACCCTGTTCTCCCCCAACCTACCGCCCGAGGTGCTAGGGGTCACTGAGGCCGTGCCGGGCCACCTTCCAGTCCGTATGGAGGGGCTCGTGGTCAATCTTGTTAACATCTGTGCCCCGCAAATGAGCTCAAAGCGACCACAATTCTATCAGCAGGTGTCCGACTTTCTCGGCACCCTAGATTCGCACGAGTGCCTGGTCCTGGGAGGGGACTTTAACACCACCCTCAAGGAACGGCACCGCTCAGGGGCCGAGCCGAGCCCGGCCGCCGCAAATATTCTCTGAGGAATAGTTGAGCATCACTCCCTAGTGGACGTCTGGCATGACCATCACCCAGATGACACTTCCATGTTCACTTTTGTCTGGGTGGAGGCCCATCGGTCACACCACTCCCGGTTGGACCGTATTTACTTATCCCGTTTCCATCTTTCACAGGCCCACTCCTCCGCCATTCGGCCGGCCCCATTCTCCGACCATCATTTAGTCACCATAACGGTCTCCCTCTGTGCAGAGAGAGCAGGGCCGGCCTATTGGCACTTTAACAACAGCCTGTTGGAGGACGAGAGCTTCGTGACGTCCTTCCGGGAGTTTTGGCTGGCCTGGCGAGAGCAGTGGCGTGCCTTTCCCTTGGCACAACGATGGTGGGATCTCGGGAAGGTGCGCGCCAAGCTCTTCTGCCGTGACTATACTCGGGGCACCAGCCGACGAAGAAATGAGGCAATAGAGCAGTTGGAACGGGAGGTCTTAGAGATGGAGAGGCGCCTGGCCGCCAACCCCGAGGACCCGTCCCTCTGCGGAGCGTGCCGGGAGAAGCGGGAGGAGCTCCGGGCCCTCGAGGACCACCGGGCCCGAGGTGCCTTCGTTCGGTCCCGCATCCGCCTCCTTCGGGAGATGGACCGCGGCTCCCGCTTCTTCTATGCCC
The DNA here is from genome assembly GCF_965152235.1 of Eretmochelys imbricata. NCBI lineage: Eukaryota > Metazoa > Chordata > Testudines > Cheloniidae > Eretmochelys > Eretmochelys imbricata. The sequence goes on from NC_135573.1 coordinate 174,686,758, forward strand.
TGGAGAAAATGAGGGGGGCCAAGAAACACGTCACCTGCCTTCTTGCGGAAGACGGCACCCCCCTCACAGATCCGGAGGAGATGTGTGGGAGGGCCCGTGACTTCTACACAAGCCTTTTCTCCCCGGATCCGACCGATCCTGGCGCTTGCGAGGTGCTCTGGGAGGAACTCCCCACGGTCAGCGTGGGCGACCAAGACCGCCTAGAGCTGCCTCTCACCCTGGCCGAGTTCTCGGAAGCCCTCTGTCGCATGCCCACCAATAAATCTCCGGGCATGGACTGGCTGACCGTGGAGTTTTACCGCACGTTCTGGGACATCCTCAGCCCAGACCTAGTCACCGTCTGGGCTGAGTCCTTGTAGAGCGGCGTCCTCCCTCTGTCGTGCAGGCGAGCGGTGTTCGCCTTGCTGCCGAAGAAGGGGGACCTCCGCGATTTACGAAACTGGCGTCCCATCTCACTCCTTAGCATGGATTACAAAATCGTAGCGAAAGCAATCTCGCTGCAGCTAGGGTCCGTGATGGCGGACGTGATCCACCCAGACCTATACTGTCCCGGGTCGCAGCATTTTTGACAACCTCTTTCTAGTCCGAGACCTTTTGGAACTCGGGCGGAGACATGGTCTGTCATTCGCCCTCCTGTCTCTTGATCAGGAGAAGGCGTTCGATAGAGTAGACCATGAGTACCTCCTGAGCACTCTGCAGGCGTTTGGATTCGGACCTCAGTTTGTGAGTTTTCTCCGGGTGCTGTATGCCTCCGCGGAGTGTTTGGTTAGGCTCAACTGGACCCTGACCGAATCGGTCAGCTTCGGGCGAGGAGTGCGGCAGGGGTGCCCCCTCTCGGGCCAGTTGTACACTCTGGCGATCGAGCCTTTCCTCTGTCTCCACCGCAGGAGGATGACAGGGTTGGTGCTGCGGAAGCCGGAGCTGCAGCTGGTCCTGTCGGAATACGCCGATGATGTACTCCTCGTGGTCCAGGACCCGGGCGACTTGGCGCGAGTGGAGGCATGCCAGGCCATCAATTTGGCAGCCTCCTCCACCCGAGTCAACTGGGTCAAGAGCTCTGGCTTGGTGGTGGGGGACTGGCGGCAGGTGACCTCCCTCCCACCCGTGCTTCAGACCATCCGGTGGAGTGCGGGTCCACTGCTCTATCTTGGCGTTTACCTTTCCGCCACGCACCCTTCCCCGCCGGAGAACTGGCAAAATTTAGAGGGCGGGGTGATAGAGCGGATCCGGAAATGGACGAGGCTACTCCGATGTCTCTCCCTCCGAGGGAGAGCACTGGTGCTTAACCAACTAGTCCTGTCCATACTCTGGTACGGGCTCAACACCCTGGCCCCAGCCCCGGGTTTCCTGACCCACCTCCGGAGATTGATTCTAGAGTTCTTCTGGTCAGGAATGCACTGGGCCCCTGTTGGAGTTCTTCATTTACCCCTGAAGGAAGGAGGGCAGGGCCTGAAGTGTCTGTACACTCAGGTCTGCGTTTTCCGCCTCCAGGCCCTGCAGAGACTCTCTTATATTGCAAGTAGTTCGGCATGGAGCATACTGGCACACGCCTTCCTGCGCTGCTTCCAAGGGCTCCGATACGACCGGCAGCTATTTTATCTTTGTCCGAGAGGTTTTCCGCGAGACCTCTCCGGGCTGCCGGTCTTCTACCAGGACCTCCTCCGGACCTGGAAACTGTTTCTAACGACCAGGTCCGTGGCGGCCACAGTGGGAGCAGATCTCCTCACGGAGCCCCTGCTGCACAATCCCCAACTGCGTGTGCAGGTGGCGGAGTCCCGCTCGGTGCGCCAGAGGTTGGTCCTGGCGGAAGTCACGAGGGTCGGAGACCTCCTGGACTACGACCGGAGAGACTGGCTGGATCCCCTGACGCTCGCTCGGTGCATGGGGCTCTCCAGCCCTCGTACCCCCCGGCGCGTACTTCAGGAGGTGAAGGCCGCCTTGAAGCCCGAGCAGCGGGCGTCATGTCAACCGAGCCTTGTGCGAGGGCGCACCCCGCCCATCCTCTACCACAAGCCCGCCGGACCTTTCCATTGGGCCCCCACCCTGCCGATCCCAACAAACCCCTCACCCCTTCACTGCAAGCCGGCTGCATGAACTGCAGCCAGTCAGTTTTCAAATTGCACCACGGAAATATTTATACACACTCACGCTTCACACCCTTCACGCCCACACCCTGGTGTCCTGCCCCGATACAAAGTGGCAGGACCTCCTGCCACCTTTGGAGGGTGAGCAACCTCGATGGGCCAGCCTGTATTCCACCTTGGTCCCGAGGCCCGTCGGGGACATCAGTTGGTGGCTCCTTCACGGAGGCGTGTTTCTGACACGGTTCACCCCCATCCCGGCTACTTGCCCTTTTTGTCATGTGAGGGAAACCCTGGCGCACGTATATTTAGAGTGTGCCAGATTGCAGCCCCTTTTCCGGCTCCTCACAAATATTCTATTGCGCTTCTGGCTTCGTTTCTCCCCTCACCTTTTTATCTATACACTTCCCATCCGTGGCCCCACAAAATCGCGGGATCTCCTGGTCAACCTCCTCCTAGCCTTGGCTAAAACAGCCATTTATAAAACCAGAGAGAGGAGGTTGGCCCATGAAATGTCCTGCGATTGTAGGGCCTTTTTCCGATCCTCAGTACATTCACGTGTCCGGGCAGAGTTCCTCTGGGCGGCGTCCACCGACTCCCTTGATGCCTTCGAGGAGCAGTGGGCACTGTCCGGGGTTCTCTGCTCGGTGACCCCGTTCGGTTCCCTCCGTCTGACCCTTTGATTGAGGAGAAGAGCGAGAGACGCCAGCCCCAGCCGTTGCCGCTGTGGATACCATCATTGCCGTCATCTAAGAGGGGTCCTATAATACATGGGTGTCTACCCCCCCCCACCCCTAAACCGTCCACCCCGCAGCCATGCCCATCTTGCCGGGCACTCTCAGGAGAGGGAGGATCGGTGACACTGTGCGCGGCACTAGGTAACTCGAGGGGGTGGAAGACCACGAGTGTCGAGGAAGCCCCCCCGCTCTGGGCCCAGGCTAGCCTGAACACTTCTCCCTCCTGAAAGCTGCTGTGTTATACCTTCTGTTTGCGTTGTTTTGTTGCATAGTTATTTTGTTTTCTTTGGTAATTCTTTTAAGTGTTACAAATAAATTTCTTTTCAAAAAAACCTTCCCCGTTCCTTTACCCAGGGAAAAGGGACCTACTTAGCCTGCTCTCCTGCTGCTGCCCTCTGGCCTGGGCTTTCCTTGCTTTTTGCCCCTGCTTTCGGCTTCCCTCCCCCCGCCCCCAACCGGGCCAGATGCTTTCCCCCCTTTCTTTTCTTTTTGTTGTTTTTTTTTCTTTCTCTGCTGTTGTTAGAGTGCTGGCTGGCTGCCGGCTGTTAGCCCCCCCCCCGGGCCCATCCTCGGATGCTGCTGCCACTCCAGCTGAAAACCCCCTCCCCCCGAGAGAGGGGGCTTGCCAGCCCGATTCCCTGGAGGGGGGGAGTGGAAGGACCCCTAGACCCAGCCACTTCCTGTTTGTCTGCAGACCCGTCACCGGTCGAGAGAATTTCTTATCATCCGCTCCGGCATCCCTGGAATGTTGCAGCTGCGACCTGGGACAGACAGAGAAAAAGCCATCTACTGGAGGAACACCGCCCGGGGAATCTACAAATCGCCATGTTCACAAACTGTGCTCTCATGTGGGGGGAGGCCTTGACTGTGTCATGACTGTGTTTGTAGGGACACAGTGGGTGTGGCATGGAGCTGCCCCCCCGATCCATCTGTGTCCCCCCAACCCCCACACTACTATCCTCATCACTGCCACCTCCATCGTCATTGCTGGCTGTTTAACATCTGCCTCTGGACTTAGTTGCTCGCCCTGATTCCACCGTGTGGGCCAGAAGCACCAGCCAACCAAACAGGACTCTCTGGACAACCACTCTGGTGGTTCATGTGCCCCCGCCCTGGAGCTGCCCATCCCACAGCCTGTCCCTTTCTACCTGACCCCAACTCCTGTTAATCACCTGCCACCGCCCCCGCTGGGGCATCGGCAATGGAGGGCACCGGCGTGACCTCCGCCGCTGCCATGCCCACCTCCTCCCCAGACTCTAGGGGAGCCCCCCCAGCCGGCAGGAAAGGCCAGGGCAAGAAGAAGGGGAAGGGACACGCTAAAACCACCAGGCCCTCCGTGGCAGGGGTCACCCCCATTGCTGCGGCCCCGCCACCGACCATGGCATCCCTCCCCGCTGCCTCCTTCACCAGCTCTGCGGGTGTCCCTCCCTCACCCCCCAGGATGTATGCCTGGGCGGCGGCAGCCCCCCCGCCTGCCGCTTCGTCATCTCTCCTGCCTTGTCATCTCTCCCGCCCACCGCCTCCGCCACCATCAACAGTGGCCGGGGCCCCTTCTCCACCATGACAAGGAAGCAAGGTGTCCGATGCCTCCTGGTGCCCGCCTCGCCCCACGTGGAGACCTACGTGCGGGCGTTGGCGAGGGTGGTGGGGCCCTCGGCCATTGTGGCGGCCTCCAAAATGTACGGGAAGGTCGTTTTCTTCTTAGCATCGGAGGCTGCCGCCCAGGAAGCAGTGGAGAGGGGCCTGGCTGTGGGGGGGGGGGTTTGTCCCCCTAGAGCTGCTAGAGGACCTGGGCGTCCGCCTGGTCCTGACCTCTGTCCCTCCTTTTCTCCCCAGTGCTGCCCTTTTACCCGCCATTTCCACCTTGGGGAAACCTGTTTCTGTCATCAGCCCTCTCCCGTTGGGCTGCAAGGACCCCACCCTCCGTCACATCTTTTCCTTCCGCCGGCAAGTGCAGCTTCTACTGCCATCGGCGGCATGTGACGGAGAGGTGGTCGAGGGGTCCTTCCTAGTCCCCCACCAGGCGGCCCGTTACTGGGTGTATTTCTCCACGGGGGAAGCCCGGTGCTACCTCTGCTGGGTGTCAGGGCATGTCCGGAGGGACTGCCCCTTAGCCCGGCAAGGAGGGGCACCTGGGATCCCCAAGACTCGGCAGGACATCGGCCCCATCATTGCTGACGCCTCTGGCCGCCTGATACCCGAACCCGCCCCCCTCTCCTCTTCGGACCACCACTTCTCCCGCTCAGGCCCAAGGGGCACCTCCCCTACAATGCCCAGACGAGCGGGAGAGCCCCGCCCTCGCTGCTGACAATCTGGCGGGGCCTATGGAGGACAGTGTGGCAGAGATACCGCCAGGCATGGGAGAGAGCCTGCCCCAGGGAGAGTCCTCCCTCCTTTATGCCACCCCACTGTCCTCCCCTACCCCCAAGTCCCTGAGCCATCGCCTTTACCTCCTGACACGACCCCTGCTAACCAGCCGCCAGATGATGCCATGGAGGGCTGGGCCCTAGTCCAGAGGAAGCGAGGCAAGCAGAAGGCCCGAGCTCCGCCTCATCTACCCGAGGCGGAGGCCCCCCGGAAGACCAGGAAGGGGGGCACCAATGCCGAACCTTCCGCTTTGCCCACGAGTGCGTCCCATCCGCGGGTGTCAGCCGGGAAAGATGTGGTAGCACCGGAAGGTAGTGTCTCCCCTCCACGGGAGACCCTCCCCTCCGAAACCCTCACGAAAGCCCCTTCTATCCTGACTCTACCTGAAGCCCCCATGAACCCCGAGGCAACCGTTGTGGCAGGTGCCAGCGGGGAGAACGCCGGTGCAACGGAAAGTGTGCTCTCCTCCATGTTTGAGGAGATCGAGGCCCTAGATCTGACCCCGGTCGCCCGGGGGAGGATGACCTTTCGCCAGCAAACCTCGATTTGGGCGACCTCACTCCACCCCTCTTTTCCCCATGCTCCCTCCCCCTAACTGCTGCTTCTGCTCCCACCTCCGAGGAGCCCCTGGACTCCTCCATCGACCCGGCTGCTGATGGCACCCCGCTGACGACTACTGAGCCTGCTCAGGTGGCAGTCGGTGCCACGTGGCCGGGACACAAGTTGCCAGGGGCCCCCCCATTGGTGCGGAGCAATTGTTTTCCTTCCCGGGAGGGGGCCCAACAGAAGATAATCCACCTCCTGATGCTGTGGCCGCTAAATCCACCATAGAGCCCGCGCCCGGTATCACCTGAGAGCTCCCTCCCCACCCCCTTAACCCTCAAGTCTGATCGGGAGGCACCACCATCCAGCTGCTTGCCTCCCAAAACCCAGAACCTCGCCTCTGCCCCTACCCCTATCCAATTTACCTCCTGCAATGTCATTGCCACCACCGGGGCTGTCTCCTTCCCTTTCCCAACTGATGAACCCCAGGGAGCGGCCTTTGTGTTTTCCTGCCCCGACCCATTAGGAGCTGCTATCTTCCCTCCACCGCCCCCATTGCCCCAGAACTTGAGGCGGGCCTAGAAGCTCCAGCCCATCAGGCACCCCGTGGGGGGTCCGCACCCTTCTTGTCTGTATTAGTGGACCACGGGGCTGTGCCAAGGGCCCCACCAGGGAACAACGGGAAACCGTAACCCCACCCTCCCATGAGCTGCGAGGAGAGTTGCTGAAGTTTTTAGAGGATGTCCGTGGCTCCCGCAACAAGGTACAGCTTGCTCTCCAGCGATGGGGGGATTTTTTTTCAAATCCTCCAGGCCACAAGGGCCCTCATGGGAGAAGGTAAAGGGACAGGGAAGCAGGATGCCATGGCCTACTGGTGGGTCCGCGTCTTCCGTGACCAATTACTCACCTACGGGATGGGTCAAGGACTGTTACACGGCCTGCTGGGGGATGCGAGTGTCCCTGCCAGTGAGGATCCCCCCCCCGGCCCTCCCCATGACACCTCTCACCATTGCAACATTGAACACCCGGGGTTGTAGGATGGCTCTCCACAGGTCCCAGGTGCTCTCCTTCCTTCGGGAGGGAGGGTACTCTGTGATTTTCCTGCAGGAGACGCATACGGATCTGATTGCCGAAGACAGTTGGCGGCTGGAGTGAGGGGACAGCGTCTACTTTAGCCATTCCATGATTCGGCAGGCTAGGGTGGCAACTCTGTTCTCCCCCGACCTATGGCCCGAGGTGCTAGGGGTCGCCGAGGCTGTGCCAGGTCGCCTGCTGCATCTCCGGGTCCGTATAGAGGGGCTCGTGGTTAACCTTGTTAACGTCTATGCCCCGACATCGGGCCCGGAGCGGCTGCAATTCTCAGCAGGCGTCCGCCTTCCTCGGCACCTTAGATTCTCACGAGTGCCTGGTCTTGGGAGGGGATTTTAATACCACCCTTGAGGAGCGAGACCGCTCAGGGACCGAGCGGAGCCCGGCCGCCGCCAACACCCTCCGGGAGATAGTTGAACATCACTCCCTAGTGGACATCTGGTGTGACCACCACCCGGATGATACTTCCACGTTCACCTTTTTCCGGGTGGAAGCCCATCTGTCGAGCCACTCCCAGTTGGACCACATTTATTTATCACGCTTCAATCTCTCACAAGCCCACTCCTCCAGCATTCGGCTGGCCCCATTTTCTGACCGTCAGCTAGCCACCGTGACAGCCTCCCTCTGTGCGGAGAGGCCGGGGCCGGGCTATTGGCATTTTAACAACAGCCTGTTGGAGGATGAGGGCTTCGTGATGTCCTTCTGCGAATTCTGGCTGGCCTGGCGAGGGCAGCGGTGTGCCTTTCCCTCAGCGCAGCGATGGTGAGACTGGGGGAAGGTGTGCTCCTGGCTTTTCTGCTGCAACTACACCCGGGGCACCAGCCAACGGAGAAATGCGGCGATAGAGCAGTTGGAATGGGAGGTCTTAGAGCTGGAGAGGTGTCTGGCCACCAGCCCTGAGGATCCGCCCCTCTGCGGAGTGTTCCGGGAGAAGCGGGAGGAGCTCCGAGCCCCTGAGGACCATCGGGCCCGGGGTGCCTTTGTTCGATCCCACATCCGCCTCCTTCGGGAGATGGATCACGGCTCCCGCTTCTTCTATGCCCTGGAGAAAACGAGGGGGGCCAAAAAACACGTCACCTGCCTTCCGGCAGAAGACGGCACCCCCCTCACGGAACCAGTGGAGATCTGCGGGAGGGCGAGAGCCTTCTATGCAAGCTTTTTCTCCCCGGATCCGACCAATCCTAACGGTTGCAGAGTGCTCTGGGAGGAGCTCCCTACGGTCAGCACAGGCGACCGAGACCGGCTAGAGCTGTCTCTCACTCTGGCTGAGTTCTCGGAAGCCCTCCGTCGCGTGCCCACCAATAAGTCTCCAGGCATGGACGGGCTGACCGTGGAGTTCTGCCGCGTGTTCTGGGATGTCCTCGGCCCAGACCGAGTCACCGTCTGGGCCGAGTCTTTGCAGAGTGGGGTCCTCTCTCTTTCGTGCAGGCGAGCTGTGCTCGCCTTATTGCCAAAGAAGGGGGACCTCCGCGATTTACGAAATCGGTGTCCCGTCTCGCTCCTCAGCACAGACTACAAAATCGTAGTGAAAGCAATCTCGCTGTGGCTAGTGTCTTTGCTGGCGGACGTGATCCACCCAGACCAGACCTACACCGTCCTGGACCGCAGTAGCTTTGATAACTTATTTTGGTATGGGACCTTTTGGAACTCGGGTGTAGGGATGGTCTGTCGTTCGCCCTCCTGTCCTTGGATCAGGAGAAGGTGTTTGACAGGGTGGATCATGGGTGTCTCCTGAACACTCTGCAGGCGTTTGGCTTTGGACCCCAGTTTGTGGGTTTTCTCTGGGCACTGTACGCCTCCGCAGAGTGTCTGGTCAGGCTCAACTGGACCCTGACCGAACCGGTCAGCTTCGGGCGAGGAGTACGGCAGGGGTGCCCCCTCTCGGGCCAGCTGTATGCTCGGGCGATCGAGCCCTTCCTCTGTCTCCTCCGCAGGAGGTTGACAGGGTTGTGCAGCGGGAGCCAGAGCTGCGGCTGGTCCTGTCGGCGTACGCTGATGACATGCTCCTTGTGGTCCAGGACCCAGGCAACTTGGCGCGGGTGGAGGCTTGCCAGGCCATCTATTTGGCAGCCTCCTCCGTCCGGGTCAACTGGGTCAAGAGCTCTGGCCTGGTGGTCGGGGACGTCTGGCAGGCGAGCTCCCTCCCACCCGCACTTCAGGCCATCCAGTGGAGCGCAGGTCCGCTGCTCTATCTCTGTGTTTAACTTTCTGCCACGCATCCCTCTCCGCCGGAGAACTGGCAAAATTTAGAGGGCGGGGTGATAGAGCGGCTCTGGAAATGGACAGGACTACTTCAGTGCCTCTCCCTTCGAGGGAGAGCGCTGGTGCTTAATCAACTAGTCCTGTCCATGCTCTGGTACCAACTCAACACCCTGGTCCTGGCCCCAGCCCCGGATTTCCTGACCAACCTCCGGACGTTGATTCTGGAGTTCTTTTGGTCAGGACTGCACTGGGTCCCTGCAGCGGTTCTCCATCTACCCCTGGAGGAGGGAGGGCAGGGCCTGAAATGTCTGCACACTCAGGTCCATGTCTTCCGCCTCCAGGCCCTGCAGAGGCTCCTCCTTTATGCAGGTAGTCCGGCGTGGAGCATACTGGTGCATGACTTCCTGCGCTGTTTCCGAGGGCGCTGATACAACCGGCAGCTCCTTTATCTCCATCCGAGAGGTCTTCCGCGAGACCTCTCCGGGCTGCCGGTCTTCTACCAGGACCTCTTCCGGACCTGGAAACTGTTTTCAATGACCAGGTCCGTGGCGGCCACCGAGGGGACAGATCTCCTCGCGGAGCCCCTGCTACACAACCCCCAGCTCCACGTGCAGGTGGCGGAGTCCCACTCGGTGCGCCAGAGGTTGGTCCTGGCGGAAGTCACAAGAGTCGGAGTCCTCCTGGACTATGACCGGGCAGACTGGCTGGATCCCCTGACGCTTGCTCAGTGCATGGGGCTCTCCAGACCTCGTACTCCCCGGCATGTACTTCAGGAGGTGAGGGCCGCTTTGATGCCCGCTGCTTGGGTTTACCTCGACCGGGTCCTGCATGAGGGCACGCCCCTTCCACCCTCCACCTCAGGCCTGTCGGACCTTTTCATCGGGTCCCTGCCCTGTGGACCCAACCGACCCCCCCCCACCTCTTCACCGTGAGCCGGCTGCACGAGCTGCAGCCGGTCTGCTTCCAGACCGCGACAAGGAAACATCTATACACGCTCATACTCCATACCCTTCATGCCCTCACCCTCGTGTCCCGCCCCGATACAAAATGGCGGGACCTCTTGCCACCTTTGGAGGGTGAGGAGCCCCGGTGGGTCAGCCTATATTCCACCTTGGTCCCAAGGCCTGCCGGGGATATCAGTTGGCGGCTCCTTCACGGAGCTGTGAGCACAGGCGTGTACTTGGCGTGGTTCACCTGTACCCTAGACACCTGCCCCTTTTGTGGCGTGAGGGAAACCCTGGCACACTATATTTGGAGTGTGCCAGGTTGCAGCCCCTATTCCAGCTCCTCACCAATACTTTATTACGCTTTTGGTTGCACTTTTCCCCTCACCTTCTTATTTATACACTCCCTATCCACGGCCCCACAAAGTCACAGGATCTCCTGGTCAGCCTCCTCCTGGCCCTAGCTAAAATGGTCATCTATAAAACCAGAGTGAGGAGGTTGGCCAATGGAGTCTCCTGTGACTGTGGGGCCTATTTCCAATCCTCTGTCCATTCACGTATCCGGGCAGAGTTCCTCTGGGCGGCGTCCACTGACTCCCTTGACGCCTTTGAGGAGCAGTGGGCGCTGTCCAGGGTTCTCTGGTCGGTGTCCCCGTCCAGTTCCCTTCGTTTGACCCTTTGACCGCATTCCTATTCCTGTTATTTCATTAGTTGTCCCCCATATTTATTTGGTGTCCAGGTTCTGTGGATCCCCCTCTTAGGCGGGGGGGATCCTTTAGCAGTGGGCGGGCTTTGCCCACCCACTTCCTGGATCCCAATAGGATTACTCTTCTGTAGCCATCGGGCCTGACCCTGTCACACCATACTGTTTTTATTCTTGCTTAGTGTGACTTATCTCTGCTCCTTGTTAATAAACCTTTTCTTAGTTTTACTATAAACCATCTTAGTGCTGTTATACTGAAGTAAGTGTGAGTCTTCAGCCAACCTAACAGGATGATAAGTTTCCTATCTCCAAAGAGACAGTGTACACAATTTCTTGAGTGTCCAATGAGAGGGCCTGGACACTGCAGGGAGACGTCTCTGGGAAATTCAGGTTCACTGATTGTTACCTGCAAGACAAGGTTAAGACTAGCAGTCTTAAGATGAAGCAGACAGGCTGCAGTGGCAGGGGGCTGAGATACAGTCTAATCTCCAGCAAAGCTCACTGTTGCTGAGGCAGAGTGGTAGCACAGGGGCTTACAGTTCTGAGTGTCCTGAGCAGAACATCACAAAGCAGTAGTCGTCAGGATTTGAACCTGTGCAGGGAAACCCCAATGAATTAACACCTACCCCCACCCCCACAACTTCTTGCCCAAGGTAAAAGCCCCCTGAATTTTACAAAGATGAAGATCTCCAGGTATCTGTCTCCACAAGAATGCACTGGACACAGTGGAACAGATACTGCTCAGTTGTACTGCAGTAAGTTTGGATCAAAAGCAGAATCTGTCCCAGTGTCTATCTTTTTTTCCTTTCTCTAATTTCCCTTTCCAGCAATCACTTGCTTCCTCCATTTTCTGGTCCCCAGGCATATACATGGAAAGGCCAGGTGTGTACTCTCTGGTTACACTAATCTTAATATAACGGTGTAACAATGCCCTGGTCAGATCGTATGCAGGGAATGAACCAGGGACCTCTGGACAGGACCTATACCTCAGTAGAAGTGGGGGGGGGGAGGAGGGCGGGCATAAGGTCCCACCCCCCTGCTCCTGCTTTTTCCCTGGAGGCCCCGCCCCGCCAGGATGGAAGCTGGAGCCAGGCTGTGGTAAGAGCTGCTCAGGAGGACGAGACACAGGTTGGAAGTTTCTCTTGGGCCCCCTCTGCCCAGGGCAAGTGGAGGGTCCAGGGCTCCCTGCATGGCTCTTACCATGGCCCAGTTCCAGTTTCTGGCCTGGCCAGGGGTGGGGCCTCAGGGGGAAGAGCAGGAGCATGGAGTGGGGCCCCAAGGGAAGAGGAGTAGGGGGCAGGGCCACAGTTCCAGCACCGGTGGCCCCCTTCTACACAGGTTCCAGCCAATAGAGGAGACAAATGATCACATTGGATTTATGTAGGTTACGTATTGGGCACCCCCCCAATCCTAGCAAGCAACACCTCAAGCTTCAACCGTCCATAGTAGTTCTAATTCCTGTATGGGGCATTGCTTGTGACTCACTGCTTGCACCGCCTTTGGAGGAGTCATCTGCAGAGGCTGAACCCAGGAACTCTAGATAAAAAAAATCCTGAGTTTCTAATGCTTCGGTTAAAAGCCTAGGACTCTTAGGCTAGTGACAGTAGTAGACTCATAAACCTCTGTACGTAGTCCCCCCTCTAGTGATTAGATTAAGACCCACCCTGGGTTAATGCAAGTTCCAGCTGCACACTGAGTGTGAGTCACAACTGCTGTGTTCTCCCCTACGCTTTTCAGAATTTACCCAACACATTGTTTCACATCAGAGTCTGCAAGGTCCATTACAGAGAGATCATTTCAATACAGCATCCAAACTCTCACAGGCTCTGTAGGTGCTGTACCCTATGTCCCCTAAGTGATGGATTACTAAAATGACTTTTTGCTCCCCTTATATTACTCAGAATCCATTGTCTATGCTTCCAGAGCCAGGGGCTACAGACTTTGGTGTGCTCGCCAAGTTTGTCTCTTGTTAGCTTGATTGCTTTGTTTCTTATATGTAAATGTACTTTCTTTGTCTCTGGCTTACCCTGGCAAACTAGCAAAGCTACCTTCCTTTGTCTGGACAAACATGTTTATCAGATGTGCTCCAAAAACATATTTTAAAAACATACTTCCAGCACACATACATAACTCTTTACACACCCTCTGTGCATATATAATACAATGATATTCATGATCTGAGTATCACCAGTTTTTATACCATACCTCAATACTTTTATGGTATGGTAATACCGTATTCAATTGCTTATTTGCGGTGTTCAGACTCTTTCTTCTCTTCCTGAGGTGTTTGGACCCTGATTGTCACAATAGAGGAGTGATTTTCTGCCAGGGCAACAGAGGGGTTACACACAATGAATTATCCCTTTCTGAATGCAAAACAGCAACAAGAGGGGAAGAAAAATACGTACTACTACTCCCTTTAGCCTACATCTGAGAACTCTGCTATCCCAGTCAGACATGTGTCTGATCGGGCCCAGGTCTTTTTGATCAAGCGGTGATCTAATGATAGAACATCTTTGCCCCAATAGCAGCTCCAGGGAAAGGGCAATTGCTCTCTAAATGGGATACGGCTACATCCAGACATGCCCATCATACAGGAAACACACTTGACTTCAGCTGCCCTGTAACTGCAACCTAAAGGAGGAACCACATTTGTAGAAAAGCCTGAGTAGGGGCTCTGGCTGGTCTCCAAGAGACCTGATGACACTGTCATTCTTTTCACCCAGAGGATCCCAATCCTAGTCTTCCATGTGTTCACTTCACCCATAACTAAAATGTTCCACCCCCATATTATAGGATGTACTGTGGCAACTATTTAACAGTACACAGCAACACTTACACTTCAAAATAACTTAGAAATGAGGAGGGAAGAATACCATATCCAATTTTAACTGCGGGGAGAGTATTAGGTAGGCGGAATGTAATTATCTAAATTGGAATTAGGTAATGGGTTGGAATGGAAAGAGAAAATTGAGCAACCACCCATCTAACCTGGAGAGGGAAACATCAATCTTGCATCTCCTTGGTGTTGATCTGATTCAACTTTGCCACTCCCTCCGCAAATGGAAAGTTTAGCTTGAGACTCTCCCCTGTCTGTCTTCAGAGAATAAGCACTTCTGAAAGTGATGCCTTTTGATCCATGAATCCAGCTGTTCAAAACGGCGTTGACAGATGGTCAAGAATATTCACAAGAAATGAAACCAAGCACTATAAGAACATACACTCTGCCCTATATATATAATCTTTAAAATAGTGTGTGTGTGTGTGTGTGTGTTGCATTCTGTCCATGAAGTAGCTATTGCAAAAAGAGAGTCCTTAAGATAGTGCTATGGATGTACAGAGATCAGTGAAAACATCATAAAAACACTGCAACTTCTCCTTTATTGCTTTTACACCCCGTTTTGGCTGCAGTAGTGAGCACCACAAACAATGGGCAGCACATGGTGCTGCACAGTTTGCATGTCCTCCAGACCATCAGTCTGTGTTGCTTATTGTCGTTTGAATTGCTACCAGTGACTGCGTGAGAATAGCCTGACTTTCCACCCTGTGCACTTTGGAAGTGTTCCCACATGGGGTAAATGAACAAGATAATAAATAATAAGTGATTTAACTAGCTGACTGGCTGATTCAGTTTATCAGCTGGAAACAGGTAAGAGAGGAAAGAGGAGAAAGCAGGGAAGAAGGGTAGGCCAGAGAAGCCCAAGATCTCAGAGAAACAAGATCTCTTCTCCTCCCCGCTCTGTGCCATGGTAGTAGATAAAGGCTTCGGGAAAATCCTTCACATTTGTAAACACTTGGTGTTGAGCTTGCCACTGATATATGTGAGGACCATTTGCAGTAAGAATCCAGGGTGAGGGAACCCCGTCCTGTGATGCTACCTCTTATGTTCTTTTATGCCCTATGCAGAGACACACTTGAGTAAGTCATTCACCCAAGAGCTTTGAGAGCAGTGCCTCTGGGATACGACAGACCTCTCTTAACCAAAGTTGTGCTCAGCAAACTGGAGCTGTTGGACAATTTTAACCGAGTTGTACGCTTATTTTGGCTGCAGGAATCAACAGCACAAAATTCATTTTGGCTCTGCAATAAAAGAATGTAGAATGGTGGTGCCAGTCTTATATCTCTCGCCTGGCAAGATCTTTGGTTGAGCCCACATAGGTAACAATAGAGCATACACATGATTTTAGTGCATCTAATCTATTTCCACATTTGAATGAAATTCTCAAAACTAGCATGGAGAATATAGTGAGAGTTTCTAAACTGTCCTCGTCCTTGACAAAAACTGATATAAATTATAGGTATAATTATCTTTCAAGTATGATTTTCCAGCATATTCTTATGCTCTTGAATTGCAATTTACTGGTAATGGGTTACGCTTAGGTTCAGAGAGTTCATTTAGGTTAAGCACCCAAACAGTCAGACCCTGATATGAGTTGTAGCCAAACTTTTGGGCATAAATGCACGCTAGGGCGAAAAAAACAAATGTTGAGTTAGTTTTACATGGAGAAGCTGTGTGAGCTCAATAATAATACAGTGGTTTAAAGGAGAGCGTAAGTTGTTCTCCTTTTCAGTAAGGTTGGTGTTTTCTGAAATGTACTGACAGCACGGCTCAGATAAGAGGGTTTCCTCTCCACTCATTCATAGGTTGTATTAACGATGGTCCCTGGTGGAGTGAACAAAGACGCAACTGAACAATCTGAAATTACATAAGAAGAACTGGGTTGTATTTGTTTCCTCGCCCAGATGAAGTGTGATGGGTGCAATAACAGGAAGTGCAAAGGAACTGCTCTCACATACCAGGTTGATGGATGTGCTCCACAGTATATTCTAATAAGGCTTTTATACCACGTCCAGGGCTGTCGATCAGAGAGTGCTCAACAGCTGGTAATGGAACAGAGAGCTGTGTGGTCAAAGACTGATCTGAATGTTGAATCCAAACTATTGTTGTGCAGCAGCAGGTAAATTATCACTTGTTTCATTTCTAAATATGAAATCTCTAAACCAGAAAGATTGTTTTCAATATCTGGAGTATATCTCTTAATTTTCTTGTAAATTTCAAATGTATTCTGATCTTTTCATAGAATTATAGAATATCAGGGTTGGAAGGGACCTCAGGAGGTCATCTAGTCCAACCCCCTGCTCAAAGCGGGACCAATCCCCACCTAAATCTTCCCAGCCAGGACTTTGTCAAGCCAGGCCTTAAAAACCTCTAAGGAAGGAAATTCCACCACCTCCCTAGGTAACACATTCCAGTGCTTCACCACCCTCCTAGTGAAAAAGATTTTCCTAATATCCAACTTAAACCTCCCCCACTGCAACTTGAGACCATTACTCCTTGTTCTGTCATCTGCTACCACTGAGAACAGTCTAGAGCCATCCTCTTTGGAACCCCCTTTCAGGTAGTTGAAAGCAACTATCAAATCCCCCCTCATTCTTCTCTTCTGCAGACAAAATAATTCCAGTTCCCTCAGCTTCTCCTCATAAATCATGTGCTCCAGCCCCCTAATCATTTTTGTTGCCCTCCGCTGGACTCTTTCCAGTTTTTCCACATCCTTCTTGTAGTGTGGGGCCCAAAACTGGACACAGTACTCCAGATGAGGCCTCACCAATGTCGAATAGAGGGGAACGATCACGTCCCTCGATCTGCTGGCAATGCCCCTACTTATACATCTCAAAATGCCATTGGCCTTCTTGGCAACAAGGGCACACTGTTGACTCATATCCAGCTTCTCGTCCACTGTAACCCCTAGGTCCTTTTCTGCAGAACTGCTGCCTAGCCGCTCGGTCCGTAGTCTGTAGCAGTGCATGGGATTCTTCCGTCCTAAGTGCAGGACTCTGCACTTGTCCTTGTTGAACCTCATCAGATTTCTTTTGGCCCAATCCTCCAATTTGTCTAGGTCCCTCTGTATCCTATCCCTACCCTCCAGCGTATCTGCCTCTCCTCCCCGTTTAGTGTCATCTGCAAACTTGCTGAGGGTGCAATCCATGCCATTCTCCATATCATTAATGAAGATCTTGAACAAAACTGGCCCCACAACCGACCCTTGGGGCACGCCGCTTGATGCCGGCTGCCAACTAGACATGGAGCCATTGATCACCACCCATTGAGCCCGATGATCTAGCCAGCTTTCTATCCACCTTATAGTTCATTCATCCAGCCCATACTTCTTTAACTTGCTGGCAAGAATACTGTGGGAGACCGTGTCAAAAGCTTTGCTAAAGTCAAGGAATAACATGTCCACTACTCGCTCTTGGTTCTGTGGCTTGCAATAAGCAGGAGGTCAAACTAGATATTATGATGGTCCCTTCTGGCCTTAAAGTCTGAGTCTTCATTGAAAGTGGTACTCCTGTTGATATTGGAATAGTGCTAGTGGTGATGCTTAAATAATGGATGCTTTAATAGTGATGCTGAAATCTTTTAAAATTAACTCCTTAATTTTTTTGTTTGGTTTTTATAGGAAAAAAATCTCTCTCAATTATTTCCCCCTTTTTTTCTGATGGGGGAGGTGGGGAAGGGGGGAAAGGAGAGGAGGTTAAATGATCCAAAATGTTGGTGGGGGGAGGAAAGAGAGGGGCGGAATGCCACTTTAACAATTCTTTTTCAACTGGGGAAAAAAGTCAGTGTTGCTTTCTCTGTCCTCGAGAGAAGGAGGCAGCGGATACAGCTCTAGGAAATGAAGAGAAGGGTACTGCCAGCATGCTTTTGGACGCTGTAAAAATAATTTTGCGTGCATGTCAAATAACTGAAACCCACTTCCAGAATGAAAAGGTGACTGACATAATCTCCTGTAGTGGGGACAGAGTGAGCTTGACAGTTAAATCAAGCCATACTTCTGATATGAGTTACAAGGGAGGTGAGCCTCTGAGACCATTTGGGAACATGTACAGGATGTACACTGAGGCTGAAGCAGAAATCAATCTCTGCTCAACTGAGGATACGTCCTCTAAGAGCTGGTGTGATAGACAGTCAATGACAGGCAACCTGTTGAAAACAGAATTCTGCGTGGTATTTGTAGACCAGGAACAGATAACTTGAGGCTGTCTCTACCCTAGGGATTTTTATGGGAGAGCGGGGAGAAATTCCTAACATTGCTAACACCACTACATCTTCACGGTCCATAGCAAAGGAGGGAGCGCTGCTGCAGGCAGAATCCTAACCATGGTGCCATTTAAACCTGCTCGGTTTACACAAGATGATAAAAATGCCATTGGTGCCTTATCTACGTCAGTGCTGCCGTCGGTGGAGCTGCACTGGTGTTAGAATAAAGCTTAGTTTAGACAACGTCTTGGTAGGAATTTGTCAGTATTTATACCAGTCACTTCATCTTGTCCTCTGTTGAAGATGTTCTTTCAATCTGAATTCTTTAGAAATATAGGTAGCTCTTCAAATGTTTGACTAAATGTTCCATAGTTTTTCAGAATTTACTTGTCGGACGCTTTTGCCAAAGCATGATCTGTGTGAAAAAGAAGAGAGGACAGTCAGGCAAGTAACACAATAATACTTTATTGAAAGAAAAGTGTTTGGATTTTTTTTCTGCAATGCCATTAATTATTCAGAAATTGAAGTGAAAGCTCAGCTTTGCTCACAATGTAAAGAGTTCTTGGAGATTCCCAAAACACAGGATCTCAGCAGCAGCATTTTTAAAGGTTTACAGTGCAAAGGTGTCAGAGCTGTCCCCATAATTATCACTTGTTACTTTGTCCTGCTGTCTCTTGTGCTGACTTTCCACTGCACTTCTCCATTTTTGTTTTCACCAAAAAGAGAGAGAGAACCATCCAACTCATAGCAAAAAACTTCAAATGAATGAGCCCTTTCTTAATAGTCTAAACTTCTTACTGTTCTGGTAAGCAACAGATCTGGAGGAAAATAATGCAGCTATCCAGCACTGAAAAGTTACATTGGTGTAGCTACATCTCTCAGGAAAAATTGACGGCCCTGAGAGATCTAATCAAGCTGACCTAACCCCCAGGGTACACAGCACTAGGTAGACAGAAGAATTCTTCTTTCGACATAGGTATTGCTTCTTGGGGAGGTGGATTACAACAACAGGAGAACCCATTCCATCACTGTAGGGTCTACACTCAAGTGCTACCTCGGTTCAGCTATGCCACTGTAGCGTTTTAAGTGTAGTCATGGAAAACAAGGGTTATGTAATGGGGCGGAGCAAAGCTTTGTTGCAAAACTGTCAAGATTTGTGACACTTTCAACAAACTTGGGCAAAATTGGGCAAACCTGGCTTGTGTTTCAGAGAGTGGGGAAAGACTTCATGGTCTTGCATAGCTGTATGTGCTGCATGGTTTGGAGCTTAGGGGAGATAGTGTCTACATACATCTGTGCTCTCAGTTAACTGAGTGATTTTTTTTTAAAAAAACCCTGCTTTTGTTGTTCAGTGCAAATTGTGTGCTGACACGCTTATCAGGCTTAAATTGGTTAGTTTTGCTCCTCTATAACCCACACAAGGGTATGCATGTTTGTGTGTGTAGACAAGGCCCAAGTATCAAGCTTTGGGCACCCAAGTTTCATACTTTTGGCCTATATTCTTGAGTCTGACAAAAGCAGAACCAAAGTAGCAAATAGAGCAAGTCTTGATGGGTTACATTCAACTGTTTCAATTTAGACATGTGCTTAAACTAAACCCTGGGAGTCAAATGAACTTTGGAGAAGGCTAGATCTATGCTTTTCAGCTTTAACTCATCTTGATTTTAAACACATTTTTGTGACGAATGCCAAAAATCCCATAGGAGTGATTTTCAGCCAAATCCAAAATATCGCTCTGGCTCTCAGGCCACATGACTAAGCAGATATTCTCCTCATGCTGTTCCCCAATTTTTCTGACCAGTGGGTTACGGATTATCCATATGAATGATGCTATGCCCAGAGAAACCTGAAATATTACAATTCATAAGTGCCTCACCTGCTTCGTTGCCTCAGTTCCGTGCCTCTTACTGTTTCCTTGCTTCAGCTTACTGCACTGAATTTGGATTGGACATTTGAGAACTGAATTGCAACTGGATAGCTGATCTCAATGAAAGGCTTGTTCAATCAATTTCTGGCCAGGTAGCTTTAGATTATGGGCAATTGTGTACAAAATCTTTTACAACATGCTGTGCTTGACTTTGATATAGGATAATATTAAAGGGCCAGATGCATGTTAATTTTTGTTAAAGCTCTTCTTTGATTAAATAGCCATTAACAACTTTTCTGGCAAATGGATAATATGTTTGGTCTTTATCTAACATGTGGCACGGAGAAGGGGAGGAATACTGGAATAAAGAACAAAGGTAAAGGGAGGGAGGTTGAAACAGGTAGATGTTGGTCACAAAAGCACACATCTCCAAAATGATGGGATGCAGATGTTAAATTTAAATCCTGCAGATTTGATTCTTCTCTGTGAGTGTAAATTACACATTTGGTATTCATGATTGGACTGCAGGATTCCAGGGAAACTTCCAGGGAGATCCCTGCACTGGGTATCCTACTGGGACTCCTCCAATCATAAGCAAATTTAAGTACAGATCTACTGATCTGCGGATAAAAATCCTAACTAAGAGGGGACCCACAAAACTATCTTTTGTGAAAGCCTTTGTTCCTCCATGCTACTCCCATAGAAAGCCATCCCCAAATTAATTTGTAAAGCCACCATTCTATTCTTCAGATCACTCCTCACCCCATTTCTCTCTACGATCTCCCTATTACAATAGTGTCTAGTGCCTCACAGTCTTTAGTGTATTTATCTTTACAACAGCCTTGCAAGGTAGAAAAGTGTTTTATTCTCACTTCCCAGAGGAACTGGGACACAAAGTGACTTGTCCAAGGTCAAACATGAAATTTATGACAGAGCTGAGAATTAAATCCCAGTCTCCCAAATCCCAGGCTAGCATGCTAACCACTGGATGCTATTACACCCATGCAACAAAATGCAACAAACAGTGGTTAGAGAGGTAGGCAGCAGGGATAATTGACATCACTAATTTCTCTGGGTAATTTACCTAAAACAAAATTTGACTCAAAACCTTCTGGTTATCACATGTAATAACACATTCTTATCACTGTTACTCCTGTCCTCCCAATTCTCACAATGTCTGTTAAAACTCATTTGTTGCCTCTTGTCTTAATTTGAACTGCAATCTCTTTGAGGTAGGTTCTGTCTTTTAATGTGTTTGTACAAATGATCCTGAGCGGGGCCTTTGGATGCTACGGTACTGCAGATAATTAAGATTATTTCCATGCATTATATGGTGTGATCTGAGATGCTGTGCTAAATTCAGACACGAGGCTGCAAGAAGGCATGAGCACAATATGCAACAATCATAGCATTCAGGGCTTTTATAAACACAGAGTTCCAGCAATTTAACTAAAGTGTGAATTTATTTTTTTTAAAAGAGATTTAATTCAATCATGTAAAAGTCCATATGCACATTCTCATTTCAGTTTAAACTGGGCATATTTTGGTTTAGTTTAGGTGAATGAGGGACAATGTTTGCTGTCAGCAACAGGTAATCTAGCCTAGCATTTTTCGCGGGAGAATAATTATTTCAGTCTTTTCTCAAGAGTGTGTAAGGAGCAAATGTGTTTCATCATCCTCCATTTTCTTGTCTCACCATGTCTTTCCAACTTTATTGTTTGCTTTTAATAGCAAATATATTTTATTGTCCCCGATTTACAGGAAATCACACACACTGCTTGTTTTGGCTCTGTGTCTGCCAAATCAATCATACTTACAGGAGGCCATGACATGGCAGTGAGAGAGTGCAGGATTTTTTTTTTCCAAAGCATTTCTAGGTTTTTTTTGGATGCCATTTCAAGCTCCCTTGTGCCATAAAGCAAAAATTAAAACACAAGTGACTTTTGACACTTCTTGAGCACTGGATTGGCGCTGAACCAATAACTTTCCTACCACATGGCATGTGGAGCATCAGGGCCAGATCACACTGGCCTTGGGCACACTGATGTAAACTGAGAATAGCTTCATTGTTTTCAATAGTTAGTTTGGATTTATGGCAGTGTAATTGAGATCAGAATCCAATTTAGAAAGTCTGCCTCATCTACCAAGACTTTCCCATGGCACCTGCATGAGAGGATATGAAGTCAGCAGGCAAAGAAGTGTCAGCAACGAAACTGTTAGCATGAGCTAGCTATGTTTGGAAAGGTCTCCCTGGTCCCTTCTAGAGCTGGACAGACTTTTTCAGTGAAAAGTGCAGATTTGGGTTGACCAAAACACTTCCCAAATCTGTTTTGATTTCATCAAATTGTTCTGGGCGAGGGGAGCACTTTTAGAAACGGTGCTGTTACATTTCATTTCAGCATTTTTCAAAGGAAACATTTTGAGTTTTTGATTCAGAATGACTTTTTGTTTTTTAATTTCCTTCAGTTTTCATTCAAAATAGCTTGACCCAAAACAAACATTTTTTGATGATTTGTTTTTCTAGATCTTCCAGCAAACTGAAAGATCAGTTACTCGCACTACTCTACTCCCTTCTTCTCTAGCTCTGGACAGATTTTCAAAAGTGCTTGGCACCCGGCAACTCTCCCTATTCTCAATAGGAGCTGTTGGGTGCTGAGTATTTTTTGAAAATCTGGTCATATTATGCTGAGTGTAAATGTTCAGGGGAATTGTATCATTTTTGATCTCTGTTAAAATTCCTCTCCAAAACTCTCGTATTCCACTTTAAACAGGAAGAATAGTTATATGTTTTCCATATGGATCATTTACCCCCTTTTCCTCTGTCCTCCTCTCTGAGCATATTTTCACTGTGATTTTTATTCTGCCTACATGGGGGGCTTTCTACAGTATGTAAGCCACTCCCAAGTAATCTAGACACATATAGCAAGGTCACAAGTGTGGTTTATGAGTCTCTTACCTTCTCCCTTAAAGAAAATCCTGCTTCAACTTTACGCTGGGTTAGCTTTCATCAGAATCTGGCCTGAAGTATGTGGTCATGGTCCCTCAACCACACTGTACACTTGTACTAAAATAAGGAAACTAAAAAGTTTGTGGGCCAAGTTTCCACCTGATGTAAATTGCTGTAACTTCACTGGAGTTGTACCAGTTTAAACCAGGATCAACTCCAGAAATCTGCGCCTTTCCACATAATGATTTAATTGCAGGAAAGTACCTAACTTCCAACATGTGATCCTCTCGCTGACCTTTTAGACACTAATTCTCTGCTGTTTAACATCATGTAGTTTTTATCTCCCGTGCACCCAGTCCAAAGAGCCAGTCCAGGGTGTAGATCACCTGTATCATATCGCAGTTGATTGGTTTCACATTTTAACTTGTCAGGGTACTTCTGAGATAAACAGTATGTGTGGAATCATGTTGTACATGATTACTGGCAGCGTAACAAAGACCAATCGCTTCTCTATTACCTTCACTATGAACCTGATCTCTGACCTGAGCCAGCAGAGTTGTAGCCAGGCGATTCCTCTGAACTCAGAAGGGTAGCATAATGTGAAGCTGCTGTCACCACTGGAAAATGTCAACCGTTTTTCTTTTTAGTGAAATATTTCATATATGAAAAAAATAAGGCACCTGGCCTCCTATTCTGGCCACATGTGAGAATGGGGAAGGCAATCTTAAAATGTATTATTATTGCATTACTGTTGTACACAGAGGCCCAATAACATTCAGGTCTCATTGCTCTGGGCTATGTACAGTGATCATTGTAACTGCCTTGGTTTGGCAGTGGGTCACGATGATCAGAAATACTTAGCTATCTAAATTTCCATCTGATAGTTTCGGGAATGTCTCATTTAAAGGACAATGCCGGCATCCTATGTATGCGTATTAGCAGTGCCTTTCTGTAGGGTTTACTCAATGGAAAAAGTAATGATAACTTCAATGGAAGGTTGTGAATCACTTGCAGTATCTGAGCACCACTGGGCTAAATTCAGAGACTCAAACAATAGCCATTATGGAAAAGTCCTACAGAACTTAATAGAAAATGGCATAAATGTATAATTATTTTAAGCCAAGCTATAGAATCCTATGTTGCATTCTACAGGTTAGTTAAAACATTCTATAGAAAAAAGCATAATTCTCTAACATTCTGTAGATGTTTTGAATCCCAAATCTTTGGAAACCTTTGGTTTCTCTCATTAAATTCTATAGGAGTCTTTCACAAGAGAAAAGTGTAAGAGATTGTAAATTGAAGTAGTTTTTGCTTCCTCCTGTCAAGGTTCCTCCCCCACTCTGAACTCTAGGGTACAGATGTGGGGACCTGCATGAAAAACCTCCTAAGCTTATCTTTACCAGCTTAGGTCAAAAACTTCCCCAAGGTACAAAATATTCCACCCGTGGTCCTTGGAATGGCCGCTACCACCAAACTAATACTGGTTACTGGGGAGGAGCTGTTTGGACGCGTCTTTCCCCCCAGAATACTTCCCAAAACCTTGCACCCCACTTCCTGGACAAGGTTTGGTAAAAAAGCCTCACCAATTTGCCTAGGTGACTACAGACCCAGACCCTTGGATCTTAAGAACAATGAACAATCCTCCCAACACTTGCACCCCCCCTTTCCTGGGAAATGTTGGATAAAAAGCCTCACCAATTTGCATAGGTGACCACAGACCCAAACCCTTGGATCTGAGAACAATGAAAAAGCATTCAGTTTTTTACAAGAAGACTTTTAATAGAAAATAGAAGTAAATAGAAATAAAGAAATCCCCCCTGTAAAATCAGGATGGTAGATATCTTACAGGGTAAATAGATTAAAAAACATAGAGAACCCCTCTAGGCAAAACCTTAAGTTACGAAAAAGATACACAGACAGAAATAGTTATTCTATTCAGCACAATTCTTTTCTCAGTCATTTAAAGAAATCATAATCTAACACATACCTAGCTAGATTACTTACTAAAAGTTCTAAGACTCCATTCCTGGTCTATCCCTGGCAAAGACCCAGCATACAGACAGCCACAGACCCTTTGTTTCTCTCCCTCCTCCCAGCTTTTGAAAGTATCTTGTCTCCTCATTGGTCATTTTGGTCAGGTGCCAGCGAGGTTACCTTTAGCTTCTTAACCCTTTACAGGTGAGAGGAGCTTTCCCCTGGCCAGGAGGGATTTCAAAGGGGTTTACCCTTCCCTTTATATTTATGACACGCCCCCCAAATCTCAGCTAGGGTGAAACACTGGCTGGGATTTCTTCCTGGAGCTCTAGGAAAAACAGAGTTAATAAGACACATGCATCTCTAAATATACTACCAAGTACATAAAGACTAACAATATTTTCCACATCTCAAGGACGATTTTAACCAGTTGATTCTGGGAAACTTTCACGGGAGAGTGCATCAGCCACTTTGTTAGAAGCTCCTGAGATGTGTTGGATGTCGAAATCAAAATCTTGGAGAGCTAAACTCCACCGAAGAAGTTTTTTGTTAGTTTCCTTGACGGTGTGAAGCCACTTCAGTGCAGCATGGTCGGTTTGCAGGTGGAAACGCCGTCCCCAAACATATGGGCGTAGCTTTTCCAGAGCATAGACAATGGCGTAACATTCTTTTTCAGTGACTGACCAGTTGCTTTCCCTCTCAGACAGTTTTTTGCTGAGAAACACTACAGGGTGGAATTCTTGATCAGGTCCTTTCTGCATTAAAACTGTTCCCACACCATGCTCGGACGCATCTGTGGTTACTAGGAACGGTTTGTCAAAGTCTGGGGCCCTTAGTACAGGGTCAGACATGAGTGTCGCTTTCAGCTTGTTAAAGGCCTTCTGACACTTTCCGGTCCACTGAACAGCATTTGGCTGTTTCTTTTTGGTTAGGTCTGTCAGTGGGGCAGCGATTTGGCTGTAGTGCGGTACAAATCGTCTGTAATAACCGGCCAAGCCTAAGAAGGATTGAACCTGTTTCTTTGACTTTGGGACAGGCCACTTTTGGATAGCATCCACTTTGGCCTGTAGGGGGCTGATAGTTCCTTGACCCACCTGGTGTCCAAGGTAAGTCACTCTGTTTAGGCCTATTTGACACTTCTTAGCCTTAACAGTTAGTCCTGCCTCCCTTATGCGCTCAAGGACTTTGTGTAGATGTTCCAGGTGGTCTGCCCAGGAATCCGAAAATATGGCCACATCGTCAAGGTAGGCGACTGCATATTCTCCTAATCCCGCTAGGAGACCATCTACAAGTCTTTGGAAAGTGGCGGGTGCATTTCGCAGCCCGAAAGGGAGTACATTAAATTCATACAGCCCGAGATCTGTGATGAAGGCTGACCTTTCCTTGGCAGATTCATCTAGCGGTACCTGCCAGTACCCCTTGGTTAAGTCCAAGGTAGACATGAACTGGGCCCGTCCCAGTTTCTCTAATAGTTCATCTGTGCGTGGCATTGGATAGTTGTCTGGGCGAGTTACAGCATTTAGCTTACAGTAGTCCACGCAAAAACGTATTTCCCCATCTGGTTTGGGAACTAGAACCACTGGAGATGCCCATGCACTTTCAGAGGGGCGGATTACACCCATCTGTAACATATCCTGGATCTCCCGTTCTATAGCAGTTTTAGCTTGAGGAGACACCCGGTAAGGGTGGACCCTAATTGGGTGAACATTACCTGTGTCAATGGAGTGGTATGCCCGTTCAGTCAGTCCTGGGGTGGCTGAGAACGTTGGCGCGTAGCTAGTGCACAGCTCCTGGATCTGCTGTCGCTGCATACGCCCAAGGGTCATGGAGAGGTGAACCTCTCCCACACCACCACCACATTTCCCTTCGTAGTAGACACCTTCGGGCCACTCAGCGTCGTCTCCTCCCTGGGCTGTAAACTGACAAACCTTTAATTCTCTGGAATAAAAGGGCTTTAGAGAATTAATATGGTACACCTTAGGCTTTCGGTTGGAGGTGGGGAATGCTATGAGATAATTAACAGCTCCCAGGCGCTCCTGGACCATGAATGGCCCTTCCCACGATGCTTCCATTTTATGGGCCTGGAGCGCCCTTAAGACCATGACCTGGTCTCCTACTTTGAAGGAACGCTCTCTGGCATGTTTATCATACCAGGCTTTTTGCTCTTTTTGAGCATCCTGTAAGTTTTCTCTAGCAAGGGCTAAAGAGGTTCGGAGGGTGTTTTGTAGGTTGGTTACAAAGTCCAGAATGTTAGTTCCTGGAGAAGGTGTAAATCCCTCCCATTGCCAACTGCAATGGCCCCTTAACCTCACGGTCATGTACAAGTTCAAATGGGGAAAACCCTAAACTGGGATGTGGTACAGCTCTGTAGGCAAAGAGCAACTGCTGCAACACTAGGTCCCAATCATTGGAGTGCTCATTTACGAATTTACGTATCATGGCCCCCAAAGTTCCATTAAACTTCTCCACCATGCCATTTGTTTGATGGTGGTAAGGAGTGGCAACCAAGTGATTTACCCCATGAGCTTCCCAAAGGTTTTTCATAGTTCCTGCCAGGAAATTAGTCCCTGCATCGGTGAGGATGTCGGAGGGCCAACCTACCCTGGCAAAAATGTCTGCTAGTGCCTGGCACACACTTTTAGCCCTGGTGTTGCTTAGAGCTACTGCTTCCGGCCATCGGGTGGCAAAATCCATGAAAGTCAGTATGTACTGCTTTCCTCTGGGTGTCTTTTTCGGAAAAGGACCCAGAATATCCACAGCTACTCGCTGAAATGGAACTTCAATGATGGGGAGTGGTTGTAGAGGGGCTTTGACCTGGTCTTGGGGTTTTCCCACTCTTTGGCACACCTCACAAGATTGGACATAGGTAGAAACATCCTTGCCCATTCCCTCCCAGTGGAATGACCCCCCCAAACGGTCTTTGGTCCTGTTCACCCCAGCATGGCCACTAGGGTGATCATGGGCTAAGCTCAAGAGCTTGGCCCGGTATTTAGTTGGAACTACCAACTGTCTCTGAGGATGCCAGTCTTCCTGGTGTCCACCAGAAAGAGTTTCCTTGTATAAAAGTCCTCTTTCTACAACAAACCTGGATCGATTAGAAGAGCTGAGAGGCGGTGGGTTGCTCCGTGCCGCCGTCCAAGCTCTCTGGAGGCTTTCATCTGCTTCCTGTTCGGTCTGGAACTGTTCCCTTGATGCTGGGGACATCAGTTCCTCATTGGATTGTGGACCTAGGCTTGGTCCTTCTGGAAGCGATATAGGGGATGGAGCTGTTTCTGTTGACTGTGAACCGCTCTCCGCTGGTGCACTATGTTGGGATTCAGGCTCCGGCTGAGCCTCTTGTGTAGGGTTATCGGCTGCTGCCAGTTCAGGTTCGGTGGGGCCCTCTGGTGTTGAGGTTGCAAGTACTGGATTCAGTGCTGACACTGGGTCTGGTGTTGGTTGTTCGGCTGGTTCCGGTTCTGGGACTGGTTCCGTCTGGGTCTCTGGGACTGGATCCACTACTGCTGTTGCAGACATTGGCCTGGGGTCCGGGTCCATCACCTCTGACCGGGTCCTGATAGAAGTTTCCGGAACAGAGCTAGGCCTCACGGCTTGTTTAGCCTGGCTGCGGGTGACCGTTCCCACCCTCTTGGCCTGCTTCACATGATTGGCCAAGTCTTCCCCCAACAGCATGGGGATGGGATAATCATCATAGACTGCAAAAGTCCATGTTCCTGACCAGCCCTTGTACTGGACAGGCAACTTGGCTGTAGGCAAATTGAAAGAGTTGGACTTGAAGGGTTGAATCGTCACTTGGATCTCTGGGTTGATTAAATTGGGGTCCACCAAGGAAGCATGGATAGCTGACACTTGTGCTCCGGTGTCCCTCCACGCGGTGACCTTCTTCCCGCCCACACTCACAGTTTCCCTCCGCTCCAAGGGTATCTGGGAGGTATCTGGGCCTGTGGACCTCTGGTGTGATTCCGGTGCAATGAACTGTAATCTGTTGGGGTTCTTGGGGCAGTTGGCCTTTACATGCCCCAGCTCGTTACATTTAAAACATCGTCCAGCTGACGGGTCACTGGGGCGAGGAGGTTTGCTGGAGAACGGGGTGGCAGGACGATAAGGGGTCTGGAGGGTTCTTTGGGAGGTAGGTGGGGCCTTGGGCGGCCCCCGGTAATAGGGTGTGGTCTGGGGTGGTCCCTTCTGGTCTCCGCTCCAACTGCGACCAGTTTTCTTCTTCTCTGCCACCTCCACCCATCTGGCTCCAATCTCTCCTGCCTCGATTACAGTTTTGGGTTTCCCATCTAGGATGTACCCTCTAAGAATTGTTCCATTTGCATTAGGAAGGGCAAATTTACTGGAGATTCAACACTTGCTCCTGATATCCAGGCATCCCAATGTTTCACAATGTGGTAGGCATGTCGGGTAAATGACATGTCTGGTTTCCACCTTAGGGCTCTGAACCTCTGACGAGACTGCTCGGGTGTTATCCCCATTCTGACTCTCGCCTTGGATTTAAACAGTTCATACTTGTTCATGTGTTCTTTAGGCATTTCAGCTGCCACCTCAGCTAAGGGTCCACTGAGCTGCGGCCTCAGCTCTACCATGTATTGGTCAGTAGAGATGTTGTACCCAAGGCAGGCCCTTTCGAAGTTTTCTAAGAAGGCCTCAGTATCATCACCTGCCTTGTAGGTGGGGAACTTTCTGGGATGGGAAGTGGTACCTGGAGAAGGATTGCTAGGGTTTATTGGTATATTCTGCTGGGCCTTTATCCTCTCCACCTCCTCCACATGCTTCCTCTCTTTTTCCTTCTCCTCCTCCACATGCTTCCTCTCTTTTTCCTTCTCCTCCTCCACATGCTTCCTTGCCTCCATTTCCCTCTTGTGGGCAGCCTCCTGTACCTCCTTCTCCAGCCGCATGAGTTCTATCTGTCTTTCATGTTCCCTTTGTTTTTCCTCAGCCTGAAATTTGGCTAATTCCAGCTGTAGTCGAGCTGAGGATTTGGTCATTCTAACCTCTCTGTTTTTAACTAACTTTACACCCGAGGTTTAGAAATAAACAAACAAAACTTGGCTGTAAAATTTTGCTGTGCTGGAATAGAATACCTATTCTCTGATAGTGATTGTCAGCCTACAGAA
Source organism: Eretmochelys imbricata (assembly GCF_965152235.1). Classification (NCBI taxonomy): domain Eukaryota; kingdom Metazoa; phylum Chordata; order Testudines; family Cheloniidae; genus Eretmochelys; species Eretmochelys imbricata. The sequence goes on from NC_135573.1 coordinate 174,716,371, forward strand.
AAAGACAATTCCCTTGTCTCTGCTCTGGGCGCAAATTAAAGCAAAAAACCTCCAACTACTTGGAAACCTGCTTACCCAGCCCAAAGAAAAAAAATTCCTTTTCAAACCTGTGCTCCTTGTAAAACAAAAAAATCAAAATCCTAAAAAAAAATCTGCCACTTTTGTGTCCAGGCAAATGGGTAGAGCACACACCCCCTATTTACTTTTAGGAAGAAAAGAAAAAAAAAAAACTCTGGGTTGGAAGACTGTGAATTTCCCTGCAGGAGTTAAGTACCTTGTCTCCAGGCAAAGAAAACCTGCAATTCACAAAGATAATCCCCTTTTGTATCTGCTTGGCCACAAAGCAGAGAAAAAACAATCTGCTTTCAGTTTCAACTGCTTTCTGGACTTCCTTTCCAAAGGAAAAAATAATTTCTTTTTAAAATCTGTATTTCTAGTTCAAAAAATCTCAACTGGATCTCAAAATGATTTCAGGTTAATCCCACCACTATGCCACCATGTCAAGGTTCCTCCCCCACTCTGAACTCTAGGGTACAGATGTGGGGACCTGCATGAAAAACCTCCTAAGCTTATCTTTACCAGCTTAGGTCAAAAACTTCCCCAAGGTACAAAATATTCCACCCGTGGTCCTTGGAATGGCCGCTACCACCACCAAACTAATACTGGTTACTGGGGAAGAGCTGTTTGGACGCGTCTTTCCCCCCAGAATACTTCCCAAAACCTTGCACCCCACTTCCTGGACAAGGTTTGGTAAAAAAGCCTCACCAATTTGCCTAGGTGACTACAGACCCAGACCCTTGGATCTTAAGAACAATGAACAATCCTCCCAACACTTGCACCCCCCCTTTCCTGGGAAATGTTGGATAAAAAGCCTCACCAATTTGCATAGGTGACCACAGACCCAAACCCTTGGATCTGAGAACAATGAAAAAGCATTCAGTTTTTTACAAGAAGACTTTTAATAGAAAATAGAAGTAAATAGAAATAAAGAAATCCCCCCTGTAAAATCAGGATGGTAGATATCTTACAGGGTAAATAGATTCAAAAAACATAGAGAACCCCTCTAGGCAAAACCTTAAGTTACAAAAAAGATACACAGACAGAAATAGTTATTCTATTCAGCACAATTCTTTTCTCAGTCATTTAAAGAAATCATAATCTAAACACATACCTAGCTAGATTACTTACTAAAAGTTCTAAGACTCCATTCCTGGTCTATCCCTGGCAAAGACCCAGCATACAGACAGCCACAGACCCTTTGTTTCTCTCCCTCCTCCCAGCTTTTGAAAGTATCTTGTCTCCTCATTGGTCATTTTGGTCAGGTGCCAGCGAGGTTACCTTTAGCTTCTTAACCCTTTACAGGTGAGAGGAGCTTTCCCCTGGCCAGGAGGGATTTCAAAGGGGTTTACCCTTCCCTTTATATTTATGACACCTCCACTTTATTTTTCATCTGAATCCCTTCTCCCTGACTTTCTGCATGAAAGTTGCACACTCTGGGGGTGAAATCCTGGTCCCAGCGAAGACAATGGGAACTTTGTCATTGATTTTAATGAGGCATGGATGTGAAACTTGAACCATGTTACAGATCGCCTCTGAATCTGGGCCATTATCTTAGCAATTACAAGCTTTTTATGTCAAAAGGGCTCATTGCATACAGAATCATACTGTTTAAATGGAAGCAACTATTTGGTTCTAGGACAGCAAAAACAACCTGTAATAACAAAACTACTTCCCTTGTTGGATGGTTCTTCTTTTGTAGAACTGAAAATTGGCTCAATAAATGACAGCCAGATTGAATAATAATAAAAAAGCCTCCTGCTTTATACTTTGTGTGCCAGACATCATTCCACAGCACAGTAAGGCCAAATAATAATAAACTCATGAAATGGCTGATTGGGCTCTGCAGAAATATTACAATCAAGTGGTGGCAGGTATTATGATAAGTTAGGAGCACATTTTCTCTCTAAGTATTAAGAGTAGTTAAATAGCACCTTAACTCAGGAAATAATGCTGTCTGTCCACCTCTTCCAGAGGAGTGGGAGGAGGAAAGAGAAATGGCATCAATGTATATTTTACATCACTGCCCCATGGACCACTTCATTTCAGACATGCAAAGCAAGTTAGAGCATCGTGTTTCTTTTCAAATGGATGAGTGGAAATGACACATCACAGAGAAGATGCCAGAAGGTTCCCAGAAAAAAAACTTTTATCAACAGCATTTTTTTCACCTCTTTCATAACAGGCATTTAAAATGGATAAGACTAATTTCCTGCTTGTCTGTTTTGGGGCTCTTGCCAGTATGGTTAACCTTCTTTCAGGGAAGAATTAAGAAAATATTTAATTAAATTTCCATGACAGAAAGAAGCAGCGATATTTCTATTTTTAAAATTCTCTCTCTCTCTCACACACTCTCTCTCTCTCTCTCTTAGTTCTTGACACTTTTGTTTTCAGTCTCCCCAGTTATTTATCATATGTCTACAGCTTGCTTAATTGGACTTTGAGGGGTTATCAGTTCTAGCAAAATAGTTAGGAAATGCTAAACATTTTTTTTTCCTCTTGGCCTTGCCTAAAATTTGTTAATATTTATTAAAGGAACTAAGTCAAAGTGGGAGGGGAAAAAAATAATCTAAAAGTTAACAGGGAAAAAGAGCTTGCCTGCCAGGGCTTGATATGATATTAACTGTTCATCAAAAGTATGCTAAAGGTCTTTCTTCCTCACTTGAAATAGTTTTTGTGATGAATGTGGTGTCTGGGAAAAGTAAAAGCTCTAAGAAAATGTTAAAGATAAAGACTTTTTTCTATCAGCAGATCAGAGACACTAGAGTTGCCGTGTAGTATTTGGTGACATCATCAAAATATATATTAAAAGATGCGTAGTTCTGGGTCTGAAGGTTTGCTGTTAGACACATCAGAGGAAGAAATAGTCCTTATTCAAATATAAATCTGAATGCATTCTAATGTAATGCCCAATATTCCATGTGTTAAACACTGCAGTTGTTAAGCAAAAATGCTATTGAAATAAATGGGCCAAAATGGCACTGTGCTTGCTTAAAACAGGCTGAATTTGCCCTAGTGAGAACTTCACTGGCACATTTTCAAAGCAGCATGCTGAGTTTTAGCTGTCAAATTCCTGTTGGAGTCAATGGAAGTCAAGCAGTTAAAACCATACTTTCTAGTTTGAAATTCTGTTTGAGTGTTGTAGTGGATTTAATCTTCTACATACCACAACAAAAGGTTATATCTAGGGCATGCTGCTCACCCTTGATCATCCTATGCTATAATAGAAATGTAGTCATCTGTACTACGTCATAGCTGCAGTAATATTACTGTAAGCTGTTATGTGTTGGACCGTTAGAATAGTGAGTAATTTTTATAAGGGACAAGTAGGACTATGATGTCCTTTTTCTCATGCATATAATCCCTTGATCTGCATCTTCCTGCTTCTGTTGGTGGCATTTAGTTGTAGATCTCTCTTCCCCTCCTTCTCTGGGCTCAGTACCCAACCCTGCATCAACCATCTGAAACCATCTGTGTACATAGCCATTCATTCACATGCCTGCAGCTCTAATGTTACTAAAGGAAATGAAAAGTATGGGCAAGTCGTTAATTCAGGAATGAGACCAACAGAGGAGCTTAGTACTTGACACTTTTTGGTTTTGTTTTGTTTTTTAAATTCACCATTTTTCATTGTGTGTGAAAATATTTTGCACAACTAGAGTATGAAAGTACTATAACGACCAGTGAGAAAGTATGAACCAATTTTAATTTCTTTCAGTTCAGTTGGAACCAGTGTTGGAAAGACTCACTTCTCAAATATTTAACCACTTAAAAGTATAATTATAGGATTCCATTCTGCAAAGCTTAACTTCAGTGGGAACTATACACATAAACAAGAGCTATTTGTGAAAACATCAGCATAAGGATTAAATTAGATGGCTCCCATTAAGGTAAATGAAAAGCGTACAGCTATATTTCCTACATCCGTTGCTGGAAATATACCTGATTATAAAGAGATAACCACCTACAGGAAGGGCCAAATTCTAGCCTTGTGAGCATGGGCAGGACTCCTCTATAAGTGGAAGCACATGCATCTTGAAGTGTCCAAGACACTGGAAGGGTATTGTTGAAGAATATAACACTGAATGAGGCTAGGTCTACACTAAAAAGTTAGGTCCATCCAGCTACGTCGCTCAGGGGTGTGCATAATCCACAAGATGACCTACCCTCTGGTATAGACAGTGCTAGGTCTTCCATTGACCTAGCTACCACCGCTCAGGGAGGTGGATTAACTACGCTGATGGGGGAACTTCTCCCTTTGCTGTTGTGAGTGTCTACACTGAAGCACTACAGTGGCTCAGCTGCAGCTGTGTGGCTGCAGGGTTTCTACTGAAGACATAGCCTAAGAGAGATTAAAATTAAGAAGCCGTCGGACAGAACGTAGAATGGAAAAAGTAGAATTAAATTCTGTTTCTCTTATTTTTCATCTAAGTGACTTTAATGATGACCAAAGATCTTGATGAACAGCCTTGAAGACTGAAGTTTTCTGTTAGCTAGCTCCCTCATCACCATCCTTGACTCCTGTTTCTTCTACACCATTCTGTACACATAAAATGTCCTTCCTGAGCTCATCTGCAAAGCCATTTGGAAGCTCTTTGCGATCCAAATGCAGATACACAGATCACGGATTCCAAGGCCAGAAGCGACCATTGTGGTCATCTAGTCTGACCTCCTGTATAACATAAGCCACAGAACTTCCCCGAAATAATTCTTAGAGAATATCTTAAAAAACAAAAAAAAATTCAGTCTTGATTTTAAAATTGCCACTGATGGAGAATCCACCATGACCCTGGGTAAATTGTTTCAATGGCTAATTACCCTCACTGTTAAAAATTCACACCTTATTTCCAGTCTGAATTAGTCTAGCTTCAGATGAAGATATGAATTTTGCAGCTGGCACCTATAGGCTAACTCAAAACCATGGATCCTAACACCATTGAGCTTGAGGTTGGATTTGAGAGATTTATCTGAACTTTGTGGCTCAGACCCATTTCTAGTAAGAATTACACCAGACTTGTTTTACACATCTATTCCAAAATACTCCCTGTGTCAATTTGCATCCTAATATTTTCAACATTCTAGGCAATGAAGACCATCCCCAGTTGTTTCATATATTCCAAGTTGCTCAAGTCAGGTCTGCTTGTGATGTTTTGGGGGTCAGACCAGTTAGGGGTTATGTCACCGCCTGCCCTTGAAACCCAAAGTGTCGTAATGGTGCTATCAAATAGATATACATGTGCAGGTATAAGTGAAAAACACACAGTACAAATGCTTAAGAGTAAGGGGAAAGGTCCTTTTGGTGTCAATCAGTTCTAAGAAAGGCTACACAGAACACGCACAAGAAACACATTTCAATTTGTTTAATTTTTACTGAATGATATTAGAATTCTGTGTTTTCTCTTGAATTCCATCTACACAAGGCTTTAGAATCTGGGAGGTGCACTGTTTTTGAACTGTCTGAAACAGCAGTGTATATTCATCAACTGTGTGTGTGTGTGTGTGTGTGTGTGTGTGTGTGTGTGTGTGTGTGTGTGTGTGTGAGAGAGAGAGAGAGAGAGAGAGAGAGAGATCTAAAAAGTTCTATATTTGGTTTCCTTTGCACCAGACAGGGTTGTGTTTAAATTTACCGAGCAGATGAAGGAAATACTGTTCAGATGCTATGAAGCTCTTATCTGTGTTTTGTAAGGGAGACATGCTCTGGGAGATGTAAAGCAGAAGTGTCAGGCGGCTCACTCTAAAGGAATTAGATCATCTTGGACAAGATGAACTGAGCTTTACAGTGTAAATTCACGTCTGCTTGCTGCTTTGGAGAAAAAAGCCCAGTTGAGCACATTCCTCAGATAGCACAACATATCTCCTCACTGCACAGACTGGAAGACGAAGCCAGTATTGCAATCCCCACCTGTTCACACAAAAAGAACAGGAGTACTTGTGAGACCTTAGAGACTAACAAATTTATTAGAGCATTTCTATGCATCCGATGAAGTGGGCTGTAGCCCACGAAAGCTTATGCTCTAATAAATTTGTTAGTCTCTAAGGTGCCACAAGTACTCCTGTTCCTTTTGTGGATACAGACTAACACGGCTGCTACTCTGAAACCTGTTCACACAGTGCTGAAGGGCGCTAGTATCACACGAGTATGTATCAGTAGGTGTATCTTCAAGTGTAGAACCTCAGTTCAGTCACTGTGAGACACATCTAAATGATGCTGATGAAATTTCCATCACCATTTTTTGTTCTCTCTTCAGTAAAAATTTACAAATGCTGGGCATTTTTTCCCTTCCAATTACAACAATCTAGAGCCAACCTAGATAAACAGCTGACTAAGTTGCGAAAAAAAGTACTTTCTGCACACAGAAAGGCATTTATGATTGTCTCTGACTGGGGGTATTGCTTCAGTTCACAAACCGGGAAAAATTAGTAGGGGAAGCAAAAGTGGATGGGAACCTGGGAGGCAGTGACCATGAGATGGTAGAGTTCAGGATCCTGACACAAGAGAAAAAGGAGAGCAGCAGAATACGGACCCTGGACTTCAGAAAAGCAGACTTTGACAACCTCAGGGAACTGATGGGCAGGATCCCCTTGGAGAATATCATGAGGGGGAAAGGAGTCCAGGAGAGCTGGCTGTATTTTAAAGAATCCTTATTGAGGTTACAGGGACAAACCATGCCGATGTGTAGAAAGAATAGTAAATATGGCAGGCGACCAGCTTGGCCTAAAAGTGAAATCCTTGCTGATCTTGAACACAAAAAAGAAGCTTACAAGAAGTGGAAGATTGGACAAATGACCAGGGAAGAGTATAAAAATATTGCTCGGGCATGCAGGAGTGAAATCAGGAAGGCCAAATAACACCTGGAGTTGCAACTAGCAAGAGATGTTAAGAATAACAAGAAGGGTTTCTTCAGGTATGTTAGCAACAAGAAGAAGAAAGTCAAGGAAAGTGTGGGCCCCTTACTGAAAGAGGGAGGCAACCTAGTGACAGAGGACGTGGAAAAAGCTAATGTACTCAGTGCCTTTTTTGCCTCTGTCTTCACGAACAAGGTCAGCTCCGAGACTACTGCACTGGGCAGCACAGCAAGGGGAGGAGGTGACCAGGTCTCTGTGGAGAAAGAAGTGGTTCGGGACTATTTAGAAAATCTGGACGTGCACAAGTCCATGGGGCTGGATGCGCTGCATCCGAGAATGCTAAAGGAGTTGGCGGATGTGATTGCAGAGCCATTGGCCATTATCTTTGAAAACTCATGGCGATCGGGGGAGGTCCCGGATGACTGGAAAAAGGCTAATGTAGTGCCCATCTTTAAAAGAGGGAAGAAGGAAGATTCTGGGAACTACAGGCCAGTCAGCCTCACCTCAGTCCCTGGAAAAATCATGGAGTAGGTCCTCAAGGAATCATTCTGAAGCACTTAGAGGAGAGGAAAGGGATCAGGAACAGTCAGCATGGATTCACCAAGGGCAAGTCATGCCTGACTAATCTAATTGCCTTCTATGATGAGATATATGGCTCTGTGGATGAGGGGAAAGCAGTGGACGTGTTGTTCCTTGACTTTAGCAAAGCTTTTGACATGGTCTCCCACAGTATTCTTGCCAGCAAGTTAAAGAAGTATGGGCTGGATGATTGGACTATAAGGTGGATAGAAAGCTGGCTAGATCATCGGGGTCAGCGGGTAGTGATCAATGACTCCATGTCTAGTTGGCAGCCAGTATCAAGTGGAGTGCCCCAAGGGTCGGTCCTGGGGCCAGTTTTGTTCAATATCTTCATTAATGATCTGGAGGAATGTGTGGCTTGCACCCTGAGCAAGTTTGTAGATGACACTAAACTGGGAGGAGAGGAAGATACGCTGGAGAGTAGGGATAGAATACAGAGGGACCTAGACAAATTGGAGGATTGGGCCAAAAGAAACCTGATGAGGTTCAACAAGGACAAGTGCAGAGTCCTGCACTTAGGACGGAAGAATCCCATGCACCACTACAGACTAGGGACCGAATGGCTAGACAGCAGTGCTGCAGAAAAGGACCTAGGGGTTACAGTGGACGAAAAGCTGGATATGAGTCAACAGTGTGCCCTTGTTGCCAAGAAGGCCAATGGCATTTTGAGATGTATAAGTAGGGGCATTGCCAGCAGATCAAGGGACGTGATTGTTCCCCTTTATTCGACATTGGTGAGGCCTCATCTGGAGTACTGTGTCCCGTTTTGGGCCCCAAACTACAAGAAGATGTAGAAAAATTAGATAGAGTCCAGTGGAGGGCAACAAAAATGATTAGGGGGCTGGAACACATGACTTATGAGGAGAGGCTGAGGAACTGGGATTGTTGTCTGCGGAAGAGAAGAATGAGGTGAAATTTGATAGCTGTTTTCAACTACCTGAAAGCATCCAAAGAGGATGGATCTAGACTGTTCTCCATGGTAGCAGATGACAGAACAAGGAGTAATGGTCTCAAGTTGCAATGGGGAGGTTTAGGTTGGATATTAGGAAAAACTTTTTCACTAGGAGGGTGGTGAAACACTGGAATGTGTTACCTAGGGAGGTGGTGGAATCTCCTTCCATAAAAGTTTTTAAGGTCAGGCTTGACAAAGCCCTGGCTGGGATGATTTAGTTGGGGATTGGTCCTGCTTTGAGCAGGGGGTTGGACTAGATGATCTCCTGAGGTCCCTTTCAACCCTGATATTCTATGATTCATTGTTAAGATGACCAGAGAATCCAGTCTAGTCCGGGATTTCCTTATGCTTGTCAAATTAAAAGTGCTAGCTTATGAGGTTATTGGGAACAAACTTTTAGTTCCAGGGAGCAACTGAGGACCCAAAGGCAAAATTCTCATTGGTTTTAATGGGACCAAGATTAACGCAATGCAACTTTATATGGTATAGCATCTTTCATAAGAACTTCATAAAATATAAACCTCACATCACAGCAGGAATGCTGTGAATTGGCGTTATCGAGGCCATGTCTCTTCCTGGTTAGTGATGGACTCTTTGTTCCTGATGGAAGGGAGGCCAAGGATGCTTTGTAATACCTTAACCTAACCCTGGTGGACTTTGTCATCAGGGACCCTGGCAATGGTATACACCCTCAGAAAATCAGAAAACATTGTTAAAACCATTAGACTGTCTGCTTTGCATGGTGCACAGCCCTTTAAACTCTTTTTAAACTGCCCTTTAAACTGATCACTAGGTAACTTGTGGATTTCACAACAAATGCGTGTTAAATCGGCACTTTCATTCCAAATTCCTATTTTCAGATGCTTACAACTTCTCCTTAGCTCACGAAAGCTCATGCTCAAATAAATTGGTTAGTCTCTAAGGTGCCACAAGTACTCCTTTTCTTTTGAAGCTGATATTTCTGAGCCTTATCCCAACCAGAAATTAATTTATTTGGCAAGTTCCAGGAAAGTCTATTCCAGTATTTCTGAATTATCAGGATGAAAGGCTCTGCCACATTGAATGTACAAGGAGTGCTGTATGCATAAGGCACAGGCATGAACATGCCAGATAGAATGGAGTTGGTCCCAAAGTAACATCGTAGATCATTACAGTCGAAAACTTCTGGAAAATCGGAACCTAGGTCTGTTGTTTGCAGTAGTCTTCCGTCTATCTTATGAGAAGAACCATCCCCAGCCTAGATATTCACAAAGATTGTGCCTCAGAACTATCTCTAATATTAAATAATACAAAATACCGTATACAGTTTTTTGTCTGTTGCACATGATATGGGAACATTAGCTTTGAATTTTTCTGACTTTTGTGCACATCTAAAATCGTGGCAATATCTACATCATTATTAGTGCAGATTTTTTCATACTGTTGTTATTTATGCTCCTGTATAGAAGAAAGTGAGCTAGATACTGAGTGCTTGCTGAGTAACTACATTCAGGTCTTATTAATGACTTGAAGAAGAGCTGTGTGTAGCTTGTAGGTTTGTTTCTTTCACTGAGAGATGTTGGTCCAGTAAAAGAGATTACCTCACCCATCTTGTCTCTCTAATGTCCTGGGACCGACATGGATACAGCAATACTGCAAACAAAACATGAATGAGAGTTTGAAGGCCCCGGACAAATCAGACTCAGATCTACCTGTAGTTTTCTTCATTCCTTTGAGGAACAGTTTTAAAATAAATCTCAAAATATTGCAAGAGGCTTGACTCTGAGGAACTTAGCTTGCCTTTTGTGCTGCGTGCTGAAGCTGATAGTACATTCTGAATGTATCATCTGTTCTCTGGATGTCTCTGTGTTGCTCTACCATCTGGCTTGAGTCAGGGTAATACACAGAGGGAAAAGAGTGTTACTTAGAATTGGCAGGAAAACCCAGTCACTCAGTCAGCCTGATAATCGTGAACTTTAGATCCTTGAAAAAAGTTCCCTTTCAACTTCAGTCTCAAGCGAAGGTTATTGTTAGGAAAGAGTCTTCATCAGAACAGTCATAAAATTGAACAGCCTGAGAAGAAAACTTCCATTAGTTCCTTTTTAATTTGAAGAGATACAATATTTTACATTGGAGGTCAGGCTGAACCTTACCTGTAGTAATATTAGTAACTATTTTCCTGTTTAAAATGATAGGATTTACTGTATTTGAATTGATCAATAGAACCATATATAAAACTATCAGAAGCTGAATTGATTATCCTTTGTTCCTGCATTACAATTGCATTGACATCTAGATATGAAGGTGATGCCACTTTAGAAATATCTAGACAGATTAGATTGATTTGGGCCCTGACTTGACTTCCATCAAAATTTATCTTGGGGGTTTTGTAGTATCTAAGTGCCTTTCAGGTAATGTCGGTAGCAATACCTCACAGTCCTTAGTGGACTTCATGGAGTCTGTGGCACTTCTGTCTTTTTGGGGTCAAAACTCTACTGGGGGTAAGGTTTTTGTTCTTGAATTATTTAGGGGCAGAAGAAGGTGTCAGTATTGTGAATGGCATTCATATGGTGAAAAGATTGTGAAAATTAGAGGCAAAGCCTCCACCACTTTCAGTATGAACAGGATCAAATCCTTCAGTCTGGTGTAGCTTCCTGCTGGAATATAAACTTCCAAATAGAGGCAGTAAAAATAACTCTGGGATTATTTCGTGTATATTGCTCTAATTGTAGCTGCACTATATATAATAATCTGCCAGCAGATCTCTTGTAAATTCTTCTTAAAGCTCACTCCAGCCAGAAACTTGCCATCCAAAATCCAAACTAAAAGCATTTTAAACAAATGTTTCCAGATTCTTCTCTCAAACTCCAAACCAGCTTTGATTAACAAAAATACAATAAATGAAATCTGGCATGTGGCTAATTCATAGAACAGTATTTCTACTAGTACTTGGAAGAGGGTAGAGAGGTTCAATTGTACATTATTACTTTATTTTATGGGCAGTTTTTGGCTAAGGGAAGACCCAGTAGAGGGGTATAGCTGGTGAGGGATGAGGTGAATTGGTAAAACAGTGCATGTACAAAAACCAAAATATCTGCTTATACTGGGCCGGATCCCAAAAGGGGATGAGCTACTGCAGATCCTATTGATTTAATTGAATTTATCAGGGTCCAGTTCACTGTAGCCTGACTTTAGGCAGTGCTAATGACCATAAGACAAGAGCTAATTTTGTTTTTTTAAAAAGAAGCCTAACTTTAGACTCTTAAGTGTCTATTGAGGCACCTACCTGATCTCTAAAAGTCCTGAGCCCCCAACAGTGTACACAGACCTCAAAGGGAGCTGTGTCAAGTACTCCACGCTTTTGAAAGTTAGTTAGATGCCTCAGTATGGACTTAAAAGCATACAGTCTCCTCTCTCTCTCTCTCTCTTTTCTCCTCCTTGGCTGATTACTGAAACACAGCCTTCCTCTAAATGCAGGGGAAAGGCAATGTCTTAGCCTGGGTAGTTCACTGAAAATAATATAAAGTTTATTCATGTGTAAACAGTGAAGTATAGGTCATGTAGCCTCTAATTTACACATTGTGTGCTCCAGCCTGAATCTGCAGGGACTTGGCAATGAGCAGCCAGAAGGAGAGAATGATCCTGGGAGGGCAAGAGTGGCTGATGGGCACCCCCAAAAGCATGTTGCCATTTCCTCCTGGGGCTAGGGGAATGGTAGCCAGGTGAGTGATGAGCAGAGTTGGAGTAGAGATCATAAGGGGTAGTCAGGCAGGGTCAGGGTCTTCTTCCTTTATCTGGTTTACAAAGGTCACCCGCACTCCCAACCTGCGCACATCAGTGAAGGATGCAGATTCAGGGATTAATGCAGGAAAGTCTTGATTAAGCTATTTTTCTATTCTTTCTTACATAGGGTATGACTTGGAGTTGCAGTATTAGAACTGGGATTTGTGTGCTAGAAAGATCACAGTTGTGTGTAAGTGTTGGGTTGGAAGAAATGGCATATGCAACTTGACACATAGCATGGTAGGTGTCTCATTGGGGCACAGCAATTATCTTAATGTGTACATGTTTCCAAATCCCCATTTATGGGTACACATCTCTTGCACAGCAATGTAAATCACTGTTCAGTCAGCAAGGACGGTGGTGTAAACTAGTATCCATTTCAAGTGTGTACATACGTTTATGGTAACAAGTATTGACAGATTGCAGATAGCTTACATACCTAATACAAATTAATATTAGTCTTTACACATTTATATAATGTTTGCAAACTACAAACATTTGCGGATGAAGTCAGGCCCTTGCAAATTGTGTGTAAATTGCTACTTTATCTACACAGTGTAAACCTCACTGTTCATGTAGTGTTAGAAGCTTTTCTAGTCCATTAAGCAGCTCTGAAAACAAAGACAAACAAGAATAGTACTGCAGTTCTGACTTCAGCCCTGCTATTTACTCTTCTTGCTCTCACAAAACATCTGGAAGGGTTTTAGTGGTGGGTTGTTGTTTTTTTCCAATGAACCTCAGCAACACACTTTGCCTGGACAAACAGTTTAAACATAATGGCTAAAATTTGCAAATCTTTAGGTGTCTAATGTTAGGCCCCTTTAAGTGCCCTAATCTTCTGAGGTGTTCAGCACCCCAAGCTCCCTCTAAAGTCTGTGGGAGTTGTGGGTACTCAGCACTTCTGAAGATCAGGTCACTTATTCAGATGCCTACCTTCAGGCATTCAGCTGAAACGTTTGGCTGGGGAACGTGACAGATAAGCTCACCTTGTCCCCCACACTGCAAATAGCGTGCCTACGTATTTCCCCTTACACTGACTATATCCGCTTCCCTGAAGGGAGCTTTTCTGCATGTGGAGTTCCTGATAAGATAATGTGCTGCATGAAACATTCAAAGGAGGCTTTTAAGTTATTAGGACTAACTCAGTCTCTTCCCTTCTTCAGGAGCAGCCAAAAGGGGAGTCAGGAGAACTTGGCAAGTATACAGAAAGGACAGGGCGATGACTGGAAGGAGGTAAGTGAAATGGAAATCTTGACTTGCTCCTAGTTTAGTTGATTAATCATCACTGGAATATGATATGCAGATAGCACCTCTCTGGGTTCCTTGCTCCCAGGAAGTCTTATTGTTCCAATTAGAGAAGGGAGAGCCATGATATGGTGTTTCCTGAAATGTCTACAAAGATCTTGTGAGCAAATTAAAATAACTTTTAAAAAAAATATCTTTTGTCAAACAATTTATCATTCTTCTTCACTCTTACGAGGCCAGAATCTAGAAGGGTCTAATTTTCTAAAGTGGCAACCTGAGTGAGGGCACCAAATCCTACATATTTTTAATACCAGTCATTAATCTTACCTACCCCTTTTATGATCAGTACAGCCTCATGTCACTGTAATCAAGTCAGTTATATAGGGAACAAATTGCAATCCACTCCACACCTCTACGGTATCCGTGGGCGGGATGCTTCACTCTTTGCTACGATGGTAAATATGAGCCAGACCTGGTGAAAAAGGCTGGATCCATGTGGAAGGAGGAAATGTTAGCTCCGTAATATCTTCTCCCAGCATGGCACCAGATGGGTGGAATACCCTCTCCAAGTTCGGGCTCCACTTGTCAGGAGACAGAGCAGGGCTGTGGCTTTTTTCTTCCCTCAACTCTACATGGATTCCCCATGGAAGATAATGTTGGCTCAATAGGCCACATCTTGTGATGACTGCCTCTATCATAGGAACCCCTTCCATAGTTCCAGGGCAGCCACCCAAGGGATCCACATAAGATCATAGCTTCTAAAAGAAATAAGCTATATGGAAACCCTGGGTGTTAAAATGTCCGCACCAGTCTTGGTACAGTACCGGTCTATGGGGTTGAGTCTTCTGCCCAGTTGCCTCCCCTGGGTGCTGTGTTATATTGTGCACACATGAGATTTATTTCCTTCTACGTGTGAACATAGTCCTTGAGGCATGTGGCTAGCAATCTACCAGTTTGTATACTCCATCCTCCAAATACACACATGCCCAACTTCCTGTTAAAGGTTCCGGGGTGTGCAGCCCAACTGGCATTTAGTGAACCAAATATCACAGCTAGAGAGGCCATTCAAACACTATATTCAGAAACAGGAGCATGTGTCATTCACCCAATGGCATGATTTGAGGGCAATGTACTGAGTATTCAGCAGAGTTTGTTCTTTTCACCAGGAGGAGATGAAATGGCCCTTAACTTTAATATTTTTATTCAAGCTTTATATTGCTTCAATTAATTATTCTATAGAGTCTGAACCAACACTTACCCTTTTGTCCGTACCTTCTGCTCTGCTTTCCCATCATCTTATGAAGGTTGCTTCCTTTTCATGTATTTGTATGGAAAATGAAAGGCATCATCTGCAACTTCGTTGGGTTTGTTCTTTCTCTATTCCTGGAATGACACAATTACTACCTCCATGTGCATCCTTTGGTTTTGAGAAGCCAACAGATCTCAGAGACTTTATGGACTTGTTTTTCTATCTTAATGGCACCAATAATGTCAGATTTGAAAGTCCTGAAATAACATGCAGTAAATATCATTTCCATGTGCCACATTCTTAGTATGCAAAAATCTGGTCCCAAAGATTTGCCTGACATCAGCTGTCAGTCACACATTGGGGTAAGTGAGACTATTTATAGTTTGTAACCTGCATTCATTTTGCACCTATTTCATTTTCATGGTGGGTGAACTTTTCACCCCATGAGCCACTTTAATTCCTGGGCCCTCTGCACAAGGGTGAATTTCATTCAGTAAAAATAGAAAAATGTCTTTGCCAAGATTCATGTAGTCATGTTGAAATGCTGGGTAAGAATTGAAAAATCCCAGAAATAACTTGATAAGGAAACTTTATATATATGTGGCTTAAAATCTAATCCCTAGACTCACACTGGGGTGGATCTGGGGTCACTGAGATCAGTAGAGTTGCCCCAGATTTACAATGATGTGGTTAAGATTGGATTCAATGACTGCTTGAGATTGGCTGTGCTTTACTGGGGTCAAAGGACTTGGACGCAATCCTTGGTTATTGCCATTTAAAATCTCTCTCTCTCTCTATTTTACACCTGCTGCCCCATGGCCAGAGCCAGGGGTTGGAGCCCGCTATCTTGTGGCTGGGGCTCGCGGTTGGCACCTGTGGCCAGCACCTGCCACTGCACGGCCAGAGCCCGGCCCTGGAGCCGGGAGCCAGCGTCTGCTGCCAGGCAGCTGGAACCAGGGGCCAGAGGCTGAAGTCCCACAGCCGGAGGCCAGGGCCGCATGGCCAGAGCAGGGTTTGGCGGTCAGTACCCGCTGCTCCGTGGTGAGAGCCTGGGGCCACACGGCCAGGTTCCTGAAGTCCCACCGCTGGAGCCTGCCTCTCAAACCCCCTCCCTGCAATGTGGGTCAAGACTCAACTTGTTCCTGCAGTGCTGTGCCCCACCTCTCTCCAGAGGGAGGGGAAGGGGCTGATGCTTTGCTCCCCACCCCATCACCACCCAGGAGGCTGTCGTGGCCTCACGAAAAGCCCTGGTGGCTGCATGCAGCCATCGTGGCCACATTTGAGAAACATTGGTCTAAATAATGCTTAGTCCTGTCATGAGTGCAGGGGACTGGACTAGATGGCCTCTCAAGGTCCCTTCCAGACCTATGATTCTATGAAATAAAAAAATATGTATATAACCCTTTGAAGCAAAACTGCAGAATGTTTTTGCAAACAATCCTTTCGGCTTGAATTGTGTTCATTTTTAAGAATCAGTTCTTTCAGTGATTTTTGGAATCTACTGAGTCCTGAGTTCCACCTGCCAAAATTTCTTTAAGTCAGGTGGGAGAAGTCAGCCAGACATGCCTGCAGCTAGAGGGGATTCCTCATGCTTGATCCTGGATAGAAAAAATGTTGAAGCATGTGTAGTTGTGTTAGGCTACTGTGTGTACCACTTTGGCCCTTTCAGCTGTGGATACCTGGTCCAGGTGGGAGTAGAGTGATGAGCAGAATTTCAAACTTGGGTGCATGCTTCTGGTTAGAAAGGGCCCTATATCCCCATTTCTGGTCAGAGGCTGAAAGCAACTCTATAGCAGGCAGCTGAAACCAAAGAGATGTCAAATGTTAGATGAATGGAGATTCAGAAACCATACATAGAGAAATCTTGTGTAGGGTATGTAAAGAGAAAAGATCTCCAATTTATTACTCCATCACATTTATACTAAGTGTAAATTGTAGTTCGATTTTTTGAAAAGTGACTATGTAAAACTAGCACCTTCTTACTCAACTGATGTGCACTCTGTCATATCTGCTGACTCTATTGAGGAAAAACAAGTTTTACTGAAGTTGGCAGAGCCAGTGTGGCTATGGGAGAAGGACCTGGGTTCTGTTCCTTCTTGTGCCTCAACAGAATTGTTTACCAAGTTCCAATCAATTCTACATGGGCAAACCCAGTGAAAGCAATGGGCTTAAACAAATTTAACTGAGGGCAAAACTTGTTCAGTAGACCCTTCATAACTGGTGGCAATGCATGAGAAGGAAAGAACTCAGTCTGGCTCCTTGGACCAGTTGGGTTTGCACTCTGCAGAGCTGGAATTTGGAAGAAATCTTATTGCTTGTAAGATGAGCTTATCCGATCTGGAAATAAGTGTGATCCAATAAGTATGAAATCCCATTGTCATTTTTGCAGTCACTTTTCAGCATTGTGGCTTTAATTGTTGTTTCTGGCTTATCTGTCTGTGGCCTACAGATTTACTGTAGTCTAGCATTTTATTTCCTTTTAACACAGAGACCATACCTGTGTACCTGCCAGATTCGAATTGTGAAAGGACTAGGAGGGCTTAGGATGTAGACAAGGATTGCACAGAGAAAGGGCAACAGTGCATAGCTATAACTGTGTAAAATGACCAAGAAGAAGAAAGAGAACAAAATTAGTTTTATTCACACTGTACAGAAATTATCACATAGTCCTTCGGAGCTACCAGCATGGCCTCAGTTTTGTCAATCACAAATGGCCCATCATCAAGGGATAGTTGGTCACACAGCTGTCACCAGTAATGCCCTGTCCAGGGCTTCATCTACCAGGGTTACAGCTGCCAAGACCAGTGTTCCATACAGAAGAGGTCAGTGGGGTGGCTAGACCATATGCTTAATATTGAAGCACCAAGGCTGTCCCAGGAATTCAGAATATGCCCGGGGGAAGATACTACAAAGGAGCACTTGAAGATCAGGAAGAGCTAATAGTCCAAATGCTGCTCTTAGCTACGCTGGTGTAAATTGGGAGTAACTGATTTTGTTGGAATTACACTGGGGGAGTCAAACTGATGCTCTTTTTGTCCAATGTTCAGCTGAAATTTAACAAAATCCTTTTGTCTGTTAAAATATTACTGTAAATGCAGCTGATTTGCATGAATAAAACATACAAATTAACAAACTTATCTGGAAGTTAAGGCCAGGATTTTCAAAATTGGGTGCCTAAAGCTAGGTATTGTGAAACAGTCGCTCGATTTTCAAAAGAGCTCAGCCACTCATCGGGTATGTCTTCACTTTGAACTGGAGGTGTAATTTCCAGCTTGAGGAGTTTGCCAGTTCGATCAAAAATGGAAGTGCAGCTGCAGTGGCAGGGTGGGCTAGCTGCCCCAATTATGAACCTCACCAAGAGGTTAGGTACATACTCTGAGCAGCTAGCCACTTGTACCACTGCAGCTACATTTCTACTTTTAGTGCAATAGCACTGATTGAGCTAGTGCAGGTCTGTCTCATAGAGCTGGACATTACACCTGTCGAAGGGTATGTTTAGTGCTCTGCATTCTTAAAATTTGGTCCACAAACTCATATACTTAAATAAGGATTCAAAAGCCTAAAGTTAGACACTTTAATATATTTTTTTAAATTATAACCTAAGACTCATTTATATTGAAGGATTCTTTTTGGAGTTTGGTCACTGTAACTTATGTCCCTATCCAGCCTATGGAAGTCCTTGAATAAAAATGCTAGCCACCAAATGCTGCGTCAGCATTGTAGCTGAGCAGAGATTTTTCACCAAATATTTTAAGAAAATATCTTTTTGACTAAATACAAATTTTCTCATGAAAATTTCCCTTTTCATTAAAAATGTTTAGGGGTTTCATTTTCAAAAATTGCACACAAAAAAGTTTTAAAAATTTGCAGAAAACAAATAAATATTAATTTCTTTGAATTTTTTTTAAAATGTGAGAAATAAGATATGCTTCCTGACCAGCTCTGGTCGTCATATATCCATGTGGCTCTACAAGGAACTTAGAGAACTACATTGGCATCATATATGCCAGAATATTGATACCTAAGCTTTTACAGTAGAAGCAAACAATTGTTTTTCAGGTATCTATGTAAAGTACGCAGTTAGGATAATATACCACCACAATGAGAGTTGTGCGTGTGTATCGAGGACAGTATACAGTCCTTAGTTTTGAATTGCTACACTATGTTTGTCAAATGGAGTAATACATTCAAAACTATTGCACTGTGGAATTCCAGCATGAAAAATGTCTTATTCGGAAGGAAGAGTTTGTTTAAAAGTCACAAATCTTATATGAGAAGCTCAGTTATAGAAGCCAAAAAAGGCAACAAAAACAAGTCTTACAAGGCAGACCTCTTAACTATGAATTGCCTGATGTATGAGCTGTCAGAAATCCAAAATTAACCAAGCACAGGAGAATATTTTGCAAAATCCCCACGTTACAACTGTCATGGCAGCACATATTTCCTGAGCAGCATTTCTAACACTTTCTTTGCTTGCCATAGTGCAGAGCTAATAAAATGAGGCTTTCTTGAGCAGGAATCTTTTTTTAGATGCTGATTTCAACATTTGACTTGAAACAGGCCTTTTGTTGCATCTTCACCATTACTGGAGCCAACAATATGGACATCTCTTTGCTTCGCTGTCCCAGGATGTTTTATTCAAGAATCATCATCTGGCTAATATACAGAGTATTGGAATATAGCACCTAGAAATTTGTCTTGGAACGGAAACCCTAACGCTATCCTTCTGGGACACAGGACCCAAATGGCTGGATCACTACTATTATTGTAATTCAATATAATAGTCTAAAATCAAGTGTTGTACTTAGAGTAACATAGGAAATAGAGATGGGGCTCTAAGTATGAGCTCCAAACACCTCCGAACCTTGGGATTATTCAAAGCATGAAGCCAGATTCACCAGATTCAAGATCTGCAGATAAATTCTCCTTCCATAACAGGTTCTACCAAAACCCTGGAATTAAACTTCATCAGATATTGAGTGGCTTTAAAACCAAACCTGAATTCTGTGGCTTGATTCAGTCTAAGTATAACTACATTAACATAGTCCAAGGAATTAATAGCAAACACTTTGTTTCCTCAGAGTGCTAATTGTGTTAATTACAGTTCTCTGTGCTCAGGCTTGATATGCCAGTTTCCCAAATGGATGGGGATTGGGAGAAATGACTGAAGCTGTGTGGTTAAAGCGGGTCCCACATCTGTTTTAATAATGTTTTAGTGGTGAAGGGAGATGTTAAGTCTGGTGAGCACCCACAGTTCTCACTTTGCTGAAGGAGGAATTACATTTGCTCAGCACCTTTTGGGATCACACCAACTTGTGGGCAGATTAGTTAATGTAGCAAGCAAGGAGAAAAGATAAATATGTAGCTCAGGGACCTTAGGGCAGTGTCCTAGGAGAGGGGTTCAGCTAGCCAGGGGCAAATCTGGTTGGAAACCAAATAGAGAAAAATTAAGATGAGGAGCTAGGGAGCAGTGGTGGAAAAGACTGGTGAAAGTTAGTAGCACAGTGGCTAATCAGGCCATGGCTGTATAATGTGAGGCTACACTGGGGAAAAAGACAGTAGGGAAGTGTGGTGTTTAGATGTTGCTTGTAATTATTAGAATCGGGAGCACTGGCTGTTGGGAGTCTGAAAGGACAGGAAACAGGAAGGAGAGGGGAGGAGTTGAAGAGGCTGAGGGAGAGGTACTGAGGGTGCAGCAGCAGCTTGGAAAAGACATTTCCACTTTAAAAAATAAAGTCCTGATGAAGTTTATTAGTACCTTGCCTGGCTACTACAACATTTTGGCGACGAGGATGGATCTTATGCCTCTGAACCTACCTGCATCCTTTCTACAAAGCCCAGGTGAGCCTCCAGTTGCTTTTACTGCCTGTATCCATATGTTTGAGACTTATCTGCTTGCAATCAGTGCTACAGAGATTTCTGAAGAAAGAAAGCATGCTCTGCTAATCCACTGCCTTGGACCAGAAGGGCAGCATATATTTTACACTTTTCCCCTTGCAGACGATAAATGTGAGACTGCACTCACTGCATTAAATAACTTTTTTGTGCCAAAAGTGAATGTAGTAGCTAATCGCTACAGATTTCGCCAGCGTGAGCAGAAACCAGGGGAGACTATAATGCAGTATATTGCTTCCCTGAGGAGTCTGATTGTAACTTGTGACTTTGGGAATATGGCAGATGAGATGATTAGAGACCAGCTCATTGAGAAAACAACCATGCTTCATGGAAGAGAACATTTACTTTTAGAACCACAACTTACACCAGATAAACAATAACCATTGCTACCCAGATTGAGTCAGCTACAGCTGAAGCCAAAATAATGAACATGGATACAGGAGGCACACTCCAGGCTGTGACTCCTTTTCAGAAAAGTTCACTATCACTGCAGACAAACAATTACAAGAGGAAAACTAACGAAAAAACACCAAATCAGCAAATTCAAAATACAGTAAAAGCATGCTTTTGCTGTGGATCCCCACAACACCTTGCTACACAACCCCCACAACCAAGCTACACAGGATGTCTGGCAAAAGTAGCTCAGTGCAATCATTGCAAAAATATTGGGCATTTTGCTAAAGTATGTCGCAGCAGCCAGTTCAATCAACAGGTGCATGCAATACCAGATGTTACTGTGCTGACCGTGGACAAAATCACTACTGCACATATTCCAGAACAAAAAGTGCATGGTAAACATTTTCGCCATACCCTCAGGCAAATCACACTCTATTCAGGGAATGTTGGACACTGGCTCAGCAGTATCTATACTACCTGATTTCGTCTATTTGCACTACTTTAAAGATGTGCCTCTTACTGAACCCAAGCTTCACTTGGTGTGCTATTTGAAAAAACATATTCCAGTACGTGGCTGCTTGCCAGCAATAGTTACTTTTGGTGACTGCTCTGTAACTGCAGAGTTCTACATTGTCCACAAAGGCACTCCTATCCTTGGCAGAGATTTATTGGCCGCTTTAAATCTCAGGGTAGTTAATGGACTAATTGATCTTTCTCAGCAAAGCACTCTTGCTTCACATACCAGTTTCAGCTGGGACCCAACTCCAGGTTGAGGAGAAACTCGGCTGTGCTTATGGGTTTTTGCATAAAGTTAAAATGCGGAATAATGTGATGCCTGTATGACAGAAATTACAGTGCTTACCATTTTCAGTCAGGGAAGCTGTTTCAGAGGAACTTAAAAAACTTGTTCAACAGGACATTATTGAAGAGACTAACTCCTCGGAATGGGTTTCACCTATAGTAGTGACGCAGAAGAAGGGTGGAGGCATTTGCTTTTGTGAGGACTTAAGGGAGCCAAATAAAGCTACTGTGATTGACAGCCATCCTCTTCCTCACATAGAAGAAGTATTTGCAGAACTCCGTGGAGCAAAGATGTTTTCTACTCTTGATTTGCATAGCGCATACTACCAAGTTACATTGCATGAAGATAGCAGAGACCCTCATAGCATTTATTACACGAGGGACTATTCCGTTTTAAATGTGTTCCATACAGTCTTGAATCAGCCCCATGTGCCTTCCAAAAGATGATATAATTGATTTTGAAGAATCAGCGTGGAGTTCAGTGCTATTTGGATGATATTATCGTGTTTGGAAATACTTCAGAGGAGCATGAAAATAACCTGCAGTCTGTACTAAACTGCATCAGCAAAGCAAGCCTCAAGCTCAATAGGTCCAAATGCAAAATTTAGACAAACTGAACTCTCTTTTCTGGGGCATACAATTTCACAGGCTAGACTAAAACCTGATCTGGCTCATATCCTGGCAATTTCAAATGCTCCTCCTCCAACAGATTTGCAAACCTTACATTCCTGCTTGGGTCTTACCTCCTGGTATGCAAAATTCATTCCCAATTATGCTTCTGTCATTGAACCGTTACGAGAATTACTACAGAGAAGTTCAACCTTAGTGTGGACAATGGATGCACAAGCTAGTTTTGAAACGGTGAAAGACTTGATTGTACATGGTCCAGTACTTACAATTGTGGGCAATGCAGGATTGACTAGTGCAACTACTGATTCTTCTGATTATGGACTTGGGGCTGTCCTCACACAACTTCATGAGGACAACACAGAGAGGACTGTTGCATTTGCTTCAAGGACACTAAGTAATGCTGAGAGAAAATATTTTACAGTCGAAAAAGAAGCACTTGCTTGTGTCTGGGCTACTGAAAAATGGAGAACTTACCTGTGGGGCCGCATGTTCAAGTTGCGCACAGAGCACAGCCCTCTGACAACGTTGCTCACCACGAAAGGACTGGGAAGAGCAGGATATTGTATTGCTAGATGGTCTGCAAGACTACTCTCTTTCAATTGTGAACTGGAATATAAGCCTGGAAACCAAAATTTGGTAGCTGATTGCCTTTCTTGCCTGCCTTTACCTTCACCAGATGGTCCACCGGAGGATGAGGATGTAGTAGTTGCACTTATTACAAGCACTCTTACTGCAGTTACAAGAGAACAATTTCAAGCTGCTCGTTCAGCGTGTCCAATTCAACAAAAACGATGGGAATTTCTGACAAAGAGATGGCCCAGTAACCCTAAAAACCTTGATCCAGTTTTGCTGCCTTATTTTAGAGTTCGGAATGAACTTTCTTTGCTCAATGGCTGTGTGCTACAAGGTACACACAGGCTACTTGTGCCAGAAGAATTACAGTCAAAACTCATTCACCTGGCATACGATACTCATCAAGGAATTGTCCGAACCAAACGACAACTATGGGATCTGTATCGGTGGCCAGAGATGGAGTCTCAAACTGAAGCACTCATAAAATCCTGTGTCACTTGCCAAATGCATGGTAAGACAGCAGTGACATGTACCCCTCCATTACAGCCTGTTCCTCTTCCTGAATCTGCAAGGGAAAAAGTGGCAATTGACATTGTAGGACCCTTTAATACCGCTCCAATAGACTGTCGTTATGCCATCACCTTAATAGATTATTTCAGTAAATGGCCTGAGGTAGCGTTTACATCGCAAATCTCTTCTGCTACAGTAATTAAGTTCCTCTTTTCAGTTTTTAGCAGGGAAGGTTTCAGATAATGGTAGTTGTCAAGCTTCCTTCCCCACTCTGAACTCTAGGGTACAGATTTGGGGACCTGCATGAAAACCTCCTAAGCTTACTTTTACCAGCTTAGGTTAAAACTTCCCCAAGGTACAAACTATTTTACCTTTTGCCCTTGGACTTTATCACTGCCACCACCAAACGTCTAACAGGTATATAACTGGGAAAGAGCCCGTTTGGAAATGTCTTTCCCCCAAAAATCCTCCCAAACCTTACACCCCATTTCCTGGGGAAGGTTTGATAAAAATCCTCACCAATTTCCAAAGGTGAACACAGACCCAAACCCTTGGTATTCAGAACAATGAAAAAGCATTCCGATTCTTAAAAGAAGAATTTTAATAGAAGAAAAAGTAAAAAGAATCCCTTCTGTAAAATCAGGATGGTAAATACCTTACAGGGTAATCAGATTCAAAACAGAGAATCCCTCTAGGCAAAACCTTAAGTTACAAAAAGTAACACTCTGTACTTCTAAAAAAGAAAAGGAGTCCTTGTGGCACCTTAGAGACTAACCAATTTATTTGAGCATGAGCTTTCGTGAGCTACAGCTCACTTCATCAGATGCATACCGTGGAAACTGCAGCAGACTTTATATATACACACAGAGAATATGAAACAATACCTCCTCCCACCCCACTGTCCTGCTGGTAATAGCTTATCTAAAGTGAGCATCAGGTTAGGCCATTTCCAGCACAAATCCAGGTTTTCTCACCCTCCACCCCCCCACACAAATTCACTCTCCTGCTGGTGATAGCCCATCCAAAGTGACAACTCTTTACACAATGTGCATGATAATGAAGTTAGGCCATTTCCTGCACAAATCCAGGTTCTCTCACTCCCTCACCCCCCTCCAAAAACCCACCCCCATACACACACAGACTCACTCTCCTGCTGGTAATAGCTCATCCAAACTGACCACTCTCCAAGTTTAAAACCAAGTTAAACCAGAACATCTGAGGGGGGGGGTAGGAAAAAACAAGAGGAAATAGGCTACCTTGCATAATGACTTAGCCACTCCCAGTCTCTATTTAAGCCTAAATTAATAGTATCCAATTTGCAAATGAATTCCAATTCAGCAGTTTCTCGCTGGAGTCTGGATTTGAAGTTTTTTTGGTGTAAGATAGCGACCTTCATGTCTGTGATTGCGTGACCAGAGAGATTGAAGTGTTCTCCGACTGGTTTATGAATGTTATAATTCTTGACATCTGATTTGTGTCCATTTATTCTTTTACGTAGAGACTGTCCAGTTTGACCAATGTACATGGCAGAGGGGCATTGCTGGCACATGATGGCATAAATCACATTGGTGGATGTGCAGGTGAACGAGCCTCTGATAGTGTGGCTGATGTTATTAGGCCCTGTGATGGTGTCCCCTGAATAGATATGTGGGCACAATTGGCAACGGGCTTTGTTGCAAGGATAAGTTCCTGGGTTAGTGGTTCTGTTGTGTGGTATGTGGTTGTTGGTGAGTATTTGCTTCAGGTTGCGGGGCTGTCTGTAGGCAAGGACTGGCCTGTCTCCCAAGATTTGTGAGAGTGTTGGGTCATCCTTTAGGATAGGTTGTAGATCCTTAATAATGCGTTGGAGGGGTTTTAGTTGGGGGCTGAAGGTGACGGCTAGTGGAGTTCTGTTATTTTCTTTGTTAGGCCTGTCCTGTAGTAGGTAACTTCTGGGAACTCTTCTGGCTCTATCAATCTGTTTCTTTACTTCCACAGGTGGGTATTGTAGTTGTAAGAAAGCTTGACAGAGATCTTGTAGGTGTTTGTCTCTGTCTGAGGGGTTGGAGCAAATGCGGTTGTATCGCAGAGCTTGGCTGTAGACGATGGATCGTGTGGTGTGGTCAGGGTGAAAGCTGGAGGCATGCAGGTAGGAATAGCGGTCAGTAGGTTTCCGGTATAGGGTGGTGTTTATGTGACCATTGTTTATTAGCACTGTAGTGTCCAGGAAGTGGATCTCTTGTGTGGACTGGACCAGGCTGAGGTTGGTGGTGGGATGGAAATTGTTGAAATCATGGTGGAATTCTTCAAGGGCTTCTTTTCCATGGGTCCAGATGATGAAGATGTCATCAATATAGCGCAAGTAGAGTAGGGGCTTTAGGGGACGAGAGCTGAGGAAGCGTTGTTCTAAATCAGCCATAAAAATGTTGGCATACTGTGGGGCCATGCGGGTACCCATAGCAGTGCCGCTGATCTGAAGGTATACATTGTCCCCAAATGTGAAATAGTTATGGGTAAGGACAAAGTCACAAAGTTCAGCCACCAGGTTAGCCGTGACATTATCGGGGATAGTGTTCCTGACGGCTTGTAGTCCATCTTTGTGTGGAATGTTGGTGTAGAGGGCTTCTACATCCATAGTGGCCAGGATGGTGTTATCAGGAAGATCACCGATGGATTGAAGTTTCCTCAGGAAGTCAGTGGTGTCTCGAAGGTAGCTGGGAGTGCTGGTAGCATAGAGCCTGAGGAGGGAGTCTACATAGCCAGACAATCCTGCTGTCAGGGTGCCAATGCCTGAGATGATGGGGCGCCCAGGATTTCCAGGTTTATGGATCTTGGGTAGTAGATAGAATATCCCAGGTCGGGGTTCCAGGGGTGTGTCTGTGCGGATTTGATCTTGTGCTTTTTCAGGAAGTTTCTTGAGCAAATGCTGTAGTTGCTTTTGGTAACTCTCAGTGGGATCATAGGGTAATGGCTTGTAGAAACTCGTGTTGGAGAGCTGCCGAGCAGCCTCTTGTTCATATTCCGACCTATTCATGATTACAACAGCACCTCCTTTGTCAGCCTTTTTGATTATGATGTCAGAGTTGTTTCTGAGGCTGTGGATGGCATTGCGTTCCGCATGGCTGAGGTTATGGGGCAAGTGATGCTGCTTTTCCACAATTTCAGCCCGTGCACGTCGGCGGAAGCACTCTATGTAGAAGTCCAGTCTGCTGTTTCGACCTTCAGGAGGAGTCCACCTAGAATCCTTCTTTTTGTAATGTTGGTAGGGAAGCCTCTGTGGATTAGTATGTTGTTCAGAGGTATTTTGGAAATATTCCTTGAGTCGGAGACGTCGAAAATAGGATTCTAGGTCACCACAGAACTGTATCATGTTCGTGGGGGTGGAGGGGCAGAAGGAGAGGCCCCGAGATAGAACAGCTGCTTCTGCTGGGCTGAGAGTATAGTTGGATAGGTTAACAGTATTGCCAGGTGGGTTGAGGGAACCATTGCTGTGGCCCCTTGTAGCATGTAGTAGTTTAGAAAGTTTAGTGTCCTTTTTCTTTTGTAGAGAAGCAAAGTGTGCGTTGTAAATGGCTTGTCTAGTTTTAGTAAAATCCAGCCACGAGGAAGTTTGTGTGGAAGGTTGGTTTTTTTATGAGAGTATCCATTTTTGAGAGCTCATTCTTAATGTTTCCCTGTTTGCTGTAGAGGATGTTGATCAGGTGATTCCGCAGTTTCTTTGAGAGCGTGTGGCACAAGCTGTCAGCATAGTCTGTGTGGTATGTAGATTGTAATCTGTACATCTTCTGTACATCTTCTGACACTCTTCAGTCCACTGAACGGCATTTGGCGGTTTCTTTTTGGTTAGGTCTGTCAGTGGGGCGGCGATTTGGCTGTATTGCGGTACAAATAGTCTAATAACCGGCCAAGCCTAAGAAGGATTGAACCTGTTTCTTTTACTTGGGGACAGGCCACTTTTGGATAGCATCCACTTTGGCCTGTAGGGGGTTGATAGTTCCTTGACCCACCTGGTCTCCAAGGTAAGTAACTCTGTTTAGGCCTTTTTGACACTTCTTAGCCTTAACAGTTAGTCCTGCCTCCCTTATGCGCTCAAAGACTTTTTGTAGATGTTCCAGGTGTTCTGCCCAGGAATACGAAAATATGGCCACATTGTCAAGGTAGGCAACTGCATATTCTCCTAATCCCGCTAGGAGACCATCTACAAGTCTTTGGAAGGTGGCGGGTGAATTCTGCAGCCCGAAAGCGAGTACATTAAATTCATACAGCCCGACATGGGGGGGTGAAGGCTGACCTTTCCTTGGCGGATTCATCTAGCGGTACCTGCCAATACCCCTTGGTTAAGTCCAAGGTAGAGATGAACTGGGCCTGTCCCAGTTTCTCTAATAGTTCATCTGTGCGTGGCATTGGATAGCTGTCTGGGCGAGCTACAGCATTTAGTTTATGGTAGTCCATGCAAAAATGTACCTCCCCATCTGGGAACTAGAACCATCTGGGAGCTAGAAGCACTAGAACCATGCACTGGCACGGGGTGGATTACCCCCATCTGTAACATATCCTGGATCTCCCGTTCTGTAGCAGTTTTAGCTTGAGGAGACACCTGGTAAGGTTGGACTTTAAATGGGTGAGCATTACTTGTGTCAATGGAGTGGTATGCCTGTTCAGTCAGTCCGGGGGCAGCTGACAACATCAGCGCGTAGCTAGTGCACAGCTCCTGGATCTGCTGTCACTGCATACGCCCAAGGGTCATAGAAAGGTTCACTTCTTCCATGCCACCAGCACTTTTCCCTTTGTAGTAGATCCCTTCAGGCCACTCAGCGGCATTTCCTCCCTGGGCTGTAAACAGGCAAACCTTTAATTCTCTGTAATAAAAGGGCTTTAGAGAATTAATATGGTATACCTTAGGCTTTCGGTTGGAGGTGGGGAATGCTATGAGATAATTAACAGCTCCCAGGCGCTCCTGGACCATGAATGGCCCTTCCCATGACGCTTCCATTTTGTGGGCCTGGAGTGCCTTTAAGACCATGACCTTTAAAGGAACTTTGAAGGAACGCTCTCTGGCATGTTTATCATACCAGGCTTTTTGCTTTTTTTGAGCATCCTGTAGGTTTTCTTTAGCAAGGCCTAGAGAGGTTCGGAGGGTGTTTTGTAGATTGGTTACAAAGTCCAGAATGTTAGCTCCTGGAGAAGGTGTAAATCCCTCCCATTGCTGCTTCACCAACTGCAATGGCCCCTTAACCTCACGGCCATATACAAGTTCAAATGGTGAAAACCCTAAACTGGGATGTTTAGGCAGCTCTGTAGGCAAAGAGCAACTGCTCCAACACTAGGTCCCAATCATTGGAGTGCTCATTTACAAATTTATGTATCATAGCCCCCAAAGTTCCATTAAACTTCTCCACCAGGCCATTTGTTTGATGGTGGTAAGGGGTGGCAACCAAGTGATTCACCCCATGAGCTTCCCAAAGGCTTTCCATAGTTCCTGCCAGGAAATTAGTTCCTGCATCTGTGAGGATGTCGGAGGGCCAACCTACCCTGGCAAAAATGTCTGCTAGTGCCTGGCACACACTTTTAGCCCTGGTGTTGCTTAGAGCTACTGCTTCCGGCCATCGGGTGGCAAAATCCGTGGAAGTCAGTATGTACTGCTTTCCTCTGGGTTTCTTTTTCGGAAGAGGACCCAGGATATCCACAGCTACTCGCTGAAATGGAACTTCAATGATGGGGAGTGGCTGGAGAGGGGCTTTGACCTGGTCTTGGGGTTTTCCCACTCTTTGGCATACCTCACAAGACCGGACATAGGTAGAAATATCCTTGCCCATTCCCTCCCAGTGGAATGGCCTCCCCGGATGGTCTTTGGTCCTGTTCACCCCAGCATGGCCACTAGGATGATCGTGGGCTAAGCTCAAGAGCTTGGCCTGATACTCAGTTGGAACTACCAACTGTCTTTGAGGATGCCAGTTTTCCTGGTGTCCACCAGAAAGAGTTTCCTTGTATAAAAGTCCTCTTTCTACAACAAACCTGGATCAATTAGAAGAGCTGAGAGGTGATGGGTTACTCCATGCCTCCATCCAAGCTCTCTGGAGGCTTTCATCTGCTTCCTGTTTGTTCTGGAACTGTTCCCTTAATGCTAGAGACATCAGTTCCTCATCGGATTGTGGACCTAGGCTTGGTCCCTCTGGAAGCGATGTAGGGGATGGGGCTGTTTCCGTTGACTGTGAACTGCTCTCTGCTGATGCACTATGTTGGGGTTCAGGCTCTGGCTGAGCCTCTTGTGTAGGGTTATTGGCTGCTGCCGGTTCAGGTTCGGTGGGGCCCTCTGGTGTTGGGGTTGCAAGTACTGGGTTCAGTGCTGGCAATGGGTCTGGTGCTAGTTATTCTGCCAGTTCCGGTTCTGAGACTGGCTCTGTCTGAGTCTCTGTGACTGGATCCACTACTGCTATTGCAGACATTGGCCTGGGGTCTGGGTCCATCACCTGTGACCAGATCCTGGTAGAAGTTTCCGGAACAGAGCTCGGCATGACGGCTGGTTTAGCCTGGCTGTGGGTGACCATTCCCACCCTCTTGGCTAGCTTCACACGATTGGCCAAGTCTTCCCCCAACAGCGTGGGGATGGCATAATCATCATAGACTGCAAAAGTCCACGTTCCTGATCAGTCCTTGTACTGGACAGGCAACTTGGCCATCGGCAAATTGAAAGAGTTGGAGAGTTAGAAATAAAACAAACAAACAAAGAAAAAACTTGGCTTGTAAAATTTTGCTGTGCTGTAATATGATACCTGTATTCTCTAATAGTGATTGTCAGCCTACAGAAAAATCCTAAAACAAAAATAAAACCCTAACACCTTTGTCTCCAGGCAAATAGACAGAAAACCCCTTTAGTTGCTCTTAGGTAAAAAACTTCTTCAGGTCTATGAAGACTTGTGAATTTCCCTGCAGGAGGTTAACTACCCTGCCTTTAGGTAGAGAAAACTCCATCTCACAAAAGACAATTCCCTTTTGTCTCTACTCTGGCTCCCAAGCAGAGAAAAAAAATTCTAACTGCTTTCAGCTTAAAACCTGCTTTCCAGCAGCCCAAAGGAAAAAAAATATTTCCCTTTTCAAATCTGTGCTTCTGGTTCAAAAAATCTCGAATTGATCTCAAAATGATTTCAAGTTAATCCCACCGTTCTGCCACCATGTCAAGGTTCCTTCCCCACTCTGAACTCTAGGATACAGATGTGGGGACCTGCATGAAAACCTCCTAAGCTTACTTTTACCAGCTCAGGTTAAAAATTCCCCAAGGTACAAACCACAGACCCAAACCCTTGGATCTTAAGAACAATGAAAAAGCATTCAGATTCTTAAAAGAAGAATAGAAGAAAAAGTAAAAAGAATCACCTCTGTAAAATCAGGATGGTAAATCCTTACAGGGTAATCAGATTCAAAACACAGAGAATCCCTCTAAGCAAAACCTTAAGTTACGAAAAGACACACAAACAGGAATCTACATCCCATTCAGCACAGCTTATTTTCTCAGCCATTTAAAGAAATCAGAATCTAACACATATCTAGCTAGATTACTTACTAAGTTCTAAGACTCCATTCCTGTTCTGTCCCCGGCAAAAGCATCACACAAACAGAGAGAGAGGCTTTATTTCTCCCTCCCCCCAGCTTTTGAAAGTATCTTGTCTCCTCATTGGTCATTTTGTTCAGGTGCCAGTGAGGTTATCCTAGCTTCTTAACTCTTTACAGGTGAAAGGGGTTTTTCCTCTGGCCAGGAGGGATTTTAAAGGTGTTTACCCTTCCCTTTATATTTATGACAGTAGTCAATTTACTTCCCTGGAGTTTGAAACTTTTCTAGCAGAGAGGAACATTTTACAGAGAAGGTCATCCCTCTACTACTGTCAAGCCAACGGAGAAATGGAACGGTTTAACAGAAGTTTGAAAGAGAGTTTGCAAACGGCTAAACTGGAAGGGCGATTGTGGATACTCTACACTACTGATTTCTTGCAAGCATACCGGACTACACGACATGCCACAACGCAAAGATCACCCACAGAGTTACTGCTTGGGAAACAGATGAATACGAAACTGAACGTTGCTGGATTGTTAAAGGCACGACCTGAGCCCCAACAGAGGATAATGTGAGAAAAACAGTTGAACAGAACCAAGCAAAGTATAAGGCTTTCACAGACAAGCGGCGGGGTGCTAAGGAACCAAAGTTTCAGGGTGGTTCCTTCATTAAAATATGAAAACCTGGAATTTTACACAAAGGGGACCATAAATTCACAGCTCCTCTTAAAATCATAGAGAAGAAGGGACCTTACACCTATTGACTTTCTGATGGGCGGGTATGGAATGCTTCTTATCTTGCACCTGCCTATGCACCAAGAGGAGATTATGCCAACACCCAGTCTGCATTGGATGACTTCACTGTAGTATCAACAGAACAAGACATTGCACTGGAACTGGGGCTTGAGAGACGGCCTGTCAGACCCAGACGACCACCTGTCTGGACTAGAGACTGTTATGTAGTATCTACAGTGTTTTTAGTGTAATAATTCTGTCAGCAGTATAGTGCCTTGTTTCCTATTTGTTCCTGTGGTTTGAACAACAACGTTTATTGTAATTGGGAGAGTTTCTTAAGAAAGGAGGGAATGTGGTGTTTAGATGTTGCTTGTAATTATTAGAATTGGGAGCACTGGCCGTTGGGAGTCTGAAAGGACAGGAAACAGGAAGGAGGGGGGAGGAGTTGAAGAGGCTGAGGGAGAGCTCCTGAGGGTGCAGCAGCAGCTTGGAAAAGAGGTTTCCACTTTAAAAAATAAAGTCCTGTTGAAATTTATTAGTACCTTGCCTGGCTACTACAACAGCAAGGGAAGCAGAAGTTCAGCCTTCCTTAACCTCACTGTGGCCCAAGTTGTCCAGAAATTCAGGCTAACAATTAAAGCCACCCAACACCTCTGTGATGAGCTGAAGGGGGAGTATAAGAGAGACCAGCCCAGCAAAGCTATACACTCTCCAAGCAGTATACGATCTTTTTCCTCTAGGGTAAGAGGATAACAAGCATTTCAGCTCTCCCAAAGGAAGCACAAAGTTGACTGCTAATGAGAGAGGGAAACCTACAGCTTTCTTGTGGCCTTTGTGACAGGCAAGTGTCTTAACCAGACACCTTGGCAAAATCCAGAAAACAAAATGTATTAATTATCTGAAAATGACTGCAGTTGCCTTGAAAGAGGAGGCCAAGGAGTTCTGCTAGCTCACTAGGAATGTTGGGAAATTGACAGTGCCATTGTAGTTGTGAAAAATATTTTTTCTGGATTAAATGTGCAAAAGTCTGTAGTTCAATTGGTCCCTGTGGGTGGAGAGGGTAGGAAGCATGCTCATTTTGTAAGCCAAATATGTAACACTTCCAAATTCCTTTGTCTCATGCTCCCAAGTAACAATGGGCTTACTTTCCTCTACTTCATCTCCGTTCACTGCAACAAGAAGTACCAATTCTCAGGGGCCAGATCTGAGCTAAATAAAACAAGCTGCTTGCAGTTATGCAATGCAGAGCAGCATTAGGATCCAGGGATGAAAAGTCCTAACCAGAAAGAGCCTGATGGCTCTGCATCTGTACCATTTTAAACGAGAGACGATGGGCCAAATCTTGCAGTCCTAATCCAGTCAAATGTCTCATTGAAGTCCATGGAAGTTTTGACAGGGGAAAGACTGCAGGAGCAGGCTATGAATCAAAATTGCCTTCCTCATTCCCTTTTAAAAAATGTTTAGAAACAGTGGCAAAATGAGCAAAAAATCTGCAGAAGAGCATTAATTACGCCATCACTAAGGGTATTGGTGTGATCATCCAAGTGCACGTTATGATGGTATGGTGAACCCACGCTAGCCAGACTGTTTCAACACACCCACCCATACCTCTCCTTGCCAATCTTTCAGGCCCTGTGGCTTGTTGCATCTATCCCATAATTCCTGGCAATTATGCATTCCTTGCATAATGTCACTGATGCATGTTTGGTTTGTTCCAGCGGAATGCTTCAAAAGCTCCTATCCTGCCCCTAAGGAGTTTTGCATGCCTTGTGAGGGGAAAGGCATTCTGTTCCCTCCTGTGTGCTAGCAGTATCAACGCAGTGGTCAGGGGTGGCCAGCCTCTTGCTCTCCCCAAAGCTGCTGGTAGATCGACTGTGGGCCACAATACAATGGGTAACTCTGTTGTACTTAGTGGGCGTGCATAGCTGTAACAGAGGGCAGTACGTAGGCTTTTGGAACTATCCTGCATTTACACTGGTATAGATGATGCATGAGCCAGAATAGAATCCAGCTCCCTTTCTCATAGCTGTGTTGACACTGCAGGGCAAATAGAAGTTAACAAGTAGTAAAAACATATTTTTGTCACTCAAGTCATCATGTGACTGAATATACCCAGAGATGATCTATTGAGTAAAATAGTACCATTCTTACGGTAGCTGCCTTTCCAAGCAGATAGGCAAATAATAATTAAGTGCAAATGTTGCGTGCAGGCAGCTCACCCGCCATATAATGGTAGCTAGGGTTGTAGTTCTGATACAAGTGCTGTAGTAGGCCATTTCTTTTTTCGAGAGTAGTCATGGCATGTCTGGCTCACGCTTTGTTGCGCAAAGAAGAGGAAAGACTTGACTGCAGGAGTGGTTACCCTCAAAAGGTAGGCAACCAACTCAAGAGATGACAACCTGACACGACTGGTGTTTAAACAAACATAATTCTATTGCTGTCATATATAGTCTGCACATTCTTTTATGCCAAGCACCATTGCTAAGATAGGATTAACCGGAGCAGACGCTATACCCCAAAAAGAAATCCTGTCCTAAGCCCCCCTCCAACCCCCAGCTCCTGCACACACACAATATTTTGCACTTAAAGAGGCCTCAGAGCTAATGGCTGTGGGAAGAAGGGCTTCCCTTTTTCCCCTGTGTTCCCATGCTAGGTTTTGTGGCTTTGTGTTAATGGCCAGTATGGGCAATACTTTAGCCTTGATTCATCCATGGCTGGAGCTAATTCTTTTGCTTTCTGTCTTTGAGACCAGTTCACCATAGGACACTTTGAAACAACTCACCTGGGGCCCAAGAGACCCGTAGGAAGGCTTCAGAATGAAAAAATGTGGAGCTTTCAAATCCTGATAGCTGGGGAAGGAAAAGGTGTGCAGATAGACTGGTGATGGGGGCTCACGCACCCATAATGCAATTTTTTAAATTACTCTGTAAAATAAAGTGTTACATTTTGAACTGCAGTGAAGAACTGATTGTCTTAGAGTTCAGGGTATTTTGACTCAGGTGAGTTCTTTCCATGTTTGTGTATCTCTCGCTGAGCATGGGCACTCTGGATTAAGCTGTGTGCACAGCTTTACAGGATCAGTATGAGACATATTAGGGTGTTGCAAAAATCTTTACTTTTAGTTCACCAGCATGGAGTTACTCCCAGCCAGTCTCAACCATGAAGTTAACCTAAGTGATTTATCAGTTCAACTCCCTCTAAAGTCAGTCAGTGTCTTTCTAAAGACTTCAATAGGAGTTGAGTTGGGCAATTCAGGTCTGTGGGCTCCAGGTGGCTCAGACAATAGAATAGTTACACTCTTAAAAGTTAGAGAAGTAAAAACTTACTGTGACCTCAGTGACCACTGGCAGATAGGAGTTTCTGTGCAGTGGGCTATTAGGCCTGACACACTATTCCCAATACACTGTTCTCATAATAGGTATCTTATAAAGTATTGTGTGTAAGCTGGTAATGCATTGGTCAGGAATAACATGATGGATGTACGGATTGGTTACAAAGAGTTATACATACGTGCTGGAAATATGTTCTTATATATCATAGAATATCAGGGTTGGAAGGGACCTCAGGAGGTCATCTAGTCCAACCCCCTGCTCAAAGCAGGACTGATCCCCAATTAAATCATCCCAGCCAGGGCTTGGTCAAGCCTGTCCAAAAAAGCTTCTAAGGAAGGAGATTCCACCACCTCCCTAGGTAACGCATTCCAATGTTTCATCTCCCTCCTAGTGAAAAAGTTTTTCTTAATATCCAACCTAAACGTCCCCCACTGCAACTTGAGACCATTACTCCTTGTTCTGTCATCTGCTACCACTGAGAACAGTCTAGAGCCATCCTCTTTGGAACCCCTTTCAGGTAGTTGAAAGCAGCTATGAAATCCCCCCTCATTCTTCTCTTCCGTAGACTAAACATCCCCAGTTCCCTCAGCCTCTCCTCATAACTCGTGTGCTCCAGTCCCCTAATCATTTTTATTGCCCTCCGCTGGACTCTTTCCAATTTTTCCACATCCTTCTTGTAGTGTGAGGCCCAAAACTGGACGCAGTACTCCAGATGAGGCCTCACCAGTGTCGAATAGAGGGGAACGATCACGTCCCTTGATCTGCTGGCAATGCCCCTACTTATACATCCCAAAATGCCATTGGCCTTCTTGGCAACAAGGGCACACTGTTGACTCAAATCCAGCTTCTCGTCCACTGAAAGCCCTAGGTCCTTTTCTGCAGCACTGCTGCTGAGCCATTCGGTCCCTAGTCTGTAGCGGTGCATGGGATTCTTCCGTCCTAAGTGCAGGACTCTGCACTTGTCCTTGTTGAACCTCATCAGGTTTCTTTTGGTCCAATCCTCCAATTTGTCTAGGTCCCTCTGTATCCTATCCCTACCCTCCAGCGTATCTACCTCTCCTCCCAGTTTAGGGTCATCTGCAAACTTGCTGAGGGTGCAATCCACACCATCCTCCAGATCATTTATAAAGATATTGAACAAAACTGGTCCCAGGACCGACCCTTGGGGCACTCCGCTTGATACCGGCTGCCAACTAGACATGGAGCCATTGATCACTACCCATTGAGCCTGACAATCTAGCCAGCTTTCTATCCACCTTATAGTCCATTCATCCAGCCCATACTTCTTTAACTTGCTGGCAAGAATACTGTGGGAGACAGTGTCAAAAGCTTTGCTAAAGTCAAGGAACAACACGTCCACTGCTTTCCCCTCATCCACAGAACCAGTTATCTCATCATAGAAGGCAATTAGATTAGTCAGGCATGACTTACCCTTGGTGAATCCATGCTGACTGTTCCTGATCCCTTTCCTCTCCTCTAAGGGCTTCAGAATTGATTCCTTGAGGACCTGCTCCATGATTTTTCCAGGGACTGAGGTGAGGCTGACTGGCCTGTAGTTCCCAGGATCCTCCTCCTTCCCTTTTTCAAAGATGGACACTACATTAGCCTTTTTCCAGTCATCCGGGACGTCCCCCGATTGCCATGAGTTTTCAAAGATAATGGCCAATGGCTCTGCAATCACATCCGCCAACTCCTTTAGCACTCTCGGATGCAACGCATTTGGCCCCATGGACTTGTGCACGTCCAGCTTTTCTAAATAGTCCCGAACCACTTCTTTCTCCACAGAGGCCTGGTCACCTCCTCCCCCTGCTCTGCTGCCCAGTGCAGTAGTCTGGGAGTTGACCTTGTTCGTGAAGACAGGGGCAAAAAAAGCTTTGAGTACATTAGCTTTTTCCACATCCTCTGTCACTAGGTTGCCTCCCTCATTCAGTAAGGGGCCCACTCTTTCCTTGACTTTCTTCAGGTATGTTAGCAACAAGAAGAAACTCTTTTTGTTACTCTTAACATTTCTTGCTAGCTGCAACTCCAGGTGTTATTTGCCCTTCCTGATTTCACTCCTGCATGCCCGAGCAATATTTTTATACTCTTCCCTGGTCATTTGTCCAATCTTCCACTTCTTGTTAACTTCTTTTTTGTATTTAAGATCAGCAAGGATTTCACTGTTAAGCTAAGCTGGTCGCCTGCCATATTTACTATTCTTTCTATAGATCGGGATGGTTTGTCCCTGTAACCTCAATAAGGATTCTTTAAGATACAGCGAACTCTCCTGGACTCCTTTCCCCCTCATGTTATTCTCCCAGGGGATCTTGCCTATCAGTTCCCTGAGGTTGTCAAAGTCTGCTTCTCTGAAGTCCAGGGTCCGTATTCTGCTGCTTTCCTTTCTTCCTTGTGTCAGGATCCTGAACTCGATCATCTCATGTTCACTGCCTTCCAGGTTCCCGTCCACTTTAGCTTCCGCTACTAATTCTTCCTGGTTTGTGAGCAGCAGGTCAAGAAGAGCTCTGCCCCTAGTTGGTTCCTCCAGCACTTGCTGTGTGCGTTGGAACCAGTGCATAAACCCAGCCTGCCCTAGACAAAGGAATATGGATTTGCCTGTCTGTGTGGCTTGACTGCATACAGAGGACAAAGAAGGTATCTTGACATATAAGGTAAACAGAGCAATCAAGTGGAAAACTTAGTGAGCACAGGAGGGATGGACCCCGCCGGCAGTCTTCCTGGTTTTTGCGGCAAAGACAATGGACTTTGGGGAAACATAAGGGCAGCAAAAAGACATTTTTGTTATCCATGACATAGGGAATAAAGGGGATGGCACCCTCTGAGTCTGTGAAACTGATGGGTGCTATATGGGAATTATATTAATTTTTGATAGTTCTCAGGCAATTCTTTTCATGGCTGTTGATTGTTTAAAAAAAACTAACTAGAGTGCTAAAGAGGTAGTGTTTATTAAATCTAAATACATTAAATTGAGAGGTTGAGAGGGGAAGACTATGCTTGCACCTATATTGAGTGCATAGCCACCATTTACCACTGTGGTTCCCATACTCATTGTCCTGCTGGTTCATCACATCTCTTTCTATCTGCGGCTATCCGGGAGACTGCAGCCTGTCCTTTCTGATGAAGGCCACTCCACAGTTATTCACCCCAGTATAATGAGCTATAGCTCACACTTGTGTTCCTCATGCTGCATTGCCAATAATTCAGTTTCAGGTGTAGTATTCAAGAGCTTGGAATCTTTAAAGCCCTGTTTGATTTTGGGACCCAGTTATTTGAGAGATTGCCTTTCTGTAGCCTACCACAACAACTGAGGTCCAGTGGGGCATTTTAGGCATCTGAAGACAGCACTCAGCATTCTACAGTGAGCAATAGGACATTGTCAGCTGAAGACTCTGAAACTCATGTGGCTCTCAGACCCTGAGTTTGAGCTTTGGATCTGGCTGCAAGGTTTTCTTGTTCAATCGGGATTTGGACTGAAATTTTCCTCTGTATTTGTTGTTGTTGGTGGTAGTCATGGTGATGTTTTTTGTTCTGGTTCATTGGTTTCTCAGAAAAGCTATGATTTTATGAAGAGCAGACAGTTTGAGTCAGTTTGGGGGTTTGTATAATTTTAATAATTGTTGTCCCACACACGCCCCCCCCCACATACTTTTGCTATAAACATTATATGAGACAATAAAAGAAAATAAACCAAGCCCTCTATGAAGTGCTTTGGCTGCTTAACTCTCCGTTAAGTGTTTGAAGTTAAATCTGGCAACTCTGCAATTGTCAAAACACACATCTGTGTTTACTGAGTATCCTACATCTTGAATGCAATTTATAAAAGGGCTCCCCTTCTTTCACACAAGCTGCCAAGGATAATTTCAACACACGCAGTCCCAGATGAAAGTGATGCTGATGAATAATTCTGCTAATAGTGCCTTTGGGGGTTTTCTAATTAAACAGAGTAGTTAAGCTCTCAGCTTCATGCAGTTCAAAGGTTACTCTTCATAGCATCACTTATTCACAGCTCAATCATGACATTTTTTAAATTTGTTGGTAGCATAATTATGAGGTTTTAGAATCTCCAAATTACAGATGGAGGAAAAGCAGCAAACTCTGGTGAAAACTTCAACACAAAAGACTTTGCTTGAGATAAAGATGGACAAGGCAACCCATTGGCTCATGGCATATTCAAAACACAATACACATTAAAATAATAACTTGGTGCGGTACACTGGAGTAAAACCCGTGAGAAAATGGAGTTTTAGCAGAAAGAGGAGGATACATGATGGAACGTGCAGCTGTTAGAGCAACTCACGCACCTCAGGTTCGTAGTGAGGTCCAGGGAAAGTAGCCAAGTCCTTCAAGCAACCAGAAGTACAGCTATCTCACAAGTGTATACCCTAGAGTGTGTTGCTCCTTTTATAATTTTGTTATTTGAATAATATGGTTGAGTTGTGCTGCTGGCGCCTAGACATTGCAGTAAAATGTTTAATAATTATCATTAATTGCATGAGTTGGAACTTTAGTCAATGGGATTGCGCTCTTGGTCCTAGTCATTTTATATTTAATTCTTTTGACCTAAAAAGAATCATTTTCCATTCAAGAGAAGTTTTAAGTATTTTTCAAGCAAGCTAATTACCAACCTAACTTAGTTAGGTTTGTTATAATGTGGATGAATTGCTTAGTTGACAAATAAAATTACCATCTTAATTTTTTTTTGCATTTTCATTAAGAATAAGGAGTCCATTTATCCATTCACCCCACTCATATTCAGAGTCTTTAGGTTGTGATAAATGGGACTCTGAACCACTTGACGTTTTGGCTTTGCAATCAAAGCCCCAACCAATAATATGGCATGTAGCTATGAACTGTAGACTGTTTTCTGCACCTTTAGGTTTCTAAGAATTTTCTATCTACCATTTAATATTCAGTTGATGCAACCTGCTAGGGAGGAGAAATACAATATGAGCTTTTCTGAAGATTTCACTCTTAATTTCTTATTGTGTTGTTTTTTCCATCTATAGTAAAAATATGTAGACACTATGTGTGGTTGAGCTCTATGTATAGAAAATTACAAATGAAGAAGTCAAGTCTAAAACATAATGAAATAGGAATCTTGTAAAATAAATGGGGTAAAAACTGGAAACATACTTTGAACACACTGAACTTTGGTAGAAATTCAGATAAATGGGTCCAAGACTGGAACAACTTTAGTTTTTGGTTTTGCAAAACAAAAATCTGACATTTTATAAAACCTGGTTAATAATATACTCTTTGCTGCCATTGTATCTTAAATGAAAATATGCAGTGTTAAGGTTGCACAGTTAAAAAGGAAGAATCAGGAAATGTAAAAAGGTAAGTTTCTCACAGCAATGTAAATTTTGCTGTATTGCATTTATGTATATCTCATGCTTTACATTTAACAAGAAACAGAAACAGAATGCTTTGTGTTTGGAATGTAACTGATCTAATGTTGCTGTTAAACTTTTGTATTTCCTGTCTGTGTTGCTGCTTTTAACAAAAAAATTCACATTTGATTTCCTTTTTTTATTATATTATTATTATTATTATTGGAAAGGCTGAAAGCTTCCTTTAAGCCATTAAAGATTAAAAGCAGCTTAAGCATTTATGTTGAAATGAGTCATTAAATTGACTAGTGACTAACCTATAGAAGTACACTTTAAAATGTGACACTCCTGAAAAATTGCATGTGTGAAGTGCATTCGTTTAGATTCTCAGACTTGGGGAAAATTTTTCTGCATATGTACATTGTACTATTGATAGAGGGAGAGATTGTTCCACCCACATCCAGGAGAGAAGACCTTCTGCTCCTGCTTTTGCACAGGATGGGTGAAACACAAGGCTTACCTGCCACCCAAAGCCTCCTTCCTAAAGATCGCATGGAGGCAGGGGTCTGCACAGGGTAAAGTGGGAGAGGTGTGGGTGGAACCAACTCTTTATTTTCCCCTCCTCCTCCCCAGTGTTCCCAGCACAGATAAAGGAAATACCAGTTCAGGCTGTACTGCCTTTCATACAGGCCTGCTATGCAATTGAGATTCACTATGAAGGAATCCCTGGAGAATCACTATTAACAAGGTTCAGTCAAACCTGCATTGTTGGGAGTGGGAGAGCTAGAGAAGTTACAGTCACAAAGCCAGTGCAGAAGGATGGGGAATTACATTGATCCCCAAGGGTCAATGGGATTAGGGGGCAGGTCCTGTGGGGTGGGAGAGAGATCACACACACACCAGTGAAAGAACAATCAGATAGAAACTTCACCAGATGCCCCCACCCCTGTTATAATGCAGGAGGAGGCCACCTGGCTCACAGCTCTCATCTTAATCCTATTTTAAAACTCCCCCCCGCACCGTCCTCCCCAAGCTTGTTTGTGGATGAACCTTAACATGAGGCCTATTTACATCCATCATCTTAAAAAGACTAGCCATTTTTGAGTTACTGGAGCATGGGGAACTGACTTTCATCACACTCCCAAACACACATTCTGCTTTTTTCCCCCCACACATTAATAACTCAGGAACCACTGAAGGGATCCTGATATCTGAGCACCTGTCAGTATAATACATGGTGCACTAATAGCTTGATAAATGACTCCGCAATAATGTTTCTTTCTCAGCATGGGCAGCATGTGAACACCCCCTTCAGGGAGGCTATGGCCCCACCCCTTCTACTCAAGGCCCTGCCCCTACCCCACCTCTTCCACCCACCCCCCACCATGGCTGGAGGAACCCCAGCTGAACCACCCCAAGTACTGCCCCCCCTCCAGCTTGCCAGCCAGCCTACCCTGGCCACACTGGCCAGCGGGAGAGAGAGCGCAAGGGCGGGGTGTGTGGGCAGTCCCACGGCCTGGCTTAGGGGAGACTTAGCCTCCCCTGGTCTATTATACCCACCACCTATGTTTGTCAGACATCATCTATCGAGTTCTATACTTGAGCTAAATAGGGACACTGAGAGCTTACTCCTCTCCTGTGCTGCTCTCTTTAAGGTAGCTTTGAGATGAATTTTCATGCAATGCTTACGCCATAAGGAATCTGACTTTCTACTGCCTCTCACCTTGATCAAGTGCCTTACGCCTGTGTGAGATGCTACCATTTTCATTCAGTAGCTTTTTACAACAGCTTCGCACAAGTGTAAGCTCTGCGAGGAGAAAGGCAGAGAGCCAGGCCTACCAGATTATGGGAGGTGGTCACAAAAATCCAAACCAAATGAACATTGTGGGAAGCAAAGATGATTGAGGCAGATGCCAAAGGTGGACAGGACTTGCCTAAAAGAATTGTGGAATTCTTCAGGGCTTCTCTGAAGCTTCACTGGATCTCTGTTGCAGTTGCTTTGGGGCTTCATGCTTTACAAATCCCTAGCATGCTCTAGCCTGTAGCAGTTTGAGCCTGGTAAAATGTTATATTGGGACATTAACATCTAAAAATCCCCCCTGCCCTCTCTCATAAATACATCTGCGTAACCAAATCACCAAAGAGACTTTTCCAAGGTAGAAATTTGATCCCGTGGGCATAAAGACCAGCCCTGATGAAAAATCCTGTGGAGTTTTAAAAGGATGCTACCACGAGAGTGCTATAGAAATTACTCTTAAAAAAATTGGAGAATTTAATAGAAAAATATTTTCTATGGGTTTGTAACAGCCAATAGAATTCAATAGCTGTGGTATAATATTCTGTAGCATATGTCTAATCGGGAAATGTCTGGGACAATATTCTCTCTGATGACTAGCGTCACCTCTTCAGATATTTTCCCCCTTCACTCTTTGAGGATGGCTCTCCTTTCCAGTGTTTAGAATGTATTTTGATGTGGTCCCTACTCTAATTTCCTAGCTATTGTGATTTTTTTTTAAATGGCCCTTTTTGCTGCCTGGAGTGCCATCCTTGTTTTGTGACTTGGAATGAGTGAAGGGCTCCAAGAAATCCAGGAAGTTTGCCAATGTATACAGGCTAGGGGGATGTCTCCAAAACAGAGGCCTTCCAGCAGAAACAGAAAGGTTGGCAAGTGTGGACTGGCAGTTCTGAGAAATACAGCCATTTGTTTATCCAGACCACAAGCACAGTGCGATCTAAATGTAGTAGGAAGAGAGCCTGAGACATAAGCCCTTGTATTAGAGGCCTGGTATGAGGCAAGTCCTGCTTACAGAATCTGGCAAGAACAGGGCTAATATTGCAGAAATATACATTCCTAAGTGCTAGTCACAGAATACTTACGCAAACACATCCCGATATTAAGTGGTACCAGAGCGTCCCGATATTAAGGATGGTACAAATACATTCCCCAAGGATAACAGGAACACACTGACCCCTCCTAAAAGATAAGTTCAGGAGGATAGTACATAATAGAGATGTTTTGATTGAAACATGTACAAGGTAATGGGTGATAACTAGCCACATCAGGGGGCAGTAACTATGTCAGGGAGCAGTACTAACTTGCTTCTATTGGGGTATAAAGATGCATCTCAAAAGGGAATATTTTTATCTGGCCTAAGTAGGAACGGAAAGTTCCGCTGCTCACTGAGCTGGTCCATTGTTACGGACATACATGTATTTGTGGTCCGGTAGAGTCTGTGGGATAATAGTACCGTGCTTTGTCGACAATAAACCTAGCCAGTTGCCTTTGTCCCTTAACAAATCTTGTTGTCATTGGGCGGTTTGCTCAAGGCCTGCTGTGCCAGCTGTCTGTACAGGGCTGGGGTGGCAAACAGGGGGAAACACACACATGCATCCAAACATCTAACCACACTGGTGACCCATGACCACTGATCAGGTAAGTAAGCGAGCTGTCCTCTGTAGGACTCATGATCTACCAGGGCAGAAAACCACACGCTAGGGAACTCCCTTATTCCCTCCCTGAAAAACCCCAAAGACAGCAAGCACAAAACCAGAATAAAACATTAAAAACAGCTGTAAAAATCCTACAAAAGAGACATGTGCCATCCCCTGTTATAAATACTTGTGGTCAACAGCAGGCTTCAGGTAGCTATTCTGTGCCTGAAGAA
The DNA here is from genome assembly GCF_965152235.1 of Eretmochelys imbricata. Taxonomy (NCBI): domain Eukaryota; kingdom Metazoa; phylum Chordata; order Testudines; family Cheloniidae; genus Eretmochelys; species Eretmochelys imbricata. The sequence goes on from NC_135573.1 coordinate 174,760,452, forward strand.
TGGCAACAGAAATGGAAAAAGGTGGCTCTAGCAAAATTAAAAGATAAAACGGGGCCCACTGCATTGTGGCCACCACCATATAATTAAGTCCAGGTTCTAGCAAAACCTAAACTGGGACCTAGACTGGTGCCTGTCAGAATGGGACGAGTAAGTGCATAGAAGAAAAAAGTAGAATACTTTCATTGAATTAAATCAAAATGAAGCAAAAAAATGGAACAGTTCAGAAAGCACCTTAGGAGACAGGAGCTGTGACCCAATTGCAGGTGAGTGAATAAAAAAAGCTTCAAAGTGAAAAACCAACATTGAGCAGGTTAACACCTAGAATTGATTCATTAACAGATGGAATTGCCCCAAAACAGTTAACTAAAGCATGCAAGAACACTCCCGCAATCCATTTGGCATACAAACAAAAGCAACAGATACTGGGGGAACAAATTCAGGTTTTGCAAGAGCAGGTAATGACCAGCACTCTCCTTTCAAAGCCAGGATAAAAACCAGGAGTGCGGGTTCCCAACTGCTTTAACCCCTGGAGCCACAGTCCTTGCTCATGGCTAAAAGTATAACCACCTTTCTCAAACATTTTTACATACTGATTAAGTTTTCCTTTATATCCTCTCTCAGTTTGCTAAACTTGCTGCTACCTGTACCTTAAGATAACTTCATAGAGGTAAAGTCTCTTGGTATAGGTCTCGCTACCTTCCTAGCATACTCTTCACCCCCCTTCCCCCACCTCTGCTCACTTCAACTCTCTTTTTTTTAAAAAAAGGTTATGGCCTCAGGTAACAAGCGTTCAGCAGACAATGGCTCACTCTTGAGGGTGCAGATTCAAAAAGCTGGGTTTTTGTGTAACCGGAGGTGGGGAATTTGCAATCATCTTCCACCTAGATAGTGGGGTTTCGTGAGGACTCCTTTCATTCCAAAAGTCCATTTTTGTCTAGCACATGGTTCAATATAGTCCCTTGAATATCCAGGTCTCATATCTGTCACATCTCTCCCTTTGAGAGGTTACATACAGTCCTGCCCCCCAACAATATATAAACGATTCATTTAATACAATGGACCCCAAAGATACTTGCTCTTAATTCAGTATGGTCTCACTTTCGGGATGTTGCAAAGGCCAAAAATATAACTGGATTCAAAAAAAGAATTAGATAAGTTAGGTCCATCAATGGCTATTAGCCAAGTTGGTAAGGGATGCAACCCCATGCTTTGGATGTCTGTAAACCTCTGACTGCTAGAAGCTGGAACTGGATGACAGGGGATGGATCACTCAATAAATGGCTCTGTTCTATTTCACTACCTCTGAAGCATCTGGCACTGGCTGCTGTTGGAAGACAGGATACTGGGCTAGCTAGATGGGCCATTATGTCCTTATTCCCTAGTGTCCACTTACAGCATTTGCCCATATTTACCAAACATTGTTACCTTTATCTACCATCTTTTCCCCTTATACTCAGGATAGGGTTTAAGGTCAGAAAGGACCACTAGATCACCTTATAGTGAAGTGACGACTCACTGGCACAGCGCCTCCTGCTGGTTATCCTGTGAATTAGCTCTTTTCCAGCATACAGAGCACCCTCTGCTGGCCAATATCTCACTTGCCTGAGGCCCCCCATGTCCCTCCCAGACCCCGGTGCACCTTACCCTGGGGTTCTGCCCTCTGCAGTACCCCTACTCTGGGTCTCCCCTGCCAGGGGAACCCCCAACCCTCTATACCTACCTTGCCTCAGCGGCTCCTGCCAGTCATCAGCCCCCACTCACTGGGGCAGACTGCAGTCTGTAAACCACTCATCGCTGGCAAGGGGGGTTTTGGACCGGCTGTCTTTACCTATCCCTGGGCTGCCCCAGTACCTTTCTTGGGCCTGTAACAAGGCCTGCAGCCTGGGGAATTGCCAGGTTGGAGCGACTCTTGCCACTCCCGAGCTCCAGCCTGCTTCATGTACCCTTTTCTCCCAGACACCTAGGTTCATCTCTCTCCAAAACAAGAGAAAGACTGACTCAGCTCCTGGCTCACAGCCCTTTTATAGGGCCAGCTGTGGCCTGATGGGGGCATGGCCCCAGCTGTGGCTGCTTCCCCAATCAACCTAGCCTTTTCTCTCAGGATCAGGGTAACTGCCCTGCTACACACCTCATCTTACATCCTGTATGTCACAGGCCACCAACACCACCTAGCACTTGCACACCAACAAACCCAACAACGGAAGTAGGACCAAAGTAAATGACAGGTTTCAGAGTAACAGCCGTGTTAGTCTGTATTCGCAAAAAGAAAAAGGAGTACTTGTGGCACCTTAAAGACTCTAAGTTAGTCTCTAAGGTGCCACAAGTACTCCTTTCTTTTTGCAAAGTAAATGAGACCCTCAGAAGACTAGATTATCATGTGCCATAGACAGAGAATAGCAAAGACTGTGGTGCACCAGGGCCTGAGGCCCCTGCAGTGAAAGGGAAATGATTAAGTGAGAGAGATCCAGATAATCCTGGCAAGTGACCAGCACTCTCTCACTGCAGAGGAAGGAGGAAAAAAACCCGAGGTCACTACCAATCTGACCTGGAGGAAAATTCCTTCCCAATCCAATATATGGAGATCAGTTAGACCTTCTGTATGTGAGCAAAAATCAGCCAGTCAAGCACCTGAGAGAGAGAGAGAGTGCTCAGTGCCACCTCACAGCCCTTGTCCACCCTACCCAGTGTCCTATCTCCAGCCAGGGCCATTCCTGATGCTTCAGAGGAAGGAGATGAAAGAATCTCCCACAATATACTGGGGAGAGAAAAAAATCCCTTTCCAACCCCTGCCTGTGGCTGGCTGAAAACTTGAAGCATGAGCTTGAGGAACATAAACTGGAATTGAGGCCCAGGGCTGTGAAGCCCTTCCCATCATCATCACAAAGCAACCCCTTGCTACAGGGGCAGTAGTAAAATCCTTACTACTGGACTAGCAATCTCATGTGGCAGTTCTTTCAATATTCTGGGATAGACGTTATCTGGGCTCCCCAATGTGAGCACATTAAGTTCTTGAAGTTTTTTCTTCCACCTCAGATGTGATAATTTCCATTTCTAGACACTCAGTTCCATCAGCCCTACTGCCTTCATGCCCATGTTCCATACTATCGTCGTTATTGAAAACTGGGGCAAAGTATCTATTCAGGTTTGGGCCATACCTAGATTATCTTCAATATCCTTCCCATCCACACTGCTTAGCAGTCCAACCTCATCCTTCCTTAGTCTCTATTTATATAAATAAAAAAATCTTAATATTTTGTTTTTCTTGGCAAGAGTTAATTCAGCTTGACTTTTAGCAAGTCTCACTTTATTCTTACATTTTCTAACCTCCATGTTGTAGCTTTCTTTGCTGATCAACCACTTTTCCCCCATTCCCTGTAGACCCTCTGCTTACTCTTAATAAGCTTTTTGAGATAGTTATTCATTCAGCTGGGTCTGGAGCCTTTCCCTACACATTTTTTCCTTTTTCTTGGGATGCAAATTTCAGGTAGTTATATATAAATTTGATATGAAGAAATTCAAAGTCTCCTCCCCAGGTAAGCCCGTGAGCTCTTCAGTCCAGCTTACTTCATTAAGGGAATTAGTTTATTTCCCAAAGCCTGCCCTTTTGAAATCAAAAACCATAGCTGACGACCAGGTTTTGAGTATCCTTCCTTTTAATTTAAACTAAATCAGCTTGTCATCACTCGCCCCAAGGTTATTTTGTATGACCAACTCTTCTGTGATGTCCTCATTACTTGCCATTTTAGGCTTGGTTTTAGTATCATCTCTTGTTGGTGCAGTGACAATTTGATGATGAAAGCTATCATCTATCCCATCCAGGAATAACTGGGACCTCCCAGGACTAGTAGTATTTATTCTCCAATCTATATCTGGGAAGTTAAAGCATCCCCTTATGACAGAATACTATTCTAAAGTATTTCCCTCTCTAGTATTAAAGAGATCACTATCCATATACTTAGAAAAGCAGTGACTCTGGTAACTATTAGTAAATATTGACACTTCAGGCTACTAGTGTACTGTTATATGTACCAAGTGATAGGCCTTTCCCCTTGCTAATCCTGTAACCATGCCTTCCTGGTTCACACCCTAATAGATCTTGTAGTTCCTGTCATCTAATTTTCAGACCAAATTTTCCTTTTTAAATTTTATCCCATTGCTCTTACCTCTATCCTATTTATTTTGCTTAAGTCCTCCTCCAGATGTTTGTTGTCTTACCGTATGAATTTTCCTCTTAGTCATCATCACTTAGAGCAGCGATGTCCAATACGTTCACCACTAGCCACATGTGGCTAATAGGCTATTGAATTGTGGCTAATGCATGTGGCTTTTTTACAATGTAGCTAATAAGAAAAATTCAAAACCACAAGTGTGTCTAGCAGTGTGGCTAGCATTGAATTTCTGTTGGACACCGCTAACTTATTCTTTTCTCCTAAGCAATCCCACCCACCTGCTGAACTATGCTGGAGGTCTCTCCTTGTTTAATATCTTGGCAAAATGTAGTACCCAATACTGCAGTGATTAGTGCTGTAACGTTCACTATGTAATAATGGCCTTACTTGGTAATGAGGTTTCTAGAATGTTATACATCATTGTAGGTGCTATTTACCATTTTTACATAATTAATAACCATTTTCTAACTTAGAAAAACCCTCAGCTGAAACCACCAAGATTTTAACCTAATTTTATTTAGTCTTGAGTTTTTCTCATGATTTAAAATGATCAGTAAATCCATTTCTGACTCCCTGGTAAGGGAGTGAGATCTCAAGAAATTCTGCCTAGAATCACTCAAAACTTGGTCCAGGTTTGCTTGCTATGTTCATAAACCACAGTGAACTCAGTAATGTAGTCAATGATAAATGCAGTTAAACTGAGTTTACTCACTTCTCATTTGGGGAATATGGAGTTTAGTTTAAGTTTAGTTTATTCACTACTTTTTTTTTTACCACTACACTACTGGGTGAGCTTGGGTTGTTGGGGTTATGAAAGTTCAATCCAGTTCTCCACAGACCAGGCAGTACACACTTTTATGGGTGAATGTACATCGAAAGGAAGCAGAGTCATTTGATAATTGCAAGAGGAATGTATTACAAACATGTACCAACATCAGGAATGCTGTACCTATTTTACAACATGGAAAATTATGATTCAGTAAATTGGCACATTGAAAAGATTATTTTTTTTCTCCTCCTTAAAATTTTGTAAGTTTTATGCAACCGTTGCTCCTCTTTTGAACTTCCCCTTTAGAAGGAAAAGCTGAGATGAATTGTTCAAGGACAAAGTCAAAAAGGGAATGAATGAATGAATGAATGAATGTTCCAGGGTGGTGCTAAAAAGTGAATAATTTGAGCTATTGGACTGTGAGAAACAGGAGTGACCTGTAAGACAAAGCACAGGGTTTGAAGTTAGGAGGTCATGAGTGTCATGCTGCCTGTAATGGGACACAGCTAAGAGAGTCAGTCTCAGGTCAGACTGCCAGGAAACAGGACATGTGCCCCAACCTGATGGTCATAAGATTTCACCAAGCCATTAACAAATGTGTGCTTCCAAAATACTATACTAGCTATTATGAAGCCAGAGACAGTTCCTCTAGCCCTTCATGTACCACCCAGACAAAGCAGTCTTCTGTGATAAATTATTATTAAAACTAAAAATCCCGTATATTAAGTTCTTCCTGTTCCAAAGAACCAGACACCCCTGGTCAAAATATACTTCAGATTTTACCCAAAAATCATGCTGGTAGCCAATCCTTTAGTAACTAAAAACTTAAGGTTTATTAATATAAAAAAAGGAAGTGTTAAGAGGTTAAAATGAATTCTATACGTTACAGTTGATTTCAGAATTTGTAGATCAGGAAAATAGCAGTGATGTTAAATCTGCTAGTTTGAAATAAGACTCTAGTTCATCCCAAATATTGGGGTCCTCGGTCCATTGTTCAAAGCTCTTCTTTGTTAGAAATCCTAATCCAGAGATACGGAGCATGGAAGAGGCGAGGGGGTGATGTCTCAGTTTCCAATTTACACCCCCTAGTCCAGGTGCATGGAAAGTTACTGTTTCAAACATGGTGTCAGGGATCACATGTTCTATGTGCCTTGCTGAATCATGAGGCATCCATTGTCTACATGTTCCCTGAGTGTCCTTGGGAGGGCCCACTGGAAGAGTTGATTCTCCTTAATGGCGCTTCAACCACGGTTGGCCGGTCTGGATGTAAATCTGTCTTGTGGGTGTTACCCAGGAACACAACAGGTTTGCGATACAAACCTATAGCAAAGATTCAGAACTTCCTACACAACGATAATAGAATAACACTGTTCAACAGATCACAACTTTTCCAGTGATACCTTACAAGGCATACTTTGCATTAGATTGATCACAATTGTAGAGCAGTGGTAGCAACAGCAATATATATGGTCATTTTCTTTCTAAACAGCATCACACTGAGTTCTAACCCTGGGTCTGCCAGGGAATCACTGTATGGTGGGCGGGGGGTGGGGAGGGAGGGAGGGAAGTCTGTCTATCTTTAGTTTTCCTATCTATAAAATGGGGCTAATTTACAGTTACCCACCCCCTTCTTATGGATGTGAGGAAGATTAGCCAGTAAATGTCCTACAAGCTTGTGAACATATAGGCAAAGATTTTCAACCAAATTTTAGGCTCCTAAATCCTGATTTAGGCACCCAAATAAGTGGTGTGACTTTGAAAGGTGTTGAGCACTCAGCAGCAATCACTAACGTCAATTACTATTGAAATATTATCCTGAAATGAGTAGCTGCATTTACTCACAAGAAGTCTGAATGTAACCCATGAAGTCTTTCCATTCCTGACTTTTTGTTTGATTTTAATGTACCACCATACTAGCGGCAAAGAGTCCTGTGGACTCTTTGCCGCTTTTACAGATCCAGACTAACATGGCTACCCCTCTGATACTTGACACCTTATGTCAAGGTTCCTTCCCCACTCTGAAGTCTAGGGTACAGATGTGGGGACCTGCATGAAAACCTCCTAAGCTTACTTTTACCAGCTTAGGTTAAAACTTCCCCAAGGTACAAACTATTTTACCTTTTGCCCTTGGACTTTATCACTGCCACCACCAAACGTCTAACAGGTATATAACTGGGAAAGAGCCCGTTTGGAAACGTCTTTCCCCCCAAAATCCTCCCAAACCTTACACCCCCTTTTCTGGGGAAGGTTTGATAAAAGTCCTCACCAATTTGCATAGGTGACCACAGACCCAAACCCTTGGATCTTAAGAACAATGAAAAAAGCATTCAGATTCTTAAAAGAAGAATTTTAATAGAAGAAAAAGTAAAAAGAATCACCTCTGTAAAGTCAGGATGGTAAATACCTTACAGGGTAATCAGATGCAAAACATAGAGAATCCCTCTAGGCAAAACCTTAAGTTACAAAAAGACACAAAAACAGGAATCTACATCCCATTCAGTACAGCTTATTTTCTCAGCCATTTAATGAAATCAGAATCTAACGCATATCTAGCTAGATTACTTACTGAGTTCTAAGACTCCATTCCTGTTCTGTCCCCAGCAAAAGCATTACCCAGACAGAGAGAGCCTTTGTTTCTCCCCCCTCCAGCTTTTGAAAGTATCTTGTCTCTTCATTGGTCATTTTGTTCAGGTGCCATTGAGGTTATCCTAGCATCTTAACTCTTTACAGGTGAAAGGGTTTTTTCTCTGGCCAGGAGGGATTTTAAAGGGGTTTACCCTTCCCTTTATATTTATGACACCTTACTAGTGCATTAATGTTGTTTTGCATCTCATTTCCTAAATTCTTTAAAAGAAAACGGGGGGTGGGAGGGAGTGGAGAGGGGAATAAACGGGGAAAATGTAAACTGCATGAATTTTTCAACTATCGTAAGTCTTTACACTTGTAAGCTTCTTTAAGTCCTTAAGGTGAAGTAACTTAAGAAGTTAAGGCAGAATAAGTGCTTAAAATGTAGGGTTAATATAGGGGCTTCGGCAGATTGGCTTGTGTTTTAGTAGTCAAGGTCAGGTAAAGCTTCTCAACACTTTTATAAAGGTACATACTTCCCAAGCTGTGTATATATATATGATTAGAACAGCTGCCTATAAGTGTGAAACTCTAGACAGTGATTATCTACTGAGCTTAGTTCTATATGTAGTAATGAAATGGTCAGAACTTGATTAAATACTTTACTGCACTTGCCACATTGTGGGGGGTGGGGGGCGGAATCAGTGAGGACCAGTCCTATGTCAAATTTAAAGTATTAGCTGTTTTTGCTGAAATAATATCTAGAAAAATCATAGATAAGATTTATTTTTAATTTGGGAGGTGACTGACTGCTTTTTTTTTTTTTTTCATCCGCACTGAAATCTAGTGGGCTTTTGCTCAAACTTTTCACAAATAGAGTATTCAGCTCTGGGTAGAGACTAAGCATGGAAAATTTAATCTCCCAGGTGAATTTTGGAGAATCTTAAGAGAGTTTGGCAAACAGACAAGGCTTTACAAACTACTAAAATGATCATAGCCCAAATGGGCCCTGACATGGCTGTAAGGTTCTGTAAATTGAGAGAAGAATAACTTTTTAAAGAATGGAAAATGCACTGAATGCATAATCTCTCAGTTTAGCGATGGAGCAAGGGACCCACCTGTGCCACCTGCAATTGGCAACCAGGAGAGCTAGCTGATCATATTGTGAGGAGGGGAGTATGCTGTTTTACGTAAGGTTTCACAGATAACTCCCCTTCCCAGTGCAATAGGAGTTCCCAGGAGGTTTTGAGAGGAAAGATGGTCCAGTGGTTAGGGCCCTACCCTGAGAGTTCAGTTCCTTGTGCAACCTGTCTGACCTTGGGCAAATTACTTAGTCTCCTGTGCATTAGCTCCCATCTGCAACAGGATGTTCCTGCTCTCAAGGGAGAGTTGCAAAGATAAATATGTTACAGATTGAGGTTCTAGGACAGGGGTGGGCAAACTTTTTGACCTGAGGGCCACATCTGGGTGCGAAACTGTATGGAGGGCTGGGTAGGGAAGGCTGTGCCTCCCCAGACAGCCTGCCCTCGCCCCCTATTTGCCTCCTCCCACTTCCCACCCCCTGACTGTCCCCCTCAGAACTCCTGACCCTGCTCCTTGTCCCCTGACTGCCCTCTCCTGGGACCCCTGCCCCAAACCACCCCCCCAGGAGTCCACCCCCTGTCCAACCCCTCATTCCCTGACTGCCCTGACCTATCCCCACCCTCCCCACCCCCTGAGAGGCCCCCTGGGACTCCCACGTCCTATCCAACTCCCCCTGTTCCCTGACCCCTGACTGCCCGAGAACCTCCACCCCATCCAACCTCCCCTGTCTGCCCCGCAGGAGCCCGCTACCCAACCCCCCCACTCCACCTGTGCTGCCCCCTTACCATGCTGCTCAGAGCGGCAGAAGTTCACAGCTGCTGCCCGTGCGGCAGCATGGGAGGGGGAACAGCATGGGAGGGGCCGGCGGCAAGCCTCCCAGGCCAGAAGCTCGAGGCCTGCGCAGGACTTTCCCGTAGGCTGGATGTGGCCCACGGGCCATAGTTTGCCCACCTCTGTTCTAGGATGTTAAGGTAGTGGGGGCCATATAAGTACTGTAGACAGCAGGAATCTCTGAGACACAAGTTGCTCCCTCTGGATAGTCTGTCTATGCATCGCCCCTGACTCAGGGTTGTGCCTCAAAGCACGGTCTAGCTCTGGATATTTCATCAGACATGTCATTCTAAGTGGGGTTTTTGCATTTAATATTTCACAGAACTTGTGGCAAAAACAAACCCTTTCTCGTCCCAGGGACACTAATAGTGACTATGAATGACGAAAGGCTGTTTCCAAGCAGTTACTTTTTCAGCTGTTAATTTCCTCTCTCCCTATATATATATTTAGAGCGAGATTTCAAGCAGATTCCAAGAAATGAAGCAATGCAGGATAAATGACTGAGTTTTGGACTGTCGATGCATTTTTTTTTTTTTTATTTAGGAATTCTTGAGCAGATGAAGTAATGGACTGAAAATATTTCACTGTGGCTTCTGCCTGAGGAACTTTGAAGGAGCATGTAGTATTGGAACATGCTACCAACCCACATCTTTCCTTTAATCCATTTATAATAAACTGTTCCCCAAAATATTTCATTCTTTGGTTTAAAAAGAAAATAAATTAAGCAGCTAGGAAAAATATAGGGGTATGTCCACGACTGTGTAGCCTCACTGAGATCAATACAATGACACAGATGTACTCCAGCTGAGGATTTAGCTCTCTAGTCTTTCTTCCAACTACTAAAATGGAGTAATATATCAAGAATTATTTATTGATGGGGCTTCGGGTAGACTTATGCTGCATTTGCACTTAATCATTTGTCCACCAAGATCCAGTCGGCAATACTGTGTTTCTCCAAGGTTTAAACTCATTTTGTGTTGGTGGATTGTGGTTGGCGAGGAAGTGAATCTTCCAGTTGGAGGGTAGAGTCCGTGCTCTTAAATATTTTCCATTTTTTTTTTCTCAAAAAGGGCAATGAATGCTTCAGGTAAGATTGGTGTGACTTATAATAAATGACTAAAACTTGTGTGGAGTATCCTCTAGGAATGGCCTTTTGTTTGATCTGTGGGTACCAGAACTCCTGAACTTCATACTTCTCTTATCTAGATGACACACTTCAGGCAAAATTCTGCTGCCTAACCGTGGGGCTGCTCTTGACTTCAATGTTTTGCTCTTGAATCTCCTGTTGCTGTGAGCAAGAGATGACCTGTGATACAAGGAGCTTTAAGAAATGTGGTGTTACTGTACCTCTAAGGTTTTGGAACATTCTGTGAGGCAGAGTTTAAAAGATGTGTTTGATAGTAGCTGTTGCAGCTGGAATTAGAGATGGAATCCAGCAATGAAGTGAGGCTGGATGTAGCTTGTGAATAAGAATCTGCTTTATTAATTCACTTAATTTTGAGGCTTTGTTTTCTTATTGCTCTCAACCGGTTCACTAAAAAAGCATGATGGGTTAATTTGAATCTGGAGACATAGCAGAAATATGTGCCTGAAGGATCTAAGACCTAAGCAATGTGGATGGGAGCAGACCCGTGGAGAAAAGTAGTGATGGTACAGTATGAAGGGCGGCAAGGCCGTTCAGATGGGAAAGAATAGCCTCATTTTCTGAAGAACCACTTACCTCTTCTCTGCAACAGATCTGTGTGGCCAAAATAACTTCTGGAAAAAGAAGATATGGGATTGCAATAAGCTGTATACTTCATGTAGTTAAAGTTGCAAAAAGCGAATACCTAAACTCACACTCCATAATCTAGGGCAATAAGAGAGCCTGGTAATGGGCCAGCCAGATAATGGTAGCATGGTCCATGTTGAGGCTGGAGGGTGTAAAAGAAGGAGACATGTGTGTGCATCTGGCTGGGTTCCATGGAGTTGGGACGTTGTTGTCCTTATTTTTGAGAATCTGCCTACTTCACACCCCCACTGATACAGCATACAAGGGATGGACTGTGCCATCTCCATAGTTCTTTCAGAGTTTTTGCATTAACTTTTTCCCCGTGTGTATTTCTGAGCAAGAGGTGAGCATCTATTAATTGAATGGAGCAAAGACCAACAGAGACCATCTTCTGTTGTTTTTTCACTTTTTTGTTCCCTTCTTTCAGTGAATTAATCTATAATCTAACCTTCATTAATAAAACAGGACAGAGACTTGAACACCTTATTCTAAGTAATTGCTAAACATCAAGCCCACTGATCCTGAAGGCTAGTTAAACAATATTCCTAAGCAGACTTCATCATGAAGCTGAGAATACATTAGCAATTTACACTGAAAGATTGACTTTTATAACTTTTATAAAGAAGGCTATGAATCTTTTGCTCTGATCAGTTATTTGTGATTCTTTCTGTGGCTTGCTTCCTAAAGTTGAGAGATGTAAGCTATTGAATCTGCAGTATTTTATATAGCATATACAAATACATAGTTGGAATGGAAAAAATATGGACTGTGTGAACTGAATCCAAATAAATCTGTGGGGGTTCATGCCCTGTAGATTCTGTGACAAATTTTGTGAAACTCCATTGAACTCTATGGGCCTGATTCTCCTTTTACTTACACCAGTGTACATCAGAAGTGACACCACTGAAGCCAATTGAGTTGCCCTGGTGTAACACCAGTGCAAGGGGAATCAGGACCACTAGGTGTATGTCAGAACAGAACTTGGCACTCTGAGTCTATTCAACTCTACTTCCTCCATATTGGTGCTAATAGTTATATGACTGCTACAATAGTTATAGTTCTTGCTTTAAAGTTCATTAAGTACATGCCTGTAAAATGCACTGAAATTTCAAACCAAGCTTGATTTCTATCTCACAGTAGGAACATAACTCCATCCTCAGAGACAGATTTTCTATGGCACTTTTGACAGTATATGTAGGGGAGAGAAAATGGAATGGGAAGGTGTGCAGTACCAGTAGCTCATGTCAATTAAATATTCAGTACCTTTTATTTCACTTGTGTCAGTGATTTCCTCAGCCAGGCTTCAGTGGTTTCAAAAGTGCAAACCTGCTGCTTTCTTCCCCATTTGCAGAGCCACTGGGACCTGAACTCGGCTTGCTCTATGAGTTAGCAGCTGTTTAAATCAGAGAAGGCATGTGCTGATTGAATCGCCTGTCATATTGATTTATGGAGCTTAAAGGTCATTTTGTTTCTGACTTGTAAGTGATTTTCTTAGAATAAAAAATGTTAAAGAAGAAATTACAGGTTTCCGCTCTAATATTGTCTTTAATTTTTTTTAAAGGGTTAAAATAATGAATAAAGTCCAATGGAGAAGACCATTGTACCAATATAGCATCCAGCAGTACCAAAGGGTTGGTTGCTGTTGACAAAATCTTTATAATGCTTCGGATGAAAGGATGATATTAATGGCCTCTGACTTAGTAATAAATCCATTACCACATCCCCTGACTGAGTTTTAAAAAAAAAAAAGTTCTTTGCAGCAGCAACTGTGCCTTCTGGTAGGCCAGATTCTGCCATGCATAGTTCTATTTAGGTTCTTTTATCATCTTTCATTTACTGAGTATCTGAATCCCTGGTTTCAGAGGCGCCGAGTTTCTGATTCGCTGGGGGTGCTCGAATTCCGTTCCACCTCAGGCCCCGCCCCCACTTCAACCCATCCCCCAAGGCCCCACCCGTGCCCTGCATCTTCCTGCCTCCACCCTGCCTCTTCCCACCCCCATTCCACCCCCTTCCCCCAACTATACCCCTTCCTCGCTCTACCCCTGCCTCCCCAGCACCTCTTGCACACCACTGAACAGCTGATCCTCGGCAGGCGGGAGGTGCTGGGGGAGGGGGTGGAGCTGAGCACCCACTATTTTTTTTTCTCCTGTGGGTGCTCCAGCCCCGGAGCATGCACAGAGTAGGCGCCTATGCCTGGTTTCACTCTTATTTCTGTGGGACTGCATGTGGAATAAAGCACTGCAGACTGTGAGTAACAGTGAGCGAATCTGTCTGTATATGATCACACAGGGCCTAGCACACCATGGGTACTGCAGTAATATAAGTAATATGTTTTATCTAGTGACATAGGACAGTTTCTGATATATTTTTCTAATAAAATAATAAAATGGAAAGGTACAATTTAAAATAAGCATTTTTCACTTGGGTAATTTCAATGGCCGGATTCTGCCCTGGGAAGTGTGTATTCTAGTAAAATCGATAGGAGTTCTGTGTCACATCTGAGAGCAGAATTTGGCCTGATATCTATTCCTTCTCTGGCTTTATTCCTTTTAGAGGATTTGCTCATGTCTTTCATTCCTTCCTCACCCGTCGGTTCTGACTAGGAATGCTGCTGATCACATGGGTAATATGCAGAGAGAAACTCTGTGAAGCAGCGTGGACACTTACTTTCACCTTTGAACTCCAGGTATCACGTGCATCAATTACAGCTTCTATTTTTGCTTAAGAGAAAAGCTGTTTAATCACCAGATTTGCTTGCTCTTTGCTGAACAAAATGAAAACCAGGACCATGCTGGGGCCGCTATCCAATCAGGAATTTTCAGAATAACCGGAAAGGCCCCAAGGGAGGACAATGGAAAACTGACTTCTGCTCTCTTCGGCACTGGCTGACACAATTTACTGAACTGACCCCAAAGCCATTCTGCTATAAAGTCGGAATTTCTTCATTTTCTTATCCACAGAAACTTGTTCATATATCAAGCAGTGATCCTTCCTCAGTTCAAATCAGTGTCAGTCAAAGTAGAGGAACAGATGATGTCCAAAATCAAGAATACCACAAGAGTGAAAATCTAGGTAAAACACAGAGATCTTTCATTAAAAATGAACTACTCAAATAATAGACTTTGTGACTCAAGTTTCACGGCTTCCGTATTAGCCAGATCGAACCACAGATATCTAACCACAGTTTCACCGGTGCTGAGTCTAGAGCCTGTGCTACTGGACTGAAGCTCTGTTTGAATTTGCACATAATTCAGACAAGCTCTAAATGAATCCCTTCTTATGCCCTTGGGAATCTCAGAAGAGTTTCAACTGTTTAAGTTATCACTTTTGAAGGGTTATATGCAAGCGTGCATTCAGACAGCAAATAGATTAACTTATATGCCTGGTAAAGCTGTTGATTGGCCTTTCAGAAAAGTCATTTCTGCCCAGTCCTGCAATCCTTATTCACATGAACAGGCTCATTGACTTCACTAGGACTACCTTTGTGAAGTATTGGTTGCAGCATCAGGCGTTTTATCTTTTGAACAAAACCTTGATCTCTGATAGCCCAATGGGGGATAGGTTCTAACCTAGCCCTCTTGGATTCAAAACTTTAAGTTGTCAGTATTTGTCCTGGTCATTACAGTTAAAGCTCCATGCAATCCAGTGCAATTCATGTTGTTTCAAAGTCTTGAAGGTTATGCATCTTTAGTGCAGAATAGACACAAACAAATCAATTATTTTTATTTTAAGCTGTCATAATCTATATCCCTTTCTGCACAACAAGAAATGACTAGTTAGCTTTGCCAATATCCTGCCAGAGCTCTTCCTTTTTTGGTTAATTTCCTCTATCGGTATCAGTTAATGTCTCTACCTATTGTACCAGTGTGATTTCCCAAACACAGGTTCATTCAGTAAGTTTACATCAAGCATGAATTTGGTACTCGTGTATTTCTTTTGAACTGATTTCTTACATCAGATCTCTGTTTAAGGCTGTGCCTACACTTGGAGCTAGGGCTGCGATTCCCAGCTCACAAAAATGAGGCGTACTTGTGGCACCTTAGAGACTAACAAATTTATTTGGGCATAAGCTTTTGTGGGCTAAAACCCACTTCATCAGGTGCATGGAGTGAAAAATACAATAAGCAGAATATATATTATAGCACATGAAAAGATGGGAGTTGCCTTACCAAGTGGGGGGGTCAGTGCTAATGAGCCAATTCAGTTAAGGTGGAAGTGGCCTATTCTCAATAGTTGACAAGAAGGGGTGAATACCAAGGGAGGGAAAATTACTTTTGTAGTTCTAACGAGGCCTATGCAATCAAGGTGGCCCATTTCCAACAGTTGACAAGAAGGTGTGAGTATCAGCAGAGGGGGAAAATACTTTTTGTAGTGACCCATCCACTTCCAGTCTTTATTCAGGCCTAATTTGACGGTGTCCAGTTTGCAAATTAATTCCAGTGCTGAAGCTTTCTCATTGGAGTCTGTTTTTGAAGTTTTTTTTCTTGAAGAATTGCCACTTTCAAGTCTGTTATAGAGTGTCCAGAGAGATTGAAGTGTTCTCCTACTGGTGTTTGAATGTTACAATTCTTGATGTCTGATTTGTGTCCATTTATTCTTTTGCGTAGAGACTGTCTGATTTGGCCAATGTACATGGCAGAGGGGCATTGCTGTCACATGATGGCGTATATCACATTGGTAGATGTGCAGGTGAATGAGCCCCTGATGGTATGGCTGATGTGGTTAGGTCCTATGATGGTGTCCCTTGAATAGATATGCAGACAGAGTTGGCAACGGGGTTTGTTGTCAACTGTTGGAAATGGGCCACCTTGATTGCATTGGCCTCGTTAGCACGACAAAAGTAATTTTCCCTCACTTGGTATTCACCCCTTCTTGTCAACTATTGAGAATAGGCCACTTCCACCTTAATTGAATTGGCTCATTAACATTGACCCCCACACACACTTGGTAAGGCAACTCCCATCTTTTCATGTGCTATAATATATATTCTGCTTATTGTATTTTTCACTCCATGCATCTGATGAAGTGGGTTTTAGCCCATGAAAGCTTACACCAGCCCGTGCAGGGGGGAGGTACAACTCGATTGGGGGCCAGGCAGGGTTCGGGTGAGCAGCAACACCAGCTCCCTGTGGGGAGTGGGGGGCAGGCCTCCGGCGAATGGCTTGGGTTAGCCCTGCATGGGGCTGGAGGGTGCTCAGGTTAACCCCATGCAGTGTCCCATTTTCCCTTTGGGAAATATGGTCACCCTAGTCAGGGCACTAAAAATAGTAGTGTAGCTGGGGTAGAGTGGGCCTCTCTGAGTATGTACACAGGGGGTTCAGGTGGGATTGTACTCGGTACAGCTCGCTTGTGCTACTGCTCACCACTGCCCATGCTACCCCAGCTACACTGTTATTTTTAGCTCACTCATGCAAGTATGTATATGCAACCTGGGAATCTCATCCCCCAGCTCCAAGTGCATCAAAGCTCATTTAGCAGCTGCATCAAAGTAGATGAAAGTCATGCTGACAAGAAGAATGTTTTTGCCTTCAGAGGGATTTAGCTGCTATAAAATCAGTAGCTGCTCCATGCACACAATCCATGTCTAATTTTGAGCCCAGTGGAAGTGAGTAAGAGCTGCGGGACCAGGTCTCTGAGTGCGAGAGATGGGTGACCTGGTTTGGAAAAAAGTAAAGAACAGAATTTGAATCTTTGAATTTGAATCCAAAAAGACAGAAATGTGCATTTGACTTTTTCCATTATTTTTATTCCCTTCTGAAAGTCAAGGTTCCAGACTGGACAAGAAGCAGAAATGCTGAAATCATACGAGCCAATATTTTTCATAGATTCCAAGGCAAGAAGGAACCATTGTGATCATCTAGTTTCTAGTCTGACCTCTTAGTCTGCCTTGTTTGGAAGGAAGGAAGGAAGTAGTGTTATATTTTCCATATAAAAGAATAACCATGTTCTTCCAGTAGCAGTTTTAGTGTCAGTGAACAACAAGACAAAGAACAGAAGCAAGGTCATTAGGCCAATACTGTTTGCTCTTTCATAACTCTCTGCTGCCCTGTACCCTGTGTCATCATTTACACTTGTGCAAAATGGGTGTAAAATACTACCAGCTCAAAATAACAGCACTTGCGCCAACTGTGAAGAGGTGTAAATGATGACCCAGCATGCAGGACAGTGAAGAACCAGGACCTGCATGTCTCCTCAGTGACAGTCTGTGTCAAATAACAGTTGCCTTCTGAAGACCATGAGGCTAAGACCCATAAAAATGTAAGGATGCAGAAAAAGAACCACAACTTACGTAGGTACATATGCTACAAGCAATATTGATAACCTCACAGTAGACTACATTCTTGCAAGGTCAACAAACCCATTCTTGCTTTTCTAAAAATTTGGCTGTAGCTTCATTTATTAAAACCATTACTAGCTTCCTCTTCTAAAAGGATAGTTATTAATTATAGTTGGCAGCCAATGGCTGCCATGAAACACCATGGGCTGGTACTGAACACTTAGAATCTCTTCAGCACTGGGATCTCCATTTTGCAGAGGGGGAGATGGAGACACAGGGAGGTTCAGTTACTTGTCCAGGGAGTTAGTGCAGAGCTGTGAATCCCAATCCTGCCATCTACACACTGGCATGTGGCTGTGTTTCAGCAGGGTATGAAAGGACAGGAGATTTGCTGCCTCTTTGAGGAGAATACCGCAAATGTGAGCTCCAGTAGTTGGAGGTAGAAAGATAGATTTACTAGGTGTATAAACTGACAGCATGTGGAAATGGTACAGTTTTTGGCAATGTCAACATACACACACATGCATGCACACAAATACGCCATGGGGTTGAGACTGTATAGTCCTTCTGGATGGCAGGTGCTATGTAAATGTAAGGCATTATTACTATATATTGTTTTTTGAAAGTATTAAGTTCTAAGAATATGCACCTGCATAGGTACTTTCAGCTGTGTTAGAGTTCCTGTAGGATTTACATTGACTTTACAACTGGGTTACCTCTTAAGTAAGCATGAGTAGCTCATGGTTCTCAGATCCCAGGTACAGCATCTTGAGGCCAGATTTGCTGGCCTCGAGAGGAAAAAAAGGGGAAAGATGGAACTGTTTAGTGTAGCCTAGTGGATAAAGCACAGGACTGGGATCAAAGAAACCTGGGCTCTGCTACTGGCCTGCTGGTGACTTGGGGCAAGTCACCTCACCTTTCCATGCCTTAGTTTCCCCATCTATAAAATGGGGATAATAATACCCACCTCATTTGTAAAATGCTTCGAGATCTATGGATGAAAAGGTTTATATAAGAGCTAGGTTTTATTATTTATTATATAGATGGCATATAGAGCTATTACAGAATAGAACTGGCTTCCCTGATCCTCTGGATCAGGAAGTCAGTCTCACAAAGGAAGGGTACCATCTGGAGCACCTGGCATTGGCCACTGATGGAAGACAGGATATTGGGTTAGATGGACCTTTGGTCTGATCCAATATGGCCATTCTTATGTTCTTAACTGCATGCATTGGGAGCTCCAAAACCTCAAGAACTTTTATTATTTTTGAGGAAACTTCCTGAATTTACTCAGCCATCAGTTTCATTTCACAATTTCCTGGCCCAAAAAACTCTGCCAAAAATTGATAATTTGAGAGTTGCTTGGAATAGAGATTTGGATACATAACTATCCCCAACACAATGGAAGACAATTGTATCTAATGTTAAAAAAGCAGCTATAGACTTGAGACCCACCGGCTTATTCACCAAATGACACTTTTTCACATGTAATGTTCCTGCATCAACTAATGGTAATGGGCCTCATTAATGCTGGCCACTGTTGGAAATGTAGCTTCCTTGCTGCTACGTTAGCTCAGATATTTTGGGGGTGTCCTTGTATCATGAATTTCTGGTAGGAGGTGGGTCAAGGACCCAAATTGAAATTCGATGGTAAGTTGGAGTCTGCCCCTTAAGTTTCATTCTTAACCATGTTCTTCACCTTAGGAAAACAGAGCATACTGCAAAGTTGCTTCAAACACAGAATAATCCTGTTGCGCTACATCATGTGTATAGTAGATGCTTCAGAAAAAAGGGGAGACTGGTACCACACACAGTGGTAACCAGACAGAGTGGTTCTAACATGCAGCTTTGGTCGCCTAAAAATTTATCCTGGAAAAAATGGAAAAGCCGATCCCCGCCAAACATTGATCCCTGGCTCGGTGATATGGCTGACCTCACAGCTAATGAATGACTGGCATTCCACAGAAGGGGCATGCCCAAAAAAATTCAAAGTGATTTGTACTGATTTTTTTTTACAGGTCTATGAATAATGTAGACCCTGAAGATAGATTTATTCTAATCCTATTTACTTTGTGTACTATGATGAATTTGGTATTTTGCCATATTTGTTGTATTTGGAAAAATTAATAAAAAGTTATAGCTCAGAAAAAAGCAGGTACTAATGGTTTATTAAGGGCCCCATATAGGTAAAATAAGATCACGCCATGCCAGATGTGTGAATGACAGCCCCTTTTTTAACCTAAATAGTAGAGCTGTCAATTAATCACAGTTAACTCATGCAATTAACTCAAAAAGTTTAATCATGATTACAAAAATTAATCGCGATTAATCACAGTTTTAACTGCACTGTAAACAACAGAGTACCAATTGAAATGTATTAAATATTTTGGATGTTTTTATACATTTTCCTATATATTTTATTCTGTGTTGTAATTGAAATCAAAGTGTATATTTTTTATTAAAAATATTTGCACTGTAAAAATGATAAAGAAATAGTATTTTTCAGTTCACCTCAGACAAGTACTGAAGTGCAATCTTTGTTGTGAAAGTGCAACTTACAAATGTAGAATATTTTTTGTTACAAAACTGCACTCAAAAACAAAACAATATAAAACTTCAGAGCCTACAAGTCCACTCAGTCCTACTTCTTTTTCAGTTGATCACTAAGGCAAACAAGTTTGTTTACATTTACAAGAGATAATGCTGCCCTCTTCTTATTTACCATGTCACCAGAAAGTGAGAACAGGCATTTGCATGGCACTTTGGTAGCTGGCATTGCAAAGTATTTATGTGCCAAATATGTTATACATTCATATGCCCCTTCATGCTTTGGCCACCATTCCAGAGGACATGCTTCCATGCTGATGACGCTCATTAAAACAATGTGTTAGTTAAATTTGTGACTGAACTCCTTGGGGGAGAATTGTATGTCCCCTGCTCTGTTTTACCCACTTTCTGCCATATACTTCATGTTATAGCAGTCTCGGTTGATGACCCAGCACATGTTGTTCATTTTAAGAATACTTTCACTGCAGATTTCACAAAACGCAAAGAAGGTACCAATGTGAGATTTCTAAAGATAGCTATAGCACTTGACCGAAGGTTTAAGAATCTGACGTGCCTTCCAAAATCTGAGAGGAACAAGGTGTGGAGCATGCTTTCAGAAGTCTTAAAAGAGCAACACTCCGATGCAGAAACTACAGAAACCGAACCACCAAAATAAAAAATTTAGCCTTCTTCTGGTGGCATCTGACTCAGATAATGAAAATGAACATGCATCGGTCTGCACTGCTTTGGATTGTTATCAAGCAAAACCCATCATCATCATGGACGCATGTCCCCTGGAATGGTGGTTGAAGTAAGAAGGGACATATGAATCTTTAGCGCACCAGGCACATAAATATCTTGTGACACCGGCTACAGCAGTGCCATGAGAATGCCTGTTCTCACTTTCAGGTGACATTGTGAACAAGAAGTGGGCAGCATTATCTCCTGCAAATGTAAACAAACTTGATTGGCTGAACAAGAAGTAGGACTGAGTGGGCTTGCAGGCACTAAAATTTTACATGGTTTTGTTTTTGAATGCAGTTTTTTTGTACATAATTCTACATATGTAAGTTCAACTTTCATAATAGAGATTGCACTACAGTATTTGTATTAGGTGTATTGAAAAATACTATTTCTTTTGGTTTTTTACCGTGCCAATACTTGTAATCAAAAATAAATATAAAGTGAGCATTGTACACTTTGTATTCTGTGTTGTAATTGAAATCAATATATTTGAAAATGTAGGAAACATCCAAAAATATTTAAATAAGTTGTATTCTATTATTGTTTAACAGTGTGATTAATCACGATTAATTAAATAGGTATTATCATGTTTCTACTACCACAGGATTTTGTAAGGTTTAGGGAGTTATTTTAATTATCCACTAGGTATTTCTTTAGACAGCTCTAAAACTAGCCCCATTCCAAAGTAAGAAAAGTAGGAGTGGAACTTCCTCAATGTACTGCAATATATACAACTCCCATAGTATAATACAAGCTCTAAGGCATCTAAAGGATTGCATATATTTATATGCAAATAAATATCAGTAGCACTCCTCATCTTCATGTTATCTTTATATCATAAAGATGAGGAGTACTACTGAGGAGTACCCTATATATATATATACTAATTTTTTAAGTTCCTCAATAAATTATATACAGTTTTTGACAAAAATTCAAGGTTATTTTTCAACATTAGAAAAGAAAAAGCACCAACAGCAAGATGCCTACAAAGTTAGAATCTGAGATCAGATTTCCACATATCCCATCACAGGAATTGGCATAAAATTATAATCTCTGATTTAGAAAAACAGAATAAATTATATTGAGCAGGAATACCATTAACAGCCTGCCCAAAGGCAAGCAAACTTCAGTGTGATTCATAATAAACTACTCATCCATGTCACAACTGTAACAGGGAAATTTAATTTTAGGACTCAACACGATGGAATGAAAAAGCAAGGCAATCTTTGGTGTGGTTGGTCAGAAAGCAAGAAAGTGGATATGCCATCTACCAAACAGAAACAAGAAATGGCCTCCTCCATAAACCTGTCAACATGAAATGCATTATTTATGCAGCTCCAGAGCCCAGGCTGACAATAATGCTTTCATATATTTCTTTGAATAAGTCCAAACAACAAGGTTTAGCCCATAACAAACTGCCTGCTATGAAAAACAAACTACCTCAGAGAAAATATTGTGGTAGATTCAGTCAAAACATTCAATCCCACCAAATCCCAATGGACTGCCAGTTGATCTAATAATTTGTAGACTTCCAAATATCATATGGCTATTTCTTGTAATAAGAGGAACTACCTAATAATGCCTTCAAGTTGTCTCTGCATTACGGTTCTGTATTAAATCAGGACACTGCTGAGAACTATGTGAATCTTTAAAAAGTTTATTACACTCAAGGGGATAGGAGGAGAGAATTGCTTAAATTTGAATCCCATGAGTAGAAATGTTTTTATCAATAATCTTAGAGCAATAATTTGGCTAATGAAAGCCACAATTTGTAATTTAGAGAATATTCTCTGTTACAAAGAAATTGGGGGCTGGGGGCAAGTTTTGGCCATAGCTATAGAAAATGTTTCAGGTCCCTTGAGTGGGTGTATATGCAGGCTCCAGAAAAAAACACATACATGTTTATTTGAAGTTAATGGGGCTACTCGAATGTTTCAAGTTACACGTGTGCTTCGGTACTTTATGGAATGGGGGCCACAGAAATGAAAGAAAAGGGATTTCTCAGTAACTTTAATCCACTGAATAAAAATTCTATGCAAGGATTCTAAGAGCATCTTAAGAATATTATAAAGCAGATCCTACTGGCATATGGCATAAGAAAGGGGTGTCTGCTTTTCTTCCCATGTATTTTAGCTTTGATAGTTGAGCCACTTTTAGTAAAGTTTAGATAAGCTACACACCAAAGCTGAAATTCTGGTCCCATTGAAGCTAAATGGGAGTTTTGGCATTGACTTAAATAGGGCCAGGATTTCTCCCAGTTGTCCTGGATACTTCTGTAGTTAACGGTTCATTTTGTGGATGATCTGTTGTTTTACCGCACATCGTCACGGAGAACAGATGTGTTCTGAAAATTCTGAAAGCTTGGATATTTCGGGTAGGGAGAGAAATCAGTGATGATTTGGTGTGTGTTTATTTCAAACTGCTCTGATGAAGAACATGAATATGTTCATGACCTTTTTGAATATGTGGAAATCTGAAACACTTCTGTTTTCATGCGCTTAAGACCATTTGAGTGAAAATTAGACTTTCACTTAGAGAGAGTGCTCTTTTTTTTTTCCTCCAAAGCATGCACCCTCAAGCCTTATTAGTTTAAATTTTGCCCTCATTTGAATTTTGTTTAGGGAAAAATGAGAGGTTTTTTTTGCCTGAAGCATGTGAAGATTTGATTTTTTTTTTTCATATTTCAATGCAAAAAAGAGGCACTTTATGAAAAGTGAAACTTATGGGCCGTGACATTTTCTGAGATTACATTGCAAATACTTTTTCATAAAATTTCCATTTTGAAGCAGGGAGGGTCACTTCTACACAACACTAATTGACGCAAAATAGTATCTGAACTAGAGCCTTGACTGATGTAAACTAGCATAGTTCCATTAATGTCAGTTGATATAGCTCCGCTGATTTTTGTAGAGCTATGCTGATTTATACCAGCCAAGGATCTGGTTCAGAAGCCCCCAGCACTGGAAGAATCCAAGCAAGAATTGTTACTGAACTTGTGTGACATGTAGGTATTCAATTGAAAGAACTCTAAAGCCAATGTACATCTTGATCTATGATAAACTGTTAAAACCCCCATCAAAAGTCTTTATAGATGAATGAGGCTACCTCTTACTTTGCTGGGTAGAATAAATGTTATTAAAATGGTTATAGACCAAAATATAATTACCTCTTCCAAAGTCTATGTAACAAAATTCCATATTTTTTTGCCTGTTGGTCTAAGGAGAGCTAGTAATTTTAGCTATGCCAAGCATGATGGGGTCAGACTAGGTGTTACAGATCCTAGGGTACATACCAGCACAGCTGCAGTTCTGTGTTCTGTTTAGTGAAGACCAGCTAACAGTAGCATATGGAATTTCAAAGCTTCCTACTCATTGATTTTCTTTGCAGGAATCCTCACCCAAGTGGTGGGAAATGAGAATTCATCAATATGTACCTCTGGAAATTGTCTTGATAACTATAAAGTGCTTTATTTCAAAAGCTGGGATTTTGTATAAGTAGTAACACGTATTTCAAAACTAGAAAATTATGGTTTTGTCTCTTTCTCCATTATAGAGGTAGAGTATGGGACAGATTTAGGGTGGTACTATGCTGAAAAATGAGTTAGTACAAATAATTCCTTTTTATCAACAAATCTGCCCTGTATATCTAGATTCATAGCTGCCTACTTTAAGGATGTTTTGTCTCCCTTTTCTCCTCCTTTTTTACTATTGTCAGCCTCTCAGGGGTGACACAGTTCTGGGATGGTTAAGTTGGATCATTTGGTGCTACTATGTCAGCAGAATTATCCGAATTCCAGTTCAGGATCACCTGAGTAACCCCATTGTCTTCATAGTATGAGCTGGTTTTCCTATTCATCAGTCCTGAAAGCAATGAACGTTGCATAGGTGTAACTGAGAGCAGAATCTGAGGAGCATGACGTTAGGCATCTAATTATTTGTGGGTAGGTGCAATTGGAAATTGGGGAGAAAGATGAGAAGGGTGGTGGCATAATATTTCACAGGGCTTGAAAAAAATATTAAGTCCTGCCTGGCTCATTGTTTTGTGAAAGCTTAGCTCTGAAACTCCAGCATTCAGCTGTTTGGTTTCTTTAGACTACAATCTTTTAATGAGTTTCTATTTGCTTAAGGTATTTATATTTCCAATCTTAACCCTGTCTTAAAGTTTGTATGAGGCAGAGACAACCCGTACCTGCCGATAGTGGGAGCGGCAGAGTGAGGGCAGTGGCTTCAGCAGATGTTACTGAGCATGCTCAGTCCATATGAGCATGCTCCGTCCAAGCCAAGCAGCAAATTGGGGGGGGATGACACCCCCTTTCTCCCTCCCGCCCCCTCCCCCCACACATCACTTCTAGTTTGAGGATAGCTCCAGATGTAAAGTGAGTAGGCTGGAGTGTTTTGGTGCAAGCTGAAGTTAAGGAAGAATGTTCATATATAGAAGATTGTGGAGATCAGACAGAGTACACACCTGCTTCAAGAGAATTCATTAGAAAGCCTGTGAATAGTGACAGAATACCAGGTTGCTTATATAGTCACTCAAGAGTCTTCACTGATGTAGTTCATTATTCATTGCTATGACTCAGAATACAGAGAATGTGTCTGCGAATGCAGTTTGTGAATGGCGGCAATGCCCCAAAGCAAATTCAGTTCTTTTCCATTTTGCCGGTGTAAATGAAACACAAAATACACCAAACATCCCTATGGGTTCCATGCAAAACATAGCATGTTGAGGTTTGACAAATCAACCATTCAAAAGTCCAGGAATGCAGATTTTAAAAATGAAAGCTCAATCTTAACCTGGGCCTCATGTATAATGCATTACGTTGCTCCATAAAAGACCATACAGTTTACCTTTCATGCCAAGATATTGCATAAATCTATTTGCATTCCATAAATCTGCATCCAAGTCTCTTTTCCTGTCATCTTCCAGATTCTCACCTTGCGCATCTGCTGTTTTGTGTTCCTTCTCCCTTGTACTCTTCCCCCAAAACCCCCAAAAGAGATTTCAGAGGATCAGATCTCTCCTTTGGGGAATTTGTCTATAATGCAATGCTTCGGTCCCGTGTGGTGTCAGAGATGCACAGAGTTGGAGAGGTAACCACCCAGCAGAGTTTATAAATCCTAGATGGCAGCTACATCCTGTGATTCCCACAAATAGCCGGTTTTTCCCCTTTTGTCCCTCAGGCTGCTGCATGTCCCTGGTCCTCCTTTTCCTAGCCAGCCATAGAGTCCAGTAATGCTCCCTTTCTCCAGAGCTATAAAGCACACAGGAATTGTATTTTACATTTTCAACAAAAAAAAGTCTTTCTTTTTAAAATGAGAAGTTTAGATTTTTTTCTCTTGTCCGTTTTGTTAAATTAAAAACTGAAAACTGTTTTCCAAAAAAAAAGAGGGGAGGCGGGGGGATTATTGACTCTTTTCTGACCAGTTGCCATGGTATTCCTGTAGTACTTTCAAATGAAAAACATGCATGTTGGCTGTTTTCATTTTGTGGTATATTTTTGCAGTTATTTCACTAAAACTGAGAGTTATACAATTTCATAATTAACTAACATTGCTGTGTAATTCTCATTTTCCAGGAGAATTCACCATAGAAGAGATTTTCTAAAGTACAGATAGCAGTGAGGTGCCGAACTGCCATTTGTGCCTTTGAAAATCACCCCCGAGCTCTGAAACACCAACTGGAAGATAGAACTATATAATTTAGGTCCAAAAAGTGACACATAGTAGCTGGGGTCTTGACATAAACGCAGCTCCCTTTTCTTTATGCCTTTAAAATATGGTCTTTTAGAGCTGTCTGAAAATGTTCAAAGGGAACAGTTTTCAGCGAGAAAATGCTGATTCTACAGAATCAAAGAGTTCCACAGAAACATGTTGATTCTGCCCAAATTTTTGATGGAAACTCGGCCAACTGGCCAGCCTCCCTACCAACCTGCCTGGTTTTCTGCCAGCCCTCCCTCCCTCATGCAAGCCAGAATGAAATGAAACATTGCCAATCCAGAATTTCCCATGAAATAGAAATTCCCTTGTTTGGACAGCTCTCGTTACATGTTGTCCAGGCCTCCCTCTAGTAACAGGGAAAGCCAGCTGAGTGCTTTTTCTCTCCTCTTTAAATTGTTCAAACTTTTTTCCAAACTGCATGTTTACCATCTGGAAATGATCTGTTTACTGCCTTATTTTATTGCTCTTTCACCCCACACATCTTCCTTGAAGGCACCTCTTATTTGGCAGCTAAATCCACTGAATATGATTCAGTTGAAGCCTTGCCATTATATGAGCTAGAGGTAGCTGCTGACCTCCTGATCAACTTTGCAACCCCTGCTGACTCTACAGGGTGAAGTTGAATGGAACACAACTTGTATATTTTATTTTGTGCTCAGAGCACCGAGTCATTCTCTAGTATGTTCTATATATGCTATAGGTGAAATTCAACATTGGTAAGTGCAAAGTAATGCACATTGGAAAAAGTAATCCTAACTACACATGTATAATGATGGGTTCTAAATTGGCTGTTACCACTCAAGAAAGAGCTCTTGGAGTCATTGTGGATAGTTCTCTGAAATCCATTCAACAAGAACAGCAGTCAAGAAGGCTAACCATGTTGGGAACTATTAGGAAAGGGATAGAAAATAAGACCGAAAGTATCATAATCAGGTCTTCAGTTCTCAAAGATTATTTCCCAGAGCCCTCTCCCCATTCAGGGCTCCAGGCTTTAGCCCTGCCTAGGGGCAGGGGTGTATGCCAGGGCTCGGAGCTAAAGCCCTGTGGCCTGGGCAGAAGCCCCGAGGCCCAGAGCCTCCCCTGGGGCTGAAGCCCCAAGCTCCGGAGCCTCCCGTGGGACTGAAAATATTTACCAGTGGGCTCTGGCTGAATTTAAGCCCTGATCATAATGCAATCTATAAATCCATGTTGCACCCACACCTTGAATACCGTGTCCAGTTCTGGTTGCACCATCTCGAAAAGGAGATAGTGGAACTGGAAAAGGTTCAGCGAAGAGCAACAAAGATGACCAAAGGTATGGAACCGCTTCTATCTGAGGAGAGATTAAAAAGACTGTGAGTGTTCAGCTTGGAAAAGAGAGGACTAAGGGAGGATATGATAGAGGTCTATAAAATCATGAATGGTGTGGAAAAAGTGGCTAGAGAAATGTTATTTATCCTTTCCAACAATACAAAAATGAGCGCAACCTGATGAAGTTAATAGGCAACTGGTTTGACACAAGCAAAAGGAAATACCTTTTCTCACAATGCACAATTAGCCTGTGGAATTCATTGCCATGGAACATTGTGATGGCTGAAAGTACAACTGGGTTCAGAAAAGAACGAGATACATTCAAGGTCCATCAATGACTATTAGCCAGGATGGTCAGGGTTGCAACCCCATGCTTGGGACGCTCCTAAACCTTTTACTACCAGAGCCAGGAAGAGAAGATGTGGGAGATTTCTCCAAAATTGCCCTTTTCTGTACACTCCCTCTGAAGCTCTGGTACTGGCTACTGTCTGAGACAGGATACTGGTCTAGATGGACCATTGGTCTGACTCAGTATGGCAGTTCCAATGAGGAAAGAAAATCCATTTCAATTAGATGTGTCTCTAGTTAAGCATGCACTTAACTGTTTTGCTGGATTGGGGCTAGAATGTGCAACCCTTCTGCAGGATCAACCCCTCAAAAAAGAAATTCCAAAGACCGGAGAATCCACTCATTTGTTCTCCCATTTAAACACGCTAGCTTGTAGTCATAAGCAAGGAAAGATGAAATGTATCTTGGCAAACAAACTTGTATTAAGTACACTGGCTAGAAATGTTTATACTTCATGAAAAATATATAGAGTATATTAATAGTAGTGCTCAGTTTGTATCGTGAAACGTGAGCTGTGTGTATGCATGTGTGACATTGCAGTGAGAGGCTGGTATCTAGTGCAGGAAGTCCAGGCTGTCCTCCCTTATTATTTTTTTAAAAATATGTGACATTTGGCACACTGATGAATTTCAAAATCAAACAATTTGTTTTAATGAGCTTTGGAGAGAAGTCCTTTCTGGCGGGGATGATTCAACAGCATCCAAAGAGGGTGAATTCCCACAGGCTGGGAAACTGCCCCATCCCTCCATTTCAGGGGGCTCATAGTATTTCCTGGGAGTCCTCTTCAGCACATCACTGCTCCAGCTATGATACAAACAAGAATGTAAACTCCTTGGTACAGGGCCACTGACTCCTCTTTGTTCTGTGTGGCACGGTGCAGAGTGTCTGGGCCCAATTAGTAATGCCTGAAAATTAAGCATTACAACATCTCTGTTAAGTATGTGAATGATGTCCTAGGGAAACATAACTTATGTTCAGCCGCACACAGGGACACTACACAATAACTCAGGACAGGAAATGATAAAAGCCTCATTGAACTGAACCTGAAGGGCATGTTTTGGGAAGCAGATTATAAGATCCCAAATTGGAATTTGGTCAGAGCACGGAGCCTAATGCCTCTACTGTTATGAAAATGGTCATGAGATCCTTAGGCACCACATATGGCCAGGCCCTTGGTTTTTGTCTCAGTTGAAGGCCTCTCAGGTGACTCAGTGCAACAATTTTAAATAAGAAATGTTTTCTTTGCAATGGCCTGGCGATAGGCTCCAAAATGAAATTTAGTGCATTATCAGCATTTCCCTCCTGCTTTTTGGTCTCATTGTATGTTTCTACAGGGGAAGCCCTGACAGAATGATTTAATATTTGTAATTTGAAGGAAATGGGTGTAACCTTACAGCTGTATATTTTTAATAGGTTTGGATTTAAAGAAAGTAGTTTTATTTGGAGAAGAGTACAAAAATAATTGGTGTTTGGCTGCTGATAAACACAGACTACAGTGACTTAAAATTCTTACAGTGCAAGGCAACCCAATGTAAACAAATTGAAATAAAGAATGTAAGTAACTCAAATTCATTCTTTCCATGTGGGGCCAATAACTGGGCTTCTTAACCAAAGAGAATTCAACTCAACGATGAAGGTGCACTTAATCGGTTTATATCACTCCGCTTTACATGTGCCTGGGACTTCAGTCCCACACAAATATTAATCCACAGAGACACATGAAGGTGTGTACGGCACAGACTAACTGGTGATAAGAGCACTTCAAAGTTTCATATCAGATACTTATTGCTGCCAGGATGCGAGTCAAACATCATTTTTAGTAGTCAAAGTGAAATGATGTAATTTTCAAATGTGCTATCTGGCAAATGAAGCTTATTAAAAATGCTATAAAATGACAAAAAAATCAAAACAGCTAATTGGTAAATAGTTAAATCTCAGAGCAGGGTTTTATTAGTTCTTGATGAGTTTAAATGCTCTGCGGGGGTAAAAGCATGGCAATATTAAGGGTATTATATTTACAAGAATGTAAATAGAAGGTGAAAAAGAAGTACAGAACATGAGGTTTGGACTGGGGGCATAATCTAGTTTCTAGCTGGTAGCCAGATCCTGCAAAGTGT
Source organism: Eretmochelys imbricata (assembly GCF_965152235.1). Taxonomy (NCBI): domain Eukaryota; kingdom Metazoa; phylum Chordata; order Testudines; family Cheloniidae; genus Eretmochelys; species Eretmochelys imbricata. The sequence goes on from NC_135573.1 coordinate 174,790,680, forward strand.
TGAGTGACTCACAGGAGGTGCTAAATCTCCTTAACTCCCCTTTGACTGCAATGAAAATTGAGACTGCACAGCGCTTCTCAGATTTAGGCCCAAAATTAGGCTAATTGGCAGGCACAATGTACATGCTCTTTTATACTGTGAACCATTTCTTTCTTCTAATACAGATTTCATTGATTTTTCTTGAAACAGGAAAGGGGCTACAGCAGTGTGTGAAAAGGCCTTCAACTCTCATTAAAGTCATTGGGAGTTGGATCAAGGCCCAAATAGACTTATAAATTTATGCACAGATGGATATAAATGAAGCATGTAGGATGGGTATAAGGAATGGGCTTTGTACTAATTCTGCAAAGTGTTTTTAGTAGCAAGTGTGTGGGGGGCTGAATTTTTTCATTGACTAATCACAAATTTTACTAACATTGTGACTATCTGATGACCTTGGAAAAAATTGTTGCAGCTAGTGAGGGGTCAGCTGTCCTGGAAATATTGTAGATTAGCCTTTCTGACTGTGTTTCTATATTCCCACTGCTGATCCAAACCAAAAATGTAAACCAGAATATTTTTTTGAAGCATACAATTTTGTTTGTGATATGTTCAAAGAATGGGTAAAGTTTTCAGCTGCACATTGGGTTGATACCTGTGCATAATTGTGTTAGCATCAAGTTGTGACTCTCTTTGATCAAGGCATCTCAATGCAGAATACTTGCCCTGCAGAATAAATAACAAAAGGTGATGATCCTCTATTAGCACGTTCCGTGTCTCTGTCACAAACTATTTCTCTCTTTATAGACATTTAATATTCTGGTTGGAACTGCTATGTGGAAAAAAGCTAGTTGTTTGGACTAAAGCCCTGTTTCTAGCCCAAGAGATTTAAATCCAAATTGTAGTATTATTATTAGACCAACAGCTGAGAATGCTAAATGACTCAAGGGAAATGAGGTCAGCATGGGTCAAAAAGGGTAAAAATATAATATTTTGGGCCAGTTGGTGTGTCAGCTAGTTAAACTAAGGGCAACAATTCCATAACGCAATTCTGAGTGTTGGTGTAAACTGAAGACTTCTTATAGCCAGGATTAATATAAGACTTCAGTCTGCAAGGGTTAAAATAAAAAGTCATGCTTCTTGCAGCCCAGAATCAGTTGTAGGATGGGAGGTAGTAAGGGAACTCATCAACCTTTCAGTACAGTGTCCTCCCCTCCTCCCACCCAGCTCTGGGTTTATAGTCTCATCCTTTAGGGGATCCAAGGCCTGTTGACAAATACTGAAGATTTAATAAACCAAGAGGAGTTTCCGTTTGGGGACTGCTGAGCAGCATGATGGCTTAAGGTGGTACCTTTAGCTGCCCCAGTGAGAATTCTTAACCCAACTTTGCCGCACACTGCAGGATTCCGCTGCACTGTCACACACGGTTACAGAATGTTTTGAATGGTTCACTTTGTTAAAAAACAGTATTCACTTCGCCCCTCAGTTCTTGACGTACAATAGAAACTCAGGTTTTTGTCCACATTTTTCTCTTGCAAGGGTGTTTCCAGGTCATACCTACAAATGAAGTAAATTTGCCATTACCCAGCTGTGCCTGGCTTTTCTTTCCCCTACATAAACAATTTGCTACATGCCTTTTAATATGCAAAGCAGACCTCCAAAATGTGCCTTGGCCATAGAATTCAGCAGACTATGATTAAAATTTTTGGTTACTGAAATAGATTAGCCTAAATTTACTAAGTGCTGAGTGATTTTTGGGTGCCTGACTCAAAACACCTTATAGAAGTCTGATTTTCAGCAAGTCCTGAGTACCCTCTAAAAATCAAACCCCTTCAAAGTGGGCACTCAAAAGCACGGGTCATTTTTTTGAAAATTTAAGTCACCATGTTTAAAAATATATATTTAATCACATATTCACTTGCAACACAGAGCAAAGAGTTGGCCCTTGCCCCAAAGAGCTTGCCTTGGTATTCCAGTAATATAACTAATAATGATCATAGAATCATAGAATATCAGGGTTGGAAGGGACCTCAGGAGGTCATCTAGTCCAACCCCCTGCTCAAAGCAGGACCAATCCCCCACTAAATCATCCCAGCCAGGGCTTTGTCAAGCCTGACCTTAAAAATATCTAAGGAAGGAGATTCCACCACCTCCCTAGGTAACGCATTCCAGTGTTTCACCACCCTCCTAGTGAAAAAGTTTTTCCTAATATCCAACCTAAACCTTCCCCACTGCAACTTGAGACCATTACTCCTTGTTCTGTCATCAGCTACCACTGAGAACAGTCTAGATCCATCCTCTTTGGAACCCCCTTTCAGGTAGTTGAAAGCAGCTATCAAATCCCCCCTCATTCTTCTCTTCAGCAGTCTAAACAATCCCAGTTCCCTCAGCCTCTCCTCATAAGTCATGTGTTCCAGTCCTCTAATCATTTTTGTTGCCCTCCGCTGGACATTTTCCAATTTTTCCACATCCTTCTTGTAGTGTGGGGTCCAAAACTGGACGCAGTACTCCAGATGAGGCCTCACCAATGTCGAATAGAGAGGAACGATCAGGCCTTCGATCTGCTGGCAATGCCCCTACGTATACATCCCAAAATGCCATTGGCCTTCTTGGCAACAAGGGCACACTGTTGACTCATATCCAGCTTCTCGTCCACTGAAAGCCCTAGGTCCTTTTCTGCAGAACTGCTGCCGAGCCATTCGGTCCCTAGTCTCTAGCGGTGCATGGGGTTCTTCTGTCCTAAGTGCAGGACTCTGCACTTGTCCTTGTTGAACCTCATCAGATTTCTTTTGGTCCAATCCTCCAATTTGTCTAGGTCCCTCTGTATCCTATCCCTACCCTCCAGCGTATCTACTTCTCCTCCCAGTTTAGTGTCATCTACAAACTTGCTGACGGTGCAATCCATGCCATTCTCCATATCATTAATGAAGATCTTGAACAAAACTGGCCCCAGGATCGACCCTTGGGGCACTCCGCTTGATACCGGCTGCCAACTAGACATGGAGCCATTGATCACTACCCGTTGAGCCCGACAATCTAGCCAGCTTTCTATCCACCTCATAGTCCATTCATCCAGTCCATACTTCTTTAACTTGCTGGCAAGAATACTGTGGGAGACCATGTCAAAATCTTTGCTAAAGTCAAGGAACAACACATCCACTGCTTTCCCCTCATCCACAGAACCAGTTATCTCATCATAGAAGGCAATTAGATTAGTCATGACTTGCCCTTGGTGAATCCATGTTGACTGTTCCTGATCCCTTTCCTCTCCTCTAAGTGCTTCAGAATTGATTCCTTGAGGACCTGCTCCATGATTTTTTGCAGGGACTGAGGTGAGGCTGACTGGCCTGTAGTTCCCAGGATCCTCCTTCTTCCCTTTTTTAAAGATGGGCACTACATTAGCCTTTTTCCAGTCGTCCGGGACTTCCTCCGATCTCCATGAGTTTTCAAAGATAATGGCCAATGGCTCTGCAATCACATCCGCCAACTCCTTTAGCACTCTCGGATGCAGCGCATCCGGCCCCATGGACTTGTGCTCGTCCAGCTTTTCTAAATAGTCCCGAACCACTTCTTTCTCCACAGAGGGCTGGTCACCTCCTCCCCATGCTATGCTGCCCAGTGCAGTAGTCTGGGAGCTGACCTTGTTCGTGAAGACAGAGGCAAAAAAAGCATTGAGTACATTAGCTTTTTCCACATCCTCTGTCACTAGGTTGCCTCCCTCATTCAGTAAGGGGCCCACACTTTCCTTGACTTTCTTCTTGTTGCTAACATACCTGAAGAAATCCTTCTTGTTACTCTTAACATCTCTTGCTAGTTGCAACTCCAGGTATGATTTGGCCTTCCTGATTTCACTCCTGCAAGCCCGAGCAATATTTTTATACTCTTCCCTGGTCATTTGTCCGATCTTCCACTTCTTGTAAGCTTCTTTTTTGTGTTCAAGATCAGCAAGGATTTCACTGTTAAGTCAAGCTGGTCGCCTGCCATATTTACTATTCTTTCTACTCATCAGCATTGTTTGTCCCTGTAATCTCAATAAAGATTCTTTAAAATACAGCCAGCTCTCCTGGACTCTGCAGTCACTGTTACAAAGCATGCACACAACCTGCTGGAACACTTCTTCCTTTCAAAATTAAGTTGGATTTAATTGACCTGTGTGATCCATCAGGTAAAATTCCCATTTCCTGGGCTAGTTCCTGTGATCCTCCCTCAGTTCTGAAACATATCCACATGGACTTCAAAGGAGTGTCTTAGTTCAGGATTTGACCCCATAAATGTTAGTAATGTTTCTCTGATAGACAAAGGGAATTAACATACAAAATGGGATGCCTTTCAAATTTGATGTTGGTCATTGCATTTCAAAGATGAGACTTGTCTGATCCTTCTACTTAGTTTTAATTCTGGTAGACAGAATGCTAGTTCTGTAATTACATTGCTTACTTGTGTTGGCCTAAAAAGTCAAGCTCTGTCATGTTCTACTGATGTAGCTGTTGCATTGAGGCTCAGCAAGCTGCTGCTGGTCTCATGTCCACCACCATTGGTTCTTTACTGGGAATTCAGTTCCATAGGGTTCGGTTCCCTCGGGGCACTATTAAATATGACATTGTGCCTCCTCAGTGCTGACATAACTGAGCAGCATACCAAGGTACAAGAAGGAGAGATGTTAATCCATCAGGAAAAAGTGTGTGCTTCATATCCTATGCGAAAGGATCCGAAGAAAGAACCCTTTGGGCCTTGTAAGATATGAAACCATTGATGAAGAGTGCCTGTAGACGCTGTAAGGCATACAGCAAAGACCTTGGCTCTGCCCCCATGGGCAGGTATGGAGATGTTCTCGTGTCCTAGAGCTGGGCTCCCTCTGTCACACCTTTGTAGGTGTGCAAAAGAGACGCCGTGGATGCATGTGCAGGGGAGGTACTAAACTCCTGAAAATTCAGTCAGGTCAAGTGAGAGCTTTACAAACCATTGCTTTACCTTCTCCGGTCACCATGGAACACATGAAAGGACTGAGTAAGGACTTATGTGGTCTCTGATTGTGTATAAGACTGTAGAAAATATGGTATGACTTTATATTGTATTTGGAAAAAAGTTTGTGGCTATGTAACGAAAGACTTTGTTGTGATGCTGTGCCAACTAACCTCTGGCACGTGAGGCTCTAAATTGTGGCCTTCAGGAGCAACTGTTTTAAAGAAGAAAGATGTATCTGATTATGAATTGCAAATGTGTTTCCTGAGCTGATCCCTGTGCCTTTAAATAGAGGTGAGTGAAGCATCTGAATCACCCCCAACACTACAGGAAGGCGGTGGTATTGGTTGCTGCCTCACCAGCTGACTCCCACTGCTTCCTCCGCAGCTCCCCTGCTGGCTGCCTGCAACAACAGAAGCTGTTGGGTAGAACCGGCCGGGAACTAGAATTTCTGTTCTGTGGAAAATTCCAACGTTTAAAACCGATTGTTTGCATTTGGAATGAGAAGCTGAAATTTTGAAATTTCCTGTGTAATGAAAATTCCAAAAAACAGAATCATCTAAAGGTTTTGTTTTGGTAGTTAATTTAGTTTTTACTTTTATTTTATTTAATATGATGTTTACAATTATATAATATGTCAAAACTAAATGCATTGAAAAGAGAGTGTTGAAACAAAATGTTTCACCCTATACCCATTGAAAAGTGTCAAAATTGACACAGCCACAAAACATTATGATTCTGATTAAACTTTATTTTTCAAAGGAAAACTGTTTTGTCGAAAACCTCTTGGCCACCTTTTCTGTTGGGCATTGAGCATTTTTGAAAATCTGACCATGTGGGTAGGACTGAGCCCCTTGTGCTCAGTGAGTATCTGATTCTGATCTTGCACACATTGAGTTACCCGTGATTTATGCTGATGTGAAATCAGAAAATGGCCCAGAGAGCCTTCTCCGGAAGAAGAGAAGGGGAGGGGAAGGTTTAGCTCTCAAATTGAAAACCCGGAGTTGTGTACTTTTCTTCCCTGTGATCATGTGAAACTATTAAAACATACAGCCTGTAATAAAAGGAAACTAGTCCTAAATCTTGCCATTTTTTCTCATATGTTTAATAATGTGTTCACAACTGTGCAAGTTTGAACCACTGACACTGTTCACCCACCTTTTGCCTATTCCTGCTGGTCTCAGTCTTTTCCTATGTTGCAGCAGCTATGGCCTTTGAAGTGAATGGCACCCTAGTAGGAAGAGCTCGAGAGGCAGTAAAAACTGAAACGTGTTCTAAGACTCATCTTTAAATACAAAATTGCACTGCTGCAGAAATACTTGGCCTGCTGATGCTTTTCCCATCCAGTACTTCCTTGTGTCCTTCCCTTCAGACCCCCCCTAGGATTAGTTAATCTTCTTATACAGCCAAAATAGTAGTGCAGTATCCTTGAAACATATGGCTTAAATGTGCTACTTTAAACTACCATTCATACTACTTGGGAACATAGAACCTCATGCAAAGCCTTTTGAAACTAAAAGGAGTCTTTCCATTGATTTCAGTAGGCTTTGGTTCAGGACCATACTTAGGCTTTCTCTTCATTGGGTAAAAGGTGTGTATTTACATTGATATAGCTATCTCAATGTAAAATCCTAGTGGAGACAAGGCACAGGTAGGTTTTTACTGCAATGTAGCTAGTCTAGGTCAGTCGTATGCCTCTGACCTGTGGCTCTCCTTGACTAACTACATCAACGTGAAGACTGCAATGCCGTGTCTTCCCCCTGGCATTTTGTAGCAAGAGAGACATCTCAGTGTAAAAACACAACATATCCTTAATTGACCATTATTTCCATGCATTAATCTGATACTCATGAAAAATGCTTTGCAACAAAATTCATCTAGTCACAGAAAATATGAAAGAGGTTAACATGACTGCATTAATCTTCCTACCTTTGAATGCGTAGCATCATTTTTAAAAAATTGTTTGCATATTTAATATTTTAATATGTGAGAAAGATTCTGATGAGTAATTTGGATCCCAAATGTAGAGCAGTTGAGCCCCCCTTAATCACATTGAGTAGCATTTTATTCCATGAATAGTACCACTGGTTTCAATGGAGCTACTTGTGGAGTAAAATTCTACACAAAGACTTTGTCCCTATGCCTGGATTTCTTTTTCAAAAAATATTTCACTAAACCTACTATCAATAGAAATGTTTCAATGATTTTTATTTACATTTTGACAATAGCATTTTTTTGCTTAGATTTAAACCTGTCCCTGAAATATTTGTAATTTCTGCAATTCTCAAACACTGCAATGTTAGGCTAGAATATGAGAACCAGAAAGTGAAATTGCCTAGAAACTTATTTATTTGTAATTGTGATAACACACGGGAGCCTGAGACACAAACCAGCTGTGCTAGGTGCCATACAAACACCAGACCTCATTTAAATTGGGTCATCAAGGCATCTACACCCAAGATGCTTAGAGCTGTGCTGATAGCGAGGAGATGGCAGGGTTCTGGAGGCTGAAGCTATTGTGGACATATATATAGGTGGCATTGATTTGCAGTAAATGTCTGTGATACTACATGTTTGTAGATAGATCTCTCTGGTTAATACAAGGAGGGAAGGGAGCCCTCCCTGGAACAATTTGAAAGGAATTCTATGAAGACTTTTCAGAGTTTTTCTTCCCCTCTGAAACTTTTTCTGTACAGTTTGGGTGGAGGAGGGGTTGATCTGGCCCATTGTATTTATAACCTAAATGTGTCACTTGAACGTATATATTTTTGTTGCATTCATTTCACATTTAAATAAAATGTTAGCATACATTATTTACTCTTGCTTTCCCCTATAGGCCTTAGCTGCAATAGACCAAGGTAGTGATCTTTGGAGGGGTTTAATCTAGAACTAATGTTCCTCTAGAACAGTGGTTCTCAAAGCTGGTCTGCCACTTGTTCAGGGAAAGCCCATGGCGGGCCAGGCCTGTTTGTTTATCTGCCGCGACCGCAGGTTCGGCCGATCGCGGCTCCCACTGGCCGTGGTTTGCTGATCCAGGCCAATGGGGTCTGCGGGAAGTGCAGCCAGCACATCCCTCGGCCCGCGCCGCTTCCCACAGCCCTCATTGGCCTGGAGTGGCAAACTGCGGCCAGTGGGAGCCGCGATCAGCCGAACCTGTGGACACGGCAGGTAAACAAACCAGTCCAGTCCGCCAGGGGCTTTCCCTGAACAAGCAGTGGACTGGCTTTGAGAACCACTGCTCTAGAATATTGAAATTTCAATAAGACTGTACCAGATATTTGGAACATGAAGTGTCTTTGGCTCCAATTTTTCCCTTATGTTACTCAACAATGAAACTGCTAAAATATGTGTAGTATTTTATATTTTTTAATGTAATTAATATTTAGTAAATGCAGGTGAAAACCTGTTGAATAGGTTACCCTTGTGGAGCACTATCCTTATTATTTGTATTGAAATAACACATAGGAGCCCGGTCATACACCAGGATCCCATTGTGCTTTGTAAGACTGCTTCAGAATACACCCAAGAATATTGAATATAATTTTTCTCCACGTTGATTAGAAGATCAACTCAGTTAGAAAGCCAGATTTTTTGGTCCCTTGAGAAGTCACTTAAGACAAATGTTACTTTATAACAATAACATGTAATGTTTATTCTATTTGTGTGCCACACGTCATGGCAGATAATGCAAAATGCATGTTCTACTTGTTTCATGAATAAATATAGGTCCCAGCTCTGCTTTCATTTATGCTGAATATTTCCAGCTAGGTGTTGGTGTATTTATTTAGATGGAGTAAAGGGCCCAAAGATCCAAAGGTGTTACCATGACCCTGAAACTGTCCAACATTAAACGGTTTTAAACAAGGTTTGGTATTCAGAGATCTTAGCCTGTTTTGGCAAACACTATAAAATCCATGCCCAAGTTTAGAAATATATTGACAGAAAAACACAAAAGGCAAAGAGTCTAAATGAGGTGAAGAGCACTGAAACTGATCATTTATGCAAAACAAATTTAATCAAAACCTATTAGAGTCCATCTTTAGAGACAGTGAATATTGGTTAAAATTTATTTTTCAGTCAAACAGTTTTTCTCAATGGGAAAGAAAGGGGTTTGTTCTGTTGTTCAGTTCTGAGTTGGGACTTTCCTGCTTTAGACAAAACAGACAGATGCGGAAGGAAGGAAGAGCTAGGATTTTGTTGATGTTTTCAAGATAAAGGGTGGCTGGTCAGTCACAGATGGATACCTTGGGCTGGAGATCAGCCATGACAGCAGTTGCTCTGTGTGACATTACCCAGTGTACAATCTGGACTGTTGAACAGCTGTGTTCCCTCAATTCTCCAACCTGGGGTGCCTTTTACACTGCTTTGCTATGATAGCAACCACTCCTGGTCTGCTCACACACGAACTCCAGCATGTAAATTGCTCCCAGCTGTATTATATGATCACTACGGCCAGCCACTCCTGAATTACACTGCAGAACAACACCAGCAATTCCCAGTCCCAAACTTTCCCCCCAAAATATGTGTCTTATACTGCCCAGCACTCTCCTGGACAATACGAGCTCATATAAAGTCTGTCATTTCATTACTAGAAAATGATAGGCACAAATCCTGTTATCTCAAATGCAGTTTCCCAAATACTTCAATCCAAACACATTGGTTTAGATGAAACAATAATATGAGTTTATTAACTACAGAAAGGTAGATTTTAAGTGATTACAAGTGATGAGGCATAAAAGTCAGAATTGGTTACAAAGAATTAAAAAGTCAAAACACAACTAATATCTGACTTAACAAGTTAAATGAATATAAAGCAATAGGTTTCTCTCACCACATGCTTTAGCAGTGTTGCTGGCTGGAATTCTTTCAGACAGGACCCCTCGTCCCATTCTTCAGGTGGTGCTGACGCCATGAGCAGAGAGAAATGGAGCAGTATTTTGGGACATCTGTTCCCCTTTCTTATAGTTCTCTTTTCCTGTGCAAAAATCATCTCCAGCTGGGTTCAGGAGGCGGAAAGTCTGACAGAACAGGAACCTCAAGCTGTTCCTTTGTCAACTCACTCGCACCCTCTTTCCTGCCAAAGAATGGCCGCTTAACCAGGTGATAGTCCATTTGATTTTGTTGACACCTGTCTGAGGCATCAGTTTGCATTATTATCTCTGAGGAACACGTCTGTGGGTGTTCCCCAGAATTGTGAAGTGTCTCAGTAATCCTATGTAGTAGAAACTTATAATTTTACATATAATGTTGCCACACATATTTTAACAGGATAATAATGTTCAGCAAACTATGACTTTTCAAATCATACCTCACAAGGCATACTTTGCAGAAAATTTATCATAATTCTGTAAGGGGGTGAACATGAGGATACAGACTGTCACACTCTGGACCCTGGCTCACTTGCCTGGTCACAAAAATCATTTGGTTGGTCTGGTCAGGTCCCTCTTCTTCACTGGTCTTTCTCAGGCCAAGCGGAGCTGAATGAGCCATCTCAGCTCAGCATGCTGGTCATGCAGTACAACTGATTGCAGGAGCAGGTGGAAAGCCGAGAGAGAGAAGACAGAAGGAAGATGGGCATGGGGAGGGACAGAAAAAAAGCCCATGAGGGAAGGCAAGACACAGCAGGATCTCACATATGTTCTGTTGGGGTCCTCTCTGGTGCAGCAATGATGGTGAAGCACCCCATCAGAGTATCAAGGTGTCTGGGTGTCATGGCAACAATCCTTATGCCGCAGCTGCAGTGATGGTAGAAAGTTCCCCTTTTTCTCCCCCGAAGTCTTTTTTTTTTTTTAAGGACTTCAAAAAGGTGAAGGTTGGAATAATGCCTCTCATTATTTGTCCACCAATTAGGCTTAATTTCTGCCACATCAACTTTGGTTTATTGATTTCCGATCCTCTGCTCCTCTTGTTCACCAGTCGTAATCTTAACGCAGTCCTTGAGTGGTGTCAGCTGACCCTTTCTGTTTAAACTAATTCAGTCTTTCTGTCTCCTTCTCGCAGCTTTTCTTAAACAGTGTTATATAACAGATCATTGTGACAATTGCTCACTTTTTGCCAATTAGGCTAACAATTAAAGTAGGCCTGCTAGGCTCCATTTATTACAACAGTGAATATATTATCCAAATTTGCTCTTATTGTTGCAATCTTAGTAAGTTCAGTGGAGTTGCATTAGTGTAACTAAGGTCAGGTTTTGATCCCCATTCTCTCCTCAGATCCTCTAAAGATGCTCAATACAGTTCAATTTACATTACAAATGCAGCCCCAAATCTCTCATTTCTACTCTATTGCTAAAATTTTATGTATCTATTGCCATTGCTTATTCCTTTAAAACTTCAGTGTTCCTGGACAGGAAACCACATGTCTGCCAGGCCTGTAGCTTCTCTGATTTGTGTATGAATCACTGGAGAGACTAAGCAGTTTGGAAGAGGAGGAGTGACAAAGTCAGACCGTATGGTCTCAGTGTGGGGTGTGTCTGTCTGTCTGCACATGAGAAAAATACTATGGGATTTTTTTTGTTCAGATGTTTCAGTCGGGGATACTATTAGAGTCCTTGTTTTAGACTCTTGGTAATCATGGAAAGGAAGTTAAAATAAGTCTGTGAGTTTTAAGGTTGGCAACTAGCATGTGGCTATCCCTGGGATAGCAGGTAGCCTATGCTTTCTTCTGAAGCTCAGGGAGAGTACTTAATGTACTTAACCTGGGTGCCATTAAAGAATATGCCCTGGTTGCACTGGGCCAGATGCTTGTTTATACTATGGTCCCTTTTACATCACTCTGTCAGTGTAAAGAACCCTTGGTATAAATGAGAATCTGGCCCTCTGTCATACCCACTTTTGTTGTTGTTTAATTCTTTACAATTTTTAAAATGAATATAGTTCATGTGAAGTGCATTCAGTGCTTGTGAGTTTCTGCAAACACTGAGTAGACCCAGTCTGTTGAATGAGAGAGTGACTCAAGCTGCGATCTCAGAATATGGATGTATATTAAAGATTAGTGGACAAATTCTCCAGTGACTTACCACCCTGTAAACCCACTGAAGTCAGTGGATTCTAAACAGGGTGTAAACTAGTACTGATTTTTATTTTTATTTTATTTTGATCTAGGAATCAATGGGAAGGGTCTTCTAAATTACAGTATAACTTTTACAGCAGAAAGTCCCAAGCTGTGGTTCAGAGATTTGATAGTTCACATGGTACTGGTTCCTTCTTTTTTCTAATAGCTAAACTACAATGGCAGATGCTGAGAAAATATTTTATCTATTTTAATGTTAATTTTCCATGTGAACTTTTGTCATAGTTGCCACATTAATGTTATGTGACCATGGATTACAGGGATGAGGAGGGATGGGAGAGAATATTGTCAGTGCAGTTGTGAATGGTAGGGAGGTATCCGTGTCTATGAAGATGTCCACTGTAGGAAAAGTTGGAAATCCTCTGTTGCAGAGAAACCAAGCCAAGCAACGTTTTAGCTGGTCTGGAGGCACTGACAGGGCAAAGGGAAAATTCTCCTTGTGCTGTGCTGGGTCACCTCTACTGGCTCTACAGAGACTTCCCTATGTAAATCCTGGAGTAGGGGGAATACCAGGGTCAGGAGGCAATAGGGCTGTAGCATATGTCACTATGGCCTGTTGTATTAATATTGATATCAAAGGCCTAAGAGTTAAAGGTGTTTATAAACTCTGTTCAACATTAAACAGTGATAGATAGGTAGGGGGTTATTTTCTAGAGAGACTGTGGAATGACTCAGTTAATTGGCAAACACCCAATTCATACAAGCAGAAAGTTCATTGATTAAACACACCCAAAGAACAAGGAATTAAAAATAAGTACTTATATTGAAACTGTAGCTGAATAATCACGAAAACCAAATTTAGTCAGATGCTATCAAAGTCACTCTTCTTTTGGAATTAAAATATCAGAGTCTCTAATTTTCATTAATAACGTTTCTTTGATTAAAAGGAAATGGTTAATTTTACTCTAAGCCCTGATGTGCCCAGAGCATTCACTTATCTTGTTTTTAACAAAGGTGGAGGAGAGGTAGAGGACACAAGGTGGAGGAGAGAGAGGATAGAAAAGATAGGTGAAACACGGCTTTTGCTGATGTTTTGGAACACAGGACTGCTGGTTAGTTACAAGTGGATGCTTTGGCCAACAAGTACACCATGACACCTGCTTAGACCCTGGTTTGTGTTCTGGTCAGAAACCTCTGTTTGGATCCTTTCTCCTTAGGCAAGGCAGGCTTGGATGAATGCAGTATAGTTGATTTTAGGATTCAATGAAAAGCTGTGGGAATAAGAGATAGGATAGGAGGAAAGAGGAAGGGCAGAAAGCAATGCAACAAGGGAAGGGAAAACTATATAGGATCTTATAAGTCTCTGCCATGCAGACAATTAGATAGCCCCACTGATGATTTGTTGGCATGATAATGTGATGACTTTCAGCACTGACAGGTGTTCCTTAAACAAGAGCAAGGCCAGCCAGCCTTCCTCTCAGGAAGAAAGTCCCTTCACCGCGTCTGCTCCTGCTGCCTCGAGGTTGAGGAAGCTGAGATGAGTTGTAAAGCTAGCAGGTGAGGGGATGAGCTGCGGAGAGGTTGATTCTTCTTTTTTTTTCCTCCCAAAGTGTCTTTTTAAGAACCCCAAAAAGGAGTAAAAGTGTTTAGCATATTTTATCCTCATTATTTTGTCTACCAATTAAATCCATTTCCATTAAGGCCAAATTTGGCATGGGTAAATTCGTTTCCACGTTTTCTTGTTTACCAAGTATGACCCTCACCATAGTCTTTGACTTATATCAGTAGGCCATTTTTGTTTGGACTAATTCCATTTTTCTGTCTGGTTTCTTATACCTGTTCATAACATTTATTTATTAAAAATAACGTATATTCCATGTTAATTCTCAGGCAGGCAAAAAGTCATAAGTTATTGTAACATCTTATGAACTTTCACATATTTTCACTGTTACTTAGGGTAAAATTTTAGGTCCAAAAATCACAACAGATCTTTGGCTTATTCTGCCAGGGCATAGGCAACACTGGGGAGGGTGCTATAACTTCAATTGTTAGATGGATCCCCAGCATGGTTTGGTGGGGGGGGACACAATTATCTCAGTAGCAGGAAGGTTACTTCAAGCTGTCCTTGTGTTCCCTCTCCCACCCCTTGTTTTGGAGGTGCAGCACAGAATCTGACCCAGAGTCTATGACAGTCATCTGTTACATGTACAAAGTAAATGTACTTACACACAACACTACAGATTAAAGGCCATATCCCCAGCTGGTCTGAATCCATTTGGCACCGCTGGCAGATCTTCACCAATACACATGGCAGATCTGACTCTTTGGCCACATCACCAGAGTGACATGAAGTCAATGTGAATACACAGATGGTGGCTGCCAGCACCAGGAATTGAACCAGGAATTTATGGAGGGGAAAACATGAATCTCTACAGTCTGAGCTAAAAAGCTGGGCTCTCTAACTAGGGCTGTAACAGACTTGCATTCCCTGTGGATCAGGCACAGAGGGGGCATGTAACACATCAGTGAGTAACACAGGTATGTTAATACGAGCAGAACTGGTCACACTATGTAGTCATCATGGAGAAAGCAATTGTAGTTTTGTACTATTATTTTTGTCAAAATGACCTATAGTCCATGGGTTTTCTTCATTTGCCTGTTACTATAATGAACACCATCATTGGAGCATCAGACTGGGACAAGAGGACTGATTGAGTTCTCTTCAAGAGAATTCCCTTTGATCTGAGCTAGAAATACCAAACCTAACACTGCTGACCTGAATTTTAAACCTTCATTCCTGAAGTATTTGAGTCTTGTGTAATTCTACTGCAACTTTATTGCAAGTTCAGTACTACCATATCTTTTGCTTATATTACACCTTTACATTAACAACTGTTAACAATGTATTTATTTTCTACAGGCATTGGTATTGCTTTAATGCACCAAAAGGTGGAGATTGCAAACTGAGAGAATACTCCATCCATCACATTTATGTTTATCGAAAAAATACAATTAAATTTGTATTTAAAATGTTATATTTGCGATTTGGCATCTGGCCTTTAATGGGCCACTTAGTTACATAAAAACATAAGAACCACCATACTGGCTTAGACCAATGGTTCATCTAGCCCAGTATCCTGTCTTCTCATGGTGGCCACATCCAGGTGCTTCAGAGGGAATAAACAGAGCAGGCAATCATTGAGTGCTCCATCCCTTGTCATCCACTCCCAGCTTCTGGCAATCAGAGACTAGGGACGCTCATAGCAAGCAGTTGCATCCCTGACCATCTTGCCTAATAGTCATTCATGGACCTATCCTCCATGAACTTATCTAATTCTTTTTTGAACCCTGTTATAGTTTTGGCCTTCACCACATTCCCTGACAATGAGTTCCATAGATTGACTGTGTGCTGTGTTAAGAAGTACTTCCTTATGTATGTTTTAAACCTGCTGCCTATTAATTTTATTGTGGCCCCTGATTTTTGTGTTTTGTAATTAGAAGCCTGAATAGCTCGAAGGTCTTTAGATGAAAGGTATATATGCATATTAAAATGGGGTATGTTTGATTATAACTTTTCCCCGGATGCCTTTGTAATTCAGTTATTGTTTTAGGCCCTAATCCAGAAGAGGCTTGCACATGTGTTTAACTTCACCCGTTGTGAGTGGTCCCATTGAAGTCTAAAAAATATTCAGTGAAATATTTTCAACCAGCTTTAATCATATTTTGAACTTTAAAAAATAAATGGAATTTCTGCTCTTTAAAGTTTGAAAGCAGATGCATTAAAATCAGTGACCCTCTCCCATGGCAGGAAGCTGTATCCAAATTTGAATAAAATTAATATTTTTTCTAATTTATGAGAAAAAAAGATATCAAAAATAACAATTCATGCTATTATCTTCACAGGGGTTGATTTATTATAAATACAGAAATGTAGGTAATGGTTGATATAGTGTCATTATTTGCTTGCTTTCAGATTTCAGTGAACAAGAATGCCACTCATTGAAGAACCTGACCCTTGTCACAAAAAAAAATCTTGTTTTGCCACAGGTGAAACAGACTTCTTTTATTCAGTGCTACTTCCACATATAAGATAAAAATCTTTTTAAACTTCATCATTCCCCTCCTGCCACTTTCCACTGGGAATAGCAACCCTTCAGTTGTCTTCTTTCTGCATCTTAGTGCTTTGCATAAATCAAAGGCAATGACAGAGTCCAATGACATTGATATTTCTTTCTAGTTATTTATAACAGGCATTCAGTCCTCCCTTTCCCTTTATATGTGTGCGTGTGCACATACACAAAGGGTTGGCCTCACAGGTACCAACTTTCCAAAGTGCCGGGGGCTGCTCGACCCCCGGCTCTGGCCCAGACCCCACCTCCACTCTACTCCTTCCCCCAAGGTTCCACCCCGCCCTGCCTCTTCCTGCCCTCTCTTCATTTCCTGCCCTCAAGCACACCATGTCCTCACTCCTCCCCCATCACCCCCAGCCTCCTGCACGCTGCAAAACAGATGATCACGGCGGGCAGGAGATGTGGGGGGGTGGTGGTGGGACGAATACAGCACCCACTACTTTTTCCCTGGGGGTGCTCCAGCCCTGGAACACCGATGGAGTAGGTGCCTATGTTTGGCCTGATTTTTCACTGGGCCTTTACCTGGTTTCCACTTGTGCTTATGCAATTTCTGCACTTCTACCTACACGTGTAGGTGATGGTCTGTATTAACCACATACCCAAGGGTGAGGCACAAAACATACAAACAACCACAATTAGAGGTTGTCTTTTGAAAGTTGACCTGTTTGCGCCCCAGACCTTAGAGAACCTGGAATCTACACACTGAAGGCCCACTCCTGCCTGTCAAGATAATGGAAGTTGTACATTGGCCCTCAGATGCCTGGGCACTACTACACTCCAGTTTGTCCTATGATTAGAATCACAAGAACAATGCAACTTATTTGTGTGTGTATTTAATACAGTCCAGAACATGTAGAGTGCAGTCTTTCTGTATAGCTCTTGTTATTTGACTGATGGTTGATATACCTTTAGCAGAAACTCTTTCCAAAAACCACATGCAGCATCTGAGCACAGCTCTCCTGAGTAAATAAATTTAAAAAGGCAGGTGGAGGGAGAAACAGCTCCCACTTGTACTGTGGTCTTCCTTAGGAACACATTGCTCTTTGCTATTAGCCTCACACATGCCAGGCATTAAATAATTGTTATTAATTGCAACCCATAGGCGTCTCATTCCACCTCCAGGTGGCTTTGGCCTCCATTCCCCCAAAACAGACTTACTTCCTTTCCGAGTGAGGTCAGGCTTAAGCCTGGGATGCTGGGCAGCTTTCCCCCCATCTGTTTTCCATGAAGATGCACTGGTTCACACTTTTCCTCTGTCCAGGATTCTCAATATTATTATTCCATGCTAATTCCATTCCATTTTAATTCCCAAATCAAGTCTTGATGAAACTAGCTGCAATGGTTGTTAGAGGTACCACATTTGTTTTGCCGGTGGAGCTCATCATATCCATGCTGGCGCTGCCATTCTATGCTGCTGTTTTTAGCATGGGAACTCAAGCAGAGCAAGTCTGTGTCTGTCTACCTGTTTTGGGAAGCATGCTCCCAGTCCCAGCTGCACTGTAAACAATACCCAGTGAGGATACGTGAGTGTAGCAGAAAGCAGTACTTGGCCTACTAGCTACTGTGGGAGAAAACCTTCTTAGATACTTTGAGTGATTTTTTTGTATGAACATACAG
This sequence comes from Eretmochelys imbricata, assembly GCF_965152235.1. Taxonomy (NCBI): domain Eukaryota; kingdom Metazoa; phylum Chordata; order Testudines; family Cheloniidae; genus Eretmochelys; species Eretmochelys imbricata. The sequence continues at coordinate 174,808,379 of NC_135573.1, forward strand.
ATGAGGAACAGATCTGTATTGCGCAATATTGTTACTAAATATGTCAGATCTGATTTTGCTCTCTGTTTATGCTGTTGTAAGTCTTCTGTAGCACCTCTGAAGTCACAGAATTTTCTCTGGACTTATGCCAGACTTCAGAAAATTACAACAGTTAATGTCATTAATCACCCACTTACCTACTTGTCATTCAGCACTGGGCACATGCGTTCCCATTACCTCAAATGTATGTTAATAATGTCCAAGTTAAGTAGCAGTCATTACAATTCACTGTCATTAAGTTAAACTGATTCCTTTTAGGAGACACCCTCACGAAGTGGCCATCCCTACTAAGCTGAGTTTATCCTGTCTTCTTGCAGTGTACATACTGTTATACTCCTGTCAGAGAGATTCTGTCTCATCAAGAGCTCATACGCAGTATCTGATAATGTGTGCATGTGGTTTGTTAGGGGACATACAGGCGTGTAAACAGAAGTGTGAGTCTCCAAACCCTCCCAAGATTAGAAGAAGGCAAAGAATTGATGGTGCTACTCTTGACTGGGACATTGAGGAGGGAGCACGTACCACCCTTCAGGAGATGTATTTCCAGTTGTTTCTGCTCACCCAGTTTAGCAACTGTTTTGTTCTTCCATGCTTTACCTTGAGGGAAGGGAGTGTTCAGAATTTAGTTCATCTCTTGGGACTGCCTTCTGCTCTCAACAATGCTCTTTCACTGAGGGATACGTTAATTAAAGTTTCAGTAAGTATTCCTAAAGAGTAATAAAAATGTTGATAAGCCTTCAAGCAAAGTTCACATGCTACAAAACCGTGTGACTTCATAAGAGGAAAAAAAGCTAACGCTTTTGCAAACATTTTTGTAGTTCTACAGGACTTCATGCTGCCCTACTTCTGTGCTAAAGTTTTGCCTGACAGCCACAAAAGTGAAGATATGTTCCTGTAGTAATGCTTGTCACAGCACCTAAGCCCCAACTTGGAAGGTGTCGTGGGGCAAGTACGCCCCGTCCCCTTTTGGGGTGAGGTGCGGTAATTACTTCCCTGCAGTCACATCCTTACGACCAGACTTTGTCTTGGGGTGATTGAAAAAGTCAATATAGCCACTCTCCTCTCAAGGATGTATGGCCCAATGGCCAGGGTCAGTTACGGTGGCCCTTCTTTTCAGGTCATCATGGCCTAGAAGCCAGAGTCAATATCACAGCTTCCAGACACGGGTCAGTGTAGCCTAGCAGCCAGTACTCAAGGGGCCACCACCAGGTGGGGGGTGGCGGCCTGGGTAGGGGGGCCCAGGCCCTCCTGACTCCACCGGGCCTCAACCCAGGGCCCTAACAGTGGCGGAGTGGTCCACCACTGGGTCAGCGGGGAATCCTACCGAAACACACTGACCTCACTTGGGTGGGAGATACCACTCGCTCACCCTCCCTGGGTCACTTCCTACCATGTTTCCCAAAGCTGCAGTCTATTGGGTATCGGGGTGTCCAGGATCCTCAGTGTGGATGATTCCCTGGGACTCTGCTGGCCACAGACCTCCAGTCTGACTCTCAGGATCTCCGCTGGGACGGCTCTTCAGCTAGAGCCTCTGTCCAAGGTTCTTCCCCTCCGGCAGCCAGCCCTGTCTGAACTGAGCTTCTCCCTTTTATACCTAGTCTCCAGCTAGAGCATGCCCAGCAGGGTCATGTGGGCATGGCCTCCTCAGCCCAGAAACTGGCATTAACCCCCGCAGTACCAGTGTGGGGCAAGTGCGCCCCATCACAGAAGGTAATATGATTTCCTCTAAAAACCAGTGCCCATTCATATGCACAGTTCCATCTGCAGACAGACAAATAAAGGGAAGATGACAGAAAGTATTGTCTACTCTTTTTCTATCATGAACTAGAGTGACCAAACATAATGCTCCTGATTTGCCCATAATAATGTTCTAAGTATGCAGCACAATCACTTTGTGCTGTGATTGCTTCAGAGTTCTTTATGCTAAGCAGACTCCTGTGGTGTCAATACTTGTAGAAGATTTCAAGAAACACCTGAGTGTTATAGGATATAGGTAATTCAGTAGATGGCATTCTTCACTCTGAAACAGAACCAAAACTCCATACTGTACTGGGGGTATAATGTTTCTTCTGGCTCTGTCTTCTTACATATGGCATACATATGAGGTTCTGATCACTTTTGGTCTTTCAAGATCCCATTCTAATTTTTTAGTGGTAGGGGTACTAACTCTGGGGAACATGGCCAAATTCCAACTCAGGTGTTTATGTTCTGCAATCCAAAATTCCACCTATAATTGCAACTGCATGCAAGTGTCTTTTTTTTTTTTTTTTACTTCCTGTCCTATTGGGTAGTGTAACTGTTTGCTGTTAAATAGTTGCTGTTTTTCATCCCAGAGTTGGCTGCATTTCAGTGGCGCTCCTTATGTAGAGTCTGTATAATTGTTTGAGAGGCAATTTGGGAACTTCAGGGATAAGAGGTGCTATGTTCAGTAGACATAAGCTATTAGTAAGGTAGTTCATAAGGAACCTTGAACCAGTGGCAATTGGGCATGAGGTCTAGGTTTACTATAGCTTATGATTTTTATGGAAAGAACATTTGCCAACATAGAACTACATCAACTTCTACTGCCAGGCAGCCAACATCTCTGCACCATAATCAAAAGCTCTCTGCTTCCATCACTGGGATTCTACACTTACAATTGATGATTTCATGGAAGACCTGTAGGCCTCTTTCCCCAGGTCTGGGTGTCTCACTCCCCAGAATCTTATGGCTACTTCCTTCACCTTATGCCTTTGGTAGGTGGACATCAGGCAGGGCAAGTGTCCCACTAAATCTCAAGGGTATTTTGTCTACCACAAAGTAACCATAAACCCTGTACACCGAGTACAGGTTTCTTGGGAATTTGAAGATTTTGTAACTTTTTATTAATATTATTCCTGTCAACTCTAACCAGAAAATCTTATTTTTAGACAAAAGCAAAATGTGTGGTGAAAGGGGAGCCAGTTTTGGATTTGCATCTAGGAGAAAGATGAGAGATCTCATTGTAGAGCAATTTTTGCTTATATTTTTCATTCTTTTCCGCACAGCCTGGTTCTAGATTGGACTAAAAGTGTAAGTACAGAAATTTCAAGATTTTCTTCTACTGCTGTAGGCCCAGGAGACTGTGGGATAGTTGGGATAAATTTTCCTTAAGTATTCACATCTTTGGGAGTTCTACAAACCAAATTTGACTTCAGCATTTCTTGTAGTTCTCCCCAGGTTAGTTGCCATCTGTACATTATGGACTAAATGGAAACCAAAAAACTTCTCATTGAACAGCTACAGTCTTGAAGCCTTATAATTCCATTTGCCCTACAGAGTGAATACCTTTGAGTAATATACTCTTATGGTAAGTGTCATAAGGTGGGCCTGTTCATGTAGTCTTGCAAGCTCTTTTTCTTAGTGTGCAAGCAAGGTTTGACTCTTGAGGAGACATGCTGTGACACTGTTAGCCCTGGTCTACACTAGGACTTTAAGTCGAATTTAGCAGCGTTAAATCGATGTAAACCTGCACCCGTCCACACGATGAAGCCCTTTATTTCGACTTAAAGGGCTCTTAAAATCGATTTCCTTACTCCACCCCTGACAAGTGGATTAGCGCTTAAATCGGCCTTGCCAGGTCGAATTTGGGGTACTGTGGACACAATTCAACGGTATTGGCCTCCGGGAGCTATCCCAGAGTGCTCCATTGTGACTGCTCTGGACAGAACTCTCAACTCAGATGCACAATTGTTTGCCGTTGCTCTGACGCAGGGTGGGGCGACTGACAACACGGCTTACAGGGTTGGCTTACAGGGAGTTAAAATTAACAAAGGGGGTGGCTTTACATCAAGGAGTATTTCAGGCAGCACTTCACGGAGGGTTCCAATAAGAAATGGTGCACCTAAGTTATTGTTCTGATTGGAACAAGGAGGTTAGTCTGGCCTCTGATTGATACGTGACTAGATTTACCTCGCTGCACCTTCTCTGTGAGTGACTGCAGTGTGATCTAGAGGAATGAGTCCCCTAGATGGGGTGCGGGGGAGGGTTTGCAAATGAGTACAAAACAAATCTGGTCTATTTCTTGTTTTGATACACTCCATCTATCTTTTACATCTTTGCCTGGCAGCAGACAGTGCAGAAGGACTGCATGCCATCCACATCTCATGGCTGCTCGGCAGAAGATGGTACAATAGGACTGCTAGCCATCCTCATCTCTTGCCTACCCAGCAGAAGATGATGCAATAGGACTGCTAGCAATCCGTATCACCTGCCTGCTCACCATAAGATGGTTCAATAGGACTGATTGCAGGACTAAAGAGAATGACCTGATCAAGTCACTCCACATTTAGTCCCTGCGCCCATGTCTGCCCAGGCACTCCTGATCGACCTCACAGTGGCGACCAGGAGCACTTCGGACATGACGATGACGGCTACCAGTCCTACTGTACCGTCTGCAGCCATAAGGCAATGAGTTGCTGCTGCTGTGTAGCAATGCAGTACCACGTCTGCCAGCACTCAGGAGACATACGGTGACAGTGAGCTGAGCGGGCTCCATGCTTGCTGTGGTATGGCATCTGCACAGGTAACTCAGGAAAAAAGGCGTGAAACAATTGTCTGCCCTTGCTTCCATGGAGGGAGGGAGGGAACGCGGCCTGACGATATGTACCCAGAACCACCCGCGACAATGTTTTAGCCCCATCAGACATTGGGATCTCAACCCAGAATTCCAATGGGCAGCGGAGACTGCGGGAACTGTGGGATAGCTACCCACAGTGCAACACTCCGGAAGTCGACACTTGCCTCGGTACTGTGGAAGCGCTCCGCCGAATTAATGCACTTAGAGCATTTTCTGTGGGGACACACACACTCGAATATATAAAACCGATTTCTAAAAAACCGACTTCTATAAATTCGACCTAATTTCATAGTGTAGACATACCCTTAGATTAGGCAAGGCTTTTGTGTGGAAGCAGCTTGGGGAGAGAGGAAGTTACGCAATCAGCACAAGAGTTTGCTGTTTGCCTTGGGCTCTGATTAGAGTCAGTTCTTCAGACAGAATTGCTCCCTGAGATCCGAGCTCTGGTGTTGTTCTGGGATTCCTGGAGGAAGGGATTGTGCACTGTCTGACCATCTCATTTCAGGACTGGATTATATGTTTAAATTAAGCAAGACATACTTAAAATACCCCAGACGTCACATCACTGACTTCTCCCCCACTGGGAAAACAACTGGCAAGGTCCCAGACACCTGTTACCACTTGGCAGAAGGACAACATTGGCCTCAGAACATGGCACTGGTGTCAGAAGAAGGCACAACAATACTGAGGGCCAGATTCACTGTTATGTTCTGTCTCCTAGGCATTGCTCTGGCAATACAAAGCGGCTATAAACCCAGTCTAACCAGACAGTGAAAGTGGGTTAATAATGGTTGCTTTGTCTCACCAGAGCTGCATAGCACAGCTGGAGTGTACTAGTGAATCTGGCCCTGATTTTTATTTTAAAAAGGCCCTACCTTCCAGTAGGACAGGTGGGATTTTAAGGCTCTAAGACTGTGTATCGAATATGAATTAATTTCAACTCATTTGAAGTCCATAGGTGAAAACTTAGTGCAGCATCCAGCTCTGTGTTGCGGCCCTGGCTGAAGTTGTAACCTTAGATTGGGGCTTAACAATCTAACCCCTGTTATTGTGAAGACAGCCCTGCAAATGGAACTCAGTGTCTGCCACAATAGGGCCCTGATGCTGGCTGGAGCCTTTAAGGGCTACTATAATACCAATGATACATTATACCTAAGGTTGAAAGTTTTTCAAGATGATTTTTAAAAGTCATGGTTTACTTATGGCTCCCTCCAATAATGCAAGGCTGCCCTTGCGGCCCAGGAAACCCACACTTGTGGGACACTTTTGAGTTACTTTTGAGTAACTCAGGGCCAATTGGAGAGTATGGGGAAGGGTCACGTCACTCAGGCTGCTGCCAACGATGCTAGGGCTCCTGAGTGCTCTCTCCTGGCCACTGGCTGCCTGCAGTTGAACCAGCTCTTCTCCTGAGTAGCCAACCTGGCCTCTGACCATAGGAGGGGCAACTCAAGAGCACAAGTGGCATCAGGATTTGGTGTTCTAAGCAGGGAATGGACAGCAGAGTATTTCAATGTCCTGGTCGCAGCTCTGACACTGATTTCCCTCTGTAGCCTTCATCAAGTCACTATTGGCTATGACGTGGACTACATGTCCAAACGGGGCGTAAGGAGGAGTAACCATCTCCCCATTGAACGACTTCACAGATTACCCATACAGTGGGTGTGCAGAAGTAAGTGGCCACCTGTGTCCATTACTTCCTCTCTCCTGGAGCAGATGGGAAGTTGGCAGAGCACTGGCTCTGCCCTCAGTAAGCAATTAGCACAGCTGGACCAGCTTGCAAGTTGTCATAATACGCAGCTGTTATAGATCATCAGCAAATTACTGTACTATGGGCTGGCCCAAAGCAATGGGGAATCAGGTAGGGAATTATAACTTTAGAGGAGTGTCTGTGAAGCACAGCACTTCCTGGGACTACTTCTTGGGACAGTGCTGCTTACACAGCACCTTTTGTTCAGGGCTGTGTTTATAGGAAAAATCTAGTCCTTAACCTTTCTGCCTTAATAAAAATGGTATGAAGTATTATTAGTCTCGTATGAAAAATAGGTATGATAATACTTACCTTTCTCATGATGGGGTGTGGTAACAATTAAAGTTCGTAAAGACCTAGTAATGGCTAAAAATATCTGATGAAATTTGAGCAAAATTTATTAATAAAATATAGAGGGCAAGATATGGGACCTTCTTGAAAAACAGAAATTTTGCCAAAAAAAATGCACACGTTTGTGTGTCAGTAGTAAAATACACGACCTATCCACTACAAACAGATGCCCATGTGTTTGAAAGTATATATATATATATATATATATATATATATTTGTAGCCAGTGGGATAATTTCTATGCTACTTGCATCAAATACAGCCATTTCATTAGAGTTTGTAGGGAGTTCCATATCTAAACATTCCTAACCAGCACTATTAGTTCCTGACCTGGGGGAGCAGTAAATTCACCCACAATGTTTTCTTTTAGAATGGAAACTAGAGCTTTTTAAACTTCTAAAATATATATCCATCTAGACAAATTATCTACAAACAAATTGACATATTCCCTGTAATCTCAAGGGAAGTTATAGGCAGGCGTGAAAGTAAGTGAAAGGATTTACCGAGTCCTGAGCAGGGGGCGTGGCCTCAACCAGAAGAGGCAGGGCCTTAAATCCCCGGGTCCTTTAAATCTTGATTTAAAGGGCCCGGGGTTCCAGCTGTGGTAGTGGTGGCTGGGAGCCTGGGCCCTTTAAATTGCCCCCGAGCTACCAGCTGCATAGGTGGCTGGGAGCCCCGGGGCTGAGCTTTAAAGGGCCTGGGGCTCCGCTGTGGTAGCAGCTGCCAAAGCCCCGAACCCCTTAAATTCCCGCCTGAGCCCTGCTGCCCAAGCCCTGGGGTAGCGGCAGCTGGGCTCCATTGGGAATTTAAAGGGCACCGGGGCTCCAGCCGCCGCTACTGCCCTGGCCCTTTAAATCCCCTCCGGAGCCCCGCCGCTACCCCAGGGCTTCGGCAGCAGGGCTCCGGAAGAGATTTAAAGGTCTTGGGGCTCCGGCAGCCGCTACCGCCCTGGCCCTTTAAATCCCCGCAGGAGCCCCACCGCTGCTACTCCAGGGCTTTAAATTGCCGTCTGGGAAAGCCGGTTCCCATACAGCGCACCGACTCTTGTCAGTACGCCATACCGGGGCATACCGGCTTACTTTCACCTCTGGTTATCGGCCAAGTGTGGCCCTGCTCCCTGATTCAGCATAAAGCAAGATGCCATGGCTGCTTCTTTAACCCATGTGCTGTGGCAGTGGTCACAGAGTAGTTATACAATTGCCCTGTGCTCTGAGTTATTTAGGGAGAGGAGATTAGGAGGGTAAGATTCCATTCCCCACCCCATAATTGTTCTTCATGTAAAGGTCATTTTGTTGGGCTTTGCTCCAACACCCCAAAGTGAAATAGGCGTCTGTGGTGAAGGAATTAGGTTAAATATCAAGCGTACACTGATGCAATCATAAGCACTAAAGCTAAATGGCTGAACAGGAGAATCTGCTACCTTAATTCATTTTGACTAGTACAGTACTCTGGCAAGCAGTAATATGGTAGTCAAGCATGAGTAAAGGGGGCAGAATCTGGCCCTGAATTATAACTCTATCGGGCTGGTTTATTGTAATTCAAGAGCAGTTATCAAAAGCACTAAGCCATTGTGCATCACCATGTTCATCTTGGACGTACTTGAAAGCAGCTGTGAATATCTTTACAGCTTCAAACTGGAACAAGGCTCCAGTAGGAGCAAGATATTATACAGTCTATATTTTACATTCTCAGAGCTAATGTTTTGATGTCTGTCTTCAGCTTTATGCTACCACAAAGTTGGCAAGTAACAGAGAAAGCATATTTTCCCAACCACATCCTTAATTCAACACTCTTATAAGTAATATTTATTCTGTTGGGTGGCATCCACTAATGCAGAGCATAGAAACACTTTTAACTGAAAGAATGGAAGCCTGTCGAGGGTATCTGTAGAGGGTAATTAGTGCGAACAATTGCTTCTGAAGAAAGAGCTTAACTATACTGTGGGACAATTATTTTAAAGTATAATTCCCTTTCACCACATATCATATCTCTAGTATAGCTCTGAACTACATCCAGCCCCCTCTGGGCATTGCAGAAGTGTAGCAGTGATCCAGCAACACCCCTTCCCATTGGGAACACTCTTGGCATGCCCTCTAAACAGGAGCTAAAAGAGGGGTAGGAGCTGGGGAAATCCATCGGCAGCTGGAGAGATCCAGCTGCTTTCCGATCCCTCTGTACTACTTCTGTGACACAAAGGCAGTAGAGGAGCTGAGCTCTGGTTTCAGTCCATAAATCTGGACTAATTGAAATGCTGTGATAATATAATAATTTGTATCAAGATCAAGTAAACTATACACTCTGATCTTAGACAGTATAGTATAAATCAAAATAAATAAATCAAAATTAATTAAATAAATATACTATAATCAAATCAGGGTAGAATTAGCCCCTGAAAAAAGTTCTGATAATTTTTTGCCTATTGATTTTTTTAAGACTCTATTTTATTAGAAGGCATTGAAAGGCCCCATAGAAGCCAATGGAATCTGAGGTGCAAACAGGAAGCAAATAGAAGTAATGGAAGTATTCAAACCATACATAACCCAGGAGAAAGCAATAGTGGAATACTCTGAGTTCCAAGTTTATGAAAGGGAACCCGCATAGTCAATGTGTGGGAGCCCATTTAGGAGGCACTCCCTCTTGTGCTCTAATATGCCATAGATTCAGCATGCTGACCATTATAAGTCTTAGGGGTAGATTCTTAGCTGCTATAAATGAACATGACTGGAGCTAAGACAATTTACATCAGCTGAGGATCTGCCCCATAGTCGCCTTGACTTCACCAAGGTTGGCAGACAGTCTCTCCAACATCCAAGTCCTCCTAGCATTAGATTCAGTGGAAAGATGCCCAGAGAGCTTGTGGGCACTGGATCAAGCTCCAAAACAACCATGAACTTCATTTGTCTACTGTCCTGGCTCCAGCTCAAAGTTCTGGAACAAACTACTGTAGGCAACTAACACTGTACTCCCAGAAGTTGTGTAATTTAGGGCAAGACCACCAACACTGAAACTGAATACGTAGAACTGAATTTCTTACATAACAATTCCTTATGCCTAATGCATAAGAAAACGTTTGGGGCACGATGAAAAACCTCAATGGTTGGATTTGTGACAGAATTTTTTTTCTAATCAAGTAATCGAGGTTTATTTTTGTTTTTGAAAACTCAGCATTTTGATGAATTAATTACATAGTAGCACCTTTTCTATGTGGATCTTAAATAATCTAAGTAAGGCTCACAGAACCCCTGTGAGATGGATAAACAGAAAGGTTAAGTGACTTGCTCATTGAAACACAACAAATTAGTGACAGAGGTGGAACTGGAATGCAAATATACTGGTGCCTAACCCTGTGCCCTAATCACAGTACAACCACGTCTGGAGTAGTGAAGTGCGGTGGTATAGGAATGTTCCTGGCCCCTGTAAGTATAAACGCCCAGGCTTCTGACTGTAGGGGGCATCTTTTCCTTTTTCTTTGGTTTGTCTTTTTTACCTAAATCGCAGGCTAATATTAAGGGGATAATTTTCAAGCCAGTGCATGGAGAATTAAGCACACAACTTCTAACATAACCGCATCGTACTGAAAATATTGGCCTAAGTCGTTTTATGGTCACTGCATTTTCTAACTTCTACAAACCCTACTGCTGGAGTGTAAAATAAGGCGGGATGTTGGTCAGACACTTTTTTACGGTCTCAAAGCAACACTTTTGTAATCATCTCCTCCTCTGGAGTCAGCTGCTGGAAAGTTTTCTGAGGGTATGTCTACACTGGCAAAGTTACATCACTGGCAGTTACAGCGCCGCTCAGAGAGCGCTGAAGGGAAACGGCTGTTGTGCGTTCACACTGTCAGCTGCCTGTGAAATAGCGTATTCGGAGTATTCGGAGCAGTGCACTCAGGGCAGCTATCCCACAGAGCATCTCTTCCTCTTCTGCTGCTAAGAGTTGTAGGAAGGCGGAGGGAGTCATGGGGCGTCTTGGGTCCTGTCCCAATGCCCCATGATGCATTGCTTCACATCCCAGCAATCTCTCTGCTTCCATCTGCATTTGGCACCATCTTTCAATGGTTTGTGTACTGTGTGCTCTGCCTCTTTGGTCTGCAGGAATGGATCCCGCACTGTTGACCAGTATGCTGCTTGCTCTCACTAACACGTCATGACTGGCAGTGGAGTTATTCCTTAAATTACAAATGCAAGAGGAGTTTAACATTGATCTTGCCACACATAGTAGCTACGACACGAGATTGCTTGTGGCATTCACGAAGGTGCTGACCACAGTGGAACTCAGCTTTTGTTCTGGGGAAACAAGCACTGAGTGGCGGGATCACATCGTCATGCACGTCTGGGATGATGAGCAGTGGCTTCAGAACTTTTGCTTGAGGAAAGTCACATTCATGGGACTGTGTGATGAGCTCGCCCCAGCCCTGCAGCACAAGGACATGAGAATGGGAGCTGCCCTGTCATTGGAGAAGCGCGTGGTGATTACACTGTGGAAGCTGGCTACTCCAGACTGCTACCGATTGGTCACTAACCAGTTCGGAGTGGGAAAGTTGACTGCTGGACTCATGTTGACGGAAGTCTGCAGGGCCATTAATCACATCCTTCTCTGAAGGACTGTGACTCTGGGCAACATGCGTGACGTTGTGCATGGCTTGGCACAAATGGGCTTCCCTAACTGCAGAGGGGCGATAGATGGAACGCATATTTCAATTCGGGCACCAGCCCACCTAGACACCGAGTACATTAATCGCAAGGGGTATTTCTCCATGGTTCTCCACGTGCTTGTGGATTACTGTGGGCATTTCACAGACATTAACACAGGCTGGTCCGGAAAGGTGCATGACTCACGCATCTTTCAGAACACTGTCCTCTTCAAGAAGCTGCAAGCAGGGACTTTCTTCCCAGACCAGAAGATCATCGTAGAGGAAGTTGTGATTCTGGGAGACCCTACCTACCTTAATGCTGTGGCTTATGAAGCCATAGACTGGGAACTTTGACAGCACCAAGGAGCGGTTCAACAACAGGCCGACCAAGTGCAGAATGACTGTTGAGCATGTTTTTGGCCATTTAAAGGCCCGCTGGCACTGCCTATATGGGAGGCTGGACCTAGCCGATGACAATATTCCTATGCTTATAGCCGCGTGCTGTACGCTCCATAATATTTGTGAAGAGAAGGATGAAAGCTTTACTCAGGGCTGGACCACAGCTCAGTTCCTGGAGGCTGAGTTTGAACAGCCAGAGACCAGGGCTATTAGAGGGATGCAGCTAAGGATCAGGGTTGCCTTGTGGCAGCAATTTGAAGCAGAAAGCCACTAATATTTGTTGCTGTGCTCGGGAGTGCTGTGCTTGTAATGCTAGGAGGTGATTGTGATTGGTGCAGATGATGCACTGTGAAGGTTTAAGAAAATTGACTGTTGCTTTGCAGGAATCTGTTTGCTTTCAATTAATGGAATACAGATTGCTCTCAAACCAACACAATTCTTTTATTAAAAAACAATAACAGGAGGAGAGAGACAAACAAAAAAATACATCAGAACTGAGGGGGATGGGGGAGGGGAAGGTCCCAGGAGGAGGTGGGATCCCGGGACAGTTAAAGATTTGTGTATGTCCAGATATCATATGCAACCTTGTCCTTTGGAGTACAGTGCAGCGGGTACTGTACTTCAGCAGGGCTAAACTGCAGAGGGACGGGTGTTGAGTGCAATGGGTACTGGGAGTCTGCCATGCTGGACTGTGACGGGGGAGGAGTGGAATGCTGTGGGTACAGACTGGAGCCAGGAGGTTGGTAAGAGTATGTTGGCGGTGTCCGGGGGGCACATGGGAAAGAGTTTTGCAACAGTGGCTGCTGGGGAGGGTGGGTGCGGAGCTGCTCAGTTTTCAGTGCTAGTATCTCCTGGAGCATGTCTGCTTGGTGCTCCATAACATCTAAGAGCCGCTCTGTGGCTTCATTATGGAGCACTGTATTGTCCTTTCGGTCCCTCTTCTCATTGTCCCACCACTCCTTCAATTCTTGTTTTTCAGCTGCGGAGTGCATCATGACCTCACGCAGAAAGTCCTCCTTAATTCTTCTTGGCCGCTTTCTAATTCTGTGCAGCCGTTCCGCCACCAAGAACAAAGAGGGAGGTTGGGCTCCCAAGGTCATCTCTGTGAAGACAAAATGCAACATTTTACAGAAGCAGTATTGTTTGCAACACAGAGACCACTGATTCAGTGATTTAAAACACAGCCACTATTCACATACCTGTCACTAACTGGCTGACCCCAGGCAAGCACACATGAGCCACAAGACCCCCAAAATGGTGAGTAACTTCAGGGGCAGGGCAAATCAGTGTTCCAGGACCATACTGTACACTGGGCATGTGGCTCTTAGGGAGAGCCAGTACTGTAGGGGGGGCCTTATAATCATTACTGTCCCCACATTTTCCACAGGCTGTGCTCATTATGAAAGATATCTCGCTGCTGAGGGTGAGCAGGGAAGCTAGGGAGGGTCTTCTTCAATACTGTAGCTTCTCCCCTGGTCATTATACAGTTCGCCTGTCTGCAGCAATGGGCCCTCTGTCCCCCCAGTGATGGCAGAGTGGTGCAGGAAAGTTACCCTTACTGGGGCAAGAAACAAAGCAGCTCTGCCAAAGAACCTGGGGCAGCGGACTGCACAGTATTTCTATGAGAGTTTCCTGGAGATCTCTGAGGCAGATTCCCATGAAGTGAAGGAGTCAATCAACACCCTGTTCCACTGCTCAGACTAGGCATGTGGTGGTACGCGCATCATACAGATGCAAGCCTGCTTTCTGCAACCCTCCTGTCCCCAATAACTCGCTTCAGTGATTCCCAAAATCAAAGCCACATACCAGGGGCCTCCTCTCCTGTTTGCACTTTGCCAAGATCCAACAGCTGTGATTGGCTAACCTCCTCCAGGGTAGAGAAGAGCTCCTGGCTGCATGCATCTCTGATCTCCGAGTCATCCTCTGCCTCTGGGTCCCCCTCCCCACTCCACATACTGGTCCAAGATTTCCTGCTTCTGGCTCAGTCCACTCTCAACTGGCATGCAAACCACCGAAGTATGCACAGTGGCTTTCGCAGTGGAGATGAGGTCGCCACTGACTATCGTGTCCAGGTTTTGTAGAATCGGCAGCTCATGGGCACAGCACAAGAGCGACCGTTTGCCTCCCGCACCTTGTGGTAGGCGTTCTGCAGCTCCTTCACTTTGACCCTGCACAGCAGTGTGTCCCAGTCATGGCCCCTTTCTGTCATGCACCATGAAATCTGTCCGTAGGTATCATAATTCCTACGGCTGGAGCACAGCTGGGATTGGACAGCCTCCTCTCCCCAGATGCTGATGAGGTCCAGCAGCTCGGCATTGCTCCAAGTAGGGGATCGCCTGGTGCATGGAGCAGGCATGGCCACCTGGAAAGATGTGCTGAGACCACTGAGAAAACAGGAAGAGGACTTTTAAAATTCCCAGGGAATTTAAGGGGTGGGGCTCATGGTTGGTCATCTGAAGGCAGGGCAGTAGTGTTCAAACCAATGACCAGAGAGTGAGAACAGGCATTGTAGGACACCTGCCGGAGGCCACTTTCAGTGCTGTAATTGACCAGGGTATCTACACCGGCACTGCGGTGCTGTACCCCCAGCGCAGAAAGCCGTACGCCTCTCGTTGGGGTGGTTTTTTTACAGTGCTGCAACTGCACAGTTTCTGCGCACTGAGTGGCTTGGCAGTGTGCACACCTCGGGAGTTACACCGCAGAAAGCTGCTTTACTGCGCAGAAGCTTGCCAGTGTAGACAAGGCCTAAGGTGTAATTTTAGTGCTCGTGAAATGCAATAATCCTTAGGTACTTGGATGCATGCCCGCTAAGAGTGAGCTATGTGTAGCTAACTCGGCCGATTTCTCCTCTGAGATCCTCCTGTGAAGGGAAGTTTCTATACAAAGAAGAGAAGGGTGCAGACTCTAGTGGTCTCTCTTGGAGCATGGGGGTTTCAGGAGAGTTGGCTGGGTGAATAGTGCAGGGACGTAGGGGGAGGAAATTGTAAATGTGTTCAGGAAATCTAATGAGCTGGATTTAGCAAACATTTGTATGAATGGGTTTTATTTTCAGGTGCCTTATATCATGCCCATCACCATGGTAGCTGAGCACCTTCCAGAGGCTCACTGAGCACCTTGACTAGTATCCATTATATTTGTTCACATGAACGTTGGAGGGAAAATCTTTTATTCATCCAACTCCAGATATCCATGCATAAATGAGTGTTTTCATGCCCAAAGTGCTCACCTGGTCAATACATGCAGTTACACGGTAGGAATGTGACAAGAGAAAGTACAGTGTATTAGAAAAGATAGTCAATAGATCTGGTGTATTTTTCTTAAGTTGCCTGAGAATCCAGCTATTTTAAAATCAGGGATCCACATACATAAACATATATATAATATATGTTCTACTGCCACAGGGGACAGTAACATTTGCTAGGCCTGTTTACTGCTTACCTATTTCTCCTTACTTTTTTACATGGGAAATTACATGTCTTAGTGATTTCTTTGGGCACTGCTCCTATTTATTTAGAGGGTAAGTCATCAATTCAGGGAATAGAAACCATAGGATGTGTAACCAGTAGCCAATCACACAGAATTCCAGAGACCAAAGGCATAGAGGAGTGTTTGCCTCACACTGTTTGTAAAAATGGAAGTATGTTTGGTGAGCAATTCTGAAAAACAATTCTGTAAAAATCATGATTGACTTGTGGGCAAGTCAATAGGAAAGAAGGGCGAGATTTGGCACTGTGGTTGCTTAAAGAACTAGAAGATGTAAGTGGAAATCAGTGGCTGAGAAGGGAACTACAGTACAAAAAGGAGAATAGAAAGATCATATGAATAACTCTGTCTGTACTATCAGCCAAGCAATATAGTCAGCCGGAGCAAGCTGGAGGAATAAAGTTTCTTTCCAGTGGGTGAGCTTGCTCATGATTGGATAACCTGATCCAAGAAGTGGTTTTATACAAGTTCACTCTCTGTCACCAACCTGGTGACATACAAAGTGACCTCTTAGTAACCTTGTTAAGTACATGGTAACAACTAAAATTTAGGGTGATTGATTTGGCCTCTTTCTGTTCCTGGAGTGTCTGCAAGCCTGTTGTGATTCTCAAATTTACTAATTATTGTATGTAATCATCTCACTATTTGGGGAATTTTTTAAAACTCTGAACTGATCACAAATAGCTGTATACTTGACATAGGAAAATTATACAGTATTTATTCCCTGTGACTGGTTAGAAATCACCTGGTGGTGTTTCTGTTCCCTGATTGATTGAGGGAATGAATAACTGGGAAGAAAAAGAAGATTTGAAGAAGCTGCAATTTAGGGAGAGTTATCAGGAATAGGGACTCTGAAATCTCTTGATTTTGGACCAGATAAATCTAAGTGCTGTTCTAGTCTTCTATTGTTAGATACATTACTATAAACAAAAGAGTGCAGAACAGACCAAAGCAGCAAATCTTACCAACGTTGTTTATTTAATATATAAACTGTGTAGTCATTTGCATGAAAAAGTTGGTTAGATTAGATTGTGGAGTGCACACACGAGCCGGGTTGGGTGGTGTAAGTGAACCATAAAAGAATTAACTTTTGTATAAAGCTTCTGATTCCACAAAGGGCTAGCAACTGTGTCATGTCCACAGCTGGTTGGGATTTTTTTGACAAAACAGTTTTTCATTCAAAAATACCAATTTGTTGAAGCAAACTTTTTGCACAAATGTATCTGTTTCTGAGAACCTTTCCCAACAAAAGTTATGTTGAGAGAGAGAAAAAGAAATACAGTATTCCAGTGGTTAGGCTGCTCACCTGGGATATACAAAGCCCAGGTTCAAGCCCTCTGTATCCAAGTACTTTATACAGACAGATCAGGGATTTGAACGTGGGTTTCCCACAGATCAGGTGTAATAACCACCAGGTTATAGTCAGCCTCTCTCGCAAGCTCTCCTGTTAGAGCTGTTCTACTTTGAAGAAATAATTAAATATTCCCTGGGCCAGACAGAGAGAAACTGACTCTATAGCCCAGAGATTAGGGCATAGTTGTGGATTCAAGTCCCTGAATCTCCCACATCCTGGGAGAGGCCCTAATCACCGGGATATAGAGTATGTTTCTTTCCCTGGTCCAGTGAATATTGAGAGATGTTTGCTCTGAATTGGGCAAAACAGAGACTTGAACCTGGGTCTGTCATATCCCAAATTAGTGCCCACTCTGAGATCTTATTGAGTGGGTCTCTTACTGCCTCTTTCATCCCAGAATGGGAAAATGTTTGAATTCAGTTTTTTGCAGGATGGAAAAACCATTTCCCATCCAGCTCTAGTTTTGCTCCCTGGGTATGACCAGTGAGTGAGAGCTTGTTCTCGTAACTAATATGATCTCCTGTAGGAGGGCTCTGAAAGTATGAGGATTACATTGCGTGGAACCATCTGGTGTTAGTTCTCTCCAGCTTCCTTGTACAATTCCACTTAAGCTCAGCTAAATTACTATTCCCCTTATTAAAAACCATTCTTTTTTCTCCATGCCACAAGACTTGTAAATACTATTTCTCTAAAAACGTGCATGTAAGTGAGGCTACATGCTTTGAAGAAAATTTTGAACTATATTCACCTCTAGAAAATAATCTTATTGTAGACTAAATTTAAACCACTCAAGAGCCCTGATATTTGCTCAGTATTGTTAATTTCACAATGGCGTAGTAGAATGTGACGGTTGCATTAAAAAAACAAACAAAAAAAGCAGGTTCTTTATAACTCCTGAATCATTTTACGTTCTTTTTTTGTCTTCCCTCTGGGTACAGAACTTCCCATTTGAATTTATTAGAACAACTAACAGCGCTGCACAAGTGAAAGTATCTGTGGAATCTGTCAAGCAACAACTGCGTTGCCAACTATTCCAACTGATTTGGATGAGATTACAAGTTTGGTTGATAAAGGGAATAGCATTGATGTAATACACATAGACTTCTGTAAGACTTTGACTTGGTACGACACGACATAGTGACTAAAAACCTAAAACAATATAAAATTAACATGTCACACATGAAATGAATTAAAAGGTGGCTAACTGATAAGTCTTAAAATGTAATTGTAAAGGGTAACCATCATTGAGCAGGTGTGTTTCTAGTGGGGTTTCACAAAGTTCGGTTCTTGACCCTATGCTATTTAACACTTTTATCAAAGAAAACATAAAATCATCACTGAAAACGTTTGCAGATAACATAAAAATTGGGGGAGTAGTAAGTAATGAAGTGGACAGGTTACTGATACAGAGCAATCTCGATTGTTTGTGCCCAGTTTATCAAAGGAACAATGTGCATTGTAATATGGTTGAATGTATACATCTAGGACAGGAGGAGGGATTCTTCCCGAGGAAACAGTGATTCTGAAAAAGAGTTGGGGGTCATGAATCATCAGCTGAATATGAGTTTCTAGTCAGTGCAACATTGTGTCCGAAAGGTTAATGGGATACTTGGATGCATAAAAAGGGGAATCTTGAGTAGAAGTGTGGAGGTGATTTTACCTCTGTATTTGGCACTGATGCTACTACGACTGAAATACTGTGTCCAGTTCTGATTTATTTTGGATAAATAGCTGCTAAATGCAATTTTGCTCTACAGAAAAATGAATACAACTTTAAAAAAAAACTGATTTCTATGAAGAAAGAGGAATAACAAGCCCTGAAACAATTTAAAAAATCCAAAAATTATTCAATTAAAAATGTCCCTATGCCGTGCTGCAATTTGATGAGGTTTTTCCCCCTTCATTAACAGTACAATCTAGATTGACTTCCCCGTGTATATTGAACACCAGTGTGAGCCAATGCTGAGATCATGTTTCTGCCCCCTTATATTTTTCGTAGATCTGTAGCACAGTGGTATTTGTAAAAAAAAGTCTCTAAAGGATAAAATACCGTTCTATGTCTTTTTTTCTTCTTCTCCTTCAGTGCAAACCATTTCAGGGATTCTACATCTAGGAGTGAATGTCCGATAGACAGCAAACATTATGGTTTTGAGTGACACTGTCTGTGAAAATTTCTATTACATGTGGATCCTCTCTCTGTAGAGAAGTAGATGCAGGTTCATCTCTTTTCATATTCATTTTCATGCCATGTACATGTGTATGGGGCATATCAGTTAGTACATGGACAGATTTGATAAGTTAGCTACTGGAAAAAAGGGAGCAGATTTTTAGTTATCATCAACATCATGTTCCTGTAATTTATTGTGAAATAAAAATGTAGGGCTAAATCCTCAACTAGGGTAAATCAACATAGCTCCATTGACTTGGACCAGCTGAGGATTTGACCCAGGGACACTAATGCAGTATACATTAATTTTAATAATATTAGTTTATTCATATATATGCATACAATTTACAAATGTATATAAACAGGGCAAGGTGTTTCACAGTTCAGAGTTCTGTTTTAGCATGCAAACTTTCATTTGTATTAATTTTTGGCTTCATGATAAATAAAACCTTTTGAATTTCAAAAACAACTGTATAATCTTACATATCTCTATTTTCATGCTGCTCATGAAAATAAACACATAAATTCATGATTATAATTGTTTTATAGTAAAATATACAACAGGATACACAGGCATCTTTCCACATTTCACTTATTGTGATGCAGTATTTTGATTACTAATATGCATATTGTATATTAAATTTGGATTTAAATATTCAATATTACTAACATATGTTTCATATCACATATTAAATATCAAATTCTGATACCTTCACTCCTGTTCAATATTGCCTTCCTCCATGATAATACCATGGAAGTCTGTGGGTCAAAACTTTTCTGTAAGTGGGAAAACGTATGAGTCCACTCCCCTCCCACAAATGGAAGAATGCCAGGTGAACTCTGAGTTGACACTTGATGTGTTCACTGTTCCCTATACAGAAATGACGCTCATTGTGGAGGATGGGGCACATTCTCTCTGACAAATGAAAGAGAAGATACACATGAGATCAGTGAATGACTCAAGAAATTGACCCCAGGATCTAAAAACATTCACCTCTAGCTTTCCAGTTCTAATTCAGTATATAATTGTTACCATCCTGTTGGCTATTTAGATGTGTGAAATGAATTTGGTGATCCCAGTTGACTTCCAGGTGGACGTGTCCACAATACAAAAACCCCACATCAAAACTTGCATTTGTTAGCAATGCTGTTGGCACTTTTGATGCGTGGAGGGGAACAGGACAAAGGCCAAATGAGCATGAAGACTGATCAGCCCTCTTATTCTCTAGAAATGGTCCTCTTCCACTGCGAGTTGAGGCATATGTGTGGAGCACTGAGAGAAGGCTGACACTCCTCCTGTACTTGTTCTGTGAATGAAGAGAGGCTTTCATTTTCCCAGGCTGTCATTCTGGCATATTTTACATGCACTAAAGTAAATAAATACCGTCCCTAGAGAGATGCTGCTATTAAAAATACTCATCCTGCATTTTTAAAACTTAACATTTCAACCCATGTTACAGTCAATGGTAATGAAGTACCTAGTTCGTTTGCAACCTGAATATAGTTTGTATCCATGTGTGACCATTTTTCACCAAAATGCCTCAAAATCATTTGCAGTGTTCCTGTCTAGATCCTCTTCGGGTGTAAACGGTTACAACTCCGTGGACTTCTGTGGAGTTTCATCCAGTTACACCAGCTGAGAATCCAGCCCTATGGTTTTTCCCCCTAAGCCTTTAATAAATTAAAAAAATAATCCCTCATAGAGACTGAAGTGTCAGATGTTAATATTAATGCTGTGGTTAACCACGACACGGCAATGGCTGTTTACCAGGCAAGCTGGGTTTATACGGTGCTCATCACTCTATGTGTAATTTGGAGTACAGAGCAGTAGCGTCAGTACATGAGATTGGCTTTACCAACTTTCAGCTTCAGGGAGAATCTCCTGAAGGTGGAGACCCTTCACTTCTGAAATTATTAAGAAAAGACATGCATCCGATGAAGGGAGCGGTAGCTCACGAAAGCTGATGCTCAAATACATTGGTTAGTCTCTAAGGTGCCACAAATCCTCCTTTTCTTTCTGCGAATACAGGCTAACACGGCTGCTCCTCTGAAACCTAAGAAAAGAGAGTGAGACTCATTGTTAAAACATCAAACATGTATCTTTCACGATCTCAGGTACCTCCAACCAAAACGCAGATAAAATTACAGAATTTTAATAATAGCATTTTTATAGTGTTTTACAGGTCCAAAATAGTGTATAGAAACTAACTAGTTATTCCTCAGAACACCCCGCTGTGATAGGTAAGAAAGTGTTATTCCCAGTTAACAGATGGGGAAACTGAAAGAAGAAAAGGCAGACACTTGCCTAAAGCAACACACTGAGTCAGGACTGAGCCAGTATGAGGGCTCAGGGTGACCTGACTCTTAAGTAAGTGCTTGTTTCTTTTAGGAGAATTTATTTATTTCGAGGTAGATTTTTCAAAAGCACTTAGGGAATAAGAAACAGAAGGCCCATTGAAAGCCAATATGACCTGTGCTCGTAATTCCTTCAGATGCTTTTTGAAAATCTCTTGTTTTAATCCCTTTAGTTTCTATTATCTCTGTATCAAGATTAAAACACATTTGGCATAAAACATTTTTAATATATTATGTATCTTGGAAAAGTTAATTTCCAAATTTTATTTTACTATCTTTCAAGACAAGTTAGCATGGTTGTTCAACTCAGAAAAAGCTTCTCATCCTCTGTGCGCGCTCATTCAAGTGGTGAGATTTTATGGTGAGATTTCAGAGATAACAAGTTGAGGTCAGTAAGGGATCTGTGAGTGACAAACATCAGTATCATGCTATGTATGATGCACTCATGCTGTTCCCATTAACCTTAACCTTCTTGCTAATCTTATAGTGCACTGATGAGGGAAAATATTCTCTTTAAACTAAACTTTAAAAAAAAGGTGGGGAAAAAAGGAAAAATTCAGACCTAGTGCAAGCAACTCCAATTCAATTGCAGTCAATAGAGTTGTACTCTCTTATACCAGGTCTGAATTTAGGTCATTATGCCTGACTTGCTGCCCCATGACCCTAGGTGTTTTAAAACAGGCAAATGTAACATCTTTCCTACTTGCTCTTCTTTTTGTTAGAATCTGCAGGGTTAGAACTTGAGACTATCAGGCTTTGGGCTCTCTGGCACCACCACATCAGGCTTAAGCTGGGCTCCCACAGGAGGACCCTTTGAGGCTGGGCTCAGCAAGAAGTACCACTCAGCAGGACCAAAGAGGCGGCCTCAGACAGCTCCCTGATTGGCTGATACCAATATATAAACCAGGAAGCCATGAAGGGGAGTTGTCTCAGCAGCTGTATAGACTGCTTGTCTCTACTCCAGGCCCTGCTTGTAGGGGACCCTAGACTCTGGTTTCCGACCCTGCATGATGCCTGACTCTTGGTTTTCTCTCTGGGCTATCCTGCACTCTGACCTCCCAGTACTTGCTTGGCCTGACTCCTAGCTCCTGCTCTGACCACTAAGTCTGATGCTAGTATCCTGGTTGTTACAATTTTCAATTGTGGCCCTACAGAAAAGAGGAAAAATCTTAATCAACTAAATCCATCTGTGGGATTATTTGCAATTCCTGCAAGACCCTCACTGCCAAAGGGCTAGATTGGGCAACTCTTGTGTGAATGGGAAATTTGCTCATACAAACAAGACCATTAAAGTCAGCGGATCTACTTGCATGATTAGGGTGAGTAAGGGCTGCACAATCTGGCTCAGACTAATGGAGAAATGAGATTACTTCAATTTCAAGGCAGCTTGAGTCTTTTTTGCCTTCATAGAATCAACATCATGGAAAAAGGAAATACTTTCCTGTAAAATCTTAACTTGGATTTTTAAAGGTGACTAAAGGAGTTAGTTGTCATCCACACTGAATTTCAGTGGAAGTTGGGATCGTAATGCCAATAGCCCCTTTGAAAATATCAGGATTAGTTCTTTTAATTCTAACCACATAAATTGAGTGTGAGTGGAGGGAGGAGGGTAGTAAAAGGAGGGGCCTGCAGAAAGACTGGATGGGTTCAGAGCTCTGGTGATGCATTCAATGGTTAAAGTTACCTGGGACCCTGGTTTTGCAGAAAAAAAAATGAATGCATACAATTAAATAAAGAGTATTTTGCAATTTGTCTGTTGATGATGAAGGGATAGTGAAACAACAGGATCTGAAATAGCCCACTGAACCTGATAAAAGGGGAGGACAATGTTGACCAGCCCCAAGCTATTTTGTTGCATATTTTCAGCTAATTTCAGGATACCAGGTTATTAGCAATGATACAGAAAAATGCACGTTCCCTGCTTGGGAGGCCTGCCAGCAGGGACAAGAGCATACATTTGGAGTTGGTATTATGTTAATTTCAGGTTGACAATAAGTAACGTTTATTTTGGATTGTCTTCTGATTTGTTGAACTTTGGTTTGAGTGAGAGAAAGCTATAGATGGTCAAACCTTAGTGGTCACCAGGAGAAAGCAGATTGTCCACCTCTCTGAACAGGAAAGCCTTGTTGGCAAGGCTGAAGAGCTAGCAGCTCAGGAAGCACATGAGAGAGAGAGCTGGTATGAAGGAGAGAGATAGAAAGGATGGATATTCTGAGATTGGGATTCATCAATAGGGAGGGGCAATGAGCATGGCATTCAAATTGCATCTTTCATACACTTCTTATGTGGATGGACCCCCAAAACATCACTACAGTCATCCTACTGAAGCTGTAATGGGCAACAGGGTATGGATTGCTTGGTGATTACCTGTTCTGTTCATTCCCTCTGAAGCATCTGGCATTGGCCACTGTCGGAAGACAGGATTCTGGGCTAGATGGACCTTTGGTCCGACCCAGTATGGCCACTCTTATGTTCTGCTAGTTCCCATATCTGGTGGCTGTCCAGGTAGAAGTAAAGGATTGAGGTTGTTTGGATTTTGAGTTTTGGTTCAACCCATTATAAAGACAGGGAAAACTTGTTAAATTAAGATTTAGGACCAGAATTTCAAATATCCTAAAATTTTTGATTTTGGTTTGTTCTAGAAACAAAATGTGGAGTATAAGGAAAAACAGTGAGGAGATAAGAGATCTGAAAAGGAGGAGCAAGGGGGAGAGAAAAGAGAATTCAAGTGGAAAGGCGGAAGAGATGAAAGAACAAGAATCAAGGAGAAATTGCTCAAGAGGAAAAAGGTTATTTTGTCCAAGAAAGAGAGAGAATAGAGAATACTTCAGTGGGAAATAAATTGAGATGAGAGAAAAGAATAACATGGAAAGGGGGAGAGAACAAGGATAATATGTAAAGATGAGAAGAATTTAAAGACAACCACAATTCTTCTAGTAGTGAACTGTATTGATTTATGTTCCTAAACTTGTCTCTATCTTCTGCCTCTCTGCCTGGCAACTGAGGCCTAGTCTACTCTTTAAAAGGTTGACCAACAGAGCTTCGACAGTAGAGGGTGCATGGGTTTTTTCTTCCCCCAACATAGCTATGCAGTTATACCAGTATAACTGTACTTATACTAGAATAGCTTGTGCCAGTCAGGGGACTGAGCTTAAGATATCAGAATATTTATAGAGATAAAACTGCATTCACACTAGAGGATTTTGCCATAAATATTAATCTTAAACAAAAAGATGGTTTATGAGCACTGAATGTTTTTCTGTAGAAGCATAGCCAAAGAGAAGTTAATCGTGGATATAATCAATGAGGATGAGAATGCTGCAAAAGGCAATGATGTGTGTATGATCATTAGCACATGCATTACGTTTATAGGGCTGTCAGTCCCATGTTAGCTTTCAAAGAGATATTCATCTCCAAGTTGTGTGTATCATCCTTTCATCTACTGCTGGTTATTGGATCACTGGGTCTTGGAATGAAGGAGAGGATAGAACTGTTTGCCTCAAAACATTGGGAAATATATTTTGTTTGAGTGAAAAATTGAAAAAGAAGATTAAAATGTGAGCAATTCAAACCCACAAACATGTTGGTCTCCATCATCCAAAGTAATGAGATGTTGTTCAGATGCATGGAAATCTGAATTTTTCAATTACTAATTAGCAGCAGATAAGGACTGGAGGCTGCAGATATTTTGGGGTGTTACAATGCCACAATCCCTTGATGTACCTGCCTATGTCTTTCTTATATCAGACTTAGATGGATGAATAAGAGAAGAATTCCATTAGTTATTCTGTTCATATTATTCCTTCCTTTGACCACTGATTCAGTGTTATAAACTCATCAGGACACGCATCCCTTCAAACAGGTCATAATTCACTTGCCTTGCCCTTCAGGTCCATAGACATGGCATATTTTACATCAGCTTACCTATGTCTGTCCTAGCCATACACCTCATTTTCTGGGAACACTGCTTGGAGCAACAGTTTGCTATTTAACTGAGGGTGGATGTAGGGAGTAGTCGCAGAGAGGAAGAAGCTGACGTCAGATGGAAAGGACTAGATACAATATGTGATTCCAATCCAGCTCCCACTGATTCACATGCTCAATCCCTGATCTGGGGTACTATGCAAGGCAAAACTTCTATTAACTGCAATGAGAGTAAGATCAAGGCCCTGTCATTTTCTACTTTGCTAAGAAATCATTCAAAACTGCAGCATACTCAGTAAACAGGAGTTGTAAAGAGAGGGCAGAATAAGGGATTGAACAAAGCTTCTTCCTTTATCAAAGAAGTCTGCATTGTGACAATAATATAATAAGCAATTTATTAATATGGACATTTTAATAATAGCTGACTTGTATAATTATGCAGTCTGTAATGATAGCATAAGCAAAATTTATATTGAAGTCAGGTGCTTTGACAACACATTACAATCTCATTGCTATAGTATAAATATACATGACATTTGTCCAAGAAAAGAAGTTACGTAGCATACTAATATAGATATCAAACATAACAAAATATTGAAGTAAAGCAAACTGCTTATGCTCTATATTGGAAGCTACTGGACTACTTAGTAGCAAAGATTTTATAAAGGGTGTTCGTCATCATTCCAACAGAGAGTACTAAGGTCCTTTCAGTCAAACTCCCAGTGACTTCACTGAAAGTTTTGCTCAAGTAAGGACTGGCGAAAGACTTCAGGATTTGTCCCAATGTTAAAGGATGTGGAGTAGCACAGGCATATGAATAACACTCTTTCTACTCACTCTTTTCTTCTGAATCTCTTTAGTGGATAGCAGTGTCAATGCCAAGTCCTCTGGCAGCTTTAAAGAGATTTCAGAAGAAGGGCAAGTAGTAAGCATATGGAAGCTACAATCATGTATTGCCTTTGATAGTGATTCTGTTCATGTGTTACAGTCCAATAATTAGCAATCTTTAAATTGGACATTGACCAAGTTTTAATCCTCACATTTGGCATTTCATGTATTCACCTTAAGTGATATCCAAAATACACCGGGATTGTTGCTACATATTGGACAAAAGTGGGGTTTGTTTTCATCACACCCAAAGGAGGAGCTATGCTGGCAGAGAATAAATAGATAGCTGACAGTTAGAACTAGGAGAATCTATGGTATCAAAAAAATTTCCATTCTGAAACAGAATGACAACAAACAAAAAATAGAATTTTCCTACAAAATGAAAATTCTGAAAAAACTTCACTTTGGATCAATGTTTTGTTTTAATAAAATCAAAACATTTTGTTCTGATTTTTTTTAACTTTGAAAAAGTATTTTAATATAAAAAATGAATTTTGTTTTGAAAAGTCACTGTGAAATGAAAAATTAAACGAATCTGTTCTGCGTCATTGAGTTTTATTCTAAACAAAATTTTGTTTAAATCAGCATGTTTTTTTAAGACAATATTTTGATTTCAACAGAATCATAATTTTTATCAAACCATTTTGGAAAAGAAATTCATACCAGCTCTAGCTGTGTCACTTGTGGTGTAGGATTTTGGGGCAAACCAAATCTCAATGCCACACCCATGCATTAGACTTTAAATGGGTGCCCATCTGAAGTCTGGGAATAATCCACTGCTGCAAATACCAGAATTAAAAAAAAAAATTGACAGAATACTCATGGAAGGTGCTTTATTGACACACTGCTGACTGAAGCCCTCTGTTTATCCACAGAACAGGACAGCATAGATAGTGACAGTACAAACTTGGAAATTAAAAACCTCTTGATTTGGACACAGTCACATGTTCTGTAAAGAAATATTGACTAAGGGATTTATGGTAACTAAGGCTTAACTCCAGTGCCCATCTGTATACCTGCCCAGCTCTTCCTACATTCTGTTATATGCTCTAATAAATTTGTTAGTCCCTATGGTGCCACAAGTCCTCCTTTCAGAGTAGCAGCCGTGTTAGTCTGTATTCGCGAAAAGAAATGGAGTACTAGTGGCAAGGAGTACTAGTGGCACCTTAGTACTCCTTTTTCTTTTTACAAGTACTCCTGTTCTTTTTGCGGATACAGACTAACACGGCTGCTACTCTAAACCTAAACTAATATTTGTGTCTATGTAGATATATATAATATATGTGATCTATATATAATTAGTGAGTATCTGCTCTGGAGGCAGCATGATCTGAGGGTTTGTACACAGAATTTAAGATTAGGACCTCCTGAGATCTAACCCTAGTTCTGTCATTGACACTCTGCCCTGCCAAATTACTTCTCTAACAAGTGGAGATTATATTTACTAACCTGTTTCACAGGGGAGTTGTGAAGATTAACTAGTTAATGTTTGTGCATTGTTTTGAACATGTCAAGTGCCATAGAAGTGTTACAAATCATTTCCTCAATTCTTGCATTAAAACTTCAATAGGGAGGTGCAGAATACGTCATACAAATTACAGTCTCTACAAACTCCAGCGCAATGCAGATGAAATCTGAAAAATCAAAGATTAAATTTTCTAATCAACACTCTTTCATTTTTTTCCTCTCTCATGATAAACTTTCTTGTCCAACTCACAGAAAAGAGCCACACTAAGATAAATGAGTAGTTACTTGCAAGTTCTCACTGTGGGGTAAATCCTGTCACCATCCTTGCAAGAAGGCAATGGAGGGCAAGGCACACCCACGCTTTGTTGGAGTAGAGGACCAAGCTGCAGGGACTCCATGCAACAAGATTCCACAACCCCCCTGCCCACCAGAGAATGGAGTTCTGAAGTTGCATTTTGTTTTGCAACACAGTCTCCATGGAGGAGTGAGGCAACTCCACCTCTGCTGCTGATGGGGATTGAGGGAATGATGGGAATGTGGCCATGTCAGTTATTTAGTGCAGGGCAGGGATAGCTCCCTGGTTTGAGCATTGGCCTGCTAAATCCAAGGTTGTGAGTTCAATCCTTGAGGGGGCCATTTAGGGATCTGAGGCAGAAATTGGGGATTGGTCCTGCTTTGAGCAGGGGGTTGGACTAGATGACCTCCTGAGGTCCCTTCCAACCCTGATATTCTATGATTTCTCCCCATGCCCTGTAGTAGGGGAGAACAGCCCAACTGCTGAGGCAACATGAGCAGTGGGAAGTTAGAATTATGTTCCTCAGTCCTGTAGTGTCCTTACCCAGAGCAAAACCAGTTTAAATGGGCTTTGCTCCATGTAACAGATTTGGCCATATGTGTATGGCTCACACCTAGAATTGTGGGTACATGCTTTAATGGGAATAAATGAATAATACAGATGAAAACTGATACATTCAGTATGATCTCACTAAGAAATGTTAATTTAAAAGATGTTGGTCAAAGAATTGATCTTTGTTCCATGACCTTTGATCGCGCAGTGACATGCAGCAGCTACAATAAATGTTTTGCAATATTACATTCCCTGGACCAGATCATCAGCTGGTGAAAATTGAGATAACTACATTGGCCTCAGTAGAGCTACACCAGCTTACACCAGCGCAGGATGTGGGCCCCTGTGTTTGAAGCAGATATATTATGTAAACTGTAACAAATTTCAGCAATTGTTTGGTCATGTGAACAGGAGATATCTGCAGACCTGCCAGGTTTGGTAGTGTCCCAGTTGTGCTGCAGCATAGGTTCTTCAGGTCTTGGTATGTCTTTATGTATCTTACTTCCCTGACTCGTAGAGCTCAGGTGTCATGAACATAATACATTTGAACTCAGTGAGACAGGGTAGAAAAAAAGTGATAGCAGCTTGCTACACAACTCCCATAGTGTTAGTGCTGAAGGAGCCTTTCCCACATGGAAAAGGAGTTGAACATTTGCAGTAGGAGAAAGGATAACTTAAGGGAGAATTTTCTGAGGCTACATCTACACTGCACACCACTGCAGGTGGCATATAGGGTATATGCATCTACATGCTACAATGAAAAGCAAGCTGCATACATTCACTCTGTGGTGTGTAGCTATACATGTCAATGAAAGGCTGCAGCAGAGGGGAGGCAGCTGTGGTGGGGAAAGGCTCTGGCAATGATGAACTTCTGAAGCCTTCCTTCACTGTCTCCTCCGTGCCTTTTCCTTGTTGCTAGAGCCTTTCATATGATGGGAAAGATTCCAACAGTGGGGATGTAGCCTGCGCTGCTAAAAATAGCACTATGGGGGGGGAGACATTGCTTGAGCATGTAGAGAAGAGAGCTGTGTCAGGTACGTACCCACAGGGTTCAGGCATGTCTATATTCTACTCGCCTAAGCAGTGCCTCACTGTCTCCACTGCTATTCATACACATGCTAAGGGTGTGTGTAGTGTATGTACTCTACATGTCACCATAAAGAGTGTAGACATGCCTTTAGGCTTCCATTGGCCTTCAGTTTCGGTCAGGAGGAAGTTCATTCATGATCAGTCAGTTTCATACACATTCACATAGAAAAGATGACTGACCACAGATAAACTAGATGCGAAATGCTCCAGCTCAGAATTTCAGATTGTTTCACAACCAGAATGTAAAACACTTTAAACACGTAGGACTTCTGTGTGCTCTTTTATTGAGTTCATGTTTTGGAGATGGTTTCTCTTTCTTTCGTTTAGTTTGTTTTTCAGTCATCACTTTTTTTATTTCCTTCCTGTTCTTTATTTTTAAAAAGCCAATAACCCTTAATTATTTTTTGTAAATGGTATCTTTATATTGTCTGAATATATATATATTTACCTGCAGAATTGATTTGTTTGGTTTTTGGTGAACCCTGTTAACATCTTGTCCTATTGCCATATATAACCAAGTTAGCACTCAGAAGGCTAACAGCATGCATTAAATAAATTATTCTTGCACTGTCTTTAAGGAGGTAGCTACATTAGCCTTTAAATTATATTTTTTTATGCCTCCTGTGACAAGCTTCTCTCCCAGTGGCTTTAATCCAGCATCCATCCCTACAGTGCAGTTTGCAACCTTTAATATGTGCTGAGGTTATCCCATAGTGCTGCAAAGATTATTTATATTGGCCTTGTGTGATTAAAAAATCCTATTGGTCTCAGCTAATGAAAGCTAGCAGATCCACACAGAATGCATCTGACAGTGTAACAGGATTTCCAGATGCACAAATTCAGTATATAATGCTAGCCATATAAAAACATCATTTACTCTGTGTGTGTGTGTAATGGTTTGTACAAGGAAAAACACAGTAATACAAAACAAAGATTTTGTTGTTGTTGTTGCTTAATTCAGTATTCCTTAGTCAAGCAACACTTCTAATGATTTCTGTTGATTTTTGGGTTGTATAAAGCTTGGAAGATCCAGGCCAAAATAGGAACAGAAGAATACAGTATAGCAAAAAAAGAAAAACCATTAGTCCCACATAGGATTAGTACCAATGGGACTGAGTTACTGGGGGAAGAAAGGATGCATAGAAATAATGTAGCTTGTCTTCTCTCTCTCTCCTTAAAGTGTTTGGGGGTAAAATGCACACAATGGGAACAGGTTTCAATCCCATAGAAGCCAGTAGCAAAACTCCAAGATCTAGTGCTATGTCATAACCTTTTTAATCATTAACTTTGCAAGGTAATTATTGATTAACTGACTTTTCCCTATGAGGTCCTTTATAAAGCTCTGTTGGCATTTTTTAAGTTCATCTGCAAATCTCTCTTTTGAAAGCAAAGGAGCGACCGACTGGTTTTAGCCTCCCACCTCAATCACCCACAATTGCTCCTTATCAGCCTTTTGTTTTCTGATAGAGTTGCTCAGTTACTGATTTCCATTCTAGCCTCCTCAAGAACATAGGAGACCAGATTTGCCAGCCATCCTCCGCTCTCTCACCCAGAGAGGAGGGCTGATCCTGAGTTTACTTACAGGGGTGTAAAGCAGGAGAGTCCAACAAAGTCAACGGAGTTAGAGTTAGGCCACATCTCGTGTAACCGCTGAAAAAAGAGAGGGAGTGAATGTGCAAGCGAGCAGGGCTACAGTCCTCTCCTGGCTTCCCCTTCTAAGCGTTTCCCAGTCGTGCCTAGCTTACTCTGCCTCCTATTGATGAACCAGGGAGACTTGAGGCAGAGGTTTATTCCTGCCCTCCCCAGGTAGGGGGACCGGTGGCGGGCAGGGCTGCAAAGCTGCGGCCAGAGCTAAGGTGCGATCTTCTCTTTAGCAAATGCTAATGCAGGCGGCAGGCTCCAGCTGAGGGGAGAGATGCCCTGGCTGGGCAGGGGTGGGACTGCTGGAGCCAGGGCCTATTGGCTGGGGCAGGGAATGTCCCCAGCTTCCTCCCCGCCCCCCACCCCCCCCGGGGCAGGTGAGCGCCCCGGCCGGCCCCTCACCTGGAGCCCAGCAGGGCGAGGCGCCACCAAGGCCGCCTCCTCCCCCTGCTCATCCCCGCCCCCATGCCCGCCCTCTCCTGGGCGGGCGGATTCCCCAGAGGGAGCCCCTGTGCGCGGCTCGCTGGCTGCGAGCGGGGAAGGTTGTGCTGCGAGCGGCGGAGCCGGGAGGAGGGGGAGATAGCGGAGCTGCCTCCTGCCTGAGCCGGCAGCTCCCTCAGCCCCGGGCGCGCAGCCACCGCCGGAGGAGGAGACCCGGGACCCGCCGCCGGCTCCCAGCCAGACCCCGGGCGCTTCCTCCGCCACGCACGTGGGCTGGGAGCCGCCGGGGAGCCCGGAGCCCCTTGGCCCCAGCGGCGCCGCCTCCGCCCGGTGCCCGGGCAGCAGCTCGGCATGGTCGGCAGAGCCGCGGGGTGCGGCCCCGGGGAGAGGAGCTGAGCGCCGCCGGAGGGACGAGGAAAGAGCCGCGCCGAGCCCCGGGGATTATTTCCCAGCCCGGGATGGGGGACTGGAGCCGCCGGCCCCCGGCAGCAGCCAGCGGGCGTCTGCGGGCTGGGAGAGCCGCTGTCCTGGTGCTGCTCCTGGCCCGCTTCTGCCTCAGCGCCGCGGTGGAGGAGAAGAAAGGTACCGATCGCGCCCCGTGGCGGGGAGGGGGAAGGAGCCCCGCTGCCCCCGGGACTGGGGCGGGGAAGCTTTAAACTTTCCCCCCGGCTCCCTAGCTGGAGTTCCGGGCGCCGGCCGCCGCTCCCCCAGCGCTGCGGTGTCAAGGCCGGGGCTGGGGGGGGGGGCAATGTCCCAACTCCTTGGCCGCGCCAGTGACAGCTTCGCGGCGTGCCACTTCCTGAGTCTGGGGCTTGCTTTCTCTGGGGGGGAGGAAAGCCAAGCCTCGGCACGTCCTTTCCCCATCACCCAGGAATCACACCGCGCCGCGATCTCCTAGGCTGGCTGAAGACGAAACGTCCCGGATTTTATCGGCACCTCTGTTAGCTCCCACTCTCCCCTTTACTAACTGGGGGGGGGGCACGTTCTGCCCTGGGTTGGTTCCGCCCGGGGGGCTGCCGGGGTGTGACCCAGCAGCACCTGCCCCCCCCCCTTCCCCGCGATGAGTTTGCTAGGCAGCCGGGTCGAGCAGTCCCAATCGCTCCCGGTGTGCCCATCTTGTCACCGTGCGTGTTTTAGTGCCTTTCGGAAGCATCGGTGGGGTAATAACCCACGAGGGGAGAGGCAGTGACAGGCTGCTGTGTCGTGTTTCACAAGAGTTTAGGTTGCCCTACTAAGGGGTTACTACCCAAGGCTTATTCTCGTCTTCCTGTAACTCATACAGCATTGGGGTGGAGGTGGGGGGAGAGCAACGAATGATTCACGTGCATGCCTGAGCCAAATAACTCGTGTTCCGCGCAAGCCGAAGTTTTGTAACAACTGCAGCGATGTTGGTCTCTTCGCTTGTCACTCTCACCTGCGCCTGATCTTTTCCCGAGC
Organism: Eretmochelys imbricata; assembly: GCF_965152235.1. Lineage (NCBI taxonomy): Eukaryota > Metazoa > Chordata > Testudines > Cheloniidae > Eretmochelys > Eretmochelys imbricata. Next base: position 174,841,237 of record NC_135573.1, read on the forward strand.
ATTGTTTATCTGTCCGGCAGAAATACACCAAGGAAAAAGCTCATTATGTGTCCATTCCCCCCACTCTTCTTAAAAACGGGAGGCACTTCTACGTGTGGTGCCCAGTCTAAACAAATTGGCAAGCTTTATGAATGAACTGCATGTCTCTTACCGTCTGCTGCGCTTGCTGTTTCTCTTCCTATCCCCTGCGCTGAACTGCGCATATTGAGAATTGTGTAGACTAGTTTGTTGCAAGGTTTTTAATACGTTAAGGAACCGGTTTCAGCGTTGGGAGAAAAACAGCTTCTGGCTGGTCAAACAGTTTTTTCTTTTTCTTTTCTTTTTTCTTCCTTTTGTAAGTTTCAAGAGCAGGCAGCCAACTTCAGTTCCAGACAAAATCGTCTTTATCTTGGAAATCCTCCAACAACAACACAATGCAGATTTTTGTTAAAAAAAATCGCTTGAGAAAAGAAAGACCTGATAGTTTTAGAAAGTCTGTTAGAAGAGCTGAGCATAAGTGAGTTTGTATTTCGTGACTCTGGACAATAAAACCATCTTTGAAAAGGAGAAACACGCCTTTTAGAAAAGCTAATTGCACAATCTTGAAATCAAGAGACACTCTGGTTCCAAGGAGCAAGTTCGTACCTGTTGTTGATGTAACGAGGGCAGGGTTTTGGGGGGAGTTGACTCCCTTTGCTGTGATTGTGTAGCTCAGATAAAATTGTTTTGAAACACAGACTGAGTTTTAAAGTTCCTGCAGAATGTTTAGGTGCAAGGGTAATACTAAAGGTTATAGTATTAAGATTAGCAATTATTATTGTTTTACCGGTATTACTGTCGTGTCTAGGAGCCCTAGGTATGGACCAGGACCCCAATCTATTAAATAGTCAGCAGTAAAGAAGTGATAACCAATATGTTTTTTTCCACAGTATAATTGTTTGGCAGTAGCTTTTCACACCAGGAGAGTTAGACCTGTTGGCAAAGATAGAATGCAGTATGCCATCTTCAAAATACCAGTTTCCTGATTGTTCACTGTAATGTATGATCACTATAGGTGAGCAGCAGAAGAGTGCTTTTTGGTGGCGTGTTACTGCTTCCATTGACTTAACTGGTAAAATTACCATTGAAGTGAATGATACAGGATGAATCCTCATTTGAGAATCATAAAATAGCAGTTCCAAATTTTAACATTTCTTTCAAAGTACTAGGTGGATGATAGATTAGACCATCTTCATGAGTCCAGAACCTGCCTCATGGTTCAAGTACATGGGATCATCCTTTTGATACCACATATCCTGGGCCCTGACTCAGGGGTGCTGGAACTAGGGATGCTGCGGGTGCCTCATGGTTCAAGTACATGGGATCATCCTTTTGATACCACATATCCTGGGCCCTGACTCAGGGGTGCTGGAACTAGGGATGCTGGGGGTGCAGGAGCACCCCCTGGCTTGAAGTAGTAATAACAACCAAATACACGGTTTCTGCTTTCAGATTCCCCACTATAAAAATTGATACAGCACCCCTCCCCTGACTGTAAATCCAAACATATTGTAATGAAGCTGTGCAGCAATACAAACCGATGAAGTGCTACAGTAAACTAAAATGATGCATCTAAGACATTTTAAATTGTATGTACTTTTGAGCATTCACTTTTTAAAAATTTCAGCTGAATGTCACTTCTTTACCATACAAAAAGCTGATTCTTCTCTTTTTGTTTAAAAAAAAAAGATCAGATGCTCGTACAGTGCTTGTTAGAGTGCCAAAAATGTACAGCTTTTAAGTTTTGGTTTTGGTTAAGGAGATGACTTTAATGTCAATATTTTATAAAATTATATCTTTCTCCAAACTTTGAGAATTAAAAACAAATTTCAATACAGCTTAGAGACAACTGAATTTATTGTTAATGTTGTTGGTGTTTTAATAATAAAAAAGGAATCATGAACATTCCAAAACCAAACAAAACAGAATGATTGAAAATGTAAACACACTGACTGAGATCAGAATCTGGCTCACACAAGTTGGTGTAAACCCAGATGAACACAACAGTTAAGCGAACATGCATTTTCATCAATCCAGTCTCAGTAATAGTTTTAATAGTAGTAATTGGTACTCCTATTACTGGAAGTTTTTGACTAGTGCACTTCATCAATAGCTAACTGAAGCGTAACTGGCAAACCAGTGGCAGCACTGCAATTCAGATAACCTGCTTTCCACTGTACTCTGTATCGGTTTGATTTTCAGGGGTCAACCATTCATGTGAGCACAGTGTTATATACTGGGAATGTGCAAGGCAAAATATTGGGCAACTCATTAACTACAGAGGTTCTCTTCAGTTTCCCATAGTGTCTGGTGTTTTGGATCTCTAATTTTCTTAAGGGTTTTTCATTTATTCATTTTCATATGAAATAAAAAACACATGTCCAATACACTGCAATATTTGTACATCACTAAATGTATATTAGTATGCATGTTTATGGTGTCTTTTAGATTATTCTGTAGACTGCACAGAACAAAATGTTTTACTCATGTTCAAATGCTGCTTTATACTGCTAAACCAATGGCAAAAGTTTCTTTTACAACTTTTTGGGTCATATATTGTCATCTGTCTTCCAAATACCAATGGGAATTGCATGCATGGGTCAAGGACATTATGGTCCCAGATTTGTATCAGAGCCATATATTACACTACATTCTAGCACAGAATTCCTGTTGACTTACAATGGGAGTTTTGCATAAGAAAAGAAGGTGGAACATGCACTTTTAACATCTATGGGTTTGTCTACACAAACATACTTTTTGTAACAAATTAACTGTATTGGTTTAGAAACTGATATTGTTAAATTGGTGCAACCACTGCTGTAGATGCGGTTATGCCAGCATACAAGTGTGTATATTAGTATAGTTTATCTTCATAAAACAATATAAATTGTTCAAAAACTGTGTGTTGATCAGACCTTATTCTGGTGCCTTATGTATGAAAGGCTTAATCTTACCTGTTGTTTAAAAATAAACACACAACAAAAATGTATATCCATCCACTAAGGACCATATTGTACCCCCAGACTTAGTGCAAAAATTTCATTACCTTCAAGGGAATTTCTCATATGTAAGGAGGGAAACATATAGCAGTAAAGGTGCAGCCAAATCATATATGGCCCTTGGTTTTCATCCTCAATCTATGCTTCTGGCAAAAATGGTCAGATTAAAATCCTTATGTGAGCAAAATTACTCTCAGACAAGATTGGGCCTTAAATTAAGACTATCTGTAGAAAATATATAGAAATGAATAAAGTATATACATACCTGAGAGTAAAAAATGCTAATATATTATTTATTGCAACAACAGTATATTAAGTGCTTTACATACATGTAAGAAAAAAGGTACCTGCCCTGGAGACTAAATCCATTGTAATCCATCTATTAATTTACGGAGACAAACTCCTTCATGGAGTGTCAGACAATCTCATGATGTTTCTGAGGGCTGGCTCTTGCATTTGGGTATCTGCGTTTGCTGTAATCTTTGTGACAGATCAGTTTTAGGCAGCAGTATAAGTGACTGGTCCAACCAGTTTGTTCATAATGCTACAGTTCTTCCATGTTCCCTTTTAGATCAAACCTTACTTCGTTATGTAACTCTTCAAGAACAAGCATAGTGAACGTACATGCCTGTCTTAACTCACTTTCATCAGATTGCTTGTATCTTGATGAAATGGTTTGGGATAGAAGTTGCTGATATTCCCAGTAGTGCTTGGGTTATTCCAAGTCTTGGTGATTCATGTGTGCATCAGAGGTACAATCACCTTGTATTTATGAATATTGAATTTAAGAAATGTACTAAGTTCACAAATATGCAAAATTAATAATCAGTATGTCATCTTGTTTGCCTTTATGTCATACACATAATGAATATTCCTGTTTTACAATTACAGGAATTTGCCTCAAATTGCATTTTAGAAGGCAAGTTTCTACCCTGTAGAAATGGCCTTCTAGCCAGAACAATCAAAATTTAGTCTCAGCTTCTTTTTGAGTTTCAGCCTGCCAAGACTCTGGGAATGTTGGCATAATGTGAAAGCTATTAAAAAAGATGGCAAAGATCTTATTTGCTCCCGTGCTGGAAAGAGTGTGCCAGCTTTTTGTTTCGCAGATTTGCAATAGGGTAGTCATGTTAGATCTGTAGTTGCCTCTTGATACTTACATCGTAGCTATTGCCATGAATAAGATTTTGCTACAGTTATTCCTGCCCTTCTCACCTCAAAATTAGACCACAGTCATGTTTTCTATTTCAGGTTTCTTCTAAAGACCATTTGGAAACTAAAGGTCGCGAGGAATCCAGCGTGTCTGCCTCCTAAGTAGTGCTTCACTGTAGGGGTTGTACTGGTGATGCGTGAGCTGCTATCGCTGGCAGCCAGAAAGTCTGCTTCTCTGCCCAGGCCGTTGTGCCATAGTTGCAATCAGCATAATCTGTGGTCAGTGATGTGATATTACGCGAGGGGGCCCTTACCTCCAGAACTTGCTTGTCATGTAAGAATGGTTAAACACAGTCTAGACATCTTGATGATGAGGGTGGTATAAAAGCCTTGATAGATACAAATCATGGAAAGTCATCCCCTCTTAAGCAATGCTGTCATTCATCCTTATCACCTTTTAATGATTCAGTGAAATGCATAAAGACGTTAAGGGCTGGTGATAGAGTTTTATCAGGTTTATGTTGGTCCAGACACAAAACATTCAGTTGAGTTTCACTTTGCACTTTATGGCCATGAGGCCATGGTACACGTTGTGGGAGTCTGTTATTTGATACCTCATTTGGACTCTGACATGTTGAGTTGACAATCTTTGTTAGACTTATTAGAACACATGAGCTCACTCTTTAACTCATATCATTTTTATTTTGTTTGTTTTTCACATGCACCTCGCTGCAAGGAAGGACAATAGTGCTATTTGGCTATTGTGTGCAGTATGAAGTCCGATACTGTTTCTGCCTATATTAAACGGTTTACAGTATCAGAGAACTGTTATAGCAATTCTTGGCTTTCAACTATGTCAAAATAGACTATAATACTTCCTTATTTAGGGGCCTAATCTCATTCTGCAAGTATCAGTACAACTGTGCCGCTGCAGCGTGTCTGATGAAGACACTTCAGGTGGATAAAAAAACCACCGTCACAAGCGGAATAAGCTATGTCAGTGGGAGAAGCTGTGCGCACAAACACTTTTGTCGGTGTAATTTATGTTGCTCGGGGGGGGGGTGGAATATTTACACTCTGAGTGACTATATTTTGCTGACATAGGTTATGTCTACACTACAGCCTAAGGGTATTTGAGGAACAAAATATTGATAGTAGAGTACAATGCTCAACTTGTGTAAATTGAACTGGTGTGTGTGTGTTTAAAGCAGGGGTTTAGTACTACATGTGTCTTGCCTGCTGACAGCTCCATATCTGACAGATGCAGGGCTCCTCCACCTATTAAGCTGGTATTTTAACTAGCCTCCTCTAGTGAGCTGTAGCTCACGAAAGCTTATGCTCAAATACATTTGTTAGTCTGTAAGGTGCCACAAGTACTCCTTTTCTTTTTGCGGATACAGAGTAACACGACTGCTACTCTGAACTCCTCTGGAGTGTTACTGTGTATGTCACTCATTTTCATATGCGTAATCTGTGTGTTCATATGTATATACCAATATATAAGATAAGTGCAAATGCATAAAAAATCTGAAGTGCTTGTTTCTCCATTTTAATTAACAAAAAAATAGAATACTTGGTATTTAGATGGCTTTTATATTTAAGTGACATCTTCTCAGTATAATGCAAACATTTAAGTAATTAATTGCTGTGGAAAGTGCTAATGGCTTGCACATTAGCGATCACTGATGTATAAGCACCCGTTAACTGCATCCCAAGAGTCAATAAGGGTATGTTAAAGCTCTCTAAGGGTATAGAAAGGTGGGTTAAAGCACTCATCTTTGTCTGATAGTTTAGGCTTTGCAGTTCCTTTGTGTTGCAGAGCAGCTACACAAGGAGGGTAGACACCAGACTTCTTTCAGGCCATGTGGTCTCTTGAGCAGCTTTAGGCCAGGTCTACCCTAGGAGCACTCAGCTGCTATAGCTATACTGGTCTGCTATATTGGCAAAGTGCTCCTAGTGTGAACGCAGTTTATATTGGTAAAACCGCACTTTTGCTGATATGGTGTATTCCGTCCCCCCCTCTCACCTCTAAGCAAAACAAGCTGTACTGGACAAAGCACAGTTTTGCCAGTACAGCTGTTTCTCCACTGGAAGCTTTGGCCCGCACAGTGATATCAGTCACAAATCACACCCCTGACCGACATAGCTTTGCCTAGCCTTGGTCTACACTACAGCGTTAGGTCAACATAAGGCAGCTTATGTCAACCTAACTCTGTAAGCGTCTACACCTGTGGTTTTCAACCCGTGACCCACTTGTGGCCCAATCAGCACACAGCTGCATCCCATATGAAATCCTCAAGGCCATACGGGTAGTGTATATATATTGTGTGGATTTGGCCACATAATGCATAGGGAGCTGCATATGCAGCCCACAATGGTAAGTAGGTTGAGAACCACTGGTTTACACTAAAATGTAGCTCCCACTGATATATTTCGCTGTCTACACTGACTTAACTCTACCTCCGCGAGAGCTTAGGTTGATGTAATTAGTTTGACACAGTGTCTACACACAGTAGACACTGCGTTGTTTACGTCAACTGTTGCTGCCTTTCAGAAGCCATCCCACAATGCCCCACACTGATAGTTAAATCGGTGCAAATATTCCTGGTGAGGATGCATAACGCCAACACAAGGAGCATAGTGTGGACATGCAAAAGTGATTTAATTACCGCGGTGGCTGTACATCAACATACCTTAGGTTGACTTAATTTTGTAGTTTAGACATGCCCCTAGAGACGTTTTAGGTGTCAATGTTGGGCACTGGGGAAGGAACAAGAGACTATGAAGCTGTGATGCTCTGGGGAGGGGAAGAGAAGGGCACAAATCAGCTGCTCAGTGGACAGGGCAATGGTGATTTACTTGAGGTTACTACAAGAAGAGAATTACTGGTGTTATGTTCAGTGAAACACTAATTACAAAGTCCATTCAAGTAAACATATTACAGGAAGATAATAATACTTGATTCCACATCAGTTTATGCTCCAAATGGGTAACTGACCTGTAAGGCCCTGGCAATCTGCTACTGGTTGGCAAAGGGGCAATGTAACCTTCACAATTCCTCTCTTAGGTAGCTAAGTATTACTTTGTCTACTGGCAGATTTGGAATCTGAGGCAGAGAGAGGTTAAGGAGTTACCTGATGCGACATAGAGGGACAGCTGAGATTTAGGATTTTGGCTTCCAGAACCATGCTCTAACTACTAATCAACACTGCCTGTCATTTTAATGTAACCCACCTCCCACTTCTCCAGTTATGCTTATTGTCAAGCTTTGAAATAGTATACATTTCGTTCAGCACTGTATTTTCACTGGTGTACACATGTAAAGGCGGTTTTAGCATTTGCTGGGCTTGCAAGGCCTGTGTGCTTCTACGTGTTTGTACAGCTTCTATCACAAGGCGTTCCCATTGCCTGACTGGATCCTTTGAGCACTACTGCGGTATAACTAATAATCAACCTCATAAGGAGAGCTCTCATGGAATATGCCAAGTTTGATACTTCACAACCAAAATACATTAAATCCTATTATATGCAAAAATTCTGTCTCCATGTTCCCATTGCAACTGCTGATAGGGATTATGATAACACACTTTAAGAGCCAATAAGAGAGTCCCCTGTGGATACTTAAATAATAGAGAATTGTAATTGTAGAGCCAAATTCTGGGCTGGTGTAAGCAGCTGCCTACTCACATCAGGTTTGAATTTACTCCTAAATCACTCTTCCACTGTAAATGCAATATAGTTTTAATGGTAGTTCTGACTTCCGTGATTTGGTGCTTTAAACAAAATATTACTCTAGTATTTGTATTACCATAGCAACTAGATATGTCAATTTCTGAGTTTCGATATGCATGCACACTGCTGATTAGATTCAATTGTGTGCACATTTCAGAGTAGAATTTGCCCTGAATGCAGAATAGTTAATATTTCTTTCCAAGTTCTATGCACTTATTTCCATTTATTGCTGCTGATGGTTCTATGTTTAAATCCAGTCTAAATGATCCTTTGGTCTTGAAAATGCTACATTTTTTTGATTGCACACATAGTTTTAACAAGTTGTAAATCTCTGTTTTTTAAACTGCATGTTTGAGAGTAGAAGTGTATCTTTTAAATGAATTTGTTTAGCAAATTCATTTGGGTTTCCTGAGACTGATCCACTATGTGGAGGTATGTAAAACTGAAAGGGAATGAGGCAAGGCTGGGGGAAGAAGCTTGTTTTAGCAGTTGGGTCAGTTATTTCAACAATGCCTTCAGCAAAGAAGTAAGACGTTTACTTACACAAATCAGTGGCTACTTTCCATGATTCAGATTGAAATACATATTTCAACGCATTTGGATGAGTAAATGGCTGCTAGTAAAGGAGACAACCTCCACAAAATAACATGGCATGTCACACATCTCACATTATTTACTGTGTCCTTTAGAATAGATGTGGTTAGGTGGGTTGCTGCTGGAATACTGTCACGTATTGAATCAAAGCCACTTAGCAAAGCCACTTACATTATATCCTAAGTCTATGTTTGTATTTTTACTTTTCAGTAAACAAAATTTTGACTGGGAAAATGCTTTCCCGCTCCTACCTACATTTTTATAATTTTTGACAATTCTCAGGAAAGTTTCTCCTTTTTTCCTGCAATTGCTGTACCATTAGGTGTCCTGCTTACTCTGTTGCCTTGGTTGTTTATGATGCTCTAAGTGAAGCAGTGCAATATCAATCTATTATCAGATTCATCCTTTCTCTAATGTGTGTATGTGAGGTATGTATTATCTCTAGTGCTTCCAAGAGGATGTGCTCCATGATCAATCAGGTCTCTTTCATCTCCAACTTCTGTTGTCCTGATTGGACTTCTGGTGACAGCAACAGTTTCCCAAGATGTTCTGAGATAAAGATTGAGCTTGCTTTTTGTTTTCTAATGTTGTTATTGTTAATATTGTCTTTTATAGTAAATGGATTGTGCTGTAAAAGTTCCTAGGCACTGAGAGAGGATGTACTGTGAGATAAGTACTACACATGTACAGTCTAGGGTCACCTAGCTACAGTGTTGTAACTAGTTATCCAATGCTATATATGGCTGACTAGGCTATTGTATGTTCTGTTGATTAAGGGGTACATCTAGAAATACTGTGGTTTTGCTGTGGTGTAACAGGTTGGACTTGGGACCCTCTGGGGTGGGAGTGGGGGGGTCAGCATTGTCTGCGTACCTAATCCCTGGAGATTTATGTCTTCTATTTCCTCATTCTCCCTTCCTGCTTCTTTCCCCTTAATATAACTTAAATGATATCAGCTAATCTACAGTTAAGACATTGAGGATTCCAGTTTAACATTGTAGACTTGTAAGAAAATAAGGAAAACAAGCTTTCAGTGCCATATGAAAATATATTATTTCTATATGTGGCTAATATTTCTTTTACAAATAGAAGTTCAGGTTGGATTCCTTTCTCATACTTGAATGCCTGAAGCATAAATCTGCTAAACTCCTTATTATTTTCATATACAGTAATATGGAAAATGAGGCCATGGTAAAAAAAAAAAAAGAAAAAGTAGATACAATATAACTTGGCAAAGTTAAGTATACATTTTTCATTTTCGAGGCACCTGGATTAATATTGTCTATTATGGCAAGTGAACACAGAACTTTAAACAAACAAACAGAAAAGTCCCCCAGATGTGTATGAAATGAAGTTGCAGTCGTGACTGTTCCTTTGGCAAAGTGCACTATCGTGGAATGACTGAACAAGAATTTGGTGCTTTTAGCCATGAGCCAGTTGCTAGTTCCATTTTTAAACTTCGTTTGGTGTTATAACTCAGCTTCCCATAAGGCTGAAACTTTATCCTCCTGCTTTTTAAAAAAGGGTTCGTTTTGTTTCGTGGCTTTTCAGACTGGTCAGGTTTTGTTGTGACTTCCAATTTTTTTTTCTTTTCTCTGGCCTGTTTACTTTACATATTTTGAATTTCATTATGACATGGGTAAATCCAAAGAGGAACATAACCTTTATTTAAAATTTCATGTAATGATCTGACTGGAGAAAGTTAGATTAGATTTAGGCGGTCACTTTGTCCAACAGAGTGAGTGATGTGCATATATAACATGAAAGATCACATCATGCACTTTACTGAGGTAAATGCAATAACTGGACACCATTCACAATATTGCTTCTGTGAAGCCAGGGGCAAAAAGTTGATGTCAGTGGGAGCAAATTAAAAACAAAACAAAACTGCACCAGTATAAATCAGGAGTAAATCGGTGGGATCAATTGAGTTAAAAATTGAGAGCCCATTGTTTGCAGCGAATAACCTGACGAGTTCTAATGGGCAGAGTTAAGGCTGGAAAAAAGCTTCTTAGCTCTTCGTTTCTTTGCTTTAGCTAGTTGATACGTCCTAAATGTTACTTTAATATGCAGGTTTTAGATATGCATCTTATTACTGGATCAATTTGAGCACTTTCTCAGATTTTGAAAGGATTACCACATGCTCATTTCCATTTTCAAGAAGGGATTCAGTTATTTTTGAACAAGTGTATTTTCAGTCTGTTGCCTTCTTAATAAGCTCTGGAAGCTGCTCTTTTTAATGATTTTATTATTTCAAAACTTGTTCTTTCTCTTTTTCTTTCTTTTTTACTTTTTAATGAGACCGTCTCTGAGGCAGCATCATTGGTCACAGATATCTATACCAGAATAAGCAATCCAGCAACACCTTCTCTGGAGTCTCTTTTTCCATCAATATATATGCTGCTTCTATCAATACACATACCTGATTCCCCTTGACACTACCAGGAATATTGTTTGTGAACAAATAAGGGGGAATAGACCCTCACCAGAGTAAGGGTTGGTTAGTACTTCACGTGAATGTATTTTAAGTCTTGAACAGCAGCCCGTTGTGCTTCAATTAATGCAAGCTACCAACCGGATTAAAAGAGTAAAAATTAACTATTAATTAACAAAGTGTCTGTTTCTTTTGTGTCTGGCTGGTACTAATTATGAACATAATGAATTAAGGATAGCACAGGGCATCCAAGAAGCTCCTGGTATCAAAAATTTATCAAAGTTCTCGGAGAAAATTTGTTGCCCTCTGTTATAAATTGTTCCTTCCCTCCCCCAACTGCATTTCTAGATCATAAATACCATACTTGTCTGCTCATGTACTGTCTATATTTTGTATTTATTAAATTACGTGAAAAGAGTACATAAGACAGTCGTTGGCATTTACAAGAGAGACTCTGAGACTGTTTCTTCTTTTCATACAGTGGAAATTGGACCCTGCCTGTAAACTATTATCAAATAATGTTTCAAATGCTCAGTCATTTTAGAAGGAATAAGCCTGTTACTTCTATCTGAGTAAACAGACTAGCCAGAATAGATGGGATTATAAAATAGATTGTTCTGGAGCAACATTGTGTTATTGAAAATGATGCTATCTCACTGGTAATCATATTGTTAGACTTTATGGCTCATAAACTTTGATAAAGGCGTTTGTAAAATTGTCAGTAAGAATTCTTACCTTTCGGAGGTTTCCAGTGAGCTTCTTCAGTCCCCTTAATAAATTAACACCATCAGCTGTGTTCTTGTAATTACACAAAATAACACTTTCATTCCATGGATGTAATACCTCTATTGGAAAAAAAAAATGACACTGTCAGCTTAAAATTTATGGGCCAGATGCTCAACTAGTGTAAATCGGCAAAGCTCCATTGACTAGCTTACACCAACACTATTCATTATCTGTGTTGCCAATAACACCTTAGGTTATTAGGAAGGAAAGAATTTTAAAATTTGCTATGTCGTTAGTTATATTTTTTGTTTTAAACATTTTTCTCTATTTGGACAAAAAAAGTCAATTGTCAGTTTTACTTTGGTTTAATTGTCAGTTTCATTTTCAGGCTTTTAATGATGCAATATTGGAAACTGACCCTGCAGTGGAATGTGTGTTTAAAATGTGCTTTAATTGGCATTCTAAAATTTTACAGAAACATTTTAGCTTGTGTATACAGTGTGTGTGTGTGTGTGTGTATGTGTGTGTGTGTGTATATATATATATATATATATAAAAAACTTTATATTTTGTGTAAATCATAAGTTGATAATGTCCTTTTAGATTTTTCTCATGGTTACTATTCCCAGCTGCCCCTACTCCCTCCTCATGACTGGTTAAGTAAAAATCATGTGACATCTGTTTATAGGTAATGGGAAATCTTCCCTCTGGAGAGAGGAAGAGTGAGAACAAACCACATGTGACAGATTTTTATCAGGTTGCTTAAGGCACTACTGGAAGGTACTTGCATACTATGGTGATGAGGGCAATATGTATAAATTAGTTCACACAAGCAGTGAAATAGCCCAAGTCAGAGAGCATTGGTGATAGCTGATACTAACACCTACAAAGGGACAATACTGATAATGAGAAGCAAAGCAGAGAGCTGAAAATGAACTCCAGAACTTTCCAATTCTATCGTCTTAGTGAGATGGGAACAGCCTGTCCACCCGCCCAGCCCACTGAATGCTTTGCCCCCAACCCCAGTGTGCTACTAACAGAGAGATGAAATTACAGGCACTAGTCACAATACAACTTTGTGCTCTGCCTCCAGCTCCCTGGTATATCTGGTAGCAGGGGAGTGACGTTGGGGTCATCATGGAGAACTCAAGGATCTCTTTGGTGCTCCCTGGTATCTTTCCAGATGAGGATAACCTGGCCCTGTAATTTTGCAATGCATTTCTTCTTCTGAAAAACCTGCAGTGATGCATCTACACCCATAGAAGTTCATGGGAAAGAAAATTGTGCAGAGTTGGAGGAAAAAGGAGATTAGCTTGGAACTCTGATTTCTTAGTTACAGTGGCACTGTGCAGTCAGGACATGATTCTGTGATTGGTGTTAGATCTTGCTATCCTTTGGCATGAATCTCCCCTTGATGCCTGTGGAGGGTGTGTTTTTTGTTTGTTTTTGTTTTTGTTTTTGCATGCACGAACTTGCAGGATCGGGCTTGTTGTAGTTTATTTGTCCAGGCAACTCTTCTCACTGGGTTTAAAGGCAAAGCCCTAGTCATTGAACTGATGTAACATACGTTATATTTTATGATGCCTACAATATAATATAATTCTCCTGAAACAAAAGGTAAAAACATGAAGTATAATCAGAGCTGGTCCTAGCCCATTAGGGGCCCTAAGCAGGATTTCCCCCCCATACTGCAGCAGGCAAGTTCTTCTAATAAAAAGCAAATGGGGGCCCCCTTGTGCTACTCGGAGCCCTGAGTCTCCTTATGCCTAGCACTGGCTTAGATTACAGTCATGTTGCTACTACACTATATTACAACATTGAAACTAATTTATATCCTATATGATGTTTTTGATTGGATATGTGGTAGAAAATTTCAGTCTAATAACTGGATGTGCTCATCATTCCATTTTTTCCCCCTAAGAAACTGATCCTTCATATTTTGCCTTATATGGGTAAGACCTTCAGTTTGTGTACATTGCATAGCTCCATTGCCAATTTATACCAACTGAAGATCTGACTCTATATGTCAGTGAAAAAGAGATACTGGTGAAATTCAGACATGGCGGGTGTGACTCCATTGAATTCAGTGGCATTGCACTTGCGTGTCACTGGTTTGAATTTGGTGCAATGCCTGTAACTGGGCATTTATATGTTCATATGAAAAAGGGGAACTTCCTTTACAGAAATGAGTAATTTAGTGTAGCCCCTACGAACTACTTGCTGGTCAATTTATACAGGCCTTTAGCACTCCTGCTTAACACTTAAGAAGAAAATGGTGTTAACACAACAAACACTCTACATGGTACTTAAACTGCCACAGTCAAGTTTAAGACCAGACGGTACCACCAATTATGATCTGTTGCTCATCTTCAGAGCACCTAAAAAAATTTATATTTTAAAAATATATCTAATTAAAGTAAGAGCAACAACTTTAATAATATACATACTGAGTTTGTGCAATGGGAGCAAAGGGGAAATCCTGCTGTTTAAGAGTAGCATTTGTTAGTTGATTTAAAGTAAAAAAGTGTTCTTAGTGGAAATAACACACTGTGGCCACAATTCAGCAAGGTGTATTTGAACTTTAAGCACGTAAGTAGCCCCATTGTTTTCAATGGGATTACACACATGCTTAAAGTTACAACACAGCCTTAAGAATCTTGCTGCACTGGGGTTTAAAGGCCTACATTTTCAGAAGTGGTTAGTGACCTTGGACTGCCTCAGTTTTTGGGTGTCCAACTCCAGACGACTTAAAGGGGGCTTGATTTTCAATGGGTAAGTGCTTAGCACTTTCTGAAAATCAGACTCCTTTAAGGCATTTTAAACTGAGTACCCAAACAAATTGAGGCACCAAAAGTCACATAAAACCTTATCTAGATTTTAAGTTTCTGTATCTCTCTTATTTGACACAGCAAAAGGGATATCTATGTCTGTATATACAGAAAAGCATCATTATAGTAAATATAAAGTTGTAGTTAATACAATAAAGGTTTCCAATACAGTAAAATCTTGTCAGTGGAGGGAGGTGAGAGATGGGGCGGGAGAACATAGATAAGGTAGTAAAGATTTAGAACCAATACAGACTCAATTAGAAAAATACTTTATCACTTATAACCCAGCTATAGGATTAATATGCTGTCTTGAAGTTTATGTGAAACCCCTGGAGAAGGAGAGGAAGTTTGGTAAAGCTCAAAGACTTGTGCATTGTTTAATTTATGAGGTTTCTTCATATCCTTAATGTTTAGTTTAATCGTCAGTGACTATTAGGAAAGAACTGAAGCCAAGGGTATCTGCATTAATAGAATACATATGTCCAGACAAACCATGTCGGGATTAGGAGGAATCATTTGTCACTGTTAATAGTACTCATGCAAAAAGAAGACAAACGTTCACTGCTATTACTGTTGTGCAGAGGGCAGTTGCTTTTTCCAGCTACTAGTTTTTATCAGGCTATATAATATAAAAACGTAAATGCATTTCTTTGACACCTGCAATGAAAGGAGGAAAAAAGCTAGACTTTGGAACAATTTTCATTTGGCATCCCTATCTTCATCCATAGTAATCTGTAAAAGAGCTAATGTTTACCTACCATTTTGAAACACTTTGAAATCAGCAGATAAAAAAGCTCTATGCAAATGCTTATGCATATCTGGCAGATGTTAATGCTGTTCTTTGCAGCAGTAACTTACAGTCCACCTCTGCTAATATTAATCAGCAAACCTTAAGGGAAATGTGATGCGAGGGACTGGAGGGCAGCACCTTGCAGGAACAGTATATCTAGTAGTCTAGGTGCTCCTCTTCCTGCTGTTGGTGTCTTCTCCATGGTGCAGCCAGGCACTACTCCTGGCAGTAAAGTTAAGCACGTGCCTCAGTGTTTGCAGAATCAGGGCTCAAATCTCTCCTTCTCTGAAAAGAGCATTATCTGGAAATGATGAGCAGTGAATGTCAGAGTGTCCTGTGCCGTCTGTTGTCCTGCTGCAATTTTTTTCAGTGGGAGATTATCAGAAGGCCCTTAGGGCTTTATCCAAAGCCCAATAAAGTCAATGCAAGTATTGACTTCATTAGATTTTTGGATCAGGCCTTTGTTCCTTTTTGTGGGCACATTACACATCATAGGGAAGCCTGTAAAAAACCATATTTTCAGAGTCACAAAAAGTGAAAACTGTCATTTTTATATAGATATTGTGCAATGTTGAAAGGCAGCCCCCATTTTCTACTCTTCCCCTGCTGAACTGAGACAAACAGCTCTGCAGGGTAACTTCTAGCCAATTTTCTGCCTTTCAAACTTTTTTCTCTGGAGCTGATAGCTTGTAATGCACCTGCTGATGTTCTTCCACACCACCCAAACTGTTAAGTCCTTCATTTTACCTCTTCAGTAGTTGCCCTCTTGATATGGGCCTTCATTGTCACTAGAGAGAGAAGGTGGTTGAGGTAATAATATCTTCTACTGGACCAACTTCTGTTGGTAAGAAACACAAGCTTTCGAGCTGACAGAGAGCTCTTCTTCAGGTCACCTTCAGGTAAGCTCAAAAGCATGTCTCTCTCATCAACAGAAGTTGGTCCAATAAAAGATATTACCTCACCCACCTTGTCTCTTTCATACCCCAGGACTGACAGGGCCAGAACACTTCATTGTCGCTAGTTAGTTAGGTGTGCTGTGGCATATTTGCATTGGTAACCTGCCTGAAACCTCAATAAAGTTTGTTTGAACAAATATCAAAGCACTTTAACAAAGTTCATTGAGGTTGAGGACAGTACCAGTGGTTGAATCTTGGGCAGTTGGCAGTACAGTTCGTGGCAGAATTTATTAGGACCTACTACAAAGACAAGAGAGTACCTAGCAGTAGGGTGGGGCGAAGTTCACTAAGACAGTCTATTTAAATAACTTATCAGGGCCTGGGCCTAAAAAGCCCAATAGTCTATGCAAAAAAAATTGTAAAAAAGCCAGTGAATGTTGCATATATCTAATTGAAGGCATTTAAACATGTGTGGTAATTTGCCTTGAATGTGAAAAAAATCCGGTTCATATACTTAAGACACAATTATAAAAACAAATAAACAAAAAACACTCCCAGAAGTCTGAATTGTTTGTTTCTTTCCCATAACCTAGCAATTTTTGATAGTAAGTGAAGAGATAGTCAAGCATCATGATTTGAAAATGAGAAGTCATGTTTCTGTGTTTGCACATAATGATTTGAATAAATTACAGCCCATTGACAGTTGTAATTTATTTTGAGAAAATGCGCATACTTTTGAAAGCACAACTCCCTGCCTTTCCAATTAAGTTACTGTACTCATGGTGATGAAACTGGCATTGTATGAGGTATACTTTCCTCTAAAAGCTGTTTTATATGTAAATTTAAAAAAATGCTTTTGGAGTTTGAAATACCAAAAATAGAAAAGCTCAGAAGTTTGATGCTAATTTGTCTGAAAGATGTTCCTAGTGGCCCACATGGTTTAAACAGTGAGAGGATTTATTTGGTATTCTGTGTACAAATAGGTTGAGGGATGAGGTGACGTCCATTTCTGTTTAGTTGTCTGCACTTTGATTTCTTTAAGTTTCTAATAACACAAATGTGGTGTAATGAAACTTGAATCCATCAAACCTGAGTATGTTTTCCTGGAAAAGAGAGGAATGGACACCATCCAGGTTATGAAATAATCTTCTATCTGAGGGATTCTGTCCTGCATTTACTGTGGTTAAACCCCATGATCTACTAGGTCCATTGCAGTTCTAACTATTGGTCTGATCCTCCAAGCAGTTACCAAAGATAGTAAGCTATTCTTAGTAGTAAAGATTTGCACTATCGTGCCCTATGATCTTGGACCCCATTTTGGCAAGGTACCTAAGCAACATGCTTAACTTTAAATTTATGAGTAGTCCCATTAAAGACAATGGGACTATTGTCATACTTAAAGTTAGGCATGTGCTTAATTGCCATGCTGAGTGGGGGCCATAAATAGCAAGGCTTTAAAAATGAGGGAAAGTTTTTTGTTGTTTTTTGAACTTGCTGTAAAAGTAGCAGTTAAAAGTGTGTGTTAGAAGTTAGAATTAAAGAGAGATTTCTCAGGGATTAGATGATTGTTTGATAGGCTTTGTGTTTTGTTGTTCCAAGTTCAGCAATAGTGTCTGGCCCACCCTGTTAAAACATATGTATGTTGTAGCTGCATTTCCTGATTATATACCATGTGGTGCATTCGAAAACAGATTAAGCTTGTTGATTTAGGGGTTAGCCTCTTAGCCTTTAGTTCATGTCCATAACTAAGGGCTATGTCTACACTGCAAAATAACGCCCCAGAGCCCTGTGGCAGTGAGTCTCAGGGCACAGATCAACTGGTTCATGCTACATGGCTAAAAATAGCAGCATAAATGTTCCCATTTGGGCTAGAGCCTCAGCTGTGGAGCCTGGTAAGGGGGATGGGTCATGCGAGAGATGTTAAGAGTAACAAGAAGGGTTTCTTCAGGTATGTTGGCAACAAGAAGAAAGCCAAGGAAAGTGTGGGCCCCTTAATGAATGAGGGAGGCAACCTAGTGACGGAGGATGTGGAAAAAGCTAATGTACTCAATGCTTTTTTTGCCTCTGTCTTCACGAACAAGGTCAGCTCCCAGACTGCTGTGCTGGGCATCACAACATGGGGAATATATGGCCAGCCCTCTGTGGAGAAAGAGGTGGTTAGGGACTATTTAGAAAAACTGGATGTGCACAAGTCCATGGGGCCGGATGAGTTGCATCCGAGAGTGCTAAAGGAACTGGCGGCTGTGATTGCAGAGCCATTGGCCATTATCTTTGAAAACTCGTGGCGAACGGGGGAAGTCCCGGATGACTGGAAAAAGGCTAATGTAGTGCCAATCTTTAAAAAAGGGAAGAAGGAGGATCCTGGGAACTACAGGCCAGTAAGCCTCACTTCAGTCCCCGGAAAAATCATGGAGCAGGTCCTCAAAGAATCAATCCTGAAGCACTTACATGAGAGGAAAGTGATCAGGAACAGTCAGCATGGATTCACCAAGGGAAGGTCATGCCTGACTAATCTAATCGCCTTCTATGATGAGATTACTGGTTCTGTGGATGAAGGGAAAGCAGTGGATGTATTGTATCTTGACTTTAGCAAAGCTTTTGACACGGTCTCCCACAGTATTCTTGTCAGCAAGTTAAGGAAGTATGGGCTGGATGAATGCACCATAAGGTGGGTAGAAAGTTGGCTAGATTGTCGGGCTCAACGGGTAGTGATCAATGGCTCCATGTCTAGTTGGCAGCCGGTGTCAAGTGGAGTGCCCCAGGGGTCGGTCCTGGGGCCGGTTTTGTTCAATATCTTCATAAATGATCTGGAGGATGGTGTGGATTGCACTCTCAGCAAATTTGCGGATGATACTAAACTGGGAGGAGTGGTAGATACGCTGGAGGGCAGGGATAGGATACAGAGGGACCTAGACAAATTGGAGGATTGGGCCAAAAGAAATCTGATGAGGTTCAATAAGGATAAGTGCAGGGTCCTGCACTTAGGACGGAAGAACCCAATGCACAGCTACAGACTAGGGACCGAATGGCTAGGCAGCAGTTCTGCGGAAAAGGACCTAGGGGTGACAGTGGACGAGAAGCTGGATATGAGCCAGCAGTGTGCCCTTGTTGCCAAGAAGGCCAATGGCATTTTGGGATGTATAAGTAGGGGCATAGCGAGCAAATCGAGGGACGTGATCGTCCCCCTCTATTCGACATTGGTGAGGCCTCATCTGGAGTACTGCGTCCAGTTTTGGGCCCCACACTACAAGAAGGATGTGGATAAATTGGAGAGAGTCCAGCGAAGGGCAACAAAAATGATTAGGGGTCTGGAACACATGACTTATGAGGAGAGGCTGAGGGAACTGGGATTGTTTAGTCTGCAGAAGAGAAGAATGAGGGGGGATTTGATAGCTGCTTTCAACTACCTGAGAGGTAGTTCCAGAGAGGATGGTTCTAGACTATTCTCAGTGGTGGAAGAGGACAGGACAAGGAGTAATGGTCTCAAGTTGCAGTGGGGGAGGTTTAGGTTGGATATTAGGAAAAACTTTTTCACTAGGAGGGTGGTGAAACACTGGAATGCGTTGCCTAGGGAGGTGGTGGAATCTCCTTCCTTAGAAGTTTTTAAGGTCAGGCTTGATAAAGCCCTGGCTGGGATGATTTAATTGGGTATGGGTCCTGCTTTTGAGCAGGGGGTTGGACTAGATGACCTCCTGAGGTCGCTTCCAACCCTGATATTCTATGATTCTATTCTATGATTCTATGGCTCCAACCCAACTGGGAATGTCTACACTGCTAAATATAGCCCGAGCCCCGTGAGCCTGAGTCAGTTGACCTGGGCTCTGAAATTTGCTGCCTCGTGTTTTGTTTTGCAGCGTAGACGTACCCTTAGTTATGTACATGAACTAAAGGCTGGTGCAAGACAAATAAAAAATGAAAGATTATTTTGGTTTGATAGAGGGAGGTTTCTTTTATAGGGAGGAATAGCAAACATTTACTTGTGCAGCTACCAGATGTATGGGCAGCTGTTAGATTTAGATAGCAGTACCACAGTGTGTACAGGTATGGAACTCAAGATTTTACGTAATTGGTAGCATGATGTTATGTAAATGAAGGGACAAGTACTGCCCTCAGTTAAACCGATGTAGCCCAAATGAAATAATGAGGTTACATAAGTGTAATTAAAGATAGAATTTTGGCCAAAATATCCAGAAAAACAAAGGCAAAAATCTACCTTCTTTCCTGTATACTGTGCTGCCCTATACGTAGAATTTGTGACAAAGCCCCAGTTTTTACCTTTATGAACTGTATTCAACCCTACCAGCTCTTGTGGATTAATCCTGTAGAATTCAATAGAGAATAACTTCTGTTTTTGTTTTTTGGACTACTGTAGAATTGAATAGAGAATTATGATCCTGCTATAAAATTCTGTATGATGATTCACAAAAATTATCGAGAGGCTATTTGATCTCTTTTAAATTCTGTAGATTATATTGAATAATTTCTGTAGAACCCTATTTGCTTAATCCTATTACATTCTAAAATATTTTTCCATAAGGAAACATTCAAAGCCAGGAAGTACCTGTCCCTTTTCTGTTTTTGGCGTAGAGTTGATGAGAGGATAAATGAAAGGAATAAAACAGGGAAGAAGCATTTAACAAGCTTTAGGGCTGTTTAATGGGGTGAATCAGTTCACTTGAGCTAGCAGGACTGCACTTTCACCTACATGATAATATTCTTTGCTATGAAATGGAAGACTTCAGTTGTAGTTTCCTAACAATATATGCTGCATGCCCATTGTGCACTGAAGTGAGCAGGAATTGTATTGCTCTGCTTTTCTTCAGTCCTGGCCCTAAACTGGTTATGTGAGATGCTTACAGATTAATATGCATTGGTCTCAAACAGTACATTTATATAGACAGCAATCATTCGTGCTCATTGAAGAAAAACTAGATTCTCATTGGTAAAGTGCAGAGTAACATAAATTTATTTCTGTAGCACCTTTCATCTCAAAGCAGTTAGCTTAACAGCTTCCTTGTTTCCTTGCTCTTTTGCAAAGATGTAGTGTGACAGTGGAGTAACGAAACACGTGTTCTGACTCAAATTGTCATGCCGATGTGCTGTGAAGCCTTTAGGATTGTCTGTGAAGTATTTTAGCGTAACCTTTAACTCTGTGTAAAGCCCAAATAGTTGCATATTAATTGAGCTCAGTATAACATTAGGAGAAAATGTTTCTGCACTATATGAAGTGCTACTTTTATTAATTTTAGTTTTATCAGAAATGTATTGTTTGGATTTTTTTTGTTTTGTTTAACTGCAGGGAATTTTGGTTTAGTGTGTCAAATAATATTCCAGTTAGCTGTGGGCATATGGAAAAAAATACAGCAAGAAAAGTTGGTTTGAGAAGAGTCTATTGTGAAAGACGGCCTGAATTCAAGCATGAAATCCACTACATGCTCTGATTTTTGACCATATAGGGATCAGAATAATGGATTTCCCATGAGATTGCCAAAAGAGGATTATAAGGGCAGTATCTGTGTATTTCCTGTGACTACCTGCACAATTACATATTTTCGGTAAGCCTTAAAAGAAACATTAGAAATTGTAAATAAAATAGAAATCATATTCTTGAGTACAAAATGCATGGACTAAAGGGATTAATCTCTTTTTAACTTTTCTGTATGAAAGAAGGAGGAAAAAATTCATGGTAAGATGTAAGTATGATAAAAGACTAAGGAAAACACCTTTGGTTTTTATTATTATTTCTTTGCGTGTGACTTGAAAAAGGGTGTGTGTCTGTATGTGTGCATGCATGTGTGCGTAGACACACAATTAAGTGGTTTAATTAAGTGGTGTAAAAAGAAAATATTATTGTAATATTCCTCTTTTCTGGGAACTTCAATTTTACAATAATAAAGCTAATATTGTCTCTCACTCTTCTAAGTGGGCTCATAAGGGCAAGAGGGCATAAGGTGTGACCTTACAGCATAGTGTGGGCTATCTATGTTGCAGATCCCAGTGTAGGAAGGCCACTCCTCCATTTCCCTTTCAGATGGGCAAGGTGTGGGTGGACAGAGGTGAGAAATGAGCCAAGCCTGGCTTTGCCCTCTAATGCACTGTTCCATGGTGCTGAGCCATCCTGGAGGGGGAAGTAATTTGTTCTCTGCTTCTTGTTCCTGCTGCTGGTCTAGACCATTATTTTATTTCTGGTGGTGTTGCTGGTACAGACCACTACCAGATGACTTCCATTCTGGCTTAATGGGGGAAGAACAACGCAAATGGTGGCTCTTGAAGTTGCAACTCATTCCCATGTCTGTTCCTGAGGGCAGTGCCACTTCTTATACCATCATCTAGCCTTATATGTCCAGTGTCAATTAGGGATGTAAAAGGTTAACTGGTTAACCGGTAAGCATTAGGCTTACTGTTAACCGACCTTAATCGTTAACCTCGGCAACCCCGTGAAGGCCGGAGGGACCCCGGCCATGCTGGGCCAGCCAGAGCAACCTCAGTTAACCGTTAACTGGCTGAACAATATAATTTTAATCGTTTGGTTAACTTTTTAAACCTATATTTACATTCCTAGTGTCTATAATTTTATTTTTTTCAGGGCCAGACCCTCAGCTGGCTTAAATCCACTTAACTCCATGATCTAGACCTCATTTGTTTGTTTCACAGAAAATGTGGATTTTTTTTTACCTTTCTTTTTAAAGGCCTGATTCGAAGAGATAGGCTGTGAGAAACCTCCACTCCCTCTGAAGTTAAGGATGCACAGCACTTCTCAGAATCAGGCCCTAACACTACATAAGAAATCTCATAGATTCACAATTATCCTCCATTTTAATAGCCCCAGAAATCTTACTAGTTGAAGCTTAGTTGTTCTGTGTCTGGTGAAGTTAATCCTCTGTTGATAAACTTCAAGGTTCTGTTTGGATTAGACATGGTTCACTGTGTTAAAAATGTGGGTATGTGGTTATGTAATCTGTAGTTTATTAAATTCATTCTAATTTATCTCCCTACACCATAGCTTAATAAAGTCTGGCAACCTGTATATGTAATGGAGTAATTAAAGGTACAAAAATGAACTGTTGAACAACACACGGATTAACTACAATCTGCCCCTCCCCCTCTCCAATCCAATAACAAAAATGTATTTTAATAGTTCACATCGGGATTTTTTCTGTTTCAATTAATATTGAAAATGAACATCCATCATAACATTGCATCATAACATTGACCTTGCTGCTGAAAACAAACTGGATTTTTTGCTGTAGGCCAAAATCAAATGTGGTATTCCTGATGCACCTGCAATTAATTTTATTGTTATTTTTGATTTCAGTTGTCACTCTATCAGGATAACTGATAGGTATTAAAATTTATTTCATGTCTTTAAAAAAAAGTGGTTGATCTGTATATGCGCAATGGAGCTAAGCTTATTTATTCCAGCAGAAGATCTGGCCCCTTTTTAGCTGAGAAATATAAAGATCACAGTGTAATGTTTTGTTTAAGGTTCTTGTAAACGTTTAGAAAATGATGATGATCTGATGCAAAAACCTGAAGTTTTGTTTACTGGGAACCTGACCTGAAAGGTTCTGAGAGCTGAAAGGGGCAGAGCAAACTCCTGTTGAAATCAAGGGGTTATGAGGGCACTTAGCAATTTGCAAGATTGAGCCCTAAGGGAGATGGAAACTATTCAGTAACAAAGAAAAACTTAGCCAGTCATGGGTTGTATTATTATTTTGTCTTTTTTCAGCTAAGTTATATTTAACCCTTCACATTGCTGCACCTTTGTACTTGCCCACAGATTTGTCTTTGCAAGGAATTTTCATTGTGAAGTGATGGTGAACAGCTACTCCACTGCTTCGCTTCAGTTTAGACTCTCACTACAGCGACGGGAGAGGTTCTCCCATCACTGTATTTAATTCAGTGCCCCCAGGGGCAGTAGCGAGGTTGATGAAAGAAGTCTTCTGTCAGCCTAGCATTGTCTACACAGGGAGTTAGGTCTGCCTAGTTACCTCTCGCAGGGACGTAGATTTTTCACATCCGTTAGAGACATAGCTGTGCTAAGATAAATTTGTAGACCATCCTTAACATCCATAGAATCAAAGAACAACCACAAATCTTAGAATTTTCCAGTCCCAGTGCAAAGCACATTATTTTTCAAACTTGCTTCCTTGCACATAACATATCAGATTAACTCCCCCTCACACACAGGTATACGTTATACATATGCAATCTTTCCCTTTGGGGTGAGGAATGAAGAGGAACATACCTTGACAAATATTAGTCACTGTTTATTTTTACCTCTGGAAGGTGCTCAGGACCAGGGTGATAAATGTGGTGTAAGAACCTGAAAAGAACAGTATTTCGATTTTTATTGACATTCTATTATTCTAACTGTATTTTTCTGGTGCACAAATAAACATAAAAAGAGCTTAATGTTCATGGCAGCTGGAAAGTAGATGGAAGAAACTTATTTGTGCTTTATGCTTTGTTTTGTTGCCTTCCTAATCTTGGAGAGTGACCCTTTCTCTTATCAGAGATTTAAATTCATTAAAAAACACATCTGCACAGATTATGTAACAGACAATAGCTTCTCATCCAAATGTGAAGTGTAGTCATGTACAAACATTTATTTGACCAGCATTGCTAGTTGCTTTAGTGTTAAGTGGACAGTTAACAGCTTAATGGCCCCTTTGAAATTTAAGTGCTTTATTTTTAGTATATATTGACAAAATTGTGTTGGGAGTGCAACTTACTCTCATCCATACAGATCTACAACCCAATGCCTCAAATTGTTGTAATTGTTAGACTGCTCCAGTTTCCAAATTGTCGCTAGATATATTGGATGGACTACAAACATGGTCATGTTCCATTCAGAATGTAACAACTTTATACAGTCTTACTACAATTTTAGTGAAATGTGACATGTGCTGGGTTAATGTGCTCAGTAATTGCTTCCCTGATCATTGCGGCAAGAAGAAAACCTGCCACTTAAATCAGAAATTTATATGATGCAAAAGAAAATCTCTCAACATAGTTTTGAATATTTCTTTGGTAAGCTAAGTCATAAATAGGTCCACTTTTAGTACACTGTGTAGGGAATTCAATGCATAATAATTATTATTATTGGTAATATGGACTGTGTGTTGAATTCACTGGTTAAAATTTTATTTGAGTGGATTTTTTTTTCCTGGGGGGCGACAGAGGGCAGAAACCAGGGGAAATCTGTTTCCATAGCTTACAAGGTTTTTATAGCTATGGCAAAATTAAAAATCAAAAATCAACATAACAGTTATAAAACAGAACTAACAATAGTAAATGACTTGAGGTTTGGTAGTGGAACAGATTGTTAGTGGAATTTTGTTGTGGGATTGGCAGTGGAATGGAATCTTTCACTTCTAGGTCACCAGTCTGAATCTAGTGCAGGTGAATCTAGTGCAGGTCAGTTGTTACCAAAAGTCATTTCCTTATGATGGGTGGTTGTGCTATTAGTCCTGCTCCTGGTAAACGAGTGTCCACATCACAAACTAACACTAATTGGTGTCCTTGTTAGCAGTTCTGGTCTTAGAGTGGATCCCTTGAGTTTATGGTTGAGACTTCAACAAGGTAGGTGGGGGAAGATTTCACTATTGCTACTTGTGCTCCCAACCCAGCGACTTTCCCCAGCACTAACTTCACTAGCAGAAAAGTTAATAATGATAAAATGGAACAGCTGGTAAAGACAGAATATACTAGACTTGGCACTAGTCTTCTCATCAAAGTTTAAGATCCATGCAAAAGAGACTTGAACATGGGAGGAAGCACCTCCTGTTGGTCTTGAGCAAGTTCCTCTGGCCAATGCTCAAAACAGCTGCAGGAACCACAATAAGCCTCCTTTGCCAGAGGCGAGATTGTTGCGACACAGAATCTTTTTTGAGTGTGGGGGGACAAGTAAAGGGAAAAAAAGAAAGGGCCTTGATAGCTGTCCTCCAACCAAACACCCCCCAAACAAAAGCGAATTGCCTAATGGGGGAATCGAGTCCAAATTTTATTCATGGGATCAATTCAGGATTTTAGAAAAGGCCCTTAAAATGAGTATATGCACAGTAAACTGAAGGGACATTATTTAAACAGAAGTCAGTTTACTTTCCACAGATTTGTGGTTATATTTCTTCAGCAACTGGTATGCACCAATTGGAGTTACATATGCATATCAAGAGGCAAACAGGCTCCTTTGTAAACAGTGGACCTCTCCTGCATAATCTCCCTCTTTTTCTTGTTTGTTCGTTTCTATTGATGTCAATGGAAGCTGTGTGTTTGGATCAAGAGCAGTGCAATACATGGCCCTTTGAGATCTTTCTTTTCCATTACCCTAGCTAATATTCAGTTACCAGTTTCATATCTATTCATTTGACGGAGCAGGAATGGAAAGCCTTTTTGTCAAGTATTTACAGAAAAAAGAGGATGGGGGGAAACAGGATAGTCATATTTGTGATTATTGTCACCTAGGCCTCTGAAATCATATTCTCACTTTTCCAAAGCCTCTGATTTTCAATTTGTGTGGAACTCTTGTCAAGAAATCACTCACCTTTGCTAAATGTCCTCTTTGAAAATATACAGTATGACTTTGTGATCAAATGCTCAATCCTATTCCTGATTAATAGGTTGCTTAGACTGTTTTGTTAAAAATCCTAAATTAGAGAGTAACTTCTAGGTTGTTTTTTTTTTAAGTGCTGTTTAATGATTGTTTATAGAGCAAAATTATGAAGAGGCAGCAAAATATGCATTAGTGGATTGCCTGTACTGTGTGTATGCATGTGTGTAATTTTTTAAAATGTCTTCCAATGCACAGTTTAGTAATAAGCCAGAAAACTATCCCAGAATCAAAGTCCGTGTTGATTTATCACTGTGAATAAGTTTTGAAACCTCCTGTGTTATATTGGATGTCAGATAGTTCTGTTGTGGATGCAGTATCACATTTATGTATCCAGGTAAAGGTACAACTGTTGTAACATGTATCTGCATATTGGTAAATTCCGGAGGGCCTACAGGTGCAAGTATAATCTGCTCATTAGCGTGTATTATGCCCTTCTCTGTGCCCAGTCCACAGAGTATGTGGGTCTTTTACAGCTCTCAGTTTAAGAACCTGGTTCTTAAACTCAAGCTGCGGACACTCATACTTCGACCTCTTGATGTCCCCAGTTTAATCCCTAATGTCAACCAAGATGGTGGTTGCCACACAAGTAACACCAATTCCGTGCAATAATAAATTACTGGCAGTGTATTTGCTTGATTGGGATATTTGAAATTTAGCATAAAACACAGTGGGTCACAGCTGCCATTGACTTCAGATGGAGTTTTGTCTGAATAAAGATATCAAGACTTTGACCATTATTTTTCACCGTGGATTCCTGTTTATCTCAGACTTCACCTTAATTTCTATAAACATCAGCCTTATATGAGCTGATAGAAGAGAAGGGACTGCTGAGTGTTAAAGGTGTTTGCTGAACGGTTTGGGAAAGGGAGGAGGGGAGGATCGCTTCAGGAGCACACATCTGCTGTTCTCTTGTAGTTCTTGGAACAGAGCAGCAGTTTCTTTAACACTTTAGATTTTTCAGTTCAGTTGCTCAACAAATATTTGTCTTATTCGTTATCATTGTTTTCACATTTCAATATCATTTATTTGCCTGGTCTGAAGTAGGGAACTTTGGAGAAAAGTGTAGTTACATTGAATAGTCTGTGAGTATGCAAAGAAGATAGACAAATACATTTGTCTGAAATCATTAGCTGACATAAATTATGCTTTCATTCTGCATAAACTGAGCAGATGAGCAGTATACAGTTTTATTGCACAGTGAGTTTAAGCTTAACTGGAGGGACTTGCATCTTCTGGCAGATCACAGGCCTTTACCTTTGAGAATAAACTAGACAAAATGCTATCCATATGGTTGCTTAATGGCTGAATGACAGGTTTTTTTTAAATAGAGCACATTTTTTAAAATAGAGTAAAACATACAGTGTATTACAATTCCAGAGAACTATTAGCCCAAATTTCATTAGTCTAAAGTTACATTTTAGGATGGAAAATAAGAGGGGCTCCTTAGCCTCTGTGTCCTGCAATAACCATTTTATCAGCAGGCAGACTCTCATTAAATATACCCCATCGGTTGCATTCAGGCCAATTTCTGAGATGAAATGTTGTATTAACATGGCTGTTCCCTGCAGGTTATTACTCTTGGAAAATTATAACAAACTGAACAATCCACAGATCAGCATTTCTCATTTATACCAGGCCTTAATCTAAAGTACAGTATGGAAACATGACTGCATGAAGAGTTCCCTTTGTGTCAGGGTGAGAAACAGAATTATTTTGTGTGTGCCTAAAGAAAGAATCTCTTGATTTTTCTATTATACTTAGCACTTCACTGTGGTTTTGATAAGTTTTGCCAATGTGTGTGCATTATATTATGCCTATTGAGTCAATCACAACTGTATAATTGCATAATGCATGTCATTTCTGGGACCATATTTTAACTTTTTATAGTTGTATTATATGGCAAAGTACATTTCTCTGTACAAAAATGCTGTAGGTGATTGCTTCTCTCTTGCTCTCTTTCACCTGCCAGCATTTTGGGCCACACCTACAGTAGATCATTCAACCTGAAAGCTTTCCAAGTGAAAGCAAGGGAAATTTTATGAATTCTTAATTGTACCTTCCCATCAAACCTTTGTTTATAAAGGAATTTCAGGGGTCCAACTAACTAAGAAAGCTGGCTCCTTTGCACTGTAGAAACATCATAAATTTAGCATATGGCAAACATTAGGGTGGTTTTTTTTTTTTTTTTTTTAAATTTCATGGCACTGCAACAGTTCCAGGAAACTTGGAAAGCTTTAAATATACTGCTCCCTGAATCTTTGTGAAAAGAATAGAATATTATGCCATGTCTAGTAAGGGGGAAGCAACATTTTTTTCATACAGCGTTCTTTATCAAATGTTAGCAATTTATCAAACGTTAACAATAAGTAAAGACTTACAGGGAGTTACTCCCTCTTGCTTGCATAACAGTTTGCACTGAGAAATGAAAATAAGTTCTAGAGGCTTACATCCTAGGCTTCTTTCTCATATGAGTTGCTAAATTTCCAGGGGACTAGAAAAGCTCCCGGGTTTAAAAAAAATTGGATTTCCACTGGGCAAGGGTGGTGGGGAAGTGTGTGTGTGTGTGTTACATATTAATTAATATATATTAATTACTTATGAATTACAATGAATGTACTTATTGCATTCAGTTTTTATTAATTGCTTGCTTTATTTGTCTACACCCACCAGTTCTTACTTTGCCATATTGTCAATTAAAATCCTCTTCAATGCTATCAGCAGCATAAGAAACTTCATCCATTCTAATGAAGTGTGTTAGCGACTTTTCGTGTGTGCATATCTGAAGAATAGGGATGAGACTTCATTTTCCCCAAGGGTTTACATGAGAGAATAAAAGAGGCTAATTGGATCTGCCTTGCTTCTTCTCTTCAGCACAGAAGATTAAGAGCCAACCACCACAAGATAGATAATTTTGAATAAATGCAAAACATTTGTGTGTATGTTCATGGGGATCTCTTATGCCGTGTGTGTTTAAAAGGAGCACAAGTACCTCGTCTGATTAATTTAAATCCATGCGTGTGTGATGGTGAGCATGAGGTGGGGGAGGGAGTTTAGAGAATTGTATTTCTCGATCTTTGAGTGTCACTAGAAAATAATATTAATTTCATTTTTGTTCTGTGGTTTCTCTGGTAGAAGGAAAAGATCTAGCTGAATAAGGAAGGGTTTTTTTTTTAAACATTAAAAACATCTGTGGTGTCTAGGGTTTCCATTCCAAATGTGTTATAAATAACAGCATCTATTAAGAGACTAATTTCTGATGGCCTTATAGGTGGACTTCTAAAACTGATTTTCATTTTATATTCATTGTATAATGAGGAATAAAAAGTAAACACCTTTTCAGGAGTGTAATAGTTGAAATGTAATCCTCAGCAATATCTTAGGCCTGGGATTCTCAAACTTCATTGCACCGCGACCTCCTCCTGACAAAAAAAATTATTACACGATCCCAGAAGGGGAGCTGACGCCTGAGCCTGCCCAAGCCCAGGCAGGAGGAACAAAGCCAAAGCCTGAGCCTTGTGCCCCAGGCCTGGTTGGGGGGAGGAGGAGGTGCAAAACCGAAGTCCTGGGGCTTCAGCTCCAGGCAGGGGGCATGTAACCTGAGCCCCACCAGCCAGGGCTAAAGTCCTCAGGCTTTGGTTTTGGCCCCAGGCGGTGGGGCTAGGGTGACCAGACAGCAAGTGTGAAAAATTGGGACAGGGTAATAGGAGCCTATTTAAGAAAAAGACCCCAAAATCAGGACTGTCGCTATAAAATCAGGACATCTGGTCACCCTAGGTGAGGCTTGGGCTTTGGCCCCAGCAAGCCTAACACCAGCCCTGGTGATCCCATTAAAACGGGGTTGCGACCCACTTTGGGGTCCCGACCCACAGGTTGAGAACTACTGTCTTAGGCTATGTCTATGTGCCCCGCAGTTTGGACTTACGGGGTGTGAATAGCAGTGCACACCGAAGTGCTGTGCTGTAACTCGCCTGTATGGATTCTGTGGGCGAGAACTAAAAGGTTTCTAGTTCACATTAATGTAGTCCTGAACTAGAAGTCTTATGGTTTTTGCTCTCAGTATCCATCCCGGAGAGTTACAGTGAAGTACTCTGATGCACATCCCTGTAGCCAAACTGAGGCACAGGTTAGATGTGCCCTTAGAAACAAGAACAGAAAGTGTCCAATGAGTAAATCCAAGGACTTTATACGTAAGCAAAGAACAAGACCATAGATTTAAAAAAACTGAATGATCATTACATCTGGAGCTTTCATTGTTTTAAAAACTTCTTTTGGAACAGTCATGTGACCAGTTGGGTTACCTGTTCATTGAGGGGAAAAAATGGTATTTTCCATATGCCATATCTGGGTAAAACACACCTTGAACTACATACACTTGCGTCGGAGGGAGCACGTCTCACTACTTCTAAGGAGAGAAAATTAAGTGACCTGAGCATCACCCCAGTGTTGCGTATGACTTATATGCTGACGTCAGTTACACTTGCCCATACCTCCCAAAGGACAGAGGATCTCAAGATGAAGAGAAAACTAGTAGCTAGAGCTACATAATTTAGGATATCACAAACGCTTACAAAGTGGGCTGGTTACCCAGGGTGCAAATAAAGATGATCAGAAACTGAGGTGGGTCTGAGGCAGGACGATCACTGTTCAGGAGGGAGAGACATTTCTCAGGTGGAATACCAGGAAAGTAGCAACAATTTTCCTCACTCTCTGCCCCCTTCCAGTTTTTTAAACAACCTAGCTGACTCCTGGACGTCTCCTGTGAACTAATGAAAATCTAGGCAATGACAGAGCAAACATTTCTTCCAGCCACTTTAAGCTGTTGTAAGGAGGTTAGTTAAGCAGCTCCCAGAGGTAGTGGTGATACCAGTGAGAAGACCCATCAAGTCTTCTGAATAATGTTTAAAAGGTTCTATGGAAAAAGTAACAACTTGCTCATAAAAATGCTCTCTTCTTTTTTCTGGTGATGAATCCATGTATTTTTCTCTGCCTGTAGAAGTGCTTTATGGAACCTGAACTTTTCAGGTGCTAGAGAATAGCTGCTTTAGGCCCTGATCCTGCAATTGGCTCCACACAAGCTAACCTGCACCTGTGTAGAGACCCCTTGAATTTATGGGGGTAACAGAGATCTACCTGCATGTGCACAGTCATAGGCTGAAAAGGAGGAAGAGTTTTGGGAAAGTTCTAGAGATCCTGTGTTTCCCATTCACTTTTTGTTTTACATGAATTTCTTTTAAGCTTCATAAACCAAATAATGTAACAAAGAAACAAGCATCAGAAGTGACTCCAAATCAAGAATAATTGAGATCAAATAAGAAAGCCCAGCAAGTCTAGGAAAACATTTTTATCCCAGAAAGCTATTTTAATATTTATATTGAATACAACTCTTTAAAATTACTGTAAGTATGCCAATTGAATTTGAAGCAGTTGGTATTGTTGGGCAAGCTGACTTAACTGTGTTGATAGTTACTGCATAGACTGATAGTATAATGAAGAGAACAAAGAAGTATACACTGGAAAGGATCCAGCCCTGTAAGCCTCTACACACAGGGAAGGTTATTTGAAATCAGTGGGAGTTCCATGAGTGGGTGTCATTTTGGATTGGCCTGAAAGAAATAGTTCGTTTGTCTGTTTCTCTCTGAACTTGGATTTTAAAGTTAGGCCCTGGAGTATATGTCCTGATTTTCATAGAAATCGTTGGGACTTGTGGGTGTTCTGCACTGCTGAAAATCCTAGATATGGCCTTAGAAGCCTAACTTTTGGCATCCAAGTATGAAAAATTTGGTCAAGCAGGAAGAATTTGTGAGTTTAATGCAACTTTCTTATGAGCTTTCAATATGTTTTTGTGGGATAGGCAGAAATAATGTGTTTTTCTTGAAAGACCTTCTCTCACACAAGTAAATAAATGGTACAATTCTAGAGATGTCCCCAGAGTTCTAGTACTGGAAGAGATGGCCCTTGTAAACCTAAAAATGGATTCTATAACACCAGAGAGCCAAAACGTATTTCTTCTTGTGAGACTGAGGGCACGTGGTAATGCTCTTGAAAGTTGTGCAGAAAAGACCATGTGGCTTCCCTATAAATATTCAGGATAGAAATTGTACAGAGGTTTGCTACAGAAACATCACTCAGACCAATTATGCCTTGATATGACCTTGAAGTTACAAAGCTGCCAAAATGTAACAAATGTGACAAGCAGTCATTTAGACATAGTTCTCTTTTACTGTACAGGTATGAAAAGAAACAAAGCTTTAGTCCGTCTTGGATAAAATTCTAGGGACTTTTTCACACTGGTTAGTGGAGAGGAGCCTGACTAGAGTAGACATATGAGTATCAGGAAAATATTGGAAGGATGATTGATGAATTAAAATGGAATTCTGACACCATCTTTCAGAGGAATTGCAGATGTATCTATTGCACAACTTTATTTAGAGTAAGATGGATCAGTTACTAAGGACTGAAGCTTTCTCACTCTCTGGGATGAAGTCACTGCTACTAGTAAATTACCTTCCATGGGAGAACTTCAACTTGCAGGCAATGAAGGCCACACTAGACCTTGACAAAGGGGGTTTCTTAAATAGAGATTATAATACAATAAGTACCTCCTGTACCATATGACTAGGAGCTGCAGATAAACTCATGAAAAATATCTGCCATATGTAAGCAAGACTCTGACAGCTGAAGCAGGCCTTGAAGTGATTTTTGTGGGGCACATTTGAAATGGTCAATGATGGACTTTTCACACCAGGCATCCAAGTTTTTTCTTTTGGTGTGCCTGTCTGGTATACTCCTTCCTAGCATTTGTGAGGACCTCAGGTAGTTGCCTGAAGACACCAAATCTTTCAACCTCAGTCTTCTGAGGCATCAGTAGAAGAGGAGAGGTTTTAGAACAAATTGATGGATTAAACATCACATCAATAAGACACCAGGACCACATGGTATTCACCCAAGAGTTCTGAAGGAGCTCCAATATGAAATTGCAGAACTGTTAACTGTGGTATGTACCTATTGCTGAAACAAGCCTCTATGCCAGATGACTTGAAGGTAGCTAATGTAATGCTGATTTTTTAAAAAGAGCTCCAGAGGCAATCCTGGCAATTAAAGGCCAGTAAGCCTAACTTCAGCACCAGGCAAATTTGTAAAAATTATAGTAAAGAACAGAATTATCAAACACATAGATAACCCCCATGTGTTGAGGAAGAGTCAACAAGGCTTTGGTAAAGGTAAGTCATGCCTCAATCTATTAGAATTCTGAGTGTGTCAACAAGCATATAAATAAGGGTGATCAAGTGAATATAGTGTATTTGGATTTTCAGAAGGTTCAGAGAAGGGCAACAAAGATGATCCAGGGTATGGAATGGCTTCCTTATGAGGAGAGATTAAAAAGAGTAGGGCTGTTCATCTTAGAAAAGAGACAACAAAGGGGAGCTGTGATAGAGGTACATAAAATCATGAATGGTGTGGGGAAAAATGAATAGAGGAGTGTTATTTACCTTTTTCCACAATACAAAATCTAGGGGTCACCCGATGAAATTAATAGGCAGTAGGTTTAATACAAACAAGAAATAGTACGATTTAATGCAATGCATAATTAATCTGTGGAACTCATTGCTAGGGGATGTTGTGAAGGCCAAAAGTATAACTGGGTTCAAAAAGAACTAGATGAGTTCATGGAGGATAAGTTAATCACTGGTTATTAGCCAAATGTTCAGGGATGCAGCCCCATGCTTAGGGCAGCTCTAAACCTCTGACTGCCAGAAGCCAGGTGTGGAAGACAGAGGTGGCTCACTCCAACTGCCCTGTTCTGTACACTCCCCCTGAAGTGACTCTGGACAGTGTCCTAAACAGGACACTGGGGTAGAGGGATTGTTGGTTTGACCCAGAATGGCTGTTCTTCTATTCTAGATAGAAGCCATGTTGGCAAGGATCATGAGTCAAGTGCTTCGTCTGATGGGATTGCACTGGGACAGCAGTGAGAATTATGTTTGCCTCCAGAAAGAGGGAACTCTTTGGAGAGATCAGGGCCAACATAACTTGATTCAAGGAATGCTATTAATTGGCTTGGCCTGTCTGTGAGAGTGTTATCCTTTCCTGACAGCTATGTGGCAACAAAGATGTCATCTAGTGGGGCACTGCCCAGTTCCACACCTGCAGGCTTTCCCACACAGGATGAATGATCTTGTTACCTTCCTGCTTGCTGATGTAAAACATAATTGTCTGTCATTTGAATCAGGGCCTCGGTTTGTAATACCACGTCTGACTCCTCTTAGAGCATGTAGGACCTCTCTCATCTCCAGAAAATGTACATGCACGTGCGCTGTTCCTAAACAGAGCAAATCAGTATCTTGGGTGTGGTCCCTTTAATGTGGGCTCAATTTTTCAGGCAGAATATATCTGTGATTCCTGTATTTTGGATAGGAGGAATTTGGGTGTCCCTTCTGAAGTTCAGATTGCTCCTGAACAGCCACCACTGCAGTGTCAGACATCATTTGTCATCTGTGAGAGGTGGTTATGCATGTGACCACTGACATTACGGAGGGTCCACTTAAGTTGTCTCATGTGACCCTCCATGGGGAGCACTTTGGAAAAATCTGTAAAATCCTGTAGCTTCACTTGACAATGCTGAAGACTCATATGTCCAAGATGGGTCTGCCAGTAAAGGGTCTCTAGTCTCCCTTTCACAGAAAAGTCCTCTTAAAAGCAATTGCTGGCCAAGTAGCTGTTTCTGTCAGAGCCCTTTAAAAACATGAAGGGGCTTGGAAGGAAGTAGTTCCCTTCAGTTCTTTTAGAAGGGAAGTTGAGCACCCTGACTCTCTAGCGATACTGAGCAACCTTGTAGTCTGACCCAAAAACATATACAGTCTTCTTGACTAGTGCCTTTCCTGTCTCCCACTGTTGGGTAAGAGAGAGGGCTGCCAGACCGACCTTGGGAAATGAAAGGTGTCTTCCATTATCTTGGCTTTGGTGAAATTAACCTTTCCCATAATGGTTTCTCACTGTCTTGGCAAGTCCTTGAGCTTCTGCTGCACTTCCATACTGCTGCACTTCCATAATGAAGTCTGGATGCTTGCAGCTGAGCAAGTTGGCATGCTTCTTTCCCAGAGGCAGCTGCTCTTGCTCAAACATCAGATACATCAAAGGCTGTCCTAACGTGTTGTTGGTATGTCTCCGAGCTCTTGTAGAGCACATGTTTGATTTATATCCATATATCTTTGGACAGAGAATTGACAGATTTATGGGCCTTCTTCCACATTGCAGATTGGTACTTACCTGTGTAGGACTGGCAGCCAATAATCAGCATTGTGGACTGGTAAAAAATCCTATTTTTGGAAGATGGTGGATGTGAGAGCCAAACCATGTGTTCTGCCAGTCTTGCCAGCAGCATCTGTAAAAACCAAAAAGTATTCTTTATGTTCCTTTATGGACTGCTGCTGTGATGTGTGAATCTGCCAAACATCCCTCACGATAACACAGCTACTCTATCAGCAGAAAGCGTCATCTTTAGGTTTTTCAAAATACCTGCCCTGGAGTAATGGACTCCTTCTAAAGTCCACTGTGCAAGGAAATACTGTAATCATTTTCTTAATTAACAGGGGAGAGGGGGAAGTCAGGAGGAATCCCAGTTCTCTGGGAGAGTTACTGGCTTTTCTCTCTTGTCCCTGAACAAATATAGTTAATTAAAAGAGTGATCTGGCTTTTTGTGCCAAGGATTGCACTTCTGATAGGTAAATAAATATCCTGTAATAAAGATTGTCAGCATAACTGGTGAGGATGTGGGTTCTCTATAATTTTGTTCTGTTTAATTGTGAAATGCTTTATATCTGCACTGAATCTTTTATTAAGTGTCCTGCCCGTCCTCCTGCTCCCCATCCATTTAAGCTCTGACAGAGCTCCGTGTCAGTACTACCAAACAGGCATAGACTCTGGTTATGGAAAATCACAGACACATGTGTTGGCTTACTCAAGGCTTTGTCTTCATGGCCTTCTAGTCCAACTGTGTCAGGCTTATGGTCAGGGCCAGAAGCAGCTTAAGCTGTTTCTGCAGGTAGTAGGTCTCAGGGTGAACATCTGGATGCAGCCAGCACAGTACAGCCACTTGTGCTCCACCCTTATGCGCTGGTTGTGCTTTATCTATGAGAGACATTGCACATCTGTACTTGCACCATTTAAAACTGAGGCTGCTGCTTCTCTGCCACAAAAGTGGGGTGGAGTGGACAAGAGAAAATATGAATTAGAGATACTGCTACAAAAAAGGACTTAATTATTTTTTATCCCAGAGTGTATGGGACTGTTCTGAACACTTAAGTAAGCTTGGCTCTGTGCCCCCACTGGAACAATAATTTTCCCAAACTTGTTTTGTTAAAAAAAGTTTAAAGCCAACAGAAAGAGATACTAGTAAAACCATATATTGGAAATGAAGGGGGTTTGTTATGGTTGGGGGAAGAGGCAACTGTCCATGAAGAGTGCAGATGTGGTGCAGCAATAGCTGAGATCAGCAGCACAGCAACCCCCAGGGAGCTCCTGCATGATCCACGGTAGGAGGGAAACTGAACTTTAGAGCCTCTTAAGCAGTGGTTTTGTTGGATGGAGATGTGGATCCTTGGGGGAGCCACGAGCAGGTTTTAGGGGGTCTGCCAAGTATGGCTGGCATTAGACTCGCTAGGGACCAGGGCATAAAGCCAAAGGGCCATCATGTGGGACTGCAGCCCAGGGACCCAAGTCCCGCCACCTGAGGCTGAAGCTGAAGCCTGAGCAACTTAGCTTTGTGGTGCCCCCTATGGCTTGGGTCCCTAGGCAGTTGCCCTCCTTGCTACCCCCTAATAATGGCCCTGGCTTTGATATGCAGAAAAACAGTTGTGGCACAGCTGGGCCGTGGAGTTTTTATAGCATGGGGCGGGGGGCTCAGAAAGGAAAAGGTTGAGAACCCCTGCTTTAGAGACTGTTTTGTTGCCAGTTAATGGATGATGATGATACAATAGCCCCTGCTTTAGCCAGTGGTTAAAGCATCCAGAGTTGTGGTAGAGCTATGGCAGCAGGTGCATTTTGGAGAAGTCTTAATAATTTTAAACTAAAATATAGAAGTTGACACTGCCTTCTCCCTCTACTTTTCTCTCATTATAGATCCCTTTTATTTTGCACACAGGGCAGAGAGAGAGTTTCATAGAAACACCTGCTTGCATCCGAGAGTGTGATGTATGGTAATGCAGTTAGGGCCTAGTTCAGCAAGTACTGAAGTACGTACATAGTCTCATTGACTTTAGCAGGACTTCTCATACTTAGTACATTATGTGTGTGTTCAATATGTTATGTTCGTGCTCATGTACCTTGCTGAATTGGGGCCCTAGATATTTATCTCCCTCTGGAATGTGTAACTGCTTGTCCCAGATAAAAGACTGCGTGTTATATTACAATTTGTTAAACAGGGAGCGTGGTAACTTAGAACCTGAAACTTGGGCTTTGGCAGACAGTCTTTCAGCTCATTTTAAAAATGATACTATTTGCAGTTGCAAAGACTTGTTTCTGCAGCTGTGCTGTATCCTGAAATTTAGGCTGGTTTCACATATGGAGTAAATCCAGATCACATGCTAATTTTACACCTGTGCTTTGTTAAAGCTTTGGGATCTTAAATAGTTCTCAGTTTTGTTTAATATATTTGTTTTTTGAAAAACATTTTAAATTCACCTTTTAAGGATACCCTTAAGATAGGAGGATATTGTATTTTCAGGCGTTTGAACAGCTAGAAGAAGGAATGCAAATTGAGTGCACAACGTGATTAGGAAGCCGTATGTTTAATAATGAAAACAGGCCCTTTTTCATGAAGGCTGTGGCATAACTAATAAATGGCTAAAGGTATAAATGACAGATTGATTAAAGAAAAAGCTGTGATGGAGTTGGTGAGAGAGAGCTCTTTCTTTCTAATGAAGAATTCAATCTGATTAATATAGAAGTTTAGAGTGGTGACTTTCATCATATTTGTGCAGGCAAGACCATATCTGAGCAAGAATTGTTTTCTTTTGGTTAATAAACATTTGTTGTTTGCCTTGAGTACTAAACAGTGTTGTTCTGTTCTGCCGTGTGGAACACCTCTGTAAGGTTTACAAAGGAAACAAAAAATGCAAGTTAACTAAATAGAACCACTAATGCTTACATGAAAATCTATAACAGGGGTTCCCAAACTTGGTTCACAGCTAGTTCAGGGTAAGTCCCTGGCGGGCCACAAGACCCTTTGTTTACCTGAGCGTCCGCAGGTACAGCCGCTCCCAGCTCCCAGTGGCCGCGGTTCATCTTTCCCAGCCAATGGGAGCTGCGGGAAGCGGCGCGGGGCAGGCCACTGCTTCCCACAGCTCCCATTGGTCAGGAATGACGAACCGTGGCCATTGGGAGCTGCAAGGGGCTGTACCTGCTGATGCTCAGGTAAACAAAGTGTCTCGCGGCCCGCCAGTGGCTTAGCCTGAACAAGCTATGAACCAAGTTTGGGAACCCCGATCTAAAACAAACACATTTTTTGCTTATTTTTCCTTTATTGTGAATTTGTTGGTTAGTGAAACTACTCACTGCTCTATGTCATGCGCTTCAAGTTCATGCAGTCTCTGTAGACCTACCTACCCACAGAGCTTCAGTAATTACAGCTGAATCTTGCTATTAAGCACTTGTCTACACAGGAAAGTTCTACTGGTATAAACTAAATATACTGAATTTAACCCAACCCCATGTGGTCACTTATTCTGGCATAAGAATGTCTTTTTTTTTTAGTTCTGTCCTCACTGTGGGCTAGGCGTTTAGATGCAAGTGATATCCAGAAATTAAAACATATAATTGCTTTGTTCTCCTTTAGGAACACACCTGTCCCTCAAAATGTTTTTCTGGAACACAAAATGGAAACCATTGCACAGACACATTACTAATACACCAGCAATGTATACACGCATGTGTCCTGCATGACTGTTAAATGTGGTATGTGGTGGCATGTCTGCTGGAAACTTGTGGTTTTGAAAGTTAATAGGTAAAAAATAAATTTCAGTGTGATTGTATGACCCCAACTTCTCATTTTCCTGGAGGGCTTAAGAAATCCATATATTTAAAATTTTTAACAAAAAATGGCAAAGTTAATCGTTTTGTTGCAGTGATTCAATATGTCCTCAATAAATTCTAGAATGATACTGGAGGAAAATGTCTGATATTGAGACTTTGAAAATGTAAGTTAGTTGTAGAAATTAGCTAATTTATTTTAGATGAGAGTAGATTGCATTCTTCTGTTCCTGGCTTCTGGACACTTCTGCACTTGCAGAGGTTTACCACTTCTTTGTTACGGTAACTCATACTTGGCATATCAGATAAATGCAAGTCGAACAGAACATATAGGAGCAATTCACTTAAGGTTTCTGCTCCAATAATAAATCACGACTGTGAACTCTGGGAGGTTTAGATTTGTCAGAATGAATTACCACCTTTATCTGATTATTTTTCATGTCTTTTACAATAGCAGTATAACCTACACTGAAAACAATAGTTTGATTGCCTTGCTGGTTCTAAGATGGCAATTGGAACCAATCAAAAGAGCTCACAAAGAATGAGGCAGGGTTGTTTGGATTCTGGTCAAGTTCAAATGTTCTGATTTTGGTTTCCCTTAATTATTGAAGATCCATCCAAAGATCTCATTTTTAAACTAAAAACAGGGTGTCATACAGAATGTGAAATAGCTCTGCATGCACCTTCAGGCTTTATTTTACTGAGTATGGTATCTGAGTTTATATGCCTGTTTAGTTATTGGTACTGGAACTAGGGTTTCTGGGTTGCTGCTGCACCGCTGGCTTTAAGTAGTAATAATAACCCAACTATATGGTTTCCACCTTCAGCACCCCCACTCTAAAAATTGCTCCAGCACCACTGGTTGGAGTAGTATAAATGAAGTAGTAGTGGCCGTGCAGGCTTATTATTAATTATTTCACTCTAAATTTTCTATTATGCACAGACTGCAAGAGAGAGTAGCCTAGGTGGGTCCAAAACCTGATTTAATAGGGCCAGATCCTGCCATTCTTACCTGCTCCTATTGACTTCACGGGGAATTTCATCTGAGTAGAGATTGCAGGATGTGTTTGTACTAGCTGTATGCTGTGTATTAGTGGCTCGAAAACTTGTCTTTCTCACCAACAAAAGCTGTTCTAATAAAACAGTGGCTCTCAACCTTTCCAGACTACTGTCCCCCTTTCAGGAGTCTGATTTGTCTTGTGTACCCCCCAGTTACACCTCACTTAAAAACTACTTGCTTATAAAATTCCACATAAAAATACAAAAGTACAAAATGCAGTACACAGTTACTGAACAATTGCTTACTTTCTCATGGTTACCATATAATTATGAAATAAATTAATTGGAATATAAATATTGTACTTATATTTCAATGCATAGTATATAGAGCAGTATAAACAAGTCATTGTGTGAAATATTAGTTTGTACTGACTTCGCTACTGCATTTTATGTGGCTGTTGTAAAAATGGGCAAATATCTAGATCAGTGCTTCTCAAGCTATCTGATGTGGGGGACCGGCAATTTTTTTTTCCAATGTGCGCGCAGACCGGCAGCCGATGGCTCGTGGACTGGCAGCGGTCCGCAGACCACCACTTTGAGTAGCACTGATCTAGATGACTTGATGCATACCCCTGGTTGAGAACCACTGCAATAAAAGATATTATCTCACCCACCTTGTCTCTCTTTGTACTAGCTGTCAGTCAGATTTGCTGGAAGCTAAGTTTTCTTCCAGTTTACTTACGATGAGGTGACAGAGAGTATGCGAGAGGCAACAAGTTTCCCCAAGTCTCCTGAATATCGGGTGCTTTAAGGCCAAAGAAGGCTGCTTCAGCCATTACACTTAAAGGAGTTCCATAGCTTCTCAGCAGTCTGAGTGGAGGATTCCTTCCTATTTCCTCTCCCAACCACCCTTATGAATGTTCACTCCTTGGGCTGGCACTGGGGAACTGTATTGGCCAAGAGGACCATTTTCATTTAGAAAGCATTTTAGGAATGAGCCACACTACATTTTATCTTTATCTGATATTTATTTCTTCCTTTAAATTTGGAAGAATTCACCAAATGAATATTAAAAGACCAGGATTTGGAATTTCACACCTGTTTACTGTCTGGTGAAACCCCACTTTACTCTTTGCCACTGGGTGAAGCACTTTGACATTAAGCAAAATTTAAGCTAATTATTGTCCTGATGAGTCAGCAGTCATTCCCACTCACTGGATGAAGTGAGTTCCTGGAGAGATGTCCTTGTAAAAGTGATAATTAAGCATGCGCCATTTAAGTGAAGTGTATACATATGAATGTGTGTAATTAATTTATTATTATTATTTGTATTACCAATTTGTAGGACCCCTAGTTGTGGACCAGGACCACATTGTATTAGGCTCTCTGACACAAAACAACATGTGGAATCTGCTATAGAACAAAACTTGGAATCTTCAATTTTAGGATTTGTCTGCACTATGAAGACTATACCAGCATAGCTATGAGGGCATCACCATGTACTGTAGATGCAGCCTAAGCCAACAGAAGAGGTGTAGTAACACCACCTCCCAAATGACATTAGTTACATTGACTCTTCCAGTGACATTGCTGTGTCTACACTGGGGGTTATGTCAGCTTAGTTATGTCATTCAAAGGGTGGATTTTTCAGTCACCCAATTGATGTAACTTTCAAGCCTAGGCCAAGCCTTTGTAGTATATCTTTCTTATCAAGCCCTAAGATTTTTCTAAACATTGCACAATGTAAGCACCAAAGCATATTACTTCTTTGGACACCTAAATGGCTATGTGCACTTGCAAATGTCAGATGTGTACATGCATATCCCTAAATTTGAAAATCTGGCCCATACTTTGTAAAGCCCTTTTGGATTTCTCAGGGTAAGAAGTGCTATATAAATAAAAATTGTTCTTAACAATTGTCATGTAACAATAGTAAAGAGTCATTATCTTCTAACGCCACATAAGGAAACTTATTAAGCTAAGGGAAACAGTATTATCCTAAAGCTTGCTTCTCTTTCTGTTTCACCAAAGAACAACTGCTTAGAACATTCTTCAGCTCACCTCCTGCCTGGCTTTGTGTTACAGATTTAAAGAAACAGGACACACATACTCTCCATAAACGCTCATGAAAAACTGCTGTAGGTTTTACTAAAAATTAAAATTGTGACACAAAATAAAGTACTTCATAGCTAAGGTGATGCTCCACCCTCTACCTGGAACACTATGGGTTGTCTTCACTGTAGAGTTAACACAAGTTATCTACACTCTAGTTACTCCTCTTCAGTTAGCGTATCTCAACTGAGAGCAGCCACAGTGTGAGGTAACACTGCAGCTGCTGTTATCCATACTGGTGCTACACTCATCAAGTGGTGCTGAGACTTCTAGGGACACGTCCCAGGGTCCTTTGCACTACAGGAAGCTGAGCTGTTCTATGAATTCTTTCTCAGTGAATAGTGGAAGAACTTGTCTGTCCTTTCTGGGCACACAAGAGTGTTTGTGATGCTATCAGAGTGGCATTTGAGTGGGTTAGCCTGTGTCCACACTGCAGAGT
The DNA here is from genome assembly GCF_965152235.1 of Eretmochelys imbricata. Classification (NCBI taxonomy): domain Eukaryota; kingdom Metazoa; phylum Chordata; order Testudines; family Cheloniidae; genus Eretmochelys; species Eretmochelys imbricata. Next base: position 174,884,594 of record NC_135573.1, read on the forward strand.
GGTCTTTTTAGCTGCTGATAAGTTACACGAATTCAAGCTTTAGCCTGTCCCCCCAACGCGCCAGTCATATCAAGTTAAAAGCACCACCACATTTGAGTTAAGGGATGTATGTGTGGGTGAGACTTGAGTTAGCCAGTTAGGGACAACATTTGAGTTATAACTTGAGTTAACTTTGCTGTGAAGACAAGACCTAAGTCTTAATATTCCAAAAATCTGTGGACAGGGAAGATTTTAACTATGTCAAGCAACGGCATGCTCAGTTGCAATGGAGTGAAATTAGACACCATATTGTTCTCTCAGTAACACTCTTATATTGAGATTGTTTTTCATGTTGCATAATTCATTTGACTTGTTCCACAGCACCCGAATCTCTAGGAGCCTTCTAGGAGTAATTTATGCATTTGTGTCTGTAGTACTGTTCAGCATGAACACTAACCTAGGAACCTATCCTTGCAACAAAGCCCGTTGCCAACTGTGTCCGCATATCTATTCAGGGGACACCATCATAGGGCCTAATCACATCAGCCACACTATCAGAGGCTCGTTCACCTCGTCTGCCAATGTGATCTATGCCATCATGTGCCAGCAATGCCCCTCTGCCATGTACATTGGCCAAACTGGACAGTCTCTACGTAAAAGAATAAATGGACACAAATCAGACGTCAAGGATTATAATATTCAAAAACCAGTCAGAGGACACTTCAGTCTCTTTGGTCACTCGATTACAGACCTAAAAGTCGCAATATTACAACAAAAAAACTTCAAAAACAGACTCCAACGAGAGACTGCTGAATTGGAATTAATTTGCAAACTGGACACCATTAAATTAGGCTTGAATAGACTGGGAGTGGATGTGTCATTACACAAAGTACAACTATTTCCCCATGTTTATTTCCCCCCCCCCCACTGTTCCTCAGAAGTTCTTGTCAACTGCTGGAAATGGCCCACCTTGATTATCACTACAAAAGGTGTGGTTCTCTCTCTCTCTCTCTCTCTCTCTCTCTCTCTCTCTCTCTCCTGCTGGTAATAGCTCACCTTATCTGATCACTCTCGTTACAGTGTGTATGGTAACACCCATTGTTTCATGTTCTCTGTGTATATAAAATCTTCCTACCGTATTTTCCACTGAATGCATCCGATGAAGTGAGCTGTAGCTCACGAAAGCTCATGCTCAAAAAAATTTGTTAGTCTCTAAGGTGCCACAAGTCCTCCTTTTTGCAGATACAGACTAACCCGGCTGCTACTCTGAAACTTGGGAGACTGTTTCCAACCCCTCCCCCCAGAACTGTGCTGCAGGTAGCTAAACAGTTCCCACATACACACAACTACCGATGTTGCTAACTGCTGTCTTCACAAATATCCCGGTGAGGTGCACTGAATATGTAACCCTGGGACTAAAATCCAGATATGTAAATGAGGCTGAGAAGATGTAGGTTTCTGCTTTCAAGTCTTCAAGGGATTTTTGAAATACTTTGATCTCAGAGCTGTTAAAGTCACATTATTTTTAATTGTTACAGATACAGGGTTCTGGAAGCAACATATTTTAGAAGGCTTAAAAAACCCCTCAGAAATCCTAGTGGTTACTCAATGTGCTGAGTTGTGCCTCCAAAAAATACAAGCCTATCAAAGGAAGCTATTGTCCTATGCAAAGGCAGTTAGGCTCAGGTGACAATGCCCTGAGCCAGGGCAGTAAATGGTTTGAATTCTAGCCTTCAAGGAGTATTTCATTCACAGAGTTGTTCTTTTTGACCTTTTCTTTGATGCCATTTACTTTGCTGTGTGATCCAGATGACACTAAAAAGTGTCTCACAGTAAAGCAGAATTTAACAGAGCTGTCAGAGTCATGCCAAAGCAATAATAATCCTTTGTACTCATGTGGCGTTTTACATTTTCTGAGTAGTATAAAGTTAAACACTTAGGCCCCAATCCTGCAAACATTTACACACATACTTTGCTTTAAGCATTTGAGGAATCCCATTGAAGTTAAGCACCTGTGTAAATGTTGGTAAGACTGGGGCTTTAATCACCTCTTTAGGCATGGTCCCAGTCTCCAGACTATTCCCTGAGGTCTGAGGGGTTTGAGAACGAAATCTACTTCATCTATTTTACAAGGTATATTTAGTTTCTTCCTTTTGAAGGTCCCAAATTTGCAGTTTCATAATCACCAACTTCCCCATCAGTCCATTGCTGCATATGCTGGGCCGGTGACAACTTTTATTACGGATCAGAGCTGGGGCATAAGTTCTGCTTGTGGAGGGGAAAAATGCTAAATTTTGATTCTCTTCAATGCTGTGCCGCTTCAATATTTTATGTTTCACTGGCAATAACGAATAATAGAAGTACCCTGCCAGGTGAGCTTAGCATTGAATAAAATCAGGCTTGCATTTCCCACCACATTTATTATACATTTTTATTACAGTTGTGTCTAGGGAGTCAACCGATAATGATGCCCCTTTGTGCAGTACAAACATGTGTTGCACTGATAAGTGATAGGTTTCAGAGTAGCAGCAATGTTAGTCTGTATTCGCAAAAAGAAAAGGAGGACTTGTGGCGCCTTAGAGACTAACAAATGTATTTGAGCATAAGCTTTCGTGAGCTGCAGCTCACTTCATCGGATGCATTCAGTGGAAAACACACTGATGTTACTGACATGGGGTCAGTTTATAACAGGGAAATCTCAGAGCAGGAAGTTGGTGATCAGAACATTAACTTTGGGGACTGACAAAAGGAGGGTGATGTAACACCAAAATGTAATCGCTCCTGGAGAAATTGCAGATATTATTGTTTGGTCATTCAGCCAATCCTGACAAAAACTGGTCTGTGTTCTCCCTACTGTAAAGCCCTGTGTAGTACTCTCACTTCTTTAATTCCAAGGATGTTTTCTTTTTTAAAAAGAACCTCAATCTCTGTCTGTTTCCTCTTACTGGACTGGTAAATATCAACACACAATATTGTCCTGCCCTGTCTCCCACCCACCCCCACCCCCACTTGGTGAAACGTTTCAAACAATTAGCAGGTTTTTAGATGTTTTATGGTTAACAAGGGCATAGCTGAATTGGGCTACAGGCTATTAACTGACAGTCATTCAATTAGATTGATGTGATTCATGTTGATCTGATGGAATGGCCTAATGCAATGTTCTAGCCCTTAGATAGTTCTCATAGCTGCCATAAATAGATTTGTGGAGCAATTCGACTTAAGTTACCATCTTTCCTTAGGGAAAAATATGCCTATACAAGTTGTTGTCTCATCTTGACAGGCGTATTCAGAAAGGCAGAAGAACAACTTGTTCTTGTCATTGTTTGTGCTTTTTCCCTTCTGGCTTGAGTTCTTCTGTTTCAATAATCTTGAGTATCTAAAAGGAGGACATACACCTGTATTTATCCTTCACTTGGGATGACCAAACTGATCCCCCGTAAGGTAATCATTCTGTACGTTCAGCCAGTGTAGCTTCTCTTCCTTAAAGAAAATATCGATCCTCTGCCCTTCAAGTGTTCATTTGCTTGTCACATTCAGGGTTAATTGCACCTTTTATTCTCCCCTCTTCATCTTCCTCGAGGGCACCCTCTTAAGGTTTCTGAGTCCCAGCTGTCACCTCTCTTAGGCAGAGACCTCTATCACTCTCTCCTTCCAGATTGGGGCTTTAGACTTGCAGTCCCTCTTTGCCTCACTGTAGTTTCCCCAGCAAGTCTGCCCAGGGTCCGTCATCTGTGGTTAACCTCTCTCCAGGGGCTACAACAGTGTACATGAGTTAACAACCACCTTTGTACAGCAGTCTGCATTTATTCTTATGATATAAGCATTACAGAGAAAACACATACAAAACAATGTAAGTTCCTACATGCATATTAAAAGCTTACCAGAGGTAACCCATCGGTCTTATGGGTCCTAGTAGGCCAAAGTCCTTCCAACCCATCTGGAAGGGTTGAAGGCCATTGTACGATAGATCCTGTCCATTTGCTGGATCAGAACAAAGGCCCTGATCTGGTTTAAATGCAGCCTTTTTAAGCCACATGCCCTTTCTTTATTTTCCTAGTCTGTGGAAAACCAATTTGAACCAGTATATGTTAACCTCCTCAGGTGGTGGTACCTCTCTGGAAGTATTTACAATGTGAGTGATTCACCATCACCTTTCTCACACCCCACTGTTTTAGAACCTGAAAGAGCTGTGGAGTAGAACGCAATCCGTGGCCAACAGTGATACCTAAGCTTAATGCAATAATTTCCCCCAAAGATGCTGCATGCAGTTACAATATCTGTCATATTGCTTACCATTGACTTTGTATCTCTGTGCAATCAGTGGAAGAAGCGTGGCAAACTGCCCTCTTTCTAATTTGCAAAATTCAGTAAACTCAACAGAGAACCAACATTACTGCATCAAAAATGTACCCTGTTCACTTATGACAGTTGTAGGGTTTTTATGATAATACTTTATAATGCACAAATGTAGTGTAAGAGCGGCAAAGAGTCCGGTGGCACCTTATAGACTAACAGATGTATTGGAGCATAAGCTTTTGTGGGTGACTACCCACTTTGTCAGATGTATGTAGTTTAGAATATTTTATAAAAATAATGAATCTTAATCTAATATGAAAGTTAATTATGGTGACTCTTCACTTAGGTTCTGAGTCCAAACCCCCTGAGGTCAATCGGAGTCTTCTCTGGGCTTTAAATCAGAGACCAGACCTGAGAAATGGGGAGATATCAGTGTTTTGGGAATTATAAGATATATGGGGATAGTGAAGCAAAGATTAGTTAAAATTCTACTATAGTAGTAATAAGGGCCAAATTATGTCCTTGTGTTCACCTGTTGTTGCAATTTCTATTGACTTCATTGGGAACTAAGCAATCATGTAAGAGATGGATTCATTTAAACAAAACTGTAACGGGAAAATTTAATTCTATAGACAGTGTAGAAATTAAAATGCATCATGGAAGTATTATCTGTTTATTTACAAATAATATAATCCTGGACCAGCTTTTGCCTATCCTGTGTGTACTTAAAGCCTGTTGAAGATTAGACAATACATCTGCTGCATAGGGCTTATCCCTGAAGACAACACGACTATGCATATGCATGAGGTTTGCAGGATCAGGGCTTGGCAATATGCGTGACTAATAGATGATAGTAATAGCAAGAAACAATGTTTCTGCAGACATGCTTAATGAACGTAACTGAAAAATTTGACTTGCCTAATATAGCATATAAGTGGCAGATAGTCCCATTTTTCTTTTACTTTCCTGGGTGCATTAGCTGATGTATTATTATTTAATTAATATTACAGTAGTATCTAGAGGCCACAGTAAGGAGTCTCTCGAGTGCTAAGTGCTGTACAAACATGTCTGAAGCTATAGTCCCTGTCTTCAAGAGATTGGTATAATCATATATGCATGTGATTGGTAATGAAAATAGCTGTTTTATTATTGCAGTGGGAAAGTTTCATTGCTGACAGGTATTGCTCAAGCAATTAGCAGTCTGAACTTATTGCATAAAAGACAGCTGCGGGAATTTTCTTGTTCTAAACTATGTCCAGATTCCAAACTCAAGTACATGCCAATTACACTTTGTCGGCATTCCTCAAACTATATGGGATGATATATGTGATCTTTCAGTGTGACAAAAATGCTCCAAAAAGATCAACTCGCTTTTTCCAGTACATGGGCAGAAGACAATTATGCAGGTCTCATTGAGCCTCAATGTAGGAACCCCCCCTCCCCCGCCCCAGGACTAGAACCAGCAACTACAGGGTCTAAGACGGGTGCCACTTCTCCATCTGCACCAAGGGCCAAGGTAGGGTTGTCATTGAGAAGTGCTGAGAATCTAAGCCCTGCAGAATACCCTAAGGGGTATGAGCAACAGCCCTCTGTGATTCCCTGATTAGCTGGCAGTCTCCATATAAACCAGCCATTTCTGGGAGTTGTCTGAGCAATGCAGATCTCCGGTATGCTTCTGCCCCAGACCCTGCATGCCACTCTTTGCTGTGACTTGCCTGGATTCCTGGCTCTTGACCCTGATCTTGGTTTACTGTTTTTGGCTTAGGACCATTGCTGACCCTGGTGAAAGACCCAGCCTAGCCTGAACCTGATTCTTGTCTCATGCTCTCAATTTAGTAATGGACTCTGTAGTTATGACCTGGGCCTATCTTTGGCCCAGATATTGAACAGCTCACCCCATGCCCACAGGCTGCCCACAACGTGGCCCTTTCACTCAGACTGGCAAGTGTCAGCTAAATAATATTGAAAGAGAAGTTTGCTATTATATTATTGGAATTCATGGTTTCTGTAATACTTGTTGTCATCATTTTTTCCTAGTCTCATATGATCATCCATAGCTGTATGCTTTCCAGAAATATCTTCCCATAAACTATCAAAGGGAGTACAATAGTTTCAGGTTGTGGAGATGCTGTTAAATCATATTATATCTGACCAGAGAACTCCACAGACAACAATTTTAACTTACTAATGACATTTGACCATTTTAGCTGCTATTTGTTCTTCACAATGAGAACAAAGTAATTGATGGCTAGGCAGTCCAGTGAGTTAATAGAGGACACTAGTGCATTTGGTTCCCCAAGTTCAAAAATTTTCCCAGCCTAGTCACTGACAGGGTATCCATCTCATAAAGCCACCTTATAATTTATAATAGTGCAACACAATTGGCTGCCTAAATTCCAGGGAGGCTTAGATAATTATGGTGATGAGTGCTATAGAAATACCTGAGAGAGTGAGAGATTTAGGCTTAGAACTGGATCAGCAGGGGAAAGGCAGGTCAGGATCAGGATGTGATGCTGTGGCATTACATGGTGACACAATGTCATGATGGCCAAACCTATAGTTGGACTGACCTGTATTAGCAGTCATCTGGGAATGTTGATACAGTGATCAGCATGCTCTGTTCAGTGCTATCGTTACACAAAAATAATATAAGTAATTTATAGTGTCTTGTATCTTATTGTGTGACTGAAAGTAGCTGATATTTGTATCTGTGTCTGATTATGTAGGCAGAAGGTGACTTCTAGATTATTACAAAATGGCATCAGGAAATCAATAGGCCCAATATTCTGTGTATGTGGAACTGTACTGAAATCATGAAAGGTTTTGGTCCAAAGTGTGTACGGAAGACCCAGGGGTATATGCTATGGTCAACCTTAATTTTTATTATATAATAACTACAAATACACTATCTGCACCCTTCAGCTTGCAACTTAAACTCTTAGTGCCAGTTTTGGAAATTCTCAGTGGACCCTCTGCTTCTTTCTGGGTATTCTGTATTTCTTGCATCATACTAAACTTGTCCCTTCAAGGCTGCAGCCAGGATGTGCCTGGCCTGGGGAAAGATAAGCCTTGTCTAAGGGGAGTAAGGCAGTCAATGTGGGAGGCTACACCTGAGCAGGGGGAGCTCTAGTGGGCTCTAGGAATTGAGTAGCACTCCTGAAAAGCCTAACCTTTAGTCAGTCAAGCCAGGGTCATGACCATATTGATAGGATGCTCCCCATACTCACTGGCTGGACTGTGTTTCCTTCCAGCCTGTGTGTCATACTCTTTGCTACGAGTTCAGTAACTAATTTGTGATTAATATGATATACAATGAATTAATAATATGTGGAAAAAAGAAATAAAGTGCCTTAGATGAAGAGATTTGTCTTGATGAAATCTATTAAACCTCTAGGAGTAAATAAATTAGAGCTTTTGCATGTACAATTAATGCATTGTTTACCATTAATTGTCTTTCTGTTTCCGTGGAAGTGAGCTACTGAGGCTTATTAGGAAAGATCTATCATTGTGAGGGAGGGATTCATATGGGATAATTATACAAAATACTGAAGAACAGCAGGTTATGGAAATGCACTTGTGTTGTGTATTATTCCCTTTAGAAATCTCCAGTATTTTGTATTCAGTTTTCCTTTAAAGTGTTTGTCTTCATTTCCATATCTTAGTCTTTTAAAGTATCAGTACACCAGTACATGAACAAGTTCAGCTATATATACAATGGAGAAGCTGTTAGTGCTATTTAAACAAAGCAAAAATCCCAGCCCTAATGCACTGATGTGTTTTGTCCTTGCCAACAAGATAAATACCAGCAATTTTTGTTTTAAAAATATTGAACAAACAATGCTGCCTAAACTGCTCAAGGGAGAATCATTTAGGTATATCCGCTTTTAATAGTCCATTCACTGACAGTTTCCTTAAATCTATATATAAAGCTTTGGCATGGATGATTATTGTGCATGTCATTCAGCATATGTTGCTTGTAATAGATGTTACAATTCAGGGCCACAGTGAGACCCTGGTGAGGATGCAAAGAAAATGACAACCAACTGTGACAAAAGAAATTATTCTCATAGTGGCTTGAAATTAATCCTCATATAAACTTCCTTTTATATAAAACAACCTCTCTTTTGTTTCAGGTGAGTTGTGTAATGTAACATTCTTGTGCACTTTTAAGACAATGATCTTACTCTGTTTTGTTTTGTTTTTTAAACACTTGCAAGTGGAAAACAAGTTACCAACGTATACAAGGTGATTTTGTTCAAAAGTTCAGTTACTGTAGAATTTGAAATGAAGCTTACAGACCCGTTGTATCTTTTTAGTTGTCATACGCTACAGAAAATGTGTATGTGCCCCCCCTGTAACTGTAACAGAATCTATAGGTTAAAAATAACTTGTTAATTACTGGAATAATAAATTTATGATGAGAAAACACAGGCATTGGGAAAGTGTTGTGTTTTTTTTATTTAAGTAATATCCTTACTTTCACATATTTTTAAATGTTAGCTGTGTCAGTGAATAGAATGACAAAATTTTTTTCTTTCTTGTCTCCTGTATTTGACTGTTCTGATAGACATTAGTGGGAATGGTTCATGGGAGTAGGCAAAGCAGGATTTGATCCATAGTAAGTTTTTTTGAATGGAAGGAATTTAGGTGACTCATTTGGATACCTTCATATCTTTCCTTATAGTTCTGTATTTTTTTTTATCTCCTTGATTGTCTAATTGTCCCCCCTACCCCACTTTAGTAAGCCATTCTATTCTACGTGTTTCCAATACAAATCCAATGCATCAAGAAATTTCTTTCAAACTTCCATTGTGTTTGGTGTTTTCTTAGTGTCTCCATTACATGCCACGAATATTCCTATCACAGACTAAGAAAATACTGGCGTTTCATATTTTTTCATTTTCTGCAATTATTGCGACTTTTGAGGATTTTATTTTCTTTTTTGAAAAACAAAAGGGCTATATTCTGCTCTTGGTTTTTAAGGAGAACTTGCCATGGCCTTCAACTCCACATTGAAATCAATGGGGAGTTTTGCTTAAAAATTATGTCATGTAGGTAGTTAAGATGGCCAGGGAAGCAATGCCTGGTAATATTGGGAAGAGGTTCATGAATCACTGCCATTAACCTCAGGATTGAAAAGAGTCCTCTGAAGATACTTGTCTGCATAGTAGATACTGATTGACTTGCTTTCAATTTGCTGACACTAGAATTTTGGGTTTGTAATTTAATAAAATTATAGCTTACAGTCTGACTTGTTTGTTACAAATTCAGTATTTTCCTTCCTAAATATTAGACTTCTTCTTGTAAAACTTGTCAGGAGAAAATAGTATTTGTGTCTGCATGTATCGAGAAGGGGGCAGGAGAGGTGGTCATATCTCACAAGGAGGTGGATAAAGTAAAATATCGGATCAGCTTTCCTAAAAGCCTGGTGCTGTGAGGTCTTGAACCCTTATTTCCATCGCAGTCAGAATCAGGTCTTTAAGTAGCAAGCAGGATATAGTCTCTTCTCAAACTTTTAGGGAGCTTGGAGAAATAATGTGTGTGTGTGTGTGTCTAAGTTAGAAGAGCCAACAGCAAGCTTTCACTTCTATAAGCAGCACTAATGCTGTATGTCATCTAAATCTCAGTGACTTCTTTAATGTTTACTAGGATCTTACTTTCACTCAGTGCTCTTGACCAACTCCTCAAACTATTATGATTACACATATCAGGGGGTAGCCGTGTTAGTCTGTATCCACAAAAACAACAAGGAGTCCGGTGGCACCTTAAAGACTAACAGATTTATTTGAGCATAAGCTTTCGAAGTGGGATTTTTACTCACAAAACCTTATGCTCAAATAAATCTGTTAGTCTGTAAGGTGCCACCAGACTCCTTGTTGTTTTTGTGGATACAGACTAACACGGCTACCCCCTGATATGTGTAATCATAATAGTTTGTGCCTGAAGTTTATCAAGGTGAAAAGAGACTTTCAAATGGATTCCCTCGATTGGCTGTGAAGAACTGAATACTCATCAGCTCTTTGGCAGTCAAATAAAGAATGCAACCACCCCAAAGTCTATTAGAGTATCTCTAAGCTCAACTTTTGGGAGATTTTGTTATTTTTGCTCATTGGCAACTGAAGTGTAACATCCTTGCTTAACATATAAATAAAATGAATACGTTCGGATTATCTTTTACAACCTTTTAGCTTGGATTTCTTCTTGTCTTCCCCCCCCACCCCCGGATTTATATCAGAAACTTTTGTTCAAAAAATATATTATTTTTAATGCATGGCTAATAAACTTGTAAATGATCCGTGCTTGTCCTATTATACTTTGTCATGTATATCAAACTTATGATAACAATAGTAATGGAAAAAGCCGCCTTTCTGCTCCAAAGTTTGCCAGAACTAGCCTTCAGACTAAGTTTTTACTTCAGTGTTTGTTTTTATCTCTTTTGGTCTGTCTTCACTTTTGCCATCAATTAACTTTCTTCCATGTTCCTTCAGAAACAGCTGTAACTTGTCTTGTGATACTGTTGTAATGGTACTTTAATTTCGTGCTGTGCCTTCTGCCTCTAACATTGCACAAAGTATTATAACTTCTTTCAGTACTCAAATCTTATGGGAATTTAGCTGCTAAACTGTGCCACATATACTCCATCCAGGGACTGAATGAAAAAAAACAGATGGGTCAATTTACACATGAATAAAATATTAACAAAAAAATCAACAGGAAATAACCACTGAACTCATAGTGGCTCTTGCTATTCTCATTTCCGTTTTCCCCTGCCTTTACTCCCCTCCCCCACAGTCCTGGATCTGTCTTTAAAGTCTTCATTCTGTTGAAGTCGTTAACTTTATATGAGTAGCTATAGACAGAACCATGTGTAAACAGAGCTAACTTCCTTAGCAAAACGGTAGGCAAGGTGTTATGGCCAAGCTATACAAGAAGAGGGAGGGAAATATGATGGGAGCAGGGAGGGAAGGAAGATTATTTTAAAAATAGCCCTTGAAATTTACTTATCCCAAAGGACTTTCTGGTCAGTTCATATGTGGATCATTCATCCACCGCTGAAATGCTGCCACCTCTGGGAGCATGACATGGTAGCCAGCAACACTGCATAACACATTGGTGGAAAGGAAGCAAAAAATAGCATATCCCGTTTAAACAGTGGGAAAGAAATAACAAGTTCAAAAAAGTTCTTTATTCGTAAGTCCTGATTTTTCTACATGTAGAGTTCACATCTTGAAATGGTTTTAAGCTCTATTCTAGCATTCTCTTCTAGTTAACATCTGCCAATATACTACTAACCATACACCTATTCCAGAGAATCCAGCTTTGGGTTATCTGTACTATTACTTGCTCTCTTTTAACCTTATTTTAACCGTATTCCCTCCTAGAGCACTTACTCCGCAAAGATCTGATTAATTTTTTCTTCTGAGGGTGCTGAGCTCCTGCAGCCTACATATTCTTTGATTGGGCTTGAGGAATGCTGAGTATCCAGAAGCACTGGATCAACTCATCCCATTGAAGATGATCTGCACAAAACCCAATTAACCATTTAAGCACTTACTGCAGGATTTTTAAGTGGGCCTTTATTGTTGCACAGGATCTTCTGTGCAGGCCATCTGCACTGGGATGAATTTTAACCCAAAAATCATTTTAGTGATACTTTTTAAAAATATTTTTTTCAACACTACTTTACAGATGAGAGGAGCAGCCAGGTTTCTTAAACAGTCTATACAATTTAGCCCAAAGTTTAGTTCTTGAAGATAAAACATTAGATCTCTTTACAATCTGAATCAGAATTTCAAGAAGGGAAAAGGGGGAATCAAGTCCCAGCTGATGTTTTATTTATAGGTTACATAACTTAGTTGGAGGACATTTGTTGTAAAGACAGAAGATGCTTTCATAGAAGACCAGATATTTTGCAGATATTATTGGCTTATAAATGTGGTGTATATTTGTTTGTGTATTTCAATTTGTAGTATAAAGGTGGACTGGGACCAAAATCCTGGATCAGGATACAAACTTTACAGCTCATGTCCATCACTAATACAAACAAATCTTCCTATGAGTTGAAATCTTTGGCTGTAATTCTGTCCTCTTGCAGCTTCAGGCATTATTGTACAGTGAGGACAATTTAAGAGACTTCCACCCCCCATCTCCCACCCCCAGTAAACTCCAAACACCTACCCATATAAAATGTCCACCTCCATTTTTTCTTAAGGTTAGGTGCCTTTATTTTAGGTAGCCCAGACAAAGTTATGGTGACTGTGGAAAGGAAGAATGAAGGTGATCTATTTAAATATTGTTCCTTGGGTTTGTGGCATATCAGTATCGGAATTACTGGGGACTGGTATATTAATTGAGGATTACCCTTTTAACAGCTTTAGGGAATGTGAATGCTTTTATCATACCACCTAGTTTAGAAAGTTCCCAAGAGCTTTTGGGCCAGGTGGTCAAGACAGTTACACCTTTTTAGCAAGATGTTTTGGCATATTGGTTTATTTTCCTGAATACCTTGAAAATTGTTATGGATTATTGAAGCCAAGCTTCTAAATATGTAAATGCAGGAGCAGCATGGAAAATTTTGGTGGAGCAATGGTGGTTCTGTACAGCCCTATTCTTCAAAGCAGGAACATGCTCTGTTATGATACAACTCTAATGCGGGAAGTTCATACCACCTGAGAGAATGCCTTTCTTCTTGTGTGGTACTAGCATAGTTGCAATCACTGGACTAAGTGCTTGAGTTAGCACAGTGGTTCTCAAACTAGGGCTGCCTCTTGTTCAGAGAAAGCCCCTGGTGGGCCGGGCCGGTTTGTTTACCTGCCGGCTCCCACTGGCCACGGTTCACTGCTCCAGGCCAACGGGGGCTGTGGGAAGCGGCGTGGGCTGAGGGATGTGCTGGCCGCCCTTCCTGCAGCCCCCATTGGCCTGGAGCAGCGAACCACAGGCAGTGGGAGCTGCGATCAGCCGAACCTGCGGATGCGGCTGGTAAACAAACCAGCCCGGCCCGCCAGGGGCTTTCCCTGAACATGCGGCGGCCCTAGTCTGAGAACCGCTGAGTTGGCAGGCCCTTCCACTAAAAGGATAGGGGCTGCTGACCAGGGAAACTTCTATAACGGGTCCTCAACTTGGAACTTTCCTGCTGCCCCCAGCCTGGATTTCTTACTATTTCAGGCATGCTGCAAAGCTAAATTTTCCTTTCAGGCTTTTGTGGAGGAGATGTGTTTTGAAGCATACAGGTGGTCAGATGTGGGGTTATTAATGGTAGGCAAATTCAGTATGTATTTTGTACTCTGTGTCTTTTAATTATTATTAAATAATTAATTATTTTATTATTCTTAATTAAAAGCAAGAGCAAAATAAGGCACATAAATCTAACACAATAAATGACTGGTGCCTTGGAACTGAATTCAAACAGGAAATAATTAAATGTAGTTCAACAGCAAAATCCTCAAAAGTAAGTTCTTTGGACAGGGACTGTACTTTACCTTGTGTTTTTATACTGCTTAGCACAATGGGGCCCTAACCTGGTCTGGGCTTCTAGGGGCTACCGTAATACAGATCATATAGTGTGTGGCTACAGTGCGTTTGTTGTAACGGATAACAATGCATCTTTTCAATGACATCAGCACCTTGACTGACCTCTGCTTTGAGGCTGTCTTTAGCAATTTTCCTTTCTTTATTTAAAAATATAAATAAAATAAAGCATATATTGAAGATAGATATGTAGTGGCATTTTGAGGGGAAAAAAATTTGGGAACCCAGACAATATTTCAATAACTGTAATCTAGAATAACTTGGTGAAAGACCTTGCACTAATACTACATAATAACTTGGGTCTGGTTATTCTTTTCTCTTTGACTTATAATTTTAATACTAGTGGTTTGTGAAGCTCTAACTACTTTGCAGATACTTGTGGGGGTTGTGAAGCCCTCAAACAATAAAAGAGATTCAGAAGTTCTTTACAGTGTCTTGGGCGTTATGTGAAAAATAGTACGTACAATTGGTATGGACATCATGGCGGTGAAGTTTTTAAAAAAATAAGTCATACCAAGTCAGGACATGACATAGCATACTGATTATGGTGTACATTACTTGGCTTTAGTCAAAAATAAAGATCCTCTGTTCTGACTCCAAGATTACAAATCTCTTAATGGCTATTCTTTTTTTTAAAGGCATGTCCACTGATCTTCTGTATAGATGTGGATGATTGTAAAACTACCTTTTCAGGCAAGCCCTTGGTAAAAGACACATCCATTTCTCTGCCTGTAACATGTTTGGCCTCTGCACTCCTGTCTGTAGCATTTTATCTGAATCAATATGGGCTTTCAGAGAAAGTACTTTCAAAATCTGGGTGCTGAACTATGCTTTCAGCTCTGTATCAAAGGAGGATAAACAAGTATTATACCTGAAAACCTATCACCAGTAGTGAGCAAAAAAAGTCAGACAGATGGAAAACCACATAGAAAAAGCATACTTCCTTATACGTCCTTATACCTGTAATTAGATCCCTGTTTTTATTACGATTATATGGCAACATAAATGATCATGTCATTTTGGCTTTTGAAAGAGTTACTACATAATTGGTCTTCAGAATCTAAGCTTTCATGGGGAAAAATTGTCTCAATCTCCTGTGGTGCTGTAAAGCTAACTTTCCAAGTATGAAGGAAGTGTAAACTGATGTCTGCCTGAGTCTGCAGAAAGCTTGAAACAATAGCTTTAATACAAGTATGATGACTATTTAGAAAGACTTCTCCCTCCCTCCCTCATCAGAATACTTCAAAGCAATGAGAAAATGTTGTTACAACATTGAGATTAGAGGACAAGCTAATGGGAGCAATAAAAGACAAAAAATCTGAAAATTATTTTCCTTCAGGATTTTATGGAGTTATTTATAACGACAAATAAATCCCTGTAATAGGGACGATTATCCAACTGTTTTCCAAAGATCGGTGCCGGAATAGACAGGTAATTAAATGTTATGAATGCCAGAAAGATAATTTTATTACATTCAGATACCTCCAGTGGATCCTGCTGTTGAATCTTTAATCAAAGATATAGCCATTGTACCAAGAAGGGAATCTTTCTCCCTTGGGACTAGCTGGATAGATAGAGGGTTACTTGAGAAATAATTCTGATGTCAGCAGTAGCTCTGCAAACCTCTGTCTCTACCACATGGTTTTCCAAAGCTTGGTGAAATGTCTTGGAAGATTGATTAATCAAAATGTATTTAATTTAGCTCAGTTCTAAATAAACTGTCTCTAGGAGCATCTTTTTTCCCTTCTGTTGTTCAGCGAAGTCAATGAATCTTTTTGGAGTTTTCTGACAGGGCTCTGTCTGCTGATGTTATAGCAGGAACACAGCTTTGGGTAACCCTTAGAAGGTAGACGACCATGGTAAGCAATTAGCATCAGCCATGTTTTCTGTCGGAGAATTATTGTGACAAGCTCTTAAAAATGCTGAAGATGGAGAAAAGAGAAACCTGTTTTACCATGATCTGGCAAAAATCAGGGAGAAAGAAGTGCTCCTTTCAAATCTGCCACCAGAAATGATTCTTGGAAGAGACAGGAAATCCTGAAAGAGAAGATGATAGGGTAGATGCAGGTCAAAGTCACATGTAGCCAACCATATTCCATTTTCAGGTAAGTCTGGTGTCATGAAAGACAAATATAAATGTGTTAAAAGAAAGGGAAAAAAAAAGTAAAGATTGAGATGAGAAGGAGACTTATAGCATTGATTTGTTGCTGTACAAGCACATGACTGTAGGACAGCAGAGGAACTGATACTTACCTCATTCCTATAAGGCCAAACCACTGGAAATACCAGGGATTCTGTCAAAGAAAGTAACTAGAGTGTCCCAAGCTTCTACGCACTGTAATACAAACAATAAATAATAATTTCTGATGGGGGTAATATACTCTTCCCTCTTTTCCAAGTGGATTAATAGACTGTATACATTTTCTATCTAAGAGGACAAAAAGTAAGTTCACTCAAAGAGATTTTTTAAAAACATTTGAAATCCTGTTAAGTATTTTATTTAAATCTCCTCAGAAGTTGTAAGAGCTCTCAGTAATCAGCAAAAAAAAAAAGGGTATTCCATAGTAAGCTTTCACAAGGTAACACTGTTTGTAGGTTAAATGCGATAAAACTGCTTTTGGCTTTAGCAGTTACATTCACTGGGCCCAGTCCTCCTTGCTTTTACTCACATAAGGAGTCTTTGTATAGCCAAAGAGACTATTTTCATGAGTAAAGATGAGCAGGACTTGGCCATTGTCTCTAGTTTATAGCTTTCTCCAGACTGCATACACACAATAGCTATTTGTCAGGACTCCTATATCTTTATATGACAGTACAGTATTGCAAACTTTAGGCCTGATTCCGCAGTCTTAATGAAAGCAAAGCTCTCGTGGTCGTTAGTGAGAGTTTTGCCTGGTCAGAGATTGCAGAAGTAGGCCCTGTGTTACCTAATATTTTCCTTCTGGATTGAATTTTTTTGCTCACATAACATTAAATTGACTGAAGCCTAAGCAGACATAAATTCCCTTTCTGTCCACTATATAAAATGCACCTCCATATGTATACACATTAATGACATGTTAGTGCAGTATGTCTGTACTATTTTGAAAGGGATTACTGTAACTGCAGCTGAGAGCTATTGAAATTCTAAGTGAAGTAGGGGTTAGAGCCAACTATGAGCATTTCAGCTTCCCAGCAAAATTATTTGTACCTCAGTGATGATTAAAAAAATATTTTTTCCATATTTAGAATACTGAAATTTAAACTAAGCTGGGAAATTACAACCATAGCAATATTGGACAATTTGATGGAAATAAGTTTAGTTGCTAATGTAAAAATAAACATTTCCAAGAAAGGAGAGGAAGGCATGATTATATTTTATTAAAAAAAAAAAAAAAGCACACTCTTTTCTTTCCAGCCTCTCCTGTTTTTGTCTTTCAAATGCCAGTCACTGTGTGCAGGTTTATTAAGATTAAATAAAACATATAGCTACTTTTTCACATTGATTCAGAGTGCATAATTGGCTCAATCTGTAATGCATAAATGACAAATGTAAATATTTTAACAAGTGAGCAGCTGCTGCATTTCCACTTCACGCTCCTTGCACTGCTCTTGAGGAAGGGAGGAGGGGGAAGGAATATAAAGGGAGAATGAGAAAATGCACCAAAATGACACATCTTGAGAGAATGTGTTTTAATGTGGAGATTTACAAAGTTTTGCTCTATTCCATGGCAACCTGGGTACACAGATTAAACATGCCATTTGAATAACATGGGGCAGGTAATCCCCGTGCCAAAAATGAGAGAGATGGGGAAGCTTGATGAAACCGGCGGATATGTGTGACTCTGTTTGCTGTATGTTAGCAGCATGCGTAACTGTGGAACAAACAGGTTTTGGCCTGGGTCACAGGTTTCCATTAATCGTGCTTTGGAGAATCCATTTAATTTTTTAAAGCAATATTGAGCTCTAATATATAGCTATTTGCACAGCCATTGGCACTTACTTTAAAAGGCTTTATAACAATGTATTAAAGATATAATGCTTTTTGGAAATGGAGACTTATATTTCTCGACATCTCAGTGATAACCCGGTGCTAGAAATCTTAGTAATTGCACCTGTGCTTCGGTTGCTTCCCTTGACCTGCCATATGTACTCAATGGGTGTGTTATTAGATGGTGACTGTATGTTGGCTAGCTGTTGAGGAGATATGCAGCAGATTTCTCATGCAATTTGGGCTTTTGTTGCTGGACTGTCCTACACGTAGTCTGTTCTTGCAAGTTGTTTGTTTATATTATGATAGTGCTTAGAACTGCAGTCAGTAACTGGTGATGCCCATTGTGCCAGTAATCAAACTGAAGAATTCCCATAGGTCCAGAGCCTAAGAGACATTTCAAGCAGCTCCATAAGTCTTTGAACAACTTTAATGCTTTGTGATTGACAGGCTGTCCCCTGAATATAAGTTACAGCACGAGATCATGCTGAGAGACCACTACTTTCTCATGGCAGTTCAGTTCATTCTCATCTCAGCGTAATTCTCCAGCATATATACTCAGTAAGTTCTATTATCTTAGCCCAGTGGGTCTGTCTGACTTGGCAGATTAATGACAAATTGTCTTTTTGTTCAGTTTTGTAGTCGAGTGTGGGAATCAAAAAATGAACTGACATCTCTTCTCAAAATAGTTTCCTTCAGTGCTTAATATAAAACATCAGTTGTGCTCCCTGGTGCTAAAGAATGCATATGAACTCAAAAGTGGGAAAATTCTCCTTTCCATGAAGCCAATATTAGATTAGTAAAACTGAGAGGAGAACCTGGCCTGTGAAATTCAGTTTAAATAAAGTGAGGGCATCTGCCATTTGAAACTGTGGCTATCTAGTGTTTGTTTATTTATTGGTTGGATTACAGTAGCGTCCTAAATCTCAGTCAGGATTGGGGACTCATTATGCAAGGATGCTTTACAAGTAGATAGGCAGACATACATTCTACCCCAAAGAGCTTGCATTCTATTTTATGACAAGACACAAAAAATGAGTGTATGTTAGCAATGTGGACATTCAGATAGTCAACATTATGTTTCAGATTTAACATGCAGTTGGGATGGGTGAGGGAAGCATGCTCCTCTTTTATGGCCAGATGCTGTGTCAGACTCACTGCTCAGCATCTTTAAAAAGTTTTTGGGAAAATAAATAAACCCTCCATTCCAATGGCTAGGTCTTAAATGGCTGAAATACCAGTTGGAGCCCTTCTGTGTGATCTATGTGGGGGTTTAGTTTTTGAACAGGGAGATGACCCCCTGGATCTGCATCAAAGTACTTGTGCTCAGTGATGATGGTAGATTAGAAACCAGGAGAGGGAGCTCTCCCCACACTAGCCAAGAAGCAGAGAGTGGGCCCAGATGGGGGGGCAGGGAAGCACTGCTTACCCAAACTGGGAGGCGAGGAAAAGGTCTCTTATTAGAATAGGAAGCGAACTGTGTTCCCCTACTTTAACCTCTGTTTACGCTTCTTAGGAAAAAAACAGTATTTTTGGGCTGCCTGATATTTTTCCACTCTCTTCCCTTTTTGCACTTCTATTTGTAGTTCTATCATTTACCATGACAGACCTGGAAATAGAAAGACAGATGGTCATGAGCTGCACTCAGAAGTCTTTCATCAGGTCACCAGCATAACTGTCTCTTGCAAAGTCCCCACAGGAATAATATTAAAATTAGTATAAGAACTTGACAAACCTCAGTAAATTAATGAATTGTTTGCCCCAAAAGAAAGCAGAGGAGCTATTCTGGCACTGTGAATTGCTTCTGCTTTCCGATCCTGCCCTATCCCTTCTTCTGGATGGTGCAAATTAATTGAGGAATATAAATTTTGCAGAGCAAACCGACAGAATCAAAGTGGAAAGTAGTTTTATTTGCCCAAGTTCCTTTGTTTTTTATTTCAGTACAATATAATTTAACCCGATCAGGATATGGCCCTTCAATCACAGAAACGTACTGAAGATGGTCAGCCTATGAGAGATGCGACTCTTATAACATTTAGTACCAGTGACAACAGAAAGATCAAGGCAGTGGTTAGCTATTAAGGAATGCTTTACACATGTAAGTAAACAGAGCAATGGAGACTGTGGTCAGAGTGGGGAATGGACTAGGTCAGGACACCCTCCCCAGGTTCCAGAAGTGAGTGAGTGTCTAATCGGTATTTGGTCAAGTATACTTGGACTTTTGGTGTTATCTCTTTATTCTTGTGACAGGCCAGTTGCTCATCTCCACGTTAACCTTGCTCGTCAAATGTGATGTTTTTCTAAGGTCAGTGAAAGGGCTGTCTTGTTAACACAAGTTTCATGTTCTGTTTGTATATTTTGGGGTCAGCTTCGGTGGGCAATTCAGGCTCAGCAAGGCCCTTTCTGCTATTTTCCTGTGAGGGCTCATTCTTCATGGCTGAGGTGCATCCTCTTTTTAAAGATGTGTTTTATTTTGTCATCAGACTAATTTCCATCTGGGAGAGAGTAAGGTAAGTTTACAGTTGGAACAAGAGTTGTTGGGAGACAATCATCCCACTGTACTGCAGATTTTCAGTAGGATTACTATGTAGCCAATCTAAAATGTTGTGCACCGTTTTGGAAGACCTATGCCAATAACCATGTTCTGCTCTTGATTATACATGTGCAAATCTAGAGCAACCCCTTTGTCTCTATATCCTTTTGAGTTCAGGCCAGTTACTCTGGACGTTCTGCCGACTTCCATTATAGATAACCAGAATAATCTCAAAAGATAGTATTGACCTCAACCACTACATTTAATATTTCACAGGTTTTTGTAATATCCAGCAAACCTGAAAGGTGTGCTACCATCTCTGCTACTGTTGTTCTGAAATGTTCTGTGTGACTGGGGAGCTGTCCAGCATCTCCTGAGTAACAGGCAGGTATCAGAGCTGAATTTCAAACTGAGAAAATTAGCAATACTATTTACCATGAGAAAATGGAATGGTTACTTCTTCTTCCTCTTAGTCTTAACAATGAATTAAAAAAAAAAAAAAGGCATGAGCTAGACTTCATGAAAAGAAAGCTGTCACTTGCAGCTGCTGGTTCCATCTGTGCACATCAAATTCCAGCCAAACCAATCTTTCACCCATAGGAATCAAAAGGAGAGAGGCAAGAATTCAACAGTGACTCAGCATTAGGGAAGAAAGTGAGAGCAGTGGTGCTGACTTAGCCACTGAATCGGCAATGAAGGATTATTGCTAACATTAGTGCAATGTACAGAGAATACTATCAACCCTGTCCTGTCAGTAGTTCTTCCAATTAGTGGAATCATAAAGAGCATATCCATGCCAGATAACAGCAGGTGAATTTGTGCCGTGCTGGTGTATTATTCAGGCCTAGGAATGTTACCTCACTATATGAGTGACATGAAAGGGGGAATCATTAGAGCACATTTAAGAAACAATGTGATTGATTTTTCACTATTCTCATTTTTTTCTTTTCTTTGTGCTTTTGGAGTGAATTTTACTGGTTGTTTCACAATTGAAAGTAATATGGATTGATTAAGAGCTATTCTCCATGCTTTTCTCACGGAGTATATTATCTTCATGCAATGTGATTAGTTCCATGCTAATCACATGCTATGGCTCTGTTCCCTAATTGGATGGCTCCCAGTCCACAGGAATTTTCAAGATGGTAGCACAAACACTTTTAGCATAAGTACTCATGTAAATGTATATATTTGCACAAGTATTCATGACAATTTTTCCCACAGCGTCTTTCCTGTGAGCTAAAATTTTCTCATACAAATATTTGTAAAAGCTGAATAAAAGAGGCTGTGAATACTGTTTAAGTTCATTGCCAATTTCAGTGTTGGTAGCTCATGATATTTGGTATACATACATGTCATCATTTCTGGGTGCTCCCCCCTCCGGTTTTTAAACATATGGGGTTGGCAGTCCTGCAGTTTTTATTTAAACAAAAATGTAATACTTTTCTATAGCTTTCACCCAGCTCTGTGTTAATAATGTCTATGTATGCTTTCAGAACATTTCTCTAATTCATACAGTAGGTGAAAGTTTGTTTTAATAAGCTAGCTTGAGTTGAAATTTTCCCATGTTAAATATATTTAATTATAGCTGGATTAGGAATAGACGGGTGTGCTGTGGAGCACCATTGGAGGCAAAATTTTTGTCATTCCTGCTGGTAGTACCAAGCAGACAAGTGGCGAACCCCAAATTCAGGCTCTAAATCTGTTCGCTGAATTGTTATAGGCTTAGTGCATTCCTCTATTGTCTCACTGGAGATCCTGAAAGATAGCCTCAGTGTAACTAATAATTAGTGGTATTGCTAATAATTCATTTAAATATCACCTGTATTCAGATTCTCTTGATGTCTTCTGGAGTCCTTTTGACTGTTCCTTCTAAAACTAAAGCATAATGTATTAATGTAAGATATAGGCCCAGGTTCTCTTTTACTCCCAAAAGAAACTGAACATACGAGAGGAAGGAGAACATTAGCATGATTATTTATTTATTTTTTATTTTATTTTATTTTTTTTCCAGTTCTAACCATGGGATGGTTTAGAGCAGTGTTTCTCAATGACGGGTCCATGGACTGATGGCGGTCCTGGAGATCTCCCTGACACAGTTTATGAAGGCAGCAAGCCGGTATTTAAAAGGTTGAGAAACACTGACTTAGAGCATCTTGGGAGTGAAGTAAGAGCTATCTAGTGTAAGGGCTGCAGAATGAGACTTTCTCTTGCCCATGGTTATTCTTATCTTATATTCTATTTTGGTGTAAACAAAAACTCTCAATTATGTCTCTTTGTGCTAGGCTCATCTGCTCTTTCTGTCACTGTTAATCCTGTGACAACAGGTAGAAGAATCTTAGCGCTTGCTGACAGGTTTCAGAGTAGCAGCCGTGTTAGTCTGTATTCGCAAAAAGAAAAGGAGTACTTGTGGCACCTTAGAGACTAAATTGGTTAGTCTCTAAGGTGCTACAAGTACTCCTTTTCTAAGAGCATGCTAACACTCCTGGATTCTGGAGGAATGTAGGACACGTGCAGAATTATGCTACAGTGTTGAATGCTGTGTCCAGACCACCTCAGGAGTGCTGGAAGGCTGTGTTTAGCCAGTGAGCCACATTTTGGTCCTGACTGTGTTGCCAATTACATAGTAAGCCTAAAACCCCTTTGATGTTGTTTTTCTTGCTTTCCACTCTGTATTTACCACTGCAGTGACATTGGTGAATTACACTGTTTTACAGCTGAATTCCTTTATGTGACAGTAGTCGGTAAGACATCATGTGATTCCACTCAGCATGGAAACCCACTAAACACTTTCCAAGTTAGCAAAGTACTGTCTGGTTTCTGGGGTTTCATCCTGAATCCCTCTGGTGCTCAATCTAAGCAGAAGCTTCTTCTCTTGAAGTTGTCTTTATCTTGTTTATCTTTTGCTGTACAGACTCTGTTGTCAGCCTTTTCTGTAACCTTCTTCAAATAAAGGTAAGGGGTCACATTCTCTCCTGATTTACATCTATTGTAATCCCTTTGATATCAGCGAGGTTGAACCAGCTGTAGGTCAGCACATAATGTGGCTCGTGGGTATCTATTTAGTAAGCTAGTTGGCAGAAGGAGAATTATTGTAAGTCTTTGGAGCAGGGACTGTCTTTATTACATGACTGTATGGCACCTAGCACAATGGGTCCCTAATTGGGGTTTCTCAGATCTACTGAAAGACAAATACACCTCTACCCCGATGTAACGCGACCGGATATAACACGGTAAAGCAGCACTCCGGGGAGGCGGGGCTGCGTGCTCCGGTGGATCAAAGCAAGTTCGATATAACGCGGTTTCACCTAAAACGCGTTAAGATTTTTTGGCTCCCGAGGACAGAATTATATCGGGGTAGAGGTGTAATAAAATCAGATGCTAGTACTTAAAAGGATGACCTCATCAGTCTTTGTTCACACAAATACAAGTAGCGGCTATCTTTAAAATAAAGTGGATTTGTAATAAAGCACCATTCCCCTCCATGCCCACCCCATACAAACAAAGCTCTGCACTTGAAGAATTAACACATACAACCTATTCCCACTATCACTGCTAAGTGATCAGGGGCACAATGGAAACAAAAAGTACAAAGGAAGAAAATCAATTAAGAGTACGGAAAAACAATCACATATTCCTCTTTGAAGTTGGATTCAAATTAGATGCCAAAGGGTTAGGCTTCTTATAAGCTATTCAAATATAAGTGATTGAAGAACAAAAAAATAGCAGTAAAACAAGCCAACCAACCTTTACCTACCCTGTGTGTGTTTAGGGTTATATGCTATCCTCCTATAGATTAACTGACCCAATAGGGGAACTTGCTCAGGAAACTGTCCTTTGAAATCCACTAAGTTCACTTCTGCTCCTCCCCTTAGCAATGTGGGACAGGGACAAGGATGCAGCTGTTGAACTTGATGAATCCTGAACATCTTGGAGCTCAGAGAACGCTGATGTATGTAGAACTGATCAATGAAATTGTTTTTAATTGTTCACTTTATTAATATAACTTCATAAGTAAAATGAATGAAACTATATTCATTCATAAAACCAGGTACCCCAATAACCGGCTAATTGAGTTTCACTTTCAATACAATTGCTGCTTAAATCGCTGAAACTTGCACTATTTCAACATTGTAACTTCTGTTCTCTGTTTGCCATTCCTTACACTTGTCCATATTGTAACCCAAACTCCATTTTAACTGGTCCCAAACTCCATTTTGAAATGTTCACTCCATTTTGTAAAAGCTTCCTGTAACCTTCTTTTTTGCAAAACCCTGCTGTAATCTTATTAGTTTAGTTTAAACATGTGAATGAGGTATGTATGGATGATGGATTCAACCTCCAGCCCCAGCCTGTCCTGATGAAATAAAGTTCAAAACACCAATGGCTGAAGATACAGACAACAGCCCTAACCAAGTAAGAAGGGTCCACGCTAAAAAGAGAAGAATAACAAAAGTACAATGGAAGGAAGATCAAAGTCAGGTTCCAGGCTGAAAGTCATGTCTGCAATTGACAGGTGATCAATCACACCGAACCCAGAGCAGTGTGACACAGCAAAACCTATAGACTTTGGATTCAAACTAAAAACCTATAAAAAAGATGGGTGAGAGTGAAGACTTTGGGTAACATTCTGCTTCCAGCATCAAGGGGCATCGGTGCGTGCCCGACAGAGACCCAGCCCTTCCTCGTGCCTGGCTTTCCTGGCCAGTTAGCCACCACGAGCTACGATCCCAAACTGTGAAACCAAGCCACGAACTCAAGCTACATTCAGGACTGGTAACTATCTAGCAGCTGCAGAACATTTGATGTGTGTGTGTGTGTGTACATAGGTATTAGATATTAGTTATTGGTCTTAAATCAAATTGTGTTATTATAATAAACACGACATCTTGTCTTGTCCCCTGAAACGA
Source organism: Eretmochelys imbricata (assembly GCF_965152235.1). Taxonomy (NCBI): domain Eukaryota; kingdom Metazoa; phylum Chordata; order Testudines; family Cheloniidae; genus Eretmochelys; species Eretmochelys imbricata. Next base: position 174,909,807 of record NC_135573.1, read on the forward strand.
TCCTGTGTATTTTTATCTGTGTAACATTAATGGTGGAGAGTGGATTCTGGGCTACGGTTGCCAACTTTGGTTGGATGAATTCCCAGAGATTTCTTCACATGACATAATCTTTGATTAAAGGTTAATCTTTTATTCCTGGAGACTCCAGGACAATCCTGGAGGATTGGCAACCATACCCTGGGCTAGCCCCACAAAGAACTCTCTTTTTCTGCATAGAAGACTCCCACTCTCCCATGGTGCACAGCTATCTCAGGAAGGCATGCTGCCACTGGATGCCCTCCTCCTGAGAGAGACTGCAGGAAAAGCCATAGCTTTTAGTAGCATTAACTCCCTCCTGAAATTCTGTGGGGTTCTGAGGTGAGCATGCAATGGGCTGCCTTGGGCAAGCAGCCTGCCCAGCTTCAAACCTTATTCCTGCTGGCACCTCTTGAAAACCCATGCAGCCCTCGAAACCTGAAATCGTCACAGAAGGATTCCGGTGGCTTGGGAGTAATCAGAAAAGTATGTTGCTTTGGTTCTTTCCCTCCAGACCTCTTCTAAAAGGATTAGAGTCCTTTGTGTCATAATTCCTGCTTCTTTGCACCACTCACTAGTCATGTAATGGAGTAGAACAAAGGACCTCTGAAATATATTAGCATGCTCTTACTCATCTGTGTCAGCCTTTTTACTATGATCTATGATTGAATTCACAGTGAACTAGGTAATATGGCAAGTTATAGCAGGAGCACAGGGAAAAACACTTCCAACTCAGCCAGATAGGCCTAAATATGGGGTTTTTTGTATCAAATGTCAATCAATTTAGTTTGAAAATTTGCACCTAGCTCAGGGGTGGGCAAACTTTTTGGCCGGAGGGCCACATTGGGGTGCCAAACTGTATGGAGGGCCAGGTAGGGAAGGCGGTGTTGTCCCCCCCCAAAGCCTGGCTCCCGCCCCCTATTTGCCCCCTCCCACTTCCCATCCCCTGGCTGCCCTCTACTGGGACCTCCCACCCCAAACTTTGCCTCCCCCCCCCCCCCCGAATCCCACCCCCTATCCAACCCCCCCTGCTCCCTGTACCCTGACTGCCCTGACCTATCCACACCCCCGCCCGTTGACAGGCCCCGGGACTCCCACACCCTATCCAACCTCCCCTGTTTCCCGACCCCTGACCACCCCAGAACCTCCCCCCCTTCCAACCGCTCCCTGTCCCCTGTCTGCCCCCTGGGAGCCCCTGCCCCTAACCGCCCTCTGTCCCCTGACTGCCCCCCCGGGGCCTGCTACCCAACCCCCTCCACCACTCCACGCGCGCTGCCCCCTTCCCATGCCGCTCAGAGCGGCAGGAGCTTGCAGCCCCGCTGCCTGTGGGGCGGTGTGGCTGCGGGGGAGGGGCCAGGGGCTAACCTCCCCAGCCAGGAGCTCAGGGGCAGGGCAGGACAGGACCATGGCCCAGATGTGGCCTGTGGGCCATAGTTTGCTCACCTCTGACCTAGCTGTTTAAAATACCACCACAGGTAGCTGTAGTCATATTAAATGTGAATAATTTAATCTTTGGTCCTACAGCTTTCAGTCTCTATCCCCATTAGTTAACAGCCTTTTCAGCCTTTGTGCCCCCTGCACTAACAATGGTCATTTTGCATGATTTCTTTTATCTTTTATTGGGTCCTTTGGCAAACGTTGTGTAATGAATTTCTGCTTCACAAAATCTATTTAGTAATGTAAACACTGTGTCAGAGATTTTATATTGCAAAGCTGTTGTCACAGTATTAAATAAGCATTAAAGGAGTGATCAATTAACATTTTCATTTGGTTCTGCAAATGAAAATGTTAATTGAGCTCTCCTTTTAAAATACAGTAACACTGATCCAAACTTGCATTGTATTTGATTAGATTACACCTCCTATCCAGTTAGCATTCTGACAGATGCCTTCCATCTTAATTTGTCAGTTACATACAGCATGTTACCTAGGATAGATAATTCATCTTTGTTTCCTTTTTGTGGTCCTCTCAAAGGCTAGTTTTCCTTTATATACAAAGTACCATGCCTGCCATCCAAATTAAAACTGTATTAAGGAGAACACTACATGCTGTGCTTGCGGAGTTGATGTGAAACACTACAGCTGTATCCCCCCTGGAACTCTGAATGGTACAAACGTACTTTGGAATGGAAAACTTATTTTTTTCCAGATGGTTGAGCATGAGGAAATAGAATTGTGCTAAAATCCATGCAAAGCAACTTTCTAAAGCAGTGCTTGCTGATCTGAAAAGACCACTAAATTAGGCACTGTCACTTTCAAATGGCTGTACTCTAACATGCCTCTGCACAATCCTCTTCAAAAGACTGGTCAACACAGTACATGCTAATCCCAATGAAACTCAAAATGTCCACGTGTGTTACCTTTGTTACGTTGTCCTTTTCATCCTTAATGGAACTGTAACTGAATAATTCTCTTGTCCCTATTGGATTATGCATGAAAAGCACATTGAGATAGTATTGCTTTGGTTTGACAACAGGGATCTACTATTCCTGTACATTATCTGTGTTGTCTGAAGCAAGAGATTTCAAAAATCATTTCAAGCCATTAATGTCAGGATGAAGCAAATAATGAGATTTTACAGTGTGTGTTTTCCCAGTGTGGTAATGCAAAGAAAACAAACATAATTAATGTGACAAAAATATAGCGAGTAAGATCTATGACTTGTTCAAATAGTCTGCAAAAACAATATTTACTTCGGCGTGTGTGATTTGCTTGTATGTATGCAATAGACTGGTGCTTTGAGAGAAAAGAAGTGATGGGAACTCATAGGATATAAAGGATCAGATTCTGCCCCCAAATACCAAGCCCAAATCCTATTGACTTCAATAGAATTTGTCTGTTCATACTGAGTTGAGACAGAATTTAGACCAAAGCCTTTCACTTCTTAGCCATTGATTCAAACCAGGCCCAGTTCAACAGTGATAAAAAATTATTACCATTTGATGGCTGCTTGGTGGCTTCAGCCTAACTTCTAGTGGACATTGCCACCATCACAACTGGCATGCTGAGTATGGTGAATAGTCAGAATAAGTATTGTTTTAAGTTGTTTGCTTGCAGAGTCTGTTCCCACCTTCATACTATATGTACAGCTATCCCAGTGATATTAATTGGTGTTGCAAACTTTACCCAAGAAAATAAGCTCTTATGCGGTTAGAGTCAAGGTTTTGAGGCACAGAAATGGATGCTGTACAGATCAACAGCTCTAAAATTAGACCTACCAGCCTTACTTTCATTTGTGGGTGTGTGTGTGCACTTGACACAGTACCTCCACTCTGTCTGTTTTGTTCTTGTAAGCAGGAAGGAAGTTGAAACATTAACAATCTTGTGTTATTGTTTTTTTAAACTTTGGAGAGCTGGATTCTTGCACAGAGTGAAACTTAATAAAGACACTCCTTTCTAAGTCAACCACTTGCCAGTGCTATAATACTATTTACTTTAACCTCTAAAGAGCACCTGTACTACGTGACTAGTGTTTGGTATTCCCTTGGAGAGTCACTTAGGACAGGTTTCACTATATATTTTTTTCCACTGCCTCCTTACAAGGAAGAGAATAAAAGGGAAATATAGGGCATGAGTGCTGTACATTATCAGGTGTAAACATGTACCTAGGATCTCAGAGCAACCCAGTGCTTTGAATTGTCAATGACTCAGTAGAATAGTCTGTGTCTGTAATTCATACTTCATTTTGGATTGAGGGGGCTGTATGGGTTGGGCAGATGTGGGAAAAGGCAGGTTTTTATGATCAAGGGGATGGTTTAAAAAGAAATGCAGTGTTCTTAAACTAGATAATATTTTGGATGTGCCAGTGCTAACTGCTTACAGACTGTAAATAAGGATCATAAAAGCAATGTATTTGATCGTCTTGATGTTGCCTAATATTTTAAAAGCTATGCAACCAAGAGTTTTGTACACTGTTCTCAGGGAGATTTTTCTCCTCTCTTCAATGTTCTTTGCCGTGTCATTCACAAGGAGAAGACATACCTGAGACGTAGAATTGTAACTTTTATAAGTGAAAACATATTGATTAGCATAGCAGCTTTTTTCTCTTTCACATTTTGCTGAGTGTGGCTATGCGGTTTCTAATTAAATGATGGGGGAAATGTTTGCTTCCTACCCAAGCTGACCTGAGGTAACCTTGCAGCAGCTGTTCATACTAAAAAACTGAGATCTTCTTAGGAAAAGCTAAAGGCACATTCAAGAAAACTGTTCTCTCATGGACTAACAAAAAGCTGCTAGGGAGTTGGAAGATTTCCCATTTGGTTTAATTACAGAGATCTGATGAATTGCAAAAGTTAAGTAATAGGGTTTTTCCTCCTTTAAGCCAGTGAGTTTCCCTATCCTAAACAGGGAGACGGACGTATATATCCCGAGTGAAAAATGTATAAAAGCATATTCAGGGAGTCTGCTGTCCTCTGAGCTATGTATAACTCCATTAGCTTTAGTGGGAGCTTCGCATGCTCATTCAGAGGAGAATATTTCTCGTAGTATCTGTGAGAAGGGATGGTGGTTTAGTGAGTTGAAGTACCTGGCCCTTTATTTGAAATATTTACAGACTACAGTGTATGACACGCTGAGAGTGAATAGAAGAGGAAATAGAAACAGCAAATGAGAAGCCTATATATTTTATTGTAAACCATTATTTAGAAAAATAACTGTTTTAAAGAGTGAGTGCCCAGTCCTTCTGTGTGCTGAGTGACTTCTGTGGGGAGTTAAAAACAGTCAATTCCACCTGAAATCAGCAGGCGTTGATAGCATTTGGCACCTTTCAGGATCAGGCCATTAATGATAGGGTGCAAAACTAGTATGCAGTAAAGGATTGCTAGAAGTAGCTGGACTTGTTAATTCAATTTGTAAACACTGCCTTTCCCCCCATGCATGTGTGTGTATGCATGCACACATTTTTTTCTTTTTCTCTTTGTCTTTGTCTTTCTCTTTTTTGCCTTCTCTCTCTGTACATGCATGGAGCATCAGATTACAAAGTGGAGCAAACCAACAAAACAAGCGGAGCAGGATATGAGAAATTATATTTTTTTCTCAGTGCTGTCTTTGGCAGAAGTGCTACATTTACACTATTGCTGGATGGAGGGATTTGAGTTTCCTGGTATTCTATGACCTACTTACAGAAAAAGAGTGGCTTAAAGTTCCAATTAATTACAAAGAGATTTTTTTTATACCCAGAAGAGCATGCTATAAGAAATTATGACCACTGCAATGTAATTGCATACTAGCAGTTGCTTACATTTACAGTACACCAAATGCATCTGCACCATGATGGTCCTGCATAAACATAAGATATGTCCTAGGAATTAGACTGTGGATGCCCTTTAAAAGCTTAATCAGGGAGTGTAAACTGAAAGATAGATACACCTACATCTGTGCAAATTAAAAACATTTTAAAAAACATGCATTGCAGTAGCTTTCGATGTTAAATGGCTGGCCTGGGGAAAAGTCTTCTTATTAGGAACATCCTTTATAATTGGGATATTTTTGTTAGTCCTATTTGTCATGGTTGCCTGAAAACACTCCATTTGCATTTGATAACATGATTACTGTGGTATCTTCAGTAATCCCTGTATTTAGCATAGACACTAGCTAGGGAACACAGCCGTTAAGTTAGTTAAAGGCAAATTACACACTTTAAAAAGGTGTCTGCTATATATAGGATGGCATGTTTATGGTAGATTGTTCTATAGCCCAGACTCCATGGGACCACTTTGGCATATTTTATTCATATGGCTCAAGTGTCATTTTTATGCGGGATGCTCCTCATTTTAGACCCAAAATTCTTTCTTAAAACACCAAAATAGCTTCATGTTTGACTTCCATGGTGGCTCGGAAGAGGCTAGAGGAGGAAAATGAACAAATGACGAGGATGATGTGCATATTTTCCTTGCTTGTATTATTTGACATTATTCATGCCTCTGGTATGAAGGAATGTTGTTTAGGCCGAGCAATAGTTTTATTCTTTCCAATTTCCTTGCACTTTTACCATATTGTGTGTGTTACTGATACCTGCTTATGTGCAGTGTCCTTTCAGTACTACTGGGCTTTTTCTTTCTTTCTTTTCTTGAAGAGGCAAATGTCAGACAGCAAAACGTTTCCCCAAAACTCAGATTAAAATCTTTGAACATACAATTGTATAGGGTCACCTTCCAAATCCTTTAAAGGATTGGTGGCTAGATCCTTAGCTGTGGTAAATCAGCATAGTTCTATTGAGTTCAGTGGTGTTTTGCTAATTTACACCAGCTGAGGATCTAGTCCAGAAAGCTATTTCTTCAGGATCTGTTTCACTCTGCTGAGGTGTTTGAAATAAAATTAATTCACAACTGAAAATATATTGAAAGGAGAAAGGGCTTGAGCACAGATCTGTTCCACATTGCGGATAAGTCATGGCTTTTTCTAAATGAGAACTAAACTCCCCATCACTTCTAATTTGAAAAGCAAAATGAAACTGCAACACTGTGCAAGCAAGAAGCAAGCTACACCAGGCTAGTGTTCAATGTTATTTGTCAAGGTGGTCATAGATGGGTGACAGACCAGATTTTAGTCAGTAAGTTACTCTATTCCAGAAATTTAGAGATGCTTAAAACTTCCTTTGTGAACGTGAACCACAGTACTGAAAGGTACTTGCTTCAATCCAGCCCATGAGCTGATGGGGAGCAGTAGACTAGCTGCACAAAGAGCTCTAACAGTCTTCCATGTTTATGTAGCTTTCCCACACTCTCACTTTTTATGAGTGTACACAGAGAACTTTTTTATGGTAATGACTTAGAATGCATAAAAATTAATTAAAAAATCATAGCGACACCATATAAACGCTGATGGTTGAGTAGGCACTTCTGTGCTGCTAAGCACATACACTACAGTGGGTCTGGTGGTTGCTTTCACTTTTTGCAGTAGTCCGTGTTTACTTGAATTCTGAGTTTTATTTTCATGCAGCTTCCCCTCTCTAGAGCTCTTCCTGTGGTATTTGAAGCTATTAAGAGCTCCATAAACGTTGTCACGTAAGGAAGAGCTCTCCTAAAAAACAAAACAAAATAAAAAAAACAAAACCCAGAACAAGATCAACCCAAAATCCCCATAACATTGAACCTTCAACTGCATGCAGTATTGCTTGTTTCTAAAAATAGTTTTAAGGAAATGTTGCACTTACGAGACAATAACTTACAAAACCCCTTGAGTAGATGCCATTTATACATAAAAATATTGAATGAACACCATTTTTAGTTTGATGCATTTGGTTGGCTAATGGCTAGCTAGCTCTGTTTGTTGTTAATCTTCATAAAGTCTTTGGGTGAAATACTGAAGTCCATGGGACTTGTCATGGACTTCAGTGGGGCCAGGGTTTCACCCTTGGAGCCAGATATTGAGATCTTAGCACATATTTTCTGTTTTAATAATCAATGGAAATTTCCCTTAGTAAGGCCCAAATAAAAACTGAGTAAGGATCTCAAGATTGTTGCTGCTGTTCCAGTATTGCATCAGTGTAGCTCCCTTGAAGTCAATGTAGTAACATGAGCATAAAACTAGAATAATAGAGAATTGGGACCAATGTTTTAAAAAATAACCTCCACTCCTTAAGTACAAAAAGTTGTTCAAGTTAGAATTTAGTATGTTATGGCCCAGAAGCTTCCAGATATTGTGGTTATGGTGACCACCTGTCCCTAATGGGCAGAACAGTCCTGAAAAGTGCATTTCAAGTTCTGGTCCTGAATGACTCCAGGACGGCATTTGTCCCGGATTCCCTGTGGTGCTGCTCTGCACCTGCTCGAGGCTCAGAGGTGGCGCCAGACTCTTCCTGGTGAGAGGGGCTCAGGTGGGCCTTAGCTCCTCCTCACCACGAGGCCCTGCCCTCTGCTTCTCCTCTTCCCACTGAGGCCCTGCACCTGGCCAGTCCAGAAGCGAGAGCTGTGCAGTATTAAGAACTGCCCAGAGAGCCCGGGCCACTGTGCGGAGTCCCAGACCCTCGATCTGTCCCAGGTGGCGCAGCCCAGGCGGTGGGAACATGGGTCTGGGGCTGCTCTTGGGCACCCCTGCCGAGAGCAGGTGGAGAGACTGGAGTTCCCCACAGCGGCCCAGGCTCGTTGGGCGGCTCTTACCACTGCCTGGCTTCTGCTTCTGGCTTTTTTAGGGGGCAGGGCCACGGAAGTGGGGTAGGGCTCCTGCATGTGTTCCATTTTTGCATTTTGAAAAGATGTTCCCCCTAATTGTGGTGCAAATTTAGATTGGAAAATGTTTTATTTAGATCTAGCTTCTACTCATGAATTAAAGTTTTGAACTCCTCCTGTGTATTGAATGGAGGAATTGGTTGCCCTCAAAGAAGTTTAAAGAGTTTGCTGGTGATAATTTGATGGGGGACAGAACTTATCATACAGGTGCCTACTGAATATGTGTTTAATAATGAATGTATATATCAGCCTGAGTTGGATCGACAGAAACATATCTATGTATGTGGGTGTATTTTGAAGTATCTTTTGAATATACATGCTTGTCTCTAAAGTTACATGTTCAGAAGCTCATGTATATTAATATGTAGCAAAGGTAATAAATATTTTAGGTTAAATACATTAGCAAACACAGTTGTGAGATAACTATGTATTTTGCCCCTAATGTGTTTTTAAAATTGTTTTCTGTCAGAAAAGTTTCAAAGAAATCCTTTTGTGTGTGTGTGTGTACACTTGTTCCTCCACTGCTGCATGGTAACGGTTGGTGTAGATGCCCTTTCTTCCTTTGTTATCTGTCCGGTGTAGCTTTAATGCCCATCAACCATGTTGAATTAGCATTGAATTCCTGGTATGCAAACAGAAAGTTCTGAACAAAATACAACCATATGGTAGGTAGTGCCTGCTAATTTTGTTGCATGTGTTGATGGAGTGTGGGAAAACAGATGGAACATGGCTTTACCAAATGCATTTTGAAAAGCATGTAAGCATGTAGGAACAAGCAACCCAGATAGCTATTAATACTTCAAACACTGCAGAGCTATAGTTAAATACAACCATTTTTTAAACAAATAATGCTTTTGTCGTAATACAGTTGATAACTGGAACACATAATTCAAATGTGTTTGATTTGATCCAGCCACCTTATTGCAGCGTTCTTTTTTTTTTTTTTTTTTAAACTAAGAAAAGCTGGGGTAATGATGCAAACTCACCCACACAAGTTCTGCTTTGTTAAGTAGGATCCATGGTTTGATTTGTTCCCATCCCTTTCAGGTCTTTTAGTTTGTTTGCAGTTTACATTTTTCTATTGCTATAATTCATTGGTAAACTATGCTTACACTTTTTGTGTGGTGCACCTTCAACGTATAACTTTTTTGGCTGAGTGTGCTTAAAAACAAGACGGAATTAGGCTTTTGTCGTAGTTCCATTTTGTCAAAGCACCAGCAGCAGGTTGATGGTTTCCAGGCCAGTAACTTGGGCACATCACTGAGGCCTTCTCTACACTACACAATTAAGTCAACCTATGTTAGGTCAACGTAGAGCCACCGTAGTAATTACTGTGGTATTTTATGTCCACACTACCCTCCTTCTGCCGGCACTGCGCGTCCTCACCAGGAGCGCTTGCACTGACTTAAGTGGGGCAGTGGTGATGGAAGGGGCGTTGACAGCCTGAGCTGTCAGCCCTGTACAGGGCTCACAGCTGGAGCCCCGCTCCCTGGTGCCCACAGCTCTGGCTGTTGGCTCCATTCAGCACCCCCAGCCTGAGCTGTCGGCTCCTCATGGAGCCAAGAGCCCAGGCTGTGAGCACACAGCAGCGGAGCTCATAGGCAATGTAAGTAATGCAGTGTCTACACAGATACTGCGTCACCTTAACTACATTGACCTAAGCACTATGCCTCTTGTGGAAGTGGAGTTAATAGGTCAGCATAGTGGGCGGCTTACACTGGAGGAGAGCAACCCTGTCGTGTAGACACTTTCAGAGTTGGGTCAACATAAGCTGACCTAACTCTGTACTATAGACCTGGCCTGAGATGATTTTTGTAACTGTGGAGGAATGGTAAAGTTTTTGTGCAGCTGTACTGGAGGCCAATACTAATAATGCTTCCTACCAGATCTAGAAGTGCTTTACAAATATTAATGAATCTTATCTCAGCTCCTCTGTGATGTGCTCTCAAAAATAAATAATATATAGTCTTGACCCTCAACGTCCATGTCCTTACTTGGGTTTGTAAGTAAGAGAGATGGAGAAGCTGACAGGCTGTAGTTAGACTGAGAGTTGAGTCCCTGAGACCAACTTACCTGTTCGAAACAATCAAATCTCATCTCGTGAGTTCTGACTCTCTCGGGGGAAAAGGGGGGAAGCCAGCCCAGACTTGGTCTCTTGATTCAAAACAATCAGAGCGAGGACAAGTATATAACATATCATACTGTCAAACTAGCATACTAGCAGTCATAAAAACAATCTTTTCACAAAAGTCCATTGTCAACAAGCCATTATATTCTGGGTAGTGTTACATAGTTTGAGATACTCTTTTATGGGACCTGTAAAACAGAACTCTCCCTTTGCAAATGAAAGGTGAACAATTTCGTATCATGGAAGTTTGTGTGAAGGGTGATTTTTCTCTCCCTACCTCCCCTATCCCCCAAAAAAGGGAATTAGGCTTCATCTTATGCACATAAATCCCATCAGGCTGCCTTTATGGTATACTGGACCTGCTGCACTTCTACATAGATGGCTAGAGGTCTTACTATGATGCTAAACTACAGCATCTTCTTCACTCACCTGCAAGAGCGGTGAAGTTGGGTTGAAGAAAGTATTGCAACTTCTATATTTCTGAGAGACTTATGATCAGAGATTTCTAATATGATTAAATGTGCAGCAATTTTGCAATATGAATTGTCACTCAGAAAGAAATAACCTGACCCCATAGCACTCATTCCTCATTTTCTTGCAAAGTTAAACAAGAGCCTTGGGCTGGCGCAGACAGATAGATTTTTATTAGTTACCCTTGGTAACTCAAGACAAATATGTGTGTATTTTACCCAGCTTTACAAGGTATGAGCCAAATCCTAAGGGATGCTGAGCCCTTACAGCTCTCAGTGAAATCAGTAGAGTATGCAGGTGCTCAGTACTTCTCAGGATTTGGCTCTGTATTATTTAATAAATAATCCCTTACCGTAAATGCCTTTTTTCGTCTTTAGAATGGGTTATGCAATTTTGATTAAATAAATGAACAAGGCAGGCTTTCAAGCTCCTTTTTAGCTCCCACCTGCACTAATAGAGATAATTAATAATTGCCTTTTAAATTGAATACAACAGAGTGAAGCACTTTGTTGCTACATTACAATCCATACTTTTACTAGTTCATCAGCATTTTCCTCTATTCATAGTGTATGATGATGAGAAACCCAGTGTAGGTTATTAGACAAGAACCATCGCAACCAACCACAGCCCTTCCAATTGTAATTTAAGATTTGGCAACAAGATGTATATTGATGGACCCCAGGTTTTACATAACTACCACTCATGTTTCATACATTTCGTTACTAACCCACAGTGGAGAAGTAATACCACTTGCTGGGGGGAAAAAGGTTCCAACTTCATATTCTAGAATTCTCCAGGTGGAGTGTTGTTTATCTTGTGAAATAGAACATCTGGCTGATGTCTTACAGGGAGGAGGGAGCATTGGAGAGGGCAGGGTGTCTAACAGAAATTGAGCTTGAAAACAACTAGAAGATGCAGTAAGACATCAGGAATGTGTGGTTGTGGGTATGTTGTTTTTTTTCTCCAAACTCTGGAGTGAGTTAGACAGATTACAGGTCACCATGGGTCACAATGTGTTCATTTAAATAAGTGTACAGATAGATTCATTTGATAGTCAGGAAAACTGCATTACTGGCAAATTTCCATCTGCTTCCCCTTTAACAGCTTCCTTCCTAAAGTTACTTCACCCCAACTGTTTAGTGTTATCTGCACTCCTACTAGCAGCTAATTTAAAAAAAAAAACGTATCGAAGAGACTCCCACATTGACTATGAGTCGTTTTTCGAAATCAGGGGGTAGCATACCTGAATTGGGTTGGTATAATCAGAGTCTCACCCAACTTGTTGACATCCTCTCTCTCATCCTCTCACCGTCCTAAACAGGCAACTTTATCCATCAGATCCAAGGCCTCTTTCTGAAGTTACTCTGTACTTGGTTATGCCTCCTTTCCGTGATAACACCATATATTAATTCAGAACACCTAAGGCTTTAGTCAGTCCATGCAAAGTAGTGCACATTAGAAAACATAATCCCAAGTGCATATAGTGATGGCTTCTACATCAGCTATTACCATTCAAGAAAGTTATCATGGATAGTTCTCTGAAAATATCCACTCAACATACAGCAGTCGTCTAAAAGGCTAACAGAATGTTAGGAACTATTAGAAAAAAGATAGAAAATAAGACATAATTTCATAATACCACCTTGAATACTGTATTCATTTCTGGGTGCCCCTAAACCAGAAAAGATTCAGAGAAGGGCAACAAAGATGATCAAAGGTATAATGGAACAACTTCCATATGAAGAGAGACCAGGGCTATGTCTACACTAGAGAGCATACGGCAGCACAGCTGTACCGATGCAGCTGCGCCGCTGTACGATCTCTCGTGTAGCCACTCTGTGCCAACAAGAGAGAGCTCTCCCGTTGACATAATCCACCCCCAATGAGTGACAGTAGCTATGTCGGTGAGAGAAGCTTTCCCATCAACATAGCACTGTGCACACTCACTAGCGCTTATGCTGGTGTAACTTATGTCACTTGGAAGGTAGAATAGTTACACCCCTGAACAACATAAGTTTTGCCGACATTAAGTGGTAATGCAGACATAACCTAAAAAGATAAGAGCTGTTAAACTTAGAAAAGGGACAATTAAGGGGGCATATTATAGAAGTCTATAAAATAATGAATGGTGTGGAAAAAGTGAATACAGAGGTGTTATTTACCATTTTCCACAATACAAATACCAGGAATCACCCAATGAAATTAATAGGCAGCTTGTTTGCTACAAACAGGAAGAATTACTTTTCACACACACGCACACACACACACACACACACACACACACACAGAGTTAACCGATGGAACTCATTGCCATAGTTATACTTTTGGCCATCACAACATCCTAGGTTCAAAAAAGAGCTAGATACATTCATTGAGGATAGGTTCATCTCTGGCTGTTGGCCAAGATGGTCAGGGACATAACTCTCTGAATGCCAAAAGCCAAGAGAGGAAGAGTGGATCTCTCCAGAATTGCTCTGTTCTGTATGCTCCTCCTGAATCTCTGGTACTGATGGAGACAGGAAACTGGGCTAGATGGACCATTGGTCTGACTCAGTATGGCCATTCTTATGTTCCTTTATAATATCCTGCCAGAACCATTGCTTTAGGCTCAGCGGACATTAGGCGTGCACTAGAGTTAGGAGAGCAATAAGTTCAATGAGGACATCCAGCTAATTAAAATTATCTTTTTGAAAAGTTTACTTGATAAATAAGCTCCTAGGGTGAAATTCATACCTGTCCAGAGGGCAAGCACAGTGCACTCAAAGCAGGGATTGAAGTGCTGCATAAGCCTTGGATTTGCCTCTGTGACAGCAGTATCTTTAAAGAAGCAGTTTAACAGATGGTACATATGACCAGGGTACAAGTACTAAACTGCCTGGGGGAAGAATGTCCCTCTGTAATTTAGCACAGTGGGGTGTGGCATTCTTCAGATTGCATTTTCACCGGTACCCTAGGGTTGTTGTTTTCTTCCTCCCCAATTCCATGCCCTATCATCTGTTTCATTGAAGATATTGTACAAAGCCTTAAACTGCAGATTCTTAATCCATCCATATCAAGGGCCTGATCCAAAATTTACTGAGATTGAAACAGTTATGGATTCCCTTAGGGCTTACCATTGATAAGGTTCTATTCGTCCCCAGCCCCCAACGTTTTGACTAGCAGGAATGATTTATTTAATTGTCTAAGAAAGCCCGGAAGGATTGCGGCAGGCCTTAAGTCACTTCTAATGCCATCCTGATGTTTCTTACAGTCTGTCATTATAGAGGCTTTCAGAATTGTTTTTCCTTTTAATAACAGAGAGAAACAATGTGGCATTATGTTGGGGAAACACCACCAACAGGATTCATAACACAACCCATGAGCAAAAAACCCACCCCAAGCAAATTGGAGTGTGCCCTTTCCCTTTGGTTCTTGAGTCCAGCAACCCAAAATCACCCAAAGTCCCAAAAGTCCAACAACCCAAAAGTCTCTGTCCCTGGTCAGGGCAGCCCCAGAGTTCGAAAGTTTATCTGCAGAGTTTTACCTCCCAACCTGGGTGGAGATGGGGGGGTTAAGGGGCACCTTACATGGTCCAAAGCTGATTGCCCCACCTCTCAATGGGGCTCTGCTCTGCCAGCCGCCCCCATGAGCTGCTACAGGCATCCGACAAACTGCTGTGCTCCACCAGCCGTCCCGCAAACTGCTCCGCAGTATATCTTTAAAAAAAGAAAAGGAGTCCTTGTGGCACCTTATATCTTTAAGTATATCTTTAAGTATATCTTTAGGCTCCCCCACTACTTAACACAACACTCAGTGATTTCAGCTCTTAGTAAGTTTAGCTCTTTTGTGATTTCAGCTTGTAGTAGGGGAGCTTCAGTGCTGGTGCACCATTAGCCCAAAGTGAATTCAGCTCAGCAGCCTGTAACTAGTACTCCTAATGGAATCAAAATTAGCTCTGATATTCTACAGTGGAGAGAGGAGGAAATGCAATTAGCATGTAAGGCCCTCACCAGGGGGCCAATGCCACCAAGTATTAATACCTGTCCTCAGCCTCTCTTCATTCACTGGGTTTTGGAACCCATGACCCTTGCCTAGCGAGTGCTGCTTAGTTGATGGTGAGTCCCTCCATCATAACAAAAGGCCAAGAACAGTTCCACTGTCCTTGATTCACATAATCAGGATAATAACAGTTTATTTCTGCCCCAATAACAGAAAAACTGGGGCTCCACAGCAGCCAAAGTGACTGTCTAGGCAGGGTGGGTGTGCCTATGCAAATGAGATCAGCCCCTGAAGTTCTTTTCCACAACCCACCATGACTCGCCACCAGATGTCAGGGTATAGCTCATCCTGACTCTGCTTACATAAGCATGAACTGTCTCTGACTTTTTATACATTAACTTTTCGTGTTTATTTAATGACAGTCTTTCTAAAAGATTAAACTGTCATTAATGGGACTAATTCTGTGGTCACAAGGGCTCCTGAATTTACTTCTTTTTAATCCTTGGGGGAATTCTGGAATTTGGGGAAACAGCTTAGACTCTGGAAGAAATTATGCTAATTTACTTTAAGTAGATTTTAAGATGGTGATAAATGCTGCAGAATTCTTTTCAAAGGAAGAGGTAGTGAGCATTGAATATGTACAGGGTACATATATACATAGCCCATATATACAGCTGACCCTGTAGTGTACATTTTCAAGTTTAGAAATGTTTTGTTTTATTTAGCAGTGATTGTTTTGCCATTGAAATATAAGTTTATTGATGAATTAGAACTAGGTGAATATTCTGTGTTGAATGTTTCCTGAAACAAAAGCACTGAATTTGCTTTCACTTGTATTTGATATCCTTTTGTATTCACTTCCTTTGAATCTTCTAGGGCAGTGTTTCCCAAACTTGGAACCCCGCTTGTTCAGGGAAAGCCCCTGGGGGGCCAGGCTGGTTTGTTTACCTGCCGCGTCTGCAGGTTTGGCCAGTCGTGGCTCCCACTGGCCGCGGTTCACCGCTCCAGGCCAATGGGGGCTGCAGGAAGCAGTGGCCAGTGTGTCCCTCGAGCATGATCCACAGAGCATGTGAGTTTGTTACAGCCTCTCTCTAGACAGCCAGCCTCTTCAGCTCTGGGGGTTCATGGTTCAATTCTTGGTGACAGCCAAAATGGTGGTGGTCACTCTCAGCACTGGACACAACTAAAGAGGAAGTGGCAAGGTCCCTGCCTCAAGGAGTCATGATTAGACCAATAATACAGTTCATGTGCATAATTCACCAAATAACCCCTTACTAACAAACTAATGTCACAGAGGAGAAGATGTTTCTTGCACTGGTGGATTATTGACGACACTCCCATGGAGAGAAGGGTGTGTTTAAGAGAGGATATGAGTGATGAAGGGGTTGTTGTTTGGCATAGTAGGCAAGAGAAGAGGGAGCTCAAATGCAAGAGGTATCAAGGAAGAGGGCTCAAAGGATACAAGAGTGGGAAGGATATCAAAAGTTTCTTAGGTGAGTGGCTTAGAAAAGAAGACAGTGAGTAGGAGAAAATAAGAGAGAAATCAGGTGTGGTGCAGGGGAGGGGAGTAAAGTTCAAATTTGACAAGGAAGCCATTGGAGGTATTTGGAATGGCAAATAATTTAGTCTGAGTAAGATGTAAGAGTAAAGAATAAGATAATTTTAGCAGCATCAGTAGCTTTTTGTGTCGACTTGAGGGACTTGAGATGAGATGCTGAGAGACCAAAGAGGTGGAGATTACAGCAGACAGGGTGAGAAATGGACCAGGAGGAAATTGAGAGGAAAGGACAGGTTTGAAAGGTTTGGGAGAGAAACGTGGATAGGTTCAGACCCTAAAATACACACACACACAGACACTTATGTGGAGTTGAGTTAACCCTGGGAGGAAGGGAATGCTTTTTCCTTTAAAAAAAGAATAGCTGGTGTTTTCATGAGAGCCCTTCAGAGAGCATGACAGGAATCATACTACGGAAGCCCTGACAATTGTAATTGTGCACCACTGCTCTAGGCTTTCCCCCAATGAGCCTAACAGATCTAATAAAGAAACTTGTATATACAATCAAAAGTGCCCACAAATTGTTAACACAGTATATACTTCTCAGGGATGGCTCATTTTATAAGTTCCAGATGAATGTGATGTCATTGTGCAGACAGCCTATTTGCCACTGAAAAATGGGAAGACAGAAATATGTAAAAAGCATTTGTATTGATTAGTTAGTTGTTTCCTTGTAAAACTTTTGGGACAAAAGAAATTGCATCAAAGAGTTTTTTGTTGTTGTTTGTTTGTTTTGTTGTTTAAATATCTGATGTGAAATATCTTAGGTTCACTTAAGCAAGAGCCATTTTCCTTCCCCCTCCTGTTCCTCTGTCCCAGTTAATTTTATAACCAGAGATGTTCCTGTGCTAATGTTGTCTGTTCTTCCTGCTGTTGTTATTACTATGTTCTTTCCTCCACACAAATGCATGAAAGCTGCCTCTCAGTTGTGGTTGGTTTCCTTTCTTTGCTTTCACAGCACTCCGAGCACTCTGCTGGCAACACTCTGGCTGGAATGCATTCCAGTGCAGCTGGGGAATGTTGAAGCAGCTGGTGTGCTGAGCAGGAATGATGTGTGAAATGTGTGGGTTTCATGCCCCACAATAGAAACTTACTTTTTTTTTCCTGGCTTCGGCTGCAAAGAGAGTTCCTACGCCCGCCCACAAACAAACCAACAAACCCTCACCCACCACACAGCCAAAGAGCTAGCTGCTTACATACTAGTTAGCCCTCATTCTGTGTTTCCTTTCCTTCAGATGAGAACAAGAGCGGTGTCTGTTTTTCTAGGCCATTCAGGAAGTCCTACAGTGTAGTAATGACCCTGTTATCTAATGGTCAGAGTTTACTTAGGCTTTCACTGTTTCTGCTGCCCGCTTGAAACACCCAGAAAGAAAAAGAAAGAAAGAATAGTTCCCTGTGTTGCTGCTGTAGTCCAATTCAGAGTTGACGGCCAAGTGAAAAAGAAGGTTGTGTCCCCCTGAAAGTGATTTCCACTGCAGTAGCACATTTTTTCCCATCTGGAAGTCAAGCACAGACATCATAATGACCCTTTCTGCCTGCCTTCTTACAAACGCAAGTGTGCCTGCCACCAGGGCTCATCCATTCAGATTTGCTGATGGGTTAATTCAGATGTTTGAATATGGTGGTGATTCTCTATGATGCAGATTCAGAAAGAGCTAGTCAGAAGGGTTATTTTAAAGCAGCTAATATTAAATGAATATTTTATTAGGATAAAGTTTTACAAAGAAGAAAGCTAGAAAAGAGCACTTCATTAATCTTTGAGGAAAGTCTCATCTCTTTCTCGTCCTTATGCTTTGATATGTATTGGCTACAGCATGATATATTGAAATAACACTGAAGAGTCTAAGATGCTAATGCCGTGGACTTTGTGTCTATATTTATGAAGTATCATGCAAGTATTTATGGTGTTATATAATTAATAGCGTACTAGAAAAAAATCTGCCACTGCATATGTAAGCCACACGCTTCCTGGGTGTGGTGTTCTGTTCCATCTAGTGGCACCAAGACCACTTAGAGATTAATGAGTCTAAGCTTCAAACGTCCCAGGTTCGATCCTGCCCGCCACTAACCAGGGTCTGTTGGCGTTACACACTCACACACAATAGTGAATTTTGAACATGCTGCACAGTGATGCATGCCACCTACACTGACACTTTGAACTGACATAGCTTCTTTCATCTGAAGATTTAAAGTATCTTTATAGACATTTAAATAGGGTTCACAGCTCCCCCACTGGGTATGGGTTAAGCCCATTTAATAGATGGATAAACTGAAGCACCGTGCATTTAAATAGCTTATCACAGGGGAAGTCAGTAGTAGTTATTAGAATGGAATCCAGGGGTCCTGACTCCCACTCTCTACTGTAACCACAGACCACACAATAGTAGGCTCAGGCCCCACAACTTGAAGATATATCAGGTCGAATTTTCAAAAGCACCTAAGTCCCATTTGTAAGAGGGACTTATGCACTTTGGAGCTCGAGTCTCATTAAAAGTCAATGAGACTTACGATCCTACGTCACTTCGGTGCCTTTGAAAATTTCATCTGTCACTGCTAGTGTATCTTCAACCAGCATAGAGAAGGGTCTTTGCCAGGATATGATACACAGATTGCTGTGGCTTCCCTTACTGGGCTACTACATTTCCAGGATAATGCCCAAGAAAGTAACTGTGCATCTCTTATTTCCAGTAACAGGATTTGTGTGCCTAATTCTCAGTTTGCTGTGCTAAATATGAACAAATAAATAAATAAATTGTAGCCCGCCCAACATTCGGACAGTTCCTGGAACAGACTAACTTGTGGACACTCACATTACATGCAGATACTTTCCATGTCATTTCAAAGTCAATTGCCAAGCATTTGCACATTGAAATGAAAAACTATGTGTACTATTTTGTTACGGTAATGGTACATTTCAGTACAAATTACAGTACAGTGGAACACCTATGGGCATGTGACATTTATAGTAATAACAAGTGAGTACATTATGCTCAAGGTTATCCCTGTGATTATCAAATGAATTGGCACTTAAAATAAATCTTCCACAACATCTGCACATGTGAAAGATAGAATCCAGTCTACTCCTTTATTCTAAATGAAGGTCTTTGTGATGCTAAATTTCAGCTCATCTTCTTAAATGTTGGCATGTTGTTCTGTTTGGTTTTGTCACATAAAAGGACTCCTTGACAGTTCAAACATTATCAAGTTTTAACTTCCTTTTTCTCTCTGGAAGGTGGTGGGTTATTTTGGATTTGAAACTCTGCCTCTAAGGCTATTTTAAAAAAATGCATGGAATTATATTTTTTTTATAGTTTCCTGAAAGGCAATATCCAATCTGTGGTACTGATCAAGTTATAGAGTGGTAAGTGTACAAAAAAATGCAAGTGTGCCTTCAAATATACCTATGTAATTCCCACTGAGGACAATAGGTAGCCAGATCCTCAGACGATGTAAATTGTTATAACTTGACTGACAATTTACACCAACTGAGAATCTGGCCCTGGGTGTCCCTGGGTGTCATTTGATGGGGACAGAGTTGGAAAGCACAATATCTAAGTGTGCAGACAGTTTAGATTCTTTAATGCCACCTCCCAGTGGAAGTTGCCTCACCTGTCCAGAGTTCATTTTCAACCCCCCCAGATTTCTACCTATGTATGTGTGGAGATTACGAAGGAAGTTTTTGTGCCTTTAGGGAGGGAAATCTACCTCTGTTACATATGTTTTAATACAAAGTCATTGCCAATGTGTAGCAAAGTATATAGATTTGTTTCCTAAATAAGCAGCAAGGTTTAAAATGAAGGTTTCAATAATGTATACAGTGGCATAATAATGTACATTTATGTACTGGCAACTCCTGATGGAACTCAGAGCTCTTTATAGACTCGGTGTGCATGTAGTGGAGATAGTTATGTTTATAAATTGCAGAGCCCCATGAGAAACTGAACTTGTCACGTGACTGCCACACCTGCACTCTGCCCACTAATCCCACTCACTCCGACTATGGCTAACATTCCAAACCTCTGAGCAGTTTTCATACAGCTGTTTTTGTTTGTTACTTATTATGATGTATTATTTGTACTGTAGTATCACTCCAGGGCCCCAGTCAGGACCCATTGTTTCCCAATGGGGCAGTGATTGTCTTTTCCTATATATTTGTACAGCAGTAAACATAAAGACATTACAATCTACAGCAAACAGAGGAGTGGAGGGGCTTGATGTTCAATTTCTGAACTATGGGGACCAAATCTTTAAAATGAAGACTTTTTCCTCTCCCTTCTCCATTTTCAATAGTTAAGGCATAAATAGCAGAACCTAAAATAGCAATATTATTGTTCACTGAAAAACTGCTTCAGAGATGTCTCATACTGGTAAATTACAATCATTTTCTCCCTTCAAGGATTCAGTTGGATTTTGTACTAAGGCTTTAGATGTGGAAGGATATGAAAACTAGTCCCCATAATGTATTTAAAATGGTATTTCTTGAAAATACATGACATGGGGTATGGTATGAAGATTTTATCAGGACTTGTTTGGGGTGACCTGCATTTGTGACTTTGCCACTCAGGTAATGCATGTGATCTGGAACTCATCCCATAAAATGTTTCTACCACGCAGTCATGTATTCTCTGGCTGTATTCAAGTATGCATTACTCACCCACCACTAGCATACTGAAATATAGCTACATCTGGGGTGAATCACAGCAACCATTATTTACTAGCAAAGCTATGCAGCATTTTTAGAAAAGAGGGTGGGTGGAGTTGTCCATTTTATGACACCAAACAGACTAGTGGGTAAAAGAGAGGAATTTTGTGAGTTGGAAGACTAGGGTCTCCAGCAGTCATAAGTCTGGTTCATGTGTCCTGAGCTCATGAATGAGCATTTGGAATGAGCATTCAGAGAGCATCTTCCTTGGCTTTTAACACCTTTTGTATGTCTGAAAGGCCCCAATGCCTAACGGATGTTAATTCATCTTTCGTCAAAATTTGCAATATCGTAGAAAAGCTTTGTGGCTCTCAAGGTTGTATAATACCAGTTCTCAAGAAGTGAATTATGATTTTACACACTTTTTAGTTTGGTATTTTTTGATCAAGAATAATGAATGCTTCATCCATATGCATTCAGAGTATATCACTGGGTGTTGGGAGTAATTCCCCTTTACTCAGTTCCCGGCTCTTTCATACAGAAGTTCACTGTTAAGACTGCCTTCTTGAAGATATTTTACCAAGTGAGGGCTTTTTTCTGACAAATGGTCTGCAGACATAATTAAGAAATCTGTTAAACCTGCTGTTAATTAGCCCAGTTCATGCTGAAAATCTGTTTGGGTTTTGTGAAGGTTGGATGAGTCTAAGTGAGGTTGGGGGTTTGAGGAACAGCCAGCCCTCTTCTATTTGCCAGCTGCAAGTAACCAGGTTATTCAACAATTCTTTTGTACTTTATGGTCCTGGAAATTAAGGGCAAGTCTACATCGGTGCAGCTGTGCTACTGTAGCACTTTAATGAAGATGCTCTGAGTCGACGGGAGACAGCTCTCCCATCAGCGTAGTCAATCCACCTCCCCAACAGGCAGTAGCTATGTCAATGGGAAAAGCTCTCTTGCCGACATAGCACTGTCTACATGGGGGGTTAGGTCTGTATAACTACATCACTCAGAGATATGGATTTTTCACAGCCTTGAGTGATGTAGTTATACCAATATAGGGTCTGTAGTGTAGACCAGTCCTAACACCTTTAGTGGAAAGCATCGTTTACCATATAATAAGAGTGTAATTGTGCCTAGAGGAGTTGAAGATAACATCTTTTAACAGTTTTTTGGGAAGGAAAGCTTGGAATTCGCATCACCGTTCCATTCATTTGGTAAATATTTGCTGAGATTGGCCTTCTGTATAAGCAGTATTTATTTCTAGATTGACATCGTCTCATTCACTGTGAGAACATGAGTAATTGCTTGGAACATTCAACTCAAGGCCCACATTTTTCATGCAGTTTGATGTTCAGTTAAACTCACCATGCTCTTCCTGGGTGGACTAGCCTTCAAAATAGTTTTCCATGGCAACAATGACAAAAGCGGTATGATCCTGAATTTGCATCAAGCAGACCAAATTTATAAATCATACACCTATAAAAGGCAGCATGGTCCCAAGCCCTGAAAGCCTGAGTCTAATCCTGGCTGTGCTTTGGGCAAACCACTTAATTTCTCAGCTTCACTCTTTTCTGTAAAGAGTTATTATGAGGGTTGACTAATATTTCTGAAACTCTTTAGTGTGAAAGTGCTTTTGAACCAGTTAGAATATAGTTCATACAATCATGAATACATTTAAAACCTTTAAAAATGCAACATATTTTTCTTAGAACTGATCTGTTTTTTAAAATGCATTTCATGAGACCTTTACACTGGATCCTTTTGTTTTCGTAAACAAATTTCTTACTCAGGCATATGGTAAACCCCCATGTGTGTGTGTAAGAAGGACATGAGAGGGAGATTTTATCAGTCAAGCACCTAAATACTATCATGTATTGAATTTTTTTGTCTTTCACATTAAAAAGAAAGAACATACTTCCCACAATACTTACAGAGCCACCATGCTTTGAACAACTTTCCACACTACAAGGGGAAAATATAACTCCTGAGGGTATATCCCACAGGATGACATCTGGTAATAATATTTATTTATTTGGAACTTGTTTCTGTACAAAATACAATTTCTGTTGACTGAGTGAAAAACACATATTGGTACAATATCGAAGTAAACACCTACTTAGGCCATAACTCATTCATCCTACTGTACAAGAGTATCGTATCTGAGATGCCTTCTGTAAAAGACAGGCTTCAGAATTCAGAGCAGGCTCTGATTATTTTCACTGAAACAGATGTAGTGATAAACTAATATAAAATTCATGTAATATTTTGCTTCACTTAAACTGATACTAACCGGGGCTGTCTTCAGAGTATTAATTATGAACTCAATGTTTAAAGAATATATATCAGCTAAAGTTTTTAATTTAGCCAGGGCCAAACAACACATAATCATTTGTGTGTGGTAAAAAGCCTGGTATATAACCAGCTTAGTTCCCTGTGCTAGGGTGAGCTGATAAAGATATAACATTTACAAGGTAGATGTGTAAATTGCATGCTCCTGCTCTTTAACAGAGAATTTGCTCTATGGGTTTACTTCATAGCTGATTAAGTAGGAAAAGAATTGACAAATGTTTACTTATTGCCCATCTGTTCAGTTTTTTTTAATCTATTTACTTTTTTAAATAAAAAATTGGAATGTAAAAAAATAAGTTATCAGATTTAAACCCAAGTTGACTTTTTTATGTTTGCTTAATAAAAAGAATAAATAAAAACATTTCTTAATGGCGTTTGCTAGCACAGGAGCATTTCTAGTGAGTTGAATCTTATTACGCTTTCCAGATACATTTTTTTTTTAATTCCATGGGCCAAGGAGTTGAACTTGTGTAACTGAGAGGAGAATTGTGCCCCCATACATACACCAAAAGTCAGTAGTAGTTCTGCTCTGTTCAGCATGACAGGCAATTGGGATGACTTGCGTTAGAGAGTTTGTAAATATCTCATTGAAGCATGCATGTTATAAACTTCCCCAGTGTCTCTACCTTTATTTTATGTAGCAACATCATGCTGAAAGATTGTGTTTTCAGGTTATGGCCCTGAACCTACAGTGTGTCCTTATATTTATGTGAGATCTCATTCAAGTCACTGTTGCACAAGCGTAAAGGTCTGTGTGAGTGGTTACCTTTGCAGAATCAGAGCCTACATGCATACATGTCTACATATATACAGGAATTGTTTCACCCTCCATTGCAATGCAGCCACTTGTAGGAAGGTAGCCAGATAGATAATGGCTCCATGTTTTCAAATGTTCTCTAGTTTTGGATGCCTCAGTGCTTGAGTATCCAACCAGTCACACTGAGGACCCTGTTTTCAGATATGCACAGTATCCACCTAGTTACTTCTATTGTGGGTGCTCAGATCCTTGGAAAATCAGGCTCAAGGTGCCTCAGCTTGGACATCCAAATACTAAGATATTCCAAAGAATGATTTGCTTTTGAAAATTTGGGCTGTGGTGCATATCACATTGTCCACCAGAGAAGAGAGAGGGATGAGGAAAGTTTTGGTCAAGAATTCCAGGGCAGTGTTCTAATCTTAAGGGAAGTGCTGTGGAATAATTAGGATCAGAAAGAATGGCAGTATTTAATGTCTTCCCTAAAAGTAAACTTCATGATGGCTTAAAAAAACCCAAAAACCTCCTTTGGGTTTTGTTCTTTAATTCAGAAACTTTTAAAAAATAACAATAACGATCACAAAACTTTTGCTAATAAATACACCAGTTGCTAATACAGAGTATTCTTTATTTAAGGTTATTCTCCAAATACCATGGGTTTGAGATATATACTGGAAATCTGAAATGTAGCAAGAAAATCCATTAGCAAATAGCCAGCTCTTTTTCATATTTATCCAGGAACTTTGATTTTCTTTAGCTTTTTTAATGTGTTTGCATTAGGAGAGGACAGTGCAAAGAACAGTCAATATTTATTCTAGTGTGACTGATAAATAACTGGGTGACTCAGGGATTCTTAGTCAGAGCATCCT
This sequence comes from Eretmochelys imbricata, assembly GCF_965152235.1. NCBI lineage: Eukaryota > Metazoa > Chordata > Testudines > Cheloniidae > Eretmochelys > Eretmochelys imbricata. Next base: position 174,934,732 of record NC_135573.1, read on the forward strand.
TGTCATGGCCATTGCTGACGTCTAAGACAGAGACAAGTTCACTGTCTCTTACACTTTCACAGGAATCAGCACAGGAACCCTAAACAAACACGCTGAGGGTTCTAAGCATAGTGGCTGAGTTTTTAATAATTATGGAATGACTTTTAAATTACAAAAATAGAGAGGGAAAATTCACCAGAAATAATTCTATATTTATAAACTTACCTATTCAATGGGACATGTGCTCCAAAATTACTTAGGTACTTTTGAAAATCCCACTTTAAGGCTGTATCCTAATGTTTGGGCTTATTCCTCATGCAGTCATACAGATACTTAGTGAGGCTAGCATCCTGCTGTAATGTATCTCGTATTTAATGCACGCAGGAGCTAAGGAAGAACATAAACGTTTGGGAGGTATTGACCAGACCCCCAGCTAGTGTGAAATGGCACAGATTCACAATCAAACCTTCTGTAAAGTTTTACTGTTTCTTCTCCCACCAACCCCTATTTATAGCTGGCAAGTCATACAATTTTTGCTAAAACCTCTGCCACTACACTACAAATTTTCTTTCAATGACGCTGCACTGATTTACACCAGCGGAGGAGCTGTTGTTTACAAGAAAGAAAGAATAGTTAACCAAAGAGGGCTCTGAAAAGGCAGAAAGCTTAATTATAATAAAGCCCCTCCGTTGTGTGAATTAAGAGGATAATATGATGATACAAATTAGAATGGCCTCATTATAGAAAATGTAAGTAGGGTAACTTTCCAAGGAGCCATGTTTTGAAATCAGACTGCTCATGGTGTAGTGTGTGTGTGTATGTGAGAGAGAGAGAGAATACACAAAATATATGCCAAATGTGTGTACTGGATGGTGTGTGTTTGCTGTTGCTCCTCTCTAACAATATTTATGGGACATGTTTAGAAAAACTAAATCCTCACTCTTTAGTCTGAAGCACTCTGTGTATTAGCCCTATTAGCCTATTTCTAAATACATCTTTGTTTTGTGAAGAAGGATGGTCTTGTAGTTGGAGTGTAGTTTTGCTGTGTTCAGCATGACAGACAATTGGGACAATCTGCGTTAGAGCGTTTGTAAATATCTCATTGAAGCATGCATAATATAAACTTCCCCTGTGTCTTTACCTCCGGTAAAGAAGAAAATTGCAGTGTGAAAAATTATGGATGGTTCACTAGGACCAAAAGATTATTTAGATTACCCATCTCTTCGTCTCCCTGTCCCATGTATCATCATTGCATGTTCTGGGTAAATACAAACCTCAAAATTTGTGAGCGGGAAAATGTTGATGAAAATTCTACAAGACTGCTGAGATCTATTATGAGATTTTTTTATCCAACTGAAGACAGGTTTGATATCCCACTCTTACATAGGTGTTCCCACAAGGGTGTCGTGGGATTTTTGCCTCAGCGGTATGGTAGACAGCTTCCCAAGAGGGGGCGTTGTAGTATGATACTATACTGATGTCTAGGAACTTAGAGAACTCTGATTTTAGGGAAAGCTTGATGTGAGGGGACAGGCTATGTGGCGCAAGGAATAAAGCCTGAATATTGCACTGTCTTGGCTCGCTTTCTCTCTTTATGCTTGAACACTCAGGGCTTGTCTACGCTGGCACTTTACAGCGCTGCAACTTTCTGGCTCAGGGGCATGAAAAAACACCCCCCTGACAGTGCCCCAGCAGCGCTGGGAGCCGCGCCCCTCGTGGAGGTGGGTTGTTTAGTGTAGACACGCTGCGCCACAACCACACCAGGCATGTTACGGTGCTGGTGCAGCAGCGCTTTAGCATTGCCGGGGTAGACTAGTTCTGAGTAAACACTGATTAAAGTTGTCATGATTTGGAGGATTTGGCCCAAAATTTAGAGGGAGCAATAAATAAGGAGCATTTTTAAAAAATCTACAAATACACAAAGCTGCCTCATTTTAAGTCCTTTCTATTAAAGGACTTAAAATGAGGCAGCTTTGTAAAGCATTCTTTCTTCTCATCCTTTCTGTCTATAGGGAGTAGTGGATGAATTAGTGCTTCTCATCCTTTCTGTCTATAGGGAGTAGTGGATGAATTAGTGCTGTTCTCTGGACTGACTTGTTCATTTCCCTGCCCTCATAACTACAGTGTGTTCTTTTGTACTTCAAGTGTTAAATCCTAGAAACAACACTGAACTTTTATCCGAATATGTTACTAATGAGTATGGAAACATTACTGGAAACTCATTGCTAGTAAAATGTCACCTGACTTAATCGCCTGGTAAAAGCTTTTTCAGAAAGGTTAAAGGATACCCTAGGTCTTTGTTTGGCAGTGGCTTCAAAAAGACAGAAAGGATGAGAAGAAAGAATGCTTTACAGAGCAGTATAACCATTGGTGAGTGTGGGTACATGCTGCTGCAATTGTTCAATCCAGCAAATTCAGGATCATTGATTAACTTTTTGAATGAACTTTTAGATCTGGTTATTGCCCAAGCTCCTGAGATGATTACACATCGGGTACAATAGCAGCATTATGAACATGTTTTAGAGTACATTCTGACTACTTTTTTTTTTTTGGAAAGTTCTTTTCTTTTCCTTTTCAAGTCTTGGAGCAGTGCTATTGGTCTGATTTCAGGCAAAGAGCCAGGTTCTTATGCCACCCACAAACCTTGGTAATCACCAGGTGATTTGAATCGCAACTCTAAGCCTCAGTGAATAGGAACTGAGCAGCCACTTCACAATCACCACTGCAGTTCTCTAAGGATAAAATTCTGAGCTGTGCAGAGATTCTGAACAAAGTCTATGTATCACTAAAGTCCTACTTAAATCCTCAAAATAGGGTTTAATTGGGACTTAAATGATGCATAGATCTTGTGCTGCATTGAAATTAATTTTACCCTACAAGCAGAGTATGGTGAGTGGAACCAGTTACTTTTTGTACAGGTGGGCCCTGGCCTGCCCTTGAACTCCTCCCCTGCTTCCATTTTGTGGAGAGAGCTACTCTGGATCTTCCTGTGCAGCCTCTCCATTATCTGTGCAACTCCATCACGCAAGACAACTTCCCTGTTTCCACTGCTTTTCTGTGAATATATTTGGTCAGTTACATTGTCTCAGTTGTTTTATTTTAATAACATATATTAGTCTGTTCTCTTTTTGTCTTGGAAGAGTAATTTCAAGAAAGTGAATCCCTCCCATCTATTAGGGGGCAACAGAGTGAAATAAAAGCAGTCCTAAGATAACCTTCCTTGAAATATACATGTACCTTTTCCTGGCATCAGACACATTCTTTGTGCCCATCACAAACTGGCTTTTATGTTTTCAAGCATCTCTTTCTTCCACTGTTGAGAGAAACGCTTATGTGAAATCTCCACTTCCTCTGGGTTTGTTTTGTGAGAAGTGGAATCCTGTAATGTGATAGCAGTTTCCCCCACGAAGAGACAGTAACCAACAGCTGGTTTACTACAGCATTATTTGGAAGAGGAGGACTGAGAGGGTGAGGAAAAGGTTTTGTGTGTGTAACTTTTTCCTTTGGTTTCTTTCCCTCGCGCCTCCCCCCCCCCCCTTTGCAATTTTAAAAACCTCACCCCTGCCAACTGAATTCATCAGTCCTCTTTTGGTTGGTATGTACACTGTTAATGTTGTGGTCGAACAGCAGCTGTGTGACAGTTATTTCAAAGCTATCCAGAGTATGGGCACCAAAGCAGAGGGAAAGCCTGCAACAGTTTACTCTGAATTTTTGTGGGGGAACCTAGAAGCAGCTGTAAGAAAATCACTGTGTTTGCTGATGTATGTCAAATTTTGTGCCAAATATCCACCAAACTGAGTTACTTAACTACAGTAATAGAGAAGAAGGAATTTAATGGAAACTTTGAAAGGTTTAGAACCATCCTGATGTGATTGAGTCATATGGCTTGATGTCGGTCAACAATCAAACGGCTGGTGAAGAAAGACTTATGTTCACCAGGCTTCTCCACAGCTCTGTGGCACATTGTCAAGGTGTTAAATGCGTAAGAAACTGAAATATAAATTCCACAGTTACCCATAGTAACTGTCAGAAAAAAAATAAAACTGGGCTTTTCTTCTGAGTTCAGAGCGCCTCTAGTGTACTTGTGCTATTCTTTGATATCCAAGGAGAAGGGAGAGGGCTTTCCTATACCAATGTTGAAGATGTCCTTTAATTGTCTATATGAGGCCTTCTCTTTCATGCTTTGTATGGCACTGAGCGCATTGTTAGTGCTGATCTAGTAAATAATACCATCCATTTGTTTTTGGAAGGTAAGGCTTATTTGAAAAGCCAATATATGGTAGAAATATTTTTTAGGCTTTGGTGTAATGTTTGAATAAGAAGGGGTTGGCATTGGAGCTCAGACCCTAGTGCAGCAAAGAACTTAAGCACTTGTGTAACTTTAAGCGTGTAGGTCTTTCCAGTGAAGGTAAGGAGTCATGTCACATAGTATTCGTTTTGGCCAACATTTTTAAAGGCATTTGAGGCATTGCTGTGCTCAGCACTGCAATGCCTATGTGATTTAGGAGCCCAGATCACATTTTCAAAATGGATTTAAGAAGCCTAAATCCTGATGACTTCAATGGAATTTTGACTCCTAAGTGCCTATGTCCCTTTTGAAAATTAGTTTTAGACGTCTAAATCAGTTATGCATTGCAATGCTGAGTGCAATAATTTAACGCCTAAATACCTGTAAAGATCTTGGCTTTGTGCCTAAAGTTATACATGTGCTTAAGCCCTTTTCTAGATCAGGTGCCGAGGTGATAGGCACCTTACATTAACTCACTACACCGTCATCCTATCCATCAATATTAGTTAACTGTTTCAAATGGGACTTGTTAAAGATTGAACATGGTGGGCCTACCTTATTTCTACCAATGCCAAACCACCACATAGTTAACTATGGTTGGGCCACTTTACTGAGAAAAGGCCTGCAGGGTAGGGGGCAGTTGCTTGGATGCCTATTGGGGTTGTCTGCTAGATGGTAGAGAAGAGTTGAATGAGACACTACTTTCTGGTTTTGCTGTCACTGCCACCACCTTTCAAACATAAATTCCCTTGCAAGGCAATTTTATACCAGAAAACTCACTAGTTTAAAAATGGTTATTGTGTAAATTCCCTGCTTGCTGAATCTTTGGTGCAGGCAATTAAATAAAAGTTTTCCCAAGCAGCAAACCCCAGACAGTATAGCAGCCTTCTTGCATAATAAATCCTAAGATCAATCTAGCCAGAAGTTCCTCAGCTATAAATCAAATTTTGATCATTTCAAGAAGTTTGTATAGATGACAACTTCTGTTTGTAAATCATGAGATCATAGTCGTGAGACTGTCCAATCACAGCTGTTTCTTGCACACAGTGACTGTGTATGATTGTACAGATGTTTTCAGCAAACTGTTGTCTCAGTCACATCTTCTAAGCAGAGTTGTAGTTTTTGGTTAGGTTTATTATTATTATTATTATTATTAATTATTACTATTATTTTTGGTCCAGCAAAGAACCATGTGTAATTCTGCATGTACGTAAAAGACAGAGATGCCTGCAAATATCTTAAGTTCTCAGTTGTTTAATGAAATCGCTAAGGGTAGACATACGCAAGCTAGCTTTAACCTAAATAGCTTGGGCCCTGGAGCAGTGAAGTCTGTACAAGCTTGCCTGGAACCTTGGGTAATTACTCAGGTGTCTAGCCTGCACTGAAGCCCATATTGTCATCTGCCACAGCTTCATTGCACCAGTACCCAAGCCAACTGAATTAAAGCTAGGTGGGGTATGTCTACATGAGCTGTAGTTACACCCTGTGCTTGCAGGATAGACATACCCTATGCCAATCTCAGAGAAGAAGCATATTGGGTTAAAAAATGCAATCACAAGTCAGAAGATTTGGGTTCTCTGCTACTTGACTGTATAACCTTGGAAAAATCAGTGGACCTCTCTCTTTCAGAGTCTTTATCTGTTAAATGAGAATACTTGTCTCCCAGGATAGGAGTGAGGCTCAGTTCATTAATGTTTGAAAAAGATCTCTGGATGAAACGTGTTCTGAAAGTGCAAAGATCTTTCGTCTGAAGGTATGAAGTTTCTCTGAATAGTAGAATATATTTGTTTCTGATCCCTTACCAGCAGCATTATTTAAAACAGAAAATGCTATCAAATGTGTTTGTACAACATTTCATGAATGTTCCTCTCCCTAAAATTACTTACCTTTTACTTTCTGTTTTTAATTCAACTTTAGAGTAACCAGTCCAGGAACAACTATTTACATCCACAGCCCTGTGCTAAGCAATTATAGGGAAAGAAGTTTAGGATAACTATTTTTGAAGGCCTTATCTCATAATACAGTAGTGACCATTTACTACACTCACTTGTTGCAAACAGCCAATTTATAAGTTACTACAAAAATTCATTTATTGTGACAACCTGGCTTAATAATATTAGATGCTCAGCTAGTATAAATTGGCATCACTCCCTTATCTTCAGGCTTACACTAGGTGCCTGATCCGGCACCGCTGAAGTGAATGGGAACTTTACCATCAACTTTAATAGGTACAGAATCAAGCCCTAGTTCAGAATTTTGCTGTTAGTGCATATGTTTAAATATTCCTGTGGTAGGAGTCCTGGAAGTTCGTTCTAGCATTTGTGATTTTTGCATGAGACCACTTCACAAGGCAGAATTCCAAGTAATGTTGCTGTCCATAAAACCTGAGATGTTTCGGAAACTCTTCCATTTGCAGTTGCTTGCTGGGTTCCAGATTACAATTAACTCAAAGAAGCATACAGAATATAATAGCAAATCAATCTGGTCTGCAATTAATGTTAACAGGGCAGAAGAAGATTGATTTCCTTTATCATATACATTACTGTAGGTTTCAAATTGTCACAATGGCTTTTATAGCTTTTCATTTTCACTTGTGTAACTCAGATGTCAGGAAAGGACATTAAAAACAATAAAAGGAATTATTTGGAGGGTTTTTTATTAACTTCTTAAAATTAAAATATTTAAAGATTAGTTCTTGCTGAAATTACAGTATTTATGAACAGTGCCTTTTAAAAATTCCAGTCATGAAATTCAAAAGGTCTAGTAATGGTGAAATTTGTTTTTTTCAGGGGAACTTCTGATTAAAGGAAAAAAGGCTATAGAAAGGCTAGTGTGTGTGTAAGAGAACTATATTTTTCCTGTGGATTAGATTTGCTTTTCAGTAATGCTATCAAATTAGAAAAGACCAAGAAACAAGATGTGCTGAGTGAAGAAGGAACTCCCAATACATGCAAGGCCAAATTCTCAGCTGAGTTAGATAGCAGGGCTTGTAGCACTTCTTACTCTGTTTTTGACTGGAACCTGGCAAAAGTTTGTGTCTCTGTAGTTTTTTATTTAATCCAAACTGTTGGATCAATCCTGAAAGAGCAATAGTTGTTAATTTAATCAAGTCTGTTGGCTGTAACATTTCCTGATTATAATGACATTTTAAGGCCCAATTCTGTTCTCAGACACAGCGGAACATCTCCCACTGAAGCAACTGGGAGTTTGTACCAGAATTTTGGAGGACAAAGTTAGGCTATATAGGCCAAATTCATCCCTCATGTAGGTCTGCTGTTGGCAATAGTGTTACACAAGTTTTAATTTGTCACTATGGGACAAATCCTTAGCTGACTTCAATGGAACTACCTGAACTTACCCCAGCTGAATATCTGCTGTATGTAATAATTAAACATAGGGTCCAGTTGTTACCTCTCAACTTTTGTAGCCCCAATCCCACAGTATGCTTACAGAGCAGCTGACATGGGAGCCTTCTGTGCCCCCCGCCCCAACACACTTTGTGCCTCCTACCCAGTTCCATTGACTCTTGCTGCCCTCTGCCAGCACAGGGACTGAGCCTTCACAGTATCAGCATAAGTGCTGGCTACCCTAATCCATAGTTTTCATCCAGAAGGGTTTAATGGAAAAGCTGTAATCATAAACCCCCCCAATCAAATTTAAGAAGCTGAATATCCCTGGAAAACCTGGTTTGTTCCTTGTTGATTCCTGTGACTGCCATAAAGTTATTCTTGAGAGAGAGGATTTTATCTTCTATTCCTGTATTTTTCATTAAGATTAGGTGGAAAAGACTGCAACTGAATGTTTGATATATAAGGAGAAAGAGAACACCATGAGCTTCCTCTGGGTGCCATAGAATCAATTGGAAAGCAAAATAATAGTGTAGGCAAACTTCTGTTTTTCCTTTCAGAGGAACTAGCCCCTACGTCAGTTTTGAAATTCTTTGGAAAAATAAATAATTGCCTGCTTCTCAGTCCTAGGACCACTGGGATATGTGGAAGCTTTCAATTTTGTCAACATCTGGGAATCTGCAGTTTAATGGTAGCCAACTTCTTTATTGTGATGGGATTTAATTTTCTTTCCAAGTATATATTTTTAATAGTGTTTAAAAAACAGTCTGTGCATAGTAAGATGACTAGTGGAAGAAGAGTTTATGTCTCTGGTTCACAAGAAAGTATGGTGCCACTGTGACCCGGTTCGAAGTACTGTGTCTGAGAGGATCTATTTCTGGAAAGTTGCTCCTCTGCCTGAAGTACGGAAACTTCAAACAGATATTCTGATTAGTTACAGCTTGAGCTGAAATGGTGACCACTTGGTTCGTGCACTAGGCAAGTCTGCTCATTCTGATGATATGCTTCATTCCAAAAGCAGAGATCTGCTGGGAGCTATGACACTCTCACTGATAGTCTCAAGAGTCAAACACTTGGAGGCCAAAAGTGGGATGTTCAGTGGAGGGTCCTCAGCTCTGGAATTTGCTTCTCTGTCTGCTCTAGCAGGAGCCAGAGTTTGTTGACCTTCAGGGTAAAAATCTGTCTATTCACAAAGGATTTTGCTGGCTGGGATGCTGAGAGGGGATACTGAGTTTGATTTTCTTATTGAGATTTAGAGGTTTTGGCTGCGTGTCAGCTAATAATGTTCATTTTATAACTGCTGACATTCACCAACTGGTGACCATAAAGAAAAATGCACATGAGAAAATAGATATAACAGCCACATTTCCAGGATTTTTCAATGGATAGACATGTAATATAAGTATACATCTTCCCCTTCCAAGGCTTTGATGTGAGGCAGTGTAGCCTCATGCACAGCTCCACCTTCAAGGCCAAATTCAGAAATATGTCTTGGTGCACCCGCTGTATGAATTTGTCCCTAGAAGTGGGCTTATGGTGCTAACTGTAATTGTATGAGTTGCGGATTGTAAACAGAGCATAGGATTCTGTACCTTTTAGCAGGGTTGGAGTGACTGAGCTTACAATAGCGTTGCCAGTGCTATCACACAATTGCATTTTAAAGAAAAATAAGCTGTTATAGAGCCTAGCCCTTTATCATACATAACAGTATGCCACTGAGTGTACCTCTTCTGTTTATAGATAGGTCTTAGGGTTCTGACTTTGTTATTTATGTTAGTCGGAGGGCACCAATGTGAAAGTCTTGAAGCATAAATATATCTGGCATGGGATGGCTTGAAAACCTCAAGCCATCCTACTGGAACAGGATAGAAAAACTGCATGGACCGATTGCTTCAAAGATGGTTCTGAGTTTGTAGTGTGACACCATGTGTTTTTTCTTGCATCTGATCATGAGAGATTCGTTCGGTCACTGTCTTAGATTCTCATGTTGCAGGGGGTATGCAGGAGAGAAGGATAATAACAAAGAAGGTCTCATTTTTACTGAAAAATAGTAAACTCAGATATTTGACTGTAGGATTTAAGCCCAACTTCTGAATTCACATATATCAGGTGAAAAATATGCTGAGCATGATAATGAGGAAGAATTTGGCTGTTTACATACCTAGATTTTCTTGGGTTACTAAATACTCTCTTTTGCTTAAAAAAAAAAAAAAAGGCAGGGGGAGAGGGGTTACTTTTTGTTCGTTATATTTTAGAGATTTTCTTTCACTAAAAGTTGAGGCAAGAGGATGCAAATCAGCCAAAATTTGGAGAGACTCTGTTTGTAAACTGAAATGTATTAGCCAGTTAGTGGAAAAACTGAAAGGTTGACTTATGCAAGAACAGAGGTTAAAAAAAAAAAAAATAGTGCTTAGTTGTTTACTTCTTCCAGAGTTATACGTCTCTTTGGCTGACCAGTGCAAGCTCCTTACAATGCTTTGAAGCCAGATTTCTCCCTTTCTCCTTTAATAAAGAGAACCTGCCAGTCAAACCAGAAATGAATCTCCAGTATTTTGCTATTGGAAAAAATCAATATTTCCTCAAACCACCATCAGGGAGGCTTGCCTCCTTGTTAGCCCACTGAAAAAAAAAGTAATTGTCATTTTACTCAAGAGAGCTATCTTTTGTCCACAGTTGTACTTTGAACTTGATTCCTGAGGAATAGAAAGCTTTATCAGGTTTAATATGTGTGTCTTTTGAGCCACATTCTCTTCATAGTTCAAATGATGTTGCCTTCCCATTTGGCACAGTTCAGTCCTGTTAGCATGTTTAATGTTTCTGGTCCCCAAATTGGACCTCATCTAAGATTAAAAAAGTGAAGACATACTAATTCTTCATGTGGGATTTGACACCTTCATTCACCAGTAATATATATACACTTCATATACAGCAAGCATTGATAGCCAAGTTAGAAGAGTGTCTTTCATTCAAACCTGTTTTACTTTTTAAAGTATGAAACTATATCAATCTGGAAATATATCGATCTAAGATAGATTTGTGCAATCTAAAAATCCTGTTATTTCAGGTGGTTGCGTAATGCTTAGTTTATGTACAATTCCGCAACTCGTAGAAAAAGCAAAGGAAAGGAGAAGAGAAAAGAGGTATATACTAGTTTTTTGCAGTCCTTTCCCGATGAGTTCATATTTTTGTTTGCATATATCTATCATGGGCATTTTTGTTAGTTGTAGTAGCAAAACCTTCCTAGAGAAATGCACCTTCTTAAAAAAGAAAAAAAATATACTAAATCTCCTCAGATGATCTGAAACAAGCCACCAATAGAACCTTATTGTGACAGGCTTACAGGATGAACTGTTTGCGAGCTAAAAAAAATATTTAAAGGCTATGTAAATAAACAGAACATAAATGCAGAAGACCCACGGTAAATAGATGCTAACTCTCAGCTGACTCCATAGCAAGCTACATGAGGCATCTGTCTGTGCTGTATAAAGAACAGACACTGGTAATAGCTTGCCCATCTAGTCTTCTGTTGAATTGCAGTCTCTAAGGACCAAATCCTGCTCTTAGCTAGAATGGGTTCAGCTCCCATTTATGTTAGGATTTTGACTCCCATTGGAGTCACACCTGTATACGTGATGGCAGGATTTAGCCCTACGCATTTGAATTAAACCAAAAGTCTATGTTCTGTAAGAGATGGCAGAGCTTCTGAAAGGTGTTCTTCAGTGCAGCGGTAGTTCACATTACAGACATATAGTTCAGACCTTTCTGCTGTGAAGCAAGAGCTGAACCAATCTCTTCACATGATTTCCTAAAGAGTCTGACCACATAAATGGTCAGTTCCTGAACAATTTGCCTTTTAATGTTCCTTAATACACCCTCATGCACACACTCATACATTTGTGCCCACTTCATGGGTAGAAGGAAACTATTGAATTTTTAGGTTTTTGCTTGCTTGTTTGTTTTTTCCTCCCGTGAAAAGAACAAATTTCAGAATTTAGGCTTACATCAACTTTCCATCCATCCTGGAAACATTAAAGAACTCTTTACCAAATCAAAAAGTATGCAATGTTCAGACCCATACTAACAGTGAATGAAGATTAATTTTGCCCTAGTTCACACAGAACTACATAAAATGGCCCCCTCTTTGTGCAGAGAAGGGTGTAGTCCTTTTCAGGAAGGAAAAAAGAAAGAAAAAAAAAGCAGGGGATCTCAAATTGCTTTCAAATGAAAGGTTGGGTAATACATGCATATTAGTTATTGGTTAATAATGATTCTCCCCATTGCAAGTAATGATCTGTAAAGCAAGAAGGGACAGGTACTAGAAGACAAATTTAAGGCTGTTTCTTTTTCCCAGGTGACTCAGTCTTAGAGTGATACTCTTGCCATATATTCAAATAACCAGAAATCCACTGTAAAACTTAAAGGGATACAGTCAGATTTGTTAGGTCTACACATTAATCTACTGTACCTTGAATGTTGCTTCATATTGCCTCTCTTATCTTCCCTGACACTGGTTTGCTTACAACGTGAAAGCTAACTCAGCTTTTTTTAAAAAATTAATTAGTTAAAAAAATGCCTTCCTGGAACGGGGACTTAAAACAACATGTTTGGCATGTGCTAGGCGGAGGATTAAATGTACCTCCCAGCAGCCAAGGAAGGGATTCAGGCCCCCTAACCATGTTCATTGACAATACCTCGTGAGCACTCAAGCAGCATCCCACTGGGAAATACACATGTTCTGGACTGTAGAGTGGTATGTTGACTCTGTACTTGCTTAGGGGTTCTTTCATTCCAGCCTTTGATTCCGAGGCATCCGATTCATCTTTTCGTTTCAATGAAAACTAAAATGTTGAAGAAATTGATGTTTTTTACGGCCCAAACATGCACACCTGGGCAAGTTTTTTTTTTTTTTTTTTTTACTCACCAGGGTCAACTGGATTGTTTACAAGCCAGGGCTGGAAGTCATAAGATAATACCTGCCAGTTGGGTCAACTTTCCATGTACAGGAGGACATTTTGAGGCAACATCATACAGTAAGTCTTAGTAACTTACCACAGAGAAGAATGCTACATTAAACCATAGAATAAATACTATGCCAATAGGCTGTTAAAATGGAGGCCTCAGGGCTTAGAGAAATGACTTCATTGTTCTTGCCACTATATACTACAGATTATATTCTGTTCTACACAAGCAATTCCTTTATAAGGGATAGTGCAAGCTATGCTTCCTTACATGAGGACTTTCTTAGCTGACTTATACCCATTAACTGATGAATAAGGCAGTCCAGTTTGCTATCATTTACAGAGAGATAAGGACGAAGATGTAAGTTAAAGCTGGATGGGGACTACTGTAACATTCAATTTCTTACACCCTGCTGTTAGATTATTTTCTTTGTACAGTCCTCTCTTCTGAGCTCTCAGCGTGTGAGTTGCTACAATTGTACATTTAGACTGAATGATTCCTTTACACTAAGATTCAGAGGTGATGTGTAAATCAAAGGATGGCAGTATAGTGGAAGGAGATGTAAAGAGGATGGAGATGTAAGTTACACACTGAAATGCATGTAAGCCTAGAGGAAATCTAAATTGATATTACATATGCATTGGAGAGGCCAGAAGAAGGTATAAATTATACCCAACTTGTACTCCCTTTAGACTCAGCTCTGAATTTGGCTCCAAGTAAACTAAAAAGTCACACATGCCGCTTGATAGTGAAGGAAAATCTGATTCATGTACCTAATGCCAATTCAACCTTACATAGATTTCCTGTAATATGTACATTAATTCTAGCAATATCAATGAGATCTTGGGCAATACCTGGAATGTAAATCACCCGTCCCTTGCTCAGTTAATTCTTAACATTTGATTAACGAATAGATATAATTTATTCGAATAGATATAATTTATTCATTCAGCACAATTCGTTCCCTTTATTCCTTTGCCCCTTTTTGGACCTCAGCTACCAAATCCTCACCACTGCCTTGGACACTGGCCAGTGATCCCAGAGTGCAATGGTAAATACAGGTGGAAAAATGAGCTCTGCTATAATTTTAAGCCAGTTATGTGATCATACCTTTCTCATTTACCAAAATGTAAAAATCAGAGTTATAGAGGGGATGCAATGTACAATGAAGAGTCCATCCAATGAGTGGGTGGCTGGAGTCCTCCAAACGTATAATAGTTTTGCTGCTGGTAGTTTTAATTTTTCTGTTTACACCCAAGAAACTGATTCAATAGCCATACAAATTTGATTTTGAGCTATTGAACACTAGTGGACAGCTGACTGGCCTCCACACGGAAACTCATGCCAACTACTGCTTCCCCCACACCCCTTACCACTCCATTTTATATCAGTTTATCAACTTCAATTTTCTAACTTATCAGGGCAATTCATATTGGAATGGAACATTTTGCCTTCACTGCTCAGTAATTCTGTGGTTTTGGACTCAGACTGGGAGGATATGGTTTGTTATAATCCATGGTAACTCTGGTTTCAGACAGCTGTCAAACCCAGGCAGGCTTCATCTTGTCTTGGCTTACCTCACACCTTTTCAGTTAGGGTAAGGCTTCAAGCATCCTATCATGTGGTTGTCATGCAATCTAATTTAACTAATGTGATGCATTGGGGGACTGCCAAACTAATGTACAAGAAGGAATGTATCTCTCAAAACCACAGGAGTGATTGGGGGAAAATGTCCATAAAGCTGGTAGTTCGTTCAGTAAAGACTGAATGAAATTCATTCAAACAGAGTCCCTTGAGTTGATCTGCATTTATAAATTTTGATTTGATTCAATTGCAAGTAAATGAGAGCAATTTAACAAGCTGAGGACTGTACTGATGAAGACAAACTGAGCAACAGATAGTAATTGTATAAACTCTAGGGTTTCCCCCTATCTATTGGTGTATAATTGCAATAATTAATCTTTATTTTTTAAAAATAAACCTACTATAAGTAAACTGTTGGCACTACAATAATGACTCTGACTCATTCCAGGGCAATTACTAGTGTCCAGTGCCCTGCTGACAGACAGCACAACCTGAAAAGTGTGTGGCCTTGTTTAGAGATAGTGGTGTTGCTAAGGGGTCTGGAAGATGTGCTGCTTTGCGTGGGGGCCTCTGCTAGCTAATGGAACCCATCATGGAAAATGAAGTGACTCTGTCTGCACAAAGAGGTTCATCTGCACAGAGTCATTTACAGGGTCAGAGTCTTAAACTGCTCTCTTCCACCAGTATTGCTGTTTGCTCTCCCGAAGGATTCCTGATGGACTGCAGTGGAACTGGTGCAGAGAGGCAGTATTTTCACCTCTTTGCCCGCAAGACTGAGTCTGGCTCATTGTTTCCTTATCGCTGTTCCTAATAAAACCATCAAATATTAACACAGAAGTTCACCTTTTCCTATACTTGCGGTCCATATACTTTACTTTTTGATTGTCACTCAGCTTGGGAAATGAAATAGAACAGTCGCTTTTACTTTTGTTTATTTTGAGTTTAACTGTTTGGTGTTCATGCACTAATTTTTTGTTTAGCACAAAACTAGCACCTAGCCTATATTTTGTAGCATGGAATCTAGGCAGGGGCTGGCTGTGGAGCTGATGCTGGTTGCTGAGGAGGTTAGGCAGAGGCAACACATAACACTTGAGAGAGAGGGGGCATAATTTAAAGGTTCTGGGGGAGCAGTGACGACTCCAGAGAGGTTTTCAGTCTGTGGGATGCCCCCCTAAGGGGGGCATGGATGAATTTTTTGGGGGGGAGGGGGGGAGCGGCAACGCCAGGTGTTTTGGGCTGGCGATGCTAGGCAGTTTGGGCTGGCCCCGTGCAACAGGGATGGAGAGGGCACGCCACCTCCACCCCCTGACTCACCCTAGCAGGCCACCCAGCCTGTCTGGGTTGGGGGTGGGGGTATAACGAAAAAATGGGGGGGGGCACATGACCCCATGTGACCGCTCCATGTTTCATGTCTGAGGTTTGGTATCTCCAATGAGCAGTTAATTGAAGAAAAAGTAAAAAAGCAATGGGACACAAGGCACTACATAGTAATAAAGTGCACTGAAAGGTTCTCTCTGCCATTAGTTTTTTGCAACCATAAATCTTTAGTATACTAAACACCGAATTTCTAGATCACAAATGGCTCATAGTCAATGGGCAATAGAAGTGTAAAAAAGAGCCTTATTTTTTTCAATTTTCTAGATAATGATATCAAATGCTGCAAGAGAAAACAGAGGCAGGGAGAGACAAAGTCTCCAAGGTGGTATAGCAGGTCCATGGTAGACCTGGGAATAGAATCCAGGTCTCCTCAGTCGCCAGCTGCTAGCCCATGCTGTCTCTGTATGTGCTCTCTCATACTTCTAGATGATGTTGCAATGCTACATATACTGCAGTTACAAACTGCGCCTCAGTGAGAGGGTGTGGACAGAAGTATCCTGTATTGGAAAACGTGTAGAAACAGAATATTTGCACAAGGCCTAAATCAGTTGTCATTTAAACCTACAGTCAATAACTCTTCCTAGGAAGAACAACTGTGATCTCAAAAGTATGTGAGGAACAAACAGCACAGGGGCGGGGGTTGTGAATCTTACTTTTCCTTGTGTTGTTTCAAATGCAAAAAACTCAAACTAGGACACATTCTGACATTAGATGAAGAGCCACAAGTTTGCATAGACAAATACACTGTTATTGTCATCAAGTGTCAATTTCTCAGTGGTAAACCTCTTCGTAGCTGATTCCAACATTTCCAAGAATTTCCCTTTGTGTCTTCTCAATAGGAGCGTCCTTATTTAATTTGTTCATCAGACTGTGGTTCATCTTTTTATTTATTTATTTTTGACTGCATTTGGAATGAGTAGTCAGCAAGCAACATATTGTATGTTCATTTTCCTTGACTCCTCTGAATAGCTCATATAGTAAAAAGAGAATAGGAAACTCTCTCTTTTGAAAATATACATCTATCTGGAGATATTGAGGAGTAAAGAGAGAATGAGCATACAGTATAGTACAAAGCAGCCTATCCCTGCAAACCAGAGGAGAGGAGACATTAGTTCCATTCCGCAGACTGCCACTGACTGACTCGCTGTCTGATCTGGAGCAAGTCTCTTTCTCTCCCACCATTTGGCTTCATTGTCTTTATCTCTATAGCCTAGCACAACAGGGCCCTGCATGGTTGTGGCATTTTGACACTACCACAATATAAATATTTACTAATAATATTTAATTATTTTATACACTTTTTTATACTTTTTATTTATATGGTGTGACAGGCGTCGGTCGGTCCTCCGAGCCCCGAGGGGCGATGGAGAGCAATGGTCTCCGTGGCAGGCCTTGGCCCCACCTCCCGGGCATTGGGGAATTAGCGGGAAGGTGTGCTGGCCAGAGTCAGTGGCGCGCCCCTCGGGCAGGGGAGCGCCAGCCAGAGTAAGTGGTGCACCCCTCGGGCAGGGGAGCGCCAGGGTAGGGGAACGCAGGCCCACCCAACTCCACTGCGTTCCAGCCCAGGGCCCTGACAGTGGCGGGAGGCGAAGGTCCCGCCGCTGGGTCAGCGGGGCAGTCCGCGCCCGCTGACCAAACACACCCACCCCACGGTGTAGCTGGGCCCCTGGGCTACTTCCTACCCGGTCTCTCTCAGGCGGATCGCTCTGGTCCCTCCATCTCCTCCGGGTATTCAGCGGCAGGCAGCTCCGGTTCCTCCATCTCCTCCGGGTATTCCGCTGCGGGCAGCTCCGGTTCCTCCATCTCCTCTGGGTATTCAGCGGCGGGCCACTCCCGTTCCCCCTCGGTATCAGACTCACGCTGACCCGGGCTGCAGTCAGGCCCCTCCAGGTCCTCTGGGTATTCAGCGGCGGGCCACTCCCGTTCCCCCTCGGTATCGGACTCACGCTGACCCGGGCTGCAGTCAGGCCCCTCCAGGTCCTCTGGGTATTCAGCGGCCGGCAGCCCTGGTTGCCACAGGCCTTCCCCCCAGTCAGGCTCCTCCTTGCCCGGGGCTTCGCCTGGGCTTCAGCAGCAGGATCACGAGGGAGCAGCCTGTGCCTGTTTCCCTCCCTGGTGCTCTCTTCACTGGGCAGAGGGCCCGCCCTTTGTACTTCCTGTCCCACCCTTCCCCTTCCAGGGATTGGCGGAAGCTTGGCCTGGCCCCGCCCACTCAGGCTCAAAGGGTGGCTCTTTACCCTCTGGTTCGGAGGGGAGCCACCATGGCTCCCTATATATGGCTTTTTTTCTTTTTTCTTTTTTGCTGCTCTCACCCTCTCCAGTGAGGGATAAAAAGGACTAGAAAGCAAGTTCTGACTGTGCTATCGTTTTAACAGCTGTTGATGCTGTAAATCCATGCTATGATAAGAACATGCAGCTCACTTTGACAGCAAAGATAGTTGTGCACATGTATTTCAGAGCAGAATTTGGTCCTAAATCCTGCGAGTAGTGATAATGGCAGTGACAGATACAGAAAGAACAGAAACATAACTGCCAAAGAACTTGTTTTGACTAAAGCAGAACAAAGCTAATGTGAAAGTCATTAAGGAAGCAGAACGGAAAATTCAGAAATAGTATCCTCTTACAGAGTAACTTTTTTTTCACTTGAAGGATAGCTTAGTCAAAATTCCAGACAGACCTTTATTATTTAACTTGGAAGAGGGAGGTTTATTCTCCTTTTCATCATAATTTCACAAGTATAAAGTATATTCACATGTTGAGTCTAGCTTTTTTTATACTGCTAGGTGGGAAAAGGATTAATTTCCCCCCTCTTTTTGGTTGTAATTGACAAAATACAACCAAGATGGGTTTAATTAAATGGGTTATATCCTCTCAGGGCCATATGCTAACCTCATTTTTGCAGATGTAAATTTGGAGCAATGCCGCCAAAATCAATGGAGTTGTTTGTGATTTGACATAGATGTAATTGAGAGCAGCATCTGGCCCTGCTATTGACAGCTATAGCTACATTGCAGAGAATATTATCATAATGGTTCTTTTGTTAGAGGCATTCCACTTTGTTATGCAGACCTTAAAATTATATTTGACCAAGTGATAAGGTGGGGCTAATTCAATTAGTTTGAGAAAAATGGACTTTCATAAATTGATGAATTTTTTTCAAGCACTGAATTTTAGAGGCACTCTCAGAAAGGACAAAATGCAGGCCCCAGTCCTGCAAAAACTCGCTTAACCTGCATGTGCTTAACTTTATTAGCATACACAAGTCCTTGCAAAATCTACAGGAAGAAATCACTCCAAATGCACTTTGCTTGCATTTTTCCATGTTTCTCTGCATGATTACTAAATTTAGCAGATGGGATTATTTTGTTCCCTTTGCAAATCTGTGATGTCACACACTTGTCCAAACATCTTTAAGTAGGAAAATATGGGCTTGGAGAGAAAAAAAAAATCATGATTTCATTACAAATTCCTCAGCTGCAATCCAGGCACAAGGATCTCTGATAAACTAGCAAAGACGAGAGTAAAATTGATTTACATTTAATTCTGACATTATTTTAAAGTCCCTCTTTAAAGTTCTATCCTGAGTCCGGGCTGACCCAACTCTGAAGCTTTGAGTATGAAAGACAGTTTTACTTCCTCATTGTTTCAACCACTTTGGAAAGCAGACTTTGTAGAGGAGGGTGGTGGTGTTTATTGTACACAATAACATTATTACCATATAGAGTGGAAACACAGTGACTTACATAAGCTCGGTTATACAAGGTGCTCTCAACCTCCCACTGTCGCAGAGTTGGGGGTGCTCAGTACCTCCCAGGAATACAAGACTGAAACCATAATGTTCAGCATGAAAACAAGCCTAGACAAATGTCAATGACAGGCTAAAATTTATGAGCAGGATCCTACTTTCCTTGCATGCTGAAAACTCCTATAGACTCTGACAAAGGAGCAGAAAGTACAACAAAAAATCAGAAATGGCTTGGCAGCTGTGCCATGAATTTAACTATGTTTGTCAACAGTCTGAGCCTTTAAAACTCTTCTCAGTGCTGTACAGAGGTGAATGTACATAATGAATGAATGGCAAATTACAGTGATTGTGATATTCTGAGAAGGCAGGCAACAGATAAGAACTCTTCCAGTAGTATATTATATATTATTGTATGTACAAACAGTAGTGCATGCTTCTTTCCCCGACTCCCCCGACCTACTTGCCTGAGTCAATATTTGCATTGGCCTACTAAATAAGTTATGTTTTTCTGATAAATATTTGGTTTGTTTCGAAAAAGCCCATCAGGTTAATTTGTGGTTAACAGCCAAGTAGTGACAGGTAAGTAAGCAGAGCTTTACAGACAAGGTGTGCAGAAGGCACTGTTGAATACTATCATAAAGAACAGCACAGGTAATTGCTCACAATGTCTCACTGATACAGATATGACTGTTAGGCTTTTTATCATGTTTGCACTTGAAAATTAACTCAGTTTTAAGAGACTAATCTTCCATACTTCTCTAAAGGGGTGTGATCAGGTGATGGTTCAACAGGAAATTGGATTGTTTAAGGATCCCTATTTCTGAGCAAGTAGGAAATGAATCACAGATGGACCCTGTAGTCTGTCAGTCTTAATTTCACCACTTTTAATCATGTAGAACATGTGTGACACTGGAGACATGCATCATTGTGTTACCCAAGAACACACAATTATACCTTCTTGTATTGGCCCTGCATTTAACTTCCTGTGTTGTGTCAGAACTGTTTGCATTTCAGAGCAATTTTGATTTTACTGGTAAACAGGCTAGCAACTAAAGGGAAGTAGGGGTACAATTCCTAATTATTAATGGAATTTCATGTGTTTAATTGCTTATATTGGAAATTTACCACTGCATATACAATTTCTGGGTTTTCTGATGGGTATCCCTCACTAAAACATACCACAATTTTTTGATTTACAGTGTCAGAATTTTTGGATCACACTTTTATATTGAGACTTCATTTATAAATAGTTTATAAAAGATTAATAAATTATTAATATAGGTTTTATTAAATGGTTAATCAATTGTCGTAGATTGTGAGAGTACAATATGTTGCTTATAACCATGACTTATAGCCATCTATAACATTGTCTATTGATAAGAACAGGGCAGTGACCATACGGGTCAGACCAATGGTCCATCTAACCCAGTATTCTGTCTTCTGACAATCGTCGGTGCCAGATACTTCACAGGGAATGAACAGAACTGGACAGTTTTTTGAGGGATCCATCCTCTGTTGTCCAGTTCCAGCTTCTGACAGTCAGAGGTTTATGAATACCTGGAGCATGGGGTTGCATCCCTAACCATCTTGGCTAATCCTCCATTAATTTATCTAATTCTTTTTTTAATCCAGTTATATTTGCGACCTTCACAACATCCTCTGGCAATGAGTTCTACAGGTGGACTGTGCATTGTGTGAAGAAGTACTTCCTTATGTTACTGCCTATTAATTTCTTTACATGACCCTGGTTCTTATGTTATGTGAAGGGGTAAATAATATATACTTTCTGCACGCCATTCATAATTTTATAGACCTCTATCATGATGAGCTTGTAAGTATCAAAAACACATTATACCCCTCTGTATCTTGCTTATAACACCTATTATTCATTTGTTAACCCTGTCTAAACAATTTACAAGTACAACCTTAAGATAAAGTGTGACCCCGATTTTTGTACTGAAATATTATTGATATTTTGTCTCCGATACTGAACTTCTTTGCTATGTGCAAAATGTAAGCAACATTGTCTGATGGGGAAGACATTTTCCTAACCTGAATGCTTGGAGAATAAGGTACATGGAGCATGTCAAACTAATATTCAAATAATTCATACAACTCTAGATAAATGACTGTCCTTTAGGTTTTATTCTCCTTTTATTTATTTTATGCCCCATTCAACACATTTTATCCAAAGTGTGTTGAAGTCAATGCCAGTTTTTATATTGACGTCAGTATGCTTTGGCTCAGACCCTACTGCATAAAATGGACCAAGATGGTGGAATCACATGCATGTACACAAGGACGTAATTTGGCCTAACACGTTTTTGTCATTAGATCTATATAATAGCAGTTTATCTCTTCCTCAGTCTTTGAACACTTCACCCAATACTGATATTTATAGTTTGTAAAAGAGAATGTCCTGTTTATTAGTTATTCATGTAAATGAATGTGATACCGAATGAAAAATTAAGTTTAAGATTTCATATTTTTCGATTAAGGAGCTACTCATTAAAGAGACCTCTGCTGATGTGATGTGGTCGGTTGATGTTTCAATTTTGATGGACACATTTTTAAAAAACCTGTGAGCGTTAATCATTTAGAAGAAGAGTTCAGAGTTTGCAGCAACAAAAAATCACCATATTTCTTCATAATAAAATATACTGAAACGCTTAAGATGCCTATGTTACTAGTTAAATCAATTTCAGTTTCTTACTGTAACTCTTGTCTCCCTATCTTCCTACCCACCTAATGTCTGTAATAATCTTTAGATATCTCTTAAATGAGACTGAAAGATCTTTGAGGGCAATGATATTGTCTTTTATCAGTCTGTAAAGTGCTGTACACATATATGGCACAGTTTAACAGTAAATAACTCCATTAATTCCAGACTTAAAATACTTCATGCTTTTCTCAAAATTTCTCTTTATTTCTGCCAATCAGGGTCATGGATTCATTGTGATAAGCTCCATGTAAACATATGGGAAGATGCAGTCCATGTTCTGAAAAAATTTACAATCTAAATAGCATCATGATTTATAGTGTTGCAATGGATGAAGTACATATTATAAATTACTTAGAATACGAGGCCATGTGTTGAAAAGTATTTATGAATATGCTGTTATATTTAAATACTAATAAATAATTATTGCAAATTCTAATTCAGACAGCTGTGCTAGAGGAATATAAAAATACAACTCTTTTTTTTAATCGTTACTCAGTGAAAGAAGTGTTTGCTGTCAAACAAAGTAAACATTTACCATGGTTGGATTTAGGGGATAGTATACTGATGTGAATGATGATACAGTGTTGGTGTTTGTTTGTAGACATATCTAGTGGATTCTCAGTTCTGAAATAGTTCCAAACCAATTATTGGTACATTGTATTTTCAGAGTCAGGATTTTCTTAATGCAATTAGAATAATGTCATGCAGTTGATCTGTAACTTTAATGAAGTTGTTTATATAAATTATAGTTGATTAAATGTTTTAATTGAAAATAAGGGAGGGATAAATGACACTGACAGTATGGGAGACTCTTGCAAACCCATGTGTGGTAAGGAGTATTACTTGTTATAGGGATTTGTGTATTAAGACTTAAGGACTCCAGATGAAAGCAAGTAGTCAGTACCCCTGTATGGGTGACTTGCAGCCCAAAAAACAGTGCAAAGGGAACATGCAGCCTATTTACAGACAAACCTGTGGACTGATCCAAAGATCTTTGGATGTACCCAAGGGCAAGACTCCCACTGACTTCAGTGAGTTTTGGATTGGGCTCCCTGTTCTGTGGTGATGTTGCTTTGTGAAGTATCAAAATGAGTCTTCACAGCAAGAGATGAAGAATCAGGATTAGTTTATGGCCCTTGCCAGGGCTGGCCTTACCATGAGGCTAACTGAGGCGGCCGCCTCAGGTGCCAGACTCGGGGGGGTACCACTAGGACCCAGAGTGTAGAAAATTGTGTCTGCTGCTGGTGCATATGTATTCTCTCTGCTCTAGATGCACAGAGATGGTGGAGTGCTGTGCCGGAGGAAGGAGGGCACAAGAGACATAACAGACAGGCAGGAGAAAAGGTGAGAGGGAATAACAGAAAGCAGCAGAAGCTGCAGGGAGAGAGAGGAGGAGGAGCCTCTTATATCCCTCTCTGGCACCCCCAAGAGCCTGGACTGATTAACAGCAGCTTCTCAGGGAGCTTCCTGTTTCCTGCTGGTTCCCTGAACCCACTTGAGGAAACCAGGCAGTTGGCTGAAGTAGTAGGAGCCAGTTAGGCCTTTAAGACACTGATATCTTCCCTCACTCAGGCCCTGCTACCAGCCTGCTTATTTGTCCCTTTGAACTGAGTGTTGAGACCCACTATAGCTGGCGCAGAACAGCAGTCATGAGTGAAAGAAGAAAATGCCCCTCTGGGGCAGCATTCAGAAGAAGAAAGAAAGCAAAGGAAGCTTTTCTATCTAAGCAGGAAGGAGCTCTCCTGAGATACATAGAAACAAATTTCAGAGTGGTAGCCGTGTTAGTCTGTATCAGCAAAAAAACTGAGGAGTACTTGTGGCCCCTTAGAGACTAACAAATTTATTTGGGCATAAGCTTTCGTGGGCTAAAACCCACTTCATCAGGGTTTTAGCCCACGAAAGCTTATGCCCAAATAAATTTGTTAGTCTCTAAGGTGCCACAAGTACTCCTCGTTTTTTTATAAACACTAATGTTCATGGTGAGCCTTCCGGCCCCAGTGAGGATGTGAGTGGTGAGGAGATGCCTGATCTTCCAGTTAGTCAGAGTGCAGGTGACCTGGCAGCTACTGCAGCATCCATATCTCCATCTCAAATGGATGTAACCATGCACATTCCTGAAGAAAAGTGTAGATCAGAGAAGAGTGTGGTAGAGGCGCAAGAAACAGCTGCTGCTGAGTTTAGTTCCTTAAGTCTAGATCAGTGGTTCTTAACCTTTACTGCAGCCTGCACCCCTTTGGTTCTCAAAATATGTTCTTGCACCCCTTATCAAAAATCATTGAAGTAGGTCAGTTCTTTAAACCGAGATATATTTTTTGTTTCTTTATTACAGTAATCATTAAAAAGTGTATAATGTTAATAAATACATAGGTTTGATTAAACCAAGTAGTTGTACTTACGTGCCTGTGCTTAATTTGTGTTTTCGATGATTTACCTTCTAAAAAAATCTGGCATGTCTCGCACCCCCAGAAAGTGCACCCCAGGTTAAGAACCACTGGTCTAGATGATCCAGGACTGTGGACCCACTTGAGCAGTAGCCTGAAGGACTGCACGGGCCACAGCAAGTGAAAAACTTCATGTTCTCCAAAGACAATGAAAATAGAAGTTTCCGTCCAGCACATTACTGGTGTGAAATCCCCAATGGTGACAAAGTGGAGAGGCCATGGCTTATGTACTCAAAATCCCAGAACGCTGCATACTCTTTTTGTTGCAGACTCTTCCATTCTAATGTTCCAGCCACATTGGGTTCTACAGGAACAAAGGACTGGAAAAATCTGGCTAGAAATCTGCCATGCCACGAGAAGGCAGCAAATCACCAGAGAGCATTCCCATAGGTGGAAAGAGATTGAGATGAGACTAAGGTTAAAGGCCACCATAGATGATCAGCATCAAGATAAGATTGCATCAGAGTCTCTTTACTGGCAAAATGTTCTGAAAAGCTCATTGCCATTGTGAAAATGCTTGCTACCCAAAACCTAGCATCGCGTGGCACTTCAGATGAGCTGTATGTGCCAAACAATGGAAACTTCCTTAAAATTGTGGAGCTGATGGCTAAGTTTGGTGCTGTGCTTCAGGAACATCTAAGAAAAGTCACCACCAAAGAAATGTACACACACCACTACCTTGGAAAAACAATTCAAAATGAGATCATACAGTTACAGGCAACAAAAGTCAAACAGAAGATTGTGGCAGATCTGAAGTCAGCAAGATATTACTCTGTTATTCTGGACTGCACACCTGACATCAGCCATACGGAACAAATGACTTTAATGGTGCATTTTGTAACAATAACAGAACCTAGTGAAAATGTCCCTACAATGATGACTGTCAGAGAGCATTTTCTAGAATTTATTGACATTGATGATACTTCAGGAGCTGGTATGACAAATGTGCTTCTTAAAAAGCTGGAAGATACGGGAATTGCGATAGCTGACGTGAGAGGTCAGGGCTACGATAATGGTGCCAACATGAGAGGAAAGAATAGAGGAGTGCAGACACGGATCCAAGAGTTAAAACCTCGAGCTTTTTTTGTCCCATGCAGTTCTCATTCATTGAACTTGGTGATCAGTGATGCAGCATCAGCTTCTAGTGAGGCTGTTGAATTTTTTAATGTAATTCAAAGCATCGATGTATTTTTCTCTGCATCAACTCATCAATGGCAAATTTTGAAGCAACATCTTGGAACATCCTCTCTGACACTGAAACCACTGAGTGCCACACAATGGGAAAGTCGAGTGGAGGCGATAAAGCCTATCAAACACCAGATTGGGAAGATAGATGATGCCATAGTTGCCATTATGGAGGATAATGCTATGACAGGAACTGTTCATGGAAGAACAGTGGCAGAGGGAAATGGAATCACCAGAAACTTACATAACTTCAAATTTCTGTGTGGCTTAGTGTTGTGGCATGACATACTGTTTGAAATAAATGTTGTAAGCAAGAGACTCCAAGGTGTTGACTTTGATATATCTGGAGCAATGGAACAACTGGACAAAGCAAAGTTATACCTACAGTCTTACCGGTCAGATGAGGGGTTTCAAAACGTTCTGAAGAGTGCACAGAAGTTGGCAGAGGAACTTCACACTGAAACTATTTTCCCACCCATTCAAGAATACAAGAGTCACCGAAAAAGAAGACATTTTGATTACAAGGCACAGGATAATCCCATGAGAGACCCCAAACAACAATTCAAAATTGAATTCTTTAACCAGGTGCTAGATTGTGCAATACAGTCAGCTGAAGAACGTTTCATGCAGCTCAAGGAACACAGCAGTATATTTGGGACGTTGTATGATATTCCAAAACTCCTCACTATACCCGAAGAAGACCTACACCAGCAATGCAGGGCACTAGAGACAGTGTTGACACATGATGACATGCGCGATATTGATGCAAGTGGTTTAGGTGATGAATTGAAAGCCCTTTCAAGATACATTTCATCAGGATCAACTCCAAAAGCTGTTCTGGAATATATGTGCACAAATAAGATGACCACCCTCTTTCCAAATGCTTTTGTTGCTCTGCGCATACTTCTAACAATTCCTATAACAGTTGCCAGTGGAGAACACAGCTTCTCCAAGCTGAAGTTAATAAAAACACATCTATGCTCCACAATGACACAGGAGAGGCTGGTCGGCCTTGCAACCATCTCAATAGAGCATGAGCTGGCCCAGACTGTGGACCTTCAGGAAGCAGTTCAAATCTTTGCAACCAAGAAGGCATGGAAAGCATCGCTTTGATTATTCAAACAGATAAAAATGCCAGTGTTTACTATGCAGACAAGGAAAGTTACATTTGCTGTTCAGGTGTTTGAAAATTAAGTGTTTAAAATTTTTGAACAAGGCATTTTAAGTTGTTAGTTCTTTATTGGGGTAGGTAGCAGAGCAGTACCATGAGAGGAGTAGAACAGGAAGAAGGCAGAATTGAGACCTTTCAAAGTTTTGGCCCAGGTGAGGGGGCATGAGGGCGTCATTTGAGCTCCCTGCTTCAGGTGCCAAAATGTTGTGGGCCAGCCGTGACCCTGCTATGCGCAGCACTGGGTTATTTTATTGATCTGAACACCCCCCACCCTTTGGGTAGTGCAGTCACCCTTAGGAGAAGCCATGACAGAAAACTTGGATAATTAAATTGGAATGTGCTAGCATCAAAAGCAGCCTCTTTCTTTAAGAAGCAGAATTATAGGGACTTTC
This sequence comes from Eretmochelys imbricata, assembly GCF_965152235.1. Taxonomy (NCBI): domain Eukaryota; kingdom Metazoa; phylum Chordata; order Testudines; family Cheloniidae; genus Eretmochelys; species Eretmochelys imbricata. The sequence goes on from NC_135573.1 coordinate 174,961,922, forward strand.
TGAATGCTTTGTCCCCCTCACAGAAAAAAAGAAACTCAAAATGTTAAAAAACACAGTAAGAAGATTTCAAAAAAAGATTAGAGCAGATAGAACATTTTCAAATTTCAACGTTTTTCAGTGAAGAAAATGAACACATTTTTCACCAATAAAAATCCTGCTTTTCTACCAGCTCTTGAAAATAAAAAGATATAAATACAAAAAGTGCAAACACCAGTTCCCTTTTTATCATCTGTTAGTCATCTTGCATAAAAGGGGGAACATTATAATAATCTGATTCTGAGCAGTTTATTTCAGGAAGAGATTTTTGAGACCCTGTAAAAATGGTAATCAATACCATAGAATCCACCCCCCTCTGCCTAAGGGCCTAAAGGTGAATCTAAAGAAAACAAAACCCCACAAAGTCAGTGAGGTTTCCCCAATATAACTGTGGCCATACTTTGCCTCTGTATAATGTCAGTGGGGGTTTTGACTGATATCTACACCCATCTCTACCGTATTATTTTATGCTTTTTATGCTTTGAGCATCTCTCAACTCTAAAGCAACTTTCTGCTTTGTGAAAGTCAAAAGATGTATGACATATGACAGACTGGCAATTGTTTCAAACTCTTTTGATGAGCAGTAAAAAATGACTTTTCCATGAAAGTGCTGGTTTATGTTACATTCCTATGGAATATGCTACCACATAAAATATATAACGATAAGCCAAGAAAAAAAAAGTGGTGCATTCTCACATTCTCAGCAACACACTGCAAAACAAATTAAGCTCCATTATTGGGGAGCTTTCAGACATATTTCCACAGAGTATTTGAGACAGATTAACTCAAAACGGTATAAATAGCCTCTTCACCAATTGCTGATTTTCATCACAGCAAATTGTAGAGTCACCTTGTCTCCACAACACATCTGTATTGCCCAAATGAGTGATGTATTAAAAAGTTCTAAAGAGCATTCACAGCAGTCTGACACAGAGAAAGTGTCTCACTCTGTCTTGGTGACAATAAAGCATTAATTTTCTGGGCCCAACAGCACTCAGCAAGGGTTGTAGTGGGGCAGTCACAGTGCAGCAGCACTGACAATTGTAGCCACCTGCACATATTCAGTGAAGTATTAATGGGATCAGTCACCAGGGGTTCCAGAGGTTTTTGACAGTTAAATGGAGTAGAATCTACTTTCTAATAACTGTGTGGCTTACTGCTTAAGAAAATCCCAAATGCGGTATTCTACTTTCATTTTTAATTGGGAACAAGCATTCTCTTTATCTGTAAAATGAGAATTTACAGTTATTTTCTTCTCAGTCTGAGAAGCACATTTGTGCTCCTGTAAGTATTTAAACCGTTTACCCCTGTGTGTGTGTGTTTGTGTGTGCACATGCATATATTACACGCAGGGCTGTTATCACTGCTTATTATTAAGATTGCTTGACCCTTCCCATTATAAGAGCCTGTTTTCAGTTGCTTATAACTTTGTCAAAATGTAACCATTTAGGCTGATATTTTCTGTGCTGGGTGTCTGCCTCAAAATTTCTGCCAAAATTTCTGCCTGGAAAATTTCGGCCAAAATGGTTTAACCGTTTCTGAGAATGAGGCTAGAGGGAAAATATATTGTCTTGCCCATGTTAAAATATTCTAACAACCTTTTGAAAAGCTCTGTCATCCCCATGCTTTTGGAGCAGGGACTTGAAATTGAAACATGGCAGATTGGTGGCCGTGGTGTCAGGGATATGCTTTTTTACTATCCCTGAAACTCTGCTAAGTGATTTTTTTTTCAAAAGGCTGAGAATAGTGTGCATATGCTTAATATAGACTTGTTAGATTTTAGCAATTAAATTCCCAGAATCCATCTCCCCTGGGCATACTCCATCTTGGGGGTGAGAGGGACTCGCCTGTTAATTTTAGCTCAGGTTGGAGGGGAGAGGGCAGAAGGGGTTAAATATATGGGGAAATGGGTAGAGATGCCTATGCCTGTCAAAGCACACTCCCCTTCAGAGCCTTGAATGGAACCAAAGATTCCTGAATCTCACCATTCCTCTGCTGTCAGCAAATATCTGTAAAACCCACTGATAAAGTGTGTGTGTCTCATTCCCCAATAATACTAGTCCACACAGTGAATGAGAGCCTACTACTGCTATTAGTAATTCCATTAGCTCAAGTGACAGAGATCTGTGAAGTGAATCTAAAGGTTCCAGGCCTGCTGATGAGCCAAGTAGATGTCAATATGATGCCATATGATGGAATTTTCTGTGTTTTCTGTTTACTCTTTTAAAAACCTAGGAAATTACACGTGAAAAGAATATGGAATTAAAGACAGTATCATAAGTTTGCATGGATAATTTTAATTCTGGCATTTCCTAGTGCTTGACTTTGCAATCTTAGTAACGTTTGTTCAACATTGGCTTTTTGTGTATAACGTAGACGTGTGTGTGTGTATTTATATACTGTGTATGTAATATAATGGCCAGGCTACAATAGTAAGCTCCTAAAAAGAGCTAAGTATCAATAACCTCTGCTGGCTATTTGGTTGATTCTGCAAAATAAGCTGGTAGTGTCCACTCTAGTCCTGATTAGACCAGTATCCACATCACTAGAACACCTTCAATAGTATGTTTATTGGCAATCCCAGCATAGGTGCCAGCAGCTGAATGTGCAGGGGAATTAGAGTAGGTCTACACTAGAGAATTTTGCTAGCATAGGTCTGTTAGGGATGTGATTTTTCTGCAACTTTTCCATTAAAAGCCCTAATGTAGATGCAGTTATACCAGCATAAAAATGCTTTTGCTGGTATAGGGCATGTCGCTCGCTGAACACATTGTACCAGCAAAAGTACTTTTTTGCCACTGTAAGTGCACCTGTCCTGGGAGGGTTTTACCAGTATAGCTACACCAGCAAAACTTTTAATTGTACACTAGGTCGTCGTTACCTTCTCTCTCCTAGAGGTAGTACTTTCAGGTGAAGAATAAGGCAGTGTGGGAATACACATAGTTGTCATTTATCACCTCCTTGCCCCTCACCTTCCTTCCTCTCTCAGTTTGACATCTGTCTTTCTCTCTCTCTTCCTCTTGTTCCCTCTTCCTAACTTGATCTTCACCTCTGGACTGTACTCTTATTTAATCACTGTTCTGACATACTCTTCATGAATTGCGCTGTTCTCTGAGTTTTCCTTCTCCTGTTTTTTTTTTTAATTACTCAGTGAGTAGTGAATGCCAATCACAATGTTCAAGCCATTGGAAATGGTGAATTATTTGCTTATGCCATGAAAGAAAAAAATATCTTCTATACTGGAGCAACCTCTACACCCTCTCAGATATGTTTGTGTGTGGCTCCTTTTGAAATACGAACCTTTATGTTCAGAGAATGTATAGTTTTCTGTGTAATGTTTAGTTGTTTCAAGAACAGAGAGATTTTAGCAAACATTTTTTACCATTCTGTTTATGATGATGTAAAAAAAAAAGTTTGCTAAACACTTTTCTGCAATCAATGCACGTTTGGCAAATAAGTGATAGGCTGTCAAATGATGGGTCTGATCCCTACAAGCCCTCCATTCACTAAACGTCCACTGATTCCAAAGAGAGTTCCATGTGTGGATGGTTTCTTGCCATTCTGGGCTCCAAGTGTGAAGGAGATGAGGGCTCATGGATGGCAAGAAGATCAGTGAGACAGTGCTGTCTTTGGGACATTCCTATAAGAGTGTTCCATCTAGAAATTATTTCTTCCTCTGTGAATTTTGCTGTGAACAGATGATGATTTTTCTCTGGGCACATTATAGACCTCTAGCCATATGTCCATATGCTTATGGTATATATGATCACTGATCTTTGATCCAGCCTTAAGCACCTGTGTAATTCACATTTTTGCCAAGTTTCAGGAAAAGCATCTATCTATGCCACATGTGCGTGTAATTTTCAAATTAATTATGCACCAGTCAGGATTCACCAAAATGTATTTTAAAATATATCCAGCTAACCGACTGGATAGTCCAGAGGATTGGTAATGGAATGCAGAGCCTAACACCTGAATTTTACCAGTTGAAATCTAGCCTAGATCAGTAGTGACTGAAAGCGATTACCTGCTGTCAGTGCTTCAGTTTGCCTGTGTGAAATAAGAGAGACAAGGTGGGTGTGATAATATCTTTTATTGGACCAACTTCTGTTGGTGAAAGAGAGAAGCTTTCGAGCTACACAGAGGTCTTCTTCATATCTGGGATATGAAATTAGTAAGCCGAGGGGTTGGTGGACAGGTGTCTATAGTACAAGACCACCACCCATTTGCATTGTATAGCACAGAGACAGCCTTGCACAAGTCTCAATACACAGGCAAAGGGGACAAAATGTTTTTAGGAACTGAACTATCCTCCCATTCCCTAGAAGAGGTCCCTCTAGGACAGAAGTAAACTTCACAGGCAGGGATCTTGCACCATCACAGCCCATGCTTTCTTGATAGATTCCATTCTCTAGGGTTGTCAGTCTGGCACCTTTCTCCAAAATGATTTCTTTAAAAAAAAAAAAAATTAATGCAGAACAGCCAATGAGAAAACCTACTTGTTTTCACAGAGCCTCCTGTGTTTACCTGTCAGTGCAGTACTTAGTGCAGTGGGGAAAAGGTGTTGCCATGAAAATTAACACTATGCTGTTTTTAAATTAAGCTCACAGTGCATTTAGGGTGTGATTATGTGTATGATAAGTGGTGAAAAAGTGCTTTAAATGGCCCACGGCCTTTAAAGTGCACAGGATAATGCATGTCCCTTGATTGACCACAGGAGTTATAACCACTCCATTATTAAAGTGCAGGCAAAATAGAAAAAACAGCAGTTAAAGTGCCAAAGCTCCATTAAAGACGTGAGGAGATGTAAGACTGTGGGGTGTGTTTAACTGACTTACTCCTTTAGAATTCCTCTGGAAGCATAGGGCTAAATACTATGATCACTAAAGCTGCTGGTCCTTCATCTGTGTGGTGAAGGGGTCTTAGGGCTGGTCTGCACTTAAAATATTACGGTGGCACTGTTGAGCTGCACTACTATAGCGCTTTTGTGTAGACACTACCTATGCCAATGGGAGGGATTCTCCTGTTGGCGTAGATAATCCACCTCCCCTAGAGGCAGTAGCTAGGTCTACAGAAGAATTCTTCTGTTGACCCTAGCGTTGTCTACACAGGGACTTAGGTAAGACTAAACTATGCCGCTCAGGGGTGAGGATTTTTCTGCTAAATTTCCAGGGTAGAACAGGGCTAAGTTTTGTTCTGAAAAGGAGCTCACAAAAAGCAGGACCTGGGATATTTAGGATGGGATTTTCAAAAATACTCTGCATTGAACTAACTGCTCCCACTGAAGTCAATAAAATCTTTACCATTGACTTTACTGGGAGCACAGTTAGTTTGAAATCTCGCCTTAAGAGTTTGAGAAGAATAAAACATGCTTCATTTCCACCAGAAATTTAAAACATCTTAGTTAAATGTGAATAAACTGAAAATGAGATGAAAGCAATTCTGTTTGAATGAGGTGTACATATTAGTAATCGTGGACAAGAATTACTCCTGTGGGAATTCTGCACCAAAAAATAAAAAATTCTGCGCACAATATTTTAAAATTCTGCAAAATTCTGCATATTTTATTTGTCAAAATAACACAATATAATCACACCAGTTTCAATTATTTTGGTCATTTATTTCAAAATACCTGTCTGAAAATGTCTGTAACAATACAGACAACAGAAAAGATTCAGGAAATGTTTTTTGACACATAGATTCCTTACTAGGTGTATTAATACAGAACTCTTGAGTAATAATTCATTTAAACTACAATACAGAACCGTATTTCCCACACCCCTCAGAAACAGTGCAAAGGCTTGGGAGAGTCAGGGGCAACAGAGGAGCTCAGGGAAATGGAAGTAAATTGCTGGGAAGGAGCCTGGGTGTGAACTTGGAGGGTTGTTGGGTATGGGTGGGAAAAATATGGAACAGGTTTTTTTGGGCAGGTGGGAAGGGATTGTTAGGGGGCTTCCCCCATGCAGACCCTGGCGGACCCTTAGCCTCTCCCATTCAGACAGGCACATCTGCCCCTGTCCCCATGTGTGGCACTCCCATGTGTGCTTGCACCCCTTGTCCACATGTCCTTCCACCCTCCCGACACCCACTCCCCCCACCCCAATGTGGCCCTGCAGCTCCCCCCCATCCCCATGTGGCTCTGTACTCCCTCCCCCTGTCCCCATGTGTCTCTGTGCCCCCACTCAGCCACCCTCTGTCCCTATGTAGCCCTGCACCCCCACCCCATCACCATTTGGCCCTGCACCTCCCTCCCTCCTGTGGCCCTGTGCCTCCACTCCCATTCAACCCCTGCCCCAGTCTGTCCTCCCGCACTAGCCCTTATGATCCCCTGCACCCCATGCTGTCTGTCTCCCCATAGCCTCTGTCTCCTGACCTGGCCTGACAGGCACTGCGAAGAAGGCAAGCTCTTTCTCTTCCCTAGCTGGCCGGGAGCTGCTGCTGTGTTCTATTGCCACAGTGCACTCTGGTGGGCAAAAGGCAGAACTGCAGAAGTTATTTTCTGCTGGGAGCTGCTGCTGCTGTTCTTGTGCCACACTGCCCTCTGGAACTGCAGCAACATTTCGGCAGAAGCTTTTTTCTGTGCAAAAAAATTAAAAATATGGGCAGCTCATTAATTATGCACGTACACAGTAGCGCAGAATTCCCCCAGGAGTAAAGAATATTTTATATTTGTTGTTTGTAAGCAATTAAATCCACTGGTCATCCACATAGTTTTGGGTAAAGACACTTCCCCATGGAACCATAGCTTCTCAAACGTTAGCTTTTAGAAGTCTGTTGTTCTGTCTCATTACACCTAATTGTGGTGCTCAAGTCACATCATGTAAAATGGTGTAACAAAATTGAAAGCTCCATTATTATATGTGATCATCAGCTTACAAAGTTTGGAAGAAAGGAGATCTCTCAAATAACACTTGAATATATCATATTGGAGATGCATTTTATTTTTAGTGTGGTATTGGTAGCAAATTATCTGCTGTATCCTCAAAATGCCAGATACCATACCCCACCCCCCATCACCACCCAAGGATAAACTGTATTGCCATTTATTGGAAGAGTTCAGTGGAGTACGGTAAGTAGACTATACAGAAACTGTCCCTAGACCATTTTAAGATTTACTGCAGAAATATATTTGGTAAAGCTTTCAAGTGCTCAAGTTTCCTATACTCTGTTTAACAAGAGTTAGGAGCCAGAGTACAAAATCCTTTTATCAGAGGCAGCCTTCTAAAAACAAGCCCTTGTGACAGTAGAAACATCACATCACTATATAAAATATTCAGAACACAAGCTAGACTTTCCCCTGGGTATTCTTAACTCTTGTACTGGAACCTTTGGGGTCATTGTAAGCTGAATAAAAACGTAAAGTATCTCCCAGCAATTATTTTCTATTGACTCCAAGTCTTCTTACCTTTCTGCACTGTTGTAATTGTTAAGGTTCCATTGCATTTTACTTGCAAATGGGATTGAGAGCATTTCAAAATCCCCATGTGATACAGAAACTTGTAATGCCTAGATACAGCAATCAAATCAAAGCCCCAACGTCATTCGTGCTGTAGGGAGACTTCACACTCTTATTACTTCAATACACAATGTTCCTTTCTAGGTGGCATAGCAGATATGAAATCTTATTTGTTGGTGTTGCCATCCTCCTCACCTCTGCTTGAATAGCAATGGTAGTGTCTGATCTTAAATAAAAGAGGGAGAATTTTGAAGGCACAGAGGACAATAAGATGTTCAACTCCTATTGACTTTCAGTTTAAGTTGGGGTGCACAATTCCCATTTTTGCCTTTGAAAAACTCTCCCTAAATGCTTGATCATACAAACCCTTACTACTGGGCAACATAGTGGTTATTTGCAGGAATGTGTGCGAAGTACTGTGCAGAGCAGCATTTGTAAGCATCATGGTCTAACATTCCAGAATAACAATCTGTATCTCTTACTACTTTCCCAGCCTATACAAGAAATGGCTCGACTAGTTCAAGGTTTTTATTTGTTTCAGTGTGCTTGTGTGGGGAGGGAGGGAGCGAGGAAAGGAAGATAAACTCTATTTTTCTCTACAGTGAATTTATTGAGGGAAAGTTAAATTGAAAAGATTAGGGTTGACATCCTGGCCCTACTTAAGTCAGTGGCAAAACTCCCATTGATTTCACCCTAGCTTTTGCTGTTGTAACAAGCCAATGAGGAAAGAAATGAGAGCCAAATATTACAGGGCAGTAATCCCACGGGATGCTAATAATTTTGGCTAATAGAACTAAAAAGGGTTGATTCTCCTCTTTCTTTCTTACACTGATTTAGATCAAAAATAACTCCATGGAAGCCAATAGTTACACAGATGAAGAGTAGAGTGTTGAGGTTAAAATTCTCCTATTCAGTCCCCACTGCAGATCTATTACCCATTGCATTTGGTCCATCAGTAGAAATTCTGCAAATGAAATTGGCATGGTCGCCATGCCATAGAGATCCAGGGAGGAGAAACTGGCCTTAACATGCTACCTCTCTCCTACTCAATCACTCTTAAATCAGTTAATTGATTAAGAAAAAATACTTTGTTCAGCTCACATAATATACTGGGAACCCTGTTACCTCTCTTAAACACAAACTGTTTTGTTCATCAAAGCTGTATAGATCATTATTTCAGGTGATAAGATTCTCTACTGGCAATTACAATAGCAGCTACAGTGCTTCCAAGAAGAGATGTTGAGGGAAGAGTGGCAAATGAATCAATGACAGCCAAACTGCCCTGTGTCTTTAAAAACTTGCTAGATGTCATTTCTGCAAGATAAGATGGCTCTGTTGAAATGAACTGATTACAGTGGAATGGGAGGGATCAGAGAGTAGATTATACACTTCTAGTTAACGAATGACTGTGTTGCAATTTTGGAAATTTCCTGAAAATATAGTGGACAAAGCCAAGTATTTCAAACACTAATATTACACCATGAGGGAAAGTATATATAACTTCCAAACTGCAGTTCATAATTATACCCTCCACTCGTGTGAGTAAACATTTAATTGTATGCTTTCTTTTCTGACGTTATTGAAAGGACATTGGAAGACACAAATCGTTAAGCCCTTTTACGATTAGACATTTGTCAGCATACAAAGTTACAGGAAGTGTTCAAATAGGAGATCAGGTACTCTAATCTAGGTCACCGTGCAGCTTGCTACTCTACTCGTTTTGGTGTCATGTACATTTTGGATCAGGGTTTGAACTCACATCTCCCTTCCACCCCAAAAAAGAAGCAGCTGCACATAGTATAAAAAGTGTGTGTGTGTATTTTTTGCTGATTTAAAAAAAGGCCTCTCAGAATACGAAGGGTCTGATTCTGATCTTGCAGCAGTGTAAATCAGGCAAAACTCCTTTGAAATCAAAAGAATATTGGGCAAATAAGAGTCCTGGATTGGGCTATTACTAGCAAGAAGCATCAATATTTTAAGAGTGACAGGAGCTTCACTGATAGGAGTAATCTCTGGATCATCAGTGGTCTGCAAACCACAGTTGGAGAATCATCCTTCTGCAGTTACCAGTATGGTTTTGTCTCAATCTTTGGTTCAAGTCTATACAGAATACGCAGGTGACCAATTTTCTCTGGACCATTGGATGGTTACTTAAGACAGATTTGGCTGTATATTTGAAATACTATATACCTAGCAGTTTTTCACTGGGTAATAGCTGCTTTGCTTCCATTTACATGCTCTTACAATAATTAATAAATATGCCAGAAGCTTTCATGTTTTACAGCTCACACAAGTAAGTCTGTCTTTCAGTTAAATTCTGTAGGCAGGTAAGGGAAGGGGGCCCGATAGAATATGCATGTATGTGTTCACAGTGGCAGAGAATCCTACCACGGGGGTCTGGAAGAGGAAGCAGGTGCCATTCAAGCCAAGCAGAGGAAATAATGGTTTTGGAGATGCTGCACAATGGCCTCATGGTTGGACTATACACTGGATTCAGTCTCTCCCCCTTAATCACTGTTTGGCTCCTGGTGTAAAGCATATTTATTTTGGCTTTATGGAGGGATGGAGTGAATTTCACCCCCATTGGCCTAATTCTCCATTGCCATACATCCTGTAGACTCATTAACACCTGAGCAGAGTGAGAATAAAATTGGCCTGATCAGAATGGTAGTATTTCACATCCACTTTACATTCATTCTGCACACATACAAATGACTACGTAGGCACTGAAGAATCACCAGACTTAGGGCACGTCTACACTACAGCCCGGATCGACGCTCTGAGATCGATCCACCGGCGGTCGGTTTAGTGGGTCCAGTAAAGACCCGCCAAATTGACTGCAGATCGCTCTCCAGTCGACCCCTGTACTCTACCCTCGACAAGAAGAGTAAGGTAAGTCGACAGTAGACCCTTAGGTAACTCAACCTAAGGTACTTCGACACCAGCTACGTAGCGTAGGTCGATTTATTTTGGTAGTGTCGACATAGCCTTAAATTTAAGATGATTTTTAGTTCCCTATGCTTCCAGTACAAGATTTATTTTTGTATATCCTTATTTATTACAACCAGACAGTGGAAAAAAACACCCCAATGGATTTCACAAAACTGTAGCTGTCAAATACTTTAAAACAGTCTATTTTTTAACAAACGTTGGGGGATAGAATAGCAGATGGGAACAGAAATGAATTAGATCAGTTTAACAATAAAACTTTCATGTCTCTACATGAACTTTGCTGTTACAAGCAAAAAGTGCATTTTTTTCCAAGACATTTTTGGCAAAGACAAGCACAGTGCAACCGACTGACTTTTACAGATAACATTTTACATTCAACACTAACTTTATTTTCTGCATAGTTTGTCAACTTTTTGTACAAAATGCATTGAATGGATGTGACACAGTTAATTTCCAGCAACTTTTTCTCCATGGAATGGGGAATATTTACGTGGGTTTGAGGAATATGCGATTTATTATTTTATTTTTATTTTTCTAATTTGCAGTTGATCTTTTGAATTTTCATCTTTGACATTTCAGCTTTTGTCTCTGAGTAAAGGAAGTGGAGATTTCCCTTCTTTAACTCCCTCTGTCCTTCCCTCAACTATCTCTTTTGATTAGAATTCATCTAAATTGTAACACCAAAATATAGAATCCCCCAAACTATCGGGAGATTCAAGTTCCAGAACCCGAATTTGACAGCTTGAGTCTATATCATACCAAATCTAAACAGATACAAATTTGAGTAAGTTTGATTTTGTATACAGGTCTAAAAACCACGGCCCAGGATTTATCTCTGCTTTTGATGTGTGTATTTTTTATTCTTCTTAGAAAAGAAAATAAATACTTTAACCTCTCTCTTTTATTAGTGTTCCCAGGGATAATATACAAAATAACAAGTCCATTAAGGAGTCTTCAGTATTAATAATACTTACCATACTTTTATGTATCCCTTTTCATGCATAGACCTCTAAGTGACTTATAAAGATCAATAATTGTCCCCAGTTTAGAGATGGGAAAAAATAAAGCACAGAGGGCTGAAATTATGTCTACAAGGTCACAAAGAGAACTAAGATGAGACTTAGTCCAATGCCCTGTCCTCTGATTCAAAATATTTTTTAATACCCATCATACCATTTGCCGATATAAATATACACTAGGAAAGTATAACTCTGTGAATTTGAGCAAATATTTATCTGGTGCAACAATTTATTTCTGAAGTTCAGGCTGTGTATTCCTTACGATGAGTAACAAGGCATTACCTTTAATTAAATGGTTTGTACGATATTGAGAGAGCCTATTGAAGTCAAATACCATTCAAGTGCAGAATACACAACAGAGTTTGGTAGTGTGAATCAGTGATAGTGGGCTGCAGGAGAGAATTTTCTCCAAATTTTGAACTTTTTATAACTCACCATATGTTAAGCGTCAGTAAATTTTAAAATGTTCAAACTTGTTCAAGTTTCTCCACAGGCCTGAAATCTAACTCAAAGTATAGCTGAGATTCCATATTGCTGAACAGGAATATTGATAAGAGCAGGAGACTTGTTTTAACATACATACTTGATAGCACCAAGTGTCAAACCTAATATTTTTTCCCTAGCCTTTTGGAGATAAATTGGTGTGTCATTTTCAAAAGCTATCCAGATACTGTGAAACCACCGAGTGGCTTTTCAGCTGTCCTACCAAAAACAAATAATGAAACATTGTGAATCGGTCACTTTGTCTCATTCATTGAATTTCACGCTATTAATTTAAGTATAATATATGCTTGATTCAAATCCCATTGAAGTCAGTGGGAGTATTTCCATATACATTTACTGTACTTTTCAGCTATTTCTTTTAAAGCTGCACATTACTGAAGGTTTGAAAAACCTCTTGCGAGCATGTCAAACCCATGCAGGCATGTATTTACTTGTTATCTTTTCAAAATCTGCAACTATCTAAATATAAATTCAGATTTCTGCTGGAAGCCCTAATAACTGTGTACTGTTAATGGCAACACTCATTCTCATTAAAGTGCATTTGCTAGATAGAATCTTTCAAAAGAAACAGCTTTTATTTGTTCTCTTTGGTTATTAAAAATATTGTTGGGTTAACCTGATCTTTATTATGTCAAGCAGCAAACACTGTGTAACTTACACATTTTTTTCACAGGGCTCATTTGAGCCCAGCCTAGTTCAGAAAGTCCTAATCCATTCCTGAGAGACAATATGGCTTCAGGGGACTCCAAAGTGAAATGGATCCTTTCATCTCCAGATCTCTGGTTTGAATCCATATGCTGTTTAAATTAATAACATTAGTAACTATAAAATGGCTGTTTGGTGATCTTCATGAAATGAGCTAATTGTATTCTTGCCATTGCTGGCAGTGTCTGCAGAGAGGTGAAGGATTGTATCCAACACCCACTGAAATCAGTGGGAGTATTTACTTTGACTTCCGTGAACAATAGATTAGGCATAGAGATGAACAATCATGAGGTGGTCTGTCTAATTCCAAGACACTGTCAGAGCTTGTGCTGTTGCAGTGTTTTCCAAATATATGGCAAATTTCAATCTTCAGCATTGTCCGTCTGGTAGCTTTGATCACTAAAAATTAACTCTCTTTTTTAATTAAAAAGGAGAACGTATTGCATTTGTAAGAGTGTGCTAATATAGACTGGTACTCGGAATCAATTACAGACTGTATCTTTCACCCTTTCTGGGTCTGCATGTGAGTGTTTAAGTAGAATTTACACTTTCAGGGATTTGCGAAACTTTTAGAAAAGCATGTGAGATCACAATAGCTCACTGTTTCAATATTAATTTCACAGATGTAAACGATCTGATCAGTGGTAGGTGCTGGATAATAGAAATCAGTGTAGGAGAGAAAAACATGCAGTCTGTCTTCATGGCAAAGAGCAAACAGATATATACAGCTGCAGTGTATTAATAAAATTCCATAGATTACAATATATGTATGATACAATCTCATGTTTCAAAATTTCATTTAGCAAATTTTAAACTATTATGAATCTGTCCTAAGCAATCCATAGCTGATGTTACTGGAACATAATCCCATATATTCCTAGGTACACGTCTTTAGTTTCTTTCTTTTAAGCCAGAGGTGGGCAAACTGAGACCCATGGGCCACATCCAGCCCACGGGACCATCCTGCCAGGCCCTTGAGCTCCTGGCTGGGGAGGCTAGTCCCCTGCCCCTCCCCGCAGCCTCAGCACGCTGCACCGCCAGCACTCTGGCCCGGTGTTCCTGCCGGACAGCGCGGCGGCGTGGCTGGCTCCGGCATGGCAAAGGGGCGGGGAGTGGGAGTCCCGGGGGGCAGTCAGGGGACAGGGAGCAGGGGGCAGTTGGGTGGGGCAGAGGTTCTGGGGGGGTGGTCGGTCAGGGAACGGGGGGGCTGGATAGGTGTGGGAGTCCTTCGGGGGCCTGTTAGGGGGTGGGGGTGTGGACAGGGGGCAGGACAGTCAGCGGACAGGGAACGGGGGTGTTGGATAGGTGTGGGAGTCCCAGGGGGCCTGTCAGGGGGCGGAGGTGTGGATAGGGGTCGGGACAGTCAGGGGACAGGGAGAAGGGGTGGTTGGATGGCGGGTGGTTAGGGCCAGTCAGGGGACAAGGAGCAAAGGGGGTTAGATGGGTCGGGAGTTCTGAGGGGGGCAGTCAGGGGGTGGGAAGTGGGAGGGTGCGGATAGAGGGTGGGGACCAGGCTGTTTGGGGAGGCACAGCCTTCCCTACCCAGTCCTCCATATAGTTTTGCAACCCCAATGTGGCCCTCGGGCCAAAAAAGTTTGCCCACCCCTGTATTAAGCTGTAATATCTTACTGATGCTGACTGGGTGCCAGAACAAACAGTATAAAGGATGAACTTTTTTAGCTCACAGGGCATAAGCTTGCATCTGTTACTATCCAGTTATTTTCCCAAATAACAAGGTGGTGATCTTAAAACATCAAACCCCAGTCATACATCTCTCCCATAAATACAGACTTGTTGACATATGACAGTTGTACTTGACCTCTCAATCACTTGGGTCCATTAGAAAAGACTTTACACAACACTGGCCTTGCAGGAGTGCACAAAATGCTTGTTGCCAATAACAGCTCTATCTCTGTTAGTGTTGCAAGGGTGAGTGGGGCACATAGACAGACAAGGTTGGACCAGGATCGTAGCAGAGACTAACTGTACAGTTTCCTCTGAGGTGCCAGTTAAATAAGAAGGGAGGGGAAGGGAGCTGTCTCTCTAGGTGCATTAGTACCGGGTACCCCTGCCACTACAGTGCTTAGTTGATTTTCTGTACAGCAGGTTTTTTATGTCTCCTTTCCACTGCTATTATTTATTAGAACAGCATGCTGATAGGTGCGTAAAGTACTGCCTCGAAGTTTTTTAACTTGAGTAAGTGTGCACTGAGCGCAGTGGTAGCTTGTGACTCTTTTGACAGGTGAGGCACAAATCACAAAATAATTATTTCCATTCCCACCCAATATATAATTTAATTTTAAAAAAATTACAAGAAAAATACAAAACTGAGAATAGCAAAATAAATAACTCCCCATTATCACATTTAAATAAAAGAAAAGTTGGTGAATCATACTAGTTGAGACAATTTAAGTAAAACAGTTTGGCTAAAATCAAACAACATTCAGAGCATACGATTAATATATATAATTTAATTGTTATTAAAAGCTCATCTTGTTTAGAGCGAAGCAGCAGCAGGCGGACCTAGAGCCACCACTGCTGCTGCTGGAGGGGATTGGGGGGGGGGCGTGGAGCACGAGATGAGCCAGGAGATCAGTGGTGGCACCTTGCACACACACGGGGGGGGGCCCTGCCCCATGTGGGAGAAGGCTGGGGAGGTGCAGGTCCTGCTCCCTGCAAGCTCCCAGCAGTCCAGGCTTAACAGATACAATCCTGCCGTGGCCTTATCAAGCTGTGGTTACCACAGCAACGTGGCTTCTCCTGGGCATGGTAAATTGCCGGGGTCACAAGGCAGCTTCTTGAGGCTCTATGAGCTATATCAGGATTTGGGCCTCGCACAGCACTATGTTCTTTGAACTTCCTGGTATTGCGTTTCACTCCTGGGGAGAGTGAGTTGTGACATTTCAATAGGCAGGTCATTCATCTGGTTTTAAACCAGATGGATCTACTTTTCTAACATAGATAAAACTCGATATTGTTTTGTCCGGTATTGGACAGGAGAAGCCATTTGAAAGAGTGTACTGCTCCACCCCAGCCGGCATGAACTTACATGCAACACTGTGGCAAAGTCATGCAGGTGGGGGAGGGCCACGCCATTTCTGGAAGTACTGGAATGTCCAGTATTCTGGGAATGCATGAGTGGCCCTCCTTCATTTTAAATAAAATCACAATTTATCCATAAACCCGCATGTATTCATCAATTCAGTAAAAAATAATTTGCATAATGTATTTTGTAGCATTTGGGAATTCTTGGGTAGCTTTAGGGAATTCTCACTTGCCTGGGTAGATGAGCTGCCCCTGGCTGAGCCTTAGCGCATACACCTGTTATTGCTCTTCTGGGCATATTGGACCCATGACCTAAAATTTTTTACTGACTCATCATTTGCACATCAGGGTCCCAATACACTCATAAAGCCACACTCTGCATTGTTGCACCAGATTTACACTAATGTGACTTCATTCAATGGACTTCGGTGGACATTGAATTTGTAGAGTGCTGTCCTGCAAGGGGTCTTAGTGTGTATATAAATGCTTCAAATTAAAAACAAATAGAGGCATAGGTAAACATTATGGTTATATGTATCTTCACTAATAAGTAATGTCTCTAAATCCTGATGTGAGGACTTTGGTAACTCAGACAGAGGTTAGGGGTTTATTACAGGAGTGGGTGGGTGAGGTACTGTGGCCTGCAATGTGCAGGAGGTCAGGTGACATGATCATGATGGTCCCTTCTAAGTCTATGAATCCATAATGGAAATGGCTTGTTTGAATTCACTGGCAATAAAATTTGCAGTAGATTAGGGTTGTCTGCTCCCTACAGTTACACAGTAAAGGAAATTGTGGGCTGTAGAGTAAAGCCCAGTTGGTTACATTTGACTCTCAGACTGCACTTTGGGCAGCCTGGATTATTCAAATAGCATTGCCATTAAATTTATAGCAACAGCCATGGGGATATGGCAGTTCTGAAAACTACTCCTTTATTGTTGACATTGGGCTTGAGCCTAATTCATGGTGTTGATTATAATGACTCAGAGAAGGTCAATATTCTAGTCAATATTACAGATAAATAGCCTGCAAAATTCATTTTAAAAATATGAAAGTTCTCCTTTATGTTACACGAGCACAAACTCAAATGCAATACATTTCCAAAATTGCAAAAATTCCTGGGTTTTTAGGGCCAAAATGGACTATTATAATCATCTGGTCTGCGCTCCTGCATAGCATAGTTCATATAAACTCACCCAGTAATTTCTGCATCAAGTCCATAACTTCTGTTTGAACTTTGGTATATCTTTTAGAAAGACATCCAGTCTTGATTAAGAATGTGCCACATCCCTAGGTAAGTTATTCCAGTGGTTCGCTATCTTAATTGTTACAAATATGCACCTTATTTCTAGTCTGTATTGGTCTATTTTCAGCTTCCAACCACTGGATTTCAATATGACTTTTGGTGCTAGATTTAAGAGCTGTCTACTATCAGAAATCTCTTCCCCATATAGGTATTTTTGTCAATGATCGAGTTACATCCTAAGCGTCTCTTGGGTAAACGAAATAGACTGTGCTTCTTTACTTTCTCACCATAAGGCATGTTTTCAAAACTTTCAATCATTCTTTTAGAACTTTTCTGAAGCCTTTCCAGTTGTTCAACATCCTTTTAAAAGCGTGGACACAAGAACTGGATACAGTACTTCTGTAATGGTCTCACTAATGCTGGATACAGAGGTAATACTACCTCCCTAACTCCTACTTGATAATCCTCTGCTTATACATCCAAGGATCTTATTCATCCTCTTAGCTATAGGATTGCACTGGGAGCTCATATTTAGTTAAAAGAAAAGGAGTACTTGTGGCACCTTAGAGACTAACCAATTTATTTGAGCATAAGCTTTCGTGAGCTACAGCTCACTTCATCGGATGAAGTGAGCTGTAGCTCACGAAAGCTTATGCTCAGATAAATTGGTTAGTGAGCTGTAGCTCACGAAAGTTTATGCTCAGATAAATTGATTAGTCTCTAAGGTGCCACAAGTACTCCTTTTCTTTTTGCAAATGCAGACTAACACGGCTGTTACTCTGAAACCTGTCATATTTAGTTAATTTATCTCTTCAATATACACATAGTTGGTTATCTACTATGATCTCTCTAAGTCCTTTACAGTATCCCCTCATTCCAGGATCTTCTAAGTGTGACCTCTGTTCCATGTTCCTAGAGGTATTACCTTGCATTTTGCTATTTTTAAACAAATGAACTCACCTCACCGAGTGATTGGTCAGTATAATGACCTGCCCCCATCATTACTTACCACTCGATCAATTTTTGTGTCATCTTCATATTTTACCAGCGATTATGTTTGCTTCCAGATCACTGATAGAGATATTGAATATCACTGGGTCAAGAGCAGATCCCTGTGAGACCCCACTAGAAACCCCACCCAAAGGATCGGGATTCCCCACATATGATTGCTTTTGGGGATCTGTTAACTGTAGAAAACTCTTGAGTGTGGATTATTATCATTCCTTTGAAACTCTGCTTGTATTTAAAAATAACAGCACAACTCTAATTTGTATAGTTTATAACAAAGCTATCCCACAACATTTACATGACCAAATTCCAAATTTATGGACTTCAGTGGAATTACTCCAAATTTACCCAAGTGTAAAAGAGCAGAATTCAAGCCCTGATCAAATTTGCACTGAAGTCAATGGACAGGCTGCCACTGACTTCAGTGAACTTTAGATCCGGCTCTTAGTCCACAGAGTTAAGCAACAGCAGCACTACATAAAACATGAGGTATAAGCAAGAGAAAAAATCTTATTAGATGGTATTTGAAAAGAAATGGGGAATCACTGAGGCAGAGGCTGACTTCAGTACTACAAGAAGAGTAAGGCTTACTTCATTACTACAAGAACTGTTCTTTCTTGCTTTGGCAAGTCCTTCATTTAGGAGAGAGACATTTTTTAAAATAGAATAAACCCTATTAATTTCCTCCTGGTTCTACACAACTGTATCCCAGAGATTTTGTTTGAAACCACAAAGGGAAACAAAATTAGCTATATCTGGAAAAAAAACTACTTCCATCAAAACAAATATAAATAAAAAAGCAGCTTGGAGGGTTTTCCCCAAAGCATGTTCTTTGTCTCCAACATGGTCCATTTGGTTTTGGGGCTGGTTTCTTTTGCAACATAATATCTATCTAGAATGGAATTAACAGCTATGTCATTGTTTTTACTAGTGTGTCTGGGAGTGTGAATCAATGTGTGTAGTTTTAGTGTTCCAAACCACACCCCTTGGATACAGACACAAAAATCATATTAGGATGTTCAGAGGGGTTTTTTTGGCTTTGATGTAGTATTTTTTTGCTTTGTTTTTGTGTGTGTGTGTTTACAGTGATGTTCTAAATTCTAGGATTTGAATACATGCAAAGATAATTGTTAGAAGTGCTGCTCTGGCTGTGTTTTCAGTGCCAAAATGCTGTTGTCTTTATAGTTCTATTAAATGAAAACTGATGTTTTTTAGGTGGGGTTTGTATTTGCAACCACTTTTTTTCAGAGGAGAACATCCCCCATTCTCTGATCATTATATGTATTTTGGGGGCTTTTTCCTACTTCTTTTTTCCTTTCTGAAACTTTTGAGAACAAATTATAGCAGATTTTTTGGTTTAGGGTTTGCATGTGTTTTTTCTTTTGTTTTTTGATATTGTGCAGCCTTTTATTTATTTTTTCCTTGGAAATCTTACACTGAGATACAGTCTGTAATTTAAGTCAGAAAAAACAGAAACATCATTCCCCCTTCCCTCCAGTGTACAAATAAAACGAGATACTTAACAAAGGTTTACTTACATGGTTAATTATATATAACAAAACTTCAGTGTTCCCAGTCTGCTTTTACTGCAAGCCTCTGAAATTCTATGCCCATCTTCTTTGTAGCATCATGGGTAGCTCTTTTTCTGGTCAGGCAGAATGTTATTCATGTTGACAAACCACATATCTGCCGTGGGTCTTTCTTTGTAACATTAACACTATTACTTTGATCAGTGTACTGAAAAGAGCTTGAAATTGTGTTTTCCCGGTATCCACAAGAAAGTACTGCCAATCCTGGAGGGATTGTATTTTACATGGATCTGTCCCATATTACATAAGACTAGCTTTCAGGATGTTTTAAAAATAGCCCTGTAGCGGGGTGGTTACCCACGTCAGCCCTAACAGGGCTGAAGCCAGCCCAGGGAGAGGGCTAGGGCTGTGGGGAAAAGCCCAGCCGGATTAAGGGAGCAGCTGCAACTGTGGCCAGCCCAATCAGGCACAGCTGGCCCCTATAAGAGGCTGTGAGCCAGAAGCCTGGTCAGTCTCTCTCTGCTTGTAAAGGGAGAAGGGCTTGGCTGCAAGGTGCTAAGCAGGACAGCTAGATTGGGGAAGGGCCAGAGGAGCTGGGAGCTCTGGCCTGGAAAGCCTCAGGCTGCAGGCCGAATAGGTGCAGGGTTGCAGAGGAGCAGCCCAAAGGTAGGAGGAGGCAGCAGGTCCAAAACCGCCTTGCTGGTGATGAGTGACGTATACACTGCAGTCTGCCCCCAATACAAGGGGCTAAGTGGGGCCTGGCAGTAGCCCAGACTAAGGCAAAGTGGGGTTAGAGGGTGGGGGTTCCCCTGGGTGGGGAGACCCAGAACCTGAGACTGTGGGGGTGTTGCCAGAGGGCAGCACCCCAGAGAAAGAGGTACCAGGTCCTGGGAGGGATATGGGGGCCAGCAGTAAGGCAGATCACCGGCCTGCAGAGGGCACTCCGGTGTCTGGATGAGCTAATTCCTGATGCCGCTGGGTGAGTCCGAATCTTTACAAGCCCATATTAGAGACTCATTGTCCATGGCTCACATGCAGGTGCACAGGGCTGCAAGGAATCTTCACTCAGCCTTTGAGTGCCCAGGTGGGTTGTAGTCAGTTGCAGTCCCTGTTTTTGGAGGAGCACCGGAACAGCTACATCCAAGCACTAGTGTGGGGCACATACGTCATCTAGGTGGCCGGGGTGAGTGGGGCTGCAAGGTATGGAGCAGAGGCATGGTCAGGACTCCATCCTTTCTTCTGCACTGGTGCACACAGGGCAGTCCAGGAGGGTACACGCTAATATGAGCTGGCTTTTCATGTGTGCACACCAGCGATCCCAGATTTCCTCTCCAAACTCTTCCTAAGGCAGTGTGGTTGCAGACTCCTGCCCTACTTAGTGCATGCCTAAATAACCCAGCCTAGACCTTGGAATTGGTCAATGAACTGGCCTGTCCAAGCAGTGTAGCAATGCAAATGTTACTACAGCACAAGTAAACACTGTGACATAGAATCATAGAGTATCAAGGTTGGAAGGGACCTCAGGAGGTCATGTAGTCCAACCCCCTGTCAAAGCAGGACCATCCCCAACTAAATCATCCTAGCCAGGGCTTTGTCAAGCCTGACCTTAAAAACTCCTAAGGAAGGAGATTCTACCACCTCCCTAGGTAACCCAAGGACAACAGATCCTCCACTTACAAAAACTGAAGCTTTGCTTCTTTAAAAGGCTCCAGAAAGCACATACCTTCCCTTTATCCGACTGGATGAATGATGTATGTTTCAGTGAAAATGGTCCTTTTTTTTACATAAGAAAAAACAACCCCACAGATGTTAAAGGAGGGTTTTTGTTGTTGCTGTTGCTTTTAGACTAAGATTTTTTGTTAAATGGAAAATGGATGAAGTCTCGTTATGTGGGACATTTTTAAATTGAGGCTTGATCAAATAACAGTAAATAGATCAAATCACCTAAGATCTTTTTCATTTCAAATTTCAATGCTTCTGTCCAGTCCATGCGATGAACAGGGTGAAGGGATGGTCTTGTGGACCTTCTGTCTGAAATGGCATTTCACAAGCATGCAGTATATGGAAATACATTGTGACATTATAGCTTACTAACCAGATAAACAGCATGACTGGACACTATTCATTGGCCTTTGCTATTCTTTATCCAGGTAATGTGATATATAACCTTCTCTTACAAACTCCTAAACAACAGTTGAGGGCCTTTGCCATGAAGGTAAAAAAACAATTTAGGGGACCCTCCTTTTAAACCCATTTACTGCTTTTGGGGATGTATCCTCCTCCCTGGATATCTTGCTTTACTACATCTCCATTGATCTGTTAAAATAAACAGCTTGTATCCTAGCTTCAGTACAGTGCCTTTAAAAAAAAAAGAAAACTTGGAAAGCTGTCACATATACCTGTCTCCAACTGGGCTACTTCCCTGGGAACCTCCTAAGGCCCCACAATGCCTGCTGAAGTGGCTGCTTTCACATAACTTCTTTACAGCCAAGAGCAAACAATGAAAACACTCATTTCTGTTACGGGAACTTCTGCATCATAAAAGTAAAGCACTGTGTGCAGAGGTCAGGTTGCAGGCTGAAAGCATCTGTGTGGCCTTGTATAGCTTTAATCAGAAACAGAACTTCAAAAATGTTTTTGTTTTGTCCACTTGCTCAGATAAAGCAAGAGAGTGTGTTTCCATTTGACTCCCTGTTTTCAGTTGCTCATAACTTTAAGAAATTCTCTTTTGCTATTGAGATTCTCCAGGTTTGGTCTTAGACTAAAGATATTTTTTGCAGTTATAATTTAATCTGTTCAGCTGTTTGAGTTATACAAGGGCAAAGACTATTCTTTCCATACAGTTTTAAAGACACTGCTGTAACTTGATTTATGGGCCTGATCAAAAACCTATTGAAGTTATGCCATTGACCCAGTGGGCTTTGGGTTAGGTCCTCGGGGTGAAATCATAGTCCCATGAAAACCAGTGGGAATATTGTCATTGTTTTTAATGGGGCCAGGTTCTTACATCCAGTTTGGAGTTTTACACATATGGTATTTAAAGTATGCAAAATATTTAATTTCCAATAAGAACCAGGTTTTGGACCAATATGTGTTCAGACTTAAACAAAAGAACACATCCAGTATATATATTTTTTTAATTATGGACCTGATTTTGAAAGGGGTCTCTCAGTTTGGCTTCCCATTTAACACCCACAGTTTTGGAGCCACAGATATTTGTGACCACAAATTATGTGATTTGCATGGCTAGCTACATGCGATGTGGGCCCTACATTCAATATCTACAAGTTGTATACTAACAGATCCTTGAAAAAATGATTTTCTTGCCATTTCTGGACTCACCTTTACTCCTGTGCATTTTTGAGGAGTAGGGTTACTAGGCGTCCGGTTTTCGACTGGAACGCCTGGTGGAAAGGGGACCCTGGCTGGCAGCTCTGGTCAGCACCGCCAAGCGAGCTGTTAAAAGTCTGGTCAGCAGTCCTGTGGGGCTAAGGCACACTAGTCCCTACCTGTCCTGGCACCATGCTGTGCAATGGAAGCAGCCAGCAGGTCTGGCTCCTGAGCAGGAGGGCCATAGGGCTCTGCATGCTGCCCCTGCGCGGAGCACGGGCTCCGCACTCCCATTGGCTAGGAACTGCGGCCAGTGGGAGCTGGGGGGGGCGGTGCCTGCAGGAGAGAGCAGCGCACAGAGCCTTCTGCCCCCGCCTAGGAGCCAGACCTGATGGCCATTTCCGGGGTGTAGTACAGAGCCAGGACAGGTAGGGAGCCTGCCTTAGCTCCACTGTGCCACTGACTGGGAGCCGCCCGAGATAAACCCATGCCCCAACCCCTGCCCCAGACCTGAGCTGCCTCCTGCACCCCAAGCCCCTCATCCACAGCCCCACCCCAGAGCCTGCACCCCCAGCCCAAAGCCCCTACGCCCTCCTGAATTGCAGCCCCCTCCTGCACTCCGAATCCCTTGGCCCCAGCCTGGAGCCCCATCCTTCACCCCAAAACCCTCATCCCCAGCCCCACCCCAGAGTCTTTACCCCCTCCTGCACCCTATCTCCTTGCCCCAGCCCGGAGCCCCCTCCTTCACCCTGAACCCCTCATTTCTGGTCCCACCCTAGTGACCGCATCCTCAGTTAGAGCCTTCACCCCTTCCTGCACCTCTGCCTCAGCTCAGTGAAAGTGAGTGAGGGTGGGGGAGAGTGAGCCACCAAGGGAAAGGGAATGCAGTGAGCAGGGGGAGGGGCTTCAGGGAAGGGGCGTGGCCTCGGAGAAGGGGTGTGGCTAGGGTGTTCGGGTTTGTGCGATTAGAAAGTTGGCAACCCTAGTGAGGAGCTGAGAAAGCAGAATGTGTTTTTGTGCTTGTGTGTGATCATGTGGTGATACAGACACGCACACGCACATAAATACAGTCACAGTATTATATACATGTCTGAGAGTGTGCACACACATTGAGCAGCATTTAATGAAAAACTATTTATTTTCATTGAATTTTTTTCCCCCACACCCCTCTTAAAGAAGTAGAATCAGTTGCAAACAACACAGATATTAAGACATAAAGTACTATTATCTCTACTGTCCTTCACAGGCAGCTATGTCTGGAACAGTAGCCTTGGAAGATACTATTCTTCCATGGAATCCTAAAATCTGTGAGAAGCAAAATTCAGCAAGGTGGAGTAGAGAGAGGAAAATGTGTAAATAGATTGGCAGGTGTAGATGGCAGAATACAGAAATGTGCTTCTGTTGTCCTCCAAGTTTTGAGTTACTTTCAATAAAGGCTGAAAACGCTGTAGAGAAAATAAATGAATTAAAGAGGACTAGTAATGTAGTATTATAAGTAACACATGAAGTGAGGAAATTGACCCAAGTGTCTCTGAAATCATCTTGTTAGATTATTTATTTTGGCATGTGTCAAAGATGGGGGGGAGGAAGCGTGGGGGGGACTGAAACAGATGATGGAGAATGATGGTAATTTGGTTTCATAGCATTCCCAAGGGTCATTTGAGGTCTTAGGAAAGCATGTACAACAGGATTTGTACTACGGTAATTGGAGGCTTTCTGAGAAATTTTAAAAAATGTTTCCATTTGTATTAGGACTAGGAACCAGTTTTTAACTCTGAGTTTTAATGCACATGGGGATATTACTCTTGAGTCAAATAGCAATTTACAGATGACAGCCTCTTAATTACAGGTTTCAGAGTAACAGCCGTGTTAGTCTGTATTCGCAAAAAGAAAAGGAGTACTTGTGGCACCTTAGAGACTAACCAATTTATATGAGCATGAGCTTTCGTGAGCTACAGCTCACTTCATCAGATGCATGCATCTGATGAAGTGAGCTGTAGCTCACGAAAGCTCATGCTCAAATAAATTGGTTAGTCTCTAAGGTGCCACAAGTACTCCTTTTCTTTTAGCCTCTTAATTGAGTGGTTGGATTTTGCATCACTAAAGCGCCCTGTATATGGAGGCTTCAGAAAATGTATTCATGAAATTATTTGGTCTCACTCCACTTCTTTGAACATCACCACAGGTGTCAGTAATTGGCACCCTTGCTGACAGTCTTACAGAGGATTAAGAGGGCCATGAAGACTGAGCTCTTTTCTTAAGGTCAAGGTTGCAACACCTTGGTGGGAAAATGACGAGAAACCTACATTTATTTCTGTGGATAAACAGAGGAATTTAGTCTCCAGGACTGTCAGCCCCGTACCTGTCACAAGGACTAAAATTCAATTGCTTTATATTTTAAAGAAAATAGACACCTTTGTATGGTGTCTTGTGACTGTTTCATCTTTGCTTGCTTGGGGCAGTGTTAATTTCAGCCTATGCAATGCTAATTTGGCTTACCGTGCTTGGGTCTCCTGCACAAGGGTTAAACATTATTCTGCACCTGGCATTTTGAAAAGCTGTTTACCTGATCATTTCAACCCTATCTGTACATGTCTATGCTGCTGCGTAATAGAGCTGGGGTTGTTCAGTGTTTACATTGGCCTCCACTTACTAAATTTTATTGACAATTCATATTTTTTGTATACTTTAGAGTATAATTTTGTAATTGCCTAATAAGATACCCACAAAATTTTGGCACTTATAAAGTACAGAGTGTTCTGAGAAAAAAAATCATAAAAGAATTTCATACTTTAATTTTATGTGGCATTGTTCATCCTTGAGGAGGTCTCAAGACACCTTACAAAGACTGATAGCCTCATCATTGTTTTACAGATGGGGTGACTGGGCTCAGCCAAGTTAAGTGACTTGCCCAGAGTCACGCAGCTAGTCTGTGGCAGTATTAGGAACAGAACCCAGACCTCCTGACTTGCAACCCTGTTCTCAGTCCAGCAGATCACAGCTGCACACGGGTGTATCTAAAATATTCAGGCTGGCCATATTTGTGTTGTATTCACATTCAGAAAAAAGCAAAGTCTCTTTCTTTTAAAGATTAACCCATGCCTCAAAGTTCAGATCTGGATCTCAGCTTTCTTAATGTTTGGAGGAACACTCTGACTCAGGGGTCTGATGTGGAAATATCTGTTGTTGTTGTTGTTTTGGCTTTTTTTTTCTTTGCAGCCCTTTATAAATACGGAATGCTGCAACTATTTAGGATAAGTGAAAGTTTACACATGCGGGCTGTGTATGGAAGTGTATCTAGCACAGTACATAAGGTATCCCAAGAGAGATCAGTACTGTCACTGATGTTTGAAATATGTTAGCATCAGTGTTGTTCCCTTAATTCTTTAAAAGGGTGTATGTGGGATCAAAATTTGTCCCTCTGAGTGCAAGAGAGAGTGAATACATCCAGCTTTCAAGAGGTTATTTCTCTCTCACACACACACATGCATCCTGCTGAAATCTCTGTTTAGAGACATGAATCCTGCATTGTCTGTGTATATGTCCTTTGCCAATCCAGGCTTTTGTGGACTAGACAAAATTATATTCCATTATAATCCAACAGATGTAGAGTATCAAGATGTATTTAGTCTTCCCAAATTTATTATAATAAAAACTCTTTCCCACCCCACCCCCCCTCTCTGGCCAAAACTGATGTTTTAGAACAGAGTTAAAATGACAGCATCACATTCAGAAAATGATAGGGTTTGTCTTCTCAGAGTATAGCTTTTGTAAGCAAAGTATTGGAGATCAATGGCACTATTCATAAAAAGTTACTCCATTTCCTTCTCTTTCAAAACATTGTATTTGGGAAATATTTCAAGTGCTTCTTTATAAATAAGTAATTTAGTGGGTTTGGCGGGGAGGGTTGTTTTGTTTTTAATTATTCTTACCTAATTTATCCAGCACAAAAATGATGAGCCAGATCCTCAGCTGGTGTAAATTGGCATAAAGAGGTTCAACGACTCAGTAGAACTAGATCTACTTACATCAACTGAGGATCTTGCCCTGTCTCTTCTGTGCAAACAGAAGTCAAGGAAGAGTTGCTATAAGATGGCCCTAAACTTCTTACTATCACTAGGAACACTGGTGGCTGAGGCCTCCCAAAGAGTGTCAAACAGTTCCCTACCTTACAAATTTGCATGTCATCCTTGCACAGGGCCATTCTAATCTTCTCTGTATCATTCCAATTTTTAGTATATGTGCTGCCAAACAGCAGGTGACTAGTCACATACCCTTGCTTGGGGGAAAATCTTTATTGCAGTATTGTGTCGTTCTGTGCTCCTCCGAGGCTGACTGTGTTCTTGTTTTGATCCATGGCTTATGACCATTTGAGTTGAAAGTTGTCAAACCCCTCCCTACCTCCAAAATGCTGGGAAGGAAGTGGGTGCTGGGTTGCCTATCGGAATGCTGTCTCTGGACCCTGTTTTGAAGCTTCATCGTTTGCATCACACCTGTGCTCATACACGTCCATACTGCCCAGGGACTGCTGCTGGAAGGGAAAAAGGAGCGCTCTCGCCCTCTTTTTCCATCCCCTGAGACTATTAGAGGGATAACTGCCACTCTCCAGCCTCTGTGTTTTGGGTCTTCCCATTGACCAGCTCCAGTGTCTGAGGTTCCCTGTAGCTTTCACAAGAGGCATCAAAAGAGGGAAATCAGAAGGTTCTTGTCAGCATTACTCCTCTCCATAGGGGCCTATGCAGCACCAATGAAACCAACCGGATTTTTGTTAAATTCTGCACCCCCACTCAGCAGCAGCAGATGCACAGAGCTGTTTTGCTGCAGATTCAGGAAAACCGCACTCCATTGGTTCCCTCTTGCAAGGCTTTCGTTGCAACCATAAGAACTAGAAATGTACTTTTTTAAATTAAAGAGTTGATTCTGCAGAAATTGATGGGTTAGGTCTCCTTATTTGCCACAGGTAGGATTTGTCAAGCCCTGACAATAATGCGTTGGCAGACACGCAGCAGATATCTTGGTAAAATTGTACAGTGGGATTTGGAGCCAATTTTGTCAGGTCTAATATCGCTCCAAACTACCTTTAAGGTAGAAAAAGACATACATTTACTTATTCACAGATTGTTAATGTAAATCTCTGAAAGGTGATCTACTAACTCAGTAATACTTGTGATTTCAGTGGCTGATTTAAAATTCTTTAATACTTTGTTGGTCAGTGCACAGAGGCCGGGTGCCATGAACGAGTGCTCCTCTGGGAGAGAGTCCTGCTTATTGTGTGTCCAGTTCTGAAGATCAGTGTAGGTTGATAGGCTACTTTGGCTCCAAGACTAACCTAAGTTTTGTTTGCTACTGATCATTTGTATTGGATTGGGTACAAAGAGATCATTTTAAATGCACACCATTTTAGGGTCAGATCTTCCACCTACACCCACTTATGCCAGCTGAGAATCAGGGTCTTTATTATGAAGTTTGAAGAGAGAACATTTCAGTTGGCCGAGGAAAACAAAAGGACAAAATTCTGCTTGTACATCTCCATAGCAAATCTCAACTCCGGCACTCCTCTCCCTGACATATGCAGAATTCCTATTAATGACACATTCTGCAATGTATTTCAGTACTAAATAGTGTTTCCATCTTTCTGCCTTTCTAATAAGACTCCTGTGATGATTCACAGTTCTCAGGCTTGAGTCAAAAGGACTCAAGGCAACTTCTTAAATATGTAAAAGTTGGGGCTGCTGAAGTTTGAAATCAGAGTTCAAATATCTTGTCTGATTAAGGGATGTTTCAATCAATGAAACAATCTAGTTCTAAAGCAAATATGAAAGGGCTGCATAGTACTCTTGATCCTCTCACACGCTGTGCAGACATCAGAGAATTGGTGTGTGGCTCAAAGACAGTAAGTAACCTTAAACATATAACGCAGTTCAGTGACACAAGGCTTACATTATGTAATTACAGTGGACCATATTAAAAAGATCCCCTTTGCTAACAGTTGCCACACAACAATATCACATACCACCATATTATCTTATACTTATCACTGTGATACATGAGCCAATCACCTATTTTAAGTATAGGCAAAGTAGTGTGGTATCTGATACCATTTTGTGGTGACTGTGGGAGAAGGATAACTCCTTAATGGTGATCACTGTACTGAGAAATAAAAATGTTCATTGTTAGCTCTGCTTTATTAGGCTATTCTTTCTACTACAAAAACATCCATTGTGTAGTGAATCTTGTACAGGCGTAATTTCTGCATCCCTGGCTCTAACATCCTGGTTGTTTCCTTAGCTTGTGTTGTGTCTTCCCTAAGCACAAAAAAGCTCATCCTTCCAGTGTAGCACTGAAAGATTTGGCGTCCGCTTTTGATTGCAGTCATGGTGACTGCAAAACAAGGGCCCAGTTCTGCTCCTGCTGAAGTACATGAAGTCGCTCCTGCTTCGCACCAGTATTGGTGAGCTCAGAATTGGCCCTGGATCTGCATTTGTAAGGGGGCTGCCACCGAAGTGTTCAGTGTTTGAATGTGTATTGTTTCATGCACCGTTCCACTTCTCTCACTTTTGTTGGTGTGACATGGAGAGAGGTGTTAATTTTAGCTATGGAAAAATAACCTGGGGAATGATGGGATGAATGGGGGGTGGAGGAAGGGGGTGATCAGAGAGGTTTCTGTTATGTAATACTGAATTGAACAGTTAGATGAGCTGTGTTTAACAAGCATTTCGCACAAAAGTACTTGAAGTGCCATTCTTTTGTTATGGTTAAATGCACTGGGGCAAATTTTTGACAGTTCCGCTAGTTTGCTAAAGAGGGGATAATAGAATGCCAAGCGAGTACTAATTTTTCTGTCCCCCCATCCTAAACTTACATAATCTCAGCAGTGCTCCGTGTGGAGCCACTTGCCTCCCCACTGAAAATGTAGACTTAAGCATCATTAAGTACATTTGTGCTCCAAGGCAAAAATATGTCAGTACAGCGCTCACCTCAGTCAGGCATCCAAATGTTTATCATGGCTAGAGCTGTGTGAACCCTGCAGGACTCTGTTTGTTTGAGGTTCTCAGGCAGGGGCAGGCAGCAAAACAACCCCTGTCGGCTTGCATGGAGAATTGGGTTCAATAAACTCAATATGTTCCACTGCCCTCACTGTGTACCCTTGCGTCTCTCACCTCTGGCTTTTTGAGCATGTGTCAGGTGATCACTTGCTTTTCCTAAGCAGCCCAGAAAGGAGCTTCAGGCCATTCAGAATATGCCTTTTCCCCAATCCATAAAGGCTCTTCTGAGGGACAGGACCTTCTTTGACCCCCATGGTGTGGCATGGAGTCCTAAGCCTGCAGCTTCTACTACAGATGCCCGCCGTATTGAGCTGGAACTGAAGGAAGCCCTATATTTCCTTTAATGGTCTTACAGGGCACAGTTGTTTGGAAATGCCTAGGGCTCCCAATCTAATGCACTAGGCATTATGGGGTTTCTGTCAGCCTCAGCTGAGCAGAATGTGAGGCTGGCAGTAGTAAACCTAAACAGCTAATAGTCAGCACTCCCTTCTGTTCAGTGGAATGGAAGAGCTTGATGGCTCTAAATTTGTGACTTCATGTGTTCTAATGTGAAGAGTGACCATAGGCATAGCATTTGGGGGTTCCATGGCTCAGTAAATTCAATACAAATGTGTTTAATTCACAAGAGAAAAAAAAATTAGTTTTTAAACTTCCAGTCATAAAGCTGGGATCTGAAAGTAATGCTGGGTCTTTATCTTGCATCATCATCAGTATATTGCCTCTTCATCAGCAGTAATACATTGCCTAGGCCAAATTATGCCCCGAATTACATTTGTGAAGCATTATTAGATTGCCTTGTGAGGTTGCACAGGTATAAACGAGGGCCTAATTTGAACTGCAGTATTTTTTTTCTGAAGATGATGCATGAGAAGGACACAGTCTGATAAGTTTGTAGCATTGAGAGTTTAGAGGAAAAAACACTCCCCACCCCCAGCAATTGGAGCAAATTCCAATACGGTCGTCATTTTGAGACAATTAATATGCCATAAAAATCTACACCATCCTTTTTAGTCACCTTCGGAGCAAGGTTCCATTTTAATAGAGTGTGACATTAAATCCATGGCCATTCACCATGGATTTTAATTTTGTTCCAGGTACGAAACTCCTGGGGCTGCTTAGATTTTGGGTCCCAAAATCAGAAGCCACCCACTGGGCTCTCTCCATGACAAAAAGTAGATGATGGAGGGATATTCGTTCTGACCTACCTCTAATCCTGAGGAATGTTGCACATTCCTAACTAATTACAGTTATTAGATAGCGGGAAACACAATATAGAAGTGGTATCGCTTTTCATGACAATCTGTGCTTACACTTCATTTATATTGATTTAATGCTTATAAAGGTGGCTGGACAGTAGCTGCCCATTCTGTACGTGTTCATCCTTGCTTCATGCTGCTTTCTTTCTCCCCACAGTTTGCCAAGGAACAAGTAACAAGCTGACCCAGCTGGGGAACGTGGAAGACCATTTCACTAGCCTGCAAAGGATGTATAACAATTGTGAGGTGGTGCTTGGCAATCTGGAGATCACGTATGTGACAAGCAATCATGATCTTTCGTTCCTGAAGGTTAGTGTAGCTAATCACATTGCTCTGATCCAGCATTCAATGTACATTGGTGAGATCCACACAACCTCAAGAGAGTTTAACTCCTAATCGAGATATTTTTCTAGTCTGAGTTACCTGTTTAAGGAATTGAATTGTTTTTTGAAGGGGAAGGGTCAAATATATATAAAATGCGGTGGCAAATGTAAACCCTGTTCAAACACATAGTTGCTGATTGTCAGTTAGAGGCATCACAGAATGGAATTCTAAAATACCTGTCTATCTAGGATACGCTGTACTTGTATCAATGATTTCACATCACCTAACAAGCAGTTTTTCTCATGCTCATCACCCACTGCTCAAAAGTAATTATTTTAAATGAGAAGTATTGCACTCCTGTTCCCCTTCTCTCCCCCCATGCTCCCAGGGGAAATGGAAAAGCTCTGCACTGTGCCCTAAAGATAACCAGATTTGAGGAGTTGTGAGACCAGTGAAGCAAACTGCAGTGTTGATGGCTTTTCACTGAAAATGATCATTAGCTTGATCATTCTATTGCCTTGATGATACCTGGCAAAAGATGTAATCTCCCTAATAACTAGAAATCAAGACGTGTAACATCAGCATCCATCATTACTTGTGTAATATGTTCCTGCACCAAGTAAACCAGCTGCGTTCTGTCCAGACAATAATTTTGAGTGACCTTCAAGGATAATCATAGACAGTAATTCATGAACTACTTTCCATTTCTACATTTGTCTCATGCTCATGTCCACGCACAAGTGAATGAACTATTGTTGGGAGGGAATTCGAAAAGAAAGGGACATAAATATTTTACTGCATGTATTGAAAAAAGTGCTTTCTGGCACGGCACAACCAGATAGCACAGGAAGATTGTGGAACAGCTGGGAGTAGAACTCAGCTCTTCTGACTGCCAGTTTGATACCTTACGCACTAGATCAGCAGTTCTCAAACTGTAAGTCGGGACCCCATTTTAATGGGGCTGCCAGGGCTGGCGTTAGACTTGCTGTGGCCGAAGCCTGAGCCCCACTGCTCGGGGCTCAGGCTTCAGCTTCAGCCCTGGGCTGCAGGGCTCAGGTTACAGACCCCCTACCTGGGGATGAAGCCCTTGGACTTTGCTTTGGGGCTGCCGAGGATGATGGGGCTCGGGCTTTGGCCCCTCAGCCTGGAGCATCGGGGCTCAGATGGGTTAAGACTTCAGTCCCTTCTCCTGGGGTCGTGTAGTAACTTCTGTTGTTAGAAGGGGGTCGCGGTGCAATGAAGTTTCAGAAACACTGCAATAGATCATGCTTCCTCAGATTTGTGCTTTTGAAATAGTGTTTTCAGTACTCAGTTTATTTCGTGCTTGGTTATCAGGTTACAATATTTTTGAATGCAGAGAGATTATGGGATTAATTATATCAAATATAGCTCACCTGTGTGTAAAAAAATAGAGCTGTGGGTTACCAGAGATTTATGGGTGGGTCACTGATCTGAGTTCTGAGGTGGTGATTTTTTCAAATGAATCTTGTTTTCCTCTCAGCAAACAGCTTGACACAATGACACTAAATGTTTTTGTTCCTTCTAATTTTCCTCAGACCATACAGGAAGTTGCAGGCTACGTGTTAATAGCACTCAACAATGTGGATAGCATTCCACTGGACAATCTCCAGATCATCCGAGGAAACGTGCTTTATGACAACTTTTACGCACTAGCAATTTTATCCAATTATCAGACAAATATAAATAAAACCAGTGGACTCAGGGAGCTACCAATGAAACGGTTATCAGGTAAGTGGTGGGGCAGACAATGTGATTCTGAACTGTTACTTTATTTGAAGCAAACTCCCAGATCTTTATGAAAAGCTTCATTTAAGGAGCATTGACCTGTAGAGTCCTATTCCGAAGGAGATACTCTGAATGAAGTTAAATGTAGTTTATCCAAATACCTGCCCACTTTATAACTATCCAGTTTACTGGTAGTGATGGAAAGTTCCTTGTTTTACAATGCATCAGCCCAGGACATCCGGGGGTTAATCAACTTAGGCACTATAGAATTGCAGAGTAATGAGTGTTGGCCCAAAACTGAGAGAGGTTTTTGGTGCCAATTTGAGATGCCTTAGAGGGGGCACGATTTTCAGAAAGTGTTGAGAACCTCAAAGTGCTTCAATCTGAGCATCCAAAAATGGAGACACCCAGAATCACAACTCACTCTTGAAAATTTCAGCCACTCAGTTTTGACATCGAGTTTTGCATTTTGTGCACATCCATAATTTCTATTGGCTTCACTGAGTTGCGGGGGGAAGGGGCAGAGGGTTGTATATGGAAAGGCTGCAGCACTGGACCCTTATTCGACAGTTAGTTATGCTTTCTTTCAAGTGTAATAATATATTGTAGATTGTCCTTTTCCATTAACATGACATCTGATTGTGTTTATCTCCTTTTCAAGAAGGAAGGAAGAGAGCAATCATGCAATTGCTTCATTTTTGTCCTGTTTTTCTTTTGCAGAAATTCTTAATGGAGGAGTTAAAATCAGCAACAATCCACAACTGTGCAACATGCAAACAGTTCTGTGGGACGACATTATTGATTTGAACAAAACACCTGCAATGCTGTTGGATTATCAGAATAATCTGACTGATTGTAAGTATATATTTAACAAAACAGTAGTCACTCCATTAAAGACAGCAGTACCATCAACCTACTTATTGCATTATAGAGCTCCATTTCTGCAAACACTTTTATGTAAATGCATTGACTTCAAATCCTGTTCACGTAGAAACCAATTATATTTTGTAATCAAATTTACGAGGACCAAGATTTGGACCTAAGAGACTGATACAAAGCACACTGAAGTCAATGGATTCGCTCCCATTGATATCAGTGGGCTTTGGGTTGGGTCTTAAATATGTGCTTCTTCAGTGAAAATGACACACCAATGTAATGCATACATATTTTCTTTCCAATGATTTTAAATTTACAGCGTGAGACCCTGATTCAGCAAAGCTCTTAAGCGTATGCTTAACTTTAAGCATGTGGGTACTCCCAAGGTGCTTAAATGCATAGCTGGGTTGAGCCCTAATTCCTATTTGTGAATATCATGAACTCTACGCATGGTTTGACAGTATTAGGAAATCTTTGCAAAAAGGAAGACCAGAAATGGATAAATAGCGATACTTCAGATCAGTATAGAGTATGTAGCATGTAGATTTGAAAGCTTACATGGCATGTATCCATGCTTATATCTGACCCAAGCCAGTACTGTTAATCCTTTGTAAGATCTAAATTCAGCTCAGAAAATTTTAAGAGGGGAGAAAAGAGATGTGGGGTTTTTTGTTTTTGTTTTTTTTTGGTTTTTTTTTAATTCTTGAGCATTTTTGGCACTACAGATTGGCACAATGTTTATTTTCTGATCTACTTCCGTGAGAAATTGACTCAGTACTAACAGACGCACTCTGTTGACATACCCCCTGGAACCCCATTGCAGTCAATGGGATTGCAGGAGGTGTAAATCGGCGCAGAGTTTGGCCGTGAGTACTATGGAAATTTTAACCTTTAACTTTTAAACTTGAATCCCTTTGGTTCAACAGTAAATCAGTCAGTTATTAGACAAATATTGGCACTTGTTCAGCTATTTTGGCAGTGAGGGCGTTGGAAAGAGCCATGTGTTATTAGCTGGACAAAACTGTCCTAGAAAGAAATACTCCTTAAATATAGTAGTAAGTTTCAGATAATCTGTTCAGGCAGCCATTTTTCTTTTTAAATAATGAGCATGCAAGATAATTGTGTCCCTGGGATTTTACCTGTCATTAGAAAACAAACAAAAATAAAAAGCAAAACAAAGCAACAAAAACAACAATAAAAAAGTAAGGGGGGAGGGGAAAGGATTGGCAGGCCTGTACTAACTCTACAGATTAGTTAGTTTTGTTCACCCTTACTTGTTTTCATTAATTGTATGTGTGCTGCATAGTTCAGTGCTGAGAACTACTTTTGTCAGAGCTGTGGAGACAAAAGAAATTAAGTCAGAGTGCAAATTACCTTGTGGTTAGAGTAAATGTCACCAATCATTTGCAAATACAGTCATATTTGTTTTGTTGTCAGCAGTGTATTATTCAAAAACATTCATTTACATGACAAATTACTATCTGGCCATGAGTTCTAACCATACAGAGTTTCAAGGTGAGGAGGCCAGTTAGTCTTTCAGTTTTCAGTTCCCAGAGATGATGTACTCGTTTCACATTCCATTCTACCCCATTCTAGATGCAGATTGCAGATACACACACTCTTCAAGTTAGGGCTCTAATTCTACCTGCTGACTGATTACCTACAAATCTACAGTATCAATAGCAAACACTAATTGGCAAGTTCTTAGTTTTATTTATTTTATATAAGAAACTTTAAAAATATAGAATTCTGATTTTTCCTTCAGAAAATCAGCTTTGTTAATTCAGCATTATATACAGCATTCTTAACTGAAGTAATAGTCCAATAACATATACATGTGGCTGAAAAGTTTCAGATTAAAAGGTTGAGCTACTTCTGAGAATATGATTAGGAGAAAATAAGTAATTTTGCTTGTATTAAAATAATTCTTTCAACCATTTTGTTGAGAAACTCCATGCTTTGGAGCAGGCATTTGAAATTTGTCAGGGGGTGGGGCATTGCCCTGGTGTCAGGAATGTGCCTTTTGCCATCCCTCTGAACTTTCATCCACATTTAGCCAAGTTATTTATAAGCCTCTGAAAAATCACAGTTCACACATGCTCAGAAGAGGCTTGATATAGTATGACAGCCATATTCTCTGTATTGGACATGCTCTCCTTACAACTCCTGTGTGCCAACCAGGCTGTGCATGTGCCATCCCCATAAAATAACTGAGCCCTGGTCTGCAGTACAAACTTATGTGAGTAAAACTGTTTCTCCAGGGTGCAGAAAATCCACACCCCTGAGTGACGCAGTTATATCGACCAAACTCCAGGTGTAGACAGCTCTGAGAGAGCTTCTCCTGTCAACACAGCTACCGCCTCTCGGAGAGGTGGAGTACCTACAGTGATAGGAGTGTCACACTGTCTGGAGTGGTTCACAAGTGTGAGTGCCTGTCTCAGGGCAGACTGTCAGAAAACAAGGGCAGACACCCCAGACTGATGGTATATTCTGTTATTAGATTTCACCAAGCCAATAACAAGTGTGAACTCTTGGATCACTATACCAGTCTTACCATGGAGTCACAGGCAGTCCGCTTAGCCTCTCCAGCCTATTTGTCACCCAGACAAACTGAACTTAGTGATGATGGTCACATAAACCAAAAATCACACCCCATCAGGTTTCTCCCAGTCCCAAATGGCCACTTACTCCCAGATCAGTTGGTACGCTGGATCTTACACCAAAGACATTGCTGGCAGCCAATTCTATAGTAAACTAACTATAGGTTTATTAGCTAAGAAAAAAGAGTTATTGGGAGGTTAAAGCAGGTAAAATATAATAACAGGTGAGTCCAAGTTTGTAAGTCCAAAATGATAGCAGAGATGTAGTAATCTGCCAGTTTCCCAAAAGCCTTTTCCAGGGTTACCCAGAATAATTCTGGAGGTCTCCGTCTACTCATTCAGTTATTCTGCCCTGTTAGAATCCAAACAGTCTAGAAAGATCCTTTGAATCAGTACTGATAGCGTCTTTTCACAGACAACAATCTGACAAGTATCTGAACCCACACAATGGTCGGTTGCTTTGAATTTAGCACTCCTCTTCATTTGCATTTGATGAGTTATTTAGTTACAGGGATATACACAATGTAAATGCCTGCCATTACATTATAATAGGAATAGATAAGTGAAAACAGTACAAGTAACATTCCATTAGTTTTCAGGAAGTTCTAACACCTGACTACGCTCTTACACTAACACACACTTTGATCTATTTAATTATAGGGCATGCTTAATGTAATAGTAAACAGGATATAGATAGGCAAAAGCAATGCAGTTAACATCTCCTTTGATCTCCATTAAAGCACAAGTGAATTGGCCTGAATATATACTGATACATTTAACTCCTTTGATATTCACACACAAGTGAATTGGCCTATGTCTCTGACCTGAGCTGGTCTGTCAGTATTCTAGGGAGAAGCTCTCCTGTCGGCATAGGTAGTGTCTTCGCTAAACTGTAAGTGTAGATGAGCCCTGAATATTCTCCAGCCTAGAGCTTCAGGGGCTAAGCAGAAGTTTCCTTTCAAGTGTTTCTCTCCGGTGCTGTGAGCCACTATGGTGCCTAGCACTGAAACCAAAAGCAGGCAGAACAGGCACAGAGGACCAGGGAGAATAAGAATAGAGGGAGACTGATACAGGAGCTGGTGGTGTGGAGGGGGACAGAAGTTGGAGAGAGTGGATATGAACAGAAAGGGACAAAGTTAGGAGCTGGGGATGGAGAGGAGCAGAGAAGGACAGACAGGCAGGTGGGGACAGGGAAAGAAGGGTTTGTAACCAGTAAATTACACTCCCCTCCAAAGCCTGGAATAGAATCCAGTCTCAACATTTCTCTGCTGTCAGCAAAATAGTTATGAAATCCACTGGCAAAGTATGTGTCTCCTCTTTCTCTAGTGGCTGATCCAATTGGATAACTGCCTACTAGTACTATTACACCATTAGCTCAAGCAATAGAGAGGTATCTGCTCTGGATTGAATATCCCAGCCCTGCCAATGACCTATGCTGGGGTCAATCTGGTTCCATATGATAGAATTTCTGGTTTTTCAATTTGCTTCTTTAAAAACGTAGGGTATCACATACAAGAAGAGTACGCTACAAGAAAGTTACGGTGGTAAAGTCAAGCAATCAAACATTAGGAAATGCTAGACTTAAGATGTTGCTCCATCTCCCTCATGCTCCACCCTTCCTGCTGCCCCTCTACCCATATATGCATATGCATTAAGATGCAATTAATTACAGGATCATATACTGTTTTTTCCACAGGACCCTTGCCTCATTCAGTACACAGGATGGACAGTGCTTACTGAATGGCTATCTATTTCATGTTTATTTTTATCCTCATCATTCAGTGTGTGGCACAGAAGCTCTCCTGTAGCTCTAGTAACAGGCACGTGGGGGATATGTTGTGACTTAAAGACTAAGATTCAGTTCCTAACAGCCTTGGTGTGTTATCTAACAATTGTCTGTTACATCATAAAGGTTTTCCTATCAATTTAACATTTACATTTTAGGTTCTAAGTGTCATGCAAATTGTACAGAAGACCACTGTTGGGGTGCCGGCATAGAGAACTGCCAGACATGTAAGTCCACAGATTAATTTAAAATATCCTTGACTGTATGCCCTTAGGTATTTGTTTGTTTATTATTCACTGAATACTGTCCCTGTCACATCCTGATGTGATGACAAGTGTTTTACAGAGAACACTGTGCTCCCCTCCACTGCCCTGAGGACCCATAAGCACACTGTGGACCTGGGTGCTTGCTCCCCTAGCAATCAGTCAGGTCTCTGAGTGATGGTTAATGATGATCCTTGCGGTGGTAACTTGCACTGTGTTTTTGCATATGAACGCCCCCCCCCCCCCCCTTCTTGTATAGCAAACAAAAAAAAGGCAAACAAAAGCCATTGCAGCTCCTCACTGAGTGGACACATTTGTGGAGAGAAAGGAGGCCTGGTGAACAGCACAGAAACCCCAGAATAATTTGGATTGGACCAAGATTTCTCCATGAATGCTCAGCCTTTGTGTGACACTTTCAGTTTTAGAAGCTGTAATGTGAATTTTCTCCACATCTTTTGTTTCAAGTAGAATGACTGTGTATTAACATACAAACTCTTACAGAATTTTTTAGGCTGAGAATGGGAATAACTCACCACTACTGGTGGTGGGGTTTTTTTGTTTTTGTTTTTTTTTAAATCCCCTTTGTAGAATTCCTTCCAACCTGAATACCAGATATATGCTGCAGGCATATAAAGCAAGTCCTGACCACTCAGAAAATGAAGTGATGGCCTTTAAAGGGTGCAGGGCCCAGAGGATTCACAGCACAGGAGAGGTGTCCTAATTATTTATAGAGCACTTTGGAATCCTTAGGCACTCCAGTCACTCATAGGCTGAACACGCTTTACCCTGTAATTTTGCATTTTGGATGCTTACCCTGGGCATCAAGAGAACAAGAAACACAAGGTGTTTAGAGACACTTAAAGGTCTTGTGAGGATTTTACTTTTCAGTATATAATGACTGATGGGGAATGTACTTTGAATACTTTTTGTTTCTTTTGATAGTTTATTATTTCACTGCTTTATAATGTGTAGTCTGCATGCAGGGAAATGCTATGGGTTCTTGTTCTTTCCTCGTACCAGCTTTACACTAGCATAATTCCACTGAGTTCAGTACTTCTGATTTAAAAGTGACAGCAGAATCCAGCCCTACAAATGTATTTAAATCTGAGCATCTTGCTCACAATTCAGGTATCAGGCCAGATCTACGTAGCTTCAAGAGCAGGTTGAAAAAAATCACTCCAATATTCCTCTCTTTCTCCCCCACCCCCTATTTTTCATCAGTTTCAAAACTTTTCAGCCATAGTCAGTCCTTCACAGCTGCTCATAAAACACCCTATACTGGATATTGTGGGACTAATTCTGCAGTTACTCTATACACATTGATGTAAATAGTGGTTCTACGTGCAAAGTACTTGCAGGATCATGTCCACTATTAACGTGGTGTCCAGAAGTAATACTAAGCTTTAGGCTTAAGAAATTGAGATCCTAATCCTGCAAACATTTATGTATGGGCATAAAGTTAAGCATGTACATATGTGTTTCCAGGATGGGGTTTATTTAGCAATTAACACTCATTTTGTTAAGCTGTTTATGAATCTGGCCTATCAGAAATTCATCCCATAGGTGGGACATCTTTATGTTATATTTCTTTCCATCCTTGAACATATGTGGAATGTACTGCACAAAATATAAACATTTGCTATGATATACTTCCAGTGGGACGCTTTTGTCAATTGTTCTCAGAATGATGAGCCGTTTTACACCCCTGCTGATGCTTACGAAAATGATATGAAAACTCTGTTGTAAAACAATGTGTCTTTTATCTCACTGTTCTGGTTGTGTGGAGGAGTTGCTGCTAGACCAATTATGTGTATTTTGGAGATAATGTTTCCTTGAAAATGTAGTATTTGGTTACAAATATGAGATCACAAAATAATAAAGCTTAGGTGCAAAAGTTTAACAGAAAGAAAAAGTAAATAATAATAAAACAAAAAAATAGAAGAGGAAAGAAACAAGCCTATACTGGTTGATTACCCTGTAGCAGAGTACCATTCTCGGATGATTTAAGTGTTAACTGTGATTGAACTGCAGTGTGACTATTTCTGAGTTACAAGAATTTTTAAAATATTTTAACTTCTCTGTGCCCATTAGGGAACTTCATGGCTGACACCATGCTGTACACCAGTCGTTCTCCACCAGGGGTCCAAGGCCTCCTCAGGGGGCACGAGCAGGTTTCAGGGGGGCCGCCAAGCAGGGCCAGCATTAGACTCACTGGGGCCCATGGCAGAAAGCCAAAGCCCTGCCACCTGGGGCTGAAGCCTGGACCCTGAGCCCCGCCACCCAAGGCTGAAGCTGAAGCCTGAGCAATGTAGCTCTGCGGAGGCTCTTGCGGCATGAGGCCCCAGGCAATTGCCCTGCTTGCTATCCCCTAACTCCAGCCCTGGCTTTTACATGCAGAATACCAGTTGTCATGACACAGGTGGGCTGTGGCGTTTTTAAAGCATGTTGGGATGGGCCTCAGAAAGAAAAAAATTGAGAACCCCTGCTGTACACCGTAACCACCACTCAGTGGGTTAGGAATCAAATCCTCCTGCTTAAAAAGCACCTCCCTGTTGAATCTAAGGAAAATCAATTAGCCATGAAGGATACATAGTTGAGTGGTTCTGGTTCTGTCCTGCCCAGTTCTGGTTCTCTCCTGGTTCTGTCCTGCCCAGGGCAGTGGTGCAAACCCACATTAGTCAATGATTGATATATTTTTTTCCCCATTATTCTAGTCAGGATGATTTTGATACTAAAAAATTGTTGCAGGTGATTTACTTTGGTATTAGAAACAGCTTCTTGTCCAAAATTTTCCTCTCACTTATATTGGCTCAAACCCGATGAGAGTTGCATAACAACAGAGAGGAAAACTTAGTCCAAGTATTGAAGTTTAAAAAAATAGTGTAGAAGGCATGTGAAATAATTTGCGGGAGAAGGGTTCCTCTGCCAACGTCAAGAATGTGTTTAGTATACTTAACACAGGGGTTGGCAAAATACGGCTCGCAGGCTGGATTCAGCCTGTCTAACATTTCTGTCTGGCCCCCTCACGCTCTCCGAGTCCAGGCCACTAAAAGTCCCATGGCACAGCAGGTCTCAGACAAGCTGCCTGCCTACCATGGCACCACGCTGCTCCTGGAAGTGGCTAGCTGCTGCTGGCAAATCTCTGTGCTCCACATGCTGCCCGCAGCCCAAGCACCATCCTCACGGAAACCGGCCAATGGGAGCTGCGGGGGCGGTGCTTGTGGGCGCAGGCAGTGCACAGAGACCTGCTGTCCCCCTCCCCACCAAGGGGCACACAGAGATGTGCCAGCAGCAGCCAGCCGCAGCTGCTTCCGGGAGCGGTGTGGGACCACAGCATGCAGGCAGCCTGCCTGAGCCCTGCTGCATCCCTGGCCAGGAGCTGCCTGTGATAAGCGCCTTCCCCTGGTCAGAACCTCTCTTGCACCCAAACTCCCTCCCAGAGTCCACACTCCTCACCCTGCCCTGCACCCCAACACTGTGGACCAGCCAAGAGCTCCCTCCTGCACCCACACTCCCTCCCAGATCCCGCATCCCTCCATTAATATAGTAGAAACGTGTGAACCATGACGACTTACCAAAATTCATGGGGTGCCCCCCCTGTGAAAATTATTGCCCACCCCTGACTTAACAGGAACCTTAATGACACACAGAGTATGTACTGTAACCTGTTAATATAAAGCTGGTCTTCCCAGCAAGCTGATATCTCAAAGGTTGCACCAACTGATATTTTTTATCTCAGTAAAACTATTAGATACAAAGGTCAAATTCTGCTGTCTTATGCCATTGTAAATTGGGAGTGACTCCACTGATGCCAGTGAAGTTATTCCTGATTTAGCAAGGTGCTGAGCACTGGCCCCTTTCCCACAAAGCATGTAAGCCTATCCTTAACTGTGCTTTTCTGGATCAGGGCCAGAATGCTCAGTGCCTTGCAGAATTGATGCCTTACTGCAGCGTAATTGAGAGTTGAATTTGGCTCTAATACGCTGGTGAGGAAAAGCTCAAACTCCCTTCTGGCCTCTCCATCCCACAAATTTCACTTGATGATGAGAGTGGAAACCGGTGTCCCATGACAGGCTTTACCCAGATGTTCTTTATCTGGAGTTTTCTCCTTACTTGTCAATCTTGGTTTAGCAAATATGCATTTTAATTTTTTTTTTTCCTGTCTTTCAGTAACAAAAGTCATCTGTGCCCAGCAATGTTCAGGCCGATGCAGAGGAAGGGTGCCCAGTGACTGTTGTCATAAC
Source organism: Eretmochelys imbricata (assembly GCF_965152235.1). Lineage (NCBI taxonomy): Eukaryota > Metazoa > Chordata > Testudines > Cheloniidae > Eretmochelys > Eretmochelys imbricata. The sequence continues at coordinate 175,004,893 of NC_135573.1, forward strand.
CAGTGCGCTGCTGGGTGTACAGGGCCTCGTGAGAGTGACTGCCTGGTAATACTACAGCAACATGGTTAAAGTTCAGCAGCAGCAGCCAAACTTTGGGCTGAATGCACTGTAACTTTTTTTTTTATCTTAGGAGCCTTGAAAGTGACGCTGAGCACCAGCTGTCTTATTAAAATATGTATGGGACAGATTCTCCACCCATGTAAATCAGTATAGCCAGTCTATACCAGCTGGTGATCTGGCCCATGTATTTCTTATACTTAGCAACAGCTTAGAATTTTAAAACAAAGAATTTTAAAATGAAACTTACTTTTCATCATTTTTAATACCCTTTGTGCATTTCATTTAGTTTAGACCATGAGAATAGATTATGCAATTTCCTTTTTCTGTCTTTCATTTACTAGAACAACTCTGCTAGGGTTCACAGGACTCAAGGGGATGGAATCCAGAAAAACCTGTTTACATTAGTTGTTTGGTTGGGTTTTTTTTAAACTGTTGCAGTGTTTCCGTTGATCTGTTTTGTGAACCTGTCCCCCTTTTAAAACAAGGGATTCCATTTAGTTTGGGCTTAACTCTAAATTAAGTGGAATTCAAGCAACTTCTATGGAAACGGTCCAGTTTATCTTTGTTTCTTCGGATATATTTGTGTGTCCATTAAAGATGTAAACAAATCACATTAATTATGTTCTTATTGATTCATGGAAGGAAACATTAGTTCTCTCTCCTCAGAAATCCTAGGGAAGAACCAAGGGAGGAAGAAAGTTTGTCAACTTGAATGTAGAACTAGCCTTGTAGAAATGACTTGCACTTCATAAATGCCCATTAAATTGTTCATCGCCTGTAGCCAAGCCTAATGGCATTACTTTAATATTTAACTGTCCAGGTCAGTAATTGACTGCAGGGACTTATTTCATTAATGTTATTAAAAAGTTGCCAATAAAGAAAACAGCCATTTATCTTGATCTGGTTTCTGATTTCTTAGCTTTGTTCTTACTATCCAATACATGCAGGCAGAGCCCTGTTTCTAGGTGGAACTCATGGGCACGCCATACAAGTAGAAGGGTCTACCTCTCAGGGGTCTGGTCCAGTGTTGGAGCCTGGGTTCATAAGGACTTTGTAATGTAGAAGTTATTTGCATGAGTCCGTTAAGATTAAGAACCCTCATATGCTATTTTTGTAAATGTCAGACACAATTGCCCTTCGCCCTTGGACTCTCTCACTTCAATGGCACAAGAGCCCAATCCTGGAAAGTGCTCCGTGCCTCAGTTAGTGCTAAGAACCTGGTAGATCTGGCAGTAGCAGCCTTATAAAACAGGAATTATACGTTTATTGTATCTTCCCTTTTGCTATAAAAATAGACTGTAGTTTACTTTGTCACATTCTTCAATGGCAGGCATGCCGCAAGTTTCGGGATGAAGCAACGTGCAAGGATACTTGTCCACCATTAGTGCTGTACAACCCGACCACCTATCAGATGGATGTCAATCCAGATGGAAAATATAGCTTTGGAGCCACTTGCGTGAAAGAATGTCCACGTAAGCTCACTTAAGCTTGCAATCTGGTCAGACCAGGGAAGATAGAGGGTGAAGGACGCGGTGGGCAGAGGTTGATATCGGTTCTCTCCCACCCAATTCAGGCCCCCTCAACTTAGTGGCCCCCTTTTAGACCAAGGAATTTCCTCACTCTCCTCAGCTGCTTTTGCTATGGAAACCAGCAGCAGAACATCAGAAATGAGATGTAGCTGATACAAAAATTTTAAGTCGTTTGTATTTTATCAGTTATTTTTATTGGTTTTTCAGGGCTGTTTTTGTTTTAATTTTGAAGATTTTAGCTTAGTCTTTACTGGTGAATGCCAAAAAGAAACACTTTATAAAATCCATCAAACTCTCTCATAAGACCTGATCACGTTCCCACTGAAGTCAGTGGCAAAACTCCCAATGACTTCAATGGCACGGGGGCAAGCCCATAAATAAAGTGGGGCTGGTTCTTAGTGGGGCTTACAGAAATCTGTTTTTAACATCTAGGGTATCACATCACAAAGCATACGAGTTCTTCTTAGCTCCTGTATTCATTGCCATGTGTGTTGTGTTTTGTTTTTTCTCTCTATTCCCTGTCCATGGTCTTTTAAAAACATTTATTTAAAGGTAGAGAAGGACCCAAGTCACAGAATTAGGACCTGTATCTGAAGGTCACCATAGCCTATTATAAAGATGGTGTTATATTATAAAGACTGAGGATGGGGTTGGGAATCAGGAGGTGTTGAGCTCTATTCCTGATTATGCTACTGATTCGCTAGTTGGCTTTAAGAAAGGCCAACTTACTGTCTCAAATAATAATATGATGATGACAATAATAGTCATCCACCCCATCCCTCCGGGATAATTTGTTAATGTCTGTAATTTGGTTGGTTAGTGCTTTGAACGTAGCAACTTCTAAGTACGCTAATGTGTGTTTTAATTCACCCCTTCTCTATTACAAAATGCTGAAATACCTTTTAACTTTTGATCAATTAAATGCCTGTTTACAGCATAAATACAAATCCCAAAGCATCTCTCCTTTGTTTCATTGCCCATATTGCATTTCCCTTCCTGTCTTTGCAGATAACTACGTGGTGACAGACCATGGCTCCTGTGTTCGCTCGTGTAATGTCGATACCTATGAAGTGGAAGAAAACGGTGTTCGGAAATGTAAAAAATGTGACGGGGTGTGTAGCAAAGGTACGGAAAGTGCGGCAAGATATTAATATTTTTAGTGTGAGGAGAATTTACTTGACGACAAAGCATCCAACCAAATGGGACCCTGATCCTAATTAGAGCCTCAGGGTGCTATAAATATCTAATAATATGGAGGCCTAAGCAAGTAGTTTAGCATGTACTCAAACTGGCTCACTCAGCGTGTGCAGAAAGTAAATGCTGCCTCCTGCATAGTTTTGCCTCGCTTGTCTTCCCACCTTCTCCATGCCCTGCTCTCGCCAACCTTTCAGCCATGGGAGTACCAGGCCCGGATTAAGGCACAAACTAACTAAGCTACATTGTAGGGCCTCGCAATATGAGGGGCTCTAAAAAAGAAAAAAACTGACTCCATTTCAAATTTTATCAAAATCAGTTGATAAATAAAGGAGATTCTCTCTAAATATAGGTTTCAGAGTAACAGCCGTGTTAGTCTGTATTCGCAAAAAGAAAAGGAGTACTTGTGGCACCTTAGAGACTGACCAATTTATTTGAGCATAAGCTTTTGTGAGCTACAGCTCACTTCATCGGATGCATACTGTGGAAACTGCAGAAGACATTATATACACAGAGACCATGAAACAATACCTCCTCCCACCCCACTCTCCTGCTGGTAATAGCTTATCTAAAGTGATCACTCTCCTTACAATGTGTATGATAATCAAGTTGGGCCATTTCCAGCACAAATCCAGGTCTTCTCACCCTCCGCCCCCCCCTACACAAACTCACTCTCCTACTGGTAATAGCCCATCCAAAGTGACCACTCTCAAGCAGACGGTGAGAAAACCTGGATTTGTGCTGGAAATGGCCCAACTTGATTATCATACACTTTGTAAGGAGAGTGATCACTTTAAATAAGCTATTACCAGGAGGAGAGTGGGGTGGGAGGAGGTATTGTTTCATGGTCTCTGTGTATATAATGTCTTCTGCAGTTTCCACAGTATGCATCCGATGAAGTGAGCTGTAGCTCACGAAAGCTTATGCTCAGATAAATTGGTCAGTCTCTAAGGTGCCACAAGTACTCCTTTTCTTTTCTCTAAATATAGACATTTTCATTCAAATGACAAAAATATATACATCTGGTTACACAAATACCCTCACCCTACCCTTACCCTTTAGTAATTGTTCATTATTGACAGGCGGGAGGTCAGGGTTGAGGGGAAAAAAACAATAATTGCACTTATAAAATTAGTATTTCTACGAGTAAGTCTATCAGTCTCCTAAGGCAGCAGTTCTCAACTGGGGGTCTGTTGCCCCCTGGGGGTCCGTGAGCCCTTTCAAGGAGGTTGTAGGCCCTGCGTCTGAAGCTCCGATCTCCAGTGCCCCCCACGGTGCTGAAGCCAGGAGGCATGGGCCTGAAGCCCCAATTCTGGGTGCCCCCCCGTGGGGCTGAAGCCCCAATCCCCAGCCCCCCTCATGGGGCTGAAGCAAGGAGGCGTGGGGCTGAATCCCGGAGCCCCGAGCCCAGGTGCTCCCTGGAGGGGCAGAAGTCCTGAGCCCATGGGCAGAATTGGGGACATGGAGGGCATTGCCCCCCACACACCCAAACTTCTGCACAAGAGCACAGCCGTCTCAGGGGCAGCTCCACACCTCCCCTCCACAATCTCCTCTCCCTGTCCCCTGACCACGTCAGAGGCGGGAAGCCAGAGCCAGGCAGTGCAGGGCAGCTGCTGCTCTGGCTGGTGCCATGGAGCAGGCAGATGCAGCGTTCACTCATCTCCGGCTGATGCCCCAGGTTGAAGCTGCTCCTCAGCTCCTGGTCCCCTTTGCTCCCGCAGAGGCAGCCGTAAGAGCCCCCGGGGCGGGGAGACCTGGCTCTGTCGCTGTCAGACCCTTCCGGGAACAGGGACCGCAGGGTCGTCCTCCCAGCACACAGTCCCTAATACCCCTCTCCCTACATCCTGAGCTACACCCTCCCTGCACCCCAAGCTACCCATCTGCCTGCACACAGCCCCAACTACCCCTCTCCCTGCACCCTGAGCTACCCCCTGTCCGCACACAGCCCCTAGCCACCCCCTCCTGCACCCACAGCCACCCCCTGTGTGTACACAGCCCCAGCTATCCCCCTCCCTGCACCCTAAGCTGTTTTCAAACTTTTTGAGCTAAGCCCTAACTTTGAGTTATAAATTTGGTTGCATCTCCCTTCCCCAAACCAGACAGGCTAGGTGGCCAGCTGAGGTGAGTCGGGGTGGAGGTTGTGATACCTCCCTGGACCCTGCCATGCAGAGCTGGCTTGAGCCCCGCTGACCCCTGCTCCCCCGAAATAGAAGTCAAACTATGCCTATGCCCAAGGCCCCTTCCCTGAGGTCCCCCCCCCCCGCCCCCCCGCTGGGCCCTGGAGTTTTTAGAGCATGTTGAGAGGTGCCTCAGAGACAAAAAGGTTGAGAACCCCTGTCCTAAGGCAGCGCTTTGTTGGCGAGCTGCTACTGGTAAAATTCTGACCATGCCTTCATATTTAAATAAATCTCACTGTAATAAAATCAGGAAAAATTTGAGGTCTGAGACAGCAGTGTCACGAAGCAATCCTACCAAGCTCATACTTGTATGGGTCTCATCCTAGGAGTGACGTCATGTACAGCGTCCACCTTGGCTGGTAATAGCCGGAAGGCCACCATCTTTTGTTTACGGTCCAGCACGCTCAGTCGTATAGTGCCTTCGCTCTTGTTTTTCTTAAGTGTTAGTGGGTTCATTCTTCTTTTGATCTGTATATACGTACAATTGTGTATTTTAGTGCGCACGCCGCTTTCTGCTTCATGCGCTATCCATGTTTTTCACATGATTGAGTTTGCGGTGATTGTCTTGTGGACCTGGGTTGAGTGGATCTTGAGGAGGATAAATTTGTGTTGGCTTCCCTCCGTCAGTTTCAGGAACCTTCACAGTAAATATCAGCATGCAGACAAAAGGATAAATAGAGGGTTTTGAGAGGAAGGAAGGAAGATATACATATATATCAAAATATTCTGAGTACTTGGTGAGCAAGTTATTTCAAACTATATGCATATGATTTATAGGCTATTAAAGCCTATAATATTCATTATATTTGTTTGAATATAGACTAGCTTTTCTCACTTTCTCAATGCCTGTCTAGAGATTACCAGTCTTTTTTCTGGTAAATTCTTTTTCTCTTTCTCACATATAGCAGTGTGGCCGAGGTGTTTACTCAGGATTAATTAATGGTCCTGGGAGAGACAGAGGATAGAGAAGCTAACACAAAGAGAGATGTCTGCCTAGTAAATGCTTCAAGAAAAGCTATCTGCCCTAAGCAGTCTGTGCATAGGAAGTGACAAACTCCGTAGCTTATCATTTGAGAACATCATCAATGAGTTTGCTCTCCAAAAATCACGAAAGAAAATGTTTTAAATTTCAGTGTTAAAATTAATGTGATGTGCAAACAGACATACTGCAGGTTATACTGCTTCGATTAAGTAAGCTGGTCTGTGTAAGTGTAACTGCTTTTATGTTGCTGTAGATATAAAGTTTTCATATCTACTAATTAAGAAATCATAGACAAAATATATTAATTTGAAACTATTTTGTAATGCAAACGGGCATAATTCAAGATGTGATTCAGTTAGATTATTCTATTTTTATAGCTTCGCCTTTGTATATATGCAAATATAAAGCTTTCATGTTTATATATTCAATGTCCTTTCTGTGAAAATAATAATAAAAAAAAATTATTATATGGGGCCTCTTACACTTGACATAGCTTAGGGCCTCCAGAATGTCAGAATCCGGCCCTGGGAGTAACACAAAACCAGGTGTGTTTGGAGAAGTGTGCGTGCACCTTTATGGGCTACACTAGATCCTGGGCTGAACAAACTCCCAGGGCCGGATTCTGACATTCTGGAGGCCCTGAGCTATGTCAAGTGTAAGAGGCCCCATACAATATTTTTTTATTATTATTATTTTCACAGAAAGGACATTGAATATATATACAAAGATGAGACCTATCTTGGGAGCAGATTATCCCACATCTGCCTATTGCAAGGTTCTTGTACCTTCTTCTGAAGCATCTGGCACTTGCCTCCGTCAGAGAGAGGATGGCAGACTAGATGGACTGTGGGTCTGATCCAGTATGGCGGTGTCTATTGCCTAAACCTCTTGCACTTGAGTAGAACTTGGAGCCCTACTCATATCCTAGTGTTGCAAGGAGCATGTCAAGCAACTGCAACATCATATTTATTATAAATGTCTGTTCACCACCACCACCATCACTCCTTAGTTCAGACTGCTTTGTGGTTTGTGCAGCGTTTATTAGGATGACGTCCAGATCTTCCATGTGCTTTTAAGGCAATATTAGTAATTCACATCACAGCCTTGACTTTCCCTCTGCTGAAGATATGCATGTGTGCTTGCATCTCTTCTCACCTTGACTATTAAGAGTCCAAGCTCTATAGCCTCCACAAACCCTAGTTGTCGAGGCCCATCATGTACCAAATGTCGCTGCCTGCCCTCTCCTACCAAGCAGCACATCTACATTCTCCCCATCTTTACACAACCCTATTGGTTCCCCATCCAGTTCCCGCTCCTCTTAGTACACTTGCTACTATCTATCTCATAGATCTTATGTGTCTCTCTCCTCCCAGCTCATCTTCTCTGTCTCTTCCCCAATCCTGCCACTTGGTGCAAAAGGCTTTTACATCTGCAGCTACTGCCGTGTATCTCTCCCCTTCATTCACTCTGTGGACCTGATTCTCCTCTCTCACCAGTGTAAATGAGGAGAAACTCCATTAAAACCACAGGAAATATCCTGATGGGAAAGTAGTATAAGTGAGATGAGAATCTGGCCCTCTGCCCGTTTTAAAAAAACTCACCTGAAAACAATCTTTTCACCCTTTCTTATAACTGTTAATTTCTCTCCCCTCTGGTTTTGGCCTTAATACTGATTTATTTATTTATTTTATTTTTTGAATTATTAAACCTACAAGACCAGAGCAGTGTAAAGGGGCCTTGTTGTGTAAGTTCCACAATGCCTGTGTACTCCTGTTTTCTCAAATTATTACCAGGTCTTGCCAGCTTTCACACGTTGGGTATTTCTGTAATTAATTTTATAGCTACAGATCTAGAGATAAAACTGCTACAATAGACTCTATCCAGAATAATGTTACATTGATATTTATTTTCTTAAATGCATTAATTCCTAAAATACCTAAGAAACCTGCAGCTTTTGTGCTTTCATTTTAACAGTCTGCAATGGGATTGGAATAGGTGAACTGAAAGGGATTCTCTCCATAAATGCTACAAACATTGACTCTTTCAAAAATTGTACCAAGATCAACGGGGATGTCAGCATTCTGCCAGTAGCATTTCTAGGGTAAGTCATCAGCTGATTCGTATGTGGTTGAGGAAAAGGGGTCACGGTTGGTCTTTTACCAGAAGCAGCCATTAAAGTTAATGTGTTCTTTTTCAAATTGCATGATCTGTTTTGATTTTTAGTGATCTCTTCACCAAAACACAACCACTGGACCCAAAGAAACTGGATATCTTCAAAACCGTAAAAGAAATATCAGGTAGCGATATGTTTGGCTTAAAATTTTGTCTGATCTTGTAGTCCCAGAAAACACAAACAAAGATGGGAAAAGGAATAAAAACAGTTTTTGTTAAGAAAGACACAACAAACTAAATCATCTGAGTTAGTGCCACTATAAATCCAGAGTAACACCTTTCACCTGCAGTCAGTGGAGTCACTCTGGATTTACACCCATGTAACTCAGATCAGAATCTGGTGTAAGGTGTATGGTTTTACCAACCCATTCCTTCTGCTGAATTGTCAGACATATTAAAGAGCAAAACCAGAACACTTTCAGATACCCAAGAAGTATGATGAAGCAGATGCACAGGAAATGGCGCTCACTGCTAACCCACCCTGAAATAATGGCTGTATTTCTATTGGTGGAAAACTTTTCAAAGGTTCTTTGGGAAATTGTACTCCATTGCTTCCATCGCACCAATGAGAGTCACGAATCTGAATGCCTTTTCCTTGGATCCATGCATGCACTGAGTCGCCTGGGCCTGATTTTGATCTCACACCAACAAAAACAAGTACTTCTGGTGAAATCAAAGAACTTCACACCATTGTAAAAGCAGTGTAAAATCTGAATTAGACCCATGGTCTCCCCTTTTTTCTCTCATTTTAAACATGTCCAGTTACTTTAAGTGTAATTGTCACTACATTTAGAAAACTTTTATATAATACTGTTCCCCAAATTCTTTCCCCATTGAATGTCCAAGCAGGAAAATCGATGTCTTTAGCAGTTAAACTCTGCTGTGCTTTTCCCCACTCATTTTTTTTCCCATTTCCTAAATGCTTCCACTACTAGAAAGCTCCAGTGATGTCCTCATGTTTCAGTGAAATCCAGGGACACTTACTGCAGCATTTCCTGATGAGAGACCACAGGAGTTTCTGCTCTTAAGTGCTGCAGGATGTACAGCTCAATAACACACTAGACTTGTACAATGTTAAGCCCTCTTGGTGACCTGAAAGTAAACTGTTTACAAAGCAGCATTAAAAATATCTGCAGACTCCCTAAAATGTAATTCTTTCATTTTGCAAGTCTCATAAAGATGTGAAGAAGATAAAAGTGCCTTCCCCAGCTCAACAGGAATTCACAATAAAAATCCTATTTTCAAGCTGCTGAGGTTTTGGGGGTTTTGTTTTTTTTCCTGTTTCAGGATTTTTGTTGATTCAAGCCTGGCCTGAAAATGCCACAGATCTCTATGCTTTTGAAAATCTGGAGATTATACGAGGCAGAACAAAGCAACAGTAAGTAACCCATGTGCCAGAATGAGGGTGAGAGAAACTGTGTTTACAGCCAGGTTTCTCTAAATAATAAAAGGTTTTGCAAAACTTGGGCCAAATTCTCTGATGGTATAAATTTGTGTAGTCCTATTGAAGTCAATGGAACTGCACCATTTTATATCCGTTTTATACCAGTTTGGTCCTATGTGTCCAAGTGACTGTCAAGACATTGTCCCTATTTATATCTGAAAGGAAGGATGGATTTGGGATTAGAGTGCCGGAATGGACCCTGGGAGATATGGCTTCAATTATTGGTTCTGAGGCAGTCTTCCTCTGTGATCTTGCTCAAGTCACAAAATCTCTCTGGCTAAGATTTTTAAAGATATCTGGGTGTTGCTCTGCTCAACATTGCAACACCTACCTGACTTAGGAGCCTAAGTCACTTTTTGAAAACTAGATTTAGGCTCCTAAGTCAGTAAGGCCTGTAACACTGAGCAGAGCAATGCCTAAATACTCCAAAAATCTGGGCCTTTGGGCTTCAGTTCCATAGCTGTAAAATGGTGATAATATGGGCTTGTCTATACGGTGGGGCAGTACACTCTACAGGACTGTGATGTCAAAAGCTCACTAATGAACTGCACATTAATTGGTCTGGGTAGACCCTGCTGATACATGCTAAAGGTTTCCTAGTACGCTTTAACATAGTACTATCTGAAACAGTAGTGCGCATCAGCAGGGTCTATATGGACCAATTAATGCTCAACACGTTAGTGGGCTTTAGAAATCACAGCCTCAGAGAGCACATTGCCCCACCATGTAGACAATCCCAATATTTCATTGCTTCCACTCCTTGTCCATCTTTTATGTAGATTGTTAGCTCTTTGGTACAGCGATTTTTCTCTTATTCAATGCATGTACAGTGCCTAACACAATGGGGCCCTGATCTCAATTGGTACCTTTAGGCACAACTGTGATATAACTAATGAATTACAGCCTAATATGTCCTAATATGAATCAAAGCCCCATTGTACTTGGTGCTAAACTAACATGCTGAGTAGTATGGCAGACTCAAGTGAAAAATAATAACTTTAGCTTTACCTCCATATCGTATTAGTGCATACACGATGCAGTGTGTCAGAGGACTTAACTTTCAGTCCCTACAGAAAATCAGATGTGAATACAGTACCTTTACAATAGATATGTCATAAAAACATCTGTAATGTCACACAAATTAAGTCTGGTGGACCAAGCAGTATATTTCCTTGTAAAACATTCAGTGTACAGTAACCCAGATGGGTCTTTGAAATTCAAAAAGAAAATGTACTCAGTAATCCGTTTCCATCTGTTCTTTTTGCCCCACACCATTTTAGTGGTCAGTATTCTCTTGCCATTGTTAACCTAAAGATACACTCTCTGGGATTGCGCTCCCTCAAGGAAATAAGTGATGGTGATGTCGCCATTATGAAAAACCAGAACCTCTGCTATGCTGAGACAATGAACTGGAATAAACTCTTTGTGACAGAAACTCAGAAAACAAAAATCGTATCCAACAGAAATAAAGATGAATGCAGTAAGTTAATACCGTCCGTTTGTCCCTCTTGGAATGCCATTGCGGGGTGCAGAAAAAGAGATTGTGACCAGTAATTTAAGCAAACCTTTCTTCCTCCTTGTATATTACCACAAACAAAAATCTTTATTAAGCTGCAATTGATGATGTTCAACCCTCCTTTTCTATCAACACAATTACTAAAATTCCAGGCATCAGTTAAACTGATAGTCACATCCCCCTCAACCTCAATTCACATGTCTTGCCAACCAAACACAACAATAACCAAGCACTCCTCTGCTCCATAGCCAGCTCCCATCAATGCCAACATATAACCAAGTACAACTCCCAGTCCCTCACAATCCTCCTCAAACACTCAGTCTTAACTCCACCCTCAGATTGAGATAAGTGACCTGCGTGTAGTGGCAAAGCTCATAATGAATCATCATAAAATCCCAGGGTTGGAAAGGACCTCAGGAGGTCATCTAGTCCAACCCCCTGCTCAAAGCAGGGCCAATCCCCAATTTTTGCCCCAGATCCCAAATGGCCCCCTCAAGGATTGAACTCACAACCATGGGTTTAGCAGACCAATGCTCAAACCACTGAGCTATCCCTCCCCCAATAATGTGGTGTTTCTCAAGGAGAAAGTGGGAGGTAAGAGTTGAGGTGGTGCATTTGAATGTGATTCTGAGGAAGTGGATGTCTTCATTGTGTTTGGTTATGTAGTGAAACTGAAAGAGAGTTTGTTGTGGAAGGCAGGGGGGCAATCCTGGCTCCAGTGAAGTGAATGAGAGCTTTGCCACTGACTCTAATGGGACCAGGATTTCACCTGAGGTGATTGAGAATGCATATGGTTATGATGCTGTGAATATAGTAAGGCATGTGTGTTGCAGCTGATGTGAATGTCTGCTTCAATGGTGACCTCCTGGAGTGTTAGTTGCAATTTCTGTCCACTTGCATGCAAAGGCAAGGAAGGTCAGACCCAAAATTTAACTTGTTGCCTGTCAAAGGCTGTGGATGATGCTGTACTAACGTCAACCTGGGGGGAGGGAGGGGGTTTACCCTTGAGACTATAGACTAAATTGCTTCCTTAGGCTGCCCCAACTCAGCACCCTCAAAGCCTCACTGAGATTCATGAGCCCAAAATTTTGAAGCATTAGCCATGCAGAACCTAGTTTTGGTCCAAACTACCCTTCCCACTCACACATAGGCAGAAGCTCAATTTATACATCCCAAATGGGGAGCAATATAAAAAGATAAAACTCTGGAGTCAGGTGTTCTCCTCTGAACACATTCACTTGCACTGTAGGGGTGTGTGTGTGTGTGTTTGTATTTGCATGATGTTGTGCTCTAGCAGCTGGCCTACACAGAGGATAAAGGATTAACAATGACTGACAGCTAGGCAAGATCTGCTTTGCTATGGCGCAGCTAGTAGAGGCTTCCGGTTTTGGAGCTGAAGGACAAGGGTGAAAGTTCCAACTCCATTCAGACGTTTGACCCATTCAGTCAGGGCCCAATTTGAGCTTCCTATTGATTTCCGTGGACGTTGTATCAGGCCCTTATTGTGTCTGTCTGCAGCATATTGATTTGTTTTATGTTAATGTCCATTTTAGGAGTAGATTTCTTTACAACAGAATAATCTGTATCTGATTAATAAATCGCTACAGAGGAGCATGTGTTTTTATATGGCAAAACTAAAAGTCCCATTTAATTTCAAGCTTTGGAAACTAGAGAAAAGCATGTATGTTTCTCCTCCTGCTCTGTAATGCTGTCAGGATCCTTCAGATCTACTCTGGGTTAATTTGGAAAAACTGGCTCTCAAAAATGAGTCATTTGTGGTGCTCTAATTACTCTCTCTGAAACTCCCGGCTATTGTTTGTCTTTGTCTCTGTTTCTCTCAGCCGCTGAGGAACACGTTTGTGACCCCTTGTGCTCAGAAGTAGGCTGCTGGGGTCCAGGGCCATTCCATTGCTTTTCCTGTCATCATTTCAGTCGCCAAAGGGAATGTGTGAAAAAATGCAATGTTATGCAAGGGTAAGAAGGGGTTGGTTTTTTTGGGGGGGGGGGAGGGGGGCTGGAGCTGGGGGAGGATTAGCATAGGAAGAAAAATATTAACATTACTAGGGGAAAATAAAAACCAGGAATTCTAATAGTAACAAAAATTGATACTTTTGCAAAAATGTTGGTTTGTGTGGTACCTAAATACAGAAAAGGGGGAAGAAATACCCTTCTCTGTCTAAGAATACTTAGCAGTCTGTTCCTCCAACATCAATTGGGGGGTGTACATGGATAACTCCCCTAAGACCTACTGGGAGAAGACTGAAATTTCAAAGGGGCTTAAGGGAACTAAGCACCCAACTACCATTGAAAATCAAGCGGCCTACCTCCCTTGGGCTCTTTTGAAAATCTCAGCCTTTAAGCATATTAGGTGAAATCTTCACCCTATTGTAACCAACGGGATTTTGATACTGACTTCACTGGGACCAGGATTTCACCCATTGATTAGCCTAATTTACTTCAATGGGGCAACTCAATGGGGTTAAATTTATGCACATGCTGCAGTTATTTTGCTGGATTGTGGCCTAAACATCTTAAGGTCAAAGTCTGCCCTCAGATTCCCAGGCTCCCATCTAAATTACTGGGAGCCTGGTCCAATTCAATAGTTTGTCCTTACAATTTTTACTCCCTTTTATTGCTGAGCTGCAGTGAAGGCATGATGAACCTAAATACACTGGCCACAGCACACCAGGACCAATAATTTCAGGCAAAATAATCCCATCAGGTTGGCTTATGTTTAGCAACATTTATAAGATTCCCTGGGTCTTGAAAAGGAGCATTCTCAGAGTTGTTTAAACCTGTAATATATATGTTAAACAGCTAACATGAGTTACGTTGATCCCAAAACTGAAGGATTTTGAATACACTGTGTTTACAGAGCACAAAATGTTTACTTATCCATAGAACTACCAATAGACATATTTTTCCTATTTCCTTTTTACTAATTCTTTAAAGTCTGTTTAACTTTTAAAAAATAATTAATATTATGACATGAATTTTACAGTATGCTGGAGTCCATAATGTTTATATTTGTCTAGCAATTTCCAATTCAGCAGCTGTTGTCTTTTCAAGAGAATTCCCTCCAGCAGATATCATGACCTACAGGGCAGATCTGGGCATTTTGTGTCAAATGATGGGTAGATTTGGTTTAATTAATAACACAATTACTTGAAGTGGAACAGCTTTATTGCTATCAAAACCATCTGTTCTCAGTGTTCATATTTTAATGATTCATTGTGTGTTATAGGAAGGGCAAGAATCTAATTATCAGCTAATTTGTTTAATTTCCCAAGTTGTTGTTTAGTGGCTCAGAATCACTAGAAATATTTTTGCTGATCAGTAGTGATAGAAAAAATGTTTTGGAAATTTTTGAGAATATTCATCTTCATTAAAATAGACTAATTTGTAGTTTACAATCTGGATTGCCCTGTGTGGCACTGTCAGCCAAATTTTCCTCACTCTTACCTTTTTCCTGTTTTATGCTCAGCAAGTTATATTGATGTGCTAGGACTAGTCAAGAATTTCTTCCTACATCTCCTCCCATCTCATTATACTCATCCTAATACAGGCAAACTGGAAAAGTAATGGAAGCTCTGAAATGTAAATTTGAAGTTGACATCTTGTCAAGTATTCTTTCTATTCCTTTTTTTATTTTTCAGGGAGCCAAGAGAATTTGAAAGAAAATCTGAATGTCTTCAGTGTCACCCAGAATGCCTGGTGCAAAATTCAACTGCGTACAATGCAACCTGCAGAGGACCTGTAAGAGCAGATTTGACCTAACAAACTTGTACATGTAGAGACCCTGTAACATGGTGAACATATCAAAATACTTAGATATTGAACAACCAAATCATCATAAATTATGACACTTCCCAAAATGGAGGCTAATTTTTGCTGATCTGAGGCAACTATAGCTAATAGTGAATTAATTCAGTAACTTTTTGCCTCTGAACACCAAAGATCAGATTTTAATCAACAGCAGATATTTGTTGGAAAATATTAAGAAAGCAGTTTTTATTTAAAACCAAACTCTATAGCCCAAAACAATTAAAAGTAATGCATCTCTGTTAATGTAAGTGCAAAGTATTAGATGTTTGTAAAAACGATAGTCAACTTTTCCAAAGTTACTGGAACTTTCTGAGTTTATATAAAGGCCCCTTTTATAAAAGTTAAAATACCTTGGTCTTTCCCAATATCCAATGGCAAAATCCTCCTCAGTTTTATCCTTCTCAGATTTTTAAAATACTCTGTTATTTTATGAAATCTATAGCTTGGCCCGAATGGAAAATAGACTCCCATCTTTCTTTTTACACGTTGTACCAAATTCAGCCTTGAGGGTAAGAGTCAATGGAGAGTTGTACTTCTTTACATTCAGGGTTCAATTTAGTCCCTTAGTTTTACTTTGCAGGATATTTCAGTTCCAGTGAAGCCATTAGCTCAATAATATCTTTTTTTAGTGAAGGTGTGGGCGGGAATTTTCTATTCCCTGACAAAGTGTCAAGGATCCAGTTGGCTTCCTACCCTGCACCTTACAGCCCCACTCTTGGAAACCCCCTGAACCCTCTGTTGCAGCCACTATCCTGACACAGGATGACTGTCCATCCTTCATCTCGCAGAAAGCCACTGTTCAATAATGCAGGGCACTTGCTTCATTCCGTTATGGCTTAGAACTGTAGCTCTCAACCGGGTGCCCTCAGCTCCCGGGTTCACGAGCAGGTTTCAGGCGGTCTGCCAAGCAAGGCCAGTATTAAACTTGCTGGAACTGATGGCAGAAATCCGAAGCTGTGGCATGGGGCCATTGGCTAGCTGGCTACCCCCTAACGCCAGCCCTGGCTTTTATATGCAGAAAACCAGTTGTTGTGGCACAGCTGGGCCATGGAGTTTTTGTAGCCTGTTGGGGGCACCTCAGAAAGAAAAAGGTTCCGAACCCCTGACTTAGAACCTTGGGCCAGATGCACAGCTGCTGGGTAAGGCCCATCATCCTGTTGCTTGTTCATACAGCAGGTCGTACAGTAGAGCCCCGGTCCATGAGTGGGGCTGCTAGACACTACAAATAATACATAAATACATCCACGTTGCTCCACTGCAGTCGGTGCTAGGGATCTAGTCTACTACTTTCTGGAGCATACCTGGGGCTCCTGTCTAGCAATGAACTAGGCCATCAAGGAAGCTTCTCTTTTAAAGTTAGAATAGTCTCTTCGTGTTTGTGATTAATTGCTTACTGGCATCATAAAACTAAAAAGTTATATTCTGCTGACATACAACAGCCTTCCTTCTGATTGTCATGAACGCAACACTTGCAGCTTTTCTTTCTGAAAAGGCAATTTTACCTGGGACTACTTGTTACTCTATTTAGAGAGTACCCAGATCATTTTGGATCCTGCCACAATCTCAGTAAAAACAACAACATTTCAGAAAATTCATGTAAACTTTAGCTAAAAGCACTTCAGATAAGAAATTTGATGGGCTTTTCTATTTTAACCCAGTTTCCCTTTCGGCTTCAGAGTGGAAGAAAGAAATGTTTTCTTAGCCTCGGTCTACACTACGGGGGTAGATCGAATTTAGCCACGTTTGGTCAATTTAAAAATGACTGCGTCTACACAACCAACCCTGTTCTGTCGACCGAAAGGGCTCTTAACAGTGACTTCTGTACTCCTCCCCATCGAGGGGAGTAGCACTAAAATCGACTTTGCTGGGTCAAATTTGGGGTAGTGTGGACGCAAATTGACAGTATTGGCCTCCGGGAGCTATCCCAGAGTGCTCCATTGTGACCGCTCTGGACAGCACTTTGAACGCCGATGCACTAGCCAGGTACACAGGAAAAGCCCTGGGAACTTTTGAATTTCATTTCCTGTTTGGTCAGCGTAGTGAACTCCGCAGCACAGGTGACCATGCAGTCCCCCCCGAATCGTAGAGCGTAGAATGTTTCTACGCTCCCCCTATCATCTCCATCCCTGAGGTTATTGCAGATTAGAAGGTAAAAAAACCACACTTGCGATGACATGTTTTCTGAGCTCATGCAGTCCTCCCGCACTGATAGGGCACAGCTTAATGCATGGAGGCATTCAGTGGCAGAGGCCAGGAAAGAATTAAGTGAGCGTGAAGAGCGGAGGCAGGACGTGATGCTGAGGCTAATGTGGAAGCAAAAAGACATGATGAAGCGTCTGTTGGAGCTGCAGGAAAGCCAACAAGAGCACAGACCCCCGCTGCATCCACTGTATAACCGCCTACCTTCCTCCCCATGTTCCATAGCCTCCTCACCCAGATGCCCAAGAAAGCAAGGGGAGGCTCCGAGCACCCAGCCATTCCACTCCAGAGGATGGCCCCAGCAACAGAAGGCTGGCATTCAAACAGTTTGATTTTTAGTGTGGCTACAATAAGCAATGTGGCCTTGTCCTTCCCTCCTCCCCCACACCACCTGGGCTACCTTGTCCGTTATCACATTTTTTTTTAAATTTATAAAGAAAGAATGCATGGTTTCAAAACAATAGTTACTTTATTTTGAAGCGGGGAGGGTGGTTTGCTTACAGGGAATTAAAATCAATAAAGGGGGCAGGTATGCATCAAGGAGAAACACACACAGCTGTCACACCATAGCCTGGCCTGTCATGAAACTGGTTTTCAAAGCCTCTCTGATGCGCAGCGCGCCTTGCTGTGCTCTTCTAATCGCTCTGGTGTCTGGCTGCTCAAAATCGGACGCCAGGCGATTTGCCTCAATCTCCCACCCCGCCATAAACGTCTCCCCCCTAATCTCACAGATATTATGGAGCACACAGCAAGCAGCAATAACAATGGGAATGTTGGTTGCGCGGAGGTCTGACCAACAGCGCCAGTGCGCTTTTAAACCTCCAAAGGCACATTCTACCACCATTCTGCACTTGCTCAGCCTATAGTTGAACTGCTCCTTACTACTGTCCAGGCTTCATGAGCCATGGGAGCCAGGGGTAGGCGCGACTGCATGGTGCTGCCGGCTGGGAGAGCAGCCTGAGGCAGAAGCCTCCAGCTTGCAGGAGAGCAGAGTTGCAGCAGAAGTAGTGGAGCCATACACCATGCCCTGGAGGTTGTAGGAGCCGGGCAGGAAAGACATTCCCAGAACCCCTGGCCAAGCTACATGTCCGACGAGGATGGCTACCAGTCCTACCGCACTGCCTGCTGCAGAGTTGCAGGAGAGCAGAGTTGCAGCGGAAGCGGTGGAGCCGTACACCATGGACGAGGACGGCTAGCAGTCCTACTGCACCATCTGCTGTGAAGGCACCCAGGAGCTGCTGCAGGTGCTTCCGTGTCGAGTGCTCGGAGGTCCTGGTAGGGCAAGGTACCTCAGCCAAGGCAAAAGAGCAAGAGTCCTGGAGCTGTTACATGTGTCAACCACAGAAGTGCTATGGGGTGTTACAGCGCCAACCGGACTTGAATGTACGGCCGTAAGACTTCTTCACCAGTGACAAAGGACAGGAATATGATGCACCTAAAATCTAAAAAGGCCCACACATTTCCCAGAGTCACTACCCTTGATAACGGAACGTCAGTGATTGCATTGGCTACCTGGATCACAGCAGCACCCACAGTAGACTTTCCCACAACAGCAGTGGTGATGGTGAGCTGAGCGGGCTCCATGCTAGCCATGGCATCTGCACGGGTAACCCAGGAAAAAAGGCGCAAAATGATTGTCTGCCGTTGCTTTCACAGAGGGAGGAGCGACTGACGACGTACCCAAAACCACCCGCAACAATATTTTTGCCCCATCAGGCATTGGGAGCTTAACCCAGAATTCAATGGGTGGCAGAGACTGTGGGAACTGTGGGATAGCTACCCACAGTGCACCGCTCCATAAGTCAATGCTAGCCATGGTAGTGAGGACGTACTCCGCCGACTTAATGCGCTTAGTGTGGACATACGCAATCGACTGTATAAAATCCAATTCTAAAAATCGACTTCTATAAAATTGACCTAATTTCATAGTGTAGACATACCCTTAGATCAGTGGTTCTCAAAGCCAGTCCACCGCTTGTTCAGGGAAAGCCCTTGGCGGGCCGGACTGGTTTGTTTACCTTCCGCATCCGCAGGTCTGGCCGATCGGGGCTCCCATTGGCCGCGTTTCGCCGCTCCAGGCCAATGGGGGCTGCAGGAAGCGGCACGGGCCAAGGGACATGCTGGCTGCCCTTCCCGTAGCCCCCATTGGCCTGGAGCGGCGAACCGCAGCCAGTGGGAGCCACGATAGGCCGAACCTGTGGACGCGGCAGGTAAACAAACCGGTCCAGCCCGCCAGGGGCTTTCCCTGAACAAGCGGCGGACTGGCTTTAAGAACCACTGCTTTAGATTATACAAAGAATGAAAAAGCTTTATGACCTAGATCCTCATCTGGTATAAATTGGTAGAGCTCCACTGATTTCAATAGAGCAATGGTGGTTTACATTAAATGAGAATCAGGCCCCTTGATTTTAAACTTATTTGCTATCAAAGCATCTTTATTCACAGTATTAAACCAAAAATGTAAGTTTTTATTAGGACATAAAATAGGAAAATTACAGAATAATAGGAATCATACCTCAGCATTGATACCCAGAGAGAGAGTTATTTAATTGAACATCAGGTGCTGTATCTCACACAGCATATTATACAAGAGGATTAAAACTTTGCAAGCATTTTATGTAGTACAATAATAAGATAAACTAGGATAAAACATTGAATCATGTTTAGAATGTCAAATGATCAAACATGCATTTATTTATCTTCGGAGAGTCTCTTCTTGCATATGCCAACATATGACTTGGGCAAATCTATTACAGACAATTTCTTGCTCTTTATCTAGGGTCCGGACAACTGCATAAAGTGTGCCCACTATATAGATGGCCCTCACTGTGTTAAATCCTGCCCTGCTGGAGTTCTGGGTGAAAATGATACCTTAGTCTGGAAATACGCAGATGAAAACTCAGTGTGTCAGCTCTGTCATCCGAATTGTACCCGTGGGTAGGTAAAATACTTGCTTACACAGAAGTGGAAGGAGTAAAGTATATCTTCCTTGTGATTTTTCTCATTGTAAAGTCATCCATTTGAAAAAAAATAGAAAACTAAAGAGGTTATGAATTTGCAGGTAATGTAAGCAAAGTGCTGCTGAGTTTGGAATAGGTAAAGTTCTGTAGTGCTTCTAGTCAGCAGAAAAGGCAAAAAAGTGGAGAAAATGGTTTTAGCAGACTTAAAACAAGATTATTTTTAAAATTAGACTTTCTGGAATTTTACAAGTTTCCTATGTTATGATTCACTTTTTTCACCACCAGTTGAATGCTTTGTCAGCTGTATTTGTCTGGAGCAATAGTGACATCTGGTGGACCGTGAGATCATTTATAAACATGTGTTTCTCACAAGAGTAGTAAGTATGTCCCATGCCTTTAAGATGAATGTAATAGTATGAGTGGCTGCTCATGTATCTCATTGTGACTTTGATTTTTTTGGAGCAAAACACCAACAGATTGTCTCAAGCATACACTGCATTGTAATGCTCCCCAGAGGTTTCCTCTCTTTTCATACGCTAAGAACATCAGAGCTGCTATCTATACTGAGTCAGAGTGTGGTCCATCAGGCCCAGTATCCTGTCTCCATCAGTGGCCCATACCTGAGCTTCAGGGAGAGTGTACAGAACAGGGCAGTTCTACCTGGGTTGGAATTTAGGGCCTGTTTGCCCCATCAGTACAACTATGTGACGGGGCCTGGCTGCAAACACAGTTCCATTTTGTGGTACAGTAATGGACTGTCCAAGGCTTTAGCGTAGTTCAGAGACACAGTTAAGTTCTCATCTCTAATGGGGTCCCCGCATACATTTGCATTTGTGTGCCTACATTAGAAGCACAGAAAGGGGACAGGGTTTGAAATTTGATTTTTGTCCTGCATTGGTTTCAAAGAATGCTCTCTCATTGGTGGTTTTTCCCCAAGGGGCTTCTCCTCAATAGTAGTGGAAATCTTACCTCAAATGCTCATCTTAATTAGCTAAGAGAAGATTTATACACTGCACTTCACAGGCTCAGATTGCCATTTGGCCCAAGTCTCATGTCCTCCTCATGTATTCAACTACCTCCCTGCCAAGCCCTTGAAAAACAGAGCCTGCTTTTGACAAGCACGAACCCGTACATTCACGGAGAGAAAGAAAGGAAGGGGTTAAATAGGCTACAGTATCACTTCGTAGATGCCTGGAAGCTAAGGGCTTGTCTACAAGGAGA
This sequence comes from Eretmochelys imbricata, assembly GCF_965152235.1. Classification (NCBI taxonomy): domain Eukaryota; kingdom Metazoa; phylum Chordata; order Testudines; family Cheloniidae; genus Eretmochelys; species Eretmochelys imbricata. The sequence goes on from NC_135573.1 coordinate 175,026,172, forward strand.
AGTTAGTGCACAGAGAGCTAGGGTGTGCAAGTAAAGTGCACTAGCTAGTCCATACCAGCTCTCCATGTAGCTTCATATACTTTCAAAATGCAATAAGTTCAGGCACACAAAGCACTCTTAATGCACAGTACGAGTGTCCACATGGGGAGTTACTGTGCGCCAGGTACTGTGGGCTTTCCCCCATATAGACACGCCTGAAGCCAGTGTTTCTCAACCTTTTTGATATTGGGGATCAGTTTATTGCCTTCTTAAACTGTGGCCGGGAGATCTCAGGAACTGCCACCAGTCCATGGATTGGTCACTGAGAAACACTGCCCTAAATCACCTGGTGTGTTTCAAGTCTTCATGAAATTCAGTGCAGTGTTTTTCAGCTTACGTCAATGACAGTAATATGGATTGATGATTTCCCTGTGTTTTATCATGATTGCAGACAAAGGTTGTTTGTGCTTTTCAATCATACAATGAATAATCTTCATTGAAAAATGACACTCCAGGTAAACATTTCCATTCGTTGCCATTGATAGAAACTTGGCCATAGTAAACCAATGTCATTGTCACATGATTGGCCATGTGAAAGCATAGAGTCAGAGAGCCATTCTATCAGCTAGGCTGACCTCCTGTATGTCACAGGCCACCAACACCACTCAGACGCGCACACTAAACCCAACAACCAAAATTAGGCAAAAGTATTACAGCCCACTTTAGCTGATAGCTTTAGCAGAACAATGGCTAACCATGTCTAAACAAAGCTTTTAACTATGTGGTTCTGCTAGAAAGATAGAAAAGAAAGATTATTCTAATATCAAAAAAATTCAATGTTTTCCACCATATGACATATTAAGGCAGTGAATGAAGACTAATATTCAAATTAATCTCTGATTTGAGTGAGGTGGGGTAATTTTCAGTTGTTTGTTTTGTATTACAGTAGCCTCTAGAGGTCCCAATTGAGATCAGGATGCAATAGCTGCCCAGATACGTAGCAAGAGGCAGCCCATTCGTCCAGGCTTTGGCATAAGTTCCCCATTTTGCTCTGGATTTGTATATTTACAGGTTCTCTTTCTTTATACTTGCTGTTGAGGATTTCACCTCTTTGTTCAACGTTTCATAAGGCAAACAGAAAAATGCATCCATCATTTATTCAGTCCAAATGGCTCTTTCTCTTCCCCCTTCCTCTCTAATAGCTTGAATTTTTCTGCACTAACTCTCTCTCCCTCCAAGAACAGCTGAGAAAGTATAGTCCATTTAAAGAGAGAGTAACTACTCCAAAGCCCTGGATTACCCAGGTCATACTTCCAGCAACTAATGAAACACATTAACATGATTAATCTCTCAAGCATGAGTGATCTGAATTTCCCTCGTTATTTTCCCAGGGTGCTACAAGTAAATTTCAGTCCAACTGGTGTGGTAGTGCAGCAAGAACTACAGAGAGGCAGAAGTGTAATTAATAGTGCTGGGCCTTATCACTGAGAGAGCCTCCTACAAATTTAGTTACCACTGATTTATATATTGTTAAATGCCCAGGAAGAATTTTTGCAGCCATTGGATGTGTGAGACATATTTGCCTGTCTTTTAGAAGGTTGATGAAAAAGAAAGGACAGAGGAAAGGGCTTTTAAGGCTTTAAAAAAAGCCCGATGGTTTCCCATTTCATTTATGACTGTGAGGTAACCTGTGTTGTTACAGTCTGAGTCTCCTCTGAAAGGCCATAAATCACAACAACCTGGCTATATTACATCAAATTAGAAATAGTGGGTTGAGGAGAAAGGTGTTTAAAATCTTGATGGAACTGGGAAATAATTAGTTGTATCTGCACCGAGATAATTAATATTTATGTAGACAGTTGAAAAAGTTCCAGATAGCACCAGGATAGAATCGTTTCAGGGACTGTGTGCTGCACTAATTTTACAATAAGTGGATAGCAGAGAGAGATTTCGGGCTACACTCACCATTAGGTTCAGGCTAATGTATACTTAAGATCCCCAGACAGTTTATAATACAAGGTCACATTTCTCATGTTAGTTTCTGGAAGAAGTAGAGGAAAAATAATTCAAGAATGAAAAAGTGATATTTTAGATTCCATAAAACATAGCTTACTTATGTTAGGTGTCCTCGTAAAATTCCACATTAAGAAAGATGGTTATATTTAGCCTTGGGTGGATATTTGTTATGTACTTTGCTTCTCCTTTGACTTGTGAAATGAATCAGAATATCACATGGGATTTGAAAAGCACAATCTGATCCATCATTTTTCTCCCCAAACATCTTAACTTTATCTTGGAACCCTTCACATTGATGGATTTGTATGGAGATTCATATTAAAGGACACAGAAGAAAATCTACACCCCTCTTTGAGCCTCCAGTTTCTAATCTAATCTGTCAGACTATGGGCATTAAGGGAGCATTTCCTTTGTTGAGAATAATATATCTGCACCATGCAGCTTCATTTGAGATGGAAACCATTTGGAGAATTGCTCAGAATGAAGGGAGCATGGAAATTGGAATTTTGTAAAAGAAATGCCCTTGAAGAGGTTATACTGGTGGCCTGAAATGTTTTATTTGCACAGCTATGCCAGAAGAGGGTGTTGTACACCTTTTCCCTTAAACTTTCATTTAGCAGTGTTAGAGGGTGGTGGGACTAGAGCTTGCATCCTAGGCAAATGTTCTGAACAAACAAAGAAAATCATAACCAGATGAAGGACAGGGGCAAAGTTGCACACTCAGGCTTCAGGAACCAACGTGCAAAATACCTGAAGTGTGTTCCAGACACCAAGATGCAAATTCTTCTATGGAAGCTCAGTGCACTCACTGAACCTTTCATACTCTTGGCCCTGTTGCACTGTGTTGGCACTGAAAACATAAGGAAAGATTAGAATAACAAAAAAGACCCTAGAAAATGAGCAGTAGGCCCCCCAAGAACCTAGAATAATTTATGGAATAAATTCTCCATCTCCACCTACCATTTTAAAACAGCTCTGACTCCTTTTTCCTACTAATGGAATTCAGAACTGCATTCCTGGCCCTGGCTTACTCCTTATCCCCTGCTTGACCTACTCTGTGTCTGCTTTGAGGTGATGTATTTTCGGTAAGAGAAGGAGGCAGAAGCCCCAGACTGGACTCTTCTCCTTGCTCAGCTCCATTTTTCAGAAATGAGGTAATGGTTTCAGCAGTGCTGTCCTCTCCTTGGTAGATACCACAAAGACCACAATTCCCAGGAGGCGCACACATCTTACCGCTCAGCAGTACGTGGGAATGGTCTGTTTATCTCATACTTTGGCACTTGCAGTTGGAATATGCAGTCACTGTATTTTCATCTTCAAATTGTAGCTGGGGTGTGCATTATATGCTGTCTTCCAAAATGAATTTAAGGCATCTGGAAGGTGGTGTGCATTTAAACTAATACAGAGGGTGAAATAACTGATTCCTGAGAGGATTCTACATAATATGGTACCTTGGCATATACATTCTAGCACAAATCTACTCGGTGTCAGTAAAGCCAGATGTTAGACCCTCAATGAAAAATATCATAGATTCTTATACGAATAGTGCACACAGTGGTAGAATAGTGCAACCAAATCTCCTAATCAGTGAATGATAGGGTATGTGTCTGCTAGTGATATTTTTCATTCGACTAGAAGACCTGGACACTGACATCCTTTACTAATCCATAAAACAGCTACCGTACAGTGTGGTAAGCAGCAATGCAAGCTTTTCCTCATAGCCCCATGCCTTGTATGAAGGACCTCCCCTAGTGAGAGGTTAGTTCTGTCTCCAGATGTATTCAGTCCTTGCTGCCCCCTTAACAAAAGGGCCAGCCTGTTGCAGTGAACATTTGCCCACTCAGAGCAAGATCACTAGCTCCTTTCACACAGGCCACCAAACAACTCTTTGTGATCAGTTGTTTTGTGCACCCCCAGGGTAGGGATGAACAAGTCAGCTCTTTTGAAGCTGTTGAATAAGGCAGCACTTGTAGAGACTGCAGAGGTATTGGGGGGTGGGGAGGGGAAAGAAGCTGGGGATCCATGGTGCATTCAAATAATGTGCATATATGCCTTGACTGTATTCTTCCACGTTCATAGGCAGACATTCATAAATTGTCCTTTCAAGTGAATATACAGCACTCCTTAGCCTGTGGACCCTGATTCTGCAGTAAAGCTTTCAAAATAATACTTCCAAAAAGCTTAATAATTATAAATCAGAAAGTTAATATTCAGACAGCTTTTAAAAACAGTAAATTGTGAATGACAATACAGTTATTCCAGAGTAGGTGCGAGTGCTAATATATATTTGTAATTATCATTTTTTACAGGTGCAAAGGACCAGGTCTTGAAGGCTGTCCATTGGGGTAATTATTGCATTCATCACAATTAATGATATAGTTGGGAAGAACATATCCATGTTTACATTTTTGTGCTGGACACTGCACAGTAGTGCCCTGATTCAGTGAAGCATGTCCTTAACTTTAAGCATGTGAATAGTCCTGTTGAAGCCAATGACATTACTCGAGTGCTTTACTGCTTCGCTAGCTCAGGGCCTAGATGTATGGGACTCTTGTTGCTGTCAGTGAGAGATCTGTGTACTTCAACTGCATAGTTTCTGAGGTAAGATCCTTTGTGAGGATCTGAAAGCAAAATTCTGTTCTTATTCTGTATTGAAATAGCTGTTTTAAAATCATCAAGACAAATAGAAAGAGTAAGTAAATCACCATCCAATGTGGTGCTTACATACAGTGTCTCTTCAAAATGCTTTTAAAACTATTTGAGCAGGTACAGAGACCGAGACAATGGTTCACAAATCCGAGATTAACATGAGAAATACATGAATTTGGCTGATTAAGATCAAAGCATACTTTAGGGTCTCAATTACTTATAAAATCCTGACCAATAAAAGGCTGGAAGAAAGGAATCAAGAGATTAAATACATATATACCTCCAGTAGACAAGGTCAAAAAATGTCTGTTGAAGTTTTTTCATTGAAGAATGGCCTTTCTTTTTAATAAAAAATTTAATGCAAAATTGTTTGGCTTTTTTTTTTTTTCAAAATTTCTCATTTTTCACCACATTTACTCTAAATTTGTATTAAAAATGTTCTTGAACCCCTGTTTTCAGTCAATGAAAATGTTCAAAAATGGTTTCCATAATGGTTTAGTGGAAGCATTTGGAGAAAATATAACCTGTTCTATTTCAAACCTGCAACTGAAGCCATTTTGAAGTCTAAAAAAACAACCAACCACAAACCCTGAATGAATAAAACCCCACAAACACTGAATGAAAAGCTTCAGAATATTGACACCCATGTTGCTTGAATGATTAAACTGATCTGAAGCCTTCAATTGGTCATATTTCTAACATGGAATGCTGTATTAAAAGTACACCATTTGTTATTTCTTGTATCAAAACAGACCTCTTTCCCCTTTTTGTCTTCTAGCTCCAAAATCCCATCCATTGCAGCTGGTGTTGTTGGAAGTATCCTTTGTTTGGTTGTGATAGCCTTGGTCATAGGGCTTTACATGCGCAGACGTCACATTGTTAGAAAGCGTACATTGCGCAGGCTGCTTCAGGAAAGGGAGGTATGTATTGTAAACAATTTCTAAATATATTGACCAACTTTATTGGTGTGCCACAGCATCTCAGAGAAAGCTGTTTTATTAGGTCAAAATACAGTGGCCCTGACTTCACCCTAGCACAAACATAAAGTACAATGTTATCAGGTGTTTGGATAGCATGTTATCTGCAGTTCTATGTGTAAAAGGGACTATGTAAATATGACACCATATTACTTAATCTCAGATCTTATCTCTGTGGGTAAAAATTGCAATAGCTCATAGGTTAGTTAGGTGCCTAATTTTCACTGAAAGTCATTGGGAATTAGGCTGCTGAGTCACTTACAGTAGTATTTTCAAAAGCACCTGTTATGTCTGATCTGTTTATTCTAATGACAAAAATAAGGGATTTTTTTTTTGGCTGTTTTTACTACTCATTACTCCAGTTAGTGGTGCTGAGCCAACACAGCTCTGGGGCACTAAGCTGGATTCTGTTCTGGGGCACACATCATTACAGAACTTTATGGACCGAGTTTCAGTTGCAAAGCCAACACTGTTTTCAGTTGCCCCTGTTCCACTCATGTCTTTTTTTTGGAATACTATTGCTCACTGAACTTGAGTTTAACAATAGTGAAAACAGATATCTTTTTTATTGTACTATTGGCTACACTATGTTCAGTGCAGGGAGTGATAACCTGAGAGGTTACTCGTACCAACCACTCCACATGGACAACAATGTCAACCTACTACAGGCCAGGCCTAACAAAGAAAATAACAGAACGCCACTAGCCGTCACCTTCAGCCCCCAACTAAAACCTCTCCAACGCATTATCAAGGATCTACAACCTATCCTGAAGGATGACCCGACACTCTCACAAATCTTGGGAGACAGACCAGTCCTTGTCTACAGACAGTCCCCCAACCTGAAGCGAATACTCACCAGCAGCCACATACCACACAATAGAACCACTAACTCAGGAACCTATCCTTGCAACAAAGCCCGTTGCCAACTGTGCCCACATATCTATTCGGGGACACCATCACAGGGCCTAATAACATCAGCCACACTATCAGAGGCTCGTTCACCTGCACATCTGCCAATGTGATATATGCCATCATGTGCCAGCAATGCCCCTTTGCCTTGTATATTGGTCAAACTGGACAGTCTCTACGTAAAAGAATAAATGGACACAAATCAAATATCAAGAATTATAACATTCATAAACCAGTCGGAGAACACTTCAATCTCCCTGGTCATGCGATTACAGACATGAAAGTTGCGATATTACAACAGAAAAATTTGAGAAACAGACTCCAAAGAGAGATTGCTGAATTGGAATTAATTTGCAAATTGGATACAATTAACTTAGGCTTGAATAGAGACTGGGAATGGTTGATTCATTATAAAAAGTAACCTATTTCCCATTGTTTATTCCTCCTCCCTCCCCGCCCCCCCAACTGTTCCTCAGACATTCTTGTTAAACCCTGGATTTGTGCTGGAAATGGCCCACCTTGATTATCGTACACATTGTAAGGAGAGTGATCACTTTAGATAAGCTATTACCAACAGGAGAGTGGAGGGGTGGGGAGGGAGAAAACCTGGATTTGTGCTGGAAATGGCCCACCTTGATTATCATACACATTGTAAGGCGAGTGATCACTTTAGATAAGCTATTACCAGCAGGAGAGTGGAGTGGGGGGAGAGAAAACCTTTTGTAGTGATAAACACCCATTTTTTCATGGTCTGTGTATAAAAACATCTTCTGTATTTTCCACAGTATGCATCCGATGAAGTGAGCTGTAGCTCACGAAAGCTCATGCTCAAATAATTGGTTAGTCTCTAAGGTGCCACAAGTACTCCTTTTTTTTTTGCGAATACAGACTAACATGGCTGTTACTCTGAATCCTGAACATAGAAATCTTCCTTAAAGCTGTTGCAAGACAATGTGTTCACCATGCTGGATGAGAACTGGGCTTTCATGCTTCTTGTACTAAACTTTATACACTGCATGGTATAGACTTCATAAGGGTTATAGTATTATCCTCTGGGTATTTTACATGTGAAACACCAAAATGCATATCCAGGATCAAAACAAATCAGGTCCGACTCTTCCCTTTCTCCTTCCAATTCAGTTTTAATAGGCTACTAGCAAATTGTATTCACAGTTCTGCTGAAGGACCCTGCTTCCCTCGCTAGCTTTGCAAAGTCAAGTGATAAAAGTCCTGAAGCTGCCCTACTTTTTGCTACATTACCTAGCAACCTTTTAAGAGCCTTCATATTTGACATTTGTAATGTAATAGCACATATTGTGTTTGGTTCACATTATATATTTTGTACTCCTTAATATGAGAATCATTAACTGAAACAGGAAAATGGCTGGCATGCAGAAAACAGATCTGTATCAGACTAAATGTGGACTTCCAGTTAGGAAAGCTATTCAGGAGAAGGACACAAGACGGTAGTAAAAGGGGACTTTAAATATTAGGAAAACGCCTAGTTTCTGTCATTTGAAGGAACTAATTTGTTTCCTTAGAAAAAATACTGCAACAAAATTTGGATCAAATAAATAAAATCTATTAGTCAACTTAAAACCCCCTTTTTTGCCTGGATAACTAGATAATCTTACTTTAGCATGTGCATATTCCCTATACGAAGAATAGAAGCTACCTCTAATACCAAAAGAAATGCATCTAGTTAAGCAAGGCAAAGCTGCAAAGTTTCAGGGTGACCACAGTGTAACTTTTTAAAATGTAGATCGTTAACTTCTGACTTAGTTTTAGAAATGAATCTTTAATTAAACTGGTCAGCATTATATGCATGTTTTAAGGGTATACATTTTACATCCTAAAATGAACAATAACATCTCTCCACTTTCTTCTAAAATTTTAGTTGCCATGCCAAGATCACATTCTGCTCTCACTTATGCTACATAAAGCTGGTGTAATAATTCCATGGAGTTCATTCTTGTCTTATTTACGCAGGTGTAAATCTGGAGTAACTCCACTGAAGTCATGAACTCCAGAGATACTCTAGATTTTCATAGCTGTAAGTCAGAACAGAATTTGCACCATGTATACTTCATGTGGGACAAAATTTTCATTATTACCAACAGTTTTTGCTCAGTTTCAATAGTGTGTGCTGCTTGATTTCCTCCTCTACAGTATATCTTTCTAAAGTCCAATTCCTTTGCACACAATAGCTTGTTGAACCTCTAACACCCAGTGGCGAGGCGCCAAACCAAGCTCTTCTGAGGATTCTAAAGGAAACAGAATTTAAAAAGGTCAAAGTTCTAGGCTCTGGAGCTTTTGGTACTGTTTATAAGGTAAGACCACCATGTTTTTCTCACCACACACATGCACACAAAGCCATCTAAACAGTGTATGCATTGGAAGCTGAAAACAGTCTTTTTTTTTTCTTTTTTAATTGAGTTATTTTCAAATCATCTTTAGCTTGGGCCAGGTAAAGTGTGTGTGTGTGAGAGAGAGAGAGAGAACACACAAGAAGTTTTTCATAAGATCTTATGAGAGCCATGCAGCTGAATATGGAACCAACGTGTCTATTTAAAAAAGTACCACTGCCAGAAATACTTTCTTAAGGATGTTAAAATGTTAAGAAGAGAAATCAAAGTATGGCCAACTCAGTCTACTGTGCTAAGCAGAATTTTGTTCGGTTTTTTGTTTGTTCGTTCGTTTGTTTGTTTGTTTTTTGATCGTCTCTTTTTATTTGTGGATCACTTTCATTGGGTCAAAAGAACCACACAGGGTTACAGAAAAGCAACTGGACCCTTTCTGTTCTATCATTGTGCAGAATGATTTCCCTCCACACACCCATTATTTTTCCTTCTCTAGAGAGTATCTCTTTCTAAAAGATTTCTCAGTGAGGAAGCTTCAGGGTTGTTTTATACCATTTGATATTGAAATGTAAAATATAGATTTACTTATCAAATTAAGTTTAGATACTTGGGGGCAGATTTTCAAATGTGCCTAAAAAATTTAGGAGTGCAAGTCCCATTGTTTTTCAATAGCACTTGTACTCCTAAGTCCCTTGTGTGCTTTTGAAGATTTCCCCTTTTGACCTCATATACTCCTCTGCCTACATGACTAACTAATGCAATAGGCGGTGAACAAGAAACCATTCTGACATGAATTTACTTCTTATAATATTATATTAAGGATTGGATTATTGTATAACCCTTGGAACAGGCTGGCTGAAATTTAGTTTCACATGAGAAAATCCTGATTCCCATCATTCAGCAGCTTATAAATTAGAAGTGACACAGTAATCAACATAGTGAAAAACGAGTTCAGCAGAGACTAGTAATGTCCAGTTGTGTCCAACTTGCATGTACAACTGCCATGATTGTTAGTACTAATTAGATATTGGTGCACACATATTGCCATTTATGCATCTTCTGGGCTCTTTGCACATATGACTCAAGGTAATTGCACATGCATGTTTTTGAAAATCAGGCCCAAGAGATTGAGATGGATGCCACTCCATTAACAAGAGACTATCCAGAGAGTGACTGCTATATACCTCCTTCGCGGCCTGCTTAGCCTCCACTAATTATTGCTTAGAATGTTTCAGTCTGGTCTGAAAACACCATATACATAAATGTAAAAACATGCATTTGCAATTACCTCAGTGATAGTGAATCATTGGCTAAGGACCTAGGTAATCTTTCTTCTTATTTTATAGGGGCTCTGGATTCCAGAAGGAGAGAAGGTTAAAATTCCTGTTGCTATTAAGGAATTGAGAGAGGCTACCTCCCCAAAAGCCAACAAGGAAATACTTGATGTGAGTTTTCATCTTTGTCTCGTACTATTAAGTCTTTGCTGGCGGTAGTCTTAATGGGAGGAAAAATGAGAGGGGGAGAGTGTCCCCTAAATACCTGTAGCATTGATGACGTTTGCTTTGCATTTATATCAAGTGCACAAGGCATCTTTAGCCTTTGAAGGACTGGTTTTCATATTCAGGGTTTCCTATTGACAGATATAGTGAGCTGGGGTGGAGAAAAGACCAAGATAATTATATATAAATACTTGAAGGGTGTATACATGTAGGTAAATGGTGAGAAGTTGCAGAGAGCCCTCTGGCCCTGCTCCCACTGAACTCAATAGGAGACCCATCAACGCTCATTGTAGTCAGTGGGGTGTTTACCGTTGACTTTAATGGGGGCAGAGTTACACCAACAGCAGAGCGCTTTTTGAAAATCCTACCTTACAAGCAATAAAGGCATGAAATTTTAAAACGTCCAATTAAGACTGATTGATTATCCATTAAAACATTCTAACAGTGATATCTATTAGACAATGGAACAATCTGCCAAGGAAAGTGTAGAAGCCCAATCACTTGAGATGTTTCAAGTAAGACTGGATAAAGATAATAGTGTGACACAATCTCTCCGATTGCTCTCCCAGCACCTCAAGGCTTTACAGAAATTACAGGATCTAGCTCTAAGCAATGTTAAGCTATTTTACTAGCAGCAGAATAGTTGATGATATTTTAAAATGGAATGAAGACGATCGTATTTTAGGCTAATAATTCCACTCTGTGCCTTCTGTGCATCCCCTGAAAAGTGTGGTTTTGAGATACTGCAGTCACCATTAAAAGATCAACATCTGTTGACAGCTGGTGCATGCTTAAACAGGCCAGCCAAACCCTCTATCCTGCAGCCACTCTGTGGGGTTGGTCTGTGGGTACCATTGCATTCCCTTTATCTCCCATGGACCCCTTTGTGCATAGGTCATTCACTAGCACTGTGTACAGGGACCTTGATTTGGTGCTAAGGGGCATGTTAAACAGTGAGCTTAAGGCAGGGACCATCTCTTTGTTCTGTATTTGTACAGCGCCTAGCACAATGGGGTCCTGGTATGTGACGGGGGCTCCTATGTGCTATGGTAATACAAATTATAAAAATAATAATTATCACTAATACTCTTTGGACCCTGATATTTCAGAGTATCATAGGGTTAAATGCATAGTTACATGGGACTAAATGAAATGTTAAATAATCTGTCTGGCTGGCTCATGTGCCACGGAAACTGTAAAAAATCCTCTGGCCTCTTGACAAATCCAAGTACCACAGAAACCAGTTGGATTTTATTTTCTTTCTTGGATCTAGCTCATAATTAGAAAGGGGGTGGGGGGGAAACTCATATGAATTCTACTTCTAATGTGCTTGGACAGGTCAGACACACTCAGTGACTCACAGGTAGAGCTGGTCTATGTCTGGACCCCCTCCAAAGCCCCAGGAGCTATCTACGCCAGCCTGGAAGGGGAGGTACATTGTACAAGGTTTAGATCTGGTACAGGGTACCTCCCGCACTGAGCAGGGGATGGAGGGTGATTCTGAGTCACAGTCTGCCTCCCAGGGCTGCTCCAAGGGCCGCACAACACTGTACTGCCCCTTGCTTGGAGATCATGGCATATATATTTTAGAAAAAAATATGTATATATATGCTGTAAAAATCTGTGAGTGATAAAATATACATATATTTACAACGGATGAACCATAAACCCAGATCCAGGGATCCTCTAGCTTAGGGAACAATCTGGTAGGGAGGCAAATCTGAACTTTGCTGTTAGAGCCTAACTTGTGTGTGTATATATACACACACACTTTATTTCATCCAAGAAAAGTTACGTGTTTATATATAAACACAAGTTAGGCTCAAACAGCTCGAGGATCCCTGGATCTTGGTTTATGGTACCATTTTATGGTACCGTCTTTAATTACATCAGTGATACTCAAACCTCAATGGTTCAGGAGCCAAATTAGCAATCAACATTACCCAAAAGACCGGGGAAGTATTTAGTTTATATATCTCACAGCAAATAAGTTCAGTGCAAGTTGATAACTTAATTGGTTAATAACATAATAAAAGCCCTTAGTCTCAGAAGTGACTGAACTATTTTAGCTGAAACTTTCAACAACAAGAACAAAAAAAAATCAGCCTGAGACTGACTCCCGGCCAGGAAAATTTCAGCCTAAATGGTTAAAGTTTGGCAAAATGATAAGCAACTGAAAACATGGTCTCACAATGGGGAGGTATTGGGCAACCTTAGCTATGGGCCTACAATAAAGCACTTTTGAATCCTCATTTCATCCTAGAAAAACTTTCTATTTCACATATATTTTAGTGTATAGATATGGCACATCATTTTATACATCTACTTTTGAAATACAAAAGAAAAGGTGGTTACTTTCAGGACCAATATGTTAAACAAAATGCCCGCTGATTTAAGTTGCTTTACTAAAAGCTGGCTATGTATTCACAAATACCGTCCATGTATTTGCACTCTGACAGGCAGACACAAACAAAGGATGCAACCATACTATCACCCCCTGCTGTAGGAAAACCTATGGCAAAAGGAAAATTCACTGATATTCCCCCTCATGGAATATTTTTAGCCTTATTTAATAACAGAAATTAAAAGGACATTAAAAAGCTGATTGAAACTATTATGGAGAAAATAACACAAACTTGACAAAAGTTGACTTGGACCTAATTGTAGTAAATTCATGTAGAGTGAAGGAAGGGTTAATTAATAAACCAAAATTACAGTTTCTGCATTCAGCAGATCAAGCTATTCCCATGACAGGACAGTAACAGTTTGTGGCATGTGTGCTCTTCTGAAATATCAAAGTACTGTTTTTTAAACAAAGTTCAGATATCTCCACATGATCTTTTTTCTTTTTTCCCATTGAAGTAGGACCTCTTAGCAAGCAGCTCTTGCCATTTTTAGCACTGTTTACTTCTTAGATGACTTAGTTGATGGAATTCATTCCACATTTCACAAGAAAAGAAAAGATACAAAGCGATGGAAGCAGAGAGAGAGAGAAATAAACAGAACTTCAAAAAGATTTTACTGAACAGCTCTCCAAGGTCACTGATCCCTTGGAGATGGTGGCTAATTAATTAGCCACTTTCCGTAAGAAGAATGGCTAGGTATTCAGCATGTAAAAAAGCATTTGTTCATATGATCCAGTTTATTCTCCAGCCACAACTCCCATTGGCTTTATTAGTGCAGGGCTAGTTCAGGAGATTTGTTACGAAATACCAAGCATAGTTGGAGCGGGTCAGAGCGTACCTCAGAGATTTCCAAGATAAATAATTGAAACAAAGACTTGCTTTAATTTAGTAAAATATTTAAAGAGACCTGTGACTGCACAATGGTTCCATTATAAGTTCAATGGTTCTTCAAAGAGGCTATGGCCTATTTTACTTTGCAGTATCAGATTTAATAGGCAGTGTCAAATCCTGGAAGAACGCCATACTCCGTGTGGCCCATACACCCACTCCACACATTCAATTCCCAATTTCCCAGTCTTGGTCTGCTCCTTGTAGGCTGTGAAGCAGCTGGGGAGTGAGAACAGCTCTGAGTTTGCAGATTTTTCATTCAGTTAAAATGAATTCAGTATGGATCTGAGACTAAACAGGAAACAGTACAAGAAACAGACTTTCTTTATTGCTGGGTTTACATGGTTTTTAAGCCCATTGGGATGAACATAATTGAGCCTCTATTCATGTGGAAACATCTTACAGAATGCGTGAGGCATTGAACCAAGAGGTATTATATAAATTAATCTGAAAACCTGTATAATTTAGTAGAGAATGACATGCTTTTCCTAGAATTTTTAAACCAGGTAGAATTTAATTGGCAGCCATCTAGAAGTCTATAGGTTAGTTTCAGTATTTTGTAGTAAGGTGGTCATTCTTTATCCAGTTCTGTAGTAATCTTCTGTGATCCTTCTGTCCAGGAACCCTTTGTAAAGGGCAGCATGAGGGTGGGTTATATGTCAAACAAAATCCCTCAAAGCAGACCTCTCAACATTGTCACCTCAGTATCATGTAATAAATATCATGTGTCAGTAACACTTATCATCCTTAGGCTGGCAATGTGAAATAACAGTGCGGTGGCAGAGGAAAATATTGCTCATGGATTTCAGATTTTTTTAACGTCTTTGCTTAAATGTGCTTTTAACAATAGCCCCCTGCCAGCCTCACAACTAGGTGACATCTGTTAAAAGCCTGTTAGATGATGATTAAACTGCTATCATACTGCATTTCTTAAACCTTTCTAAAGAGCAGAACTCTTTCTACCTCCACCACAGAAGTGTCTTGACTTTGCTTGCTTGCTTATTTTGGGCTGCTATCTGTCAAGGGATGATTAGTTGGTGTCTGTCATTCCAGATGCTGATTTAAATGCTGACCTAAAAGTTCACTAGCGTGGAAAATTTTCCACTTAGTTCTGTATTAACTTTGCGTCAGAAAAAAAATAACCAAAAGCAATATCCTGTCGATCAGGAATGAAAACAAGAAAAAAGATGATCGGGAACCATTAAACCTGATTTTTCCATAGGGCCTCCATTTTTGAGGGCACAACTTTATGCTCGCAGTTCATACTGGGTGTGAAAACTAGCCTGCAAAAATGGAAATTACTGTTTAAAAAACAGGCCCACAGATGCTCTAAAGTCAGGAGTGAAGAGGGGGGAGAAACCTATACTGGAAGTTAATAATTGAACGCTATAATTGGCCACTGCGTGCATAAAACCTTGATAGATATTTATTTTTGGCATGGTCATGTTAATGAATGCACCTGGTAGGTGAGCAGTCGCTCACACATTTTCGAAAATCAGGCCCTAAAGTTCAATCTCATTACAAGGCTGCGCTGATGGAAGGCTGATTTCATCCTGGTTCCCAACTGTATAAAAATACATTATAAACACCTTCATATATTGCTCATGTTGCCATAACACACACACAGGCTTTACCAATCAGGGCCAAGACTTTCAAAAATGGTTGCTTAAAATTAGGCTCCTAAATCCTCATTTAGGCTGCTAAATATGTTTCCTGATCTTCAAAAATGCCAGGCACCTAGCCGCTCGCATTAAATTTGAAATGATCAAGTACTGTTTTTGTCTCTGGAAGTTTGCACTGAACTCACTGCTTGGTATACAAGAACCAGGAAAATGAGTTCCCTGGTGCCATTTTAAATGATGTTTCAGCATTCAGATTCAGGACCTCTCAGTGCAATGGGAAATATGCATTAGAGACCCAACGTTTTACAAAAAGGTTCAGTAATCAGAAAAATGCCAGATGTTTGTTTGTTTTGTTTTTTACTACTGCCTCTTGCATCCTAATAGTTCTGTCATACATGAGGGACTGTTTCAGGATGTCTTTTCTTTTTGTGATCAGGAAGCTTACGTGATGGCTAGCGTTGACAATCCCCATGTGTGCCGCTTGCTGGGAATCTGCCTTACTTCTACTGTCCAGCTCATCACACAGCTTATGCCTTTTGGCTGCCTCCTTGACTACATCCGAGAGCACAAGGACAACATTGGCTCCCAGTACCTTCTCAACTGGTGTGTGCAGATTGCAAAGGTAAATGAATGGCAGCACAGTCCATCCAAAACTCTGATTATATCCAGAACCAAGAGATCTGAAAGTATGTAATCTAGCTGTCTGGTAGGTCTTTGTATTTTACCCAAGGATGGAAAGACTTGTTATACTTGATACTAAAGGTAACCACACTTTTTGTTTGTGTAGTGCTTTAGATTTTCAAACCACTGTGCAAATATTAACTGATCCTCAGAACATTCCTGCACAATGCAGGGTTATCACCACTGGACAAGAGATGAAACTTGCACAGATTGCGATTGAATGACTTGCCCAAAGGTATGCAGTGAATCAGTGGCAGCAGGAGGGATTAGAACATGGCAGTTTTTGACTGTCAGTCCTGTACAATACCCTGCTACTCCGCCAATAATCCATAAACGGTCCATTCCAAAACGCTATTTCTGTCATGCTATGTCACAAGGGCAAATGTGATGGTAAAATCTCTTCTGTGTTGGGGATTAATGCCCTGATTTTGCTGACAGCACAGGAATAGTGATCAAATGCAGAGCCTTTTGCTACTAAAACAACAGCGCATTCTGATGCTGGTTGTTTATGACTGAAAGACAGTGCCACTAGGTGGTTCTTCTGTAGCTTGTGTGCAATAAGTTGGTCTACTTAGCCCAGTTCCAGTGGATGTATATCCATATAACAAAATCACTATCACATCTGGCACAAATTGACACGTTGTCAGATTCAGCACAGAGACAAAGGAGGAAAGGCAGCATGGAGACTAAATGATACTCTCTAGTCCTTAGAAGTAATCCTCCATATTAGGGCTGTGCCACCATGGCAGAGCAGTGTAGGAGATATTGCATGGCTCGTACCTATGCTCTCCCTTTTCTTTGTATAAACAGAGGTCCTTTTCCTGCACAGTCCATGGTCTTTCCTACACCTCTCACAAGCATGAGGTTGCTTAAAATTTTTTAATGTTCAGTGATCATAGCCATTTGCAAGGTGTCGCATTTGAACAACCTGTTCAACTTTGTTTACATTGACATTTCTCAGAGTAGCAGCCGTGTTAGTCTGTATTCGCAAAAAGAAAAGGAGTACTTGTGGCACCTTAGAGACTAACCAATTTATTTGAGCATAAGCTTTCATGAGCTACAGCTCGCTTCATCGGATGCATTCAGTGGAAAATACAGTGAGGAGATTTATTTTCCACTGAATGCATCTGATGAAGTGAGCTGTAGCTCACGAAAGCTTATGCTCAAATAAATTGGTTAGTCTCTAAGGTGCCACTAGTACTCCTTTTATTGACATTTCTGTAATTTGATTGAAAGCCTGGTGCTCTGACATTTTCATTTAAACTGTACGATGTCAATATGCTGCCTCTCTAGCTTTGGTGTACTCCTTGAAAAGTGTAATTAGCATGGGAGGGACAAGAGAGATGTCTGTGGATAAAAGCAGGAAGGGCTGCCCAAATTAGCAGAAGGAAAAACAATTACTTGGAGATTCCCTGTGCTTACAAAGGAGAATACCAGCAGCACGAGTAATATCTCTCTAGCCAGTAGAAGCTTGCACCTGCTGTGTTAATATTTCATAGTGGGTCATTTACAGCACCGACTGTATATTCACGTACCCATTTATCGTGCATTTGTATATTGTTAACCCAGTTATTCCAAAGAATGTTGAGAAAATAGCTGCAGTTACAGTTAATATAAAATCGGTACGTAGTAGAGCAACTCAATATTTCAGGGTGGTATAAGCATGAATTGGGACTGCACAGAGCACGCAGTGGATCACTAGCAATTAAAATAATGTTGTTTACAAGGAAAATCATTAGCCAACAACAGTGATTGGCTCAATGTTATCATTTATTGATGGCATATGCTAAGTCATGATCTTACAGTCAGTGCTGGGATGTTCTTTAAGTAGAGTTATCTTCATAAATTATTCTGTCTCTTGTAATGCACATTTACAGACCTGATTAAATAACTAAGTAAATAAAACTAAGCTACTGTAGCTCACGCAAAAGAAGAAAATGAGGGGTAAAACGGGTCTTGTTTTGAGTTAGCTGTGAGTAATTTTGTTGGAATCTAAGTTAGCATTTTCCTTTTTTTATAGAAGGATTTGTCCTGGGAGGAAAATAGTGGTTGAATGTCTAGAGTGAGGGGAGCAGAAAGATAGGAAGCTTGGGAAGCACATAACTTTTCCATCTTCTTTTTCTAAATCCTTGTGTTACAGCAGTTACTACATATGCCCATTGTTAAGGTGGTGAATAGTTCCTATTATAACATCCCATTTTCAGTCACTATGTGAAGCATCCCCCTTGTGCACTGACTATTTCTATGTTCGGGCCAGTTCCAAGGTGACTTTTTTGGAAAGCTGGAGCAAAATCCCTTTCGCCATTTTAAGGTGCAGGAGGATGAAAAACCATTCTCATTTTAAAATATCATTGCAACAGGGGTCATTAGGAAGAGGTTGGTGGGGGGGGAGCTAAGGGGAGGGAACGATAGATGTAGTTTTTGTTATCTTTCTTAATGAGACTAACAATCTCTAAGATGCTCAGGTCCCTGTAACCCCCCTGGTTGCATTATATTCATTTCTGTAATACCTATTTTTAAATTAACCTGAACACACATGGCACACTTATTATTAATCCCTGGAGACCTTGTACACATTCCAAGTTTGCCTGCTATGGTTTGCTTTTGATAAACATACTGAAGACTTCAGAGATGAATCCACAAACTACGTAGCTCCTTTTCTTTCTGAGTTTTGTAGTGTACTGCACACAATACAGTAAATAAACTTTATTCAGTGTATCATGCAAAGCGCCCCTGTTTCTAGTCTGTCTAATTTTAAACTGATTACAGCACCTTCCTGATTTTGCTGCTTTTGGAGATTTTATCTCCTGACTACATTTCCCATCTTCCCCATCATTAATTTCTCAGGGGACAAAATTGGTCCTAAAATTGTGACATCTCGTTAGTTACACTCTTCTGCGCATCTGAACTGTTACCATTCATAATTGTTAGCTTCTGTTTGATTTTCATGCCAGTTCACCCTCCAACTCAGAACAATTCCCATCTTCACAGCTACTAACTGACCATCTACCATTGTCTTTTGAGTGGTTCTTTACTAAATGCTCTTCTTAAAATCCGCATAAATAATGCTGCTAATTTCTCCTATCAACATTTTCTTCGTTACTACATCCACAAATCTTGTCCAATTTTTGGACATGATCTGCTTCTTTAAAAACCCACACTGTTGTTTTTTCTGTAAATCATAGCAAATCTGTTCATCTCTCTTAACTAACAAGCAGGAAACAAGCTCCCTTATGGACCCTTTCACGGTTTATTTTTGTTTCTCTTCCTGTGCTTTTAAAATCATTTTTTAATATACATTACTGCTAATATATTTCATTAGTGTACAGAATGACTAGCTTTCAGATAAAAGGGTTTTGAAGACACCTTTTAAACTCAGTAAACACAAAATGGGGAATAACTGGGTAGGTGGTGGTATGCTGAAAAAGGATCAGGGGGTTACAGCGGTTCACAAATTGAATATTAGTTAGCAATGTGATGCAGCTGTGAAAAAGGTGAATACCATTCCTGGGATGTGCTAATAGGAGTGTCATATGGGAGGTAATTGTCTGACTCTACTTGGCATGGTGAGGCCTCAGCTTGAATACTGTGTCCAGTTCTGGATGCCGCACTTTAGGAAAGATGTGGATAAATTGGAAAGAGTCCAGAGGAGAACAACAAAAATGATAAAAGGTTTGGAAAACGTGACCTATGAGAAAAGGTTTAAAAAAAAAAAAATCTGGGCATGTTTAGTCTTGAGGAGAAAGACTGATGGGGGGGACCTGATGATAGTCTTCAGATATATTAAGGACTGTTATAAAGAGTTCGATCATCAGTTGTTCTTCATGTGCACTGAAGGCAGGACAAGAAATAATGGGCTTAATCTGAAGCAAGGGAGATGTTGGTTAGATATTAAGAAAAACCTTCTAACTATAAGGATAGTTAAGCACTGCACTAACTAGGTTGTGGAATCCCCATCATTGGATGTTTTTAAGAACAGGGTTAGACAAACAGCTTCTCAAGGATGGTCTAGGTTTACTTGGCCCTGCCTCAGTGTAGGGGGCTGGACTAGATGACCTCTCAAGGTCCCTTCCTGCCCCACATTTTTATGATTCTGTATGAAGAAAAGTTGTTGAGTGGCCCTGAGAGTGTATTATAGTCCCCTGGTTTATAATAAACTCTGTAAATCCTGATCCGGCACAAAGTTAAGAATGTGTTTGTATGAGCAGCCCATTGCCTTCTGTGCATAAGTATTTGAAGGATCAGGGTCTTAAGTAAATTAATTTAAGACTGATTCCTTGCCTCTCAGCTGTTTTGAACCTCTTTACCAAAACTGATTTAGCAGGATAATTCTCTTCTTCCTGATCAAATGATTTTTCCAATGTAGGCTTTTTTTTATTGATAGCTCAAGACTTTTTGTTTCAAACGCTCAGTTCATTAAAATTGAAATTTATTCAATTACATTAACTTACATAGTGGCATTATGCCAGTTTGCTGGGGTGGTTTATTTTGGCAACATTAACCGCCCTTAGTACATTGAGGAAGTTTTGCTTAGAAGCTTCACTGTAAGATTTGAGGGTGGTCCAGCTTAATGGTAGAGCAAGAATGGGAGTGGGAGCTGGGGAGTGAATGACTCCCCAGGTGCTTTGTCATCACATTAGTATGATCCTTTTCATGCTGTGTGTGTAGCCTGAAAGTGCTGTCTGTATTAACTGTTCAAACAAAAACCAGAACAACAGGGAATGATTGTAGTTCCTAAAAAGGATCTTGAAAGAAGCCTAACAACCTGAATGTTTCTCTTTTTTAATGCAGTTCACACACAAAGGGGTGGGGGGGTGGGAAACTCCATGGTCAGAAATAGATGTTAGGTTCATGGCATAACAAAAGTAAACCAGCCCAATTAACCCTTTTATCTGCCTGAAAGAGCTGTACAATCAACATGGAGAAAGATGTCCTATTCTTCCCAAAATTGTATAAAAAGAGCATACATAGTATGTCAAGAGTTATCTAAGCACAGGGGTTACTGAAACTGTTTCAAGGGGAACCTGAAAAAGAGCTGTCATTGAACTCAGCCATGAAAATATAGGGGTTTTTTTGTTTAGTTTGTTTTCCATCATCTCTGTATGCCTGAGTATTACCAGTTACAAAACAGTGTCTGCCACAATGAGGCAGAGAATCAACTGCTTAGTGGTATAACTTGTTTTTGATTGAATTGTAAGAAGAGTCTAATGATGTATTTATAGTGTATGTGAAGTTAACCTGTAGGTATATCGACATATGTGTATTAACATGGTGGCCAAATTCTATGCCAAGTCACACTGAAGTCAGTCGGGTTGCACAGAGCAGCATTTGCCCCACTGTTAGAAAGTAACATCCTGTATGTAGATTTCTTGGGCTTGATCCCAGTCAAGCTGTGCCTATTTACCCAAGCTGCAGAGCTGACCCTTTATTTTCCCCTCTCCTTTATAGAGTGAGTGTGGGTGGTAGAGAGAGAGGTATGCCAATTGCATGTCATACATCTATTGTAGGGAATGAGCTACTTAGAAGAACGTCGCTTGGTGCACCGTGATCTGGCTGCCCGGAATGTCCTTGTGAAGACTCCTCAACATGTGAAGATCACTGACTTTGGACTGGCAAAACTGCTTGGTGCTGAGGAAAAAGAGTACCATGCAGAAGGAGGCAAAGTAAGAAGTGTCAGAGAACCATCTTTATGTGTTTCATTGGATGTAGATATTTGCACTTGCGTATGAATCTTCATTTTAAAAATGAGACAAATAGGGTGGAATTTTCAAAAGTACTCGGCATTGGCTTAATTCTGTTCCCATTGTAGCCAGTGGGAGTCCACTGACTTTAATGCAAGCAGAGTTAGCCCTGTGTAACTTCAGTGAGAACAGAGGTAGGCCGATGATGAGCCCTTTTGAAAATCTCCACCCATAATGTCTGGAAAAAGCCAAGATGAACTTTTAAAAAAAAAAAAAAAAAAAAAAAGGCAAGTCTGAATTGTCATGTAGACAACACCAAATAATGTATAGTTTATGAACAGAAAGGGAATACTATATATTTACATATGAAGAAATGGAATATTATATATTTACAGATCTCATTCAACACTCCTCCTGTTTGAGGGACTATGCTCTAATGAGAAATTCAAGAGAAGCTGCTTGTGAATATTGCAGAGAGCATAAATGGAAACCATCTGATTTCCAATCAGTCTGATATGAGATGTTTAAACAAAAAATCTCAAAAGTTCAACTCTTAAGAATTTTGTAAAACCAAATTATCAGAGATATTTGTACTAAAAAACAAAATATTATCCAAGTTCCCAGACTCAGTGACAAATCAAAACAATGATAATTGATCCCAGCAAATCTCAAGTTGCTTGCTGTACATCTCAGATTTTCTGCCTACGGTCAAAGTATTGGTATAAACAACACTGTTTTTCTAACAGTATTGCTTCTAGATTTGAGGTAGGTGTCTTATGGCTTAACTGAATCTTCCCAGGTTCCTATCAAATGGATGGCTTTGGAGTCCATTTTACACCGAATCTACACCCATCAAAGTGATGTCTGGAGTTATGGTGAGTCTAAAAATATGATCGTAATGATTTTAGATGGGTGAGAACAAGTGTAAGATTTGTTACGGACACTACACAGCCAATTATTCTCCAGAAATTCAGTCATCCTTTTGTGATACTTATAACAGGTTCTTAATACCAAACTGATGGGGAGAATAAATATTTATGATGGGCCAAATCTTGAGCTTCTTAATGAAGCAAAATTCCCATAGACTTGAGTGGTGAATGGGAGTGTGGTCGCGTGCAAGCGCTGGGAGAGAGCTCTCCCAGCGCTCCTGGTAATCCACCTCCACCAGGGGATTAGCTCTGAGCGCTGGGAGCCTGTCCACACTAGCGCTTTAAAGCGCTCAGACTTGCTGCGCTCAGGGGGTGTGATTTTTCACCTCCCTTAGCCAGCCAGTTAGAGCGCTATAAAATGTAAGTGCAGACAAGCCCTAAGTAGAGTTCACAGTATTCCATAGGGAATACATTTAAAAGGTAGAAAGACTCATAGCCTTTGAACTAAAACATATACAATTGCAATTGAATAGGTAAAAGATTCATTTCCCGGAAAATAGCAAGTTTAAGGTAGGCTGAAGTTTGGGCTTGAATGCCCATTACATTGGCCCATAGGTGTTTGAATCAACATTTGATTCAAAAGGAAATTGTGTAATATGGTCATTTAAAACTCCATAAAGTCAAGTTGTTAGGACACCAATCTCCTTTATGTAGGAATATACACTAATTTGTTGTTTTACTGAGATCATACCAGAGAATTCATTGTATACACGCTTCCTAGAGTAAGACAACCTCTAATTTAGGAGAGTTAGGAAGAAATTTTCCTTGGGAGCAGGTAATTTCATAATTGCTTTTGCACTGTTTCTTTCTCCTTTCTGTGAAGTGACTGGAAATAGACTAAAAAAACCGTGGGTCTGATCACGTATGGAAATTCCTATGTTCCTATTAATACACTTAAATACATTTTCTTCACCTCCAAAATCCTATTTTAGGGCCCATGCAAATGGACAGCATGATTTAACAGCTACAGCCTGGAATAGGTGATGTGCTGAAGTTAATTTAGAAAGCCTTCAAAGAGAGGAGATAATATTTTACCTCCAGAGAGATTATTTAAAACAATAACAAAACTTTAATTAAAAACAACAACAACCCACTTTGTGGGTTGGAATCCGTAATTAGCAACCTAATGCCTTTCTGTTGTGAGGAGGTGAAGTCATGAAGTAGAGTTGAACATGGAGGTTTTACCTTCTGTAAAACCCTAGGAAGAGGCCTGATTATTTCAATTTGTTTTGTTAACTCGGACCTCATTAAAATAGTTACATCTGTAAGATGGAACATTTTCTTCTTCCGTGAACAGTTGGCAAGTGAATAAACAATGATGACCCCTTTAGTGAGCCTTAGCAGCTCTAAAATAAAGGTTAATGCCTCCACTCTCTCTCTTATACATGCTGTTCCTAAGCCAAACAGACCAGGTTTGCTGTGCTTTGGAACATCATGAATCCTTGCTGACCTGATGAGACTCTAACATTGTCCCTTTGTCCTACTCTTCAGGTGTCACAGTTTGGGAATTAATGACATTTGGATCAAAACCGTATGATGGGATCCCAGCCAGTGAGATTTCATCTGTCTTGGAGAAGGGCGAGCGTTTGCCTCAGCCTCCTATCTGTACTATTGATGTCTATATGATCATGGTCAAATGTGAGTTCAGTTCTTGTACATGTCCATGTAGTTCATATTAGTAAGAAGGAAAATGGTTCTAGTTATGGAACATTTGTATGCTATGCTGTATTCCTGAGATTCACAGGAAAACACGCCTATGTGCTATATGAGAAGAGTAACATCACTATGGTATGGTTCAGACATCTCATGCTTCAGACAAGACAGCAGGTTTTTCTTTAACTACAGTTCAGAGTCCAAATTCTCATTTCTCATCATTGTGGCGGTGAGTATGGTATAAAAACCTAAATTACACCAATGTAAATCCAGACTAACAATGGAGTTACTCCAGAATTACTCCAGTGTTGCTGAGGTCAGAATATAGCCCCAGGTTTCCAATTTTGCACACTGAATCATCAGTCCTGATTTCTCTTCTTGTGTTTTCATTTCATTTTAATTAAATAACAAACATACACAATAGGAAAAAATGTCTGAGAATGCAATCACAGTATTAGTGGCTGCACATGAAGACTTTGAGCCAGGATCCTGAGCTTCATAAGTGGTCTGACCCCCAATTTTTTGACTTATACTCAGACACAGTCATTATAACAAATGAACAGGAGCTAGCAGATTTGGTAAAGCAAGTTTCTGTGGCATTGATTCCATATCCTTATTACTGTAAGTACATTAGAGGACATTCACAAGCAGCCCACTAGGTGGCATTTAAACACTTTCTTAGATAAAATGTACTAAGTCCTCAAAGAGGTTAAACTTTTCTTTGACTCAAAGAATTTACTTCTACTAATGCTATGGTTTTAGGAGTCTCTGAATACATACTTCTTACTACTAATAATAACAATAAATCACTCATCCAAAAAGGGTCAGCCTGCTAAAATGAGATATCGACAGATCTAATGGACAAACCAGCTGATTTCACAAATAGCTAGCTGATTTCACAACCTCCCTTCGTGTATAGCAATGAAGCATTTATACACCTGCCATGCAGACAAAGCACTGACCATGATACTTCACTGGAATTCACAATATTTCCTGATTTAGTGTAGTTCTAGAAATAATAAGCAGCAAGTTAAGACAGGTCTGTGGTTGAATACTGACAGAGATTCTACTCAGTGTGGGGGGGGAGAGGAGAGGAAGGCAATAATAACAGAAAATGTGGAAAGAGCAGAAGTGCTTAATGACTTCTTTGTTTCGGTTTCCACCAAGAAGGTTGGCGGCGATTGGACGTCTAACATAGTGAATGTCAGTGAAAATGAGGTGGGATCAGAGGCTAAAAAAGGAAAAGAATAAGTTTAAAAATTACTTTGACAAGTTAGATGTCTTCAAGTCACCAGGACCTGATGAAATGCATCCTAGAATACTCAAGGAGCTATCTGAGCCATTAGCGATTATCTTTGGAAAGTCATGGAAGACAGGAGAGATTCCAGACCACTGGAAAAGGGCAAATATATTGCCCATCTATAAAAAGGGAAATAAGGACAACCTGGGGAATTACAGATCAGCCTGCTTAACTTCTGTACCCAGAAAGATAATGGAGCAAATAATTAAGCAATCAATTTGCAAACATCTAGAAGATAATAAGGTGATAAGTAACAGTCAGCATGGATTTGTCAAGAACAAATCATGTCAAACCAACCTGATATCTTTCTTTGACAGGATAACAAGCCTTGTGGATGGGGGGAAGCGGTAGAGGTGGTATATCTTGACTTTAATAAAGCTTTTGATACTATCTTGCATGAGCTTCTCATAAACAAACTAGGGATGGATTACCATAAGGTGGGTACAAAACTGGTTAGAAAACCATTCCCAGAGAGTAGTTATCAGTGGTTCACAGTCATGCTGGAAGGGTATAACAAGTGGGGTCCCACAGGGATCAGTTCTGGGTCCGGTTCTGTTCAATATCTTCATCAATGATTTAAAAGAAGAGCACTGTGTAAACTTGAAAACTTGTCCCTTCCAACAGAAGTTGGTTCAATAAAAGATATTACCTCACCCTGCTTCTCTCTTTCAAAACCTGGGACCAGCATGGCTACAACAACACTGCAAATAATGATTAGTAAGAAGATAGTTAGATATGTTCATGAGTGATTTAGATAATGGCATAGAGAGTACATCTATAAAGTTTGTGCATGATACCAAACTGGAAGGGGTTGCAAACGCTGTGGAGGATAGGATTAAAGTTCAAAATGATCTGGACAAACTGGAGAAATGGACTAAAGTAAATAGGATTCAATAAGTAAGTAAATTCAATAAGAATAAATGCAAAGTACTCCATTTAGGAAGGAACAATCAGGTGCATGCATACAAAATGGAAAATAACTGCCTAAGAAGGAGTACTGTGGAAATGGATCTGGGGGACATAGTAGACCATAAGCTAAATATGAGTCAACAGTGTAATGCTGTTGCAAAAAAAGTGAACAACATTCTGGGATGTACTAGCAGGAGTATTGTAAGCAAGAGATGAGAAGTAATTCTTCGCTCTACTCCTCGGTGATTAGGCCTCAACTGGAATATTGTGTCCAGTTCTGTGTGGACAAATTGGAGAAATTCTAGAGAAGAGCAACAAAAATGATTAAAGGTCTAGAAACATGACCAATGAGGGAAGATTAAAAACATTAGGTTTGTTTAATCTGGAAAAGAGAAGATTGAGAGGGGAAATAACAGTTTTCAAGTACATAAAAGATTGTTACAAGGAGGATAGAGAAAAATTATTCTTCTTAACCTCTGAGGATAGGACAAGAAGCAATGGACTTAAATTGCAGCAAGGGCGGTTTATGTTGGACATTAGGAAAAACTTCCTAACTGTCAGGGTAGTTAAGCACTGGAATAAATTGCCTAGGGAGGTTGTGGAATCTCCATCATTGGAGATTTTAAAGAGCAGGTTAGACAAACACCTGTCAGGGATGGTCCAGATAATACCTAGTCATGCCATCAGTGCAGGGGACTGGACTAGAGGGGACTGGACTAGATGACCTCTCGAGGTCCCTTCCAGTCCGATGATTCTATGAGAACTGAAATACAATTTTACTGGTAAACGATCAGCCAAATAAAGCCATACACTTCTAATCTGGAAAGAAATCTAAACCTGAGTTTCTACCAAAGGGCCCGATTCTGTTCTCATTGAAGCCAGTGGGAGTTTTACCAACTCTAATGGGATCAGGCCCAATATTGTATTTAGTAAATGAAGACTATGGAAACATTTAAAGTAAACCCTAACTGAAATGTATATATATAAAAAAATCATCACGTCAACTTAGAAAGAAAAAACTAATAAAATGTGCAAAATAATCACTACATCAAATTATAAATAAAAATCTAAACCAATAAAAATTAAATATTAAAATATGTATAAAATTAACTTAATATTATTTTTTAAAACCTGTTTTCAATCTAAATGGGCCAGTTTCTGCCCTAGTGTAAATCACTATAGATCTGCTGACTTCATTTAGAATAATTAGCAATGAAGAACGATGCTGCCTCTCTGTACAGAAGTTAGGGCACAGGAAACGCATCTCACCACTAGAGCCAACTGTAAATTGGGTTTTCTTTCAAAGTTGTTATAATGCAAAGTTTATTGGTTTTAAAGGTACGTGACAATATTCAACCCGCAGCTCAATTAACCAACGTGTTTTAAAAATGAATTGACGTTACTTTACAACAGCAACCATATCTCAGATTCCCCATTTGCTCCAACAGTGACATGAATTTCCTGCATAGGCTGGAGTATCTGAACAAAGTGGAAGCCATTATTGCAGCAAAAGGAATTAAATAAACTACAGGGAGATGTACATGTAACTCTCTGCTTCAGTGAATATTTAAGGATTTATACAAAGCGGAATAGCTTCAACAGGAGAGACTGAGCGCAACCCACCCTAGAATAGTCAATAGTCTAGTGGTTAGGATGCTCACCGGGAGAGGAAGATCTGAGTTTGTCACTACTCCAGAGTGGGGATTCAAAGCTGGGTGTCTCGCCTTTCAAGCAGGTACCCTACCCACCCCATAGGCTAAAGGTTATAAGGCGACTTGCATATTTCTCCCCCTCCCTCTTTCTCTCTCTCTCACTCACTCTCCCCCCCCCCCCCCACCTCCAAAGCTGGTTCCTGGCCAAAATGAATCTTGTCAAATTCACAGATAGTGTCAGGTCAGCCGAAACTTCATTTTTCAACAAATCAACTTTTTGACCCAGAAAGTCTGCCCAGTTCTGTTAGCCTATCTGTAAGGTGCTGTGCATAGGAGATGATTAAAAATCAACAATTACTCGTGGGGCCCTGTTCTGGTCTCGGTTACCCAGGTGATTTCAATGAGAGGTGCACCCATGTAAATGAGAACAAAATTGGCGCACTAGAGGCAAATCCAGATACCATCACCAGGCCAGGTACTGGTCAGATATAAAGGAAAATGGGGGAGAGAAATCCTCCCTACACCGTTGTGGAGTGGCTCTGAAGCTGAAGTAGCCTTCACAGATCTGCCAGGTGGAGTGGGGGTATGTCAGTGCTTGCATAGCATTGGATCCGCTGCCCATCTCCTGGTCCAGCACTCCCTTCCCCATCCTGTGGGCTGCTATGTAGTGAGCTTGTGTGGAGCAGGGATCCCGACCTTTTAGGAGGACTATGCGAGAAGGAGTTAAAGGAGGGTACTCCCTGCATGTTGATGCTAAGCAGGAATCTTTCTACTATATCTTTTTATTTTTTTTTTTTTTTGGTCTTCCAAGAAGAGCAGAGAGTGGTGTTCTTAAATGTCAAAAAGAAACAAAGAATAAAGTCTGACGAAAAGCTGATGTGACTGGATTTCTCATTGTTATGGTTTGATGTAACAGCTTCACATGTACCAAGTTCCTATCCTTTACATCTTATTTTAAAATTCTCTTCAGGTTTAATGGCTAAGATCATTTGATTTGTGCTTTTGTTTTCCATACTGTCCCTTCAGGCTGGATGATAGATGCAGACAGTCGCCCCAAGTTTCGTGAGCTGATATCAGAATTCTCCAAAATGGCTCGAGACCCTCAGCGCTATCTTGTTATACAGGTATTGATCAGAGCTTGTTTTACCAGGAAACCAAGATCTCAAACGGTCACTTAGAAAGGGGGAAATTACAGCAAATATGAAATAATACACACGGTATGCTCACAGATGAGCAAGCTAAGGAGTTCAATGATTCCATGACCAAATGTCGAAAGAAACCGGACCACTTGAACATCGACAATATAGTCTCATGCTGCTACTTTCAGTTAAAGAAAACTGTAATGCTGATTGTTCTAGTCCATTTCCACGTTGTTGCAGTAAATACTTTAGCGTATTACCATTTGCTTTACAATAAAGAATAGAACAAATAATAAATATGGATATGAGTAACAGAAATGTAACTAAGAATGCCAGGTTACTTCGTCTTTCATAGAAGCAAAGAAATTCATGGGAAAGACCTGTTAGACCATTGAGTCCATTTCTCTGCCAAGGCAGGATTGTGCCCTTCAGAACATTTGCTAACATTTAATGTGAAAAGAAGAGCTACTTAGGAGTACAACAGCAGTAACAGCAGAAATCTCAAATAGCCTCTCAGTTTATGGTGGAAAAAGAAAGCACAGGAAAGCTGTTAGTGTGTGTTGTGGAATTATTGAGAGATTTCACAAAGGGAACATTCAATAACATCATAACAAGACTGAAAAATGTATTTTATTGAATTTAGATCATGCTCCCATTTAAAGTCTGATATACTGCAACCTGCCAGGGCTAGAAACACATAGTTGGGCCCATACAAACACTTTCAGGACCAGTAAATTTTTCCATGCATGTGTCCTGGTTCAGGATTATCATCATTCCTGTTTCAATCCAGAAAGGAGGTTAGATTCTGAACACTTTAAAAAACAGATACTCTAGACATAGGCCTAACCAAACGCCAGGTCCAGTTCCCCCCTGAATTTACATCCAAGTCTAAATTTTGCAGTGTATGCCTATCTCCAGAACATTTGTTTTTCTCGAGAGAGAAAGCTGCTTTGCTGTAGTGCAGGCAGGACGGTGTCCAGCAATCCGCTCTTACTGTGGTTTGGTTGACAGGGAGATGAAAGAATGCATTTGCCAAGCCCTACAGACTCCAAGTTTTATCGGACCTTGATGGAAGAGGAGGACATGGAAGACATTGTTGATGCAGACGAGTACCTCATTCCACACCAGGGATTTTTCAACAGCCCCTCCACATCCCGGACTCCCCTCTTGAGTTCATTGGTATGATATTTCATCCATGTTCACAGACCTAACAGTTTGGAATTAGTCATTTCCCAGGTCAGACAATATTTTTCTCTTTTTAAAATATCTTTTTTCTCTCTTTCTCTCTTTTGAAGAGTGCTACTAGCAACAATTCAACCACAACCTGCATTGATAGAAATGGGGTAAGTAAGTGTGATCAGCTAGCGTTAAAAGTATCTTATCACTGTGTTAATGTTGTGAACTGAATTAAAGAATCAAGTCTTGATTTAGCAGAGATGGTGTCTCAATTTCATCACCAGATGTTGGCTTTCTCTTCCTCCCCACCCCTTTTTTTCTGCACACACATTTACCTGTACACACCAGCTTCTATGAAATAGTCTGTTCTATACTCTGTTTCTTAACCTGTACCTTTAACCTAGCAGGGATACCCCGTGAGGGACGACAGCTTTGTCCAGCGCTACAGTTCAGATCCAACTGGCATCTTCTTGGAAGACAGCATAGATGATGGCTTCCTGCCTGCTCCAGGTGAGTACATCTGCTAGGTATCATCTGATCCTCAAGTTCATTCATTGATCAGCAACTTGGAATGCCATTTGCTTCTCTCTTAGATCTTTGAGGTTTCTTGGTGATCTCTGGGTAATCATTTTCCTTCCCCTCCCTCAGCAAAGGAGGAGTCCTTCACATCCCTTAAGATCCCCACAATTTTTCTTCACTGGTCAATAAATGGGGGCGGAGAAATTGTGCAGAATTTTTCTTTTCATTTTTTCCTAGATCTTTTCTGACAGCTTCTTGACCACATGTCATCCACCATCACCACCAGTCCGATTTCTACTTTTTGTTGTAGGTGCCTTATCAAGGATTTTTTCTTTTTTCTACTAATCAGACATTTCAGACAGTCTCTTCTAAGAACTCTTTAGACCTCTTCATTGTTTTTATTGTAGAAACTGTTGCTTGTTGTTGGTCTTTTACTGCTTTCCAAACAGAAATATACTCAAGCAGAATGGATGGCACAATGAAATATGCAGTGTTGCTAACCACAGTCTGACATGTACTTGTATAGTAGTTCACTAGAACCAGAATTCATTGACTTAAAAGATCAGTAAGACTGTTACAAGGATGTTTTAATAAAATGATACACTCGCAATGCTTTGTCCTCAACTAGTACTGCAGCTGAGTAAGGGAAAGAGCCAGCATTGAGCACTGTATTGGGACATGGGGTCTCAGTTACTGTTGGTCTTTTTTTTTTTTTAAGGCATTTCCATTATCTTTAAGTACTTCTCCAGATATATGGTTGCCCTCAGCTAAACTCCCTGGATAAGATTTCAAAACACTCCATGGGGAGTTAGGGAAACACACTTCACTAAAAGCAATGGAAAATGTGTGGCTTAATTCCCTTGGCTGCTTTGAAAATCTGACTCCTGGAGCCTTTGTTCAATGGAACTTCCTGCCTTTGGTTAAGTCTTGGAATCCTGAGAAAGATCCAAATGACTTGTGGGCTGATGTGGGAAAAGATTGTTTCCACATATATTAAAAATACACATCAGATCATTTAAAGGACTGCATTAGTTACATATCTTAATTTCTTTCTTTCTTTTTTTTTTATCTCAGAATATGTCAATCAGTCAATCCCCAAAAAACCATCAGCATTTGTAGTACAGAATCCAATCTACAACAACGTCTCCCTCCCAGTAAACCCAAATCCCGCTCCAGCTTCAAGCTATCAGAATTCCCACAGCACAGCAGTGGACAACCCAGAGTATCTCAACACAAACCAGTCTCCTTTTGTCAAAACGGTTTTTGAAAGCTCCCCCTACTGGGACCAAACAGCCAATCACCAAATAAATCTGGACAATCCTGACTACCAACAGGACTACTTTCCTAAGGAAACTAAGCCTAATGGCATCTTTAAAGTTCCTGCAGCAGAAAATCCTGAATACTTAAGGGTAGCAGCACCAAAAACTGAATACATTGAAGCCTCAGCATGACCACAGAAAAATTCTCTCTTCTTGCAGTAATACAAACTAAAATCCAGATGAACAACCTGGCTGCTGCAGGATCAAGCTATGAACTGACAGACGAGTAATCACAATTCACTGACAGACACGCTTTTCCTTTCAAGCTGGTGGGCTGAATTCACCAAGCTGATTTTACTATATATTTTGGGCTTTTCCTTGGCCATTCACATACATAACTTAGGCACATACCATACACATGCATGCATGTTGGACTAGAGCAAGAACTTCCTGCAGATAAGAAATTGCAGATGCATTCCTTCTGTTTTCAAATGGTAGCATTATAAAAACCAATTTGGAATTAACTGTAAGAATTCCTTTCTACAATGCCTATTTTTATAAACATTTCTAATGGAATTTTTGGATCTTTTACAAGATGAGACACTTGCTTGTTGTACTGTTGTGTGACTCTCGGATCACGAGGGGGAAAAAAAAGCAATACATTATTAAATCCTTTTCAAACTCTTGAAAGTTGGATAGCTGTTCCAAATGATTGGATCTTAAATATTGACTTCATTTATTGTACTGGTACAAACAGGAAAAAAATGAGTCAGAGAGAAGTGTGGAGATTCTGCTGATGAAGTGGTTTTTATTGGTGAATTGGTGAAATTTTATAACCCACAGTGTATTTAGCACAAGGACTGGATGGCAGCACACATTACTTTACTGTGGAGATTCTGCTGATGAAGTGGTTTTTATTGGTGAATTGGTGAAATTTTATAACCCACAGTGTATTTAGCACAAGGACTGGATGGCAGCACACATTAGTTTACTGACCACTACTCTTGGAGTCCAGCAGGAAGAACACAGCATACAGAAGAGTTGTTTGTAAATGTTTATAAAGTACTCACAAGTCTGTTTTCTGTATGTTGAATGCAAGCCTTTCTTTTTTCCATTCCATTGGTTAGCTGTAGATTTGTCAAATTACATTTTTAACAAAATTTTTAAAGATGTTGCTATGACTGAAAAATGAAGTGTCAATTCCCTTTGTCTCAATCGCATTGGGACAAACTTTCCCTAAAGGGCAAGGAAATGCAAAAGGTGTTAATTGGGTTATTTGTGAGAGCTGGTGATCCGAATGCAACTGCACAAAATTAAACTTGGCTCAGACAAAAATGCAAAAAATGCAACCAAAGGAAATGAGATTGTTTGTTTGTTTTTGTTTTGTTTGTTTAAGTGGCTCAGTAAAAAAAAAAAAAATTTTTCCCTGTATAAAAATTGCAAAGAAAAGGGGGGGAAATACACCACTATACTCTGTTAAACTTGTGGCAGAATATTGCCAATTGCTGTATCACTGTGCAGGAATCTGTTGTCTCTTACATGACTACAGCTGCTGTGTTAGGGTGGTCTTCTTTTATGCTAGGTACAAAGAAAATACAGTAATAATGCATCAAAGAGAAAAAAGAATAGTCTGAAGTGTTTGAATGCAATTGCTTAGTTTACTATTCTGAAATTGGGGGCGGGGAATGCCACAGGCCTCTTTGAAGTCCAAGCCTGGTTGTCTAATTGTCACTGTGGAATAATCCAAATCAATATTTGGTTTAATAATAAATATACAATATATCTATTGTATATAAAACCATTGTAGCACAAAAAGTTAGAGATTGGTTCTCTTTAAGTTGTGTGTAGTTTTTAAAACTCCTGAAGTTCTTTTAATACCTTTTGATAACATTTTTGCTGTCTTCTTTGAAAGGAGTAGGAAAAAGATAGTTAAAGCATTGATTCAAAGAGTAATAGTAATATGGAGCCATCCCTCCACTGCCTTGATGGAAAGAATATTTTAGCCAAATAGTTGGATCTGAAGCCAGATTTGAATCAAGCAATTTGCATGCTAAGATCCATAATTAATAGTTAATCATTGGAAAATTACTTGAGATGACATAAAAACTGTAACAGAAAATATGTAACATTTATACTTGAGACATCAATGCAACCTATAGCATCAGGGAATGGTCAAATTTCACTTCTCCTCCACTATGTTTGGAATACCTCAATGTAAATTCCAGCTGAAATATTGCATTTGTATCCAGGATCAGGACCAAAGCCCTTAAAATGTTGTCATGGCAGGTTTGTTTGAGGAGGGGAAATGAAGACTGGCAGTGTAAAATATCTCATGTTAGATCAATGCAACGCAGGCTGCCATTGAAAACCAGGACACGTATAATAATGTGTCGCGAACAGTACAGAGTCTAGAGCCGGAGACCAAATTTGATCAAAACACATTTATTGTCATCCTCTTTGGGCACATCTCACTCACAATGATTGGAGCCCAGCCGCAGCCTTACAGAGAATAGGTAACAACTTGTATTATTTCCTTGTAGTTAAAACATTGAAAAAAATTCTGCTCTCAAGTACAGTTTACCCCAGATCTACACTGGTGTACCTGAGAGCAAAATGTTGTCCCAATGCCATGTTCAAAATGCTCCAGACACACACACGCTCACATCGACACACACTGTCGTTTTAACAATCTTTTTTTTATTTTTTTTCCCCATTAACAAACTCACAAGGGGATTGTATGTTTGTCAAATGACTTTTTAACAGAAATCATGGATAGTTTACTACTCAAAGCAATACAGTACAGTACAATACTACATCTTTTCCTACAGCCTTTCCAACGCCATTCCCAAAATGATTCAGTAACATTTTTAGCTTTAAAAATGGTTTTTAAAAAAAAACAAAACAAAAAAACAGTAGCGCTAAGTTACCAGCATTATGTAGCATGGAAACTATTTAATACAGATTAACCTCTCTACATTTTTTAAATGGTTCCTGGAGGACTTTGTAACATGACCACCATGAAAGCCAATGAGAGTCATGCAGCTATATACTTTAAGAGTGTTTAAGAAATCTAAGGTTGAGTTCTCTTTTTTTTTTAATTTATTTATTGTTTAATGGAAAACATAGCAGAGAGAATATAGGAGCCAGCTTCTGATGCAAGATTGTCTGTAATTTATGACCTATCCTAATTTATGTGGTACAGACTCTAGGTTTATGAACTAACAATATTTTTAAATCTGATAAATGTGTCATGATTTCCTAATATGCAGCCCTAAGTTATTCGAAGACCAGCAGAAATAAAGAGCAATGAGCATATTAGCATATCAGCTCAGCTTCATTGTAGCAAACCATTTCAGTGCTATTTAAAATAAGTAAATATGTGGTTTAAATTATCTGATTATTTTTTTTCTGGGGCACATGAATTGTGCAGCAGCAAAGATTCCACTTTGTATTGTAGAGATCTAAACAAATCAATGGGAGTTATGCGGCACTTTCACCTTGTGGAATCCCGATAAACTGCTGTTATACTGAGTTCAGGACTAAAACCCTTCTTCTGCATCTCAGGCCATTTAGTCAGGCCTCTCTATAGCTGAGATGAAGGTGAACCATCTCAGCTGGTAGCAGCCTAAAGTCCCTTATCCTTTCTGTGGGAAAGTCACTAGAGGGCAACAGTGAGCATATGCGCTTGTACACAGTCATAAAGGCAATGATAAACTATACTTCAAGATCTCCTGCAGATCAACTCCCCTAGTGTGCTAGATTTCAGAGTAAATTGTACAGTTTCATATGATTATCAAACAGCAGCGTGTCACCACTCAGTGATCTACAATAAAACAATCAAACAAACCTAAGTGGCCAATGAAGTATCACAAAGCCCACATAGCTTTATTTGTCCATAACCAGTTTGCTAGAAGACTTATGAATCTAGTCCAACTGATATGAAACAGACTGTAGGTATAATTGAGCAATCTTTCACTGGTACCCAAGTTGCTCACTTGTTTTTGTCAAATGAGGGTATTAGTTGCTGTGTTTGGAATGGGATTTCATGATTATTGTATTATAGAGAAGGTCTGTAGAACAAGAAAAGGTTTTTAATTATATTTAAAGTGTGATTCCAGATGTATTGTTATATAAATTATTGCAACATTAGAGTAGAACCTAATTATAACGTAGACTGTATCATTTTTTTTTGCATTTTCCCTGGGCATTCGGAGTGGTCTCCATTATAAAGTGATCAGAGCTCCTCCAGTTTAAAACTAGGAGAGTAGCTGAAGGAGAATGTTCTTGCAATATCTGAGCAAAACACAGATTCTAATTTTGAGCAGTTTGTAAGGAAATTAAAATTGCAAGCTGGTTAATAGGAAGGCAGCATCAATTATGCCATTATGATTAAGAGTCTGTCGTCAGGTCCATTATAAAAAAGTTTCCCTAAATACTAGTACATGATAGACCAGAACCATTTTAAAGGGTGCTCTATCAGGAGTTGTGGGCATAAAATGTCTCTTTAAAAAAATATGCCTGGATAGAGAGAGACCTACCAGACCACACCAGCTTTTAAAGGCTCATAGACTCTCACATGGGAGGGAGTTTTAAAATACTGCCTCTAATTTCTCGCATAAAGAGGAATGACACTGAACAGCATCGTGTGTACTTACCATACCACAATCACTAGCTTGGCAACTAATATGAAACTAATGTTAAACTGCTATTTTTAAACACCACATTTCAACATCATAAAGGTAAACTGCAAAATACCAGGAAATTCAAGGTTTAAGTCAGAATTTTCAAGTTCATTTGCTGTTTTTCAGTGTTCTGTGTACAGTGCAGTGTACTATAGCAAACTTGGCTGTAAATTATTTTGTACTGGGAAGGAGTTGGCTTGGGAAAGTCTGAAAATGTTTCAATATATCGTAAGAAGTAAACTTTCTGCAGGGTCCCATGCCCTTGTCTCACTTCCAAGTGAAGTGAAATAACCTGATGAATTTCTTTGGTCAGAGTACTTTGGACTACATGGCGCTCCTCACGTTTTTTCAATCTTTAAGGTTGATTTGCTGCTCCTTCCTGTTCCATTCAGCTGATCTTTAGGGCCCTGAAGTGATAGATAGCGTTGCATTTCCTCTGAAAAGGAAATAGGCCTGCATGGGATGGGGTGGCTATAGGCAGAATTATATAGAGGGACCATAGCCAGGGAATCTACACACAATACAGATCCACTGGCCCAAAATTTTCTTACAGGGGAAGCCATAGCAGTCATTGCTTACTACTTCAGCTCAGGATGATAGCAGCAATTGAGTGGCTAAGCAGGTGCCCAATGCCCTACCTGCTGATTGGGAGGAAAATCCCCTCAACTTCCACATAAGTCGGGGGAGGGGGGGCAGGTTGTGTTTTTTTGTGTTGGTGCAAAACCCATTTACTCAGGCTTTGTGCTACAAATGTGAATTTTATCCTATGCATAGAAGATCAAGTATGTGTATTCCGGATCCAATTTAACAGGACCACAA
Source organism: Eretmochelys imbricata (assembly GCF_965152235.1). Lineage (NCBI taxonomy): Eukaryota > Metazoa > Chordata > Testudines > Cheloniidae > Eretmochelys > Eretmochelys imbricata. The sequence continues at coordinate 175,063,875 of NC_135573.1, forward strand.
GACTCCAAATGATTCAAGCACTTCACATAGAAGTGCGGGAGGTGTCCTCCGTCTGTTTGGTAATGAATAACTGAATGTCAATAAGACACTTTGCATTTCCTGACAAGCATTCATTTTTCAGGTTAGAAGTTTAACATCACCTATAGCACACAAGCCACTACCTCTTCACTGTCCGCTGGTAAAATTGCCCTAGTCTCTCTTTTTTTTGTTTTTTTTTTTTTAAACACATTTCTCTGTGAGAAAACACTTTCCTCAGGACAAAGTGAGAAAATGTATCTGTTTGTATCCCCCTTCCTGAAGAAAATGTATAGTAATGAAATTTTAAACTCTGTATAGTTATACTGCCAAGCGGGACCCTTCACCAGAGTGCTTTGGTAATGTTGTTGTTAAATCACCACTAAACCGGATTTTTATATTGAAATCCCATTTTTTTAGCTTTGCTTTCCCAGTGAGTTTTGTTTCTTCTCTGCTCTAACATATGCCTTTTAAAAGTCTTTTTAAAAAAAAAGGAAAAAGGAAAAAAAGTATTTATATAAAAGAAAAACAAGACCCCTTTACGTAGCTTTTTAAATGGGTTGCATTAGGACCAAAGAGAATGTGTCTTATTTTCTTGCTTTAAAGTAATTAATCAAAATGCCAATTGATCATCACTTCCATAGCTTTTTATTGGGGAGGGAATCGCCGCCCCCAATCCTGCAAAAGGATCTGCACTGAGCCCCACTGACGTCAATGGGGCTTTTCATGAGAACAAGCATCTGCTGTGCACAGTGATTCAACTGGAGCCATGCATAGCATGTGGGCCAAATCTGATGTCTTTATTCAATTATGACTCATGGTCTGCTCAGTCAAAACACTCGTTAAATTAAGGGGACTTTGGGCCAAATAGGGACTGACTGAAAACTGAACAAGGACTTCAAGTTTTGGATCAGTGTCAGGAAAAAAAAATTGAGTGGCAAATACTGAAGTGATTGGATCCCTGCTTTTCATCTGGGGAAGGTTGTAGCAAGCACGTTTCTGATTACATTATTTCTTTCAACATGGGGTGTGAACTGAGAGCGTGAAATTTTCATGACACACTTTTGTCTCCCTGCCATACATTCTGCCTGCTTTGGACACTTGCACAGATTTCCAGGGCACCGGTATGTCCTTAAACGTATGGACTGGGAATTACGGTTCTAATTTCCAATTAATGTTAATGGGAATTAAGGTGACTTTGAGAGAAGGATGTAATGTTCTTAGGGTATTCAGGTAAGAGTGAATGCATAGCAAACATTCAGTAGTGTCAAAGTCAAAGAAAGGGATTCTTTGAGAGCGAATGAAACCATCTGGAACATTGCTGTCAGAAACCACATGATGCATTGAGCCAAACCCTGATCCCAACAAAGTCAGTGGCAAAATGCCTGAAGCCAGGATTTTGGTCCTTTATGTTCTGCTATATATATACAAATATATGTATGTGGCCCACACCTCATTGTTACCTCAGAGTAATTCATCCTCCTTACGAACAAGCTGAAAAATCAAAAACCCCAGCCCTGAACCTAACCAATAGCTTTATGAGGGATTTGTCCATACATAGGTGATACGGTACATGTTCTTAGCCATCCCAGTGGTCCTGGAGCTTTTTTCCAAAACATCCTTCTAATATCTTAGAATCTATGTGAAGGCTGGGGGTTTTGAAAAGCCATTGTTGGCCAAATTCTGCTCCTACTCTGGTCACTGGGAGTTTCATCATTGATTTCAGTGGGAGCAGAGTGAGGCTAATATTGAGTGCTTTTGAAAATCCCTCTCATTATGCATAGGGATCCAACGGATCTGGTGCCCATTTTAGGCTGCTTTGTAATGATGCAATCAACTGGGAGTAATGTCTTGGTTATAGTAAACTATCAAGCAATATATCCATATAAAGAGTACCTTTTAGCATTGTAAAGTTAATCAACTATGAAAGCACTATTTGTACAAATAAGAAATGCTGTCTTTTATACAGTTTAATGATTTATACTATTGATCAAAGATTGTTTGTATATTGAGTGATAAAAATAAGGTGTATATTATTCTTGTTTTTAATTTTTGGAGAACATTTATTGTAATATACTGTATCGTGTTTGGGGGGGAATAAGTCAGGTTGGCTGGTTTGTAGGGTTAATAGTCATGGAAGAGCTAATGTTAAAAGTCTTTTATTGAGAGATTTTGAAAAGGTGTCACTATGGGGATTTAACCAGAGCTTACTGATCTTAATAATGAGGCACCTTTCCTCTCTCTAGCACATTTATGATACCCTCATGCCCAGTGGTCACTCTTTGAGTTTCATAGTGCAGTATGATACAACAAACAGTTTTGGCCATTGCAGCTGTTGTTTACCAAGGTGCTAGGAAAATGCACTCTTTGAAATGCACAGCAATGTCTCTCCTTAATTTTTACCACAAATATAGCAATCAAAGCAAAATCAAAGCAAACCCTCAAGCTCAAATCCACAGGATATTTTGCTTTTGAGGCCCATGCTATTGCCCATTTATAAACTATATGCTATTAAAAAAAAAAAGTCCCTTCTTAAGCTTCTCACTCCACCAGCATTAACAGAGCAAGAATCCATGGTAAGTAGGTATAGATACATAACATAAAACTAAACTAAAACCCACGAAAGACTTCAGTATGTAAGGGGGGGAAATAACACCACAAAAATGCCTGGAAAAATAAATAAATCAGACTTATAAGCCCCCGACTCAAGGCAACAGAGTAAATAATCCTATGAAAAAAGCAAACAATGAAATCTAGTTTTAATACATTATAGGAAGGAGTTTCTCAGACGAACAACATGGGAGCATGAATGAGTAGGGTTGCAGAGAAGGGGAAACCATATCAGTGAGGGTCATACCAATGTAGGGTATTAACCCAAATGGTGGAACTCCCCGTTGAATTAAATGGGAGTTGCATACAAGGGTCAAGGGAAGCACATAGTCCTAAATGTAATGGAGATTTCTATGGGGTATGTAGAAGGGAGAGAAAAGTTAGCCTAGGCTTCCTCTAGGAGAAAAATACATTGTGTAGCTGAGATGGTAAAAGGTCAGAGGAGTTGGAACTGGATACATGAAGCACAAGATCAGCCTGGATAAGTCCCCATTATACTTATTTGTAAATTAGTAATTTTTTTCTTTAAAGATGAACTTTGTACACAGAAAAAAAGCCATTCCAGCACCTTTCGCCCAGCCCCTTCCATTACATAAGCTGTATGCTGAACCACCTTGACTTATTTTATGCAGAAAATTATGTAGTCTTAAAATTCATATAACTGGTTCTCAGAAATGTCTAGTGTATATTAATGCATGATCTTTTTATTTTAATAAAAGTAATGAAATATGACTTTGCTATTTTGTAGTATTTTGTTCTTTCTAGAGATTAGTAGAGCCCTGCAAATCTGCAGATATCTGCAAACCATGTTTGTGGATTGGCTGCAGATGCTCATCTCTAGAGCTCTGCATGGATATAAAATTTGTCAGTCGAGCCTGGGAGAGGTTTCCCTCCCAGGTTATAATAATGCTTTGCACTTCTATAGCACCTTTCATACAAGTATCACCACACAATTTACAAACATTAATCTGCAGTACTGTAATAGCCATGTTTGTCCTAGGGTATCAGAGAGACAAAGTGGGTGAGGACATGTCTTTTATTGGACCAACTTCTCTTGGTGAAAGACACAGAGCTCTTCTTCAGTTCACTTCAATAAAGTGTTCTGTGTAAGCTCAAAAACTTCTCTCTTTCACCAACAGAAGTTGGTCCAACAAAAGATATTACCTCACCCACCTTGTCTCTCTAAACACTAATTTAGGCTCACAACTTCCCTATAAGGCAGAAAATAGCATTATTATCCAAGAGGGAAAACCCAGGCACAGAGAAGTTTCATAATTTGCCCGAAATCCAACAGAAAGACTATAGGAAAGCTGGGAATACAACCCACAGCCAAGATCTTCAAACACAGAAGCCTAAAGTTAGGCTCCAATCCATAATAGTGCAACTAAGTAAAAGGCCTGATACTCAAATGTTCTGAGCACCCATAGGTTTCTACTGACCTCAGTGATAGCAACATCAATGACAGTCTAAAGAGTGATATGAGCACTCCCTTTATTGTAAGGGGATCAGAGGGTCTGATTTATGAAGAGAGGGCAAAGGAAGTTAATATGTAAAGGTGGCAAAGGGGTATGTGACTGAGTTACAAATACTTGAGAATAAAAATATAAAAGGAGAGGGTTTGTTTACGGCCACAGAAGGATATGTCTACACTTTGAGTGGGGTGTGTAATTCCCAGCTCAAGAAGTCATACCTGTGCTAGCTCTAATCAAGCTAGCGTGCTAAAAATAGAGCATAACCATGGGGGGGAGGGGAGAGGGTGAGCGGAGGGTGGGACTAGCTGCCCCGAGTATGTGCCCAGCATCCCAGAGTAATGACTGAAATGAAACAAGGGAAAATTGAAGTTAGCTTATAGGAAAATATTTCTGAAAGTTAATTATTCTGTTAGAAAATATTAATTTGCCAAGGGAGGCCACTGAGAGAACACACTACAAAGTTCAAAGCAGACCTGATAAAACACTGGCCGATAGTATAGAGGCCGATCCAGCACTTGGTCACCCTACATGATCGAAATAGCCTGTTCCAACTTTAGGCCCAAGCTATTGTAGAGCTGTGACTTTGCCTTATGTATTATTTTAAGCTTGCCATAAGTCGAATGACACCACTGGCATATAATACTGGTTGGTGTGTAGTGCTGCTTAAGCTGAAACACAAAAGGGCAAGTAGGCAATTCCTATGATTGGGTTATTAGGCTCTGCTATGATTAAAGGCCTATTGTATTAGCGTGAGGCCTTGTGGAGATAGTCCTGCTAAAGGCTGGTTTTAGCTAAAAGGATTGCAGGCCCCAAAAGCTAACTCAAGATCATAAATTCTGCACTTTCAGTCTGAGACACAAACGAGGGATCACAAAGGATACAGTGCACTGCAGGATTCTCTGGGGATGGCTTTAGCAAGCTGGTAACTAGGCGGTTAGACTGCAATAAAATATAGGCATTAAGACATAAGTGATGTAGGTTATTAATATGAATAAGTATAGGTGTGATTATGGAGACCTGGAATGCCACATATGGATGATAGACAAGTAGCAATCTTGTTTTGGTCATGGAACCTGGTCAAATATGGCTAGGTATCCAAAAAGTTACATAAAAGTGGGGTATAAAATCCTCATCACTGTTTCCTAGTTTTTGTGTGCTCTCAGGTCTCAGCTGGGTCTGTGGCTTTCTGAGGCACTCCCCTAACATTGCAGTCCTCGCTTTGTCTTCTAAGTGTTGAACGTATGTGATGAGACCTTCTTGGCTTAAAGCTCTAGCTGAATTTATATCTTGGTACTCTGTTATTGGACGTAGCATTATATTGGGGTTATTTTAATGTAAGGGGATAATTGAATATATCTGTCTCACTCACAAATCACACCAACCCCCTAATGAAAGAGAAGTATTCATCAGGGAAACTTCTGTGTAGCCCACTTTGGGCAAGAACCCGCAATGAGTAGATAAATAGCATATGTATGATTATTTATAAACATCGTACACATGTATAGTTTTGTTATTGACTGACTACACTATCAAATTTGGCTCTTCTGATCTTGATGGTACCAAAATTTGGGGGTGTTCACGTCAGGCATTTGGGTCTGAACCATCTCTCCTTTTAGCCAACTGTACAATTACATTAGCCCTGTTAGCAACCGCATTAACATAATGGTGGCCAGTTAGGTACATGCTTGTGCTAAGGCCTTAAATCTTTCCCACAAAATATACAAAAGTACATACCATTTAGGGCAGAGGTGGGCAAACTATGTCCCGCAGGCCACATCCAGCCCACAGGACCCTCCTGCCCGGCCCCTAAGCTCCTGGCCCAGAAGGCTAATCCTCAGCCTCTCCCCTGCTGTTCCCCCTCCCCCGCAGCCTCATTGTGCCATGCCATGCTCTGGGCAGCCGGGCAGCGCAGTTGCAGAGCCGCGGCCTGATCTGGTGCTCCAGGCAGCACGGTAAGGGGGTGCGGGGGTTGGATAGAGGGCAGGGGAGTTCAGGGGTGTGGTCATGGGTCAGGGGTGTGGATAGGGGTCGGGGGGGGTCAGAAGGCAGGGAACAGGGGGGTTGGATGGGGCAGGGGTCCCGGGGGAGCCATCAGGGGACAAGAAGTGGGTGGCGGGGGGTTGGATAGGAGGCAGGGGCTGGGCCACACCTGGCTGTTTGGGGAGACACAGCCTCCCCTAACCGGCCCTCCATGCAATTTTGGGACTGATGCCACAGAACCCATGTAGTGAGGTGGACTGTCTCTTCCCCACATCCCCCCACCCCCAACCCAGAGGAAGAGGGTGGCTCCACCCCCTCATGGGCGGAGCCCTACCCTCTAGCTCTGCCCCCAGAAGCCAAGGGGCAGGGCCAGAAGTATAAAGACAGGACCCGGCAGCTCAGTGGAGGCCCAGCCACTAGAGAGGACAGGTGCTTCCCCTGAGCTTTCTCGCTGGGAGATGGCAGCAGGCCCGCAGCGTGCAGACAACTGGCCTGGACCGCCTGGACCCTGGACTGACCGGACCCCAGGGGAAGCAGACAACTGGCCTGGACCACCCGGACTCCCGGAAGACCCAGCCCCACAGGAAGCAGATGACTGACCCGGACTCCGGGATGATCCAACCCTGCAGGAGACAGATGGCTGGCCCGGACCAGTGGCTGGCCCAATCCCGGCAGAGCTTCTGCTGGCAACTGGGGCTCCAGACGATCACCTTACCTCACCGGACCAGGGAGGGTGGTGGGTGGAAGTGGCCCAGGGGTAGTAGACCCCTGTTTGGCTGCAATGCTGGCAGAGGGTGAGGCAGCGTGTTGCAGCTTGGATCCCTGCTGACGCAGTGGCAGATCCCTCCGCCACCCTTAGGGCCCTGGGCTGGATGCAGTGGAGTGGGAGGGCCTGTGTCCCCCCTGCCACCCAAGTCTCCTGCTCCCTCAGGCTAGCTGAAGGAAAGCCTGAGTTAACAGACTTTGGTTGCAGGCCCAGACTGAATGACTTTGTTTCCAGTCCAGCTCTGAACCAGAGCCTGGGCTCCTTAACTATTTGCAGCCCCACCTGAATACAGGTTGGAGCTGAGAAACTTTGTTTACTGCCCCGCTTTGTACCAGAGCGTAGGCTGAATGACTATTTACAGCTCCACCTGAGTGCAGGCTTGAGCCATACTTTGACATCTCATCAATGATTTCCACAGCAAGTGAGGTCCAGAGACTGAATGAGGTGGACTGGCCCTCCCTGGACCCAGGCAGTGAGGTACCCCGCCTTCCACTGACTGCACCCCAGTTGTGGATCTGAACTTTCCCAATGTTGGGGCAGGGGAGAAGATTGGCTCTTGGGTTTTGGTTTAGACCAGTCTTCAGGAGGCTAGAATCCAGCTTTAAAGATTCATCTTACATGACGCTTAGCACACATGCTCTCAAAGCAGAAAGCCCTGTGCTTTAAAACTAATTTTTAAATGGGAGCGTAAAGTATTATTGATTGCTCAAAGCAGTTTAGCTAGTTTAAAAAATGAAAGCAACTTGTAGGGTTTTAGCACATCTTAACATGGTATGATTTTAAAAAATATATAAAATGTTGCATACTGATGGCCCATAATGCAGAGCAGGGTCTTTGCTCATATTCTGCACAAAAGGTGAAATAAAGGCTTTAAAAACTGTTTCTATATATACAGTAACCTGTAATTCCTGTTAGCCTTTAGGCCCTGATTCCCTACTGTGTTACTCTAGTTTAATGCTGGTGTACTTATATAAGTCAAGTGTCTATGACTAGTGCTCCCAGGTGCTATGGTAACACTAATAATAAGTGTAATGCCATTGACTTCAATGGAGTTACATCAATGTAAAGCTGGATCAATGCAGTGATGAATCAGTTTCATAAGTTGCAGTTCTCCTACGTTTGCTTAATATAGTAAGCAGACCATATAACATTATTTTTATACTGTAATTTTGGAGTAATTTTGACAGTGATATGTGCATTAAAGTTCCACAACAGTAAGAATGGACTTGTTTGTCTCTGGCACGCTTAGATGGGTGCTGATGATTATATGGGTGACTTTCATTCTTGTTTCACAGCTAACATTTAAAAAATAATGATGCTCGAAGTAAAATACCACCATGTAAATGCATAAACTACACTTAAAGTACTGAATAAGCTGCAAACTGGCCTGGTCCCATTGACTTCTTTGGAGCTACACCAGTTTATACCAGGTGGTGATCTAGGCCTATGTGTCTTAATAATTTAACTGTCAAATGCCGTGGAATTCCGAGTTCTCTCTTGTCCCTGTGGATGATAGCACAGCAAGTACTGTGGTATGTGACATCCCACATTGATCTTGGAGACCAAAAATACCCAGTGGAATCAAGCAAGTTGAATCTAGAGGATGTAACTAGGAAACAGTTCTTACCAGTGTGATTGACAACATCTTTCAGACAAACAGATCTCCTGCAGGCAGCACCTGAATGGAAGAGGAGTAGCAATTAGTAAGGTCCAGCCAAGTGATTCATCACAAAGAGCTGGGCAACCTATAGAGTTCTATATATGGTCTAATATGTGTGTAATACATATATTACAGTACTTATTGATAACATAGCTTTAAAAATTTTAGATAATTTTTTGTAGGAGAGTTTTTGGAGAACGTTAATAGAAAGGCTAATAGTGCCCTCTCTTGGAGGAATACATATATAATTAGTATGTTCAAAATAGAACCTTTGACTACATTAATATAGATACAAAGGAGGAAATCCTGCTCCCATTGAAGTCCATGGAAAAACTTGCATTGACTTGAACGGGGCCAGGATTTCACCCAGAGTACACAGGAGAAAAGGATGGTGTGTAGAGGTGATTTACTTTCCAGCCTACTCAGAACTATTTAGATTGCATTGGTAAGAACTATTGTAAATTGCTTTAAAATACTTCACTGTAAAATAACATTGTTAGTTTTCTTCATTTCTTTCAAGAAAAGCATAAAAAATTATATATAATGTGGTGAGGCATTTAAAATTTAAAAAATGCAACTATCATTTCCAATGTCATTGGTTAGTCTCTAAGGTGCCACAAGTACTCCTTTTCTTTTTGCAAATACAGACTAACACGGCTGTTACTCTGAAACCTGGTTTTACATAGTGTAGGCCTTGCTGGAGCCCTAGGCATGGCTAACAGTATGAACCAAAGTAGGCTGTGAGCCAAGTGGGCTAACCAAGTAAGCACATTCCTGACCAGAGGAGATGGTACAAAAGCACACAGCTCTCTTAAGAAACTGTGTAAACACATTCCCGAGATGGGGGGACAACAACACCCCGACCCTTTGTAAAATAAGGATGGAATGACAGGATAATGGATGAGGATGTTTTGTTCGAGCTAGAAGGTGCAAGGTACAGGATGGTAAAGAAAAGCATCTGAAATGTTATATGTAACTTGTTTGTATCAATGTATAAAAGAAGAGTGGAAGAGCGGCATCTTTGTATTGGCCTGGGGGACAGCATCATGCTGACTGAGCTGGTACCTTGTCATGGACATAGTGTGCCTGTACCATTGAGCTGGGGCACCGATATTGTACCTTGTCAACAACAAACCTGGACAAGCGTCTTCGCAACCAAACCTGTGGTCTTCCTTCATGATTAACATTGAGGCCTGCTGAATCAATGAGCTGCAAGCTATTCTGGTGCAGCTAACGCCAGAGCTCCACGCACAGCGGAGGAGCAAAGAACAGACACCCCTGACAGCACTAGCAACACTGGTGACCCTGACTGCTGATTTGGTAAGTGGCGAGCTGCCCGCTCTTCGGTCACAACTGTAAATGGCAGAAAACGTGGAGCTAGGAAATCCCTCCACCCTACAAATCCCTGCAGAATTTGAGAGGGTATAGATGCATGCGCGGTCCATATGAGGTCAAAAAAGAAAGTGGGAAAACATGGACTGGAATCTGTGAGGGCATGGAAGAGGCAGTCTTGAAGAAGAATAAGGGTCAGAAATGTAGACTATTGCAAACTACAGCCATGGTTGTTGTATAGCTAAGACAACACACCACAAAATTGGTGGGGCAAGTAACAGAAACAAAACAAGAGTCAGAAGAAGCAACGGAGCACTGGAAAATGCAAGTTCTGCTAGCAGGACAGCAAGCAGGCCAGATGCATGATATGTGACAGCAGGCACAGGAACAGGATATAAATTGGAAACAGCTGTAGAGAATCTGCAAAAAAAGAGAAGTGTTGTCCCCCACTATAAATCTTGGTGGGCAACAACAGGCTTTGGATACTTATATAGTGCCTGAAGGATGGGGACAGAAATGGAAACAGGTGGCTCTGGCAAAATGGAATGACCCAAAGCAACAGTCACCAGACAGTCCATGGGCGAGGCAACCACCGCCGTATGAGATGAGAACCAGGTTCTGGCAAAATGTAAGCAGAAACTTAGAGTGAGGCCTGTAAGAATGGGAGAAGTAAGCGCAGAGGGAGAAGAATTATCCAATGATTTGACTAGATTGGTAGATAAGATGGATGAGGAAATGGTACGGTTAACAGAGCATCTTGAGAGAGGCTGTGATTTGTTCGTGGGGGTTGGAAGAAAGATGGTATAGAAATAATAAACCGAGAGTGAGCAGGTTGACACCTAGACTTGATCCATTAATACGTGGAGTTGCCCATAAATAGTTAACTGCAGAAGGGAAGGGTACACCTGTAATCCATTGGGCACGCAGACAAAAGCACCAGATACTGGGGGAACAAATTCAGGTTTTGCGGGAGTGGTAGTAACTCTCACTCTCCTCCCAAATCTAGGATAGAAACCAGAGGTGTGAGTTTCCAGACCCCCTGCTCTAACCCACAGAACCCCACTTCCTTCTCAGAGCTAATAATACAACCTTCTTTCACAAATATTTTCCATACAAGTCAAGTTTTTCCTTTATGTCCTCTGTCAGTTTGCTAAACTCGCTGCTGCTGCTCAGACTTTAGAATGAACTCATAGAGTTAACGAATCTCTCTTGGCTCAGATCTCTCTCCCATCCTACCTTGCTTTCTCCCCACTTCTGCCCTCTTTGTTTTAAAAGTTGGACGTTACAGTTGTTACAGAAACCCCAGTCACAGGAAGAAATGGAGAAACAGGAAAAAAACATAGAAATCATCAAAATGCTTGAGGTGGTAACTTTAAATAAATCTGATTAATTATTTTAACCCTTCAGGAATGCAATAGCTAATGGTACTTTTAACTTTCTTGAAGATATGGTTGCCAAGCAACGGAAATGTTAACTCTGCTTCTAATCCTAGCCACTAATATGTGAAACTTGGGTTTTCCTTGTTCCCTTATAGTAATATCCTTAAATGTAAAGGTAACATAAAGTAATGGAAACTGCATTAACTTAACTAAATTAATACAACAAAGTGGGCAAATAACCTAAGAGGAATTTTTAATCAAGCCTTATTAAAAGTTTTAAACAAAAAAGTAATATCTTGCTTAACTAAATGTTTAACCCTGTGCTTTACCTTTTCATTTTCCAAAATGCATGGCCTTATTGGTACAAATTCTGGTAGCATTTGTCTTTACTTGTAAGTTTGTCATGTATGTTGTCCTATGTTGTGTGTCACGTGACTAATTTTTTATTTTGTTGTCACAAAAGCCAATTTGATATTCATAACTATATAATACTTTTTTGATATAAAGGCTATCACACTATTTTAATGTTCTACAGTAGTTGTGTTATAGCCTCATAATGCCAATTAAAATGTTGCAAAGCTCAAAAAGGCCTCAGTTATAAATATTTGAACATATATTTCTGCCTCAACAAATAATGCACTTGCAAAAAAAGGGGTTTTCTTTTAATACTTAAAGGCTTTTTGTTCAAAGAAAAAAAACTCGAGGGGGAAAACCTCAACATTAATGCAAAGGTAATATTCACAAAATGTCATAAAATTAATTTTTGGGGATTTGGATAAACTTATTAGTGTCTTTATTAAATATTAAAATATAGTTGAGTGTTGTAGCAAAAATGTTAAAATATAGCAATATGTACTATATCTGATTATGTTGCAAAATGTTAAAGCTAACCAAACAATTCCAGTAGATTTCCACTTTGTCTCCCAAACACAATCAAATCTCATGAAAATTCAATAGCTTCAAAGTGTTTGCATTGACCTACACATATATTTTTGTTTTATATTTATAACCTGCTGGATGTTCTAGGTTTTTTGGGTTTTTTTTTAGCAAATAACCAGGTCTGTCTTTTAAAGATCCATCTCAGGATCATGGTATCACTAAAAACAGAAGTTATTTTTCATTAATGACAGCTTGTATAAAAGACCTATGTTGTCTCCTATTGCAAACAATATGTGTTAGTTTGTTTCCCCCATGGTTTGCCTATGAAACATTATTTTTTCCCCTCAAAACTGTTTGGCAATTATTATGATACAGATATGCTAAGATTTTGAGTGTTTCATGTTTTGTTACCAACAAAAAAGTCAATGGGTGTTCGTGGTGGGTGCATTTTTGCAGCAACTTACTTAAGCACATGCTTAACTTTAAGCACATGTGAGTAGTTCCATTGGGCACATTTTGGAAAATGTTTAAGTACTTAGATTGTAAGTTCTTTGGGGTAGACACTGTCTTTTTGTTCTGTGTTTGTACAGCACCTAGCACAATAGGGTCTCGGTCCATGGTTGGGGCTCCTGGACACTACCATAATATAAATAATAATATTATAAAAAGTGATTGAGGAGCCTAAGTTTAACTGAAAGTCACTTAAGCACTTTGGACATTTTTCCTATTGACTTCAGTGGGACTACTCACACGGCTTAAAATTAGACACATGCTTAGTTGAACTGGGGCCTGAAAATTTTTATTCATCTACCTCTTTATGTACAGAGATTCTTTGAGAAAGACACATCTTTTTATTCAGACATATGGAAGGACTGTTGTAGTACTCCAATATCAGATAGCAGCATAAAATAATGACAGATTAGTTGCCCATTGACTGCCACTCCATCAGGTGAAAATGTAAGCAGTACACAGGTCTTGTGCTGGCCCTCTGCACTAGGCCTGGTTACAGTATGAAATATCTTTTGAAATGTGGTTCAAGGTCTTTGCAGTATGAGCTAGAACATAGATTTAATCCTAACTCATGATTTGTGCACACACTGAAATGGAAAACTCTTGGGGTGATAAAGGAATACCATCGCTCCAGAAATCAAATTATATATAGCAATATAAGAGCAGCCATACTGGGTCAGACCAAAGGCCCATCTAGCCCAGTATCCTGTCTTCCGACAGTGGCCAATGCCAGGTGCCCCAGAGGGAATGAGCAGAACAAGTAATCATCAAGTGACCCATCCCCTGTCACCCATTCCCAGCTTCTGGCAAACAGAGGTTAGGGAAACCATCCCTCCCCATCCTGGCTAATAGCCATCGATGGCCTTAGGTTCATGGAGGATATCTAGTTCTTTTTTTGAATCCTGTTAAGTCTTGGCCTTCACAGTATCCTCTGGCAAGGAGTTCCGCTGTGCATTGTGTGAAAAAATACTTCCTTTTGTTTGTTTTAAACCTGCTGCCTATTAATTTCATTTGGTGATCCCTAGTTCTTGTGTTATGTGAAGGAGTAAATGACACTTCCTTATTTATTTTCTCAACACAACATTATTTTATAGACCTCTGATCATAACCCCCCTTAATCGTCTCTTTTCCAAGATGAAAAGTCCCAGTCTTATTAATCTCCCCTCATATGGAAGCCGCTCCATACCCCTAATAATTTTTGTTGCCCTTTTCTGAACCTTTTCCAAATCCAATATATCTTTTTTGAGGTGGGGTGACCACACTGGCACACAGTAGTGAAGATGTGAGCATACCATGGATTTATATAGAGGCAATATGACATTTTCTGTCTTATTTTCTGTCCTTTTCTTAATGATTCTCAACATCATGTTCGCTTTTTTTGACTGCTGCTGCACATTGAGTGGATATTTTCAGAGAACTATCCACAATGACTCCAAGATCTCTTTCTTGAGTGGTAACAGCTAATTTAGACCCATCATTTTATATGTATAGTTGGGATTGTGTTTTCACTGACATATTGCTATACTGGAATTATGGTGAAAATGTGGTCATCATTTATTTGAGACTGACTGAAAAGAGGAGAGAGATTTTTGTTCTAACACTGCAAGGGGAAAGACAGCTGAGAAACCCCTAACAGAAGAGGGTCTTTACTGTGCAAAGGAACATTATTTTCTTCAAGATGTAAGCAAAGAGAACTTACATCTTGACAGTTATTTGCCAGTTAAGTTCAAAGGAGCATTAGAAATTAGCATGAGAAGGGAGAAGAAAGCAGAAACCAGCCAGTTTGCTCAGAGAAACCAGGATCCACACATAATTGAATAAAACTTGAATATAAAATAGGCATTGTAGGCAACAATTATCCCAATCACATCTTTATAACATCTTTGTCAGAATGCTAACTGCATTAGAATCCACGGTTCCTGGTATATTAGGGTTTGATCTAATGCCCACTGGAAATAATGGGAAGACTCCCATTCACTTCAGTGGAGGCTAGATTAGACCAATAACCCTAATTCCTATCTACTAGGAAAAATGTGGTGATGGGAGTTTAAAAGTTTTAGCCAATGTGTTTTAAAACACCAATGTAGAGGGTATTAAGACCTTTAAAGTGTGCTAATTGATTGTGCTCTAGGCTTTCACCTTGAATTTCAATTCAATTTGTTACAGTGGGAGAAACAGGGACCATGGGGAAGTACTCAAAAGTGGAGGGGAGACATTCAATATCTTAGGTACTTCTATGGACCCCATTACTAATGTATCTGAACACCCTATAATCTTAAATGGATTTATCCCAACCACAGCCCTGTGAGGTGGGGCAATATTGTCCACATTGACTCATAGTCATCCTGTGATCAACAATACACCCAGGTCTTTCTCCTCCTCTGTCACTTCTAGCTGATACATCCCATCTTATAGCAAAAAAATGTGTTATTAATCCCTAAATGCATGACCTTGAACTCTGTACTATTAAATTTCATCCCATTTCTATTTACAAGGTCATCCATTCATCTTGTATCATAATTCCCTAAAGCATATCTCCCCTCTTCCAAAACAGGATATCATGTGAACAAGATCTTTAGGGACAGAAAGAAAAGCTTGGGTCTTAGGAACTGTATGAAGAAAGAAGTGTGAGGGTCTTTGATTTGGGGGATAATATATTACAGTTGGTTCCTGAAGGCAGAAAAATGAACTTCTGACCTCTGGTGATTGATGAAAGGAAGTGAAAGTTCTCTGACCTGCACCAATTAGTTTAAAAAAAAACCCAAAAACCTGGAACTTGAGCTGAACTAAAACACCAGAACTTTAGAGGTACATCCATCAATAAGAAAACAACATGCAACTCCAACCCACAATTTCTCACGGAGGAACAAAACATACTAAGGAACTAGAGATTGTTACCAAAGTATTATTTGTGACAATTACTGCAGTGGATGTTAAAATGGGGGATGGATACTCTCTCTTCTAACAAGGCGGAAAACAGGAAAAGACACACATGTGATGAAGATTGGGGCACAGCACTGCAGCAGATCAGCAGATTTGCTGCATACTGCCCCCACCCTTCCCAGGAGTATACCAAAGCCCCTCTAAATTACTTTATGCAATCAGGGCTCTGCAACACTGGGAATAGTCTGATGGGGCAAAGCCAGAAATCAGTTGCCCCTTGTTGGGAAATTTTCAAGCAGAAACCCATATGATGGTTTGTGATGCTAAATGTAGGTCTACCTAATGAATAACAAGGGAAGTAGCCAGTGTCAGCATAGCTCCTAAGGGCAACCAAGAACAGTTTCCAGAAAGTGAGGGAGGCCATCACCTAGGATTTACTGGGATCCATGGGATTTATTGTACCCCTCCCATGTGATAGCCACGATCTTGGCCAACACATAGGAATTGGACCAGGAACTCTAGAGCTGCTACAGTTTGAGTTTATGAGCGAAGCCTCTCTGGATGGAGGCTGTAACAATTCATATCTTCTGTAGATCAGGACAGAACTGCACCTGTAACATGCACTCACCATAGGGTTCCATGAACTCTTCCTCTTTAAGAAAACCATCAGGCAGAGCCTCTGAAAGTGTCTCTTCATGCAGTTTTTGGATTATTTCCCCCACTGCCACCGTGGGATTTTGCAGTAGAAGGGAATGTTTGGACCTATAATAACAATTTGCTATCCTCACGGCAAAGTGTGGCTTTCCCACAGCGTACCTCCCCTCTTCCAAAACAGGAGATCTCCAGTGGTCACAGGGGAATTGTTAGATCTCCCCTACCAAAAACCCCTGTTGTGCAAACACTGTAAACTAGACAATGCAACAGGATTACCTCACTCTTCAAGTGTTTTATATTCTAGAAAACTCTAGCTATGGAGCCAGACAATATCAGTAGTTGCAGTAAAGTAAGCCCAGATCTTCCCCACCCATCAAAAAAACCTGTGGGAGCTGTGAGAGAGGGAAGCTCCATCTCAGAAAAGGCCTATCTCTAAACCGGGTAGGTCCCGCAGGATTGGTGTGGATCTCTTCAGATCCATGGGAAGTCAGGGCAATGGTAGGACAGCCATGGTAGTGGGATGGCTAGCAGAAAAGCTAATAAAGGATGGAGCTGTATTATATGTTATACTCACTTTCTGTGGTGCTAGAAGGAGGACGATGTGCATCCTTCTGCCCCCGATCCAGCTCACTCTTCTATACCGCGCACTGGCCAGTCTCCACCCACTTCCCCAGTGTGAACCTCCCACTAAAATATGGAGAATCTTTTGGAAGGGGGATGGTAATATGGAGACAGATGAAGCCCTGATCTGTGTATGTAAGGGCCCTTCTGTTTGTGGGAAGCATGATGTGGCCCCCCCATGAATACGCTCCAGCATCAGGGACCGAATGGCTAGGCAGCAGTTCTGCGGAAAAGGACCTAGGGGTGACAGTGGATGAGAAGCTGGATATGAGTCAGCAGTGTGCCCTTGTTGCCAAGAAGGCCAATGGCATTTTGGGATGTATAAGTAGGGGCATAGCGAGCAGATCGAGGGACGTGATCGTTCCCCTCTATTCGACATTGGTGAGGCCTCATCTGGTGTACTGTGTCCAGTTTTGGGCCCCATACTACAAGAAGGATGTGGATAAATTGGAGAGAGTCCAGCGAAGGGCAACAAAAATGATTAGGGGTCTAGAACACATGACTTATGAGGAGAGGCTGAGGGAGCTGGGATTGTTTAGCCTGCAGAAGAGAAGAATGAGGGGGGATTTGATAGCTGCTTTCAACTACCTGAAAGGGGGTTCCAAAGAGGATGGCTCTAGACTGTTCTCAATGGTAGCAGATGACAGAACGAGGAGTAATGGTCTCAAGTTGCAGTGGGGGAGGTTTAGATTGGATATTAGGAAAAACTTTTTCACTAAGAGGGTGGTGAAACACTGGAATGCGTTACCTAGGGAGGTGGTAGAATCTCCTTCCTTAGAGGTTTTTAAGGTCAGGCTTGACAAAGCCCTGGCTGGGATGATTTAACTGGGAATTGGTCCTGCTTCGAGCAGGGGGTTGGACTAGATGACCTTCAGGGGTCCCTTCCAACCCTGATATTCTATGATTCTATGATCAGCTAGTCGCCTTCTGAAGTAACTCACATCAGACTTCAGTCTCTGCTTTAAAGGGTAAGTTGTAAATTAATTCCACTTTAAGGTATATTTAGAAATGATTGCATTGTTTTCCTTTTTTAAATAGTTGCACTGAAATTTAGGAGTACAATTTGAAACCTCAATTTAATGCTTAAATGAGACTTAACTGCTGTACAACCCTTTATAGTGGATTCCTGCATAGGGTGAGTTTATCATTAGTGTGGTTTGAGTTATAACAATTTAAAATGCCCTGTTCCAAAAAGAGGTTTTGGAAAGGAGATTGTTCAGCTAATATCAATTTAGAGTATTTTACAGTACTTAAGACCTAAGTGTCAAATTTTAAATTGCAAGATTAAATTAGTACTTTCTTCCCCCCACAAAAATCAGGACATCAGGAGATAAATAGATTGGTTTATTGCAAACTGTAAACACTAATCTTACTGTATGAAATTCATCCCTGTACAGAGGGCTAGCACTAGGGCGAGGCCTCCATTTAAACCCTCAGGATAGTTCACCCCCTTGCACCAAGCAGGAGAGTTATTAGTATTGATTGTGTATCACATCCTCAGCTGGCATAAGTCAGGGTAGTTCTTTTGGAGCCACATTGACTTATACAGCAGCAGAAAAACTGGCTCATTGTGTCAATTGGGCTAGGTTACAGCGTGTTTTTAAATGGTTAGTGTAACTTCACGTAGAGATATGTGATAGGGACACTATCTATTGAAAGAATAAATAATATGTGAAAACGTTGAGCCTCGCAGACTGCGAGAAGCTAGCGTGAAATCAACATACAGTACTATATTGTAATATACTTCAGAAGAAGCAGTGAGAATTATTTATGTGGTACAAACACTTTTCCTCCAAACCTATATTACTCTACAATGAATATTTAAACACTGGTTGGATTTAAAAAGGAGTCTCAGCTGTGAACTTGCTTTGCTGTGAAGGATGTTTGTACCTTGCCCCAAAGGCGAGCGTATGAAACACTGCAGCACAACATAAAATGGGCCTGGGTCTAGCGAACAGTTGAATAAATAAAGCCCAAACTCACGTACTTTCTGTTTTCACGGAGGAGTGAATGCTGTGAAACAGGATACTAGTATAGCAAAAACACAAGGATACCTAGGGCAGCATTTCTATACTGGAAAGCAGTACCTGTAGCAAAACAATATTATTTTTAAAATATAATCTCTGGAAAAAAAGTCTCGAGATCAATGAGCACATTAATAGAACAATAACTAAGATGGAGCAAAGGTCATCTTACTTCACTATACTTCAGAAATCACATAAATGCCTGCTTGTTAATACTCTATTCTGGCACAGGATGAATTGCCTCATCTCAGTACAAAGTGTTTCAATAATACTACTGCTTATAGCAATTTTCAGTCTTAGATCTCAAAGTGCTTTACAAGGAAGTATCATTATCCACATTTTACAGATGGGGAAACTGAGGCAGAGAAATGAAGTGACTTGCTCCAGGGAGCACAGCAGATCAGTGACAGAATGAGAATAGAACTCAGGACCAGTGATTGATATGTCTTCCTTCTTGAGGCAGCTCCCCTAAAATATACAAATATAGACACACATGCAGATATACATACACACAAAATGTATTTGTATTGATATAATCTTTTTTCTATGAGACTTAGGATTTTCCAGTATTGCACACATACAATAACCTATATTAATAAATGTAAATATCTACAAGGAATGTTCTAGCTTAATTTTGAACTTTATTTTTAACTTTAATTAGTTTACACTGATTAAAGTTACATAGATTTTAGGTCAAGATATTCTACCTGGGAATACCCCTGTTTTAGGCCCTGGACCTGTAAAAGGTAAACTGTCCATGTGAAGTGCTGAGTACCCTCAAGCCCCTTACAGAGCTCACAGAAACTTCTCTGGTGGACAATGTGTACGCTATTAACAATCCCAGTCCCAAGTCTCGAAAAAGGCTTTACTTTTAATTCCCTGAAGCCAGATCAGGACACAACACATTCCAAATTGTTCCATTTCCCAGCTGCTTAAAAGTTTCCTCATTTCCTCTTTTACTTTCACTCTGTCACTCAGGCATTTTCCACTTCCTTTTCAACTTCTCTTAGTCCAAACCTTGGCATAATTTGTACCATCTGGTGGGATTTTCAAAAGAAACTCAACATTGTCTTAACGCTACTCACACTAAAGACAATTGAGCATGTGTGTATGCTCATTGAATTCAGTGGGAGCAGACAGAGGCAAATACGGAGTGCTTTGGAAAAGCCCCACTCCTAGTCTGTAAGTGAAGTGGTACTAGGGTGATTCTGACTGATTGATGAACAGTCCTCGTTCAAGTCCTCGTATCCAGTTCATGATATGTTTCTTTCTCCTTCAAATGGCACAAAAATCCTTTCCAGTTCATTTAGATTTGCAATCAGTTATCACATATTACCTTTAATTCCTGTGGTGTCTTACGATCTCTCAAAGTCCATTATACGGCAATTGTGTGATTTTAAAAAATAGATTTGTTACAGTTTTGCTAATTGAGGAGGATAAACTTAATCAGTAGAACTCAACTACGAAAATGTTTGTTTCATACTCACTATACCCATCCTTCAGAGGAATGGCTGTGCTAGTTACAGCTGGTATATTCAATCAAATAAAAATCACATCTAATCAAAATATAACCAAAGAAGAAATTTAAAAAAAAAAAATTAGGGATGAGATTTTGAAAAGTGCTCAGCAATGGTCTCCCGCTGCTCCCATTGAAGTGAATAGAAGTTGAGCATTTGTTAATATGTATCTATTTAGAAGCTGATCCTGCAAAGATTTATGCATGGACTTAACTTTACACAGTGAGTGCTCCTATTGGACTCACACTGCATAAAGTTAAGCATATGTAAAAGTCTTTGCAGGATCAGGACCTTATAATGAAATTCTCTCCTATGTAAAAGGCCTATGTACCACTTAAGTCCTATTTTGGGGGCTTAAGTAGGACATAAATAATATAAAGGACTTGTGCTGGCCATCTGCACAGAGGTAAATTTCACTCCTGTTTGTTACTAAGTGCTATCTAAATTATTTAAAGCAATGTTTTAACACTCAGTGGTGAATAAAGGTGACTGCATTCTATGGTTTGCCCTACATTTTAATGGGATGAGTTAGAATCTTTGCTGCAGAATTCCCCCAGGATCTTCCAACTATAGCAGGAATGTTCAAACATGAGAGGTTAATTAGTTAATGTCTGTAAAGGATTTTGAGGGTGAAAGCTCCATCCCGTATCATTATTATTATTTTTAGTAATAGGAAGGTCGAATTTTTGGCAGTTTCTTTGCACTGTGCAGTGCAGTGGTGCAGTGAAGTGGTTTTGTGGGCTAAGTGCCCTCTAGTGGAATTGCACAGACACAAGTACACGGCAGTACAGGAGGAGTCTGGGTCCACTGCACCACCAAACCAAACATCACCACCAAAAAACACACTGAGCAAGATTGTGAACCACTCACTCACATTAGTGAGCTCTTACTCACATAAGTAGTCCAATTACATGAATTGTCCCTTGATTTAAAGGGGGTGTCTCATATGAGTAAGTGCTCACCAGTTGAGTAAGGAGCTAGCTCACAATGTGGCCTATTGACAAAGAAACTATTAGCGTGTTTCAATATGCCATTAAGCCCTAGCCCACTGTTAAAGGGCTTGATTTTATACTCATTGTATTCAATGGCAAAACTCCCATTGACTTCAATGATGCAGGATCAAGGTCATACTGAACTTCTGATTTACAGTTAAGAATCTGATCAGAATAATATATCAGATATTTACCAGATAGGACAAGGGGGTCAGTTCAAGCTTTGCCATTCAAAGAGCTTCCTTCTATCTTTTATAGATATTACTCACAGAACAGCTACGCTAAAAGAATATGAAGGCTTCAAAGTCAAGCACTCATATGTTAGGAAATGCCAGAATTAAGGCTGCCTGAGCAACTTTAATTCAGCCCCCTTGTGCATATGTCTTATGAAACAGTCTTTAATTACTTGATTACCTTATTTTGTTCACAGAACGCCAGTGTGCAAGATGTACCTGCTCTGGGGTTGAATCAGGGTTGTTTAGTGAAAAAGGCTATTGTCTCATTCTGACACCCACATGGGTCATCATCAGGGTTGGAACCTTCATATCTAGTGCCCAGACCTCTGTCACTTGAGCGAAGAGACTAATTGATATCGGTAGTAGGTTGTCATCTACTACATGGCTCAGTGTAGCTGAGGCCTGGCCTGACATGACATAATTAACACATGGAGGGATGCCTCATTTCATGGAGGGTAGAATTAAGGAAGTAAACAGACCACTAGGCTGAAAACAGAATGTTTGTGCTAAATAAGTAAATAGGTCAGTAGGCTAAACAGACAGAATGTCTGAGCCAGCTAAAATAAGAGAGAGAACACTCAGGGAACCATTGACTACGAACAATATAAGTTAGAACTGTAGAGGTGAGGTACAGAGTAGGTCAAGCATGGACAGAGCATGCTACACAGGAATTGGTTTGTACAAAGTAACCAAGCCAATCCAAAAACACGTGATGCAATGTAGTGTGTAAATGTACATAAAGGAAGAGGTTTTCTGTATAGCTTTGGAAGTGTGGTACACCTGTTATGCTTATGAAAACTCATGGAATCTTTTTCAGGGGACAAGGCAATACACCGCCTTTATTTAAAATGCTGAACAAGTATTAAAATCAGTAAGGATATGCATATACACACACACACACACACACACAAAAGGTTCTGCAGCTGGTGTTATAGTTACCAGTCCTAATCATTGCTTGAGTTAGTCTAGTGGCCAGCTAGACTGAACAAGAATGGGAGTTGGGCCTCTGTCGGACACGCGTATCAATGCTCCATTGTTTTTGCAGAACAAACCCAAAGCCTTCTGGCTCTTGCCCATCTTTTATAGGAGTTGATTCTCATGTTAGTCTATGGATCCTGCTGTGTCATGCTGTAATCATTTATGATCAAAACTCGTTGTTTTCAGTTCATTCTCCATCTCCTTTGTTCTTGATTTAAAGCGGATGACTTTGCACATTACGGTTGTTAATCTACACTTCTTCGGCCATCAGGACAAGGTGAAACTGGCGTCTCCATCTCTTTACTCCCTTTTTTGCAGTTAGGTCCATCTGTTGCTGGTGTCTTTTCTCTTATTTGCTCACATACCACACATATCTCATTCACACAAAGAACAGCAAAACACTATTAAAAGCAGGCCTCTACTATAGCAAAATGAGGCTAAATAAAATAATCCTACTATTACTAATCTAGCTTCCATAACATTCTAACAAAACAAATTCAAAGAACAATTTAGTATTACAGACTTATAGTAAAACAATTCCATTAATTGAACTTCAGTTCACACCCCCTGTACCCACCCCCATGCTTGAGTCTGAACAACTCAGAATAGCTTTGCTGTATGCCAAATAAAGGAACCTGAGTGATGAAATCTGGAGTCAAACTGAGTGTTTTGGATCCCAGAGAACTGGATGAAGTGTTCTCCCAGAACTGGATGAGGTGTTCCGGATAGGCCAACTGGAAAAGGTCTCAGAGGGAATCCCAACAACCAGTACTGGAGGGAGATGAGGCACACACTTCGGCAGTGGGTTTCTCAGATATTTGCTGATAGCAGAGGAATGTCGAAACTGAAGAACTTTGGGTTCTATTCCCAGCTCTTGAGGGGAGTGTTCTTTAGTGGGCACAAGTCTTTCTGTCTGTTCCCCTCAAGGATGATCCCTTCTGCCCCATCCCCTCCAACCTATCCTGGGCCCAGTTCCATCTCTTCACCAACCCTGGCTCCTCATCCCGGTCTTGCTACCCAGCCAGTCCTAGCCTCACTGTTGGGACTCCCCATCCAAATACCAGTTCTCTCCCCACACCCCAAGTCTAGTCTCAATGTTTTCCCACAAGACGCCTATCTACATCGTTAGGTTCCTAAATCCCTTTAAAAATCTGTCCCTTAGGCACTTTTGAAAATGCTACCCATCATCTTATAGGACCTGTCAAACTGGATCAGACCAGTGGTCATTTAGTCTAGTTTCCTATCTCTGGCAAAAATGACATGCAAGGAACCCCATGGTGGTCCCCATGGAATAATCTGCCCATAGGGAAAGTTTCTTCCTAGCCCAGGTTGGTTTGTGACTTTTTAAAATAAACATATTATCTCATTTAATGTAATTGTGGATGTTCTCAGTAATCCTGGTGTCATGCTGCCCTGTAGTGGCTCAAGAGCATGAGTACCAACCTTGGGGCAGACTGTTAAGATCAGGACACAAACCCCAAAGTGGCTGTGAGCTCCGTACTTAGACTTCATCAACCAAGTATCAAGTGTCAACTCCTCAGGCAGTATAACACCCAAACCATGGAGGCACAGGCAGTCCCCTTGGGTACACCGATGTATCTTGTCACCTAGGCAAGCTTGCTTTTGTAACAGATGGTCCCTTACAACAAGAATCACAACAATATTCAGGTTATTCCCAATCCCAAAGGACTGGTCACTTACCCCAGGTCAATTGCACCTTAGATTTCACACCAAAGACAAGGCTTGTGGCCAGTCCTATAATAAACTACCTAAAGATTTATTAACTGGGATAAGGAAATAATAGAATTATATACAAGGTTAAAGCAGATAAACATACACAGACAAATGAGTTACAGTCTTAGGTTCCAAAAGGTAATAGAAGTGTCTACAATAAGAAAAACTCTCAAGTCCTTTAGGGCTAACCCAGGTTAGGCAGCTGGCGATCCCTTGCTTCTGCACAGAAATCTTGTTCTCCCAAAGTCCAAGCAGCACAGAGATACAGTTTCTTCCTGTTTGGGATTTTTATTCCCTTCTCATCAGAGTTCAAGCTGATGGGATGAGCCCACATCTCCTCTCCACTGCAGGGGGGAGGAATGCAATTAACAAAGCCTTTGTTCGTTGATGTTCCACAATGGCTCATTTGGTTTCAATGGGCCTTCTTCCTGGACCAGATCAAACACCTCCATTAGGAAGCCAGCTTTTTATATATATCAAGGCTTCTTTCCTGTTTGATGACTTAGGCTATATATACACTAGCACTTTTGTAGGTAAAACTTTTGTTGGCCAGGAATGTGAAAAAAACACACCCCTGAGTGACATAAGTTTCACCGACAGAAGTGCCAGTGTGGGAGACGCTCTCCCGCCGACATAGCTACTGCCACTTGTTGGAGGTGGTTTAATTATGCTGCCGGAGAGCTCTCTCCAATCGGCATAGAGCAGCTATATGGGAGACCTTACATGGGCACAGCTGCAGCGGTTCAGCTGTGCTGCGGTAAGGTCTGTAATATAGACACAGCCTTAAATAGGTAGCAACTTCTATTCAAATATAATGGGCTGCTGATGTTGCTGGAACCAAAGCAGTGTTATCAGTATGCACCATGATCTTTCTTTTCTTATTTTGCTGCAAAAAAGAAACCGAGATGAGGCCTGTTGCAAGACAAGATAAGAAAATAAAGCGCTAGGACAGTTATCATGAATGGAATTTTCACCTCTCACCTTCCCTTGCAAGAAGAAAGAAAGTGTTGGCACAGGAGAAAGTTCCTGTGGAGGGACCTCAGTCCTCATTATCGTTGACCTCCAAGCAGAATCCACTGAGCCTTCCATCTCAAATTCAAGCAGTGCTGCATTCATATGGTTTGTCTCTGTGAGTGTAACTATCACTTTTTTGAATCATACAAAAGGTTTCCTCATCTTTAAGGGAAACTTTTAACACGGGAAAATTTAAACAGAGCATGAGAGCACCCACTCACCTTCTGACGTTCTTACTGTGGCAGTTTCTTCCAGGTTCTAGAACCAGCCATTTGGGGCCAGACCCTCAGATGGTGTAAATCAGCACAGTTCCATTAGACCATCCAAAATGCTCTGTGTCAACCTTCTTGTGTTAGAGGTTTTCCATAACAACGAGGAAACCTTTTGTACGATTTCAGAGTAACAGCCGTGTTAGTCTGTATTCACAAAAAGAAAAGGAGTACTTGTGGCACCTTAGAGACTAACCAATTTATTTGAGCATAAGCTTTCGTGAGCTACAGCTCACTTCATCGGATGCATACTGTGGAAACTGCAGAAGACATTATATACACAGAGACCATGAAACAATACTTCCTCCCATCCCACTCTCCTGCTGGTAATAGCCCATCCAAAGTGACCACTCTCTTTACAATGTGTATGATAATCAAGGTGGGCCATTTCCAGCACAAATCCAGGTTGTCTCACCCCCCAAACCCCCCCAAAAAAACAAACACACACACTCACTCTCCTGCTGGTAATAGCTTATCCAAAGTGACCACTCTCCTTACAATGTGTATGAAAATCAAGGTGGGCCATTTCCAGGACAAATCCAGGTTTTCTCACCCCCCCCTCAAAAAAACAAACACACACACTCACTCTCCTGCTGGTAATAGCTTATCCAAGGTGACCACTCTCCCTACAATGTGTATGATAATCAAGGTGGGCCATTTCCAGCATAAATCCAAGTTTAACCAGAACGTCTGGGGGGGGAGGGTAGGAAAAAACAAGGGGAAATAGGCTACCTTGCATAATGACTTAGCCACTCCCAGTCTCTATTTAAGCCTAAATTAATAGTATCCAATTTGCAAATGAATTCCAATTCAGCAGTTTCTCGCTGGAGTCTGGATTTGAAGTTTTTTTGTTGTAAGATAGCGACCTTCATGTCTGTAATTGTGTGACCAGAGAGATTGAAGTGTTCTCCAACTGGTTTATGAATGTTATAATTCTTGACATCTGATTTGTGTCCATTTATTCTTTTACGTAGAGACTGTCCAGTTTGACCAATGTACATGGCAGAGGGACATTGCTGGCACATGATGGCATAGATCATATTGGTGGATGTGCAGGTGAACGAGCCTCTGATAGTGTGGCTGATGTTATTAGGCCCTGTGATGGTGTCCCCTGAATAGATATGTGGGCACAGTTGGCAACGGGCTTTGTTGCAAGGATAGGTTCCTGGGTTAGTGGTTCTGTTGTGTGGTATGTGGTTGTTGGTGAGTATTTGCTTCAGGTTGGGGGGCTGTCTGTAGGCAAGGACTGGCCTGTCTCCCAAGATTTGTGAGAGTGTTGGGTCATCCTTCAGGATAGGTTGTAGATCCTTAATATTGCGTTGGAGGGGTTTTAGTTGGGGGCTGAAGGTGACGGCTAGTGGCGTTCTGTTATTTTCTTTGTTAGGCCTGTCCTGTAGTAGGTGACTTCTGGGAACTCTTCTGGCTCTATCAATCTGTTTCTTCACTTCCGCAGGTGGGTATTGTAGTTGTAAGAATGCTTGATAGAGATCTTGTAGGTGTTTTTCTCTGTCTGAGGGGTTGGAGCAAATGCGGTTGTATCGCAGAGCTTGGCTGTAGATGATGGATCATGTGGTGTGGTCAGGGTGAAAGCTGGAGGCATGTAGGTAGGAATAGCGGTCAGTAGGTTTCCGGTATAGGGTGGTGTTTATGTGACCATTGTTTATTAGCACTGTATTGTCCAGGAAGTGGATCTCTTGTGTGGACTGGACCAGGCTGAGGTTGATGGTGGGATGGAAATTGTTGAAATCATGGTGGAATTCCTCAAGGGCTTCTTTTCCATTGTAAGGAGAGTGATCACTTTAGATAAGCTATTACCAGCAGGAGAGTGGGGTGGGAGGAGGTATTGTTTCATGGTCTCTGTGTATATAATGTCTTCTGCAGTTTCCACAGTATGCATCCGATGAAGTGAGCTGTAGCTCACGAAAGCTTATGCTCAAATAAATTGGTTAGTCTCTAAGATGCCACAAGTCCTCCTTTTCTTTTGTACGATGTGAAGGTTCAGTGTAGGAGCTAATAATTAGATAGAGTGAGACAGATCCTCAATGGAGCATCACCAGTTTACATATAGGGTTCTGGGACTATCTAAATATTAACTCCTATACTAAATGTACTTCACACAATAGTCTTGAAAGATTGAGTCCATATACTGGTAGATCAACAGATTATTTTTTTTATTGACCTTTCAAAATTGTAGGGCTATTATTACAGAAAGTCGGTGTATATAACACAGTTGATTACATAGATTTCTACATACAATAGAGTAGAAAACTACAAAAGATATACAATTAAAAATCCAACATTCTCAGCTGAAGTATAAAAAGAAATGTTTTTTTAAGTCCAGCGTCACACATGACTCTAATTTAACACAGCTCCCAGAGTATGGTACTAAGATCATCTCATTTGTCCCATCTCAAACAGAAAGTGCCTGCAACAAATGTTGCCTAGAATTATGATATTCCCAAAATCTTTCTCTTTGCCCTGTTTACTCCCCCTCCCTTCACTTGCTATAATATGTCTCTGATATATTAGGTGGAATTGAAAATTTACGCTGCTTGTGGTTTCACATTTTGCCAGCCAAGTTAAAACATGAGGAGAATGTCTATAGCCAACTTGCATTGAGTGGCCATAATGAATGCATGATTTCAACAACAATAAAAGAAAGAAAGACAACCCATTGTTGTCAAGTTAATTTGCATTTCCACAGTATGAGTTGACACATACATGAGCCTCAATTTTTATTACAGATATTTCTGACTTGACAGGTTTGTATTAGAGCAAGTCAGGAGAAAAATTTCCATGGAAAATTTCCATTTTTCAGCAAAAAATCAAACCTGAAAATGTTCACCCGAACCCCAAATTTTCTCTTGTGATACACCTTATGGGAGTTGCAGTTCAGGTGCCTCTATTGGTTAAGCTTCCTGAGTAGACTACATCTCCCATAATGCACCACTATCTCCCCACTGATGGAGCCGCTGGGGAGCATCATGTGGTATACCCTGAAAACTTACTTTTCTGTCAATAAACAGTTTCAATAGAAATTTTTTGACAAGCTCTTGCCTGTATGTTCCCCTTGTTCGTAAGTAAAAGTTATGGCCTACTAATTTCCATTACACATCCATAGAGATGGACTCGAACTGCGAAATTTGGATCCACATTTCAATTATGCAAAGTTCAGGTCCAGCTTCCTAAAAAGATGATTTTTATTGCCAAGCATTTTATAAAGTCAGCCATATGTGGGCACAAGAATTATACATTTCCTGCATTGCCTGTGTCATGCATACAATCAGGACTGAGCTTTATCCCTTTTTTAAATCACTCCTTGATTTTTGAATCTTTCCTCTTTTAGTGTTTTATTTTTGTGAAAATGAGTTTTAGTTCTCAGAAGGCTTCATATCCTGCTACCAATCCTATGAGTCACCCAGATTCCTTCAGTTGCATTTTAAAGTCCCTCTTTCAATATATTTCTCTTATTTTGATTTGTGAATGTAAACAGCTGGGAATTAAAAGGAATACCATGTGATTGTATGCTGTTGGTAACTGTGTTACCATGGTAAACTGACCTTAATGGATTACAAAACTAAGCTTTTAAGAGGCTTATCTACCTTTGTCTCCCACAAGTGAATCTTTATTTTTCAGAATTAGCACGACTTGTTTTTTTCTAATATTCTTTGATTCATAAGCAAGCTATCTTTGAAATGTATTTCTAGATGCAACTACAGGCTACATGTATTCCATTGTATGTTGTATTAGTATTTCACCTCGAGATCACTGGTATAAGTGTGCCTTGAATCAGTAGTTGCTGAAGGCTGAAGACTGATGTTTGACCTGTGTGAAACTAGTCAGTCATTTCATTCCAGTTCCCAGTGGACAGAGATGACCCAGAAAGTTTCAACAGAGAGACCAAGGATTTAATGGGTATGGAGACTGATCTATCCTTTCATCTTTGGAAGTGGTTCCTTTACACCAGGGTTGAGGAGATTTTCCATGGCGGTGTACCACAGGGAAACTTTTACTGCTGCTGCATGAGCTGTAACTATAGATGAAGGATTTCAGTCTTCGGAGCTGCCAATCCAACACCTTTCATGAGCACCAAATTCAATCTTCCCCCAATCCTGACCCTGACAAAGCTCCCCTTCCCTAAAGGCCAGGGAGAAAAGATGGGACTTGCAGTGAACCCTGAAAGTCAGCAAACAGTCTATGTCAGACCAATGGTGTTGGGGCCCAGGGGGAGTCAATTTCAAAGGCAAGAAGCCTTAAGGGAGAAGGCCCTTTTATACCAGCAGGGCTCTAGCTCAAACATTTCCACTGATCTCTGTTGTGGCAGTATCTCACAAGGAAAGAGGCAGTCACTGTGCTTGTGAGGCTTGGTGAACAGGGAGGGTAATATAACTAAACCCTGGGCCTGCTTCCAGCAATTGTTGGTAACTCTGACAATTATGTTCTCACCACAGGGTTTTGTACTTCATTTATTGAAATCGGCTAGTCTATTTCCTTAATGAGGCAACCTGCAGCCTGAAGACTGTGATTTATTCTACTTCCTGAATAGTTTAATTCTGCACTGGTTACTCTTGTCTGAAATATTGAACTCTCGATGAGTAACACTAATTAGAGCAAGAGCCGCAGTGACACTTATAGTTAAGGTTACTTGACAATTACCTTCTGCATCCAGTTGTTGTTCATACATTTCTGAACCGTCCCCTTTCTGGATTAAATTTTCCATTCTTGGTCTCTGCCAAAAATGCATTATGTTGGAAAGTCTGAGCCAAAATGGTTCGTCTGTTTGGAGCACAAAGATTTCCTGGTGAGAAATGGGGCTGCAATGGTGCTCTTCTGGTTATAAAAAAATCTCATCCCTTTTTGTGAACAGCCCTGAAACTAAGGTTGGTAATTCAGCATGGACATAGGCCTCTCTGAGGAGCAGTGTCTTCCTTTGTTCCAAAGGACATTGGTTTTGAGTCTAATTTTAAGCCTTTGGAAATAGCATACTGAGCAATTATGGTAGATACTTTTACTGAGCTAATAAACTGTGCACCTAAGGAAGAATCCACTGCACCAGTATGGGGCACAAAGTCTAGTTGAATATTTTACAGTAGAGACACTCAGGCGGGGGAAAGAACTCCACGCCTTAAAAGTTGAGGAAGGGCTCCTGGTGTTTCATAAGGTGTGCAGGGGTTTAGGGAAGGCCCCAGTGTACATTGCAAATGCAAAGTCCAAAATAAGGCTTCAGTGATGCTGTAGGTGAGTTCTCTGCACAGGGACGAATTTCTCCCTCAGAACAAATGACTTTGTTTGTTGCAGTCTAGAGGCATTGAATGAATTTCAAGTGGGGTGGCCCTGGTGTAACTAAGAGCAGAAATAGGAATGGCAGGCCCCAATTCAGCTAAGCACTTAACTGCATGCTTAAGTGCTTTGCAGCCTGGGTACCCTAACCCTAATGAGTTACATACTCATAAAGTGGTATAAGTCTGAGGTGATGCAAGAGCAGATGGCAGCTTTCAGAATTGCCTGAAATACAAAGTGACAGTGTGGGTCAGCATGTTTCTGGTAAAGTAGTATTAGAAGCTATTGAACATTTTAAATTGGGAAAGCTTCCTAAGGTAGATTCAGGATGGTCTTCTGGGAGAATGTAAGGGTCCTTATTTAGTGGATTTCTATAGACTAGATTGTACCACCCTTGCATGAGTGCCCCAGGGAGGGGAGGAAGGGTGACAGGAGCATTTCATCTCCCCAGACCCTGTGCCCCCCTCTGAAAGACCAGGTACATGGGGAGGAGCCATGGTGGGTTGCCACAGTATAAAGGTTTTATTGGCCTGTCAGTGCATTATAAGGTTATCCCAAATGTGTTGTGCAGGTCCCCCAAAAACTACTTCCTGATGCTCTGACAGGCCCCAGCTCCCCATACCACCCACCTGTGGCTCTGACTCTGTAAACTTTCCTACCATATGCCTTAACCCCTGCTCTCCCAACACTTCAGTCCTGACATCCCCAGAGGATGTTTCACCCATGGCCCAAACCATTGGTGCCTCAGGCACCAGCTCTCCCTAACAATTGTCCCAAGATTCCAATTCCCTGGTTTCTCCCACCCTCCACCCCTCTCAATGCTCCCCCCCCCCCCACACACACACGCAGTTTACCTTTTTAAGTTGTGCAAGGGGTGGTGACATAGTGGTATTTATGATAAGAAAATCAGGTATTCTGGTACTATGGCTAGCGAGCTCAAATACCACAATGACAGGTGAGATAGACAGGCAGGCTTCGAGCATGTGAAAAATGGGTGTCGAAGGGAGTTAAGGAAAACTGTACAGCTTCACCTCACAAAAGGCCAGGGTAGCAGGTGTGCATCATCTGCATGTCCATTAACTACAGAAGACATTTAACCTCCCGGAGGCAGAATGCTTCCCAGTGCTCCCTGGGAATAATGTGGCTCCTTGCCCCCCCTTACTATGGGCTGTGCCCGAATGACACAATTGAGCCCTGCATGAATAGGGACTTGATCTAAAATATGATCATCTCTCTGAGAAGAAATGATCAGTGTGTATCTGACACACTGCTACGCTAAAAGCTAGTTTTTCTGATCAGGTACCTGCTATTAGCTTGAGTAACCTATACTGGCATTCATTTGCTGGCATTAGAAAACATTAGGCAGAATCCACACAAATTCTGTATGTATAAAACTGGCAAACAGCATATATCTAGCAATTCTGTTAAGTGTAAGCTGTCAGGATTGCTCCTATAATGATGTCAACTCCTGTCTGGAAGTGAAATGTACTAATTTGTGTAACTCCCTCATACCTACGTAATCAGTTCAGTCTGGTTTTGAACTTAAAATCTATGCCCAGCTGACGTGCTTGAGATCCTTTTGCACCCTTAGGCTCTTGGCAAAAATCCTGACAAGCAAGGTTAAATTAAAAAAAGGATTCAAAATACCTGAGGCAATGGATTTCCAAGGCTTCATCTGCCAGAAAAGGGAGAAATATTTCTTTTTCAACTAGAACAAAGGACAAAGCGAAGTCATTTTAGCAATGCTAACTTAATGCTCTCTAGAGTAAAAACCAACACTGACAAACTGGGAGATCACATGCAGAAACGTTGCCTCTTTGACAGGCTCCTTTTTGCTAGTAAAATCAAAATAGGATGAAGAGGACTCTGAGCTTGAAGGAAAGAGAGGTACTGTGCCATTTACTGTAACTACCTGCAGCAATCAGCCACCTCTGGTTAGTTGGTATGGGTATCTCTTGGCTACTGTTGAGAAATAATAATCCCTCTAAGCTTAATGCAATATATTTGATCAGAAACTCCTACAATTTATTGTAGTTATCTGAAGTTATCCAAGAGGAAATATAGTCATTAAAATAACCGTGTCTGGATGGAAAACATAATTTCAAGATGTTTGAGTAGATTCCCCTGTCAAGTGTTAAACCCCAGCTTTATTCAGTAACAGAAAGAGTTTTGCTGAAGTCAAGAGACCTTATCATTATAAGGCTTTGCCATCAACCATCAAGATTCTGCATGGAACTAATAACAAGTCCCTACAGGAAGCTGAAAGTTTTAGTGTTCCTCAGAAAAATGAGCGTGCTGAGTCATATTCATCCAACAAATCCAACGAAGTTATAACTATATCCTGTTCTGAATAAACACTGAAGTAAAAGGGCAAGGTATTTATAGCAAGTAAACTCTGAGACTGAAGGTTAAGAAGTTTGTTAGCCCAGGAAATGGCTACTACTGAATTAACAGGAAACAAGTTGCAGCTGTTGTTATACTCAGATGTATTTGTTTTCTCAGCCCTCTCACTCAGGATCCAGTTCTGCACTGAGGGTCCAATTCATGGTTCTGGTTGAGCTGTGCTCAGCAATTAGAGTTGCCAGACTTCCGATTTTTGACTGGAATGCCTGGCCGTTAAAAGCCTGGTCGGTCAGCGGTGCTGTGGGTCGAAGGCAGGCTAGTCCCTACCTGTCCTGGCCCCAGACTGTGCCCCAGAAGTGGCCAGAAGGTCTGGCTCCTGGCGGGGAGGGCCACGGGGCTCCGCGTGCTGCCCCCGCCCCAAGCACCGGCTCTGCATGCCCACTGGCTGGGAACCTTGGCCAATGGGAGTTGGGGGGCAGTGCCTGCGGGCAAGAGCAGTGCACGGAGCCTCCTGGCCCCCACATCTTGGAGCCGGACCTGCTGGCCGCTTCCAGGGTGCAGCCCAGCACCAGGACAGGGAGAGAGCCTGCCTTAGCCCCACTGCGCCACTGACGGGGAGCTGCCTGAAGAAAGCCTGCACCCCAACCCAGAGCCCCTTCCTCCATCCCAACCGCCTGCCTCAACCCGCAGCTCCCTCCCGCACTTCGAATCCCTCGGCCCCACCTGCCAGCCTAGAGCCCCCTTCTTCACCCCAAACCCCTCATCCCTGGCTCCACCCCAAAGCCTGCACCCTCAGTTAGAGCCCTTATGCCCTCCCACACCGGAAGTGGCCCTGCCCCAGTCCAGTGAAAGTGGAGTGAGGGTGGAGGAGAGCAAGCCACTGAGGGAGGGGGGAATGTGGTGAGTGGGAGTTGGGGCCTCGGGGAAGGGGCGGGGCTAGGGTGTTTGTTTTTGTGAGATTAGAAAGTTGGCAACCCTATCAGCAATGGACCAGAGATAGGAACAAACAGTGGTTTGACCCTTGACGCAATTTAGGGTAGCCTCATTGTCCCATGGGCCCAAGGGACAGTTCAGTAGTTGGAGATAACCAGAGTGTGGCAGTGTAGAGGCCACGCAAGTCTTCCAACTGTGCTAAGGGCTGGGAGTTAGAGTGGTATACACGTGACATATAGGACACAAAGGACCAAGAATCTGGCCCAGTTTGTATAAGTTCTGCTCTGACTGGCTATTGCCCTCAGAATTCTATATGCCTATGCCCATAGTAATAAACATGGTCACCTCAGCTTCTGATCCACTCTGCACCCCAACACCAGTCTTAGCAATCTCTCCCTTCTACAGGCTTTTCTGATTCCTCCCCTTGCTAAGATTAATTCTCTGTAACACCGTTAAGGCTGCACATCTTAAATCGACTCACAAACTGAAGTTTGTGCAGAATTCAGAAGCCTGTTTGTTAAGCAATGTATCTCAGTGTGAGTACACAACACCAATACCTGTTGATTTGAAGGTGTGGTTTAATGTGTTGATTCTGACCTATAAAGCCTGAAATGATTTGGGACCTCACAACTTGAATGGCTGGCTTTTCTTCCGATGTGATGCAGCTGTGGTTAGCAGACACCCTCAAGGTAGAAGTCCCTTAGTTTGAAAGAGAGGTGATTATTGGTAGGGCAAACCACATGAGGGCCTGTTAACTGTAGGATTCACTTCCACAGAAAGGCTGAAATAACCCAAATTTGTTGATCTTTCAGGCACACTGTGAAACCTATGTCTTTGGGCAAGCATTTGGGAAGAGTTAAGCTTTGAAGAACATGAAGATAAAAATGCCCGTGGCCAATCTGTGCAAGCACTCCCACCATTGCTAGCAGTGATGAGTCTGACTGATCCCAAAGCTTTAGGAAATCCTATTGTAAACAAGGCTATTGAGGGCTATTTCCAACTAAACATTTTAAAATAGCTTCCACTGCCAGTCTGGCTGTGGAGCTGTTGGAAAAAAAAGGTTGCAAAAACAATTTTTATAGGAAATAGGAAACATTTTTCTCTGCCACCTTTCTCATACTCAGAAAATGCTGAACTGTTTCTGTGCATACTTTCCTTTAAAAAAGAAAAGTGCCAATGGTCAAAGATGAAGACTTGGAAATTTCAGCCTAGCAGTCTAAAGTTTCAGAATGTTCTGACTGACTGAAAACAGTGGCAATATGTTAAAAACAATCTGAAGAACTATGCGAGAAGTTGGAACAGCTTTGACCTGCAGCTGTGCTGGCCTGTCATGTGCCTTTGTACAGGATTAATTATATATGCTAAAGGTATTCAAAATCCTAATGAAAATTTTATAATACATGCTGAGACACCAGTTTTTTCTTATTTTCAGAATACTAAAAACATTTTCGACAGTAATCTCTCATCCAGAATTGTTTCTTTTTAATAAAATCATTTAAGAGGTACATGAGAGCACAATAAAACCAAAATTATCCTTGACTGTAATTTTTATATTTTTAAAAAGATAATTCTAGCTATTTTCCCCAGTAGTGTGAGATTACATGGTGCCAAATTGTAGCTAGGAGTGTACTTTTTTAAAGACTAGTTATAATCAAGGGCTTCTAATGATAATGATTAATCAACCTTTATAGTAACTACAATTTATAAGCATGAGAACCACTGAAATAATGAATATGGACATAGTATGTATGTAAAGGAAGAACTATATCGTTAAATCTTGTGTTTCCTTACATAACAAAACAGGACTTTCCATTAAATGCATTACAAAAGCTATTTCTTCCTGGTGAAATAATTCTCCATAGCTGCTTTCCAAATTCACATGTGCACAAACACAGCCATTTGCTGCTGTGAAAGGAACACCATTCTGGAAGTCCCCTTTTCCATGGCTTCTACCTTCGGTACGACTATATCATTACCATAATCTTTTCAAAGACCTAGCCCTCTTTGGCATGTGCTACCCAGTAACCTCCCATAATACAAACTGCATTGCAATTATAGTTCTTATCTAGAAGGAAAGTGTGATGGCATATGTAAAATTATCATTATAATTAACAAAAAAATTTGCAAGTTTTCACAAATACCCCCAAATGTTAATATTAAGGTGAAGATGGGAGGAACTGTGGGGAAAGATTTCCTTGCCTGGAGGAGCACATCCTTCTGTCAAATTAATCCTGCTCAGAATTACTTCTGTCTTCTGGGAAATCCACTAGTTCTTAAGGACAGAACATTGCACAGAGGTGCATGTGATTAACTACCACTAGCCTCCGTCCACCAATTGGGCACCTACATCTCTCCCTTAAAATCTGCAGAACCCCGGGTGCATAGTGTTTACACAGAAGGGAATCTGTGGGCTCCCAGAAAAAAGAGAGCACGATACAACTCCTTTCCTCTTCCATGATGTAGTCTTCCTTTCTGCAAGGATT
This sequence comes from Eretmochelys imbricata, assembly GCF_965152235.1. NCBI lineage: Eukaryota > Metazoa > Chordata > Testudines > Cheloniidae > Eretmochelys > Eretmochelys imbricata. Next base: position 175,100,439 of record NC_135573.1, read on the forward strand.
TCTGCTTTATTGCTTCCCCATGCACAGTGCAGCAGAGGGCAGCACTGGACTCCATCCTTGGCAGCTTTCAGGAGGGGTGCTGAAATTTGCTGTAGCTGCATGTATGCTCATTGAGCAACCCTCAATGCTCTGCTGTGGATGCCAGGCTAGTCAACAAAATCCTTCTCTGCTCTTCTGGAGCCCCTACTGGAATTTGCATACATACAGACTAAAACACAGGAACAGCTGCTTTTACATGGATCCTTCATCTGGAGGAGCTAGAGTATTCTCATATATTAGCATTCACGAATGGTGCAAGGAATTAGAATGAAGGTACATTCAATATACTCTGATCTTATTTTTTCAGTGGAGCAGTGTACTAGTGATCCAGTGCCTGAACTGTCTCTCTAGGCCCCATGATTCTAGAATATTGAGTACACTTAGGGTTGCCAGGTGTCCCTCACCCCTCCCGCAGCCCTGCCCCAGCCTGGAGTCCTCTCCTGCACCCCAAGCCCCTCATCTATGGACCTACCCCAGAGCCTGTACGCACAGCTGGAGCCCTCACTGCCACTTCCCCCACACCCCAACCCCCTTCCCCAGCCTGGTGAAAATGAACAAGTGAGTGAGGGTGCGGGAGAGTGAGCGACATAGGGAGAGGGATGCAGTGAGCAGGGACATGGCCTAGGGAAAGGGGCGGGGCAGGGGGCGGGGAAAGGGTATTCGGTTTTCTGCAAATAGAAAGTTGGCAACCCTAAGTACACTGCAGCTTTGGAAAACTTTATAATCTGTATCCTGGTTAATAAATTAAGAATGAATGTTGAACACCTGAGTCACACTGGATACAGTTTTATTTACTTTTCAACACAGCTGAAGTGCTCAGTTGCAAGTTCAGGGCCTGATCCAACTTCCATTGAAATCAATGGGAGAATTTCATAGAAATTGAGTAGGCCCTTATCATTAATAAAGGTTTACATTATTTCTGACATTTGCAGACATGATGCTAGCACTAATATAACAAGGAGATTCAATTGCAGTTCACACAGCGAAGTTATTCTGATCTATTTGCCCGCTGCAGGTACAAGTAAAACACGATTTGATTTGCTAAAGACAGCAGTTTTATATTAGTATATTTAAGTTTTTAATGTATAGTAGAGGGTGAACCTGGTTTCCCCTAGTGGAAACTATGAAACAAATATGAATAACCTTTTACTGTGGGAGTTATTAACTTGACTTCATAGATAAAGGAATCCAAATCAGTGGAGTTACCTCAGCAGTGATTTGGCCCAAATTCTTCAACATATGAGGAATATTTGTTGTTAGTGTCCCAGTGTATAAACTTTTGAACTGTATTATGTGTTCTCAGAGCCTGCATTAAGCCTTCAGCAGCACCAGGTGTATAATGCATAGCTACCCTGTTCATAATGATATTGTCTAACCATACATGGTTTAGGAAAACTGTTTCAAATCTGTTATTAATATTTTATTTTATGTCAAACTGACAGAATTTAAATGGCTTCCAGCAGAGCACTGCTTTTAAATTTCTGTTGTATGTTTTCTCCTTCATTGTTCAGACCTGGAAGCTCAATTCAGAATGATTGAAGCATTTGTACAAGTCAAATACCAGGAAAAAAGGTAGAGGAATAAAACACCAATCGGGAAACTATCTGAACAGGGAATTCACTTCAAACCAAAATCTCCCTCCAAGTTATAAAATGAAATGAAAGGTTTTTATATACATCTTTTTTCTACTTCACACTGCATTAGCTATCACCAATGATAGCTTGGCACATATACTTGTAATTACAAGAAGGATTATAAGAAGCAATCAAAAAAACAAGATTCGGGAAGATCCAGAAAAATCCTTCACGCTGTTAAGAATGTCACTATAAATTGCAATCATTAAGAGAAAAATCCCGCCCCAACTTCTGCTGTCATAAATATCCTCCCATCCTAAGGCAGCAGAACCCATGAAGAAGGGAGAGGGCTGATTTGGGGTGATGATGTAGAGCATGCACCCACTGCATGGCTCCCACAGAGCAAGGGCAGGTGGGGGCTTTGCATAATTAGGCCAGGAGACTGGTGTCTTGTCTATGGATCCTGTGGTCCTCCTATACCAGGGCTGTGTTAGGGACAAGCAAGAATACTTTATCCATAAGGCTGAAGAATATTCTGTGGAGTGGCTCCTGGCAGGATTGGGAGGGAAGATGTCTTTCGTCTCACCACTTTCCCCCGTGCCTCTCTGCAGGGCGCAGATCAGTTTCTCATGCTGGGTTCTGTGAAGATTTGGCTTTAAATGCCTGATCGTGCAGCCTCTTTTCATGTGAATAAAGACTGCAGCATCAGACCACTAGTGAGGAATGAAATGTGCTTGTGTTAATTCTCAGAATAAGCTACTGTGTAATGCATTTCTATTCATGGGAATGAATGAGGTTCTATTGTGACTTACAAATATCAGGTAAAATGGGGAAAGCAGCGTAAACATTATGTGTGTAATCCTGCCAAGTGTCTCAGCAATGTCTGCAGCAAGCTCATTTCTCATCAAGATTCATGAAACTGCAATTCCCATGGAAAGAGGCACTCAGCATGTTGCAGAGACGAATCCATAACATATGTTAGAAAATTTATTTATTGTTTTCAGTCACAATACATGCAATTCCCATGGCTCCCAATGCAATTAGCAGTAATCAATTCAGATGTACAAGGAGGTTTAGCTTTTGGTTTACCTTAGCCACTTGCAGACTATAAGTTGTCCCTTTCCTGATACAGATTTCTAATTAAATATGTGACCTATCAGTCTATTTCATCCTCAGTGCCAAACCTGTTATCTGCAGAGCCCTGCTATGCACTTTCACCTTCACAAAGAGAGGTAAGCATTTCTTTCATAACTTTCTTGATCTTGCATCAATGAAATCAGTGAGAGTTTTCTCACCATCTTGAATAGGAACAGGATGGCCCTTTGATATCCACTGGTCCCCCCCGCTCCCCCCGCCACTCTTTTAATCCTACCTCAACTGTTCCCAGTACAGATTCTCCCCATTTTCCTTCACAATGTGTTCTCTCTCTCTCTCTCTCTCTCTCACCCTACTGCTTCCTTCACTTGCAAATCATGTTAAACTTCTTTGCTTGAGACTGCTTACATTTGGATTGTTTATCATATTAAAAACTCTTCTGTCTCATCCCACACTCTGTTCCTGTGTGAGAAAAAGTGACTGAACATTGGGCACAATTCTGTAAGGTGGTAAGCACCTCTTCCAAAATGCAGAGGACACTCAACTCCCATCAGAGTATATGGGAGTTAAGAATGTTCTGTGCCTCCCAGGATCAAGACCATTATTTCTGATGACTGTCAGGCCCAGGTCTTATTTCTATCCCTAACTCAAGGCAGTGGTTGAGGTTGGTTCTTAAGCCACATTAATATTATTTCACTCACGGGATAGGAGGCGTGGGTCAGCATTCATGTCGCACTCCCCATCAGTACCCAGCCCGGGGAAGCTGATGATCCAACCAGCAGACCAAATTTGGTGATGAATCCTGGTCACATGGCACCTGAGGAGCATTATGCATATGCTAAGAAGATTCAAGAGATGGAAGAGAAAACAAAAAAATGAAACCCATGAGGTAACACCAGAAGTTTGAAAGCCCTACTCACAGGTAGATTCTTGACGCAAAGAGAACTTCTGTAAAGCCTCTGTAATCCTGAGCTTGTTTTAGATCAGTGGTTCTCAAACTATGGGTCGGGACCCCAAAGTGGGCCATTTTAATGGGGTCGCCGGGGCTGATGATTTACTGGAGTCTGGGGCTGAAGCCCAAGCCCCACTGCCCAGGGACGAAATGAAAGCCCTGAAGCCTTGGGTTTTGGCTTTGGCCCCCCCCCTGCACTCGGGCTTTGGCCACCACACCTGGGGCTATGGGGCTCGGGCGGCCTAGGGTTTCAGTCCCCCCCTCTTGGGGTCATGGTAGTAATTTTTGTTGTCAGAAAGGGATCACGGGGCAATGAAGTTTGAGAACCCCTATTTTAGATATTGTGCAGTAAGTAGATGTGCATAAATATATAGAAGACTGCCCTTTCCACCAGCTACATGGCATTGAGCATGTGATATTTATTTTCTAATAGTTGATTTGTACTTTCAACCTCGTTACAAAACTTGATGTGGCTGGAAATAACCCTCCTGAAAAATATATTGCTAAACTAATGATATTCAAGTGGTCATTTTTAATAACATTGAATAATTGCAAAAAGAAAAGGAGTACTTGTGGTACCTTAGAGACTAACCAATTTATTTGAGCATAAGCTGTCATGAGCTACAGCTCACTTCATCGGACAAGTGAGCTGTAGCTCACGAAGGCTCATGCTCAAATAAATTGGTTAGTCTCTAAGGTGTCACAAGTACTCCTTTTCTTTTTGCGAATACAGACTAACACGGCTGTTACTCTGAAACCATTGAATAATTGTTTCATTTTCAACATAGCTATAATTAACAAGACACCAGGAGAATATGTAAGGGTATCTTCAGGTGACTACATTATTAATTGTATTCCTCTGAATGTGAAATCAAGACATATTAAGGGTGAGATGACAGGAGATGAAATGGGTGACTATAACAAATTTATTCTTTAAAAATAGACTGAAGTTCAACAACTGCTGCTCAGTCTTATCATTTCATATTAGTGTACACTCATCAAAACAAAGCAATACAGTACCAGCATTTGATGACACTGCTCTCTCTTAGAAGTTCAAAGATGTGCAAAAAAAAAAATATATCTGGGTTCCCAAGCAACAGCACGTTAAATGGAATTGTTATTAAAAGCATCTATACAGTGATTGAATATCACAGTGATTTACAAGCCATACAATGAGACATACACGCTCTCAAGTAGCAAGATCGAACCATAATAAAAACCAATTACTCATAGCAGCCAAAGAATGTGCTGTTTATGAAAACGCAACACAGTATATTATATGGGCCAGATTAACTCTTGCATAAGTAGGCTCAACACCAGCTGAAGCTGAATCCACTTACAAAGGGCTGGATTTGGTCCAAAGTCTGTAAGTACAATATAATGAAAATGTAGGACCTGATTCTGCAAATACTTACTATTGAGCACAGATGCTTACTACCATGAGTAGTCCCATTGTCTTCAGGCCCTTTTTTGGCATGATGGCTTTCGGACAAACTGTATCCCTACATTTCTTTCCAATATTAGATGAAATCAGACAAGGGAAAAGAGAGATGTTTTCACATGAATTGAAGTATCAGTACAGGTGGAGAGTCACTGAGGGGGAGAAATATGAGATCGGTATTCTAGCTAGAAGTAGTGTCAGATGAGTAGGCTTTTGTACAAAGGATGGCAAGATTGTGTGAAGGGATGGAGACGAGATTAGTGCTAGCCGAGCAGGAATGCATTTGAGAGAGAGAAGATCTGTCTCGCAGACCATGTTTTCTGCATAATGAAAAAATATATGGTCTCATATTCCCAGCTGTAAATTGTCCTAACTCTCTATTAAAGAACTGTGCTGACTTGCACCAACTGAAGATCTGGTCCGTGTTGTTTTTCCATGCCTTATTTAGGCAGCAGCAGCTCTGATTTGTCTAGTAGCAGAATGTTAAAATACTAACTGAAAATACTGTCTTTCAAAAAGTTCCTAGGTGTTTTTTTGTCTGTTTGCTTTTTGTACAGAACTAGAGATCAAACTAGTGTGTGATGGAGGTCAGAAATGATCTCAATCGGTCAATTTTTATTCAAGGTACTATATGGCACCCACTAAATCTTTGGGGGATCCAAATTGTGAATGATGGGAAGGAGTTGTAAAAGCCTGTGAAGTAGGTCCTAAATTTGTATATGTGTGGTGTTCTTCTGGAGAGTTGGCTAAGCAAGTGAGTGTATGCCAGGATCAGGAACCTCCTGAATCTTACAATGCCAATGGCCAGTATGAGTTTTTACATACTGAGGCATCGCTCAAAGAAGGTAAAGAGGTGCTTAAGGCTCAAAGATGGACTTGGGCATTAGACAGTACCTAGTGAGATATTTGGGGAATGGGGAAACTTGAACTTTGTAATAAAATAATAATAATAATAATTAATAATAATAAATAACTTATAAGGTAATAGCCTGTGCATACAGAGATAGATATTTCTTTCTTTAGAGCATTATATTTTGTTAAATACACTTAGTAATAAGTAAGTAATAAGTTAGTGTGTGTGTATTATATATATGTGTGTGTGTATAGACATATATGAGTCGTCATAAATTGTTTTATTATGTACATCCTTCATCTATTTGATGTTATTGTAGGTAGGTGGAATCCAGTTCAGTTTGTTCCAGTTTAAATAAAATCCCCATCTTATATATATTTAAAACCAGTTGTATTACCTTGGCTACCATTAGATAATCTTTTATCATGGTGTAACATCCCCACTCTCCCAGCTCTCACCTGCCAGGTAAATTATACCACCACTGTGATGGACATTGCTAAATCTTGGTCAGTGGTTTTGGCATGGGGTGACCCTCAGATTCATTTCAAATTATAACACAATAACCCTACTCTGAGAGGTCTGTTTACATATCGATAGAGATGCAAGTCCCATGAAGCAAGTCCGATTAACACTCCAGAACTGCACAGATACCAGTCACATGGGGTTTCAGAGTAATAGCCGTGTTAGTCTGTATTCGCAAAAAGAAAAGGAGTACTTGTGGCACCTTAGAGACTAACCAATTTATTTGAGCATAAGCTTTCGTGAGCTACAGCTCACTTCATCGGATGCATACTGTGGAAACTGCAGAAGACATTATATACACAGAGACCATGAAACAATACCTCCTCCCACCCCACTCTCCTGCTGGTAATAGCTTATCTAAAGTGATCACTCTCCTTACAATGTGTATGATAATCAAGGTGGGCCATTTCCAGCGCAAATCCAGGTTTTCTCACCCCCCCGTTCCAAAAACCACACACACAAACTCACTCTCCTGCTGGTAATAGCTTATCCAAAGTGACCACTCTCCTTACAATGTGTATGAAAATCAACGTGGGCCATTTCCAGCACAAATCCAGGTTTTCTCACCCCCACCCCACCCCCATACACACACAAACTCACTCTCCTGCTGGTAACAGCCCATCCAAAGTGACCACTCTCCCTACAATGTGCATGATAATCAAGGTGGGCCATTTCCAGCACAAATCCAGGTTTTCTAACCCCTCCCCCCTCCCCCCCCACAAACTCACTCTCCTGCTGGTGATAGCTCATCCAAACTGACCACTCCCCTTACAATGTGTATGATAATCAAGGTGGGCCATTTCCAGCATAAATCCAAGTTTAACCAGAACGTCTGGGGGGGGAGGGTAGGAAAAAACAAGGGGAAATAGGCTACCTTGCATAATGACTTAGCCACTCCCAGTCTCTATTTAAGCCTAAATTAATAGTATCCAATTTGCAAATGAATTCCAATTCAGCAGTTTCTCGCTGAAGTCTGGATTTGAAGTTTTTTTGTTGTAAGATAGCGACCTTCATGTCTGTAATTGTGTGACCAGAGAGATTGAAGTGTTCTCCAACTGGTTTATGAATGTTATAATTCTTGACATCTGATTTGTGTCCATTTATTCTTTTACGTAGAGACTGTCCAGTTTGACCAATGTACATGGCAGAGGGGCATTGCTGGCACATGATGGCATAGATCACATTGGTGGATGTGCAGGTGAACAAGCCTCTGATAGTGTGGCTGATGTTATTAGGCCCTGTGATGGTGTCCCCTGAATAGATATGTGGGCACAGTTGGCAATGGGCTTTGTTGCAAGGATAGGTTCCTGGGTTAGTGGTTCTGTTGTGTGGTATGTGGTTGTTGGTGAGTATTTGCTTCAGGTTGGGGAGCTGTCTGTAGGCAAGGACTGGCCTGTCTCCCAAGATTTGTGAGAGTGTTGGGTCATCCTTCAGGATAGGTTGTAGATCCTTAATAATGCGTTGGAGGGGTTTAGTTGGGGGCTGAAGGTGACGGCTAGTGGCGTTCTGTTATTTTCTTTGTTAGGCCTGTCCTGTAGTAGGTGACTTCTGGGAACTCTTCTGGCTCTATCAATCTGTTTCTTCATTGCCGCAGGTGGGCATTGTAGTTGTAAAAATGCTTGATAGAGATCTTGTAGGTGTTTGTCTCTGTCTGAGGGGTTGGAGCAAATGCGGTTGTATCGCAGAGCTTGGCTGTAGATGATGGATAGTGTGGTGTGGTCAGGGTGAAAGCTGGAGGCATGTAGGTAGGAATAGCGGTCAGTAGGTTTCCGGTATAGGGTGGTGTTTATGTGACCATTGTTTATTAGCACTGTAGTGTCCAGGAAGTGGATCTCTTGTGTGGACTGGACCAGGCTGAGGTTGATGGTGGGATGGAAATTGTTGAAATCATGGTGGAATTCCTCAAGGGCTTCTTTTCCATGGGTCCAGATGATGAAGATGTCATCAATATAGCGCGAGTAGGGGCGTTAGGGGATGAGAGCTGAGGAACCGTTGTTCTAAATCAGCCATAAAAATGTTGGCATACTGTGGGGCCATGCGGGTACCCATAGCAGTGCCGCTGATCTGAAGGTCTACATTGTCCCCAAATGTAAAATAGTTATGGGTAAGGACAAAGTCACAAAGTTCAGCCACCAGGTTAGCTGTGACATTATCGGGGATAGTGTTCTTGACGGCTTGTAGTCCATCTTTGTATGGAATGTTGGTGTAGAGGGCTTCTACATCCATAGTGGTCAGGATGGTGTTATCAGGAAGATCACCAATGGATTGTAGTTTCCTCAGGAAGTCAGTGGTGTCTCGAAGGTAGCTGGGAGTGCTGGTAGCGTAGGGCCTGAGGAGGGAGTCTACATAGCCAGACAATCCTGCTGTCAGGGTGCCAATGCCTGAGATGATGGGGCGCCCAGGATTTCCAGGTTTATGGATCTTGTGTAGTAGATAGAATATCCCAGGTCGGGGTTCCAGGGGTGTGTCTGTGTGGATTTGATCTTGTGCTTTTTCAGGAAGTTTCTTGAGCAAATGCTGTAGTTGCTTTTGGTAACTCTCAGTGGGATCATAGGGTAATGGCTTGTAGAAAGTGGTGTTGGAGAACTGCCGAGCAGCCTTTTGTTCATATTCCGACCTATTCATGATGACAACAGCACCTCCTTTGTCAGCCTTTTTGATTATGATGTCAGAGTTGTTTCTGAGGCTGCGGATGGCATTGTGTTCTGCACGGCTGAGGTTATGGGGCAAGTGATGCTGCTTTTCCACAATTTCAGTCCGTGCACGTCGGCGGAAGCACTCTATGTAGAAGTCCAATCTGCTGTTTCTACCTTCAGGAGGAGTCCACCTAGAATCCTTCTTTTTGTAATGTTGGTAGGGAGGCCTCTGTGGATTAGTATGTTGTTCAGAGGTATTTAGGAAATATTCCTTGAGTCGGAGACGTCGAAAATAGGATTCTAGGTCATCACAGAACTGTATCATGTTCGTGGGGGTGGAGGGGCAGAAGGAGAGGCCCCAAGATAGGACAGCTGCTTCTGCTGGGCTGAGAGTATAGTTGGATAGGTTAACAATATTGCTAGGTGGGTTGAGGGAACCATTGCTGTGGCCCCTTGTAGCATGTAGTAGTTTAGAAAGTTTAGTATCCTTTTTCTTTTGTAGAGAAGCAAAGTGTGCGTTATAAATGGCTTGTCTAGTTTTAGTAAGTTCCAGCCACGAGGAAGTTTGTGTGGAAGGTTGTTTTTTAATGAGAGTATCCATTTTTGAGAGCTTATTCTTAATCTTTCCCTGTTTGCTGTAGAGGATGTTGATCAGGTGATTCCGCAGTTTCTTTGAGAGCGTGTGGCACAAGCTGTCAGCATAGTCTGTGTGGTATGTAGATTGTAATGGATTTTTTACCTTCAGTCCTTTTGGTACGATGTCCATCTGTTTGCATTTGGAAAGGAAGATGATGTCTGTCTGTATCTGTACAAGTTTTTTCATGCAGTTGATAGATTTCCACTCCATACGGCTAAATGCAGCACCTTGCATAATGACAGGTTTCAGAGTAACAGCCATGTTAGTCTGTATTCACAAAAAGAAAAGGAGTACTTGTGGCACCTTAGAGACTAACCAATTTATTTGAGCATAAGCTTTCATGAGCTACAGCTCACTTCATCGGATGCATACTGTGGAAACTGCAGAAGACATTATATACACAGAGACCATGAAACAATACCTCCTCCCACATGGGGTGGCCCCAAATTTAGCCTACCTCATGATAACTGGGTGAGATGGAAGTTCTTACAGGAACTAATAGGATTAGGATGAGGGGGGTCCCTAGTGGGAAAAGAGGAAAACACAACAAAAAAGACACCCATGAGTTGGTCAGGTTTGGTGGAGACAATGACCCAAGGGAAGGAACATCAACATACCTAGATAATGGTCCCAACCCATCACAGGACCACAGGAAGGGACCACCCAACAACCACAGGAAGGAACCACCACAGGAAGGGACCTCCACATCCACAGTTAATGGCCCAATCCAGGTCCCACGGGGGCTTGAGCTAAGGACCAGCATACTCCATCTCCTGATGCAGACCTGCCAAGAAGCCAAGAAGACTTCATCGCTGAGCAGTGGATTGATTTGACATTGAGCTGGCCCTATGAACAGCTCGGCCCAGGTCGACGATGAAGTACAAGAACCATGACTACTGAAACAGTGGCCGCACTTCAGATTGCAAAGGGAAAAAATATACTGGGCAGTGAAAGACCCACAGACTGGGGAAGTCAGGATGCAACTCCTTGTTCTCAAAAAGTTTTGAAAGGAAGTGTTAAAGCTGGCCCATGCAGTACCCTCTGGAGGACATATCAGGCGGGGAAAAAACACTGGAAAGGGTGACCCTGAGATTCTGTTGGCCTGATGTCCACAAGGAAGTGTGGGACTATTGGGCTTCATGCCCAAATTTCAGTGGACAAGCCTGAGGAAGGCCCCTAAGGCCATTCTAGTACCCCTGCCCATGGTAGGGACCCTATTTGAAAGAGTGGGGATGGATTTAATAGGCCTGCTGAAAAAAGCATGGCAGGGCAGCAATATTTTTGTGATCACTGCAGGCTAACCTCCCTGAGGCATTACTCCTCTCCACAAAGGCAGCAGTCATTGCCACTGATCTGATGAAAGTATTAGCCCAGGTAGGGATTTCTTAAGAGATCATCACTGGCCAGAGAACTAATTTTATGTCACAGCTAACGAAGGAACTATGCAAAGTGAAAGTCCCAAGAACTTCAATTTATCAGCCACAAACTGATGGGTTTAATAAAACTTTGAAAGGGATGCTAAAGAAGTTTGTGGCCTCCAATTTTCATTGCTTGGATCAGCTCCTACCCTCCCTTCTGTTCTCCATATGGGAAATTCCCCAAGATTCTGCAGGATTTTCCGCATTTCAGTTACTGTATGGGAGACAACTCTGGGGACTATTATATCTGATTTGTGAAGCAAGGGAGGGACAGAAGTCAAGGTCCACCAACTCAGTACAATATGTATTACAATTAAAAAAGAAGCTAAAATCCCTGGATGAGTTCACAAAGCAGAACTTGTTGAAGACACAATATGACCAGAAGAACTCTAACAAGGGAACTCATATCCAAGAATTCCAACTGGGGACGTGCTACTTGTGTCAGAATCCAAGCTGTTGGCCTTGTGACAAGGGGCCTTTGAAATAATGAGATGGGTCAGGACTGTAGATTATGAAGTTTGCCAGCCTAGAAAGAAGAAGGCCACCCAAATATATCATGTCAACTTACTGAAGATGTGGAAAGAATGAGAGGGACTCTTCATCACTCTGTTCCCTCTGGAGCCCAAACTCAGCCCCCATGCCATGACATTTCCCAGTTGGGGACCCTATCAGTTAGGGAAGACTTAAAACCCAAACAGGAACCGTAGATATGTATCCGATGAAGTGAGCTGTAGCTCATGAAAGCTTATGCTCAAATAAATTGGGTAGTCTCAAAGGTGCCACAAGTACTCCTTTTCTTTTTGCAAATACAGACTAACATGGCTGCTACTCTGAAACCTGTCAGTAGATACACAAGCTCATCAGTACATTTCCCTCCCTGTTTTTGGCACCATCGGATTCCATCATACCTAGCGACACCTAGTGTTCCATTGTATAGCCAGAAACTGCAAGAAAGTGTTCAACCATTACCCAGAAAAATATGGGCAACTGTGCAACAAGAACTACAGAACATGTTGACCATGGGGGTTGACAACGAGTCATGCAGTGAATGGCAAAGTCCAATAGTGCCCGTGTTCAAACAGGACAACTCAACACAGTTCTGCACAGACTTTCACAAAGTGAATACGGTATCCAAATTCGACACCTATCCCATGCCTCAGGTCAACAAATTGCTTGGAAGTCTGGGAGGCTGCCAGGTATATATCAACCCTCATCCTAACTAGGGGGTCCTGACAGATCCCTCTTGCCCTCGAATCCAGGGGGAAGACAGCCTTCTATATACACCTAGGCTTATTCCTGTTTAGAACCATGTCATTTGGTCTGCATGGGGTTGCAGCTACATTCCAGAGATTAACGGATAAGGTATTCCACACACAAAGTCAGTATGTGGCCACTTATATTGACAATATCATCATCTACAGTGGAATCTAGGACAAACACATCAAACACCTCGCAGTGGTCCTAATGGCGGTCCAAAAGGCTGGCTGACAGCTAACCTGGCTAAATGTCAATTAGCCAACTGGGAAGTGATTTGCCTCAGCGGTTCCTTCGCGATTTCACTTACCTGGGATACACTGTGGGTGGGGGACAGTTACGCCTATTAGTAGGAAAAGTAAAGGCTTTGTCAGCATGCCCAATCCCCTCTTTGAAGAAACAAGTATGCTGCTTCCTGGGGCTAGCAAGTTTCTCCAGGCAGTTCATACCCGACTTTGCCACAATAGCTGTACTGTTAACAGATCTAGGAAAGGATGCCTCATTAAGGAAGATCCAGTGGACTGAGGCCTGCAGCAAGGCCTTCTAGGTACTAAAAAAATGGCTGGTCAAGGAACCTGTATTATTTCACTCTAACTTTTCAACAGTATCAGGTTCACAATGGCACCAATGACACTGAGCCCACACTCAGAAGGGGACCTGGTGCCTGGACTGAGGCCCTGCCCCTCCCCTCCGCCGCCCTTCCACCTGCACTCTGCCCTGAGGCCCCTCTACCTGCTTGGCCTCTTCCCCCTGAGGCCCTGTCTGCTGCTCACTCCTCCCTGCCCCCTCCCCACCTCATGCCCCACTAACTCCTCTCTGCTCCCATCCGCCAGAGCCCCTAGAACCCTCCCCCCCAGCTTGCGGCTGGAGAAGCCCCAGCCGAACCGCCCCGGACTGCTGGCCACCCCCAGTGCCAGGTTGCCTGCTGGTCTCCAGCTAGAGCTGAGCTCCTGCCAGCCTGGGGGAGAGGATGGGGTCAGGGCCTGGGTTAGGGGAGGCTTAGCCTCCCCTGGCCTATTATACCCGCTGCCCATCCATTCCAGCTACAGATGAATCACATGTCCTTCAATGAATACAATCCATGAAGGAATAATCCCTGAATCATGCAGTGCTATTTGTCCCTGCAACCACGTTGCTTTGAAGTACTGCATTGAGCTGGTAAAGATCATAAAAATGCAAACTTCTCTTCACGAGTCGGGAAGGGGATGGTCAACATAATTAAAGTCAGTGACTCTGAAACTGAGGGGGAGGGTGTTTGATGGGGTCTAACTCCTCCCCACCCTACTGACCACTGCCAACGGCTGTCAGATGAAGCTCATCAAAGCTATATTTAGAGTTATGCAGGAGCAGACATTAATCTCATCTTTAGTTTCCGAGAATTTGCAAAGTAATTTACTTTAGATGCTGAAGCCCACATACTCATCATCCTGTCCCTGCTGAAGAAAACACAGAGAGGTTTGTTGCTTGTATATGTGAGAAGGTGTCACACAAAGACCGGGAGAAAATATGGAGCAGCAAGAATGAAAACTACTAGTGAAGGAATCATTAAAAACAGAAACATTGCTGCCAGTTCTTTGGGAGGCTCTTGATGGTTGTTCATATTGATAACAAAAATCACATCGGATTTCAGTACAACGAAACACTCGTGGGTTTAGTACTGACCACAATTGTGTACTAGCCCGTGGGGGTGAACTGTATGATGCAAAAGGCCCTTTCCATCCCTGTCAGTTATGATCATGTGTTAAACACAATGGGATCAACAAGCAAAATATATGGGAAACTGTAGTGTCATTACTGATTTATTAATTTACTATTCTTATTTATATATTATCCAAAACAAATGAGACACTTTATTATACATTTTGAAAGGACATGGCACTTTCCCTAAAAAGCTAGATCAGACAATGCAGCAAGGAAGACAAAAACAAAAGTAGCAGGTGCAAGGCTAGAGGAAGGAAATGTGAAGACTTTATGTATTAATCATTTGGCAAAAATTATCAGAAGATGATCAGCCCATATCATCCCATCAATTTTTCTTTTCTTAAGCCGAACTCCTCATTGAGTTATTTCAGAGTGGCAGCCGTGTCAGTCTGTATTTGCAAAAAGAAAAGGAGTACTTGTGGCACCTTAGAGATGAACAAATTTATTTGAGCATAAGCTTTCGTGAGCTACAGCTCACTTCATCGGATGCATTCAGTGGAAATGCATTCATTGAGTTATGTTAGGTAACTAATTTCTAAGCAAAATACAGTGGGGAGTTCTGTTTTTTTTTTAATGACATGAAACGACCCATTATCCCTATTTATTATTTGTTCTGAATTATATAAAACATAAAGACATCCCTGCCCTGAAGAGCTTACAATCTAAAAGACAGACACAGAAGAGACAAGATGCATGGAAAGCCCAGGAGTGTGATTTAAGTTGGGTGCTTGTTTTGGGAACAACTCCCTTCCCCTGTCCAATGAGGGAAAAAATGGGATACATATTGTCCCTGCCCCCTTTATCGGTAACTTCCATTAATGCTTCAGAAATTGTGTGCACTGGCATCAAAGGGAGAATATTCAAGTATGTGTTGTGTCCACTTTTCCTGTTAGTGTAAAAAGAAAAATTGTCAACTGAAGAATGTTTTAAAAGCCTTCAAAGTATATCCAGCTGTTTGGGTACAAAAGAAAGGAGGAAGGAGAGAGTTGCTATTTCCTCACAGACCCTGTCAACATTACATGAAAAATGCTGCAAGAAACCACTGGAATGCAAAGAAAACCTTCTGCTTGAAATATATGAGTCCATAATACCTTTTCAACAGTTGTCCCAAGTGTTTTACAAACATTGGTTATATCAGCTGATAGCAGAAAATAAATCTTTAGCTCAGCTGAGGCTGATCTGGTGCACTGTAGAATGATTTCTCCCCAGCGTGGACAGGAAGTCGCAAGCATGAAAGCTGTACAAATGTATGCCTCAGATTTAAGAATTACCCCCAATCCTATTTCCAACAAGAGTGGTGAGGATTATGGGAAAAGTGCTTCGGAAGTCCCAGAATGCACAGGTACAACAGCGATGGCAAGAGAAGGTGTGTGAGAAAAATCACTTTTTCTATGAAAAGAAGATTTGTATTTTAAAAAATGGTTTTCCACACTAGCGGGTGTTGAATAAATTTCCAAGGGCACTGTGCATGTGCAAAGATGTTTTAACTTACTGAAGATATTATGATAAGATTTGAAATAGTTTTAGACCTTTGTTATATAACACTTCTAAAATAAATGAGAAAACAGGCCTTTCTGTAAACAAGATTAGTTCTTTGGTCCAGATTTTGTTCTCTGAATATAGATAACCATATTCAATTATATAACTTACAGATTTTGATGGCTAATTTATTTTCCAGAGATCATATGTGGTAACAGATGATATTTTCTTATGACACACACAATACGTTTGGAATTCCACTTTGTCATAAATTCAACTTTTAAAAAATAAAGGGAAAAATGTTTTCTAAAATCTATTATTATACCACAAGATAATGGCTATGTGCACAAACATACCTATATATACATAGGTATGTGCATGTGTAACCTCTGCCTTCTTGGTGTGGTGCTCTGTTCCCCTCTAGTGGCACCTAGCTTAGCTAGAGATCAATGAATCTGCTACACCCTTAGCTACAGGGGTGCTGGAACAATTTGTATAGTGGGGGCACTGAGAGCCTGTATATGATGAAAACCACTTCAAGCCCAGGGGGTGCGACATCACCCCTAGTTCCAGCATCTATGCTTACCCTAAGAGCCAGCTAGTTTTTTAGCTCATGCAGTAGAGGCGCATACACTAAGCTTCAGAGGTCTAGATTCAGTCCTGCCCGCAGATGAACAGGGTCTATTGGTGTTACACATGCATGTGTACAAATACATACAAACTAGCACCCCTAGCCTGCATAGACTTACATTCATTCTTAATTTTATGCACTCTGAATATTCCCACTGAAGGCAGTAAATCTATGCAGGACTGGGGTCATGGACTAGAACCTTGATAAACTGCATACTTCATAATTACTACCAAAACTGTTGGTTTATCCACTTATTAGTAAATATTTAACAGGAGACTGCTGTAATGAGATCTAGATGTCCAGATTTTTACAAGATATTCTATAGTACCTTTACATAGAGCGTAGGCGCCGTAGGGCAAAGACTGTCTTTCTGTAATGTGTTTGTTCAGTGCCAACCAGAATGGGGCCCCTGATCCATGACTGGGATCCCTTGGGACTATCACAACATAAATAATATTTGTATATTTGCATAAATATATTCACACACAAGTAGAATCTTGCTGATCTGCATTATTTTATACAGTTAAGCTGACACACTGTCTCCAAGATATCTGTTTTCTATTTCCAATACTAAGCAACTGGGATTTGGCAGGCAGTCTCTTTTTCCACACAAAGCTTTAACACAGTTTGAATATAATAAATAAACAAACCAGAATATATTATCTGAAACCTGTTATGGGCTGCTGCTGATTGTCTATAAAAAAGAAACATATATGTGAAACTAAACAGTGAGCCAAGAGGAACATAAAATGGAGATTGGGGTAGGCAAAAATGCTCAGCTAAGACTATTAAATTAAGAAGCATACAATGAATTAGGAAAATGCCAGCACCACCATCTGTTCATACATGTGTGACTGTTTCACACATGTGTATATGTGTAGATGCTGTAGGTCCTTTTTTCCTTTTTGGTTTGGGTGTGTGACAGCCTGGTGAAAACTGGCAGCTCAACTGACCCTTAGAAATAGTTGAGTGTGCAGGCGGCCCTCCACCCTGATCTTGTCATGCAAAATGTATTCCTCCTTCATCCAAGGCAAGGGGGACACACATTTCACAGGAAGAATAAACTGCAAGGAGGAAATTAGAATCTGAAGGGGAAGAAGATTAAAGGCTGCTTTTCCTCATCCCCCTCTGTCCAGGAGTTCTTTGTCATATTTATAAAATTGATTCGATAAGTGTGGATTTGTGACTATGGATTGGAGAAAGGCTGCTGCTGTCATCAGTTTGGTGGATGGGCTATGAATGAAAGCTGAATATCAATGCATTGAGTAAAGGAAGGGTAGAGCCTTTACCATTTACGTACATGTTTATCAGGGTCAGGGATTAGTTCTATAGGGTGTTTCTCATTCTCTCCGAATGGTTGCAGCAAGCTGGAGGGTTCGGATGACACTGATGAAGGAACTGATCATTTACTGCCTATACTTTGGATTTTCTTTCCCCTCGGTGGTTCTGGTTATTATGTAAAATAATTTGGGAGAGGATTTCTCCCTATTGCAGAGAGACAGAGGCAGCAGGACGGAGCTCAGTTTTGCAGTCTTGGGTGGTGTTCGCAGCAACAGCCTGATTTATTTTTCGGAAGGGTTGGGGAGCAGAGGGGGAGAAGATGAAGAACTCCGATGGGTTTTTTGGACGTGCGAGCAAGGCTCGGTGGATTTAAAGTGGCTCTCTCGCAGAAGAGCTTTCCTGGCAACGATTGATGGGCGGGAGGCTTTTCTACTGTGCCTGCCCTTGCTTCCTCTCGATCGTGCCGTTTTGTGCAGAAAGGGGAGGAAACTGTGCCCATCATGTCTTAATGTTCCGCGGGGCGGGGCGCGCCTCTTCTCAGCCCTGTTCTGTGGCAGGCGGCAGCAGCGGCAGCCTGCTTCCTTATTTTTAAAGTTGGTATTTTCTGCCTCTCAGAGGTGGGGGGCACAGCTACCCTGATACCTTCCCGCTGTGCCAGCAGCCGCGTTAAGTGCTAGGCAAGTCGCCCCCACCCGCGCGTTATTATCAAGGCAAGGGCGCGTTTTCCCCGGCGCCAGTACCGGCTTTTGCCCCAGCCCTTGGCGCGGCGCTGGCGCTGCAGCAGGGAGCGCGTTGCTGCTCTCGGGGCGGGCGCGTGTCCCCAGCGGCTCGCCGTGCAGCAGGGGGCGGGCCGGGGGCAGGCTGCCATGGGAGAGAGCATGTCCAAGCGACTCAAGCTGCAGCTGGGGGGCGAGGCGGAGATGGAGGAGCGGGCGTTCAGCAACCCCTACCCGGACTACCAGCTCCACGGAGCCGCCGCCGCCGCCGCCTCGAGCCCGAGCGAGGCCGCGGAGACCCAGCGGGGCCCCGCGCCCCCCCCAGTCGGGGAAGAGCCTGAGTCCCTCCCCTTCGGCCCGGACGGGAAGGTGAGCGAGCGAGCGAGGGAGCGCGCCCGTGCGCTGGGCCCCGCGCGCTGGGCCCCGGGGGGCGCCTGCTTCCCTCCCTCCCAGCCACCCACCCAGCATTCGAGAACGCCCCGGCTGCCTTCCAGTGTTCTAGAACCCCGCCGGGCTCTGGAACGTTCAGCTGCCGCCCGCGCCTGGGGCCCGGCGGGGGGCGCTGCTGCTGGAGCTGCTCGTTGCCCCTGGTGGCCGGGCTGAGGGAGGGTGGGGCGGGGCAGCGCCTGGAAGGGGCCGCGCTGGCCGGGAGGGAAGGCGCGTGGCCACGTGGGGAGGAGGGGGGGGTTATTGACAAAGGTTCGTGTGGCTCCCACCAGCCACAGCGCTGGGCTTTCATCCGCCTGCCTTGCCAGGGCCTCCTCCCGCAGCGCTAGGGGCTCCCCTCCCTTTGGCTCCATTGCATGCCACTTCTGTGCCCCTCTGTACCCTGCACAACCCCACAGCCACCTGCCACCGTCGTCCAGCCCCGCGCTTACCTCCTCTACCCCATCATGCCTCCCTCCCGCCCTGCCACACTCACAGGGCACCGACTCCTCTCTCCGCCCCCACGCAGCACATTGCACCCGTCTGCTCCCTGCCCACTGGCATTGAGCTGTATTTCACAGCAGTGCCCGCAGCCCCCCATAGGTCCTCGCCCTTATACTCCCACCTTACCTGCATTAGCCATTTCCTACTAGGGTCGCCATTCACACATCCCCAGAATACCGGACGTTCCAATATTTCCAGAAATGGTGTGAGCCCATCCCGCTGGTGTGACCCTGCGCATATGTGCATGTGAGATCACACCGCACAGAGGATGCCATTTTTAAGAGAACGTTGCTCCGCTGCCCCCACCCCCACTGACAGACCTTGCGTGCGGCTCAGACTGGGGGTGGCGGGTGCATTTTTCAAAATGGTACCCTCTCCCTGTCCTGGCTGGATAAAACCACATTCGCTTTTGTCTCAGTACCAGCCGGCGCACAAACCACCCAAAAGGAAGACTTTCAGGTTTCAAACTGGATGAATGACCTGCTTGTTTCTGACCACATGCCTTACACAGCGCTTCGCCCGCCCTCACAGCCCGTTCAGGCTATGTCAATGCTTATAGTGGCATGTAGTGTGCATGTACTGCACCCCATCTAGCATAGCTATACATAGCAGTGTAGACAGTGAAGCACTGCTTAGGAGAGTAAAGATACATCAGAGCCTTAGGGTATATCCTACACTGCCCTCTACACAGCCAAGCAGTGTCTGCCCCATCTACACTGCTATTTTCAGCAGTGTAGTGTCCTGCTGCCTCCCCCACTGCTGGATGCTTTCCGTGCCACAGGGAGCTGCCAGTTCTTTTCTCCACCGCACTGCCAGAGCCTTTCCCCATTTCCTCCACCATGCCGGAGCCTTTCTGTGCCGTGTGTAGCTACACACCACAGTGTGGATGCAGTCTGCTTTTCACTGGCATTTCATGTACCCTATATCCCACCTCTAGTGTGGACAAAGCCTTGGATTCTAGTTTAAACCCACAAAAATAAGAATACTCAGTTCTTGTCTTCACTGAAGAAAAAAAGGTGTACTCTTAACTCAAGGTAGGAACATACTTTTATTTGCAGTGAAGGCAAGGCCTCAGAGTAAGACTGAAAACACTAGCCTTATCTGCAACCCTCAATGTATGTACAGTAGAAGCTGTTTTATCTAGCACTTCACCATCTGGAAAGCTTTATAAACCGGCATTTCTGATCTTCATTGAAATTCCAGTTTATAGTCCAGTTGGTGTGGGGCCATTGGGGGGTTAGGGCGCAGGAGGGGGTGCGGAGCGCGGGCTCTGGGAACGAGTTTGGGTGCGGGAGGGGACTTAGGGTAGAGGTTGGGGTGTGGGAGGTAGTGCGGGGTGCAAGATATGGCGAGCGCTCACCTCGGGCAGCTCTCCGCAAGCAGCGACCTGTCCTGGCTTCTCCGAGGTGGAGGTGCAGCAGGCAGCTCTGTGCGCTGTCCCCGCCCCGAGCGCTAGCTCCACAGCTCCCATTGGCTGGGAAACGCAGCCAATGGGAGCTGTGGGGGCAGCACGTGCGGGTGGAGGCAGCGTGCAGAGCTGCCTGCCGTGACTCTGCCTAGGAGTAACCAGGACAGGTCTCCGAGTGCGAGGAGCCGCCCGAGGTGAACACCCCGCAGATTGAGCACCCGGCATCGCCTCCCATGCCCCAATCCACTGCCCTGAGCCCCCTCCCTGAGCCCAAGCCCCGCACCCTTCCTGCACTCAAACTACTTCTCTTGGTTAACCAGCATTTTGCACTTACCAGCACCCCCCATTTCCCCAACATGCTGGATAAAACAGCTTTTACTGTATATGTTACAGCTCAGAAATTATCAAAATTTCATTAATAAAGTTATGCAGAGAATGGAAGAGAGAGAGAGCCTCTGTTGGGTCACTTCCCTTTCAAATGCCCAGTTTTCCCCACAGTATATTCTCAGGGCTTGTTTACATAGTGACTTACTATGCGGCAAGCCACAGTATGACTCTACAGCTCGCTCGCTTGCCGTGCAGTAACGTCCTCTATGAGCATTGCTATGGTGCAGTGGGACTTTCACTGTGCTGTGGCAGTGTCCCTGGTTTGCCGCACATTGACAGTGTAGCCAAGCCTTTAGTCTATGCTATTTTTAGAAAAGATGGATTTCTCTGTCTTTGATGGAGTTCGCACTCACTCTTTAGATATTGCTGAGCCATTCCTTCCCCCTTTTAATCTATGGATACTTCCATGTACACATGAAGGACAATTTCTTTTTGTAATTTTTAATTGATTCTATGAGTCTCTTGCCTTGTGATTACATCAAATGATGCACATTTGCCAAAATATTTAATCAGAAGAAGATCTCTAGGTACTGATATGGCCACCGTCACATTAGTATCTGAGCACCTCACAGTCTACTATGTATAAATCCCTCCAGCACCCCAGTGAGATAGGGAAGTACTAGTCTCATTTTTACAGAAGAAACAGAAAAGCTGAATGACTGTCCAGGATCACACACGAAGTCTGTAGTGGGCAAAGAATTGAGCTTTTGAGGGAGTCCCAGGCTCCCACTCTAATCACTGAATACTTTCTTCTCAATACCACTGGACGGTTCTACCTCTGCTCTTACTGCGAATTACTGAATTTTAAAACTGGTAACAGCTCATGTAGGATGTAAGAGTAACAGCTTGCCGTTTTGAGAATCATGCAAGACCTGCGTGGGTGAGTAAAGGATAACATGGTGACTTACTCTGAATTTCTGTGATATTCAGTAATCATCTTGACACTTTAATGTAGCTTTATTTTAAATATAGGATAGTGGTAGTGCTCCTATGGCTAGGATTCCTTCTTTAACCAAAAAAGAAACCTTTGGCATCAGAACACCTGCCAAAACAATCAAATGCTAATTGGCATCTGTGTTGGGCATCTTGTCAGCAATGAGAATGGACTCACAGATTGGAGTACTTTCTTGTCTATAGTAATAGTCCCTTCAGGTTGGGATTAAGACACAATGAAGACCTACTGAGAGGAAGTTTGCACTGTGGCTGCACATGCAGAATTTGTAGATAAATAGAACTCTCGATTCTTTAGTGTGTCATCTTTTTTTCAGTCACTAGCACCAAAGTCAATTAGGTCCCGATTCTGCAAATTGCTCCTATATCACTGCATCCACAGTACCACTGTAGGGCTATGTGCATAGAGTGATTTGCAGGATCAGTGCCTTAACTTTAATGGCCAAATTCTGATCCTTCTCTGAGTCTCTACTGTGAGTGGAATTTGTGTGTGTATATTCAAAGGCATAATTTCTTCTTTGAAAAGAGAAGGAAAATGTGTCTTGGGGATGTAATGTTATTGAGATTAGAATTAAAACTGGATGTCCCCAGAGACTTCTGTAAATATAAATCAAAAATCTTCATAAAACCAAGGTTATAAATTCTAATTTATGAATTTTGCAAGTAGGACCACACACTAAATATGTTCAATATGGGGGAGGAGGAATTGGTTTATCTAAATATCTTTATTGCATTAGGGAAAACTTTCCAAGTGTTTCTGTGTTAAGTAGATCATCTGCAGGACAGGAGATCCATCTTTTCACACCAGCCCTACTTTAGATTCTACACGTTCTGTCCAGGTTTTAGAGAAAATGTGCATTCATACCTGCTTATTCAGTTGAACAAGCTGAGAGCATCACAAAAGTGAGAACGTGACTTGGAAAATGTGATGAAGGAAGATTTTTGCTTCTGTTTTGTTTTAAAATAATTACATTTATAAAAAGAAAAGGAGTACTTCTGGCACCTTAGAGACTAACAAATTTATTTAAGCGTAAGCTACAGCTCACTTCATCGGATCACTAAATTTGTTAGTCTCTAAGGTGCCACAAGTACTCCTTTTCTTTTTGCGAATACAGACTAACATGGCTGCTACTCTGAAACCTACATTTATAAAACGCATGTGGGAAGAAAATATTAACTGTATCATAGAACATTTCAAATTCTGATTCATTTGAGAATTTTATGAATCCTTAACTCAGTGAAATTCTCCCACTGCAGTTTCATGCTTCAGGAATTTCTAGCTCTAGATTTACACTAGGAATTTGTTTCATTTTGCCAGTCTCGCTATAATGGAGCATGCTAAATTGCAGTGCCTGTGTATTTTTATCTGTCACACATGGCATTCACTGTAAATTAGCGAGGCAGTTGGTAGCTAAGTGTGCAGCTTAATTTGTAAGTATTTTGAGTCACCTGTGTACCTTATTATTTACTACAAAGCAGGTGTTCCATTTTTAAAGAATTAAAAGTCGAAAACTGTCTTATTTTCCTCCTTTGGAAAAAGACGGAGTCAGATTTGTAGTCCCATTAAATGGATTTAAGCTGCTTTAAAGTCAATGGAGTTACTTTGCTCCTCCCCCCCCCCCGACTGTTTCTGTTTTTCATTCGTAAATTGGTCTTGTCAGAAGATTATGTGAGTATACTTTTCCTCATGAGATTTTGCTGTGTGTGTGTGTGTGTTTTAGGTTTTGGGGATGGAGGAAATCAATCTCTGACTTTATTGGGCCCTCCTGGAATATCATTTGGCCTCAGCATTATATCTGGGATCTCACGTCATTATTTTTGAGCGTGGAGGTAGTGATATAGGAATCTAGCCTGTAACATAGACAGACCCCACTTTGAAGACTGTGGGTCTTTACAGAGGTTTAGGGGTGTGCTTATATAGAGTGACTTGCAGGATTATAGTAAAAATCAAAGGCTTGTAAAAAAATTTAAAAAAACAAGGCTTGTAAAAATCAAAATATATGAAGAAAACCTCAGTGTTTTGCATGATCCCCATCTGTACAACACAAGTGGAATGGTGAGTAAGAACTATGTGACTCACATAATGACAGCTGCAAATATATGGGGTACTTCAGTTGCCATAGAAGTCACTGTATTATCAAGCAATCCATTTGACTTCATAAATTGTCAAGTTAGCCATATAAAACTCATCCACTTTGGAGAAGGGCCAGCTCTTCAAATGGTCATGTTAAATGTGAGACAGTTAGGGCTAACTTCTGCATAAAAACTTTGTTTTATAAATCTATACATTGGAATTCTGAATTTGGGATGTGAAAACAAAGCTATTTCAAATTATATGGTTAACTTAATCACTTAAACAGCTAACCTTTTCAGATGTCATAGATTTATGCATCCGATGAAGTGAGCTGTAGCTCACGAAAGCTTATGCTCAAATAAATTTGTTAGTCTCTAAGGTGCCACAAGTACTTCTTTTCTTTTTATAGATTTATAGGTCAGTCATTTACATAGCTGAAGTGTTCTTTTTACATTGGAAGTGATTTGGATTTAAACTATATGTAAAAGTTTTAGAAAAGTGATGATAAACTTAATCTATGCTTGTATGGATTGTGGGGTGGGGAGTTAAGGTAGGGGTGTGTGTGTGAGATATATATATTAGGGCTGTCGAGCAATTAATAAAATTAATCGCACTGTTAAACGAATAGAATACCATTTGATTAAAATGTTTTGGATATTGTGTACATTTTCAAGTATATTGATTTCAGTTACAACACAGAATACAAAGTGTACAGTGCTCACTTTATAGTTATTTTTATTACAAATATTTGCACTGTAAAAAACAAAAGAAATAGTATATTTCAATTCACCTAATACAAGTACTATAGTGCAATCTCTTTATAATGCAAGTTGAACTTACAAATGTAAATTTATGTACAAAAAATAACTGCATTCAAAAATAAAACAATGTAAAACTTTAGAACCTACAGGTCCACTCAGTCCTACTTCAGCCAATCGCTCAGACCAACAAGTTTGGTTACAATTTGCAGGAGATAATGCTGCCTGTGTCTTGTTTACAGTGTCACCTGAAAGTGAGAACAGGCTTTTTCAGGGCACTGTTGTAGCCGGCATCGCAAGATATTTATATGCCAAATATGCTAAAGATTCATATGTCCCTTCATGCTTTAACCACCATTCCAGAAGACATGCGTCCATGCTGATGATGGGTTTTGCTCTATAACAGTCCAAAGCAGAGCGCATGTTCATTTTCATCATCTGAGTCAGATGCCACCAGCAGAAGGCTGATTTTCTTTTTCGGTGGTTCGGGTTCTGTAGTTTCTGAATCG
Organism: Eretmochelys imbricata; assembly: GCF_965152235.1. Lineage (NCBI taxonomy): Eukaryota > Metazoa > Chordata > Testudines > Cheloniidae > Eretmochelys > Eretmochelys imbricata. Next base: position 175,125,685 of record NC_135573.1, read on the forward strand.
GAGTGTTGCTCTTTTAAGACTTCTAAAAGCATTCTCCACACTTCTTCCCTCTCAGATTTTGGACAGCACTTCAGATTCTTAAACCTTGGGTCGAGTGCTGTACCTATCCTTAGAAATCTCACATCGGTACCTACTTTGCATTTTGTCAAATCTGCTCTGAAAGTATTCTTAAAATAAGCATGTGCTGGTCATCATCCGAGACTGCCATAACATGAAATATATGGCAGAATGCAGGTAAAACAGAACAGGAGACATACAATTCTCCCCCAAGGAGTTCAGTCACAAATTTAATTAACACATTATTTTTTTTAACGAGAATCATCAGCATGGAAGCATGTCCTTTGGAATGTGGCTGAAGCATGAAGGGGCATATGAATGTTTAGCATATCTGGCATGTAAATACCTTGCAATGCTGGATACAAAAGTGCCATGTGAACGCCTGTTCTCACTTTCAGGTGATGTTGTAAATAAGAAGCAGTCAGCAGTATCTCCTGTAAATGTAAACAAACTGAAAAGTGCCAGTCTAGACAGCGCTTTACGGCTCTCGGCGAGAAAGCTATCACCCCTCATTCGGGGTGGTTATTTTTTATCACCGGGAGAGTTCTCCCCCAGCAATGAAGCGTGACTAACTGCCCACGTCACAGCACTGCTTCGTTTGTTTAGTAAACCAGTTAGTTTTTAACTAACAGGTCGTCAAATCACTGCCATGTAATTATTGGAGACAAAATAATTATTGTTAATTAGAAACCTGTTAGTTTTAAATGCAAAACTTGTTTTGATAAATTGTTTTTCTTGTGTACCCAGCACATGTATTTTTGTAGTAGTTTTATTTAATTAATACAAAAAAAAATTAAATGCTGGGTTTTGTGCTTGTTTAATTGAATTTGAATTTCCATCCAAACAGAGCCTGGCCCAAACAAAAATAAAATTAATCTTCTAGTAAATAAGAAATACATCATTCACAATTTTCTAATAAAAATGTACTAAGAATTTTAAGGCAGATTAAGCCATGTAATTGCTTGAACAAATAGAGATAGATATAGTGTATATCCTCCTGGTTAGCAAATAAAAGTACCAAATTTAGTCTGTAATGACTATATTTGGTTGCAAACCAACATGCTTGAATGGCTACCAACAAATAAGAATCAACCTTTCTTTAACTGAAAGGTACATATGCAAAACTAGATTAAAACTGATTATTGTAAATCAAGATTTCCTATTTGCTGACTTAAATCCATCCACCCTGAATAGGACTGGCTTAACATTCAAAGGAATTTACAGCTATTATTTCAACTATCAAAAGATCCAAAAATATTGGAAGTGGAAACCTGTTGGAAGTTATAAGGGGCACAGGGGAAGTGAATCAAAGGGCTACAGAGTCCAAACAAAGGGTCTTCTCTAATTCATAGCAAAATGCATCTGCTACTCCTGCTGGAATTCTGTGCCACTGTGCAATGTACAATTTGCACAGAATCAATGTTCCCTGCAGAATTTTATTTTTTTCTTGCAGAATTTGTGACTTTCCCCCAGCACTCCTGCCTGCTGTCAGCCGTGGGCAGCTGGGTCTCACACTGACAGCAGGAGTCCTGGCCGCCAGGGCTATCAGGAGGAGCGTGACTATATTGTGGTGTTCTGACAAATAAAATATGCAGAATTTTGCAGAATTTTAAAATGTGCTCAGAATTCTTAATTTTTTGGTGCAGAATTCCCTCACGAATAATCAGCCTGCAATATTTCAGAGACAAGGTGGGCAGGGTAATACATTTTATTGGACCAACTTCTTTTGGTGAGAGAGGAAAGCTTTCAGGCTTACACAGGGCTCTTCTTCAGTTCTGGGAAATGTCTAATAACCTGGGACCAACGTGCAATATTCCATTCATTTAATTTTCATTCATTTCACTTAACTGTCTCTTTAGCAACAAAAGTGTTAGAAATTAAACTTGAAGGTTCCACATTTTTTTTTAGCTATAAATGTATATATATATTTAGATTCACCTATTAACAGTTTTGTCTATATGTTAGTGATAGAAGAAGCACATTAAGACCTTGCCTCCATTTGCAGCAGTGTGTAGGGTAAACGTAGCTACATGCCACAGTGAAAGACTGGCAAAGAGAGGAAGTGGGGAAAGGCTACAGCAGCTCCCCACTGCCTGAGTCTTTCCCCACTTCTGGAACCTTTCCCTGCTATCTCCCTTCTGACTGAGCCTTTCTCTGTGACAGGGAAAAGCTCTGGCAGCTCTCCCTCTCAAAGCCTTTCACTGCAGTGTGGAACAGCTGCCGCATTGGGGAGGTAGTGGGACGCTACACAGCAAAAAATAGCAGTGTAGACTTGGCAGGAAGGCACTGCATGGGTGTGTAGGGAGCCACGTAGGGCTCATACATTGAGATTCAGATGTGTAGGGCACTCTATTCTGCGTGTCTAAGATGTGCCTCACTCTCTCCACTGCTGTTTATACCCATACTAGCAGGGCATGCGCTGTCTGTACTCTGCATGCCACCAGACTTGTAGATCTACCCTATGGACAGGGTTCCAGTGCTCAGTGGTGTCAATTCTTGTGCTCCGCTTCATCCTGCAATAAAATCTTTTTTTTAACTTCAGGTCATCACCATGTCTCCGTCCCCTCATGATTCCGTGATGAAGTTTAAATAATATTGTGACAGTGCTGAACAAAAGTTATGACAAGTGACCAGTGAGCATACGCGGTAGCTGCTTTTTAAAATCCACTCAATAACTAAGGGTTGGTTTAGCTGATCTGTGTCATTAGATTTAAAAATATCGTAATAAAATGTTGCATGTGTCCTCACAACCCATATACAAGACACTGTACTTAATTAGGATGACTTTTAAGTAGGACATTAATGATACTTAACTGCAAAGATTGCTGCTTAATGGGGATGCAAAGTTTTAATGGGGACATCTTCATGTGATTTTTAGGGGCGTTTAGTTCCTTGGCTGTGTCTCTGTATAATGCTAGTTCTATTTGTTCCTTTAAATGGTTTTTCAGTCCTTCCTTGACATGCAAAAAGTCTGTGAAGTGCATCACCATCATTGCCTGGCTGTTTACTCCTTCAGTGTCCGCTATGTTGGGCATCTCACAGCTCTGCTTTTCGGGCAGCAGGCTCTGTCTTTTCCTAGGGCTCAATCCTACTCTCATTGAATCTAAATGGAATCTTACCACTGACTTCACTGGAGGCAGGCTCAGGCCTCTAGTGTACATGTGTGCATCTTCCTAAATGTATGGGATGGTCCAGTGGTTTGATGGGATTGTAATAATATTGCTTAATCAGGACAAAAGGCCATTTCCTGGGCTGGCCTGGTTAAACATTTCTGTGATACTGCATTCAAGCCCAGTGCTGCTTAATATAGTCAAGCAATGCAGAACATGCATTTGGTCCCTGTGGCTCTTCCAGATAATGTTAACTAAAAACAAAAAAATGTGACTAGAAAGCCCACTCAGGCTTAGAAAAACAACAGTTGTGTTCTTTTCTTCCTTGTCCATCATCACAAGTTAAGGCTTCCAATTCAGGAAAACATGTATGCATGTGTTTCCGTCTATCCTTATTCAGGAAAATACTTAAGCATATGGTTTGTCTCCTTTTTGGGACTTACACATGTGCTTAAAGACTGGCCCGTGTACCTGTCGTGAATGAAACCCTAAATTTTGATTTCAGAATGTTTACTGGTAGTAATTGTTAAAGACAGAGCATGGCTTGATTTCTACGTGCTCTTCATCAGATCCCAGTTTGAATTTAGAGCTGATAGAAAAATCTTGTTCTGACTGGTTGGTTAAACAAACTCAATTATGTGAATTATTGGTGGTGAAAATAAATGGACTTCCAAGATGCAAGATATTTTGGGCTGTAAGAGAACTTTTTGGCTGTATGCATACTGTTTATGTTCACAGTGTGTATGTTTATGTTCACAGTGTTTGAGAAGAATTAGAGTGTAACCTCCAGTTATCTCAACCTCTGTTTTTAAAAACTTGAGGTTATGTCACCCAGAATCTAGTCATTACATTTATAATTCCCTCCATTATCTGTAAGCTTGAGTAATTGTATTTGGATAATCTCGGTTTTATTGTAATAATACATGCCAACAAAAATATACTATGAGGCAAGTGGCCGTTTTGGATACCCAAGTACCTTAGATTTATTCTTCATACTCCAGTACTTCCTTTAGAAGTTGTTGGTGTTTTATACAGTTCTGAAAATATTGAGAATTTAAGTGAATAGTGACTTCTAGGTGCCCAACTTAAGGCGCATTAGAGGCCTGATTTACAGAAATTGCTGAGCACTCACTCTCTGAAAATCAGGTCCTTTTAAGGCATCTTGTGTTAGACATCCAAAGTAACTAAAAAAACAACAAGGAGTCCGGTGACAGCTTAAAGATTAACAGATTATTTGAGCAGCAGCTTTCTTGGGTAAAACCCCCACTTCTTCAGATGCATGGAGTGAAAATTACAGATGCAAACATAAATATACTGACACATGAAGAGAAGGGAGTTACCTCACAAGTGGAGAACCAGTGTTGACGGGGCCCTTTTTTTCTCCCCAAAGATAAGATTTATGAATGTAAGAACTTGTTCTAAAAATAGCATGTGGAGTTGTTTTTCTTATAGCTGTTGATGTTTACATAAGTTCTAACTATGCGGCTTGCATGAAAATGAATGTTAGATCAATGAAAACAGGATAAGGTGTTCTGTAGTCAGTGTTTCAGAACGTTCAATAAGGACTGCTTTTGCAGAACTGGAGTTTGTTTCCATAGGGATTGGAGTGAACTGCAGCAGGGTTGTTAGATCTCCCTTAAACTTCATTTGCTGTATGGTGACAATGCCAAATGTCAGTCTGTCCTTTTTTCTTCAGAAAAGCAGCTGTAGTCAAAGATGCAAAAATGAATAGTAAGTTAATAAAAAACAGAAAAAAAGGATTTTGCTAAATGATGAGTCACAGAGGTACCAGAACTCAGAAGAGATATATCACCTAGCTGGATTCTGCAGGTGCTGAGGCCTATTTGTGCTCTGAGGAAGGTGCTCCCTGCCTTCCAAGGCAGCGAAGTGGCATGTATAGCCCTGTCTAGAGGAGAAAAACGAGGTGTGTTTACCAAATGTGTTAGCTGCTGTAACCCTTCTTCTAGGTGGTGTTGGCAGCAACAAAGGCCAGGTTCAGTGTCTGGGGGGGTTACTTTTAGCATTACAAAACAAAATGGCTCCTGCCCCACCCAGAAACCTGGGAAAACTGAATACTGCATGGGGCACTCCAATAAGGCTGTATGCCCCCATTCGCAAGCACTGAGTTTGTGCATAACAAAAGGAGACTTTCGAGGGGAGAGGGAACTCCGCTTGATTTGGGGAAAAGGACAGCAACAGTGACTCAGAAGTATGGTAACAATAAGTAAAACACCCCACAATCTCTTGAGCAGTTTCTTTGCTGTAGTTTCCCAACGTGCAGTATGAAAATCCAAGGTCCATTTAACTCCCCCTTTCCCTCCACCACACCCCGCTTACAATTTCTTGCCTGAGGTCAGTCAATCCTGGGTGTCCAGAGGTTCGTTCATGTGGCTTACCTCCACTCACTGCGTGAGGGACAAATGATGCTGCCACCACCACTGCTCTGCTGTGTCCTTAGTCTGATCCTACAGCACCATGTCCAAAGTAATCACAATTCTAGGATTTGCTAGGTAGGGGGGTGACTTCGCTGCTGTTGCATCTCTTATCGCACAGCATTTAGCTGCAGTTCCATTTAGTGTTTTCAGCTCTTAGTGATTGCTGCAAAGAAACAAGGACTCTCAATTGAGTTTTAATTAGCTCTCTCTGTAAACACTGGAGAAGGAGGGTCAAATGGCAGTTAGGACCTTGAAACAGGGTCATCATCCCCAAATAGAAACACCTATCCTCCCACCCCGCCCTCTGTCCATTACTTGAATTTTGCTTGCTGTCGCATGCTTAGTGAATGAGAGTTACATTCACATATAATATGCCCTGGATTAGGGCATATTAACTACAATTCTGCTGCCCTTTAATCATACAATAAGGATAACATTTCATTACGCCTGCATCCAAGGTTTAAGAGAATTTTAACCCAAAACTGGCAACGATTGCCTTGGCAAAGTAGGTCTGCTTCTGAGGCTTTTCCTCCAGTTAAAAACCTCTTGGCAACTATGATTGCGATCAACATTGCTAAGTGGTGTTATGCTAATTAGCACATGTTAGCAAACATCTCTCCCTTTCCTAGCCTAGACACTGCCTCATTCACAGCTCACCTCTTCTCCATGTCCAGAAGCAGAGTTCAAGGGCTTATCCAACCACAAAAATTTCAAGGTGCTCAAACTGTGTGTAGACAAGCGCTCACTCTGCTCCACAAGTGTAGTGTTAGACATAGAAAGATTAGATTTTTTTTTTTTTTTTGGTAAGCATCAATTTCACTGTAGACATTCAAACCGATTTTAAAAAAATTTGCACCATTAATAATCAAAATTTACAGATTGACAAAGTAGGAAAAATGCTGTTTGAGAACTACAGTTTGCTAAGGATATTTACTTTATGTATTTTTAACATATGTAGTTGACAGTTTAACAGTAATAAAGCTTTAATTTTTTGAACCTCAATGTCTACTGTCATTAAATAAGCATTGCCTGAAATGCCAATAACTTCCTGCAACTGTGAACTTGTAAAGTGATTAAAAATTGGAGAAAATACTTAAAAATCAGCATCAATATTCTCGGTCAAAATTATATTTAAAAAATACAATAAATTTGAATGCTGCCACGCCTGTATATTGTCTTCTTTTAGACTGCTCACAGGAATGGAGATCCGCACAGACAGGGTAAACTAAGCAGACCTTTTATTGAGGAGTTTTTTCCAGTACACACTCTACTATCAGCAGCACAGTGAAGTGCACATACACACACACAAAGCCTGTGTCTCAGGGTCACTTCCGGTGCCTGTCTTAAAGGGACAGCATACCAGTTATCTAACTGTGCATGGATACAGTACAACAGGGATGCTGGGGGAGGCCGTGAGCATAGGACTTCTGTGAATGAGTGACTTATAACATGACTGTTGCAGCATAGTCCATTGAGACTGAACTTGGCTGACATTTCAAAACTGAAACTAATCCACCCAGGTAGGACAAGGGCGCACTGGGGCAAAGATATCGCCTTCTCTGCTGAGATTGCTGTGTTGGTATTGCAGGGAGCAGTGCTCCCCCTTAAGTCCTCCAGAACCCTTTGGGACCCTACTTCTGCTCCTGCAGGAGCTCCATGGAGGTGAGAAGAGGAGACTCCAAGAAGGCTGTATGGGGCTGAAAGAGGACCTGAGATCTCACTTGTTCAGATAACCATGGGGTCCTGAGCATAAAGTGTAAAATCCTGACCCCATAGAAGTCGGTGGCAAAACTCCCATTGACATCAGTGAGGCTAGAATTTCACCCAGAGTGTGTATGTTCTCTCTTCTTCCTTGCTAGCATTGCTCCCCTCCCATCCCCTCTCTCATTTTTCTACCCTTGCTTGCCTTTTGTCTCTAATCAAGTGCTTATTGGAAGTTCACTTTTCCAAAGTGGTCTGTTGCAGGATAGCCTGGCCCTAGCCATAGAAAGTATGTGTCATCAACTTAAAAATCATACTTCTGACTGAAATCTTTTTATGTAAAATGACTGAGTGAGATGAGAAGGAAATACATGTTTCTGTTTGTTCACTTGACAGGACCTCATGTATAGTCAGTTTCATTGTTTTCCCTTGTATAGTCAGTAAGTTTCTCCTTTTGTTTGTGAGGTTTTGCTTTTGTCACACATCATCAGGGGAGAGAAAAACGTAAAAGATGAAATGTGATTGTAAAACCACAAAACTTTGCAGAGAGCTTGAGGGGCTGATAATCCAAAGGAAAGGCGGTCCAGTGGTTAGAGAATTAGCTGGCAAATCTGGAGACCTGGGTTGAGTTCCCTGCTCTGCCTGTGTAACCTTGGGGAAGTCCATTTAGGGCCAAATATCTTTAGGTTAACAAAGATATTTAGGTGCCTAAACATGCAGATATACACCTAGTGGGATTTTCAGAAGCACCTAGGCACTTGGTTTCTCAGTGGGAGTTAGGCGCCTAAAAATGCAGATAGATGCCGAATGGGTTTTCAAAAGCACCTAAATACCTTGCCCCTAGTCTCTTTCTGCCTCCATTTGCCATCTGTAAAATATAAAAATAAATAAATAGTGCTTCACTTCCACAGAGGGGCATTGTCAAGATAAATATACTAAAGATTGAGGTGTTCACATGCTGTGGTGATGGGGCCAAATGAGCACCTTAAATAGACAGTGTGGCACCTGAAGCTAACTTACTTGCTCCTTTAAATTTACTGGATTTTAAATTGACAGTATTCCTTCAAACCATCAGACTTTCCAGTGGCTGTATTTATGACCTATGATATTTCAAGGAAAGGAGAAGTTGACTATTGCGTGATCCAGTCAGGCGGCTGGCTTGACATAAAAATCACAAATGCAAAATCAGCTATGGTTGCAATATGAGGATAATTCAGCAAGTATTGATCTATGTTACTGTAACCTCAAATAGCATAGCTGGACATAGAATGCAGTGATGGATTAGCCCTCTTACTCTTGTATTGTTATACTAGATAATTTGCAATGGTTTGGGGTTTTTTTAAAACATAAAAAAAGCTGGAATTAATATGCAGGATTTGGTCCTGTACCAAGGAGTAAACTAATGAGTTGCCAGTAATATTGTACATAAAGTACAGGACAGAGCCAGTCCTACCTGTCGTTCAAAGAGTTTCCTGCTGTTTAGTTTGAATTCCATGAAATAACATCAAGCTCTTTTTTTCTTTTTCCTTTCTTTTATTTAAGCAAGAGGGAGACTCTTTCTTCCAACCCATATGACATTTTTAGACTCCAGCTCTACAAATATAAGAAAACTGAACAAATAATTGTATGACTGGTAACCTCCCATTCACTTTTTTTTTTTTTAAACTGACCGTACCTTAGCTTTTTTTAATGAGATTTGTTGTTGAACTTGTCCTTAGATTGACTTTGAAGTCTTTGGGCTAACAAAAGTAGGTGTGGAACATGTAGACATGAAAGGACATACAAGCTGTGGTTCTCATATATGCCAAAATTCAGTTAAATTGTATGTTGTTTACTGTCTACGGACCTGAGACTCACATTGACTTCAGAGGGTTTGGGTTAGGTCCTGTGTGCATGTACACTATACATTATTTATAGATACTTACACACGCCCGCACTGGAATGGAAAACTGGTCAGGTTTATGAATCCATTATGCAGCATTTAATCTGCAGAATTATGTATTTATGTTTCCTGGCCTTCTATTGTTTCAGGTTGAAAAGAGCTTTTTCAGTTCCCACATAACTGAAAGTAAAAATCACAGGTCATGGTGGATTTGAGTTGTTTTTTCTATATATAAAGAACAGAGTAGCAGTTGGGAAGATAGCATGGGTTTATTTCACCAGCAGCAGAGGAGGTGTAATACAGAAACTGTATTTCTGAAGAGAGCCGTTTCTGCTCTGATACTTTATCATCCCCTTGTGCAGCACGCTTCGGGGGAAACCAGGAATAAAGTTAATACCTTGCTATTAGAAGTTAGATTTCCCACCCCCCACTTGTGCATTCTATTACCAGAAATAGGCATGGTAGGAAGCCAGCATGAAAGGATGAACACCAGCTGGAATAATAGTCCTAAAAATGAATATGTTGCTTATGCTATGTACAAAATAGTACACGTTCTTCTCAGCTGTAAATCTACCATGAGAATCTTTGGGTTTTTTTCACATTTTCTAAATGAAATGTATATAAAATCCATATTTCCCCACACTTGCCCATCCCAGTATCTTTCATTAAGCGGATCAGTGCAAAAGTGAATGGGGTTAATGCGGCCACAGGGCTAGACCGCATGGCTCAGCTTGCAGGAGTGGAGCTTCTGAGTGTTTCTTCATGTTGGGTAGGTCTTTAAAGGCAGGCAAGTAAAACCGAGAATAGATTTTTTTTTTTTTTTTTTAAGCAGGATTGTTTCTAAACAAATTTAAATTTTTCTGCAGAAAATCCGCGCACTTTTAAGTTCAGTGACATGCACCAAAATAAATGATTGGGATTGAAGGAATGGAATTCTTAAACGAATGTGTTCCTAAAACTTGGGGTAAAATATTATCAAACAAATAATGTACCTGCTCAGTTGTTAAACCTTCAGAGCAACCAAAAAAAGAAAAATGTAGTAAGTATTTGGGCAGGGCTTTGAATAGTACTAGCAATTGGTACTCATTCTGTTCTCACTTAGGCTGGTGTAAATCTGGAGTAGCTCCACGGGGGTCAATGGTGTTACACTGGTGTAAACCCAGTTTAAGTGAAATCAGAGTAAAGCCCATAGTACCTTTCATCTTTGCTTCTCAAAGCATTTTATCAAGCTGTGTGGTAGGTATTATCCCCATTTTAGAGCCAGGGAAAATTTAAGCATAAAGAGCTTGAATTATTTACCCAGGTGAGAGGGTCCAGAACAGAACCGAGGTGTCCTTACTTCCTAGTCCCTCCTCTAAACAATTTGACCTCCATTGGAGGGACCTGCCATGCAAGACAGCATGATTTAGTAATATATGACTGGAATATTCTCATTTTTGTTGAAGTCGTTGTGTTCCAGGGTATTAGAGAGACAAGGAGCTCTGTGTAGCTTGAAGGCTTGTCTCTTTCATCAACAGAAGTTGGACCAATAAATGATATTACCTCATCCACCTTGTCTTGGAATGTGCTCAGTAATTTAAAGACCATTTAAATTCTCTTATTTTTATTTATTGTCCATTTAGCATTCAGTATTTTAATAGCCTTTGAGACTGAAGTCCTCCATTTCACTCTGTTTATTCCACAGAAGAGGTATAGAGGATTGCATCAGTACCACCTTTCCTCGCTCTTCCCCCAGTATGCCTTGGTCCTTGCAGTGGCCACCTCAAGGGGAGAGAGAACAGTTTAGTCTCCTTATATCATTGTGAAAATGTTGGTTTTAATCTTTGCCCACCCTTTGTGTTGGGGCTGCACTACTGTTGTCTAATGGGAAATGGCTGTGACCACCAAACCTAGGTCACTGAACAGCTGTCAGTTGCGAATAGCTTTGGGTGACTACCAGCTTGGGCTGGTGGATTTGAACCCTCGCCCTGGAGGTGTACATCTGAATGTCTAATAAGAAATTATTGGGGTCATCATATTTATCATCAAAGGATTATCAGAAAAGAAAATTAAAGCCCTTTCTCAAATTTTTTTGAGTGACATACTGTCTGAATCATTGCAGTGAAGTACTGATCTACCAGATTGTCTGGTAAGAACTCAATAAAGACTTGTCGGTGAAATAAATTGTCCATAATCAAAGATTGGAAGGATTATCAATTTCTTCCCCCCCCCCTCGAAAATGGACAATTGTACTTTATATTATTTAAAGATCCAAACCTATGTACTATTTGTAACATTTGTGGGAGGGGGTTAATGTTTCGATGACGAAAAAAATGGCCAAAAGAATTTGTATTATAAAAGTACATTTTTATAGGATGCTTAGTGTTCACCTTTTGAATGTGGAAACTATGAATAACTTTACTTACAGAAGTAGTCCCCATGGAAGTCAATAGGGTAGTACTTTATAGATAATTGATTATTCCATTAACTGTGAACTATTGCAGTACTCCATAATGTATCTTCTTGTATGCTGTTAGTGACAGAGTAAATGGTGGTGATAATGCAGGATCCCAGATTATACAGCATCACATCTGCACGTAGCTTCCCTAATCAAAAATAAAACCAGTCATGCACTAAGTGCCTGGAATGTTATGATAAAGCAATTGTAATGAACATACTACACAGGGATTCGTACAGAAGACTATACCCCTTGCAGGAAAACTACCACTCTACATGCTTTGAGCACACAAGATTTGGTCGTGCAAACACATGAGCAGCTGTACTCACCCGAGAAGTTGTATTACATTTAATGATTTGCAATCTGCCTAAAAATAAACTTCAGAAACTGAAAATCCTATCTATTGACCTTTCACTTAGCCATGATAGTGTAAGCTGAGTTGTAATGGCGGCTTTCACACAACTTCTTTGCTTTTTTTATTAATTTGTTTCAACCTTTTCATATTTTATTGAAGTTGCCTTTAACAACACCCCCATACATGATTGATATATATAAAATCAAATTTTGTTAAGGTAGGAGTGAAGAAAAATATGAATTGCATCTCCTACGGATTTATCTTTCATGGAATAATCAGGATTTTAGACCAGGAGAGGAGGTTTTTTTAATTGTTGTTGTGTGTGGGGTTTGTTATTAACAGGAATGGGAATGGGGACAATTTCTGAGCTATTTGAGCATTTCATTAAAATAGAACATTTAACTGAAGCCTTCACTCTCATCTCTTCCATTATGCACCTTTATTCTTCCCAGTCAACCATTTCTGGCACACTAGTTCAATCCATGAAGGCAGTATTACCTAATGATTAGAGCAGGGAATCAGGGGTTCTGTTCATATTTGAGTTCACTCTGCTACGCTAGCTGATGATGGGCACAGACCTGGAGCAGAGTACTGGCTTCTTGGGTGCTGGGGGCAAATTCTCTTAATCTCTGTTTGATTTTATTTACCCACTTTTAAACTGAATATACTTTTTACCTACCTCACAGGAGTAGTGTTAGGTTTGTTTAGTGCTTTAAGATCCTCAGGGCAGGTCTACACTTAAAACATTGTAGCAGCACAGCCGCACCTCTTCAGTGAAGGTGCTACTATGCCAACAGCAGAGCTTCTCCTATTGGCATAGTTAATCCACCTCTGCGAGAGACCGTATCTGTATTGATGAGAGAAACCCTCCTGTTGACATAGCGCTGTCTACACCAGGGGCTAGGTTGGTAGAACTGCGTTGCTCAAGGGTGTGGCTTTTTCACACCCTGGAGCAATGTAGTTCTACCGATGTAAGTTTATAGTGTAGACCTGGCCTCAGATGAAAGGCAGCATATAAGTTCATAGGGTTATTATTAAAAACAAATGCTATTAATACCATGGCATCCATATAATTCTTTACATTTACATGAAGGGCATCTGAAAGGACTTTATTTTAATATTCGGATGCAAGCGTGACTAGATAAAAATGTTTTTCCTCTTAGGCTAAGGCCTATAAACTGCATGAGGACACTAAGGACCAGCTCCCACTGCTTATGTGTTATGTACAGTCTAACTGGCTAAAGCATAAGAAAAATTTAGCCAGCAGCAGGCTTGATTTTTCCAAGTCAGTTTGAATTCTTTTCACCCCCCTCTCCTTAAATTTCTCTGTCCTGGTTTCAGATCCGTTCTCAGTTCACAAGACGGATCCAGAGTAAAATCAAAGACCTGCTGCAGCAAATGGAAGAGGGGCTAAAGACAGCAGACCCACATGACTGCTCTGCATATACTGGCTGGACAGGTGAGAAGTCTGGGATCTGAATAGAACACTTCCAATTAATTGACTTATTGGGGCCCCTGATGGTTTCCATTCCGGTGTGAGGGTTTTGTGTTCTGGCAGAAATGGCAATTGCATCATAATCTTATGGTAGGTCTGTGCAAGGCATATTCTATGAGGGTCTGGGTCCCGTGTCTGTCAATGTTAGTGGAAGGGTGCCCATTGAATTTAATGACCGTTGGATCTGGCCCTAAGAGAAAAAATTGGTTTCTGTACTTGAAGAGTCTGACTGCAAACGCAGTGCATCTTCGAAGATGAGTTCACATTTTTTTGTTTTAAAAAATGTTTTACTGACACAGAATATTTTCACCTTCGTCCACTAAGTTGAATTGTGTTTCATGACTCGGCTGATGGCAAAACAACTCTAAAACCAGGAGGGTGAGAGAGTGGCGTGTTTTTGCAACCCGGACTCTGGAATTCTTGCTCTGTCTTCCACACTTTTCTGTGTGGAGCTGGACAAATGGCTGAATGAGTGTCATGGGGATTGATAAATGAATGTTGTGAAGTGCTTTGAAAATGAAAAGTGCTATGCAAGTGCAAGGACCAAATGTGAATTAGCCAGCCTGATCCTCATGGCAAAGAACGCAGTCATCAGGGTTGATTGTTCTAGTTAACCCAGATATAGCTCTTTTAGTTGCCAGAAGAGTTCTCCGTCTTGGCCTCTTTGGGTATGTCTGTATGGTGTTTTGGAGCAAGTGGGAGCAGGGCTCACGCTATTGCTCTAAAAATTGCCATGTAGACAGCTTTGAAGTCGCGGCTCAAGCTGGAGCTCAGGCTCTGCATTTACACCCTGCCCTAGGCTTCAGAGCCCCATCTCCAGCCTGAGCTGCAACTCCAAAGTGCTGTCTACACAGCTAGTTTTAGAGCACTAGCGCGAGCCCTGCTAGCCCTCCCGTCGATCCCAGTTGGGAGGCTCAAGCCAAAATGCTGTGTAGACATATCCATAGGTGCAACCAGTTCTTTCTGCAGTGGGATCACTCTTCGTGCCCTGCCCAGATCAATCTGCAGACAGTAATGCTTTTAGTACAGCATGTTTGCAGTTTTTCCTGTGAGGATTCATTCTGTTACCTTCATGTCATGTGGGTACATGAAAGGTTGGATTGGGAAAACCTCTCCATGGTAAATTTGGGAGAGGATTTGCCCACATTCAGGACATGGAGGTGCAGCACTTTACTTTTCTTTCTTCCCAATGGTCCTGGGAGGGAAGCTGAATGTTTTGTACAGATGGTGCTGTGGGTGCCTGTGTGGAGAAGTTGTAGACAACTGGCAGCTTGTATGAGTTTATTTTAAAGTCTAAAAATGGGAGTAATTTTGTGTCGCTTGAGTGAAAGCAGACAATTTTCACACTGACATTTTAAAAGAAATCTAGCAGAACAGTGTTCTGACATTCAGTGATTGACGAGAGAGGTGTTATGACTAAACAACTCAAGTGTAATAAAATGAGTCCTAGAATAAAAGAAACAAACTCCTCATGAGCTGGAACGACAAGATAGTTGGGTATTGCGATGTAATGGAAGGTATTTTTTGCCATTCTGAAAGGGCCTGTCAACTGCGGTAACCCAAAATGTAGATTTAGTTATTTATTTATTTTAAGCTTTTACAAAATCTAATCTGAGAAGGAATGTTTCCCATTACTTTGTTTTTAAATACTACAGCAAAAACGATTTTTCCCAAATGTAACCATTTTCCTGCAGCATTGTGCCAGCGTATGAAAACCAAAAAGTGACACCAACACTGAAAATGACTATTCTGGTTTCTCTGCCCAAGCTGAGACAAGTGCCAAGAGTAAACAAATAGCATAAATGGTGAACAGTAAATGCACCTTGCAATATACTTCATAAAAGCTTGTTTAAAATCTTGTGATGAATAGGGTGTGATGTTGGTGCCTAATAACGAAGAGATGCAAGTAACATGAAACTCATGTAAGAGTTGGCAACCTATTAGGGCCAGATCCTGCACACCCTTGTTCCTGTGAGTTGTACTTAATTATTCAGGTAATCTCAGTGAATCCATTGTAAGGGCTAATAAACAAGTAAGGGTTTGCAGACCTGGGCCCTGTGATTTAAAATCCACTCCCTCTTCATAAAGCCCAAGTATTTGGGCTCTATGTATGAAGAGAAGAGTGGTTGATTGTAGAAATCCAATCAGTCCCCACAACACTGGGCCACAGTGCAGGGATGCAGTGCAGCGCCCACCTACTCCTGATGCTACTATTCTAGCCCATGGACTGGGATAGTAGCCACAGGCCCTCTGCTCCAATTGCTTGGCGGTACTGGGGCCACTGAATCAGTGTAAATGTGGCTCTGAAGCCCACCTTCATTGTGGTACTTCTGTGCCAGCTTATTCAGGGATGTTACGGCGAACCTTTCCATGGTGGATAGGGGATGTGCAGGCACCCCGCACAGCCATTCCACCGGTATCCCCCCAGTACAGCCTCTGTATGGGGTTTAAGTGGGCCTTGCACTGAATTTCACCCAGGGTCATATTTTTGCTCATATAAATGTTTTTTTTCCTAAGTTCAAACAGCAGTGCAGCCCAACGCCTTTATGTTGCTATTCCAGTACAAGGCTTCTTCGGAGCAGGATGAAAAAATCTGTAATTACCTTTAAAGCACCTTAATGATAGTTCTTTTAATTTGTCTGACTGTGGAATATATGTAAGTCTTATACAGCGTTGACAGCTGAACACTTGACATTTCATAACAGCCAAAGAGTGCATCAGAGGGCTCTCTTTAAAACAAATTACACATGCAGTGAAGGATTCATTTTATCATATAATGTGTGTACTGTATTTGTATATGCACAGGCATATTGAGCCTAAATTCTTCAAAAGTGCTGATCATTCACCCTCTGGAAATTGGGTGACTAGTTGAGTTCTAGTCTTTCAAACAATAAATAAATTTTAGGCCATTGTAGTTGTCCAAATTGACACATCAGGATACCTTTTGCTCTCTCCCTGGGATCTGTAATAGATACTAGTGGTCAGAGCCTTGATTTTACATCTTGTTAACAGCACAGGTATCTGCTAGCATTTTGGGGAACTGATTCAGAGGGAAGGAGAAACAGGTAATTGAAAAATGCCATTTAAGTGGAAAGAAAAGGAAATATCTTCTTGTTCTGTTTTTGTTTGTCGATGGTTGTTCTAGGCATAGCCCTTTTGTACCTACAACTATACCGCGTCACAAAAGACCAGAAGTTCTTGCAGCGATCCCTGGATTATGCGAAGAGAATACTTCGTAATCTGAATGGACGAAGGGTTACTTTTCTCTGTGGTGATGCTGGACCCTTGGCAGTCGGGGCAGTAGTGTACCACAAACTAAAGATTGACAGTGAGTCTAAGGAGTGCATCACAAAGTAAGTGTCTGGTGATAGTGGAAAAGGCTGTAAATTTACTAAGGATCCCTTTATATATGATCAAAGACCAGTATTTTAATAAGTGACTGCAAGAGGTTTCATATTTCAATAGCGCCTTAAAATTTAAAAGGCTGGCTTGGGAAATGTGCTCTTGCTTTTTATCAAACAGATGTCTTACTTTTATACCTGTGTCCTGGGAAATTTTGATCCAAAGCCTTTTTGGAGGCTTTCCAATCCTTGATGTCCCACTGGGGATTATAAGAACCGGTGTGTGGTGCAATTTCCATTCTGCACCACAACTGCACCTGTTAGCATTCTGCCTGTATACCTTACTGTACTAGAGTTTGCAGATTAACTCTTGAGGACTGGCTCCACTTTGGTATTTCCAATACAGTTTTATATTTAGAAGTTTAATCCGTCTCTTTCTTATCCAGGATCCTAGCGAGATTAATCTCTGCTGCCACTTTGATATGAATATCCGTTTGCTTGTTTAAAACACAGCTCTTATGTTAGAGTAAATCTTATTGTCAGATACCCTTCTGGATGCAATTGTAGTAACACTGTTTTCACAAAGCATGAAAATAAAGTCTCTGTGAAATAAGATTAAGAGCAGTAGCTTTTCTAATTAGCCTTTGCTTCAAAATTATCTTCAGGAGGAAACATGAAAATGTAATTAGTTTTAGGTGTTCCCTTTTTTTTAAGGGTGTGTGTTTATATACACTCAGATATCCAAGTGATTGGTATCGTATGAATAGTGCAACGATCTATGATTTTTGTTTTGCCTTTCGTCTTCAGTTTTTTCCTTGCAGCTGGTCACGCGGTGGTGTGATCTGAACACATTTTCATGCTCAAATTTAATATTTGCAATATTTCTTTTAAAAAGAAAACAGTTTAATATGAGTCTTAAGTCTGATATGTCAATGATATATCAAAGAGTGTTAATAATTAAATCCCTTTTTTGCAAATGGATAGTTTGTAGTGTTCGTAGTGAGACCAAAGCAAGATCAAATCACTGGTTCACATCCAGCACAGGCTAATAGTTATCAAAGGTGGTTGTTGGCTATACAAATTGAGGTTTTGGTCTAAATCCGGGGACAGATGGTCCTATTCAAATTAAACACACACATGCACAGTTTCAACTGAGCAATTCTACAGAGAAGACCGGATTGAGCTGGCACAGAAACTGATTGTCCCTCTCCCATTTCAGGGTTGAGGCATGGTGTGCTGCTGCTGTCTCCCCATCTTGTACCTTTTTTTGTGTGTGGATTGAGGGTTTCGCTCCCCGGGGCTGTCAATCTGGCCCCATAAAAAAAATCCCTCAAGTCAAACAAAGCACTTCCGTTAAATAGCAAGTCCTTGTCAAGCATTTGATGCTACATTTTTTTAACCTACAAGTGATGAGCCAAATCCTGAGATTCTTATTCAGGCAAAATTCCCAGAGACATTTTTTATTAGAATTTCACAGTTTGGCCCTTCAGTTGGTGGCTATTTGAAATTTTAAGCAATCCTTTTGTAAATTATTTCAGTCATCAGGAACATTGAAGTTGGGATTTTAGAGTGTCAAAGGCCCAAGATGGTCTAGTTGTCTGGTAACTGCAAATTTTATTCCCAAGTCAGAGCCAGTAAAATCTCCTGGATTGTATTCTGACCTCTGCCACTTATTTGGCATGTGACCTCTGGCAAGTTGCACTCAGAGCCTCAGTTTGCCATCTAGTACTTGCCTATCTCCCAAAGGTGCTGTACGGTGAATTATTCTTTGTCAAGAGTTTCGAGATCCATTGCTGAAAGGGTTGTCAAAATGCAATGTTTTTGTATTGTATGAAACTTTTTAAAGTGCAGCAGCTTGGTAAACTGCAGATGATTTTAGGGGCCCCTGAGGGCGAGTGGATTGAGCACAAAGCTGAAAGTCTGGAGATTTTGCGTTCTGTTTCTGAACCTGCCACTGTCTTGTGTTGTGACCTTGGGCAAGTTGTTTAATGGTTCTGAGCCTCAGTTTCCCCATCTGAAATGGGGATATAATACTTCCCCCACCTTCAGTTTGGGACCTGCAGATGAAAAATGCTATGATTGCACAAAGCATTATTAAGTAATCAAAAACTACCATAGGAGAAAGGTTTAAAAAAACCTGATTACATTCCCTGAGCCAAAAACAAAATGTGTGAGGCATTTTTAGCAAGCTCTCGTTACCTCTTGATTGGATTGGGTAGAATACTGTACACAGAAGGAGAACTCTAGTATGTCCTAAGGAGAAGGTACAGTTTTTCTTTTCTTTTTGTTTTTTGACCCAGGCTTTTGCAGCTCCAGAGAACGGTCACAAGCACAGACTCTGAACTTCCAGATGAGCTTCTTTATGGCAGAGCAGGTTACCTATATGCTTTGCTCTATTTGAATACAGAAATTGGTCCAGACACTGTACCTCAGTCTGTTATCAAAGAGGTAGGAAACTTCATATTGCCAGGTACTATGGTGTCTTTGAGGCAGAATCATATCTGTGTCTTCACTTCAAATATAGGAAAAAAATATGAAGTAAACTTCCACCTAACCTGCAAAATAGAGTTCACAAAGTAGTTTAGTGAGGAGAAACACTTGGGACCTGATTATAACTTCAGTAAAGTTACTCCTAACTTGTACCAACATGAGGTCAGAAACCGGTCCTCTCTGTTTAGCTCTTACCCATGAAGGACTTCACTTGTCAGTCTAACTTGTTTCTTTAGTAATCCATGTAAACAGTAGTAAAACTAGATGCAATGAAAGGAAAGAGGATACAGAATTTGTGAATTCTTCTACAGCAAAAACAATACTTAAATATACAACTCAACTTTTTAAAATTTTATACTTTTAAATGAAACCTTAATTGTAAGGTTAATTCTTTGAAAAGCTCTAGTGCTTCCATGCTTTGGAGCAGGGACTTGAAATTTGGCGGGTGGAGTGGCCTTTGTTTCAGGGATGTGCCTTTTGTAGTCCCTGTGAAAATTTGGAGCCCAGTATATGTTGGGGAGAGACTGAGATTGGGGAGGAGCTGGGACTGAGAACCAGTGGGAAAGAAAGGGTGGGTGGAGGGAAGACGTGCTGAGGAACTGGGGTGTGGGGGGAGAACTAGGACTAGCTGGCGATGACCTGGGTGGAGATGCTGAGACACTGAGACTGGGTGAAGAGCCCAGTGGGAGCGGGTGGGAGGACTAGAGGCCACAGTGAGGGGGAGAGACTGATCAGGTAAGGAAACAGAAGGGGGGAACTGGGACTCACTGGCAAGAAATCTGGGACTGAATAAGGAGCCAGGGTGGGACTGGTTGGAGGGGACTGAGCAGAAGGGGACATGCTGGGGTCAGGGTGGGGAATTACCAGAAAAGTTTGTGCCTACTACAGAACATACCCCTCCAAAGTCTGGAATGGAACTGAGTATTCTTGAGTCTCCCCATTCTTTTGTTGTCAGGAAATGTGTCTGAAACCCACTGGCAAAAGAGTCTTATCCCTCACATCTACTGCTACTATCAGTTACTCCTTTCGCTCAAGTGGCGGAGGTCTATGTGTTGGCTCTAAAGATTCCAACCCTGTTGATGAACCACATGGGTATCAGTATGATGCCACATGATGGAATCCCCTCCCTACCCCCAGTTCTATTTAAAAAACAAAAAAAGCCTAGGAAATTACACACGCAAAAGCTATGTTAAAAGAACATCATCGCGGTTTCAAATTCAGGCACTCAAAAGTTAGGAAATGCCAGAATTAAGGTTGTCTGTCTTAGTTAAGGGTTAGAAGACAATTCTTCAGGACTGCATTCAACTGTCTTAATCTTGAGCCCATCCTTTCTGATCCTGCATCCCCTGCCTCATTCACTACACACCTTCCAACTTCGGCAACCAATGAGGCAGGTGACCTACACACAACAGCCTCCTTCATTACACAGTCCTGTTGATCTCAGCGCAGGTTTGTCCTGTGCACCAAATGAGGCAGGGATCCTTTGGCAAAAATAGTATGTGACTGTGTAATTAAAGACTGTATTATAATACACATGCACAAGGGAGGGAGCGCAAATTAAGGTTAGAGCTTTTTATTGTACAGAAAAATTGCAGTTTTCCTGACACTTAAGTCTTGATGGGATAAGGAAATAGGATATTTTGTAGTGCAGAGGTAGACCTGTATAATGCCTCATATTCTTGAATACATTTCTCTAGTGTTGTCTTACAATTCTTCGTAAAATACTCCTCTCTGAATAAATGAAAGCGATATTAATGGCAAGTGTGTGTTCTATTTCAACATTAGGTGGTAGATGCCATTATTGAGTCAGGTAAAAACTTTTCAAAGGAGGAACGTAAGACTGAACGCTGCCCTCTGTTGTACCAATGGCACAGGAAGCAGTACATTGGAGCAGCCCATGGCGTGGCTGGGATCTATTACATGCTAATGCAGGTAGGTAAACTAGTGTTCCAAGGTAAGGTTCTGTTGTATGAAAAAAGTGGTTAGTTTCATTCACTTAGCATAATGGCCCCTAAAACTTAGTAAAGTCTGAACCTTATTGAGGGGTTTCATTGTGCGTGTTAAAGGACCCCCTTGACCATCGCTCTTCCAACTTGTCTCTTGGCCCTTAATCTTCAGTTATCATTTCTCTCACCTGTTTTCCTGTTCACAGCATTGATCTTGCCATCAGAAATGGCTCCGTTCCCCTTTCCCTGATCTCGCCTACACCAGCCTCCACTTTGAGTGTATTTTTCACCAGCTCCAGAAAACTACATTGTCTCAAGCACCTTCATCCTATTGATGTCTAGCCTGGTTTATTCTCATGTTCCCCACTCCCTTGGGTTGTTGCCCACAACTCTGCCCTGCCTGTTGTTCTTAACCAACTTGCAGTCCTCTGTACTTTCACTGCTTTCCTGCACCTCAAATGCCATCCCTCCCAGGTCCCACAGTGACTTTCAAAGGCGAAGCTGACATTTGAAGATAAGCAGCATATGCCTCATCTTCATATTAGTGATGAGATCTGGAAATAATTTCAGCAAATGTCATTGTACAACATTGTGGCTGTTGGGCTGCAAAGTCTAATGTATCCCCCACGTTCTACTTTCCAAAGGTGCTGGCAGTCTTTGTTCTGCCTCAGGTAATATCAAGTTTCTTATCTGCTCATGAAGAGCACCCTTTTCCCCGCCAAGTGCAAGGAATTTGCTGCCTTTCAGTCTGAGTGCCATAATTTACTGTGCCCTCTCCTTGACCTCCCACTTTTCCTCCTTGAGAATCCTCATCTTTTCTTGCTCCCCTTTTCTTCCCCTGTCCCCCGTTGACCCTCCTGATAACATCCCCTCCCTTAGGAAAATCACTACCTCTTTCCAACCCTTTCCTCTTTCTTTGCTGTTTCAGGTGGCTAATTAACAGAAATAATTCTGTCAAATAATGCTGGTTATAAGTGGCAACCACTCTGATCATAAATCTAGGCAGAATTATAATTTCTTTCTCTGAAAGATTGCTGCTTTTGACAGTGACCACAAAACTTACTTGTACATTATTAGGTTTATGGCTTTTCATTGTCCACTAAACGTCGTGACTGGCTCAGAGTTGAGTCATTTCCTGCAGCGGGAACAAGATATGTGGGCTTTTGCCAATACTAGGAGAACTTTTTGGCAAAGAACTTAGGAGTTTTTTATTTCTTTAATTATAATCCTACTTTGTACATACTGCCTGTGATCTGAAGATCTCTAGCTCTTACAAACTGTTCCTTGCAACACCACTGTAAGGTTAGTAAGTATTATTATACCTCCTTATAGCTGGATGAACCAAGGCACAGCAGTGTTAAGTAACAGTGAACCGGGGCAGATCTGAGCCAGGAATCTCAAGGCCAAGTCTCCTCCTCTAATCATTTAAATAAACCTCTTTTCCTCCATCTAACAGTTCTTAGCTAATTTGTAAGTTTGTGTCTTTAATAACTACTCTATTTGTTATTTGTATTGACCCATTTTGCTTGGTCCTGTCCAAATACAGAACAAAAAGACAATCCCTCTCCCAAAGAGCTTATGATCTCAGGCTGGGTCTATACTACAAAGTTCTGTCAGCATAGCTTTGTCATTTAGAGGCCTGGAAAGACAATGCCCTGTAGCCAACATTGCTATGCCAGTGAAGCCCCCCGTACAGACACAACTGTGCCAACAGAAGAGTGCTTCAGTTGGAATAGCAAATGTTGTTTGGTGAGGTGGTGTTACTATGCCAACAGGGAAACTCCTGTCAGCATATGTTGTGTCTACCGTAGAGGGCTCTGCTGGTACATTTTTTAGTTCCTGCTGTATCTGTACTAAAGGACAGTAGTTCTTTCCAGTTATTAGCTTGCTGCCGTTATTGTGGTCTGAGTGAAACAACATTCATAGAAACACATGTCCCTACCACTGGCTCTTAACTTTAAAACAAAGGTCAACTTAAATTAAAGGACTTGATTTTGCACAGACCTAAATGGGAGCACAAGCAAGGAAAGAAAGGTGTAAAAAGTCTCACTCCGCAGGTGTATCCCTGCATGAGTACTGAATACAATTGCACTCAGGTGGCACAAGGACTACACAGTGCTGGCACAATCAAAAGGTGGTCCAGTGGCTACACTCCTGTGCACAGCTTGAGACCGTGTGTCTAAGGCCATGTCTGTACTAGCAACTTACAGCCGCCGCAGTAAGCACATCGCTTGTGCATGTGCCTGGTTGGCTCCTTATGTCAGCGTGCTGTGTACTCACCAAGAGAGCTTGTATCTATGCAGAGTGCGTGCACCATGAGTATCCCAGTGTGTAACTCTTCACCATACAGTGCACTGTCTTTTGGGAAGCTTTCGCAATGCATGATGGGGCTGAAACGAGTTGTGCCAGGGTGACTGGGAGCATGGGGTCAACTTCCCAGTTTGCAGCTGTCTCCATCCCATAACGTCATCTGTATCGCCATATTTTTCACACTTTTTTTGTTTGTTTGGTTGGTTTTTTTTCAAAATCCCACAAATCGGCATGGTTGTCCTCGACGTCCGTCATCTCTGACAAAAACATGGAGCCTGCTCAGCTCTGCAGTATTTTCATGAGCATTGAAAGCACAGGGCGCATGATCCCGCAGTATTTGCAGAGCCGTGGGGAACATGACGATTCCTTGGAGGACATATTGCTATGGGAAATGGAAAGAACCAACTCCAGGTTGTTAGTGGGATTCACGGTGGAACACTGCTTCTGGGCCTGAGAAACAAGCACTGGCTAGTGGAATCGCATCATAATACAGGTTTGGGATGATGAGCAGAGGCACAGAACTTTCGGATAAGCAAGGCCATATTCCTGGATGTGTGTACAGAGTTTGCATCCCCCCGGCCCCTGCCCTCCAGCTCAGCAACACCAAAATGAGAGCTGCACTGAGAGTGGAGAAACGGGTGGTGATTGCACAGTGGAAACTTAAAACGCCAGATTGCTATTGGTCAGTTGGGAATCAATTTGGAGTTGGGAAATCCATCATGGAGGCCATGGTCCTGCAGGTGTGCAGGGCTCTTAATTGTCTGCTGCTACGCAGGACTGTGACTCTTGGCAATGTGCAGGACATAGTGGATGGATTTGCAGCGGTGGGGTTCTCGAACTGCGATAGAGTGATAAACAGAATACATATCACTATTTTGACACCAGACCACCTTGCCACAGAGTACATCAACAGAAAGGGCTACCTTTCTATTGTTATGCAATTGCTGGTGGGTCACCAGGGATGCTTCTCTGACTCTGGCTGGTCAGGGAAGGTGCACAATGCTCGCATTGTTAGGAATACAGGACTGTTCAGAAAGCTATCCCACCCCCCCCACCCCCGACTGGTGGATTACCATTGGCAATGTTGAAATGCCTATAGTGATCCTGGGTAACCCAGCCTACCCCTTGCTGCCCTGGCTCATCAAGCTGTACATCGGCCACCTCGACACCACCGAGAAAAGCTTCCGCTATTGGCTCAGCAGGTGCAGAATGACAGCTGAATGTGCCTTTGGTTGTTTGAAGGGACACTGGCATTATTTACTCACAAGATGGAACCTCCAATAAGAAAAATATCTCAATGGTTACAGCTGCCTGCTGTGTCCTGCATCAGATCTGTGAAGGAAAGGGGGAAAGTTTCCACAGGGGTGGAGGGCAGAGGTGGAGCAGCTCTCTGCTGAATTTGAACAGCCAGATACAAGGGCTATTAGAAGAGCTCAATGTTGAGCTTATACGGCTCAGGGAGGCTTTGAAAGACCATTTTAATAGTGAGCCAGAGTGGTGTGTGTGGTGGTGTGCTGTACCTGGCCCTGCTCTTTTTTGGCACGGTATGTGTTGTGTGGTGATAGCTGTACATGTAGAGATATAACATTATCCGTGCACCTACTAGTTTTTGTGTGTGAATGATCTTATGCGTTAAGTGACACTGTGCAGTAACAGGTAACTGGTCGCTTTCCGAACTGATGAGCACCGTCCAGCATATGTTGTGACCTAATAAAGATGAATTATGTTCTAAATAATAGAATTATTCTGTAACAAAATCAGTGCAAAAACATCCCAGGCAATTTAAAAACAAATATATTAAAAACATAGTAAAACTTAATAAATTTAGAGAACAGACTTATGAAGGGGAAATAACAGTCCCATCCATTCCAGCTACACATATACCAACCATGGCTTTCTCAGGTCAGCGTATGTGAAGCCGTGATTCTTCTAATGTCCTCCAGGGTGGAGTGGTAAGGGTAGTGCTGAGACCTGTAAGGCCACGCAGAATGTTGGGGGTTTTTAGGGAGGTCCCGATACTGAGTTCTCAATGGGCTGCAGAGGAGGCGAGCACGGGATTGTTGAACATGCAGGTCCACCAGAGTTTACAGCAGTGGTCTCCAACCTTTTTACACCCAAGGCCACTTTCTGAATTTAAGGGCAACCCAGGATCTACCCTGCCCCTTCCCCAAGGCCCCACCCCCCTCACTCCATCCCCCCCCATCTCCATTGCTCACCCTCACTCACTTTCACCGGGCTGGGGCAGGGGGTTGGGGTTGGGGACGGGGAGTGGGCTCTGGGCTGAGGCCTGAGGGGTTCATAGTGTGGGAGGGGGCTCTGGGCTGAGCCTGGGGCAGGGGGTGCAAGCTCTGGGAGGGAGTTTGGGTGCAGGAGGAGGCTCCAGGCTGGGGCAGAATGTTGGGGTGCAGGAGGGGGTATGGGGTGCTGGCTCTGGGAGGGGACTCAGGGCTGGGGCAGGGGCTTGGGTGTAGGAGGTGGTATGGGGGTGCTGGCTCCAAGAGGCTGCAGGTTGGGTGATGGAAGAGAAATGCTGGGCCAGCATAACTGGGCCTGCTGTACTCATGCTATACCTGGTTTTAATGTTGCAGAGCCATTCAGAACCTGCCCACTGAAGGGGGTGGCAGTTACCTCGGGTGGCCCCGGCCCCATGCCACTCCTGGAAGGGACCAATGTGGCTCTGCGTGCTACACCTCTCTGCAGGCACCGCCCCCGCAGCTCCCATTGGCCACAGTTCCCTATTCCCGCCCAATAGGAGCTGTGGGGGCAGTGTTTGCAGGCAGGAGCAGTACACGGAGACCCCTTCCTCCCCCTCCGGGGGGCCGCACTGGCCGCTTCTGGGAGCGGCTTGGCGCCAGGGTAGGCACAGAGTCTGCCTTAGCAGCAGCTCCGCTGCACCACTGGAGATCATGATCAACTGGGAGAGTCTCCAGGATCGACCAGTCAATCGCGATCGATGGGTCGGTGACCACTGGTCTACAGCATCTGTATTTTGCTGCTTGAGATATCCCATTATTTCCTGGTGCATCTCCCTCTCCTTTTCCTGTGCCTTTCTCCTCTCTACCCTGTCCTCCTCGAGGCTGTCCGCAGTGTTCATCCTCCAGGCCCTGTGCTTGCTGTCTGATGTAGCACTGGCCTGTGGGATCTCATTGAACATGTCACCTTGAGTCCTCTCTTTTCTCCACCTTATCTGGCCCAGGCATTCTGTGGAGGGGGAAACTGTGAAGGCTGCAATGGCAGCAGCTGCAGACAAAACACACACAGGTATTTATTGTCAGTGTATTTGCTATGAAAATGAAACTTAAGAGGCTGAAATCACCCTCCCCCCCTTCCGCTCCCCTTTAGTTTTAAGCACTAGATTTTCACTTCTGCTCATAGGCACCGACTTGTACTGGCGTCGGTGGGTGCTCAACCTCCTGCTGCCCCCAGCCCTGCCCCTTTCTCCAAAGTCCCCAACCCAACTCCACCCCCTTCCTGCCCCTATTCCTATTCCTTCCCAAAATGCCTGGTCCCACCCCCTCCCCTGGGCGTGCCATGTTCCCACTCCTCTCCCCTCCCTCCCGGAGCTTGCTACAGCTGTGTGGCATCGGCAAGCGCTGGGAGGTAGGTGGAGGAGCAGAGATGCGGCACGCTCGGGAGGAAGCGGCAACAGAGGAGGAGGTGAGGTGGGGCAGGGAGGGGAGCTTGGCTGCCGGTGGATGCAGAGTACCCACTAATTTTTCCCCGTGGGTGCTCCAGCACTGGAGCACCCATGGAGTCAGCGCCTGTGATTCTGCTTGGGATTGTTTGTGCGTGGCACCAGTCACAACCCTAGCCATGGTGGGTGTGGCCCACTGAGGGTTGGGGAAATGAGGGAATTGCTCAGTTGAATGATTCTAGTAGCATAGGGCAGGAGCACTGGATACTGGCACCGTTTTGCACAGGGTCGTGGTGATTTTAGCTATGCCTCACTCCTGAGGGTAGCAAAGGTAGAGAGAGCACAACTGCGGCTGGTATCCTGAAGCTGCTTGGGCCTGTGTATGCTGCTAGCCCGTGTACTGCAGTGGTGCTTGCTGAAGTTTTTACTGAGTAGCATAGGAAGGCAGCCTTCCCTAGAAACTTTTGGCAGAGGATTGCAGAATACCCCCATGCAAGTTTCACTGAGATCTCTCTGGAGGATTCATGGGACATCCCTGTGCACGTAAACAATCTGCTCTGCCTGCCCCCTGCCTAACTAGAAGGAATGAAAAGCAGATAGCAACTCCACCTCTCTTGGTTATACCACTGTCTCTTCCAGCATGAGTAAATTAATGAAAGGTCCAAAGATGTGACCTGATACTTTGGGGGTGCCCTCCCTGTAACTGAATATCTACACGCTTCCCAAGGTTCCTTCCTCTGCTTCGGGTTCATCCACGCTCGACTGGCTGGGCTGAGGTGGAGTCAAAAACAGGTCCCGGCTTGCTGCACAGCTGGATCCCCCCAGGTTGCCTGTCCCACATACTCTCTCCTCCTCTTCTTCATCCGCCACCATCTCCTCCTCCTCGCTGTTCACAGCAGGGGCTTGTGACTCTGGCTCATTGGCGGTATAGTGCTGTTGTAGGTGGTGGGGTCTCTGCTGAGTATGACCATGCAGCTCTTTGTAAATGCAGCAGATCTGTGACTTGGCCTCAGATTGATGGTTGGTCTCCCTGGCCTTCTGGTATGCCTGCCACAGTTCCTTGGCTTTCACGCGGCACTGCTGCTGTTAGACCCCTTCTCCTGCATTCCCCCATGCAACCTGCTTGTAGACGCTGACATTTCTGCACCTGGCTTGGAACTGCCTGCACAGCCCCCTCACCCCACAGGCCCAGGAGATCCAGTATCTCCTGTCTACTCCAGCCAGGTGTGTGTCTGGTGTGTGTAGCCAGCATGGTCAGCTGGGCAGTTGCTTATAACAGCGGAGAGCTGCTAGGTGTGCTTGCCAAGCTGGGCAATCACAAAAAGGAATTTCAAAAATTCATAGGGCTTTAAAGGGGAAGGAATGCATTTCCGTTCTCAGTGACCCCAACAGCAGAGTTCACAGTGGTGACCAGAGAGGGCAGTGTGGGGCATTGTGGGAAAGCTGCTGGAGGATAGTTAGGGTTGCCTTAAGTAACTTGGTGTCTACACTCAGACTGTATTGACCTAAGTATGTTGACTGTGGCTCTATGCTACTCAGGGAGGTGCAAGGGCACTTACATCCGTGGGAACCTAATTTAAGTGTAGACACAGGCACAGCTAGGTTGATGTAACCTGCCTTGCATGGATCTAACTGTGTAGTGTAGACTGGGCCGAAGGCACACTAGCTACCAGAACTCCTGCCTTCTATCACAGGCACTGATTAGCCCTAAGATTCTTGACTGGAGAGTCATTTCTGTGACACTGCAGCACCATCTAGATCTAGGTGTGAATCACCACTCACTCAAAAGTTTCTTTTCTCTCCAGGAATTCATCATGGAATCCTGGTCATTTGAAAAGTTTAAAGAACAGGTTAGAGAGACACCTGTCAGGCATGATCTAGAGCATTGGTTCTTAACCGGTTTACCATTGTGGGCTGCATATGCAGGTCTCTGTGTTATGTGGGTTGCATCGACACAAAATATATATATATATATATATATATATATATATATACACACACTACCTCTACAGCTACAAAAAATTAGGTTTAGTATTTGTTATCTGACAGCACTATGATTCAAATTGATACGGTGCCTTTCATTTCAACACTGGCAAATGTCTACTAAGAGCATTTTAAATTAGCAAAAGAAGTCAAAACATTAACTGTTAAAAATCAATTAATGTACTGTAAGGTTGGCATGGCTGGGTGTATTGCCCCCCTCACTTCTGCGCTGCTGCTGAGCTGAGCACCCGGAGAGCACAGCTGTGGAACCTGCCTGTAAAGATGGGGAGCCTTGCGTGGTGTGGAGTGCCTCCCCAGTATCTAGACCCCCCCCAACAGCATGCTGGCACACATGCCTGCTCTGCAGAGACCGGGTGCCCTATTGGGGCAGAACAGCTTGTCTAGGGACTGTCTTCTCCAGCACCCAGCCCCGCACCCAGGGACTGCCTCCCATGCACCTAGCTCCCCACCTAGGGACTATGCCTTACTATCTAGCCCCCCATCCAGGGACTTCCCCCAGCCACCAGTCCCCTATGCATCAGCTGCAGCCCCCTCCTGCGGTCCTAGCCCCTGACCTCCCCCCACGTGCCCACTACCTTACCTCCACTGCAGGAAGCTCAGCTGTGCTGCCCGCCCTGCCCACCTGCTGTTGTGGTCCAAGTGTGGGGCCCGTGTTTGCACCCCCTCGACGGCTTAGTGCCTGGGCAGGTGCCCATCACATCTGACCATAGTTACAGCCCTGAGGATATTGCATGGGCCACAGCTGTGTGCTGATTAGGCCACAAGTTGAGATCCACTGGTCTAGAGATATTTAATCCTGCCTCAGTGCAGGGGGCTGGTCTAGATGACCTCTCAAGGTCCCTTCCAGCCCTACATTTCTGTGCTTGTATGGAGAGCTGATGGATTTATGTAAGTACCTGTGATTACCGGTGCAACAATAATGCCCCGCACTGATAGCATAGTAGCTGACTTTGGTATTTATAACTAACTAGGCCAGCAAAGTAAACATTCCTTGTCTGACATGAGGAAAAAAACAAAGTAAATAGATATTGCAGTTTCAAGGTGAACATATTTGAAAGCTGTAGATGTTTAAAGTCTTCTCCTTTGGCTCTAGGAATGTGAATTGCAGCAGGGTCCTATTAAATGCAGATCTGCAGAAACACTGTAATAAAATTGAGCACAGTGGGCAATAATTTAAAAAGAATGATGAGGTCCCTGTCACTGACTTAATTAATGGGTCCCTGCTACTCCCAAGGCTTTCAGGAATTTCAGAGATCATGTGGGCTTGGAAAAGAGTGGAGCCTTATTGTGAAAAATCCCATAAAGCAGGTGGGAGGGGAGGGGAACGTTAATTAGGAACACCTGCAAACCCCACAATGTACTGTACTTACTAATTAAGTATAAAGGTACTGGTATCAGCACTTCACCTTGAAGTGGGCATTCAACTCAGTGGGTATGTTCTCCTCTATGGCAAGAATGTAAATCCTATTAACATTAATGCAAAGTCATGGGGAGTATCTAGGGGAAGAATAGCATACTTCGGGCCAGATTTATCAAAGATATTTAGGTGCCTAAAGATTTGCAAATGCACCTACTAGGATTTTCAAAAGCACTTACCTGCAACGCTGGGCACCTAAATAAATATTGAAAATCTGGTCCTTGATGTCTGTTTTGTGGATGTGATTCTTCCCAACCGACTGTTGGGCTGACTGTGTTACATCCTGCCACTCAGTTTGTTTACTTTCTTCAGCTGTCCGTAGGTTTAGGAAGCTTTATTTATGATGAAAATACTTCACCTTCATAAACATTTAGAAAGATGGGTCATTGACCACAACAGTACTCTGACAGCTGCCTTATGAGGGACACCTCACCTCGTGGAAGCATGTATTGCACGTAGTTAGGCTATTGTTTTAAAATCACACTGGGCTTATTTATCTTTTGTCTTAAAGTGTGTGTGTTATAAATAACCAAACCGCCTTCCTCCTTAAGTGCTCTCTTTTTATGTTAAGGCATTGATAGAGGTCTAGGAGTCTTGAAACTTGTGTTCTATTCCAGTTCTGCCACAGTCATTCTGGGTCCCCTTAATGTAAGTCACCCAACGTGCCTCAATTCATCCATCTGTAGAAAGGGGATAATACTGCTTCTTGTAAGGGTATTGTGAGGGTAAATTAATGAAATGCTTATAAAAAGCTTTGAGATTTGTACATGGAAGTTTCTACGTATGAGTGTTTGTGTATGCAAAATCGAATGGACAGAGTAAAGAACTGCATTTTAATGTGTGATTTTTTTGTTCTTAGCCAGTTTCAAATGTGGATCAGGAGACCCTGACGGAGCTGGTGAAACCGAGCATTGACTATGTACGTCATAAAAAATTCAGATCTGGAAACTATCCATCATCATTAAGCAATGAAACTGATAGACTAGTCCACTGGTGCCATGGTGCCCCGGGAGTCATCCATATGCTAATGCAAGCTTATAAGGTAAATCTTTCTCTTATACATGTGTGCAGACATCCTCACGCATCCGTATGTCTACAGAGGTGATTCTTGATCTTTAGGCTCCTAGTTTTGAAATCTTGGTCTGTAATCTTTGAGTCTTTATTCGGAATGTTAAAGGTGCCTTTGATTTTAAAAATCAATATCTCTAAACCACCTTTTACTTTAGGATTGTAGTATTATTAAGATGTAGCACTTATTGCTGATGTCAGATTACAAAGATCGCAGATGCCTGACAAATATAACATGTATCCTATCACATTAATTTAGCACTAGCGTAGTCTTTGTTCCTATGTATCCTCACTGGTTCTGCTGTTGTTTTCAGGTTCCGGAGCTCTGAGTCACAGAACATTAGTAAGCGAACAGGTTAATTAAATTTATGCAAATTGATTCCTGTTTTTGACAAGCCGCCTTGGCAGGTTCTCTGCTTGGTCTCTGAGTGGGCTGATGAAAAGCGTTCATGGTTATCTGTATAATTACATGCACTGCTACCTGAAATTTGAACTGTAAACCTCTTAAAGTGCTGCTGAATGCAACAGAAGCCACAGGAGCACGTGCTCTGGAGTGTGAGAGGAACAGTGACTGGACACTGCAGAAATCCATTTTTCCCTTCCGATGTGATGCTTTCTCAGCCCAAATTGCTGTATATCTTGAGGAGTTGAGAGGATCAGGAATGTTTTCGGTTGGCAGACACTTCTTTGGCCCTACCTTGTCTTGTTCAGGTCACATAATCAGCTTCTTTTTACTTCTCAGTCTCCTTTCTTAAAGAGCAATATAAAAAGTAATTGAAGAGAGAGTCAACAGATCGTACTCCATACTGTAAAGTAAGAGGGATTTAGGTAATGGACAGTAGCTCCTTGGAAATTAGAACCAATCACCCAACCTTCAAGTTAAGTCATGTATCTGGACTGTCCTTGTGTGGTAATAGAAAAGCTGTTCAGATAGTGAGATGTTTTCTCTGCCTTGCTGGTCGTATTTTACAAAGCTCCTGAAACTATTTAAAAAAAAAACAACAAAAAACCAAACACCTCATATTGATGGTACTATGCACTTGCTTTATGACAGCCACTGACAGATCAAGGCTTTTTAAAACTCTAAGTGTGTCAACCATCCCTTTTTTGTGTTGCTGCTGATCTGAGTGAGATCAGATAGAGAAGGAGCAGAAACTGGCTGCTTAAGACTATAGGTCTCTGGTGTCTCAGTGAAAACCATCTGTTTCAATCCCTGCTTTCCTGATGGACTACATAACCTAACATCAGGTGGAGTTTTGGGTGTGAGTAAAGTCTGCAAGGGAGGGTTCTTGGTGTCTGAAACACAACTGAAGGTCAGGCTGGGAGGACTGCTTGTATGGTCCCGAGCACAATGGGGCTAGTGCCTCGCAGAGCTACTATAGTGCGAACAGTAATCTCCAGTCAAGGCAATTTATTGCTCTTTTTGGTGTGCTTCTGGTAAAGAGGCAAATGCCATACTGGGTAATATGAAATGTAAAGCATTTCTTTGACCCAGGTTCAATGTAGAAACAGGGAGGACCTGCCCTTGGCCAGCAGTTCCCATGACACCAACCAGAAGGGTTGGGGCTGAAACCCCTTGTGCCCCCATCTGTTACACGAATCTAATTAGAATAACCCTTTTGTATTTCAAGTTTAAATCAAACACAGTCACAATTTGAAGGGGAGGGGGGGAGTAGTAAAAAAGAGAGAGTGAGAACTCTTGAGATGGTCCACATTCATCATCTATAGAGAGAATCTAGAATTGAAGATCCCGATCTTGTATTTTCTGTTGGTCATGCTTTCAGATTCATAAAGTCCTCTTCATTTTCTTTTATCCTGCACAGGAGGGGAAGCAGTCTGGTAAGAGAGGAAAATTATTGCCGTGATGGGTGGATTATAAATAGCTAGAGAATGGATGAAACGTGCCCCATTCTCCACTCCCTTTCTCTGTTGGTGGGTAGGTTGGTTGAAATTGAGTGTTTTTCTTATTCCATAGACCTTTAAAGAGGATAAATATTTGAAGGATGCCATGGACTGCAGTGATGTCATCTGGCAGAGAGGTTTGCTGAGGAAAGGGTATGGAATCTGCCATGGGACCGCTGGCAATGGCTACTCCTTCTTATCTCTCTATCACCTAACTGAAGACAAAAAGTATCTCTACCGGGCTTGCAAGGTGGGATTTACTGCATCGCTGCTTCTCTGCTGGCTACAGTCATGTATGAATTTCTGTGTGATTAATTGCAAACGTCACATACCCTAATAGAATAAAAAGGAATAATATTTCTATGCTACCTGTAACTTTTGTTTAATTCTCAAAATGTACGGAGTGTTTAGAATCAGAAACAGGAGTGGCCTGAAAAGATGATACCTGCTCTAAACAAAGCTAACCAGTGTTCTATTGTGGTATTAAAAATATGCTATAGGTATTCCCTTGTGATATCCGCTACAGGAGACATCTGATCTAGCAGTGACTGTTCAGTGGTCTGTAATGATTATACTTTGGTTCATTGACTTTCACACTAATTGTTACCTTGGGGTTCTAGAACTCTGAATTGCTTGGATTAGATTTCAATGTATATAAAATGAGTTGATTATTTTTTTGCTGGGTTTGAGAGCCCCATGGTGTAAATACTGCTCTGAGAGCTGCTGAGTTCTAATCCCTGCTCTGACATATTGTTTCCCTTTGTGATCTTGGGAAAGTCATCTGAGCTCTGTGCCTCTGTTTTCTTATCTCACAAGGGTGTTATGAGCCTTAACTCACTGAAGTTAATTAGACAGTCTGAATCTGTTTAAAATACTTCAGGAGGAAACTTGAAAAATAGTCTCCCAACTGTCTTCAAATCAGCAGTGGCCATCTGTACAGAGGCTGTGTGTAGATTCCAATTAATTTAATTGTGGAACAGTTGGAAGTTTTAAAACTATTGGTGCTCTGTTTGCTTGTATGCTCTGATATTTACTGTAACGCCAGCAAGCCAGAGGCCTAGCTGGTATCAGACCTCAGGATTTCCTGTCTTCCGGCTCTGGATTCGTCCCAGGAGGCAGCATGGTTTGAAGGGCAGTGGCATTAGAGATGTAGATCTAAACTATTTTATAAATCACTAGCAGTCACGTAGAATGTGTAATGTCTGTAGGTCAATCTGTCTTGACCAGGTCTAACGCAATGTATTTTAAGTACTTTTATATGGCCTCCATCACTATAATGTCTGAGTGCCTCACAATCCTTCAATGTTTTTAAGAAAACATAAGAATGACCATATTGGGTCAGATCAATGGTCCATCTAGCCCAGTATCCTGATTTCCACCCGTGGCCAGAGCCTGATGCTTCCGAGGGAGTGAACAAAACAGGGCAATTATTGAGTGATCCATTCCCCTGTCATCCAGTCCCAATTTCTGGCAGTCACTGGCTTAGGGACACTCAGAGCGTGGGGTTGCATCCCTGACCATCTAGGCTAATAGCCATTGGTGGACCCTATCCTCCATGAACTTACCTAATTCTTTTTTGAGCCCAGTTATAGTTTTGGCCTTCACAACATCCCCTGGCAATGAATTCCACAGGTTGATTGTGCATTGTGTAAAGAACTTCCTTATGTTTATTTTAAACCTGCTGCCTGTTGATTTCACTGGGTGACCTCTGGTTCTTGTGTTACATAAAGGGGTAAATAACGCTTCCTTATTCTCTTTCTCTGCACCACTGGCCTTCAGCCTTTCCAGACTACTACTACTGTACCCCTTTCAGGAGTCTGATTCGTCTTACGTACCCCCAAGCTTCACCTCACTTAAAATCTACTTTCTTACAAAATCAGACATAAAAACACAAGTGTCACAGCACACTATTACTGAACAATTGCTTACTTTCTCATTTTTACGATATAATTATAAAATAAATCAATTGACTATATTGTACTTGCATTTCAGTGTATAGTATATAGAGCAGTATAAACAAGTCATTGTCTGTATGAAATGTTAGTTACTGACTTCTTTAGTGCTTTTTATGTTGCCTGTTGTAAAGCTAGGCAAACATCTAGATGAATTGATGTACCCTCAGGAAGACCACTGCATGCCCCCAGGGGTACACGTACCCCTGATTGAGAACCAGTGCTCTTCCTCATTCACAATTTTATAGATTTAAGATGAATAGTCCCAGTCTTTTTAATCTCTCCTCATATGCAAATTGTTCCATACCCTTAATCATTTTTGTTGTCCTTTTCTGTACTGTTTTGAATTCTAATTTATCTTTATCCTCACAACACACCTGTGAGTTAGGAAGTGCTATTAATCCCATGTTACAGATGGGGAACTGAGGCACAGGGAGACTGACTTGCCAAAGGCCACACAAGATGTCAAACCCAAGTTCTTCCACTCCCAGGCTAGTGCCCTTACCCCTGGACCATCCTCCTCCTCTTCTAATCAGCGTAAGTTTTGTCATATGCCCTTCGTGGGAGGACAGAAGGATTGTAATGTCTGGTAATATATTACAGCCACTTTGCGTCCTGGAGTCTCCAAGGATCTGAAGCAGTCTTAAACATTTAAGGGATAGACTTTCAAAAGTGCTAAGGCAGTTTGTAAAATCTCTCCTGTATGCAGCAGTGTGCAACAAGATGTCCAGTCACACTGGTTACCTACAGCCATCTATTTAAATAATTGTATGGCTTCTGTCACCACAGTATCTGATCACACTGAAAGCATGAGGCTGAAGATAGAGAATCCACCCAAGAATCTGATAACTGCACAGTTGCTTGTTGGCTATTTCGTGCATCAATAAGAGGGACTTGGAAGACAGCAGGGGGTTACTGAGTCAGAGAGAGATCACTTGCCTGAATGCTTCAATCTTTCAATAACACAGTTAGTTATTTAATGTGTTTTTTGTTGGGCTTGCAACAGATTGTCCCATTAGTTGAATAAACTTGTCTGCTAGTGGCTGTAGGTACCTCTGATCTTCTGGGCCTTGTATATCTGAGATTGTTGAAATTTTTTTTCTGGTTAATAACACTGTAACAATATAAAATGGAAAGGCTAAGTAGTGATCAGAGGTAGATCCTCCACCCCTTCAGTCACCTAATTAGCAGCGTGAAACAGAATCTCAGTGAAGGTAAAAGCATTTTTAACACAAACAGGACTTTTGAAGTCAGAAAGGAATTTCTTTAGAACAGTCCATCTGGGTAGATGGCAGCCTAAGATGCTTTCTTGATTAACATGCCTGCCTGGCTTTCTCTCTCCACGCCCTCTTCCTTCTCTCCCCGCACCCCTGACTTGGAGCTAGGAACTTCTGAATTATAATCCAGCTCTGATACCAATTCCCCTCAGAGGCTTTCAGAAAGTCACTTATCCTCTACTTCCATTCCCGGAATAATAATGATACTTTACCTTTCATGGATGCCATGAGAAGTCATTAAGGGTAGAAACACTTTGCAGACAAAAGTCCAGTTCTGCTCTCCATTACAGGGGGAATTAATTAATTAATTTGTAGATTTCAGTGGGAGTCACACCTGCATAACTGAGGGCAGAAATGGGTCTAAAAATTATTTGAGATTAGTACTAATACTTAGTCTTTTCTAAAACCATCACCCGCCTCTCATTAAATGAAGGAGTTATTTTTCAGGAATATGTGGGAGGAATAGGGGTGAGACTTTCCTTTTGCTTCTGATTAATTGATTCTTGGTCTGGTCTCGTGACTGTTGTCGTTGAGTGCAGTAGAACCAAATGACAAAAAAAGTATCCTATAGCTAGACTCTCGTACAAGTGGAGCAATGGTGACCTCTGCTGTGAAGGAAAAGCTATTCTTTGCAAGCCTGTTCAAATTACAGGGGAAATTTTTTAAAAAGATAGGTGCACTGCAGGACTGGTCCAGTAATAGAGGACTCGGAGCTGAAACATTTTAGAAAAGCAAAGTGCATGGAGACATCAGGGGAATAGGCGGGATCCACATATTGCTTCTGAGAGGCCCATAAAAGCTTTTAAACTGACGTTGCTGTTAAAATTGTTCCAAATGCAATTTGCAAGTAATTAATATTAGCCCAGTACTTGTAGCATTCCCTATACGAAGTATACCAACTACTGTTAAGCTTATGGGAAAACGATACAATTTTCATTGGCACCCTCTGCCCAGTTGTGGCAGAAAATGGAAAGTTCTTGAAAACAAAAGATTGACAACCTTAATGATCCAACTGTATTTATAACGATTTACCATAATGCTCAGGGTGGACAAAATAAGGTTCGTAATGTAATAGCAGTTGAATATTAAATATTCTAAATTGAAGTGTGAGCAGTGTAAGGACACAGAAATGTGATTAATGGACATTACTCATGACCACAAGGATACATTAGCAGGGAGAGGCAGAAATTGGTGCCATTATGGTGCATCCTCTGCTTGCCCTTGAAATTGACATACAGATATATTCTTGCAGCATTTTTCTTTCCTCCTTACGCCCCCAAGTTGTTCAGTGAAAAGGGTAAGTAAAATCTGCCCCACTAATTAAACTGTATCACTATGTAGTAGATTTCAGTTAATCTGCATTTTCAGTTTCCTGAAAACTAACTGAAGTCCTATCCTGGATGAGGCAGGACAATTTAATCTTGGATAATGATTCCAGTTTGTTTCTCTGCTTGAGCCTCATTGCGTTTTCTATATATTAAAAGTTGTCTTTATGTGCTGCTGTCCAAGCTTGCAGCTGTACACATATACACTTAAGCCACTCTGTTTTCCTTTTTTCTTTTTCCCTCTCTCCCAGTTTGCGGAGTGGTGTTTAGAGTACGGTGCACATGGATGTCGGATTCCTGACCGACCCTACTCTCTGTTTGAAGGTAAAGTATTGTTGTTGCAGGCTGGGTTGTATTAGGAAGAAGGACAATCTTGTGGTAAGGCACGTGACTGGAAGTCAGAAAAGCTGAGACGTTTTCCTTTATTGGGGAGAAACCTTTTAAAAGCTACATTCTACAAATTTTTAGTATAAAACTGGCGCCACTGGGTATTTGATGGGGCACTAGTTTATTCATTAACCTCTCCTGTGTTTGGAACCCTCTTGGGTCATAAGCAAGCATGAGTCTGGGCAGTTGGGTAGTTGTTGTGCATCACAGAACTACCCTATAAATCTTAATTATTGAGCGAGCAGCAGACCACAGTAACAGTGTTGCAGATTAGTAGTTTGTTTCTTTGACAGAGGCATGTAAGAAAACTTGTCTGTTAGGCTTGCCGAGGGCCAGACTTAGTTCTGTTAGTCCTTTCTTGAGCACCAATATTAACCAAATTCATCCACACGGCTAAAGAAAAGAAATGCCGTGTTTTGATTAAAGGTCTTCTTGGTGTCACTTAAATATATCTAGAACGAACAAGTAAAAAAGTAGAGATTATATTTTTCTGACACTCTCGTGTAAATCCCTTATCTTCTGTAAACGCAGAACAATAATCTTCGCCCTTAAAAATCTTTGCCTTTGAAAGTGAACCTAATGCACCACCTATCACAAGTATGGGGAATTACAGAGGATTTAATGGGATGTATTTTAGAATAGTAATGCAAGCTGAGGGCTTTTGTGTGAGCAGCAGTTGCATGCACCTCTTCCAAATGCAGTTGGGGTAAAGAATATGATTATAGTGTTTGTATTTCTGATATGGTGCCCTGAATTAACTGCTGCTTTCTGCAATAATCGTGACTGTGTCTATATGTGGTGGAAGCAAAGTCACCCTTGGAGTTATTTGTAGAATAGAAGCTTAGAAACTCACTGAAAACGTGATGCAGAAAGAAAGCCACTCAGGGCTGTCTAGAGGTTAATGTGACCCACAGCTACAAAAAAATTGTTACAATTTGAAGGAATTTTGCAATTTTTCTTTTTTGTTTTTCTCTCTAACCCAATTTTTTCAAGTCTGAGTCAAATTGCCCCTCCTGTGCGCACATGCGTGCTCTCTCGCGCTCTCTCTCTCTCACACATGAGCAATTTCTGCTAAAGTCACTAGGAGTTTGCATGTGCACATTGTAGGGTGATAATTGGGCCTAGTAGGAAGAGAAGAGTTTTTAATATATTATTTTTGTATTGAGCATCCGAGACTCTGAATCAGGAAAACTTTCCTATTCAGGGGAACATTTAAGCATGTCTTTAAGCATATGCTA
Organism: Eretmochelys imbricata; assembly: GCF_965152235.1. Taxonomy (NCBI): domain Eukaryota; kingdom Metazoa; phylum Chordata; order Testudines; family Cheloniidae; genus Eretmochelys; species Eretmochelys imbricata. The sequence continues at coordinate 175,165,448 of NC_135573.1, forward strand.
AAGTTCTGCTGGGGCCTGGAACTGGGTGGTTAGTGTTAGATATTGGAACCGGGTGTGGAGATGCTGACTGATTCTTTCTTGGGGGGAACGGGGAGAAAAGCTATAGAATTTTTGGGGGTGGTTTTTTAAAAATTGTCTAATACCTACACGCCCGTTATGTTTCATGTTGGGCATTCAGATTGAATCATAGACTATGTTCCACATTAGGAGATACTTCAATAAAGAACTACCGTACAGTAACTGAAGATTATATAGGCTGATGCTATGACAATAAATAAGCATATACTCCATATGTATAAACTCCTCTGACAGCCATAGGCTTTCTGATCCATTGTAGCACACTTTGAGCGACTTACCTCTTACATCCTTTGAGCTCCTTCCTTGTTAGAACTCTGCAGCAGCATCTAACATATCATTCTTTTCTGGAAAAGGTAAAGAAACAGTTTCAAGTTTAAAAAAATCGAAATGCAACAGGTTTGAATTCAGAATTTTTTTTGTTTTGTTTTTACGGTGGTCATTTAAAAATTGTTTTAAGAAGTGGTTAAGCTGTAACATTACCAAGATTACATACCATACATCAATAATGGCAGAACTCCACTTAGAAAACATTGCACATGTCTTTGTAGAATAGCGGTAGTCACTCTAAAATGCTGAGATTCTTTTATCATTCATGGAATCCAAATTTTACTTATATTAATATCCTGTATATGTGTGGCACCTTGCACAATTGGGCTGTGAGGTTGATTAGGGCCTCTGGGCACTACCTTCCTGATAACAATAAATATATTAATACTTTGCTTATCCAGTGGCACAGAATTGGTGACATTACGATAAACAAGGCTTCAGAAAAGAAGAGTGACTTTTTAATTTTTTTAATTTTAATCAAGAATTTCCCCTTTGGAGACACTGTGACAGGTTCCCCTGGGGGTGCCACCTGGAACTGGGGTACCGCTGAGCCCTCTGACCTACCAGCCTATCACATTGTGCTGCTGTGACAAGCTGCACACACGCTCCCGGTCTTACACTTTCACCAGCATACACATAGGTAGGGACACACCCAGCTGCAGTTGCATGCAGGCTTTCTGACTAGCCACTGCATGTACCAGCAGTAAAAAGGCTAAAACCAGCGTAACTCTCAACTCCCCAGGCACACACCCCCTCTGGGGCATAAACCCAAAATTATACCGTCTCGCGCTGCACATGTAACTGTACAGCGCAAGCTCATAGTGTTCCCCCTACCCTACACACACACAATGTGGAGAGGAATATGCAAGAGCCCCTCTGTGCTAAGGTATCCACACACTTCACTCCAAACTCACTGTTTAGATTAAAACATAAAATAAATTTATTAACTACAAAAGGATAGATTTTAAGTGATTGTAAGTTGTAGCAAATAGATCAAAGCAGATTACCTAGCAAATAAAAATGCAACTTAAGCTTAATATACTAGACAGATTGGATATGGATAGCAGATTCTCACCTTAACTGATGGTACAGGAAGACTTGTAGATTCTTAAGGCATAAGCTGCATTAGCTTCACAGCTTGGAATTCTCAGGTCTTCATACACAGGCTAGAAATCCCTTTCGCCTGGGTCCAGCACTTCCCCGAGTTCAGTCTTTTTCTTCGGGTGTTTCCAGGAAACTTCTTGTGTGGGGAGGGAAGAACCACAGATGAGGTCACTCCCTGCCTTATATAGCTTTTGCATATGGCAGGAACCCTTTGTTTTAAAACTTGGTTCCCAGACCAGTTGGTGGAGAAATACTGACATCCCAAGATAGAGTCCAGAATCATGTGGCCTGGTCACATGTTCTTGCAGAGTCATAGCAGCCATTACTTACAGGCTGTGTTCTCAGGAAGGCTTACCAGGTGAGAGAGAAGCTTTTCCTAGGGCCTGTTGTTTTCCCTAATGGCTCATTGCCCCTGAATAGGCCTCCCAACCAGCTATCTAGACTGGAAGCATCTTGTCTAGTGGGCATTACCTAGATGTAACTATATTTGAAGCACAGATACATAGTCAATATTTATAACTTCAGATACAAAAATGATACATGCATACAAATAGGATAATCATATTCAGCAAATCATAACTTTTCCAATGACACCTTACAAGTCCCATCTTGCATAAAATACATCATTATGATACAATCGTATAATGGCACCATGAAGAATATGAGGTGCAGTATCATAGACACAATCTAAATTAGGAGAATAGGCTCTTTGATTATTGTTATAGGTTGAGGTGGTGTCCAAAATGTGCCAGACTCTGCAGATTCAGAGTGCCCTATAGTATGCATAATTTAAGGCCTCAGTCCTGCAATTGGATCCATAAAGGTGAAAACTTGCACCCTTGCAAAATCCCAGTGGCTTTGGGTCTCCATGTGGACATAAGGATTCCCCCTGCTCAGAGCAGACTGCTGGATGGAGGTTTTAAAATGGGTTCTGATATATCTGATTTGAACTCTGACTGACTGACTTTTTAAATTCTTAAGCTATTGTAATAAGAAATCAGTTTGTATGTTTCAGGCATGGCGGGAGCTATTCATTTCCTATCGGACATATTGGTACCAGAGACTTCCCAGTTTCCAGCATTTGAACTTGGACCTCAGAGGAGAGAAAACAAAGTGGAACAGGACAGCTAAGAGATCTGTTGCAATGGAAACTCGATGTCAAGACTGACAAGACTGTCTAGTGCCTCTGATACCGAACCAACTTTAAAGCCTAAACAAGGGACAAGGAAATCCCTCTTCACACCTCTTTCTCCAAAGGACCACAAGTCATTAAAGCATGAATCAGAAGCCATGCCCAGGTTTTATTTAAGTGATGCCTTCGGTGGTGGGAAAAGAGAGATTAAGTTTTGAACTCTTTTTTTGCAGTTGTTCTCTTCAGGTCTTTCATCAAGTGTTTGCATGTTTCTTGGTGTTGTCCATAGATGTGAGTATTTTGTTGTAAGCCAAAAGCTGTTTTCTTGTGTGAGTCCCAGTCTTGTAGCTTTTGTGCATGAGAAACAGCAAGAGCATCGCTATTTCTGCAGTGTGACTATGGATAAGGTTCCACTTGACCTGACAAATGAGAGAGTCTGGTGTAGTATAGTGACCAGGTTAATACATAGTTATATCTTAAATGAGCTGATAATTTTCAAACAAAACATAAAGCTTTTCTGTGCTGTACTTCTCTGTTTCTTCATAAGAAACATTTTTCTCCCCATCCCCTAGAACAGTGGTGGGCAACCTGTGGCCCATTAGCGCATCAGGGTAATCTGATTGCAGGCCATGAAACATTTTGCTGATGGTGACCATCTGCAGGCACAGGTCCCCGGAGCTCCCAGTGGCTGCGGTTCGCCGTTCCCGGCCAATGGGAGCTGCAGGAAGCAGCAGCCAGCATATCCCTGCAGCCCGCTGCTTCCCTCAGCTCGCATCGACCGAGAATGGTGAACCACAGCCACTGGGAGCTGTGGGGGTCCATGCCTGCGGACGGTCAAAGTTGGCAAAATGTGTTACGGCCCCCAGTCAGATTACCCTGATGGGCCGCAGGTTGCCCACCACTGCTCTAGAAGTTATGTTTAAAGAAACTGGCCTAAATTTTCAGAAGTGATGTGTGGTGGCTCAGTTTTCAGTTTGAGAAGGCTTAAAGGGACCTGATTTGTCAGACACAGGGGCTCAGCACTTTCAGAAAGAGAAACCCCTTTAAGACGTTTTCAGTTGGGCCCTGAAAATTGGGGCATTCAAAATAATTAATAATTTTTGAGACTATAGGTCTTCCTGCCCTACAGAGCTGCTTGGAGTCCCCTTCCTACAGCAGTAACAAAAGCAAAGTATTTCTTAGTTCCTTAAATACATACCAGTAGATACCATGAGTGTGTTACTCATACCAGCATTTCTCAACGTTTCATGCGATAGCAAAGTGTGAAACTGCGACAGCAGTTACACTTTTCCTGCTAGTGCTCTTTGGTTATAACAAGCACATCCTCTGAAGGAATCTGAAGAGCATACAGTTTACAACATATAAGTAAACGTGGGGAGAGCAGGGCTGGAAGAATAGAAGTGTCTGGTTATTGGTAATTAGGAAGGCGCACCACTTCTGAAATGAGAGGAGAGCAACTCATTTCCTCTCATTTTTCTGAATTTCAACAAGCCTGATAGCCCATCCCGTATAATAGGAGCTGTAAATGTTAGCCAGTTGGGGAGGTACATAAGCATTAATAAACAAAAGTTAAACTATCACAGTGACCTGCGGTTGAAACTTGTTATGCAAAAAATAAAATAAAATAAAATGCAGATTTGTGTTGAGCAACCTCCCTCTCCAGTAGTTTCAATAAAAGGACAAACAGTCTTATGGGACCAGCTCTTCAGCAGATATGAATCAGCATAGGCCCACTGAAGACAGTGCAGCTGCATGTACCGTTGAAAATCTGTTACCTAATAATATTTTTCTGTTTCATTCAGAGGGAAGTGGTGTTGCATCGGGATTCCCGAGGAATAGAACTAAACTGGATGTTCTACACTCTAGTGTTTTACAATGTTTATTACATAAGTGTCTTCATCTGCAAAAAGGGGCTTATTGGAAGTGAAGGTTCCTTTATGTTTTATTAAGATTTCTGCAGTTAAAGTATATCAGCCAAATCCCAACTTGCATAACCCCAGATTGCCTGCTTTAAGCAGTACCTCCCCACACTCCCGCAGTTTCATTTGGATACAAGGTTTATTTCTCTACTTCTTTCCCAAAGCTATCCTGCAGTGTTGCTATGCAATGTGCACAGCCCTCCCTAGGGCTAACATGGAGCCCAGTTCTGGCCTTGTGAGCCCAGGGGTAATTCAGTACTGAGGACAAACTTGCGGCCCCTAGTTTAAAGAGAGCATTGAAATCCTTCAAAAGAGAAGGTGCTGCAGATTTGTCATCATCTTTTCTCTCTCTCCTCCAGCCTCTCTCCACCCTCCACTTTTCTTGCTAACAATAATTTAGTTCACATTTAATATCAGCGTGGTGTAACTGTGATCTTGTCCAGACTCGACTGGCCTTCCGGGCATATGTTGACATAAATACGAATGATCAGTGCACCCCACAATAAGATCCTAGGACTATCTTCACAACTGAAAAACACTGGCTTTCCATCCTGTGCAAATGTCAGAACAGTGACCAGTATGGCCCATTACGCCATCTGTTGCTGAATCATTGGGGGGATTATGCCCCCGATTCAGTTTTTTTTGTAAGTGTCAGGAGGCTCATGTGGCTGGCTGGCTGGCTGTATGGGTAGAGAGGAAGAACGTGAGGAAGGATTTTGGGCACAACAGGGATCCAGGCAGGCGGCAGAGTAAGTAAAGAATGGAAGGGAAGAGGCAGAAGGGCATAAGTGTGAGCGTAGAGGAGAGAAGGGGAAGAGGGGGCAGTGAGGAAATCGGAGAGCAGAGGAAGGGATAGTGTCTGCAAAGTGTACCACTGGAGGCCATGTCCAATGTGGAAATGGAAGCCCATCAGAATAATCACAGCAAACAGGTCTGCGGATGCAGGATGCAAAGCTGCCTGACGAGCCCGGCACCTCTTATGGGTCGTGCTGCTTAGTTCTTTCATCTCACGCCCATTATGACGGCGGAGCAAACATCGTCCTCAGACTAGGGTGGCGTGGAACAGATAATGAGGTGTTCCACAAGGGATTTTCACTTTGATTGTAGGCCTCATTGGCTACTATGTACGGTTTGGCGGTTCTGGGAGATAACTTTGGCTGGATGGAGCCTAATGTGCATTACAGTAACTCGTCACTTCACGTTGTTTCAAAGTTAAAACGATGCTGCTCAATTAGGGAACAGGCTCGTTTAAAGTTGTGCAATGCTCCCGAAAAACGTCATTTGGCTGCCTGCTCTGTCCACTGCTTGTAAGATTTTGTGGAAGAGCAGCGACTTTACCAGGGAGCACTGCACAAGTTCCTCTTCTCCGCCTCTTCCCCCGCTGCCAAACAGCTGTTTGGTGGTGCTGGGGGAGAGGGAGGAAGGAGCCGCGATGTGGCATGCTCCGGAGAGGAGGTGGAGTAGGGGTGGGAAGAGGTGGGCCTGGAGTGGAGCAGGGACAGGAAGATGCGGGCCTGGAGCATCCCCCAGCAAAGTCGGCGCCCGTTCTTCTCTGGGTAAGCTGCCACTGCCGCTGCAAAGGCGCTTCCTAGCGTCCTTGCCTGCAGCGGGCTGTGCCTGTGAGGGGTAAGCCAGGAGCACTTCCCAACCACAGTACAGTACAGTACTGTACAGTATATAATGCCTTTTGTCTGCCCCCCCCAAAGATGTCCTTATGGGAAAATTGGATTCGTTGAACATTGTTTAGCTTAAAGTTGCATTTTTCAGGAACATAACTACAACGTTAAGTGAGGAGTTACTGTATAACAAAATAGTCACTGGATAGTTTAAAAAATACACCTTAGAGCTGTTTAATAACAGCTGATTGCCAAACCTCCAATTCACTAGTCAAAAAACGAACAAGAGAGCAGCCAGCCTGTGGCTTGGTTGGCCCGATGCTGCTGAGTGAAGTCAACAGCATGTTTTGCGGCCTTGGCTTCTTGCACACTAGCTAAACTGGCAACATGCTGGGTAAAGTAGGAAACACACTACTGAATGCTGGGCTTGCCTCTTCTGCCCCCCAAGTCGTTTATCATGGACCCTTGTCATCGTTCATGCGAGCTCCAGGGAATGCAGTGGGCCAATAGGAAGGAGCATATGGTGCGTAGGGGTGCTTTTTTTTTTCAAACAGCAAATTCTAGACTTGTGTTTCCAGAAACCACGTGGAGCTAAAACTTTAAAATGTCTTTACATTATTTAGTTTGTTTTGTCCACATTTAATGATCCATTTGTTGCAAAGGAACAGCAGTGATGTTAAAATCCGAGAAGGTCATTGTGTAGACAGGGCGGGAGGAAGGGCTAGTTGTTTTGTTCGTCGGTGGTAGTAAAAGCCCATTAGTCTGGTGTTTAACTTGTAAAAACCTCTCTCCTGCACGCACACGCTGTTCAGTCTATGGGAGTGGTTTACTATCCATACCAGCTAATCAGTTAGCTGAACTGCTCCAGGGGGTTGTAACCCTATTGAATGGAATAGGAACTCCCCAAGAGTGATAAGGCTGTGACTGACTTTCATAACCTGCCCCATAATGACATGGGAGATCTCAGCATTGCTGAGTCTGTTTAGAGTCCTAAGCAGTATAAACCTTTATCGACTGTAAATCATCCCAGAGCACTTTTGCCTTAACCTACTTTCCATATCTCCTTGTTCTGTATGTCAAATCTATAGATTCTTCAGGGAAAGATTAATTGTAAAAATCACGTTGTTGTTTTTTTAACAAAACTCTCTAATCCGAAATGCCGTTCACCGTAGCCTGATTTGAGGCTAGGGTATAAAATCATGCTTATGTGGGTGGAACAATAACTGCCATAGCCAAAGAACTGTTCTCAAGGGCCCTGATGATACTTAGTTCCTTTATAAAATGCTTTGAGGCTTACTGATGAAAAGCGCTAGCTATGTAAGAGCCAGGTATTATTGTATTCCATATACTACCTTCAGGCGGTGTGAAAAACTCTTGTTGGAATCAATAAGAGGTGCATGCTTGGATCAAGGGCAGCGTATGTTCCCTGCCAGTATACAAATACTCCAACGTAAGCCTCACAAAATAAGAACGGCCATACTGAATCAGACCAAAGGTCCATCTCGTCCAGTATCCTGTCTTCCGACAGAGGACAATGCCAGGTGCCCAAGAGGGAATGAACAGAACAGGTAATCATCAAGTGATCCATTTCCTGTGGCCCACTCCCAGCCTTTGGCAAACAGAGGCTAGGGACACCATCCCTGTCCATCCTGGCTAATAGCCAGTGATGGATCTATCCTCCATGAACTTATCTAGTTCTTTTTTGAACCCTGTTATAGTCTTGGCCTTCACAACATCCTCTGCCAAGGAGTTCCACAAGTTGACTGTGTGCTGTGTGAAGATCCACAGGTTGACTATGCATGGTCTTTTTTCCCACTGTAGCTGAAGCCCTGACTAGAAATAACTACTAAGCCTACTGATAGTTTTTCAGTGTATTATGTGGAGTTTCAGCTGCACAAATTCCATTGTTTATAACTGGAATCACAAAGTTAAATCCATATATAGTGTTTTGAAAATGGACCCATTTGGGCTCGTCTACACTTGAAATGCTACAGCAGGAGGGGTTCTCCTGTCAGTGTAAGAAATCAACCTCCCCGAGAGGCAGGAGGCAGGGCAGCACTGTCTACACCAGCAGGTAGAGCAGTATAGCTATGTCTTTTGGGGTGTGGATTTTTCACATCTTTGAGAGCAGTTGCTATGCCAGTGTAAGTTTGCAGTGAAGACCAGCCCTTAGTTTATAGACTGTTTGTTTGCAAGGACGAGATTAGCAAACAATTTTTAAAGCTCTTTTGCCAGGCCCAACCCCAGCAGTCCATGCTCTGTAAAGGAGGTTCTAGTTAAAACAGCACCACAAGGTTTTTTTTGTGTTTCATATTTTTTTATTTGCTTTCTGAACAATATATAGTTCCACCTCCAAAGTTTTTCGACACTAGCATAACAAGCAGTGGGGCTTGAAAATTCACCTGTCCCTGCACTGTTTGTTCCTCAAGTGATAATGAAATGGTAGAGTTGGTGAGCCTGCTACTGGGGGAATTCCAAAGAGAACAGGCATGGCTGTCACTGTCTTTTCCCTGTCATGGACTTAAATAGGAATTTTAATTAGAAGAATAAGTAAGTAATGTTAGATCTACTTCTTAACAGGACAAATGGAGCCCTGATAAAAGATGACTGAAGTCAGTGGAGTTACACCACGGTTAAATTTGGCCATGCCTGTTCTAGACTTTGGGGTAGAGCGGATGGGAGAGTGAAAAGGCAAGTGTGTGTAAGATCAGTATCATCCTGCCAGGTAAGAAGATGATGTCTTCAAGGGCTCAGTGTACTGTGCACGAGATATATAATTAAAAATATGAGGGGGAGGTGTAACATATGTCCCTGTAGGTGGTAAACGGACTATACAAAGCAATTGAGCACAGGGTTCTTTTCCTTTGACCTTGGCAAGAAAATCCTGCCTTCCCTTCCTAAAGCAGGAGCCAGATGAACACCTGTTCTGATTCTCCTTTCACTCGCACTGATGTGAATTAGCAATAATTCAATTGAAATCAATCCTAAAAGTTGGAGATCATAGTTCAGAGGAGGGAAGTGAGGGAAGGGTGAGCTCAGGCAAGTCTCATTGGTAGTCATAGGGGCATTCCTGCCAGCTGGCACTCACAATCCCATTAGCAGCAGGGCCCTGAAAGGGCTTTCCTCTTCTCCTCCTTGGCCAAGGTATGTTAACTGTGCATTCAAGCGCGAAGATGCTGGTCAGCACAAGCAGAAAACAAAGCAAAACATTATAAAGCTCCCATCTCTGATGAACTTGACTACCCTCTCCATAGCTTTCCTAATTAACATGCAAGGAGCTTTGAGAACTTCGGATAGAAGGTGTGACAGAAGCACCATTTTTATTTTCACTTAGCGCTGGAAGAGTGCTTAGCTCTTGCACCCATTTCCCCCTCCTTCCAACTTTGTGTGTGTGCGGGGGGGGGTGTTCGTATGTGTGTGCACACACACACATTCTTGCTGACCTCCTAAATTGCAGTCTACCTGTGAGAGGGAAAGGGGAAGGTTATTGCAACAAGGACTAAAACTATTTCTCCTATTATGGTGCCCTGAAGATGATGGGCTTAGTGTGCAAGCAGCATATGGAATGAGCTCGCACAATGTGCTCCAGAGCTTATTCACCTCTTCTGCTGCATAAGGCCTGGCCATAGTGTTTGGGGACATTAAGATAAGGAGTGTACTTCACCGGGATGGTTAGTGGCCCTGCTCCAGGTTATGAAAGTGTGGTGTGGACCAAAGAGCAACAGAAGGGCGGGGGGGAAGCGCGGGGTGGTAGAGAGCCACAGGGCCCAGTTGGGAATGTGAAGGGGTGAGGACAAAGAGGGAGTAGGAATCCAACACAGGCCCAAGAAAGTTTGTCCCAGATGTATTTATTACAGCATAAGCTTTCATGAGCTACAAATAAATTGGTTAGTCTCCTAAGGTGCCACAAGTCTTCCTTTTCTTTCTTTAATCACACTATACATCTGGGACAAACTTTCTTGGGCCTGTGTTGGATTCCTACTCCCTCTTTGTCCTCACCCCTTCACATCCTTTTCTTTTTGTGAATACAGACTAACAGGGCTGTTACTCTGAAAAGTGTGATTAAAGAACTTTCTCTTCTCTAGTTGTCGAGACGACATACCAGTCCAGTTTGGCAAACAGTGCCTGTAGGCTACAGCAGAATAGCACACTTACATATCACTTTACACTCAGCCACACACGTAGAACTTTACCTACTGTCTCTGATCACAGTGGGGAATGTTAGGGTTACACAAGTTTATTTCCTTGGTGCTAGAATCAAGGTCATTCATACTGGTGAACTGCAGTTAGGTCACCCCTTCCCCTCCCAGCCCCCCCCTGCAATTCAACTACCAAACTCTGAGACCCAAAGAGAAGAAACGAGGCCAAGGCATCAGATGTTCCCACTTGTAATGAGAAGTCAGGACCATTAACGATGAACATGCCTTATGGTGATTGCTTTTGTGCTTCAGTGAGCCCAAAGCTTCTTTCCTTCCAGTCATAGAATGTGGGAAAGTAGGAGATGGCGGGGCTAAGGGGTTGAAATGGATTTTCTGTCCAAAACAGGAGCAAGAGTTTTTATGCAGTTCAAAGCTTACAGTGCCTTTGACAAGCTGTTCCCTACTGGTTTTCTGACGATTCCTACATATGTCATTTGCCTCCTGGGTTTGCAGCTAGAACATGAAGGCCTAGCGTGGCTCAGTCAAAGGTCACAGGTCTAAAAAAAAATGACTGGGTGAAGCCTTTAAAGCCAGAGGGGGCTATTTCCACCTCAGTGGGGTGACCCTGGGGATTTGTAGTCTGAGTAGCACTTGCCTTGAGCCCAACTATGAAGACATTTTAATCTTCTAAATAAGCATGTTTTACAAAGAGCAGAGAGGCTGGACAGAGATGCCCAATGTGTCCTTTGGCTAAAAAAACCCCTGACAGTGCTTCCACCAGTGGCTAGCAGGGGAGAGGGAAGAGCTACAACGCCGTTGCTCCTGTCATCATTTCCCCCCCCCTTTCATTTGCACACATATGCTTTTATATCTATCTATATAAAATACACACACACCCCCTCTCCATCACCTGAACTGTAGCCAAATGTGGTCAATACCGCTGAGCTGCCATTCTTAAAGATGCCTTTGTGCCTGACTATGAGATCTGGTAAGGCTGTCACATTAAAAAAAAAGGGGTGGGTGGGTGGGCTGTGCATGACCAACAAAAAGGGGGTGGCTCGGTTCCCCACCTCTACAGGCTTTAGCTTGTCAAAAACGGCTCTGTCACACCCATTGTTACCCACCTCGAATAACCCCCTGCACCCCCCCCCCAAGTTCTAATTTCCCTCACAACCTCTTGTCAAATTCTGCCGCTCCCCAAGTTGGCCTCACACCCAAACTTCAGATTCCCATCGCTGCCTTCCCAAAGCCCTCTCCTTCCTGGCACTGACTCCCCCAGCTGAATGCTTCAAATCCAGGACTAGAGGAGAGGAACCAGAGAGCCAAGGCTTTCTCATGAGGCAGGTACCACACGTTGGCTGTGTGCTCACCCACTCCCATAACCCAGTTTGGGCTTGTCAGCCCCAGTCCTGCCATTCTTGCTGTGGTGAAGGAATCTGCCTTGCGCCCTCAGAATGTGATAAGCTCTTGGGACTGAGCCACTATTGCTTCACTTGGCGCATTAGCTGAGCTGGATTGTGGGGTAACAGGGCACTGCACAGCTGGTGGGCCGCTCAGCTTGGGTAGACCTACAGGTGGTAGGACTGCGCACCTACTGCCTAAAAATAGCAGTATGGCTGTGATAGCACAGGCTATATGCCGGACTACAGACCCGTCTGCCTCTCTTGGGTGGCTCGCCCTGGCTGCTAGCCATGCATTCATGCTCACACTGCTATATTTACATGCTAGCTCAACTATGTCAAGCTGGGCAGCACTCACCTTGCACCTAGACCTACCCAACTTTTGGGGGCGGTGTGGGGGGTAGTGTTGCCCAGTCATATGCCTAGGTGCCTGGCCCTACTCTGGCCCCAGGCTCACCCCACCCAGACCCCACCTCCACGACCTGGGCAACAGCACGCGGTGCAGGATGGACACAGCGGGTCACAGCCCGCTGGGCAGATGGACACCAAGAGAGGGTTGGGCAGGCCAGGCAGCTCACGAGCCCTGTCAGGGTTCCCCAGCCTGTGTGCCCATTGAGCTTTGTCATCTGGTAAGGGTTGGTGCCCCCCCTACCCCAGGGTCCCAGCTCCAACTGGGCCCCAGTCCTGCCCTGAACCCCAGCTTCAGGCTCTGCTCCCCAGTTCTGTTGCTTCACCCATGTCCTGCGCTTCCCTTGGTCTGCCCCCGCCAACTCCAGCCCATAGCATCTGCCCCCACTCACGTGATGAGCTAGCACAGTCTGTCGTTGCCCACCCAAATTGCCACTCCTAGCTGGGGAGCACATCTCCGAGCTCTGATGTAGCTGCACCATTGGTTGGGTGGCTGAAGGCAGAGGCCTTGCTTTGTAGAAAAATGCAAGTTTGACAAATGTGTTTAGGCGGGGTAGCTGACTGGGAAGGAGTGCCGTAGGTTTGCCTCATTTCTATCACTTTTGTTTTCCTTAGGGAAGGCTAGATCCCTCTTCTTTTCAATCTAAAATTTAATGTTCAGCCTGCTATTTCTAGTTATTCCCTGATCAAGTCCACTTTGTCATTGCTGTTTACACTCTTCAGCTGTTTGTTAGACTATAAGCACATGTATGGTCCGTCCCCCCCCGTGCCAAGCTACACATGTAAGGGACGCATTTTTCAAAGGTACTGACGCTCCTAAAGATGCAAACAATCTGCTAATCCAGTTAGGTGCTTAATTCCCATTGATTTCAATGACCACATTAAGCAGTTTTTGTAAATCCCACTGCAGGTTACAGTCACACTGGGGTTTCGGTGCTGCCTTGCCCAACCCATAAGTATTCTATGGCTCCTCCATTTCTCATTGTGGGCATGAACCAAGATACCTAAGTCCAGACACCGGGCCCACACCTCATGCCTGAGCAGTGCTATGCCCAAATGGCCCTTGTGCATCTAGCCCTAAGTGTCGACTCATAACGTTTCTTTTCCTGTGATGCAGGAGGAGCTGCTGCTCCCACCATCAAAGCACAGCCCCGCTCCTGCTCATTTTTCAGTTAGAGGCCTAAAACCAGAGCATATTGGTTTTATTATTGGTCAGCAGTAAGCTTTGGCTTTCACACTTGCATTGAACTGTGGTCATTTCAGTGAATCACAGGAGCCAGACATGGAAAAGATCTTCCAGGCAAATGTAGGTTTATTTCTCGGCCAGCACTGGCCCGTGCTTTCAAGGTTCTGTGCATAGATGGAGTATTCACCTCTTCACCTAGGAAACTAGTCTACAGCTGCTCCCTATCAGGGAGCATTCCCTATTCAGCATTACCTCATTATTTACCTTAATTTCATCCCTGCGGTCCTTATTATACCTCCTTGGAGCAACCTTCGTCACTTCTTTACATCCTTTCACAAAGCTGTAGGGCCTGACGGGCCGGATGTCTTTCACTGCAGTGGAATTACAGAAGCACAGAATTCATGTAGCAGAGCAGCTACTCAGGCCCTTTGGCTTTTATCATGTAACTCCCTGGAGGCCCTGATTCTTCACTACTTCTCACTGTCAATTATGTTGATGCAAAATGGAAGTAAAACGCTCTCTCCCTTTAATGTGGGATAAGCAACTGCAGAATGTCCAAGGCAAAGGAGAACGAGGCTCACAGCCCTTTATTTCTATTTAACCAATATGCAGAGTCTTAAGCAGAGGGGGAGAGGTTGGAAATAGGATCACAAAGCTCCCGAAGTATCTGGGCCTCTATGGCGTATCTCGGCATCTATGTTCTTGTTTTGTACAGAACTGAGCACGGGTTCAGTTCTCCATTAGTAATAAATAAATCCTTTAAATGCATCCCTCCCTCTCGCTACCTAATCACTTTTATTGCCCTTTTCTGTGCTCTGTTGCTTTAACAGAATGCAACTTAAATTGAACTTTCTATTGGACCCATTCTAAGCTAACAGCAGAAGCCGCATGCAGTAAAAGGGCTAATTTCCCCCCCGCCTCCATTCCCAAATCACCGTGGGCAAAAGAAGCAATAGACGCACCCAGATCAGTTTTATTTGGAATATATATGAAACATGACCCTATCAAAAGTTATAGGGTTTCTTTTTTCTCCCCTTTTTTCTTTTTTTAAAAATGAAAATAAAGGGAAACAAAATAAAAACCTAGAAACCAAAAGAAGAGAAATATCAGAGGAAAAGCATGCACGCAATCTGTAAACAAGTCCTAGATTTACCTACAGTGCTGCTGTGTTTTCAATTAAGTACCAAACAACTTCACTAGAACAGGAGTTTGACTTCATTGTAAGAGGTGGTTATAATCCCCTAACATTAATAAAGGAAACAATTGGATCACAGAAAAACTTCACCAGAAGTTGAATTTCAATACACAGCATAAGAGTCCACTGGAAAAGGGTTCTACCCAATGTTATCGGAAAAACATCAGTTCTCTTAGACACATTTAATAATCTAAAAGGGTTTAACGACACCTATCTGCTCACATCATAGGGCCTAGTCCATTAAAGGAAAAAGAATCCCTGGATTCAGTTAAAAAAAAATACAGTGTATACAGAGCCATATTATGTGATTGGCGGCAGCATTACAGTTAGTGTGCACACTAGTTTAGAAAATACATACAATTGAGCACTGCAAGTAATTGGGCCTTTTGACCATGTAATACATATATCTGAAATATTCATAGGGCCTGCATCGCAAACCCACGAGTAGCTGCTGTATCCTTACCACGAGCCCCGGCCAGGAAGAATATTTTAACAGTAATATCCTCAGAACACCATACTGTTGCTGCAATACTTTTGAAATGTATTTTTTTCTTCAGTGTTTCTCAATGTTGGTATCAGTGCAAGGGTAATTGGGTGGAAGCCTCTGGCCTGTGTTATACAATTCCAACTAGCTTATCTAATGAGTCCTTCAGGCTTTAGATCTATTAAGCCCATGAGTAAGACTGCAATAGGAGAGTTCACTAAGGGCAAGAGTCTTCTCTCAGGTCTGCACTGCAGGTTTCCTCTCCAATATTCCGTGTAGGCACATAAGTCTCTGTGGAAAAACCATATGGGCAACAAGGAGATCTCAACAGTGGGTGATTAGGTCTCAATCCTGCAAACATTTATGTGCAATATTAATTTTCAGCCCCAAGTACTCACACTGAAGCCTCCTTGCTTAAAGTTAAGCATGTAAGTGTTTGCAGGATCTGGCACCTTGGACACCATAGTGATCGGTGCTAGCAAGAGATGTGCAATGATAACGAGATTACAGTAAATTTAGATTCAGATAGGTTAGCTTAGTCAAGATCAGTTGGGTAGAGCAGAGAGGAATTTTGCCTTTCTTGTTTATATCATCACCCCAATATGACACACTAAGACAATCAAAAATATCACACAGAAGGTTTGGTTTGTTATTTAAAGCCAACTCCCTTTTAAATTTGCGAAAAAGAACAACTGAAAATATCAGAATTTGATTCGCTGATTTTTAATCTGCAAAGTAGACTTTAGGGATAAGCAAGAGATCAGGTCAAACTTCATGTTGGAATATAGCACTAAACACAGCACTACAGAAAGGAATGAGCTTTGCCATGTATTGTGAAATCTTACAGTCTCAGTAAGTACGAGTATCTCTTTTTATCCTAAAAAGATAAAGGGATTTGAATGTCACATTCACCACTTCTAAAACACATGTTGAACGTGAGCCAATATGGTCGGATATGATCTGATTTAACTTCCTATGGACTTTACTATAAGTGCAAGTACAAACACAAGGCTTGGTTCTAATCTCAAACCAGACGAACAGAACTGACTTTTCTGGAGTTCCTCTTGGTTTACACCAGTGTAAGCAGGCTTAGAAACATAGCCAGGCTCTTTGGGTTTGCCTATTTGATCATTTAATTCATAGCAAACTGGGGGTGTGAATCTACCCCGCACTGATCCACATTAACAACTCCTTAATGACCTTTGACCTATGCCCGTTTCAAAGCCGGCAGATCAAAGTGTTCTATGGAACTGTTACTGTGCATCAGCAGTGTCCATGCAGACACTTATGACGCAGCAGGCTAATGCCGCTTGCCACAAACTAAATGTTTGTGTACACAAGCCCTTTTAAAGACTGTATTTAGAAAATGCAAAAACAGTCCAGCCTAACAGGTTAGCATTTTTAACCTGTCATCTTTATCCCTTCATTTATTTCTTCTTGAAATCAAGACTAATAGTTATATGCTGAGATGAAACCCAGTGCGAAGGGTAACAGAAATGCTACCACTGGCAGGAATCTTCTGCTTATATTTTATTTGCTAAACAAGTTTAATCCTTTCCTTTGGGCAAAATCTTGATCCAGTTTAAATCAATGGCAAATCTCCCCTTGACTCCAGTGGAACTGAGATTTGGCCCCTTATGACTTCCTGCAAATCATCCACTGGAGTCTATGAAATGTGTTTCTGTGACTAAGAATTCTAGCTCCAATCCCAGACTGGTAAATTACACACAATGGGCTTTGGTGAATGTAACACAATTCAAATGGATGCAATTTCAGTGTATTTATAGCAGGCCAATTCCTTCCAGTTTGTCAGGGTTGTACTGGAATGGGCCCAGAAAGTATTTTCTTCCAGATGTCACACAAGTGTTTATTCTCAACAGAAATTGCGGCTGAGTTAGGACTGCTGGATTTGATCCTTCGAAGGGTAGTTCCACTCGGAAAAGGGACTAAAAAGAGGACGGGGGGGTTCCCGGGTTTATCGGTGCTCGGTATTTTCTGTACTTCAGGTGTGCAGTTTCCAAGCAAAAAGACGTTGTTCTCTGATTGTTAGCCCTGCAAACTCTGAGAACCAAATTCTCACAAATTATCCCCAGTGATAAAGGCTCTGTAGGCTAAATAAGGCCCTCAACTACTTCTGTGCAATGCAGATGTCTTGGGAGTATGTGCTCAGTTACACATGGGCACCCTCAGGCATCCAATGGGATGGGCCCCTGTAACTAACTGGAAGTTAAATAAACATTTCTATAGGTCTTGTGCCAGAAGCTCATAGTTGAGGTGGTTCTTCAGTTCTAACAGCAATAAAAAGCACCATACTTTAATTGGAAACAATCAAAATAAGTGGGAAAATATCTGCAAAAACAACCATTCATAAACACCTCAGGAGAAAAGGTTTTGTTTGTTTGAAGATATTGGGTAGTGGCCACTGCCACTCAAACAACCTCTGAGGAGTATGAGGCAAATACAAATGGGGACATTTTCAGCATGATGAATAGGGACTTGTCTGCAAGTGGTAGTTGCCTGGCCAAAGTGTCCGTGCATTAGGCTCAGAAGCAACCCTTAAACATATGTCCCAGTAAGCTACTGCGCTTAAACCATTGTTAAGAGAAGATTTTCAAATCTCTTGATTGGAGAAGACAGCACCCTTTCATGCTCTCTCTGTGGCTATAAGACACTAACCAAAACCAGCAAGCTAATGTGCTGTATGGAACAAGGACCCAGTCATCACCCAGTGAAGTCGATGACAAAACTCCCAGGGACTTCAAAGGGAGCAAGATTGCGACCCAAGGCCCAGATGGAAGTTCAGTGCCTAAATACCTTGAGGATCTGGGCCTAAGTTCCCATTTTTTCCATTTTAACTTTAGGCCAGAAAACTCTTGTGTATTGAAATATTTCTAAGTAGTTTCTCTACAAGTGTAGATATGTAGCTGGGAGCTGATAACATTTTCCCTGCCACACACAGGTCTGTGTAACATTTAGATCATCAACTATATTTTACAATCTCATCCTTGGCAACAACAACAAAAAAAACCCTCTCCAGAAAGTGTCAAAAGGAGAAGAGGAGCCAGGCTTAAGGTGGCAAGTTCAGAGTCCAGGTGCAGGTGGAGACATTGCAGACCTGCTCATTCATGATTTCTTGGACCCACATCTTTTATAGAAGTGAAGCTCTCAAGTAGGACTCGTTCCAAACAGAACCCACTGCCATGACTTGACTTCCTCGCTCACTCAATGGCTTCCATAACATCCTGTCCCTTTTCTGTGTCTCAGAACAGAGCTTTCCTAGAAAACCACAGACCATGAGGTTGGTGGTCACACTTCTCATAAATATCTAACCCTGACTCTTTCCTCCAACTCACTCCTTCTCTCCTTTCTACTCTAGTAGAATACCACATTCATCTACCGGGTTTTAGGAGAGTGTGCATCACTTTGTGGTTGCATAAAGCTGCTACCGTATTTTGCCACAATGCATTAATATACACCTTTGAAACAATAAATAAAGGGAAAACGTACTGGATTTAAATATAGGTTTCCATTAAAAGCATTTAAAAGACCTTGCTTTAGTTTTGAATACATCAAAATGAAAATTCACCCCCTACTACAAAAAAAATCATCCCTTGCAAGTAATGTTAATGGGGAGTGTGTGTAGGGAGAGTTAGAGAACTAGCAAGTGTTCGGATGGGCAGAGGCCCTCTACTCCAGTCACTTTGCAATGGCACCTGCTTCTCACAGAGTCAGGTAACAGAGCTGCCGAGTTGTTACGTGGAGGATTTCACCACCTGCTCATATGGGGGTGGGGGTGCGTTGCAGTAAGAGGGTGGAGGTGGGTACACTGGATTCCCTGGTGGGGAGTTGGGCTGGACATGGAAAGCCATAGCCATGGGGTTCATCACAGGTCCTCCTGGATCCGTGTAGTATGGCATCCCTGGTTGCTGTGATCCTAAAAGAAATGGAGCAAAAATACATTAATTTACAAGGCAACAGTAAATTTACAAAAGACAGGCTAGTATGATGCTGCTCCAATGCTGGGGAAAGCACAGATATGCTCTTCTCTAAAGGCAAATGATATATAGTAGGTTTTAACTGAAGTATGTGACACATGGCCAAGACAATGCACAAAAGTTGTTTCCATCTGACGGCTGCCCAGTCACGTGAGGTTGGTGGTCTCAGTCCAGTGGGCAGCAGTTGACACCATAACAAATCACCCTCACACTTACTAGCATCCTGGCTGGGAGTCTCAGAAGACAACTGAAGGATTGAATGGACCCAGAGACGGAACTACCTTTCACCCCCTAAAGGTGCTTTCTCCAGATCACACGCACTGGGGATGCTTGCCCAGTCACTGCTTCTTCTGTGGATAGAAGTGTTCACTTTCCAGGGCTGTTGAACCTGCACCAAATTTAGGAGCACTAAATTCACTTTGTAGAGAAAATACACCATAGGATCTCAGCCTACACTCAGAGCCTTTAATGCATGTACTCTATATTCAGTTGCCTGCGGATACTGTTTGAATACAGTAAGGACATATCCCCAAGGATAAATCCCCAAGATCCCCAAGAAAAATGAGATGGAAACCCTAGAACATGTATTAATGTACTTAGCTGTGTCAGCAAGAAACAACATTCCGATCAGCAAACATTAAGGGCCCAATTAATACCAACATGCTTGCTAATAAGGCTGTTCTGTGATTCTTCACTAACCTAATTGCAACATCTTTGACATGAGCAATTAGCGTAGGCCAGAGAGAACAGAACAAACATGGTTGCTCTAGGCCCAAGAAAACTTTGATTCCATTGACATGCTGTCAGTTCATTTAGGCACAAAACTTCAACTAGCTCAAAGGGAAAAAAACGTAAACACACAACCAAAGTAATATCAAAGAACATATTAATAAATCATTACACCTAATGACAAAGGAGAGTAAGTCACTAAAAGCAGCATTTTGAATATGATGAAAAAGAAGCATTAGTCAAACACCAAGCTACTGCCTGGAAAGTATGATGATTAGTATTATATTACAGTAGTGTCTAGAGGCCCCAGCTGAGATCAGGAGCCCACTGTGTCAGGTGCTATACAAAGACTTCGTAATACACAGTCCAATAGGTGCTGGAACTAAGGGTGCACGGGTGCTGCAGCACCCACTGGCTTGAAGTGGTTTCCATTATATGCAGGGTTTACAGTTTGGTTCAATGGTTCTCAGCACCCCCACTATACAGATTGTTCCAGCACCCCTACACAGTCCGTGCCTCAAAGTGTTTAAATCTAAACAGACGATGGCTTGGAGGTGGAAGGCAGAGGCACAGAGACGAGAAGTGATCTGTCTGAGCTCAAACAGAAAGCCAGTGGCAGAGCCAGGAACAGAACCTAGGATGTCCACGTCCCAATCCAGCGCCCCACCCACAACGCCTCTCAATTGCAGTAATTAGAACTGGTAGTAAAAATTCCAATGACATATTTTTTTCCATTGAAATTTGAAGATTCAGTAAAATCAAATTGCTTTGCAGAGCTGGTTCGATTTCACCCAAGTCCTATTGGAAACCTTTTTGGATACCTGCCGGCGTGTCCACCTGGCTCTGCAGTAGTCCGCATGCCTCAGAACTGGGGGAACCCAGGGCTTCCAGGGCCTGGGGCTCCCAGGCAGTCTGCCAGACAGACATGTATCCATGTACCTTTGTCTCCTTGTTCTTTGTACTCCCCCACTGATCTGTCTATATCCATCTGTTGTCTCTTGTCGCATACTTAGATCGTAAGCATGTTAAGGCAGGGGCTGTCTTTTTGTTATGTTTGTAGAGTGCCTAGCACTATGGGGTACTGAAGCTCCTCAGCACTATGGTAACAAATAACACCACCACCATCACTAGACAGGATGGAGAGCTGGGGGTCGGTAGTTTTCTGCATGGCAAATAGAAAGATGGGATTAGATAGTACTGATTCTAGGCAAACGTTCTAAGGCTTCATCCATCTTTCCATTTACTTCACTGCCACAAGCCCTTCCTCCCCTCCCCTGGCACAATGCCCACTAGCAAACCTTCATTCCTAAGGGAATAAATTAGATTCCTGGTGATAGCTACCTGAAAATTAGCAAGTTTAACCAAAGATGATATTATAGCCAAATCTGAGTAAAAATACCTCTTTAAGATGGAGCCTCCTTACAGTGGTGCAAGAATTCACACTGCAACGGATCACAGGCAGTTTAGAGCTACAATATCAAACTTCCTTCTGTCTGGATCCATGCAGCATGACAAGAACAGCAAGGGCCACATTTTCAAAGAAGGGACCACTGGATGTATCTACCCATCAGCTGAGCCTGCCAAATGCTGTATGAGCACGTCAGTTGGCATTTGTGCATGCCAGGGTGGGGTTCTATGAGAGAATACACACACTGTTTCAGGTGCATCTGTGATTCTTCCTTGGGCAGACTGGCCCCAAGAGATCTAAGCCATTACACCCAGAAAAGCTGAACAGCCCAGACCTGCTGCTGGTTAACTATCTCCTCTCAGGGCCTGATCCAACTTCCATTTTGTGTTTTGTAAATTGCTCTTGGGAGAGGTTTTGGTACTAATTTGCCGACATTGATTTTGTTTGCCCCCGTCAGATATGCTACAATTACAAATAAATAGCTTTGGGGGTTTGCTTTTCTTATTACTTTATTTTTAAACCAAGATCTTTGTCTAAAATCTTCCAAGATACAGAAAAATGCACCTGGTATTTTACAATGTACTGAATGGTGTTGCCTCTTGGACTGCATCTCAAGCTCACAAGCCCCCTTTAAGACAGACAAGTGTGAAGCCCAATCCAGCTCCAGCTGAAGTCAATACAAGTCTCATTAATATTACGGGACAGGATTTCTTAGCACAGAGTAAGATTAAGAAATGTCGAATTCACAAGGCACTTCATTCATCACATGCCAATAATGAAATCTGGGCCCAGAACAACATGGAAATTTATGATCAAATGAAAAACTATGTGGTACCCAGAGAATCAGAGACATTATACTCCCATTAAGAATGACTGGAGATAGGCTTCAAACTCTAGATATCATAATGATCATAATAGGATAAGAATGGCCATACTGGGTCAGACTAGTTTCCTATCTCTGATAGTGGCCAATGCCAGAAGTTTCAGAGAGAAGGAACAAAACAGGGCAATTTCGAGTGATCCATCCCTTGTCGTCCAGTCCCAGCTTCTGGCAGTTGGAGTTTTAGGGACACATGGAACATGCAATTACGTTCCTGACCATGTTGGCTAATAGCCATTGATGGTTCTATCCTCCACGAACTTATCTAATTCTTTTTTAAATCCAGTTATACTTTTAGCCTTCACAAAATTCCCTGTAATGAGTTCCATAGGTTGACTGTCCATTGTGTGAAGAAGTACTTCCTTGTGTTTATTTTAAACTAGCTGCCTATTAATTTCATTGGGTGGCCCTTGCTTCTTGTGTTATGTGAAGGAGTAAACAACACTTCCCTATTCACTTTCTCCATCCCATTCATGATTTTATAGACCTCCATCATAAATCTCTTTAACTGTTTCTTTTCTAAGTTGAACAGTCCCCGTCTTTTTAATCTCTCCTTATATGGAAGCTGTTCCATACCCCTAGTCATTTTTGTTGCCATTCTTTACACCTTTTCCAATTCTAAATGTTTTTTGTTTTTGAGATGGGGCGACCAGAACTGCATGCAGTATTCAAGATGTGGGCCTACCATGGATTTATACAGTGGCATTATGATATTTTCTGTTTTATTATCTACCCCTTTCCTAATGGTTCCAAGCATTCCATTTTCATTTTTGACTGACGCTGCACATTGAGCAGATCTTTTCAGGGAACTATCCATGATGACTCCAAAATTTCTGATCAATAAAAATCTACTGAATATAGTCTCAGCAATTAAAAAGTTATGCCCTCTAGGAACTTTGCAGGGTTTGTCTGTGGGAATACATCAAGTTCTTTTCTCCTCTCTCTCTTTTTTCATGGCAAAGCTGAGTTAACAGAACGAAGTAGTCAAGGAGCAGCAATTTCTCCTTGGTGCCTTGCTTCCTACTTTGTAAGGAAAGCAGCCCCCATGGATTTTCCATTTGATCACCAATTTCCATGCCTCAGTGGCCTGGGGATTCAGTATGACAACAGGATGGAACCCAGAGATACCTTGAAGCATTACACGCTACTTAATGCTTTTTCAGAGTGAGTTTTTATTCCCTAAGTATCAAAGCGAGATGGGCCTAAGCCATAAACTGCTGATCCAAACATCCATGGAGCTTGTGGTGTCTGGATCTTGCATTTGGCCCATTCAGGGGTTAAGGTTAGGGGAAGCAAGTTGGGAGCACAACTCCTTCCCTGCAAACAGATAGGAGCGCTTCTTCTCCATCCTGCCTTGGGTGAGTAGCACTTCCCAGACAGCTTCCTCTCTTCCTTTGCTGGGCAATGAAAGCTCCTGCCCATTTTCTATCCAATGTAACCACTGGTCCCATTATAGAAATGGAGTCGAGCCCTAGAGATTGGATTGGGAACTGGATCCAAACCCAAACTTCCCTAAAGTGCAGGGGTGTTTGGGCCTATGTCTACGATTACAGCAGTGTTATTTTTCTTAAGTATTTTGCCACAAAGCTGGTGCTTGCACATTTCAGCATTTTTGCTCACTTTTCCTTCCACAAAGGAAACTCGGGCGAGGAGTGGGGGAACTCCTTGCATTTTGCAATTATTATTGTTAAAATGTCTTGCATAACTACATCATAGTAACCAATTTATTTCCACACTGGTATTCAGATCAGTGATACTTTCAATCAACCCAATAGCAAAATAAGGGCTGGATCCTGACCTTCTTGCAGGATCAAATCCCAGGTGTTTACTTTTATTGTTTAGTATATCAGAACTATTCAAGCCCATTAGACCTTCAAAAATGGAGTGCTAAGCAGCCACAAATCCATTGGACTTGATGCGAGTCGTAGGTGCTCAGCACCTCTCAGGCCCGAGCTGTGCTTTATTTTAAAGGACAAGCATGATCAGAAACGCAGAAGAATTCAAAGTAGCTGGGACTGAGACTCATATGAGAGAGACTGAGAAAGCACTTAATTTGTAAGTACCTAATCTAAAGCGCACCAAAGCCAATGGGAAAGACTCCCATTGATTTCAATGGGCTTTTGATCAGACCTTAAGATTTTTAAAAAAAATTAAAATCATGTGGCATAAGTAGGACATTAAAAGACTTAACTAGATAGCTATTTTCTATTTCCACATGACTTCTGCCATGTGTGGATCATTAAGAATCATTAAACATACTTGCCAATCCAGCCATGTGATCCAACCTCTGGGTTATTTCCAAGACTTATAATATTTTTTTAAAATTTTTTCCTATCATCTCAGGAAAGAACTACCTAAACTATCTCATTAGGAAAAAGTGTGATTGGTAAACAAAATATGTGTGTGTTTTTTCACACTGAATGGAATGTTCTATGCATTTAACACATTTAACAAATGAAAGAAAGAAATACCTTAAAGAGAAAAATAAAAATAAAAGGGAGTGTCTGGGAGTATGAGTGAGGGGGAATCCTTTTTTATGACACAGTTAGCTCTCTGACTGAAAGAGAGTATGTATGCATATGCATAAGGATGTGGATAACACTGAGCAGGGGTATTTCCAGAACTTATGCAGTGTATCTGTGTAGAGTAGGATATGGTAGAGGTTGGAAAGTCTGAACTTAAACTCTCTGTGTGACCTGCTGTTTGTGATTATGTGACTGGTTGGAACATTTTCAATTAACCTTTTTTCATTGAAATATGCTGCTTTGTTGAAGCTGAAATGTTTTGCGAAGATGTATACATTTTGACAAAGTTTTCATCAGGAAAGTTTCTGAGGTTCAGAGTGGACTCTCCAGTCACTTTCAGAGAAAGAGAGACCCCAAATGAAACCCTGACCTTTCCAATTGGAAGACAGATATTTTGACACAATATCTGTTTTGTGAAAACGTTGGAAACATTTTGGTTCCATTCCAATGCAGAACGACAAATTTTGAAACCTAGAAAGCTGTCAAGAAATGGAATAATAATCCTGCAGCCAGCTCTATCTGTGAGGCAATGTACTCCAGGTTGGGAGCAGAGGGATGCCTTAGGGTATGTCTACACTGCAGCTGGGCGTGTGATTTGCAGCTCGCATTCACGTACCTGTGCTAGCTGTACTCTAGCTAGCTAAAAATAGCAGTGAGGACGTATCAGTGTGAGCTTTAGCATGGAGTCCACAAGTCCGTCTGACCTTCGTGGGTACAGACTCGCTTGTGCAGCTGACGTGAAGCCCACACCACCATATCCTCACTGCTATTTTGAGCTAGCTAGAGTCCAGCTAGCATGGGTATGACTACATGAGCAGCCATTCACACCCGTAGCTGCAGTGTAGATGTACCTTTAGGGAGGGGGAGAGGAGTCAAAATCTCTTCACCAGGTATGTTGATGCTCATGGATATGGAGTGGTATGGGCAGTGAGCAAGGTGTATATAAAAGTGTCTCCGTTGTGGCTGCCAGAGTGTGACAGGTACGTGTGGGTGTGAATTTAGGTACAGCTGCAGACCCATCATCTGCAGCTAGAGAGGGTCTCGTAACTGGAGGGGACCGGGTTCAAGAAGTCCCACAGAGCATGCATGCCCTCTGAAGGGCTCTCTGGGTGGGACTGTTTAGGGGACAGGATAGGGGTAGGCTGGGGGGAATGGAGGAGCTAGTTGATCCATTACTGTACAGATCCTTCAGACTTCCTCAAAATCACAGTTTGACAATTGAAAAATGCTGAGACTGATAAGGAAGAAGTAGCGTTTTCCACTTCTAAAGCAGTATTCCGTAACATGGAGGGCACAGCAAAAATGGAAAAACCACAGTTAGGTTATACTGCAGAAGGAAAATATTTGGTTGTTTCATTCTGGCAAAGGTATTTTCTAGTATATTGTACCAACTATGGGAAACCGTTCCTTATTATTCATATAAAAGAGGGACATCATTGCTAATGTGGCATTGACTACTGCTCTGCGTATGTTGCAATGGGATTAACTGTTTTCCTATCTTGTTTGCATTCATGGAGATAAGTTACAAAACCAGTGGGGGAAGAATTCTCTAGAAGGGATTAGTAAAAGAAATGCAAAAATTCTTTTGAAAGAGAATTGTGAGCACTGTGATTGCCTTTCTGTTCATTCTTCTGAAGCACCTGGCCACGGTCAGAATACAAAAAGAACAGGAGGACTTGTGGCACCTTAGAGACTAACCAGTTTATTTGAGCATAAGCTTTCGTGAGCTACTTCATCGGATGCATTCAGCTCACTTCATCGGATGCATTCAGAATACAGGATACTAGGCTAGATGGACCATTGGTCTGACCCATTCTTATCTCCTACTGGATCTCGGTAGTACTGGTGTACATTCAAAACCGGCGCAACATACTTGAAGTGGAATTGGAACCCACATCACCTGTGGTGAATTAAACTAGTGCAACAGCTACTCCTAGCTAAAATCACACCTTTTTAAAATGTTTCCTGTGCACACAGAAGAAATTAGGCTAGCAGATAAGTAGTCTCTAACCTGCTGCGGTGTTGGCTGGTTGTCTGGTGTAGGATACATTAAAAGTAGGTTCTTCTCCAAGTGGCGGCGGGTACATCCGCCTTCGGATGAAGAAACCAGCTCCGCAGCAGAACAGGACGCCCATCATCAGAAGGAACCTGAGCCAAAGGAGGAGGAAAAGTCAAACTTGGAGATGGCATCCATCTAAAGTGCAGGGTCCCAGGGAGCTGGGGTTGTTGAAAGATTCATAGATAAGAGAAACCAAGATCGTTACCCTCTAACTATCAGCTACCATATGCTGTTATCAGGATTTTCTGAAAATATTATTCCTTGAAAGCAGGACCGCACACACTGAGACACCTCTGTATGGCAGCACGTAGTTGCTATTTCTAAAGTGACTGAGGAGATTTTGTTCTTAGGAGTGTTTTTATTCATACAGTGGTTTTCCAGTGTATTTTCTCTTATTAGCTTTCAGGAACAATAGTGATTATGCCAGCAGAGCTGTCTTACTCTGAAACCTGTCTTCTTCCCGTAACTCTGGGGTTATGGGCTCATATGTCCCCTTCTGCCACCTCTTTACCTCACCTAAGATTTCCTTGAATCAGAATTGCAAATAATATTGATGGAAATAAATGACTTAGGTCCATGTGCCCCTTCTTTAGAATAAGGTGTACCAGAGGGGATTTCTTTGGAGCATAGCCATGCCATTCCTTAAACTGACCAGAGGGGTCACTGTTGAACAACCCAAATGCTGCTCTCTCCGCCCCAAATGCGAAGTAGGTTTGCTCTGCAGGGCTCCCTTCTGGCTGATGGAGAGAAGGGCTGAAGGTACAAAAGTTGCGTGGCAGCATAGACCACTGGATGTGATGGGCCAAATTCTAAACTGGTGTAAAGGAGAGCAGAATTTGGTCCCACATCACCAAGCCAACATTCATAAATTCCCTTTTGGCTCTGTTATTTAGAAAGTGTTTATCCTGAACATAATGGCTGAGATTTGCAAAACTGCCTTGGGGATTCAGATGCAGACATCACATTCAGTTAAATGTGAACAGTGCATCTAAATCTCCTATGCAGCTTTGAAAATCTCAGCCTATATATATATATATATATTTTTAAATGTTAACTATATAAAATACCCAGGCAGGAAATGTGGTGGTTTATAGGGCTTGCTTAAAATGAGGCAAGTATGGGATCCATGTTCAGAAAAAAAGTCCTAACCTACCAAAAATACCAGAGTCGCTGGATAGAGAGGGCTCTTACGCAGCATCTTGACCCACAGCAATCTTCATAGGAGCGACATCTACATAGGAATAAAGAGAAAAGGACATTTAGGGAGGGTTTTGTCACTTAAAGTAGAAATGCATCATATCAAAATCTGGCGCCAAGGGGGGAATATAAACTCAACAGTAAAATCTCTATCAAATCCAGTTATTGCAAACTGACAGTACAGCATCTAAACACAAAGACAGAGAAGTCAATGACTCAGATGTAATTAGATTCACGGCCAGTGGTATCATTTTTGACCTCACAAATCTGGAAGGATACATGTTACATTGTTGCCCTGGTGCTACAAAGCACAGCTGGGGTTCTCTCAAAGCAGTGAGTGGTTCTCAACCTATTTACCATTGTGGGCTGCATCCACACAACACATATACTACCTGTATGACCCTGAGGATGACACATTGGCTGCAGCTGTGTGCTGATTGGACCGCAAGCAACCCGCAGGTTGAGAACCACTGCTCTGGAGAGTGGAAACACTGCTAATTTGGGGCTGTAAAGGACCAGCATCAGTATCACCATAGATAGTAACAGAGGGCCTGATTGTCCTCTCAACTGATCCTGGGCTTACACCACGGATGTCGCTGGAGTTGCTCCTGACTTACACCAGTATAAAAATCAGACCCATGGCATCACTGTCACTTTAATACAAAGATTCACACACACACACACACACACACACACACACACACACATTCTGTGAATAGTAATCCATATCCGACTCCTACAGTCAGACCTAGGCAACAGTCCAACTGACTTGAGTAAGTACTTGCTAAGGATTGCATTATTCAGTTACTGGTTCATATGTTCAAACCTGTTGTATAGGGTTTTGGGTTTTTTTGCCATTCATAACATTACCGTACATTATTCAAACAGCCTTCTTCTATGCCCCCTTTTAAGCCTCCTAAGATGACTGGTTGGAGCACTTAATTTTATACAGTGGAGCTTGTTGAAGAGCAGTGGTTTTCAACCTGTGGTCTTTGGACCCCTGGGGTCTGCAGACTATGCCTAAGGGGTCCACGAAAGGTTATCATTACCATAGAACAGCGGTTCTCAACCTGTGGTCTGCAGACTAGGTCTAAGATTTCCAAAGGGGTCAGCACCTCCATTGGAAATTTTTTAGGGGTCAGCAAATGAAAAAAGGTTGAAAACCACTGCTGTAGAGGAAAGCAGCATCGCTGCATTTCATTCCAGCACATGAACAATGCAGACACTGAATGTCAAGCAGTTTGGATTTTGTTCACTGCCAACAGACCAGAAGTATGAGATCACAGCAGTGAGATTACTGATCCTTTGCAACTGGCAGAGTAAGCCTCCTTGTATTATTACCATATCTGCAAATGAAAAAAAACTCGCAACATTATTTTGGCTTCTTAGAGTGCAAAGCTGTTAGGAGAAAAATGGAGGGGGGGGGATCCCAAAACCCACAGAGTTCATTCCATGCAGCTTTTTCTCCGATGAAACTTGGAAGAAAAACCCATTAAAGACTCAGGAAAAATCATCATTTAGTTTATACAGTTTTATTAAATGAAAAAAAAAGTGATACACTTGAACTCCCAGCCAAGATTTTTCAATAGTGGATTTCAAAAAGCCAAGAGTCCCATGCCATGCATTTAACTAGCAGACTTTCTCCTATAAACACATGTCAATCTAGCATTTTATATGGAAAAAACAGTTTTGAAAATATTTTAGCACTATCCATTGAAAGGGTAAGGAAAAGGTCACAAATGCTAAAGCCAGCACATGTGTTCACAGGTGCTACTTCCAGCAGCAGCAAGAAAAGTAGCCAGATGCTAAGATGAAAAAAAAATGGACAGAGATAACTTGGAAGCAGTGATACATGGACAGCCTACGGGGTTGGCTGACAAAATTTGCCCTTGGATGGGAATATGATTCAGATTGCCATATCCAGATAAGACAAGAGAAGAATAATCAGCAACTGCATTGAACTGCTTTAATATGCCCAATGTATGAATTTAATTTGAGCCAAATTTTCAAAAAGTAGAAGCTAGGTGTGTGCTTGTGCACTCACGTTTGCATGTAAAAAATCAATTGGTTAACTGCATGCACAATTACCCATTTACATGCTCAATTAACAAATCTGCATTCACAAATGCAGGTGAATGCACATAGGCTTCAGGCTCTGCTGTTTGAAAATTGGCTCCCTTGTCCTTAGGGATTATTTCTGAGCAGATGACATGCTACGGCTAAGGAGAAGAGGAGGATGCTATTTGATGTTAGAGAATTTCAAATACACAAAGAGCAGCTGTTATGCAAGAGAAGGTGGTAGAACGGTCTTCCAATGACTCTGCAAAAGTTTCTTGGGCAAGCCCGGGTGTCTGAAACATCAACCAGCTGATAGTGCCTAGTAGGATTTTTAAAAGAGCCTAGGTGCCAAACTCCTATTGGAACTGGGTGTTTAGATGGGATTTTCAAACATCCCAAGATGCCAAGTCCAATGAGAGTCAGGCACCTAGGCTGTTTTGGAAAATCCTACTAGGTGCCTATCTGCATCTTTAGGTGCTGCCACTAAAATGTAAAGAACCTATCAAGAATAGATAAAAATATTTTTTCTTTATTCTTTCAGCTTGCTTACTTTTAGTATGAGACAGCCCTTTGTGTACAGTCAGTGTCATTGTTCCCCTGGTATAGTCATTAGCTAGTCATTTTCCGTTTTCGTTTGGATGGGTTTTTCCACACAGCAAACGGGGACAGACACACATTTTTAAAACAGGAAACTATGGTTATTAAAACCACAAGAATTGATGGGGGTCTCTAGGGTAGCTGTAATGCCCAAAACAACTTTTAATTCTTTTCTTTTTAAACTGACAGGGTTGCAAGTTGGCAGTGTCTCTTTTACTTCTCTGTGCCTCAGCTCCCCTACCTGTAAACCAGGGAGAAAAAGAGGGAGGAAGTGAGGCTTAATTTAGAATGTTTATAAAGCAGTTGAGCTCCTTAGATGGAATGTTCCACGGGTCTGCCCAGATCCACTCAGTCCCCTGCATGCACAGTGTGTGTAGGTGATAATATTTTAAAAATGCACATATGCTTATTGCGCGAAGTTGCATGTGCACTAAAGGAGGCCAGGTTGAGGGCCTTCTGTGACTCAGGCCCTGTACGTCGATCTCCATTTCAAAATAGCCATTAAGCTTTCTGAGGCAGCTTCTCTGAGGACAATTATTGTACTTTCTGCTTGGTTCTCTGAATATGAGCTAATATATTGATTCAGGAAAGAATCTCTAAAACACCTGGCACCACAAGAACATTCACTTTTTCCTCATGAAAAAAAAAAAAAGGGATATATTTAATATTGATTAAAAAAAGAATATATACAGAATGTTCTTAAATCAACAGGGTAGTGTATGTGCAATTGTTAACATTTCCCACCACTTGACAGCAGTGCCAAAATATTGAAAAATCAATGTTTTATTTGCTCTTAAGGTCCTCCAGAAGTCTAGCTAATCCTTTGCTATTAGTGTTTGGAACTCAGCTATAGCGTCATTCTAACGCTTTCACTGGCCCAATGAATATTTAATTATTGAATTAAAGTGGAATAACTTCAATAGGAGAGACTGAGGGAGACTCACATTAGAATATCCCACAGTCTGGTAGTTAGGGCTGAGAGGTGGCTGATCCCCATTTAAATCCCTTCTCCCCTTCAAGAGAAAGGAAGACTTGATCCAAGGGTCTCACATGCTGGGTTAGTACTCTAGTCACTAGATTAAAGGTTATAAAAGAGCTCCTCCCCCACCAATATTTCTCACTGCAAGCCTCTTTCAACACTGATTTCAAATGAGGATAGCATTCTCCTTCACTTCTCTCTAAGTTATTGGGTAATGTGTTGCTAAACAGTTTCTGACGCTTGGTCTACACTTACGTGTAGGAGTCTACACTTAAAAAGTTTGCCCGGCATAGCAATGTTGGTTAGGAGTGTGAAAAAAATCCCACCCCTAGCTGACATAGCTATGCCAGCAAAAACCCTAGCATAGACATAGTTACAATGGCGAAAAAGTCCTTTTGTTTATTTTGCTTATTCCATTCAGGAAACTGGTATAAGCTATACCAGCAAAAGCTGTGTCTCCATGACACTGGCAAACCCTTTCTAAAGTAGACAAGGCCCAAAATTCACCCCAGAGATTGCTGCACTCCAGCGTTAGATGTAAATGATTTCTGTGCCTATCATGGGTAAGGTCTGTAAAGCTCACTGGGATTCTTTTTAATACAAGGGATCATGATAACAGTCTACAGATGGGTGAAAAACATCAAGGAAATGAGAGAAATTATTTAGGATAGGAAAGGGAATTTAACTAGGAGTAATGGAATGAAATTACGAAAGGGAGAAATCAGGGAAAGATTTTTGGAAAGTGGCATCGATGAGGCTGTGGAACAGTCTCCCAAGGGAAGTAGAGAAAGTCCCATCACTGAGGAAATTTAGAAGTAGACTGGACAAGACACTAGTATTGGCAGGGAGATGGACTGGATAAACTACAAGGGCTTTTCCATCTTTACACTGGGTGATTCAATGATCACACTTACTGCAGCTCAGACAGAAGGCTCTGGTCTGCCGCTGAGAGATGGAGACAGGTAGCAAAAACGTGTATGTTTGTGTAATGAAAAGAAGTCAGAAAATGCATTTACTTAAATAAATCCCAAGAGGATCTAGTCTGTCTGGAACTCACCCTGCCAGGCGGTAGCCATGTTGAGTGGAAAAAACCAAGTGAGTTAATGAAATGAGAAAATGATGAATGTTACAGATTGCAAAACAACAAATGTGACCGATAAGCAAAGACAACAGTGACAGAGAATAGTGGCCTGGTTCTGATCTGACTCCTGTAAATTAGGAGTAAGTCCTATGTAAAATTGTCATCAAACCAGAATCATACCCTAAGGATATGAAGGGTCAGGGGTTAATAAAATATTTTTTTTCCCCACAGACAGACTGGTGAATAGCTGAAATATGTAAAAGAGTGAGTATTTTTCTGAATTTATTCTACTATCGGGTGGCTCTGTATATTATTCTGTGTTTTGGGCTCACAGTAAAAAGTGTTCTTTGAAACAAAGCATTGCTTGAACTGATAAGAATGTACAGTCCCAGTGTATCAAAGACATAGGGAAGGAACCAAGTCAAGTGGAAGGGAAAGCTGTACAAACACGGAGGAGAGGTTATCCCAAGGACTCCATGCTGCTAGAGCACTCTGCTGAAAAGGTACATTGTGGGGCTGCTTCCCAAAATAGAAACAAAGAGCCCAATCTTGATGTCACTGGGAATTTTGCCTGAGAATGGACTTCAAGACTGGGCCCAAAATTGTTTTATATCTTTTGGGATGAGTCTTTAACATCAAGGCCCTGTCTGCCTCTATAGCACACTTCGTAGCCCTAAGACCCTGGTGCCATTGGCAAAGCGTACCCTCTCTAGACAGTTGTGCTGCATCTGGGCACCAGTTGATTTCTGCTCTCAACCCTACTGTTGGCTGCGTTTCAGTGGTGGAGTACATATACATGACCTGGTTTTCAGAGGAACTGAACATCCACAACTCCAACTGAGTCAATCGGAGAAATGGTTGCTCAGCCCCTTTAAAAATCAAGCCTTAGGTGTCCAAGTTGGGTACTCAAGAATAGAGACACCCCAAACCAGACACCTTTGAATGGTCTAGATAAGTCAGTGAGCTGGGCATCAGAAGACCTGGATTCTATTCCCACCTCTGCCACAGGTCTTCTGTGCAACCACAGGCAACTCATTTC
This sequence comes from Eretmochelys imbricata, assembly GCF_965152235.1. Classification (NCBI taxonomy): domain Eukaryota; kingdom Metazoa; phylum Chordata; order Testudines; family Cheloniidae; genus Eretmochelys; species Eretmochelys imbricata. The sequence continues at coordinate 175,198,983 of NC_135573.1, forward strand.
AGTTCTCTATGCCTCCATTTCCCCTCTCACCCCTAGTTTGTCTTGTATATTTTGTTTTCAAGTTAGTTGGGGCAGGGGCTGTCACTCACTAGGACAATGGGGCCCTGATCTCAGCTGCTGAAATATACATAATGAATATACCGTAATTGCTTCACAGCTGAATGTATGCGTAACTTCTGTGGAAAAGCAGTACTTCAAAGGTAAAATACGAGGTACAGTACACGTGACAGCAAGGGAGATACATTCTGTCCACCTACTGTACTTGATAAGTCAGCCGGTTCTTTACTAGGTAATTACAAGGACATAAAAGGAAGGAGGGGAATTTTCAGTGAATTAGCCTATGGTGTGGCAAAAACAGTATTGTTCATTTCAGTCTTCTCCCTACTTCTGACATGACTAAAATCCCTCCAGTGACAAAAGATTTGGCTCTTGTCCTTCATGCAAGCACGAAAAATGATGGTAGGCAAGAGCTGATCGTTTTTCATGAACAGCCCAAATTAACTGGCCTTCCAGAGGGGGCTTAAACAAACTTTTTTTGGGGGGAGGGATTTGCACATCTTCTTCAGTGGTTGCTACTCTAAACCAGTGGGTCTATGAATCCATGGTTACACCACAGTCTATGCTGGCCCCAACTACCTCTTCCCATGCTCGTGAAGACAGCCACAGTAGCTTCTCCTTGTCTGTAAAAGGTGTGGAATACCACCATGCAATAGAACAGAGCAAGTTCTGTTGTGTTTTGGACCTTGACCATCCTTGGAGGGGGATGCAGCATTTGGCTCATGAAACATATTTATAGGTGTCTCTTTGCACAGGTTGCAGGCCTGTACTTAGTAGAACAAAGCAGAGAAGCTAGCTAATTTAAGGCTTGGGTTTGGGCAGGTTTATATTCTCTATACCATGACAAGTTTTTAATTTCCAAGAGGTAGGAATGTAAATTTTTAATGATGACTGGAATAAGGACTTTTTCTTAATCATTAGGCCTCTCACGGTCACATCACTAGCTCTCTCTGTCTTAAACTGCACCCGCTGGGTTAGCAATCATATTGAGTCTAATGGTATGTCTGCCTTCAGAGATTATGAACATACTGCGGGGGATGGGGGAGTAATGGGTGTACACATTTCAAATTGCAATCTACTCCCCTGGTTTAAGATATGAATGCACAGAAATTCACTCTACACCAAGCCACCAAGTCCCTTATGAAAAAAAAAAAAGACAATATTCAACTTTAATGGTCCAGAACACTAAATCTTACAATAGAACCATCACAGTGTCTTGGATCATTACTGTGTGAAAGAGTGTAGGAGGTTGGGGGGTTTTCTAAATAAAAACCGCCTGATAACTTTCACTTTATCTAGAAGAAGGGAAGCTCTCTCCTTATGCTCTTGAATTGAACTGAAAATGCATCCGAGACCTTGATGTAATCATTTATGGCTAAATCAGTGTCTTTGGCCCAAATCCAGGTCTATGTTTGTGCACTGTGCCAGCCATTCAAAAAATCTGAAATTATGCTAGCTGTTGCACAGCGTCTCTTTACCCCCGCAGGCTCTTTTCAATTCAAATGAAGGAGAAATCTGAAGCTAGATCACTTCGCTAAACACACACCTGCTGACATTTCATGCAGCTGTAATTGTCATTGGAAAGCTAAGTGTAAAATCAAAGAGCCCAACAATTAAAAGCAGTAAACAGTCACGGGATGCAGAGCATATTAAGTAATCCCCATAATACAACAGACGATGTTTAGATAGTGATTTGCTCTAAGTCTGACACAGTGTTATTGTATGTATCTTTGAGAATGTATCTACTTTCTGAAGTGCTCTAGTAATAACAGCAAGAGATTAGAGATAGAAAATAATTGATTTTATATTGTTTTTGGTATTCATTTTCAGGCACTTGGTAGCACGAAATAAATATTCTTGATTGACTCCACCTGCAGAATACCTAATTACAGGCTTACATTCCAGAGCTAAGCAAACATGGAAACCAAATGAATCACAACGTAATAGAACTAAATTACATTCCTATGTAATCAGTAATTAGACATCTTTGCAGGCAAAAATGGAGAAAATGTGTGCAAAAATGTGAAATTGATTATGCAATTAAATATGCACAGAAATAAATGCAATCAGTAGTAAATGTACTTCAAAACAAAAAAAGCTTCAGTACATGGATTATTGTACACATATTGCAGGAACATCGTTTTGCTTATTTTTCCATGTTGTTCACAACACTGCTTTTTTATTTTTGGAAGGAATCTGATGCTGAGACTAGGTCTACATTATGCAGCTTTTAGTGACACGGCTGTGCTGCTAAGAGGTGCAGTAGTGTAGCCGCTGTTTGTCGGCAGGAAAGAGCTCTCCTGCCGCCAAAAACTTCCACCCCCAACGAGCAGCATTAGTGTTGTTGGCAGGAGAGCGCTCCTGCCGACAAAGCGCTGTTCATACCGGCACTTGTCGTGAACAAAACTTCTGTCTTTTGGGTGTGTGTGTGTTTAACATCTCTGAACGACAAAAGTTTTGTCTTTCACTTGCCAGTGTAGACAAATTCTTAGAATCTAAACAGGTAAAAACCAGGAAATTAAGTTGACATGTACAATCTGAAAAATGATCTATGTACATATGCAATAATTTATTTTACATATGCACTAAACTAACCTATGTGGGAGAAACAAATATTAAAGGGGCATCCAACTCTAAAATAAATACACTTCTTTCTGTAGGAAAGTGTTTTATCTACTAACGATACAAGTCAGTCCTACAAGTGACACTCCTATGATTACCACAACTGAAAGAAATTCAAGAAAAAATATTTTTTCTATTCTTGTTTATTTTCTTTGCAGATTGGACACCACTTCATCAATAGTCAGTTTTGATTTCACTATGTAAGTAATTTTCTGTTCTTTTGAGTGGGTCTTTCATACAGGAACAGATTGGCTACTAAACACGTTATTAGCCATCAAGTTTACACGCACCTGTCACGCTACCACCCTTTGTAGCTTCTGATTGGTTCAAGCTCAAAAAGCTGTAACCCAACAGGCTGATCTGAAACAGTGTCTGATTAAGCAAATTTGGATATCACCAAAGTTAGAAAACTGAACGTACCTTAAATCACTGAAGATTTTGCAACTTTTGCCTCCTGATTTGCCTTTTTTACATAAGCAATTTATTGATTACAATAAGGGACAAATTAATGGCTTGTATCAAGCAAACTGTGGTCCCAACCCTGCACTTGGATGGGCTAGACAACTCCTGCACCTGGGCAGAGGCCCACTGAGTTCATTGACTACACATGGGAGCAGAGGTCAGCACAAACAGATCTGATTGTAGGATCAAGGCCAGTCTTTGTAGTACTTCTTCATAACCTGTGTAGGATTAGATAATGTTTCATATGCTACCTTCAGTGTTTTACTGTGTAATTCTGGGGAAATTTAGCAAGCCGCTGGTAAAAAGAAAATTGAAAGAAAGCAGTAATTTTTACCTCACTGGGATTCTGGAAAGGCACAGAAATATGCACTACTGGATCCCACTGCGGGATAGAAGGATAGAGGATAGATTTGATGTCCCACTACTCTTTGCTTCTTTCCTTCCTCCCATCCAAACATTTCACCAACCATGGGCCTGATCCAGTGGCTACTGACATCAGTGGCAGTCCCTTCATTTACTTCAACAAGTGTAGGATCACACCCTATGCCATTTCCTACGCAAAAAGATTGCGCTGCTCTACAGAACATACTATCAACTCTGGAGAAGACATGAGATGCTCAGAAAGGATCTGCTGAATTCAGTCACTGGGATTAGATCATTTTACTAGGTGCTCTGATATGATGGCAGTGATTGTAAGAGGGAAAAGATATATGTCTGACCTACCTACAACATACTCTTGCTTGTAATGAAAGACAGACCTGGGATCATCACCATCATACTGTTCTAAGTAGGTAAAAAGCAAACACCCTTCTGCCTACCCTCCACCCCCACTTCATTTGTCAGAAACAGGAGAAAAAACAGGACAGATACAAGCACCATTTGACACAGAACATTTGACATGTGAGTCAGTCTTTTGTGATCTATAATATTAACTGGCATATTACAAAAATGTTCTGTGTCCAGATCTCACTTTCTGTTCAGATAAGAGAAATGTTCAGAATAACACATCTCTCTGTCTATGCTGTAGGTATGTCTGGGTTAAGGCTGGGCTAAGGTTCCTTGTACAGTCTCCCCTCCCCCCCACCATCCCCACTTTTCTGTGCATTCCTATGGACACAGTCACAATCTAGCTCTTAAACAGAGTCAGGGACACTTATGCATATCTCCAAAGGGGCAGAATTGGAATCCAAAGGTCAATGCATTTTTGATTACCAGTGAGCCACATAAGACCCTTACTCAAGTGAGAGCAAAATAATAGATTGGCCTTCCTGGCATATGACTCAGGAAGATAAGTAGCAGCGAGGCTAATGGTTTGAATGGAGGGCTAAAATACTGAGTGTTTTTTTATTTTTTAGGTCAGCAGTAGGACAGCCATCCTCTTCATGGTGCACAAAGAAGCCCTGAAAATTGTTTTTTGTTTTTATTGGAGTTTTTAAAAGAAAAGAGTTGTTGCTTTCGGGTTTCTTTAACTGGGAATTTCTTTTCAGAGTGCGGGTAAGAAGTATTTTTATTTCTTGCTTATTACACAATAAAAATATATCTGCTTTTCCCTGATTTGGCTGAACAACTTGTTGGAGGTCTCAGAGATGTTTGGCTGTGATTCTTCTCATCTCTGAATTGAAATCTTTAACAACACTTTCGCTCCCACACCCTCAAAATGTTTCTCAGGCATCTGAGATCAGATTAAAAGCATTTAATCTGAATAAAAATCACTTCCTCTCTCAATTAATCAGGTTTTCATCCTTCCATGTCATCATTCTGCCCGGTCTCCAGCCACCAACAGCTTTGAAACAATAGACAAAAGATGAATTTCTAATGTAAAAAACCAGCAGCAAATTCAACAATTTTAACAAAGGCCATATCTAGACATCATAAAGCAACAAAATAGGGAACAAACCCAATTTTTTTCTTTTGCAGGTCATTGTTAACTTGCTCCTTTGCGTCTCCCGTTATGGCAAATAATGTCTGCTTAACGACCAGCTGCTCTGTCTCAATCTATTGAAAGCTCCCCACAAGCCAAATCCTTGTTTTCCTTTTCAATAGCCATAATCAAAACATAATCCAGATTCCCCTACAGCGGTTGAAGCTTGCTGTATTGTTAGCTACACTTTACCATTAACTGTTCTGCAAGCTGTAACAATATGAAGGCCTTTCTCACTAAGGAAGGAAACCTCTTTATGATCCCAGCTGGCAATGGCAAAGGACACCTGTATGGACAGGGCAATCTGAGCATCTTCCTTTCTGTAGTGTAATCTACAAATCTTCCTGCACACAATGGATATATACTACAAGTCTTTTATGTATCTTGCCAAACAACTACTGACTCTTGTGTGAGATCTCTTCCCATGCCATTTTTTCCAACGGCAATGTCCTTCAGATGTGCAGTACTCTTAGGGTGCAGCACATTTCACCTTTGGGCCACCAGTTCCAATCCCGCACCCCTCATTAGGGACTGAAAGTTGTTCCTGTCTCATAAGTGTTTGCTGGCTCATCTGAAATGAAATGATGACTTCATTCCAGTTCCTAAGGCTACATCTACACTACAGCACTTTGGTGGAGACGCTCTATGCTGACAGGAGAGAGCTTTCCCATCAGCTTAATAACTCCTGCCTCTGCGAGAGGTGGTAATTATGTCGGCGGGAAAAGCCAGTCCTATTAGATCATTTGGAATAAAATGCAATTAAATTCATTATGAACCTGAGCTTGCCTATCAAGTTCTCTTCTTAAGGACTGCTGCACTGGGGGCGAGGGAGTAAAATGGAGCCCAGCTGTAGCCAATCCCCATTCCCCAACAGTCCTGTGACCTAAAACTGTGTAGAGGAGACCCCCTTCAGGGGGCACTAGGACTTATATGGTGCCTCCACTCCTCTAGTCAAGTGGTCTTGGGGAAAAACTGCAGCAAGGAGTCAGCCACGGATCCCAGCCAGGAGGAACAGTTATAGAAGCAGCCAAAGCAGTGACCTTCAGATCCCAATGCTATCACATAATTTTCTGCAGTTTTGACTATATGCTCTCTGCCCTGTGCTGATTGGCTGTTTGCTCCAACTCTCCGTTTCTTCATCTCAGCTTCACTTCGTACCTGCTCTGTCCCCATCACCCACTTCCTTTCAACCTGCCCCGTCCCCATCACCCACTTCCCTTCAACCTTTCCTCTCCTTCCACCTGTCCCTCTCCGTTTAGTTAGGTAATCCCCCCACCCCCACAACCTCCCGCTTGAATCATGCCCCCCACCCTCCTGCCCCCAAAAAAAAGAACTAAGATGATGCTTGCTGCCATCATATTATTTGTTCTGCTGCGGTGTTTTATCCCTTGGCCTTACGCTGTCTCTATCTTGTCTAGTCAGATTAGAAATTCTTCAGAGCAGGGACTGTCTGCTACTCTGTGTTTGTACAGTGCTTTCCACAGTGAGGGTCCCACGCTTGGCTAGCCCTTGGGCACTACCACGATCAACATGATCCATCATCATCTGGTTAAATGGCACGGTGCCCACCAGTCTCCCACCACAGGGACATGTGAAGAATCCCAACAATTGAGTAGGTCTATTAACAATTAAAAAAAACCCAACCACCACCACCTACAAATGGAACAGTCTCTCTTACAATTCTCAGCATAATGTATGAGCTGTCTCCATTTCAGCGTTGGGGGTGGTGAGTTGCTTACAAGTCCAATTAATGTCACTGATGGATTAGAAAATAAATGCATTTTCTCCCCACAGAATAATCAATTTTAGCACACAAAGGTGGTGGTATGCTGGTTGCCTCAAGAAAAATCATTAGGAAGCATCCTTGTACTTGGGAGATCTGTCAGTTTCGTTATTGCAAATAGTCAGTCTCTTGTTTGGTCTGTGTATGTAACCGAGGCTTTCACCAGTTCACATTGAATTTACCTGGAGTATAAGCAGACTGAGCCAACACCAAACATGAGAGCAAATAGAACCTCATGTTAACAAGGAAAATGGCAGTCTGCTATGATTGTGCGTGAGCAGAAACATACGTGGAACCCTGGTGTGATAGTGAATAATGTGCTCCTGAATGTTAAGGTACAGTGGAATTTTTATAACATCTCAGATTCTTTCCTGTATTGCTGCAAAAAAATTAAATGTAGGTGGAACTAAACTCCTGTTATTATGAGGATGGAAAGAAAATTAAATTATTTAAATTAACCCATCTATTCTGGCCAACAGCTTATGAGTAATTCTGAACATTTTGTCACCTAAAAAGACAGTCAGATCCCAACAAACATCATATACAAGTTAGTATTTTAGATCACGGATGATTAACATGCATGTAAAATACTGTGTGTCACTTCAGAGAGCTTTGCTTCTTGCCTACCTTCCTGGCTGCTCTTGTCTGTAGTGTTTTTCTTCTGTTTCGGGCAGATGAAATGGGGGTGGAGAATAGAAGGGAGGCTTGTTCTTATGCAACATAATGACTGTTTTTATCCCAAGTCCCTCATAATAAGCAAGGATGAGTTTGCTTAGGGAACGTTTCACCTATTGCTTCTACCTATCCATCTATCCCACATTCATTACGATAGTATGCAAGTGCCCAACAAAGTTATAAAATCCAAATGATAGAATCCAGCTGATCATCTCCTTCCTTCCCCCAAATCTTTAGGAATGTTCCCCGCACCCACCCATCCTTCCCACCCACTTGGTGCTAAGTCAAAGAACTGAGTTTTGCAAGTATAGGCTGCAATTCAAGAAAGCGCTTAAGCATGTGCCTACATCCCATTGACTTCAATGGTCCTGAACGATAAGCATTTGTTTAAGCTCCCTTTCTGTTCAGGGATGCCATAGTTTGCTGTAGCACTCTCATCTTCTTCTCCACTGCTGCGAGCAGCCTGTGTTCACCTACCTAAAGGCACAGACCGACAGAGGCAAAACAGGCAATCCAACCACTCATGGGGTGGAAGCAGGTGGAACTAAGTTGATTCCTGCAGTACAGTGATTCTCAGCCACTGGTATGTCTACCAGTATTGATTCTTTAGCCTGAAGCAATTGGCTCTCACCACTTGGGCCACATTCTAGAATGCAGTCCCTGATGCAGAAGAAATTATGCGTTTCTGCTGCCCTAACAGTCAAAACTGCAGCAAACCCATGAAAGTGACTTCTGTGAAAGGTCTCCTTTTGGGATCATGTATAACGGGGGAGGGAGGAGTTGATCCTTGGATCAAGTATGGAACCACCTGGTTGGTACACAGCTTGTACCTGTTGTACCTTCTCTGCTGTGCCTTCTGTCCCCACCTCCTCCGTCTCCAGCAAACACGCACACTCAGCAGTAGCCAGTCATGGCCTGACTGCATGGGTGTCCTTGTCCTGAACATATGTTGGACTGAGGATTCCTTCCCTAAGCCACATTGGGCATTGCTCAGTTATTCAGGCCTTCAATGAGAAGATTCTGTTCTGGGCTTCTGATATGCTTTTATTGCCCACTTCCCATTCAGCTGTGGAAGCTTTAACCTTCAAAATTTTAGACTTATGAAAAGGAAGGTTCTGAAGATGCAGCGTGATTCTATGAGTAGGACCCTAGATTCTGTTCCCAGCTCTGCCACTGAGCTGCTGTATGACTTTGGACAAGTCACTTCACTTCTTTCAGTTTCCCCATATGTAAAATGTGGATAATGATAGAGTAAAGTGCTTCGAGATCTCTGGATGAAAAGCACTAGCTAAGAGCTAGGTGTCATCACCATCATCATCCAGGGTTGGGACCGTCTCTTACTATGTTTCTCTGCAGTGCCTAGTACAATGGGCCCTGGTCTCAGCTGGATCTGTACTCAATACTGTAACACAAATAATAACAATAATAATCTAGGTACTTACATCTTTGCTCCCCATGTTACTATCTACACCATATCCAGGATGCAAGTACCCATTCATCTCTCTGATAATTTCACCTGGTACATGAATAGCAAAAACCCTATACAAAGTGTGACAAAGTTCCTCCTCTACCTTGGTGGGTCTTGCGCTTATTGGCGGATTTGCTCGCCTCGGAACTTCACGGCAGCCCTCAGTTTAGCCGTTTTCGTGAACCCACAGTCCAAGTCAACTCCTCCTGTGTCTGACCAGGAGTTGGGAGGATTTGGGGGGAACCCGGGCCCGCCCTCTACTCCGGGTTCCAGCCCAAGGCCCTGTGGAATGGAGCTGTCTAGAGTGCCTCCTGGAACAGCTGTGCGACAGCTACAACTTCCTGGGCTACTTCCCCATGGCCTCCTCCCAACACCTTCTTTATTCTCACCATAGGACCTTCCTCCTGGTGTCTGATAATGCTCGTACTCCTCAGTCCTCCAACAGTACGCGTTCTCACTCTCAGCTCCTAGTGCCTCTTGTTCCCAGCTCCTCACACACGCACCACAAACTGAAGTGAGCTCCTTTTTAAACCCAGGTGCCCTGATTAGCCTACCTTAATTGATTCTAGCAGCTTCTTTATTGGCTGCAGGTGTTCTAATCAGCCTGTCTGTCTTGTTTCCAGAAGGTTCCTGATTGTTCTGGAACCTTCCCTGTTACCTTACCAAGGGAAAAGGGACCTACTTAACCTGGGGCTAATATATCTGCCTTCTATTACTCTCCTGTAGCCATCTGGCCTGACCCTGTCACAAAAGACATGAAACATTCAATCCTAAAAACAAATCTCTCCTGAAACAAACTGGCTGGTAATGCAGGTGGCCAGCTTCACAGGCACTTTCCAATCTAGAAAACAGTGAACTTCTCAGGACTAGTTTACGACTGAACTTGATGTAAACTTGGATGCCATCCACCGATAACGCAGCTACACTCTGGGTAACAAATAACCTCAGTTCCCTTGACTAAACAAACAGTAATACCACAGAGACAAATTTATTTTCAAAGCCTGCTTGGTATCCTGCCCAGTTACTTGCTCCTTGTTCAAAACAAAAAAGATATGATCATTGCCTCATAAAGCACTGTCCACCTTTCCTTGTAACATTCTGATGACAGACTTGTTTATAAACTCCTTTATTCTTCTCTCAGCTTAAAGGTGGTCTGAAAAGTAAGGAAAATGTACTTGTGCTTTATTATTTTATTTTTTTGCTTCTGTCTGCTATAAAAAAAGATGTGGAAGTTTAGATTTGTTTTGTTTTAATCATTTCCCCCTGCCCCCACTTTCTTTTTTACTTGAGAACCTTCTTCTCCGCTCTGGAAGACTCTAGGATTACTGGAGAACTAGTGAAACGATGCTATCACAAGATCAAGAGAGTGAAATCTGAGCAACTGAACACATATAGAAGAAAATGATGACTACTTACATATAATATGTAGGATACAACCCTTCAAAGTACCAGCAATGCTTTTTGGCCTCTGTACACTGGAAAGAAAGAAAAACCATCATCATCTTGGTGTTATAGTTTATGTAGGGCAATCATAATTTATTATAAATACAGGCATCAAATAAATATGATGTAGTCAGACAAGAAAAAGGTCTCTGATCCCAAAGATTTCACAATCTTAATAAATACTACTATTGTGAACTCAGACATCTTGAACTGTAATATACACCTTTAGGCCCTGAACTCTGAATGGAGATGTCCATGGAGGTCAGTGGAGCTCCAGACAGAGACGGGGATCTGTCTGTCTGATCTTATCTCCATGCAGGGTTTTAGGGCTTTACAAAAACCCCAAAGATAAAGGGAAGTTAAGAGCCAGTCAGCATCACAGGTCACTTATGAAACAATTCTAAAGCATCCTCAATTGAAATTGACTACCTCATTCATATGACCATACATTTAATTAGACATTAGTTTATAGAAGTGAAGTGATAATCTTTACGTAATCTCTATGCAGATGGAATACAGCTAGGAAAGGAGTAAAGTCAACAAACAGGGTTGGGATATTTTCTTATTTCTCAACAACAAAAATAAAATCTGAAAATGTTTCAAGGTGCATAGTAAAGTATCTAGGAAAGGAGACTGCTCTCTGCAATCTAGCAACATTATTCTCTTTCATGTGCACTTAGTATATCCCTCTTAGAGGAATTTTTGCCCAAGAAGACCATTTACTATAGATTAAACAATTAAGACTGGAAGAAAAGACCCTTGTCTCACATGATCACTGATAAGGTGGTAGGGCTCATGCCAGTCACCTATTAACAGAGACAAGCTTTGGGCCCTGTAAGGAGGACCACAGCTTTCAACTTAAGAACAAATTAAGCCTCTTTCCTTCTGAAACTGACCCCATTTTCCGCCTCAGAATGATGCGAAGACTGAAAACAACATGCAGCTGCACTCCATTCCTGCAGCAGGAGAACTAAAGATCCACCTGCCCACACACACATACACTTTGTGTAAAATGAGTCAGTTAAGTTTGGGGTGCATTCAAAAAATCCTCTAACTAACCCTTCCCAGGTCAGACTCCACTGACCCTCTTCTCATCCCTGAGAGAGGGGAAGGGCCATCCATTTCCTATGACTATCTTGACTCTCTCCCTTCCTAGTTTACCATCTTCTCCACCTCACCCTTCCTCCCTGATCCCAGCCATCCTGTAGTATCATCCACCTTGCTCATTGTGGAAACCCCCCAGCCCTAGCAGAGCATTCGATAGCTCAGTGTTGCAATGATATTTATAACCCTTAAGTGTTATTATTTAAAAAATCATCTTCACTCACATTCAAAGCAAATAAAAATAATTTTAAATCATTCTCCTTTCTTCCTATCATTTCAATAATGACATAACCGTATCAATTATCCAGCGATTACAATACATTATTTAAATAAAATAAACCTCATAATTAATTGTCCAAATCAAATAGCCAAAATAAATTATTTTGTATTTGAATTTTTCTTCCTGCCTGTTGCCCAGGGGCTTCCCCCACTGCCAGCAGCGTGGGGGAAGTGCTGCAGCTGGTACCAGGCATAGGAGCAGCTCTGGGACAACAGGAGGCAGCAGGCCCGAACGCAGGCCCGAACACAGGCCCAGCAGCAACGTTTTCCCCAATTCCCCCTACCTCTGCCTCCTACTACCCCAACCTACCCTGTGCTAAGGCCAATGCATAGAGGCAGGCAGGGCTCAGCGGCCGAGCAGGTGTGGTGTCCTTAGCCCCAAGGCTCCCACACAGCTCTGCCCTCCTGCCCAGCCTTGAAAAAAATTGCAAAAAGAAGCTTCTTATATCATCGCCCGAGCTCTCCCTGCAGGCTCCAAAACCCTGTGACTCGTGATCAGTTTGTGAGCACGAGCTACATTGCAGCCCCGTCATGCCTTCCTGCAGCCCAGCCTAACCCTCACACACCTGGCTCAGTAGCAGGGAAGGCAGCAGGTCTTCAATTTCAGTTTCTCCTTTTCTGGCCACTTGAGGATCAGTGGATCAGGGCCAGGGATGGGAAGCTGGCAGGGGCAGCAATAAAAGGTGAGGGCGGCCTCAGTCTGGCCTCAGATGCCCATGCCTCTTCCCCCTGCAGCCACCTGCTCCAGGCTTCACAAGCACAAACCCGCAGTCTCATCCCTAATGCCCTGCTCCCATCAGCTCCCTCGCCCCCTGGAGCACACCAAGCCCCTGCCACTTAGAAGGCCCCTGCCACCCAGCACCCTTTACTCCCAGGAACTCTGTGAAACCATTATCATTTCCAGGAGCCCCAACACCCATGTGCCCTTCAGCGCTAAAAATCCCAACAGCCTTCCACCCAGCTACCTCCAGCTTTCTACCCCATACAATTATGGCCTCCGATACCCTTGAACACCCGCACACCTACCCAACTCCAACCACAGCTGTCAAATTCTGTTCAGCTCCATGCCCTGCCCGATCCTCACCACTGCTCAGGACAGGGCCTGTTGACTGTAAGCTTATGTTTATGGTTATATGCAACTATGCAAATTATTTCGTTAAACAAATAAAATTGTCATAGAATCATAGAACATCAGGATTAGAAGGGACCTCAGGAGGTCATCTAGTCCAACTCCCTGCTCAAAGCAGGGCCAATCCCCAACTAAATCATCCCAGCCAGGGCTTTGTCAAGCCTGACCTTAAAAACCTCTAAGGAAGGAGATTCCACAACCTCCTCCCGAGGTAACCCATTCCAGTGCTTCACCACCCTCCTAGTCAAAACGTTTTTCCTAATGTCCAACCTAAACCTCCCCCACTGAAACTTGAGACTATTACTCCTTGTTCTGTCATCAGCTACCACTGAGAACAGTCTAGATGCATCCTCTTTGGAACCCCCTTTCGGTGGTTGAAAGCAGCTATCAAATCCCCCCTCATTCTTCTCTTCTGCAGACTAAACAATCCCAGTTTCCTCAGCCTCTCCTTTTAAGTCATGTGCTCCAGACTCTAATCATGTCACACGGATGGCACAAAACTTGCCAGCTAGGTAGCCATGTGGTTCAAGGGAGCTGGAGAAGTAGGTTATTCCCTGCTGGACATGAAGCTTCTCTGAAATGTAAAGGGCGGGGGGCGGGGACAACTTGACAACTACTCCCTTTTAACCATTCAATGTCTCCCTGCTGCATGTCATGACTACCGCTCGGCTGCACTGCAACAGGGGAAAAGGGGAAGAACAATGGTGTATGGAATGCCCACACAAGCTCTTTTGGGCAGGAACTGTCTCTTTGTCCTGGGTCTGTACAGCACCTAGCACAATGGAATCCTGGTCCCTGATTAGGGCTCTTAGGCACTATGGTATTACAAACAACAAATAAACCAGTAATAAAACAGCCCTCAGCAACTGGTAGATAACAGCACCCCTCTCCTCAGGATGAATTCAGTCAAGGAAAGTCATTGTAATTGTATTATTATTATTAATTATTATTATTATTAAATATGGATATTACCACAGTACCAAGAGATACCAAAAACAAGACTGGTGCTCCATTGCACTAGGCACTGACAAAGTCTTTGTCCCAAAGAACTTGTGTTTCGTTTAGGTCTTGAAAAAGCTACTCGCCCACTCGCCAATGGCGAGACAGACAATGAGACCTGTGATTTAAAACCAATCTTGCTTACGACCCTGCTGGTGTTTTAACTTTTATGATACAAGATTTCTCTCCATTTTGGCTGTAAAATAGTTTATTCTATGTCCTTTATCAATTTGGCCACACTATTATGAAATGTAAATAAATATAGAAGTGTGTTCATTTTTTTAATGAATGATGCAGGCTTAATTGGTGAGCATAGGTCAATTCCAAAGAATTAATGGCCTGTATATTAGCCAGATTGCATGAACCATTTCTCAACACTGTGGTATTTAGAGAAACTGAAAAATCATAGATGAGGAGACGACATATATCTGCTTCTCTGACACATTGCTACTGACTGGTTTCTTTAACAGGGGGTAATGACATGAACTGCAAGCTCTGCTTTCCTAAAATCACTGAACTCATTTAGGTTTCCTCTAAGAAAGGAAACGTGCTTTCTATCACAGACCGAAGCAGTTTTCTTCATATGACTCCGAGATTAAGAACAACAGGGAGAAAAGAAGTTGCTAAAATACTAACTCTTTTTAATGCCACCCGAGAGCAGGCAGTCTGCTTGTTAAATGTCGGAAGCTATTCTGTGGATCATTACTTACAATGTGCAAGATTTACAGAAATACTACAGCAGGATCCTCCTCCACCCCACACATCATTATCTTCAGATTCACCAGTGAATTCAAAGATACCAGGTCAGTCTGAACAATGCTCCATTGGGCACAAAGGATAATGCAACACGTTCACTCATAGTGCGTTTACTGGGACTGGAGGGAAAAAGAAGAGGACTACTAAGAAGTTCTCCAGAGGTATTAAAACACTTTCAAATAAAGATGCAAGTAATTTTTTTTTTTTGAGGGAACCGGTGAACAAAGAAATCTTTTGTGGGTGGAAGCAAGAGATTGGTTTTTTATTTGAAGGTACATTTAGTTTGTGAAATCTGTTCCAGTCCAGATCCTCATCCTCGACTGATTGCTAAATGAGTGGACCTACACTGATTGTCATCAGCAGAGGATCTGGCTCCTTCTTTTTAGCCAGACAAAGTGCAGGGAGCAGCAGTATAATTCTTCTCTACACACACGATCATGAGGACTTAGCAGGGTGAATACTGAGCACAAGTGGGAATTTAGCCACGTGACCTGCCACATTAACAATTCCAGAAACGGTTCCTAGCATTTTGTAGCGACTGCATCAGTCAGTGCCCACCACCTCCCATTCAGCTGGGAACACGCGAAACTGCAATAGAATCTGGGCTGTTCCAAAGCCCATTCTCATGGCCACCGCAGGCTCTGCTGAAGATTAAAGCTTCCACAGCTGAATGGGAAGTGGGCAATAAAAGCACATTAGAAGCCCAGAACAGAATCTTCTCATTGAAGGCCTGAATAATTGAGCAATGCCCAGCGTGGCTTAGGGAAGGAATCCTCAGTCCAGCATATGTTCAGGACAAGGACACCCATGCAGTCAGGCCATGACTGGCTACTGCTGAGTGTGCATGTTTGCTGGAGGTGGAGGAGGTGGGGACAGAAGGCACAGCAGAGAAGGCGTGCTGCTTTTCCACATGCTGTGTACCAACCAAGTGGTTCCATACTTGATCCAAGGATCAACTCCTCCTGCCCCCGTTATACATGTCCCATAAGGAGACCTTTCACAGAAGTCACTTTCATGGGTTTGCTGCACTTTTGTCTGTTAGGGCAGCAGAAATTTCTTCCACATCTGTTACCTGCACTCTAGAATGTGGCCCAAGTGGTGACAGCCAGTCGCTACAGGCTAAAGAACCAATACTGCAGACATGCCAGTGGTTGGGAATCACTGTACTCCAGGAATCTGAGCTTTAAATCAAATCAGTGACCAGAACGCCCTTAACTCAGAACCCTAAACAAGAGCTGAAAGCATTCCGAAGCACAAGCTGTTTCTTAAAAATGGATTGTTGGAATCAGTGGGAATTCTGCATGCAGACAGCTGGAAGGATCAGGTATGTAGACTAGAAAATATTGCTCTTCCACAGGCCAGGAGAGAAGCTGAATCTCACCGGCCAGATTAATGGATTTCCCGATATCAGGGCTGCACTGTTCAGTGTCAGTATGGGGGGAAACCACCTGCTAGGAAGTGTGGTTTCATTTAGCTTTGTTTGAATTGGTGAAATTCATCCTTATTTCCTAGCTAGTGACTCTAACAAATGAGGGCAAAGGTGACCAAACTTCAAGCTTCCCAGCGACTGAGCTCATCAAACAAGTGATTGGTGACTGCAGCAGGTGTTTTGGTCATGTACCACAATGGTACGGGTACACTAAAACACCTCTGGGTTTTTTTATACTCACTTTTTAACAAGTGGATGAAGATACTAAAAAACCTTGAATACCAGCTCTATTCCAGGTCAGACACTCTGATCTTCTGATTAGTCTCTTCCTCTCATTCTAGTAGGAATAATAGCTCTCTGAAGAGACACTGTCCCTTAGATACAGCTGAATCCGCCAAGCCCCAACATTAGCCAATCACATGACTCAGGTCTTTTTACACTTTATATTACAGACCTGTCTGTTTCTTGCCATTCTCTTTGGATCTTCTCTCAGACAGATGGGGATATTATTCACACAAGATTCACAACCGAAGCAGATTCCCTACCTTAACATCATTAATCCATGTTTGGCAACAATACAATTTTACCACAAGCAGCTAGTACTTAGTAATTCCTTTGGTGCTCACAGTAGTGACATTAATCATCATATTTGTATTTGGAATTAATGTGAATTAGCATTAGATAGCATGGGAAAGCATTACATTACATTTAAATCTATTAGCTTTTCCTATATAAAGGATACAACAGTCTTTAAATGCAATTTCATTTAAAGAGGATGCATCACTGATTTCTTTGCCATTATGCACTAATTGTGAATACATTTCAATCCTAGAGCAATATAATTTTAATTGAATATAATCTTCTCTTCATTGTTTCAGAAAAAGATATTCACATTTTCCAAAATGTATGACTAAGCAAGAGTACAATTGTCTCACACAGGGATCACCAAACCTAACGAACAGACGCTGATAGTAGGAGTACTGAAGAGGCTCAGATTGCTTTTTTACTGCTGCTTTGGTTTACATCAAACATGTCTGCCACAGGGAAGACTATCCACTATTAGCCCGCAAGCGGACAGAAGACTTGAGAGAGATCAGTGACTGCCTCTGCTATTTCTCAGAGGGATGAGCAGCACCCCATCGTGCCAGGCTGTTGCCTTCATATCTGTCAAAAGTAGAACCTGACACATGCTGCAATGTGATCTTAGTCAATTTTCAGTTTCAACCTAATTAAATGCAGTGCCTTTCTTTCAACTGAAGCAAAGACCCTCCAGATAGAAGTGAATTGCGGTCTCAGAACCCTGGACAGTGGCACAAGGACACAAAAAGCCTTTTCAGCCAATAGGTTGGTATTATGAATGGGTTGACAGAGAAATGCATTAAGGAGTGTGTATGTTCAACAGTGAATGGGAAAGGCCATTTATTTGTTACCTATTCTTGAATTTTAAATCAATAGTCCTATAGTGACTGAATTTCTATGTTTATAGAAACCCAGCACCTCAGAGATAACAAACAGGTATTATCTGAATTTGGCCAAGCTTCAGAAAGTATGAACATTCTGTAAGTATCAACAGAACCATTGGTTAAAACATAAAGCAGAAAAATAAAACATGGATAATATTTGTGAGTTAGAATTTGACAAAGAAAACTGTCTCTCTCCATTCTAATGTTGGTGAAATTGGCTTAGTATTGCACATGTTTCATCCAGGCAGGAAAGTTATATTTACAAACAACTTTTTGAAAGGTCTCAAAGCATTTTATAAACCACATATTTATAGTAATTGCTTCATTCTGTTCTCAAAGGCAGCCAACTCTGGGAGCAACATGAAAGCGGTTTACCAGGGCATAGCAATACCACAAACCATTTTAGGACAGGAACAGAATAATAATGTTTGATCTGTTTGAAACCAGAATGATTATACTGTATCTCACTGAAGCTACAGGGGAAATTTTAGGTATGTGAATATAATCAGCCTACTTAGAATCTAGTCAGGACATGAGGACATTGAACCAACTAGTTGTGAAAGTGCCATAGGATCCTTAGTGAGTAGAAATGGCCCGGACCTTGGTTTTCATCTTATTCATCAAATATAATTTGCTATGGTCCACTGAACTTGGCAGCACTTTGCGTGGATATCAGTGCATCTCTTTTTTCTGACCTTGTTGATAGGACTGACCATACATACAAAGACCTTATAACCTTGCGAGCTGAAAAAGGCACTTGAAAAATCCATTTTATGAGGTAAATCCTGTCCGTGGTTTCTCAATGCACAAACCATATCAAATGGTGTTTATACACAGGCTTTCATGGCCAAAGTGTGGAAGATTAAACAAGATATTAATGGGTTTCAAGGACAACAAAATAATTGCACCATCCTCTTGCCTGATGTTTTACTTTGTTGTGTAGTAAAGCTGAACAAGATCCACACAGATGGTCTAATAATGACAACACAACACTGTGCACATTGGAGGATCCAATTTAGGTCCCAGTCTCGTTGGCTAGCAGGGGCCCAACTGCTGGAGAAGAAGGGAGCACATCATGTTACTCCAGAGTCTAGTTCTGGCTAAAATACACAGCAGCACAGATAGTCTCTCAACAGAGCCACAGCCAAATATCCTTGCCAGAGGGAAGGTAACCATTGTGTGTGGCCATTGGGTGTACTGAGGGAGAAGGAAATGAGAAACACTGGACAGACTGTGATGAACAAGTGGAAATTTCTCTGCTAGACCAATGCAAACAGGTAGTTGGTTTGCAGGTTCACCGTATACTGGGTTCATTCATTAGACAGAGCTTACTAACAGTCTCGTTAGGGGTTAAGCAAAACACATGTGTACACACACACAGAGTAAGTAGGTCAAGGTACGGGGGGACTCATCTTTCACAGTGCCTTTGGGAGTTCAGGTGAGTGTTGGACTCACCCTAGCAGCCATCTCTATGCTCTTTTTAACTGTCACCTGCTGCATCATCCCAACATGGCAGAGCTATAAGAAAAGCACAGGGCTTCCTTTTATAGGAGCAACATGCTACACACTGACAGCACCAGAGATCCTAGTTGCCTCCACTGAAAACAAAGGTGCAGAGACCTAAAAGCGGAATGCTGATGTGTAAACAGGTGCTTTACCCAATAATATTGAGTGTAACCTCCATGATTATTCCACTTCCTTTCACATGTGCATGGAAGAATTATGGCAGGGTAATTCAGTAATTCAAGTAATTCAGGGCCCACCTTATAAAACAAACCATAAAAAGGGAGGATAAAGCTGGGAGAATCGTTCAACAGCAATGTAAGGGAAAAAGTAAAAACATACGAAAATTTAGGCTATTCACGAATCCCTACCACAGTCTCTTTAAAATGAATATTATCCCTTTCAGGAACAAGATTCCTTGCTTTGTATGATGCTGAACTCATTTTACCTCCCTGCAGGTAATGAAGTGAGGCAGCATTGTCTACATCACTGCCATCACCATTGTGATGAAAAGAAAAATAATAAACATGGTCCAGTGTGGCCAGTGTCACTTTCAAGTACAGAGAATACAAACCTCGCTCGCTGTCCTCCAGGAACTGCACTGAATGTATTTGCCTGAGACTTGTTCCACCTCCTGAATGACCCTGAGGTGTGAGGTACTCACATATTGAAGGTTGCATCATTCAGATCAGAGTTTAAATTCAAGTTCTTCCCATTCTTATCTGAACAACTCCAACATTCAGTTCCTTTGTTAAAAAGGTTTAAACTGGAATGTTTGGCTACATGTTTCCGAGGCAGATTTTGAGCCTACATTTTCCCACCTTGAGAATAAAAATGGACCCCCCCCTTTTTTTTTCCTTTTTACCACTAAGCATTTAAGTCTTCAGGAGCTACTTTCCATCTTCCATAATAATTAAACCAAAGCTCAGGAAAGGTCAAGTACAACTAGATGGATTCAATGCCTGATTTTCTATCTCACGCATTCACAGAGGAAGAGAACAAGCCAACGACAATGGCTAGTGTGCCAGACATCGGTTAGTTAAACTATGACAACCCACCAAAGGCTAAAGCAGGGATCGGCAACCTTTGGCACACATCCTGCCAGAGTAAGCCCCCTGGGGGGCTGGGCCGGTTTGTTTACTTGCCAAGTCCGCAGGTTTGGCTGATTGCGGCCCCCACTGGCCGCGGTTCACCGCTCCCCCCTTGGCCTGGGACAACGAACCGCAGCCACAGGGAGCCACGATCAGCCAAACTTGCGGACGCGGCAAGTAAACAAACCAGCCTGGCCTGCCAGGGGGCTTACCCTGACGGGCTGTGTGCCAAAGGTTCCTGATCCCTAGGCTAAAGGAAGGAGAATTTATTTGATGGTCCCATGAACTAAGAGGCTTTGTTCTGTTCACGTTATGTGCTCTTTCTCTCTCATTTGCCCAGGAGAGAGGACGCTGACATGATTGTGCGCTGCTATATAATCACAGCTCTTCTCTGTCCTCTTCCTACCAACATTATTTATCATTCCTGACACTTCATCCGATGATGTACTCTTTCCCCATGTCTTTCTTCATGAATAATCATCAAAAGTCAAAAGATTTCTTTTACCCCAGTGAAGCTTTTTTCCTATTGTTTCTGACATATTTATTCCAAAATTTCAGTTATAGGATCAAAACTCCATGGGCTTCATAATCTCACAGTACAAAATAAAGATTGTATCATCAATCACATACATCCAGTACAAAGATCAGAGCATGCAAACTATTTTAAGTAAATTAATTTTGATAGAAAAGACAGACAACCTAATATGGTTCATTAAGAGGTATGTGTGCCAGGCCCACTTCTGAACTTGCAAGGAGTTTATTTTTGAATCCCATTATGCATGGTTATGAGTGTCTGTTCACTGTAAATCAGATTGCGTGGGCCCCATGTGTATTAAGCAAGTGAACATATGAACACTGAAGAGAGGTCAAATAGATTTCATGGAAGCCATTTTGATGTGTGAAAGTCAGTTCATGGAGAGTTTAGATACTTCAGCACTATGAGCCTGATATTTATTCTACCCGCCTCTATAAGGTATCCAAGGGTAGAGCTTTTATAATGGTCAGATTTTACCAGCCTTACACTGAATAGTAAGCCCAGCTGCATTCTGACTATCATCTGTCCCCTGCAGGGAGAATGGCATTAACTGTCATTAGTATTGTGCCCTCCACGTTACCACAGTGTGCCTATTTAAAATTAAATTTGACAATCTAAGTAAGGCCTAAATTTATTATAACTTAGTTAAATCATTTACATTAAATGTAAAAAAAGAATATTAAGCTGTACATGCTTTCTGCCATGTTTAAAAGGAAGTCAAACCACTGAACTGGTGGAAGTCACTGGCTAAGCATCTGGAACCAGAGTTGGCTAAAGTGCTAAACCAGCTTTTGACAGCAGGTGCAGAGCAACTATTTCTACATTTCAGTTTATTCAATTAGTTCAGTTAAACGACTAATTCATTCAAAGTTAAGAAACCTACTGGGAATGGAAAAAGCAGGGAAGCTTGTCTTCCTCTTCCAGTCTATGAATAAAAATGAGGTGAGAGGATAAGACTGGTTAGTTCTAAAATCTTGAAGGGCATAGCGACCAGAAACAATCACTTAATTTCACTAAACTACAGATAATACTTCATTTGTTTAATAAAAACAGTTAGTTTTAAATGTAAAATATATTTTTGATCAACTTTTTCTTATTTATCCAGCACATTTATGCATAGGGTTTAAAGCCAGAAGGGACTACTGGATCATCTAGTCTGATTTAAGGTAGTTTTATTTAATAAAAAATGCTGGTTTTTTGTGCATTTTTAACTGAATTTGAATGTCCATCCAAACAGAACTTGATACAAATTGCCAGTAATAATTTAATCATCGAGTAAATAAGGAATACATCACTCACCATTTTTAACATAATAAAAATATAAAAATGAAGATTCTGAATAAATGTAAGTT
This sequence comes from Eretmochelys imbricata, assembly GCF_965152235.1. Lineage (NCBI taxonomy): Eukaryota > Metazoa > Chordata > Testudines > Cheloniidae > Eretmochelys > Eretmochelys imbricata. Next base: position 175,221,054 of record NC_135573.1, read on the forward strand.
AAGCTATATAATTGCTTAAATAAATACACATACATAGAGCATATTTTCTGGTTAGCAAAAAGAAGCACCAAATTTGGGGTAAAGACTAAATTTAGTTGCAAATCTACATGTTTAACGGTCACCAACCAATCAGAATCAAATTTTTTTTAGGAAACTAAAGAGTACAAATGCAAAACACTATTAAAATCAACAATTTAAATAAAAGTTTCCTGCCTGCTGATTTAATTCATCATTAACATCAGTGATTTAAATTGATTTGATTTAAATTAATTCACCCTGCTCAGTCTACTGTATTCATCAAGCAATTAAAAAGAAGCAAATAGTTTGATCTGATGTGATTTGTATTTGGTTAACATGTCAGTTCAAGTTCTCAGGTTAAGTGACTATGGCATTTGGGCATTTACCTGCCATGGGACCAGGTGTGCCAACATAAGGTTGAACAAAAATATTTGTTCAAAATGGGAACCTGATCCTACCCATATTTGGATAATCAGCAGCAGCACCATAGCAAAAATAGTGGAAGCACGACCTGAAGGCCCTGCCTAGGAGTGAGTTTTCCTTCTTTGGGTGTGTGTGTGGGGGGAGTATCCTTGGCATATTTCCAATGAAAGGAATACAGGCAATTCAATAACAAAAATCAGTTCTGACAGGTAACAATGCCTAGTAATGGTGAGACATTTTTCACAACAAGGAAATAGGGTCCTATGCAAGATCACAACTTTAACGGTCTTTCTTTCAACACTTTGAATGCAACGTCTTCAATGTCTCAAATATCTGGTGTTATACACACCAATTGTGATGTAATCCACAAATATAAATACCCACTAACGAGTGTTGCCAACTCTTGCCATAATTCACAAGTCTAGCAAATTGGTGTTTTTCTTAGAGCCTTCGCAACTAGAGTCAAATGATTACACAAGAATCTCAACATTCCTTTTCATGGGTTCTCAACACTTTTGGAAATCATCTCATAACATAATCTGAAGAGTAAACATCTACCACAGGTTCCAAACCAATGTAGAAATGCTGGAGTCATAGCCACTGCGAACAGATCCATCTGATTTAAAGTACCAGTCATGGTATGGCACTCATGCCATTGGTATGGCACTCATGCCTTTACCTGACCTGCTTTTTGCTCCTCTAAACTCAGTCCATTCATCTTGCAGGTACGAAACATGGCATTCTAAATGGAGATAACCATTTACACATCTCCCATGTTGTTCAGTTTATGTAATGCCACAAATCCAAATGCCAACTAATCAGTTCATTAGAAAATTAAGCCCCTTCCCTACTCCCTACCCTCACAATAAATGGATCTTATGGGCTACTGGAAGCAGTCCCGTTGAGGGTTAGGGCTCCACAGCCAACCTACGAATTACAAAGCGCATTTACCAAGGAATGCCACTGGAAGCTTAGGTCACAGATTTCCAAGCTGTGATCTGTAAACTGCAAGTTGTCTACAAAGCCCTTGTTTGAGGTCTGTGGAGATATGGTTGGTCACATGGTGTTAGATCTCCTTCTTGTTTCAATTTCTGAGAAACAGAATGCAATGGATTGGGAGATGAAGTGGTGAGGAAAAATGGATGGGATGGTGTGATTAACTTTTTTCAGAAAGAACAAAGATTTTTCAATGAACACAGCTAAGAGCTCTCCACTGGATTATCTTTCCAGGGCAAGCAATTGCTGTAGTTCCCAGAGGGATGTTAGACAACTGTGAAGGGAAGGGGAAGTGTGCATGAGACACTCTCTCCATTAAGATGTGGTCCACCCCTGAGAAAGATTGAGAGCTCTGCCTTGGGGTATTGCTATGGATGGATAAAAGCATGAAATAAAGCCAGCAATGTTTAATTTATAAACCTATAATTGCTAGACAATTATTTATTTGGAATGAAAGTATCAAGGATTTCATCAGTGCATTGTCCACATTAACAGATGGAAATAGCAGTGATAGCTTAGAAACAAACACAAACAGAAAAAATACCTGACATAGTTGCCCGGCTCTAATTAGGATGACAGCTGGGTAGAATTTATGGACCCTGGATACAATTCAACCCTGGGATAAGCAGGGGGCAACTCCATAGGAATAATTTAGGTCATCTGTGTTCCCAATGGACTGGAAACATGTCACCTCAGGATGTGATGCAGACATAAAATTTCTAGACACCATTAATGACTGCTTCTTGGAGCAGCTAGTCCTGAAATCCACGAGGAGAGAGGCAATTCCTGATTTAGTCTTAAGTGTGCACAAGATCTGGCCTAAGAGGTGAATATAGCTGAACTGCTTGGTAATAGCAACCATAATGTAATTAAATTTATCCTTGTAGGGGGGAAAATACCAGAGAAACCCACCACAGTAACATTTAACTTCAAAAAGGGGAACTACAGAAAAAGAGGCTAGTTAAAAGGAAATTAAAAGGAATAGTCTCAAGCGCGAAATGCCTGCAAGCGGCATGAAAACTTTTTGAATACATCATAACAGAGGCTCGAACTAAATGAACATCCCCCAAAAAATGACAGCATGGCTAAACAACAGAGTAAAACAGATGGTTAGAGACAAAAAGACAGCCTTTAAAAATGGGAAGTCAAATCCTATTGAAGAAAATAGAAAGGAGCATAAACTCTGGCAAGTCAAGTGTAAAAGCATAATCAGGCAGGCCAAAAAAGAGTTTGAAGAACAACTAGAAAAAGACACAAAAAATAACAGCAATTTTTTTAAAGTACATCAGAAGCAGGAAGCCTGCCAAATAATCAGTGGGGCCACTGGAGGATCAAGATGCTAAAGGAGCACTCAAGGAAGACAAGGCTGTTGCAGAGAAGTGAAATGAATTCTTTGCATCAGTCTTCACTGCAGGGAATGTGAGGGAGATTCCCACACTTGTGCCATTCTTTTAAGGTGACAAATCTGAGGAACTGTCCCAGATTGAAATGTCAATAGAGAAAGTTTTGGAATAAATTGAGCAATTAAACTGTAATAAGTCACCAGGACCAGATGGTATTCACCCAAGAGTTCTGAAGGAACTCAAATATGAAATTGCAGAACTACTAAATGTGGTAGGTAACATATTAGTTAAATCAGCATCTGTAGATGACTGGCAGATAGCTAATGTGACACCCATTTTTTAAAAATGGTCCAGAGGTGATCTGGCAATTACAGGCCAGTAAGTCTAACTTCAGTACCAGGCAAACTGGTTGCAACTGTAGTAAAGAACAGTATTATCACACACATATATGTTGGGGAAGAGTCCAATATGACTTTTGTAAAGGGAAATCATGTCTCACCAATCTATTAGAATTCTTTGAGGAGGGGTCAACAAACAGGTGGACAAGAGTGATATAGTGTACTTGGATTTTCAGAAAGCCTTTGACAAGGTCCCTCACCAAAACCTCTTGAGCAAAGCAAGTTGTCATGGGATAAGACCGATGTCCTCTCATGGATCAGTAACTGGTTAAAAGATAGAAAACAAAGGGTAGGAATAAATGGTCAGTTTCCACACTGGAGAGAGGTAAATAGCAGGGTCCCTGAATGATCTTTACTGGGACCAGTGCCGATCAACTAATTCATAAATGATCTGGGAAAAGGAGTAAACAGTGAGGTGGCAGAGTTTGCAGACTATACAAAATTCCTCAAAATGGTTAAGTCCAAAGCTGACTGAGAAGAGTTTCAAAAAGATCTCACAAAACTGGGTGACAAAATGGTAGATGAAATTCAGTGTTAATAGGTGCAAAGAAATGCACATTTGATAACATAATCCCAACTATACATACAAAATTATGAGGTCTCAATTAGTTCCAAGAGATCTTGGCATCATTGTGGATAGTTCTCTCAAAACATCTGCTCAATGTGTAGTGGCAATCAAAAAAGGTAACAGAATATTAGGAACCATGAGGAAAGGGATAGGTAAAAAGACAGAAAATACGATATTGCCACTATATAAATCCATGGTACACCCACATCTTGAATACTGAGAGCAGTTCTAGTTGCCCCATCTCAAAAAAAAGATGTATTAGAATTGGAAAAAAATACAGAGAAGGCTACAAAAATTATTGGAGGTATGGAACAGCTTCCATAAGAGAGATTAAAAAGACTGGGACTTTTCATCTTAGAAGAGACACAACTAAGTGGGGTTATAACAGAGGTCTATAAGATCATGAATGGTGTGGAGAAAGTGAACAAGGAAGTATTATTTACTCCTTCATGTAACACAAGGATTAGTGGTCACTAAAACAAATTAATAGGCAGCAGGATAAAAATAAACACAAAAGTACTTCTTCACACAACACACAGTCAACCGGTTGAACTCACTGCCACGGGATGTTGTAAAAACCAAAAATATAACTGGGTTCTAAAAAAGTTCATGGAGGATAGGTCCATCATCGGCTAATAGCCAAGATGGCCAGGGATGCTCCGGGTCTCACTAAACCTCTGACTGCCAAAAGCTGGGACTGGACAACACAAGATTTATTACTCGATAAATTGCCCTGTTCTGTGCATTCTCTCTGAAGCATCTGGCACTGGCCACTGTCGGAAGAGAGGGCTACATCTGTCAGGGTAATCCGCAGGGACGTGCTGGATGCCGCTTCCCGTAGCTCCCATTGGCTGGGAACAGCAAGCTGTGGCCACTAGGAGCTGCAGTCAGCCGTGCAAATGTAAACAAACGATCTGGCAGCCTGCCAGTGAATTACCCTGACGGGCCGCAGGTGCCCACCACTGGGCTAGATGGACCACTGGTCTGATCCAATTGTGAGGGATCCTGGGCCTTGAATCCGGGCCTATTGGTCCCTAGGCAGTGCTCAGGCCTCAACTGCCATCCAGCAGCTCACCTGAGTAACCAGGGAAGGGTCCAGCAAACGGTTAGCTCTCAGAGGGCCCTGCCCCCAAAACTCCCAATTGGTGGAAACACCCTGCTCCCCAACTGGCTGAGGAGTGCTATATAAACCAGGAACAACAGGAAGTTGTGTGAGCACCTAGAACAGTGGTTTTCAACCTTTTTCATTTGAAGACCTCAAACATTTCGAATAGAGGTGCGGACCCTCTGGAAATTTTAGACATAGTCTGTGGAACCCCAGGGGTCCGCAAATCACAGGTCGAAAAAATCACTGAACTAGAGGAATCTCTGGGTGGCTGCTACTACAGACCCCTCCTACTACTGCCTACTCCCAGTTCCTGCCTCCATCTGCTCCTGGTTCCTGTCCTCCTGTCCCAGATCCTGCTTTCCTGCCCTACTCCAGGGCCTTATTCCTCTGCCTGACCTCTGACGCTGCCTCCGGGTCTGACCTTCAGCTTGGTACCCAGCACTGTCTTTGTTTTTGACCTTTGGCTCCAACCACAAGGCATGACTCATGCTTGGAACACTAGGCCTTACCACCCATGGCCTGGTCATTGCACCACTATGGCCATTCTTATGTTCTTACAGTAGACATGAATTGTGCTTGCTGCCTCTCTCTTCAGGGCTCTGTTTGTTGACGCAGAGTACACTGCTCTCCAAAATATTAGTCTTCTGCATGGTTCGCTTCAGACTATAAGACTATATTATGGCAACACTGAACCAACAATATGATGCTTCAATCTCTGAAAGACAGCATCTTGCAGGTAGATAACATAGCAAATTGGAACTGCTGAATTTGTGGATGGTAATAACACTTATGGGAGAGAAGAATGAGGCAGGATGAAACGGCAAAGGGGAGAATGGCAGAAGAGGAAGATGACAAAGGATATTAAGGGACTAAGAAAAGTGGGGGGAAGATTTATAAATGGGTAGGGGACAGCAGAAGAAAAGAGATTAGAGATAATAGTTTCCAAGTCTTTGGGACAGGGATTGTGTCTTTGTGTGTTGTTGTACTGTGAATGGGGCCCCAATCCTGAGTGTAATATAAATAATAAATGATTTTAAAAAAGAACATATAAAACAGCAAGAAAAAAATTACCCAGTACATTTGGGGCAGATTCTGCTCTACCCCTGGTGTAAACCCATTAAAGTCAGTGGAGCTGCAGAGCTGTATAACTAGTGTAAATCAGATTAAAATCATGCTCCAAAATCTCCAGCAGCCCCAGAACTTTGGGGATTTATTTAAGAACGTAGAACACACAAACCAATGGTCTTTAAATGTTACCTCCAGGTCCCAATCAGTTTTCTTCCCTGACAGAATTAAGACCATTAGCAAGAGAGAAGAGGCTAATCCCACCCCTTTGACCATGGATGGCTCTGGAGTGGACTTCACAAATTCCAAGCTTCAGTTGAGGCTCCTTCTCTTCAGTTCTCAAGTTAATTGCTCACACAACCAGGAAATCATTGTTTTCAGACACAGGGCCAAATTTTCTGGTAGTGTAAGTTGGCTCAGCTGCACTGAAGTCAATGGAGCTATGCCATTTTATAGCATCAGAGAACTCACCCCTCAGTTCACTGACTCCCTAAGTCACTTAACTTGCTATTTTTTAAAAAAAAAAAGAAATATAAAATTACAGTGAACTCAATAGGGCTACACAAAGTAGTAAAATTAAGCATGTGCATAAATGCTGGCAGACTCAGCACTTAGATCTTGAAGTTTTAGGTTACTGAGTAAGAACAACTGATGCCTTGCTCTGTTCTCGTTCACCTTCCATAAAAGTAAAACAGATCTATACTAATGCATTCCAAGATTCATAAAATAATGTGTAATAATTCACACAAATTCCTTACAAAAGATCCACTCAAGATGTTGGGTGTTTTGGCTAAAGGCTGCAGGATTGGACCTGATCTCTCCCCTCTCCCCCCAAGCAACCAACCTAAAATAAATGAAATGAAAGTAATATTTCTCCCCAAATAAATTTCTTCCAATTAATTAAACGCAGTACACCTGCATGCAGTACACACGTATGGCCTTACGTTGTTCCCATTGAACTCAATGGCAAAATTCCAACTGACTTTAAGTAGATGTTTTCATGGCTGCCTGGGAAAGATAACCGCAATGCAACCTCATCAGTGAGGGTTCCTGCTTCTGTAACAGAACAGGTCAGCTTCTAGCCACCCATGTCTACATTTGCTGAGTTGTTTCATTAGGAAAGGACATCCTAGTCACTAACATCTATGCTGCAAAAACAAAAAAACACAGCAGTGAGCTCAGAATCTGGGTCAACTGACTTGGCTCATGGGGCTAAAAACAGAAGTGTAGATGTTTCCATTCGAGCTGGAGCTTAGGCTCCAAGACCCTCCCCTCTCACTGGCTTTCAGAATCAGGACTCCAGCCCAAGCAGGAACATTTATGCAAGTATTTTCAGCCTCAAGCCTGAGTCAGTTGACCCAGGCTCTGAGACTCACTGCCGTGGGGTGCTTTTTTTTTTTTTTTTTTGTAATGTAGACATACTCGGATAAAGCTCCAGTTTGGAAAAAAGTTTTGTTCTCCCTTTGCACCTTCCAACTGCTGCTTTTTGCTATCCCCCAGACCTAAGGATAACATCTTCATTCTTCATGAGGGGTGGTAATTCCTCCAGTAAGTGCTTCCACTGAACTCCAGGAAATCCTAACCATCCCCATGTTCCAGACCCTCAGCAACAACACCTCACATCACAACACTTCTATAGACAAGAAGCTCTGCCTCCAGAATACACAGGCCTATCATTAGGTGGGGTTACAGAAGTGAATATGGAAAAAATTAATCATTTCAGCTAATGCAATAACTTAATACATACACTTCGGGCTGACCTTTAACTTTAAAATGTTGGCTCTGACTTGTCATTCTCGGTGAATGACTATCCTGTTTTCAGATGCTTCTAAGAGAAAATCCCTGTGGTTGGACTCTAAAAGGGCATCTGATTTCTAATTTTCTTGTGCATTCTTTGCTGGATTTTAGGGCTTGATCCAAAGCCTGCTGAAGTCACTATCTTCCATTGGCTTCTATGAATTTTGGCCCAGGCCCATAGCTGGGAACGTTAAACCTAAATAAAACAGTCAAATTAAAATAAAATTTTTCTGCTGCCACTAATCTAGAGATCACTAGATCTGGTACTTTACGAAAGGCTGACACGGGTGTCACTAGGAATGTCTGTGGATTCTGCTAGTTATGTTACAGCTCAGATACCAAGGTAATGAGGTACCAAGCCTCAATGGGGTACTTATGTGGCAAACATTCTAGAAAGTCACTTTAACAACCAACTCAAGGGGCACATGTAATGCTAAACAAATTGCTACAGTGCTTTGTCTGCTATGCCTTTCATGGATTTTTGTTTGGGGCCGAAGATTTTTTTTTCCAGAGGAAAAGAATCTTCCCAGGGGACCTATTTTCTTTTCCTCCTGTAACCTTGGCGCGCACACACAAGAAAAATTATAGCTACAGTACAAATAAAAATAGCTAGAGAACCTACAGCTGTTGTTGATTTCCAAAAGTACTCAACCTTGCCCATTTAATGACAAAACAATATGATTTGATTTCAGTCCTGGCAAGATATCGTACTTCCAGGAGGAAGATATTTCAGCCAGAGTGAATGCCAAAGGCAAGCAATGAATCTGAGTTTCAAGGAGAAGGAGAAGAGGACAGATTGGCATGATCAAGACCACTGAATGTCCACTTAAACTTTTCTGCCTGCCTTTTCATTCCCATTTAAACAGTCAAACACCAGTTGATTGTATCAGGCTCGCAGACTTCTTAGCAAGTAAAGCAGAAAAATATGTTTAATGAGAGCTCACAAACTGGAAACACATTTTTACAGCTAAAGAACAGATTTTTCCTTCTATTTTAAGTGCTGAAATGTCTAACACAATTTTTCCCCCTAAATAAAGTTCAGTTTCAAATTTGTCATTGGTGTGTATTTTGTTCTCCTACCTGAATAAAGAACAAGGTAACTGTAAATTTCAGTAGTTATTTCTAATGAACAAAAAGCGTCCCAGTCAAACTTTGTAAATAATAGCCAAAGAGGCAAAATGCTTTAGGATTAGCTAAGAAGGATGTGACACTGAAAGTACTTACCTGTGCAGGCCCCAAGCAACATTTCACTGGACCCAGGACAAACCCATAACATGGGCCCCCATCCCAATTCACCCACCTACTTAAAGAAAGAAAATATTTTATTTCTGAAATGGCACAGATAAGCCTTATCACTTTATGTTTCTGGCCTTTGTCATTGAAAAGTCATGCATGACCTCACTAAAGTCAATATTTCTTGTGAGTTCACACTCAATAGACATAACAGCAAGATGACTTAAGCATTCCTGTGCCATAGAAGATCATCTGTAGTTTTTGATGAGTGCCAGCTTGCTGAAATTTCTTTTGGCGTCTGCCACAGTCACTGGCAACGTGAAAAAAATTCATAGGGCTATACACACTTCACTGAAAATTAGTTGCATTTTTTTTGTAAATTTCATTAACTGGTGGTGGCAGTTCAAGTTCTTTTCCAAAAGTAGTCTTGAAGATTTTTTTCAGATACAGCATTTCACATGAAAAGTTTTCCAAAAGAGCCTGAAGATATTTGAGAACCAGATATTTGAATAGTTCCTTCAGTTCCTCAGGCTCCAGTGAGACATATTTTAGGACTAAATGGAACATAAAACAAATGTCATTGATTCTTTGAATCAGCATTCCAATTCTTAGAAACATTGTCCAAATCTGCATAGAACATATTCCTTCTTAATACTCTCTTTCATCTTCAGAGGTGACAGAATATGAATCCTCAGAGTGTCTCGCCATTAAATCTTTTTTAATCCTCTCTGATGGCCACCGGTGTCAAAGTTGCTTTAATTCTTCAATAATATCAGCACTGAGAGCGGACTCTGAATCAAGAGAGATTCTTGATGTTGCTTCAGTTCTAAAACTGCTTCTGACTGGCCCAGGTAAATCTTGAGAGATCTGGACACTGCATAGTTGCATAAGGTACAAAGATACTTACCGAGATTATACAAATAACATTTAGTCAAACTCAAACATCCACAATTTAGCCTGATTTTTTTTTCACACGGTGATGGGCTTGTGGCGCTCTGGCTGGGCCCCATGGCAATGGGTGGGCCCTGATAAAGTGTACACATTTCCCCCCTGCCTTTAGTTGGGGGCCTGTACTTGTGACATTTCCAGCACCATCACCAACCACCAGGGATTGCCTTATACTTAACTGATTACAGATTAGGCAATGCAGAATTAATACTGGATAGCCAATGCTTACACACACACACACACACACAGAGAACGAGAGAGAGAGAGCGCGCGCAGGTATCCGAAAGCAGCAATTAAGTGAAAAATTGTAGCTTCATTTATGCATGGAAAATTAAATGATACAGAAATGAAACAGAATCAAGAAATAAATAACTTTAATAAGGAACTGTAGGGCCCACTCTGCAAACCCTAACTAAGGCAAGCACTTCAATGGTACTATTCACATGAGTAAAGACTACTTGCCTGAGTATGGGTTTGCAGGATCCAAACTACACAGTATGTAATATTTAGTACAAAAATTCCAACCTCTTCTTTCTAAGAGCCCATCTACATTATGTTTCAAACAATTTGATTCCATTCCCACTGCCAAGACAAAAACAGCATTAGAGCACAGACAGGACACTGCCGTGTTTGAACATAGTGCTGCAGCATGGTAAGTTGTGCTGCACAAAGACGACACTAAATTACTCTGACCTAGGCCCAGTCTCTGCTAGCAAATGGGCCACCGATTTATAGACACATTCATTACCCAATGCAAGAGGAGGCAATCACGCATTCTCTATTGAGTGTTGAATGGGGCTTGGCTCTGCCTATACCAGTAGTTAAATTACATTTAACTACAGTTGAAGGTCATGGGGATTCAGCAGGATAATCATATGTAACACATGTTGTCAAACATGGCCCCACATCTTGTGTTGACACAGGGTAGGCTCTGTTTAAACTACAGCTTGAACTATGAAAGACTCAACAAAACTGATTGTTCCTAGCACAGCTTTCCTGTCCAGCATGGACAGGATCACTTTGGTCCTTGTTTATTTTCCCAAACAACAGAACTAGCTGAAATGGTACCGTACTCTCCCTGGGGCAGTCTGTAGCATGGTTTTTGAACAAGATTGTAATATGATTTTTGACTGTACTAGATGGGGGTGCAACCACCCCAGGCTGCAACCATATGTGAAAATAATTTCAAACATGATTTCATCTTAGACGGTGGGCAGAGCTTTAGGTGAGACAATCTTCCTCATACCCCCACATAGGACACATTTTTAGAGCCCAGCATGGATACACAATTTGTATCCGCATCCGATCCGCAATCTGCAAAAACGATTCGCAGATTTACAGGGCTCTGCACATTTTTACTAATGCAACTGGAAAGTTTCAAAGCAGTGTAACAAAATGAAAAAGCAACATGGGTAGAAATGAGAAATGTTTTCAATCTACTATTGTGGACACTGCCTCAGTGCAGAAACAGCCTGATCCCAAACCCACTCAAATCTACTGGAGTCGTTCCACTAACTTCACTGGGTTTTGGCTTCGGCCCTAAAACTTTCCTCTCAATGAGAGAGCATAACTGGTAATGTTTTTTCTACTACGAAGATACAGTGACATGATGATAAATTAAAAGCAGCAACAATCAATCACTCTTGCCAACTGTGCACCTCTAACCTTTCTTCTTTAATATTTCAAATATTAATTATTTAAATACCTGTCAATGGGTCATAAGGCAAGTGCTGCAGATGATAATTGAACTGCAGGCCTAACTAAAATGAGGGAAGCCATCATAACGAAGAAGAATGGAAGCTCTAAATGCAGGGGAAACCTCTTTTAGCTTATGCATAAATAAGATTTCAGGTAGCCTTGAAGCTGACAAACAAAGCAAGCAGCTTCTTGAGGCTCTGCAAAGTTAAGAGCCCTGCAGTTCCACATACGCTATGCAACTCAGGGACCAACACCGTTTTCCCCCTCTAACAGTAAGAACCACCACCAGGCACTAGCATGCAACAGTTGGGTGACGGTGGTTGTGGAAAAGCCTGGCCTAATTTCCTCCCTCTAGCAACCTTAAAAATGGTAAGAGCTGCCTTGAGAGAGTGTCCCAGGACAAGATTTGTCTCAGGGAAATGGTGTGTTGCATTTTCATTTTAATAATGTATTTCCTGGAGGGCTGTGTGCTCACAGACTAGTTTTCATTGGTCCTTCACAAAAGAAGCCAAAGTCAGAATATTTTTGGACAGGTGACCGGCCGGCTAATTATCACAGCCACTCCCAGAAGCCTGCACTTGGGACAGCACATTGTTCAAAAAAAGGCAACCCAGCACAGAAGGTAGCATTTCATACTTGAAAGGAACAGTGGCTGAATTAGAAGCACTTTACAGCTTGATTGCATCTTAATTGGAAGTCTTCAGAGAGTATATTTGCATTTTGACTTAAGTCCTGTCCACCAAACATAATTTAAATGTTAAACTTTTCTCTGCAACCACAGTGGCTAGCACCCTCTTTGTTTTTAAGGAAAAGCTCCCATAATCACATGACTCAAACAGCTGGGTCTTTAAGAAAATCACCAGACTCTCAATAAAATTGTGCGAGTTGGTAACACTGAGTACTTAACAGGACACCTATAGTTAAGGCTATGTTTTAGTCACGGGTATTTTTAGTAAAAGTCCTGAACAGGTCACGGGCTGTAAACAAAAATTCATTGACCATGACTTGTACTATTTACCCATAACTAAAATTAGGGCCGGGTGCTCTGTGGGGGGAGGGGCGGTCTTGGGGCATCGTGGGTGCTGGGAGGGGTGGGGGTGGCCCAGGACCAACCAGGGAGGTTGGCAGGGCTGGTAGGCTCCCTACCCGGCTCCACATGTCCCTGCAGCTCCTAGGGGGAGGGAAGGTCGGGTGGCTCCATGCACTGCCCCTGCCAAGCTCCAGTTTCACAGCCAGGAATCACAGCCAGTGGTAGCTGCGGGGGCAGTGCCTGCAAGCAGGGACAGCGCACAGAACTCCCTGGGCCCTCCACGTAGGTCAGGAGTTGCAAGGTCATGCTGGCCACTTCCAGGGAGCCTCCCCCGGCCAGGTAAGCACCACCCTGCACCCCAACCCTCTGCCCGTGCCTTGAGCTCCCTCCCACGCCCAAACTGCTGCTGGCCCAGGGGCTGCCCGACTGTTCGGGCAGCCCCTCAACCAGCCGCACTGGCTGCTGCAAAAGTCACAGAGGTCACAGAAAGTCATGGAATCCGTGACGTCTGTGATTGACATGCAGCCTTATCTATAGTCCACAGCCACATTTTGAAAACTCTTCACCTATTTCCTAATAATTTATTAAAGGGTTCAACAGGACATAAGAGAAAGGAAAGCTATTTGTCTTTTAAATAAAGTACACAAGTAACTAAACTAAAATGGATCATGTTTATGAGTGATTAAAAAAAAAGAGTAAGCTCTGTTCTGAGCTGGGGTTTTTTTCCCTAAAGACCGCTTACGTCGTTTCCCCTACTATCCATCTTGCTCTGAATACTACTGATATTTTACATCACTACATTTGGTTAGCCATTTTTCGGAACGCTCATACTATGACAGTGTTTCAGGAATATTTTACTGGCTGAAAGCTTTTTCTGGAAGAGAGTGATCGCAATATCTTTTAATTTCACATGCAGAATTGAAAAGCTCATTTTACTGTTTCCAAAATGGAAAGGGAGAGGGGACTCTCTAGAACCATAAATTAGGCTCCAGCCTGGTGTTACTAAGGAGGCAGGGTTACTAAGGAGGCAGCCCCGAGGCCAAATTCAGTGTGTGTCAGCCTGTAACTATGAATAAAAATAGCTGGTCAAATTGCTGGGTTTTCATTCTGGTGAACTATAGGTAAAAAAAAAAAAAAATCTGTTCATCTATCTAGAGAGATACAAGCATAAGCCAATTTTACGGTCATGTGCCCGTATTTCCCCCCTCTTCTCCCCCGGCTGTATTTAAGCCCTTTATGGTTTGGTTCCTGTGTTTTTAAGAGGCTATTTCTTCACACTCCAACTTGCCAGCTGAAATTAGCTAGTGGCAGAATTATACATCTGGGGGCTGGGTGTATAGAACTTTCAACAGAAGACCCAAGAGGCTAGAATTCACTTTGGTCTGTGTTGAGCCAATGGATAAATTAATTGATTTTGGGGACACGTTGTATGACCTACTAATTCATGTAGATGTTCTCAAGTTTAAAGTGGTTTAAGGAAGGTTTTGATATCTTAATTTTGTGGTTGTTGTTATCCGTTTCTCTACACTCAAAGAGCAAACAAATACATTCAATCAGAATTACTTTTATTTTAGATTAAGAGAGCAACAGAAGAAAAAAGAACAACTGTAAAGTCCCCAAGTGAAAATCACCCCTACTCAGAGGGCCCAGAAAGGCCTACAGACCACATATGCCTTCAAATTAGAGCATATGTGCTGTATAGGCTTTGTTTTATGCATAGTGGCGAATTTCACCTTACATGAGAGAGCACATGTTGTGTGACTCCTAGGCAGACTACACTGAACACATAATGGCTGGCTGTCTCTATAGCCAGCAGAAATTTAAAAATGCATAAAACAGAAAAAGGCAAAATTGTTACGCAGATAAACACAGAAGAGGATTTTTAACGTCATTTGTTGACATTAGTTCATATATGATAAATGTAAGTAGGTGATTTTATAGAGGTTTTTTTTTTATATGTGCATAGAGGCTACAATAGACATACTGTCAATTTGAAAAACAAACACCCTGATGTAAATAGGCATGCAAATTAAGCAGAGTGGCCCTTGATGCTCTTGGCAAGTTTCCAGAGTTGCCAAAGATGTTGCAAAAATGTTTTCAGCGTAACAGAAAATATTGTAAAACAAATTTTTTAAAAAATGCTGACATTTCTAAATGTCAAACAAAGAGTTCAGAACAACCAGCAAATAGACACTGGGGATCACAGCATTTGCTGACACTCATTTGATGTCTTCTCAGAGCCAATTCTTCCTGTTGTCACTATTGTTTCTCTTTGTCTGGAGCCAGTAATTTTGTTTGGCCAGTGGCTTAGGCAGGGATACTGAAGCAAGCAGCTTATATACCAGTTGCTTTTACCGGTCAATTAAAATAAAATGAACCTGGTACAAAAGCTTTTATAATCATCTAGGTTATTTCCTTAGGTGTTGAGAGGGGAAAGCAAGCAATTGTGTGGTATATAACACAGAAACTGTACATCTGTCCCTGATAAGAAGAAATTCACATAGACTGATGTGAGATAAAATGAACAGCAGGAAGCTCAGAGGTTGTAAAATCAGTTGTCTTCAGTTTTTGCTGGAAGAGGAAGCTGTGTGTGGTGTATAGCGCACACAGAATGAAATAAAATGGAAGTGGATTCATTAGAAGTAGGGTTTGTTAGAAAATATAAATAGGGATGCAGCACTGCTACTCCCTTCAACTGACTGGACTCATTACTGAAGAGTTTTCATGGTTTATTCAAACACTGCAGGGGATTTAGGAGGGAAAAACTAGGATCACATGAGCTCAAGGAGTTAGATAGAGTCTAACCAAAACCTTCCTAGTTCCTTACTACCCTGTCTACCTTTCCAACTGAGGGAGCAGAGATTCAGTGATGGAATAATGAACATCAAAAGGACCTTTTCCTGGTTCCTTTTCTAACATTGTATCTAAATGAATCTTCACTATAAAAATGTAGGGCTAGAAGGGCTCAAGAGCTCATCTAGTCCAGCCCTCTGTGCTGAGGCAGGGTTAAGTATACCTGGGCCATTCCTGACGGCTGTTGGTCTAACCTGTCCAATAACCTCCTATGACGGGGTTCCCACAAACTCCCTAAGTAAACAGTTCCAGTGCTTAATATCCTTGTAGTTAGAAAGGCTTTCCTAATATCCAACCTAAACTTTCCTGGCTGCAAACTAAGCCCAATAATTCTTGTCCTACCCCCGGTGAACATGGAGAACAATTGATCACCATCCTGTTTATAACAAACCTTTTGCATATTTTAAGACTGTTATGCTTCCCCTCAACCTTCTCTTCTCTAGACTAAATATGCCAAATTCTTTCAACCTTTCATCACAGATTACATTTTCTAAACCTCTGCTCATTTTTGTGGACTGTTCTGGACTGTTTCCAGTTTGTTCACATCTTTCTTAAGTGTGGTGCTCAAAATCGGATGCAATTTTCCAGCTGAGGCTTCGCCATTGCCAAGCAGAGTGCGATACTTAACTCCCATGTCTGACCTACAACAAAATGATGTTAACACAGCCCAGAATGACATGGCATTATGCTTCTGCAACCTTCCCCTGAAATGGACTGCCAACAAATATTGAACAGCAATCCGGGAGTGCGTTAGTCCAGAGAGTCTACAAATATTTTCATTTGGGATTTAAACCTGAGTGCATTACCACTTGTCGCATTGTAATAGAAGCGGTGGTTTTCCATCCTGTCTGCTCTGATAAGTTCACTACTTGATTTTCTGGGCCACATGTAATCAAACAAGAGCTTATTTTCTCATTTGGTTCTCAATTAATCTGATTTTTTAAAACCTAGTTAAACTTTTGCTCATCCTTCCACTGATATGAGGCTTGTAGAGTGATACCTAGCACTTATTTAGCACTTTTACTAGTCAAAGCACTGCATAAACATTAATTGAACAATCCTCACGCCATTCCTTGGAGTCAGGTAAAATATTATTATCTCCATTATATTGTTGAAGAAACGGAGGCAAAGAGTTGCAGTGCTTGAGGCCTAAGGCCACAGAAGAATTTAGCGCTGGAATTAGAACTCAAATTCCTGGGCTCAGGCCTCCAGACCACATCTCCTCTCTCAGTTATCTCACTTCTAAACTAAGACTCCAATCTTGCTTTCATTTATGCACCACATAACATATCAGAGGTTTTCTTGGTCATTTATGCAACTGAGATGCTCAAACAAACAGCCTCTCTCATATCAATGAGCATGGTCATGAATTCATCAGCAGAATGCTGTGTAAATCAAAATTCAAAAGGGCTAGGTGACCCAGAGTGCATGTATTGGATTTCTTTTGAGGAAACAGGAAAAGTAGGCATCTCAGTGACCAAGTTACTCCTGGATCCAAGCCTTCACACCAAGGCTTTTAAGACCTGGACATATGGTTCTGACAGATCTAGCTGCAGGTTGACATGGCAAACGTATTGTTATTAAACACATTTCTGTTGCATCACATTTGGCCCCAAACATATCATTATGGGACATTTTGTGGTTGATATTTTGGCCCCAGCAGTTAGAACCCTGATTTATAATATTTAATGCTAGGCATATTTGATTTTAAGGCTAATACAGTCCATTATGATCATTTATTCTGACTTTCTGTATAACACAGGCCATAGAATTTCATCCAGTTAGTATTGAGCCCAATAATTTGTGTTTGACTAAAGCATATCTTATGCTCATAAGGATTAAATCTCTTTCCGGTCATTTTCAACACCTATATGCAGCCACTAGGTGAACAGACCTTAAGTGCCAGCAATATGCAGATAACCCACAGCTCTACCTATTCTTCACAGCATATGACCACACCTCTACAAACAAGGACACAGAACCTTCTCTGGGAGGCAGTTCAAGACCATGGAATGAACTCCACCAGGAAGTAACGCCAATTACAAACTTCACTACCTTCAACTCCAAGTGCAAGGCACATATCTTTGACCTTTTCTTCACTAACATAAACACAGCATACACTTCTCTCCCCAGCAGAGAGGATAAGAAAACAAACAATGCATGACGGATATTAGCACACTGCTCAGTGCACTATTGCAAGGAGCTCAGATACTACAGTGATAAGCATAATATAAGAAGCTATATAGAATATGCTCAAAGACAATAGTTCAGTATTACTAAAAGTCACACAACAAAACACCTACATGTCATGTGATGAGATTTTTGTGACAAATATTGTCATGACTAAACATCACAATCTGCTTCATGGTACCAGTACTGTACTCATACCACATGAGAGCACCGAGCATTTGCCAGCTGAACATGAATGAGTCCTTCAGTCTAATGATTTACCTACCTCCTCCCCAAAGCATACTCAAGGAAATCCTTGAAAACTGGCTTTTCAGGTGTATTGGCCCTCTCTCTCTCATCACTGTCCCCACTAGTTTAAAAAGACAAGAATTCTACATTCATCTACATTTTGTGCAATCTCCTGGAAATCCGTGGAACTACCTGAGGTGTAAATAAGCACACTTGTCAAGATAGCTTTCATAATCTTCAGCCTTTACTCCCATTGAATAACACATTACTCCATGAGTATCTCTGCTAAGGTCAATGGGATCACACAGAGTAAGGTGCTGTTAAGAGTAAAGGCTGTTCTACATGGGACATTCACATGGAAGTTAGTGAAAAATAGCTAGGATATGAATTTAAAGCAAAATAGTTATCCCAAACTAACTCCCCATGTGGGCACATTCTGCCTTTGTGCAGGCTAGATTAATTCATTTCCAGTAGCAATAGCTATTCCATAGTAGCTATTCTGGACCTTTTTCCGGAGCAGACAAGCCATAAGTGAGGCTGTTAAAAATTGGCCCAAAGCAATTATTTTCTTATCATTGTTTATTACAGCTACTTGGGAGTTTGAAAGTAAATCAGTTTTCTTTTAAAAAGATTATTTTTATGCTTCCATTTTGCAATATGTTCCAGCTCTTCCTTTATAGGAGGGACAAACCCTACTTTTCAGCAAAATACTGACCTATTTGTCCCTCCTAATGCACTCTTAGCCCAAAAGAGCTATTTTTTCTCCCCAAAGGTCCCTATTTATAGCTTTTGAATGTTGGCAGATAGAATCTTGCAAACACATGCTTGCTGGATTGTTGTACGATTACCAAGTGTTGCATTCATGAATATTGTAATAAGGGAGGGAGAATTTGGCTTGGTTTAAGGGTGGAAAAGAGCATTGAAACAATTCTAACAGACTTAAGAAAAATAAAAAAGACAGGTCTTATTTTCAGTCTGCTGACCTTGCCATAAGTAAATAACTGAAAACAACCAATTTGACAGTAAAATGCTATATTTCCTATTCTGCACTGAGTAAATGAAATATCATTCAGTATAATCACTGCATAATTATTGCTTAAATGAAACTTTACTCCTGCCACATATCTTAGTGGCAGGGATGAAGCATTAATTAAATAATGCTTTATACATCAATTACAAAAGGTATTCCATACTGGTCTCATCTTTGACCCTGCAGGGATGTATTTTTTATTGAGTCGAGCCTTTAAATTGAAAAGATATGCAGAGTATATTACAGTGTTAGATATTCAGGGTTTTGCCATCTAGATTTAGTGAAAGAAGAGTATTAAAAAAAAAATCATTGTTTCACTGATTAAGGTTGGTCTGACCTCCTGCAAAACACAGGCCACAAAATTTCACCCAGTCATTCCTATAATGGAGGAACTTGTTCTTCCCTATTTCAGAGGTGAATGTTATCAAGACTAATAACTTGTGGATCAACTAGGGCATAACTTTTAAAAAGACATTCAATCTTGATTTAAAGACTCCCAATGATGATGAGCCGATGACCTAAATTTGGGCCGTTTGGTGGCTCAGTGACAATGCTTCTTATGAAACTTTCACAACAAAGCCCAAAGCCAGATGACACTCACTTGACTTTAGGACTCATTACAAATCAGAACCTTTGGCCAGGTGTGCTTTGGTTCACAAACCTTTTGACAAACTTGGGTGAGTGGAAGTCACACCTGGGACGACATGATTTTGAGTTGTAATTTAGGCTGAATTTTGCTTTGAACTTCTGGATTCACTTGAATCTAAACCTTAAAGCAAAATTACATGAATCTGGACAGGAACAAGGTCCACAAAAATTCTGCAAATTGAAGCACCAAATTCTATGGTCAGGAGTGACAGAGGCAGCATACTCAGCTGTGATGGGGGGATGGGGGGTAGATTACTCTAGATTGCTTAGATGTAATGCCTCTCGCTCATTAAAGCACAGCATTGACAGGATCAAAGCCAATCTCTATCTGGGTCATTTCTGGCTGAGAAGATGGATGTTGTGACCTGAGGCCTTGAGAGTGGGGTGAAGATGGTTAAAGAAGAGGGAAACTGAAGGATTCTCAGGGATATAAAAGGGATTATAATGAACCCTCAAATGGTGACAAAAAAAATCATGCTAATTTATACCCAGAGTTTTAAATAGACAAATCTGATTAAATATAAAAGCTCCTTACATGCATTAACAAAATTATTTCTGAAATGGACTACATGAGAGAAAGGTACCCTCCAGACAAGTCAGAACACTACAGCTTAGTCAGAGCCAGTACTACACAAAGGTGACATCACCATTACCCTATCGGGCATTAGTATTAACTACAAGACGGGGTAAAATTTTGTTTGGTTTCTGGTAATGGCGGAAATCTATGTAATAAATGATATATAGTCCATCGATGGGAAAGTTTTATTTACATAACACTATTAGCTAGCTCTTACATAGGACCCTCAAAGCAATTTACAAGGGAGATAAGTATCACTCCAATTTTACAAATGGGGAAACAGAGGCACAAAGATTTGCCCAATTTCACTCCACAGGCCAGGGGTAGATCCAAGAACAGAACCCAAGTCTCCTGAGTCCCTGTCCAGTGCCCTAGCCACTGGGCCACATGCTTCACAAACACAATAAGTAGCAGATGAAGAACAGGTGGAAAACATCTTAAAAATCAACATTGAAAACCCTATGAAACCTCCAAATAGATTGGAGATCCAAATAGAAAACGCTGTGATAATCCCACACTGGGATCTTATCCACATCACAAAAACAATCAGCATTGCTGATTAGTTAGCAACCTTGCTGGCAGTCTCAGCAGAGGGGAAAAGCACCAAACGGGCATGGAGACTAGGGATGCAAAACAACATGTAAAAACAGTAACTGTGTAACCTATTAAATTCATCCCACCCAGTAAGTCTTCCTGTGGATGCCTTAGCGGGGATATAACCAACGGCTACCCCCTGTGAGTCAGCAAGTCATGTAAGGATATGTGATATGCTCATGTGACCCTGGACTCCATCTTGTACCCGTATCTTTCCACAGACTGGGATATGAGCTTTGTTTGGGACAGGAAGTAGACTGGATTTTTAACTTCTTGTTAGCCAATGTGGTGAGACAGAAGTTTATTTTTGTTACTGACTTGGTATAGCTAATGATAGAATAACCAACAGTTTGGGGTGAATCTCCCCCATTTCACAGCAGTTTGTCCTATATCTGGCATTCTGAACCGTGACCTACTGAGGCACAGTGACAGCATACAAGTGAGACTTATTTAGAAACTTATACTCATCACTTTCATTTATTCACAACAGTCAGGAGAAATTCAGCATTTTTTCCCTTGGACAGAACTTTACACTTTGCGATTTCAACAAGCAGAGCCCTGTACAGATACAAAAATGTAGCTCTGCATCCGTGATCACTAACTTCCACACTCCACCTTTATATGTATCTGCATCCACATCCTATCACACTGTGCCTCTCAGGAGGAGCGAGTGTGTGCTGTATAAGAAAGCTATATGGCTTAATACATGCACACGCTATTATTATTGTTGTTATTATTATTTTAAACATCAACCTTATTATACAATAGGCTACAAATAGCCTTTTACATAAAAGTAACAACATACATCTCAAGTCAATAATGTTCAAAATCACAAACTGAACTACAAAATAAAAAAGTCAACTGCCTATTTACCTTGTGACTTCTACCAGCCCTGAACTGTGGGACTCTGTCTTAGATGTCTTTCTTGGGACAGCTGATTTTCTTTGAAAAATTACTGTGTAAAATCATGAAATCATCCACGGTTTCTGGCTTAAGTGAAGTACGATTCTCATTAATTGTGTAACCAGAGACTGAGAAGACTCTCTCAGAGTGTGCACTGGATGCGGGAATGGAACGCACAAACAGCGCAACTCAGCTGAGAAGGAGAAAGTTGTGCTTGTGTTGTCTCCGCCACTCCAGCAATTGCTTTGCAGCAATTATTTGCCAGCTTCAGGGTGACATACTTTGACACTTCATCTTCACTTCCCCATTCACTATGCAAATCCGCATACTCTGTATGTGACCATTTTTGTCTTCTTTGGTGATGGTGTCTGTGTAGCTGACAAAAGAAGCATAAGATTCATTGCATGAATATTTTTCTTCCGCAATGAGACAAGCTTCTTGATCTCACGATAAACTGCCTGTCTCTCTTCTTCAGTGAAAAAACGTTCATCCCTTCATTTGTAGATGCAGAAAAACCATGACTCTGTGCATAGGCTTGATTTCAAACATTTCGATGAGACATTGCCAGGCTTTGGATTTGAGTTGACTTTTTACATGACTATTTACATCAGTGGTAGAAGCATGGAGATGTTTTTTCAGTGTTTTGCTCTAAATGGGCACAAAGTGGAAAGTGGCCTGTGATGACTGCTCTAGTGCATCTGAAGCTTCCTTGAAGGGCTCCAGGAACTCTATTAAGATGCTCAGGGTGTTGAGGACAAAGCTAGCAATGAGTTGAGTATCCCCCTTTTGTTGCAAAATTTCATATATTCAGTCCCACACTGCTCCTCGATTGTCTTAAATGTGAGTAGTTTGCTGTTCCATCGTGTTTCTATACCTCCTTTCAGAGACGTTTGCAGTCTGCTTTGAAATCCAGATCTCCTGAAGTAATAAGATTTTGGCTTGCGTGGATCAGTTTGGCCACTGCTTCCTCTTTCCAGTTTCCCAGTTTGGTAGCATGCTGAAGTATGGTATTTATAATGTGCGCTGAGCAGCTTATTCGCACATAGGATTTGAGGGCTGCAACCATGTTCACTCCCCAGTCTGTAACGAAAACCATCTGGTTGGTAATGCTGTGTATATCAAGTCTTCTGAGTGCCCGAATAACAGCCAAATGAATGTTCTCTGTAGTTTTTGGTTTCCTGCTGTCAAACTGAGTCACACAAAGCACCCACTCCACTATTCTGAACTGTTGAGGCTCTATATAGTTAACAGTTACTCCCAAATAGGCAACCTTTCTGTAATCATCCATCCACAGATCGAGGGTAACTCCTCCACCCACTGTGCCAATAATGTTTTTCAGCTCCATGGAGATTTGTTTTCTTTTTTCTTCTGCCATCAGTGTGGCATGCTGGGCTAATGTTGTGGAATGTGGTATTAGCAAACCAGCATCCATTTCACCATATTTGGCACCCACGTTAATCAAACATTGCGAACACACTAGGAATCCCTCGCCGCAGACTGCCTCGAAAGTTCTTATGTCTGATGCTACGACTTCACTAATTCCTGAGACACAGCTGTCTTCACGTCTTGTGTGATAGCGACCCATTTCTTGGTGAATTTCTTCAGCAAACTGGATCTCGATTCCAGTCTGCATTTATGTTTATGTAAGTTTGACATACCGGTTTTATGACTAGTAAAAGCTTTTTTGCATGCATCACATCTAGCCATAGTATCTCCGTTTTCATCAACAAGAAATGTGAAAATTGGTGATTTGCCTCTCTCATTTCCCTGCAGACTATATGCACGAGCACTTAATTTCTTTTGAATTTCTTTCTCCATTGGCTCTTCAAATACAGAGTTTGGAATCTTTTCTGGAGTCAATCGGCAAGGAAGTGCAGAGGGGTGATGCAATGATAATTTCAATTCGCGCTGACAAACTGACAACGCAAGACAAAGCCAAAGTGAACTTTCACCGGTATTTGTTGAATCTGAATAATTATATCCACATCCAATCCACAAAGATGGTAAACAATACAACCACAGCTGCATCCGTAGATGTGGATATCCACGGATTTGCAGGGATCTACCAACAAGCATACTACATCAAGTCACAATCCAGAGTCGAAGGATTCTTGAAGATTAAGAAAGGGAAACATCTACTGGACATTGTCCTTGTGACCACTCCTGGGTGACAACTGGCAGAGGGCATAGGGGGTGTATAATGTTGTAGAAGGATCCCTGGGTGAGCTATCTTCATAATCTTTCACCAAAGGGTGGCATGTGCGGTCTCTACCAAGAGCCAGTAGCCCACTGGTCATGATAATCATTGCAAAATGTATATACTGATAATATTTAAGTAGTTACGTATCTATACTGAAAATTATGTTCTGAAGGTCTTGGAGTTAAGGCAGATTAAGGAGGTAACATACATCAGAGATGTGCCTTTCAGGCAGACACCTATTTCCCTGTCTGGCTGATTGTGTATTATGTATTGTATGCCTAGGTGTATACATATCCAGGTGCAAATTAAGAGACTGTGAAATCTACAAGGGAGAAAATCTAGAGGCAGAATCAAGCAGCAGGGGATGTTCTGTTTATGAACAAAGACAAAGGCTTGTTCTGGTACATCTTGGAGTGCAAGGGGACACATCTAGTTCTTCACCTAAGCAGAAAACTGACAGCGTGCATGTCTCATGAAAGGAGGGTCACAGCCAGCCTAGCTCTAAAGTGCTTCATGGATTTTGAGTATCTTGCTGATTAAGTCTAGGCTCCAGAATAGCTGTTATGATTTTATTTTATATGTAATCATTTGTTTCCATTACTTCTACTTGCTACTTCTTGAATCTCCATGCTTTGTTAAATAAACTCATTCTTGATTTTACTAGAAACAAACCCAAGTGTTATGAGTTAAGTGGAGCAGGGATCTGAGGTAAAATTGGTAAGCTCAGCTGTACTGTTTCTTTGGAAGCAGTGAACGCATGAATACCGCGAGTGTCCAGTGGCACAGGGGCTGGACACTCCAGGGAGACGCACGTAGGGCTCGAGGGTTGGAGTGCACCAATCACTAAACTGTAGAGTGCCAGCAGGGCCTGTGGGCAGGCCCAGAGATGAGTGCTTGCGTTGCCCGTAGCTGGTCGAGCTGACCCACGGCAGGCACAGACTAGAATTCCTCACACTAAGGGGAGGTGGTAATGAAGTGCCTCACAACCCTGGGTACCCCCAGAAGTGTCACAGTGATCTCTGCAGTTTTCATTGTGCACACATGTGCGCGCACACACAAAAGACACAATGGTAAATTAGTAGGAGCAAAAATTACTGAAATAAATTACTCCAGGTTAGCCCCATTGGTTGGCTGAGTGGACCACACCACGCAGCATTCAATACTATGTAACCTTGTCAGTTTGTGGTTTTTTAAACTGATGTTTTCTGTGACCTATAAATTATTAAATATATATTTCAGTGAGTCTATGAAGTGACAACATAGTTAATAATGACAGGTGATTTCCAAATGGTAATACTTTGGCTAAGCACCTAAAAGTTCAAGAGGTCATTCCCAGCCTTTTGTTTCTTACAAATTGGGCTAGAAATCTCACAGAAGCTGTTCTTGCAGTATTTCAGGACGCCTGCTTCCAGCACTGGATACAAGCCAGATATACTGAGGCAACAAGTTCTCCACATTTATTCAGAACTCCAATAAGGTAGGTTTGAGGTCAAGGTTTAAGACAGTTCTTATTCTATCTGAACTCATTTTTCCATCCCTAATAATCAGAGACTAGATTAGCTCAAACAATAATAGTCCTACATGTCACTTTGGAACTTTCATGATATTCGGGGGGAAGGGGGGTGGGAGGAGGAGTAAGTATCTGAAAGGGCGAGTAAACTAAAGGATTTGGGTAAGTAGACAATGTAACAATCATACTCTCTCTCTATTAATATCAAATTCCCCACTCACAAAATAACTGCGTAAACATTTTGCAACTCTGTGGTGGTGCCACTTTGACAATTAGACAAAGAAAGGAGCCCCATGCTGAGAAACCTGGGACCACACTCAAGGTTATTTGGATGGATGCTCCCTGCCTCGGAAAACTCTGGCTTGGGATTTTTATTATCGACCTCCAGAATTACATGGAGAGGTCTCTCTCTTTAGGCTCCATCCTGCAGAGTGCTGAGCACACTGGCCCCTGACCAGTAAAGTAATGTGCCTTGCAGGATTAAGCCTTAGAAGACAGAATCATTCCTAATCATTAGAGCAAAGGACTAGAGTGAAGAATCCTAAGAGTCCTATCCCTAGTTCTGTCACTGATATACTGTGCAAGTCACTTCACTGCTCTGGGATGCAGTGTCTCCATCTGCCCACTGAGAACAATAATTCTGCTCACTTATGTGTCTGGCATGCAATGAGGCTTAATTCATGCTTTAAAAGTGCCAAGAGATCCTGGTATGAAAGATACTATTGAAGTACAATTATTAATTTAAAAACTCTGTGTCACATAAAAATCTAACTGTTAGTGGTCACCAAGCTCTACAGCATAACGGCCTGATCAGCTCTTTGCTTCATTGCTAGGTTTGAATACACCAGGAAGAAATATGCTAGATCTACAAGCTGGTTTCACATACTTTAGAAAAATCGATTCAGAGGAGAAATGGCAGCCATGAATAAGGAAGGCACCTGAGCCAAAAAAAATTATTTAAAAAGACTCGGTCCTGAGGAAAAGCATATAAAAGCCTTGCAAGGGTCATCTGGAAATTAACTCTGGAATCAACATGACATGTTTTGTGGTCTGCAACTCGGGAACAGGTTACTAGGGATGTGTCTAGGGAGATCAAAGAACTTAGAAAAGTCATTCATTTTTATGAAGAACTTTATACATCTAGGCCCCATTCCTGCCTCAAGGACTATGTGGATATATCCTTACATCCACACAGTCCTCAAGGCAGGATCAGGCCACCAGTCATCGGGTCAAACACAGGAGGTTCAAGTTCTTTTGTCTCAGTTTCATTACTGTTGCTAGAGGAACTGCAAATGCTGACAACATAATTATAACTGCCATTCTTACTGCTTTGAATGAGGCTTGCAAGCATTGACTAAGCAATATTATGAAACCCAATATTAATTGCATCTTCAATACCTCGTTGTATGTAAACATTAGAGTTTGAAGGAAAGCACTGTTACAAAGGGCCCCTGTTCCCACTCTTTTCAAGATGTTATTTTAAAAACTCACTGTGGGAAAATTTCAAAAGGGAACTTTTATGAGTTATTAATTTGTCGCCAAAAGGCACTTCCAGATGGTGGGATTTTTGTAAAAGCATGTAATTTTCCTCATATGTAGGGCTTGCTCAGACGCCACTACTCTGTGGTTAACCTTTAGAGAGCTATTCATCTGAACCATATTCCCTTCAGAAGTTTTATATCCTTCAAGGGGCCCCACTTTCTTGAAATAGAGTAAATCACAGATTAGGACTTGGGTTAAACTTCAGAATACGGATCTAGTTATGCTCCTGATGAGTCCATTTGAGTGCTGCCACTGACTACAGTGATAGCAGGATCGGCCTTATGTTTGAATAGAAGACTCTAATTATTGGGAATTTTCATTATAAAAGGCTACACAGGTACATCCAACATTGTAGAAAAACGTGCAGTTCCATTTATTATAAATTGTACATATTATATTTACCATCACCGAGGATTATGTGATATATAGTTAAAGTCTGTAATGTACTACGTATGTGCAAGCAGGGCGGGCTTCCCTGAATTTCCTGACATTTGTGATGTGAGGTTAAATTTTCAGTCTTAACATTGCACTAATATGTGCATTCATATAGCTTTGAGCCCCTTATGAACAAGAGAACAACAGATAATACAAAGAGTAGGTAATTCTCTCTCTTTTGCTTTGATGTTAGACAGTCCCACAAGAAGACAAAAAGTAATTTAGGGATATAATTCTCATCTCAACACTCAGGCATAACTCATATTAACAATAATGAGAATCAAACACAAAATCCATGCCTGGTATAAATCTATTGGTTTTAATGGATTTACACCATGGATAAATTTGGTTCTTTGCCTCTGCTCTCTTCTGCATATATAAACATAATTCCCGTTGATGTTAACAAAATTTCACGTGTCCACAAAGAGTAGAATGGATTTCACATTTACACAGGTGCCGCCGCCCATTTCCCTTGCTCATCTTAAACCTCTTCCGAGCAAATGCTTCTGAGAAGGGTGAACTTTGTTTAGATGTATAGCTACAAAATTTGTGTAATTGGACATCCTGGAAAGCAGTCATGTAAGAAGATGTTGTGCTTAAGACACTCAACTGGGACTCTAGAGATCTAGGTTTAGTTCCTACCTCTGCAACAGATCTTGGACAAGTCACTTCTCTCTGTGTCTCAGTTTCCCATATGTGAAAAGGGAACAGCAACACTTCCCTACCTCACAGGGGGCACTATGAAGATAAATCCACTAATATTTGTGAGAGACTCACATACTCTGGTGATGGAAACCATATAAGTAGATAATAATACAATTGCAATTTTTTCTACCAGCGGTAGCCACAATGCAGAAGGCTGAAGGTTCATGGTGCACTTGGTAGTGGTTCACAGAAAGCTGGTCACGTGGTGACAGCTCCTCCTCCTTATTTCCAGCGACTACGCTGCATTAACCAACAGCTAAATGTACATCAAAATACTTTCCTAATATTACTTTCCCATGGAAGCAATTGCGATCACAAATGGGAAGGGTAATCACAAAAGGAAGCAGTGTTGGCCTACAAGTCAGTCTCTCCCTAGTAACATATAATCCACATAATGAAAAAGTTTGAGAACCCCTGTGTAAGTTGGCACTTTGACACATAAAAAAAGGCACAGTCTCTGCCCTGATACATAAGAGACGAAACAAAGAAAGAGGACAGGGGAAATAGAACACAGAAGTAAAGATGTCACATGGAGAGGGACAAGATCATACAATGATAGGATGATGTAGGTTTTATTATATATATTTTTTCTGTTGCATATACAGACTATTTCCATTTACCTATCAACCTCCCTGGTATCAATCATCTAGTTTATTACAGGTGTCAGGTAGAAGTGGTCCTTCAGGAGGGATTTGAATGCAAAAAGAGTATAGTCTTGGGCATCAGCAGACAGAGAGCATTCTATGAAGCGGGGGAGAAGAACAGAGGGGTCTGTGGGAAAAGAGGATGTGTCAAGGTCTGCATCACTAGTGCCTTGGTGTGTGGCGGGAAAGGGTGCATGGAAAGACACAAAAGTGAATCAGTGGAGAGAGGCAGAAGAAAAGATCTCTGGAAGAAGTTTCATGAGAGAAATTTGAAGTAGGAGAGAGGGGGCCTGACGGTCAGGAAACAAGAGATTATTCCAAGCCACATGCTCTGCATTTGTGGCGTCACATATTAAATGAGAGAGAAGAAAGCAGCTGTAAGACAAGATGACTGGAAGGAGCAACAGGAGCAAGTGGGGGAGGAGAAGGAAATGAGATCAGAGCTGTAGGCGGAGGTAGGATTATGTTGTAGCTTGAAGGTGAAGATAAACAACTTGAATTTGAGGCAGTAAAATGAGGAGCCAATAAGAGGATTAAAGGCAGCGAGGGGAACATGCCTGAAGTGATGGAGAAAATTACACCTTTAGCAGCAGTGTTTAAGATAGTTTAAAAAGAAATAAAAAAGGGGGGAGGAGGGAAGGTCAGAAGAGGGGCGGTGAGAAAAGAGCAGATTCCAGGCAAGAATTGTACCAAGGATTGCAGCACTTGGAACTCAGGTTCTAAGATGAGAGTCAGGAGCTAAGGAAACTCAGCTCCTTTCACTTGCTTCCTCTCTCGCTGGAGCCTTCCTCTCCCTTTCCTGAAGCCCTTTGTACATCCCTAATTTTCCAAGCACCCTCTCACACCCCTGAGAGACATAGCTATGCCGACCTAGCCCCCAGTGTAAACGCTAGGTTGACAGAAGATTAGCTACTGCCTCTCAGGGAGGTGGATTAGCTACACCAACAAGAGAACCCCTCCTGTAGGCATAGGTAGGGTCTACATGGAAGCAGTGCAGCTGGGTCGCTGTACTGTTTCAAATGTAGACAAGCCCTAGGACTGAGATGGATAAACGTGGCAGTGGAGAGAGGCAGGTGGGAGGTGAGACTGGGAACAACGTTATCTGAAGCCCTCCACAAACCTGCAACAACAACCTGCCAAGCCTATGAAGGCCTGGACCCAGCCCTTGGTTTGAGGTACAGGCCAGTCAACAACAGACTCCACCCTTTGGAGCTCGGGACAAATGTGTTCTCCCCTAATAAATGTCTTTTTAAAATTATTCCTGCTGGACCACTCTTCTTGTATAGCCTGGCACTTTAAGAGAATTTGTTGCACTGAATCAATCCTGCATTTTAAATCCCCTCTAAACCTGGTTACATATTCAGTTATGGGCTCTCCCGTTCATTCAGGACCCACCTCCCAGGAGTCCCTAATAAGATATAGGGGACCCTCTGATCTTTCTCCCATATAGGAGGTCAAACGAGGCAAAGCTTGTGGACTCTCCGGGTACTCACTTGCAAGCAAATAATAGATACAGCAATGATACATTCCAATCTCCCACTTTCTGTCCACATGCATTCTTAGCATGAACTTGACTATTTGCCGCTGAGTAGTAAGGGGCACATTTTAACTATTTTACCACACACTTCTTCCACAATTCTCTCAATATCAGGGACATTATATCTGACCCTCTATCCAACAGGATTTCTTCTGGAAAACACACACTGATTAATATAGTGAACTGTGCATCTGTAACTGTCCCAGCTTCCACTTTTGACTTGACGACTGCCTCTGGATATCTAGCAGCAAATCAACCACCACTAGTATGTATCTTTTCCCTATGATATTCATGAATGCTTCTTTAATCACACATAAAGGCTGCAACAGAGCCTTGCTGATACTGGTAGGTTTCTCCTGCTTCTGACGTAAGCCACGTGCCTTACGGTAGTCCTTCACCAAATCCTGAATATGGATTATAAAAACAAACATTTTCCTTAAGCCTCTCAAAAGTTCTTTCCTTCCCCCAGTGACCAGCAAATGGACAATCATGTGCCAAACTTAATAGCTGTGCACCTTTTGGGCACCACAAGCTGCCTGTAGAGTTCTCCAATGAACCTGGTCTCATTCTCCTGCACAAAGAACTCACCACTGCTTTCCTTATTGGGCACATGCCTGCACTAGGGCCCTGTAATTATGAATCCCAAAAGGGGATCAGTTCTGGGGTGGGGCATACTTGGAATCACGCTGCCTTCCCCTTTTCCTGAGGATAAATGGGGGGCTCTCTTTACACCAGGCTTCTGCTTCTCTCTCTGGGATTTGTGCTCACTGAATGGTCTGGCCTGGACATAGGAGTCAGCAATATCAGCTGCTTTCTGTACAGTGACAGGGATTTTATCCCTGACTGCCACTGACTTCTTCAGTATATATACTTAGGAAACGTTCCTGTGCAAAGAGATCA
This sequence comes from Eretmochelys imbricata, assembly GCF_965152235.1. Lineage (NCBI taxonomy): Eukaryota > Metazoa > Chordata > Testudines > Cheloniidae > Eretmochelys > Eretmochelys imbricata. The sequence continues at coordinate 175,252,175 of NC_135573.1, forward strand.
TACAACTGGTCAGAATCCTCTACCCCTTTCCCCTTTGTCTACTTTTTCATTAAATCACACATTCTCAATGACTCAACTTCTCATGCGCTTTCTTGAGGTTTCAAAATGTTAAACAGTACACTTTGGGGGTGATCTTTGCAACACAGCTGTTTTAAGCTTGTCACATTTCAATGCCTTCCCCATGTCCATCTCATTAAACTCCTGCAGCGCTTTACCAGACAACATGGAGATTGGCTTGGGAACTCTCTTTTCCTCTGGAACCTTGTGCAGCTCACATCTTCTTTCAAAAGTGATGAGATACTTCTCAATACAATCTGTCTCTCTTTATGCAGGGCAGAGTTTGTCCCAGCTGACTGATCCTTGGGGAGTATTACCCATGGGCTGAGGACTCAGCTTTTGTAAGGCCAGTATGCTCAGGGTATGATGCCTCGCTTTTTCTTGGGCTTCAACTTCTGCTATCCTCTACTGGTGTTCACACTCTCTCACTGTTTCTGCTAGTTCCAGCTTACGAAGCTCTATCCTGGCCTTGTCCAGCTCCATGGGTGTCACACTGGTGGCGGTATTAGGCAGATTCCCCAAGTCTTTAAGCATACTCAGGGAGTTTGGCTGCCCTTCGTGATGCTTGTCTTATTCCATGAGGAGGGTTTTCAACCCATGCATATATCTTCCTGTGACAAATAAGCAGTGCTCTGCACACAACTGTTCCAGCTGCTTCTTCGTGGGCTTAGTGTATAGTTATCTGCTCATCCTCCCTTTTCGGCTGCTCTGTTTCCTTTTCCAAAATAAAACAAACTGTAACCTTTCTTTCCATTTCTAACTTTCCCTCTCTTTGATCTCTCACTAACCGGTTTATAAGTGCATGGTGTGTGGTTAGCTAGCAAACAAGGTAACAGATCCTGCCAATTATGATGGTGCTCGGGGCAGCCAGGACTGTGAGTCACCTTATTATTCCCTGCTTCCAGTAAGAGGGAGTCTTTCCTGTGATGACTATTTGCCAGCTCCCTCACACCACCAGCCTGTCAGCCATTCAAGCACTCCCCTCCAAGCTATGCCAACCCTGACTTTGCCTTGCAGGTTAACAATAGGTGCACCCTAATCCTTGAGTGCCCCTGACCACTCTCAGAAATCCCAGATCCTGTGCCCCCAAAGGAACAGTGCACTCCAGTTTACTAGTTTGACCTTAAATCACAACTCCTGTATAATGCATAGCACTTGTGAATACTTATAATAAACCAAAAGAAGGTTTATTTCAGAGGGAAAATAGAGATTCTACTCAAAACGAGACAGCAGTGGAAGCAAATGGTTACAATACAAAACAAAATCATGAAACATGAACCTGGGGCTGCACTTACCAATAGTTACCATTCCTATCTAATGGAATAGGTTCCCCCTCCCCCCCCCAAACACACACACACAAAGTTCAGTCTATTGCAGGGATGGCTGGCTTCATAGGAATGAGGATCCAATTTTTCATGAGAATGCCCCTGCTCCCCAAGAGGTCTCCTCAGTGAAACGATGCACGGGGTCTTTCCCCCTCCTCTGTTATACTGATATAGTCTTTTGTCTCTGTTCACAGACAGGGCAAACCTGTCTGTTGTAATATTCCTTTTTTACTGCAAATGGTTTTGATTGTTTGCAGTTGTCTTTGATGGTTTCCAACTGATAATCTGGGGATGGAGCAAGACTAGACAATTAAGCCTTACATTACTCACCAGCTCACCAGGGAAGGGGTGACAACTCCCTCTTGCATGTGTGGGCCGTCATGAGACACACTATCCCCTGGTGACTAACTTTTATATCTAGCTCCTAAAGCATACTTTCAGTACAGTCACATTATTCCTTAAATATTACCAATACAAACATCTTGCAATGATTATGAGCCTTGGTAAGTCATGAGCCTTCTGTAGATACCATACATGTTACCCCTCATGGATAAATACCCTGCAAGACATGTGTTTGGTGTAGTGACTTGGTCAAGTCTGAGATAGAGTTGTTTGCAAGAACAGGGGGCCCTCTTTGCCAAAGAGTCCCTGTGTCACACCATGTAAAACAGAATGGATACCTAGGCAAATTTGCAAGAGAAAGAGGAAAGCTCCCCAACTCTCTGTACAGCAAAGCAGGTTTTCTTGTCCTTCCAGGGATTTAAACTACACATCCTCCTAAACTTTCATGTGGCTGACAGCCTGGGAAATGACAAGAGTCTAAGAGCTAATTGAGAAAACCAGTAGAAACTAATGAGCCATACGATTTTAAACTTTATTGTATAAGATTTGAGCCAGATAGGACCCCACCAGACTAAGATACAATAAGTGAACAACACACTTGTCCTGTTAGAATGCTACCCACACTACAATGCACTGGAGTAAATATGCCCCAATAATCTGACACTATGAATTTTGTCCTGTGCTTTGGCCTACCACCCAAAGTTTACAGAAATTAAGCATTGTGTATATAAAAGAAATAAATGCACATTCACAAATTATTCTTAGCATTTACCAGGAACTTGCTTACAGAATCACTTTGTTACATAATCTTTTTTGCATAAGGAGAATTGTGTCATAGTGATTATGTAACGTTAATCACAACCAGGGACCATGTAACTGTTTAAAATAACCCTCTCTCACTCAAGCGAACTGTTTTAACTGCTCTCCAGATTTGGCAGGCAACAGGTGCAGAAAAGAAGAACTGATTCACTAATGCCTCGGCGTTCTAGCCGTGGTGCTATAAATAAATTAATGGAGTTTGTTTGATTATTTGGCAAACACCAACCAGCACACTGAAAAACATACATGACTCTGCACAATACACATGGTGCACAGTTCACTTTGCAACAGGTCAAATCCTGAGAGGTGCTGAGGCCTTGCTGAGCACTCACAATTCTTAGCAAAGTCAATAGGTTTTGCAGGTGCTCAGCCCCTCTCAGGTGGCTTGTTCCAAGATCAGCAGAGTCAATGGGAGTCTCTCCACTGATCTTATTGGAGTTTGGATGAGACCCAGGATTAGGGCACCAATAAAATCAGGAGGTCAAGATTACTGTGGAATTAAACTTAATCCAAATGCCCTTGATACTGTAGGCACCCTTGTGGAGTCTATGTTTAGGAATCACCATATAAAACTGTAAAGGATATAGGTTGAGGGCTCCTGTAGCCTTTGTTCAAAGTTAAAAGCTCATAGTAAGAGGGGAAATATATGCATCATATTTGATCAGTAAATTTAATCTGTCAGAAGGTTTAGCGCATTTTACAATAGGCCTCATATTGTACACATTATATGTCCCTTATTGAGATTTTAAAATCTCCTCTACAGTCTTCTGGTAAAAGTGTACGCATCTGTAAACAATCTGCATAATAATAACTGCCTACTCACTGAATATTGCTAGGCTTAATGAATTAACATTTGTCCAACACATTGAGATCCTGGCATGAAAGATGCTGTCTGCAGTGGGCCAGAATCACTGTATCAATAAGAGCTTTGAGTGCTGAAGGTCTGTGGGATCATGATATGCAATAATGCTTAGTACTTTTCATGTACAGATCTCAAAGCACTGTACAAAGAAAAAAATCCCTTCATCCACGTTAACAGATGGGGAAACTGAAGCAAATGATGATGTGACTTGCCCAAGTCTTCCAGTAGGTCAGTGGCAGAGCCAAGGCTAGAATCCAGTGCCCTATTCACTGAATCATGCTGCTTGCCTAGGAGCATGAATCATAAAGCAACTATTGAAAGCCTGGGACTGACAGTAACAGGTACCCTCTGCACCATTAGCACCCAACCTGTTGCAATTTGTGATCTCTATCGATCCCAAAAAGATAGGTTTCAGAGTAACAGCCGTGTTAGTCTGTATTCGCAAAAAGAAAAGGAGTACTTGTGGCACCTTAGAGACTAACCAATTTATTTGAGCATGAGCTTTCGTGAGCTACAGCTCACTTCATCAGATGCATACCGTGGAAACTGCAGCAGACTTTATATATACACAGAGAATATGAAACAGTACCTCCTCCCACCCCACTGTCCTGCTGGTAATAGCTTATCCAAAGTAATCGTCAGGTTAGGCCATTTCCAGCACAAATCCAGGTTTGCTCACCCTCCACCCCCCCACACAAATTCACTCTCCTGCTGGTGATAGCCCATCCAAAGTGACAACTCTTTACACAATGTGCATGATAATGAAGTTAGGCCATTTCCTGCACAAATCCAGGTTCTCTCACTCCCTCACCCCCCTCCAAAAACCCACCCCCATACACACACAGACTCACTCTCCTGCTGGTAATAGCTCGTCCAAACTGTCACCTGTCAGTTAACTGAGCACTCAGTATAGCTAGAGGTTGTGTTAGACTTTTAAAAAATAGATTTTTAAACCCCAGATTAACTAATAAAAAATATCAGAGTAGCATGCTAATGGTCAGAACCTACTCTCAGTAACTTCCATGCAACCCAGTCAAAGTCAATGGTGTTGTACAGTTGCATCTCCAGGTAGAATTTGAAACCTGATACTCCATCTCCTTCAGTGTTTTGGTCCCCAGGCTCCGTGCTGTCCTGAGTGCGGTACGGCCCCTAGCCGGGAACTCAAGCTCAGGGAAGGCCAACAGAGAGTTTCTGGATCTCATTTCACTGGGATGGGGCTGATTACCTTGAGTGATGGGAAAGTCAGATTCCCCCAGGGGCATGAAAGAAAACTCCTGCTTGAGTCATCCTGCTCTGATCTTGCATCAACAGCTAATGCTTTCTTAAAGCTACCAGGCACAATGAAACTGCAAAGAAACAGGAATCTGAACTGACTTTCTACATTTGCAAGAAAAAACTTCCAATTATATTACTTTCTGTATCTGAAATGAGTTTTGTCAGTTTCAGTCCAACCACCACCAGACAATGTGCAGCTCACAGAAACCCCAGCATAGGTGACACCTATTAGCAATTCACACAGAGAGACAGCCTAAGAAGAAAAAGAATCATGTATAATAAAATACCCTCCCTTCCTAGAGGCAGTTCTTGTAGGTCAGAGTGGAAGCATGTTGGCAGGGCAACATGGAGAAGCTTGTGATGTGGATAATCATGCCATAATTTTGATGGGGACAGTCTTCAGGCTCCAGAGCCGAACACTTCATTATGATCTCCGCACCCATCACTGTTTGTTCATGTTTTGTCTCCCAGTCACTTAAATACTGAGTTCTGCAGCTTCACCTTCCCCTGAGACAGTAGGCCTATCCTTGTTCTGGAGGGTTCTGCTCATCATCTCAAAATTTTAATAGGCTGGAAATGAATATATCCACATAGGCACAAAACATATTACTTTAAGGTAGGTAAAATCATTCTGCTTCAGTGGGAGTTTGGGGTGGGCAAGAAATGTAGGATCAGAGCCAGTGCTTCTACCTTTGTTTCTTCCTACGTGAAACTTGAGGGAGAGTGAGCCATTTTCAAAGTGGTGGGCAACGATTTAGCTGCAAGATGTCCATTAACACCAGAAGCAGGAGGGCAGGCAAATCATTGCACAGCACTTTGAAAACTCACTTCCATGGATTCAGAGATGTTTTTCCTTTCTGGAAATAATTAAAAAATTAAAATGTTATAAACTGGGATTGTTTCTGAGAACACTTAAGCGGTCAAATTCAGCAAGCATATTTTCTACAGCGATCCATAACATCCATTATTTTTCTAAATGAAGAAAAGAGATGCTTAGAGAGAGCTACAGTATAGCGGAGGATGGTGGTCAGAATGTGTATTGGTAAATGTATGTTTTTGTTGCTGCTTTTCAGCACTGATGAACAATGTCTGCCTTCATTGTCCGAAAGCCTGGGAATTGAGTGCCTGATTGTTTCTTCCCTGTAATCAGTCTCCCTGGCTGTAAAACAGCAGTGTGGCTCAGTGGACAGGGCCGGGGTCAAGAGACCTGGGTTCTATTCCTGACTCTGTCACTGACTTTGTGTGTGAAGGTAGGCAAACCATTTAGCCAGTCTGTGCCTCTGTTTCCTCTTCTGTAAAATGGACAGAATAACTCCTACCCAGCCTTTGAGATCTATAGATGGAAAAGTGTTCTCATTATTAACCAAAGTGATCAGCAAAATTGTAAGAATGATCCAAAGAAACCTTGCAGATCTCAAACAGAGTCTGGACCACCTTCACACAGGCATAAGGTTATTTTATTAGTAGAAATAGTATGTGTGTCCGTATTGTGGTAGCACCTATGCCTCATGCTGCCCTGAAGCCTCACAGGCTGACAATCCTGACCTCTCCACAATGCTACACCACCAGTGCTGGGCTTTTGGTTTCTTAGGCAGCCTTACAGGGTTGCTTAAGAAAAAGAATCAATGCAAGTTTCCCCCATTCAAATGTCATGTCCTTACTGAGACTCAAAAAGAAGCCCATGGGACTAATGAAGAGCTATGCCACAGGAATGCTAGGACCAGAATCAGCTGTAGTCCAGAACTGTGATTCTAAATCCTTTCCATTCTGCAATCACTAGCAGAGCCCCTTCCTGTTTAGCTGGGACCCCTCTCTCATTATGCAGGAAGGGAGGGCCAGAGAGGTCACTAGAACCCCTGCTATAAGTACTGAAGCACATGGAGTGAGCGATGTGGGAAAAATAACCACCACTCTGGAAAAGTTAATCTTATTTAAAGGTGACTTGAAGCGAAAAGGGGCACAAATCCAATTCTTGTTTTCCACTGCTTTATGGATTCCCATCTGCCTTCTTCCCATTTACTGCAAAAAGTAGGATTTTTTTCTATTACAATCATAGGTCTTGTCTGTTTTATAACTAGGTAGATGACTTGGAAAGTAGGGAAATTATGAGACCTAAAGAGAGTGAAAGCTGGGCCATTAAGAGAAAGATATTATTAATCAGACTGTTTAAAATGTTGTATTTTGTTAACAGCTATTTAAAGTTAATGCTTAATACACAATTGGGAGGAAAGACATCTTTGTTAAAGATTCAGCATCTCTGCCCCTTCAGTTAAGGTGTGAGAAAGCCATCTGTGTGTATGGAGTTATTCAAAAACAGATCCAATAAAACTAGAGAAGCCCAAATTTGACATTCCTGATTGTCCCAAGATAACACTGGCAGGAAAAAAATATTAAACTCCTCACTATTCAGACCTCCATTATTTCCCCTTGCCACTTGTTTGCAGGACACCTTTCAAAGGTCAAGGCCTGGAAAACCCTGGCCTTGGAGTACTATTTTTTAAAACCAATCAAAAATTTGTCCCCAAAAAAAGACAATTTTGAAACGTAGAGGTACATTAATTATAAAAAAAAATCCTGAGGTTTTGAAACCTTTGCTAAAGATCTTTGAAGTCACCATAATAAACTACAACTTCACAAAAAGGCTACTGCATGCTGGAAGAATGGAGGGGACATGCTGTATTGCCATAGACACAAAAGACAATATTAAACTGATGAGTGCATGCAAACTATGGGAATCTCCATCAGCTAAGTGGGAAGTAAGGAGAGCAAAGGGGTGGGGGGGTCAGAGAGAGAAAGTGCGACTTCCCTTTATAGAAAGCATGATGACAAGTGCTAAGCATTTGTGACAGCTCTCTATAAAAAGAAAACAACTCAGTGATATAACCAAAATAAAACAAAACAAAAAAACCCACACAGTAAAGAAAACTCACAGCAGGCATATCCACCCTGGGACTAATTCTCCAACCTCTCTGTACAGCAGGCAAATGGGTCTCAAGAACCTCTCTCTTGCTGTACCACTATTGCAATTAACATGGAAATGTTCTCACTGACAATAATAAAGGGGCTCAGTGTGCAGCCTGAAGCAGCCTGCCTGTAAGTCACTGCAGATCTCACTGCTGTTCAGAGACAGGGGAGACTTGGCTCCTGCCAGCACTAGTTGTATCACAAAACAATAACTCATACTAAGCGGCTCTCTTCCTTCACTCTGTGATGCAACAGCTACTTTCCAATCAACAGTAAGAGAGAAAGGAGACACAGAAAACCATTTTCACGCTGCTGGGTCCCTGAGCATCTTGAAACAAACAGATGGGAAAGAGTCAGTGGACCCATCTGCAGTAACATTCTCAATCACATGGTATAGGTGTTACCATGTCATGCAGGACAAATGGACAGAAAAATGCTCTTTGCAGTCCTTTTTAGTGGATTCTGCATGTAAAGCATTCCCCCCATTTCCCTCCCCGTACGCGGTCAACCACAGGTAAAGCTTCTTATCCACGTGATTTTAATAGCACATGGTCAATATTAGTAGTCTTTTATTGACAATCATTTGTCATGGAGATCACACACACACCATTTAATGAGTACAAACAACGAGAACTTTGTGGTTTAAAAAACCATCAACCTTAAGAACTCTGCCTGTATCTAAACGGAGCAAAGGGCTTTTTAGTCTGGTTTGTCTGCCTTTGCTAACATTTTTGTTCACATAAAGGGAGGTACAGAAGTTTTATGAACAGCCTGAACTATTAAGTTTTCCTTACATCCTGGAATCCCATTTCAGTCTATGCAAAAAATGAGACAGCAATTACACAAATGGAAAGAAGCTTGCAATTTGTGCTTTTTTATTTACAGTTAAAGCAATTTGATCAACAAATTATGACTTTCCCTTGTACTCAAAAAAATAATACTTCATTCTTCTTTTACTCTACCTTTCATCTGATGATCTCTACGTATTTGACAAAGATTGATTAATTTAACCTCACCATACACCTATCAAGTAGACATAGTGTGTATCAATCATCATACATATTTTACAGAGGGATACCCTAATGTACACGGATGCCAGCGCTTACATTTTCAGAAGAGCTCACACATTCTGACTGCCTCCATTTTTGGATGGCGAACTTGAGACATTTACGGCTTGCTTTCCACTCACACTTTCAACTGTCAACAGTGGGACCTGCGGGTGCTCAGCCGCTCTGAAAATAAGGCTCTAGGAGATCTCGTGTTGACCATCCAACTGAAGCATCTAAAATTAGAGGACACTTTTGAAAATGTAAACTACACAGCAGCCTACCAGCAGAACTGGGAATAGTATACCTAGATCCTGTGAGCCACCTATAGAACATCTCCTCTACATAGTGTTGTAACTAACATAATACCCTTTAGCAAAAGTAGATCCTAAAATGTTCAATTCAGTCTTCCCCACCAATGAATTCAAGGTTCATAAATACAATGACCTGAGCCTGCTACAGAGGTTGACATGAACACCCGTCCTGAGAAATAACCCACAAGTAGATGATGTTGTACTTTTGCTCTTGCTGGCAGAAGGCCTAATTTAATCAAGGGGGTTTTCAACAATGTCCTAAAGGCAGTGACTCAATATTAAAATAATATTTTAAATATATAGAGCACCCATGCCCAAAAGCCACTGGGTGTCTAAAGAAATAAAGGCAGGGTAACATGATACATTCCAGAACTGTCAAACAAATATTCCCATTAGACCCACTTTTCATCCCTCTATAAAGATGACCCACATAAAACTAAAACAAACAAAGCACAGGACTGTTACAGGGGCCACAGCTGTAGCAATAGATAATACGATTGGCTATATAAATGCCCCAACAGCTCATGGATTTCAAGAGTGCATCTGCGCTCTTTGGAAAAATAAGATTTTTGAGACACAAGGACCTCTGCATAGTACACACTGCTGTTGTGGCATAAAACTGACTTTTAACTAACTTGGTTCGTTTTTAAAAGAAAGATAAATGTACATTTAGCAATGTTCATTCACTTCTTGTGGAATCCTAAATTACTTGTTTCAGAGTAGCAGCCATATTAGTCTGTATCTGTAAAAAGAAAAGGAGTACTTGTGGCACCTTAGAGACTAACAAATGTATTAGAGCATATGAAAGCTTATGCTCAAATAAATTTGTTAGTCTCTAAGGTGCCACAAGTACTCCTTTAAATTACTTGTGTAGCTATCTGCCTTAGGTTTTGAACTTCCGTCCACCACTGTAGTATTCAAGTGCCTTCCCCGTTAAATAGACAGACAATAATGAAGTCATTCGAGCCCAGATTCACTGATTTCAATGGAATTTAGAAGTCTAAATACCTTTGTGGATCCAGGCCTAGAAGACTTCTTGAAATCTCTGGCTCTTCCCCCATTTGGGGTTCTAGAAATCTCTGCTTGGGGGAAGAGCTGCTTGTTTGTTTTATTTTTTATATTTTTTTCAGGAGAAAGGAGTCAGTGATTGATGCTGTAAATGTCTCTCTAGTTATGGTGGGAACCCTTTGTCAAATAGGAAAACCTCTGAATTAATTGTCCATCCCCGCCATTTCTACTTGCAATAAATTTCCATGACAAATACATTTCAAGCCCTGCTTTACAGAGCAGCTTGGTCCTGCAAACAGCACAGAGAGCCAGGAATTTCCAGTGTTCTAATCTCTGTTCTGATGCTGATCCCTGTCACTAGCCTCGGGCAAGTCATTTAAGCTCTCATTCTCAATTTCTCCCTTTAAAATTGAAATAACAACATCTGTCTCACTGGAGTGTTGTGAGGTTAATGAATTAGCTAACGTTAACTTTGAAGAACATCTAGAGACATTTAAGAAGATATGGGACTAGTATCTGAGATTGAATATATATTCATTTGTAATCACATTGTGTTTTTTGGATTGCCTAAATATAAATATTGTTTTATTATTTAGATATATAAATGTTTTAGAGGGTGTATTTTGTGCTATTTAAGCAAATAAATAAAAATATTTTATAAGTTAATGGTTGTAAAGTGCTTTGACAGTAATCAATTCTAAGTATGTATTATTATTACTACAATTATTTCTATTGTGGTAATGGCCTGGGAATCCCAAAAAAGGCTGAATGAAAAAAAGCATGACACAGCTCACACTACTTTAAATATTATATTAGCTCATGTGGAAGCTGCAACCTGGGTAAAAGAATCATATAGCAAATCAATCTCATGCACCAGTCATAAGGCAGTCAGTGCACATTACCATAGATTTCAAAAGTTTCACTCAAAAAAAGTCACATTTCTTTGATCCAGTGGTTTATGCTCAACAGTTCTTAAGCTTGAGCATTTTTCCTACATGCTATTACTGATAACAATTTACAATACATTTTATTTATACAGCACCTAAGCTATAAAAATATCGTGAGCTTTACAAAACAACAAATCCAGATGTCAAAACAAACATACCAGATTAAAAGAAGAACAATTAAAACCAATATAAAACCTTAAATAAAATCAACATGGGGGTATATCCAAAGAGGATTTAGGCAAATTACTTTTCCAAGCACACCAAATCTTTCCTAGCATAACATGTATGATGGCCCAAAGACATCTAATCAAATAGATCTTGCATGTGCAAAACATCCCACATTTTCTGAAGACCAATTCTCTTTCTGGTTTATTTTATTGCTGGTCTTCAAGTCTGTTTCCTCTTATTCACATTTTGCCTCTTGTACTTTATGGTGAGTTTTTGCAGAGTCCAAGAGTTATGATGGAAGACACTGAACCAGATTCACAGCTGGTGAAAAAGGCACAACCCAGTTAATTTTAATAGAATTAAATCCACTTATACCAAATGTGATTTTGTCCAACCCCTGTCCCGTTTTTTCCCCTTAAGTGTGACAATTATGGATGGCATAATGACCAATATACCAAGAATAGTTCATCTAAGTGGGTGGCATAAACCTAAAAAGAAAGAACACGGATTCTAAAAATATCCATTTCCTGAAACACTGCATCATTAGGTAGATACTAGTAGTTTTCCAATCAGTTTTCTCTTTTTGCAACAAACATACTCCTTCTCTAAACTATCAAGCATAGAGAACTACATCATTTCTACATTTCCAAAGCTTTAAACTACCAGACAGCATCCAAAGGGTCAAGTGTTCAAAAAGCACATTTAAGTAAACCACTTGGGTCTTCGGGAAATCAATGAAATACACTGAACAGGGAAGTATTTGATAAGGAAGAGACTGAAGTGCATTGGCAAAGCTGTGAAAGGGGAGCTTACACATGGCAATATGCCTGCACCAAGCCTGGTTCACATCAGTGTAATGCTATGCTTTTAGGTGCACTGAATTCAACCCCAAAAGTCAAAACAAGAAATGAGTACAGCTGATCTTTTTATCAAAAGCATGTGGATCTCACTCTTACAAAGCCACCCTTCCAGCTCTGTGATATAAGTACAAGGCCTAAAATAACTTTTTAAAATTAACATAAGCTGCACTTTTTTCCCCTTTTTGTTATAACTGCTAAAGCTAAATGCGAAATTACCAAAGTCATCCAGGAAGTCTAAAATAGTGTATTCTTCACTCTCTCTGGCCTGTTCATTCTGATACAATATTGGCAACTGTCCATTTTATATAATGCATTTCACCAACAAAAGGGCACCAGTCCAAAAACTGGATACATTTTCCAGTCCAATGCTAGCTGAAATCTGCTCATTTCCACAAGAGTGAATCTGTGCAGCATTTAACACCTAGCTAAGAAGCTAACCAACCCAAAGTGCTTTAAGACAAGGTAGCGTTCAGCAGTTAGTGTTCCAGAATATGTCTGTTACTGAACTAATTCCAACACAAGAATAATGTACAAATGAAATTTGCCCTCCCTCAGCATACAGCTGAATATTAATAATTATAACAACTTTAGTTCTTAGAGCTTCTAAATTGCCAGTTGTAGATTTTGTATAGCCAAGAATAGTTTTATTGGCCCATAACTATAACCATACCAGTATTCCCTGTATACACTCCTTCCACCACCACCCTTGCTGCACCTCACGAAGAACTAGCAAACTCAGTCCTACAAAATCAAGTCAATTTCAGCACAGAGAATAATTTCACAACAGTCCAACTACAGTGTTGCTTTTTAAGTTTTTCAGGTGCCTGTGGGAGTTTTCCATGGCTCCTAGGGGAGTAAAAGCTTTTTCTTTCCCAATATGTACAGTTGCAGCTTGTGAGCATCATTAATATTTGACTACAGACAGATTTCTCTCTCAAAAGGTTAGTGTTCCCCTCTACTGGGTGGAAAAAAAAATACACAACTGCACAAGAAAGATGCGGGACAGGAGACCCAGAGTGAGAAAAATAAATCTGGAATCTCAAACTACTCACTCAAGAATCAAAAATGAAAATGTATTCAAGGTCTCCAAGGCTGACAGCACAAAATACATTATAGTTTTGATCTTTAGAGGGGAAAAAGGGAAGAGGTGTAACATACACACAAAGGAGGAATCCCCTGGTGCGGGGGGTGGGGGGTGAAAACAAGGCCAGATGTGGGGGGAGACATGACCACACAGATCCACTTTCTGCACAAAGTGATTTGCCATCATTTTAAAAGTCATCAGACCAATCTCTGAATACATAAATGCCATCATTAATAAAGATTTTTTAATATATATCACCAGAAAATCTATTTGCAAATAACAGAAGAATATTTATTAAATTTAAAAAATATATATTTCTATCTTCAATCTTACCTCCAGAAACAAGGAGAGCAGGAATATGACCCACTGCTGGAAATGGTTCATTTCGCCTCTTCTTTCTGTAGCCTTATTTTCTCAGATGTACATGAAAGCTGTCAGCAGAGCGAGCCCCATCACTGTCACTGGGGGAGGTGTAAGAAGAGCATCAGGGGGTGAGCACGGTGGGGGGCGACACCCAGAGGTGATGCCTTGTGGGGGTCGGGGTCGGTAGGCTGGCACAGCTCCCCCGGGTTTGGGGGGAGGCGGCGCACAGAGGGATCCCCTGGCAAGGTGGAGACCAGGAGAGATTGGGGGAGCCACGCCCACCCCGATCCCCTAGCGAGGGGGAGGAGGTCAGGGCCGGTCAGTCCTCAGGCAGGCTGCCCTTCGCCTTCCCGGCCAGCAGCTGCGGGGGGACGGTCCCGTGCGGGGCGCCTGGCTCGGAGCCGCGGGAGCAGCAGCAGCGGCGGCGGCGGCAGCAGGGAGCGGATCCGGGCGAGGGCGGCTGGAGCGGCACAAAGAGGCCCAGAGCCGCGGGGCGGGGAGAGAGGAGCGGCGGGGACCCGCCCCCCGGGACCGCCCCGCGGCGCTGCCTGGCCAGGGAGCCGCCGCAGTCTTGGGCCGGGAGCAGCCCCGGGCCAAGGCTGCCCGGGCGGAGAAGGGCGCTGGGGCCGTGCCCGGGCCGCAGGGGGCGGGAACTGCTAGGCACCTGGATGGCAGAGCAGCCCTGGGGGGCAAGGAGACCCGAGCCCCCCTCTGCTTCCCGCTGAGCTGGCGCTGCAGCCTCCCCCGCGCTGGGGGCTGGAGAGTTACCAGCCCTCGGGCCTAGCGTCCTGCTGCCCAGCTTCCTGGTGTCCAAAACGCCGCAGACTTTCCAAGGCTAGACTAGAAACGCTCAGCCAAATGGCAGCGGCTAGCCCCGTGCCAGGCCTGGAAGGGTTATGGATGGGAGATTACAAAAGCCTTAGTGGAAAGCTTCCATCAGGCAGCCTCTGGGGTTCAGGGGCCATGCTCTGTAGGTGGGAGTAATGAGTACACTTGAGAACCCCCTATTGTGTTGGATGTTCCTGCAGATCCTCAGAGGATTCAGGTACCTTGTAGAAGAATTTAGGAACAACTTTTCAAAAGGAACCACTGATTTTGGATCTTCCATTTCTCATTGGTAAGGCTGCCAGTCTGTCACGGAGGTTGGGGTTTCCGTGAGTTTCTGGGATCTCCCTGATGTCTGCAGCAGTGGTGCAGCTGACCCTAGGGCTGTCCAGCTGGGGAAGTCCCGGGGCCCGCCGCACCTGCCCCAGCTCCGGTGGCCCCAAGCAGCTTGACCAGAGGAGATATCGGAGCAGCAGGGGACCTCGGCGCTGTCCTGGAGCAGAGGTCTCGGACCGGCCGTGGTGCCCTGGGGGCCCCCGACGGTATCTAAGATTTAGTCAGGGGTATTTATAGTACAAGTCATGGACAGGTCAGGGGGCCATGAATTTTTGTGTATTGCCTGTGACCTGTCCATAACTTTTACTAAAAATACCCGTGATTAAAACGTAACCTTACTCATTGGCCAACGTGAGATACCCTGGCCTGGATTTGTCAGAAGTCAATAGTAACTGCAAAGTGATGGCCACCATTTTGGCCAACATCAAGGACTGAACCAGGGGTCTCTGACCTAAAAGCAAGAGTCTGTGCCATTTAAATTAAAAAGTTAGCAAAGAGCTGTAACAGATTGGCAGCCTTTGTGACTTGGACATAGAAGAGGACATCTAACATACTGACTGGTGGGTTACACACACAAGCTAGGAAAATCAGATCCAAGTTATTTGAGAGGCCACTTTTGAAAATTTGGCCATAATCCTTAACATGAAATGAGAAGCAATGCATATACATAACTGTCTAAAATCAAATATAGGCTCAATAGTCTTCAATAACAGGGCTCTGTCCTGCACTTGCATTAGAATTTAAACTCACTTTCCCTCTATACTCCTAAAGGAATTCTGCATCAAAAAATTAAATATTCTGCACACAATATTTTAAAGCTCTGCAAAATTCTGCACATTTTATTTGTCAATAAATTAATTTTATTGATTTTATTCTAGCTGTGGGAGCAACCAGCGCCCAGACTGTGGCCCTGATCACTCCCAGGCTCCACCCTCACTCTGCGTCTTCCCCTAGGGACCTGCACTCACTCCACCTCTTCCCCCTAGGCGCCTCCCGTGCACCACGGAGAGGAGCAGCCGGCCAGGCCTCAGGGCAAGGGGCGGAGAGAAGTTGGGAGGGGGGCATCTGGAGAAGAGGCAGAGAGGGGTGAGGGCGGTCTTAGGAGAAGAGGAGCAAGCAGCAGGTGGGCAGGGAGGCCTTGGGGGAAACAGGCAGAGAGGAGCGAGTGGGGGAGCCTCGAGGAAGAGATGGAGTGAGAGTGGGCCATGAGTGCGCCAGGTGTGGGCACGCAGGCTCAGCCCAGCAGGATCCAAGTGTGGAAGGGTTTTGTGGGGGGGGGATCCAGGTGTGAGATGAGAGGGTTCTGGGTGGGACAGTCTGGGTGGGGGCAAATCAGTGGGGGGGGTCTCGATGAGGCGGGGGATCTGGATGCACAGGGGCTCGCTGTGGTAGTCATAGAATCATAGAATATCAGAGTTGGAAGGGACCTCAGGAGGTCATCTAGTCCAACCCCCTGCTCAAAGCAGGACCAATCCCCAATTAAATCATCCCAGCCAGGGCTTTGTCAAGCCTGACCTTAAAAACTTCTAAGGAAGGAGATTCTACCACTTCCCTAGGTAACGCATTCCAGTGTTTCACCACCCTCCTACTGAAAAAGTTTTTCCTAATATCCAACCTAAACCTCCCCCACTGCAAGTTGAGACCATTACTCCTTGTCCTGTCCTCTTCTACCACTGAGAATAGTCTAGAACCATCCTCTCTGGAACCACCTCTCAGGTAGTTGAAAGCAGCTATCAAATCCCCCCCGTCATTCTTCTCTTCTGCAGACTAAACAATCCCAGTTCCCTCAGCCTCTCCTCATAAGTCATGTGTTCCAGACCCCTAATCATTTTTGTTGCCCTTCGCTGGACTCTCTCCAATTTATCCACATCCTTCTTGTAGTGTGGGGCCCAAAACTGGACACAGTACTCCAGATGAGGCCTCACCAATGTCGAATAGAGGGGGACGATCACGTCCCTCGATCTGCTCGCTATGCCGCTACTTATACATCCCAAAATGCCATTGGCCTTCTTGGCAACAAGGGCACACTGCTGACTCATATCCAGCTTCTCGTCCACTGTCACCCCTAGGTCCTTTTCCGCAGAACTGCTGCCTAGCCATTCGGTCCCTAGTCTGTAGCTGTGCATTGGGTTCTTCCGTCTTAAGTGCAGGACCCTGCACTTATCCTTATTGAACCCCATCAGATTTCTTTTGGCCCAATCCTCCAATTTGTCTAGGTCCCTCTGTATCCTATCCCTGCCCTTCAGCATATCTACCACTCCTCCCAGTTTAGTATCATCCGCAAATTTGCTGAGAGTGCAAACCACACCATCCTCCAGATCATTTATGAAGATATTGAACAAAACCGGTCCCAGGACCAACCCCTGGGGCACGCCACTTGACACCGGCTGCCAACTAGACATGGAGCCATTGATCACTACCCGTTGAGCCCGACAATCTAGCCAACTTTCTACCCACCTTATAGTGCATTCATCCAGCCCATACTTCTTTAACTTGCTGACAAGAATACTGTGGGAGACCGTGTCAAAAGCTTTGCTAAAGTCAAGAAACAATACATCCACTGCTTTCCCTTCATCCACAGAACCAGTAATCTCATCATAGAAGGCGATTAGATTAGTCAGGCATGACCTTCCCTTGGTGAATCCATGCTGACTGTTCCTGATCACTTTCCTCTCATGTAAGTGCTTCAGGATTGATTCTTTGAGGACCTGCTCCATGATTTTTCCGGGGACTGAGGTGAGGCTGACTGGCCTGTAGTTCCCAGGATCCTCCTTCTTCCCTTTTTTAAAGATCGGCACTACATTAGCCTTTTTCCAGTCATCCGGGACTTCCCCCGTTTGCCACGAGTTTTCAAAGATATTCTGTATTCTGGGTGCAGAGGCAATGGGACTCTGCAGGGGAGTCTAAGTAAACGTGGTTGGGGCTCTGCTGGAGGAGTCTGGGTATGGGGGAACTCAGCGGGGGTCTAGGTGCATTGGGAGTGAGGCTTGGTGGGATGGGGGTCCAGCTGCAGCTGGTGGGGGCTTGTGGTTGGGGGTGGTCGAGGTGCAGGGGGATGGGGCTCATCAAGGTGAGAATTCAAGTGTGTGGGGGTCTGGGTGCAGGGGGGTTCTGAGTGCAGGGGGCGAGGCGCAGCAGGGTGGGCGGTTTCTGGGGGGAGGCTCACCAGCAGGGTATCGGGGTATTAGATGCAAGGAGGTTGGGCAGATGGGGAACAGGAAGTGGAGGGGCTTGTGCAGAGCTTCCTGCAGGTTGGGGGGGGTGGGTGTCTGACCTAGCCCTGGCCCCAACTGCTCCATGCAGGAGAAGAGGAAATCTCATCTTCTCCCGCCCCTAGTCCGGACTAGCAACTGAACCTGGTGCAGGGTAGGAGCCACCGGCCAGGGGCTCTACTCACTGTGATTTACCTCTCTGCCGGCTGCTTTGGATGTCCAAAAGTGACACACCCATGCTGTTGGGGAGGGCACATGACTGCTCTTCCAGCTGCTCTTCCAGCAAGTCATTTTTCTGCAGGGAAGCAAAGAAATCTGCAGGGGACATGAATTCTGCACACATGCAGTGGCGTAGAGTTTCCCAAGGAGTAGCTCTCAAATTTCTATAATCTCATGTAACATACAAGATATGGTTTGGAGAGACACCAAACATGTTTGTGACTCATATTGCAATTTAGTTATTAGAGGTGCAAATGCATCTGCAGATGACATATTCCTTAACACAATATTCTTTACATTCCTCAGTGGAAGATGGGTGCTCCTGCATACATTGATGGGAGCTCTGTGGCAAGAGAGAGATACGGAGAGAATTCTGGCTGCAGAATTGGCAGTTGGGAAGGAACTGGAAAGAAGAGAAGGGACTGGGAAAAGCCAGCGGAGAGAGAAAGCACGCACAGGGAAAGGCTTGGAGAAGGATATTAGGGGCCTATGACCTAAGGTTTTTTGCTGGCCTCACAGGCTAATTCTGCATGCACTTCCAGCTGATAGTCCACTGGCCATGTACATTGCCCTGAGTGGCTGACAGCCAGCTGTTAGATATTCTTCATTCTCTAAATAACCGAATACACACTACTGACACCAAAGTTAGAGTGAGGATCAATCAGGTGTCAGGCGTTTTATCTTGGTAAAATAAGGGGGGTCCAGTGGATATAATGTACTTAGATTTTCAGAAAGTCTTTGACAAGGTCCCTCATCAAAGGCTCTTAAGCAAAGTAAGCGGTCATGGGATAAAAGGGAAGGTCCTCTCATGGATCAGTAACTGGTCAAAGGATAGGAAACAAAGGGTAGGAATAAATGGTCAGTTTTCAGAATGGAGAAAGGTAAATAGTGGTGTCCCCCAGGGGTCCTTACTGGGACCAGTGCTGTTCAACATATTCATAAATGATCTGGAAAAAGGGGTAAACAGTGAAGTGACAACATTTGCAGATGATACAAAACTACTCAAGATAGTTAAGTCCAAAGTAGACTGCAAAGAGTTAAAGGGATCTCACTGGGTGACTGGGCAAGAAAATGGCAGATGACATTCAATGTTGATCAACGCAAAGTAATGCACATTGGAAAACATAATCCCAACTATACATATAAAATGATGGGGTCTAAATTAGCTGTTACCACTCAAGAAAGAGATAGTTCTATGAAAACGTCCATTCAATGTGCGGTGGCAGTAAAAAACCCTAAGAATGTTGGGCATCATTAAGAAAGGATAGATAATGAGACAGAAAATATCATAATGCCTCTATATAAATCTGTGGTATGCCCACAGGTTGAATACTGCATGCAGATCTGGTCACCCCATCTCAAAAACGATATATTAGAGCTGGAAAAGGTACAGAAAAGGGCAGCAAAAATTGTTAGGGGTATGGAACAGCTTCCATATGAAGAGAGATTAATAAGAGTGGGGCTTTTCAGCTTGGAAAAGAGACAACTAAGGGGGGATATGATAGAGGTCTATAAAATCATGATTGGTGTAGAGAAAGTAAATAAGGAAGTGTTATTTACTCCTCATGACCCAAGAGCTAGGGGTCACCAAATGAAATTAATAGGCAGCAGGTTTAAAAAAAACAAAAGAAAGTATTTCTTCATACAAAGTACAGTCAACCCATGGAACTATTTGCCAGAGAATGTTTTGAAGGCAAAGACTATAACAGGATTCAAAAAAGAACTAGATAAGCTCACAGAAGATAGCCATTGATGGACCTATTAGCCAGGATGGGCAGGGATGCAAAACCATACTTCGATGTGTCCCTAGCCTCTGTTTGCCAGAAGTTGGGAATGGGCGACAGGGGATGGATCACTTGATGATTACCTGTTCTGTTCATTCCCTCTGAAGCACCTGGCATTGGCCACTGTTGGAAGACAGGATACTGGGGTAGAAAGACCATTGGTCTGACCAGTGTGGCCATTCTTATGTTCTCATGAAAAGAAAAGAGATGGACAATACTTTGTCAACAGGAGATATAGTTCCTGAGGGGGAGAAAATTCTGGGCTTGAAAGGAAGCAAATAGAGCCTAGTTACATAGTGACATACACTATGAGTGAGGTAGGGTATCTATTACACTTGATGGAAATTATCTTTGTAGAGAAGGATATTGATATCCAAAATCATAATATTCTCTCCCAAGCAAATGCTAAACTGAAAGAACAAAAGTAGCTCAGGGCACAGGAATAAAAAGTTTCAGATTTCATATAAACCCTACCTAGGCTCCATCAAGTGGTATTAGTGCTCTTCCATCATCTTTGTTTGGACTCGAGGGGCCAGATTCATCCCTGGTGCAAGTCAGCTACATTTAATAGAAATTCACTTAGCCCAGCACGTAGCATTTTTGTCGTCTGTGAAAGCATGCGTTTCAGAAAAAACATTTTCAACTTGTCTATCAGATAAATGAACACTTTCCTTCTACCACAGTACAATGCATCAGCAAAGCATCTGGGAGGCACAAGTTGCACCAACCAAATAGAACAGCTGACTTGGACAAGCCTTTTCTTCTGGGCAAGTTCTCTAAATAAAATTTAATCCGTAATTCACATTCTGATTTCCCTGTCTCTTAAGACAATGTTTAAATGGTTTGGCACTTCAAAGAACAGCCACCCTCTGCCAATATCTGGGCATAAAAACAAGTTTAAAAAACCCACAGAATAAAAGTTAACACTTATCACAAAAATGTTTTTATTGAATATTAGTACTCTTATTAATGCTGAAATAGTTGTTCCTAAAGCCATTATGAAATATATGGTCTCACAGGGGCTGTGTGTAAAATAAATATGGTAACCACTACTATGAAAACAGCTGATACTATATTATCTTTCATTTCCCTATTTGTGTTGTATTATATATTGTGAATTATTTGTATTAGCATAGCACCTAGGTGTCTGTGTTATGGACCAGAATCCCATTTTGCTAGGTGCTGTGAACAGAATAAAAAAGATGGTCCTAATTATATGAGTAAAACTGCTTCTTAATTTTGTCGAAGAAAAACCAGTCATTAGTTCGAGATTTGTTGTTAAAAATTGTAACATTCCTGTACAAGTACATTTTTAAGCTTTTGTTTCAGAAAGATGTAAACGTAACTCTTCTTTGGGTAATGTTGATTATAACAAAAAAAATATAAATAACCTCTCATCTTTAAAACACATACAAGACACTTGCTGAAATAGCTTGGATGGGAGTGTATTAGGCTAAAGAGATATAGTAAAAGTCCCATTGTTCAATCCTAGGTTGTGGAACTTTTCCACTCCCCACCCCCCCACACTTCCTTTTTACCTACAGCCTGGATTCTGCAGACACTTGCAGATATAAACAGCTTTGCACACAACAGTAGTCCCATTTGCAGGATTAGGGCCTAAATTACCACCAGACTGCTCAAATAATGACGACTAATTTCTTATCTTGATCACTGTAACTGGGTAATAACTTACCATCATCAGTATGATTGACTTTCAATGGAACTTATGCTTCTAACTTACTTAGATGGTTAGGAAAACCCCACCCCAAAGCAAGCTGTTTTACATCTTTAAGCAGTATACACTTATACCTGAAACACAGTACATGGAGGTTTGAGGAGTTGATCCACATGTTAGTCCAGTGTGAAACTGCAATGTCACTATTTAGATTCCATTCAATTTAATTTTGATAGGAAAAGATACTATTGAGCCCAGTTGCACCAATCAGCACAAATAAATTTATCCTGAATGTATTTTAGCAACAGTGTGTGCAGATATTAATATTTCATACAATGCCAGCCTCTTTATTAAAATTGCAGGGCACAATAGAAGATTGAGACACCTACAGTTTGTTATAATTGCTGAAATTAAATACCCAACCTATCTGAAATGAAGTTAAGGATGAAGGATTATGTGTTAATTGGCAAACCTCTTGGATGTTCCTGAAGAACATGGCTGTGTTAAACTCTTCATAGTGCTGCATACTCATTGTGCCTTTCAGTCTCTTAGCAGTGTTGGTTGCTTGGCCATCATCTTAAAAAAAATGGAGCAAACAATATTTTAAGGAGCAGTGTAAGTACAGTATAACACTATTCAACATACAGAATGATGAAGCATTCTGATTAATCATACTCCACAATACAACCCAAATATTCATATTAATATCAGATGCCATTATATTCATTTTTCTCCAATTCAAGATGAAGTTTTTTCTCTCAAATAGTAAATATACCCAAACTTAGCATTTATAGACCCAGAGCTCTCCAAGCTGTTTACAAAAGATGGGCTCTTTGCAAATACAGGCTCATTTTTTGCAGTCCCAGTTGCGAGGTCAAGCATTTGCATGGCAGAAGGATTTCGGGAGGATCAGGAGCTAGCCACCATCATGGTATTGCTAGGGGACTGATTCTCCACTGCCTTGCTCCTTATTTTGTCATGTAAAATGCTTCCAAATCAGAATGGTAACATTATGCACTGACTTTGACCAGTTGTAAATGAGTGCATAAGTGGAAGGCAGTGGAGAATCAGGACCTAGAAGTGTATTACTATGAAAGATGACTTTAAGGAGAGAATCAAAAGTCTATCAAAAAGAGACAAATCTCACTAAGAGAGGGGCGGGCCTACTAGTGAGACTGATTGTCTGGAGGTCTCTCAAAATGAGACATAGCCTTAATGAGGGAACGGGGACTTACCAGTGGGCAGGATTGAGAGAAGGTCATTTGGATGTCTGTCAGCGAGAGAGGTGGCATCAGGAAAGGGGTGGAGTTCAGCTGTGGAATGATGTGACAGACTGACTATATCCTGTAATACCCTGAACAACCCTTATAGAATTAAAAATTATTACTTCATTGAATGTTTTGAATTAGGGCTATTACCTTTGGGATACACTGTATTAAAAATGAAACTGTGTATGTGTTATAGTGACATTGTACATGCCTTCTCTACTGGAGAAGGGGATGTTAATGCACTTCCTCCATTATCAACCCTTTGAGGCCACCCCCTGCAGAGGTACGCATATATTAATTCAAACTGGATTCTCCAGGGACCAACAAACAAAGAAAGGGTGTGTTGGGTAAATAGCCTGGTTTTAAACTGACTGAGGGCCTTCTTCCTGATCCAGCAAGCAGACAAGACTTCTGGTCCATGGAGGACCTTAATCCTTAGGGTAGGTTTGGAAGGACTGGACCTACTGAGATCTCATACAACTGTGCGCTTGTTGTGAGCTGAAGCAGTTATGAACTTGTAACCACAAGGAAGTGCTTTGGGTGGGGAGTTGAAGGACTACTTCTGCCAGAATCCATCTTAGGGTGAACTTCGGTAACCTTGTTAGCATGCATGTAGGTTCTTTTAGTTTTTTTAATAGTTTTTCTCCTTAAGAATAAAGTAGGCTTGCATAGGAAGTGCTGTGTGGTACCTTATAATTATAACAGTTACAGCTGTTAACCATCTCTGAAGAGAAAGCAAGCAAGTATCCTTGGGCAAGTGTCTGTGGTGAGACGAACACAGTATAGGCAGGGAACTGCAAAGCCTGGAAATATCCCCGTCAGAATCAAGAGAGATGCAGGTCTCCACCAAGGAAGACAATGGCTGAGAAGCTGCAAACCTGAGAGTGGGACCACTTGCTGGACCCCTGAGGGAAAATACATCCACTGTTGTCCTAAACTATGACAGCAGGTTCAAGAACAGATGAATGATTCTAGCAGTGGCCAGATGGTTTTAGGGGAAGTGAAGTGGAAGCAGAAAACAAGTGGGGAGTCCATCATGAGAGCCTTGCATTATTAGGAAGGAAGAGGGAGTAGGAGGGGAGTGAGACTTTGAAGTGGAAGGTACAGTAGAACAAAGCCTAGTGAGCACAAACGATCTGTTATACAGTGTATACCTATCAATTGATATGGAAGCAGTGTCAAAGACATCATTTTTATATAAAAAAATATAATGCCAAAAATTCCTTTCGGGCAAAAGTTCATGTTCGGCAGATACAGCAAACTACAAAAAGAGAAAGCATATCCTGCCATAATCTGTCCAGTCCTCTTATCTTTGCCAGCTGCTGAATCCTTACGTACAGCAGTAGCTTGATTAAAAACATTTTAAAGTCCCTCTCTCTGGTAGAAAATTCTTGGAGAAAAAGGAGGAAAAGGGGCTGTGGGGTGAGTCTAAGAACTGAAAATATGATGGAATGAAAAACAATGTGATGTATATCCCACCAACCCAAAAGAGCTGTCCTAGCAGTCCAGCGGAAGTGACTAGAGAACGCAAGCCCACGCACATGATGGTATAATGGAAATGTAAAGCTATTCTCCTGAGGCCCGATAAGACAAACCTTCTGGGAAAAAAATCCCCAGAACAGTCTATTTACATAATCTCAGCTTGCTTTCTTGTCTGGGCTGTGAATTCATCTTGTAAGCAGAGATTGGAAAGACTTTCCAGGTCATCAATTACATTCTGGGGGCTTGATTTTCCTTTCATCCAAGTAAATAAGAATTAATCCAATGAAATCAATGGTGTTATACCACCGTAAAACTGGTGCAAGAAGAGAATCTGGCGTTAGAGGTCTGCTATTAATCAAAAATAGAAAGAAATCAAGTAAGCTGCTTAAAACTGGTCCTTTCCTTCACCATTTAAAGTAGTATTAATTTGCTGGTGTTTTTACTATTGTGAATCTCTCTCTCTTCCTAACAATCCAAGGCTCCCTCCTATCCCAGCTGGACCTTTCAGTTTGAGAAATGAGAGCTCATTAAATACAGCTGGAAAATTCTCTAGGCATACATCATCAATTCACCAGGAATTACTGGCCACATGTTTATTAGCTAATGCCCACCAGCAAACTCCTTCTTCCCCTGTTGTAATGAGCAAGGAAAGAGAACCAAGCTGTCATTGAACTGAAAAATAAATACTGGCTATCCCTCAGGAATGGACAGAGGAAATATAACTCATGTCACCACAGAAGTCACATCTCTAATACAGGTCTGAGTTGTAAAACAAGGAATTGTTCACTGAGCTTTAGAATGACATTTATTTTGTTGATTGTCATGGCTTTTTAAAAGCCTTTTGGGGTCCACTGTGAAAAAACCGTTTTGAGCACCTTTAAAAAATGAGCATCATTAACCAGAATAACTATGACCACTCCCTCAGAGCCTGCAGGATGAATATCCATTCATTGACTATTAAGATGTAGTTATTTCTTCACCTCACTGTGTAAATACATATTTAGGAACTTTGTAAACAGTAAACTGCTGAAATAAGCCATGTAGTATTTGTTAGGCATTGACAGGGTCTTTGGGCATGTAGAGTACAAACAAATACCATACACAAATTCCCACTACAGATTTGATTGGAGAGGGTACTATATTTCCTGTTCTAAACTGTTGCATTGTGGTGTTGTCCACTGTAAAAGGGCTGTTGGGTTCCACACCAGTACGTGACTACATGTAAGTGCTGAGTGAAGTAACTCCTGAACAGAGAGGGGAGACATCCCGCAGTCTTTCCTCAGGCCAAACCCACTGATACCAGAGGCAGTTCTGTCTGCCTAAAGTGTGCAGGGATAGTTCTATAGTGAAGGAGCTTTTAGAGTCCTTTTGAGATGTTCTTACCCCCTTAGCCTCTTCTAGTGGCCCTGGATAGAAACTACATATATAATAAGGTAGATCAAAGTAAGCTTTGTAAGCCCTGGTCTACACTAGGAGTTGAGGTCGAATTTAGCAGCGTTAAAATCGATTTAACCCTGCACCTACCCACACGACGAAGCCCTTTTTTTCGACTTAAAAGGCTCTTAAAATCGATTTCCTTACTCCACCCCCAACAAGGGGATTAGCGCTGAAATCGGCCTTGCTGGGTCGAATTTGGGGTACTGTGGACACAATTAGGCGGTATTGGCCTCCATGAGCTATCCCAGAGTGCTCCATTGTGACAGCTCTGGACAGCACTCTCAACTCAGATGCACTGGCCAGGTAGACAGGAAAAGGCCGGCAAACTTTTGAATTTCAATTTCCTGTTTGGCCAGCATGGCAAGCTGCAGGTGACCATGCAGAGCTCATCAGCAGAGGTGACCATGATGGAGTCCCAGAATTGCAAAAGAGCTCGAGCATGGACCGAACGGGAGGTACGGGATCTGATCGCTGTATGGAAGAGGAATCCGTGCTACCAGAACTACGTTCCAGTTTTCAAAATGCCAAAACATTTGTCAAAATCTCCCAGGGCATGAAGGACAGAGGCCATAACAGGGACCCAAAGCAGTGCCGCATGAAACTTAAGGAGCTGAGGCAAGCCTACTAGAAAACCAGAAAGGCGAACGGCTGCTCCAAGTCAGAGCCCAAAACATGCCGCTTCTATGATGAGCTACATGCCATTTTAGGGGGTTCAGCCACCACTACCCCAGCCGTGTTGTTTGACTCCTTCAATGGAGATGGAAGCAATATGGAAGCAGGTTTTGGGGACGAGGAAGATGATGATTATGAGGTTGTATATAGCTCACAGCAAGCAAGCGGAGAAACCGGTTTTCCCGACAGCCAGGAACTGTTTCTCACCCTGGACCTGAATCAGTACCTCCCGAACCCACCCAAGGCTGCCTCCTGGACCCGCCAGGTGGAGAAGGGACCTCTGGTGAGTATACCTTTTAAAATACTATACATGGTTTAAAAGCAAGCATGTTTAATGATTAATTTGCCCTGGCATTTGCGGCTCTCCTGGATGTACTCTCAAAGCCTTTGCAAGAGGTTTCTGGGGAGGGCAGCCTTATTCCATTCACCATGGTAGGACACTTTACCACTCCAGGCCAGTAGCACGTACTCGGGAATGATTGTAGAACAAAGCATTGCAGTGTATGTTTGCTGGCATTCAAACAACATCCGTTCTTTATCGCTCTGTGTTATTCTCAGGAGAGTGATATCATTCATGGTCACCTGGTTGAAATAGGGTGCTTTTCTTAAGGGGACATTCAGAGGTGCCTGTTCCTGCTGGGCTGTTTGCCTGTTGCTGAACAGAAATGTTCCCTGCTATTAGCCACAGGGAGGGGGGAGGGGCTAGCCATGCGCTGGGGGGAGACAAAATGCGACCTTGGAACAAAAGCACGTGTGCTATGTATGCAATGTTAACAGCAAGGTTTACCGTGAAAGAGTGTACCCATTGTTCTATAAAATGTGTCTTTTTAAATACCACTGTCCCTTTTTTTTTCTCCACCAGCTGCATGTGTTTCAAGGATCACAGGATCTTCTCCTTCCCAGAGACTATCGAAGATTAGAAGGCGAAAAAAACGCACTTGCGATGAAATGTTCTCTGAGATCATACTTCCTCCCATGCTGACAGAGCACAGACGAATGTGTGGAGGCAGACAATGTCAGAGTGCAGGAAAGCACAAAATGACCGGGAGGAGAGGTGGCGGGGTGAAGAGAGTAAGTGGCGGGCTGAAGAGAGGGCTGAAGCTGAAAGGTGGCAGCAGCATGATGAGAGGAGGCAGGATTCAATGCTGAGGCTGGAGGATCAAACTAATATGCTCCAACATATGGTTGAGCTGCAGGAAAGGCAGCAGGAGCACAGACCGCCACTACAGCCTCTGTGTAACAAACCGCCCTCCTCCCCAAGTTCCATAGCCTCCTCACCCAGATGCCCAAGAATGCGGTGGGGGGGCCTCCAGCCACTCCACCCCAGAGGACTGCCCAAGCAACAGAAGGCTGGCATTCAATAAGTTTTAAACTTTTAAAGTGCTGTGTGGCCTTGTCCTTCCGTCCTCCACCACCCCTCCTGGTGCTTCTCTTCTCCACCACCCCTCCTGGGCTACCTTGGTAGTTATCCCCCTATTTGTGTGATGAATGAATAAAGAATGCATGAATATGAAGCAACAATGACTTTATTGCCTCTGCAAGTGGTGATCGAAGGGAGGAGGGGAGGGTGGTTAGCTTACAGGGAAGTAGAGTGAACCAAGGGGCGGGGGGTTTCCATCAAGGAGAAACAAACAGAACTTTCACACCATAGCCTGGCCAGTCATGAAACTGGTTTTCAAAGCTTCTCTGATGCTTACTGTGCCCTCCTGTGCTCTTCTAACCGCCCTGGTGTCTGGCTGTGCGTAACCAGCAGCCAGACGATTTGCCTCAACCTCCCACCCCGCCATATATGTCTCCCCCTTACTCTCACAGATATTGTGGAGCGCACAGCAAGCAGTAATAACACTGGGAATATTGGTTTCGCTGAGGTCTAAGCGAGTCAGTAAACTGCGCCAGCGCGCTTTTAAACATCCAAATGCACATTCTACCACCATTCTGCACTTGCTCAGCTGTAGTTGAACAGCTCCTGACTACTGTCCAGGCTGCCTGTGTATGGCTTCATGAGCCATGGCATTAAGGGGTAGGCTGGGTCCCCAAGGATAACTACAGGCATTTCAACATCCCCAACGGTTATTTTCTGGTCTGGGAATAAAGTCCCTTCCTGCAGCTTTTGAAACAAACCAGAGTTCCTGAAGATGCGAGCGTCATGTACCTTTCCCGGACATCCCACGTTGATGTTGGTGAAACGTCCCTTGTGATCCACCAGAGCTTGCAGCACTATTGAAAAGTACCCCTTGCGGTTTATGTACTCGCCGACTTGGTGCTCCGGTGCCAAGATAGGGATATGGGTTCCATCTATGGCCTCACCACAGTTAGGGAATCCCATTGCAGCAAAGCCATCCACTATGACCTGCACATGTCCCACGGTCACTACCCTGGATATCAGCAGATCTTTGATTGCGTTGGCTACTTGCATCACAGCAGCCCCCACAGTAGATTTGCCCACTCCAAATTGATTCCCGACTGACTGGTAGCTCTCTGGCATTGCAAGCTTCCACAGGGCTATTGCCACTCGCTTCTCAACTGTGAGGGCTGCTCTCATCTTGGTATTATTGCGCCTCAGGGCAGGGGAAAGCAAGTCACAAAGTTCCATGAAAGTGCCCTTATGCATGCGAAAGTTTCGCAGCCACTGGGAATTGTCTCAGACCTGCAACACTATGTGGTCCCACCAGTCTGTGCTTGTTTCCCGAGCCCAGAATCGGTGTTCCACTGCATGAACCTGCCCCATTAGCACCATGATGCCCACATTGCCAGGGCCCGTGCTTTGAGAGAAGTCTGTGTCAACGTCCTCATCACTCTCGTCACCATGCTGACGTCGCCTACTCACCCGGTTTCGCTTTGCCAGGTTCTGGTACTGCATATACTGCTGGATAATGCGTGTGGTGTTTAACGTGCTCCTAATTGCCAAAGTGATCTGAGCAGGCTCCATGCTTGCTGTGGTATGGCGTCTGCACAGAAAAAAGGTGCAGAACGATTGTCTGCCGTTGCCCTGATTGAGGGAGGGGCGACTGACGACATGGCTTACAGGGAATTAAATCAACAAAGGGGGTGGCTTTGCGAGAAAAAGAATGGCCCCCTCAAGGATAGAACTCAAAACCTCAAGGATAGAACTCAAAACTGGGTTTAGCAGGCCGTTGATTTCACGGAGGGAGGGAGGAGAAAATGAATACAAAACAAATCTGGTCTATTTCTTGTTTTGAGCCACTTCATCTATCTTTATACATCTTGCTGGCAGCAGACTGTGCAGTATGACCGCTAGCCATCGTCATCTCCTGGGTGCTCGGCAGAAGACGGTGCAGTATGACTGCTGGCTATCATCTTCTGCTGGCTGCTGATTAAAAGACAGTGTACTGCGGGTAGGACTCAATTGCCATGAGACGAAACTTAAAAGGGAAATGACCAGGCTGAGTCACTCCCATGTTTGCCGAGGTGCCCCTGACCTCATCAAGGTCGGTTAAAAGAGCACCCAGGACTACGTCGACAATGGCTACCAGTCATACTGCACTGTCTGCTGCCAAAAGGCAATAAACTGCTGCTGTGTAGCAATGCAGTACCGCCAACACACAGGAGACATACAGTGACGGTTAGCTGAGCAGGCTCCATGCTTGCCATGGTATGGAGTCTGCACAGGTAACACAAGAAAAAAGGCGCAAAATGCTTTCATGGAAGGAGGGAGGGAATGGGGGCCTGACGATATGTACCCAGAACCACCCGCGACAATGTTCTAGCCCCATCAGGCATTCCCATCAGGCCCCATCAGGCATTTCCAGAACTCAAATGGGCAGCAGAGACTGTGGGAACTGTGGGATAGCTACCCACAGTGCAATGCTCCGCAAGTCGACGGTTGCCTCGGTACTGTGGACACACTCCGCCGACTACATGCACTTAGATCATTTGTGTGGGGACACACACAATCGACTGTATAAAAACGCTTTCTACAAAACCGACTTCTATAAATTCGACCTAATTTCGTAGTGTAGACATACAAATCAGATGCTTATTGTCAACAAATGGTGTTGCTTCCTTAATACCTGGATCTGTATTCAATAGTATTTAAGGCCTTTTATTTGGTATCCAATAAATTAAAAAATGGAGTTATCACACCTCTTATTGAAATAACTGGTCATTTAGACTTTTTTTGGTCCTGAACTGACTAAAGGATTGGATAATAGGGAACTCTCAGACCCATAATTATAAGGGAGTAAACTGAGTTGCTCTAAGAACTGCTCATTCACCCAAACATCCTTACACATAGAATCAAACAAATACACAGCATGCTACAGTGAATGTTCAGATAACTTAGACAATGTGGATCTAATTTAAGGTGGTGACGTTTATGTTTAATAAGGTCAATTTACTTTATGAAACCACACACAAAGCCATCCTGACAAGTCAAGATAATAAAGCATTTGGTACTACAGGAGTGCAGATATATGAAAAACTCTGTTGTACAAAAGGACAGCCGTCTCAATGGAAAAGATTGTATAAGATTGCATTAGGAAGGAGAGAAATCACTTTGGGGATGGGAGAAGTACTTTACTCACATTGGGTCTGATCCAAAACCCATTGAAGTTGATGGGTCTGTTTATTTCAGTGGGTTTTAGATGAAGCCCATTATTCCTTACAGTTCAGGACATGGTTTTTACTCTTTGATTCTCCCAAGACTGACTTCAGAGAATCATGCTTGTTCACTCAGTGCCACTCCATCCCCTACTAGTTCAAATAATTTTATTCCAGCAAACTGAGTTATTGTAACTGATCTTTTATTATTTGCTTAGCTGACCAGGATGCTAAGATTTTTCACAAAGGTTCACCGCCATACAGTTATCTGAAGAACATTATGTAACAAATTACAGAACATTGGGGGCATATGGCCTTCAGGTAACTGAGAAACTTATTACACTTTGTAATGTTCCTAAAATCTTGATTTTAAAATGAAATCAAATATCAATTGAATTATGTTCATTTCTATAATTTCTGTTTTAGTGAAGTTGTAAATTGACCCTTCACTTTAGTGAAATAATTATTTAATGTAAATTTACATAAATTGTACTAGATTCTAACAAAATTTTGTCCAGAATCATTTTCCATTTGTGGTGATAATAGAAAGGAAGTTCCTCCATTTTTAAATAAAGGACACACAGCCAGTAATCTGTATTACAACATTTCCTTCCCCTCTTCCCCACACACTCTTAATTCTGGCTGAGGAAGCCAAGATAGAATCCCTGTCAGGAGTGGATTAGCACTGCTGCGGAGTGATGGATTTAGTGGGGCCCTGTGCTCAGCTTCATTTTTACCACCCCCACCCTGGGGGGGGGGCATTTTTTTCTGCATTTTCTTCCTGGGGCTCAGGATTGGGGTGCAGCAGGGCCTGGGAGGGAGTTAGGGTGCAGGAGGGGGGTCAGGGTTGGGGTGCCGGGACTGGGAGGGAATTAGGGTGCGGGAGGGGGCTGGGTGTGGAGGGCCTGGGAGGGAGTTAGGGTGCAGGAGGGGGGTTAGGGGTGGAGGGCCTGGGAGGGAGTTAGGGTGCAGGAGGGGGGTCAGGGGTGGGGTGCCGGGACTGGGAGGGAGTTAGGGTGCAGGAGGGGGGTCAGGGGTGGGGTGCCGGGACTGGGAGGGGGCTGGGTGGGGAGGGCCTGGGAGGGAGTTAGGGTGCAGGAGGGGGGTCAGGGGTGGGGTGCCGGGACTGGGAGGGAGTTAGGGTGCAGGAGGGAGGTTAGGGGTGGAGGGCCTGGGAGGGAGTTAGGGTGCAGGAGGGGGGTCAGGGGTGGGGTGCCGGGACTGGGAGGGAGTTAGGGTGCAGAGGGGGGTCAGGGGTTGGGTGCCGGGACTGGGAGGGGATTGGGGTGAGGAGCACTTACCAGGGGCAGCTCCCATTTGGTGCGGGGGTGCAGGTGCGGGGACTTCAGGTGGCCCCGCGTGGCCCCCTGCTTCAGGCGCCGCCCCCCACAGCTCCCATTGGGCGTGATTCCCCGAGCCACCTCCCCCGCATCAGGCAGGGCCAGAACGCAAGGGCTTTAGGGGCTGTCGGGGCCCACTTAGCCCTGGGCTGCAGCCCTTCAAGCCCCGGCCCCTTTCTAACTCCAGCCCTGCGAGCACGGGCTGGAGGCCTCAGGAGGAGCAGGGGCAGCCGCGCAGCCGGAGAGAAGCTTCTAGAAGCCCCGCTTCTACTCCGGCCGGCTGCCCAGTGCGCCTCCTGAGCCCTCTGGCCCGCTCCCCTGAGGCTGTGGGTGGGTGCGCCTCCCTCCCTGCTCCCCACAGCCCCCCTCCCGCGGAGCAGTCCCCCGCCGGGGGTGCACCGGTGCTGAGCCGCCTGAGCGCCAGGCCTTGGGGGCCCCACGCCCGGGCACTGTGTGTTTCCTGGTAAATCCGCCCTCGCTGAGCAGCAATGGATATGTGCCCGAGAACACTGTGTAACCCAGAAGAGTTTGATTACTTTTTTCAGTTACAGCAGGAGAAGCGGACAAACCACAAAAATAAAACGGGCTGTGGACACGAAGAAAGGATTAGGACGAATATCTATTTACGGGAAATGGGCACAGGATAGCAAGGTGGGGAGGTGGGCTTGATTACTGTGCATTCCCTGGAGTAAATGGAATTGAGTTTGGGGCATCTAGCTCACCCTCAAACTGTTTTAATTTCCCATTATGCAGGGCTTCATGAAAATATAAGGAGTGCTAATCTTGTCACTGAATGCCAGATGCTTCATGGGAAGGTGTAAAAACCCCATGGGTGGAATATTATACCATATGGAAAATTCCTTCCTGACCCAGCTGCTAAACATTTTATGCCCTGAAGTTTCTACCTCTTTTAATCTTAATCTGGGATAAATGATCTTGAATCCAGCAGAAAAAGGTATAATACAATCCAATGGCTGGAAGTTGAAGCTAGACAAATACAGACTGGAAATAAGGCATACATTTCTAACAGTGATAGTTAACCACTGGAACAATTTGCCAGGGTCATGTTGAATTCTCCATCACAGCAATTTTTAAATCAAGATTGAAGGTTTTTCTAAAGAGAAATGCTCTAGGAATTATTTTAGGGCAGTTCTATAGCCTACATTATACAAGAAGTCAGACTAGATGATCACAATAGTCCCTTCTGGCCTTGGAATCTATGAATGTACAAAGCCACCTTTAGAAACAGACAGATACAAATGAAAAATACTGTTGCCCCTTTTGGCCCAAGCAGCTAGCCAAAACACAGGGCCCTGCAGGGTGGTTTCCATTAGGATGAGAAAGATTATTCAAGTTAGATATGTATTCTTGGTATAATCTTGTTCATTTACAAAAAATGTACACAAAGTGTTCTTTCCCCGAACAATAGAAAGAAGCAACAGCAGGCAGTTCCTTGCTCAGAAATCCACGTGTCTGCCTCTCTAGTGAGCGCTGAGCCAAAGAATCCCTGTCTCACTTTCCTCTCTAGGTCACACTTACAGCTCCTTCTCCAGGTTTGTGACTGCAAAATAATCCCCTAGCCCGTCAGGGTACATCTACACTGCAAAAAAACCAAACAAAACGAACACGTGGCAGTGAGTCTCAGAGTCTAGATCAACTGTCTTAGGCTTGCAGTACAAGGCTAAATACAACCCAATCAGGAGCATCTACACTGCTGTTTTTAGCCCCAGAGTGTTAGTACCATAACCTGAGTCATTTGACATGAGCTCTGAGATTTGCTGCCATGGGTTGTGTTTTTGGGTTGGTTGTGTTTTTTTGCAGCGAAGACATACCCTTTGTTCATATGACAACTCTGGTCTGCCATGCAGTCCCCCTTCTCCACCTGTTATGGGTTTGATTGTAAATGGGCTTGATTGCTCCTTCTGCTGAGCCCAAAAGAAGGGTGCTCAGCACACATTGGCTTTAAGAAGTCTGAGATTGATCCAAAGACCAAGCTCCATGGCAACCATTAGCACCTTTCAGCATAACAACCTCCCCCATCTTAACACAGCACATCATCCTCAGTGAAGCTTCAGATAATGACATCCTCAATTACTTATGTCCCAGGAAAAAAAAGAATTAAGCTTGTATATTTTTAAATTTCTTATTTACATAGTATTTTTCAGGACAATGTCACCATCCCAAATCAATTTTGCTCCCATCCAAATCTCCTTGGAACTTTTCCCTCCCTGTCTGTTATACTTGCAGCCAACTGGGAAGGGACGATTTCAAATGGACTCCGTCAGTGTATCCACTTATCTATTGTTTCTGTGGAGTCTGCCCGTTGGGATAGACTTCACCAATTGTGTTCCAATGGGGATTCTGTTATTGTCACAAAATCTTCCAGCCTCAGCTTCGGCAGCTACATTCTGTTTCTGGGGGCAGCCAAGTTGAAATTCTGGTACCATCTCAGATGTTCTTGTATCAACAATTCCCACAATCTGTAAACACAATATTTCCCCTAATCTGTGTCTAATAATGAAAGAGGTTTTGAAACATGGGTAGGCTAAGTAGGAACAGTTACGATTCTGAAAATACTAAATCCCACTCTATTGACGACTGAAACAGTTTTCTTGCATCACCCAACCTATACAATGGTTTCACAATATTGGTAAATCTACAAGCAAACCTTCTGTAGTAGGAGTGGAGCCCTCTAAAACTTTGCACATCTGAGACAATCTGGACAGTTGGTCATTTTTGCATTGCCTCTTTTTTTGTCAGTAGAAGTCCCCTTCCTCTCAGCTTACCTTGTGCTGAGAAAGGTTACGTCTTTTTGAAACAACTACTTTTTTGAGTTTCAACCAACAACATTGGCCACCTTTCACTGATCTTGATCTGCAAATCCAACTCCAACTGAGCATCTATAAATTGAGCTATTACTAATTTATCCTGAAATATATTGTTGGTATCTGGATATGCCAGATATCAAGTCTCCTTAGATCCTCTGCCACTTCACATGAAGTCTCTTCTTTCCCCCTGCTTTTTTGCTAAAAGCAAAAGTGCTAAGAAACAAGTGAAAGCAACTAAGAACATAAGAACAGCCATACTGGGTCAGACAAATGGTCCATCTAGCCCAGTATCCTGTCTTCCAACAGAGGCCAATACCAGGTGCTTCAGAGGGAATGAACAGAACAGTCAATCAAGTGATCCATCCCGTATCACCCATTCCCAGCTTCTGGCAAACAGAGGCCAGGAACACCGTCCTGGCTAATAGTCGTTGATGAACCTATTCTCCATGAACTTATCTAGTTATTTTTTGAACCCATTTATACTCTCAGCCTTCAGAATATCCTCTGGCAAAGAGTTCCACAGGTTGACTGTGCATTGTGTGAAGAAATATTTCATTTTGTTTGTTTTAAACTTCCTGCCTATTAATTTCATTGGGTGACTTCTAGTTCTTGCGTTATGAGAAGGAGTAAATGACACTTCCTTATTTACTTTCTTCAAACCAGTCATGATTTTATAGACCTCTATAATGTCCCCCCTTAGTTGTCTCTTTTCCAAACTGAAAAATCCCAGTCTTATTAATCTTTCCTCATATGGAAGCTGTTCCATGCTCTTAATCATTTTGTTGCCCTTTTCTAATGCCAATATATCTTTTTGAG
Source organism: Eretmochelys imbricata (assembly GCF_965152235.1). NCBI lineage: Eukaryota > Metazoa > Chordata > Testudines > Cheloniidae > Eretmochelys > Eretmochelys imbricata. Next base: position 175,288,063 of record NC_135573.1, read on the forward strand.
ATGGGATGACCAGATCTGCATGCAGTATTCAACCTGTGAGCGTACTATGGATTAATATTGAGGTAATATGACATGTTCTGTTTTATCTATCCCTTTCCTAATGATTCCCAACATTCTGTTAGCTTTTTTGACTGCCGCTGCATATTGAGTGGATCGTTTTCAGAGACCGATCCACAGTGACTCCAAGATCTATTTTCCTAGTAACAGCTAATTTAGACCCCATCATTTTGTATGTATAGTTGGGATTATGTTTTTCCAATGTGCATTACTTTGTATTTATCAACATTGAATTTAATCTGCCATTTTGCTGCCCAGTCATTCAGTTTTGTGAGATCCCTTTAACTCTTCGCAGTCTGCTTTGGACGCAACTATCTTGAGTAGTTTGTATCACCTGCAAATTTTGTCACCTCACTGTTTACCCCTTTTTTACAAATCATTTATGAATATGTTGAACAATGCAAAAATGAATGGTCCCAATACAGACCCCTGTGGGACACCACTATTTACCTCTCTCCATTCTGAAAACTGACCATTTATTCCTACCATTTGTTTCCTATCTTTTAACCAGTTACTGTATTTTCATTTTCTACGCTGTGCAAAATGCAAAAACTGAACATCACAAATTAAAAGGATATTATATTGATTTTTTGTAACTAAATTTTAATAATCTAATATCATTAGCAAAGTTTAAAAGTTCTTTACTTTTTTTTTGCGTAACAAAATTTTTCCATCAGTGGTTACCAAGGTATCATATGCCTACACCAAAGACATTTGCAAGAAAATAAAGTGACAGATCTTGCAATCCTAATACCCCAAAACTTTACTTTATGCTTCTAAAAATCTACTTCAATTTGGAGTTGTACCTGAATGAGGACTGAAGGATTAGGCCTAAAAGTCAGTATGAACTGACCTCATCAATAGGGTCCACCCAAAATTGGGTTAAATGCAGTCATCCATTTGACTAGCAATAGTCAATTTGACTAGCAATATCATCTCTTCTGAATGTTCTCTGATGAAAGCTTAATCAAACAGTAACCATGGGAATAAGGGGAAAGGAAAGGTAGAAGAAAATTAAACACTACTGACAATATTTTTCCATAGGGATTCAACAGGCATTTAAATAAAACAGACTATGAGCATTACTAGGATAATTGATCCAAACCAACCAAAATGTGTAAGATTACCAGGGTCTTTGCTGAATATCAATGCAAACAAAACATCAGCAGGTGATGTTATGCAGGAACGAAAGTATCTGACTAATTTATATCCCCAGAGCCTGCTGGAGGATGAAGAAGTTAGCCCCATCCTGTACCTTATGCCTAAGCACAGGTATCTTTAGGCCATCCAGCCCCGAAGCTTCTCCCCCCTCCCCCAACCCCCTCACCTCCATATGAAAGACCATGTCACAAGGTAGCTAGTCCTTGTGGATAGACTAAGCCCAGTGTCCCTGGACGAGGTCAAATCCAGCTAATTAAAGAGGTCTGGGCTACACCAGGGCCTATGAAAGGCTGCTGGTAGATAGCTGGAGGCAGAAAGGCTAAGACAGGCTGAGCGGTGGGAAGGGAAAGCCACACTGGAACAGAGCTAGCTCCTGTGGTGGGATCCTGGAGCACGTGGCCAGAGAAGCAGTCCTGGGGCTGTTGCTCCAGGAAGGGAGTGAGGCTGGAAAGCTGTCAGGAACTGGCATGCCAGCAGTGCTTAGTTTGTGCCAGGGCTTAGCCCTGGCACCTCTGGGCAGTGTTTAATTTGTGCTGAGGCGAGTGCCAGAGACCTGTGGGAGTGGTGGCCCTGAAGCCTGGGGCCAACAACTCAGTTAAAAAGAGTTTTGTATGGTAACCTCTGTGAAAGAAAGACACCTTCTTGAAAAGACTGGGCATGGCAGTGCATACTTTGGAGCTGGCGAGAAGCACAGCCTGGTGACATATTATACGAGTGATCTGGCTCATGGACAGGAATTATTTAATGGTGCACAGAGGTATAACTAAGAGAAATTAGGAAAGGAAAGTTTTAGGATGAAATGTCAGAATAAAAACCTGTCATATGTATTAGGCTATGGAATGGCCTCTCCAGGGAGTGGTGGAAGCCCTGTCATTTGGGGGACAAAGAATTATATGATTTGATGAGACTCTTCTATCATTAACTTTTATGATTATATTACTGTGACAGCCAGGCACCTAAAGAATAATTACACACACAAAACAACAAAGAGAACATGTAGGTTGCAAAGTTAAGCACTCCAAAGTTAGGAAGTGTCAGAATTAAGGTTACCGGTTTATCCTTAATTCAGCCCCCTTGTGTGTATGCATTATGATACAGCCTTTAATTACATGATCACATTTTTTCCCCACAGGACCCATCTTTTTCAGTACACAGAATGGACAGTGTGCACTGACTGAGCAGCTATTCACTATTTGTTTTTATCCTCAGTGACCCCTATATACAGCATATTACTTGAACCCTGCCCCAAATACAGAATTATTAGTTTCTTTATGGCCTTTTCTATGGTGCTCATCACTATAGTATCCAAGTACTTCACAAACTTGAATTCAATATATATATTCAGAACATCCCTAGGATGTTAGGCGGTAGTATTATCCCCATTTTACAGATAGGAACCTGAGGCACAGCAAGATTAATATCAAAAGTATCAACTAATTTTGGGTGCTCAATCCGAGACACCTAAGACCTGATTTTTCAGCATACTTAGCATTATGTAGTACTTTACATGTTCATAGCACAGCTCCCACTGACTTCAGTTACAGCTGGGACTGAAATCGGCACTTCTTCAAATCAGATCCCAGGGTATCAAGTCAAGCACCCGGAAAATGAGGAACGTGCAATTACTGACCAGCTGTGAAAAAGTTTTGTTTAAGCAATTTGCCTAGCATCATATAGGAACTCTGTGGCAGAGGCAGGGAGAGAATCCAATTCTCCAGGGCAGCATTCAATTGCCTTAACCATGAAACCATCCTTTCTCTTCCCACAATCCCTGCCTCATTCCTTACATACCTTCTAAAGTCTGCAAAAAATGAAGCAAAGGTTCTGCAGATGACAACCTCCGTTACTACACAACCCTGATTCATTCCAAAGTAGGTCCAGCCTGCGCACGGAATGAGGCATGGCTCCTGTGGAAAACTTAGTATGTGATAAATAAATTAGAAATTGTATCATAATGCACGTGCACACACACACAGGCCAAGTTACACAGGCAACCTTAATTCTGGCATTTCCTAACTTTGAATGCTTCTCTTTTCAACTTTAATAATGTTTTAACAAAGTGTCTGTGTTTCTCTCTCTCATGTACACACACTTTTCTAGGTTTTCAAGAGAGCAACCTGAAAAAATCCCAAAATTCTATCATGTGGCACCATACTCACATCCACATGGTTCATCAGCAGGGTTGAAACCTTTGTTATCAGAGTAACTGATAGCAGTAGTCAGTTATTCTCTATGTAGACCAGCCAAAAGAAGGGCATGGGACATTTTGCCAGTGGGTTTCACAGATATTTGCTGATAGCAGAGGAATGGTGAGGCTCAGGAATACTCAGTTCCATTCCAGATCCCAGAGGGGAATGGTCTCTAGTGGGTACAGACTCTTCTGATCATTCTCAAGTGTGACCCCTTCTGTCCAGTCCCCTCCAACCTGTCCTTGTCGTAATCCAGTCTCTTCCCTTCCCCTGGTTTCTCTTCCCAGTCCCATTCTGCTCACCTATCCAGCCCTGGTCTCCTTCACTCCTCAAACTTCTCATATCAGTCCCAATCTCCTTGCCCAGCAAACCCTAATCACCCCTCCAGACTCTCTGGCTGACTCCTAGTTTCCTTGCCCAGCCAGTTCAAGTTTTCCCTGCTCAGCTCCTCAGCTGATCTGTCTCTCTCCTGCATCCCAACTAGCTCCCAATCCCAGTCTCCCTCCCTGGGGTCCTAACCTAATATTAGTTTCCCGCTCCATATCCTGTCACCTCCCTTCCTGGCTCCTGGTCAGAGTCTCTTTGTCCAGCCAGTTCCAGTCTCTCTTGCTCCCAGCTCCTCATCTGATCTCAGTGTTCTCTCCCACCCAGTCAACTTGTACTTGGGTGGATTTTTCATGACAATAGCAAAAAAAAAAATTAATAATAATAAAAAAATCACACCCCTTGTACAAAGGACAGCACCTGCCGGATTTCAAGGCCCTATTACAAAGCATGGGGGCACCAAAGCTTTTCAAAGGAAAAGTCACCAGAACGTTTTAATATGGACAAAACAATCTATTTCCTCAAACCTTCTTCTCAGAAACAGTTGAGTCATTTTGGCTGAAGTATTCCAGAAATCTGTCATGGAAAATTTCTGCCCAAACAGCCTCAAAAACAGACATATAATAAGGTTGCCTGACACTTCCTAATAGCCAGTGCTAAAGCCCAACTTATAATAAATAATTAAATACTTTATTTATAATTGCTCCGATCCCCTGCTAAAGTTCTCAAGAGGAACTATATAAATACCAATATAAAATCAAAATAAATGATATTTTTGATTTGTTTTTCCCACTGATATGACCTATTGTCACTTCTTTTATGGTCATACTCTGCAGGAGAGGCTATGTTAAATGTGCCACCCTCTAGTTAATTCTCATTGACAACCATACCCTGACAGAAATGTAGCCTTCTGCCTTTTGAGCAGGAAAGGAAATAGTAACTGAGCTGGACAATTTGGCTTAATTACATAACCTGTACAGCTCTTCAGGCAGAACTAGGGCAAAGTACATCTTTCAGCTATTGCTCTCATCTTCCTCTGCTAATGCCAAGGCCCTGTTTATAAATTCATGGTTGGTTTGTGAAAATCTGACAGCAAGGACAGTTACATACCATATTCAGCCAGGGTTCTTAGTCCCACTTAGCTCTTTTCCTTTAGTTTAGCTGTTATTTAACTGATGCCAGGAGATAATGAGGGCAGAGCTCATTGGAATTATGAGAGAGACTCCAAATCCAGTATTCTCACAAGACAAAAGAAAACAACTAAGGAAAGAAAAGAGGAAGGGCACTGGATTGGGACCCAAAAGAACTGCAAATTGAACCCAGATGTGGCTCAGTTTGACATTTTACAATGGGAATAAAACCAATCCCAGCATGTTTCTGTCCTGGTTGTTTAGATAGTAAGTTGATGAGTTTGCAATCTGTTACTATATTTTTTGTCCAGCACCTAGCACAAAGGGACCCTGACCTCAGTTGACACCCATAGGCGCTATTGTAATAAAACAATAACTGGACATTCTTATTATTCATTATAAGAATACTACAAACTCTCTCTCCTTTTTATCTCCTATTTCCTTTCACTTTTCCATCTGAACAATTTTTGGACCCATTCTTCCCTTGGCAGCTAGCCATAGATGCATAGATTTTAAGGCCACTAAGGGCCATTATGATCATCTAGCCTGACTTTACTGGATGAGGTTCTTTGGCCTGCAATGCAGAAATTATGTCTCAAACCCATAATTTCTGTTGGGATATATATATTTTAAAGAGACATTCTCTACCTCAATCTTTATTCACAGACTTCAATTGATGGAGAATTCAGGATGTCCTTGGGTAAGTTGTTCCAATGGTTAGACCTTCATGGTTGGAAATTTCCATCTTATTTCTAATCTGGATTTGTCCAGCTTCAGATTCCAGCTCATAGACTTTAAAACCAGAAGGGACCATTATGATCATCTAAGTCTGAGCTCCTGCACGTCACAGGTCACAGAACCTCACCCACCCACGCCTGTAATAGACCCATAACGTCTGGCTGAGTTAAAAGTCTTCAAATCTTGATTTAAAGACTTAAAGTGATACAAAATCCTCTGTTTACTCTAGTGCAAACCAGAAAGTGATTTGTGTCCCGTGCTGCAGAGGAAAGCAACCTCGCCTGCTGCCCAGAGTCTCTGCCAATCTGTAGCCCGATCTATAGACTGAATATAAATTCCCAATTATCACTGAGGGTTGACGGGTTCTTGTCCCAAGATCAGGCCTGGTATTATTAAAATTATTATATAGTTGGGAACCCCGATGTGCACAAGTTCAACACTCACATTATAGGAACTCTTATATTTACAAATAAATAATTTATTAATACATTTAGCAAAGTCACACACACTCTGACTCAGTAAGGTAGGTAGAGATAATACAGAAAGTACATCTGAACATCCATACTCACACCATCCCTTGCAGAACAACCTGAAATGTTAGCCATTATCTTCCTCATCACCGTCACCTTCCTCATCTTCACCAGTGGCCATCATTTTGTCCCCTCCCACAGACTACATCTCTCTCTCCTACTGCAGTGGGATGCCACTTTTATAATATGTTACGCTGATGTTACCATGTCTAATACATATTCAGTAGGGGTTTGTCCCCTCTTCCTTATTTGTATTTCCTCCCCTTACCAATGTTAAGGTGTCCTTCTATAGGTTAGTGTGTTTATGATTCACCCCATTATCATATACATCAATTCGTTGCCATGGCACTCTTGCGGTTGGATGTTCCAGAAGCTGGTGTCAGTTCATGTTCTATGGTTTGCTGATGTCATTATGGACAAAATTCCCCCTACACTCTACTTCCAGTTCCCCAAAACTTATGAGTTACCTAAGTTTATCTATGGCAAAGTTCATAGGCCTCAAGCCTCATGCTAACTGCTGAAGCCAATGTCTTACAGGATACAAGCCTATAGGTTCCTTGCATTACTGCTGAATATAATAAAGCAGAATGTAATGCAAAGCAGTGAATATAATAGAGATAACCTGGCACACTGGCTACAAATCTGACCTGGGGGAAAATTCCTTCCTGACCCCAAATATGGTGATCAGTTAGATGCTGAGCTGTTGGACCTTATGCTACACAGTGGACAAGCAAGAGCACAGATATTGTCATTGACATGGGCACTTACCTGTCTAGCAGCAGTGCTCCAGGAGTACAGAGTAGCTTGAAAGGAGATTTAGCTAGAGGCCTAACCACTGTAGTATATGCTCCCCACACAACAGCACATGGCAGCAAAGGCTATAATGAGACCATTAAGGCTGCCTTGCATTGGAAAGAATGCACACCCCACTATGGTCATCTTAGATCACGTCCCATGTGTTTCATCATCACTCTTCAGCAGATGCACATGTCGAATGGTTGGGCCTATGTAATACAGTTAACTGGATGGGATATGGGATGGGCTGTTACAATCACACAACTGATCTCTGTGGACCTCGTTAAGTCTGTCTGGATGGAGACTGCTACAGGTGCATGAAGCTTTTGGCTGGCCACAGAGGTCATGAACTCCACTGAGATCCCAGCAAAGGTTAGCATGGTTGATGAGTAGATCTGGTACACCACTCTCTATTATCTGCTCTGCCTTTGTAGTTGTGGATCTGGGAGTTAGCCAATTATCTCCTCAGCTAGAATGGGTCCCATAATTATCTAACTAGCCAAGGCCAGGGCAGCCAGTGAATAAGGGAGGCATAATCAATTCACTGAAATCAACCTTTCCCTTCCTGTGCCAAGCATATCTTGGCAGGTTAGTGAATGTGGACCAATATTTTAAATTCAATAATGGCTGTGGCCAGGCTTACTGGACTGTAGAATGAGATACTCTAAGGTAGGATAGGTACCACTGCATAACTTTACAATAGCTAGATGGTCATTGGAGTGTTGCAAGGACAGAATGTAGTGCTTAGAGCCAACTGGAAGGGTGCAGGAACAGAAAGAATAAAGGGGCAATAATCCATGTCACAGGACTAGAAGAAAAACTGGAGGGTTATTGGAGCATTGAAGGTAGGAGATGTCCAAAAGCAAGTGTTTTTTCCTGAAATTTCACACCAATATTTTTGTCATGGAATTCACTCACCAGAGCAGCGCCTCCTGCTGGCTGACTTGGGGATTAGCTCTCTCAGCTGGTGCACCCTCTGCTGGTAGGGCTTCTCTTGCCACCTTCTCCACCCGCAGACCCATCTCCACCCATGAACTACAGCTTCCTTTTCATGACTCAGCCCTCCAGCTGTGTCAACACCCATGTTTTCCCCCTTCCAGGGGGACTAGGAATCTCCCAGTTCTATAGTCCAGCCACTTTTCCAGTGGTGAATGGGCCGGGGGAGAAGAGAGAGACATGGACCCACCATGACTCCAGGTCCTGGTTCAGGGACCCTGTAGATATCAGCCTCCTGCTGCCTCTCCTTCACTTCTTTGCCAATACTGCTTCAATTCCCTGGACCACTTGCCAATGGCCCCAGCATTTTCTTCACCCTATTCTCAGAGCCTCCAGCCTGCAAGTCCTAGCGGCCAACCAGGAGCTCCTTATTGCTCCCCCAGTCCTCTTGAGCAACTGCTCTGTCCAAGGTATTAGCTTCCTGCAGCCTGCTAGGAACAGAGTCCTCTCTCCTGGAGCTTCCTGCAGCACTGACTGTCTCTAGCCATGCAGCTCCCTTTCATGTGAGCCTACTCGACCCTGATTGGCTACTCCCTGTGCAGCCTCCCTAGGCTGCTTTTAACCCCTTTCCAGTATGGGGCGAACACCCCATCAGTCATTAATCCAGGCATTTTCAGAACCCAACCAATTCATTTTTTGGTGAAATTACTGTGAAGTGATTTATTTTCACGTCCGAGTAGCAAGAACTTGTTTTTGTCATGAATTTTCTGACAAATGTTATGATTTCAAATGCACCTGGGCTCCTTTTCTGAGTTTCCAGTTTCACTGAGAGATTTTCATCCCAATATCAGCTGTAGGAGGGAGGAAGTAGTTAAGAAATAAGAGTGTACTAGAGGCTTCTGAGGAGAAAGGCAGCCAGGGGGATACTGCAGAGCTGTGGGGAAAAGATGAGGAATTGGAGGTCATCACAGGGTCAGAAGACAGGAACCAGAGGCCACAAAGATAGGAAAGTCAGGGGCTATTGGAGGGTCAAAGATGGTGCGAGTCAGAGCCTAAGAATGTATTGATAAACTGCATACAAACTGTCCATTGCATGGTGGCAGAGAGAATAAAATCAGGTAAAGTAATATTCAAAGTAAAAAACATTCAAGTGGAAAGAAATGCTCTGAATGAAAGTTGAACGTTAAGTGCCTCATCCTGCACTACTGGAACAGATCTCACCTTCAACAACTTCAGTGGTAGCAGGACTGAGCCCTATGGGGCAGGGGAAGAGAAATTAAAGTACTACTTATAGTGCAGGTAGCTGGGGGAGGGGACGGGTTGTGGTTAGATATATATGTTTGTATTTTTTAAGATCTGCCTGGTGCAGAAAAAGCCTAGAGCTGGAGCTGTCCACAGTGCTTATGTCAATGTGTGATGCAGGACAGGATTTTCAAAAGTACTCAGCAATGGATGGTTTCTGCTTCCGTTGGAATCAGTGGGAGTTTTAACTGCAACAGCATCAGAATTGGCTTAAAAATTCTATAGGAGGAATTGTGTTAAATTCTATAGGGACTTCAGCTGTCTACATATCCCCATACTGCCTTTTTCTGTATAATCAGCTGGTGGGGCGGGGGGAAACATTGGGGCAGTTCAGATCTGGATGAAAACTTTGGGGCTTGCACACATCTTTATTTATAATCTTTGGATGAGCTTAATAACTTCTTAACAAATAGATTTTCATGCTATTTTGTAGTATTGACATCAGTAATGAAGAAGTTGAAATGAGTATAATAAAAAACAAGTCAGAATGGTACATAGCATAAAATAAATCTCCAATTGCATAAACATCTCGAGTACAGCTGCACTTTAAAGATCATACATCAGTCAGAGGCTTTGAACATTGCTTTCCCTCTGGCTTGGGTAGATTGTCACTTTTTCTTTTTATTAAAAGTCTAAACCAGGAGCATTAAGATGAGTGATTAATTTTTTTTTAGATAATTAAAAAGAGAGACCCAGGAGCAGAGCTTTGGTGAAACCTCTACTGGAGATTAGGATATATGACACAGTGAACAGCTGGAAAAGGAGGGAACCAGAATTTTGTGGGAAAAGGTCAAAAGAGGGGAGAAGGCAGAGGAATAGGAAAGAGACATAGGAGGGGAAAGAAATGGAGGGCAAAATATAGAGGAAGAAACACTTACTATAAATACATTCCCATTAAGTACCTGATTAAAGCACAGTTCCAGTCTAAAAAGTGACTGTACAAATGGTACTTTGACTTCTCATGTTTACTGTCTCCCAGTGAGTGCTGTATCAAAGGTGCTCAGTTCACAAGCTGGAAGCTGTCTTTTCTAACTGTCGGCCCTAAAAACTTAAACTGGGCTCAGAGGCATACTGGGGTCTTTCCCTCTCACTCATCACCACCAGTAACAAAAAATCTCTAAGATATATCAGGTCCTTAATGACATTGATGGAATACAATTGCTGCCATTGTGTTTTCACAGGTGTAAATGACTGAGATGTAGTGCACAATCTCTTGAGGCACAGGCAGAAACAGAATCTAGGTCCCTCTCTCCCATTTGTGTTAGCTCTTCAGAAGGAGCTCAGCCTGTTGCATTTCGGAGAACAGGGTAAATATTTGGAATACATTATTTTTTGAGGGGAAAACTGGCTTATGGTGGAAAACTGCTGTTGGAGTTGCAGTGTTAAAAGTAGATGTGATGAAGTTAAGTTAGCGGGCAGAATGCAAGTAAAATGGGTAAAAAGTATCCAAACAAAGACCCAATCCTATAACCATTCTGTACATATAACTCACACTGAAGTTCATGGAAGCACTCCATGCCAATCCAGACACAGAATCAGAACCTGTGTGCAGTTTAGTCCAAGGCTGCAGATCATTGGTGCTTCTTCCATTGTTGCCTTGACTATATGAGTGGTTTAAGCAGAGACAAAGAGAAAATTCAAGTTACCGGCTATGGTGACTTCAGTAAATTATCCAAGTCAGACTCTGTGCACTCCGAGACATTTTCCATACCAAACGTTTTTACATGATGTTTAAATGAAGGACAGAAACGAATAATGCTAAAATAATTGACTAAAAAACCTCAAATTAAAAATCATATTTATGACTTCTAGTAAGGCGAGCTGAGTTCAGATTAAGCGCTTTATCTTTCATACAGCAGAGAAAAAAGGATGTCTGAAAATCTCTCTCTAAATTTTGATTAAAACACACAATGAATGAGATTGAAAAGAGCATCATTTCTCTTCAAGGACATCAAAAGGACCAGCAGATTTCAGAACATTTTGAAAGCCTGAAATGGTCCCTAAATTGTGACCTGAAATCGCAGAATTTATCCATGCTATCCTCAGAATATCTTTAAAGCAATTGGCACAGGGGGACTGGCCCAAATGACTCTTGAGACAAAGGGGCCCAAGCATGAGAATGACTCTTCAGTCTGGTGATTAGAGCACTCGCCTGGGAAGTGGAGAGCCATGGTCCTATCCCCCCTTATTCCGATATCCCTTTTGTTATTGATCCAGAGTGCAGCAGCTTCAACAGGAGAGACTGTTGTGTATTCCCCCAGTGTACAATATGGACTGTTGAACAGCTGTGTCCACTCAATTCTTCAGTCTAGGGTGCCATTTACACTGCTTTGCTTTGAGAACAATCACTCCTGGCCAGTTCTCACACAGCCTCCAGCATGCAAAAAAATCACTCACAGCTGAATTGCATGAACGATCTGGCCAGCCACTCATGCAGGGTGCCATACAGCAAATTCCTAGTCCCAGACCTCCCCCAAGAAATGTGCATCTTGTACTGCCCAGCACCCTCCTGGACAATACAAGCTCACCAAAATTCCATCAATGGAAAATTATATGCACAAGCCTTGTTATCTCAAGTGGAGGTTCCCAAACACTTCAATCCAAATACACTGGGTTAGGTAAAGCAAGTTTATTAACTACAGAAAGATATATGTTAAGTGATTACAAGTAATAAGGCATAAAAATTAGAGTTGGTTACAAAGAAAATAAAAGATAAAATGCAGACTGATGTTTAACTTAGCAAGCTAAATGGATTCAAAGCAAAGGTTTTTTTCACTATATGCTCTTTAGTCTTTACTGGCTGGAAGCCTCCAGACAAGGAACCCTCCCCCTGTTCAGTGTTTCTTCAGGCATTGCTGCTGCTGTGAGTAGAGAACAGTGGAAGAGAGAGGTCATTTGTGGTGTGTGTGTGTTCTCTATTCTTGTACCATTCTCCCCTCTTTGAGGATTATCTCCATTTGCGGTTCATCTGACAACCAGTCTGTTTACATGGGAACCCCCAGTTCTATTTCCAATATGTAAAGTTCTTGCTTACAATCTTCTTCCTGCTGAAGAATGGCCATTTAAATAGATGATAGTCCAATAGATTATGCTGACACCTGGCTGAGGTGCTACCTAGCTTTTTGTCTGAGGAACTGGTTTGGGCTGCTTATCTAAGTTTGGAACATGTCACAGCAATGTAATACAGGAGAATCTTATAAATTTATATTACAATGTTGCCACACATTTATCAGGACAATAATGTTCAGCAGATTATGAGTTTTCAAATGATACCTCACAAGTCATACTTTGTACAAAATGTATCATGGTTTTGTAAAAAGGATGAACATAGGGGTACTGTGTGTCACAATTTTATTTTTAAAAAGAATTCCTCCACTAAAAAAAGATTATAAAACAAATAAGTGGGTTTGTTTTATCTCTGTTTTATTATTTCCAGCCCAGTTGGTGTATTTCTAAAGTAACATACTGCTCATGTGTTTAAAATAATTTAAAAGTGTGATTTAATGTTGTAATTCATATCTGCTAAAAATAACAAGAGCTTTAATGTTGCACATAAATGCTACGTCCTAATAATCAAATATCTGAGTTAATGAGCATGCCATCCTCACTCTTATGGGAATGAAATACTTCCCAGACTGTTGCTATTTTTGTATTGAAGAGAGATAATGACTCAATGTTGGAGTTTTGTGCACTGAGGCTTTATTTTTTTTTTAGCTCAAATTGTTGCTGAAATCCATCTGTTTTAGCTAGGCCACCTGCTTCTGAAATAATCCCTCACCACACTTACTTAATATAGGCCCTGCTTCTGACTTCAATAGGCATTGGCTTGAGTGCTCAGGCTTTTGTAGGTACAACAAAAATAACTTAACAGCAGTCAATAGTATTAGTTATTTCCATAACAACAAAATGACAAAAATCCAGTTTACTAGTTTCTTACTGTTAAAGGATCACTATCAGTTTGTGTGGTTGCTACCAGCTGAGTCTAGTTTCATGCATAGTGTTCCCAAACTTGTCCTATTAAGTGCTGCTCACCTAACCACAAGACACTGTTCTGTCACTCTTGTCAACATATAATCAGGAGAAAGTCAGATGCAATCAATCAAGTGCAATGTTCCACCTGGCATGAGCTTTAGCAGACATACTTATACCATGAATTTGCTTGCAGAGTCTCCATTCACTCTATCTGGATGCCACAAAGAAAAAAACTGAAGTTGGGCTGCACCATTACTGGAACTCAAAAATGTTACTTATATTCCTATCCCAGAGAGGTGAAAGTTTTTGCAAAAGATTTACTGCCTGCTAAAGGTGGAGGAGTGCCAGATTTTCACACAAGATCTGGGCTGCTTTGCAAAGACAAAGATTGTTTCCTCTTTGGAGAGTCAGTTAGTTCTACATGAGTGCTAATTGCCATCAGCATCCTTAGGTTTCAGGATGCTGCAAACATATGTGATAATGAAGCATTATCATTAATTGCCTAGCAAGTAATGTGTCACCAGCAACTACAGTCAGACCCAGGCAGAAAAGAATAGCATGTAAGTTATTGTTCTTTTCCTCTGTGATTATTAGCCTCCACAGTGACATTTAGTCTTTACCTCCAGCAGAACCATGATTATTTCACTTAACTGTTGAAGTTTACAGCAAAAACATTACTCTGTTGAAAAGGGTCAGAAATCTCATTTTGCATAAGTGACACAGAGCAAGACAGAGGGCTCATTGAACAGAATAATGCGCTGCTGGGATGCTGTCATGACATAGTCCAAATGATAATGTAGCATACCACTGTATGAGAACCCACATCCTGTGCATTACCAACTTCCCAGAGGAGCTGTGAGGCTATATCTGGGGAACCAGCTCTTCTATGCCTGGTACCATTCAAGGTGGAGGGAGGACTGCAGGCTAATAGGTCCTTCTTTAGTCCAAAGGAGCAACTTAGTGATTTACAATGATTTGATTAGTGCAGGAAATGGCCTAACTTCATTATCATGCACATTGTGTAAAGAGTTGTCACTTTGGATGGGCTATCACCAGCAGGAGAGTGAATTTGTGTGGGGTGGTGGAGGGTGAGAAAACCTGTATTTGTGCTGGAAATGGCCTAACCTGAAGATTACTTTAGATAAGCTATTACCAGCAGGACAGTGGGGTGGGAGGAGGTATTGTTTCATATTCTCTGTGTATATATAAAGTCTGCTGCAGTTTCCACGGTATGCATCTGATGAAGTGAGCTGTAGCTCACGAAAGCTCATGCTCAAATAAATTGGTTAGTCTCTAAGGTGCCACAAGTACTCCTTTTCTTTTTGCGAATACAGACTAACACGGCTGTTACTCTGAAACCTTGATTATTTTTATAAGTTTTAATCTTGTTTTATTCTCTTAACCTAGTACACCATCATATAACCATCTTTATTATTTTCTGTTTTCAATTTTAACTTTTTAATCTATTTTAGTAATAAAACTGAAAATAACTGCTAATATTCTGTTCTTTAGCCAAGGAACCCTGAGAAATGTATATGGGCAATTGGTTAACAGCTCAGGTCAAAAGGATTAACCAACACTCGGGATCTTGCGGGCTGTTTCCACTAGATACAGAAAATTGATGGTAGAGTCAGGTATTTCTTTGATGCAATCCTGTTTATTGACAAAGACTGTATATAAAGTCCTGTTTCCCTGAACAGAGTAGGAATCAGACAACAGGAGACAGTTTCTTTGCTCACAGTTCCAAGCCCTATTAAAGCCAGCACTCTGCTTACAAGTTCTCTCAGGATCATGCTCTAAGTGCTTCTCTAACTCTCTGGTACCTCTTTGCTGCCTTTTTTGTCTTCCTCTTTAGAGTTTCTGGCACACACACTCCCTCCTTCACGTTATTCCCTTTTCTCAACACCCTCCAGCCCCCTGCATTTGCACTCTGTCCACATAGCTGAGCTCTTCGTTTGTGACCTGGGGCTTGTGTAATGCCAACAGACCACAGTGGGCAGGATCAAACCAGGGACCTTGAGAGCTAAATGTATGAGCCTCTACTGCATGAACTAAAAGCCATGTGGCTCTTAGCTAAGGCTGTAGCAGACTCATTAATCTCTAAGGGATCTCGGTGCCCAGGAGGCGTGTGGGTTACACTTGGGTCAGTGGCTCCTATTGTTTCAACTATATTATTTCATAAAGGAGCTTAATTGCATCTTACATTTATCCTGAATGAAGGGGGGCTGCTAGGCACACCAGCTTCAGCAAGGTTTCACCCAGTATAGAACTATATTATAAAAAGGTCAAGAATCAGACCAGCAGCTTCATTGGAGGCTATAGATATATCCGAAACCACTTTGCTGTGCTTATGTTTCACTGAGCCATCTATAGTACTGTTGATTGGGTCATTTCAGCCAGTAGAATTGCAGTATGCAAATGAAATAGAGTGGTAGAACACTAATTGATTAGGTTAGCCTTGATGTCACAATACCACTATCCTTTCCTCCTCCCACCCTGAAAACTCAACAGAGAGATTGGACTCTGGCTATCTGAAGAATATGTCAGTTAATGATCTTCAGAGGAAGCACGCCAATATGGCAAGAGAGAAATAGAAGGTGAATTCTGAGCTTCTTCTGGGGATGCTTCTCTTCCTGCTTTTTTGTGGGTGGAGTGGGAGGAGAAGGAGGGTGATCAGTACATGCATATGATGTTTATTTAGTGAACAAAACAAGAATAAAAAATAAGGGTGCGGGAAATGGGAAGAGGAAAAATGGGATTCATAATGACAGAGAGACAAGGGAAAAGAATGAAGTGACACGAACAGGGGCAGAAGTGAGAGAGATGGGTAACAAGGAGGGTATCAAAGAATAAGGAGAAAGGAGTAGATTGGAGAGAGATTAGTTTATCCATTGTTGGTTCCATTAGCCTCTTAGGCTAGAGAGAAAATTGCAATAGCCCAGTCTGGATATAACAAGAGTTTGGGTCTTAATGGCTAGCTCTGAGTCTCATAGAATCAGGCATACTCTTCAGACCAGACACAATTTGTGTCACTGTGCCTATTTGGGTATCTGAGTGCAGTGGTAGTCCTGGGGGATGCCAAGCTGCAGACCAATTCAACTATCTGGGGATCAAATGATTTTGATGGCTGTGGTTGTTATAGGTTATTATCACTTGTATTGGCGTAGCACCCAGGAGCCCTAGTCACTGGACAAGGACCCCATTATATTTTATACAGCACCTAACACAGAACAAAAGGACTGTCCCAGCGCCAAGAGGTTACAATCTAAGTAGAAGGTCAGAGACAGACAAGGGAGTACAAGGAAACAATCAGATGATAATGGTCAGCATGATAGGCTGCTGGTGTGCTGAGACTACCCTAACTGTTAAGATATTTTGTAGGCATCACTGCAAAGGAGAGTTTTAAGGAGGGATTTGACAGAACAATGAAATGACTTTGCAGATGTTTACAGGGGATTCCCTCTTCCCACCAGCATTGTCTCAGTTTTGTCTGGGTTCAGCTGTGGCCAGCTGGTGTTCAGCCATGTGCTGATCACTGTTAAGCACTAAGAAAGCTTATCTAATAGATTCCATTATTAGAGTAGAACACAGGTGTGGGTGATAATGATAATTACAGATCCCAGGCTCTCTCCTTTGCAAACTGGAACTCTGAGCCAACACCTACTATAGTCTTATGGCTGTTGTTCCTACTCCCTCCCCTCGGGCTAATGTGCCTTGCACCCTAACTTAGCTGCCTAGTTAGCTCTGCTGGTTAATTGGGTTTCCCAGAGACTTCCTTGCAGAGCTCCCTTTTCAGGATACTTTTTTCATGGCTCTACACACAGGACCAATTCAGGCCTCAACTTCCCCAGGCTGGATCCCCATACTGCTTTCTGTCTCCAAGCCCAGAGGACTGATTCTTCTAGGTGATTGTCTGATTACTTGAGCCTTTAATTTCTTGGACCAGATCTTCAGGAGTTTCTCCTTTTCCCTTGAGAATCAGAGAAGCTGCCTCATGCACCAGTCCCCCAAATTCTCTGCCATCTCTAATTCTACTCCCAACGTGATCTGATTGGCTAAGGGGAAGGGATTCAGCTATCCATCAATTCATTAGTCTCCAATACTGTAGCAGCTCACACCTCAAAGAATTAGTAAGTTCATCGTCTATCAAATTGCTGCAAAAAAACAAGTCATCAACAATCCAGACTTAAATATATATGCAAAGGGCAACTTTGGCTCCGCACTGAAAGAATAGACCCATTCTTCTAGGAAAAACCCTACATATTCAGTAACAGACTGCAATTTTATACTGACCCCATAGGAGTGTCTCATGAGTGAGAGTCACAGCCAGAGAAGGAATTCACACGTTTAAAATAGCCACAGACACCCTCTGTAAAGATTCCTGTCTAACATTACATAACATTTGAACAAGCCGATATAAAGAAAGACCTCCCCTGTATATTAGGGTAGGAATACATTTACCGCTTTGTGAGAAGACTTTTGGCTCATTACTTTGACAGACTATTTCTTGATAAGATGGACAGCATGTGTAAAGTTCTTTATCGACCTCCTTTATTTTTCCTATAACTTCACACAACCTTAGTCAGATCTTATCTCTCACAGTTCCACGACCAGTTTATAACCAGCTTCATAGACTAATCCCTAGTGCTACTTGAATCATCGTACAAATGAAAAGCCCTGGAATTAACCAAACCCAACACCGAGCAATACTTTGCCCCCCAGAATCATGATTTAAGTAACCAGGACATATAAATTCAACAGGCCACTTCTAATATCAAACCACACACAACACAGCTTTATCTTAACCCTTTTCTCCTCAGGCTTAGAGGAAGAATCAGTCAATTTCCACTCCATCATTATGGACGAGTGTCGACTTCTGGACTTTGATAGGATGCCTTATGAAAGGCACCACCATGTCTGCCTCTTCCACATGCAGAGATAAAGTCCTCCACCAAGTCCAAACCTTGACTAGTTGTCTGGGAGTGTCTTTACTGAACCTGGACACAAATATTGTTGTGAAATGGCAAACAGCGGCCAGTGGGAGCTCTGATCGGCCGAACCTGCGGGTGCTGCAGGTAAACAAACTGTCCCGGCAAGCCAGCAGATTTCCCTGACAGGCCGCATGCCAAAGGTTGTCGATCCCTCCTTAACTCATATACAGTGTAGTTACACAGGGTAGTGATTAAATCTGGTACTCCATTTAATTTCCATCATCCAGCCCATCTTTGGGAACAAAGCCTTGTCTTTGATTAGTTTCATTAGATGTTTTTGCACAGACTGGAGCACAAACAGTTCAGAGTGTCTGAATTGATTTAAGATTTTCCCTGTGAAGGTGAAGGCTTGGGCTATATCTACATTACACGTTACTTTGGTATAATTTATGTCGCTCTGGGGTATGAATAATCCACCCTAAGGTATACAGACCTAGGTGCCGGTGTTAGACAGTGTTATGTTGGTGGGAGAGCTTTTCCCGCCAACATAGCTATCACCTCTCACAGAGGCAGGAGTTATTAAGCTGCAGGGAAAGCTTTCTCCTGTTGGCTTAGAGCATCTTCACCAGAAGCACGGCATCGGTGCAGCTGCACCACTGTAAATGATGTAGTGTAGACATAGCCTCGCTCTAAAAGGAGGCATGTCCAGTGAGCTGTCATCTTCTCAGCTCCCTCAGCTGCTAAGTCCCTGTGTGTCTCTCCCAACACATGTACTAAGAGATCCTAACTCTCTTCTTATGCACTCTCTATTGCCCAGATACTCCAGCCACCTTGACAAGTACATGTACCACGCTGCCTACACTATAAGGGCAAACTGTACACCTTTCCATTGCTTCTCTAAATTACTTCCCTATATTTTTGTCATATAAAGAAGTTCAGGTCAATGCTACATTATGTTAAAGAGCAATCATTTGGAAAAATTGTAACAAACCCCTTGTCCCTCATAGGCCTAGACTTGCACTGATGTGAGCAGCGGTGCGCAGAAACTGGATAGAGTCAGGCCGCGTCTATACGTACAGAGCTGCAGCTGCACCAATGCTGCAGTGTTTCTGGTGAAGCTGCCCTATGCTGATGGGAGAGAGCTCTCCTGTTGGCATAACCTCCCCCCACCCCCCCCATATCTCCACGAGCGGCAGAAGCTACGTCGGTGGGAGAAGCTCTCCCATCGACACAGCACTGTGCATGTGAGTGCTTATGTTGGTGTAACTTATATTGCTCAAGGGGGCGGTTTATTCACACCCCCGAGTGACATAAAAGTTATGCCCACATAGGTTGTAGTGTAGACACAGCCTCAGTCGCTGGGACAATGCAACACAGTCCCTAGAGGCAAGTTCCGTAGGCTCTCCAACTATTCAAGCTAGCTAGTAACCGAGGTAACGGGAGGAGAAAATGCAGGCAGCAGAGTGTGGGCTAACCTGTTTATTGCACTCAGTGTAGCATGTATGATCACCTGCCTGTGGGCGGGTGGCTTATGTGTGCATTCCGTGCAAGGAGCTCCTGGCCCTCAGAGACTGTGTATGGGCTTTGGAGGCCAGGGTGGCGGAACTGGAGGAGCTAAAGGAGGCAGAGAGGTATGTTGATGAGGCCTTCCGGGACACTGTAGATTTGTCCCACCTCCGGACAGACAGCCCCTGCACTGTTAAGGGGGATGAAAGGCCCAGAGAAGGAGAGCAGTCAATGGGAACAGAGGGAAACCTTCCCATAGTTGGGACCCTCCTTCCAGATGATGTTGGTGTATCCTCTTGCACTGAGGTTACCTCTCCAGGGGAGGGAACTCCAGTCATTAGGAAAATGCAGGTGTTAGTAATGGGAGTTTCAATCATTAGAAACATAGATAGCTGGGTTTGTGATGACCGGGAGAACTGTATGGTGACTTGCCTGCCTGGTGCGAAGGTTGCGGATCTCTCCAGGCATCTAGATAGACTTATGTGTAGTGCTGGGGAACAGCCAGTGGTCATGGTACATGTAGGTACCAATGACGTAGGGAAGGGTAGGACAGACGTGCTGGATGCCAAATTTAGGCTGCTAGGAAAGAGACAGAAATCCAGGACCTCTATGGTGGCATTCTCAGAAATGCTTCCAGTTCCACGCGCAGGGCCAGGTAAGCAGGCAGAGCTTCAGAGTCTCCATGTATGGATGAGACGATGGTGTAGAGAGGAGGGGTTTAGATTTATTAGGAACTGGGGAAACTTTTGGGATAGGGGGAGCCTATACAGGAAGGATGGGCTCCACCTAAACCAAAGTGGATCCAGACTGCTGGCATTTAACATTAAAAAGACTGCAGAGCAGTTTTTAAACTAAAAGATGGGGGGGAAGCCGATTGCTGCAGAGGCGCACGTGGATTGAGGACAGTCTATTGATAGAGATTCTCTAGGTTTTAGGCAGGAGGAGGGGATGGAAGAGGACAAAGTATGGGCCAGATCAGACGAGAAACATTCACATAAAGAATCTGACAGATCAGAAAAGGGCAGACAAACAGTGACAAGTTTTTAAAGTGCTTGTACACAAATGCTAGAAGTCTAAATAATATGGGTGAACTAGAGTGCCTCGTGTTAAAGGAGGATATTGATATAACAGGCATCACAGAAACCTGGTGGAGTGAGAGCAATCAATGGGACACAATCATTCAGGGTACAAAATATATTGGAAGGACAGAACAGGTCAGGGGGGAATGGCACTATATGTGAAACAAAATGTAGAATCAAATGAAATACAATTTTTAAATGAATCCACATGTTCCATATAATCTCTATGGATAGTAATTCCATGCTCTAATAAGAATATAATAGTAGGGATCTATTATCGACCACCTGACCAGGACAGTGATAGTGATGATGAAATGCTAAGGGAGATTAGAGAGGCTATCAAAATAAAAAACTCAATAATAGTGGGGGATTTCTATTGACTGGGTACATGTCACCTCAGGATGAAATGCAGAGGCAAAATTTCTCGATACTTTAAATGACTGCTTCTTGGAGCAGCTGGTACAGGAACCCACAAGGGGAGAGGCAACTCTTGATCTAGTCCTGAGTGGAGCACAGGGTCTGGTCCAAGAGGTAACTATAACAGGACCGCTTGGAAATAGTGACCATAATATAATAACATTTAACATTCCTGTGGTGGGAAGAACACCTCAATAGCCCAACACTGTGGCATTTAATTTCAGAAAGAGGAACTATGCAAAAATGAGGAGGTTAGTTAAACAGAAATTAAAAGGTACAGTGACTAGAGTGAAATCCTTGCAAGCTGCATGGAGACTTTTCAAAGACACCATAATAAAGGCTCAACTTAAATGTATACCCCAAATTAAAAAAACACAGTAAAAGAACTAAAAAAAGAGCCACTGTGGCTTAACAACCATGTAAAAGAAGCAGTGAGAAATAAAAAAGCATCTTTTAAAAAGTGGAAGTCAAATCCTAGTGAGGTAAATAGAAAGGAGCATAAATACTGCCAAATTAAATGTAAAAATGTAATAAGAAAAGACAAAAAGGAGTTTGAAGAACAGCTAGCCAAAAACTCAAAAGGTAATAACAAAATGTTATTTAAGTACATCAGAAGCAGGAAGCCTGCTAAACAACCAGTGGGGCCCCTGGACAATCGAGATACAAGGAGCACTTAAAGACAATAAAGTCATCACGGAGAAACTAAATGAATTCTTTGCTTTAGTCTTCATGGCTGAGGATATTAGGGAGATTCCCAAACCTGAGACGTCTTTTGTAGGTGACAAATCTGAGGAATTGTCACAGATTGAAGTGACACTAGAGGAGGTTTTGGAATTAATTGAGAAACTTAACAGGAACAAGTCACCGGGACCAGATGACATTCACCCAAGAGTTCTGAAAGAACTCAAATGTGAAATTGCGGAACTATTAACTATGGTTTGTAACCTGTCCTAAATCAGCTACTGTACCCAATGACTGTAAGATAGCTAATGTAACACCAATATTTAAGAAGGGGTCTAGGGTGATCCTGGCAATTACAGACTGGTAAGTCTAACATCAGTACCGGGCAAATTAGTTGAAACAATAGTAAAGAATAAAATTGTCAGACACATAGAAGAACATAAATTGTTGTGCAAAAGTCAACATGGTTTCTGTAAAGGGAGATCATGTTTTACTAATCTGTTAGATTCTTTGAGGGGCTCAACAAACGTGTGGACAAGGAGGATCCAGTGGACATAGTCTACTTAGATTTCCAGAAAGCCTTTGACAAGGTCCCTCACCAAAGGCTCTTACATAAATTAAGTTGTCAGGGATAAGAGGGAAGATCCTTTCATGGATTGAGAACTGGTTAGAAGACAGGGAACAAAGGATAGGAATAATTGGTAAATTTTCAGAATGGAGAGGGGTGACTAGTGGTGTTCCCCAAGGGTCAGTCCTAGGACCAATCCTATTCAACCTATTCATAAATGATCTGGAGAAAGGGGTAAACCGTGAGGTGGGAAAGTTTGCAGACGATACTAAACTGCTCAAGATAGTCAAGACCAAAGCAGACTGTGAAGAACTTCAAAAAGATCTCACAAAACTATGTGATTGGGCAACAAAATGGCAAATGAAATTTAAGGTGGATAAATGTAAAGTAATTGGAAAAAATAACCCCAGTTATACATATAATATGATGGAGGCTAATTTGGCTACAACTAATCAGGAGAAAGATCTTGGAGTCATCGTGGATAGTTCTCTGAAGATGTCCACGCAGTGTGCAGGGGCAGTCAAAAAAGCAAACGGGATGTTAGGAATTATTAAAAAGAGATAGAGAATAAGACGGAGAATATCTTATTGCCCTTATATAAATCCATGGTACACCCACATCTTGAATACGGCGTACAGATGTGGTCCCCTCATCTCAAAAAAGATATACTGGCATTAGAAAAGGGCAACTAAAATGATTAGGGGTTTGGAACGGGTCCCATATGAGGAAAGATTAAAGAGGCTAGGACTTTTCAGCTTGGAAAAGAGGAGACTAAGGGGGGATATGATAGAGGTATATAAAATCATGAGTGCGGTGGAGAAAGTGAATAAGGAAAAGTTATTTACTTGTTCCCATAATATAAGAACTAGGGTCCACCAAATGAAATTAATGAGTAGCAGGTTTAAAACAAATAAAAGGAAGTTCTTCTTCACTCAGCGCACAGTCAACCTGTGGAACTCATTGCCTGAGGAGGTTGTGAAGGCTAGGACTATAAAAGGGTTTAAAAGAGAACTGGATAAATTCATGGAGGTTAAGTCCATTAACGGCTATTAGCCAGGATGGGTAAGGAATGGTGTCTCTAGCCTCTGTTTGTCAGAGGGTGGAGCTGGATGGCAGGAGAGAGATCACTTGATCATTACCTGTTAGGTTCATTCCCTCTGGGGCACCTGGCATTGGCCACTGTCGGTAGACAGGATACTGGACTGGATGGACCTTTGGTCTGACCCAGTATGGCCATTCTTATGTTCTTATGTTATGTTCTGGGCAGCTAACACTAGGTAGGTTCATGCAGGAATTAAATGTACCCAGACAAGCAGAGAGAGCTTTACTCACAGTCTGTCAGAGAGAAGATCAGCCACAGGTTAGAGGGAATGCAGGGTAGTTCAATTAAAGGACTTGTACAGAACAGCAGATACCATTATTAGCCTAGAACCCAATTTTGAATGCTCATGATAATTAGAGACCCCAGACTCTCTTCTCCTCAGGCTGGAACTTAGACCTGTACCTGCAACAGTCCTGAGGGAGAGCTTTCTAATCCTTGGGCCAATGATCCTGGATGAGCCCTAACCCAGCCCCCTGATTAACTCAGCTTGTTGACTGAGTTTCCCACATACATCCTCACAGAGCTCCCTTTTCAGGCTGCTTTTCCTGGTCCCTTTAAGAATGGTTCTACACACAGGACTAACTCAGGCCTCACCTTCCTTTGCCTGGATCCCCAGAGCTGCCTCCTCTCCCTTCAAACCTAGGCCGATTCTGTCTCTCTCAGGCCTTTCATTCTTAGGGGCAGATCCCAGGAGCTTCCTCAGCAGAGAAGCTGCTTCATGGGCCTGTCTGTCTTCCTATCTCTCATTCTATCCCCAGTGTGATCTGTTTGACAAAGTGGAAGGGACACAGAGCTATCCATCAATTCATTAGTCTCTGATGAGTCCTAATGTTGTAGCAGCTCACCCTGCTGCTGCAGAGACAGTATCAGCCCTTTCAAAATCCCTTACAATATTTGCATTATTAGGTTCTCCATAGATAAAGTGGATAAATTCCCCCTCCACACTCATCTCCTCAAATATCCTCTCTTTCAGAATTGCCTAGAGGAAAGAGAATTAGTTCACAAGACAAAGATTCCTCTAGGGGAAAAGAAACCATTTTGAGGAGAAAAGAACAAGAGGTACTTTCACACAAAGTAAGCCAAATACTCCATTGAAACATCATCTTCTATTGAGTCATTGATATAATGAGTCTCCTCTATGTCTATTTTAGCGTGGATAATAAAACAAACTGAAAAGAAGTGCGGAGACAAACACTTGGAGAATATAGCATAAGCAAACTGGGTAATCAAAATTTATTAAACCTCCATCCAGCAGAATATATCAGCATGCAAGGTGTCCCATTGCCTAATGGGAATAGTCATGCTTAAAGTTAAGCATGTGCAAAAATTATTTGCTGAATTTGGGCCCCATCTGGAAGAATGTATATTTTACTGAAAAAAGAAAAGGAGGACTTGTGGCACCTTAGAGACTAAATCACCTTTTCTTTTTGCGGATACAGACCAACACGGCTGCTACTCTGAAACATGTATTCTACTGGTCACCCCATTTCAAAAAAGATATTGTAGACCTAGAGGAGGTTCAGTGAAGACAAACAAGAATGATCAAGGGCATGAAAAATCTCTTATATGAACAGAAAGTGAAAAGAGTGTAATCATTTACCTTAGAAAGGAGATGAACAAGAGGGGACGTGATAAAAGTATATAAAATACTGAATGGTATAAAGAAGGCAGATCAGGAACTTCTGTTCTCCCTATACTGTAAAATTAAGAGATGGAGAATTCAAAATCAATAAAAGAAATATTTTTCCGCACAACATGCAATTAAACTCTGAAACGCCAACCGCAGGAAGTTATTAAGACCAAGAACTTACCAAAATATAAAAAGGGATTGTATATTTATATGGATATCAAGAATATTCAGAGTTATATAATTACATCATGCAGCTGTCTTCATTTGGGTGTACACATGGGAGTGAGGGTGACAACATTAGGTTGAGCAGTGAGATGGAATACAGTGAAATCCTTTGAATTTGTATGCATCCGATGAAGTGAGCTGTAGCTCACGAAAGCTTATGCTCAAATAAATTGGTTAGTCTCTAAGGTGCCACAAGTACTCCTTCTCTTTTTGCAAATACAGACTAACAAGGCTGTTACTCTGAAACCTTTGAAAATATGGTGAGCTTGCCACATAAATTGGAAAGGTTACACACATTTGCACTCAGCCATTTTTGGCATATGGCCAGGTTCTTTCAGTAGCAATAAGTGATGCCGAAAATTGATTTTATTGCTCATGCATTAGATCCTTATTGCTCGTGCAACATTTTTCAATTACAAAATGGGTGGACAAATAAGGAACTGCCGTATAACTTCTGCTGTACCCAGGGGGACACAGAAATTACTTTGGGATAGACACCTCACCAAAACATGGTGCGTAGTAGTATGTTAACTAGCTAGTATGGGAGGGAATCCACAGCTGGGGGGAAATTCCTTGGGGAACATTTATCAGCCTCACCTGCGAAGTGAAGAATTTCCTCTTTGACAACTTCAAGTAATCCACAGTACATTTTTTTGTTAAGTTAAATTCTGTTAAGAGCTGCTCCTAGAATCACGATGGTGGTGTATTGCTATGTTTCAGTTACAGAGGATGAAAATGTTTCCAGCTGCTGGCAGATGGTATAAAATTGCTGCTGACAAACTGGATTCTAGAACACTACATTTGTTTGGAGGAGAAGTAGTTGTCTTAAATGAGAAGACAATTTCACATATCTCTAAGGGAGTAAATCATATGCAGGATGATTGTAGTCTGGCACATCCATGTTACAAATAGGTCAATGAAAGCAGAGAGAGGTTAATCAGTAATTTGCCCGAGTTCATATACAATCCAGTCCTGCAACCCTGCTGTGCCAAGAATTCCCATTGATTTCAATGGGAGTTTCATGCAGGGAATGGCTGCAGAACCAGACAAGCGATCAGTGGGAGAGATGGAACCCAAGAGCCCTGAACCAGGACAACCTTAGCATTTTGGGTCATATCTGCAAAACAAGTGTTTGCTCTTACCCTTGCAGACAATAAATTGCACCATTATACAACAACTGGGCTGAGGATGCTGAGGAAGGTCAGTGAGATGACTCCCTGGGGTACACCTCAAACACAAGTAATTCACTTTACATAAAAGGGCGGGGACACAGGGAAGGACCACCTTTAGGTTTTCTTCACACAGCTTCCTGCTAGAGATCTGGAGAGCAGCTTCTTTTCAGCCCCGAGCAAAAGAAGCTGCTCTCCAGATTTGCATTTCAAGACTATCTGCACATGGACAAGAGCTAGAATTTACTGATTTATTTAAAAGAAAGCTGAGATTTAACTTTTCATTTTGAATTTTTCCCAAATCGGGTCTCATGGCTACGTCCTTCACAGAGCCCTACAGCTATCTCTGGCCTTGACTCCCAGGTCCAGGCTCCAGAAATGAAACCACAGTCCTTGACTATGAGAGATGTAACTATGCAACAGAAAGGAAATATTGCCATTGTGTATACTATACCTTTAAATGTAGAGGTTCCCTTCTTGCTGCAGGAGCAGCTGTGAAGAACCTGCTATTTTGTGTTTCCATTTATATTATTATTGGTGATTTAAACATAGTTTGTGGGATTAGCAAAGTCTCCCATTAAACGTATTTACATTTCCATCATACAGGATTTCCTATGCAATGTGGACTCTGGCAGGTGCTAAATGTTTCATGGAGTAGTGAGGAGGCTAATAAAGGTTGCACCAGGCTTTCAGGTAGAATAACATGAGGCTAACATGGGAACCAATGAAATCCTTGCTTAGTACCACCCATCTCTGTTTGCTCAGACTTCTCACTGAAGAAGAGATAGCAGGCAAGCTGAGGGTGACATTTCGCTTCCTTCTACACAAAAGGAATCTCTGCACTACAACCAAAGACATTACCCAGGCTAACTTTAATCTAGATGGCACCTCTAAAAATAGCAGTGAAGACGGGCATCAGCAAAGGTTGTCAAGCAAACCCAGAACCCTGAATACCACGTCAATGCCTGGTGCTGCCACAACTTTAATGCTATTTTTAGTCATGCTAGCTTGATTAAAGCTAGCATGGGAATGTCTACCCAAGCTGCAACCCACCTTTGATTACAACGTAGGCATACCCAAAGAGTGTCTGCTGGTGTCTCTGAATCCAGGAGTACTAGAAGCCAAGGAGAGAGAGAGTGTGTGTGTGTGTGAGAGAGAGAGAGAGAGAGAGAAAGAGAGACAGACAGACAGCAAGAGCAGTCTAACAAAGCTTCATGTGAAATATAATCTAACACTTCAAGAAGAAAAAAAGAGATATTTTATAAATGCTGTAGGCAAAAGAGAGCCCTTTATTGGAAGAGGAGGGGAGAGACAAAAGAGAGAAGAGGCCATTATTCATAGGGTTATTATTTCAACCATTTTAATTTTAACCAGCTCTCGGAGCCAGTATGTCTAGAATGACAGACAAAAGATGGAAGATGAATAGAGTGGGTGACCATAGTCTATTTTTTGTTTGTCATGAAACATTTGCCAGAAATATAAATGTCAGTAAAACAGCCAAGCATAGACAACAAACGCTGGACCAGACAAACTTCCACCACCTGTAGAGCTAGCAAAACACATTGATGCTGCATCTTGCACGCACAGTTTTGGGAGATTTTTAATGATTAGTTCTCTCTTTTTGGACAGCCCACAAGCTGAGATCTTATTTTTGCATGTGAGTTTTACATATAGCCAACTGAGCCCGGAGACCTTTGTCAAACCATTTGCATGTGTTCTCTGAGAATCATTTGGAGGAACTTAAATAGTAAAAGGAAGAAGTGCATTCTCCTTTTCAAATGCCCTGAAGAATAGACAAGTACCCAATGGAAATTAGCATCAGTAGAGGTGATCATTTGCTAAACTGACAATCAAAGGAAAGCATGTGACCAGTCCTTGGATTTTATTTAATTTATTTATTTATTAATGCATCCACAACTTGATGAGGGTTAGGAAGAAACTCCCCCTCTAGGCATGTTATGCCATAATTGTCCATTAAGGGTTTCTTGCACCTTCCTCTGAATCATTTGTTACTTGCCCCTGACAGAGAGTATAATTTGGTTTGCAAATCCCTATTATTAGCAGTGATTATGGACAAGAATGAAAGACTCAGCTGTTTCCTGAGAGGCTCGTTTGAGTCTGCTGGCAGTCAGAACCTTTAAACTGAGCATATTTGATCTGGAAGCCATGGAGGGACAATAAACATGGAAGCCTTTGGTGCTATTAGCACAGTTACTTTTCAGAATGCAACCACACTTTTAAAAGGACTTCCTCATAAGCTTCTGACTATAATTAGGGCTTCTGCTTTTTGTTTTAATGGATAAATACTGATAAAACACCACCAATAAAAAATGAAAGTGGTGTTTATTCAATAGACACAGGAAAAACACTAGAAAATGATTATATATAATCATTATATCTGAGGGCTATCTACATGGATCAATAATGCGGACTGTAGGGATATGTTTTCTGAAGTGAACTAATCTGTTGCACACTAGATGGTCCATAGAGCCTGCTAGTGCGGACTAAAGGTTCCTTAGTGCACTTTATCATAGTGCTGTTTGAAACAGTACTGCATTAAAGAGCACTAGGGAATATTATAAAGAGATTGATCATTATAGTATATACTCCTGTAGCATATATTACTAATTACAGTATATACAAAGAAAAAGCCCCAGCAATCCTGAATTTTGATATCATTATAAAACTCAAAAATTGTGACAATAACCCCCCTAAATATAATGCAGCTTCTGAAAGAGAGAGAAATGTATCCCTCCTTCTCTTCTCCTATGTATTGCTGGCCTGCAGGATGCAATCCACCTATCTAAACCATTTTAGTTTCCTTTCCCGCATCAATCTCTTGCCTTGACTTATTTTCAGATGCCAGTTTCTTTAGGCTGCTGGCAAACAGTGGGGTTAATACTGTACGTTCAGAGTTGTAAAAGAATAAATCTACTTTTCTTCTTAATGAAAGCTAAAAAAGAAAGATCACCACTTATTCTCTCAGCCTTATGCACTTCCTAATGTCAAGTAATCTTGAAGCACAGTTATAGTCAAAGCATAGGTGCTGCCCCCTGGTTTGAAGTGGTTTCCATCATATGCAGAGTTTACAGTTTGGTTCAATGGCTCTCAGCATCCCCACTATAAAAATTGTTCCAGCACTCCTGAGTCAAAGTGACCTTGAAAGACTCCCATGGTGTGGTTTCATGCTCAGTCTCTCAGAGACCAGATTAAGGTTACTAGATTACCCTTGCTCTGTATTCAGAAGTCCTGTTGAAATCAGTCAGGGTTTTGTGCAAAGTTGCAATACAACCCCACACATTCACTCAGTTTATTCTTAATATTAAAGTAGGCCAAAATTAGGATCAGGGACCCCTTGTGCTGGGCGCTGTACAAACACAGGAAGAAATAGTCAAAGAACTTCCAGTCTAATTTAATGCAGAAGTAAAGTGGATTTAACAAATAATCAGAGGGGATGGGAAACGGAAGATGAGGGCAGCAGTGTCAGCAAAACATGGTTACATAGACTGGTTATGTGCTAACCAAAACAGGTTAAAGGATTTTAAAAGACAGATATATAAACAAATATCAGAATTCCCTATGGGCCATCTGTCTAGTCATTATCAGTTGGCAATTTTCCTTAGATATCATGGCAGAAGTGGGTCTTGAGGAGTTTGCTGGAGTACAAGATAGTGGCTTTAACCAACTAAATTGTGCAAGCTGTTTCGTACATAAGAAGCAGCATGTAAGAAAGCACAAAAACACTTGTCGGAGAAGTGGATAAACAGGTGATAGAGACTGACATTGTTAATAGGGTGGGTGAGGTGGTGGCAATGGGAAAAGATACAGGAACCAATGAGAAGGGAGACGTAGAATTCTGAAGCGCTCTAAATGAACACAAGAAAGCTGCAATTAGATGCAGTGGAGAGAGCAGAGTCAGTGGAGTGATTCAGAAAGGGAGGTAGGCTGGGCTGAGTGATGAAACAGGAAGATTAGCTCAGCAGCAGTGCTTGCAAGGGACCCAGTAGGGATGAGGTGGGCATAAGGAAGGCTAGAGCTGTAGTAGTCAGGAAGATGGGAGGTGATGAGGCCTTGGATGAGAGTTTTAACTATGTGGGCAGAAAGAGAAGTCTGGATCTTGGAAATGTTCTGGAGGAAAAAAGTGGTAAAATCTGGAGATGGCCTGGATGTGCGCAGCTACAGAAAGGGCAGGGTTTCACCCAAGTGACAGGGACGATGGCAACACTGCCAGCAGGGACAGAGGTGAGGGAAGAGAGGAATTTGATTTTGGCCGCCTCAAGCTGAAGTTGGCAAGGAGAGAGCTAATGGAGAATCCAGCACACTCCTCCATTGCTGAATACGCTCAGCAGTGCTAACAGGAGTAAACCCGAGATTTTATAAGTAATTGAGAACAGAATTTAGGCTAGAGTGTCTGCCTCTGTTCTGATTTCAGTTAGGCATCTCTGATTAACTACATGCATATTTGTCAAGTCAATATTTCTCTGAAATGGTTGGATGGTCTGGGGATACATGAAGGAATATGTTGGTAAGTACCCAAGTCACTCCCCTATATACAGGGACTGTAGTTTAGGGCCTGTGCACTAACACAGTTGTCTGCCTCTGTGGAGACATCTATGTTATAATAGCATTACTGGTGCTGTGAATGAGACAACATTATTACTTATTTCAGTAGTGCTCAGAGGCCCTGAGCTTGTGCCAAGCACTGTAGATTCATAGAGTCTAATGCCA
The DNA here is from genome assembly GCF_965152235.1 of Eretmochelys imbricata. NCBI lineage: Eukaryota > Metazoa > Chordata > Testudines > Cheloniidae > Eretmochelys > Eretmochelys imbricata. The sequence continues at coordinate 175,319,233 of NC_135573.1, forward strand.
GAAGGGACTATTGTGATTATCTAGTCTGACCTCCTGTATAACAAAGGCCAGGGGATTTCCTTGAAATGAATTCCTGTTTGAGCTAGCACACATCTTTCAGAAAAACGTCTAATCTCAATTTTAAAACGGTCAGTGATGGAGAATCTACCTCAACCTTCAGTAAATTGTGCCAATGGTTAATAATCCTCATTGTCAAAAATGTGCACTTTAGCTGTAATCTGAATTTGTCTAAGTGCCAATAATTTGTCTTGTTTCAATGGGTGTACAAACATGCCTCTCTCTCCCCTGAAGAATGTATAATCTAAGCCGATAAGACAGACAAAGGAGAAACAGAAATGAAGTGATTTGTCCAGCCTCACACAGCACGTCAGCAGTAGAGCCAAGAACAGCACTGAGGTCTCCTGAATTGTTGGCTAGCACCCTATCTCTTGGACCACACGTGTGTTATATAAACCAACGTCTTAGGGAACAATGTTGTAGTCTAGACTGACGCAAGCACAAAATTATACTTGCTCAGTGGGTGGGCTCTTAATACTCTGCTAGATGTACTCTGGAAATGCTACTCTAGTATTTTGCTGGTTGTCTAAGCCACAGCAACCCAGGGGAATATTCAGGTCTTACCTTTGCCTTTCCTTGATACCAGTTTAAGTTAGAGGGGTTGGTTTGTTCACAAATTTGTATTCCTTATTTGCTTCTTGCTACCTGATTTCCTGTTTCCAATTTTCTTACCACCTTCTGACTTATGCCACCTCCATAAAAACTTCCTGCTACTTTGAGTCTATTATTTAGGAGTTTATGTAAATGATAGAAAAATCTAGTTGCCAGCATTTTTAGTGTAGATCACACAAAAAGTGGCCTTGGAGTATGGATTCTGCAAGATGCTCAACACTTTCAGCTCCCCCGTAAATGTGAGTTGAAAGCGTTCAGCACATCACAGGGTCAGGCCCTCACAGTACAGATCACTTGCAGTATCTGAAGGTCTGATTTTCCTCTCTATATACTGACGTAACTCCATTTAAACAGGTTTACAACCAATGTAAGGAAGAATCAGAACCTAAGTCATTTCAAAATCAAACCTAAAGTGTTTGCTTCATCTTTTAACGTATATATCTCATGCATCTTTCCTGTGGGCTGAATTCTAGATGTATTTGTTTTTTATTACTGAGGACAGGGTACTGCAGTGATTTAATTGCCACTAGCATTTTGGCTGGGTTGAAACACAATTTCTCAGACAAGCAGATATGAGTCTCTGAATTTAATCCCAGCAGGTGTTTGTCAACATAACAAAAAACCCACAGTGCAATTTGGTATAATAGGCAGATGAAGTTCAGGATGAGAAAAAAACAGAATTGGAATAGGGGGAGGACAGCCTTGCAAGTAAACACTGAGGCATGCTGGCAGAGCTGCCTACGGATGTTTGCACAGTGTCTCCCAGCTCTGTCACTTCCCCATTTTCACAAATACTGAAAATGTCCCTGCCTCAGACAAACATTTATTTAAAGAGACTATAAAAAATTCCCCTTCTCCTGAGCACAGGAACAAACAGAACAGCACAAAGGGAGCATATTCACATCCCCATTGGGTGCCAGCTGCTATTTCTCCTACTCAAAGTAGCTCCGCTTTTGGGTTAGTTTTGCTTTGGTCTGTTCTTTGTGATTCTCAGAAGGATGATAATTTCTAATATAGCCCTTCATTTCACAGGTTGGATGGAAAATGTGTAGCCATTGTGAAACATGAACAGCAGCAGAGAGTACTTAGAGGTGACTCTGAAGGGGGGAGGGAAGATCAGCAACAAGCACCCAACGCCCCATTCAAAGCAAAGTGGAGGGGCGCAATCCTGGGACCTTACAAAGCTCTTCTTGGCAAGTGAGCTCTGCGTCAAGATCATTTTGAAGTGCTTTGAGCCTCTCTGCATCATGCCTGTCAGAATACTGGGTTCCAAATGCATAGTGGATACAGCACCAACAACAAAAATCATTACATAATGGGCCTAATTCTCCACTGCCTCACACTCTGTGTATTCATTCAGACCTGACCAAAGCAAATCTAAAAATGTTGCTCTTCTGATTTACTAGCCTTTTACACCCACCTCAAAAGAAGGCAGTTGACAAAACAAGGTGCAAGGCCGTGGAGAATCTGACTCCAAGGTTTCAAACATTGTCCGGTTCAGGCTTCTTGACTTCCAGTTGTGGTGTAATTATTTAATCAGAGAACAAGTTTGTTTATCAACCTAGAAAAAAAGAGCTCAATGAACGTAACGACTTAGTTGAAAATAATAGCATGCTTTTAAATAGTTTGACAAAACGGTGCCCAGCAAACTGTGAATCTGGCAACCAAAATTCTTGTGTGAAAAGCTGTTGGCAGTTTTGGCGTGACTAGTTTGAGGGAATCTACAAAAACAGCAGAGTCTGCAGAGCACAGGCCAGCATATCATTCCCATGCCAAGCTGGAAAGTTTTGGAAAATGCTAATACTACTGCTTGAAACAGGTTCCTACTTGTGCACTATGAGTCAGATCACGATTCCACTTAAATCAAATTTGTCATGAACTTCAATGAGACCAGGATTTGACCCCAAAAGATCACCTAAATGACTTCACTAAAATCCTCTCTCAACCATACTTCCCCTACAATGCTTTTCAGCTGTAAGCCACCAAAGCTGCTAATAAATATAACAATAAATAGGGGGATAATCTACTCTCCTATTTAAACCATTGCAGATTTCTTTGGTCCCATTTATCTTGTGGTGTACACCAAATCCCTGCACTGAACACCCCAGGTATTTGGATCTGGACCTGGACTGCATGCCTGAGCCTTGTCTCTATAATGCATGAACCCAAACCCCAGACTGAAATGCCTCCAAAGTTTGGATTCCAACTTTGTGGGTTAGGTCTATCTCTAGTTCTAGTTACACGTGTTGAGCATCTCTACTGCATTCTACTCGTCAAATGTTGCCTGACCCTCACACATGTACATGGGGAGGAAGGGGGAGAACATACATCTTGTGTGGCCAGTTCAAGGGTCAGGCACGGTTGCAGTCCCTGAATGAAGAGGAGCTTAGCACCACAAATGGAGCAGGGAGGGGCTGGGAGGAGGAGGAGGATTTATGGCCACTCTGCAATAACTCACAAAGCAGGACTGGCACAGGGAATTGGGGGGACTAAGCTGCATGCCACAAAGGGATGTAAGCAGCAGGGGCCCCTGTGCACGAAGGAGCTTGAGGAGGCATTTCCTTCCCAAGGTTCTTCAAGAGCAGTGCTGTTCTGCACTACCCCAACATAAGGCTGTTCCTAAATAGCACAGCTTGGCCACCAGAGGTAGGGGCGATGTGTTGTACAAAAATCATGATTATACTGTGCTTCACTCCTATAAAAGCAGCTATGATCATTCTATCAAATATATGCTCAGTTAGACTCTGACAGCTGGCGGGCTCAGGGTAGTGGTAATAGATGATCAAGCCTTTCCCCTTCGGCTCATTGCTTCTAATCCAGCCCAAGTCCTCAGTAATCAAACATGGTTACCCCCTGATGGCTGATTGGCAGCCTGTGTGAAAGGAGTTGGTAGTCTTAGCTCCAGTTCTTGGAGAACAGCTGTCCAAAGAATAAAAGCATCACTGCAACTGACAGTGACATAGGGACTGAATAGGCATGAAAATCAACAACCCTATAGCGATGGCCCCTCCATGTCATGCTTGAGGCACATTGGCACAGCAGCCTGGGTCACTGCCTCAGCTATACATGACGTGGGGATAAAATAGAGGATTTCAGACTCCAGAGAAGGACTGATGGGAACATAATCTTTGAACTCTGCTATTTCATCAAAGCGAAAACATTTCACAGCAAGCATGCAGTTGACTCTACAGCTAGGTGATTACTGTACTGGCCTGGTACATAGATAACCCTGGTTCAGGTCCCTGTAGCACCTGCTTTGGTGTGATCCAAGAGATAAAAAAAAGTCAATTCTGAATCAGGCTGAGCAGGGACTTCTGTGATTGAAAAGTTTGGGGTTTGTTCTAATGCAGAAAGGAAAAAAATATTAAAACCTAGAAAATTGCCACAAACCAGAATGATCCTCCTCTTGTCAGCTCTATTCCATAACCACCAGGCGGGCATCAATTTACTAGGCTCACTGCAATTGTAGGATCTATTTGCTGTATTGGTTAATTCCTGCATCTGGGCAGAGTTCCAATGAGACTCTGACTAGTGAACATTGTCTGGGGGTCACTGTATTGTGTTCCCCCATGAAACACCTTTGTTACACTTTGGACCCCCACACCTGTCCCTGCACCTTTGATTTCTCCCTTATAATCTACTGGCCCATGTCTCCCGTTTTGATGGGTTGCTAATCTCATTCTTCTGAGTGGGATCTCGAGGGAGCAGTCACCAGTCCTGGAGGTGGTCTTTTGCTGCCTCCTAACTGGCCTTCTTTGGTTAGCCCCTGGTCAGGACAGTTCGTGGCTCCTGGCTTATAATTAGTGGTCTGCATCAGTCTCTTTTGGCTGTATTTCTGGAGGCAGCCTGGTGCAGGGGTGTTGTGGCTTCACTATCCCAGGTCTTTCTGCCTCCCTTCCAGCTCTAAGTTCTCTCCTTTTATAGCAGGCCTTCTTTCCCCTATTGGCTGCAGCTGTGCATGCCAGTCTTCCTGATTGGCACTAGTGGCAGGTGCCTGGGGGTGTAGTCAGGCTGCTTGCTTGTAGGCAGGAGAGGCTCCCTTCCTCCTTCTGCCTCTGCTCAGTATGGGGTTTGTAGGTCCCATTACAGGAGCCCTCCTTCCCTAAACTGCAGGTCAAAGAAGCTTTAATTATCAACACCATATTTCAATTTATCAACACCATTTACAATTTATCAACACCATATTTCCATATCGACATGTGGTTCTCCACCGCCTTGCATTTTGTGCAGTCACTTACACTTATTCAAAGTGAGTGAAAAGTCGGTGTTGTGAAGCACCCTTCGGACATGGTAGGAGCTCACGTGCACTTTGCACAGGTGTGAATGACTACAGGAGGTACAAGACAGTGAAGAGTAGTTACCTTTGGTTGGTTGGTTAAAAACAAAAGCACACTATCAAAAACTAAGATAGCCAGTGAGTTGAATAAGAACCCGTTTAAACTGTGAGTGTTTTATGAATTAAGAAATGACAAACTGTGTTCTTAGGGTATTCTGAGATACTGACGTATCATAGCTTGTGTCTTTGAATTGTGTCAAAGAAAGGTTACCTCACTGATGGCCAGTATAGCAGCAGCCGCTCCATGGCTATGACTTAGTGCAGGTTGTAACCTGGGTGAATCATAAAGAGGACGGCCATCCATTGTTCTCCCTTTCCACTGAAGGCCGGACAAGAAGTAATGGGCTTAATTTGCAGCAAGGAAGATTTAGATTATACATGAGGAAAAGCTTTCTAACTATAATGGCATTTTAAGCTCTGGAACAGGCTTCCAAGGGAGTTTGTGGAGTCCCCATTGTTGGAAGCTTTTAAAAACAAGTTGGACAAACACCTGTCAGGGATGGTCTAGGTTTATTTGTTCCTGCCATAGAGCAGGGGTCTGGACTTGACGACTTCTCGAGCTCCCTTCCAGCCCTGCATTTCTATGTGTTTATGATTCTATGTGCTGTTTAACCAGCAGGATTTAACATTTTCAATTACCAGGCCTTTGTGAGTGCCATTTTACTATAAATGATTGCAAAATGAATATGAATACACTAAAAGCTTCATTTATGTGTGCAAAGATTACATAAACCTTATTAAGGGTTGGTAATGATACCACTAAGAATAGGAAAGAGCTGAAATCTTCCCTGCATCTTAGGATACTGTCATGCCACAGTGAGATGTAACTTTAAATTTTTTTTTTATATGTATATTTTTCTGGACAGAACTCCTCCCTCACCCCAATGATTGTCCACTGCCCTGCATCTTGTGTGGTCACTTACAGCTATGTAAAATGAGTTTAAGGTGTGTGGAAACCACTACACGTAATGCAGGGACTGGAGAACCAGGCCACAAGGTCTTTTTGCAGCATTGCTGCTAGAGCTATCATTTAAATTTTACTTGCTAGATCAGAAGCTTAACTGAAGGTCTTATAGAGCAGTAGTGGCCCCAGAAAGTTAACAGCACCAGTGGAGTTCCGGTCAACAGTCAAGCTGTTCCTGGTGACCAGGAGGCCTGAAATGTCTTGTCCCAGAGAACTCCAACAAGAAACGGTTTTGGCTTCTTTTCTCCTGTTATGTTGTCCTAAGAAATGCCACTGCAGGGAGTCATTGAGAGTGCTATGGTGCACCAGTCTAGATGTTTGGTAGCATGGTGAACATACCACATTCTCAGGGGCAAGCTCTGTCAGCCCTCCAAAGACTATGATCTTCAGGCTCCATCCATTGAGTTCCCATAAACACTCACATGCTTCAGGCAGCAGAGGTTTCTTTACTAGGGCTGCCAGAAATAAAAGGTACAAGTACCCTATGCACAATTACTTGAACAGTTACAGGCAAAAGATTAACCAATAGCTCCTCACCCAGTTGCTAAGGAAGTCCTGTACAGGGGGTCTAGAAGTAACTGACTCTTGGTATAGTGTCTCCACCTTGCTGCCTACTGGTTGCCGTCCTCTCCCCTCCTGCTCCAGCTACTGATGGTCCCTTGCCAGCAACAAGATGTTTCTGCCTGGCACACAGCCTTGCACAGCTAGTTCTCGAACTACCTGGTTTCTCCACAGCAAGCTCCCAGGCTTCCGCCTCAAACTGGTCATCTGTGGCCTCTGGCTGCCTCCTGAGTCTGGTCTTCTCTGACCTCAGGCAGCACTTTCCTTTCTTGTATCCTGGGAGTTATGGAGCCCGCTCCTGTGTGGGTGTTGAACAGGAGAGTAACATAGCCCAGAAAAGTAGGTTCAGTATATAATTTCACAGCCCGAGACTGGGTTGGCTTGACAGCAGTGGACACTATTTCAGCGTTCACATTTTTCTTGCCCTTGTTTCCTTTTGTTTGGTTTAAAACCTCCCTTCTCTCTGCATGAGAGGTTATACTGTTTGGAGGAATCCCAAATGGAGGGTAAGCTGTTTACACAGTTGTCCTCACCATGTGAAGTGTTATGCTAGTGAGGGAGCGGGGCTAAGCGAGGCCCTATAGACAGAGCCAGAGATAACCGCAGTCAGTCTGAAATTCAGGAGGAGTGGGGGTTCTGAACAGGGCTGGTTGAAAGTTTTCCACTGAAACTTTTTTTTGAAGGAAAATTGGGTTTTCAACTAAAATTTTTTCACAAAAAACGTCTGCATTCTGTGCAAAATTTTGATTTTTTTCATTGAAAACTCAAATGCCTGAACGCGGAAGTATTTTTGATTTGGAAATGCTGCCACAGTACCTTTTCAGATTTGTAGTTCTGTTTCCTCATGTGTCCATTCTCCTCTGCGGGCTGGACTCAACCACTGGACTACATCTCCTCTGATTAAGACTACGTTTTAGTCACAGGTATTTTTAGCAAAAGTAATGGACAGGTCACGGGCAGTAAACAAAAATTCACAGTCCGTGACCTGTCCATGACTTGTACTATATACCCCTAACTAAATGTTGGAGCGGGGTGGTGGTGGCCTGGGGTCACCACTGGTGTTGGGGGGCAGCCTGGGACCCCAACTGATCTTGGGGAGGGTAGTTGGGTGGGGAAGTTGGTGAGGCTGGCAGGCTTCCTACCTGGCTCTGCACCTCCCTGGAAGCAGCAACATCCCCCTCCCTCAGCTTCTAGGCGGAGGCGTGGCCCTCAGAGCGCCAGCTCCACAGCTCCCATTGGCCGAGAACCTCAGCCAATGAGAGCTGCAGGAGTAGTGCCTCCAGGCGGAGGAAATGGTGTGCAGAGCTGCCTGGCCATGAGGTAAGCCAAGGGAGCCCCCTGAGGTAAGTACCACCCAGAGCCCTCACCCCCTCCCGTGCCTCAACCCCCAGCCCTGAGCCCTCAACCCCCAACCCCTGCTCAGGCAGCCCCTGGGTAAGCCACACTGGCCACTTCAGAAATCACAGAGGTCATGGAAAGTCGTGGAATCAGTGACCTCCGAGACAAACTTGCAGCCTTACCTATGATGCATCATAGCCAGGGATTCCCATGACGCATCAACCTATCTTCTCCATCAGGGGAGACTATGGTGCCTCATCGGAGATATAGTCCAACCTGGAAACCTAGCCTATAAAGGAGAGGTAGCCTACAACTTCCATGAGAGGTCACAGCAGCATTTCCCAACTGAAAATTTTCAATTTTCTGCTGAAAACTTTTGTTTTATGATTTTTTTTTCTGAAAAGTCTAACTTTTCTATGGAAAATTTCAATGACAACAATTTTTTTTTAATACTCATCTAAATCTTCTATGGAAAAAGCCCATTTTCTGACCATCTCTAGTTCTTAACACCTTCAGGCGCTTTTGAAAATTGCAGCCATAGTGTGGCCACTAAGACTTTTTTCTTGGCCGGTTAAGCTTCCCATATTGCATACAGCCCTCTTGGAATCCTTTTATGCTTTCCTCCTCTGTACCACATCAAGTTTAATTCTACCTATTCTTTCTATTCAGTGCCCTGTATTACTCCCTCCTTGCAGCATCCTCTCTGCTCCACCAGTTATGCCAGCCTCAATTGCCTGCTTATTATTTCTATGCTTTTTCTATGCCACCTCCTACACTTCCTGAGTTGGTCACTAATCCTCACTTTAGTTAAATTCCTCCTTTGCCAGACTGCTCACAAGATGTGAGTCAACAAAGACATTAATTTAAATGTTTAGATACATCTAAGGGCCACAGCTCGGGTTCTTGGATGAAGACAGAAAGCCTTTATTTTACCAGTCAACAACATGGTTCCCAAGTGGATAAACTACAAGGCCAAAAGGCAAAGGAGGGCAGCGCATCACAATTAGGGAATTAGCTTATTGTTAAGGATACTTCTATTTTAATACAAGCAGAGGCCCGAGCCTGCCACCATTATCCATTCTGAACTCCCACTGAGACCACTGGGAATGGAGTGGCTATAGGATCAGGCAATGTTAATGTAGATTAATTTACAAGGCTAGTTTTGTATGTTTTTTCTTTCAAAGCAACAATTTTATTAAAACCAAAAAATGCAAGTACAAAGAACCAGCATGAAAGAAACCATACTGAAGCAGTTTTTTAAAATAAGAAAACAGTACTGGGAAGTGTATAATATGAACTTTTTTTTGTCAAAGAGACAACAAAGTAAGAACCTGATCCTGCAAATACTTATGCACATTCTCAACTTTACACTGTGGGTAGTCTCATTGATTTCAGGGGGATTACTTGCAATGTGTAAAGTTAGGCATGTATATAAGTCTTCGCAGGTTTAAGCCTAAAAGACAAGAATAAAAAGAGAAATTAGGAATTTCTTAAAAATTTAGGAATTAGGAATTTTTTTTAAAAAATATTGGAACAATTAATTATAATTCTCATTAGAGAGAATGACAATTGTAAGTGGGAATCAGGCAGTCAGGTACAGACAACAAAAATCATTTTCTTTCTCAAGTATGATAGTGATCATATTAGGTCCTCACATATTTCTCTTGAGTTTCCATAGGAACTTGTTTAGATATGGGTACCATACTTCAGACATATTATTTGTAGCTGTTAAGGTTGTTGAAAGAAAGAGTACCAAAGGGACTAGAAGCAAGAAGGGTAGAAATCCTGATTTCCAATTGGGGTTCAGAATCCATTAATTTTAAATAGGATACAATCCCATCTAATAAACAGCACATAGGACAAGATTTAGTTCAGTTCTTTGCTCAAATGATTTGAGCTACTAAAATTCCCAAGAAGCCCTGAACCAGGAGAAGCAGATAGACTGCAATCAGTGGACTTGGACACACATACACAAAAGAAATCGCATAGCATTAAACTGATAATCCATAATATAGGAACACCCCCAGAAACAAAGAAAAGAGCCCCCACATGGGAATTCCATTTTAGACTGTAACACAGATTCTAGAAAAAATATGCAAAGCCTTTGGCTGAGCGAATGAATATCCGTTATGCAATTTACATGACATCTCTCTAACATCACTTCAACTGGATCTACATGCCATTAAAACAATTTTGCAAACCTCTGTAGCCAATTATGCATCAGTCAGACAGCTCTGAGAGTCTCCCCGCTACGCCAAGGTGCAGGTTAGGTTACTTCTCATGCTGTTGCTTGGACAGAATAGAAGCCACCGAACATATTATGTGGTTGTGGAGGATATTGTGTCCTGAGCCAAATCTGGCACATTATGGGGTAGGATGTTTGGAAAGGCAGGTGACTGTTGCCACCAGCTAGGCATTGTGCTTTAGGTCTTCCGGGGGAGGGCATCTTTTCCATCCTGCTTTCATTGGGTCAAAGTCAAAGAGGATTCTTGCTGGAAAGGCAGTAGGCATTTGGAGCAGATGGCCATACCACCTTAGAGAGCACTGGGGAAGTGTATGAGAGAGTGGGACCCATTTATAGTTAGAAAACTGATCTCCTCATTCAACTTGAATTCATCCATTTGATGTTTTCAATCATTTGGAAACACTTCATCTGAATGGTGTCCAACTTATTTTAATCGTGACAGGAAGGGGCCATGTTTCAGTCCCATAGGTCAGAATATTGACCACCAAAGCATTATATAGCCTCCATTGTGTCTCTCTACTTATCAGTGTGTTTGGTTTGGAAAAGATGTTCTTGGTGAGACACCCCCTTACTGACTATCCTTTTGCAGTGCAGACTTTGCACTGTCATCCCTGTTATGGACAACAGAGCTGAGGTAAGTGAAATCACTAACAATCTAGCTAGGCCAAGGAAATGTAAAATGATTAATTATTACTATTTCAGTGCTCAACATATGCTGTGTTTTACATATAAAAAGGATGCAAAGGATCAGATTTAGAGAGGTATTTAGGTGCCTTAAGAAGTAGATAGCTACCTAGCAGGATTTATAAAAGTGCCTAAGCAGGTTAGGCACCTGACTCACTTAGGTGACTTTGTAAATCCCACTAGACACCTAAGTATCTTTGTATACTTGGCCCAAAGTCCCCATTACAGTCTTTGGCCCCGATCCTGGAATAAGCGCCACATATTGGTCAGATCCATGTGCCAGAATGGAGCCCCCTTTTTTCACAATATAACTGATGAGGGCACAGAGGTTCGGTTGTCACGGGATAATAGTTTCCTGTTATGACAGGAGATATGAGTGAAGACAAAGGTCAAGTTTAGACCTGATGTAAAGTTAGGGCAGCTCTATTAAATGCAGCTGCACCTAATTTCACCAAAGCTGTATTTGATCCAAAATATTGTCAATTGATGACACATTGAACCTGAGCTAATGTCCTGTTCTCATACCTTTAGTTTGCTTATGCCAAACTACTGTAGAATAAATCATCCTAGGGGAGGGAAGGGAATAAATCCGAGGGGAATAAATCATTGGGGGGAGGGATAGCTCAGTGGTTTGAGCATTGGCCTGCTAAACCCAGGGTTTTGAGTTCAATCCTTGAGGGGGCCATTTAGGGATCTGGGGAAAAAATTGGGAATTGGCCCTGCTTTGAGCAGGGGGTTAGACTAGATGACCTCCTGAGGTCCCTTCCAACCCGGATATTCTATGGTGGCACAGCATAGCATGCCAGGCAATGAGATGCTCTCTTTTACCGTTATGGTCCTGCTGCATTGACTAGCTTATACAACAGACTTTCGAGTGCTTCAGCCATTCAAGAGAGAAGTATGGGGGTTTCTTTTAAGAACTGTAAACTGTATGTTAATTAGTAATTTTGCATCAGAATAGAGAGGGAAAAGATGCATGTATGTTAATTAGTGAATTTGACTCATTCGGAGAGAGACAAGGAAAAGATGCATGAGTTCAGTCTATTGCCCGACCAATGCAGAATCATTCTCTACAACATATTTATGAATACATTCTCTAGTCTGTGTTAGAAGTCCCAAAGGATGGGTCATCTAGGACTTTCCTAGGGAAAAGTATTATTCAGCTTAATAGATCTGTGTCAGGAACTTTCCCCTGATACTCAGCCGTTTTGTAAAAGTAATTATTTTATCATCTTTCACTTGTGTATCACCTTTAGCATGCAACAAATGTGTCAATGATCATAAAACTCTTATTCAGAAAATTAGTTATTCATACAATTAAGGTAATCTGGCTTTCTTTCTCAGTGACAGGTTTGTGTGTGTGTGTTAACCTTTATCAGCGAATAACAGTGACACATCAGTAATCAGACAGGATGGCACAGATTACATTGGGTACAATAGACAGGCAGATTGTGACATTAACAGGAATGACAAAAACAGGATGTTAGCTCATACTGAATATAATTTAAAGGGTCTTGGGTTTGGAGATTTACCTAACTTGAGTTCATGTCCTGTTCTTGAGGTAATAACCATACAATGGGAGGGTAGTGGGCAGGTCTGTACAGGAAGAATGTTATGTCCCCACCCTCCACTAGTCTTGGGGTCACACCTTGGGTAAGTGTGAGTAATGCCTAACTCTCCCTGCCAGGGTCGCAGCAAAGTCTTCAGCTGCATATGATGCGGAGAGGATGGTGATGAAGTATATGCCTTATGCTGGCAACCTGCGTTATATACACAAGCATGGGCCAATCACTACACCCACAGGCAGATGATGCTCTTTAGCTGAGGTAGGTAGCTCATCTAGGAGAAGCACAACTCTGAATACAACTCCTGCACCCATATCAGCTGCCACTCCTGCAGCATCCTATCCTGGAGGAGCTGTCCATAGACCTTTCTTTAGAGGAGGTTACTAAGACCATCAAGCAGCTGTCCATAAGCTAGTCTCCAGGCCCTGGCAGCATTCCACCTGAAGTGTACAAATGTGAGATGCTCACCTGGTCAGGAAACTCACCAATCTTTTCAAGACTATATGGGAACAGGGTACCGTGCCCCAGGAATATAAGGATGCTGTCATAGGCCATCTATACAAAAGGAAGAGAAGCATACCTAGCTGTGACAACCATTGTGAACTATCACTGCTGTCTATAGTGGGGAAGATCCTTGCATGGGTTGTCCTCAACATGCTCATCTCTCACCTAGTGGAGTCAGTGTATCCAAAGTCACAGTGTGGCTTTTGTGCTGGCTGTGGCACCATGGACATGATTTTTGCAGCCAGACAAATACAAGAGAAGGCTCATGAACAGAACAACTAACTGCACATGGTGTTTGTTGACCTGACCAAGGCCTTTGACATGGTGAATTGTGAGGGCCTATGGAAACTCCTTCATAAATGTAGTTGCCCAGAGGAGATGATTGCTGTCATCTGCTCATTTCATGATGGCATGATGGCCAGGGTGATGGAGTATGGTGACTCATCAGAAGCCTTCCCTGTCACCAATGGCACCAAATATGGATGCCTAATGGCGCCAGTCCTCTTTGCCATTGTCCTTTCAGCCATGTGTTCACATTCCAGGACTTTGATAGCAGCATCCACATCTGGTTTAGATTGGATGGGGATCTATTCAATCTACAGCGATTCAGAGCCCACACCAAGGTAATTGAACAGCTATTAAGATAGTTCCTGTTTTGCTGGCAATTGTGCCCTCGTTGCACACATGCTCAAGGACATTCAGTTTATCATGGACTGTTTTGCCTATGCCTGAAAAAGACAGAGGTTATGTACCAGCCAGCACCAGACCACTAGCATACAAGCACCATGATCCCATCACCACAATTGACAACACATCCCTCAGCTCAGTCTGGAAATTCTGCTACTTGGATAACATACTTTCCAACAATTCCATGTTGGATTATGAGATCACTCAGCACCTGGGCAAGACCAGCAGGGCATTCGTCAGGCTCTGGAGGGAGCGTGGAGTTTGCCTCTGAACCAAAATAAAAACCTATTGTGCTGTTGTATTCACCTCACTCCTCTATGACTGAGAGACATGGATGCTCTATGGATGCCACATCAGACTGCTGGAGAGCTTCCACATTCTGTGCCCATCTGCAACGTCAAGTGGCAGGATAGTATCCCCAACACTGAAGTCCTTGAAAGATGCCAAATCCCTGGCACTGGGAGCACGCTCATCAAGGCTCATCTTCGCTGGGTCGGTCATGTGGTCAGCATGGATGTTTCCTGTACACTGAAAGTGGAGCTCCACAACCAGCTGAGCACGGAACGTCCTGTAAGGGTCGACCCATAAAGACACCTTGAAGGCCAACCTCCAAGCATTAGACATTAAAATCTGGGAACTGATGGACAGACCCAGATGGAGAGGTGTGTGCCATGAGACCGTGTCCACTTTTGAGTGGCAGCGTGTTAGGTCTCTGTAGGAGAGCCAATCACTGTACAGTAGTCATGAGCGCCAATTGTCTGAGATTTAAATTTCCATTTGATAATGAGCTAGAAGTTGCCAGTTCAAATCCAGCACAAGTCAGGAGAGACCAGAAGTTAGAGTCTTGGTAGTTGTTTAGTAGCCTCTGTGAAATTAGTTTGGTTTAACTTTGCAGCCCAGTAGATAGCTGTCAGCACCAGAAACACTCCCATCATTGACAGACTGGCATTTTCAGCCAAGAGGTCAAAGACTGAGTGGGCATTAGGACTGAGCTACCTTCCCACCAAGTCAGGGCTGCTACCTATGCTGTGTCGTTTTTGTGGAGAGAATACTCTAATAGGGCTCCTTCTACCTCCCTGTAGTTTGAGGTCATCATTCCTTTGCGTGAGTGGAAGACAGGTGGCAACAAAACAAAAGAAAACACAAAACAGCCCGCCAGGCTGTCTTTGTCCTGGAAGAGAATTAGTCTCTCAAACATATTTTATGTCTGGGGGCCGTAACTGAAACAGACACCAAACAATACCAATCCCTTTCCCTGCAGGGTGCTCACACAATCCCAGTCTTCCTTTGCATCGAGATGAAGGAGCGCACCCTGGTCTCTTCTGAAGGCTCAGGTCTAGTCTAGAGGCTATTCCACTGTCTTGTCCCCAGACCATCTCCCAGTGCCATTTGGCCACCTTGGGTTTTTGTAGTTTCTCTAATCATGAGACACAACTGTGAGCTGAGCTCCACATCCCAGCAGCCAACTGGGCCAGAGCTGTCAGCTGTCTTCTCCAGGCCTGACATCTTAGGCAGTTTTTGGAGGTTGCTGAGTACGTAACGAGTGGTAGCTCAGCACCTTGGAAGATTGGGCCTTACTGGGGAAGCAGTGGGAGTTGTTAAACTTGAAGGATAATGAAAACTACAGAGAAGATGCTGAACTCCAACAGCTTTATTAACGTGAATGCAACACATTCATTAACACCTGTAGATATAACCACCACAATACATCAGCAAATTCACATCTCTGAAGACATCAAAGCAACTCTAGTGCATCAGACACTGCAGTGCACAGCAAAGGGAGTGCTCAGAGCAGTGCAGGGGCAGGTCACTGGACTGTCATGCATAATCCAGAATGGTCACAAGTCTGCCTCCATTTTCACAAATATTAGCAAAAAAATAATAAGTTGAAAGTCAAGTCAAGAAATCAGATTTCAGTTGTACTGTTCCACAGCATTACTAATAGCAAAGCAAGATAACAAAACCAAACAACTTAAAAAAGTATTTTAAGATTGACAGTGTCCCTTTTGGCTGTCAGCTTCAGTCTTCACACTAGGTAAGTTTTCTTGTTAAAAAACACTGATGTTATTTATATTTTTCTTTAATCAAAGGCCTTTTGCCTTCATCTCAAGAAGATGGGAAAAACGTGACAGCAAGAAATGAACATGTGAAGGCTGTCAATGTACCAAGATCCCACATTTCTAAGGCAGCACCCTTTGAGAGCAACATGAAGAATTCCATTTTAACACCTCCACATCCCTTTGCAAAAATGACTCAGATGCACATAGCTTCCGACTTAGCCCCTGTGTACATGTGTAACTACACCAATAGCATAGCAAGGGAAGTTTCAGTTAAAGTAGGCAGGGTAGTGTTTCATATACATTGACCTGGCACGACAAGCCGGTAATAACTGGAAGAGCTTCTACAGAATGAGTTCACAAGCAAGACATAACAGTGCTTGTTAAGGGCAGAACATTCAAAACTACTCAGCATTGGTTTCTCTCTTCTCTTACTGAATTTTAATGGTAAAATTCCCATTGACTTCAATGGGAGCACAGATAGGACAACACTGAAAATCCCACCTTAAAGCTTTCACTCACTCAAAGATTACAAAGTATTAGCATGGGGTGGGGTGGTTATTTTTTTAAACAAAAACAACTTCAGTGCTAAGTACAGTTTGTTTGATCTCTTCTATGGGTTTTGCCTCCCTGTTGAGGTTTTTTTCCAGATTGTCTAAGACACTCCCCTGCAGCATGTATTTTTTTAAAAGCATCAGGATTATCTGCAAAACGCTTCAAACACACTTCATGTGACCTGATTAGGAAAGGAGGGACTGAGTCATCAACTCTAGCATCTACAGCGTTTTTCCTGTCACAAAACCAGAAATAGTTTGTGCACTGCCGAACATCCATAGCAGAAGATTTTAATTCTATTTTTAATCAGGATAGACTCCACACCTTGTGTCATAAAACTAGGGAGGATACAATTTCCCTCCTCCCAAAGACAGCATTGTATTTGCTCCTGCAAAGTATGTCCATGTGCAAAATACATGTTTGGTACTCAAGTACCCACTTGGCTACACAATGCATATTCTGCAGGCACAGGTTTCCTGTTTGTGCACACGTGTATTTAAGGCCTGATCCAAAGTCCAATGAAGTCAAAGGGAGACTTTCCAGTGATTTTTATGAACACTGGATCAGGCCCATATTTTGCAGGCACAACTTAGAAGCACCTCAAAATAAAGATACTACTAATTAAGTCTGGCTGACCTGATTTGGATTAAAAACCCCAACCAACCAACATACCTCATCCTGCTCATCCCCAATCTCTAACTGAACCATACCTGCTGTTTAGAGGAGTTTCGTTAAAGTTTTATTTGACCATTATTTTATATTTATTATATTGTATATAATTTATAATATGTGTGCCTGGTTTTGGAGTTTAGTCCTCCACTGCAAACGTGGATAAGGGCTGCTGGCTTCCCATGAAGTATCATTTGGGAGACAACAATACATTCTCAAGAGGGTTGTATTGCTATTATAACAGATGTGCATTGTAATTAGAATATAATACAGGGAGACAAAGGTATTGCTCCAGTTTTTTCTCTATGCATGCTGAGGACTTGGCGCTTTTCACGACTGCAAGGTCTTTAGGGCAGGGACCAAATCTTTCCATGTATTTGTACAGCAACTAGCACTATGGAGTCTCTGGGCACTACTGAAAAACAACAAATAAAATAACGTCACAGTTGCATGGTTGTCATTTGCAAAAACGCTCTATTTCCTAACACCATGCTATAATTGGCATGACTATATTGTCCCTGTTTCTATAAATGTATTATTTATAGTTTCTATTAATTAAATTAATACATTTCATTTATTCAGAGTGGTCCATTCTCACACTGAGTCACATGCAGAATTCTCATGAACATTAATAGTGGTTACGAGCATGCCTCAGTTTGAGAACAGAACATGTTCAGTGCCACTGTGCTCAAAAATAGAGGAGCCAAGGACTGGTTATGGGAAAGGGGCAGGTGATGCAGTGGGTTAATGTATTATACTAACCTTTCGCCTCTGGAAAACTGGGTTCCAACCTGCCATAAGGCAGCAGAGAAATCAGTTTAGTGATCTCGGCATAACACCCAGTGAGAGGACAGATTCCAATCTAATTTATTTTGTGTTTAAACCAGTGTAAATGCCATTGCAAGTAATGGATTTGGTTTACACTGGTGTAAAATATCAGAATCTGGCCCACAGCCAATATGCAAAATATCATTCAGGGCAACTTCTCAGGGAAGGGACAGGACTGGAATATGAGAAGTTTTGCAGGTCAGGCGTGCGGTGCTATAAGGCCTTCGGAGACTGAGAGGCTTGTAGAGCAGCTCTATGCCTCATTCTAGACAGTGCTATAAATCCCTTGCTCTCATATATATTAAAAAGAAGAAGGAACTAAAATTATATTTAACGAATTGTAACTTCTGCAGTCTCATTGGGCCTGCTCCCCTTGAAGTCAATGACAAAATCTCCCATTGACTTCTGTGGGAGCAACGCGTCTGAATGCTCTTTTCCTGGTAGCTTTAAATTGGACTGGAAAGATGCCATGCACTGGGGACAGCCCAATGCATCATCCAGTTCTGCCATGTTAAATATCTCACACAGCCTAAAACACTTGTGGGGCCCAAGCTTCTGAGCGAAGCCCCATGGATATTAATGGTAAGACCCAACCAAATAGAAGTTAACTGCCAACAAGCCATTTTATGGTAACACTAAGCTGCAGCTCTACTCAGCCTCTGACTACCACAGTCCCTTTCTCGTAAAGAGGGGCCTTAGGAATGGATTTCCGCCGGCCGTTCACAGTGCTGCCGAATCTCCTCTGCGAGGTCCAGGCACCGCAGGATGCGCCACTTCTCAGCAGCCAGCTCTTCTCTGGAGACCTGGCCGAACAGTTTTTTGGCAAAGAGGTTCTGATCTTGCATGAAGAGGCCCACAGCAGACCTCGGGGCCTCAGGGAGGTTCTCCAGGCAACCACTTTTGAAACAGAAGCTGATTTTCTTATCACGTCTCATCCCTGGTCCCCTTTCTTCAATCCATGTCAGAGGTCTAATGTGAGAGAGTAGAAAACAAAGGACATTTAGGAAGAAATAAAGCCACAGGGTTATTCCATTTTTTCATCACTGTTTAACACTAAATGCCCATCTAAAATGTGTTAAAACTTCAATATAGATGTAAGCCAGGGCCTGAATGAGCTCTCCCCTAATGTCTTTTGATGACCTGGGAAAAGACCTGAGGAGCAGACCAAATTTGCATAGACACACCTATTTTGTCTAAGTGATCAGGAGACAGACCAGCTTTGCCAAAGGGATCACTTTTGGCTATTCTGGGTATGACGTTACACCTCATATTCTTCATAGAAATATGGTTATGATATAAATATGGCATAACTAAGATATACTTTATGCAAGATGGCTCATGTAAGGTATCATTCAAAAGGCTGTGATCTACTGGATGTGCTTATCCAATTTGTATGCATGTATCAATTTTGTATCTGGAACTAGGAATATTGACCATATATCTGTATTTCAAATGTGCTACTTTGAGTGACGGCCAATACTAGCCCTTCAGGCCCAACAATGAAAGAGTCAGACAGGGCTGATGGCCCATCAGCAAGGACAATGGACTGTGAAAGAGCTTAGTCTTCCTGTGGACGCTCCAAACAGCCTGCGAGTAATGGCTGCTATGACCCTGGAGAGACACGTGACTGAGTCACCTGGTACTTTTCCACTGTAGGCAGATGGGGATCAAATGAAGGATTCCCGCCTTAGGTAAATCCTTTTCAAGGGCTGGGGAGGGGGTTGATTGGGACTCTCCTCCATTGCCTACCAAAGAAGGAGGACTGCTGAAAGAACCTGAAGGGACAAAGGAACTAACCTGAAGGGAAAGGCAGGGGTCCAGTCTGTAAGAAGAAATAACTGGAACTCTCAGCTACTGAAACTCTGCAACTTACCTAAAATAACATTTAGCTGAGGAATTACTTCTTGAAACCAGTCTCTAAGTTCTTAGTATGCGTGTTTTGTTTTATTTGCTCAGTAATCTGCTTTGTTCTGTTTGCTATCCCTTATAATCACTTAACATCTGCCTTTTATAGTTAATAAATTTGTTTGGTTTATTATTAAACCCAGTTTGTGCAATTTCTAATGCTGGGGGTGAAGTTCTGCACATCTCTCTTCACATTGAGGGAGAGCATGAATTTTTATGAGCTTGCACTGTGAAGATCTTTCTATTCAGCGCAAGACAATATTATTTTGGGTTTATTTCCCAAAGGGGGTGTGCATGTGAGTGCTAGGTGAATCCCCTCACACAGAGCTGACTTCAGTCTGTGTCTGCAGCTTGGTGTGGCCCTACTTATGCATGTGTGTGTGCTGCAAGAGGCTGGAGAGCCTAATTCAGCAAAGCAGTGAGAGGGAATCCAGGCTGGTGGGGGAGGAGGGGCTCAGTGAAACCCCAGTACATCAGGTGACATCCCAGAAGTGCAGTTTAACCCTTCACACTGGGTTACAATTCACTTTAGACACAGGGGTAATGAGATGTTGTTATGCTTATTGAATGAGTAAAGAGCAGCAGAACTGTATTTAATATGCCCTAATTGAGGGGTCACCCTAAATTAACATCACCTGTTAAGTAGATGCCAAATCCAAGTGAAAGTCAGAGGAGGTGGTGACAGATGTTCCTACCTGGTGGTGTGGATTTCTTTAAAGGGTCCTAAAAACCATTTTATCCTCCGCCTCTAGAGTTTAAAGGTAGAGCTGACTAGACTCAATTGAGAGTCCTAGTTTCTTCTCAGTGATCACTACAGCTAAAAACACAAACTCATTTGGGGCCTGAGCCTTAGCCCTGATAGCACTGACAGTGTTGTGGTGCAAGACAACATAGAGGGAGCATCAGCAGTGAGGTTCTCTGCTGCGCAGTGAAATCGCTAAGGGCTGAAACCACTAGGGCAGGGCTAGGCAGAGGAAGCTCTGAACACAGCATCGCAGCTGAAGGCAGAAGCGGCAACGCTGGCAAGCAGTGACAGCTCTGAACAGCTGGAGAGCTGGCAGTGTCATGCAGCGGTATCACTGGTTGGGTCTCAAGCTGGCTCTGTTTGGTAATGCTGAGGGGAAAGCCTAGACACTGAACCCAGCCTTTGTTGCTGACATCATCACCTGGCAGAAGGGTTATATATGGCGTGTTCCGGTAACAGGCTCAAAGAGCAGTAATTAATGTAACATGGAAGGACTCGGTCTTGAGGTTAGAGCAAGGATTTGGAGTATAATCCTTGGGTACTAGTCCCAATTTCTGCCATTGTTTCATAGTGTGACCTTGGCCAAGTCCTGTAAACGCTCCCCACCTCAGTTTTCCCATCTGTATAATGGAGCAAATAATATCTAACCATCTCACAGGAGCGTTGTGAAGTTTAGTTCATTCGTATCTGTAGAGTGCTTTTTGATTCTTGCATAAAAGTAGCTGTACAGGTGCAAAGAAGAGAAGGTGCCGAGTTCCTGCTGAAGATACCTAAGTAGCATGGCTCATCTGCTCCTGTATCGTTACATTACTCACTTCTTGTTTGCAGTCTGAAAATGTGCTGTCATTCTGGAATAACTCTCTTCTTTCTGTTCCTCTCGAGTGGCTGAGGTGACAGTGAGGTCTCCAAAGAGGTCAATGAGCCAAGTCAGGCGGGCAATTCCACTGAAAGCTGGGAAGCCTGATCGCTCTTCATCCAAGGCACCACCTACAGGAATAAGAATGAAAGGACTTGAGTAGTGGGAAAGGAACTCCCACCCTAATCAGCTGCCT
Source organism: Eretmochelys imbricata (assembly GCF_965152235.1). Taxonomy (NCBI): domain Eukaryota; kingdom Metazoa; phylum Chordata; order Testudines; family Cheloniidae; genus Eretmochelys; species Eretmochelys imbricata. Next base: position 175,340,597 of record NC_135573.1, read on the forward strand.
GGAGTCCAGCAAAGGGAAAGCTTTGAGAGTCAGTCTGGGATGGGAGCCTCATGGCTGGGAGCTCAGTGAATCCAGTCTGATGAATAGGAACATTTGGTGAGCTACACAACAGGATATGCTGCTCCTTTTCTGTTGTTCTTAAAGGTTGAATTCTATCAAATAAACCTTTCAAGTCTCCCTTGCCCTCCTCAAATACTGATAACTCAAGGAAACTCTCCCACTAGAGCATACGTGTGCCATCTGTCGCATTTGGGCCAGGACCATCTCCGGTTTCTGCAGTCTTGGCCAACGGCCCAGAAACCTGCTAGGAGTGTCTATTGGGACCAGGTGGGAAGCTCGAAGCTGCCTGTTTATCCCCCTTTTCCAGCCTGAGCTGCTCTGTCCAGGGTTCCAAGAGCCAAACAGAGGGCAGCAAAGAGCACTGCTGGGGAAAGGCAGCCATCACCTACCCAGCCAGCTGTTACAGCTGATGAAGATGGGCGGGCAGAAGAGGGCACGCGAAAATAATTGCCACCCAGATCCCCATCTGAAGGTAGAGAGGAAGACAGACATAGATACAATGAATGTACAGGAAAACCCTAAGGATATGTTGGGGAGCACTAGGATATGAGTTCACACAAGGGGATGGGGGAATGAAACCTTTACTCTCTCCCATCTCTTAGAAGACAAAAACAGGGGAGGAGCCTGGGGGTCCCTCAGTGGAGAGTGGAGTGATTTTCAGCAGCTTTCCACCCTCTCTGGAGACCAGGTGAGGATGAGGGGGCTAAAGGGACCTCCCCAGGTCACTGATACTCCAACACAGAAAGAGAGCAGGAGACAGCTGTGAAGATACTAGAGGGGGAATAGGCTTGCTGTCCTCCATCAAACTCACTCCCCAGTATCTAGCAAGCAACAGAACCTCTCCCCGACACAGGCAACTGCCAGTAGAGGGAGATGGTTGTTTGAAGGTCTCACTGGATGGGTCCTGACTCCGTGACTCAAACTACTACAGAACAAGCCCTCACACGAGTGAGTGAGCGAGTGAGTGAATGAATGAATGTCTGAAGTGGCTGGCATCTCAGCAGGACAGGCAGCCTGAGTTTCTTTAGAAACTGACCTGTGAAATGTAACGTTCCTTTCACAAGCTCCTTCCCAGTCACTTCCTTTTTCAGCTGCTTGTACTCTTCTGTCAAAAGTTCAATGTGCTCCACATGGAGGATTTTACCTGTCATTGAGAAAACGAAGATCAAATGGGATTACTAAAAGCTTTCTGCATGAATCCAAATCCATGTCTAGGCAGTAAACCTTTTAGCCATCATCAGTATGCGCACACTTCAAACAGCCTTATCTGTGGCTGGCAGAATGGTGCCAAGACAAATCATCAAGACATTGCACTAGGGATCCAATTTTGGCTCATTGTTCTCAGGGGGCCACACCTACAGTCCACAGTAACAGCAAGCTTAGCAAACAAACGGCAGCATTTTAGCTATTGACTTGAATAGGAATTGGGTGAATGAACCGACCGTAATACAGTGCCTTGAAAGTTGAGGCACTAGCCTTCAAAACGAAGCTTGAGTGAAGTCCTGACCCTCTTTCCCCTAACTCCTCTATCCTCTCACTCTTCCAAGGCCACTTTTTATTTTAAAAAAATGTGCATTATTTAGTTGTATTACCATAGTGCTGAGGCGCCCTAGGCATGGACCAGGACTCCACTGTGCTAGGTGCTGTACAAACAGAACAAAAAGATAGTCCCAGTCTCAAAGTATGGTACTTACAAGCCAGGCTGTGATAACCTTAGTCACGCTGAGGAGCACCTTATTCCACTGAAATCAATGGGACTGCTCCTGGAGTAAGAGGGTACCCTATGTGCATGAGGTTATTAGGGTCTGGCACTTAATTGGGATGGCCATTGTACTGGGATGTCTCCAAGGCAATCAGATAGAACTACTGCTTAACGGACGGAAAGGGCATAAATTGTGCTTACTTGGGGACCCATCTGGCTCATAACACAGGGATAAGTGGTGCTCATCTATGAGCTAGCTAGGTGTGAAATTCTCAGCTCCAGTCTTTTAGCACAGATGTTGCTAAATGAAGATTACAAAAGGATGTCAGTGAGCAGTGGCACACACAGTCCAAGTGGCTGCAGTTTGCTCTTGCCTGGCAGTGTGCCCCTTCTTGCAGCGCCATGCCAGAGTGATGCAATGTGGAGGTCCACACTGCACTTTCTTCTAGGCTCCCCTCTACGGCCACAATCTGCCCCTTAACATTTTAGCGATGGGACTGCTTTGCTTAGAAATGTCTCCTATGGACCCTCTTTCCTTCTTTTAAACATAGGTGCCACTACAGCCCAGAAAGGCATGAAGAAATGAGGGTGATACACATGAACATACACAGACCTGTCATATAAGCCACAGTCTTAAGGTTTTGTTTATGGTTTAATTTCCAGGGGGAAGAAAGTTGGGGAGGGTTCTATGGTTACTCACAAGGTTAGGTTTTTGTTCTTCAAACATTTTATTAATGCTCTGATGGATCTTTCTAGCTAACTCCATTCTCCATGCTAGTGCTGGCAGGGATTGAGATCACTGTGATTACTAATGCAACTGCACCTGTCTCGACTGTCATCTTGTCCTCCGCATTTGTCTGTTTATTCACCTGTTGCACATTGTCTAAATTAGGGCTGTCAATTAATCGTTGTAAATGGATGCGATTAATGCAAAACAAATTAATTAGATTAAAAAAACAGTCACGATTCATTGCAGTTTTAATTGCACTGTTAAACAATAATAGAATACCAATTAATTTATTATAAATATTTTTGGATGTTTTCTACATTTTCAAATACAATGATTTCAGTTACAACACAGAATACAAAGTGTACAGTGCTCACCTTAAATTGTTCTTTATTACAAATATTTGCACTGTAAAAAGATAAACAAAAGAAATAATATTTTTCAATTACCTCATTCAAGTCCAAAGAGTCCTACTTCTTGTTCAGCCAATCGCTAAGACAAACAAGTTTGTTTACATTTATGGGAGATACTGTTGTCTCCTTCTTATTTATAAAAAGAAAAGGAGTACTTGTGGCACCTTAGAGACTAACCAATTTATTTGAGCATGAGCTTTCGTGAGCTACAGCTCACTTCATCGGATGCATACTGTGGAAACTGCAGAAGACATTATATACACAGAGACCATGAAACTATACCTCCTCCCACCCCACTCTCCTGCTGGTAATAGCTTATCTAAAGTGATCACTCTCCTTACAATGAGTATGATAATCAAGTTGGGCCATTTCCAGCACAAATCCAGGTTTTCTCACCCCCCGCCCCTTTTTCCAAAAATCACACACACAAACTCACTCTCCTGCTGGTAATAGCTTATCCAAAGTGACCACTCTCCTTACAATGTGCATGATAATCAAGGTGGGCCATTTCCAGCATAAATCCAAGTTTAACCAGAACGTCTGGGGGGGGGGTAGGAAAAAACAAGGGGAAATAGGCTACCTTGCATAATGACTTAGCCACTCCCAGTCTCTATTTAAGCCTAAATTAATAGTATCCAATTTGCAAATGAATTCCAATTCAGCAGTTTCTCGCTGGAGTCTGGATTTGAAGTTTTTTTGTTTTAAGATAGCGACCTTCATGTCTGTAATTGCATGACCAGAGAGATTGAAGTGTTCTCCGACTGGTTTATGAATGTTATAATTCTTGACATCTGATTTGTGTCCGTTTATTCTTTTATGTAGAGACTGTCCAGTTTGACCAATGTACATGGCAGAGGGGCATTGCTGGCACATGATGGCGAATATCACATTGGTGGATGTGCAGGTGAATGAGCCTCTGATAGTATGGCTGATGTTATTAGGCCCTGTGATGGTGTCCCCTGAATAGATATGTGGGCACAGTTGGCAACGGGCTTTGTTGCAAGGATATCATGAATAGGTCGGAATATGAACAAGAGGCTGCTCGGCAGCTCTCCAACACCACTTTCTACAAGCCATTACCCTATGATCCCACTGAGAGTTACCAAAAGCAACTACAGCATTTGCTCAAGAAACTTCCTGAAAAAGCACAAGATCAAATCCGCACAGACACACCCCTGGAACCCCGACCTGGGATATTCTATCTACTACCCAAGATCCATAAACCTGGAAATCCTGGGCGCCTCATCATCTCAGGCATTGGCACCCTGACAGCAGGCTTGTCTGGCTATGTAGACTCCCTCCTCAGGCCCTACGCTACCAGCACTCCCAGCTACCTTCGAGACACCACTGACTTCCTGAGGAAACTACAATCCATCGGTGATCTTCCTGATAACACCATCCTGGCCACTATGGATGTAGAAGCCCTCTACACCAACATTCCACACAAAGATGGACTACAAGCCGTCAAGAACACTATCCCCGATAATGTCACGGCTAACCTGGTGGCTGAACTTTGTGACTTTGTCCTTACCTATAACTATTTTACATTTGGGGACAATGTATACCTTCAGATCAGCGGCACTGCTATGGGTACCCGCATGGCCCCACAGTATGCCAACATTTTTATGGCTGATTTAGAACAATGCTTCCTCAGCTCTCGTCCCCTAACGCCCCTACTCTACTTGCGCTATATTGATGACATCTTCATCATCTGGACCCATGGAAAAGAAGCCCTTGAGAAATTCCACCATGATTTCAACAATTTCCATCCCACCATCAACCTCAGCCTGGTCCAGTCCACACAAGAGATCCACTTCCTGGACACTACAGTGCTAATAAACAATGGTCACATAAACACCACCCTATACCGGAAACCTATTGACCGCTATTCCTACCTACATGCCTCCAGCTTTCACCCTGACCACACCACACGATCCATAGTCTACAGCCAAGCTCTGCGATACAACCGCATTTGCTCCAACCCCTCAGACAGAGGCAAACACCTACAAGATCTCTATCAAGCATTCTTACAACTACAATACCCACCTGCGGAAGTGAAGAAACAGATTGATAGAGCCAGAAGAGTTCCCAGAAGTCACCTACTACAGGACAGGCCTAACAAAGAAAATAACAGAACGCCACTAGCCGTCACCTTCAGCCCCCAACTAAAACCCCTCCAACGCATTATTAAGGATCTACAACCTATCCTGAAGGATGACCCAACACTCTCACAAATCTTGGGAGACAGGCCAGTCCTTGCCTACAGACAGCCCCGCAACCTGAAGCAAATACTCACCAACAACCGCATACCACACAACAGAACCACTAACCCAGGTACTTATCCTTGCAACAAAGCCCGTTGCCAACTGTGCCCACATATCTATTCAGGGGACACCATCACAGGGCCTAATAACATCAGCCACACTATCAGAGGCTCATTCACCTGCACATCCACCAATGTGATCTATGCCATCATGTGCCAGCAATGCCCCTCTGCCATGTACATTGGTCAAACTGGACAGTCTCTACGTAAAAGAATAAATGGACACAAATCAGATGTCAAGAATTATAACATTCATAAACCAGTCGGAGAACACTTCAATCTCTCTGGTCATGCAATTACAGACATGAAGGTCGCTATCTTACAACAAAAAAACTTCAAATCCAGACTCCAGCGAGAAACTGCTGAATTGGAATTCATTTGCAAATTGGATACTATTAATTTAGGATTAAATAGAGACTGGGAGTGGCTAAGTCGTTATGCAAGGTAGCCTATTTCCCCTTGTTTTTTCCTACCCCCCCCCAGACGTTCTGGTTAAACTTGGATTTATGCTGGAAATGGCCCACCTTGATTATCATACACATTGTAAGGAGAGTGGTCACTTTGGATGAACTATTACGAGCAGGAGAGTGAGTTTGTATGTGTGGTTTTTGGAAAAAAGGGGCGGGGGGTGAGAAAACCTGGATTTGTGCTGGAAATGGCCCACCTTGATTATCATGCACATTGTAGGGACAGTGGTCACTTTGGATAAGCTATTACCAGCAGGAGAGTGAGTTTGTGTGTGTGTGTTTTGGGGGGGGTGTGAGAAAACCTGGATTTTTGCTGGAAATGGCTCACCTTGATTTTCATACACATTGTAAAGAGAGTGGTCACTTTGGATGGGCTATTACCAGCAGGAGAGCGAGTTTGTGTGTGTGGGGGGAGGTGGGGGCGGAGGGTGAGAAAACCTGGGTTTGTGCTGGAAATGGCCCAACTTGATTATCATACACATTGTAAGGAGAGTGATCACTTTAGATAAGCTATTACCAGCAGGAGAGTGGGGTGGGAGGAGGTATAGTTTCATGGTCTCTGTGTATATAATGTCTTCTGCAGTTTCCACAGTATGCATCCGATGAAGTGAGCTGTAGCTCATGAAAGCTTATGCTCAAATAAATTGGTTAGTCTCTAAGGTGCCACAAGTACTCCTTTTCTTTTTGCGAATATAGACTAACAGGGCTGTTACTCTGAAACCTGTCATTATGCAAGGCACTTCTTATTTACAATGTCACCTGAAAGTGAGAACAGCCATTTGCATGGCACTGGTGTAGCCAGCACTACAAGTTATTTATGTGCCAGACATGCTAAACATTTGTATGCCCCTTCACGCTTTGATTTGTAGGCTTTAAAGTTTTACATTGTTTTGTTTTTGAGTGCAGTTATGTTGGAAAAAAAACATAATTCATAATGCAACATAATGCAGTTATGTTGGGAAAAAAACATTCGTAAGTTGCACTTTCGCAAAAAAGAAATTGCACTACAGTATTTGTATGAGGTGAACTGAAAAAGACTATTTCTTTTGTTTATCATTTTTACAGTGCAAATATTTGTAATGAAAATAATAATATAAAGTGAACAGTGTACACTTTGTATTCCGTTTTGTTATTGAAATGGATACATTTGGAAATGTAGAAAAACATCCAAAAATATTTATACTGAATTTAAAGTGGTATTCTATTATTGTTTAACAGTGTGATGAAAACTGCAATCAATCACAACTATTTTTTTTAAATCTCACAATTAATTGCAGATTTTTTAAAATTGTTTGACAGCCCTAGTCTAAATCTTAGATTGGGAGTTCTCTGGAGCAAGTAGCGTCCTTGTGCTATGCCTTGTTTGAGGTTCTTAGGCACCACCACAACCGATGTAATCTAATGTCACTGTAAAAAGCTAGTTACACCTTTGACATTAAGGATCATCACCTTTCTGCTCAGCCAGCTCCCAGAGCTCACGTGCTGTGCTAGCGGACAGTGCCATTGGGTACTCGACAAGGACATGTTTCCCAGCCTCCAAGAACATCCTAGAAGGAGAGAGAAACAGGTCTTCAAAAGATGCTACCTTATTCATATCTCTTCTTCTGAACAAACACTTTTACTCTAGCAGCCAACCCCATCTCTAGGGATGGGGAAATAGCATGAATGAATATGCTGAGAGTGGGGGTAATGAAAGGCATTTTCTTAGGGTATGTCTAAATTGCGATTAGACACCCGTGGCTGGCCCATGCCAGCTGACTTGGGCTGACGGGACTCGGGCTAAGGGACTGTTTAATTGTAGTGTAGACGTTCAGACTCAGGCTGCAACCCATGCTCTCGGACCCTCCTACCTTGCAGGGTCCTAGAGCCTGGGCTCCAGCCCAAGCTGGTTAAGTCCCATGCCTAGCAGATTTGGATTCCATTCCTGCCTCCACCATGGACTTCCTGCATGACCTCGGGCAAGTCACTTAGTCTCTCTGTACCACAGGTCCATATGAGGAGGATACTACCCTATCTCACAAAGTTTTTTGGCGCTTAATTAATTGATGTTTGGAAAGCTCTATGAGATCCTAAGACAGGTGCTTCATAAATACAGGTTACTAGGGAGAAGATGGCATGGATGAGAGTGGCAGGAACCAGTTGGTGGGGAGGGGAGAATAGGGATTGAAAGAAGTAGTATTTTCTGAATCCAGTTTCTGTATTCCCTCTAAAATACATGTAAATCCGACACTACTAATACAGGTGTGCAACAGAGCGCCTGTCTCATTTTACCTCAAGAGGGTAAACTTCACAGTCACATTTACTTTGAGAATATGGGGATTATTTTACATTGCTAATGAAGAGGAATTTTCCTAGACACAAATTAATTCTTTGATACAGCACGTTCCATTGCATGGCAGTGCCTAATTTAAGGAAGTAGCAAGCAGAGAAGAGGAAAAGAGAGACACATACCTGACATTCTCCTCATGGCTTTTGTTGTCAGTGCTGATGATGGCCGCCTGGATCTCTTTGTTTCCCAGAGCATCTTGCAGGCCAATCTGCTTGACCTCGTTAATGCTACCCAGGGTTCTTCTAGTTGTTCAACAGAAAGAAATAAAAAACAAAACATCACAACCACAGCCCGCTCTCCCCAATTATTATTGGAACCTGTTACGAATTACACCTGGTAGGACACGCACACAAGTGCTGCGAATTACACCTGGTAGGACACGCACACAAGTGCTGCGAATTACACCTTGTAGGACACGCACAGTTCGAATCTAGGCTGAGGCACAGAAATAAAGTGCACAACTGCAGAGTTCCCAAAAAACACTAAATTTATTACGCTCGAGCGTGGTGCCCCCCTGCTAGCCAGGAGGGGACCCTGAATGCAGATTATACAAAGGTTATATACCTTTTAGCAAAGCATGTTGCCCTCGTGCATCGGAAACCTTAGCCAATAAACAAACCCTTGTCTTATCTACCACCTATCCCTGCTTGGTGCATTCCTCGTGCTATACCAGTATGTTAATTACACAGCATGGTCCTAAAGCCATGCATCTGTAACTTTTATTATCAGGATGGGAGGCCTCATATCAAGGCCAAGAGACAGGGAGTTAGAGACTGACAAAAACCAGATACTGGGAGTCAAGGCAGGCTGGAGACAAGGAGGAGGATTTTCACAGGGATTCAGTATTTAAGGATTACTCCTCCTGGTGTATGATGTGCTGGCATTTAAACAATGGTGGGCCGCAAACCAAAATGGAGTCACATGTGCTAACTTTTCCTTAACAAACCTCAGTCATAGACCAAGACCCCAATTCGTTAGGTGCTGTACAAACATAGATCAAAAAGATAGTTGCTGCATCAAACAGCTTAAGTACAAGACAAGAGTCAACAGGTGGATACAAACAGACAAGGGAGTAAAAGAAAACAGTGAGACAAGATCGGTCAGTTTGATGGACAGTGGTCACAGCATACCAGTGGCCTAATCACTGTAGGCATCATGGCAAAGGAGAGTTTTAAGGAAGGATTTGAAGGAGAGATGAGGAGGATGTTTACAGGGAGCTCTTCCCAAGCATGAGGGGTGGCAGCGAAAAAAAACCCACATAGATGCTTGTTTGAAAATTTAACAGCTGGGTGGTGAAGCCTGGCATCGTTGCCCGAGAAGAGGCAGGAGTCAACATCTTAATAGTGTATGCGAGATGATAGGTAGCATGAGGATAGGCCATGAAGGGCCTTGAAAGTGAAGATGAGTCATTTGTGTTTGATGCACTAGAGAAGGGGAAGCCAATGGAGGGACAGAAAGAGAAGGGTGACATGGTCAAAGTGACATGCTAGGAGAATTACCTCTGTAGCAGCATTTTGAATTATGTGTTAGACTGGCACAGTTTCCCAATGGAAGTGGTGGAAGCCAAGTATTGCTTGGGTCATTCAATAGTAGATCTACCACTAGAAAAGACACCCTCGGAAAAAGCTTGTATTGGCAAGGAGATGTAATGGATGGCCTAATAGGTCTTTTCTGTCTCAAACAGATATGATTAAATATAGCTGGAAAATACATCCACAACCCGAGATCCCCATATGTTCCACATAACTATTTTAAACCATTATGCTTTGTTGCTATGGTGCAGAAAGCCTGATAGGAATGCTCTGAGATAGCAGCACTGTTGTGCAGATTTGCTTACGTTTCAGCCACATGGTTGCTGAGAATAAATGACAGGTAACCTTATTGCACAGCCTACATTAGGATTTGTTCTTCAAAAATCCACATCTGGCTTCAAAGACAAATTTTACAGCAGAGTCGCATTACCAGAGTTCTACAGATGAATTACTTATAGACACTGGCCCATCAGTGCAGCTGCTTAAAGCCTGTGCCATCCTACAGCAGAGTTCAGTCATCTGGTTGCATTTTGAGTCTCTTTTAAAGGGCTGATCTTACAGGGCTCTGAGCTCCCTCAGCTTTCCCTGAGCGAAGTGAGAATTGAGGGTGCAAAGCACCTCATTAGAGACACTCAGCATCTCTCAGGACTGAGTCCTAGATCTGCTTGAATGAGCTCATTGAGGCGCTTTGCAAAGCTTCCTGCAATCATTAATCAACCTAACCTATGGACACTAAGCGCTGTCACATAAATGGCATTTACTGTGTGCACAGCAGACCTCCTTGAATTATTATATCGGAGAAATGTATCTTCTAAGATGAGCCTGGAAAGTTATACACCCAAAAGGGAGAGAGTACGTGGGGGGCAAAAATAATCTCTACACCATGTTCATTAAAACACACAACTGAAATATCTAACCTGGATACAAAGCCAACCAGCTTCAGATGCTCAGAAGAGCTGGAAGGCATCGGATTCAGCATGTCTCTTAGCCGCACAGATCCAGCAATTCCGATCCCCACCACTACAGTGCCAAACATTTTGTTAGCCTGAAACAAAACAAAAATAGATAACAAGTCTAGAAAAAAAAAGCATTCTGTTAATATTTTCCCCTTCCCCTGCATTATAAACCCACACTTTAGCATCCAGGCAGCTCACCAAAGACAGCCTGACGTTGCATGAGGCTGAGTGCACTCATATCCTATTGAAGTCAATGGGATTTGAGGATTATCAGCACCTCACAGGATTGGGGCCTGAAGACTCTTGTAATTGACAGCCAGTATGTCAGATCCACAGTACAAAGCTGTTCTTTCCCCAAAATGGATAGGCAAATCTTAGAGAGGACAGGGATCATCTCGTTATTTAGTACCTTTTGCCCAGACTGATCCCAAAACATTTTGCAAAACTAACAACATTTGACACAAATTACATTCAGGGTTCACTCCCTGAGCCTCTGCAATGCAGCTCTCTCTGGACTGAAACGAAGAAACTAAGCGCACAACAATGTTTCACAAAACTTTAGGACAGGAAGTGAAGAATGCCCTTTTCCAGTTGAAACTGCTGGAGAATTTTAGAGATGCAAAAGATAATGACCTAATTTATAATTTGGCTGGAATACTGGGGTGACATCTCTACTCTTCTGAAAAGCACCACAATCTCTTTAATGACAAGTGGTCATGACCTCAGTTTTCCTTCTTACTGAAAAACACAGCACTTTCAATGGCAGTATCCCCTACTATCATAAAGGAGCATGAGCAGGAGACAGTGTGGTCCAGTAGTAGGGTGCTGAACCAGGAGTAGAGAGAGCTCAGTTCTATTCTCTGCTTTGCCTTTGACTCACTCTGATGATTTAGCCTTTGAGTGGCTGAGTATTTCCCCTGGGAATAATAATGCTTATTCACCCCATATTCTGCTTCTTCTATTTCATCGCTCTGTCTTCTCCCCTTCTCCTTGCCTTGGTGCAATAAGATCTGTTGATTAGTTCTGCTATAGGATTACTTTCTTTCAAATCTTTCCTAAAACCTCATCTTTTCCTCAGTGACTCTTGTCCGATGGGATCATAACACAGCTGCAGGCTCTCACTGCAATCTGTTTCTGCGACGGCATTTTCTAACTGTACTGAAAATGCTAGAGGTCAACTGCTACTAAGAAATTCTATCAACTGCCACTAAAGACTCTCACGTTGTGTATGTTGCATCTGGGTTTTACGCCTCTATTTATGTATTGCTGTGACTGCCGATGTGGCTCATTTCATGTTTATTATTGTCTGTACTGTATCATCTGGTGAAGTGCTCCGACATACTGTTTTGCTTTAATATAAAGCAAGAAATGACTGATGTTGGAAGAGTCTCCATTAGAATCACAGCAATGTGTAGTTACCAGAGGGTGTCATGTGATGCACTAGCTCGACTCACCAGGGAACAAAGATGCTGTTGAGCTCCAGACTTGATTTTATTTGGCCCATAGAGAGATGAGGTCAGAAAGACCATCACCAGCATAACCCATTTGAAATAATCGAGATTCCCTCTGAACACATTCTGGGCCTGATTCGCATTTACACTAATGTTCCTATAATGCCATTTTCCACTGCCAGAGCCGTGTACTGTGGGCGTAAATTACACTTACACTTGAAGGGCAGTGTATATGAGACTCAAGTCCTCTGACACAGCAAGTAGGGTATCACTTGGTATAATTTCAGTTGATGGTATATTGCCCAGAAATCCTACAATACATTCTGTGCTAGCAAGCATAGAGGCCACAGAAATGCTCACAACTGGTGAACAGTGGGGAGCTATGCCTTACCGATATGGTACAACAGAATATTTTTTCTATTTGAAAAATCAGCTAAAGAAAAAAATATTTGCAAGTAAAGGCCAAATTTTGTCCTCTGATACACCCAGGAAACTCCTGTAATGTATCAACGCAGCCACAGAGTACCCCATACATACAGTGCGGGCAGCCAGGACTAACCACCCTTGCCTACAGACAGCCCCCCAACCTGAAGCGAATACTCACCAGCAACTACATACCACACAACAGAACCACTAACCCAGGATCCTATCCTTGCAACAAAGCCCGTTGCCAACTGTGCCCACATATCTATTCAGGGGACACCATCACAGGGCCTAATAACATCAGCCACACTATCAGAGGCTCGTTCACCGGCACATCCACCAATGTGATCTATGCCATCATGTGCCAGCAATGCCCCTCTGCCATGTACATTGGTCAAACTGGACAGTCTCTACATAAAGGAATAAATGGACACAAATCAGATGTCAAGAATGACAACATTCAAAAACCAGTCGGAGAACACTTTAATCTCTCTGGTCACTCGATTTCTGATCTCAAAGTGACTATCCTTCAACAAAAAAACTTTGAAAACAGACTCCATCGAGAGACTGCTGAATTGGAATTCATTTGCAAATTGGATACAATTAACTTAGGCTTGAATAGAGACTGGGAATGGTTGAGTCATTATAAAAAATAACCTATTTCCCCTTGTTTATTCCCCCCCACCCCGTTCCTCAGACGTTCTTGTTAAACCCTGGATTTGTGCTGGAAATGGCCCACCTTGATTATCATACACATTGTAAGGAGAGTGATCACTTTAGATAAGCTATTACCAGCAGGAGAGTAGGGCGGGGGGAGAGAGAAAACCTTTTGTAGTGATAAACACCCATTTTTTCATGGTTTGTGTGTATAAAAACATCTTCTGTATTTTCCACAGTATGCATCCGATGAAGTGAGCTGTAGCTCACGAAAGCTTATGCTCAAATAAATTGGTTAGTCTATAAGGTGCCACAAGTACTCCTTTTCTTTTCACCCTTGCAATGATGGCAGAATTCTGGTAACAGACCAGCTGGTGAAGAGCACGGATATGATGTGTCCATGTAGTTTTGGGAGCTGTTTTTAAGGCAACTGGTGTTTGAGGCTGCTAATATTTTTTACTGCTTCCAGGTATCTCCTATTTCAGTTCTATCTGCAAGCATGAGTACTGCTCCCATGGTTGCTAAGATCTCCTGAAAGCTCTGTAGGCTTTTAACTCCCAAGCAGTGCCTTTCCCTCACTAGCTGCTGAACTATATTTCAGTCCAGAAGGAGCGGGAAGGAGGGATCTGAGCCTCTACTTCCATTGCCAGAGACAAAATACTATTTTTCAACAGATGCATAGGATATTGCACATGAAACCTATAGCTACCCTTTGAAAATCTTCCCAAATTTTGCCCCATGTAAAATTAATGACCTCCCCAAAGTAGACACATTTGGCACAGGCAAGAAAGAAGCTTCCAACCCTGTAACAAATCCTGTTACTAAGCAACCCGTTGTCATAGCAACTAGCCATTCAGAGCAGGTTCCTGGCTCTTTAGGGCTTTAGAGATTAAAAAGAACACCTCAGTCTTCACCCAGAAACTAACAGGCAGCCAATGTAGCCTACAGAGGCTTCACTTCTATGTAGATAACGGGAATCAATATGCCAGCATTACTACTGCTTGTATTTTATTCCTCTCAGACCATTCACACACCAGATCCTGAAACTGTTCAACAACAAAGAAAGATAACGTGATTGGGGCTGCCATCCATCTCGGAAAGCTGAAATGTCCAAAGCCCCCTCCTGCAGCCTGCATCCTATACCCCCTCCTGCAGCTCAACCCCCTGCCCCAGCCCGGTGAAAGTGAATGAAGGTGGGGGAGAGTGAGCGATGGAGGGAGGGGGTTGGAGTGAGCAGGGGGTGGGGCAAGGGTGTTTGGGTTTGTGCGATTAGAAAGTTGGCAACCCTACTCAAGAACCAAAGACATTGTGCCAGAGTTAAACCCAGTTTAGCAGGTAAATAACTTAGGATATAATTCTCAGCTGCAGTTTGGCTACTAAAGCTGAGCAGTTTTCACTCGTGTCCACCTCTGTTCACAGGTGCCTGGCTGTCCCTAGCATATGCTTCAGGGTTTCTTCTTGTTTGTTACAGCTCCAACACCAGAGGATAAGGCCTGTATCTTGTGCAAAACTCTGTGGCATCCAGTACATTTTGAATAAAATCTTTTGTTACCTCAAGCACAGCCTGAGATCCACAGAGGCATTTTTAACATTATGTACTATGCTCTGTCACTGGGATTCTTTTAAGGGCTGTGATGAAATCCCTTTCACAAAGAACTCCAGACTAATGGAATTCCTCTTCCTTAACAAAATATACATAGTGGACATGGGCTTGGGGACTTTATGAAGCATTTCTAATGTTCCCAGTATACAGGTATCTGGACCAAATTGATATGCTGAAGTGTTGTATGTACTGCCACTCCACTAAGGGTGGCAAGTCATCACGCTGCTTTAGCATTAGAAAAGGGGAACACCCTCAAGACTGATTAATTGGGAAATCCACGTGATGCCTCTGCTCAGCCAGTTCTTCCCGATTACAGGTTTGTTCCCGATTTGCAAGTTTGACTTGCCTCAGATAGGTGCTTTTGCATGGCAAGCAAGGATGAAAAGGTTACCTCTTAGCCAGAATAGCCCAGATCCCTTAGCACAGCCACCATGGTAGGCACCTGTCATAAATATAAAGGGAAGGGTAAGCACCTTTAAATCCCTCCTGGCCAGAGGAAAAACCCTTGCACCTGTAAAGGGTTAAGAAGCTAAGATAACCTCACTGGCACCTGACCAGAATGACCAATGAGGAGACAAGATACTTTCAAAGCTGGAGGGATGAAAAAACAAAGGGTCTTCTCTGTCTGTGTGATGCTTTTGCCGGGACCAGAGCAGGAATGCAAGTCAGAACTCCTGTAAAGAGTCAGTAAGCAATCTAGTTAGATATGCGTTCGATTCTGTTTTGTTTAAATGGCTGATAAAATAAGTTGTGCTGAATGGAATGTATATTCCTGTTTTTGTATCTTTTTGTAACTTAAGGTTTTGCCGAGAGGGATTCTCTATGTTTTAAATCTGATTACCCTGTAAGGTATTTACCATCCTGATTTTACAGAGATTATTCTTTTAAGTTTTCTTTAATTAAAATTCTTCTTTTAAGAACCAGATTGCTTTTTCATTGTTCTTAAGATCCAAGGGTTTGGGTCTATGTTCACCTATGCAAATTGGTGAGGATTTTTATCAAGCCTTCCCTAGGAAAGGGGGTGTAGTGCTTGGGGGGATATTTTTTTGGGGGGGGGAGAGAAGATGTTTCCAAGTGGGCACTTCCCCTGTTCTTTGTGTAACACTTTGGTGGTGGCAGCTTTTAACCTAAGCTGGTAAGAATAAACTTATGGGGTCTTTCATGCAGCTCCCCACATCTGTACCCTAGAGTTAAGAGTGGGGAAGGAACCTTGACAGCACAGCCACCATGGTAGGCACCTTGTTTTTCTCCATCAGACAAAAAGAAGAACGGAGGGCACCCCCAGGGGGAACTGGATGCATGAACATATGTTCATTTTCCACCAACGTGAGTATAAGGGTGTTAGACATCTGTGACATGATAAAAGCCAAACAGTAGTTTTCGTCTGGGAGCCCAAACTTTCTATAGGTAGTTGGATTTTTTTAAAATTTACAGTTGTGGTCATTGAGCAAGGCCCTGCAGGAAGCCTCTAATAATGCTATTAAATTCTTTAAATAAGACAGAGGGATATATACACACACACAGGTGGCCCACTTAGAATAGAGGACCTGAGGCAGAATATTGATTCCTATTGTGTTAACTCTTCCCCACAAACTCCGGGAGAGAGGATGTCCCCTAGCTATATAATTAGCTATTTGAGAAAGTACACGATCCACATTTATCTTCACTAATTTGTTAATATTTCTTAATACTTTTATACCTAGGTACGTACTTGCATCAGTTTATTTGTAGAAATTCCTCTGAGAGAAAGCCTCACTACACGACAACCAGGAAATTGCCCAATAGTTCTAATTTCCCCCCAATGTATTTTGTAACCAGATATTAATCCGAATTTTTGAATTAGTGACAAAGGGGCTGGAATTGGAGTTTTTGGCTTGAATCTACAAAAGGGCATCATTCACATATAACATCAATTTATACTCCATGGAACAGAGCTGTATGCCTTGGCTAGCTGGATAAGTTACTGTTAGGGGAAAACCTTTATTTAAATACGAGATACTGGTTCTCTCTTATTATTTCAAACCTTCATTCTGGGCCAATGGGTATAGTTTTCCTTTAAATGCTGAAGTGACAAAAGAGAAAGTTCCTGCCATACCGGCTGCACTCTGTACCTAGCTGGGTGCATAAAAATCAGTGATGAAAATTTAAAAAAAAAAAAAAATTTAAATTTAACTCAGTTGTTTTATTTAAATTAAATACAGGTTTTTTTTAAAAAAAACTATTTAAAAGCAAATTTGAAATTGACAGCTTATGTTAAAAATCTATTAAATACAAAAAATAATATTAAGCATTACACAATTGCCTCCAAGTTTTAAGAGGAGTCAAAGGCTAAGCATCTGGATCCATAATTTGTTCAAGTGCTAAACCAACTTTTGATAGCAGTAGCCTCTTCTGTAGGTGCAAAGAGAATATATTCTCAAGTTCAGTTTATTTGGCTGGTCTATACTACAGTACCTCCTCACTTAATGTTGTAGTTATGTTCCTGAAAAATGCAACTTTAATTGAAACTATGTTAAACAAATCCAAATTTTCCCATAAGATTTAATGTAAACGCAGGGGGTTAAGTTCCAAGGAAATTTTTTTGGGGCAGACAAAAGGCATTATATGCTGTATAGTACTGTACTGTGGTTGGGAAGTGCCCCTGGCTTACCCCACACAGGCACAGCCCGCTGCAGGCAAGGACATTAGGAAACACCTTCGCAGCAGCAGTGGCAGCTTACCCAGAGAAGAACAGGTACCGACTTTGCTGGGGGATGCTCCAGGCCCACCTCTTCCCACCCCCACTCCACCTCCTCTCCGGAGCACGCAACATCCCCGCTGCTTCCCCGGCCCCAGAGAGTCCTAAGCGTCGCCAAACAGCTGTTTGGCGGGCTTAGGACTTTCTGGGAGGGAGGGGGAGGAGCAGAGACGCAGAGCTTCCCCGCTCCTCCCCCTCCCTCTCGGAATGTCCTAAGTGCCTCCAAACAGCTGTTTGGCAGTGGGGGAAGCGCTGGGAGGGAGGGAGAGGAGGCGGAGAAGAGGAACTTGTGCAATGCTCCCTTGTAAAGTCGCTGCTCTTCCACAAAATCTTACATGCATTGTACAGAGCAGGCAGCCAAATGACATTATAAGGGAGCATTGCACAACTTTAAACGAGCCTGTTCCCTAATTGAGCAGCGACGCAACTTTGAAACAATGTTAAGTGGGAGGACGTTAAGTGCGGAGTTACTGTACAAAGTTAGCTTGACATAAGTCACCTTGAGGCAACCCAGTGGTGCATGTGTCTACACTCAAATATATCTCCTGACACTGTAAGCACCATGTTATGGCAATACAGTAATATCTGTTCCCGATTGCCCAGCTTGGAGAAGGGGTACAACAGGGACCTGCAGCAGTACTGCATAAAAGTGAAGGAACTGCGGCAGGCATATCAGACCCGGAGGCCAACTGTCATGCCACTGCTGAGGCACAGGCCTGCTGCTTTTACAACAAGCTGCATGCCATATTTGGCAGAAACTCCACCAGCACGCTGAGAGCACCATGAATACCTTCAAGGAGCTCAAGACACAGATATTCACCTTGAACAGTGAGGAGGATGGAGGGCATGCGATCGGGGGCAGGGGTGTCCAGCTATGCTATGAACCCGGATCCGATAGAGACTCCACTACAGTCTAGTCAAGCACTGTGAGCCTGATACAGGGGAAGGAAACTGTGAATGCATTTCCCATCACAATGTTTAAATGGAGTGCCCAATGCCAACATAGCAGGACATGAGTATGAACTTTTTATGAATTCCCCCATACTAAAAGAGGTACAAACAAACAAACAGAGGCAGACCTGTTATCTGTTTTTCATTCTCCTGTATAGTTAGCCCCACACCCCCAACATTTTACATGGCATCAGGGGAGGCACTCCTACCCCTATCGCTCCACCGCGGGGGACAGTAAGAAAACCACAGCTTCACACATGCTGACTTTTGACAGCCACGGCTGATGTATGTGTAGCTGTAATGAACTGAAATGGACACGAATGCTCTTTCCCCTTGTTAAGTTCTGTACCATTAATTTCAGATTTTTTAAAATTATATTTGTTTTTAATTGCAATTTGTTTGCACTGGTTTTGGTACCTAATAAAAATCTGTTTCTGGTAAATAATTCATCTTTATTACTTCACAACAAATGCTGCAGAATGCCTAGCGGTACTGTAAGCACTCACTACTTGTTATTGTACAGGGCGACAGAACTCAGAAGATCAGTGACAAAGAGTGTAATAATTGTGAATGAACAGCAAGCACGGCAAAATGAATAGGTGCATTAACCGACTGTTATATTCATAGATGTGCACCAAGCACCACACAATACTTAACAGCCCCCAAAACCGCAGGGCCAGGTAGAGCACAGTCCATCACATTACTGTGGCTCACTGTTAAAGTGCTTTTTCAAGGCCTCCCTCAGCCGCATAGCTTCACTCTTGAACTCTTTTAATAGCCCTTGTGGCTGGGCCATTCCAAATCAGTAGACAGCCGCTCCACCTCCACCCTCCATGGCATCAGCAACTTCTCCTGCTTTGCCTCACAGATATTATGCAGGACACAACAGACAGATATTGCCATGGGGATATTTTTTTCACTGAGCTCTAATCTTGTGAGTAAAGAATGCCAGCATCCCTTCAATCTACTTAAAAGCACATTCAATTGTCATTCTGCACCTGCTGTGCTGGTGGTTGACTCTTTTCTTGGTGCTATCAAAGGGGGTCAGTGTATGCCTACATGAGCCAGGGGAACAAGGGATAGGCTGGGTCCTCAAAGATAACTATTAGCATTTCAACATCACCAATGGTAAACCACTGGTAGGGAAAGGAAGTCCCAGCTTGCAGCTTTCTAAGCACTTCTGTGTTCTTAAAGACATAAGTGTCATGCACCTTCTCTGACCAGCTAACATTAATGTCGGTGATGCATCATCCAGTGATCCACCAGCACTTGCATAACCATAGAATAGTAGGCCTTTTTGTTGATGTACTCTGTGTCAAGATGGGCTGGTGCCAAAATAGGGACACGTGCGTCATCTATCACCCCACCGCAATTCAGAAAACCCATTGCTGCAAATCCAGCCACTATGTCCTGCACATTACCAAGAGTCACAGTCCTGTGTAACAGGAGACAATTAATGTCCCTAAACATTTGCATGACAACAGCCCTTACTATGGATTTTCCAACTCCAGAATGATTTCCCACTGACTGGTAGCAAGCTGGTGTTGCACACTTCCACAGTGTGATTGCCACTCACTTCTCAACTGTCCGTGCAGCTCTGATTCTGGTGTTCCTGTGTTGGAAGGCTGGGGTGAGCTTGGCACACAAATCAAGGAATGTGGCCTTATATATTTTAAGTTCTGAAGCTACTTTGCATTGCAATGTGATCCCACCAGCCAGTGCTTGTTTCTCGGGCCCAGAAGCAGTGCTCCATCATATGCAGCTGCTCCATGAATGCCATCAAAACCTTGAACTGGCTCTCACTATGTCTCACAGCAATCTGTCTTCCATGAAACTGAAATGTCCCCCACTGCTGCAGTTCTTCCTGCAGATCTGCAAATACTGGAGGATATGTTGTCCTGTGTTTGCATCGCTCGTGATACTAGTGCAGAGCTGTGTGGGCTCCATGCTTCTGCCAGAGATGGCAGACAGCGAGAAGTGCTGCACAGTTTTGTGGGCTTTTTAAGAGAGGCATGAAAATTATGGGATATGGATGGTATTATGGGATGGAGAAAGAAGTCATCCCTGCATGATTTGTTTTTGCCCCACCATGCACTGCCATAATTTTCTAAAGAGAGTGCACCAGACAATGGCGAGCTGAATATTGGGATACCTACTCAAGGTGCACCACACCATGCATTCACACAGGCACTGTTGGTGAGTATGCACAGTGCCAATGCAAGAAGCCAAGTATACATACGCATGAGTGATATACTAATCACGGTGGTTTTATGCCAATGTAACGTGCATTGACAAAGTTTGTAGCATAGATAAGGCCTTCAACAAGTTCAGTTTACAGTCTAGTTCCTTCACAGCTAAGACACTGATTGGGAATTAAAAAAAAGCTAGAAATCTTGTTTGCCTCTTCCAATTAATAAAAACTAGGTGAAAGGGCAAGATCTACTAGTTCTAAAATCTTGAAAGACATGGTGACCAAAACACAAATCAGTTCAATTCATTAACTACACTTAACATTGCCTTTGTTTAATAAATCATTTCATTTTAAGTAAATAACATGTTTTGATAAACTTTTTTCTTAGGTATCCAGCACTTTTAAGGTAGTTTTATTTAACAAAAAAACCTAAAAACCCCTTAACATTTTTTTTTGGGTATATTTTTTAATGGAATTTGAATTTCTATACAAATAGAGCTTGATGCAAATCACAAATAAAAAATGCATCATTCACCATTTTCTAACATGAGAAACATTAAGAATCTGAATAAATATAAGTTAAGCTATCTTAAGTAAGTTTTAACGAATGTGTATAAATATAATGTGTCCTCCTAGTTGGCAAAAAGAAGCACCAAATTCAGTGTGAAGGCTATATTTAGTTACAAATCAACGTGTTTTAATGGATACCAGTCAATCAATGAGAATCAGCCTCTCTTTATGAAAATAATTTTGAAAGTTCAGATGCAAAACACTATTAAAATTGATAATTTAAACGGAAGTTTCCTGCCTCCTGGTTTAAATCATGATTGACAGTGATTTAAATTAATCCAGTCAGCTCAGTCCACTGTATTCATCAAGCAGTAAAGAAGCAAATAGTCTGATCTGATGTGAGTTGTATTTGGTTAACTAGTCACTGCAAATTCTCATATGAAATTACCTATTAATAAATCTCATGATATTTGGGCATTTACCTGCCATGGGACCAGGTGTGTCCAACATAGGGTTGAACACAAATATCAGTGCTCTGAGCTATTTGTTTAAACTGAGAACCTGAATCTACCCATGTGTGGATAGTCATTACTAGCACCATAACAAAAATAGTGGAAACATGACCTGAATGCCCTTTCTCAGGGTAAGTATTCCTCCCTCAGTGGGAAGAAATCATAAATACTTATTCTTGGGATATTTCCAATGCAATGAATAGAGGAAATTCTATAGACAAAAAAAAAAAAAAAAATCAGTTCTAGCAGGTAGTAATGCCTCGAAATGGTGAGATATTTTTCACAACTCAGAAGTAGGCTACTACGTAAGATCATAACTTTACTTGCCCTTCTTTCTACAGTTTGAATGCAGGAATACAACGCCCCAAGTATCTGGTGATATAAACACCAATTGCAATGTAATCCATAAATATAAATGCCTACTAACCAATGTTGCCAACTCCCACCATTTTATCTCAAGTCTAGCAATATTTAGCACCTAGACCCAAATTGATTACCCAAGAATCTTAGCATTCCTTTTTGCAGGTTAACACCACTTTTGGAAATCATCTCATCACATAATCTGAAGAGTAAACATCTACCGCAGGTTCCAAAAACCAACAGAGAGATGCTGGAGTCATAGCCACTGAAGAGAGACTCAGCTGATTTAAAGTACAAGTCAAGGTAGGGCAGTCATGCCTTTGGTCTCCTACTTGCGGATTTAAAGTGTGATTAAAATCAGTGATTTAAATCGCTTTGATTAAATCAACCC
Organism: Eretmochelys imbricata; assembly: GCF_965152235.1. Classification (NCBI taxonomy): domain Eukaryota; kingdom Metazoa; phylum Chordata; order Testudines; family Cheloniidae; genus Eretmochelys; species Eretmochelys imbricata. Next base: position 175,362,892 of record NC_135573.1, read on the forward strand.
ACCTTGGTACCTACTCTAGTGTTTTTGTTTTTATTATAACAAGAGCTTTTTCTGATGTTAAAGGATTACTGTGATATTGTTGCTTCTACCATACTGGAAAAAATAGAATAAATCACACGTTAGATACTTCTAACAGCATCAAAAATTTATTTCCCCACCCTTCTCCTCTAAGTGACCTGGTGAAAGACAGAGGCTATTAAGAAGGTTATAACCAGACTAAAGAACAACAGAACTGTGAGGAAGGAGCACTTTCCATTGCTCAGCAGTAACTTCTTTAGCCTATTAACAGTCACCGCTGATAGGGTTTCTTTTGTAGGCTGTTGTGAACTAGAAGAATGGTGGCTACAAATTGGACTGTGAAGTCTTGCAGGATTACAGCGAGTTAAAAATGACTCCCGTAATTGGGAGAAGGAACCACATGGGATGGTGGAAAGTGAAAGAAGGAAAGCAAATCTTTTTATTCACTGGTAGCAGTATCTTCAGTTAGTTCTTCATCGACAACAATCCAATTCTCTCATTGAGATAAATTGCTGGGGACTGTATTATTCCATGCAGAGCTACTGTTATCCATCAATTCTTCTGCTGCTCTTTCTAGGCACTTCCAGTGCTCATGATGTCCACTGACATTCCCACTGGGAAATGCTTGGCTTGTTCAGCAGCAAATAGGTACGTAGTACTGGAATATACACCGAAAATTCAGTAGTATAATAGGCATATTCTAGCTCAGTGGTTCTCAACCAGTAGTGTGTGTACCCCTGGGGGACACAGAAGTCTTCCAGGGGGTACATCAACTCATCTAGATATTTACCTAGTTTTACAACAGGCTATGTAAAAAGCACTAGCGAAGTCAGTACCAACTACAATTTCATACAGACAATGACTTGTTTATACTGCTATAGATACTATACACTGAAATGTAAGTATAATATTTATATTCCAATTGATTCATTTTATAATTATATGGTAAAAATGAGAACGTAAGCAATTTTTCCAGTAACAGTATGCTATGACACTTTTGTATTTTGTCTGATTTTGTAGGCAAGTAGTTTTTAAGTGAGGTGAAAATTGGGGGTACACAAGACAAATTCGCCTCCTGAAAGAGGAATAGTACTTTGGAAAGTTTGAGAGCCACTGTTCTAGCTGGAGCTACAAGGAATATTCAGCAGCAGAATTTAGTAAGAATTTAGTAGCACACCATGTGCATTCTACTGGGATGTAATAGTAATACTAAGCAGTCTTGTTGCATTTTACACATTTAAAGTGCTGTGCAAATACTAATTCTTACAAAACACCTTAAAAGTGAGTGAATTTTCTACTCCATTTTAAGTGACTTCCCCAAGATCACAGATAAAGCCATTGCAAAGATAGGATTAAAATGCAGATGTTCTTCATTCTTTGCCCCAAGTTCATTTCTCCAGCCATAAAGCCTCCTCACTGAATCATTAGAAAGTTCAGGAGTGCAGCTGGCACATTTTGCCTGGACATACTTAGAACCTTCAGCAACAGTCTGGCGTTTAAATAAATGTCTTACACTTCCTTCCTGCAGGTTTCAAATGTTGCTTTTAGTTACTTGTCCCTAATGTGTAGGAATAAGTAATTCAGCACCATAAATCAAGATTTTGCAATTAATGTAAACTGGATCAATGTAACATGGATATGAGCCCCCGCCCCCCCCCCCCCCCGGTTTTTCCAGCCTCATCTTACTTAATGTGCTATTTTCAATGATTACATCACTTTCACACTTCTTCAGCATCACAGATTAGCATACCTCCCACATAAGGTTACCTATCACGTGATCATTTAGCTTACTAGTGGTGCTCGCTAGCTTTTTGGGCGCTTGACAGTAGGTCTCTCAGATTCCCAGATATTTCCCACAAAATACTATTTTTCCACTCTGTCCCAAATTTCCCTTTGCATGGCTTTCATATGTGGGCTTGCCTGATATGAAATCCGTAACCCTCTCAAGCTTCAGTGCTGATGTACATATTTTTGTTTCCATTTTACCGTTTAAAGACAGATGGTCTGATTCTCATTCACATTATGGCCATCTTACATTGCTCTGGCAGCATAAAGAGGCCTTAAACTGAGTTTGAAGGTCATTTACACCTATCTTAAGGCACATTTACTAAGTGGACTTTGTGCCACTGAGAATCAGGCCCAGAACTTTTGAGTGTCAGAATTTATCCTTTTCCAGCTGGTGCCTGTAAGAGAATGACTGACTTCAATTTATTCCCGAATCCTCCATTTTTCTTAGGAACTTGGCAGTCAGACTGCTCTCATTTGGCAAAGTTTCCAATACATTATTTACAGTTTCCCCTCAGAGAGGGATCAAATGCAGTTCTCTCTGTAGGAAATCGTAGGAATCCAGTGAAACAGTGGAATATTATGCAATAGTTATAGTAAAAATGCTGCTTTTTAATCTAATTGGAGCAGATAAAGCAGAAGCAGAACTGATGAGTCGTCATTTTTTATTACTACCTAGGACTGTCACAGCATTTTGTAGTTTTTTGTTAGTTTTTAAAAAAGAGCAGACATGCTTACTGGCCTCAATTCAGCAAGGTATTTAAGCATGAATATCCCAATGAAGTCAACTGAGTAGCCCCATAGGGAACTACTCACGTGCTTAAAGTTAGGCATGTGCTCAATACTTTGTTGACTAAGAGGTATAGAGCTCACAGCAATCTTAACTAAACCAAAGATTAAACTTATATAAAAAGCAGACGCAAAAATGAAAGACAACGCAAAAAAAAGTGTTTGAACAGTAATATGCAATGTAAAGAATCCGTTTCTTGATCCACCTTTGCTGTGCCCTAGAGATATGGCTAAAGCACTTCTGGAAGCAAGAGATAATCAGGAAATTAATTTACACCTGCCCCACCCCCACAACATACATTTAAAATGTTAACTGAACACAAAATAAAAGTCATGCAGAACTTCTCTCCAGACCATGGAAAGGATTTTCAGCTTTCATTTGTTTAAATACCCTTGTATGTTTTCCCTAAGGGGGTTTGTGTGTGTGTCCACGCACGTGTGCGGCTGTTTCTTATTTTTTGTTTTGTGGTCCTTGCGTGTTATCATTCTGAATTCTCAGAAATAAAGGAGTATTACATTAAAACCTTCCAGGAAGAGTATTTATGCTTTTATCTGCTCTGTTCATAGGCCATGAAACTTCAATTCTATGACAGCTTAATGGAAGGCACACGGGTTATGGTAGGAGTGCTTTGACACTTTGGAGCCCACACTACTGCTCTTGCATGGGTTTGTCAGCAGACAGTAAGTAATCTGTAACAGTGGCCTTTGAAACCGAGCAAATTATTCCTTCCTGGCTATTAATGACCATTTACACAACATGCATGTGACTAGTTTAAAGTTTATAGATACACCTCTTTGCTCAAGCCTTCCAAATGGATTAAACCGTAGGCTTCTGACTGACTGGCAAACCTGTAGGCAGCAGAGTCTGTATTATTAAAATTTTGAGTGTCTCATCTTTAGCGTGTAATACCATGGTAATAGGTGCCAAATAAATGCTTGTAATAATAAGTATGACTAATTAGAAACATCAGCTGTCTCCAATATTTATATTTGAGGCAGATCATAAGGGTGGAAAACAATCTTAAAAACACATATCTCCAGAACCCCACTTTCCTCACCACCATTTATACCCTCAATTCTCTACTGAGGCAGTCTAGACTGTCAATACAGACTGAGGTCCATTCCACCATCATTGTGACATATAGGGAAAATGTTCAAAAACTAATATGAAGCAATGAGAGATGCTGCCCTAATCTGAGAAGCTGACTAAATGACTGTTCCACCCTTTATAAGAATGCGTAGCAGAAGCCTTGCACTAGATGGCTGGATTCTAAAGTTTATAGCCAAATTCTGCTCTTGGATATACGTCCACTTCTTATATGGAAGTTAATCAGGGCCCCTACAGCCATCTCAGGGAAGAACTAGGCCTTGACTAGGCTGAAAGGACGAGAAGGAGATTATAAAACTAGTTAAAAAGAGAGTTTTTTTATTACTATACAAATAGATCTATTTGTTAATGTAATTTTAAGCTTCCACGAAGTACTCTGCATTATAAAATGCCTTATATAAATTCTGGCTGGAAGACAAACAATCCTGCTTACAATAGCTTCACATCAGCATCCTTTAACTAAGAGGCTGCTTATAATTGATTTATATACACTGCTTGCATTCACATAACATGGAAGCTGAGCCAGTTTGGGTCAACAATAAGAAACATATAAGAGACATTTCTCCTAAATCTGCAAGATGTATATCCATTTTTGCAAACACATTTTGGATTTGTGTGTGGGGAGATGTGTTTGAAGTTGATCCACCACTTTCTAGTTGGGTTCAACATAGATAAGCACTCCAAGCATTGGAGAGATGGCAAGACATCACCAGCTATGGTGTCAGCAATACACCAATTGCATCTCTCTTCAGAATCAACCAATGCTATCATTGAGACCAGTACCTGCCTGAAGACCAGAATGATCAAACTAAACCCAAGCTGGACTAAAGCAATGCCAGTTCAAAGGGGAAATGCTTTGAAGAATTAGCTGAGATGCTAATTTCACAAAGACATGCTCCACCATTTGTCAAAGTGGTGTGAGGTCTCTGGGTGCGGCTGGACCAAGGAGTAACAGGCAGGTAGAGACAGTGACAAGAAATGCTATCTTTCACCTCTCAAAAAAAAAAGTTTCATGCATTTGTCACTTCTAGTGTATTCAGAAGAAATTTATTTCCTAGCACTGAAGATGGTAGCAATGGAGATCCTCCAGATCCTACAGAATGCAGTAGCCCACCTCTCTAATAGGACTGGCCACTGTGGTCACATTACACTTGTGTTTGGATTCCTCCACAGGCTCTCTGTTCACATCCTGATTTTCACAGCTAAACAAAAGGGCAGGATCTGACTACATCAATGACCGCATCTTCATCCATGACACATTGAGACAGCTGAGTTCTTCTGGGACAACTCAGATAACAAACAAGAGAACAAGGTGTGTGAGATCCAGAAATAAGACACTCTTCCTTGAGGGGGCTCAGCAGTGGAATAAGCTACCAGAAACCATTAGTTCCCAAACAGGTGCCCACAGAGTGCTGGCAGGTTACATGGAGCAGGCTCCTCCACTGAATCCAGTGGCTCTAACACCCTTGCAAGTACCACAAGGGGTTCCAGCTGCTATTCCAGCCCATATGCTGAAAAGGCAGACACAGAGCGGTTGTGCTGAAGCTCCGCAGCCTTCTCATGGGTTGTCAGAGGACAAGTCCACCCCACATATTGCCCAACACAATATGTGTGTGGGGGGAGGGCATGTTTGCATATATTTCACCCATACATGGCAGTGTTCCTTCAATATACACACAGGACTCCTATTAACATTGTGGCAGAAACAGACATGAATTGGAGGCTGAAGGAATGGAAAAGGAGACTCACGAGAGGGTCTACTTGTAGAATCTCTTTCTCCTGGCCAAACTCACAGGTACCATGGGGAGTCTGATGTCATGGGCATTACAGGAACAATTCAGAAAGTTTCAGAGGCTCCAACCATTCCTGTGACTATAAGGAAACTGCTAAGTTTGTACAACTCGTGCCTGAACCACAAAACTCAAGAAGCATAAATTCTAAATACGTTACTGTAAAATCCAGCTTGGATTGATACCCTCTGCTAGATCCGTACTGGGCACACGTCTCCTCTCTTCTCTACTGAGCAATAAGGCTACTGGAGTTTAAGTTTCTGTGATCTACATGTATAAGACATCCATGTTCATGTAACTGACCATGTAATAATTTAGACTCCAATTAAGTACCTCCTGTTTCCCACTTGTTGCTGATTTATTGTTAATGCAACTTTCAAACAAACAGCCTTCCTACTATCCTCAAGAAAGTGAAGCACTGATACATCTGCACACACGTTTTTTGGACAATGTTATACAAAGGAAAACTGTCACCGTAGCATCTAGTCAAAATCATGAGAGGAGTAGTGGATAGGACAGAACAAACAGTGGGTCCCATTCCACCAGTGGGTGGCAGGAAAGTTCTAGCTAGGTTACAGGCCCAGTGTGGAGAGGAGGCCCCAGCAGGGGGTGGGGGCAGGATTAAAGAGCAAGCCCACCCTGCACTCACCTCACAGTGGCAGCTCCTATCCTGTGGGGCTGGGCCCAACTATCTGCTCTGGACGCCATGCGCCAAGTCGCAATGCCACTCACTCAGACTTGGCCCGGCCACCCTGCTGTCATGGAGGGGTGGCCAGGCCAAACCTGAGTGAGTAGCATTGTGACCCCATTCGCCAAGCCATAATGCCCAGAACGGGGGGCCAGGCCAACCCCAACCAACAGGAGCTGCCATTATGGGTTGAGTGTGGGACAGGCTTCCTCTCTCACCCCCTGCCCCCAGCCTTCCTTCTGCACTGGACTAGGATTAGGGGGGTAGTGCCGAGTCAGAGGGTACTACTGCAGGTTGTCAATGCACCCCTGGCAGGGCAAAGAGGCGGTGGCAGCGGCAAACGACACTGGCCTATGAACACGTCCCCCCACCCAGTTTGGACTCTGGGTGGGCCACGCGCAAAAAGAAAAGAAAATGCAGTTGGTGGGTCACCTTAGGAAAAGGTTTGGGAACCAACGAGATAGGTAGAGCCCTGCAAGTCTGCAGATATCTGCTGACCACGTTTGCAGATTAGATGCAGGTACACATTTTGTATCCACGCAGGGCTCCAGCGATAGGACACTGGCCTGGGAGCTGTCCAGAGTTCTGCAACTGACCTGCTGAAAAATGGAAGGCAAGCCCTTTCCACCCCCATGTGTGTCTGTTTCCCCTCCCATCTCTCATCTGTGTTGCCTATTTAGATTACGAGCTCCTCGAGGCAGGGACTCTCCCTTCTCTATTTTGCCTAATACAGGGGGGCCAGGCCTCAAGCTCAGTTGGGCTCACCGGCCACTACCGTAATACAAATAAAAATAATAATGGTCATTTAAAAATATTATGTGTTAAAAACAGGTTCAAATAGTACAGCTGCACCTGAGTGCCTCTGCCAATTTTGGGAGTTTTACCCCAGATTTCCCTTTTAGGGAGGTAGTGTGGCCTACAGGATAGATCACTGGACTGGGATTCCAGACACCAGGGTTCTATTCCTGGCTCTGCCACTGGTGTTGGGTGACTTTCGACAAGTTACTTTGCCTCTCTGTGCCTCAGTTTCCCCAACTTATATGGAGCGTCTTTGTATAGCACTGTGAAATTTACTGAAAAGCCCTATATAAGAGCCAGATATTATTTTTTAAATGTTTTTCTTCCCTTTTGTTGTAGAAAATCCCACACAATCATCAGGGAAAACTGACTACAGCAAAGTTTTCATATTCAGATAAACTATTCAATTGGTACATTAAAATGCACAAAATAAAGAAACCGAAGAAACAAGAGAAAACATTTTTATGTACTCTTTCAGTTAGTCGTGAACCCTGATCACGTAAATACACAGAGCGTTAACTTTAAGCACAAGTAATCACATTGATATCAGTGAGATTACTCATACATGTATGTGTTCTACTAAGAAATAAAGGCCTTAGCTGACTAATCTGATAGATAATACCTGTTGCTTTCTGGTGCACTTAAGGTCATAGGATCCCAGCTTTATGACAGACTGATGGACTTCGAGAATCCCCCAAAAGAACAAAACACTTTACTGCCAAGAGCTGCAGAATCCCCTTAAACATACTAACAAAGGGCCAGATCCTCTACTGGTGTAAATCAATGTAGCTCTATTGAAGTCAACAGAACAATGCCAACTTACTTCATATACTTGGCATTGTAGACAAGGTACTTGAATAGACTGCAGCTAGTCAGAAAGTTGACTTTTTTTAATTTAAAAAAAATCAAATTTAAAATTGTTTTCTGTGAAAACATTCTCACTACTCCAATATAAATTTGAAGGGGAATGAGTTTGCTTTATGTTCTGGCTCAGAGTTAAGGTGAAATGGGTGAGGTGAAGTTTTATATGTCAGTGTTATCATTAAGGGAACATGTATGCACAGAATAAAGCTCAAATGTGTATCTTATTTCAAAGACTAGGTATCTTAGTCCACCACTTCCCCAGGACACCTAGAAGGAGCAATGGACAATCTTTATCTTCATTAACTTTCATAGAACTACTAACACTGACAATTGCCAAAGAGAAGTGGGGGGGGGGAGGAGGAAGGGGAAAAGGAAAGCTATAACAATAGGGGTTATTTAAATCCCTCCCAATTTTAGAACCCCATACAGTTTTCACATTGTTGGCTTACATAAAGCTTTAAGTCTATAAGTCATCTACCAGATGCAGTCTAGTTAGATTACAAATCAGTTTGTTCATTCTGGTACATCACTTCTTTATCTATTAGGCTACCCTGAGAAACTAAAGACAATGTCACATGTTAAATCAGCCACAAGAGGGAGTCTTTAGAAGCCATATAAATAATAGAAAGAATGAGGAGTACTTGTGGCACCTTAGAGACTAACAAATTTATTTGAGGATAAGCTTTCATGGGCTAAAACCCACTTCATCGGATGCATGCAGTGGAAAATACAATAGGAAGATATATATATATACATACACACATACACACACACCATGAAAAAATGGGTGCTGCCATACACATGATAAGGAGAGTGATCAATTAAGGTGAGCTATTATCAGCAGGAGAAAAAAACCTTTTGTAGTGATAATCAGGATGGTCCATTTCAAACAGTTGACAAGAAGGTGTGAGTAATAGTAGGGGGGGAAATTAGAATGGGGAAATAGTTTTTAGTTAGTGTAATGACTCACCCACTCCCACTCTTTATTCAAGCCTAAGTTAATTGTATCCAGTTTGCAAATTAATTCCAAGTCAGCAGTCTCTCGTTGGAATCTGTTTTTGAAGTTTTTTTTGTTGTAATATTGTGACTTTTAGGTCTGTAATCGAGTGACCAGGAAAACTGAAGTGTTTTCCGACTGGTTTTTGAATGTTAAAATTCTTGACGTCTGATTTGTGTCCATTTATTCTTTTACATAGAGACTGTCCAGTTTGACCAATGGACATGGTAGAGTTGGCAACGGGCTTTGCTGCAAGGATAGGTTCCTGGGTTAATGTTTTTGTTGTGTGGTGTCTCCCAAGATCTGTGAGAGTGAGGGATCGCCCTTCAGGATAGGTTGTAGATCCTTGATGATGCACTGGAGAGGTTTTAGTTAGGGGCTGAAGTCAGCCATAAAAATGTTAACATACTGTGGGGCCATGTGGGTATCCATAGCAGTGCTGCTGACTTGAAGGTAACAGAAAGCCACTAGCTGTCACCTTCAGCCCCCAGCTAAAACCTCTCCCGCGCATCATCAAGGATCTACAACCTATCCTGAAGGACAACCCATCACTCTCACAGATCTTCGGACACAGGCCAGTCCTTGCTTACAGACAGCCCCCCAGCCTGAAGCAAATACTCACCAGCAACCACACACCAAAAACACTAACCTAGGAACCTATCCTTGCAACAAAGCCCATTGCCAACTCTGTCCACATATCTATTCAGGGGACACCATCATAGGGCCTAATCGCATCAGCCACACTATCAGAGGCTCGTTCACCTGCACATCTACCAGTGTGATATATGCCATCACGTGCCAGCAATGCCCCTCTGCAATGTACTGTATTTTCCACTGCATGCATCCGATGAAGTGGGCTGTAGCCCATGAAAGCTTATACTCAAAAAATTTGTTAGTCTCTAAGGTGCAACAAGTACTCCTTGTTCTTTTTGCGGATACAGACTAACACGGCTACCACACTGAAATAAATAATAGAGTGAATTAAATTTTTCATACATTGATTAAAAAGATACTTAAAAAGTACATTCCTTTCCGTATATCACTCCACATTATATCCACATGCTATTTTTAGGAGGAACAATTTTATATATAAACAGGACATGTTTTCAAAAGCAACCTTTGAATTTGCCTGGGTTAGGTCTGAGCTCCTGAAAATATTTAGACTTGAACAAGAAAACTGCAGTTTTGTATGCCAATCAAGTAGCCAGATAATCTAATTTCCTTATTTGCATGGACAAATCAGAGTTTTGGAGCACCCCAGAATGTGAGCATGAAATTTTGAATACATACACTTAGGGGCTAGATTGACACTATTTTGAAAGCATAAAAGATGAAAAAGAAAAATGATTCCATAGTACAGCTATACGCTTCCCTGCAGACTGGCATGCTTATCCTCATCAGCAGCCCCATGCAATTACACTACAAAATTGCACCCAGCGAAACAGTTCTAATAATTATCCATCAAGTTTGGTCCTGTAGAGAGTGAACGAGAAGTTCTACATTGACTCAAATTATTCCCACAACTTGCAAAATTAAGAACATGAATAAGAAAGAAAGTTGAAAGGAGAACATATTGCAATTCACAAAACGCTCCCTTCGCTGTACCTATTGACTTCTTTTAAACAATGTTAATATTCTGATAACGATCCCCTACGTCCTGGGACAGACTAGGTAAAAGAATTTGGATATTATTTTATGCTATATGTTCATGCTACTTACGTTTCTTCCCTAAAATGACAGCTCTCTCGTACTATAAGATAGAACGTTCTGCACTAATGGTCTAGTGTACTTTTGCTTAAGGTCTGGCATCCTATGAGCCACGTGTTTGCTTAAACTGCAGCCACAAAATTTGTGGGCACATCCATTGTGAGCACAAGACACATACTTGTATGTGACAATGGACATTTTCTACATGCAACACCAGGTAACTGTAATGCCCAAAGAGGCCCTTATTTGCACAATTACCTGGTTGCATGTACAAATGTCCTCTGACTGGCACAAGGGTGAGTTTTCCATGCAGAATATTGAAGGCAAACACATTTTGTTGGTGCTATTATAGGCAGCCAGCTTAGGAAATGTAGCCTAAAGATGATCTATAGCTCTGCTGTTGCAAGGTGATGTACTTCATTCTCTTTTTAAAAGGTCTTCTCCAATTTTAACTACGACATTCCAGAAAGAGAGAATGAGAAAGGACAGGAAAAGAGAAAAGTAGTGAATGGGAGCCTTTATGGGGGAGAAGAAATGCTTGGAAATTCTGCTTCCCTGCTGTCTCCATCTAATTCTAGGCAAAGTAAGTGAATATGAATGGAGTGCTTTCAGAGATCATCACATATATTAACCAATTACATAATTTGAACCACTGTGGTTCCGCTACATCCCTTATCTACAGAAGCTTGACGATGTGTGAGAGGACTGAGGCTACATAGTAAGATATCTAAGGCAGGATTCTGTAAAACAGCAATGACCTAAGTACCCACATGCAGTGCATATAATTACAGCACAATATTACAATGTCTCATTTGTGTCTCCCCTTGCTAGCAAGTCTAATAAGTGACAATAATTATATACTTATGAAACCTGTTTTGTAAAGGCAGATCTGCGCTGGCCTCATGCCCAGCTGTGATATGTATGACTTAAATAACACAGGTTTCAGAGTAACAGCCGTGTTAGTCTGTATTCGCAAAAAGAAAAGGAGTCCTTGTGGCACCTTAGAGACTAACCAATTTATTTGAGCATGAGCTTTCGTAGTGAGCTGTAGCTCACGAAAGCTCATGCTCAAATAAATTGGTTAGTCTCTAAGGTGCCACAAGGACTCCTTTAAATAACACAGTACAACTTACGTTTGCAGAGTGTGCTTCCAATCCAATATCTCGAAGGCTCTGTAGAGAGAGTTTGTCATAAGCCAATGAGAAGAAAGATTTTGAATTTTAAAAATGGTGTTTCATGGGGCAGGGCTGGATAAAGCACTGAGCATTGCTTACCCTTGAATATGTGGGGTATTCAATTTTTTTTTTTTAAGCTATCAACTAAGTAGTCACAGGTTTGCAGCACTCTCAGCCAGTACAACCTCTTGAGACTTGGCCACCGGGTGTGCCTCCAGTACCAGGCCCGGGTGGCTGCTGTTCCATGGCGGCAGCCAACAAATGGATCAAAGGGGGCATCGTCATGACTGGGACCCCCCAGGCGTTCGAATGTTGCCACTGAGCAGGTGACTGCCCTGTCTGCCTGTGCCTTGCTGCTGGCTCGAATGCCCAATCTCGCCGCTGAGATTGAGATGATGGGCTGAAGCGGCCCTCGGTTCCGGAGGAGCCCCCTTCTGGAGACCACGGAGGGGCTGTCAAGGCTTGGGTCTGCCTAGAGACCATTGACACCAGAGACCCGTGCCCCACCCAAGGGGACCGGTACCGATGGTGCGGCGAGGGTCTGGCGCTGAGGAGATTGGAGGTGTGAAGGAGATTGTTCCCATGGTGTCCGTGACTGGTACTGGCACCGGGACGACGACCTTTGGGATGGCGATCAGGGTCGGTAATAGCAGGACCGGCGTCTCCCTCTCATCAAGCCGTGTAGACACGATGTCCACCACAACCCTGTAGCCGGTGAATCCGCACCAATCTTGATGATGACACTGGCGACCAGCGGTACGGAGGTTGAGAGTGCGCCATCGTCTGGAGGGATTGGTGGCACTCCTCTGCTCCCTCAGGAGCCTTATCGGCTGACTTGCCCTCTTGGGGAGCCTCAGACGAAGCCTGTGACACTGGCAGTGCTGGTTACGCAGGTGGAGACCTGTGCTCCTTCGACACCTGAGCTGTTGAAGGCATCGGTGCCGGCAGGAGAGTTGGTCCAGTCCTGCTTGCAGAAGGACCTTCCACCAGGCTGACGTCCCCAACCAGAGAGGGCTGACTGCGGGGCTCCGGGGTAGGCAGGCGGTTTGGGACAGGCTCTTTGCTTACTGCTAACTCACCATTTTTGGTCGGCGCCGGGGAGCCATGCTTCTTAGACCTCTTCTTTGGCACCAGCAAAGTAGAGCGGTGTCAGGTGGGCCCCTGGTGCCAGTGGTGCACTTCCCACCGATGCTGAGGTGCTGGGACGGCTCTGATGCTGGGCAGAGGGCGGACTCCATAAGGAGGGCTCTGAGCCTGATGTCACTCTCCTTTTATGTGCGAGGTGGAAAGGTTTTACAAATCTGCCACCTCTATTTAACGTGCGCTTCCCTCAGGCACTTGAGACAGCTGCTGTGGGGGTCGCAAGCAGGCATAGGCCTGTTACAGGATTCTCAGGGCTTAAAGCCCAGAGACCGGGCCATGCCCCTCTTGGGGCAAAGTCCCTGCTGGGGCCTAACTACTAACACTAACTACTACAATAAACAGGTTTCAGAGTAACAGCCGTGTTAGTCTGTATTCGCAAAAAGAAAAGGAGTACTTGTGGCACCTTAGAGACTAACCAATTCATTTGAGCATAAGCTTTCGTGAGCTACAGCTCACTTCATTGGATGCATACTGTGGAAAGTGTAGAAGATCTTTTTATACACACAAAGCATGAAAAAATACCTCCCCCCACCCCACTCTCCTGCTGGTAATAGCTTATCTAAAGTGATCACTCTCCTTACAATGTGTATGATAATCAAGTTGGGCCATTTCCAGCACAAATCCAGGTTTTCTTCCCCCCCCCCCACAAACCCACTAGAGGATTTGTGCTGGAAATGGCCCAACTTGATTATCATACGCATTGTAAGGAGAGTGATCACTTTAGATAAGCTATTACCAGCAGGAGAGTGGGGTGGGGGGAGGTATTTTTTCATGCTTTGTGTGTATAAAAAGATCTTCTACACATTCCACAGTATGCATCCAATGAAGTGAGCTGTAGCTCACGAAAGCTTATGCTCAAATAATTGGTTAGTCTCTACAATAAACAGATACTTAACACTAAAGATTACTATGTACAAAGCCTAAAGGCACGAAGTCCAAGATAAGAAAAATTGCAAGTCCTCTATGAGCAAGGAAAGACGCTCCAACTGACCACCATGGGTGGTAAGAGGGAACTCAGAGAGTGTAGAGCTGGCAACATGTAATATACAAGTGGCATGAGCATGGCACTCAAGGGGGCGACACAGCTGGCCCTACGGATACCACTAAGGCAAAAATCTCCGACGACTGTGCACGTGGGCGCGTGCATACCTACAATGGAGTCGACATAAGCAAGCACTCGAAGAAGAAGAATTTGTGATACTTTATCAATTATTGAACTTTTAAAATTAGGTCAAAGGTGCTTAGAGCCTCAGACAGAGGGGCTGATTCGCTACCATCCTGCATCTTGTGCAGCCATTTACTTCAGTACAAAGTGGATGTAAAGCACTATCAACCTGAAGAAGAGCTCCATGTGGCTCAAAAGCTTGCCGCCCTCACCAAGAGAAGTTGGTCCAATAAAAGATATTACCTCATCCACCATTTTACATTGGCATAAATCAGGAGTTCCTCTAAGGGGTCCCGACCCCCAGTTTGAGGTCATGAGGTTATTACATGGGGGGTTGCGAGCTGTCAGCCTCCACCCTAAAACTGGAGTCACCAGTACAAAAGTTTCAGAACCACTGGCATATATAAGACAAAGAGCAACAGAGAAAGAGGCCCAGGTGCTCTTATTTGAATCAATAAAACCTTCCTCAAGCCTTTTGAGATGCTTTGTTGGAAGGCAGTATAGAAGTGCAAGGTATTATTTAAAGACACAATTGTTTTTGCCAATTAAGCTTCTGTTACCTAAAACAAACTACAACTCTCCAGTCTGCTAATGTTAGCAGCTCTATTACTAAAGCTGACTGACTGACTCATTCAGAGGCATTTCCCATGTCCTTTACTTCTTGTCCTGTAACAGCATGAAAGACTTTTCTGCCCCTGCTTCAGCTTTATTTTGCTGTCTCTCTCATTCCTTGTTTGTATCAGGCACATCTTACAATACAGGCTAAAATTTTTCCCAGACTTCCTGAACAATCGGGTTTCCCCAAGACGAGCTGTAAGGATTTACACCTGTTTAGTTCAGTCCAGCTGTCAGAAAGCCTAACAGCATTTAAAAAAACAAAACAGTAGAACACAGGAGGACAGTACATACATCTCCTTTGTAAACTGCACTTCCCCCCACCTCCTTTTCCCTCCTGTTGGTGGCAGCCATTTCAATGAAAAGTGAGAGCCTTTGTGACAGAGGCTATATGGAAACCCAAAGGAAGAGACTGAACAAGTGAGCAGCCTGGTGTAGCAGGGATTTAAGGGCCAGGCAAAGGAAATGTCGAGTTCATTTCTGTAATGTGGTGACCCTCTGCACTGACTTCACAGGGAGCTGAGGAGATTCAGCAGCTCCCAGGAGTTGATCACCACCTTGCAGGATCAACCCATTCAAGTTTAAAAAGCAATTCACAGTTAAAGGGCCATGGTGGGGGAAAATGTTAAGGTGCCCTGTTCCAGAAACAGTTCTGACAGCCAGGGTCTCCACTCAGGTATGCTCTGGGAGCACAAAGGGAAGACAACTCTTCCTTCGAAGAGGTGCAGCACATGCTTCCCTAGGTCCTCAGCCCAGTGCAGAAGGAGAAAGACCATGGCAGTGCTGTTTTAGGTGCAACTTCACAGAATCTTGTGCTCAGGGCAGTGAAAGGACCATATTGTTTCCAGCCTCTGAGGAGGGACATTAATGGAAAGGAAGGGATATGGTTCCTCTTCCCCTTGCAAAGTGACAGACCACCAGACACAATCCAGCCCCACCATTATTGTTGGGATCATTATAGCAGACAAATATGAAAGCAGACAGATGTTTTTATGGTTTCTTCTACTAGGCTCTCCTTCTGACATTATCACAAATATTATTATTTTAAAGCAAGCTGGTCATCACCAGGAGTGGCTCAGGAACACCCATCAGAATAACACTATTTTCAAACCACATTCCACTGACTATTCAAGGTGACAACGCTTATTTACTGGCACTTAGCTACTAAGGTTATGGGTTCATTAGCAATGCCACCATTACATAGATGGGAATACTTCTTACCTTTGAAAATGCTGTGCTGAGCAGAGCGACAGCAATTTTTATTTAATATGGAGGATAATAAATGCAAGATATGCTTCCAAACATGATTATTGGTTACTTACCGCTATTTAAGAAGGTTACAGATACAAATGAATAATGCCTTAAAGCCAAAATTTTCAACAGTGGCCAGAGCTATTGGCTATGTCAATGTTTGGATGAGACAGTTTAGACCTGATTTTTGGATGTGCTGTGTTCGTGAGGTCTTCAGTTGGAGTTTTGGACGCTCAACACTTTTGAAAGTCAGGCCCACAAAATCTGTGGCCACCTCTGAAAATATGATTGTAAATAATATGAACATTGAAAACTGAGCTCAAACAAATGCATGCAACCCTACAGCACTTACAATCTGTGGCCTCAAACCATGTTAAAACTTCCATACCAGCCGAGTTATGTAACTCTATTTGTAGCATTCAAACTCCTGGTGCATTTCCCAAGAATACAAGTAATATGGCACCTCTGGCATGTTTAGAGACCTACACGACTGACCTGAGAGTCATATTGGCATTTAAAAAAAAAAACAACCTGACCTACATCAATTTAACAGTCTGGCTGAGCTCCTGAACAAAACACTCTATACCAAATGCTACCAAATCTTTATTCATAGTAGATAAACAAATGTACAGATTATGGGCCTAATCATTCTTGACTTACTCACACAAATAGGTTCACTGAGAACAATGGGACTACTCAGGAGAGTAAGACGTACAGAATTTGGTTCTCTTTGAATGGAAACTCATCAAAAGGGTTATGTTACTGGAGTAAGAGAGCGGACAATACTGTGGTTACCTCTTGGGTACCATTGGAAGTTTGCATATTCTAACACAGAACACATTATTCTGTATCCCTGATCTTTCCCCCTCATTCACCCCTTTCTATGCTTCGCTGGAGTGCCAAAGCAGAATCTTTTAGTCTGAGTAGCAATAATCCACCCACCAGGTCATAGTCTGCTCAGGTGTTAAGATCATATGAATGTTATTCACATGCTAATGTTCAAAAGAGCCTGGGAACAATTATAACAGTTTAACAAAAGCATGGTGCATAGAACGACCTGATTCTCTATTCAAATAGAAAAAAAAATTATTTATTCCACAGCTATGCATTTCTAGAATTTGGGTGCCTGGGCCAACCAAATTAGAATTCTGGAGCTCTTGGTTTTCACGGTTTTCCTGGACCATGCTTGGTGTATACATCACTACTGTCTAGTTTCTGAACTCTTTGTGGACGAGAGTTTGTCTTTATACTTGTCTGTAAAGTGCCTTACATACTTCTGGCACTCTAGAAGTAATTAATAAGGGCACGAGGTGATGATTTAATTAGCCTTTTCCGTCTCTAATTTCTATGAACCTGTGATTTAATTCGTATGAAAAGTCTGTTCTATACATATTGACATGTGCCCTTAAGAGTAAGCATACAAAAGAATTCTACTGATTCATAAAGACATATTGTTCACTCTTTCAGCTAAGTGGGCAGTGAGCACTCCAGAGAAATGTCAACAAGGTAGCTTGATGAAAAGTAAAAGACCAAACCAGAGTGGTTTCTAAATCTACCACCAAATGCCAAATTAAAAGTCCTCCAATCCTATTCCTGAATTGCTATGTCCTACTGGCAGAGGTGTAGACTTTTTAACGTGCCGGGGGGTGCTCCCCCGGTCTCTGCCCCGGGCCCAACCCCCACTTCAAAGGGCCCATCCCAACCTTGCCTCTTTCTGAGCCTCCTGCACATCACGGAATAGCTGATTGCAGCGGGCTGGGGGAGCTGATTGGCGGGGCCACCGGAGAGGAGCTGATAGTGGGGCTGCTGGTGGGTGCTAAGCACCCACAATTTTTTCCCCATGAGTGCTCCAGCCATGAAGCACCCACGGAATCCATGCCTATGCCTACTGGAGTCAGTGGAAAACCGTTTAAATACCAGAATAATGGCAGTACTAAGGCTTTGATCCTGTAACTTGATCCACGCACCAGATGCCTGTGTGGAGCCCCTTCATCTTCAGTGGATCAGCTTGGAGGACTGGGGCCTATGTTTGTCCATAAAGCATCTTATATCCTGCACCGCAACTTTAGCTCAGCTGTTGTTACTCTAGGTTTCTTGGTTTCAGAGTAGCAGCCGAGTTAGTCTGTATCCAGAAAAAGAAGAGGAGTACTTGTGGCACTTCATCGGTGAGCTGTAGCTCACCAAAGCTTATGCTCAAATAAATTGGTTAGTCTCTAAGGTGCCACAAGTACTCCTTTTCTTTTTTAGGTTTCTTGGGTTTTCTTTCCTTCTTTAACAATCTTATATTCTCCCCTACAGCTTTTCATCCGGGGGGCGGGAGGGAAGAGAGGGAGGAGGAAGAGAACAGCAGGAACAAAAATAAAACCCTTATGAGGAAAGGAAGGGATTATTGAAAAGTGAAAACAACAGCTAAAGATAGGTTTCAGAGTAGCTGAGCCAAGAAGTGGTAAAGGACAGGGTTCTTTACAGACAAGTGCAACCCTTAATGTGGAGCTTAATGTGTAGTTACCATGGTAATAGGCACATTAAACATGCCTTAGGTTGGCTGAACTATTTGGTTAAAACATATTTAAAAATAGAAATTCCCTTCCCTGTGTTCTTACAAAAACAAATTTTTAAAATCTAATTTATTCTTCATTATGTTTGCCTTTTTTAAAAATTTCATTCCACTCAAAAAATGAGACCAGACAGGTCAGTTTCATATTTTTTCTACAAAACTCATTACAAATAAATTGTAAATGTGGGGCCTTAACGCTTGACAACATGCCTTGGAATTTAAGGCTTGATCCTTAATTGCTAAATAATAAGCTCTTAATTGCCTTATGTCTCCTAAGCTACAGTGGAACACACATATCTGCAATATGGAATTTTGAAAGTAGTAATTAACAGAAAGATAAGCAGAAAAGGTAAGTAAAAGAGAGAATGAAAGAAAAGAGATTCTTCTTTGTGGTTGCATGGAGTGTGCTCTGCCCCTCCTCTAGGAATAGCATTTACCAAAACAATTCCCTACTGAAGCCTCCTGTTGATTCCAAACATTTTCTGGATTCATTTCTTAAAGAAGCTACTTGGGCTGGTCTAGGAAAAAGAAATTAATTTGGAAACCAATCACATGTGAACATGAACAGGGAAAGTTCCCAAACAGACTTGCTCTCAAGTGGAAAGGAAGTTTCCCTGTCCCAAAGTAAGGGTAATTTTAAGGGTAAATTAATAAATATTATAGGCAGTGATGCCTATGGTTAAGGTTGCCTGACTCTTCACATTATAAGATCCTGTTTGCAGTTGCTTACAACTTAAATCATTTGGGCTAAAACTTTCTGTGCTGGGTGTTTGCCTCAGGTGGAGTCTTTCAGGGAAGTTTTCAGCTAAAATACTTCAGCCAGTTCCAGGAAGGTAGTTAGGAAAAAATACATTGTTCTGCCCATGTTAAAAAACAAACAACAACTCATACAACTGTTATGTTGAGAAGCTCTAGCACCCTGGCACTCTACACCAGTGGTTCTCAACCTATTTGCCATCGTGAGCCACATACATAGCTCTCTATGTGTTATGTGGCCACATCCACACAATATATATATACTTATCTGTATGGCCCTGAGGCTGTCACATGGGCCGCAGCTGTGTGCTGATTGGGCCGCAAGTTGAGAACCACTGCTCTACACATGTCAAAGAGTTACATAGTTAGGGCGCTACCAAATTCGTGGCCATGAAGAACGTGCCACGGACAGTGAAATCTGGTCTTTTGTGTGCTTTTACCCTACACTACACAGATTTCATGGGGGAGACCAGTATTTCTCAAATTGGGGGTCCTGAATCAAAAGAGTTGCGGGGAGGGGGGAATCGCAAGGTTATTTTAGGGGCGTTGCAGTATTGCCACTCTTACTTCTGTGCTGCTGCCTTCAGAGCGGGGTGGCTGAGGGCCCAGCTCTGCAGACAGCAGCGCCGAAGTAAGGGTGGAAATACCATACCTTGCCATCCTTACTTTGGCGCTGCTGCTGGTGATGATGGCGCTGTCTTCACAGCTGGGATCTCGGCCAGCAGCCACTGCTCTCCAGCTGCCCAGCTCTGAAGGCAGCACCATCGCCAGCAGCAGTGCAGAAGTAAGGGTAGCAGTACCTTGTCCCCCCGCCCAGCTATGTGGGTTATAACTTTGTATTCCTGATGTGTGAAATAAAGAGTCAATTTATTTCCTTTTTCCACCATATTTATCTGAACACACCAAAAAGATATGCAAACCCATATTTATTGATCTCGGCATTTATGCTGTTCAGCGTTAGCATCTGTAACACAGAAACAGGACAGGGCACCTGCAATGCCCACTGGCTCTCCTGGCATCAGGATATTAATCTGGCACTAAATGAGGTGAGCTAGTGCAGTAGTGCAGCAAGTTACATATTATAGTGCTGTCTTCTGCCTTTCTTTCCTGTTGACAATCTGTTCAATGAGCTATTGGCCCTAGTTGATACTTATCAGCTATCTAGTTTTGGACAACTGCTAAGATAAAGCGCAGAGTTATCTAGTTTGGCCCTTGGGATACTTCACAAAGGCTCTCAGTCTCTGTGTTTCCTGCCTGTAAAGAGGCAACAAGCCAAAATCAAAATTCTGAATATAACACTTACATAACCAGAGAAAGTAAAGACTTTTCCTCAATTTCTTCCAAAGGTAGTCCAGAAAAAAATAATTTAGGCCTCAGTCCTGCAAAACTGTGCATGCAAGTAATCTCTCTGAAGTCTGTGGGACTCACTACTCTTGTAAGCACTTGAAGGGGCAGGGCCTGACACTGTAACCTGGGATGGATGTTGGTGGTGGTGAACCCACACCCTGGGAGGGGATGTACCACTGCTCTCAATTTAAATAGAAAGGAGAAGCAAAGTGGCACATTTTTCGATAATTGAGTTATTTAAATCTGATTTGTATTAAGTCTTTGAATTTTAGCCATTTAATGTATTTTTTAAAAAAGAGGAGGCAGGTCTTGCGACTAAAGCATAGGACTGAGAACTAGGTCTGTATTCAGTTACTGACTCGGTTAAAGACTTCCCTGTGATGTCAAGCATGGTATTTAATGTCTCTCTGAGCCTCACTTTCTCCCTGTGTAAATTGGAGAGGTGCCTTCACACACATGTTGTAAACCTTCATTTCTTACTGTTTGGTGGCATACTTTGAGATTATTGAGCAAAAGGGTGAACCAACGTGCATATTCTTTCTACATTCCACTGAAGTTTGAGAATGTAATAAAAGAACCACACTTCCCAATGCTAGACGGCTTTTTCAGCTGACCATCTCCCAGCGCTTCACAAAATAAGTTAAGCCTCACAAGACTTAGGGTAGGAGTATTATCCCCATTTTACATATGGATAAGTAGGGAGGCAGTAAGCATATCTCAAAATTAGACAAATTAACCTAAGCACCTGCAGCTGCCTCTGACTTCAAGGGATTTCTGGGAGCTCAGCAACGCTATGGCCAAGGTCAGATGCTACTAAGGGGAATAGAATCCAGGAAACTTGACTCACCCCAGCCTTCTAACTCCTAAACCACACTCCACTCCTTCTGTATGGTGCACTCTTTTAAACTACTAACATGGAAAGATAATATTCCTTTCCACTTCCAGAGGGCACTGGATCTCACAGTTTTTCCAACCAAGCTCACTCCCCATCCCCACCCTTTTTAAAATTAGTTTGTGTTTTCTGGTTTCATTTTTGCAGGGTGCATGAGGGTTACAAAATCAATAAGCAGCATGAGCTACTGGAATAGCTCTCCTATCCTCCCATCCAAAAACCCAAACATGGAACGCTATATGGTGGCAATGGCAAACAATTTTGGGGAGGGTGGAGGGACAGCGTAATCAACCAGCAACAACCCCCAGCATCCTAATGATGTTAATGGGGCTGAATGAACGCTGCCACCCTCTTTAGCTAACCGAGGAGGGAAGAGATCGTTGCTTACCCCTCTGCAGTGTCCCGCAGATCCTGCTTACACAACGAACTCTCAGCTCATCAATGTGCTGCTCTCACTCTCACTCTCACTCTCCCCTTACACAACTCCTGCTGCCAGCGAGGCGCCGCCCCCTTTCCCAGGCGTCTGATAGAAGCAAGGGCGGGCTGAAAGGGCGAAGCGAAAGGGTATCATGTTGGCTAGGGGTCAGGGAAGGAGAAATCGGTCCGGAATGGGGACAAGCGGAATCCCTTCAGCAGGGGCTGCTGGAAACCGCTGCGCTCCGTGACTCCTTTAAGTTGTAGAGGAGACAGGATGAGCAAGGGGAAAGCACGTGGGGGGTGTAGCTGATGGGGCCGAAGGAAATGGAAGCATGAGCAAGCCCTGCCCAGCCTAGGCTGGCACATCCTCCCGCTCGACTGAGCAAACTCAACCCTGCCCTGCAATGTGCGGGCAGGCACCTTCCACAGGAACCCGTGCAAAGCCAGGTGAGCCCTGCAATGCCTGGCCCAGGCGGGCACACACTACAGTGGCCTGTGGCAAGCCTAGCTCTGCAATGCCTCACTCAGTCTGCATCTGCAGAACCTGTGCTTGCCCACCCTAGGCAGTGGTGCCAGTCCACGGGCACCTGAGCCAAGCCAGCAGTGCTATTGCTGGGATGTCACAACCTATGAAACTGCAAACCCAGTTCAGCCTAGCTCTGCCTGGCTCAGGCTGGCATGTTCCACAGAAACCTATTCCCAGGATAGGCATGGGACAGGTGGGACACAACCTCTCAGTATAACTGGATGGGGGAGGGAAGACTTTACTTCTCTTTTCTTTCCTTTTCTACAGAAACTGCTTCTCATCCACCATCAGCTGTCCCTCACATTCCTACTGTCACCCTCCCCTCACCAACCGGCCTCATTTCTTTTCTGCTGAGTTAACTCAAATGTTGCCCTCATCCTGTCTACACACAATTAAAGCCTCTCATCTGAGTTTATTGGTCCTTTCAACCGCCGCTGGCCTGGGGCTGTAGGCTAATGCCCAGCTGCTGCTTTCACTGGGGCTAGTAACCCACCCACTTTGCACTGAGGATCTAGGCTAAATGTCAGATGGCTATAAAAGCTCCAAATGCCAAACACCAATAGTTGGATTCTAAATGCCATGGAACTTCCTGAGTTCAACCGTCTATTCTCTGCTTCTGCTGAATGGTTTTCATGTTTTGTATTAATATTTACAGGACTACACGGGCCCTTAGGCCCAGATCCTCAAAGTATTTAGGCACCCAACTCTGAAATCAATAGAATTTAGGAGCCTGAGGATCTGAACCATGACTACAGAGTTTTAGCTAAAGGCCAAATTCTGTTCTTGTTAACCCCAGTGTCCAGTAAATCTGGAGTAACTCCACGTAAGTTAGTGGAAGCAGTAGAGGTAATGTACTTTGAGTTTCTCCATGCGCTCAGAAATATGATTGCAACTTTAGTTTCCTGAAGGACTGTGTTTTGAAATCATGCAGGAGGGATCAGGGACCATTTTAATGCTCAAAAGAGCATGATAAACTTGCCTTCTTTTCTACTTCTCCTTTTTTTATCTTTTCTTACCAGAGACTAGTTGGGCCTCCCTTATCTTTTTTGCCAGCTAAGCTTTAAATGTGCTCTTCTGGAGCCATGCCTTCTAAACCACTTAACTCAGGCAAAACTCCCTTTGTATAAAGGGGGCCTGGTCTAAACAGTTTTTGTAGTGATATGCTGGTTAGGGTGTGATATTTTTTTCTGGAGCTAGTTAAACCAATACAACTCCTAGTGTCAGTGCAGTTATATCAGTATGTAAGTGCCCTATACCAGTATAACTTATTCCCATTTCTATACCGAAATAAGCCATGCTTATTTAAGCACCTTTTATATCAGTATAATGGTGTCCAAACTAGGGGGATTGTATAACTAACTCTACCAGTATTGTTAAAGAAGTGCAACTTTGTGCATAGATAAGCTCAAGAGCTTCAGGCTCTCACCCATTGTCTGTGATCGAGCAGAGGAACAGTTTCCAATAGGACGGATTATCTCCAGTTCTTTCCAGCCCTCATGCATTTTTCATTGTTTTCTATCTCACTGGTTTGTCATTTTTCTTGTTCTCCTGGCTTTCTTGTTCTTCTCCTCCCACTCATTGTTCCCTTTCCTTTCCCTCCAAGCCCTGTGGTTGTTGTAAGTCCTTGCAAGCCTCGGGTGTGTTAATCAACTCTCTGGCAGTAACTAGTGACCCTCTCATTCTGTGATACCCTCTGTCTGCAACAACAGAGTAGTATTGTAAAAAGCTGTAATCACTATTGAAGTGATTAGGATTTGACTGACACCTGCAATCCTTGCAGGGCCTGCAGTTTAGGTTACAGCTGTTGGAGGCCTCTCAATGGAGAAAACTTGTCATCATGTCCTAGAGATGTCAACAAGCTGTCAAACACAGGTACCATTAAACTAAATAGAACACCACACCAGAAACAGAAGTTACAACTGAAATATATAACAAGAATTCGGCAACCAGCTATATGAGGTAAGAAAGTGGCTCTGTAAGAAGAGTTTAAAAATACTTGAATCACTTCGTAAACAGCCTGGTGGCAATTACAATTATGTGACAAAGATCTAAAAATGCATGATGCAATAAGTAGTAGCAAGGGAGGATGCTTGGAAATGTCTGGAGTAGTAGTCATCTTACTTCAGAAAAATAAAGCTTGTTGCCACCTCAGATTCATGATTTCACAATCCTCCTCTATAGTAATTAGAACACCACAGTCTAAATTCTGATCAGACTGTAAAAGTTGCTTCATAGTTACAGTGGTGAAACAGATGAAGATAAATTTGGATTTAAAACATGGATGGGCAAAGGGTAGAGATAAATAAGGCCCCATTCTTGCAGACATTTTTGCACCTGCTTAACTTGACTATTGTAAACAGTCTTATTGACTTCAAACATTCATAGTAGTAAAGTTAAGTACTGTAAGTGCATAAATGTATGTGGGATAGGCACTTACGATTGGATCTGAACCTTCATTTGGAATTTAATGGTCTTTTTGGAGATTTGAAAAAGTTTGGAGATCTTTTGTTAAAAAGAAGATTCCCCTTGTAACAGGGTCACTAGTTCCTAAGTGCCCCTTTTTGGCCCGGGGTTACTCTGCAGCACCCTGCCTAACTTTCCATTTCTGCTCAGGGCCCCTTGAAAAGCTCACACAGTCTAGGTATTTGAAACATTCCCTTCTGCGGTCCAATACATGAAATCCTGAACATCCCTTTCTCAAGATGGGGCCAGATCCTCCTCCCTGAGGGTCTGTCTCCTTCCTTAGTGCTTCTCACAACCGAAGGAGCCCAAGCTAATTGTTTCACAGGTGGGGCTGGTGGTCCTATATCCTCCTAAAAGGGCCAGCCACTCTGTGATGTTCCCATTTTTGCATGTTTCTGGTTCTGGGGGTTCTGGCCAGGAAAAGTAACAAAATACCGTGGAAACACCTGTTCTCAGGAGTTTTTGAGATCTGTTTAGACTTAGGAAGTTCTGATACTTTTTAAATATTTGTCTGAACAGACTTGGTCCTAGGTTTAAAATGCTTGCTTTGAAATGAAGGATTGTTGTATGTACTCAGTTACTTTTTCTACATGTGAGTGTAATATATTTTACTGTACCTATTTTGCATAAAGGCCAGAACCAGCCACTAGTGAAGAATATGGTTACCCACTTTTTAAGGGCCTATAAGGACCTCCTCTGTTGGTTTCCAGATGTAGTTCAATATATTCATTTTAATCTATGAAGCCCTACGTATTTGGGATTTGGCTACTTAAAAACGGTATCTTCTTTTATGTGCCACGATGACAGCAGATATTAATGAAGATCCCTTGATGGACCTTAGAATTGGACATCCAGAGGCTGGTAGTTGTCATGATATATGGAATCACAGTTTGGTTAAACAGGAGGCAGTTATCAAAGCCATAACTGGAACTCAAACTGTGCATTTGTCTTTGTCTCCCTTGTCTTGTTTAGCAGAGATTAAATCCTGACTGGAAGTCTGTATTTGCTCACAGAGACAGGCAGTTTCCCACAGGCCCAGATCCACTTAAGTGTTGTGACACACAGTGTCACAATGCCTATTTAGAAAATCACAGGAACAACGTTGCTATCCACAAAGCCTGAGTTAGGTGCCTAGGCTCCCTCTACAATGGATGGGGAGAGATAGGCACCTTAAAATAAGATCCACAAAAGCCAGCGCCCTAAACAAGGAGCTGTCCAAGCTAGCCAGTGGGAAATGCCAATGAGAAGGGCGTGCCCTGAGCCCCACCCCTGTCACAGAGCTGGGTACCTAAGCCCAGGCTGCCTCCTTTTGCTTGTGATTCACAGCCAGGAATCTCTTTCCTGAAGTCAGATGGTTTAGGTGCCTAAGTTATTTCTTGTGGGAAAGCAAGAAGCACCTCTCTCACACCACACCAAATAACTACAGGACAAGGAGGAGGAGAGTGCTGCCACCAGGACCCACCTTATAACATTTAGTTCAGTTGTTACATTACTTGCCTAGGATGGGGAAGACCTAGGTTCAATTCCCCCCTCTGCCTGAGATGTGAGAAATGATTTGAACAGGGGGTCTCCCACTTCTCAGAAATGTGCACTAACCTTTGAGCTATGGAATAGTCTAATCAAATGTGGCACTCCCTCAGTCTCTCCCCTTAAAGCTCTTCTAGTTTGGATTAAATACTTAAAGAGTCATTGGGCCAGAGTGAGAGAACATGCAAGAGAAAGACTTATACTATAGCTGGGTGATTAAGACACCCACTCCCACAGAAGTCCCCCTGCTCCAATGATTTATCCAAAGTGGAATCACCTCTTCCTCCTCCTGTGGAAGGATTTTGAAAGGCACCTAGTGTGGTAGGCATGTTCTGAGCATGCCTACTAGATCGAGCCTAGCAAGGAAGATAGGTATTTGCCTGACTGTCTTTCCTCCTGTTCATGGATTAAGTTAGAGCTTAGGTGGGAGATGTGTGTTTAGGTGGCTCGAGCAAGACAGCAGAACACACGCTAAAAGGCAGACACTTAGGCACGCAGGAGAACTTTTACACTGGAAATGTAGGCATTGAATGAGGAGTCTTCAGTGTTAGCCAGCAGCTGAGCAGGAGCTTTGTGAATTGTAGTAGAGCCTAAAACTGGGACTTATGTGCCTAAGCAACTTTGTGGATCTGGGCCACAGTGGCTGAATACCATACTGCAAGTAAACACCGTTACAAATAGCAGGTGATCTCTGTGGAGGGTTCTTGGACTAGTGAATTGTCTCCTGCTATTCTGTTGACCTTCAGGGCAGTTTAATTTTATTTAAACTCTGCATCTTTGGCAGAGGGACAGTGAGTATGCAGAGAGGAAATCAAAAACATTCTGTAACTGTGGCTTATATACGTAGTATGTAAACATTGATTAATGCTGGAACGCAAGTAGAAAACCAGCAGGCTGAAGGCCTGTAAGGTGGCTTAGGATAACGAATCAAGACCTAGGCTGAGGCTTGACATGAGCAATGATCGTCATGTGATGTCAAAACCAAAAGATAAAGTGCAGTAAGCCAGCTGACTGGTATGAAGTAAGAGACTGCAAAAATGGGTTATAAGTATTTTTAAGGAATTTGTGTAACTGAAATTTACAAGTATTAACTGCAATAATGCTATAGAAACTGATTAAGGTGACCAGACAGCAAATGTGAAAAATCAGGATGGGGGTAGAGGGTAATGGGAGCCTATATAAGAAAAAAAAACCAAAATCGGGACTGTCCTATAAAATCAGGACATCTGGTCACCCTAAAACTGATTGGTGTCAATGCTAATGATTGTGACATAAATGCATAAATGTACCTATCAAAGTGGGGAACCTAAACAAAGTGGGGTATGGAAGTTCAAATAAGGAAAAGGGGATCAAACCCATTATGAATATGCATAAGATGAAGTGGGCATTAGCGAAACATAATATAAAAGATGTTCTCTGGCCTAACTGTGGTGAGAGACACCATGGCAATGTCCACCTACTGTCTCTCTGGTATTGCCACAAAGGATGGTGTGAGTAGTTTGGTATTGTTTCTATCTTCTTTGCCAGATGGCAGTGTGTGTTACTGTTTGGCTGGCTAATAAAGGGTTTAATCACAGAAAGAGCAGTAATTTGTGTTTGTTCCATTTGTGCACCTTTAGGTCCTCAGTTTGGTTACAAGCTCTCTACTGTAGCCAACCAAGCGGCTGACTCCTCAGAAACCACCGTATTATAATGTATATCTAACCCTGCAAGATCAATAGATTAGGCTACATAACCTATATATCTCCTTGCTTTTTGAGCTGATGGAAGGAAAAGAGAATAAGCAGGAGCCTAGTATTGCTACACATATTATGTCATCTCAGTTTGCACCTACTGTCAATTTTTCTTCACTTGTCAAGTTTCAGTTTTTAAAAAGATAGGTTAGTCGTTTAGAAGTCCCAACAGAAATATGGGAAGATACAAAGCCCAGAATTGGTTAACTTTCCAAAATTAATTCTTCTGACTGCAGGGTTTTTAATTGCAACAGATTGGGGGTTCCTATGAACACTGAACTCTGTCCAGAAATTCCAAAAATACGTTGAATATCTCAGCCTAACCCAATAAACCTAAAAACTAACCCAATAAAATCCATACCATAAATGCACTGTTACGGAATCTAGCCACCATGTATTGTGTGGTTCTTCTCTCATGCTGTGACAATAATTTGACTGAGGGGGAGTTTAAAAACACAGGAGGAGATTGCTTCAAAGGAGACATTTATTGCTTCAAAGGAGACAGTACAATCTTCTTCCCTCCTCCCTAAGCAGAGAGAGCCTGCCATGCACCCAGCAAAATCCTCCTCCGTCTAACTCACCGCTAAAGATAGGGAACAGACTGACAGACGTATACCAAAATCTCATCCCCTCCCCAGGGCAGATACTGTAACACGGGGAGGGGGAGGATCCCACCTTCAGTCCCGGGGGGGGGAGGGGGGGGGAGACTGACACAGCAAAAATTCCCATCTCCTGCCTAGAATGGGGAGGGGCTGTGACTAAGCAAAGCCCCTTCGCCCTCCACGTGGAGTTTTAAAGGTTCACCCCCCCTCCCCGGACTGCTCACGCTCCTTCCCCAGCAGCTTAGAGGCTGGGTGAGCCGCAGCCGGCGGTTCTGTACCGCGGCTCCCTTCCCAGGCTGAGTCCAGCGGGCTGCAAAGTG
The DNA here is from genome assembly GCF_965152235.1 of Eretmochelys imbricata. Lineage (NCBI taxonomy): Eukaryota > Metazoa > Chordata > Testudines > Cheloniidae > Eretmochelys > Eretmochelys imbricata. Next base: position 175,391,925 of record NC_135573.1, read on the forward strand.
CCCCCAGCCGCTTGCCTGTGCGCCCTGCAGCGGAGCCCCACCAATAAAGTTATTGTTTATGCTGCCCAGTTACAAGATGGCGGCTCCCATGGAGGAAGCGTGACTCTCTCCTGCCTGCTTCGGCTTCCTGCTGCAGTCGTGCCTGTAAGTCGCCGAGCAGGCCCCACGGGTCACACAGCGTCCGAGGCACGCGAGTGCATGGGGCGGGGGGAGGACTAACCCCTGGAGCAAGGAGGCTTTGGGGGACTCCTCCTGAGTGGAGTGGGGCTTGCCCACTCGCCATGCTGGTCGCCCGCGTGTATACAGGGAGGAAGCGGCGCGGTCTGGTTTGAGTGTGATGTGTCCGTTTTAAAACAAGGTTGAATCCGTGCGTCTGGAGGCAGCCCAGAGCTGCTGCTGACCCAGACTCTAGGTTGATGGGAAGAACAGAGAGTCTTACTTACGCGCACACACAGACTGCTGAGTCCCAGGTTGTGGGGACAATTTGAACGAGGGTAGGTCTGGACAAATGAGTAAATATCTTTCTGAGACACACAGCCAAATCTTTGCTCCCCCACTGGGTGAGGGATTAGCTCTGCCAGAAGGAAGGGAGGCTCTCCTCCCAAATCTGTGAGATCTGGCACTTCTCTATTGGGGATTAAGGCAGTGTCTTTCTTTCCAATGAATTGGGGAGTCAGTTGTGCATGGCACTTTTCACTCGCTAGAAATCTCCCTCCTTCAGATTGCCCCTGCACTTTAAGGCCAGCATTAGGTGTGCAAAATTATGAGACAGGCTGAACTCCTTACTCACTTTCGTTACCCGCACCCCCAATGCATTATATTCTTTCCCTCTCATTTAATTATGTTTTAAATTTAAATATTGAGAAAATATTAATTAAAAGTTGTGGTGTTTACCTGTGCTCATGCTGCTTTTTAGTCTCCTTCATACTAGTAAATGCTGAAATACTTAATTTAAAAATGAAAGTGAAAAGTATTTAAGGGCTTACAGCAATGTGAATGGGAAGTGTGTTGTTCCTAAATGGAGATTTCTTTGTTGCATTAAGAGGAAAACCTTGGCATTGTTCAAGAGAAATTAGGCTTTTTATAAAAAGGGGATTATTTAAAAAAAAGATGGTAAATTGTGATAATTTAACTGGGATATAGAAGTGGCATCAAAATAAGAAACATAATTGTAATAGAAGAGTCCTACGTTCCCTAGAAGCAATTAGTCTAGCATATTGAGAGCATAAGGCAGTACAATATTTTTTTTAAAGTAATTCAACATTAAGATTCCCAGGACAATCTTAATTTTTTTTAAAAAAAATAAACCTTGCTTGTGGTGTTGATTTTTAGAAGGTAACTATTAAGCAAAAAAACCTATCACGGTATGGTCCTTTGTTAAATTAAAAATGGACACCCAAGGAACCAAAAATACTGAAGTGGGCATAAAGGTCCAAATCTCACACAAGTTTTACACTGTTGTAACTTCACTGATTTTATTGTAATGGCTCCTGATTTACAGTGGTGTGGGTGGAGATTCAGGGTCTTGGAATATATTTTTCTGTTATATTGTGAAAATGATTTTCTTTCTGAAAATTTCCAGTGAAAAATGGGGAGAATGACTGTTTAATTTGATCCACCTCATTATAAACCCCAGTGTGACCACTAGAGGGGGATTTCTACTGCCAATCCAAAACTGACCATTTTTCTGCTGCAAGTTTAATCTTTTAAAGCCTGGTATACATCATATGTAAGCTACTACAATGTCCATGCTTAGGTGCAAAGGATTACTTCCTTTCTTCCTAACCTATTGAGTCTTTTCTTTCTCTTGCTGTTGCTCCTCCCCATTTTAACTTTAAAATCTCTCAAAAGCAAAGCTATGTTTTCACGTCATACACGGTGGTGACACAGAAACATGAAAACCCCCTGCATTTTTCTCTTATGTGCATTTTAAGAAAAAAACCTTTCCCATTGTTTAGCTTCTTCTGCTTTGCTTTTTCTGTTTTATTTACTTGTTTAGTGTGCATATTGCTTGTTCAATGATCACAGCATGTTATTTTTCTAGTGGTCTTTTTTGATAAATACTAATTTCAGCTTTTAAAATCTGTCACATTACATTAACCTAGTACAGTAACAGCTTAAATGGTTGCATTTATTTCCTAACTGGAAATCCTCTTGAGATATCTATGTATGTATAGATGGAGGTGAAAAGGTTAGAGGAGCTTAATAAATTTCATTTTTTTGGTTAGACAAACTCTTTTTTGGAATATTGTGTATTAAAAGAAATAAATGTGGAAGATAGAGATAAGAAGCTTTCAGGATTAGAAGCAAAATAAAACCCTTCATCAGAATTTATAGCTTTTTCTAATTTCCTGTTGCAGTGCTGGAGTTGCTCAAAGAGGTTGCATGGGTAATTACTGTATGTATTATTTCATAATTCATATCCCTCTCTAGAAGCAGAACATGTCATTTTAACAGAGTAGTTCACCATTTATATTAAATAAGTCTGTGATTTATATCTAGGAATGTCAGTTAGAATGGCCTAGAAATAGATTTTAGCAGCAGCCTTCAGGAGTCTATAGTAATCATCCAGTGGATGACAAAGCAAAAGATGTACAAACAGCAAAATAACATTTGTAACTTTAAGAACAAAAAAAGCCAACAACCAAAACAAAACCTCATTATCGGAGGAGCAAATATTAAATCATCTATGGCAGGGGTTCTCAATCTTTTTCTTTCTGAGGGCTCCCCACCTCATTCTATAAAAACTCCATGGCCCAGCTGTGCCCCAACAATTGTTTTTCTGCATATAAAAGCCAGGGCTGGTGTTAGGGGGTAGCCAGCAGGGCAATTGCCCGGGGCATCACACCACAGGGGCCACTGTGAAGCTAAGTTGCTCAGGCTTTGGCTTCAGCCCCTTGTGGTGGGGCTTGGTACCCAGAGCTGCAGTCCCATGCAGCAGGACTTTGGCTTTCTGCCCTGGACCCTAGCGAGTCTAATGCTGTCCGTGCTTGGCAGATCCTCTGAAATCTGCTCATGGCCACTGATCTATGGTACATCTAAAAAGACCTGTTGTTTGTTGAGAATTGTGGCATGTATAGTCAATTTACTAGCCTGTTTTTTAAAGACACATTTTCTGTACAGGTTATTGTAGCAATAGAAGGGCTGGGAAAATTAGTCCAAAAAGATTTCTGTGATTATTTTAAATTAGATCATTGCAACGTTGTTCCTGCCTCATATGTTCACTTTTCAGAAACTTCCAGTTGATAAAGTTCTACTCGCCTGAATGTTCTAGTAAAGGTGTTTTTCAAAACAATAGGACAAATGCTGTCATACCTCTTAAGAGATACAGCACAGAAAGCACAGGGCCAGGAGGAGACAGTGGCTTTACGTTTGCACCACCCCAATTCTGGCCTCCCGCATAAGGCAGAGCAGCCCTGAGGGCTGATAACTGCAGCAGTATTTGGTTCCTGTTTTCTCTGCAGTTATCTTGAGTTATAACTTGATTGTTGTCCCTAATTTGAGACCCTTGAGTACAGTGATTCCCTTAACTCAAGGTGGCTGGCCGGTTGAGGTGCATAGACTATAAATAAGGTTAAAATTTTGTCATGATTATTTTTAGTAAAAGTCACAGACAGGTCACGGGCAATAAACAAAAATTCATGGAAACCATGACTTGTTTGTGACTTTTGCTGCTGCACCTCAGTGGTTTCCCCTGCCACCGTGGTGGCTGGGAGCTGTAGGGTTCCCCTTTTCCCGCAGCAGCTGGGAGCTGCGGGGTGGGCTCCACCCACAGCGGCTGAGAGCTGCAGGGTGACCATATTTCCCAAAGAGAAAATGGGACACCCCTACCCGTTCGCCCAAGGCGCCACCCCTCCCCCACAGCACAAGGCTGTCTCCCATTGCTGGAACCCTGAAGAAAGCTCCCTCAGGAGGCTGTTTCCTGTTGCTGGAACTTTGCAGGGGGCCCTCCTGCCTGGCAGCTCCAGTCCCTCAGCCGGCCCCTGGGGCTGAAGCAGAGAATGTCACGCAGGTCTCTGTAAGTCACGGATTCTGTGACTTCCATGACCTCCATGACCTAAACATAGCCTTAGCTATAAAGTTCAAGTTATGACTTCATCAGCTGCTAACACAATCAATCTAGGTAGCTCAAGTGTTATTTCAGAGTGTGGTTGTTGGCACTTGAGCTAGGCTAACTCAACAGGAGTAACTCGAGTGTAGATAACTCTAGTTCACTCTGCAGTGAAGACAAACCCTTAGAGAAACTCTTAGGATTGCTCTAATATATGGCAGCTCTCCCTTTGCTGCATCTTGGAATCTCCTCTAGTGCTCAGCACTACACCTTGATCTTACCCTGATTTGTCTTCAGCCCTGCATGCAGCGTACCACCTAGACCAAGGCCTATATTTGCTCTAAATTGCTCCTGTGTCAAGAGAACTTTTTCTCAGTCTGTAGTGGGCTGTTTAGTCTGCCCAAGTGGCATAGAAGAGCTCGGGTCAGAATCACCTGTGTGTGTGAATATGGGATCCAGAAGTGCTTGCAGGTTCATCCTCAGTTGGGGAACAAAAATATGATGTGACTTATATAACCAATCTCAGCTAGTAACTACACCTGCACTAAACTGTTTCATGAGCAATCTATAGTTTAAGAAGTATGTATAACTTTGAATACCCAGTACATTCAAGGAAATAGTGAGCTGTTCTTATACTGACTACAATAAGAAAGAGGTTGAATTATTTATCAGTTTATTCACTCGGCCCTAATCATTATTTCATTCTGATCAGACTTGTGAATACTTGCCTGTTAGAGGTGTAAACTGGCAGCATTTAATTTTTGAGGTATGTGTGTAATTTGGAATTGGTTTAAAAAATAGTTTCTCAGGAGTGGCTTTCCTCTTGGCAAATTCTCTGTCCTCTGTGCCCATGTATGTAACTTTACTAATTCAGACAAGGCTTAGACTAAATTAGTGTTACATTATCTTAATCTATTTTCCACTGTGAGCAAATTGTAGCAGTGTTGCCTGTTTGCACCATGAGCTTTTGTTTTTATTATTCTTTGTTTCTGGAATGTATCCTATTTTTAGAACTACTTTGACTGCATGATAGAGAACATTGTTTTTTATTAATGTTATGTGTTTGTTACATATTCTGTATAATATACACACAATCTGGTTTCTTTATAAAAGGGTAAACTATTGGATGTTTGGTATCAAACACCATAATTTATTATTATTGCCTGCAATGTGCTAGGTGCTGTACAAACATTAAAGTACAGTCCCAGCCTCTGGCACTCATTAGTAGAATGACTACATAGTAATCTACAGTTGCCACTATATTATTGTCTTTTCAGACTGATTGTTTCTGGTATTTATCTTTATGTGGTTACTGTTACTGCAGAAACAAATACTTTATCTGTCTATAATCAGGTATGCCATAAGGTGCTCAGCTGTCCTAATGATAACAGGCCAAGAAAATGGATAGACAGACAGGAGGTTGAAACATTTGTGGCTGTTTCTGCTTTGTAGAACAATTTTGTAAACTCCTTCCAGTAATTTCTAATCTCTGAGACTGGGTATCCTCCATGTCCCCTCGTACCACCCTGGCATCCCCCCAGCAGTAGCCCCTCCTTTTTCTGCCCATCTATATTCCCCTACCTCCCCCCACACCTTTTTTTTTTTTTTTTTTTAAACTCTCTGTTTTGCCCACTCACCAGAAGCCTATAGACCCCTTGTGGCTGAGCACCATGGAGACAGGAAAAAAGCAGGCTAAGGCAGAAGGCTGCTGCCTAATCCTGTATTCCATCCATATCCGTCTACATTTAGGACCACCGTTGGAGCAGGTAGGGGCTTTCAAAGGGCTTCCTGCTACTTTACTTACAGTCTTTGAAGTATATATACAGTAAGGGGGGAGGTAAAGATGAGGCCAGGTAGGTTCCTTCCTATTGTTACACATCTTGCAGAATTGTCTGGCACACCCACACTCAGGAGAAAATATCTCCCAGGAGCTGAAACACTGCCCTAAACCAGCTGGAATGTCACAGTGTTAGTGTAGACACAGTTGTTTTACTGGCAGTTTAGGAATAGTGTCAATCATAGTATTTAAAAAGGGTAAATAGGGTCACCCAAGTAACCACAGGCCAGTTAGTCTGCCCTCAAAATCCTGGGCAAATCATGGTTAAGCTGATATGGGATGAAATGAGTAAAGAATAAAAGGATGGCAGCATAATTAATGCCAATCAACATAGTATAAAGGACAGTAGGTCTTGTCACACTAACTTAGTTTTTTTGATGAGATCACAAATGTAGTAGATAAAGGTAACTCTGCTGATATAATAATCTTCTGTACGGCATTTGACTTAGTCCCTGTCTTCCTTGCTGAGTTCGATCTAGTAAGCATGCTCAGAACTTAGTCCTACTTCTTGATCAGCCAATTGCTCAGACAAACAAGTTTGTTTACACTTACAGGAAATAATACTGCCTGCTTCTTATTTACAATGTCACCTGAAAGTGAGAACAGGTGTTCCCATGCCACCTTTGTAGCTGGCGGTGCAAGGTATTTATGTGCCAGATATGCTAAACATTTGTATGCCCCTTCATGCTTTGACCACCATTCCAGAGAACATGCTGAACAAGAAGTAGACTGAGTTGACGTGTAATTTTACATTGTTTTGTTTGAGTCCAGTAATGTACAATAAATAAATGTTACATTTGTAAATTGCACTTTCACGATTAAGAGATTGTACTATGGTACTTGTATGAGGTGAAATGAAAAATACTATTTATTTTGTTTTTTACAGTTCAAAATTTGTAATCAAAATAATAATATAAAGTGAGCACTGTACACTTTGTATTGTGTTTGTAATTGAAATCAATATATTTGAAAATGTAGAAAACATCCAAAAATATTTAAATAAATGGTATTCTATTGTTTAACAGTGTGATTAACTGTGATTAATTGTGATTTTTTTCTTAATCTTGCGATTAATCATGATTAATTTTTTTAATCGTTTAATAGCCCTAGTCTGAAGTAAATAGGATGCAATTTAGTAAGGACAAATGCAAAGTACTCCACTTAGGAAGGAACAAGCAGTTGCACGCATACAAAAAGGGGAATGACTGCCTAGGAAGGAGTACTGCTCAAAGGGATCTGGGGGTCATAGTGGATCACAAGCTAAATATGAGTCAACAGTGTAACATAGTTGCAATAAAAGCAAACATCATTCTGGGATGTATTAGCAGGAATGTTGTAAGCAAGACACGAAGTAATTCTTTCGCTGTACTCTGCGCTGATTAGGCCTCAACTGGAGTATTGTGTCCAGTTCTGGGTGGCAGATTTCAGGAAAGATGTGGTCAAATTGGAGAAAGTCCAGAAAAAAGCAACAAAAATGATTAAAGGTCTAGAAAAAATGACCTATGAGGAAAGGGTTTGAAAAAATTGGGTTTGTTTAATCGGGAGAAGAGCAGACTGAGAGGGGACATAACAGTTTTCAAGTACATAAAAGGTTGTTACAAGGAGGAGGGAGAAAAATTGTTCTCCTTAACCTCTGAGGAGAGGACAAGAAGCAATGAGCTTAAATTGCCGCAAGGGTGGTTTAGGTTGGACATTAGGAAAAACTTCCTAACTGTCAGGGTGGTTAAGCACTGGAATAAATTGCCTAGGGAGGTTGTGGAATCTCCATCATTGGAGATTTTTAAGTGCAGATTAGACAAATGCTTGTCAGAGAGGTTCAGATCAGGGGTTCTCACCCTTTTTCTTTCTGAAGTCCCCCACAACATGGTATAAAGACTCCAGGGCCCGGTGGGGGTGGGGGTGGAGACTTGGGCATAGGTGTAATTTGACTTCAGTTCTGGGAAGGCAGGGGCCAGTGGGGCTCAAGCCAGCTCTGCAGGGAGGGAGCGCCACCTCCACCCTCTAACTCACCTCAGCAGGCCACCCATCTGGGTTGTTGGGGCGGGGAACCAAAAATTATAACTCAAAGGTAGGGGGGTTCAGCTCAGAAAGTTTGAAAACAGCTCAGGGTGCAGGGAGAGGGGTAGCTAGGGGCTGTGTGTGGGCAGGGGGGTTGCTCAGGGTGCAGGAAAAGTGATACTAGGGGCTGTGTGCAGGTGGGAGGGAGCTCAGGGTGCAGGGAGAGAGTAGCTAGAGGTTGAATGTGGGCAGGGGGGAGCTGGGGCTGTATGCAGGCAGGAAGGGTAGCTCAGGGTGCAGGGAGGGGGTAGCTAGGGGCTGTATGTCGGTAGGGGGGTAGCTCAGGGTGCAGAGAAGAGGGTAGCTAGGGCCTGTGTGCTGGGAGGGCTCCCCTTCCTGTTCCCCAAGGGCTCTGACAGCGACGGAGCTGGGTCCACCCGCCCAGGTGGCTCTTACCGACTGTGTGAGCAAAGGGGGCTGAGAGCTGAGGAGCAGCTTTTTCCCCCTGCACCAGCAGGAGACGAAGGAACGCTGCAGCTGCCTGCTCCCTGGCACCAGCCAGAGCAGCAGTCGTCCCGCACTACCCAGCTCTGGCTTCCCGCCTCCAGCCTGGCCCGGCTGGGGGAGAGAAGGAGTGGAGGGAGAGTGGGGTTTGGAGTTGCCTTGGGACTGCCCTGCTCTTGCACTGTAGTTTTGGGGAGAGGGAGGCAACACTTTTGTGTCCCCCCAACTCTGCCCATGGGCTCAGGGCTTCTGCCGAGTGGGGAGCACCTGGACTCGGGGCTCCAGAATTCAGCCCTGCTGCTCCCGGCTTCAGCCCCGTGGCGTGTGCTGAGGATCGGGGCTTCAAGCCCGCTGCTCCTGGCTTCAGCCCTGCGGAAGGTGCTGGGGTTCGGGCTCTGGGTTTTAGCCACTGGGCCCTGCGGCCCCCCTGAAAGGGTTTGCGGACTCCCAGGGAGCCACACACCCCTTGTTGAGAAACACTGGTCTAGATAATATGTAGTCCTGCTGTGAGTGCAGGGGCCTGGACTAGATGACCTCTTGAAGTCCCTTCCTATGATTCTATAGTTCAGCTTGCCTGGTTGCTAAGTCAGATTGGTATGCCCAAGGGGACCATGACTCCATGATAAGACTGTTATAGTGCTTTAGGAGTACACACTTGTTACTGGGTTGGTGAGATCTAAGTATAGACTATACAACCAGTTTGGGGTTTCTGCCCTGCTTTTTGACAGTTTGCTCTGACTTTGGCACTTGGTGGTTGTGAGTCACTTCTGACAGAGTGACAACTTTTATAGTGAGAACAAGACTGTTTATTTAACAAAGAACATAGATTGAAATGATACCAAGTAGGATGAATGGAAACAAAGGGTTTCATATAAAATGGTAACATTCCTTCTAAAGCTTTAACTAACAAGATATCCTCTTGTCTGCTAAGGTGCTGCTGCCCCGAAGTCCTTTTCACAGTGTTTTGCAACCAGGATGGCTGAGACCCTCCTTCCATCAGATCAAGCCTGCTGGCAACTTGCCTACCCAGATGTAAGATGCCAGGGCATCTTTTTACACTCCTAGATATATTAAACAAGTCCTTTGTTCTTTGCCTGTAAACAGACCACCCCCCCTCCACTCTACGCTGTTCACCTCTTCTTGTTCATTTCATCTCATCTCTAGAAGTCCCCGCAATCTCTTCGTTAGCATTTGACTCTGTATGCAAATAGACTCGCATTGTAAGACATACAATGGTCAGCCAGGGAGATAAAGCTTTCCCGTCTCCTGTCTAGTGGAATCAGTCCTAAGGCAGGTCACCTCTAGGTGACCTGCCTTTTACGATGAGGCCCTGAGAACATAATTTCCAATATATACATACCTATCTCCTTATGTATTATCCACACAAACATTTCACAAAGATAACAATGGCCAGATTTTCAGTAGAAACATTACATGAGGCACTCTGGTGAACTAGAATGTAAATACCTGACCCAGAGGATCCTTATGAGCCTTTGCACCCCTGCACTCTCTGCCAGTTGGCTTCAAGAGGTCTTTGAGACACAGTAAAGTATCCTGTTTTTTGGCAGCGGCCAAAAAAGCGATGCTCCAGAGGAAGGCAAAATACCCTCTTCCTAATCTGGTTGCCTACAATACACCTGTTGATGGGAGAAATAAGGTTTCTCCAAGATCCCTGCAGTGACCAACTTATAAAACTTGACTTATGAGATTTGACTGCATCTCTAATACTTAAGGCAGAGTCAACTTTACATTTTATCATGCATGGTGATGTTATATACCGTATATGGATGCAATAGTAAAGACAAAAATGCATGCATTGTTCTTTGGCTAGGAGTTCTATGATCTAATTCAATCAAACCAACAAGTTTGCATAGTTCTTTGTGTTCTGCAGCATCTAGCATCAGTATTCCAAGGCTGGAAACATCCATTGCAATATCATTGCAATAAATGTGGTGGTTTCAGTTTATTTGGGTGTTTTTTTTTAAAAAAATAGGAAAAATTACGCTACTGCTGTAAAGAGACATAGTAAAGCTGGTGGATCCAAATTATAACCATCCACTGTGTTTTAGATCAAATTAAACTAGCAGTTGCTGAGGCCAAGGACTTAACACGATTCAAAAAAGAGGTTGGACATTAATATGGATATCAAGAATACACAGAGTTATAATTAATACTGATGATAAATTCTGGAAGGGATATTAAACCTTATGCCTCAGGGCTTACTCCACTCTAAATATTAGCAATGAAGAGGGGACTTAATTGGGGGTGTGAGGGGGTCTGCTGCAGGTTTCTTATGCCTTCCTCTGAAGCATCTAGTGCTGACCACTGTCAAGAGGCCAGGATACTGGACGGATCTGGTCTGGTCCAGTATGGCAATGCCTGTGTGCCTATGAAATTTACTTTCCTTTTCTTTGTCTAGCTCTCCAACTGCAACCCACCCCATTATCAGTACACACATGGAAAATAAAGAGATCGTGCAAGTTAGACACCTTTCCATTCCAGCTTACCCTAATGACACAGACTCGCTGGCTTGTAATAGAATTTAGGGTGGTGTAACTTACATGCTGAAGAGCAAAAACAGAATAAAATAAAATTAAAAAATTGCTTTTCTTGTTATACTTCTCTCATGCCAGATTGTGTTCCCTTAGAGTACGCCTACACTGTGATAGAAGCCCCGTGGCACAGCCACAGCTGGCCTGGGTCAGATGATCCAGGCTTGAGGGGCTAAAAATTGCTCTGTAGACCTTCGGGCTTGGGCTGGAGGGTCTTGCAAGGGTAGAGGGTCCAAGATCTTGGCTCCAGACCAAGCCTGAACGTCTACACAGCAATTTGTCAGCCCTGGAGCCTGACCCCCAGTCACCTGACCCGAGCCAGCTGCAGGTTTGTTATCCCCATGTAGACACACCCTTAGACTCACTCAGGTGCTGTGACCCAAATTCACATGTAATGGGAAAGGGGTGGGGGAAATGTGAATGCACATTGGTAACTATGTATAAATGAGTGACTAAATCTAAGGGTGTGTGAGTATGTATACGTTACACAAGCAGATCACTTTAGCCTTTTAGACTAGCCTCTGAATTTGATCCTTACTTCTCACAGCAATAGAGCAAAGAGGGAAAAAACTGTTCCGTTGTGTTGTTGGGGGTTTTTTTTTTGGGGGGGGGGAGGTATTATTCTCAGTAAAAGGACCTGATCTTGTTCCCATTGAAATCAGTGGAAATTTGGCTAATAGCTTCAATAAGAGCAGGACTGGGGCATTGAAGTGTATTCAGTGGGAGCTGAATGTACTCAGGGCTTGATCCTGCACCTATTCAAGTCAGTGGGATAACTTGCATTCACCTGAATAGTACAGGATCCAGACCTCAATACTTTCTAGGATTGGTTACTGTGTGAAAACGTTTTAATGGTGTAGGAAGAGACTTTGTTTAGCGTAGGACTTGAGCTACAACATTTAGGTTTGAATCTAATGCTTTTCTGAAGTTTGGATCTGTTCATATCTGGGCTGAAATCCTGGAGCCACTAAAGTCAGTGGCAAAATTCTTATTAACTTCAGTGGAGTGTGGATTTTCTCCTATGGGTGGGGTTTTTTAGACCTGTCTTTGGCTTTTTAAGCTGTTTCAACTCACACTTTTTTCCTCTTACATTTTTATTATATATTGCAGTGATTCTCAACCAGGGTTCTGGGGCCCCCTGGAGGACTATGAGCAGATTTCATGGGGTACACCAAGCAGGGCCAGCATTAAGCAGGACCAAGGTATAAAGCCAAAGCTCCACAGTATGGGGCTGAGGCCCAGGGCCCCAAGCCCTGCCACCCAGGGCTGAAGTCGAAGCCTGAGCAACTTAGCTTCGCAGGGCCCCCTATTGCTTGCGGCCCTGGGCAATTGCCCTGCTTGCTACTGCCTAACGCTGGCCCTGGCTTTTATATGCAGAAAAAGAATTGTTGTGGCACAAGTGGGCCATGCAGCTTTTATAGCCTGTTAGGGAGGCCTGAGAAAGAAAAAGTTTGAGAACCCCTGATATATTGGATGTAGAAAAACTAAAATGCGGTAGACTATAATGGGGTAATTTTTGGAATGATATATAGTCACTATGAAATAGTTCTTGAAATTTGGTTAAATATGAAACTTCTAGTCAAAACCAGTATAAGTGCAAAGTATATTTTGTGTGTTTTGAGTAGCATAGTTTAAAAAAAAAAAAAAAGCAACTTCCTTGTTTTCCTGTCTCATCCCCACCCTTGTCTGTTGATCTATTCATATGTGTATTGGCAAAGTCCTAGATTATAAAATCTCTGAGGCAGAGATCTTGTCTTTTTGTGTTCCTTTTTTGTGAAGTGCCTAGCACACTGAATCTTGGCTTCTGATATAGGTTCTTAGGCACTGCAGCAATACAAATAATTATAAAATTTGATTGTCGGAAGACTGTAGGTGTTCATCTCTAGAAGAGAAATATGTATCAGATTTGGAGGGAAGGGGTGGGATTTTTCTTATTTAACATGAAGTTGTATTGTGTGTGTAAATATCTTTTATAGTGCTTGAAATTTTTTTTTAAATTAGACTGCAGAGGGAGACAGTTCCCACACTGTTGAAGCTGGACTTATTTTCCTGTTTAAAATAAGGACTTTAAATTTTCTTTTAAACTCTCATCAAACTAAATGGGGAAGGAGATTCTTCGTTCTGTTCCTGTTTTCTGAACAGGGACCACCATAAAACATATGAAACACCGCAGCACATATGGATTTTCTGTCCTTTAAAGCTGTTGTAAACTGGACATAAAGTAACAAGGTTGAGGGGTTTCAGAGTAGCAGCCATGTTAGTCTGTATTCACAAAAAGAAAAGGAGTACTTGTGGCACCTTAGAGACTAAAATAAATTGGTTAATTTATTTTAGTCTCTAAGGTGCCACAAGTACTCCTTTTCTTTTTAAGGTTGTGGGGGACCGGGGTCAGAGTTCTGCTTATAGATTCAGGCTCCGATCATGTCCTTGCACAGGCAAAAGTCCCACTGACTATAATGGATAAAACCCTAAGATATCTTCATATTGCATCCAAACATGTATATTTGGTTGAAATGTCAATACTTAAACATTGTTAGCACCTGGGAATGCAGTGGTAGCTCAGTATGAAATAGTGGGGGCCTGATTCTCCTTCTCTTCTTTAAGTATCAAATCCTGTTAGCAAAGCTCCAATAGATTTCAATAGGAGCCACATTTGGCCTTAAAGCAGGAGTAAAATATTGCAGTCAATGGTGTTATGCTACCGACTGCTTCCACCAGGAATGCACTATAATTAACGGATGTTAATTTAATCTACTATTGTACATGAAGTAGTTATAAAGGATGTTTGGGACACAGAATTCAGCTGCATTTTTGGGGAGGAATTCTTGCTTAAGGGTTATCAATAAGTATTCTCATTAGAGATACAATTTCATCCTGGCTTCCCAAAAAACTCATTAGTCTGCTGCTGTTATAAATATTCAGTTATTTTTGGTGCTTTGCCAATACAAGAAGGGGAATAACAGCTGTTTATTTACATTCAGTCTCTGAAGCAATGCAATGTTGTGCAGCATGTTGTATGGCACAATTAAAGGCTTCCCATCAGTAAGAACAGAAAGCTGCTGGGGGGGCGGGGCAGAATGATTTAGTATTGTTAGGGTTTTACATCTTCAATACACCTGGTGTAGGCTACTGTGGGAGATGGGATACCATGTTAGATGGACTATTCGTCTATTGCAATATGGTGTTTCCTGGGTTACGTATTTGGAAAGCCTGCTAAGATATAGTTTGCAAGGACTGGGTACTTCTAAAATTCCGCATCTTTGAGTTCAGTACAGGGAGCACGTTGATGTGCTGGCAACAGCAGACAACTGGGCTCATGTCACTGCGAATAACTGTGATACTAACTCGCACATCTTCAATCTAGTGTGGATGTACTATAGGTGTCTCTGGGAGCTTGGTTACTAAAGAATGGGAAAATGTTCTAGCATCATAGTATCCAAAGAATTGTCTTGGGAGGCTGCAACTGGATCAGCAAGTTGACTTCTTGTTGTGGATACCTACTGGGGCCTCGATTCTGAAACACAAGCATGTGTTCCAGGCTTTGCATGAGTACACGTCAGCTGTCTAGGTCCAAATGTGTTTCCTTCTCTCCACTGATGGATTCAGTATAGGTTCCACTAAAACTGCTATGATGTTTTTTGCATGCAGTGTATTTGTAGCTGTCTTGGTCCCAGGATATTAGAGAGACAGAGTGGGGGAGGTAATATTTTTTATTGGACCAACTTCTGTTGGAGAGAGAGACAAGCTCACCAACAGAAGTTGGTCCAAAAAAAGATATTACCTCCCCCACCTTGTCTCTCAAAATGTTTTTGGTAGGTTAGCTGAACTCTAGCAGAATGTATATATGTTTTACTAAAACCATGGGACTTGTTTCCAGTTACACATCTACAAAGATCTCAATCCTGCTCTCATGTAAGTCACAGATTTTTGCTCCTGATTTAAATGGGAGCAGGCTCAAGTCCCAAACTAATTACCCTAATGGAATTATCGATTATAAATGTATGTGGTACTAGAAAAATACTTTGTGCGTGAACAGCTCACTTTGCATTGTGATTCACTAGCCCTGGTCTGATAAGGCTTTTTCCTGAACCCAAACTGTAAGTAGGAAACCCTGAAACACAAGAAGAGTTACACATCAATTGCCACATACATTTATAGGAAGGCATGAACAAGGACAATCCTGGGGTGAAATCCTGGCCCCAGTGGAGTCAATGGGAGTTTTGCTACTGACTTCAGTGCAGCCAGGATTTCACCTCAGACACTAAAATTTCCTCTAGTCTTGCAGGGGATTTTCTGCACTACACGGTAGATTCCACTCAACACTGGAGTTCTGGTTTAAAAATCCCCGGCAAACCAAAACAAAATTCTCCCCTCCTGTAGGACAAATGGGATTAAAATGGACACTTTCCTCAACCTTAGTCTGCTACCTCTCCTTTCAGTGAAACTGAAATAAATATTTCAGTGAAACTAAATAAATATACTTCCAGCAATCTGTGTGAGTAATAGCATTGGCATTGATTTTTACACTGGATTGCTTATAATATGTGCTTGTATAGCATCTTCCATCAGAGAATTAACGTACTTTATAAATATTAATCAAGAATCATGACCCTGTGAGGCAGGTAAGTAATTAGTTGTCTAAGTTTAATATCATTAAGAGGAAAGGTGGATGCTCACATATAATACACCCTCCTGGTGCTCTTTGTCCTGTTAGACATTAATGTTCTATTTACGTTCATTTTCTGCACAGGTCTCTAGAACAGAACTAAATTCCTAATGCACTATAATAGATAGTTGCACTAATAGCAACACTCAAATTTTCAAAGCACTATATAAACACTAATTAAACTGTATAAGACAACCCTGTGCTGTAGGAAGGCATTGCCCCCACTTTTGAGGTGGTGACACTGAGCCACACAGCGTTAAAACGAGTTATCCAAAGTCACAGAATCAGTCAGCGACAAAGGTGGGTTTAGAATTGAAGACCTGATTGCTAACCCTGTGTTCAGTTCCCTATAGCAAGGGTTTCTAAACATTTTCATAGTGTGGGCTACATCTTGTTAGTGAGGCCTTCTCTCTGCTTTCTCTCAGATTAATAAGGGGTTGTCACCTATGGAAGAAGTCCCCTTTACTCTTCCCCACAGCCATTTTCCAGCCACTCTCCAACCTGAGCAGCTCCAAGGACCTCTTTTTCCCAGGCAGGATCCTTGCTCTGGCCTCCTTTCCTGTGACAAGGCCCACTCTAGTTCTCTCTCCCTCTGTGCCCCATGGCCTAGCTTTCCTTAAAGCATATCGTGGTTTACTGCCAGCAGATCTTTCCACAGCTCCTTCCGTAGATGTATGGCTCAGTGGCTCCCAGTGGCGGTTGTGGTAGCTGCTGATGTAGTCTGTTGACTGCAGCCACTGGTGGTTGGTGAATACTCAGTGGGCCAAATTCAGGCCACAAGTGGGATCAGTAAGTCAAATTCTGACTTCAGTGTGACAGCAACTACTTACAGGCCAGCATTTGGCCCTGCAAGACCTGAAGTTTACTTCATTAAAGTTCCCTCACAACCAGAAAGCATAGAAATGGCATTTGAAAAATATATAATCCTAATGACCAAACAGTTCAGCAATGGCTCAGAGGGCAGGATGGTTCCCTGAAAATCTGGAAAATGCAACACAGTTCAAAAACAGACCCTGAATTGGAAATGTCCACAGCTTTTGATTGTGTCCATTTGCTGAATTATTGTAATGAACACTGGCCTATTCCTCTGATTCCATGATCTAGTTGACTGACAATCCTGGCCCTGGCCCGCAACCTGAGCAGCTGGGCTACGTGTTGCAATGTTCTGGACTGGAGGAAAGGAGTCCTTCCTCTACAAGCAATGGAACTTAGAGGAGCCAGTCCAGCCTCACAGCCTCCTTGTGATTTGTGTCCTTCTCCTTGAATTGGGGGCAGGGTCGGGGGGGGGGGGGTGAACATAACCAGTAGCTTCTGCTTTCTGCATTACCACATAGCAGAACTGCACCTGTTTGGCTGCAAGAGTTGTCTGTGACTGAGGGGCAAAACTGGCCCTAAATGCTTTCCAAAGGATACAATATAGGGTATATCTAGTCAGCTTGACTGGGTAATATAGTGAGATTATTGACAGAATCACTAGAAATGGAGTTTAATCATTGATTGGCACTGCTGTAAATTACAGAATTTTAATAACATTAGCCCCTTTACTTTTATTCAGCTGTTATGGCACATTTTATACATTCTAAAACAAAATGGTGCCATATGAATACTTTCCCATAGATATGCTGTGAGCGAAAAAGTCTGGTTCTGGAATGCTCAATGTCTGGTTCGCTTATAAAGTCATCTATAAATCTAACAGGGTGGGAAGAATTAAAACTACTATACCACATCTTTTGTTTTGAATTGCATTGTTTAAATTAACACAACACTTAAAGTAATCCTAGATCAGATGCTGTACAGCTTTCAACAGTCTTAAAACAAAACTAGAATTACTCTGAGTATATGATGCTGCTCAAAAACACTGCTGTAGCATTGTGTCAGCATTTCAGTAACACTTAGCTTTATTGTATATTTTATAACTTGACCTTAAACGTTTGTTCTGGATTAAAATTTACTTTACAAAATTTTTGCCCTGTTATGCAAGAGTTGTAATAATAAACCTATGACTTTGAAGTTGTCTTTAAGTCCTGTTTTCAAACTGTGCCACTTACAGTTTTTCAAATCTGGACACCTTTAATTCCCACCTGCTCCTGAGGTTTAAATGTAGATTTTTAGTTAATATCACCCCTTTTGTTTTCTGTAAGTGGAAAAAATAGACATATGATATCCCAGGAAGGTGAACACACACAAAATGCAATATAGAAAAACCTGTAAATCTCAACTCAGTCCACGCGGATCTCTCTCTAGGACTAAATTGCAGCTAAAAAGGAGGTTTTATTTTCTATAAATACAGCAAATATATATAAATATCTTCCTCCACCGCTGATGAATTCACCCTCTACCCTGTTGAGTGAGCCTTTAACTTAATGCAGATTCCAGACCAAATTAATTCCTGGTGTAACATTGAATTCAGTGGCATTGCTCCAGGAATTAATATGACCCTTCATCTCTGTACAAGTGAAAGGCTGGTAGCCAATTGTTTCAGAGGTACAGTATGTGGTATAATATGCTTTTGGATTATAGACAGCTAATCCTCTTTATGCTTTGCTGACTGAAGCCTCTTTAGTGTCTTCATTTTCTATATTGAATTATGGGCCTCTCTAACGCCCAGTAAAATCAGTGGAAAGGCTCCCAATTTCTCCAGTGGGCTTGGATCAGAGCCTTTATGAATACAGTAGCTGCTCCAGTTCTACTGGGTCTTTTATTTGAAACAAGGAAAATAAACAGTTTAACTTAATGTTCCTTAGTGCATAATAGTCCAATATGGTCTTGGATGCTGAGCAGTATATTAAAGATATAAATGAAATGAATGTAAACTTCTATACTAGGCTGGACAAAACACCTGAAAACATATGGTGGGAAACAATCCTGTATTGGCAGGAAGATAGATATGGAAAAGAATTATTAAATATCTAGTCTAATTCTTTTCCACTATATTTTTTAATCTTCATATAGCTGGTATTGAAATGAGAAAGTATATCATGTTTGCTTTTAGTTTTCATAACTTTGTTTATTCCAGTTATGAAATCACAGATGTCAAACTATTTGGTGTTTAAGGGCCAGGCCAGAAAAGTAATCACATAGAAATAGCTATATCCTGTGAAAAATCCATTTATTTATTTATTCTATTATGTCACTCTTATTAGCGTATGATGCAAAAGATGTATGAAGTGTATGAAGGCATACCACCTGCCCTGGAGACCTTACAGTGTAGAAATGCAGGAGGTAAGATGGATGGGAAGCAATCCAAGTAGTGTGGCTGAATGGGTGAACTTTAGTGTGTAGCTTGGTGATTCCATAATTTGTGGGTAGTTGTTTTTAAAGAAGTTTAAAAAGATTGTCTAGTTAACATTTCAAGGGAGTGTTTGTTTATTTTTTCTTATTATAGAACCTAGAGACCCCAACCACAATTGAGGGTCCATTGTGCTACATGCTATAGCAACACATGGTGAGAGAGACACCCTGCCCTAATCAGCTTACAAAAGATGGGAGAAGAGTAGTGTAGTTATTTCCATTTTACAGATTGCTTACGTGATTTGCCCAAGTCACATGGGAAACCTCTGGCAGAGCTGGGAATTGAACCCAAGTTGACTGAGTTCCACACAGATTTTAGTGACATGGCCGTGTTGCTAAAAGTCTGGCAGTGTAAACACTGTTTGTTGGCACTTTTGCCAAGAAAATACTTCCACCCCCAACGAGTGGGGTTTGCGTTGTGACAGGAGAGTGCTCCTGTCAACACTGAGCCATTTACACTGCCACTTGCCACAGCAAAACTTTTGTCTTTTGGGGGGTGGGGGCGGAGGCTTTTAAAAGCACCTGTGAACGATAAGTGTTGTCGTTCAATTGGCAGTGTAGACAAAGCCCTGGTAGTGTTTAAAGAGCTAATTGTTCCTCTGCCCATGCCTGCGGAAAATCTATTTATAGAATATTTCGGAAAGCAGGAAGCAAACATTGTATTTACTCCTTTTTCAGTGACATTGTAACAGTACAATGAAACAGACAGAGGCAGTTTCCTTTGCAAAACTGGGGCATGCATTTCTGTCAGTGTAGATGTTAAGAGGCTTATTAAAGGGCACAGCAGCTGACAAGTGAATCTTTAATCCCTTGAAAATCCCTTTATATTTATGATCAGTGTAAAGCTGTAAATGTAAAAAAAACCCCCAACCTTTTACTCATCACTTTGATGTGTGTTTCAAGATCAGGCATTGTACTCTTTGGGTAATGATGATCACAGAGCTTTTTCTAGAGACTTTCAACATAAATTTTTAAAAAAGCCCTCCAAATTTGGGAGTCAAATGCTGTGTGTTGTTTATCACTAACAATGACACCAATGTGCATAAGTGGCCTGTAGCTAGGGGCCTGTGTGTTTTATAGCTGCATACTGGGCCAAAATCTGGTCTTAACTACTTCCAACTCCATTAAAACAGCAGGAGGGAGGGGGAGGAGGGGAGGTTTACAGACCTGTAACAATGTAGAACTTGTCCTCGTCAGGATATCAGTAAAGGGTTAATCTTTTCCATTAGTTCAGAGAGACTTCCTACCTCTGTCTCTTTTTGCCGGAAAACCAAAAGATCACACTGCACACAAATTTTTTTGTCATGTTGAAATGACTAAACACAAGCTTAAATTCCCTTTCACCATAATGTTAAAACAAAACACCAAAAAAACCAAACCCAAAACAAAATGAACCTCCCCGCCCTTCCTATCTATAGGAATGTACTTCTCAATAACAAAAGGTAAAGATTTATTTATTCCGTAAGCCAGTGGAAGCAACTCATCCGGAATTGCTGAAGAAACAGACCACTGCAATAACTTTGTTAGTTAGCAGCTTTAGGTGTGTGTCAGTATGTCTACACTGCAGTTGGAAGCGGCTTCCCAGCTTGAGTAGACAAACACACACTAGCTCTATTGGAGTTAGCAACACTGCCATTTTTTTAGAGTGCTGGGAGTAGCATGGGCGGTGGCTCAGGCTAGCAGCCTGAGTACGTAGCTTTTAGCACTCGAGTTCGAGCAGAGTAAAATTTGTGTTTGTGTCTACTCAAGGTAGGAAGCATGCTCCCAGCTGCAGTGAAGATTGTACCCACTATGTGTGTGTATTTTATTTAGCCAGATGCTATAACTAAAGTTAATTGCCAATCAACTAGCTCGAGCTAAGTAATATGTCTATAAATTGTAGTGTAGATACTCAACAAATCTTTGGTCTAGGAGACAAACATTTGTCTTGGTTGCAATTCTTCATAGGCTCAGCCTCTGCTGAGCCATGACTATATGAACAAATCCCTCTGAGTGCCTATATAGAAATTATAGGCACCCAACCAAAAGCTCTAGTGTAGACAACAATCTCTTAAGTGGAGTGGGAGGGAAGGAACATGCACAGGTGGGACAGTATAGAAGAACACCTTAATATGTAGTATATCATCAGGAGAATAAGCTGGTACTGATAACATGAAGTATATAATCAGGGGGATCAGATGGTATTGTCCGTTTTTCCTACCTCTAGAGTGTGAGTGTGTGTGTGTGAGAGAATTACAAGGTGGCTTTACATTAAGAAATCTTTGGCAGACAGCTGTTTTACTATGCATTAAAAGAGTTTTTAAACTGTTCTGCAATACAGTCTCGTTTACAGAGGTGACTTTGCTTGAGGGGGCAAACAATAAGTGTATTAGAAGAGAAAGCTTATATGTCCCATTTAGTTACAGATGTAAACCCAACTCTCTCAGTAGCCTGTTTGGTTTTTTTTATTATAGAAAGCACAAGAGGAGATAAGAACTGAAAGATTTGTTATAATGTAAAGAAAGCGTCAAAAACTAGCATTTCAGAGGATGAAATAACCTGTTATCTTCCCCTATATGATGAAAATTCCTTTACAAGAATAGCTGACAGTATTTTATTCATTTTTCTGTTTCACACATTTCCTGCTTAATAAATTTAGAGTGAGGCCTTATAATGGGCTGGAGGCTAACTGTAATGGTGGATCACTGAAACTGAATGTCTTGTTCTGGTTTTGTACAGAGCTCACATTGTTTGTTTTTCTGCCTTGAGAATTAGGGAGATGTGGGAAAACACCACAAAGATACCACATGGCTAACTGCTATGATGTCTGCTGTACTCAACTACCCAATTTTGCAGAGTAGCCAGACACTGAGTGGGCCAGGTTCCCTAATTAAGAAGAGGGTAGATTTGGAAACAGGTCTTGATGCTTTTATTCGACATCTGACATACAGTTTGAGAAACGCACGCATCATTTTATAGCTATTTCATTTTGATTTCTGATTAACCAGCAGTGGAGGTTGATCGGGTGAAATTTTTTAGTTGAACGAACAGTTTTATTACTGAAGCAGAGTCTCACATCAGCACACTGGAGAATTTATGGTTTGTAAAGCGGGTCTAGCACTGAAAAGACCTGTCTTGATTCAAAGCTTTTAAAAAAAAAAAAAGTTTGCTAATAAATACATTCTTCTGAGTTACAGCCCAGGGGAAGTGTTTGTATATGGTTGTGTTTTGAACAATAGCCTCCTATGATTACTGCATACTGTACTTCTATCATAAACGTGAGGCAACTTCCTAATAGCCACTTAATGATGACACCATTAAAAAGGAGAGACAAACCTAGACTGAAATCTAAAAGGTAAAAAGCTCTGTCTGTGATCAAGCAAACTTTACTAAAGTACAGGTTCCGGTTATTCTTGATGGTACTTTAATCCAGTCCTGGGAAAACCACTAGGACACATTCTCTCTATGAAGTGTCCTTGGTAATAAGGTTCTGAAATGGTAGGAGTTTTAAAACATTTTAAAGCTGTTGCACAAAGTTACCTTCTGAAAGACGTTCAACCCTCCCTAAATGTCATGCAAGGACAGAGCTAGTTCCATCATTAGTAATACTTTGCACTTCTATAATGACAGGTTTCAGAGTAGCAGCCGTGTTAGTCTGTATTAGCAAAAAGAAAAGGAGGACTTGTGGCACCTTAGAGACTAACCAATTTATTTGAGCATAAGCTTTCGTGAGCTACAGCTCACTTCATCGGATGCATAAAAGTGGAAAATGCAGTGAGGATGTTTTTATACACACAGACCATGAAAAAATAGGTGTTTATCACTTCAAAAGGTTTTCTCCCCCCACCCCACTCTCCTGCTGGTAATAGCTTATCTAAAGTGATCATTCTCCTTACAATGTGTATGATAATCAAGGTGGACCATTTACAGCACAAATCCAGGGTTTAACAAGAACGTCGGAGGAACGGGGGAGGGGGGGAAATAGGAAAAAACAAGGGGAAATAGGCTTGAATAGAGACTGGGAGTGGCTAAATCATTATGCAAGGTAACCTAAGTTAATTGTATCCAATTTGCAAATGAATTCCAATTCAGCAGTCTCTCGCTGGACTCTGGTTTTGAAGTTTTTCTGTTGTAATATCACAACTTTCATGTCCGTAATCGCGTGACCAGAGAGATTGAAGTGTTCTCCAACTGGTTTATGAATGTTATAATTCTTGACATCTGATTTGTGTCCATTTATTCTTTTACGTAGAGACTGTCCAGTTTGCCCAATGTACATGGCAGAGGGGCATTGCTTGCACATGATGGCATATCACATTGGTAGATGTGCAGGTAAACGAGCCTCTGCTAGTGGGGCTGATGTTATTAGGCCCTGTGATGGTGTGCCCTGAATAGATATGTGGGCACAGT
Source organism: Eretmochelys imbricata (assembly GCF_965152235.1). Lineage (NCBI taxonomy): Eukaryota > Metazoa > Chordata > Testudines > Cheloniidae > Eretmochelys > Eretmochelys imbricata. The sequence goes on from NC_135573.1 coordinate 175,415,213, forward strand.
TGGCAACGGGCTTTGTTGCAAGGAGAGGTTCCTGGGTTAGTGGTTCTGTTGTGTGGTATGTAGTTGCTGGTTGAGCATGCCAACATTTTTATGGCTGACTTAGAACAACGCTTCCTCGGCTCTCGTCCCCTAACGCCCCTACTCGCGCTATATTGGTGACATCTTCATCATCTGGACCCATGGAAAAGAAGCTCTTGAGGAATTCCACCATGATTTCAACAATTTCCATCCCACCATCAACCTCAGCCTGGACCAGTCCACACGAGATCCACTTCCTGGACACTATGGTGCTAATAAGCGATGTTAACATAAACACCACCCTATACCGGAAACCTACTGACCACTATTCCTACCTACATGACTCCAGCTTTCACCCAGACCACACCACACGATCCATTGTCTACAGCCAAGCTCTACGATACAACCGCATTTGCTCCAACCCCTCAGACAGAGACAAACACCTACAAGATCTCTATCAAGCATTCTTACAACTACAATACCCACCTGCTGAAGTGAAGAAACAGATTGACAGAACCAGAAGAGTTCCCAGAAGTCACCTACTACAGGACAGGCCCAACAAAAAAAAACAGAACGCCACTAGCCGTCACCGTCAGCCCCCAACTAAAACCTCTCCAACGCATTATCAAGGATCTACAACCTATCCTGAAGGACGCCCATCACTCTCACGAATCTTGGGAGACAGGCCAGTCCTTGCCTACAGACAGCCCCCCAACCTGAAGCAAATACTCACCAGCAACTATATACCACACAACAGAACCACTAACCCAGGAACCTATCCTTGCAACAAAGCCCGTTGCCAACTGTGCTCACATATCTATTCAGGGGACACCATCACAGGGCCTAATAACATCAGCCACACTGTCAGAGGCTCGTTCACCTGCACATCTACCAATGTGATCTATGCCATCATGTGCAAGCAATGCCCCTCTGCCATGTACACTGGTCAAACTGGACAGTCTCTACATAAAAGAATAAATGGACACAAATCAGATGTCAAGAATTATAACATTCATAAACCAGTTGGAGAACACTTCAATCTCTCTGGTCACGCAATTACGGACATGAAAGTTGCGATATTACAACAGAAAAACTTCAAAACCAGAGTCCAGCGAGAGACTGCTGAATTGGAATTCATTTGCAAATTGGATACAATTAACTTAGGTTACCTTGCATAATGACTTAGCCACTCCCAGTCTCTATTCAAGCCTGTTTCCCCTTGTTTTTTCCTACCTGCCCCTTGTTCCTCAGACGCTCTTGTTAAACCCTGGATTTGTGCTGGAAATGGCCCACCTTGATTATCATACACATTGTAAGGAGAATGATCACTTTAAATAAGCTATTACCAGCAGGAGAGTGGGGTGGGGGGAGAAAACCTTTTGAAGTGATAAACACCTATTTTTTCATGGTCTGTGTGTATAAAAACATCCTCACTGCATTTTCCACTTTTATGCATCCGATGAAGTGAGCTGTAGCTCACGAAAGCTTATGCTCAAATAAATTGGTTAGTCTCTAAGGTGCCACAAGTACTCCTTTTCTTTTTGCACTTCTAGTGCACTTTCCAGCTGGGTGCTTCAAACCACTTTAAAGATGTTAACTAAGTCTCAAACCCCCCCTGTGAAAGAGTAGTATTCCTATTTTATAGACTGGGAAAATAAGTGACTAGACTTCAGACCTCCCAATTCCCAGACTTAAGCCACTACCTGACATTCCTGTATGTGTTTTTTTTTTTTTTTGGGGGGGGGGGCGGGGCGGGGGGAGAAATGGACAATAATGTCTCCACCTTGCAACACTTTTGGTCCTGTTGTACAACATTGCATTGGTTTTCTGGCCTCTGAGATGCAAGCCCAGATAGGAAGTAAATTTACAAGGAAACTGTGTGGTGGTGCAGGGTTTTGGCAGGAGGAGCTGAGGATTATAAATAGTAATACCAGAAAGGACAGGGCAGGGTAGAACGCACTGAATAAATAGAACATTGATGGGATTAATATGGAATAAGACCACCTAACATTGATTTTTTATAATTACATGGTACAGTTGATCTAATACATTCTGATAAGGCTGTGGGGAAAGTTTTTCCAGCAAAATATAATTTGGAAGGTATTGATTGGTGTATATAACACACATGTAAAAAGTGTGCACCTGAAATAATCTACATTTGGCCAAAGTGGGGCTAGAGCATATTTTTCCCTTCCAGTACAATTCCCATTATTAAGTGTGTGCAGCAAGGGGGAGTATACGTTTACATTTTCTTGAGACCTGCACAACCCCTAAGTCAGTTTTAAAAGACTACTTGAATTAAATGCTCAGGAAATCTAGACTCAATGGTACTTATCCTTCTGTGTATGCACATATTTAAGCATTAGCTCCTTTTAACATGATTGTGTAGAGGAGAAACTACAACTCCAGAGACTAATGCAGGCCTAGGCCGACTAGTTTGAGGGTTTGTATCCAGTATTATGAAATGGATTTACTCACTCTGTTATAAGTTTGTATTTGGCATGAAATGGCAACCTGTGTAATTTACAGTATATTTGAAAAGAAATAACTTATTCAGTGTTGAACACCTGTATAGGCCTCTAGGCATTCTGCAGTGCCACTTTGTGTTTCACTCCATCTGTAATATTTTTGACAAAATCAGTGATTTTATTTATTTACCATTTCTTTGTCATGTGTCCTTCAGAGTGAAATATTATCCATGCATCTGTCCAGGCTGGGCTGGCAAAATTCTCTGCTATGACAAGTGGGCAAAACTATTTAAGTCAGTTGACTTGTGCCCATTTATTCCAGCAGAGAATTTGGTCCTAGATTTCCATGTCCTCTAATCCTTTCCTCCAAAATTGCACTATATCAGGTGTGTCAAAACTAGAGCTGGTTGGGAATTTTTTGCCAAAATGGCTTTTTGTTGAAAAATGCTGATTTGTTTAAACCAAAACTTTTCGAGAACATCTTGACCAGAAATTTTTTTTTTTTGGGGGGGGGGGGGAGGGGAGCGGGGTGGTGCCAAAACCAAAACAAAAAAACACACCAACCCAAAAAACCCCACACATAAAAAAAAAACCACGTTGACATGTCAAAATGACAAAATCCAGTTCAAAATGACTTTTTAAATTTATTGGAATAAAAAAATTAGTCAAAATTCAAACCAAAAAATGTTTGACTGAACTGGTTTTTTTGTTTTGTTTTTGTTTTTTACTTTTTTCCCCCTCAAATTTTCATGAATTTGATTCAGGATGGGAATTTTTTTTGGGGGGTGGGGGATCTCAAATTTTTACGAGGTGGGAAAACAGTGTCTCACTCAGTTCCTGCTCATCCTCATCTGATGGGGCCTATACTGCTGTCAGCTAAGGGAGACTGGGGTAGGGGACAGTGCTTTGGTAGCAGGAAATTCTATCCCTGTTGTCACAACTCTACTGCTCACTATAGTATTGCATTGAGTGGGCAAGTGTGTAGCTCAAGGTGGCCAGGGAATTTCTTAAAGTTTGTTATGCTCTTAGTTTTGTTTGGAATCCTGACCCTATTCATGCTGATGGGAGTTTTGCCATTGACATCTGTGGGGCCAGGATTTCACCTGTTGTTGTTAAGCCAGTAGTTGCTCCATAGCAGATATAGAAGCAAGTGCAAAGATTCTGAATTGAAAGGTCTGGTAATCTGGTTTATGCACTTGTCACCTAAGCCTTAGATAGCATCACTGGGCCCTTTAGCAGGTCTCCATCACACCCACATCAGAGAGTTAGAGTATTTTTTATTCTATCATGGATAGATTGCAGCAATGATAGACCTGAATGAATGCATCTGGACCTCAGATTCAAGGTGCTTTTACAGGCCCTAATAAATCAGTTGTCTGGAGAAACTGCTTGCTGTGGAAATGCCATGCCTTGTAGTTTAGAGTCTTGTGTGTGTTTATGTGAGAAGGCTGTGTTGAACTTTATGCATAACACTTCTCTCTGTCTTGTGTGCCTCCCCCTTTTGTTATAGGCTTGAGTGTAGCTTTGAATATCCAGAAAAAGCTCTCCAGGCAGATTAGGGGTATAGACAGGTTTTAAACAGAGCCTTAATGCATGGACATGAAAGGACAAATGTAAAAACAGTGGGAACACTAATGAAAATGCTCTGCCTTTGGATCAAAATACATTAAACATTTTCTTAGGAACAAAGGGTACTTTTTAAGTAAATATATTAACATTGAAGGCTTTTAAATTCATTTTCTTAGGAGAAGAAACACTTTTTAAAGTGATGTTGTAGCCAAAAAAGGGATATGTACATTACTAACCCTATTTTTATTATTCATAGAATGGTAGCAGTTCTGCAAAGGAGAATCCATATTAATTGCTCTTTTCAGGACTCAGAGAACTGGACAATTGCAATTTACTTAAGATACACTTTTAGCATCTTTCATGTACAGTTGTATGAATACTATTCTGAGAGCAGTAAGAATGGCTTTGATTTGAGTGAGCTGCTATTTGCAGTTTAAATATATTTTTAGTTATACCATTTTAGCGAGTAGGATAGTAGGTTATTGATTTCAAGAAGACCATATAGTAAAAAAACTAAATTTAATTGATTGCATGGAAAAGCGGTATTACATATATTGGGCTATATGCAAGTAGCTCATGTCGGTAGGTGGAGCTCCACTGGAGTGGAGTTGGCCCAATATGACTCATGATTTGGACAGGTCACCAAGTTATATAATCAGAACACACAGTAATATCACAGGCAAGACTATTTTAAAAATTGATCAAGTTGCTACTTAACATTTGTGTGTGCGCGCTAAGGGTTGTTGCAGCTTAAAAAACAGTAATTGAAAATGAGCAGTTAATGGCAGTTAAATCTGTATTCAAATTACCTCACAGAGTTGCTGAAATAAACATGCAAGTGATCACACTGCCCATTAACAAAACCTTAAGTCTGACCTCATGTCCCTGCCCTACCTCTGCCTATAAACTGGAAACACTGACTGCCATCTGCTCCACACTACATATATTTCTGTGTGGACCATAGACTATCACCCACCGACTGCATACGGCCCACAGACCATCAGGCCAGTGATTTTAGTGTCTTTCATTTTTATTAGTATTTTACATTTATGTGGCAGTAGCACCGAAAGGCCCCAACCCCATTGTATTCAGTGTTGTACAAACATAAGAAATGGGAGTCCCTACCTCAAAGAGCTTACAATCAAAGCAAGTCTGACCCTCCTCATCCCAACTTCCCACTCTAATCAAGATGCCACAATGTACAATGGTGTATTCTCCATGTACAGTCCAGTAATGCTACCATTTCCCCTCCATAATTCCACTGTGATGCAAAAAAGCCAGTATTACTTCGAGTAATCACTCAGCCCTACCTTCTCCTGTCTGTCAACCTCTTGCTGCTTCTTTTGTCCCTTCCTTGCCTCTGACAGTCAGCTTCTTTCATCTAGCCCTTCTCTGCAGTCTTCAACAAATCCATTCACTGCCTCATCCCATCCCCCTCCCCCCACCCTTTGCCTTCAAGCAACTTTAGCAATATCTAGGCCTGGTGGCTCTACTTTTGCTCCTTAAACACTTCCTTGGATCCCATGCAATTTGGCTTGCCTGCTCTTGGCCCTGCTGAAACAGTTTGTAATAAGGTCAGTAATGTGCTCTTTCTGCTGGCCAGTTCTTTAAGGGCTTGTTCAGTGCAATCCTCCATTGACCAGACAGTGAATCACTCCCACTGTGCATCTTTTACATTATATTAGCAAGTCTCCGTATAGCTCGATATGCAAGTGTGATCTATAGGATAGTATAATTATGTAATACAGAAGGCTTTGGGATTCTTTCAGGATTAGATGTTTTATCTCACCTTACACTATTTTTCAGCAATGTCCATGGTAAAACCACACTCTGCAGTTTGTGGCTTGGATTAAATTTTAAAGGGAACAAATCCCTCTGAAAATCCTACTGCTGTGTTAGGCTTGACATAAATGGCAAGCGTGCAAGCTGTGTGTATTAATATATGGATATGAAGTTTATCTGACAGCAAGACCAGTTGGACTCAGAACAAAATAGTCTTATTTAAGTGCTTAATATGCTTTGGTCCTTGGAGAGATCTCCACTGGTTATAACAAAGCTTTCCCCTGCTCAAGAACCTGGAGAGCTTTAAGATTTTTTGTCCCATTACTTTGGAGGTATTCTAGTGAAGGGGAAATGCCCATGGACAAGCAATTTTTTAAATAGCGCATGTTTCTTTTAATAGAAGGAAAGATTAGTGCCTAGTTGTGCCGAATTCTCAAGTCTGTTTTACAGTTAAGAAAGTTTTTTATATTTTTTTGCTTTCACTAACCTGGTGAGAGTACTATCCTATGAACACTCTGAAACCTATCCTATGAATATTTAATTTTTATTTGTGATATACTCATGGCTGTTTAAAACAAGAGAGAGAGATGGCGATCTTCATTTGGATTTACACTGATTTGAAGTATTTTATTTATTGCTTTTAAAAAGGAGATAAAATTGATAGACACGAATAACATTTTAAAATTTCTTCACTAGGTGGCACCAAAGTACTGGAACTTGAAGAGTTCCTATTGCCACAGAAATCTGCGCATTTCTTTCTGCAGTTGAACATCAACATTTCATCTTCAGAGACTGCTGTCTCAGGTAAATATTGTATTTACCTGTATTCAGGTAAATGTATTCCTAAAGACAGTTCTACACCTACCTAGATCACTGTTGGTATTTCCCTTTTGATGCTCCTGAAAGCAGAATCTTTGTTTCCCTATTCGCGGTTACAATTCACCATTAGGTGTTGTGGTGATGGCTGTGATGCAATGGACGCAATTTAGGTTTCATGAAAGGAATAAGCCACTGGATCTGAATCCCTAAGCAACCAAGTTTCTGTTTTTTCTAATACAAGTTTCATTTAGTAATTTTAATTAAACAAGGCAGGGGAACTATGAGAGAACATAAGCAAAGTTTTTGAAATAGAATGGTTTCCCAAGAGGTGTTGGGGGCTCTTTACAAGTTATAAGGGATTACAGAACACTTCTTAGGTTTATTTTTTATTTGCTCTTGTCATGCACCCACTTGGAATTGATCAAATTTTCAGAAAAACTATTATCAGATAACATTTGTATTTCAAGAACTGCACAAGGCAAGAGAAGGGTGAGGCTTTGGTCCTTTACAAACATAGCCGTGCTTTTGTATCACCCACTCTCATAGGGAGGCACACATGCTGCTATTCTTAGCCCCACAAATAGACCACTGGACTGAATGAGTGTGAATAAGGCCATCAAGATATGGCCCATTGTGCACAGACACTGTGTTACTACGTAGGAGTCAGAATAAGTGCAGCTTAAAACCATTGTTCAGTGCTAGGAAAAAAAAATCATTTTTATACACGCACATTCATGGGCCCCCAAACATGCAGAGTTAGATGAAGGATCCTTTAACAATGTAGGATTTGAAAAGTCCAGTAATGTGTTGAATCCCTCCAATAACCAGAGTGAAAGAGGCATATAGCACGCTGCTAACTTACCCAGCCCTTGGCTTAGTCTTAACTTCACACTTCACCAGGTCCTACTCCACTTGAAGTCACCAGCATACAGTATGGTGGAACATCATGTGCCCTGCTGAACCAAGAGTCATAAGGCAGGGTGCGTTTTGCACGCAAGTAAGTTTAGTCCTCATGAAAGATCTACAGCTTTGGGTGGGAGGCTTCCATTTAACTGCAGAACTATTACCTGCCGGGGGGGTGACAATGCCTGCTGTCCCACGTTGCCTGGGCAACATGCCTCTTACCTAGTCTGGGGATTATTTATAGCCCTGTAAAGTATCTCTGTGTCTATCTGTTCATTGTTGGGGCCTCTCAACTGAGATTCCAACAGTTGTGGTGGCTCTTTGTGATATGGATAGCACTCCACCTGGATTAAGAGATCCACCAGCTGGGTAAGCATCACATGGGCAGCAAAGCAGTTGCTATGTTAAGAGGCAGTGGTAAAAATTTTCTAAAGTGGCTTTGGCATTTAGTAGCTGGCTGTCACTGAAAGTCAATAGGATTTATGCATCTAAGCACCTATTGCACTTTGAAAAATTTTACCCACTAATAACCAAGTGTTAACTTGCTGTTAACTCATTCGGTAGCATAACGTTGAAAATATGGGGAGCAAAACAGACTTCAGTAGTCTGGTTCCAGTGTGCAGTGAGTTTTCCTGGAGCATGTGATATCACCAACACAGCGTGAAGTCAGTGTCTAAGTAAAAGCTACTCCATATATTTACAGAGATCTTTCCTAGGGTAGGAAATGTGCCCTTGCTTTAATGATGTGCTGAACAGACCTTCTTACCCTTGTTCTTTGAGGCATCCAGCACATTACTGGAAAGTAGCCAGATTTAAAGTATAGGCAATCAAAGGATAGGTCAAATTTTTAACCTTTTAAAAAGGAAAAGAAAAAAAGTGTGGGTTGAAGACAACTAAAGGATTAGAGGAAAAATTCTTCAGAGTCACACAATAGATCTCCGCTCCAAAATGCTGCTTTCTTCACATGTGCTCTCATCTTCCATTGATGACAGTTGGAGTTTAGCATACATATGGAAAGCAGACTAGACAACTGGAGACAACCACTGCAGATTTCAGAAGAGAATTGTGCTCTTGGAGTAGCTGCTTGCCCGTATCTGCAAAGGGTCTATTCTTTTTCATGCTTCTGGTTTGTTTCCTTTATTTATTTATTTATTTAGAAGTAGCCTCTCTTGAGACAATTGCAGGTGTTGAACTAGGCTGGCCTGCATTTTGCTCTTCCATTAGCTTGCACCTTTTGTAATAAATAATCTGTCTGGTCCCTGCAATGCAAACTGGAGGGATATTCCTGTTCTGAAGCAGCTGTGCTAGGGAAACTGCTGATGAAGAACAAAGTGGGAGCTACTGAGCAATCATTTGGAAACTGGCTATTAAAAAAAAAAAAACAGCTAATTAGAGCTTTGCAGAAGAGACAGCACTTTGTGCTAAACACTAGAAGGTAATCTCTCCAAATCCCATACACTGCCTCTAAAAAGCTATAATTAACCTCGTAGTATTCACTTTATGAATTAAAATTTAATTAAATATTTTCAGTCCTTAATGAACATATATTTGCAACCAGGAAAACCTACTGACAGCTGTATTTCCTAAGAGCAGCAATAACATTCAGGGGCCAGATAGACTAAACGAGGACCCTCAGCCCTGCTCCGACACAATGGAGGTAAAATTGGCTACCAAATAGGTGAATTTTTTTTTTTTTTTTTAAAGCCTATACCTGCTTCCATGGTTTGAAGGGCAGCACCAAACTCATAGGAAGCATCTGGTGGAAGATGCCAAGTGGTACGGTCACCACGCATTTCTGCTATTTAAAGGTGGTGGATTTAATAAACGCCTAATACACAGGAACAGGTAAAAAAAATTGGTCACATTGCCTGTCCGCCCTCACATGCAATGATACACAACCCAGCAAAGAGCTGGCTTGTCTGGACCTCTGGAAATTCTGCAGGTCTGATTGGTGCTTAAGTCTCAGAATGAGAAGAGCACAGCACAGCTCACAGGAATGTCTGTCTAAGATATATCACTATAGTACCTGAGCAACACCCCACCTTTAATGTAGTTATCCTCACGACACCAGTGATGAGCTGCCAAAATCTTAACAACCAGTTCCCTATGAAAAACTGTGATTTAAGGGATGTGCCCCAGTATGTATTTTTTGTATCAACAGGGTTACCATACGTCCCTATTTTTCCCAGGAGGAATTTTTAAAATTTAAAAATTCCTCCCGGACGGCGATTTAAGAACCAAAAAGCCTGACCTGTCCGGGACAATACGGATGTATGTTAACCCTGCCTAAAGTTTTTTTTTAAAAAGATGGGCCTGAACTAGAAATGAGCTCCGTTGCACATGTGTGGGTCCCTGCCACTCCCTGGGGGTGTGCTAGGGTGACCAGATGTCCTGATTTTATTGGGACAGTCCTGATTTTAGGGTCTTTTTCTTATATAGGCTCCTATTACCCCTCACCCCCATCCTGATTTTTCACACTTGCAGTCTGGTCACCCTAGGGTGTGCACATGTGTGTCCCAGCTGCTCCCTGCCCCCCTCATTGAAGCAGGCGTGCAGGGTTACTGCCCTGGGAACTGCAGGGTACCAGTGGACGTTGGGCCAGCTGCAGACAGGGGTGTGGAGCGGGGCTAGCTCGAGGCAAGGGGGTGTGGGGCTGGCTGCAGGCAGGGGTACAGGGGCTGGCTGCAGGCAAGGGGTGCAGCAGGGGCTGGCTGCAGGCAGGGAGTGCGGGGGTGGCTGGAGATGGGGCTGGCTGCAGGCAGGGCAGGGGCTGTGGCAGGGACTGGCTGCGGGCCGGGTGGTGGGTGCTACAGGGAGAGCGGCTCAGAGCAGCCGGACACAGCCCAGGCTCAGCAGAGCAGCCAGGGACCCACCAGGCAGCATCGGGAACCCAGGGCCAGGGGTTAGGGGAGCAGCAGCAGCAACACCAGGGCTTGTGTCCAGGGCCAGGTGGCAGTCCACATGGCTCCCGCAGCGCAGCATCCCTGGCGGCCGGAGGAGGAATTACATCACTTCCTGGCCAGAGCCCATCAAAGCCTCAGCGCCCCCTGCAGGGAAGCGGGTTAACAACTGGTTCGCGCGAACCGGCTCCAGCTCACCACTGCACGACACCCTGGTGAGGTTGGAAAGTATTATCCCTATTTTACAGATTGGGCACTGAGGCATGAGTGACTTGCCCAAGACCACACAGGAAGTCTGTTACAGGGCAGGAAATTGAACCCTGGTCTCTCAAGTCTTAGACCAGTGCCCCAGCCACTGGGCCGTTCCTGCTGTCCACGAATTGCACGCTCCCTGAATTTGCCAACACACAGAAAGCTGCGCTGAGTAATTGGAGTGGTGATGTGGGAACCCACACGAACCAATTGCCCCTCCCACAAGGGAAAGAAAAGGGCCTTTATGCCCCATACCTTTCCAAAAAGAGATATACAAACAATGCTTTCCTCAACCTCATAATAAAGGGGGTAGGGTGGGAAAGGGGAAAAGACGAGTGCAACATCCTGATCTTATATTTACGTTTGCTTCATCATGATGGTGCAACCGAAATGGCAACGTTGAGTCACAGCTACACGTAATCCTGTGCTGACACATCGTGAAACAAACCTGATCTGTTAGAATACTGTACGTATGTTACATGGATTTCAATACAAATAAAGGTGATAGTACCAGTGTGCTGCAATTCTTTTGTAATGTAAGTAAACACTAGACAGAACTCAAAGGATCTGTTCCATCTAGAACCATATGAACCTTTAACTATTGCAATCTCCATTTGTACCTGTCACGCAGCATTATTTCCCTGCTTTTTAAAAATAAAATAAAATAAAAATTAATTATTTTCTTCCAGAATCCAACAGCCCCTCTGATTTTTAGAGAAAGTGGAAACATAGCTTCGTTTTGAACTTTAGTTCCAGAAATACAAATATCAGGTCTAAATAGCAAAACAATTATCTTACATAAGTGTTAGTCAGTTGTACTAACCTGTGATTAAAAATTCACGTCTCAGCACTTGCTCTCATCTTTTTCTGAAATTACATTTTCCATTTCCTAGGCTTTGACCTCAGGCAATGGATTTTTGAAGAAATCGTGTCTTGAGATTTTATTACTGTTAAGTATAAACATTGCAACTTTAAGAGAGTGCTTTGTTTAATAAATACCTAGCAATCGAATGTAACAAAAGGAAATGCAAACAACATAGGCTTTTACTAGAAGTTGCAGTTTTCACAGGCACTGTACTCTGAGATCTCAGCTATAACAAGTTTTATTTTCCATTGCCGTGTGTGGGTGGACATAGGGTATTTTCTAATTTTTTGTTATTGCGGTTACTACCACTGCTAACCTGTCAGTTGTCCATACCTTAGAAAGCTTGTAATGCCCTGGTAGGAAGCATTAATTCATCGTAACTTGGAAGAGCCTAGGTTTTGTCAAATTATGTGTAGTGACCGTAGCTCAAGAATTGCAAAGAGGTTTGGAAAAAAGGGAAAGAGATATAACAGGAAGAGACGAAGAATAAAATCTCTCTTCTCCTTTCTGCCCCTTGACTTGTCTGCCCTCTGCATTTTCTTTCTAAAAGTGGCCCAAACTCCTCCTTCCCAGATTTTTGTCCAGTTAGTCTTATTTATGTTGTTTAAGCCATTCTTGTTAGGGCATAAGTAATTGGCCCAAGGGAATGGATGGGGAGGAGTTTGTTAATCTAGGCTGCCTAGCTGTCATGGTGATAGGTAATCCCAAAAAAAAGTGAAATGAAAAAAAGGGGGGGGAACCAAACCACTCCCTCCTGCTTCAGAAACTTGTGGGGTGGGGGTGAGGGGTGGGGAAAGAGCTAAGTGGAAAAAACTCTGCAGCCTTGTGCAGTTCCCCACTGATTATCTCTTCGGGTGCGGAAGGGGATTCCGGGGCACATGGAAGTATACAAAGTTCCAGAGGATCCTCAGGACATCTGAAGTGGTCCAGGACACTAGCGGAGACGATCAGTGAAACCTCTGACCACCCTGATTCTTACAGTAAATGTGAAAATGGAACCTCCCAATAATTCTTTACTTCCTTGAAGTTCTAAGTCTAGAGAAGGCTTCTAAAAGAAACACCATCCAGCATTAATCATACTCTTTTGGTGAAACTAGACTAGTCCCTGCTTGCACTGACTTCTAGTATTCATTATGATGTTGCATACTTCTGAGGTACTTGTCCCACCTGGATAATCAGTGGAGATTTCCCATGTGCTTTAATAATTTCCTGTTCTTTTAACTAAGTTAGTTGTGTAACATCAATAGTACACCAGGCTTTGATTCAACATTATTAGTGTTTTGCCATTTTAACGTCTGGTATTTTACCACTTAGTTATCTGCCGTAATCTTTAACATAAAAAGTATTAGGCTAAACTTATTGAGGATGTTGGTCGTGTGCAATTTATTCCGTATATAGGATGCTTCAGTTATTGAACATAGCCTTACAAGTTTAGCATCTAGCATCTACTGTACAGCATTTTGCTGTATTTGTAGTGTTTTGGGGTCCTAGAGGATGGAAAATAACGAAGCAATAGAAGATGATCATATTTATTTTATAATATATTTAAAGCTTAAGATATTGTCATGGTTATTTTTAGTAAAAGTCAGAGGGGTTGCTGTCAATAAACAATAGTTCATGTAAGTCCAAGCCCTGCTGCCCAGATGGGGGAGGGCCTACAGCTCGGGCCTCGCCTCCCTGGGTGGGAGTGTCTGACAGCTGGAACTCTGCCACCTGGGACTCGCTCTATCTTGTGGGGCTGACAGCCAGGGCCCCGCCATGTAGGGCTGAAGTTGTGGAGGTCACCAAAAATCACGGAATCCATGACCTCCGTGATGGACTCGTATCCTTACTTAGATTTAATCAATCAGATAATGCAAATAGGTCCTGATGCAGAGCCTACAGATGTTAATGGAGAGATTCCAATTGACTTCTATGGGCTCTGGATCAGATCCCTAGCACAGTTGTGTTTTAAAAACACACAGCTTATCAGTGTTAGCAGGGTTTGTTTATAATGGTTTCCCTGACCAGTATGGAAAGATCTCTTATTTAGGAGGAAAGTCTGATAGAAATCACGTCCCTCTCAATAAATTCCAAGTAAAATTAAGCCTCTTGAGTGATCTTATGATAGAACTCTCAAATATTTGGATTTTTTTTTTTTCAGGCGCGGCTTAATTTTACTTAGAAATTGCTGTCAGCCCCAGGCAGCTGGGGCTCCCGCTGTCAGCCTCCCCGTCCCCTGCTTGTGGAGCTTACAGTGGGAGCGCCAGAAGTGGGAGACCAGCCCCCTGTCTTGGGAGGGTGAAGAGCCCTAAGAGGGGTAGAGGGGAGGCTGGAGGGCTGAACTGTGGCCTGCCGAGGGGTGGGGTGGGGTGGGGGGCTGACGAGGGTGAGAGGGTGCTATTGATACTGGGTTATGAGCAGATGGAGTGAGTGCTGGGAGGGTGAATTGAGGGCAGTGGGGTTGATGGGGTAGGGGCTGACCTGATGAGGTGGTGATGCTGGGGTTTGAACTGAGGGGGGCTGGAGGACAGGATTAATTGCTGGGCAGGAGACGGGCAGATGTGGGGGATGAGCTCCTGGAGCAGGTGTCAAAATCACCTTATCCAGTACATGTGGGAGAGTGGGGAACACTAATTGTCACATGCACACACCTGGGGATGGGCAGGAGGAGTTAAAAAAAAATCTAGACTGACCTAAAAAACACAATCTTTAAAAAAAACACAACAAAACCAAACGATTTTTGATATCTTGAAGTTGGCAATATGGAGTCTGATTCTCAGGAAATCTACACAGTAAGATATAGATCAATCTAATACACAGTCTACTCGGATCAGGAAATCACATTAGAGCTGGTGTGTAAATATGCAGTTTTTTGCATGGCAGCTAGATCACAGCTCACTCTTCTGCCATTTGTCTTTCATCAAAAAGTTTAAACTGCCTGCTCAGCCTTTTTTTACTGGTCTTCTGGGAAGGATAATCCCAGTCTACTATACCATGTCTGTGGAAAACCATCACCTGACATACAATTCCCCCCCCCATTAAAGCTTTTCAAGTTTACGGATCTGAGCACTGGAGGTCAGAAGGGAAATCTTTTCCTTCCTTCCCCTCCTCCCACCCCGTCTTCAGACCCAGTTCCTTCAACCTCTGCCCCAAAAGTTTATTGTATACATGGCTCTTACAGGGCCTGATTCAAAGTCTGGATTGGAGTGAATGGAAAGACTCATTTAATTCAGAGGGCTTTGAACCAGACATTTCATCCAATGAGCTACTGAAAGCACTTCAAAAATATTAATTAATGAAACCTCAGAAAGGGACTGATCCATTCACTTCAATGTGCATTGAAAGTCTTAACCATTGTCTTCAGTGGCCATTGTATTGGGCCTAATATTTGTAGCTAGACAAGCAAAGAGCACAGTAGCCAAGTGGCATGGTTACTAATAGAATACAGGTATCTGTATTCCCAGTCCCAACCAGACCATGCTGGATATGAAGTCTATTTTTGTTCTTTGTTCACTAAGTTAGTCGCTCTCTCAGGGAAAACAACAGACTCTGTTGTATGTTGGTACCTCTCCTGTCCCCAAACCAACAGCGACTGCTTGAGTTTTTATGAGAGCTGTGCACTACCGTTTCTCCCTCGGAGAGTGGAGGAAACCAGCTCCAAGAGTAACCCTTTTGCTATGTAACCTTTTCTTAAATACCTTCGACTGAATGCCATCACAAAGAGAAACAGCAAATATTGAAAGAGGAATGTGAAGAACATTATGAAAGGGATAAAGCAAGAGAAGGGAAACTGTTCAGACAAGTCTCTCAGAAAGGTGATGTAATATGTACTGTGGGACATAACTAATAGTTGAAATACCTACTTAGAGCTAGAGTAAGTTGTTACCAGAAGGCACTGTTGTCAAAAACAAAGCAGAGAGCAAGGAATACAATTGATTAGTTGGAGCTTGATTTGATAGAAATAGGGTAGGTCTAAAGTTTCAAAGAATATTGTTGAGGCTTAGGTGATTAGTGACTTGATGAGGGGGTTTAAGATCTATGGATGAATGATACTTTATTGGTGTTTTAAAGGGGTACTGTTTTATTATTTTCTATAATCTGTATTTTGGTAGTGCTCAGAGGCCCCAATCAGGATTGGGCCAGGTGCTGTACACACACTCAAGTAAATGCTGTGTACTGTGGTGGCAAGGGTTTACTGCTGTTTAGTCTTATCTTGAAAGTTGCCCTGCATTGTCCGTCTTACCCTCATATTTTTTTTAGACGAGATCTTGTCTACAGCATGAATAAGATTTTCTCTTTGAAAACTCCAACTCCTGTACTGCATGTCCCATTGTAAGCAAAGTGCTACACATGCAAACATTGAAAACAAGTAGCTGCCTCCAGAAAAAAAAAATGCATGCATTTTCAGGTAGGCTAATTCATGAATAATGAATAAACGGCAAACAAGTAATAACATATGGGCCATTGTAGATTAATTCATTATTGCAAACATAGCAAGGGTCAGACACCCAGGACTCCTAGTATGCAAGTTATATTGAGGAGTTGGAAGCTGTATTTAGAAGAAAGACTGAAATTACTAATTAGTCAGTTACCCTCTTTCTGCAGACTTGGAGAAGTTCAATTTTGTGAAAAATCTGCATTTTTTTCCCCCAATTAATTTAAAGGGTTGGACAAAATTGGGGATTTTTTCTGTTGTTAGCTACCTGCTGTTTATAATGGGACTTTTGCAATTTCAAAACACGATGTTTAGTCATAATTACTAACACGTAGCCCTGCTGCAAAGTAGGCATAGGTAAAACACACGTACAGCAGGGGTGATAGTGTTGAGTGTTGCCTATGGTTGAGGAAATGAGTGGTTTTGTTGAATCCCTGAGGATCGTCTTCCCCATTCTTTGCGCCCTACACCCTTGTGGCCCTGTGTTGTTGCCACTTTCCTTTTGATCAAAAGGTGGAAGTTGACTAAGGTGTGGTCTACTTTAGGAAATTAGGTTGTCGTAACTACATCGATCAGGGGTGTGAAAAATCCACACCCTCAGCAACGCAGTTAAACCAGCCTAATCCCTGGTGTAGACAGTACTAGGTTGACAGAATTCTCCCATTGACCTAGCTACTGCCTCTCGGAGAACCTACACCAATGGGAGAACCCCTCCTGTTGGTATATGTAGTGACTTCATTGAAGCACTACAGCGGTGCCACTGCAATGTTTTAAGTGTAGACAAGCCCTTAGTCTGTAAATACGAATCCTTAATTAGATAGTTTAACAATAATACATCCAGTAGCCTGCTCTGTTATATTGCAGTAGCACCTAATGGCTGACCAGGTCATGGCCCCACTGTGTATTGTGCAGTGTAACTGACAGTTCTTGCCCCAAAGAGCCTACAGTCTCAGAATTATGCATTAGACACTGAATATACCAGGTCCTCAGGCTGCTTTGCATCGCTCCGGGGGTATACTCAGGCCGTAAACCCATTTTAAACTGTCCCCTGGCGGAAATCACTCGAGCACAAGGATGATCCTGCAGTTCCATACAGTTGACATATGCCTTGCCCTCTCCCTGCGGCTAATGCAGCAGAGGGAAGGGGACATGGCTACAGAGAAGGGGATATGGTTGGGACACCCCTATACCGTGCTGATCCTGGGCTGCATTTCTGGCCCTGTGTCTGTTGCAGGCCTTTGTAAGTTAGAGCAGCACGGGGATCAGGACAGTGCAATGGAGAGCTTTAAACCACCTTTGCACATCACTTGACTTGCACTCTGTGCTTTTGGGGCATGCCAGAGGATCAGACCCACAGTGTGTGCAACATCCAGCCCCCTAGGGTGTCTACACTGCAATAAAAATACCTGTGGCTGGCTTGTGTCAGCTGACTCGGGCTCACGGGGGGGCTTGGGCTGCAGAGCTATAAAATTGCACTGTAGACATTCAGATTTGCGCTGGTACCTGGGCTCTGGGACTCTCTAGGACTCATAGGATAGCCAATATTTTACTCTTTGCATAGGGATCAAACCATCCCCTTGCTTTGCTTGTGTTTAAGGCCAGACCTAAATAAAGCTTTGCTCTTTCACTGTTCCCCTGAAGCTCTAGAGGTTAACAATCCTCTGCTCTTAGCCCACAAATCACAGAGCCTTCTCTCTTGTTCCGTTGCTCTTATTTGTGATTGCCTTTTCTGGCAATAAGATGCCACTTTTGCCTTTGAATTGTACAGCTGAAGCATTTTAAAAATCAAACCATCCTGGCTGAGAAAACTCAGGCACAATGCAAGGGAGCAGGAGCCAGGAGGAAGCTCAAACCACTTGACTTCATATTAAATCAGTGGCTTATTTGGACTAAAGAAGGATCGGCCCATCAAAAATGATATTGTATCCATTTCCTGAGGGGTGGAATTCTACATCTGCCAGGTTTGCCTCCTACCGGATAATTAACCCTTACTGCATGTGTAACTGCTGGATAGTGGAGGCAAGATTTAATTTTCTGTCATGACCATGGGACTAATTAAAACATTCCTATCAGTTTTTAATGAGCAAGTTGTTACTTACAACAGTGTACCAGCTTAGACTCTCAGTCCCATAAAGTACCAATGGCACATATTGAATCACTGTTAATGAGCTGATTTGGGTATGGTTTCCCTCCCTCCCCCTTAAAATAAAGTAGCTTTTTGGCTACTTTAAAAATGATTGGTTGCTTTCTTCCCACTTATCTCAGCAATACTGTACACTGTATATGGTGATTAATAGCCACTTATGGGCATGGGCCGGCAAGACACCCAGACATTGTGGAGCCAATCTCTACTATACCTTTTGGTATAAAGGGTCCTTAAAAAGCAATAAATGCCCCCTGGGGAAAACCTTCCACTTAAGGGAGCTCCCCTGCCAGTGTCAAACAGCCCTTGCTAGCCCAACTCCAAGCCCGTGGCATAGGAGGTTGTCAGTGGTGGAGAGTAGAAGGAAAGCAAAACGGCCTAGGGGAGGGGTGCGTTCCATTCTGGCTATCTGGGCCTTTGCGAAGCAGAGAGCAAGCTGGAGCAACCCCAAGCCTGAATATACTGGATCAGAGTACTGGCAAAGGGAAAATGCAGCTTAAAGCCCACTTTGCCCCGTTTCCAACCCAGTTCTTGGGCTCTGCACAGGAACAGACTGAGAATCGGGCCCTGCACATCTATAGGCAGACTTCGCTATCTTACTGTTACCATTTTATGCATAAGCCTTACACTGCCACTCTCTCATGCACAGAGGCTTACCTTACTAGGTGATGAGTCCCCTTTAAAACAATGGGACCCCTTCTGGAGTAAGGTGCTATCACAGTGGAAGTAAGCATGGCAAAATATAGCTCTTAGTTATAAATATTGTAAATGTAAACAATGAGTACAAGTTATTTGCTTAGTGGTTAGAAGCAGAGAGAGAGAGAGAGAGAGAGAAAGGGTGGCAGGAGCAGCGTATACATTTTGGGTTTTTTTACATGTTTCATTGTATAACTAACTATAACTGAATAAATTGCTAAGGGCTTGCCTCCTGCAAACACTCTCCTACCAAACACAGGATCAGATTGTGCTCACTTCCACCAGTATAAATCAAGAATAAATGAGCGTCTCTGTCTGTCTGTCTGTGTGTGTGAGAGAAGAATTGGGACCATGTGACAATTACAGGACTGGGCTCTCAGCTGTAATGTGAAAACTGAGCCAAATGGTAATCTGTTTTTCCCTAAACTCAGTATGCAGCTCTTGATCTAATTTTTTCATCTGAATCAACTTTAACTATGCAGCACGAAAGCTCTTTTCCTGCAGTGTAATCTAGTTTCTGATCCCCATATGGAATTATATTTTCTTTTTTGTAAACACCAACCACATGAGACACACGTTTTGGCTCCTGAGGAAAAACCTCAAAGACCATGGGTTATAGAGAACACAATTTCTGTTTTGAAGCAAAGTGGAGTTTTTAGGTTTTTCAGCATTTTTGATTCCCAACCAGTTTCTGCATGCAGAGAAACACAGCCTTAAAAGGGCAATGGTACATGCTCTGGAAACTAATTTTTTTTTAAAATTACTTATCTAGTAAAGTCAACCTGCATGATGAAAGTGGCTTGTCACACTAGTGAAATGCATTAGTCACAAAACACACCCTTCACCACTTCAAGAGACTTTGATTATGGTGTACACCGTACTGTGTATAACAGAGCGGCCTCTTTTGTGGGCAGAAAATCCACTCCTCTTTGTGTACACCATGCTATCGGTCACTCCACAGTTTTTCATTATCTTTTTTATATAATCCTAATTTTGCTCTATCAGTCATAGGCATAAAACCAAACCCACCTTTTCATATTTATGGAATGAGCAATTTATTTTCCCTTTTCTCTCCCCCCTCACCCTCCCAATTTAAAACATGTTTAGCTGTGATGTTGAAAGGTTCCAGTCAGCATTGTACAACCTGCAAGGATGACCTTATCCTTGTGACATCTCAAAGGGGAAGAGAAACACACGCTGTAAGTTTGTCAGAGTTAATACACTTAGTAGAACAGAGTCAGCTGAGCAATGGATACCAGGCTTGTTCCTCAAAGCGGAACCCCTGTTTGTTCTGTCAGTTAGCAGCTGGACACTGCAGAGAGCAAGTGCGTGTGGACATGCCGCAAACTGAGATGATGTAAGGGGTGCTCTAACTTTGGATGATGGAAGAGCTGGCAGGGCTTGGAAAAGCTAGAGCGGCTAGAGTCCTAAGGGAGGGAATAAGGTGAACATGACTACCATTCTACCACAAGCTATTAAACCATCTTAGAGAGGGATCAGGGTGGCCAGCCTTAGGCCTGAGAATTTACAACAAACAAAATAGGGGATTAACAGCAGTGTGTTGCTTCCAGTTTGCATACTCCAAGCAGAATGGAACTGGTGTGTTACATCAGGAGAGGCCAGCCATGACATAGCTAATAATAATTTTGAAATACCACCTGAAAACGAGTATTTCTACTTTGTGCCAGAAGAAGAGGGAGCATAGAAGGGCTGCTACAAACAAGATGAAAAAAAGGCAGTAAGGTACATAGTAAATGGGGAGGGTGGGGGCTATGTTTAACAATTAATATTTTATTCTATCTAATCTTGATCCAACCTGTTGAACAGATGAAAAGATTCCCAAGGTTATAAAAGTGTTTTTCAGAGTCAAAAGTTGTTTTCATGAGTAATGGGCAGAGTGAAGTGCAAGGAGAACCCAGCCCTGCCAGTAAGGCAATACCATTCTTTTGTACTACAAGCTAGAGTACTCGGTTTTTGGGCGTTGCCTGGGAATACCAAACGTCAGAGTTGGCAGTCTTTTCACATTGCAGGAAAGTGATGAACACAGGCTGAAAGGGGGAGGCAATTGTGTCTGCCAACTTCAGCACCTAGTAGGAAATGGCTGATACAAACCTGATGAGAGGAAAAGCTAAGAGATTGGTCAAGCATAAGTGTTGGTGCTTTACGTATTACCATAGATTCCAACAATTTTACCTCTTTGGAAGAGCATTATGGGAAGTAGGGGTAAGACATTGACAAGAGCAGCAGGGTTTTAAGTGTTTAGTGTATATGTAGGGTAGCTAGAGGAGACTGGCGTTTTCATAAAATTGAACTTAACACTTTAGAGCTAAATTTCTCTCTCACACTTCAAGTGAACACCAGTATTGCTCATCCACACTGGCATCAGTTGGTCTGACTAGCGTGAAAGGATTGCAACTGAAATTTTTATCACAGGGGATGGCAGGTTACATTCTGGAATACTAGAGCATCTTGCTGACTTGCAAAGATGTTGCTTTGCATGCAGTGTAATTCATTGGCTAGTTATTAAATCCTGTCTAAAGGGCTTTTCTTCACCTTTGGATAGTGCTTTTAGAAACTGAGAAGTCTCTCCAATACTTTGATTATTTGGAAGAATATTCATGATAAAACAAAGTGTCTGCAGCTTGGAGATCTGTGTACCAAAGTGTAGTATGGTTTGTAGAATACATTGTCTTTAAAATTAAAACAAAACATCACCACAGAAGCACTACTAGGGCTACTGTATTGTATTCCCCTGAACATGTGCAAGTGTATTGCAGAAGACACTATCCAAAGAAATGAAATTGTAATTTCCTGTTGGAGCAGCAAAAAAACCCCAGGGTCATCGATTTAAACCAAGAATACAAATGATTTCCTCTGCACAAAGCTGCCAAATGCTTGACGTTATTGATTTCCCCCCCGCTGCTAACCAAACACTTCTGGTTCTGTGATGTGCATCAACAGATTATTGATAAAGTAAACAATTCATTGAATTAAAAAAAAACCTGTAGCAGAGACTAGGATCCTTGTAGAAAAGCATCCACGTTAAAATAAAAGGGGGTAAAAATATTCTGAAGTTTAATTATTTTGTAGATTCACATTTCTGAAACTTGAGTTTATTTAAACATATAAACAAACCCTGAAAGGACTGAAGAGAACCCTTGCCTTGAGGAGCCAAAAAAGAAAACTTATAAGAAGAGATGGTCAGAATTTCAAAGCACTGGGAAGAAATTAGTGATTGAAATGTAAAAAGATGAGTCAGTCGCACGTTAAAAGCAGTTATTTTAATTTTATTTATTTATTTTTTATCAGCAGGAGGCCTGCGCAGTTGTCTTACATTGTTGCAGTAAGAGCTGAGCACAGCTGAGGCCTGGCCTTGGAATATGTCATTCTGAAGATAGCACGTGTGGTATTAATAAATGTAGAACAATAGTTGCTGTCAAGTTGGTTAGAAGGCAGTAGTTCACTGAATGGGGCCTGACAATGTCAAAAACCATTAGAGCAGAGCCTGAGAGTGTTTTATATGCTTCAGCTGAACCCAAAAGATGAATTGATGCCCTGGATCTGGTTTTAAGGCATCTGTCTACTTTAGAGAGTGTATGGTTTTTTTTTGAAGAAGCAGGCAAACAGTTGCTTCCCGCCCCCAATTTTCTTTTGTCATCTGCATAAACTCAGACAGGAAGAAGACAAGACACAATAGAACAAATTCTGCTGTGATATAAACAGATGCAACTCTACTGGAATCAATTGAGGCTTCAATGAAGTTGCTCCTACTTCCACCATGTCTGAATATGGCCTGTTATTTCTTATGTCCCTAGAGCAGAGTGGCCCACCGGTTAGAGCACTGAATTCGGACTGGGGAGACTTGGTTTCTACTCCTGGCTCTGCTGCTGGGTGACCTTGAGCAAGTGACATCACCAATCTGTGCTTCAGTTTCCCCATCTGTAAAATGGGGCTCATGGTACTGACATCCTTTGTAAAGATCTTTGAAATCTACTGATGAAATAGTTCTATATAAGAGCTAGATTATATTAATTAGGGAAGAACCAATTGGAAGAGATACTAGCAGGAAGTACACAAACAGATTACCAAGCGATGAAAAAAACAAACACATTAAGCTTCCAAACTGACTTAAAAGAAGGTGTGACTGTTTTCCCCACCTTTGCATTTGTGCCTGTCTACAGAGGAATACAATTAAGAAACATAGTCACTGATTAGTAACAAAGTGTTTACAGGCTCGTCAGTTCTTTAATAAGTACAAACTACAGCTACTATAATTATTCTGCTCCTTTAATAACATACCTCCATGCCATTTGATTTTTATTTTCAAGGTGTCCCATTTCCTTCCCCCCTCCATGGGCAATTATTATATTTTGCTGCTGAAGCAAGCAGTTGTGTCCCTTTATAATGTACATATTATACTTAAACAACTCACACTCAAAAGGGTTTCCTTCTAGGAACTCAAAGCACTTTACATACACAGAAGCCTCACAAACAATCCCAACAGTAAGCATTAGTATGCCCGTTTCTACACGTGGGAACTAAGACACAGAAAGGTTAAGATTTTGGCCAGAGCTACGTAGTGAGTCAGTCAGAACCAGAACTGAGAATAAAACCCAGGAGTCCTGACAGCTCCCTGCCCAACCTTCACTTCCTCCATATGAATTACCTAAGGCATAAATAGATGTAATACTTAATGGGACACAGACACCTCTTTTTTTGTATCAAATGCTTTCATATCTAATTTGAGATCTTTTAAAACAACATTTTTCTATAGTGATTGTATCACCATCTCAGCTCTCTGCACCCGCAGAAATGTGGAGATGGCAGTATGGGATTGAACAGGAGACCAGGAAAAATAAGAAAACATACATATGGAAATATTTATCTCTTTATGGTGGAAAACAAAAGTGTTTCCTGTACAGTCTTCAATTTGGGATGTCTGTGGGGATGAGTCTCTTCCACTGTAATTAAAGGAATGATTTCCAGCTAACTTAAACGTTCTTTTGGAATAGAGTATAAACACACCTTATGGACAAACTTATTTGTAAATACTGGAATTTATGATGAACAAACATTTAAAACCCAAGAAACAAATGCTTGGAAGTTTTATAGCATTGATATAAGGGGAATAATAAATGCCATTGGCTAGCCTATTCAAATGCAACTACATTTGGGTGCCTGACTTGAGAGTGTGTCAAGGGCCTAGTTTCAAACTGTTCAGTGCTTTCTGAAAATCAAGCCCCTTTAAGATATCTTAGGTTGAGCACCCACAAACTGGGGCCCCACAACTGACTTGCCACTTTTGAAAATCTTACCCACTTACAATATTTAAGAATGTGCCATGCTGTTTGCAGACCCCGAAACAGGACTGTAATACTTTAGATTGGGGGTCAGATCCTGGGCTGGGGTAGAATTGTAATAGTTCCATCAAGGAGCCGAGGGTCGGCCCCCATCTGCCTAATGTAACCTCACTGTAAAAAGTGAACTCTGTCTTTGTTCGGCAAGGGGCCTCTTTCGCAGGGTGGTAAGCGTCATTGCGGGAGAGGAAGGAGGAGACCAGTGTGACTGTCCTAATCACTAGCCCAGGAGACCCAGATTCAATTTCTTGCCCCTGCCATAGACTTCCTGTGTGACTTTGAGCAAGTCACTGAGGGTACGTTCCACAGCCCCCAGCTGCGTTAGCCTCCGAGCCTGGGACAACAAAATTGGGCTTGCACTACGGTGCTAAAAATAGCTGGGGGGGGTGGAGGGGCGGGGCAAGAAAGCTTCAGAGCCTGAGCTGTAGCCCAAGATGCAACTTAAATATGTTGTCTACGTAGCTATTGCTAGACGCTCCACAAATCTGGGTTCGTCAATGTGGGCGGAGGCTCACCGCCACTAGCCACATAGGTGTACCCTTAGTCTCTCTCTGTCTCAATTCCCCATCTGCAAATGGGGAGTTAACTCATAGGGGTGTAGTGAGGACATTGAAGATTATGAGTTGCTTAGATACTATGGCATTTGAGGCCACACAAGTATCTAAGATTCAATGAATAAATGAAGAGGCCATAAAAATAATGTAACAATACATTTCTGAAATGCTTCCTTTTATGGAGAGAAGCTGACTCAGAACCAGCTGCCTTTTGGCGACCAACACACCCTTTTCCTTACATGGTCCATGAATGAAGTTATATCATTCTTTAGATTAAGTCAAGGTACTGATAACAGATGTTGAGCGTGTGAAAAATGGCCAGACGTGTGTGGGGTAGTTTCCTTGCCACTTTCCTGCTCCTCTTTGACCTTCACATCTGATCTCACAAGCTCAGTCTATGAACTTCCCAACTTCAGTCTGTTGGAACGAAGTACCTGAGGTTGTAGAGGAATTTTCTAAATATATGATAGAGTAGCTGCCTCTCTGCTTAAAGTAGTGTGTTTCTAGGTCACATTCCCTGTTAACCATGTCATGTTGCTGATGTTTCAGACTTATTTTTAAATTGCAGTATATTTAAGCTCTATTTTTGCTAAATCCTATTTTTTCTGTAATAGGTGTAGCTAGTATTGAATCAGGGCTTCCAGGGTCCTGATTCCATAGCAGGGACCCTGGAAACCCTGGGGTCTCCAGCAGCAAACTAGGCAGGGTTCTGTTGGACCCCTGGCCAGTGTTTCATAGGAACTTTTTCTAAATAGATACATTTCCATCAAACGTATTGATTGGGATGAATCCATATCTTCCATGAAAAAGCTGTTTCTTTGGACAGTTCCTGACCAGCTTTAGTCAGGATCTTTTGTTGGTGCTTCTCGGCACTTCTCCAAAAGAAATATGTAATTTTTAATTTCTTCAGTTTTTCTTGCTCTTTATTGTAAAATTTATCATTTTACAGTAATTTATAAATCTTTTCTGTTTATATATTTTTCCATATTGGGATTGTATTTGCTGAATTAAAAATATATGCATCTCAATGCCTTTAATTTTGGATCAGTATATGTAGCACATCATGTATTGGACACAGATGGCTAGTCAGTGAGCAGATCCGAGCACTAAATAGCTATTACTGCATTCAAAGCACTGCAGCTTCTTTGATTTCTCACTCAACTGGTTTACGAACTCTTAAATTATCACTCGTCTTGCAGATTCAGTGATCATATTCTAGGGAGCTGTGGACAAATAAGATGTATGCATACATCACATTATGAAAGTGTCCCTTGCTTGACAGACCATCTCTCTCAAGCTCCTGTTAAGCAGTATTTTTCCTCTCATATATACAGTACTAGACAATTGCTAAAGTAACATAATCACCATTTTCTTAAGTAAGTTTCCTATGGTAATTTGAGAGCTGTGCTTTGACACTGGCTCTTGTTAGAGCCAATACGTGGCAGGAATGTTTCACTGGTTCTGTGATAGACGTGCCTGGCAAGTTGGTATCTGTTCAGTTTTCATGGGTATTTAGGGAATTAAATTAAGTGTTTAGAACAGAGTGATTCTTTCAAAGCTTTGGGTATGGTTCTTGTGATGTCACATGTGCTTGCAGAGAAACCAGGAAGTCTGCACCTTAGACTTCTCAGGTAAACATCTCAAATATTGTTCAAGTACACATACCAGTTACATTTTAAAATCTGACTACAACAGGTACTTTCTTCCTGTTCTGAAATCTTACTTTTTAAATCTTTTGTAATTCACCTTTAAACACAAGAAGCTAATGTTCTTTTTTTTTTTAAACAGGGGCACACAGTTAGGACTGCTAATGACAGATTAGTAGGTATTAACCTATAATGCCATTCTCTAACAATAGCAAATATGGGTCACACTACAGCTATAATTATCCTGCTTCTCCTGTAACACATCCTATTTTCAGGTCTTTACAGTATATCCATAGTGTTTCAATATGGGTAAGTGGTAGATGTATTTATCTTCAGAAATGTCGACAGTGGACCCCCCTCCTCTCCTGCTCTAATCTGTATATAAGCCTTTCATCTTAGGATCTGAAAGCACTTTGCAAATTTAGAGATGGAACCTTTGTGCATCAGTGGGATTTGGGAGAAAAACCAGAAGGATTTGGTCCCTTGGTTCCCTTGTCCCCACTGAGGTAGACAAAATCCATTTTACAGAAGGGTAACCTGGGGCCTGGCAAGACTAAGGAGGGGGGAAGGCACAGCAGTGAATGGAAAGGGGGATAGGTAGCACTGGAAGAAAGAAAAAGTCTGAGAAATGGGAGAAAGCCAATGAGGAAGAATAGAAGAGTAGTCTAGGGAAGGAGTGAATACATGGGGGATGGTGTGAATACAGAAAGCTGAGGGAAAGAAAAGGAAAGGAGACAGCATAACATACATGTATATACACATACATACATACATACATACAGACACACACACACACACACACACACACACACACATATATAAATAAAAGAGGGAACAGCAGGTAATGGTGGGGGGGGTGAGGAAGGAGGTTATGAAAGACAATGAATAAAAATGAAGATGAGAGAGAATATGAAAGTGCACATAAAGGAGAAGAGGTTGAGGGAGGGAGGAGGAAGAAAGCTAAAAAAGTTGGAGGGGAAAATGGAAAAGAAACCCATCTTTAGCTTATTTAATGATGCATTCATGCTCCTATATTTTAGTGCATTTCCCTAGGTGTGCTATATCTGCAAGAGTTGATAGAGGGATGGGTGGCTATTATGAATTCTTAATAATTATGTTGGCTACCCTAGATATTATAGTTAATTAACTAGAGATAGAAGGCAGAAAATAGGCTAAAATTCACCAGAAAGAGCACACAATCCTTTCACCGATTGGGGTCTAGTTATCTCCCTGTTATATGGAGAGCTAACCCTTGGAAGCATTTTCAGCTTCTAGAGAAGAGTCTGTGGACCCCTGGTAAGAATATTTCAAAGTCAAGTCAGCATATCTACTTCTGTAAATGTCAAAAGTACTCCTCCCGAAACGGGATGGGGAAGAATTAAAAAAAAAAAAAACACCCCTTGTTACTCTTCATGTTGATAGTCTGTAAACTTAAGTGATTGAGCTTTTGCTCAAGGTGAGTAACTTGTGCAAAGTCTGCATTTGCATTTCAAAATGCACTAGCACAATGTCAGTGAAGGTATGTGGAAAAACAGTGAATTAAAATATTACTGTTGAAGCAGACCTATTGCATCTACTTATACTTCCCCCGTTTAGTGACAACACTGTGGAAGAAAGTATTTTGTGGGCATTACCAACAAGCCATCTCTGAAGCCCGGTGTCTCCAGATATGTTATTGGGAGAGAAACCGGATCAGACCCAGCTGCCTTGTACATACCAAACAACTCACTATTTTGTCTTACAAGAGTCATGGACAGTTATTTCCATCTCATTCTTTTGGGTAAGCTGAATTTGTCACTAGCTGGTAAGAGTAAAATACATGAGGAGATGTACAGTATGTGGGGTTTCCTGGCCATCTCCCTGATCTTGTGTGTCCTCCATACCTAAGTGACTTGTTTTCCCAAAAGTTGACTCTGTAACCTGATCAAGTTCTAATTCAGAGTTGCTGAATTGAAGAGGCAGAGGGATTTTCAAAAAAATGAGTAGGACATAGTGTCAGCTTCCTGAATGTAGGCACTCAGAGCATACTTGGGCACCTAAATAAGTCACCTGATTTCCGACACCAAATGCCTCAGATCTCAACATTTGGCCACAGAGAAAGTGCAGGTGCCACTCTGCTCATTTAAAACAGCACTGTTTCCAAGTATAAAACCTTCTGGCTGACTGGATTTATGGCACACCTATGTATGCTTGTGTTCCACACAAGTATGGGGCCAGTGAGCAGGTCGGAGAATTAATGCAATGATTACATTAGGTTTTGTGCAGCTCCCTCAGTCTTCAGTGTGATTGCTTCCATTATTATATTTGTATTGCACTAGTTCCTGGAACCCCAGTCATGGATCAGAGCTCTACTGTGCTAGTAACTGTATAAACTGCAAAAAGATAGCCCCTGTCCCCAAAGAATTAAGATTCTGAGTTTTGTCACTTCAGTGATTGTAATTTGAGACATGTACAAATAAGATGTTATATACACACACACCCTGGTGAAAGTGCCCTTTGTTTCAATGCTACTCTCTACCGCACCTGTGGAAGAGGAGGAATGTTTGGCCAACCTCAATGAGGATAGAAAGATAAAGGTCTTAAATAAATAATCAGAGAGGTGCATATATATATATATATCAGAGTCTAAAATCTAAACCTCCTCAAGTGTCAGGGCCTCCCTGAAGCCAACCATCTTTCTCTCTGAAGGTCCTCCAGCTCAGATTCAAAACAAGCCAAAGTCTCATGGGAACAGCTGCTTTTGAGAGAATTCCACCATTTGAGAGAGCTGAAATGAATTTGTGCAATTGTCACCACTCTGGGCTTATTATATTTCAGTGCTATAGAACTCCAAACCTGAGTTGGTCTCAGCTTCAAACTGAACCCTAACCACCACCATCTCTTGGGCCTGGATCTTTACATTACATTTTGATTGTGTGAAATAAAGTTGCCCAGCAATTAGAAGGCTGTGCTTTCAGACTGGTTCTCTGGTGAGAGCCATACATCCATTCTTTTGATACTGCCTATTCAGTATTCTTTCATGTGCATGAATCTCAACCTAGCTTTCCTCTTGATATTAAAATTAAAGACTCTTCCTGCAAAGTAGGTCACTTCCTCCTTTTGTGTCAGTCTTCTTGGAACTTGTGCTTTTGAATAGCAATTGTGAAGAAATCTGCATTTGTTTTTCACAAGCTGACTCACATGCCCTTTAGTGGTCTAACAGATTCCTACCCTAGCTGTGAAGACATCTTTATAGAAAATGGCCGGTAACAGTGAAGTAGAAATATTCATTGCCAATATCCTAACTTCAGGTTGCTGTGCTTATAGGGCCGGCTTAAATTCTCAGAAACTCATTGTTTCCGCCTTGTTACTGTTACTCCCTGTGCTGTGAATGACATGTACATTCTCTCTCTTTCCGAGATACCTTTACAGACCACAGGGTTCCCAAGTTGTTTGCTACTTTCCACAAAGCACGATTCCCTCCACACCCCTCATTAATCTTAGCAAAAAACCAGATAGCTAGCAGAACTAGCATGACAATCCTGATGACTGGTCTTTGTTAATATTCATATCTTAATACATGTTCAGGAACCCAAAATCCTATTTCTCACTTGTATTTTATAGACCACACTTAAAACATCACCAGTTGTTGCTTGGTTAAGGGTGTAAAATGTTCTCATGGGATCTTTTAGCCCGAAAGTTCACAGGTAGTCATCCTGATTAGGGAAAGGAAATTAACCCCTGGTGAGTGAAATAATAAAATTTCATGGAAATTTACACCCTTACCAAAGAACAGGGGCACAGCAGGATGTAGTTTTCCCAACAAACAAGTTCCTGAATTGCTATTGAAAAGTTCTCTCCAAAAGCCCCTGTTGCATGTGCATGCCTTGATCGCACCATCCATCAGCTGACAACACGACAAGAAACTTATGGTCTAATACACTTACAGTGTAGATGGTAGCTGACTGAATTGTGGTGCTGCCTGAGGAAGTGAGAGATCAGAATTCTCTTTTCAGCTTTTTGGAGACTTGTTAAAATATGCTTAAAAAGATTCTCCTGGGAGAATTCTGGGCCAAAAAAAAATTAAAAATTCTGCACACATTATTGCAAAATTCTGCATATTTTATTTGTCAAAATAATATAAATATAATCACGCCAATTTTAATTATTTTGGTAATTTATTTAAACTGCAGTACAATGGATGGAGAATGGGAGTGGGTAGCATTGGAGGAAATATCCAAATCCACTTTGTCTAACAGTAATGGAGCTAGGTCTGATCCTTTATTTCTAGTTATTAGTCAACAAATATATGCAGCCATTAGCTCAGTATTACATCATAGGCAACTGAAAAGCTAGTGAGGGCTGGGGTATCAAACTCACAGTTTATAAAGCCATACTGTCATTTACAATTATGAACCTTTACACCACTCTGGCAATGTAAAGGAGCCTTAAAACATTTACAATGTGTTTTATGCTCCTGGGGGAATTCACTAAGAATGGGAACGACTAAGCAGACAGGCTGCTACATTATGCTCTGCCTGAGGGGACAGAGCCTGCCTCCTCCTACCTCCAAACACCTCAAAGCCCTGCCCTCCACGCTGGGTGTGCTGCAATAGCGAGCCAGGGTCTCTTTCATTCACTCTCTGACACATGCCCGCTCAGTCCCACTCCCTGGCAATGATTGTCATCTTCCCACATGTGAACCCCCTACCCCCTCCATGCTGATTTACATCTCTGCCAGCTGCTCCAGGCTGCTGGGGAGGGGCAGCTAACTACTTTTGCGGCTTCCCTTTCCTTCCCCTCAGAAGTCATTTTTCTGCAGGGAAGCAAAGAATTCTGCGCCCGTGCAGTGGTGCAGAATTCCCCCAGAAGTAAAAAGAACTAGCTAGCTTTGGCCTTTTGAATCTCCTACTGTAACTTACTGTCCCAGGGATATATCATCACAACAGACAAGATGTGTGTGGGAGGATGGGTTAGGGTGCTAGGCTAGGATTTGGGAAACTCCGCTCTGCCATTAGAGGGGTGGTGTGAGGATAGATCCGTTAAAGATCGTGAAGTGTTCAGACACTCTGCTGATGGGGGAGGGGGAGAATATAAGTTCCTCAGATAGATGTTGTGATTGAGGGCTGCAGTAACTATTGAGTTCATAATTCACTCTTGCCAAGTGGCATTTGTGAATCTCATCTTTTAAATCATTAGTGATATTTAAGCAGCTGAGCCTCTTGCTTCCTCGAAGTTCACAAAAGGGAAATGTTAGTGTTTGTGTAGACTGCGACCTAGCAGAGATGTATAACCAGATCCACTGGGTGTAAAGAATGGTGAATATTATAGCAGATGTTATAAAATAAGTATCCCATTAATTGACATGGATGCCTCTCGCTCTCTCTCTCCATAACACTTGTTTGAGAATTGATCGGACGGTGATGCCTAATGAACCACAGACATTTGGTTGCAAGTAGCAGATCGACTACAGTTTGACTACAGTTTATGCAAGACTGATATGAATTACCTATGATGCTTACTGGTGCTAGATTTCAGTGTCTTTCTATTTTCCTCAGCAAGCTATCAACAGTGCCCACTAGGCACAGACATTTGTATACTATTACCTTGAATTTCACTGCAAGAAGAAAATTATGCCTGGCAGTTCTAGGCCACGGTTTTGAAAGGAACATAACAAATGCCTCAGGTCACAGCATGTTACACAATGATCAGCTTTCCAGATCAAAGACAGATTTTTTTTTTGCTAAAATAGTGGTAGCATTGGCCAGTTTATTGTATGTCTGGTTGAGCAAACATCCTAATAGGCTGATGGGAACAAGAAAGAACAAAGAACTGGGTAGCACACCAAGTAGGCCATAATAAGAAATGTGAGTTACACAAACATACACCATGAGGTATTTCTTGCAGAAAATTGCATTAAGAAATATATTTGGGAGAAGTTCTGCTTTTCCTTTCAGAAGAGTACACCCTTGTGAATCCTCTATTACCACTTCTCAACAAGAAGAATTTTATTATCTCCATTCTCTGTGAGGTACTTGAGTAGCATGAGAGGTTGAGGGAAAAAGTGAGCAAGACTAGGGGAAATATAGGTCAGGAAGAAGAGGAGATGGGGGCTCACTTGTGCAGGCAGAGGAGCTAGAGAAGGGGGGCAATGACAGGGGAAGGGGACAAGAGTTAGAGAGGGGAGTCAAAACCAACAAAAATCCATTGGCTCTTCGAACGAGTCAGCAACAGCCTGCATGGGAAAGGTGGGATAGGCAGGGTTGGAGGATGGAGAGGCTGGGATTGCTGGTATGCTCTAATGTTCTGAGTGCAGACCTGGGGCCTGTTCTCAGCTCTGAAACTGGTTTCTTATGGGGACTTCAAGTTACATGAAGTTTCTGACTCAGTTGCGTCATCTGTAAAATGGTAAGCATACTTGCCTACTTAAGAGGGCTCTTCTGAAGATTTATATTATAGGAGGACTTGTAGAGTGCTGTGGCTACAAAAGTATTATGTAATATTCTGATTTCAGGACAGTTCTTCCATGTAAGAAATTACTTTTCAACATAGTGATCTAATTGGCAAAGGTGACTTTAAAATGCTATGATACAATGTAACAATAATCAGTTACAAGTTGTTTATGCACATTAGGCAATAGACAAAAGTGATATCTGGGTTAATTATTAAATTCCTCCTTTCCCTCAGCTAGAAAATTTGAGGGGATAGGATAGGAAATTCAGGCAAATAATCAATCTCTGAGGCAGGACATGGAACATACCAGACATCATGCTGATGTCACACACTAGCTCGTAGCAGTATGGAAAAGAGTTCCTTTGTTTGTCACTCCACGCTCTGAAACTGTGGTTCCTCAGGTGAAGCAAGGTCTGACTAATGCATTCTTGGGAGATATGCAGACAATTTTCGTAAGATGTATTAAGCGGCTTTGTCTCAATCATATTTCTGTAATTGGCTTTGTGCTATGCTTCACTAAACAGCTTTAGCCAAGCAGTCCATTTGCAGAGTTTCAGCAGGGCAAAGGTTTGGGCTTGAAACCTTTAAGACCACTAATTTTATAACGTATCATAGCATCCAGTAGTAACATCCACATTAACTCCAGAAATTTACACACTTCAGTCAACAAGACTGCTTGACATTTGAAATGATTATCAGACTGTTCCCTCCCCAACAGTCCATTATCACGTTTTTGTGATGGAAACACTTTAGGAAACAGCTATTCAGATGCTTGTTTATGGCCCATCCTGCGCTGAAGGAATGACTTGGGGAAGAGCGTTAGATAGGATTCTCCTGGCCATATGGTTTAGCAATACTCTTCGGTAACCAAGCCAGAGAACTACTAGGTTGACTCTTAGGAAGTAGTTGTTACTCTGCTGTGTCATTCAGACAGATACAACAACCATGACTCATCAAATGGGCAGGATGGTAAAAGGAAAAGGATTAGAGAAGAATAGGATTGCAAGAATCTTCCTGTTTACCAGTGACTTAAAAAAAACCCCCAACAAACTCAAATCTCAGCAACATTATATTTACTGGCAGTGCTGTAGCTTGGCTCTGTAGCTTAAGACTTCTGGCCAAACTGACTCCGGTGCAAGCATATTTACTTTAATGGAGTTACACTAGGGATAAATCTGGCCCCTCAAACCTGAATACTTGCACTGTGTTACTGAGTATGTATGGTAAGTCGCGAGAACAATATGCTCTGTTTCTGGCCATCAGCCACACCAGGGAGGTCATTTTTTTCTTGGCAATTAGTGAAGTGGTGGCATCGCAAAAGGAAGTGAATAAACATATTCTGTCCTGCTTAGGTGCCCAGTTTGCTCCGTTCTCATCACAGATTTCCTCTGGATGCACGGTGGGGCCCCAGAGAGCGCTTGATTGCTACATGCGGTGATTTCATTCAGGCTTATTTTGCTGGGATATTGAAAGAACTTTGGCAAAAAAACCCAAACCAATCTCTTAGTTTTCCTCATACAAAAAATGTGTGTCTCTCTCTCTTTTTTCTCTTTCTAGGGGGAAAAATGCCAGCCTCTTTAAGAAAACTACAGCAAATGGCTATTTATCTGGGGCTGTTAAGTGGTGGGGGATGTGCTGTGATGTATTATCTTATGCAAAGTAAGTCCTGTTGCTATTAGCAACCTTATTTCTGCCCTCTCCACATCATTCCCCTTTGTACAGTTGACAAATAAGAATAGTTCAGATTCTGATAAACATGGATGGGAGGGAAGAGCAGCAGAGCTTAAAAGATTTTATTAATCACACCTGCCAGTGCAATGTCCCTCATTTTGTAGCCTTGGCTTTAATTCCAATACTAGTTCTCTCTGAAGCATGGTTACTTTAGTCTCAGAAGGATTTATTTAAAAACAGATGAAGGTTTCTATTCTTAATTAGATTTAAAAAATGGTCATTGTTGGGAAATGTGGGGGAAAGGGCAGGAGACCACCACTTAAATAGGGAAATGTGAACCTGTTACAATTGTAATACATCCAGTTTATGGTGCCGTTCCCTCAAAATGGATCTTGTGAGGTCCTGAGCATCAACATCTGTTGAAGACAGTCAACAGCAGTTAAGAGTGCTCAGCATGTTGCAGGATTGGAGCCTTAGAAGGAAGCCTAGAGATGATGCTGTCAATTAGGTGACAGACAGATCTACTTGCTACATTTAATTGGCTGAGAATTATTAACGTTATTAGTTCAAGCAATTGGATTTTCTTTTTTACTAAACTTGACTTCCAGACATTTAGTAGTCCAGAAGCAACAGGCTTGGTTTCCACTTATTTGACCGCTCTAGTCCTCCGGGTCTCATGCTTTTCCCTTGTACAGTAGAACCTCAGCGTTCTGAACACCTCAGGAATGGACGTTGTTTGTAACTCTGAAATGTTTGTAACTCTGAACAAAAGATTATGGTTGTTCTTTCAAAAGTTTACAGCTGAACACTGACTTAATACAGCTTTGAAACTTTACTGTGCAGAAGAAAAATGCTGCTTTTAATCAATCTTAATTTAAATGAAACAAGCACAGAAACAGTTTCCTTACCTTGTGAGATTTTTTTTTTTAAACTTTTTTTGTCGTTGTTTACGTTTAACACAATACTATACTGTGTTTGCCTTTTTTGGTCTCTGCTGCTGCCTGATTGGTTCCAAATGACGTGCTTCGTTGCCTGGTCCATTCATAACTCTGGGGTTCATAACTCTGAGGTTCTACTGTAGTTACTATCCATTTATATTGCTTTTTGCCTAGCCTTGCATCAAGTGGCCTTGCATAAAGTGGCCAAACCCCTTTATGAAGCCCTCAGTAGTTGTGAAACCTTCCCTTCGACATATTTTAACAACAAATTGGACAACGTTGGAAAGCCGTCTTGTATTTCAGACAACTCATGCACTTGAGTTCTGAATTGCAACTCAGGCAGATTGAGAAGTCTGACATGTTTTAAAATAGAGAGGCTGGATTTAACAGGGATATTAGCATTTTCTCTTAACATCTCTTGAAATAGATTTACTTTCATTAGCAGAGTGAGTGAAAACTCCTCCTTAGTTTCCCAAATCATTTAGCTGAACAATCCAAATAATTTATGTGGCTATTGATCATCATTAAAACCATTGTCTGATGCAGTGTTCAAATGAAATATGCATAGCCTATAAAGGACCATTGCATTGGTGTGATATTGATAACCACATACTGTTTCTGATATTTTGATTACAAGCCAACTGGGCTTTTAATCACTAAAGTACAGCCTTTAATGAGAGTTACCCTCTTCATTAGCATCAAACAGAAACAGAAGCTGCTACTTTGACTCACAAGCTAATACAGTTTCATATCTCTAACCGTAAAGGCTTGTTAACCTAGGAGAACTAAGCACCAATACCAATCATGTGGATTCAATGAAGTTCTGGTTCCCCTTCCTCATCTTTATGTGTACAGCCAAGATGACTGAAGTGCAAGGAAGTTCTGGGACTTCCTTCATGTTGTACATTAAATAGCTAAGTAGCATTGGACTCTAGGATCCTCTGACTTCTCTCTTTGCTGTACCCAGTGGTTTACATCACTTCCTTATATATCTGCTATGTATAACTGTTCCTGTTCTGGACCTTTTCTACAAAGATTCTCTTTGCTTTGTCAGAGCCCCGAAGACAGTGCCAGGGAGAAAACAACCCAACCGCCTCCACTGCTCCCACCATTTAAGTTTGGTGTCATGCTGAAATAGTTTCAGATGCACAATAATCGGGAAGTTTCTTGTAACTACAAACCACTGAGCTCCAATTTCAGGCTCTCTGTGAGGAGATAAACAGTCACCTTTATAGCCAACTGTTGTGCCCTTTAGAAACCCCTGCTCTGGGTTGATGCTATAGATATACAAGTTCACACACAGTTAGGCATTTTATGTTAATACTTCAGGCAAGATATTCATGAGATACCACTGTCTACTGTGCACAGCTGAGAAGCAGGGTGAAGGGGGACTGGCTGCAGCTTCCCAATTCAGAGTCTGCTTCTATGCTGGGGATGGCCTCAAAGTTTTGAAAGAAGCCTGGCTGACTGCTATCCATGGCCCTAAGAGACTGTCCTCCCTCAGGAAATGGCCAGCTGCTGCCCTCATTAGTGGCTATGGGAGAACTTGGGCTAGACATATTTTAATTTATGTCTTCTTTGTCAACTGGGGACAGCCTCCAACCCCATTGCACTCCCAGAGCAATATAAAGAGGTGGACAAACAAAAGATTGGAGTCCTCTGTTTTAAATCTAAGGTGGGAACTAGATATTCAGGGTAGGATTTTCAAAAGTATTCCGTGTTAGCCTAACCCTCTTCTCATTGAGGTCAGTGAGAGTGAAGCTAGGCCAGTGCTGAGAACATCTAAAAATCCCGCTCTCAGCACGCACAGCTTGAAAAGTTTGCTTAAAGATTTTTCTAGCACTAGAAGGGCCACTAGTTCCCCCCTCCCCCCAACAGTTCTATTTTAATACATTGGTCACCATTGGAAAGAATATTTTCCAGTTATCACCTCAGCTGCCACACTATTTCTCTGTAGTTCCTTGCTGTTATACTTCACATACTGTGAAGTAGTAGCTGGGAGCACATTGACTTTGATGGTGACAACTGTATATGTTTTATTATACCCTTTTAAAATTAATGTTTCCTCCACTTGTGTTTTAGTTG
Source organism: Eretmochelys imbricata (assembly GCF_965152235.1). Classification (NCBI taxonomy): domain Eukaryota; kingdom Metazoa; phylum Chordata; order Testudines; family Cheloniidae; genus Eretmochelys; species Eretmochelys imbricata. The sequence continues at coordinate 175,452,728 of NC_135573.1, forward strand.
TCGGGACTTTTGCTTAAACCTCGCTTAATCCTAAAACAAAAACTTTCTGTAGCAGCAGCTGCTACTGCCATCCTAGAGCAATGTAAGAAGTTCTCTCAGTTTCTACATGTTTTCCAGAATTCCCTATAAAGTTTAGAATCCATTCAGAACGTTGTTGAGTGCACCTCCTACTGCTCTGCAAGGGTCAGAAAAGCATGGAAACTTGCCCATAATGCCACTCTTAATATGTACAGGACATTTGAAAGGTCTTAAATCCAGGGCCTATTTCACCTAAATTTGCTACAGAATAACACTTTCCTTCTGCTGCAATGTTTCTGATTTAGGGGTTGGGATCATTTTTAGTCAATAGTTGTTTTCCCCACATTTAGAACGCTTTGCTGTCACCACTGAGAAAGGGGGTAGTGCAGACCTGGGATTCTCTTTTTGGCAATCCACAAGTGTAAAAGTCTTAGATTTAGGAATCATGTCTGGTATCTCATGGCTGGTTATTACTATTTATAGGGTTGAATTCTTTTTTAGAGGGTTTTCTGTGTGTGTATTTTATATATATGTATACTATTATAGAATGTGTGTGTGCGCGGGGGGGGGGTGTCATTTCTTTTATTTGCAGTGTTGTAGCCTTGTTGGTCCAATTTGGGAGAGACAAGATGGGTGAGGTAATAGCTTTCATTAAACCAACTTCTGTTGGTGAAAGACAAGCTTTCGAGCTACACAGAGCTCTTCAAGTTATAGCTCAAAGGCGCATGTCTTTCACCAACAGAAGTTGGTTTAAAAAAAAAAAAAAAAGTATCTTACTCCCCCCTTAGGTCTCCTTTTATTTGTTTTTTCAACCCCATAGTGACTTATTTCCACAACTGTCTGTTTCTTTGATCTAGAAAATTTTGCCAGGACACAATATTATCAGCTGGCTATTGAGCAGCTTAAGAATGACCCTGCAGCCTTGGAGGCACTGGGGGCTCCCCCTCTTAAAGTTCACAACATCAGACTGACAGACAAGAGTAATCGCGTTGACATGGCCAGAGCACAGGTAAGAGCAGGGAGCCTGCCTGCCAGTGAAACAAGGCTGTGAAAGATGGATTTTAAGTGTATAGTAATGGTGGGGAGGAGAGTGAGGGGGAGATTTTTCAAAGGCAACTAAGTGAATTAGGTGCACAGGCCCCGTAGATGAGTGCTTTTTAGGGTGAGACTTTCAAAGGCATCTAAGTCTTTTGATTTGAAATATGGTAGAGGAGGAAATAGCAAGAATTACTCATTCATATTGTGCTAAGTAGTTTCTTACAGGAAAATAAATGGTGTTTGCACCCACTGATGCTTCTTTATGATGTATAAAGGGTTCGCCATCCCCACCCAAAAGGATTTTTTTTTCTGCCTGTTTTTTATTTTTACATAAGGCCTTGCCTACCTTCGGGTTTTTAGCTACTGGAGTAGCTATGCCACTAAAAAGCCAGAGGATACAATTTTCAAAAGTACTTACGTCACTTAGGCATCTAAGACCAATTGACTTTCAATGTAGCTTATGTACATAAGTCACTGAGGGTGCTTTTGAAAATGTTAGTCCTGGTGTGGATGTGTTGCACAACCGTGAAGTATGACTAGCACCATCACAGCTTATACTAGTTTGAAGCAGAGTGAAGCCAGATTGATAAAGATCACTTTTTATACTGTGTCTGCCCTTGGGCTTTGTATCAGTGTAGATCAGTGGCTCTCCATCTTTTCAAACCATTGTACCCCTTTCAGGAGTCTGATTTGTCTTGCTTACCTCCACGTTCCTCCTCACTTGGAAACTACTTGCTTACAAAATCAGACATAAAAATACAAAAAAGTGTCACAGCACACAATTACTGAAAAATTGCTTACTTTTCTCATTTTTACCATATAATTATAAAATAAGTCAACTGGAATATAAATATTGTACTTTCATTTCAGTGTGTAGGATATAGAAGAGTATAAACAAGTCATTGTCTGTATGAAATTTTAGTTTGTGCTCACTGGTGCTTTTTATGCAGTCAGTTGTAAAACTAGGCAAATCTCTAAATGAGTTCATGTACCCCCTGGAAGACCTTCATGTACCCGTGGTTGAGAACGTCTGGTGTAGATAGCCAGTGGCTAAAAAAAAAAAAAGTCAAGCGTATTTAGTCTGGTCTACTCTGCTTTTGCTAGAGGTTTCAGCTGCATCCTGAGAGTTTTCAAAGCCATTAATGAAAGGAGCACAGGGTGTTGAATCTTTGACAAATATCTTCTTCCAGCTGGCTGTAGGGCATTTGAGTTAAAGGTGTTAACCAAGAAAATAAAAAGCAGCAAGTTCTAAACAGATTGAATAAAATTCACTTTCCCTTTCAATTAAATCAGGATCCACTTGCATGATATCTGTAATGTTATGAATATCCTAGTTCTCCAGTTGCCCTTAGAATCTTCCAGGCAAGATCTGAATTTCCAATATAAAAAGCATAGACAAAAACCATCAAGCTTTCTTTACATAGATCAGAAGAGGGGAATCCAGCAATCCCCAATTAATTTTTTCCTTTGTAAGTCATCTTTAAGAATGTTACAAAGATTTAAATGACTAATGATGAAGTCACATTTCATTCCTCTGACCAACCAACTGCTTTCTTATCCTCCCTCCATGTCACTCAGTGCCCTCTATAATGATGAGCATTATTTCATCGGAGATATGAAACCAGTGAGTAATCGACCCTTCATCAGCCTGAGTGGGTTGCTACAGCATGACAGAGAGAGTCTTGCTTGGTCCAGGGGCTATTGTACCACCTCCAGAGCATGCCCAACTCCTGCCAGCTAGACCTGCTTGAGAAGGCTTGGAGTTGCCATTTTTGATGGTCTATCAAGAATAGACAGAGCACATTTATTTTCTTCAGCCATGCTGAATGTTTTAGCAGAAATGCAATAGTGCAGCTGTAGCCTAATTTATTAAGTTACAGTATTTTAATGGTAGAATTTTTAAAGCTGCTGCAGGGTTTTAATACCCAATTCCCTTTAATTTAATGGAGTGTAGCTTTCAATATCCCAGCCTTCGTGCCTGTATTTCTTATAATAAACTCTTATGTAATACTTGTCATCCCTGGATCTCCTAGTGCTTTGCAAAGAAAGGGTGTTAGCTCAAGTATTTCAGAGTAAGTGACTTTCTTTATATGGTTGCAGTCATAACAGGAACATTCTTTCAACACCGATTTGTGTATGACAAAATTAATACACTCACACCCCATTAAAAAAGTTTAAACTCTTGAAAGTGCTGAAAAGCTGACGTGTCTGTGTTAAAATTTTGGGAGTGATTCAGTTTTATCTTATTGACTAAGAAAGGAATAAAACATTCATTTCATTAACATCAGTCATTGAAAAAGTGTTCAACTAACTTTTATATCTGCAGTTAAAGATACCAGTATCTGGAACAAAATCAGCTGGATATCTCCGTACCAATTCAGTAAGAGACCTCTCCCTTAACTGGTAAGTATGAATAAAAGGGTACTCTGTGGAGTGTTCAGGGTAGGAGGAGAATCCAGGGCAGCAGGGCCAGATTTTTGGTTTATAGTCATCAAAATGGCTGAGATTATGGAAATAAGGAAGAAATCTGCCTTTGACGAGCTTATGAAATATTGTGTTCACATGCAGTCATTATGGAAGTGACAATATCTATTCAATAATTTTACATTTCTTATCCAAAGAATACAAAAGTATGAGGATATTAGATCGAGACCTTTGTGCTGAAAACTGTCCTCTGTTAACTGTAACCCAGTATACTGGAGTGCATAATTGGCCCACTGAGTCTAATTTACCCCCTTCTTCCCCTTCACACACAGAGAAAATGCAAAGATATTTGGGCACCGGGTTGAACACTGGTTGTCCTTAGTTTTTATCACAGACCTGTGATATCTTCTACTCTTCTCAGACCACAGCAATGCCATGGCGTGATGGGTATGTCTATGCTGCAGCTGGGAGTGAGCCTTCCAGCACTGGTAAACAGACTTGTGCTAGTGGAGCTCAAGTGAATGCGCTAAAAACATCCCTGTGGGCACTGCGGATCTTGCAGAGACACGGGCTCACCACCTGAGCTTGGACCCAGACGGTCAAGTGGGTTTGAGAGCCAGAGCTGCCACCCGAGTGCTGGAGCACCCACAGGGAAAATTTGGTGGGTGCAGAGCACCCACTGGAAGCTTCCTGCCCCGCACCCGGCCCCAGCTCACCTCCACATCGCCTTCGCCCCTGAACGTGCCGCTCTGCTCTGCTTCTCCCCGCCCCCCTCCCCCCGGCTTCCCGCAAATCAGCTGTTTGGCAGGAAGCCGGGGGGGGGCTGAGAAGCAGGCGGCAGCTTCCCACTCAGGCCGAGGGTGGCGGAGGTGAGCTGGGGCGGGGAGCGGTTCCCCTGCACCCCCCCCCCCCCCGGTTACCTGCTGTGGCGCAGGCGGAGGCCCCTCCTTCTGTCCCCCCCGCCCCAGCTCACCTCCACATCCCTAGGCCTGAGTGCGAAGCCGCCTCCTGCTTCTCAGCCCACCCTGGCTTCCTGCACAAACTGCTGTATCACGGGAAGCTGTGGGGGGGGCGGAGAAGCAGAGCAGGGCAGTGTGTTCAGGGGAGGAGGTGGAGGCAAGCTGGGGTGGGGAGCTGCCGGTGGGTGCTCTGCACCCACCAAATTTTCCCCTTGGGTGCTCCAGGGCTGGAGCACCCATAGAGTCAATGCCTAAGGTGTCACTTTTGGCCGGTTAAATTTAGAAGCCCTTTTAGGACCGCTTGTCCCTCGCGGAACAACCAGTTCTAAAAGGGCTTCTCAATTTAACAACCGGTTCTAGCGAACTGGCTCCAGCTCACCACTGTATATAAGTGCCTAAGGGCTTATCTAGACAGTTAGTGCGCAGCAAGCTGGGGTGTAAATCTACAGCACACTAACTGTCCACGTGGACCCTCATTCTGCACTTTGATCTAGGGAACTTTTAGGGCGCAGTAGCGGAGTCCACACAGACAGCGTGTGGCATGCTGCTGCACCAGACATTTACATCCAGTTTGCCATACACTAACTGTTCGTCTTGACAAGTCCTAAGATAGATAAATTTAAAATTCACTCCCCAAACATACCCATGTGCAAACTTAAAATATATTTCCCAGAAACATTCATGCCAGTAAAACTTGATCACACAAGTATTTGGCCACATTTGTGCCCCTTTGTGCAAAGCAAATGGTAACAATGTAGTTGGTTCGTGACACAGTTCCATTTTGTAATAGATGAGACCTGAATGTGTCCTTGAACCAGATCACAATGATTCAAACACAGGTCTCATCTGCTCCATAAAATTCAACAGCATAAGCCATCGTTGGGAATAGCTATATTATATTTGAGTTACCTGACATCGTTCTTGATAATGTGCAGACAAGCCTTTACAGTCTAGAATCGAGAAAGAGAAACAGCAATGACAAGACACTGAAGGTCAAATTTTCAAAAGTGACTTAGATTCCTAAGTGGTATTTTAAAAAAAAATGACACATGCTTCACAGCTTAAATCACTTTTAAAGAAGAAACTTAGGCCCCAAAGTGTCTAAAGTCACTTTTGAAAATAGGAGTATTTGCAGATTTGACCTGGAGTGACCAGACTATAGATTCATCATACAAAGATGCAGCAACCTAATTGTATTATGGTATGTGTGGTATTTTCAGAAGTGATCAGCATTGGCCTGACACTACTCTCACTTAAGTTAATGGCTACTGCTGACTAGAGCTGCTCAGGAACTTTGACAGAACGTTCTTTCAGGAAATGCTAATGGATTGAAACCAAAACTGTTTACAGAAATGTTATTTGTTTACCTAATTTATTGTTATCCTAGTTTTCATCAGAAAGGTTTCTTAGCCCTAGGATCGAATTTCTGATCAAAGCCAGAGAGAGTGAACAATCCCCTATAACCAGTGGCACAATGGTTAGGGCACTTGCATGGATGTGGAAGACCCAGGTTCAAGTCCCTGATCTTCTTGATTCACCCCAGATGAGTGCTCTAACCTCCTGGCTATTCTGGGTTTTTCCCCCCCCTCTCTCTGTCAAAATTTTGACAGGTCTTTTTGTTCTGTTCTGCATCATAATGGAAACATTCTGAAACCTCACACATTTTTCACAAAGTGGAATTCTTGTATTCTGGCCAGCCTGCTATTTCAGTGGGCACAGTTAGGCCAATGGAGGCACGAGGTTCTGCTCAGTGCAGGTCCACGGATACGGCTTTGCATTCTCCCGTCGAGAGCGCACAGGTGGGTGCGCTTCCTACAGTGGAGCGCCCATAGGGACGAATACTTGAAGGAGGAGGAAAAAGTTCTTCGTGGCTGGCAGATTAACACTGATAGTCCTCTCAGAAAGGGGGCTTGGAGCAGAACTTTGAAGAGCAGAGGGTGCACCTTTGCGTATCCCAGAAGTACAGCTCTCTCTCTCTAAATGAAAGATTTTATTCTCTTTGCATACTTGCCTCCTCCTTGGGCTTCTATACTTGTATCAACAATCACATTCAATAACAATGTGATGTCAAAGCTTCCCTAACCAGGATAATTCTTTAGCAATGTGATCTAGATCCAATACCAGAGATTAGCGAAGGACTACCTAGTTGCAGTCTTGATAGGCAGAAGTGGCTGACTGTAAAAGGAAAAAGACAGGTGAAGTTATTTAAAAAAAAAAAACACCCCACACGCCATCACTCTGTCAGGATTTTATTTGTCTTGCAGAACCATGATATGTAGTTTCTTGGTTCGTTAAGCCATCAAGGAAAGAGACTTTTAGAGGTTTATACCTGCAAACCTTTTTAAAGCACATTTAATTACACTAAATGATTTCGTTCTTGCTGCCTAGTGTTTTTATACTTGACATCACCACAGTATGAAATTGGTCAATTAAAGTCAAATGCTCTCTTGGTTTGTATCAGTTGGCGTCTCCAGGATGTCACCTTGCAACTCAGGGATGGTCAGAATATTCCAGTGTACCATTCGTGTGTGGAGAGCACCAACACACAGGAGGGGTGAAAACAAAGACAGCTGCTTTGCACATCCTGTCACTTGAGGATTTATTGATTGATTGCATATTACTGTGTACATACAGTATTGTCACAAATGGACAATTTCAGTTAAGTGCGCAATCTTACAGTTCAGTTATTTCTCTAGCACTGAGCTTAGTGTTAATTTCATTCTTTTTCATTTGTGTGCATGGTAGAAATCCAAAATAAAGATTTTACAATATTGTTACTGTTCCAGAGTATTGTTATATTTTGTATGTACTGCTATGGTTTATTTTTTTAAAAAGGACTCTTGCTGGTAAATTGCATTTCTTTATGATTATGAACCTCAAATGTGGACAGCTGATTTGCTTTCTAAATCTAGGCAACTAGTCAGATTTTCAGATAAACCAAATAATAGGCGGTTTTCCCTTTTTAGGTGAAGGGAGTCAGTGGCCAAACCTTCACTGAACTATCTTTACAAGGAAAGACAACGAGACTTAGGTTGGAGAGAGAAATCACTATTATATGATTTACTAAAAATGAAATATGACTTGCAATTTTTAAAAAAATGTGTACTCCTATAGCTCATTTAATAATGAAGGCAGACTACAGGCAAAATATATGGCTATCAGTGTTTCAAAAACCACCATCAAAGTAGACCGAGAAACACCAGAAGTCAGTCATTTTACTTCTCTGGGGAGTGAGACGTGCAGTGATAGTGACACCATGCTAGATGCCAAGCAACAAATATCAAATGCAGCAAACAACTTTCATAAACTTGAAAAGATTTGGAAAAGTAGCATGATCAGCACCGATACAAAAATACAGTTTGCTTTAATACTAGTATCATATCTGTCCTACTCTATGGAGCAGAGACATGGAAATCTGCAACAGCAATTGATAAGAAGTTAAACTTATTCCAAAGTAAATGCCCACCGAAGATGTTCAGAATCTATTAAAGTTTACTACAGTGTCAGAAATTCTAAGCAGAACACACCAACTTAAAGCATCAAACGTGGCAAAAGGATGGACATATTTAGGACGTGCTTTAAGGATACCATCAGTTTGACTTCCACATTAAGTGATAACATGGATACCAACTGGCAAGAGAGGTAACCTAGAGAAACATTACATAGAACAGTAGTGAAAGAAGCTAAATTCATCAGCATGACACTCAGAAGCCTGAACAGACCAGCGCAAGACCAAAATACATGGCAGAAACTGATGGATATCCTCTGCACCTCAGGGTGCAGGAATAGAAGGAAAGAAAAGACAGGCACTTCTGAGACACGCAGTATCATAGAATATCAGGGTTGGAAGGGACCCCAGAAGGTCATCTAGTCCAACCCCTGCTCGAAGCAGGACCAATTCCCAGTTAAATCATCCCAGCCAGGGCTTTGTCAAGCCTGACCTTAAAAACCTCTAAGGAAGGAGATTCTACCACCTCCCTAGGTAACGCATTCCAGTGTTTCACCACCCTCTTAGTGAAAAAGTTTTTCCTAATATCCAATCTAAACCTCCCCCACTGCAACTTGAGACCATTACTCCTCATTCTGTCATCTGCTACCATTGAGAACAGTCTAGAGCCATCCTCTTTGGAACCCCCTTTCAGGTAGTTGAAAGCAGCTATCAAATCCCCCCTCATTCTTCTCTTCTGCAGGCTAAACAATCCCAGTTCCCTCAGCCTCTCCTCATAAGTCATGTGTTCTAGACCCCTAATCATTTTTGTTGCCCTTCGCTGGACTCTCTCCAATTTATCCACATCCTTCTTGTAGTGTGGGGCCCAAAACTGGACACAGTACTCCAGATGAGGCCTCACCAATGTCGAATAGAGGGGAACGATCACGTCCCTCGATCTGCTCGCTATGCTCCTACTTATACATCCCAAAATGCCATTGGCCTTCTTGGCAACAAGGGCACACTGCTGACTCATATCCAGCTTCTTGTCCACTGTCACCCCTAGGTCCTTTTCCGCAGAACTGCTGCCGAGCCATTCGGTCCCTAGTCTGTAGCGGTGCATTGGATTCTTCTGTCCTAAGTGCAGGACCCTGCACTTATCTTTATTGAACCTCATCAGATTTCTTTTGGCCCAATCCTCCAATTTGTCTAGGTCCTTCTGTATCCTATCCCTCCCCTCCAGCGTATCTACCGCTCCTCCCAGTTTAGTATCATCCGCAAATTTGCTGAGAGTGCAATCCACACCATCCTCCAGATCATTTATGAAGATATTGAACAAAACCGGCCCCAGGACTGACCCTTGGGGCACTCCACTTGATACCGGCTGCCAACTAGACATGGAGCCATTGATCACTACCCATTGAGCCCAACAACCTAGGACTAGTGGTGATAGTGAATGAGTCAAAACAATCCCTCCTAGTCTAAACTCTGAAGAACTATGTGAGAATTTAAATATTGCCATCCAAAGGTCATACTGCGATTTTGAAACAGTTGAGCCAGCCTCTCTTTCTGTCAGTTGACCCTTTCATAGCCACAGATACAAGGGGTACTGAAGTCTTCTTAGAATGAAATGGGTTAGGAAACCAAACTCCAGTCTGAACCCCATTCTACACTGTTCCTCTCTATTTCCATGTATAACTTCATGTTATGCCCTGTACTTATACACAGAACAGTTCCACTCTTTTCTATCACCATTCTCTGCTCATTCATGCTGGAATTTTCAAGAGGAGCCTTAGGAAGTTAAATCACTGAGAGTTGGTCAATGAACTTCCGTAGGCCCCTTTGAAAATCCCAGGCTTAAGTACTTTAGATCTTCACTGTGATCATCCCATCGCCTTTAAATTCTCTTTTTAAAGAGGGTGACAAGATGTACACTATGTTCCAGCTGTAGCTAATGGAGAGCCATTATTTGTTCTTGGATTAGAACGGGTTAACACCCTGGTGCCTGGGTTCCACCTTGTTATCCAGGATTCTGGAGGAAGGGCTCTCATACAGATTTTGAGAACAAACTAGGAATTTTTACCACCTTTGTTTCTAGGAATCCTGCTTCCCTAAAACAAACAAAGTTCCCTTTATTTCCCTGTAAGATTCTGGTAATGCTTCCCTTTAATTTGAATGGTCCCCTCTATCTTGTCTGATAAATGAATATATGTTCATTTAAGGGCTGTCAACAGTCCATGCCTTACGTATTATTCCTTCACACCCCCTATTTCCTCTAAATCATATTTTTAAAAGCCTGGGAATGGAGATTGCCTTGGGGACACTGTAAGTACTGGCAAGTAACTGCAGTGTAACAACTGGGAGCAAACTAGGCTGTGTCTCAGTTACGTTTAAAAGCCCTACTTTTGGTTTTTCCCCCATTACAAACCTATCAATATACATAAACTTGCATACCTGCTGATCTTGAAAGAGGCAGAATAGGGTCATAGCAGTAGCTTCCTCTCCCCTGCATGTACTGGAGAGGAGGAGGAAGAGGAAAAAAAAAAAAAGGGAACCTGACTTCTTATCCAATCAGTTGATTCCTACATATGGCTTCCATTAGGCACAGCCCATCCCACAGCTGCTAATTTAGAGAGGGACACTGGTGCATTAGGAGGAAGCCAAAAGAACTGGGGAAAAGTCTTGAAACAACTAGCAGCTGCTAAAAGACAAGATAACCTCAGTAAAGGCTCCTGCATGACACCCCCTCCTTTGGGCTTTCCTTAGAGTGAAGTAAGAGAATCTGAAGCAGAAATCCTAGGTTTGCTACTTCATTTTGTTAAATAATTCATGCATCGTAACTATATTGTGTTGGCAATTGCTAAACAAACCTAATCCAGGCCTTGGCCACCGACTAGTTTTTATTTCTAACCCAGTCTTTTAACAGTGCATTTAGAAGCGACAGAATCACTAGTCTGGTAAAATAAAATCCACTCTTTGCCACCCGTACAGTTCAAAAGTAACCAACTCCTCATCTTACACTGTCTTGCAAAATGCTAGACTCCCTTTCCCATCAGTTCTACTAAGATGGGTTTATTCTCTAGGGTTTTTTTCCTCATGCCAGTGCAGGATCTTACTAACTTCCATCGTAGAGAATCTATAAGCCTTGCAGGAGGGAGGTAGCAAGACAAACAGACTGATGATCAAGACAAGATATTTTTATTTAGAAGCAATGGTATTAATATTTATGGTCTCTTTGTAACTATAATTTGCTAGGATGATAAAATATTTATATCCATATTTGTTTGCTTGACTAGGACATGGATGATTGTCTAGTTAATATTTGCAGTGTTGTTGTAGCCATGTTGGCCCAGGATTTGAGAAATTAGATAGGTGAAGTACTTTCTTTTATTGGACCAACTTCTGTTGGTGAGAGAGACAAGCTTTTGAGCTAACAGAGCTCTTCAGGTCTGGGAAAGATAATCAGCTTGTCATAGCTAAATAGAAGGTGGAACAGATTGTTAAGCCTAAGGAATAGCTCGTTGCAAGAGACCATTTAAGATGAAGGGGGCAATTAATGTCTGCAGTCATAGGACAGAGGCAGGTTAGTGGGTTACAGTGTTGTCAGGAGGTCTATACAGTACTTTGATCACATATAACACCATATAAATGCTAAGTAATATAACATGGGTGCCTTTTCAGGCCCACATCTCTCAAAGAGGAATGGCATTCTTGTAGCTAAGACATGAGTGTGAAATGCAGGAGATGTGTGTTCAATTCCAAACTTTGCCACAGACTTCCTGTGTGATATGGGGCAAGTCACTTAATATCTGACTTAGTTCCCCATGTGTTAAATGGGGCTAATCATGCTGTTTTCCACCCTTTGTCTCTTGGCTCTTTATCTTGTATGCTCTTCAAGGCAGGGACTGCCTCTTACTGTTTGTATAATGAGGTACCAGTCACAGGTTAGGTCTAAGGCACAATGTTAATTTCACTCATAAGCTAGTTATGGCTCTTCTGTTCTTCATAGCCTCCTTAAACAGCCATCACCAGTTGGAGTCCAGTGCTGCACTGCTTTGTACCTCTTCTGTAGTCCTTTTCAGCTATGCAAAGTGGCTCTGGTAACATGTTTACACCACTTTGCACAGGGTGTCAGACAGGAGAGAATCAGGCTGGTTTTCAAAATCTTAATTCAGCTTCTTCCTTATAAATCTCCGTCAGCAAACTGCTTTTTTCCCTATTTAATATATTATGAGTGAAACGAATCAGCTTTGTTTAAATATCAAAGCAGTTGTTATAAAAAGGCCATGGCATTTGGTCCACCAAGTATGCCAATTCAGTTTCAGCTGGAGATTTGCTAGACAGAAGCAAACCACTAAGTAGATGTCCCAACGGTTCAGTAGGGTTTCTTACGTTGTGCCAGCACTTGCTCACAAAGCAGACAGGTGCTCTCCTCCCCCCACCAAGGAACTACTCGTCAGGAAAACTGCAACAAAATAATCCACACAAGAAAAACTTCTGGTCATACCATGAAAGATTTTGCAGTCAACATGCAATATCTTTGGGAACTATTGTATTAACATTATGGATTGTTGGGGGCTAGGCATTGTTTTCTAATTCTACTCCATGGGGGAGAGTTACCACAGCTCCTCTAGGAATAAAAAATAGTGGATAATTACTTGCGTCCCTGGCATTGTAAACAGCTCCTGATTCAGGCAGGAACCATAGGCCCAAGAAGACAAAAGGGCTTTTGGTATAGAAGGCTAAGTTTAACCTGACAGAGGGGCAATCATTTTGATTCAACAACAGACATGACCTTTTGTCCAAGGAAGGCCATACCCTGCTGAAGCACTGGAAGGACTTGAACCAGCCAACCTCCCCCGAGAAGAAAAACAACTTCTGGTATGTTGAAAAGGTTTTATTCTTTTGTGTTTTCTGTATGTGCTTTTGCCCTTAAATAAATGTACTCTGCTTTGAAAAAGCTGTTTGGTCACTTATAACTGCTGGTATTCCCTGGTCCTAGCCTTTGGAGAGAGAGCAAAGATCAGGGGGCAGGATATTAGTCAGACCTGCTAGGTTAAATATAGTGAATTGGAGGGGAGCTGTAATCTAAATCAGAAGAGGGATGCAGGTGTCTCTTGTGAAAGGCTGTAGCTAGAGTGCTGAGACAGCATTCCTGGAGCAAATCACTGGGGCATGGGAGGGTCAAAGGTGCAAAGACCAAAAGGCAGGATGACCAAATCTGCTATAATCACAACATCTCAAACAAGCAGACAATTGACTCGTTACCAGCATGGTTTCCCAAACCCATAGGGAAGCATTCCTTTAAAAGGAATAAAAGTTATCCCTCCCCCCCATTTTACTAGGGTAGACTGTAGTAAGTAAATGATTATGGAGCTTCATCTTGTTTCTTACCTATCATAAAATCCTCAGTGTTTCTTCTAGTCATTTATTATTTAACCTCCTTATAGTTTTCTTTTCCTCTTGAGTAGCATGTAGCATCTTATAGAAATAGAACATTATCAAAATGTTACTTTGGTGTGTGGCTGCAGCAGTCTTACCACACAGGAATAGTAAATGCAGTGAAAAAGTGTCAACTTCGAAACAGAAAAGGAAGTACTTCCCTTCTACCCCCAATGCACAGTTGGACTGTGGAACTCATAGCCACACATTCATTGAGACCAAGAACTTAATAAGGTTCAAAAAGGGATGGATATGTATATAGTGTGTGAGCATGATTATTATTGCTAACAAAGTCTGGAAAGTCAATTAAACCTCAGGGTTTAAACCAATCTAATTATTAGCAATCAGGATTAGAGCTAATGGAGGGAGCAAATTATCATTCATTTAGCTATAGCTTTTTCTGAAGCATCTGCTATGAGCCACTATTGGAGATAGGATACTGAACTAGGCGGAGTTTAGGTCTGATCCAATATATCTTAGATGTTATAGATTGATGTGTCTTAAATGCATTTTATACACAATTCACCAACCCTTAATATTTTGAACTTGACTTTTTCCAGTTATTTCACCCTACAACTTCAGGGATTTTTGTAATTCAATACAGTTCTGAAATAATGGTCCTAAATAGGGTAGCTAAATGTTTCTAGGCTTAGCAGACACTAACAGAGTGAGAATTTTTTTAATTACATATTGTTAATCCCTAGGTCAGTAACATTTGTAAGTACTGTATTGCAAAGTTCTCTAACATCCATAAGCGACAATTTTCTCATAGTGCTGAACACACCATCTGAAGAATACTGTTGCAAATGGAAAAGAAAAATGATGCACACCGAGTAGTACATACAAAGGAATGATACAAACTATTACAGATGCCTATTTCAGACAAGCAAAATCTTAGTGTGATTCTGCTGTACTGTTTGTGAGGTGACTGACGTTGTGCAAGGGATGCTTGGAGAGAGGGCGTTTAAACAGAAACCTGTTCTTGTACCATATTGCCTTCCCCTTCAAGCCCCAATCTTTCATTCAGATGTGATTATCAGCCACTAGGTCTCATGGTGAAACTGAGGCTGTACCATCACTGTGCATGGAGAGGCAACTCTAAGATTGTGAGGTAGCTATGTGTAGACATCACCACCATACACAGCTTTGAGGGTGTAAGAGAGATTGTCAGCACGGAATCAAAATCATGGGAGTAAATGAGGTAGCTTTTGTAATCCTGCTTCTAAAAGAAAGCACAAGAATGAACAACTTTAGTGTGGTTTTTTTTTAAGTAGTTTTGGGTTCCCCTGCCCCTGTGTGTTTTCAATATATCATTTTAAAAAAATGCTTTGCTCTTGGTGCTGCTCTGTGAGAACCCCACACAACACAGGAAACAAGCTACACTGACAGCCCTCTCAAACAAGCAGCATTTTCCTGTACTTTTCCTCAGTCACTTGCATTATTTGAAATACTAGGAAATAAGAAAATTGACAGAAGAGCAATTTAATTTGACAGTGTCCTTTTAAACTGCAGAATAGTCTTCCACGAACAGCCCTGGGCGCTGTGGTGTCTTGTGGATTCATAAGGGGGCAGCACAGTCTGGACTCTAGGAAGTAAGGCTTTATTAGAACTAAAACAGAGTTACATAAGACAAAAGGAGAGCCATGTATTCCTAGCTGTATATCTGGTGAAGCTGAATGCTTCCCCCTGGTTCTTCCTAGCATGTGCTCTGCTGATAAAGGCCCAGCACACACTCCTAACACCTCCCCTTTCCAGCAAAAGCAATTCCAAACAATGTAACATATATACCAACTGTTTCTTTACAAATACCATAACACACTCAACTTTGTTAGCTGTGCTCAATGAATCTTTCAGGTGCTCTGCACCATTTATTAACTCTACAAGGCACCACTTCAGTCCTTGCACTAGGTGAATCAGCAGACTGCTCTGTTTGTTGGTATTTTTGACGTTTCACACCCTAACAATTCTCTCTGACTTTTCATTTATAGTCAGTACAGTATCTCTCTGGCTCTTTGTTTACATTTCTCCATACCCACGTGTGAGCATGCCACCTTGTAACAACTTAAGCACTACTATTCTCTCTAAATAATATGCCATCAGCAGACAGTTCTGCTTTGAACTGGAAATGTGGACTTGGTATGTAATATCCTGGTCACCCCTGCAATAACAGCCCTAATAACCCTCTGTAAAGTCTCATCATTAGCTGTAGACCTCAGTGAATTCATTCCACATCTTTTCTGAGATAGGACAATTCTTTATCAAGTTGACATGCACTAGTTCTGTCTCCCCACGTTGCTGCTTCAGTTATATGAAATGCTCTGGACGGTCCCTTATCTCCTCTACCCTATAGGTCTTTTGTATTAGCTGAAGGGCTTGGCCTATTTTTAAACCCACTATAGGTGCTTTATTCCATTATAACTATATCAAAGTTTAGCAATTCTATTTGATTTTTTTTACCTTCCCTTCTAGTATACACATACCTCTAGTAGGAACGAGTTCCCCATTATAAGCTTTCAGTTTAACCTGTTTGCTCACTATGTTCCCTATTTTCTTCATTCAACCTTTTAATACTAAAAATCTGAAACATCTACCTGAGCACCAGTGTCCAGTTTATAGGTTAAGAGTCCCATTAGTCTCTAAAGAAGTTGTGCATTTTCCTGTTCCTTTCCCTTCAGATACAGCTCCTAGATAGAACTGCTTTTCTGTTCTGCTGTCAGCATTACTGCTCATCATCAATGCTTTGCTTCCTCTTCTGCACTTGTTGATTCTAGTTGCAGACTTTGGTAAAATGATTGTATTTCCCACAAATATAGCACTGTTCACCAAAATCTGGGCATTGTTTAGGTCTGTGCTTGTGTTCACATCTTGTGCAATCCTTGAAGCTACCCCTTGCAAACTATATTGCTTTGCTTTTTCCCTGCTTGTTTTTTGTCTAGTAACTTACTGCTTGTCAGCTTGTTTTCCCTCTCATCACTCTATCCAGAGTGGCAGTGTCCTGTTTTTCTTCTATTATTCGTATTGTTCAGAGCAATTTCTGCCACCCTGATACAATATTAATGCTTTATCCAAAGTCACATTTTCCAATATAGTTTTTTTTTTTTTTTTGCAGCTTTGGATCTGTGATTCCTATTACAATTTGATCCCTTATAATTGAATGTCAGCTGTCCATAGTTGCAGGTTTGGCTCATTAGCTTCAGCACTGTTAGGGATTCTTCAAAGGACTCTCCTTTCTTTTGTCTTCTAAGGTAAAACTTACACATTTACAATGTTTCATTTTCAAGGTATGCAGTACTCTTCATATTTCTGCACAATTGTGTTGTAACTTGCTTTCTCTGCCTGACTTAGTTGCATGCTGCTAAAGACATCCATTGCCTCAAGTTCTGCAGTGGTGTGAGAAGACTGCTATATTCTGCTGATCTTCTTTCTTACCAAAGCCAGCTGCTTGCATTCATAGGTATCAAAACTCTGTTTGAATGTCTTCCAGAATCTGCTCCATTGACGGCGTCACTTCCTGGGGAGCTTTTAGTTACTCCATCTCCAAAATGATCCCTTTATTCCTTCACCACAGTCCTTTCTGTCTCCTCACTCTGGTACCATGAATTGTTTTGTGGATTCATAAGTAGGAGGCAGAGTCTGGACTCTTAAAAGTAAGGCTTTATTCAAACTAAAACAAGAGTTACAGAAGACAAAGGAGAGTCATGTGCTCCTAGCTAGATATCTGGCAAAGCTAACTTGACTGTGTCCAACTGGTTCTTCCTAGTGTGTGCTCTGCTCTTAAAGGAGCAGTACATACTCCTAATAGGTGCCTCTTTGGATAAGTCACTGGAAAAAATCTTGACACTAAGACACAGGACTGGGAGTGAGGCCAGGGTGCTGAGAGCCATTGAACCAAACTGTAAACCCTGTATATCATGGAAACCACTTCAAGCCAGGGTGTCCAGCAGCACCCCTGGTTCCTGCACCTATGAGTTACACAGTCTAGGTTCTACTTCCAATTCTGTCAGCGTCTTTATGAGAGAATGGGCAATTCACTTCAGTCTCTTTTTCCCTATCTGTATAATGGGTGCAAGGCTCACTTAACTCATGGGTTATGAAGAAGCTAAAATTCACTAATGTTAATAGAGCGTTGGGACCCTTGGTTGGAAGGTGACAGTATGCCAAGAGCTAGTAGTTTAAGATGCCTGGACTTATCAGATTTTAGTATAACACTCTTCACTGGCCAGCAGAAGATGATTATCTAATTAGGTCTTTCCTGTAGTTAATGGCTATAATTCTGTCCAAATGCTGTAATTACAGAAGACAAGTAGAGACATAGCTCTGTATCTCTGAAGTCTGGTCTAGAACCCAACTAACACTACTATGTGCTCTCTCTGGTTTATTCCAGCCATGCTCCAGTTCCTTTATGCCACTATTACCTCTTACTGTTTATTATATAGCATACACAGTACTTACTATATGGCAGAACAGACCAGAATATCAATGCAACCCTCTAATACCAGAGACCTACAATTGCTAAGCATTATCTAAATTTCTAAAAGTCAGCTAAGCTATTTGTTTTCCACCACGTTCTTCTGACAGATCCCTCCAGGCAGCCCAATGGTTGGTATGCTACAAAATGTATTCAGATATCACCATGGTACCTGTGCCCCTAGGAAGCTGCTGAAATACTTAGCATGAGAACACATCACTGATCTGTAAAAGTAAGTTGATTCTTTGGACTGGAACTGGTTTCCCCATTCCATTTTACAGACCTGAAACAGTGCTTAGTTTTTTTAGATTGTACCTTGTCATAGTGAGTCTCTGAAATACACACCATTAATACCAAATAATCTGAATAGATCCTTTCTATGCCTTAGCAATAGCAATACTGCAGTTACAGCTGTACATATTTATAATGGAATAGAAATAACTGTGAAAGCTTCAGCTGTGTGTGGAACTGGCTCACAGCACTTCAATAATACATTAATAGAAACTTTATTTTTTCCATTATATAGACCAACTTAACATGCTTTATTTATAACTTACAAACCAAAACTTTTACATACATTTATACAAATTCAGAATGATTTTAAAAAGTATTGTACAAATCCACCTTAAGGCACAAAAAGTTAACAAAAAATGCAGCACATTGGAAATCTCAGAGCAGCCAATTCAAAGGAAGCTGGCCTTGTAACAAACACAACTCATTTAGTTTAAATATGTTTTCAAGTTTCACTATCATACAATAGAAACTAAAAGGCCTAGGACAAAAGATATGCAGCTCAATCGCTCCACTTGACCTGTATTACTGAAACTTCGCTATTAACCAGCCCATGGTATAGTTACACACAGGAATTAAAATAGATTTAAGGGTCCTGCATCAAATGATTATGTAATGAAATACCATGAACTGAAATTACAAACTGTTAGTTGGTATTCAGATGTTCCCTCTTCAGTAACTTCTATTTTAGACAGTGTAGATTTAGAGTATAAGCACATGTTCAGACATCTAATTCTTACTGTTCAGTTTGTGTTAGTCAAGGAAGTGTAAAAAAATAGTTAAAATTTCCCTGGACACTATGGGTGTGGGTGAGAAATTGTCATTTTAGTTGTGCTTGATGTGAGTTTTGAAAGTTGACACATCCTGACCAATGCAGCTGCTTTGGTCACGTGATCCAAGTATAAGGACAGAAAATACTGTGAGAGGACTTCAACTCCTGAATCCATGCAACAATGTTTGGTGGGGATCAAGCACTGAGTTCACCAAATAACGTGCCATAATCTGACCACTGTTGGTCATTTCCATAGCTAAAAGAAAGACAAATCTAGAATGTAGGCTAGGACACAAGTAACCTTCCTTTGTTAGAACTTTGTTTTTATTAGTTTTTCCATAGCTATCCAAAATCTTGCTTGAAAACTTAACTCTAATGATATAAAAGCTTGATGGGTATTGTTTGCAGGAGGAGTAATCTTAATGTAACAAATGTACAACTCTAAATGCTTCAAATAAATCAATCACCTGACTGTTATAATATGAATGAGTTATTCAGTTCGGATCAGTTTTGAGTACACAACTACTGTACATTATATGAAAGGTCTTCACGGACTGAGATGCTGCCCAATCTACATGAATATTCAGATTATAATTCAACAGGGACAAAGCAAGCTAAGTATGATGGAATATAGTAGTTTATAGATGCAATTTTCCTGATGTGGCTTCTGCTGAAAGCAATCAGACAAACTGCTGGCTCGGAGCCCTTAAGGAAAGATACACACAGCTTCTCACGCTAGGTCACACTGCTTTTCATGCCGTTTTCTTCTTTATGTATGTAACATCTCTTCCCTGCTTTATTACAACCATATTAACAGCTACCTCATACAAACATTTGTAATGAAACCTATTTGTGCTTATTAGTAAACTACCATTTATCTCTTGTGTGAAGACAGAATTTTTGACATTAGCACTTGGTACTGGGAACCTCGGGTTGGTAGTACCAAAGAATTAAATGGTAAGCACATTCTGGTTTGTGTTGCATGAGAGTAGAAAAAAAATTGGAGTATTGTGGAAATGAAGAATCTAATTTAGGAGAGTTCCTATTTGTGGTGTCACAGCAAGCAAACTTTATAAAGGATTTATTATCAAGGAATTGTGAACAACATGGGGAAACAAAATAAATAGTTGAACAGTTAACAGTACATGAGATAATAGCAGTAAACTTCAATTACACAAAAAATGGAACTTTGGAACTGCACTGATATCGAAACATCTCAGAAAATTAAGGGCTCAATCTGAGGTCCTGGCATCTGTATGTCACAGAGCCTGCCAGAAGTTTGCTGCCAAGTTGGTCCCTAAATTATCCTAAAGAGGGACCATCCTCACTGACAACTATGTCACATCGATACAGCTGCCCAATCCTACTCTTTGTCCAGTCATAGATATACTACCTTACCCTGTATCTGAAGGATAGATGCTTCTCAGACCTCAATTTATTCTATTCAGGTAATGGAGTGTTCCTTCCTCAGCTTATGGGGTCACACAACTGAGTTTACGAACTTTCTCTCCTCCACAGATGGTAATTAGAGGAATGAGAAGTAGTCACAATGACTCTTCCAGAAGAACCCCAACTCCAAAATTCA
Source organism: Eretmochelys imbricata (assembly GCF_965152235.1). Taxonomy (NCBI): domain Eukaryota; kingdom Metazoa; phylum Chordata; order Testudines; family Cheloniidae; genus Eretmochelys; species Eretmochelys imbricata. The sequence goes on from NC_135573.1 coordinate 175,473,152, forward strand.
TAATTTAAAAAAAAAAAAAAATTGTGTAGATTCAGTTGGCCTCACTCTTCTCACACCATTCTTAATAATCAGAAGTTAGCCACTGAAATCACTGGGTGATATTAATGTAAAAAAAGGAATGTCACAGGCCAATCTGGCCCTGTGCATTTACATCTAATGGCAAATTAATCAAAAAATGAGTCTTTTAGCATTTCTTCTGTCATTGATGAAACTCCTCATACCATCAGCTTCTCCAGAACATGAACAGCTAGTAAGTATTCCCTGCTATCTGAAGACAAAGTATGAATAAATCAAATATCAAGAACAATATGAACTCAGAAAGTAAGCCATAATTGCTGTTGCACTCCTGTCAGCCATCTTGGAAGTCTTGTTTAAGCATCCTATGAAGTTAAAAGCTTGGCACGGTTTTCTTAGCTGCCTTTCATCAACGTTTTCCTTTTTACCTAGAAAGTTGGTTGCACATCAATGCGAGATTCACTTGGACATGAACTTTTTTTTGGAGGAACGATTCCCTTTAAGTTACAGCTACAAAGTCCCATACAGTTCAGTAAATGAATTCTCCTGGTATTTCTTGCAGCAATGGTTCTTCAAATTTAAACCGTTTGGAAATGGCTTTCTGCTCAGTTATTTTTTCTTTTTCTGACTGCCTACACTGTCCCAGTGTATACGAAGCCACTACAATTAGTTCCTCTGTCACTATTGATTCCTCTCCTTCAGTTTTCTCAGCATCTGTAGAATTTTCAGAGGCAGAATCTCCATCTTTTTGGATGACAGTATTTACCTCATCGGCTGTACTCTTCATGCTGCACACAGGGGCTGGAATATCACTTGGTGCTAGCCATGGGTGTTGCAGACATTCTTCAGCTGTTGCCCGTTCCCTATAGAGAAAAGAAGGCTCATTCAAAAGAATGTCAGAAGGCGTGTCAAAAGAGGAACACTAAACGCGAGACCTCGGATAAGAACTAGAAAGATTAAACAGCTTTTTCTCGGGATATGACTTTGCATTAAATAGGACTGACAGATCAGCTATGGAATGGATTTACAAAACTGTGCTAATATCCACCAATTGTAAAGAAAAAAATCAGGAGCAAGAGCCGCACCGTAAAATAGCTGAGGGTTTTACATCCTCTAGTCTATTTGTTTTATATACCTTGATATCAAATCCAATGAAATATAAAACAGAGAGAAGCAGTCTAATTATACACATAACGATTTATACCAAGCTGTGAAATACTTGCATCCTTGCTGTTGTTCGTCCGAGGGAACTATGCAGACAGTTGCTGAGCCAACGGGAAGAATACATAAAGTGCGACAGATACTTTTCAGAACAGAAGCAGCATTGTGGGGCTTCATATTTGCCTTCCAATGGCAACCAGGTCAAATCTGCTCAGTTCACAAGTAACAATATATTTGACTAACAGTCAGTCCAACAAAAGACAGCAAAACACGTCACTAAACCACACAGGCTTGGAAGTTAACTGCAAACTCACTAACTTTGCAAAAGAGCAAAGATACTACACTACACATTTTACTTTATTCATTTAGTTTTTGCCAAGTATAGTGTATTTTGTAATAAATAATGAAGGCTTAGCAATACAAGACTCATTACAGCATTCATTTATGAGAAATGGGAAATGTGCCTTTTTGTAGACACAAAACGTGGTTATACATAATGAAGTGCAAATTAATGTTCTACTGCAGGACATTTACACCATCTTTAGTCTATGAATGACTCAGACAATGCTTTAGCTGGTAGCAGTATTTTGAACTCATTTAGTCTCTGGAACAGACTACTTTTTACTGAACTTACTCAGGTTTCTTAACCAAAAGGGTTTTGATGAAATCCACAGCAGACTCTGATATAAGGTCAAAATCTTCCTCTGAGTAATTTATGTTCATTTGTGCTATATTTAAGAATGTTTCTTGTTTATCATCTCCTAAGAAAGGCGATACCCCTGTTAGCATGACATATGCTAGTACTCCAATGCTCCTAAATTTAAAAAAAAAAAGAAAAAAAAAAGAGTAAAGTAAAAAACACTAAGTTCAATTTCGTAAAAGTTGTAAATATTAAAGGCTACACTTACCACATGTCTGTTGCTGTACTGATTGGGTCATAACTCAGAATTTCAGGTGCTATTATGAAAAAAAAGCATAAGGTAAGTTCTAGTTCTATTTTGAACAAATAGAAATCTATATTTACTCATTTATATGCAAAGTCATACTTTACAAGCCAATATTACAATGCAAAAAGAGGAAACTTCGAAGACTTAACAATGCAGCCCATCTTGCATAATCTGAAATATGACAAGAACATTTGAAAGAAAATCTGGACCAAGTTAAATTTAAAAATCTGTAACAGATTTAAAAAAGTAAAAATCAAATTATAGGATTCTGAATACCTAAGACTGGCTAATCTTTCCTACTAGCAAGTAAAATGATTCAGAATGTGAGTGGTCATTGCTAGCTCCACTCCTGTGGAAAGGGAAGACTTTTACAAAGCTATCTCCTATCATGTCAGTTTGGTAAGCACTCTGAGTGAACAGCTCTAAAAATTTTAGAGTTTAGAGTGAACAGCAATAAAAATCCACATTTTGGTTCCACCGCCCAGGCCCAGGATCAGTTAACAGAGCATTAATGAATGTGCTACCAATAGCAGTGCGGATCTCACTACTGAACATGGCAGAAAAGCCATTTTCCCAGAAGGATATTCGTTCTACAGCCAGATGTTAATTGTCTCCCCATTTCCACAGCACTGCAGAAAACTCAGGGACCAGCTCATACTATAGATTGCAAACAAAGCAGACAAATGTTTTTCACTCACAGAACATAAGTTCCTGCCAAATAAGTTCAAGTTATAGTTTTTAAAATGCTAAGGGCAAGGGTATTAGTGGCTCCAGTTATTTCACTTTAAAGCTATAATTTAATGTATTAAGATTTTTCGTATGATCCTGTATTTGTACTGGACTTCTATTAATGTCTAATGATGCCATACAGAAACACTATCTTCTAGCATTTGGATCTGTATAAATGGTAAAGGCATCCATCTTTTGTATTGTTACAGAGTAATTTATAGGATTATGATTGTCTAAAGTTGAAGGTTTTTCCTTTCTTTTGTAAATATTACTTCCAGACAACATCAAATCCAAAGAAGCAGCTCAGAGTTATGAACAGCTCAGGAATTGAGGTTGTTCGTAACTCTGAACAAAACATTATGGTTGTTCTTTCAAAAGTTTACAACTGAACATTGACTTAATAGAGCTTTGAAGCTTTACTATGCAGAAGAAAAATGCTGCTTTTAACCATCTTAATTTAAATTAAACAAGCACAGAAACAGTTTCCTTACTATGTCAATTTTTTTTAAACTATTTTTTTAGTAGTTTACATTTACCACAGTTACTGTAATGTATTTGCTTTTTTTCTGTCTCTGCTGCTGTCTGATTGCGTATTTCCAGTTCCAAATGAGGTGTGTGGTTGACTGGTAAGTTTGTAACTCTGGTGTTTGCAACTCTGAGGTTCTACTGTACTTACCCACATATTCAGGAGTTCCCATAATTTCTCTTAGCTCTTCACTGCTTTTCAGTATTCTGGAAAGGCCAAAATCAACTATCTTAATGTCTCCCAAGGGAGATTCACTAGTTAGCAGAATATTCTGGGGCTGAAAAACAAAAGAATCAAAGAAATGACCAGGCTTTTTAAGCACTCAAATCTATACTTGACTATAGTATTGTAGGAGTGCAGTTCTGTTTTGAGCACAAAAATAAAGAGGATGCATTTTTCAGCACATTTAAAAAAAAAGCACTTTTTTTTTTTTTTTTTTTAAGACTCCATTAGTCAAGGACTTACACTGGAAAATAAGACTCCAACAGTAGGATGGTATCTGTATGGCTGAGAAATCAAACATCTGCCATTCTCAGACTAGGATATTTCTAAAAATACACCAGTACCTACAGTTTAACACCATCTATATGTAGAGACTCCATCAATATTTTTGCCATCACTTACTTGCTTTTATTACTGTGGAGCTCTAATTTATTAGAAGACACTGACATTTTAAGACACTTTTTATTTCAGTGTCTTCAACTCTAAAGATATAAAAAAGCATGTTAGTTATTTCGGACAGTCTGTTCTGAGATACAGCAATTTTATCTATTGTGACTGACCGACCTCAATTCTGCTTTTGCTATTAGAACTAAAGAACATTTTATTTTAGAACATTTAAATTTACTATCTACAAGAACATAAAGTGTTAAATTTTTCAGGCACTTGGACTGTTTACTTTAAGAATCAACATGTAAGTCAAATGCTAACCTTGCATAAACGTGTGTTTTCTCCTGTAGTAATGAATTCCTTGTCTGTCATCCTTCAAAATTATGTTTCTAATCATTAAAGAAGTTCCATGGTAAAATATTTTCTGAGTACTACCAAAGTCAGGCTTAGGGGACCATGGAGACCAAGACTATGGATCTTCAGGGTTTTGATGAAATAAGTATGTCAGGAATACTCGTTTTCATAAGTTTTTCCTCTTTTCCTTGCAAAGATTGACTTATGTTTGTCACTGATATTTCCAAAAGATCACATTATTCACAGTCCCCATCTGGTTGATCTTTGGGTCCCATGAAATCCACTCAGTCACAGGTTCCTATATTTCTGGAAGACCCTCCAGACAGGGGTGAAAGTAAGTCGAGTGACTTACCGGTACGCTGGGGCCAGCTCTGGCCCCTGGAAGGGGTGGAGCTGAGGGGGTCAGAGCCAGCCCCAGCCCACCCTGTAAGGTAAGTGCCCTCTCCCCTCCCCCACCGGGGTAGCAGTAGCAGCTCGGAGCTCCGGGGGCTGTTTAAAGGGCCCGGGGCTCCCCTGCTTCTACTGCCCCAGTCCTTTAAATAGCCCCCAGAGCCCTGGAATAGCAGTGGCTGGGCTCCGGTGGCTATTTAAAGGGCCGGGGCAGTAGAAGCAGGGGAGCCCTGGGCCCTTTAAATAGCCACTGGAGCCCCGCAGCCACTACCCCAGGGCTCCAGCAGCGGGGCTCTGGAAGCAATTTAAAGGGCCTGGGGCTTCAGCCACTGCTGGGAGCCGCAGGCCCTTTAAATTGCCCCCCTGGGGAAGCCAGGCTGCCCCGGTACGGTGCACCGGCTCTTGCCGGTACACCGTACTGGAGCATACCGGCTTACTTTCACCTCTGCCCCCAGATCAATCTGTGAATTGGGAAGGAACAGAAAGAAGCAAGCATCAGCCAACCAACTGCTGGTGGTTCTAGAATCTGCACATTAACCCTCTCCAAAATCTTCAGGCTAATTCTGTACTGTGGTATGGTCGTGGCGGATAAATGTTAGGAGGATGAGGTACACGAGGCTTCCTTCGGACAACTAACAGAAGTTTCCAGATCACAGGCCCTGGTCCTCATGGGGGACTTCAATCACCCTGACATCTGCTGGGAGAGCAACACAGCAGTGCACAGACAATCCAGGAAGTTTTTGGAAGAGTGTTGGAGCACTTCCTGGTGCAAGTGCTGGAGGAACCAACTAGGGGCCGTGCTCCTCTTGACTTGCTGCTCACAAACAGGGAAGAACTGGTAGGGGAAGTAGAAGTGGGTGGCAACCTGGGCAGCAGTGACCATGAGATGATAGAGTTCAAGATCCTGACAAAAGGAAGAAAGGAGAGCAGCAGAATACGGACCCTGGACTTCAGAAAAGCAGACTTTGACTTTCTCAGAGAACAGATGGGCAGGATCCCCTGGGAGGCTAATATGAGGGGGAAAGGAGTCCAGGAGAGCTGGCTGAATTTTAAAGAAGCCTTATTGAGGGCACAGGAACAACCATCCTGATGTGCAGAAAAAATAGCAAATATGGCAGGCGACCAGCTTGGCTTAACAGAAATCTTCAATGAGCTTAAATGCAAAAAGGAAGCTTACAAGAAGCGGAAACTTGGACAGATGACATGGGAGGACTATAAAAATATTGCTCGAGCATGCAGGCGTGTAATCAGGAAGGCCACAGCACAATTAGAGTTGCAGCTAGCAAGGGATGTGAAGGTAACAAGAAGAGTTTCTACAGGTATGTTAGCAACAAGAAAAAGGTCAGGGAAAGCGTGGGACCCTTACTGAATGGGGGAGGCAACCTAGTAACAGATGATGTGGAAAAAGCTGAAGTACTCAATCGTTTTTTTATCTGTGTCTTCACAGACAAGGTCAGCTCCCAGACTGCTGCACTGGGCAGCATAGTATGGGAAGGAGGTGAGTAGCTCTCAGTAGTGAAAGAACAAGTTAAGGACTATTTAGAAAAGCTGGACATACACAAGTCCATGGGGCCAGATCTAATGCATCTGAGGGTGCTGAGGAAGTTTGCTGATGTGATTGCAGAGCCATTGGCCATTATCTTTGAAAACTCGTGGTGATTATGGGAGGTCCCAGACAATTGGAAAAAGGCAAATATAGTACCCATCTTTAAAAAAAGGGAAAGAGAATCCGGGGAACTATAGACCAGTCAGCCTCACCTCAGTGCATGGAAAAATCATGGAGCAGGTCCTCAAGGAATCCATTTTGAATCACTTGGAGGAGAGGAAGGTGATCAGGAACAGTCAACATGGATTCTCCAAAGGCAAGTCATGCCTGATGAACCTGACTGCCTTCTATGATGAGATAACTGGCTCTATGGATATGGGGAAAGCGGTGGACGTGATATACATTGACTTTAGCAAAGCTTTTGATATGGTCTCGCACAGTATTTATGCCAGCAAGTTAAAAGAAGTATGGATTGGATGAATGGACTTTAAGGTGGATAGAAAGCTGGCTAGATCGTTGGGCTCAACAGCTCTATGTCTAGTTGGCAGCCCATATCAAGCGGAGAGCACCAGGGGTCTGTCCTGGTGCCGGTTTTGTTCAACATCTTTATTAATGATCTGGATGATGGGATGGATTGCACCCTCAGCAAGTTCGCGGATGACATTAAGCTTGGGGGAGCGGTAGATACACTGGAGGGTAGGGATAGGGTCCAGAGTGACCTAGACAAATTGGAGGATTGGGCCAAAAGAAATCTGATGAGGTTCAACAAGGACAAGTGCAGAGTCCCACACTTACGACGGAAGAATCCCATACACTGCTACAGGCTGGGGACTGACTGGCTAAGCGGCAGCTCTGCAGAAAAGGACCGAGGGATTTCAGTGAATGGGAAGTTGGATATGAGTCAGCAGTGTGCTCTTGTTGCCAAGAAGGCTAACGGTATATTGGGCTGTATTAGTAGGAGCACTGCCAGCAGGTCGAGGGAAGCGATTATTCCCCTCTGTTCGGCACTGGTGAGGCCACATCTGGAGTATTGTGTCCAGTTTTGGGCCCCACTACAGAAAGGATGTGGACAAATTGGAGAGAGTCCAGCGGAGGGCAACAAAAATTATCAGGGGCTGGAGCACATGACTTACGAGGAGAGGCTGAGGGAACTAGGATTATTTAGTCTGTGGAAGAGAAAAGTGAGGAGGGATTTGATAGCAGCCTTCAACTACCTGAAGTGGAGTTCTAAAGAGGATGTAGTTAGACTGTTCTCAGTGGTGGCAGATGACAGAGCAAGGAACAATGGTCTCAAGCTGCAGTGGGGGAGGTCTAGGTTGGATATTAGGAAAAACTATTTTACTAGGAGGGTGGTGAAGCACTGTAATGGGTTTCCTAGGGAGATGGTGGAATCTCCATCCTTAGAGGTTTTTAAGGCTGGCTTGACAAAGCCAAAGCTGGGATGATTTAGTTGGTGTTGGTCCTGCTTTGAGCAGGGGGTTGGACTAGAGGACCTCTTGAGCTCTCTTCCAACCCTAATCTTCTATGATGCTATGTTATTGGGTAGGAAAGTAAAGTATTATGCAAGCATGTTTAAAAATGGTCAGGCCAGTTATGCCTGCTACATTTTTAGGACACTTTAGGAAGTTTTAAATACTGTAATAGCTTTAATAAATTCCTCCATTCTTGCAAAAGTGAGTTGGCACAAAGAAGGCAATACACAGATCATGTTCACTGCATATATCAATAGTAAATTCTCTCACCAAGTGGCACTAGGTTGTCACGCTGAAGCTTATGGCACTGTACAGGAGCATGTTTTATAATTCTGGTTTGTTCTGTACTAATTTGTATTGAAAAAAACAAATGTGCATATATACTGATCTCCATGCCATGGCAATCAGAGGTGTGGCTGCAACATGTGTAGAGGGTACACAAGCTAGCTTTGAAATAGCCAGGTCAAATGACAACAGGGAAGCTGCAGCAGCACAATAGAATGGGCTAGCCACTCAGGTACATACCCAGGGTCCCATACGGGCTGCACAGCCCATGCTGTCATGGTCTTATTGCCATGGTTATTCAAGCCAGCTAGAAAAAAAGCTAGCTCAGCAGGGTTATATAGGCTATAGCTCAGTGGTTCTCAATGAGGGGTACGCAGAGATCTTTGAGAAAGTACGTCGACTCATCTAAATATTGCCTAGTTTTACAACAGGCTACATAAAAAGCACTAGCAAAGTCAGTGCAAACTAAAATTTCATACGGACAATGACTTCTTTATACTGCTATAGATACTATACACTGAAATGTAAGTACATTTATATTCCAATTGACTCATTTTATAACTGTATGGTAAAAATGAGAAAGTAAGTAATTGCTGTGAAACTTTTGTATTTCTAGGTCTGATTTTGTTGCTAGCTTATGGAATATAAATATTGTGAAGTGAAACTCTGGGATATGCAAGACAAATCAAACTCCTAAAAGGGCTAGTCTGGTGTGGTTGAGAGCCACTGAGATAGCCACACTTCTGACTGCAGTGTAGACATACCCTTAGACACACCTCACAGTGGGCAACTTAGTTGTTATATGAAAGGGAAAACAGAGAAAGCAATATTTAAGTGAGAGAAGTTTTACTGGCAATGTTTCATGAAAACTGTAAGCCTCATAAGAAGAGTCATCAGGATTTTATTAAGTGAGGTATAGTTGCCAAAATAAGTTTACTCTTCAATGACATCCATTGCTTTTTACAAACAGGACAGTTATTCTGCTCAAGATAATCTAATTCTTATTGAAATATCAATTAACTTATATAAAATATTTTTTTAAAAAATCAAGAATTAATTCACACACACACAGAGTAACACTCAAAGGCCCCAATTAGGATTGGGGACCCACTAATGTGCACTGGACAAAGTAAATTTTTTCTTGACGACAGGATGCAACTGATGGGCATAGCTTACAACGCAGAGTGGGGCAAAAGATGCGTAATAGCATTAGGAATATATGGTAATGTAGATAAGCCAAGGACATAATATGTAGTTTTGCCTTCATTGTTATATATTATGACAGCACCTGTCATGGTTCCATAGTTCAGGTTAAGTTGAATTTTGCACTTAAAGCAAGGATTCAACCACTGTTATCTGTGAAGAATAAAGCTTATCCTCCCCAAACTTAACACTTGAATTCCAAAAGAAGTTTGAGTGTTGACAGGGAAATTAGTTTATTAATTGAGCCAAAAATTTCAAAATGGGTCCTTTTAATAAATTAAGCACCCTGTCAGACCATTGCTTTGCCCCAAAGGGTCTTAACAGAATAATACAGACTCTTCAAAATTTCCCTGTGGTTACAACTCTGAAATCTTGTACATTGGTTACATTTGAAGATTAGGGATTAAATAGTTATTAATATGCCATTTTTTGTAACTGAAAATTACTCTGACGGGGTTGAAGAATAACATTCATCTACAGAGAAGACCATGAAGTGCCCTCTTTTATTGTGCTCAATGGGAGTGAAGCTAAAAGTATGCAGAGCAAAGATGCCCGCTTTCAAAACAGAGATAAGCCAAGCTATCTCAGAGAAGACAGTGAATCCTGAGCAAAGTACAAATTAGAGCCTGGAGGGGAACATGGAGGTCAGTATATTCTGGTCACTTTGCATTGTTTCAGCAAAGTAAAGCAAAGTGTACTGGTGAATCTGGCCCTAAAAGTTCAAAGAAGATTGAAATTTTGTTACTATATATCTTCAAATAATTACAAATATCACAGGTAAACATTCTATGGGGGTTCTTGATTCACATTCATCTATGAAGTTTTTAATATTCAAAAGGAAAAACAAGGATATTCCTAGATAAAGACTACACTGAACTGGCAATAAAGTGGATTACGTATCACTCACTCAAAGGTAAACAAACATTACCAACTCAAGAAATTCAGAGTTAAGGTTATGCTTAAAAGAATGGAAATGCAGGTAGGGTACCTATATACCTTAATTCTACCCTGTAGTGATGCCATGCCATTACTAAATAATTACGAGTATTTGTGTATAATAGTATTTATAGTCCCAGATTAAATTTATTTCGACTTCATAGCTTCAAATTTAACATTTTTGAATTTTTTTTTAAGTTTAACCTTAATTGTGAACTTGAGTTTAATGCTTGTTTTTGGGGATAATTACAACATGTGTATAATGCTTTACCTTTATCTAAGAAGAACTCTAGTTTCATGCAGTTATTTGATCATTCTAAGAGACTGATTAATTTTCATTTATAACAGGCCACTTGCCTAGCCACTGCATTAGACACTTTATGGTAGGCATAGCAGGAATGGAGTTACACCACTGTTCTGAAGACTGCAGTAATTTTGCTAGTGGTTTTGGGGGACAGCATTTCATGAATAGAAGAAGGTGCCAAAGCACTGACAGGAGAAGCAGATAAACAGCGGATGAAGGATGGTGCTGCATGTAGAACATTTCTTAAACTTTTTCCTTCCTGACTTCACTCTGTTTTCTCATTTCTTTCTTACAGATAAATGGTGCATCTTTTCCTAGGTTTTCATTTCTTACTCCCTTCTCCCCCTGCCTCCGCAGATTGGGTTCTCTTCCTTCTTCCCTACATTTTCTCCTTTTTCCACGTGCTTCTCCATTCACAATTCCCCTCCCCACAAACATCCCCACAACCAGAGATTAAGTTTATCAACCAAACACCAATATAAAATAAGGAAGCCTCTTTAAACTACTCTGGATCTTTTATCCAGCATAAAGGGGATGGGGTACAGGGGAGAGGGAGAGAAAACTTCAGCCTAAGCCTATCCATCAACTCTGGATTAAAATAAAAGCAGTACAGCAATGTTGTGATGTTTGATTCTAAGTTTGTGACCCAATGTATTTACTTTCACTTCAAGTCAATAAAATCTTGCATCACTGAATTTTGCTCTTTAACAAAAGAGCAGAAAACCTCTACTGAAGTCAGGATATGACAACCACTCAGTGGGACAAGAAACAAATCCTGCAGGGGAAAAGAGGGACAGGTGGCAACTCTGAACCCATGGTAAGCCAACTCAAAGTTAGACTTTTCTACAGTGTAAAATGCAACAGCATTTAGTCTCTCAATGGAAGTCTTGCAAATATCATGGGAAAGACATGGTTTGAAGGAGGCTGTCAGTGCCATACACTGGTCTGACTAGAGTTTAACTTGATTCTTCAGAGACAATCCTTCTAAACTGTAACAATAACAGTCACATATAGACAAATGTTTTGATTAAATTCTTTTGGATATAGTCTGACCTAATGTGGAGGTGTCAACCACCACAAAAAGCTGGATAGATCTTTCTAAAGCTCTTTATTTGGTCCAGACAAAAGAAAGGAAACCTTCCAGAGATCCAGACATGAAACTAGTGTTAGAATAAGGCAAACATTTTAGGCCAGATTCATTTATCCCTTTGGCCATCGGAGTTAGAGACACTGCTTGCCAAATATATTCTGTGCAAGCAAGTCTCCCAAATACCAACAAATTAGTAATACTTAGTAAATCTCAGAGTGTTTTAAATTACTGGGTAATTTATCCATTTATATTATCGTTCCCACTTTCGGGATGAAGGAAGAGAGAGTTCAAAGTCACATGGTAATCAACAGCAGAACAGGGAACAGAACTCAAGTTTGATTTCCAGATCTCTGGCTTGTAAAATGGACCATCCTGCATGCCCTTAGGAAACCATTACCATCCAAAGGAAAAGGTGTCAATGGATCTTCAAACATACTGCCTGGTTAGGTTAAAAACTAACCTAGAGCTCATTTGCCAATATTATGAAATGAGACATTATGGAGCTCTCCAGAAAAGGAGTCAGAACAGTGGTCTTTTCCCCCTTCAAAGACTTAACAGACAGTAAAAAAGGATCCATGTTAGTAAGACTTCATTACTTTCACAAAATATGCAAAAGAGTTTACTAGTATAACAGCACACTAGAAGATTAAAATTCAAATACACTTACAAGTTAATTTTGTGATGCGTTCTTCTTGCTTTTTGTTCATCTACTCACTAATCTGCCTCTGGCCCTAGGCCACACATTTGAACTGCCTGTCACAGGGTCCTGGGTTGGAACCCAATGGAGCAGGGAGGGGCCAGGTTCCCCCATTACTGGCCCCACAGACTCTTGCCACTGGGCCACACTATACGTTCAGACACACAACCCCCCCATCATGGTGTTACATAATTTGTCACATTATGACATAACCAACTGTACTGTATATGGCCAAATATCATGCTTACACCTGCAAAAATAACAGGGATTGTATATCTTGTGTAAATATACTCATCTGATCAGTCCTTCTGAGTCTTATAAAACTCTAAAAACGAGAGATCAGAGAGGAAACTGTTTCTTTACATTGTTACTGATTACTATAAGTATCCACTGAATGATTATTGGGACAGATGACTTATTTTTTTATATTTGGGATTAGAGTTTGGAGTTAATGGACTGTAGACAAAAAACACCAAACCCAAAGATAAAATGAATAAAGATTTAGAAAGAAAATCAGATTGGCCAGGATCAAACAGCCATATGGATGCATCTCCGATAGTAAATATTGTGAGACATCTGTTTTAGCTGATAAACTAGCTTCCGGACAGCATTGTGTGTTCAATGTTGTTCAGTTTAAGACTTTTAAATTTGCTGGTAGCATTACTTACAAAGTGCAGTAATGTATAGATAAACAAAATCAGTAGCAACAGAATATAGCAGAAAAATTAATATTCAGCATTCACAAACCCTCAGAAGACATTTACACTAGAGATTTTTTAAGTGTTCTTATGCTGCTGCTTCACTTAGATATAAACAAGTAGACAAATCTTAAAAGTTCCAATTCACTTGGGTTTGATTTACATGGTGCTATAAATACTCACCCCCATTTGGGGGTGGGGCCAGGAGCAGTGGAGTCTGGCGGGGGAAGAGAACGATTTCAAAAGGGAGCAGCTGAAGAAGTGCTCCACATCACCCTTCCCCTTTGTTCCCCACCATGCCTTCACACTCACTGTTTGAGGGCTGGTCTTCTCCACCTCCCCTCCCCCACTTCCTTGTGCCACAGGTTATGGGGAGGTCATCTGGGCCCAGATTCTGGGGAGCATCCTGCCCAATGCCACTGGAGGGATGGGGGTGGAGCAGGGTCAGGTGATTGGCTCCCATCTGGTGGATGATACAGTTTGCTACTTGGGTAGGGTAGCCATTGTCTTCTCCCTGTTTCAGCTCCACTTTTCCCACACTTAAACTGGTATGCTGGATTTCCTATGATGCTGGGGACTAGGCTGTTCACCAGTTTTGCGGTCAAAGCATATTTTCTCATATGGCAAAAATGGAAGATCGCCAAATGATTTTTTTCCACCTTCCATCCAACATTCAGAAGATCTGATTTGGGATTTAAATTACAACTGCTGCAACTATGGCAGGTGGTGAGAAAGCCTTAAGTAACCCAGTAACTGCTTGGGATCTGGTGCCGGGCAGTCACATTGCATGGTAATTCTGTATGCCTCTGTCGTGCACAGCTTGTGACTCCTCTCATCTCAACCACTCTACTTCTGGCATGGAACAGAGGAGGTGGGTCTGGACTCAGGCATCCAGCAGGGTCCCTCGCTGGGCTGAGGACTGAGGGAGGGTACTGGTTCCAGTTGAGACCCAAACTAGAACCACCTTACCAGCCAGTTTGAGGTAGTTTTGCCAGTTTGGCAATAGTTGGCAAATAAGATGCAGCCTTCACATTTAACCACATTACGTGGCCTCACTGTTTCTGCATCCACATCACTGAGATCAGGTCATCAAATTTCCTCTGCTTTAAAAGATTTCAAAAAACTTAGTATGTGTGACAGCCTGTATACCCCTATGTTCAACCCTTTTACAAGATTCTGATAAATTTCATACCAAGTATGCCGTTAGGAATAATCTGAAAATTCATAATTTACTGGTCATTATTGTTCTGGTAAAATGTGTGTGGCAACACTGTATGCAAAGTTAAAGTTATTCTATTGTAGGATATTACTAAAGACGTGTTCTGAGTCTAGGGAAGAGAGTGTAAAACCAGTTCCTCAGAGACAAAAGGTTAGGCAACATGACAGCCAGGTATCAACAAAATCAAAAGTATTTTATTTTCTGTTAGGAATTTAAAATAGCATGGTACTCATTCAAGGTGTATGCCAGGACAGATTCTGTGTCTGACATGGCAAGGTCTCTTGGACCCAATAATCTCTTTGGCTAATCTTCCTGAGTTCTCATGCTCCCCTGTCATTTTTGGCTGCTATCCCCAGAACAAATTATATCAGATTTTGCTGTACAGTAGACAAGTTAAGCCTATCAGAATGCATAATATATAAATGCAGATAACTAAGCTACTTCTGGGTAGGCTGGAAGTAGTTTTATAGTATTTCTACATTCGTATTTACCAAGTAGTTGCATTTACAGTCTTCATTTGATCATTCTGTACTTAAAGATTATATTGCCCAACAACCCACAATAATCTCGATAAAACCAGACAAGAAACTATGGTATTTATTTTGAAGAAAAAAAAAAACCACACACACCAACAAAAACTTTCCACCATTGAAAAATGAATTCCATCATCAAAAATTGTGCAGAAAACTCAGGAAATTCTAACTTAACACTCCCACAGAAAGAAAAGGAGTACTTGTGGCACCTTAGAGACTAACCAATTTATTTGAGCATGAGCTTTCGTGAGCTACAGCTCACTTCATCGGATGCATACTGTGGAAACTGCAGCAGACTTTATATACACACAGAGAATATGAAACAATACCTCCTCCCACCCCACTGTCCTGCTGGTAATAGCTTATCTAAAATGATCATCAAGTTGGGCCATTTCCAGGACAAATCCAGGTTTTCTCACCCTCCACCCCCCCCACACAAATTCACTCTCCTGCTGGTGATAGCCCATCCAAAGTGACAGCTCTCTACACAATGTGCATGATAATCAAGTTGGGCCATTTCCTGCACAAATCCAGGTTCTCTCACCCCCTCACCCCCCTCCCAAAAACCACACACACAAACTTACTATCCTGCTGGTAATAGCTCATCCAAAGTGACCACTCTCCCTACAATGTGCATGATAATCAAGGTGGGCCATTTCCAGCACAAATCCAGGTTTTCTCACCCCCCCCCACCCCCATACACACACAAACTCACTCTCCTGCTGGTAATAGCTCATCCAAACTGACCACTCTCCAAGTTTAAATCCAAGTTAAACCAGAACATCGGGGGGGGGGGGGGTAGGAAAAAACAAGGGGAAATAGGCTACCTTGCATAATGACTTAGCCACTTCCAGTCTCTATTTAGGCCTAAATTAATAGTATCCAATTTGCAAATGAATTCCAATTCAGCAGTTTCTCGCTGGAGTCTGGCTTTGAAGTTTTTTTGTTTTAAGATAGCGACCTTCATGTCTGTGATTGCGTGACCAGAGAGATTGAAGTGTTCTCCGACTGGTTTATGAATGTTATAGTTCTTGACATCTGATTTGTGTCCATTTATTCTTTTACGTAGAGACAGCAGACTGGACTTCTACATAGAGTGCTTCCGCCGACGTGCACGGGCTGAAATTGTGGAAAAGCAGCATCACTTGCCCCATAACCTCAGCCATGCGGAACGCAATGCCATCCACAGCCTCAGAAACAACTCTGACATCATAATCAAAAAGGCTGACAAAGGAGGTGCTGTTGTCATCATGAATAGGTCGGAATATGAACAAGAGGCTGCTCGGCAGCTCTCCAACACGAGTTTCTATAAGCCATTACCCTATGATCCCACTGAGAGTTACCAAAAGCAACTACAGCATTTGCTCAAGAAACTTCCTGAAAAAGCACAAGATCAAATCCGCACAGACACACCCCTGGAACCCCGACCTGGGATATTCTGTCTACTACCCAAGATCCATAAACCTGGAAATCCTGGGCGCCCCATCATCTCAGGCATTGGCACCCTGACAGCAGGATTGTCTGGCTATGTAGACTCCCTCCTCAGGCCCTACGCTACCAGCACTCCCAGCTACCTTCGAGACACCACTGACTTCCTGAGGAAACTTCAATCCATCGGTGATCTTCCTGATAACACCATCCTGGCCACTATGGATGTAGAAGCCCTCTACAGCAACATTCCACACAAAGATGGACTACAAGCCGTCAAGAACGCTATCCCCGATAATGTCACGGCTAACCTGGTGGCTGAACTTTGTGACTTTGTCCTTACCCATAACTATTTTACATTTGGGGACAATGTATACCTTCAGATCAGTGGCACTGCTATGGGTACCCGCATGGCCCCACAGTATGCCAACATTTTTATGGCTGATTTAGAACAACGCTTCCTCAGCTCTCGTCCCCTAAAGCCCCTACTCTATTTGCGCTATATTGATGACATCTTCATCATCTGGACCCATGGAAAAGAAGCCCTTGAGGAATTCCACCATGATTTCAACAATTTCCATCCCACCATCAACCTCAGCCTGGTCCAGTCCACACAAGAGATCCACTTCCTGGACACTACAGTGCTCATAAACAATGGTCACATATACACCACCCTATACCGGAAACCTACTGACCGCTATTCCTACCTGCATGCCCTCCAGCTTTCACCCTGACCACACCACACGATCCATCGTCTACAGCCAAGCTCTGCGATACAACCGCATTTGCTCCAACCCCTCAGACAGAGACAAACACCTACAAGATCTCTGTCAAGCTTTCTTACAACTACAATACTCACCTGCGGAAGTAAAGAAACAGACTGATAGAGCCAGAAGAGTTCCCAGAAGTTACCTACTACAGGACAGGCCTAACAAAGAAAATAACAGAACGCCACTAGCCGTCACCTTCAGCCCCCAACTAAAACCCCTCCAACGCATTACTAAGGATCTACAACCTATCCTAAAGGATGACCCAACACTCTCACAAATCTTGGGAGACAGGCCAGTCCTTGCCTACAGACAGCCCCGCAACCTGAAGCAAATACTCACCAACAACCACATACCACACAACAGAACCACTAACCCAGGAACTTATCCTTGCAACAAAGCCCGTTGCCAACTGTGCCCACATATCTATTCAGGGGACACCATCACAGGGCCTAATAACATCAGCCACACTATCAGAGGCTCATTCACCTGCACATCCACCAATGTGATATATGCCATCATGTGCCAGCAATGCCCCTCTGCCATTTACATTGGTCAAACTGGACAGTCTCTATGTAAAAGAATAAATGGACACAAATCAGATGTCAAGAATTATAACATTCATAAACCAGTCGGAGAACACTTCAATCTCTCTGGTCACGCAGTCACAGACATGAAGGTCGCTATCTTACAACAAAAAAACTTCAAATCCAGACTCCAGTGAGAAACTGCTGAATTGGAATTCATTTGCAAATTGGATACTATTAATTTAGGCCTAAATAGAGACTGGAAGTGGCTAAGTCATTATGCAAGGTAGCCTATTTCCCCTTGTTTTTTCCTACCCCCCCCCCCCCCCGAATGTTCTGGTTTAACTTGGATTTAAACTTGGAGAGTGGTCAGTTTGGAAGAGCTATTACCAGCAGGAGAGTAAGTTTGTGTGTGTATGGGGGTGGGGGGGTGAGAAAACCTGGATTTGTGCTGGAAATGGCCCACCTTGATTATCATGCACATTGTAGGGAGAGTGGTCACTTTGGATGAGCTATTACCAGCAGGATAGTAAGTTTGTGTGTGTGGTTTTTGGGAGGGGGGTGAGGGGGTGAGAGAACCTGGATTTGTGCAGGAAATGGCCCAACTTGATTATCATGCACACTGTGTAGAGAGCTGTCACTTTGGATGGGCTATCAGCAGCAGGAGAGTGAATTTGTGTGGAGGGGTGGAGGGTGAGAAAACCTGGATTTGTGCTGGAAATGGCCCAACTTGATGATCACTTTAGATAAGCTATTACCAGCAGGACAGTGGGGTGGGAGGAGGTATTGTTTCATATTCTCTGTGTGTATATAAAGTCTGCTGCAGTTTCCACGGTATGCATCCGATGAAGTGAGCTGTAGCTCACGAAAGCTCATGCTCAAATAAATTGGTTAGTCTCTAAGGTGCCACAAGTACTCCTTTTCTTTTTGCGAATACAGACTAACACGGCTGTTACTCTGAAACTCCCACAGAAATATCTGTCTGGTAGCACCAGACTGTATATAGTAATGCAAAATGATACTACCTATGCAGAAAAAGTACCAGTTTATAATTGCCATGGGAACCATAAATGAGTTTCTTGACCAAAGAAACCTAATCTGAGTCAAGGTTTTATCACATGGTTGAACAATTCAACCTGAAGTCAGCCTTAGCCAGCAGTTACTACAGTTTATACATCAATCTTTTCTTAATGAATGACAACAGTTGGCAAATGTTGACTTAAGTGGCTTTTGAAGTTTCTTTAAAATACTTAGTTGTCAAATGCAGTATCATAATGCAATGCATCAGTCCATATGAATCCAAGTACAGCTGCTTAGCAGCCTTTTGTGAGCACTTAGTACTGGAATGGTATATTTATTTTCAGTGCAGTTACAGCTATGTTCAATTTCTTAACCAACTTTTTCCAAATTTCACAAAGCACAAACTGTCACCTAGGTCTATATAAATGTCCATTTACTTTTTAAAAATGTTACTAGAGCACAAAAAATACTTAAATTCCACTTTAATGAGGGAGCACTGCATGAAGCTTAGCTTTGTTTTTAGCAACAGTAAGTTAAAAACTTTATCTGTTTGGTTGTGCAACATATATTAGCAATTTTAGATCCATATTTCATAGACACTTGTAACTTTCAGAAACTTATTATGTAAGGCCAAAATTGCTAATATCTATTGTACCCCCCAAAAGGTGAACTGTGCGCTTTGGGAAGTGCATAGACGTATATGCACATTGTTTTTATTTATAAATTAGCATTACTAAGGCATTATAGCACTGAGTCAGCATCTATTAACAACTAACTATGGGTATGTCTACATTGCAATCAAAGGCCTGTGTCACCTGACTTGGGCTCATAGGGCTCAGACTGCATGGCTATAAAACTGCAATGTAGACATTTGGGCTCAGGCTGGAGCTTGGGCTCTGGGTCCCTCATGCAAGCCCAAGTCAGCTGACCCAGTCCAGCCATAGGTGTTTTATTACAGTGTGGACATACTCCATGAGAAAAGTACACACACTTACCTTCAAGTCAAGATGTACTACATTATTTCTGTGTAAAAATGAAACTCCTTCTAAAATCTGCCTCATAAGCCGCTTAACATCTTTTTCTTTGAAGGCTTCTTCCCTTTCAGCCACACACTGGTCAAAGATTTCACCTCCAGCAGCACTATGGAAGAAAAAAAAATCCATTTTAATTTCAAAAGAAATGACACTGTGTCCAACTCATTCTATTCTGGTTATGGTAGTATTTACTATTCTTTAGAATGAAAGACTTTTACACATCAGCCTTACAAAGTTCTGCTTGCCTACAGCAAGCACTTTTGGCAAGCGAATTCTCTCAATATCGTGGTATCATCTCTCTATATCAACAGCATGCTCACCATAGTGTCTGAGCATTTAAAGATGGCAAGAGTGAGTGAATGAACTTTGTAGATAGGCTCAAATTTTCCCTGATAATTACATACTGATACATCAGTGAAAATGTCAAGTGTTTAGAATTATGTAGTGTTAGGGATTTGTAGTCTTCTCTTCTCAATAGTAATAGCAATGGAACTCAAGGAGAAGGAATTATTGTTCTACAATACTGTTCTTTTACTCCATTGACATTATCTATGTTTTTTTTCCTGTAAAAAAAAAAAATCTTTATTCACAACTGGACTAAGCAATCTGGAATGATAATTATTAGTACAAGATTTATATTTCAAAATAAGGCTACAAATTCAAAAAATATCTGACTACATTAAGTGCCTATTAAAAAGTAAATTTTTTCTCTTTATAGAGAATTATTTTTTAAAAGAGATTAAAATGTACATCTGATTAAGCAATGTGAATTAAAGACACATGCATAATTTACACAACTGATTAGATCAATGAACTATAAAATAAAAAAGGGTCTAGTTAGTCTACAATGAGCCTTTAAAGCCATTAATTTCTAGATTAAGTCTTATCAGACATAAAACAAACCAAAAAAGGATTTTAAAAATCTTCAACTGCATACTAGGACTTACAGGAACTAATGGAGAACTCTGTATGAGAGTATCACCAACTTGCAGATGACGGCTTAAGCAAATCCTGTTAAACCATGATTTATGCAGACCATTCTTGGCATTCTGTTTTGTCTGTTTATAGGTTTCTCACAAAATTATAAGATATTTAGTTAGGGCCCTACCAAATCTGGTCTTTTGTGTGCTTTTACCCTATACTATACGGATTTCATGGGGGAGACGAGCATTTCTCAAATTGGGGGTCCTGACCCAAAAGGAAGTTGCAGAGGGGTTGTAAGATTATTTTAGGGGGTGTAGTGGAATTGCCACCCTCATTTCACTTCCTACAGAGCTGGACAGCTGGAGAGTGGTGGCCATTGGCCGGGCATTCGGCTCTGTAAGCAGAACCCCGTCTGCAGCAGTGTAGAAGGGTAGGAATACCATACCGTGCCACCCTTAGTTCTGCACTGCTGCCTTCAGAGTCGGACAGCCAGAGAGTGGCAGCTGCTGACTGAGAGTCCAGCTCTACAGGCAGCACCACAGAAGTAAGGGTGACAATACAATACCATGCCACCCTTACTTCTGTGCTGCTGCTGGCAGCGGCTCTGCCTTCAGAGCTGGGCTCCCGTGGCCAGCAGCCACCGCTCTCAGTTCTGAAGGCAGCGCCACCGCCAGCAGCAGCGCAGAAGTAAGGGTAGCAGTAACACAACTCCCTCTACAATAACTTTGCAATCCCCCCGCCCCAACTCCTTTTTGGGTCAGGAGCCCTACAATTACAACGCCATGAAATTTCAGATTTAAATTGCTGAAATAATGAAATTTATTATTTTAAAAATCCTATGACCATGAAATTGACCAAAATGGACCGTGAATTTGGTAGGGCCCTATATACAGTGGTAAGGATACAGTTTGCTGGTGTTGTCAGCTAAACTGTAGAGAAAAGAAAGTGAAGTAGTAGGAAAGATATGGTCATCAAATATGGCTAGCCACCTACTATAGTCTTTTACATTCAGAAGAGAAAAAAAAGTTGCAGGTTCAGGAACTCAGTCAGCGGGAGAAATATCCCCTTACTGCAGTTACACTAACATGAAAATCCTCCTCTATTAAGAGAGTATTTCCAAACAAAGATCTATGCACTGAAATGTAGAGCAATTATAGCACTTAAACCCAAGAGCTGTTTTATTAGATTCTATTTTTTTATAGGTACTAAGTTATGGAAGTCTTAGAATATGAAAATTCATAAAAAGCTCGATTTTCTCATTTTAGTATATTCAAAGTCTGAGCTCTCAACATATTAATGCAAAGTGAAAATCCAGTGATGCACCAGGCTCCTATAGGGTATGTCTACACTGAGCTGGGGGTGTGATTCCCAACTTGAGAAGATATACTCAACAGCTAGCTCTTGTCAAACTAGCATGCTAAAAATAGAATACAGTTGCAGCAGTGCAAATAGCAAAAGGGAGCAGACACCCTAAGTGTCTATCAGAGATGCTAGATACGTATGCAGGGCAGCTAGCCCTTCCGGCTCCTTGTGCTCTTGCAGCTACATTCTATTTTTAGCATGCTAGCTTGATAAGAGCTAGCTCTTGAATATGTCTTCTCAAGCTAAGAATCATATACCCCGCCCCCCCTCAGCTTGAAGTAGACATACCCTTTGAAGTTCACCATTTCCTTTGCTTTCATCAGCACCATCCATAAGACCACTCTTTAGAAATTTACTTCTTTGCTTTGCAGAAGATTAAGGGCCTAGGCCAACTTCCTTTTGAAGTCAATACAAAGACTTCTGTTACTTCACTGGGAGATGGATTGGGTCTTTACACATAAGGGACTGATCAGTCCTACTGCCTTCCCTGGAAAGTCTTGATGGCACATCTCTGGGTTAGCCATAGTGATGGGCTGAATTATGAAGAAAGGCACAAGATACTGGAATACTAAAATACACTATGTCCACCTGTTTCTCAACCGTGGAGTACTTACTTAAGACTTTTAAGAAACATCAAAAATGCCTTCTGCCTCAGACTTCTGAGATGAAGATTGATTGTACCAAGGGTACCAGAGCACTCAACGATTAGCTGCATCAGTGAGAATACAAATGACATGATTGGAAATCTACATTCTTGCACCTTCCCGATTTTTTGTTATTTGCAGAAGCGGAGGTAGGAGGGGAATGAAGAGAATAATACCACTTTCTGAGAGCTGCCTTTGGAGTCTAGGCTTTCCTAAGGTTTTGAGGACCTTATAAATCAAACAACTACAAACATCCTGAATCAAAGCTGCAGCACTACTCCACATTTTTCATAATATTTGGACTTGCAACATATTTTGCCATCACTAGAAGGATCTGATGGAATAAACTGTGCTGTGGCTGAATTTTAGTGGGATTATAGGTTCAAAAAATTCAAAGGATGACAAAAGTTACAAAACCCAGAAACTCATTTATAATTGAAACAAATCAAGACAGAAAAATGTATTGGGGAATAAAGCAAGAAAGGTCAAGTTACTTGGCTGTCTTGCAGCAGAGAAGGCACACTGCAATAGAAAAGTCAGCTCCATCTGCTGTGATGTTTGGGAAAGATCTCTGGTTTGCTGTAAGTCCTCACCGAATGGATTTGATCCATGAATAGTCACTGAGGGGCATGCTAACTTCAAGGGGAGTAAGTTTTCAATTGCTACAATTTTTCTTTGGTTATAGAGCTGCTTCCCCTCCCCCGCTGTTTAGGAATTGGTATAAATTGGAGTCTACATCAAGGTACAAGCAAGCAAACTATGTTAACAAAGAAGATGTTATATCAGTACAACCATATGGACAAAAACATATTTGAAATCTGATTTTGCTTGTGCAGATCAGTACCTCAGAGGTTCAGCTAGGCATGTAAGTGAGGTTGCAAATTTATTTTAAAACGCATTTATTTTAAATCATCACTATTTTCATGTAAAGATGCAGTTCAAGACTCCAGCTAAAATTTGTGCTTCAGATACATTTTTGAACACTGAGTCCTCCTGCTTCCTAATACTTTTTAAAAAAGTTTAACACAATAGAAGTTAGGCACCTACGTGCTTTTGAAAAATCACACTAGGTACCTATTTGCATCTTTAGGTCTATAAATACTTGTTCAATTCTGGCCTTTAGTATCTGACGAAAACCTAATGTGCTGGGATTTTCTCTTATACTTTGGACATGCTATATAATTTCAGAAGTCTTATAAAAGAGCAATTGCAAATATGAAGCAGAAATGTTTTCAAAATTCACACAAAGCTTTTCTTGAATACTAATTTTTGCACTTTAGAGGACAGAAAAAGGACAACTTCTTCCAGGCAATTCACACTCTGAATATGGTGGTGACGTATTTGGATAGAATTTAAAACACACTGTGACGTGTTGTTGAATAAAATAACTAGTAACCCTTTACAGAAATACAAGAGGAGAAATTTTTGCTAGACTGTTTTGTGTGTCATTATGGCACAGTGAGCATAATTGATGCCCTTAAGCAAAAACAGTCTGCTAGCCATGAGCCAACTCAGTCACAAGTCATTAGAAGTACAATGTCATAATGAACTCCAACAAAAGTCTACTGACTATTCATGTCAAGTTGTGCCAACTGCACTACAGTACATTGTTTTATGTATTTCCTAGCTATACTGCAGTTCAGTTTTTTGGAACCAAAAACAATAGTATGTTTAAAATAAACTTATAGCAATGTCAGATTATTATCATAGCTAATTTATATCACACAATTTGCACATGTATAATGAATTCATTATAGATATATATCTCCTAAATAAAGATAAAGTTGCTTGAGTCCAGTATTAACATTTACCAAATCTTACTTCCAACAAGAGAGTTTCCTTTTTCTTTTCCTACAATTTAAGTAGGCCACACAAAGCTCAGAAAGCCATGCATGGTTCTCAGTAAGTATATGTGCATATACGTCAAAAGTCAAATGGTCTAAACACACAGGACGACTTATATAGACACTGCTGAGATAGAGAAGCAAAAGGGGACATCTTGTATATATGGTACTATTTTTGGTGGGGTCGAGGGGAGGAGATCAGAGCCTTTTTGCTTTGTTTCAGATTGACAGTATAACCTTTTCACTGTCCTTAACAAATAAACGTTCCAGGATATATTGTGTGTATGTAGGGGGTGGGAGTAGGAGGGGGGTATTGATTTCACTAGGTAAAAAGTTTTTACACTCAGACTTTAAAGCGCTATTTAAAGCAAGACCCCTACAAGAATAAAGTGTACTCAGTTCCTAACTATGAATGTCTACAACAGACATGGTGTAACCCCACAAGTTGGTTTATTTAGACAGTTAGTTATTCTCCGATGTAAAAAGGCTCTATTGGTACAAGATGGTGTAAGTCATTGTTTCAAAGCAGTAAAGTGAAGTCGAATTAACAAGATCACAATATCATTACTTAAAGAAGCACTGATTGATTTACACCTTATTTTGCAATATTAAGTCCATTCAATGTCGGTAAAAATAATCAAGAACAGTACCATATACCCAATTAACAGAAATGTTTAGCACAACAACATTTACTCTTCAAGAGCCTAAATGCCTTTTAAATTGCAGCTTGTTGAATGAAGAGTCATTATGGAATTACAGTTTTGGGAGCTTCTCCCAACCCCTCATCTACCTCCACAAGAAATGCTCATGGGAAAACAAACCACAGATTGCAGTGTAGCAGAATCTTCATAAGAACTGGTGTTAAAAATACAATTTAGATAGAGTAAAAAAAGTAATGAGCACAAGTTTTGGATGCTTATGTCTTCATGTCACACCTGTAATTTAACTAACAGGCTCAGAGGAAGTAGAACAACTCAAGAGGTGAGTCTTTTTCAAAACATAAAAGCTATAGCAGTTGGAGTCACTTGCCTCTACTATACTGCCTTGTTTATGAAAGCAAGTACCATGCAGCATTTTTTTTTGAAATTTCAAATGAAATCTTATTGCTAATCATTACTAAAATGTAAATATGTATTCAGTTTAATAGTGAATACATTTTTATCTAATTTTATGTTAGTGAGTTCATACACTCAATTAACAGAAAGGGAGACAACAAAAGTCTGTTGTACCCTGTCCATCAGAGCCCTGGCAGATAACTACCCAATTTAGGTGACCTCTCAGAGAAGAAAAAGTGTGTCATTCTAGTGCAACTCCATCTATCTCTGCCAGTATCCAAACACTCACTGGGTCAAGAGTATAAAAAGGAAGCTAGATCTAATGTTCATCTATTGCCAGAATGAGGCCAGCAGTTTCCATATAAATACCCAGTCCTAAAAGCCAGGTTGAAACAGAGCAAGGAAGTCTGAGGACTCCAGGTATTGCCAGAATTGTCCCACCACAATTTTTCAGTAGTTCCCTCCCCCTCTCAAAAAAGAAAGATTAGAGAGTTTATGTTCCAAAAGAGGATTTCTGTGCCCTCCTGTTCAACAATGCAGATAAACGGGATTCACATACTTGTTTCAACTTTGGATGTAGTCCCACTAATCAGCTGGAATCAGATCATCCCTGTCCAGCTGAGCTCCCCCTTAAGTCTTGTTCTTGCAAAAATCTTCAAATCAACTATTTTTCTCCAGGGGAGAAAAGCCCCAGCCAAGACCAAAAAAAGCACAGATATGGCCAAGTATCTTCAGCTGCAGGACTGTGGGGCTAGAACTCCATTCCTCCCCATAGCCCAGACCAGACAGTAAGGTTTACTGGCACAACCTCAAGCTCCTGTTTCCCGTCCCATCGGGCATCACCCTAAAGAGAGCTCTTGACCTGGTGTTACAATTTCCATTTTGGAAGGCAACACTCCAAAATGAATAACTGATCCAATGTCAACGAGATTTTAACAGCTAAGATGGCATAGGTCTAAATCGTAGGTCAGTGCACAGAACTCACCAAGTAGCTCCAGAACCTTAGTGAGTAAAGTGAGCCAAAAAAATCAAAGCATATATCTTGTTTTCCTCCATTCCCTGACACAGCTGCCATTACAGATTTTCAATTTTGATCAAATAAGTAATTTTATTAATGAAATTATTTAAAGAAGTCAACTGTGAGGGTAAACTACTGGATGAGGAAAGTGGCCAGTGGAAGCATGTGACTATAAGGCAGAAGAAAAGACTGGCTAGTGAAGGAGAAATAGAGCTGAGGAACAGGTTTGCTGAGGTGCAAAATGAAGGAGACAGGCAAGCAGTAACAAAAGATGGGAAGGCAAGGAAGAAGAGAAGAGTGACTAGTCCTACAAGAAGAGGGGAAGAGTCAATGGAGGTAGCCAGAGTTTGGAGCCCCAGGAGGATAGAGGATGACTCTAAGAAGATTGCAAGTGAGAAAACAGGACAAGATGACTTGCAGCCAGAAAGAACAGAAGGGGGAAGGCCGGAAAATTACACCAACCCAGGAAAAGACAGGTCTACGTGATTGGGACTCCCTATTAAGAAGGGCAACAAGGCTATCACCAGAGCTGACAAAGAGAACTGAAGGGTGCGCTGTCTGCCAGAAGCTAAGATATGGAATTTGGATCTGAGGTGGAAGAGGAGCTTAATGGGAGTAGGAAAGAATCCACTTATTGTCCTTTACGTTGGAATAAGTGATACTGGTAGATTCTTGCTGGGATGCATCAGGGAAGACGACGCCAGGCTGGGGAAGATGCTTAAAGAAATGGAGGCTCGGGTAATCGTCAGTGGCTTTCTATCTGTCCCTAGAGGAGAGCGAAGGTGAGACAAGATTATGATAATCAGACTGCTCAGGCAATGGTGCTGTAAGGAGGGCATTAGGACGTTTGACCACTGGGAGGTATTCACAGACAGAGAACTGTAATCATGGGATAGACTCCATCTGAGTAGGGACAGAAGTAGATTTCTGAGATGAAAATTGGCACAATTGATTAAAAGACCTTTAAACTAGGAATCTGGGGAAGATGGCTGGGAAATGCTCATGTAATCTCCATACCTGATTCTAATGGTGAGTGGGAAGAAAATCAAGTAAGAGAGGATACACCTTCCTCTGCAGTGTAGGGCATGGCTCACCCACTGGTTTGAACTAGAGTAAATGGTGTAACTTTAAGTCTCTGAGTCAAGATTAGGGGTCTTCAGTAACTCAGCCAGAGGATAAAGGCCTACACTACACGAGGGTGAGGTTCTGTGCCCTGTAACGTGCAGGTTGTCAGACTAGATTATCATGATTAAGGATAAGATTCTGTCACAGACGTTACAGATTCTCTGACTTTCTAGGACCTCCGTGACTACTTCTGGGGCAGCAGTCCCCAGGCCCACCAGCGCAACTTCCGTGAATTTTTATTTATTGACTGTGACCTGTTCCTGACTTTTACTAAAAGTACCTGTGGCAGAATCTTAATCTTTATCATGATGGTCCTCTTCTGGCCTTAAAGTTTATGAGTCTAAGAAACACTACTCTGTATCAAAGTGGTGAAGATTCATTACACAGTGTACAACCCAAAACAATTCTGCTGGTTGGGACTTCAAAATGCACTGTGATGGTGAAGTTCTTTTTGGCCTGCATGACAAACACAAGATTTCAACATCTTTTGTTGAACTTACTTGAATTCTGAGCATAATTTCATTCATTCATGCTCTAACTTTTTTTTCCACTTCATTATTATATATTATATACTGAGGTGCCAGAGACCAATACAAGGCAAGGGGACATTTCTCTCTTTACAACTGACAAATGCTACAGCATGGATGATCAGAACGGAGAGACTTTTGAATCTGCATGCTTCTCTTCTCCACTTTGAGACTCTTGAGGGCTTGGGGGGGGAGGAACAGCTTTTTAGATACTCCAGCTATTTTCACTAAACCACTAAATTTTGGTCAGGGACCAAATATCAACATCAGGACATTGCTGACTGGCACATTAGTCATATATCAATTCCCATCTCCCAACATACAACCTACATTTCTGTATTCCAGTGTCATTTGCTGGAAGTAGAAGTGAAAGCTTTATGGAATAGTTTTCATGTTCGCTGTCAATATTGTTGTAGACTATATGAAGGTAGAAAAGAACATACAATTTTTTCCCATTGACTTATTTCCATTCTTAAAGTTTTGGGTGGATGGAATGTATCCTACCTCAACCTTAACTGCCACTTCATGTAGTTTGCAAATTAGATAAAGGAGGAAGCATCAGCTACTGGTTAACCAATATGTTATAGTTCCTCTTCACCTTGGACTTTCCACTAGGGATGCAGAAGAACATTATGATCCTATTGTATTAGAGCAGAGGCTCCCAAAGTTTCTTATTGTGTACCCCTTCCAAATCTACCAGCTGCCCGCACCTGCCTGTCTCATTACTGATACTTTGTGTGTTCTTAACACTACCTGCCTTTAGCCATCTGTCCATATTTCACTATTTATAGTGTGACATATACAACTAAAAAAAACCCGATTAAGTTCTGAGCTCAGTTAGACTGGACAGTTGCTGGACAACCGAACCCACGCTGTACCGTGACTGGATGTGAGGGCTCTGTACGTCAGCATCTCTGTATATCTGTGTTCTCATTGGTACATTTTGAAACAAACTACCACATTTTATATAACAAATTCCCACAGAATTTTGAAGCTTCGTCTGAGTAGCCTATTAGGAAAATGTAATAAAGAAAGAAAGACAGAAAGATCCACTGTTGCATAATTTCTCCCACATCCCCCACAGAGATGTCTCGCAAACCCCCAGGGGCAGGCATACCACATTAGGGAACCCCTATATCAGAGGCAACTATTACCTTGTTCCCTGTATTGGAAATAAAAAGGACACTTTCTATAGTAGGTAGTACATATTTATTGTACTAGGTTATTTTTTGCACACAGGAAGTTTTTAGTTCAATGGCAGTATGCCTTGTTTTTAAATGAAAAAAGTACTGAATTTATTTTCTTCCCACAAATTACATAAGAAGGCAGCTAAATACCATGCTGCATGAGTGTCATACTTATTTTATATTTCTACTGGAGTCCTTGCAAGTACAAGAAAGAGGAAAAAAGGATCTGCAGTGTCAAATTTTAAATAGCTCTACAAGCTACTTCATGGAAAAGTGGATTTCCTTTTAAGTTTAAAAACCTTGTCCTTTATCTACAAGGGATATTTTATTTACTTTTGACTTCTTTAAAAATAGTATTAAAAACGTAAGACAGCATTTGAGGCCAGATTTTGCAGGTGTGTTTAGGACCAATTATAGAAAAATGTCATCTTTTACATTCATGTAATTATCTGTGTCTTAAAACAATGCAAATTTTGTCATTAAACTTTAATGAATTCATACATCATGCACAGGTTAATATCAAAGAACAGTCTTCATGTGTATTGCACCGCAAAAAGTTAGTCTCATGAATTCATTTTATACTTCATGAAGTGCTAAGAATGTATTTCATACTACATAAGGCACATATTGACTGTTCTTGGTCTGAGAAGTTTAGTCTAAATACCCGGCCAGCACAACCTAGTATATAAAAAAAATATTGTCTATACATTATTTTCTAGAAAATCAGTTGTTTAGAGACAGCAAAGAAGCAGCAGTGATATACCTAGAGGAGCTGTATAATGCAGAGTATTTTAATTAGATAAGTTTCATTTCCATATTGACATAGTAACATACAAATGGCATAATATTACTGTTTCTGGTAGAGTGTAGCCAAAGTGTTCTGATGTGTAAGCTACACAGTGATTAATTTGAAGCTCCTGACTGGAACCTAATGGCTGCAGTTAAGCCTAGCTGTCACTATCTGTTTGCATGCAGTGTTGTTGCAGTTGTGTTGGTCCCAGGATATTACAGAGACAAGGTGGGTGAGGTAATATTTTATTGAACCAACTTCTGCTGGTGAAAGAGACAAGTTTTCCTTACACAGAGCTCTTCATGTCAGATGATTAGAAGGACCCCTTACAATAGTTATAAGGGTAGTCACGTATCAGTGTGTTAACGGATATGATGAATTGGCAGGAGTGACATCCAAGGAAGACATGAGTAGCAATTTGGGGCCAAAGTGAACACAATTTGCTTCAGTTCAACTTTTGTACTAGAAAACTAGATCTGATGGAAGTTAAACTATCCACTGCCAGAAAAGCCTTGCTTTCCACATAAAATATGACCCAAAGGGGAGGGAGGGTCAGTTTACTTTGTACCCATTGACAGAAGATCCCAGATCAAAATATGAAAACTGTATACCATTATTTCCACTCTGGTGGACCCTATTACTTTAAACTTGAAACAATATTAGATTTTTCATGCTACATGTTCACAACTAGCTGCACTCAGTACTTTGTTGGGATCCTTATGAAAGTTGAAACACTACGAGGCAACAGGTCTCACTTTGGCCACCACCATAAAGCAAGTGGACTAGACATTTATACCACCTCAAATCTATTTTTTCTGGATTAGACAAGCTAATTACATCCTATTTAAATCGTGTTAGGCATAAATGGGCACCTATGCACTGTGTCAACAGGTGCATTATAAATACCTTGATGAAAATAACGAACTTGTTATTTGTGTTAAAAAATGCTGCTGAAACCACTTAAGGAAGGGAGGATTTATAGCTTTAGACAAAGTCTCCCTCTCCCATCCTTCAAAGACATTGCAAAAGTATTAGTAGATGACAGAGGTGGCTCTGTTTTTGAGACTATTTCCTAAATATTCTTTCCCTCAGAAAACAATTTCAATCACCACTTAATACAAGGATTTATTCATATATATAATACCGTGAATTTTTTTGTATTTACTGCAATACAGGGGGTTCCCGGTACACGTCTCCCCTTTATCTGTCATTTCATGTATCCATCGCTCATCAATAGGGGAATGTGTTCCGATTCACATCGGCCCCAATCTGCATATCTGTCGCTTCACCTTCTGCGTGGCTTTTCTGTGGGTGCTTAGCACCCACCGGCAGCCAGCACCTGACAGCGCCTCCTGTCTGCCAGTGGCCTGTGGGCCACCTATCAACTCCTCCCCCTCCCTCCCAGCGCCTCCTGCACACCGCGAAACAGCTGTTCCCCAGTGTGCAGAAGACTCTGAGAGGGAGGGGGAGGAGCAGGGAAAGGGCGCACTCAGAGGAGGGGGCAGAACTGGGCGGTAAGAGGTGGGGCAGGCCATTATTTCTTATGGAGAAAAAGTCCCCAGTATCCGTTGTTTCGGTATCCATCGCCTTTTTCAAGAACGCAACAGCGACATATACCAGGGACCCCCTGTAGTGTCTAACCACACCAGTTAAGATCAGGGGTGCCACATTTTGCTACATGCTGTACAAGAGAGTGTATAGAGACAGTACCTTGCCCTAAAAAGAGTTTGCAGTCTAAACTGTATGTTTATTAATCCTCTGAATCCAGAAGGTCAGAAGTTTACTAACACTCAGACCAGTTTTGTTTCAACATGTCACTGGAACATGCTGACATTAGAAAAGTGTCCAGATATATTTGCTGAAGTCAGTGGAAGTGTGTTTTTGTAGTTTGCAATCCTAAATGTGCTTTGTATGTGTAATGAAGTACTAACTCCTCCTATCAAAAAAACCAGCAGTTCTGTATTCCATGTGTCACAAAAAAAGCCAAATTGTTTACTTCTGGATTTGGTGTCTAAGCATATACCACATCCCTGTTGGATTCAAATTTTGAAACTAGCTATTTTGTTTAAATATCTCTGGCAATAAACTAAATACAGACGCTATTCCAGTTTTCTATACCTCACTCAATTACACTCCATAGACAATCTGCATACTGTAGTGCAAATAAAGAATATATAACAAGAGTTGACTTTTAGAAAATACCTATTATAACAAGGTTCTACAGTAGAACCTCAGAATTACGAACACTTTGGGAATGGAGGTTGTGAGTAACTCTGAAATGTTCGTAACACTGAACAAAACACGGTTGGTCTTTCAAAAGTTTACAACTGAACGTTGATTTAATACAGCTTTGACACTTTACTATGCAGTCGAAAAATGCTGCTTTACCCTTTTTAGTAGTTTACTTTTAACACAGTACTGTTCTGTATTTCCTTTTTTGGGGTCTCTCCTGGTGCCTGATTGCGTACTTCTGGTTGCAAATGAGGTGTGTGGTTAAATGGTCAGTTCATAACTGGGGTTCATAACTCTTAGGTTCTACTGTAGTGCACTATTTATTTTAAAAACAAATTCCCATTGATCTTCTACAGCCTCTCTTCCATTTAACTGAGCTGCTCAGAAGTATGGAGATGGGTAAGCATAAGGTCCTGATCACAATTTCATATAATCCACATTTTAGCCTATGAACAAGAATCTGAGAAACTTCAACACCAAGCTATTTAGCAAGCATTGGTTCAGCTAGAATACGCCTACTGGAAGAGCATAAAAAGGGATTTTTATTATTTGTACTAAAGTAGCCTATGGAGAATTTAATAGAGATTGAGACTCTGATATGTTAAGTGGGGTATATACATGTAGTAAGAGTCCCAGCATTGAGGGGTTTATAGTCTAAACAGATAAAATTTCTAGGGAGCAGGGGGAGAACACATATTTTACCCCCAATTTACAGAAAGGGAAACTAAGGCTGAGAGAAATTGTGTGACATTAGAAAAGTCACTTGAAATCTGTAGCAGGGCAGGAAATTGAATCCAGATCTGAGAGCCCCAGCCTAGGGCCCTAACCACAAAACCTGCCTTCTTCTCTGGTGCACAGGAAAAAGAACAGTCTTATTAGCAGAACAATCCAGTGCAGAAGACACACTACAAATGGGACATCAGCAATATCTGTTCCAATAGGAGGGCTTCAAGATGCCATGGGTATGTTCAGTGGCAGAATACAAACTGGAAGCTGTAGTTGAAGCACAGTGCCATTGCTAACTTCTTCCTTCAAACTAGCTTTTATTTCAGTCTGACTAGCAAGAAAGTAGCAGAGACTTTGCAGATCCAATGAATAAACCTTTTCTGAAAGAGGTTTATATTTCTACTTGAGACAGAAAAATAATTGACGTTTCAGCTCTCTCTAGGAACCTGTCTGCAATAATGTTGTAAGGCAGTGGTTAACGTACATCACTATAAGAAGGGGCGCTAGTTGGCAGCTGTCAGCACAAGGAAAAATGAGTTGTATTCAAAAGGGATATACAGGCCCATAGTCAGCCCAACTAGTATGTTTATGTTTGAGCCTATAGAACAAAGCAGGCACATGCCTGGCGTCTTCCACCCCAATTTCTACCAGGAGAGAGAATCTACTGTCTTGTATCTTCACATGATATTAATTTTTCTAATGAAATAATGTATCTAGAGAAGTTAGTGTAACACATGACCACAAAGCTAAAAGCATATTACAAACAGGGCAACCTATTACAAATAGATTATAAATTCAACTAGATTAGGGAAACTGATATAGTCCACAATAGCCACTTGATCCCACATAACTGCTTGTAATTCCTGATTTCATCATTCTTTCTTCTAGACCCAAAAACCAGGTGGGTAAAGCAACTCAGCAATGAAATATCAGTTTTCAAATTTCTTGTCTTTTGGGTGCACAGTATTTAGATTTTTCATTTTCAGCAAATAATTCAAGAAATTACTTAGTGTGAGTATCTCTCTCTCTCACACACACATACACATACTCTAAAATGGGGAAAAAGTGTCAGACCCCACAATATGAGATTAGTACTTACTATTCCAGAACTAAGATCATCTCTGTTGCAGTCTCATAAACTTCATGTAAATTAATGACCCAAAGGTTACATTGCGCCAACTCAAGGACAGCTATCTCATGGATTATTTCCATTCGACAGTCTTGGCCCTTTCTTCTTTTTCGCATGAATTTTGCTGCAAACTCCTTTTCTGTATCTTTCTTGACACACTTCTTCACCACTGCAAACTTCCCTCTGGAATTAAAGCAAAATATTAAATCAGATGGATGATCCTTAATTTAAGTATTAAAATCACTAGTCAAATTTTAATCAGACTATTTAAAATTAATTTAAAATATTTTAGAAAACTCAAAAGAAACTACAGTGGGAACATTTAGAATATGTTCCAAATTTAGAGTTTTCACTCTGTATCAGTGATATTCCCTACATTTAAAACAGGGGATACTGCTGGAACCAGTAACAGCTCAAACTGGAATATATTTTACGTTTATTCACTGTACCATATTGTATCTACAAAAATTGAGCCTTTCAGTAGAAAAAAAAAAATCTATCAATTTCAGGAACTGAAGGTTACTTATTTGTAACCAGAGTTCTTCAAGATGGCTCTGCATATTCCACTTATGGGTAGCGTGCCGCACAAAGATGCCTAACGGGAGAACAGTCTCCAAGCCATGTTAAAGTGCCTGTGCTCTTATTCCCCCGCACCCCAGCATCCCTGAATGTTCTGAAGCAAGCTTATATAAGGAGGCACAGTGCCCTCTACCAGCTCATCTCCTTCCACCACCAAGCCAGAAATACAGAACAAAAAGACAGAGGAGGGGAAGGTGGGAGGGATGTATGAGTATGCAGAGCCATCTCAAAGAACACTGAACTGACCTTAATTTCTTCTTTGAGTAGTTCTGCAAATTCCCACTTACGAGTAGTTTGATGAGTAGTGCTGAAAATAGCCTGGGGGAACCAGAGCCTGAACTGAACAGAAATTGAAAAACCACTCTAACACATCTAGCATCAGACCCTGAAGCAGGGGTGGGCAATAATTTTCACAGGGGGGCCACTCCATGGATTTTGGTAAGTCGTCATGGGCTGCACATTTCTACTATATTAATGGAGCGGATGCAGGGCCTTGGAGGGAGTTTGGGTGCAGGAGGGAGCTCCCGGCTTGGGCAGGGGATTGGAATGCTGGAGGGGGTGAGGGGTGTGGCCTCTGGGAGGGAGTTTGGTGCAGAAGGGGGCTCCGGGCTGGGGTGCAGGAGGGGGTGCATGGTCTGGGAGGGAGTTTGGGGAAAAGGGGGTTCTGACCTGGGGCAGGGGGTCGGGGTGTAGTAGGGAGTGCGAGGCATAGGCTCTGGCTGGGAGGTGCTTACCACAGGCAGTTCCTGGCTGGCGGTGCAGCAAACCTCAGGCAGACTGCCTGTATGCTGTGGCCCCACGCTGCTCCCAGACGTGGCTGCAGCCGGCTGCTGCTGGCACATCTCTGTGCGCCCCTTGGGTGAAGCGGGTCTCCGTGTGCTGCCTGTGCCCACAAGCAATCACTGGTTTCCAGCCAATGTGAGCTGTGAGGATGGTGCTGGGGGCGGGGGCAGCGCAGAGACCCGCCTCCTGCTCCTCCCGCCAGGGGCATGCAGAGACGTGCCAGCAGCAGCCGACTGCTTCCAGGAGCGGTGCGGGGCCATGGCAGGCAGGCAGGCAGGCAGGCAGCCTGCCTGAGCAGCCCGCTGCGCCACAGGACTTTCAGTGGCTCGGACTCTGAGATCCCGAGGGGGCAAAGGAGGCTGCACAGAAATATTAAACGGGCCGGATCCGGCCTGCAGGCTGTATTTTGCCCACCCTTGCCCTGAAGGCTAATCAAGTGCATAATGTTTAGCAAGAGTGTGCATATCCAGGTTCCAGCCCTACAAATCTCAGCAACAGTCACTTGGGCGAGCAAAAGATGATGTCACACCTCTAGTGCAATAAGATTGAACCATTGTAGGTACAGGAATTTCTGCGACCATGTAATATTCAAACAATGTTGTTTAATCAATCTAGAAATAGTCTTGAGAGAGACAGTATGCCCCAAAGAATCCCTGTCTAGATTATGTGTATCTCATGCTGATTTTCCAAAACCTTTAGTTCTATTTCACTATTATGCATGAGCTTTCTTTGTATCCAAAATACATAAAAGAGATTCCCCCTCATTAGTATGCAGCATTTCAAATAACAAAACACACACTTCCTGATAGTTTTCTAGAATGAAGCAATGCATTCTTCTGCACTGATGAGCATGAGTCTTCAAGAATTGACAGTCAAAGTCTGATCACCCCAAGTAGTCAGGTGGAGGGACTGCGGATCTGGATAAAGAATCCTGCTCTATTGCTGAGAAGGAAGATTACATATGAAGACCCCAGGGGAGAGCTGAAGCAGATCCATAAACCTCTGGTAATGTGGCCAAGCCAGGGCAATCGGAATTATCTTTTCCTTGTCCTGAGCAATCGTCACCACTTTCTGGATCAATGAAAAGGGGGGAGGGGAGAAGCATACAGAAGGCCCCTTCATGAGTGCAGAAGGAAAGAATCGAAGATGGACTGACTGTCTCTTCCTGCTCTCAAGCAGGAGAGGTGCCACTTTGTTGAACCTTGTAGCAAAACAGGTCCACATCTGGTTAACCTTAACTAGAAACAAACGCTCTGAGTCAAGTGATCCTTAAAGGATCATTCGTGCATTTGAGAAAACTTGCTGCGGAGCAGATCTGCAATTACGTTGTCTTCCCCTGCTAAATGCAGGCCCAGCAGACTTAAAAATGTCACACAGAATGCACCAGTCCCATAAACTGATCGTTTCTGCATGTAGCCGAGCAGAGTGAGCACCCCCATTTGTTGATGTAAAACAGCCACTGTGTTTTATTTCACTACTTGAACAACCTTCCCACGTATGTGAGGGAGGAACAACGTGAGGGCCAGACGAAGTTTCTCTTAACTCCAACATGTTTATGTGTAAGTCCCGCTACTGAGAAACCCAGTGATCTCAAACTGTATGATAACTCAGACATGCCTATCCCCCCCAACCATTGTTTGACACATCTGAAGTTATCCTCACTGATGGCGAAGGGGGATTGAACTGGAAGTCTCTGAGGACATGTGCTCTGACTGCCTACCACATCAGCAAGTCCGGAATGTTTCAAGCAATGTTGACTAACGTCTGAAGATTATTCAGATTTGGCTCATTGACCTGAGACATCCAGTGATGCACTGGCCTAATTCCGAGACACTCCAGGAGATTTACATAAGTAGTAGCTGCCATGAGAATCAGGAAGAAAATTACTTTGAGTTCTGACATACTTGAAAGTTTAAAATATTCTTCACTATTTAAAAAAAAATCTGTCCTGTGGTAAAAAGGCTTTTCTGAGTCCAATATGGCACCCAAGAATAAAATGTTGAGTTGAACAGATTTAACTTGACTTTCAGTAGTTGTTCCAGGTCCGGAGGAAAAAAAAAAAAAAGAGGTGATTGTATAAGTGATGTGGCTTAATAGATTTTTGGGAACAGCAGCCTTCAACAGTCAATCATCCAGATATACCCTGCTTTCTGAGCTGAGCCACTACCACAGAGAGGCAATCTGTACAATACTCTTGGTCCTGAGGACAGGCCAAATGGGAGCACCTTGTACTGGAAATGGTATCCTGCCACCACGAAACAAAGGTACTTTTGACAACTGTCTGATAGAAATATGAGAATATGCATTCTTCCGATTGAGAGTCACAAACTAATTCACAGTTAAAATGAACAGATTATGAAGGCCAGAATTAACGTACAGAACCAAAACTTCTAAACATATTTGTTCAAGTGTCTTAAATCTAAAATTGGATTAACTCCTTCCTCCCCCTGCATTCTTCTCCTGTACTAAAAAGTATCTAGAATAAAACCTGACTCCTCAAGGCATTTGGACACCTCCCTGACAGCTCCTATCAGAAGCAATTTCTGAACTTCTGAAAGTAGAATAGCGTTGTGAGAGGGTTCCTTGAAAAGGGAACGGTATGGGGAACTGAAAGTGCATAGTTTCTCATAGTGAATATAATAGCCCTTTTTCTGTAATTTCAAGGATGTAATAAATCTCAATTTGCTGAAAAAAATGGGCTAGTCTCCAAACTGAGGAAGGCAAGGATCCTTGCTGACTGGTTCTCAATCCTCACATCAAATCTGAGGCTTGGTGTTCAATGAAGATGACAGGGAGGAAGTAGATTGTTGAGATTTAGGCCTTGATTTGAAAGACTTCTTCTGTTGACTCTGGAAAGTCACAGCCTGCTGCTGTCATCTTTGATTTGACAAGAAATAAATCAAGGAAGGCTACGGATAATACTGTCTCTGATAATGGAAAGAAAGAGTAGAAAGTCTTCCAGTAGAAGGAATCAAGCCTAAAGAACAGAGCACTGATCTTGCCTCCTTTAGCTTTTCCAGTCATTCATGTCTTTTCACTGAAAAGACCATCAAAGGGGAGATCTTCCACCTTAATTCTAGTATCCAGAGTCAGAAGAGAAGAGCGAAGCCAAGTATGTCTCCTCTGAGTAACTGCAGAAATCAACGTTCTAACAGAAGAGGCCGAAGTGTCAAATGAAGCCCTGAGAGCATACTTAGCCACATTTTGACCCTCCATTTGGATCACATTAGCCAACATCCTTTTATTATCTGGCAAATCCTGTACAAACAATAGCATCCTTTCCCATAGGTGGGATTGACAGAGAGTCATAACAGCATAATAATTTGCCGTCCCTAATACCAACAGTGGAAGAAGAGAACACATTTCTTCCTAAGGAATCAATCCTCTTTCTCCTCTCTATCAGCAGGAATGGAATATGCTTGTCCAGACCTCAACCATTGCTGGTAGCAGGTACCAACAAATTATATACAGGGTGTGTATGAAAATACAACCCCCACCCCAAGAGTATTTGATATAATTTGTCTGCCTTCTTGGAAATAGGCTGACAAGAGAAAGGAGTGGATAAAACAGTCTTAACAGGCTGCAGCAGACCATGGAGAATTGGTAACGACATCGTATTCTTGGAGACAGCCCCAAGAATGTCGAACACTAGATAGGTGGTTTCCTCCACTACTACTGAAGGTAAATTCAATGCAGATGTCATGCGATCCATCAGGTCACAGAACTGTGGAGAGTCACCAGAAGGGGAAGAAGCAGAAGCCACTTCCCAGGTGCTCATCTGGTGAAAACTCAGGATCATGGTCTGTGTCAGCAAGCTCTCTTTTAGAATAATAAATTGTCTCCTCTTCTTCTTCAGAATATCTGGCACCACCGAGATGCCTATAGATCCGAAGATTTCTCCACAACCAGTCCCTTTATAAATGAAACAGCTGTCCAGCCATAAAGGAGAGTGTCATGTTGTGGGGTGTAATCCAGCCCAGCGAGAGGTTGTCTCACTGCCTGCCCTGTAAGCGAGTGCCTTAAATGTTATTCTGCTGTGGCTCACAGCCTGTACCCTGCCAGCCAGCAGAAAAGCATACGCTGAATGTGTGTTAAGCAGGTTTGACTCAGTAACTGATTGCAGCAACCTGGTTGTTACACCCCAGCCACACTCTGGCATACACCAGCTCTGGTTATACCCAGTAGAGATGACCCCAACACCTCCCCCTCCCTGAATCTTTCCAAAAGTATGTGCTCTGCGATGTCCTT
Organism: Eretmochelys imbricata; assembly: GCF_965152235.1. Taxonomy (NCBI): domain Eukaryota; kingdom Metazoa; phylum Chordata; order Testudines; family Cheloniidae; genus Eretmochelys; species Eretmochelys imbricata. The sequence continues at coordinate 175,512,815 of NC_135573.1, forward strand.
TCCTCGACTTTTCAGAGAAATAATAAGGTTTGTATGCTCCTCTATAGAGACATAAAGGACAGCTTATCACTTTAACTAGAGTTAACGATCACTAAGTCAAAAATAGACCTGATTTAGTTTAGATTACAAATATAACTTAATATTCTATTTTCTTTTTGTTTTTATCAAGGGTTAGAGTTAGAAATGGTACAAGCCAATAAAAGTGAAAACATACTTTCTAGTGGCCAAGACCTAACACAACAAACTATAGCCTTTGTTTTAAAACAAAAAGCTCACACTGTATGGAAAGGGATGACACTCGCCAGGTGAAAAATCCATTTGCAAGCCCTGTGTATACAACTATAAAATAAAATGCAACAATTTTTGCGTAATACAACCAGTTCTTACAAAAAAACACAGACCTAGAAGTGTCTGATTAGTTCTCAGACTATGATTATATTTTCTAATATAAAACTTCTAACGGTATCTCTGCTTTTAAAAATAAACACTACACTAGGCAGTAACTAGCAAACTAGATCAATTCAAAGGGGCAAGTGTAAGTAAGGACTTTAAAAGCCACCAGTGAAAAAGTTTTTTTAAAAAGAGGCAAAGTTTGAGATCTGGAGGTAGTGCCTTTAAACTGGTTAGTTTTAAATTTGATTCTTATTGAAAAGCACCTCACATACAACATGCTTTGCTAATCTTTCCACACAAACACCTTAAAAATACTTAAGGTAGTTCTACATATTCCCCTTTCAACCGAACGTGTATACGGAAGCCCAAATGGCAGCTTGGCATAGTTCTCTGATTGGAACGTTATGTAAGAATGGGCTCTGATCCCCGTAGGGGATTGTATATTTTGTTGTTGGTAACATAAATGGATGCAATTCGAAATCCATTTTGATAGTCTTTGTTTTGAAATGGTTGCACCCTTCAATTGTTCAGTGGTGGAAATGAAGAGTCTCTGTGACTTACAGAAAGGTTTTGTTCTATCTAGGTAGAATGCTAGTCCTCTTCTACCATCTAGAGTGTGGAGAACAGATTCCTGTGTAGATCCGTGTGGCTTAGTGTAAAACATAGGTAGATAGAGAGGTTGACTGAGATGGAACGATGAAGGTACCTTCGGTACGAATTTAGGGTGTGGTTGCATAGTCACTTTGTCTTTAAAGAATATGGCGTAAGGAGGATGACCATGAGGGCCCCAATTTCACCCACTCTATGTGCTGAAGTGATCGCGACCAGGAACGCTACCTTCATTGATAAATGTAGTAGAGAATAGGTAGCAAGTGCTTTGAAAGGGGCTCTGGTAAGTCCTCTGAGGCCTAGGTTTAGGTCCCATGCTGGTGTAGAGTTGCAGACTTTAGGGTACATGTTCTGAATGCCTGTGAGGAAGTGTTTCATAATCAGATGCACGAACGCTGAAAACCATCTATCTTGTGGTGAAAAACAGCTATGGTTTCGAGGTGCACCTTGAGGTGCATATATAACCCCATCTGTTTCAAACGCAACATGTACTCCTAAACCAAACGTATTGGCGCTGTAAGTTTCGGTATGTATCTGTCGTGAGACCACAAGGAGAACCTCTTCCATTTATGGAGGTAAATGGTACGCACGGTAAGTTTCCTGCTGTTTAGCAACATCTTTTTAACCTCTTCCAAACCAGGTTAATTCGTTGTGATGGAGCCATGGAGAAGCCATGCCTTCAGGCAGAGTTTTCCTAGATTCAGGTGAAGAACAAGACCCTCATCCTGAGAGAAAAGTTCCTGACAGAGAGGAAGGGTGTACGGGGTGCAAAGCGGCATGCTGTTCAGGTATGGAAACCACATCTGTCTGGGCCACGTCGGAGCTATCAGTATGATCAAGGCTCTGTCGGTCCGTATCTTGTGTATCACTCTGGATAATAATGGTATCTGTGGGAATGCAAACAGGAGAGGCGTGTTCCATCAGATGAAAAAGGCATCTCCTAGGGATTGCGGTCCTAGTCCTGCTCATGAGCAAAACCCTGGATGTTTATGGTTTCAGATGTTGCAAACAGATCGATGTGTGGTGACCCCCACATGCGGAATATGTGTTGTGCGATGTTGTCGTTCAGTTCCCATTCATGTTCTTGGGAAAACTGTCTGCTCAATGTGTCTTCCACTGTGTTCTTTTGCCCCGGGAGGTACGACACAGTAATGGTAATACTGTGGATAATGCCCCAGTTCTAGCATGTTATGGCTTCTGTGCATAGGGAAAGAGATCGAGCGCCTCCCTGTCTATGTAGAACATATAGGCACGTTGTCTGTCATTATTTGTTTCTTATTGGTAGGAAATGTTGGCACACGTTTTGAACTGCTCATAATTCGAGTAGATTGATGTGTAATAAAGACTCCACAGGAGACCATTTCCCTTGGATTGTGTGTTGGTTCAAGTGTGCACCCAATCCAATCAGTGAGGCATCTGTAGTGATCAGGATGGATGCTGGGTCTTGGTGAAATGGGACCCGCGCACACATTGTGTGGATTTAGCCACCATTGTAGTGATTGAATGACTTTTGGTGATGGTGGTGACAGGAGTCTGTTTAGACTGTGTTTGTGTGGTATGTAGACTGTTCTCAGCCATCCCTGGAGACAGTACATGTGTAGTCATGTGTGCTAGACCACAAGATCGAGGCCGCCATGTGTCCTAATAGTTATAGGCAGGTGTGTGCAGAGCCTTTTGGACTGTTTGTGACTACCAATAAGAGAGTGGTCATTGTGGAGAATCTGGTCATTAGTAATGAAGCTTTAGCTTCTATCGAGTCTAGGTAAGCTCCGATGAATTCTAGTTGTTGAACCAGAACTAGGGTAGATTTCTTCTAATTTATTTGTAACCCTCAGGTATGGAAAAGTGTCAGTCGTTTGTGTGAAGTGTATTGCTTTTGCTTGAGTGCAACCCTTCAACAGACAATCATCCAAGTATGGGAATATCATAATTCCTTGTCTGTGTAGGTGTGCTGCTACTACAGCCAGGGTTTTGGAGCTGTCGAAAGTCCGAATGGTAACACACTGTATTGGAAGTGGTCTCTCCCTACTGTGAGCTGTAGGAATTGTCTGCATGCGGGGTGTATAGCGATGTGAAAATATGCATCTTGTAGGTTGAAAGGTGAAAACCAGTCCTCTTCTTCCAGCGCTGGAATCATTGACGTCAGCGTGACCATCCTGAATTTGTGGGTACGCACAAATTCGTTGAGTTTTCTGAGATCTAAAATGGGTTTCCATCCTCTATGTTTCTTTTGAGTCAAGAAGTAGTGGGAATAGAACCCCTACCCCCTGTGTTGTACTGGAACATGTCCCACAGCACCTAGCTGTACAAGATGGTTTAGTTCTTGTCGTAGAAGATGCTTGTGAGAAGGGTCCCTGAAGAGGGACGGGGAAGACGGATGGGTAGGCAGGATGGAGATGAAGGGGATGGTATAACTAGAATGTCCTATCTCCACTACCCAGTGATCTGTGGTGATGGATGCCTACGCTTGGTAAAATGGCTGTAGTTGGTGACCAAACACCTGGGTAGGTTGTGTAATATATATGCTGGTTGTCAGGGGAGGTTGATCAGACCCTTGACCAAATCTTCAAAATTGCATCTTGGTTGGTGGTGCCTGTGACGCAGTTGACTGGGACTGAGGTGGTTGGTGTCTCTGGCACGAATTGTCCAATGGTCTCTGGTGCCGGAGACAATGTGTCCCTGTTTTGGTTATAAGGTTGGTATCTCCTCCATCTATTAGGGTATGTATATATGCCCAGGGTTCAGAGTGCTGTTCTAGAGTCCTTCATTGAGTGTAGGACTTCACCGGTCTTCACGGAAAATAATTTCGCTCTGTCAAAGGGAAGGTCTTCAACTTTAATTTGGAGGCCCTTTGAGATTCCGGAGGATTGTAACCAGGATGCCCGTCTCATGACTATAGCTGTAGCCATCATGTGAGTGGCCGTGCCCGTGACATCAAGGGACACCTGTAGCGCTGTCCTCACGACTAGCTGTCCCTCAGTTACGACAGATTGGAATTGCTCCCTTCTGTCCTCTGGGATGTCCGCAGGGAACTCATTAAGTTTCTCATAATTGTCATGGTCATACTTAGCCAGTACGGCGGTGTAATTGGCCATGCAAAACTGGAGAGTCACAGACAAATAGACTTTGCAACCTAACAAATCCAGTCTCTTAGAGTCCTTGTCACGTGATATAGATTTATACTGGGATTGCTTCCCCAGTTGGTTCACCGCATCCACCACCAAGGAGTTTGGTTGAGGGTACAAGAATAGGAAATCCATGCAGTTTTTGGGCACATAAAATTTCCTATCCACTCTTTTGCTGATTGATATGGTATGGGGGTATGGCAGCTGGAGTTTGCCATACTGATTCTACTAGTTCCAGGAAGGTACTATTAATTGGCAATGTTATCTTTGTAGAGGATGCCGGGTGTCATATTTTTAGGCGCTAATGTTGATTTTCAGTCTCATGTTCCAGAGGGATGTTCTGACTTTGTGCGACCCGTTTGAGTAAGTCCTGGAATCGTTTTGAGTCATCTGTGATGGCAGACAGAGATGGCAATACCGCCTCGTCTGGAGATGAAGATAAATTGTGGGCTGGTGAGCAGTCTTGTGGATTGGAATCCTCCAACTCCTCGGAATCCACATGCACCTCCGAGGGCTCAGTGGCTGTCACTGTAGAAGGGTGAATCTGTCACCTCTGTGGGGTGTGAGGTCTGTCTGAGATCTGTAGATTGCCTGGGGGTCCCATTGTGCCCAGTGCATTGGGAATGGCATGGGTGGGCACATCCATGGGTTAAGCCAGACATGGGGGCACGTCCCTGTAACCGTTTCCTGGCACTTGTATGGGATGGAGAAGAGTGTCCTGAATAGAAGACTGCCTCTTTTAGGTCATCTTCCTCATCGCTTAAAAATTGCGGGGCATTAGGTGAGTCCATCTGTACTGGTGCAGTCGGCACCAGAGAACAGTCTGTGCTGTGTACAGGTGAGCCAGGCTCGAATGATATCTCAGTGCCAGTTGATTGAGTGAGGGAGCGCGGTCCCATGGGCATTGGTGCCATGCTCTTATGTGTAGACATCATCTGTGAGATTAGTCCTGTTGGTACCGTCAACTTATGCGTGGCCTCTGTTGATGCCAGTGATGCCGACTTAGTGCGTTCATGCATTGGCTCTGCAGCATGTGGTACCAGTGGAGGTGGCATGGTAATCAGAGGCGGCATTGGCACCGTGTCCTTCCTCAAGGCATTTGGTGCCATGGAGTACAAGGCTCATTTGTGCCTACTACTCGACACCTAATCTCCGCTGGCATAGGTCCCAATACAGACGGTGCCGGAGGTGCCTGGAGCATCAAACATGCTCACCCTGCTGGCCGTCGGCACCAAGGGTAGTGATCATGCTGGAGACAGTTTCCTCTTCAACAGTTCTCTGTGGGTTGGAGATGCCTCCCTCTTCCTTGATTTTCTGGAGGAAAGGGAACTCAATCTGTCCAGCGAGGAGGCACACAGGGAATCCCCCGATGGGTTTTTTTCCGAGATAGAGACGGTGGCATTAGGGATTTCTCCATAAGGATCATTTTAAGTCTGAGATCCCTATCCCTCCTTGCTCTGGCTTTAAGATTGCTGCTGTGGTTGCATTTTTGAGGGATGTGCACCTCCCCCAAGCAACTGAGTGTCCATCGGAGACAGGCATAGCATCCTTACACAAAGTGCAGCGTTTAAAACCAGGGATGCCTGGCATTTTCGTTACCCAATTTTGTCGTGGTATAAGGAGATAGAAATGGAGAGGAAAGCTCTTCGATTATATATCTTTTAAACAGGGAAAGGCTAAGTGGTTCAACAGAAACCTAAGACTAACCATTAACTAATTACTGGGAGCTAAACTTAACTATTTCTAAATCTTTTCTAGGTAAATTTCTGACACCGCCCCTGGAGCTCCATCTGCAGCTGAGGGCGGTCAAGAAGGAACTGAGGGGGTCAGGACGCGCAAGCACTAGATGAAGCGCCAACAGTACCGTGAGACAGCTACTGCACACGCGCATCCCAACCAGGCACTGCTACCAAAAACCTCTGATCAGCAGCGCCAGGACACATCAACACCTGAAGTGGAGCATCCACAGGGACAGCTCTCAAAGAAGAACTTAACCATACTAAATAGCTCAGTGGAGAAAAAAAAAGTTACACTGTCAAGACTCCACTAATAGGAGGCTACAGCTTTAGACTCGGGAGTCTTTCAGCTTTATTTAAATTGGACCTACTTAATCTAAATCACAGGCATGATTTAAGTCCACATTTTCTCACAGTGGAATTAGAAATATCAGATATTTCCACCCATGTGCAGGGACAGAAAACATTTTTGATAGCTGGGTGCTAACTGTTGGCAAAATATTGACTAAGTGGCAACTCCTGCAATGCCAGGAAGAACAGATACTTATCAACCTCTTTTGAGGTTGTTTTACAGTCCTAGGATTTCAAGCAAGTTTCAAAAATATTCACGAAGGCATCCAAAAAATTGGGCACCAAGGCATCCATCCACCAAAGTACTTAAACACATGGCTAATCTGACTTCACTGGCTACTGTTGTAGTGCTTCTCTGTGTTATTTTAAACTTCCTTTAAATGAGTCACTGTTATAGACCAACATGTTGAAAGAGGTGGTGCTGAACAATTCAATTAGACTGCAGTAAATCTTCAGGACTAGATTATTATAGGTGAGGCTCATAATGCTGCTAATTATGAAGGTTTTCTGACACCTCCCATTGTAAGACTGTTTTCAGTTGCTTACAAAACTTTGTCCAACTTTAACCATTTAGGCTGAAATTTATCATGCTAAGCTGGGGCTCTGACAGTGAACCTGGAGGGGGACAGTAAGACTGGCTAAGCAAGGAGACTTGGAAGAGGAGCCAGAAGAGTGGAAACTGGGACTGGGAGGGGGAACCTGGGGTGGGGAAGAGAAGGGGCAGAAGAGTCTATGACCACTTCAGCACAATCTCCTCCAGTGCCTGGAATGGAATCCAAGATTCCTGGAGTTTCACCATTCCTCTGCTGTCAGCAAATACATCTGTGAAACCAACTGGCAAAATGTGCATCTCAAATCCTGCGTAGTGCTGGTCCAGATAGCAGCAATATGTTCTCATCTTCTATCAGTTACTCTGGTAGCTCAAGTGGCAGGGGTCTGTGAAGTGGATCTAAAGATTCCAACCCTGCTGACTACATGTGGGTGCCAATAGGATGCCACATAATGGAATTTCTCCCTCCCTCCCCCCAGTTTTGTCTTTGTAAAGATTTAGGAAATTATACAGAAAACTATGTTAATAGACCATTAAGATTGCAAAATAAAGCACTCAGAAGTTAGAAAATGTCTTCATTAAGGTTGCTTGTGCAAGTCAGACCCCTTGTGCATATGCACTATGATACAGTATTTAGTAACATGATTGCAGACTATTTGCCACATTTTGTGTGTGTAATATACATACAAGAGTACTAAAGTACTTTAAGAAAAATGGCTACTGAACTGCTAATAAAGATGTTTTGCATTAAAGTCAATTACCACACTGGAGAGTAACAAAAGTACCTATCTTAAAGGAACTAGATGTGATCTTGGAAATTACGCATCAGTCAACCTTACTGCAGTATCAGGTAAGCTGGTTGAATCAATTTAGAAAAGAATGATAAGACCTCTTGATATGGTAGCAACAAATCAGCTTGACAAATAAGAAAATCATGTCTCTCTAGTCTACGAGGATATGTCAATAAAGTAGTGCAGCAGGAGAAATGGCTGACACTGTATTTGAATAAAGGTTTTATAAAGTTTCTAACAAAGTTCTACAGAGGATTTGGAAATCAATCACAGCGTGAGAAGTAATGTACTGTCACAAATTAGAAACGGGCAAAAAAGAAAGGCTATACTTCATACAGTAACTGTATTTCTTGATGTGTGGTCCCTCTCAGTATTCCAATGGGGTGTGCATGTGCTCCACATGTGTGAGACCAGAAGATTCTTGCTAGCAGTGCCCACTGGTCCACATCTGCACCCTTTTACTCCTCCTGCTCTGAGCCGACAGCAGGAGGGATGGTGCAGACTGACTACCTCTCCAGCTACCTTTCTGCCATGAATACCATTAAACGCACTGCAGCAGAAGGGAAGGAGGGAGGGTAGTTGAACAGATAGTGACCACACATCTTGATCTCCAGTTACTGTACAAGGTAAGTAACTTCACCTCTCTTAGCTCTTCAAGAGATGGGTTGTATTATTCCACTATAAGTGAGTCACAAGCAGTAGTCATTGAGGAGAAGGGTCCAAAGATCCCTGCTGTACTACTGATTGGAGAACTGCTCTGCCAAAGGATGTCAGCTATAGTAGCTTGCACCAGGGCATGATGTTTCACAGAAGCGTGAGCAGAGCTCCGTGTTGCTTCTTTACAGGAGAGTGTCATCTTAAGTGAGGCTACTGATGCATCCTAGGCTCTAGCGGAGTGGGCCTTCACATCTTGTTGGGGAGGAGTCCATCAAAAATATCTTCTGATGGGAGGCTAGGGTTCGAAGGACTATGGGGCGGGGGGGGGTGGGGAGGGGGAAGAGACATTATGTTTGCTACATTGCACCTTCTAATGCTTCCTGAGTGATTTCTAACCCTTTTGATGATAAAAGGGTTAAGGGGCTGGGTGTTGTTTGTAGAGCTATGATTTGTGGAATTTTTGTTATGGTGCTTGAGTATAGAGGCCTAGTGAGCAGAGAGTTTACCTTTAAGTCCTTTCAGGAATGCAGCAACTCAACTGTCTTCTCACTAAACAAACAGTTTCCCCTCAAAGGGCTGATCCTCCACCATGAACTGGACATCCTTGGGAAATCTGGAGGATTAGAGCCACAACAACCAATGCACGACCACAGAAGTTGCCATCAAGAACAACATTATATCTGCTGTATCAACTAAGGCTTGAAGGGATGCTCTGGCTAGCAATTTACCCTCAATGAGTGCTTGGAATTGCAGCCTATCTTTTTGTGGGAATTAGTGAATTCCTCAAACTTAGTATAATTAATAAAATCATATTCTGACATTAAGGTTTGGTAATTTGCTATGTGAAACTGTACACTCAAAGTCAATATTTTTCTTCCAAAAAGTTATAAGTATTTAGCTTTCTTATCAGAGGGGAGTAGACACGGTCTACTTCTCTCAGTAACAGCTTGTACTACTAATGAATTCAGAGCAGGGCATATAAATAAAAATTCTGCCCTTTAGATGGCACAGAGTACTTCTCCATTCTTTTTGGAGTGAAGGCACAAGTGGCTGGAGTGTGCCAGATGGTCTTGGCTGATTCTAAAATGGCTTCCTTAATGGGACCAGTCTCTGGAGAATGCAGAGTAATTTATGAGGAATGTCCTGCAATTCCTCCAGAGGGATACGGAATGTGTCTGCAATCCTCCTAGTAAATCTTCAAGTTGCCTGTTACCCACTAGGCAGTGATGGTGAAGCCAGTACAATCACATCTGGAGATGAAGATGACATTAGGGCTGGTGGTTCTGTCTGATCTAGTTCCTCCTCTTCCTCCACTAGTTCTTGAGGAGGTTCGGGATCTTCTCTGCGAACGAAGTGTTGTCTGGATTCCCAATGGGATCATCTAGATTCAAGATATTGCATGTATGGATCCGATAGTATCCAGTAAGGCCAGTTTGAGAGGTCAAATGGAAATTGGGATAGTCACCATGGAGGAGACTACCACTAGTCTCCAGGTGCACAATCCCTCTTATGAAATCAGGATGGTGCCTATGAGACTCTGGGTCCTCTGTCTGGACTGATCCTTTGTCTCTATGGGAGTGGTGATGATCTCCCACTAAACCTGACTTTTCAGAAGCACTGGCAGTTTTGAATTCTATGGATGGTGCTGCCTTATTATGCCCAATTGGTAGACTGTAGGGAGAGCCACTCACCAGTACCTTGCATGCTCTGGACCAGTGGTGTAGAGACCTTCCTGGTCAGAATGGGTTCCAACAGAATTGGGGATTCCAAGACCACATAGATGGACTTGTCCTTGGGGGCCTCATATGTATCCCCTGATGCAAGTGAACAGACTGGCTTGTCTTTCTGTGGTGTCAGCGGTTTGATCTCACTGCTGTCTTCAGCACCAAGAACTCCTTTTCTTGGTGCATTGGTACCATCAGTGTAGGAGGTATCTACTTTTGTTATTCCCTCATCTGTATTGGGGACAGTCCAGCTCCTGCACTTAGCATTGGTTTTGGGGCACTTCTGCCCTTCAGAGCCAAGAGAATGGTACCGTGCTCCTTATGAGCTTCTGAAACTCCCTACAGGGGTGTAGAGTTTGACCTAACTTGGAGGTTATTGGAGAATAGGGATGTAAGTATCATTTAAAAGAGTACCCATTTAAACTATTAAAATTATCAGTTAATTGTTAACAAGTTCACTATTTACTCCTGGCTTGGGGGGCGGCACCCTGCTGTCTCTCCTTGGAGAGCTGTGGGCTGGGGATCATTTGCATGTGCATGACTGGGCACCTTGCACTGATCACACCCTCTCCCAGTTACTAGGTGTTGCCTAATGCGGCTAGTTTGGCGGATCGCTGCCGGGAGAGCAGCAGTGCCAGGGCAGATCCAAATGTTCTAGTAGATCCAATGGTTCCCAGGCAGACCCACCGCTGCAGCCAGCTGCAAGAGAAGCAGAGCTGGAGAGGAGGGGGTTGCCAGGCTGCCCCCAGCAGTGCCCTCTCTGCCAGGCATGGGCTGATCCAGCAGTGCCCCGAGCTGTGAGAACGCTGCAAGCTTCAGTGCTTCCCTCCCCCTGGGTATTGCTGTAGCGTTTTTAATGTGCACATTAGGTATTACAAGGTCACAAAATTATTTTATCAGTCTTACTCCTGGGGGAATTCTGCACCATTGTGCAATGCAGAATTTTGCAGAAATTAACGTTGTGCGCAGAGAATTTCCTTTCACCCACAGAAATGGGCTGCAGTGCTGCTAGCTGCCTCTAGAAGCCACTGGACTCGACAGAGCCCAGCTTGCACATAGAAGACACTACTTGGGGGAGGAAGAGGGAGCTAGAGGGTTCCTGGCAACTGCAGTTCCCAGCATGCCCTGAGGGAAGGAGCAGGGAACTCCATGCAAGCCTGGGACTGAAAATCAGGCTGGTTCTACCTCTGCATCCCTGGGCTCTGGGGGGAGAAAGGGACGGGTGTCTGGGGAAGGTGGATCCTGCAGCTGGGCTCTGGGGAGGGATGGGGTGCAGGTAACTGAACTGGCGGGACCCTACGTTTGGGCTCTGGGAAAGAACGGTTTGGGTGTATTGGCGGGGGGGGGAACCCCGCAGGTGGGCTATGGGAGGGGGGAAGGAGACAGAGAAACAGGAACTGGGTTGTCATAGAGGTTTCTTTAACTCTCTGCTCCTGGGGGAATCTGTGTGTGTCTGTATTGTTACAGATATACTTGCTGACAGGTATTCTGAAATAAAATTACCAAAATAACTGAAACTAGTGTGATTATGCAGCAAGATACTGACAAATAAAATTTGCAGAATTTTAAAATATTGTGCTCAGAATTTTTAGGAGCAGAATGCCCCAGGAATACAATCTGTTTTAACTGCAATATATTAACGGTAAGACTAATACTTACTGGTTAACCATTTAACATTTTACATCTTTATTGGAGAAGAGGCCCTCTTATTGGATGAGGGCCCAGAGGAGGGATTTCTTATCTCTTGCGAGAGTGCTTCCTACCTTCCTCATGCCCGTTTGGGCTAGTCCCTTGCTCTACTCCTACAAACCTTGGAGCTGAAGGCCACTGGAGCAGTGCCTTCTTGATGCCTCCACCTGACGTACAAGGGTATCTGACAGGCCAGGGTTGGACTGAGGCTTCATGGCATAATCCATTGGAAGTCTTCCAACCCAGTACTCGCAAATTTGACTTTGGAAGGATTGGCAAATACCACACTTTGAGGGGATGTGAGCCTCACCTAGGCAGTAGAGGCACTTGAGGTAGCCATCGCTGACCAGAAAGGCCTGAGGGCAACACACACAGTTTTAGAATCCCTGGATCTTGGGAATAACTAGGCACTCAGGATGGGGGGGGGGAGGGGGGTAGACCCACCAAATCCTATTAAGAACTATAAAAAATATAAACTACATTTTAAACTATTTACAGTGCATTACAGTTAGATGCAGAACCTAGCTAATGAAGAGGTTCTACCTCAGACCACAGGCAGCAGAAAAGAACTGGAGAGCGTCTTGCACTGCCCCTTTTGCCCTCAGTTTGGAACACAAAGAGAAAGGAGCAGGTGAGGACCTAAGGATATTGTTAGCAAGAATCTTCTGATCTCAATTATATGGAGCACACACCACCACCACCCCTCCCATGGAATACACATAAGGACTATAACTCAAAAAGGAAAATAAATTTTCCCCTTTCCAAAAAAACCCAAAAACAGCGTGATGACCCAGTTCACCAACAAACTATCTAGAAATGAGGGTAAATAGAGAGATTATTTTATCTTCAAATATTTTAAAATAGACAGACTATAGGACACTAAAGAAATCCAGAGAGCAACCTAGCAAAGCTAAATGAATAGGCAGCACCTTTACTGTTGACTAATGAAAGTGAGTGCACAACAGAAGGAACTATTCCTACATATTGGTGGCTTTTAAAATTACCTCTAACCTCTCTGGAACAAGACCATTGTGTTATTCTAGATACCCTGATGAAAATGTCTGCTTTTTTGACTACCCCTGGGCATTGCATATTTACTAATGCAATTAGATAAGTCAATGTTGGCACAGTATTCCAGGTAAGGGTGTAAATTCACTATATTTTAGAGATACAGAAGAAATAAATGAGATCCAAAAAGAGGTGATAAAGATTAGAGGCATGGATAGAGATTGAAAAGACTGTGTGTGTTTAATTTATAGAGGAAACAAATTAAAAAGCAATGACAGAGATACACAAAATAATGAATGTTAAAGAGGCAGTTAAACAGACCTATTACCCTCTCCCATAACATAACCAGGGGACATGTGATAAAAGGTATCAAATTTAAAAAAAACAAACATAAAATACTTTTCCACAAAAAACATGATTAACCTATGGAACTTGTTTGCCCAAGGTATCATCTTTTCTCCAAGACTAAACACAAAAGGATGAGCTGGACCATTGTTTGTCCATGTCCAGAGTCCTCTCCTATTAAGCCTTGCAAAGGGTAAATCCTGTCCCCTATATTATTATTGAATTATTATTATTATTATAATATATTATAATTATATAATATATATATATATATATATTATAATTATAATAATATTATTATAATTATTATTACTTGTCTGAAGTTGCTGGTTAGACATATGGGCTGAGGTGTAGAGCTGGATGTTGTTTGTGTATTGCTGACCTCTCCCTTGCCTCAAATGTCAATATTACTTTTTGCCAGCTGTCCAAATACCTGGATGAGGAGCAGCTGGCTGAAACTAAACCCAAGCAAGAGAGAAAAGAGAAGGTGTTTGGAGAAGGCAAGGTCTTGAGACATCTTCTTTGGTCAAATGCATCTGCCTGAACATTGTAGAGTCAGTGAATAGCATTGGGGTACTCTTAGCTATCCATGATTGTGAACGACACCCATGTTCTCTTGCAGCTGTCCAGAACACTGTGCCCTATCCTATCAAAAAGATCTGGTCACAATAATCATGTTTTCATGACTTCCAAATTAGATTATTGCAAATCCTACCTATAAACAAAGGTAAACAACCTAAGATCTTCAACCGGTAAGAGAAAAAGCCCATCTGCTCAGCAACTGACACTAGGATTACAGCACCTCTGGTTCCACTCATTACACTAGCTCCAGTGAACACAAAATCCAATTCAAAAAGTCTCATTCTTAATATCTGTAGCTCCTCACAAGCCTGACCCTAGTTCCTCAAGAAACTGCATCTCTCCCCATAACCATGACCTCTATCAAATTGTCTATGAACAGGAGGAGAACTGAAAGCATGAGAGAAAACTTTGCCATGAGATGGACAAACCATGGAATCAATTCCTACAACAGAATTAACACTACCCTCTGAGCTACCAGAATCAAATACAACACACACTGCTTTAATCTTAGCTATCCCCAGCCCACCCCCATACGTTTAAAAAAAATAAACCAAAAAAACTGCCCTGTTTCAAGCTACTCTTTACAGTTGCAAAGTATCCTTCCTCCCTCCCCCCCACCCCCCCAAAAAAAATCAAAACTTGCGGGGTGGTCAGATACTATGGTGAGATGAGTCAAATACATATAAAAATGAATTAGATATTTAAAAAGGATGAGAACAGCCACAGCTGCATTAGATGACAAGCAATTAAAGATGCAAAATCTGTCTTGCTTCAGCATACAAGTCAATTCTAAATTGAGTTTGGCAGAAATTTCTCATAGGGCACATTATTCCAGAGTTGTTCACTATGAAGTTTCTTGCACTTCTCTGAAGCATCTGGGAATGGACTGATCACTTTCAGACTGCATACTGGGCTAGACAGACCACTGGTCTGATATAGCACAGCAATTATGTTCCAGCATCAAGTATTGTTTTTTTGAAAACTTTATTCAGTACCGTAAAGGCAAGCTCTGCAGTGGACTCCTGGTACCTTTTGAAAATGAAAGTATTTCAGTTTCAGGATTGCTAATTGAAAATCAACTAAGAGAAACAAAATAAAAACCATACACATTTCGGCTTCCTCCACACACACTAAAATAATCTAAATTGCAACCATTGATTTAATCAGGTATATTTATCATTGTTATTCCTCAAAGATAGCATTTGCAAACATTAACTGAAGTACAGTAGACTGACCAGATGTTCGCAAAAGCACATGGACAGTAACAATGTGGGTTTTTGAAGCACTATGAGACCCAAAGTAAATATTTTCTTGAGAAACTTCTTCATATTTAATACATATGTCAAGATAATATTATGGTTTTTTTTAAATGCAGAGGGTCAGGAAATGCAAAGCTACTTGATAGAACCATTAATAATAGTATTTAATTGTGCAAGAAACAAAATATCAGCTACAAAATAACATTATTGTATTTCATTGCAAAAAAATCCCACAAAAATGATTTTAAAAGATTGAAACCAACATCTATTTTTAAAAGATCACTGTCAAACAGCACCTTTGGAACTGGCCACTCAGGGCCTAGAATAAAAACTGCCCAATGTGCTAGCACCCTGAGATGGACTCAAAAGCATGCTTGGAAGGGTAGTGGAAGAAAAGGAAGAACAAAAACCAAAGGACAGGCAGGGAAGGGTACCATGGGAATCATGTGGAGATGATCAGAAGCCTACACACTCTAAAGAGCTAAGTAATGTACAGTATGCACAATGGTTCTTTTTAAAAAGCTAATGTCGTAATATATTAAACATATAGCCAGTTAATTAAAAAGTGCTCTCAAGTTTAAATTCTGATCATGAATGACATCAACTATGCTAAGAGAACCACTGGAAAGGACTCTAAATTGCCTCAAAATGAAGACATGTAAAATTTGACAAATTTGAATGCCATGTTTACAATATGAAGTATTGCAGCAAACTAATTTTCAACAGTAAGTAGTTATAATCCATGCTGACGCTGCCCCTTTACAGCAGCAAAAGATCGGTTCTTTTTAGGAACAAACCTAGCATGGCCTAATGGTATTTGTGCCAGAGCCAAAAATCAATAGGAAGGCTTCCATTGGGTTTGGATCTGACCCTTTAATAGCATGTCATTTTAATATCCCATAAAAAGTTTTACTCCTCATGATTTAAATACTGACTGCTGGAGTCACAGTTTGTATAATCTCAGTGTGTAATTTTCCTCAAATTACCACAAAGTCAATATCACTCACAATTTAGCTCTAAACTGTTGACCAAAGTAGTTTGTCATACTTCATCTCTCTCTAAAAACAAGATATTGAGTTCATGAAGCACAAGAAGCTGCTCTGACATGCATACAAAAGCTGTTTTGGAAGCAAAGAGGAAGTCTAATATAAATACTGGTATTGCCAGATTCACCAAAATATTTGTCATTATGGAAATACAATATCTATTCACAAAGCTCTACAAAGAAATAGGACACAGTGTGTGCTACATACGTACAGCACAGTTGAGGTAGACAGAGGCCTGATGCATCACTTAATTAAAAGGGTCAGGTTACATAAACGTTTAGACTGTTTACAAATATAATTCTTAAAAACTGGTTACTATGCAACTAGTAAGATTCATGCTTGAGGCAACTCCAGAGCAAAGATCCAGAAAAAATGTGCTGGGCAATCTAAGTTGATGTTGATTCAATAAAATGAAACTTGATATAAATTTGTACTTTTAGAGAGATATACCAGGATAGGTCTTTAAAAAATAAGCATTGTGTTATATTACCGAGTGTTCAGACAAGCTCCAAGTTGGATTCTCCTCATTTCACCTTTTTTCAAAGTCTTACTTTGAATTCTTAATAGGGAATTCTTGGAAAGCAAATGAATTTACTATTGAAAATATAGTAACAAGGGGACAAACCAAGAGAAAGCAATAGCTCAAGGGACCACATGATTAATAGGGGAGTAACTGTGACGACTCAAGTTAGAGAGGAACAGATTGGGGGTGGGGGAGAATACTAGGTAAGAAATAAATCACTGATTAAGTTAAAAGAATCTAACATCCACACTCCAACATGACAAAAAACATGTTTAAAAGCAAACTAATTTTTAGTCTACAGTTCATGTTTTATTACACAATCTTCAAAATAAAAATTCTACTTCAAACTGAAAATGGATTTTCTCTGAAATAACACAACTAAAAAGCCCAAGGTCACTTCTTCACTCTACCATCATCATTAGCATTATTTAAATTGGCACACATCCTGGCTTACAGAAAGGAAACAAAAAAGTCTTAGTAATTGCAAATGAAGCAAGAATGCTTTACATCATATGTTTACCCACATTTTGGGTTGTCATGGGTTCTGCTAGGGAGCAGCAGAGAATCTGACATTACTTTAAGTAATCTTTTCTCAAAGTGATCTGCAAAACCTCCTGTCACCATTGTGGGTGCAGTATTAATAGTGACTTCTATGAGCATATTCATCTTTTAGAAAGCTTAAAAAGAGATTGTCTGAAAGGAACGGAACTGCATAAAATTAGCTATAGAATTAATTCATCACAAGTGCTATTTGTCTGGAGTGCATTTCCTCCCACTCCACACTTTTTCTGTTGTTAAGGGCAAGAGAGTAGATGGTTTTTAGCAAGGAGGTTTTAATCACAGAATTTCTTTTCAAGTGATGGGTCCAATTGCCAGCAACTTCCCTCCCCATTTCTATCTCTGTCCATCACATCCCCAGAGTCTGTTCCACACCTGTTATATTTGTCTGAAGGTGGTCTCAGGTAACTGAGGCAAAGGACAAAAAAGTAGCAAACATACAGCATGTGTTCTAGTTACAAGTTCTTATTGCTGGGGGGGAAACAAAACACACAAGCATCCAATATCACGGACCAAGAACTGAGACTCACAACATTAATGTAGGTTAAGTTCATTATACAGCTGGGTGCTATCATGAAGGCATGTGTCAGTCTGCACGTGAAGTCACATCTCTACATCTGAAATGTGCAGAGTGTGAAACCAAGTTTCCATATTATGCTGTTCCACCTGCTCAGTGCTTCTTTAGAGCCTGTTATTCTCAGTTCATGATAACTGAGACTCAATATGTCCTTTTTATTCAAAAGGAAAAGTGAACTGAGGGAATCAATAGAATTTTACTGTAGAGTCCCATATGTCTTCCATCTTTTGTCAGGGAAATTCTGAGGGCAATTGCAAGAACTAAAACAAACTGTCTTTCTGATGACAAAGCAGCACAGTGTCGGGTGAACACCACTTGACCAACCTGAGAAGCCAGAACAGCTTTTGACATTAGCAAATTATGAGCTTTGATCTGGTGCATAGCAAGTTACAGGTCAGTTAACGAAAACATTAATAAACTTAAGAATTTTATAAGTTTGCCTAGAAATTTAATAAGCATATTATTGTCTGCAAAAGTACTATTAGTCTGACAGCTACACTCCTCTCCTCCTCGCAAAAGGAGTAGGTTATATGTAAATCAACACTGCAAGTCAGCACCTTTACAAGGAACTTTAGACAAAATAAGAAAGCAAACCTGCAGGAAAATTAAGGTTGCGATTACCTTTTTGGATATACTTTTGGTTTCACTATAGAATGGGCTTATGACAAAAATCTAAACAGTAAGTATTCAGACCTGTAATAGCTATAAAACCATTTATCATCTCTACAAAGAAATCTTATTAAAAAGCATATTGCTTCCCATTTTACAATGGAATTTCTATTACAATGGTCTTAATTGCAATATTTAGTACACTCATGTTACGCCACTTGAGTTAGCCTAGCTCCAGTGAGAGCAACCGTACTTCGAAACACTGTCACGCTATCACTGAAGCTACAGAGGTCTGATTACCAGCACAGAACGATTTGATTAGCAGATAAGTTGTAACTCATCCTGCTGCATCCTCACTGCATTACTAGTTTCAGCCGCAGCATCACTGGAGCTTTAACTCACCACCCCCAAGTCTGAGGGTGTAGCTCATCAGATGGGTACATGGTATGCACTAAAAGTTCCCCAGTATTCATTAATATAGTTCCATTTCAAACAGTACGACTTTAATGCACAGTAAAGAATATTTTGTGCACGCCAGCAACATTCACACGGGCCAGTTAATGCACGACATGCTAGTGTGCACTAGAATTTATACCCCTCTGGTGTGGACTAATGCACTGCATAGATAAGCCCAAAGATGCCACTTAACTCGAACTAGAGATTTTTATGTGTGGATGGGAGCGGGGTTAGGGACAAAATTTAGTTATACCTCGAGCTAACAATACAGTGAATACAAGCCATAAATGTGTCCATGATTTCCAGTAAAAGGCCTGTTGTATGCTAGTGCAATTTTATAAAATGAACAAAAACTGCCACTAGCATTCCAAACAAGGAAGATGAAAAAGATTAGGAGTTTCTATAGTCTGCAATGCAATTCTATCTCCTATATCAGCTCAAGTAGTTTTAAGATGACAGAAAACATCTGAACATAAACATTTGCTTTCAAAGTCAACAGTACCGATATTTGAACAGTACTTGCAATATGGAAAGCTTCACATTAGTAAAATCATTCTCATTCTTGAACTTCTCCAATCTATGTGTTGAACGAGGCAGCACAAAAACAGATAAGAATTCTTTTGGTATTTCTTCCTGAACCAGTCTTCTTATTACAGCATGGCTGTATTTGGTCAAGGTGGGACTGCTGCCTGACCCAGTAGCTGACCAGGTAATCTTTTGAAACACATAAATCTAATGTATTCTCCCTTCAAAAAAAACAGGGATTAAAATAAACACAACGTGTTTGTGTGCACAAGGGAAGCTTTCTGCCTGAAAAATAAGATTACTATTCATCTGTTAGACACATTAAGAAGTGTTATAAAAAACCCACACTCTTAAGTCATTAACAAAAATAAGCATTCAATTTCAGAGCCAAAGCCCCTTTTATGAACTGACACAGAAGAAATGTAGCATGCTTTATCATCCGTTTTCAATAACAAGATGGACACAAATGGCAAAGAGCCTTTTAACTTCACTACATTTGTTTTGCAACAGTGAGCAAAAATTCCCTCTTTATTAATATGCTTTTGTTGAATCCAGGATCCAACAATTTAAATTTTTACACTACTTAAAAAAAAAATCTTCAGAATTAAGCTAAGAAATTAAATCTACAAACAAGCATATGATCTCTTTATATTATGAGGAAAAAAGATCTCAGACACTTTTGTGGAGTCGAAAAGGGGACAGTATGAACCAAAATTTCTGGAGACTATTGCAGAAAAAAAATGCCACAAAGGCATTATTCGTTTTAACTTCATCAGTTAATGAAAATCTCAGGTATAGAGTCACAGCAGTCATGGAAAAAAATGTCTTGAAGTACAGCTTCGATCAGAAAATGACTATGTAAAAAGGAATCTTGTTGAGATTTGCTTGTCCTAATTATACAATATAAAATTTATAGCACTACTTCTCCCCCACCCCCACATTAACAGGGCAAAGGTATGAAGCCCCATTAATCTTAAATTAATAATTTTTTTATGCCAGTATGGATCATTATCTAGTTCTAGTCTGACCTTCCTGTATAACACAGGCTAAAGAACTTCACCCAGTAACACCAGCATCACAAGTCCTTATCTCATGGTTGAACTAGAACGTGCTTTCTGGAAGGACACCCGATTTTGATTTTAAGGTTTTGTGATGGACAATCCAGCACATTTCTTGTTAAACTATTCCAATGATTAATTACTGTTGCTTAAAATTTGTGCCTTTTCTCTAGCCCGAATTTACCTAGCATCAGCCTCCAGTTGCTGGATCTTATTATACCTTTCTTTGTTACATTAAAGAGACCTATATAGAAACCTTCTCCCTATATAGATATTTAAGTGTGTTATATTTTGCTGATCTCATTCTGATTAATTAGATTTAATGCCAAAGTTAACTTGAAGTCTAGACAATTTTAAAGAAATTTTTAAAAATAGTTAACAGCGACTATACTTGTTCCTGCATCTGCTATTTTTGTGATTTTACAATCATACCTATTTCCTCCCCCCCAAAATGAAGTGTTTCTCTTCCCTATTGCTGCGTGAAAGATCCAGGCAAACAAAAGGACTACTGACTATACAGGAACAAATGTGTCACTGAATGCTGTCAAATGCAAGTCAACTAAAAAAAGAAGAAGAGAAAGTAACTTCTCTCTCTAATCTCTTTCAGTGACAGTAATCATATATGATCAACACCCTGATGTGGTAAAACTTTCAGATGGAAGTGTTATTTTTAATATGACAGCGTCTCCAAGTTCAAAATGCAAAATGTTATGTGTATGCTGAGGAAGCTTGATATAAGAAGAGCTGAGCCACAACCATGGAACACAATTCAAGAGTCACTTCCCAGAACATAACTTTTCATAACTTACTTTCTTTTTGAGGAGTGGTGAAAATCCCACACTGAGAAGAAAAGCATAATTGAAGAAAAAGACAAAACAAAACCCGTCTTCCCCACCCTGCTCTAACCATTTGCTTCCCTAAAATCGTCTATTTTTCCTTATGTCACATTTGACCTAGTTCAGGTAACAACAACAATCATCCACGTCCTCTCCTCTCCTTTCCCTCCCCGCCCGGGTTTTTTTTTTTTTTTTTTTTTGGTAAATTAAGGAGAAGTGGTTTGCATTGACTCGGGGGGTGGATGGGGGAGAGACAGGCACGGCCAGCGGCAGAAAGCTCCCGTGCACGGACAGCGCCCAACACGACTTGTCCTTGCCTACGCTGACCAGAGCCAATCGCGCGGCCGGCGGGAGCGCCCCCCTCCCCCCCCATAGTGGGCCCCGTGGAGCATTTTCCCACCTGCGCCCAGGCCAGTGGCACCGATCAGGAGAGAGCGGGGCGAGCGCTGCGCGGGGCAGAGCGGAGCCGCGGGCAGGGGTGCACCAGCACCAACACTTGAGCCCACCGGGACCGTCTCACCCCTTCCCCGGGGCTGCGGGGGGGAGAGGCTGCCTGACGGACCGGGCTGGGGGGCTCCGCGCGCCGGGCTACCCCCCCACCCCCGTCACCAGGAAGGGGTTCGGGCGCCGCAGGAGCGGGGCGGTCTGGCGGTCGGCCCGTCGCTTACCTGCCGAGCTCCCTGCCGGGGCTGAGGCTGTAGCGCTCGTGGAAGGGCTCGGTGCGGATCACGGTGCGGATCTCGCTCAGGAAGCCGCCCCGCCGGCGGCCCCGGCCACAGGGAGGTTGCGACGGCGGCGCCCGGCTCCCGCGGGAGCGGCCCGGCGGGGGCTTTTCCTCGGGGCTCATGGCGGGGAGCGGGGGACGAGCGCAGCCCTTGTCCTTGCGGGTAACGGTCGAGGCGCGAGCAGCAGCACCCGAGCCGTAGTGCCGAGCGAGCAGCTGTGGAGGCGGCCCGCACGCGCCGCTCCGAAAGGAGGGGGGTGGGGCCGGCCGAGACCCCGCCCCTCACAGCCTCACCTTTGCCGGAGAGGGCGTGGCTGCCGCGACGCCAAAAAAAAAAAAAAAAAAGGCGGCAAGGCTGAAGTGGCGGTTGGCGGCGCCACCTGCCGGGCCCCGCACGCGCCGCCTCGGCTCATGACGGGGGCGGGGTTGCGTGTGTGGCCGCGCGCGCGCCCAGCCTGGAGGGCAGCCGCCTGCTGGCCTCAGCCCGTTCGCGCGGGGGGGCCGCAATGAAAACGAACGAGAAAGCGGCGTTTTCCCCAAACAGCCTCCTCCCGTTCCTGCACGAGCTGCCTCCCTGGCACAGCGGCACCTGCACTAAGGAGATGCGGTGACAGTGTGGCTAACTGCGCCCGTGCAGAAGTCCTGGCCTCCTCCTCTCCCTCCCCTCACAGCCACATCCCCAAATCCTCAACTGATTAAAACATCACAAGCCCGAAAACTATAATAAAATTCGGGTTCTTATTGTCTTCTGCTTTTTGATACTTTACCCTTCATGGTTGCTGAGAAAGGCTTGAAAACATGAGGCCTAGAAATCAGGCGACTCCAGGAGCTGAGGCTTAAAGCAGAACCCCAAATATTGCAAGACTAGGGATAAAATCAAGAGGGCTGGAAATGCTGCTCCACGCTGAGCGCTCCAGGCTGTATGTGTAATGTGTATAGCGAGCAGCTTGTGGGTGTGTTCATAAAAAACAGGACTTGTATCCTGGCCAGATATCAGGCCAGAACTGTGTTGAAAATAAATAAGCCAGCTCATTCCTCTTTGCATGACAACATTTTTAAGAACTGTAATGTAACAAAATGCTTGCTATAAGTGAGGGTCAAACTGTGGTCAATAGGCCAAATACAGCCCATGCAGTTCTTTAATGCTACTCTAATATAAAGGAGCAGCTCACACCATAGGTGGATACTAGCATGAACTGTGGCTTATCTGCTTGGATTAAGGCAGACTATTACATTACTACTACTAAATATTAATTGTGTTACGATAGCACCTACAGATATTACTTAAACTGTACAAATGCATAATAGGAAACAGGGCCCCAAAAAGCTTATAGACTAAGTAGACAAGCCCCTTCCCATCTTCCTTGGATGCCAATTTGACTGGGGCAGCAGAGCTACCTCAGTCAGCTTTCTGCTGGTGAAGAGATATCCTGCACAGGCATAAAGTGGCCTTGACCAACTGGAGTATGTGCTCCAGCAGAAACAGAAGGGGACCAGAGATTTAAAAAAAAATTAGACTCATGGAAAGATTTCCATACACTGAGTGCCTGAAAATATTAGGACTGTTTAGAAAGATGTGATACAGATATATCAAACTGACTAGTATAGACAATTTGAGTACTTCTACTTAGCCTCACAGTACAAAGACAAGGTATATCCAATTATCCTGAACGGCAATACATTACAAGAAATATTAATATTAAATACTTTTTCCTCACTACACAATGCATGATTAACTTGATACAGTCACACATCATTGAAACGAAGAGTTTAACAGGCATTTTTAGAAGGATTAGATATTGATATGGATAATGAGAGCATATATAGTTACATTAAATGGGATAAAAAATATAAGGTTTATGAACCTTCTTCCAACCATTAGCCAACCACTGACTTCTGGGGTTAGGCAAATATTTTTGCAATGACCAGGTTATTCCATAATCATTCATTATGGGTTTCTTGCACTTTCCTGTGAAGCTTTTGGTTACTGTATATTGTAGGACACTGGATTAGAAGGAATACTGGACTGATCTGGTAAGGGAATTTCTATGTTCCTAAATATGTTCTAACTTGGTAGGGCAGTCCCGTTTCACTGTCTAGTTCTATGGAAACTGGAGTTTTCTCCTGGTGGGAAGGGTGGTTGTCTAGTGGGTAAGACATGGAGTATGACGGGAAGAAGTTAAAGGAATGGTCATTTTTATCCTACCTAACAACTCTGAAGTGCTATAGTTTCGCTTTAAGTACATTTTGAAGAAAAACCTTCTGTGACACTACCATTTAAAATAGACACTGCTAAAGCATTTGTCTCTTTTAAATGCAGAAAGACACCCTTTGCTACTGCCTGCCAATATCCAGAGCCTACAGCAGAAAAGATTAGTGAGGTAATGGCCCCACATATAGGAAAGGATTCTAAACCGCCCAGTCATTGATCAATGATGATTCAAGGGTGAGTGAGTAAATCGATGACTGAGTAGTTTTGCAAATGCCAAGTCAGAGTTGCAAAATGAAATATTTTTAAAATAAATTACAAAAAAAAATATAAAATTGAAAAGCAACAGAAATCAGAGCAGTGTTAGAGACTGACATTTTCAGTGCATATCTTACAGAGAATTTGTGTAAATGGTAATTGGGGCAGAATATTATTGTTAAGCAATAAAAACTAGGAGTTAACTATTAGTTAGGAAGTTGTTAAGGTTGAAAGTACACATTAGGGGTGTTAATTAACATCCAGACAATGTGGTGTTATTTCCCCGGAATACTTCTACCTCCAAAATATGTACATCTAGAAATGAATGGTTAATTCTTGCCATATGTTCCCTCATTACTTATTTTCACCTCAGGCAGGTTGCAGTTTCCTAGAAAACAGGGTCCTAGACCATTTAAGGTCCTAAAGATCACAATCAACGCCTTCAATTGCACCCAAAAGCTAATAGGTAGCCAGTACTGAGCAGGAAAGTACCAGTGTAATATGTTCATTCCACCTAATTTCTGGAGACAAGTGGCTGCATCCTACTCCAGAATGTGAAAGCATCATCTCTTCAATGGTAAAGTTAAATAGAGCACATTACAGCACATATGGCCAATGTGGGCTGCATAGGGCAGACAGGGACCACGTTGCTCCTTTTCTAAAGAGCAGTAAATTGTATATTCCACCCTGCCTTCCTTGTCCAACATGTCCTTTGCCAGCAGGTTCTAGTGTGAGCCATGTTGACACCCTTTGTTCACTATTGATGCAGCAAGTAGAAATTAGAGCTGAATATGTCCCTACCACACTCTTTGATATTCAGTTCACTAATATTTATTCTTTATTTCCAAATATCTGTTATTAAATTACATGTGGTATTTTTAGGACAACCAATACCCATGAAACTAGTGAGCCAACTGTGTTTACATACAAATCCCAGCATTGTTTTCCATCAGTATCAGTAGATCTGTTATTTATATTTTGTCTTTCATCCTGAAAGATCGCAAATACTTTACAAACTTAAACAGTTACATACTACACACAATAATCAATCCATCAATCCACCATTATTGAAATGCAGCCATATCTGGAGTGAAAAACCAGCCCAAAACAGCAGTTGTCCAGTAGTTTACAGAGCAGCACAAAACAATTCAGAACTGGAAGTGAATACATGCGTTTTCTAAATGGAACTGCAAGGGAAATGTAGCTAAGCAAAATACAATTACCTCAATTGTAATCTGGCCAGAGGAGAAGGGTCAATACTGGTCCTTTCACAAATCCAGTGGGTTCTTTAAGGACTTCTGTTCTATATAGCACAAAACACAGATGCATGTTTTTTCTGTATGTGGCTGTTTTACACAGGTAGTTACAGGGGTGCTGGAACAATTTTTATAGTGGGGGTGCTGAGAGCCATTGAACTAAACTGTAAACCCTGTATATAATGGAAACCCCTTTAAGCCAGGGGGTGCTGCATCACCCCCCACACCCGTAGTTCCAGCACCTGCGGGTAGTTACAGACATTACGATACATACACCAATATATATAGTTTTTCATAGTTTGATTCAGACTGGTTCTTCCAGTTTGGATAAACATTCAGAAAACCTCAGATTTCTTTCATAAATCTATACAATCCATTCTAATATGTAAATTCCAATTCCTGCCATTCTTTAATTTAGGTTTCAGAGTAGCAGCCGTGTTAGTCTGTATTCGCAAAAAGAAAAGGAGTACTTGTGGCACCTTAGAGACTAACCAATTTATTTGAGCATAAGCTTTCGTGAGCTACAGCTCACTTCATCGGTGTAGCTCACGAAAGCTTATGCTCAAATAAATTGGTTAGTCTCTAAGGTGCCACAAGTACTCCTATTCTTTAATTTGTTTATCTCTTTCTCTACCATATGGTAGGAAAAGCCTAAAGAAGGCTGTTAGAAGTTCAATGTTTTAAAGTAACAGAAAGATGGATTTGCTGCATCATTAATTAGAATTACCTGCTGAATAGAAAGGCAGTGAACAGAAGAACCATTTTGTTTAACTGGCTTGTGGACTGACTAAGTCAATTTGCCTTTCACTTCACTACACAATAGCTCTAGCAACTGGCATATATTGTAGATGGCTCAGCCATGATGTACTACTATGGAGTATATAACAGCACTGTAGCGTATAAGTGAAATTCACCCTTGTGCAGAGGGCCAGCATAAGGCCTATATACCACTTTAGTCTCACTTAAGTATTAAAAAAGAGGGCTTATGTGGGATGTAAATGGTGTAGCATAAGCCTTGTGCTGGCCAGCCTCAGAGGGGTGAATTTCAGCCTATGTGAACATAGCTTCATCCATTTAGAAGCTAGCTAATAGATATATTTAGATTGATCACAGTTACTGCACAGCAAGAAAGTTTGTGTGTGATTCCTCTTTTTTTTTTTTTTTTTTTGCCTCTGTGTTAGTCTTTAGCCACATATAATTTAGAGGAGAGCTCTTGTTATGCTCAATTACACTCAGATAGTATGACAAACATTCGTTTCTGCTGATATCATTAGTGTCTTATGGTTCAACATTTTTTTCCTTTCAGCGTAGCATGTTCTAGGAATTCATTCTTTATTATGAGATGTACTTGGCCTGCAAGCAATAGAGAATGAAGTGGAGTGGAGGATAATGCGTCTCGGGCTTTGTTTAGGAGAATGTCCTTTGCATGCATCGAAGTGAAAGCCTGTTTTCAGTTCTGCCCTTAAGAAATGGATCAAGCAATGTTGTATAGGAACATAGAATTTGCCTGACTAGATCAGAACACTGGTCCTTCCAGTCTGGCAGACTAATTCTTCAGAGGAGGGTATCCTCCTTTTCCCAGTATTGAACATATTCATTTGAACATTGGGTGAAAGAAATAATTCCTTCTCTGACCAATGTGGTGATCAGTTTATACCTGAAGCATATCTGAGTATCCTTTATTCTTGAATATATAACTCAGCATGTTCTACAGATGTTAATAAAATTCATTCTTTAATCTAGTGATAGTACTGTATGTAACACCATGTTCTGCAACTGTAAATTCTAGTCTGACTACATGCTGTATGCAGAAGTGTTTTCTTTTATTTCTTCTAAATTGATATACTATAGTTATCCTAACCTGAGGTACATCAGCCATGTACTCTTGAATTCATCTTGTCAACATGTAAGGCCTCACTTTCAGAGGTACTGAGTCCCAAAGCTCCCATTAAATTCAGGTGGAACTGTAGGTGCTCACACCTCTGAAAATCAGTTCCGCATGATGGGTTTTTTTGTTTTTTGTTAAAATTGAGCTGATTCAGTAGTCTGAAGACAGCAGGAAAACTAGGTTTCTTATCAGCTACAACTGTAGCAATTTCTTCAGTCTTCACATTCACTTTGCAGTTTAAACAAAGATGCATGGATCCATTAAGTGGCAACATTAGGCACATATTTTCATTATTATTGCCAGCTTCCTGAGTTACTATTTGACCTGGGTGGAAGCTTTTATCTAAACTGCCTCTCATTTTGCACAGTGTTTGAGCAGAATAATTTGCGGAACAGGTAACTAAGCTCTCTGTAGGAAGATCTACGAATGTCCTTTCCTGGGCCTCTTCCTACCCGTGGACATGGATTGCTATTTTGCAGCAGTTGACACCCAGAATCTGAGTGCTGCAAGTAAATGTTACAATTGTTTTAATTAATTGTTTGCACTAAATATCTGTTACTAAATATTTGAGCATGATTGAATGGGACCACATATAAAAGTCAGTATACCATCTTAATTCAGAAGAAGCACTTGGAATATCCCATTATAGTATAAGGCTGGATGGAAAAATGCTTTC
Source organism: Eretmochelys imbricata (assembly GCF_965152235.1). Lineage (NCBI taxonomy): Eukaryota > Metazoa > Chordata > Testudines > Cheloniidae > Eretmochelys > Eretmochelys imbricata. The sequence goes on from NC_135573.1 coordinate 175,540,833, forward strand.
CATTTATATAACTTTATTTATTTTAAGCCTCTAGAGCACCTCTCTTTGAATTTATAGTCACCTAACTCAATGCCCAAAAAGTAATAAAATCTTATTCTTCATAGTTAGGTTGATGGCTGAAGGACTTAGAAAGGACTTTTTTCTCCCATATACAATATTATAAGATTTGGGAATTATAGGAGGATAGCACATTCCTCTGCAACATCAGATATAGATCACAGCCAGACACAGGATGCTGGATTCAATAGAGCACTGGTCTGATCAAGTAAGGCAAATCCTATGGTCCTAGAGGTGAATTGATTTCATCACCAGTTTTGAGGCTTATTTTCAAAAGAGAAAGCAGACTGATCAGAAAAGTTGTACTTTTTTCAGTGCTTGTCCTCAGCAGTGTTCTAGAAATACAAACACACTAGCAAGTTACAGAGTTGTCAATAAAAGACCATGTAAGATATACTAAAATCAAATCACAGCTTGTACCCAAAATCTCACAGAAGATTCCAATGTCGCCACTGCTGCATTCCTGAAAAGCTGTTATCCGAGTTTGATGGTTTTAGGAAGCATGATAATTTATACTGCTTTAGTTAAAGATTGGTGGTAAATGTAAGGCTTTGAAGACTGAAAAATGAGGAAAAGGAGCTCATGCTTCAGACTTGATCCAGCATTCCCAAAAGTAGTTTGAAGCAAAATTAAATATGACATTAAAAAAAAATTAAAATAACTTATACCAGCAATTCCCAAACTATGAGCTGCAGCCCATTCTTGAAATAGACTGAATTAGTGTGCTCCAATACAGTGTACAATTTAATTTTTTTTTTCATTGCCCCTGCCTCGTTTCATTAGTAGGGTCACTGGGCAGGGCATCAAACTACTCATACAAGAGCCTGGAAAAGCAGTCGTTTGTTTTCATGTAATAAAAAGATAAAAGGTCAAGGTGTAGCCACAAAGTGCTTGCTTTTCACAAAGACAGAAGAGTGATTTTTTTGTTGGCACTAAATTTTCTCACACAGCTCTAGTGTTTTGTGGCTTAAAGCTATAAAACTTGAGATAAAAATTCCTTCAGTCTAAGCCCTCCTATAAGCTGTTATCATGTGAAACCCTAAAACATCAATAATTTGCAAAAAATCACTGAAGGCTATTTGCAGTCTTGATGTGCTCTCCAAAGGCTTCTGTTGTATTTAACCGAAACGGGCTGTCACAGAATACTATGGGCCTGATTTTCATTTACATTGAAATCAGAGCAATGTTGAGACCTTAGTGTAAAAGTATGGCAGGAGCTCCAGGGCATTCTCTGGCTAGTTGATGTCATCATTTACCACAAGCCCAGCAATTGTTAAGAGATCAACGTTTACCCACTGATCACACAGTGCTATCTAGAATACAGTAGTCGAATTTTGTCATCATATTTGTCAGCATACTTTCTAAAAAATAAAACAAACTTTTGTACTATCAGGCTAGGGCTGGCCCTAGGATGGTGCTCTTGGAGTATGGGGGCCATATCTGCATACACTGAAGTGCACATGTCTAGGCAATTGAAGCTGCTATCAACCCCACAGTCATTTCTGTGCTTCCACTTTTTGGTGCTATGCATGTGGGAATCAGAGATAAGACACAAGGCCTGAAAGACTGTGCAATGCAGACAACAGGCCAGATCCAACGCTGGTGTGTGCAACACAACTCCGCAAGTCAATGGAGCTCCACCAGGTATGAATTTACCCCATTATAGTAAAATGCATCTTGCACAAAAGAAACTATTTTTAATAAACAGTACACATGATGCCATAACAAAGTGATTTTATTGACATTCCTGTATAGTGATATGATTGAATAGAAAGCGCAGCCTGAGTATCATGTGACATTTTTCTGTCAATATAAGCAAAATCAGTCCAGTAATGAGGACTTTTACTGCCATTGACTTGTACGAAGTCTTTAACAAAACAATAATAGACATTTATTTTAGATAAATTGGAAGCTGCAGGGAATTTGGCTAATGGTACAATATTTACTATACCTAGTACCTACTATCTACAGGCATCTGTTTGTCTACTAGAACAAAGGGACTACATGACTCACTAGGGAGAAAGTAACAATCCAATTTTTTGGACTTTGTGATAGCTGGAAAGCCTATCCCAGGTTTGTAGTATATTGCAGTCATTTTTAATAACAAACTCTGAGGTACAGCAATAATAATAATAATAATAAAATAAGCACCACATTTGTTGTAGAAAGGTTTGTTGGTCTGCATGTGAGTGAAAGTGTTTAATCTTCACTGGGAAGCCCTGTTTATGTTGCTCTGAAGACAGGGTGAACATTCATGATTTCAACATAAATTAATCAAAGAATTCTAAAGCCAATTTCATCCTGCTGGAACCCCATCCATATCAGCAGGATTAACACCAGGGATGAATTTAACCCTCCAGATTATATCTATGTATGTGAGTATATATACATATGAAAATAATTAAAATGTTTTTTTTTTTTACTCAAAGGTCTTAGCTGACTCTCCCTCCAAATTATGCCCTTTTCTCTACTCCCTACCCCACCTCAAGTTTCAATCTCCACTGTTTCCATCTGGGGCTATATCAAACATTTGTTATGATGAAATCTGAAAAAACAAAACAGTCTGGGTTTCAGGTTAGGTTGCAAATTCACAATTCGACCACACTTCATTGAAATTTCATATGCACTTGAGCAAACTGGGTAACATTTATATTTTCTCATCATAACTTTACAAAACTCATGGTTTCTATGCAAAACTAAATGTAGCCTGGCCTATTTGCTTTCAGTTTTGTGGTGCCTTTGGACCCCAGAACTTAAAAGACTATCATTTACAACACTTATCTGTTTTTCTGTTCTTTCCTTCTTGCAGCCTAAAATCTGTCTATCAATACAGATATCATATTTTAGCATAATGATAGAACACAACATTTCAAGAAGGGAATTGGGGTGAAGGGAATTGAATGGGTTATGATTGTTCTGTGCATCTTTAACCTTCTTCACAGTAGTCTTCCTTGTGGAAAACCTTTTATTCCTTCCTGAGGAAGGGCTGAGAAAAAAATGGCTCTCATGAATAATCCAAATGTTTACGATAAATGTGCAGATCTGCAGAATTCTCTTTCGTTTATAGGTAAGGAGTGGAATTTGAATGGAAGAACATGGGGAAACAGTGCCTCTTGTGTACGCTTTTTTAAAAAAAGAAAGGATCAATAAATGGATAAGAGACATGGATAGGTTGTTCCTGTTGTGAGATCTTAACTATGCAAACCATCACCAGAAATGCTATCCCAGAGATGTCAATGGGTGAAAATCACTTAAGAAGGACTTTGTCAGGGGAAGAGAATTAAAAAGGTAGGATCAGATGAAGTTTCTGGAGGGGAAAAAACAGATAAAATATGGTGTTTTCTTTTCCCAGTTTCAATGTTTTGGTGACAAGTCTAGCGAAAGCATGTGTAGAAGGATTATGAGAACAGGAAGGAAAAGAGTCATTTGTTTTCCCCTACTATTATTTTTGATCCAAGAATATGCAGGGTGTTTCTATTTTGATGCCATCAGAATCATCTGAGAAACCAGTTTTTTTGAAATATTTCCATGCAGGAGTGCTTTTGCCAGAGATTTTGATGGAAAATAAGCTGGCCATGTCATATATTTTCTTTATCCAGATCGCCAAGTTGCTTGACACGGTACCTGTCAAGTATGAAGATACCTACAACCTATTCTAACCCCTAGCATATGGCCCATGTCAGAACCTGATCTGAAGAAGGAATGCAGGAGCGAGTCTTTCTTGTTTCCGTCTGGGGCTAGATGCTGTCTGTGCAAATACAAATGTCTTTCATTATGCTACAAAAAATAGTTTATTTTTTTAATAAAATACAGCTTTGAAATATTTTAAAAAATTCTAACTATACAGTTATCTAAAGGCTGGAATTCCCCCCTCCTCCCCTTTTTTATGTTAGTGAGACAGCTCTTGATGTACAGTTTTCTTTGGCCAACCTGGGACCAACCAGATGGATACTTGTCTCTGCTTATTTTTTTGTATTGTTGAAGACACCGAGCATTAAATATAATGCATGTTATTTTGTAATGATTCTATCAGGGATGAAACAGGAATCTTGCACAAAAAATTGGCCTTTGGGACCCAGCCTATGAGATGCTCCCACTGAATGGGGTCGAGATTGCTGAGCACACTGCAGCATCAGAGCCAGAGCCTTTGTGGCAATCCTGGTACCATGCAGTCTCCTATAATTCACCCTGATGTAACAGAGGCATAAAGAAGCAGGTTACATAATTTTTGCAGAGCTAACACCCATAGTATATGACATAGAAGAGCTGGGACCGAGGTTGTGTTTTTACATAAGTGTACAGCACCTAGCACAATGGTGCCCTGATTCATAGTTGGGGTCCCTAGTGGCTACCGTAATACAAATAAGTAAATAAATAAATAAATAAATAACAATGTGTATTCTAAAATAAATACTTAAAAGAAACACATAATAAAAATACTATTAAATGGCCATCAGATATTAGTGAAGTAGAATTAATGGAGCACTTTAAAAATTCATATTCTGATTAAACCAAAACATAGTATTTCTGCTTAGAAGCATGTCTTTACCTGTCACCATTAAGACATGCAGTAACTTTAAAATCAAGAAGGAAGTCATTCAAAAATATTAGAAAACAATCATATACACATTAGCGTATTAATAGCTAAATATGTCGGTCAGTAAAAACGCATGGAAAGGCTGGGCCTGACTATGTTCTTTGAAGGGTAGGTTTATAAGAACAGAATGTGTTGGATGTTGAATGACATTTTTCTGACAGCTTTCTGAAGTATAACAACAAAATGAGCATAGTAACAGAGACACAGATGGGTGTGGTATCTGACTGCCATCTATTTCACGTGAGCTGTTGCTCGTATCAAGATAGAATTACCCTGTATATTTCACTTAGTTTTTGTTATGGGTATTCTTTGACACTATCGTGCTCACTTCACATTTTCCCAGTTAAGACAAACACTTTCAATCCACAGTAAGTTTTGGAAAACAAGGGCAGCAAAGGTTAAAAGTTGGAGACAACCAGTGTTGTGGGTTTGATTGTAATAGCCTCAGCAATACCCATCAAAGACAAGAATGCTGCTGTGTGCCTTGCCTTTCCTGGCTTTGGAGCTGGAAGATGAAGCCCACAAAATTAAAGAATTTGAGGTCTCAATTAGGCACCAGAAAAGAACTGGATCTTTAATTTGGTACCTAATGAGGCCATGCAGGTCATTGGGCTTCACTCCAAGAAGAATTGCTACAAATGTTTAAGCAAAAGAGAGATACAATCTCACTGCAGCTTCACATTTAACAGAACTTTGTCTAAACCCTTCTGTGCACAACCAATTCTGAGGTTATGGAGGTTTGCATTTGACAACAAAGGGAAAAAACAACAACCAGAAGTTAGCCCTGCCTGACAAGAAATAAATGGCTTCTGATATAAGGGACAGGATTGTCTATACTTCTCATTTGTAAGGGGGTGTTTTAAACATCAGATAACAAAGAATCAGTAAACAGAACCCAAAGATATTAACAAGAGCAGAACATTCTTCTCAGTCCCCTTTTCTTTGTCATGTACAATATTTAGGTAAGGGATCCTTCTCCTTTATGCTACGTAATGAGACATCCTTCTTGAGTGTGCACAGATTTGTGCTTCTTGCGTGATAAACATTACAATAGAGATGCCCCTCCCAAAATGTCTGAAGTGCAAGTTCTTTCCAGTACTGGCAAGTAACCATCCATAGCAATCACTGGAATACTTTGCATTGCATTACAGGGTGGTTTTTTTTTTTAATGTCTTATCTGCATCATATGTCTGGGCCAGTTCCGGTTGATGTGAATCTTGAGTCCAGGTATAAAAATTTCAGTTTTACTCATAGGTATCTCTATGATGGACGATATGGACAGGAAAAACAAGGATGGATGAAAGAAACACTTGACCACCTCCCAGGACTGAATTCAACTGGTAAGAAGTGAGATGAACTGTGGATTTGTTTAGAAGACACAGGCATATAGAAGCTTGGAATGGTTGATGAGGTTATTTATTTTTTAATCAACGTAGGTGGAAGTAAACATTTATCAACATTTGGTCAAGTGTAACATAACCTGCATTCGTATTTTTATTATTATTAATGGAGGTATGAGGAGATATACAGAAACCTTGAGACAGCTGTTTTTCTATTGCATACAGGCTAGCAGTCCATTGGAAACTGAGGATGAAAGCATGAAGGTTAGATCTTAGAGGGAGGCAGTTCTTCATGCACAGCTTTTGTCAATCCTGATTTTTGTTTTAAAAAATAAAAACATGGAAAACCAAGATCATATGACGGTGGGGAAGGAAGGTGACATCATCAGCCAGGAAAATACCAGAAGTGCCTGAATTCCCTCACTCAAGTCCAAACGTGCTAGTTTCTTCAACAGCTGTCAACAGCTTTTCATACAGCAAGGAATAAGATGGGTAGGGTGGAAGATCCAAGCGGTTGAAACATGTGTGTGCCCTGCAAATGGAAAAATGCAGTGTTGTAAGTTTCATTTACTTTTAACAAATATATTAATGAGAAAACACTGCTTATTCTGACGAAAGTTCACTTATGTCCTCTAAATGGTTAAAAAGCTTTAAATAAATAAAGCCTAAGTGTTAAAATAAAAGCCCCTAAAATCCAAAGAGCCAGAAGATATTTTAAAAATATACATGCATCAATTTGAATATATATATATATATATATATACACACACACACACATAGACAAACTAAGCATTAAAAGAAAGTATCTGTATGACAGGCTAGATACTTCACTAGGCACAGAACCTGCAATAAGCTCCATGTGGGTGAATCCCCTATGCAAATGTGGGGCTCTCTGTGGAATTAAGGCCCCAGACTTCACACAGAGTAATATTAACTGGTGCCACTTTGGTTGTTTTCTGCTGTTCCAGAAATGCAAAGCAGCTATACACCTGGTTTAAGTGGCTGGTTAAGCTCTGCACTAGAGGACAGGTATAAAACGGTTGCAATGTATTGGTAAATTTGGCCCTGTGAGTAGAGTAATAAGACAGGGCTGACAACTGTAGGTTCAGAGGGAAAACCGGAAACACTACAAAACCGACTGCTTTGGGTGCCTGAAAGAGGAAGGTCTCTAGAAAGCAGAATGCTGTTTCTGTAGCTCACTTGTTACGAGGATGGGTTTTCAATATTATTATTTTTTATTGGTATTACTGTAACATCTCGGAGCTCTAGTCAGGGATGAGGACCCCATTGATTACAGTCTATATGTACCTACATGAGGAATTAATATTTAATAATGAGCTCTACAGTCTAGCACAGAAAAGTATAACAAGATCCAATGGCTGGAAGTTGAAGCTAGACAAATTCAGATTGGAAATAAGGTGTATATTTTTAAGTGACAGTAATTAACCATTGGAACAAGTTACTGATGTTGTGGTGGATTCTCTGTCACTCGCAATTTTAAAATCAAGATTGGATGTTTATCTAAAAGATATGCTCTAGGAATCATTTTGGGGAAGTTCTGTAGTCTGCTGTACAGCAGGTCAGAATCTATGTATTGTATCAGGCACCGTGCAAACACAGACAAGATGTCCCTCTCACAAAGAATTTACAATCTTAGCTAGTTGATAAATTTTGAAGTTTTTCAACAAAACAGGGGACATGTTTCCCATGAAAAAATGTCCCCATTTTCCAACCAACTCTAGTTTTAAATCACGCTTGAGTCGGGAGAAAGATTTCCATTTGTATTCTGGCTTTGCTAAATCTTTTACTATTTCCTTTTCTTGTAGTAACCCTTCTGATAAAAAATCCTCAAGATTTAAAACACTTTTATGGGACTAGGAGGCCCCAAGAATGGGAGGCTAACCCTAAATTACTTACAAAAATTGTTCCAGTCAGTTCAGCATAAAAATGCTATTTGATTTTTAGTTTTGAAACACACTGACCTTTACAAATATCCCCAACAGCCTCAAAGCTTTGCTAATTAGTAATCCATCATGCTGTGCTTAATCTATCTCTGTAGGGAGTGCACATATATGTCTCTTTTCCCCCCAACCCCCTAGGCATGGTGATGGGTGTTGTTCATGTCTGGTATTTCATATCCACATCAGGCCAGATCTTCAGCTACTGTAAAATGGCAGAGCTGCAATGAAGCCAATGGAGCTATGGTGATTTGTGAGAATCTGGCTCCTGGTATTTTTAGAATCAATCACCTTGTTTTACTTCCAGCTCTCAGATCTCATCCTTTAATGCATGTTATTTACTATGAACTGAAGCAGAAGAGCCCTTCCTAAAGTAGACTCTCTCTTAACCTCTGGTGCTCATTTGTTAGGCCAACCAAAAAAAACCAGGCTGAAGGCAGATTAGTTGGCATGAGACTTGCAGAACTGAAAGGGGAGATTATCAGGCACCCACAGTGAATCATTAAAAGCTATCAGGAAATTGAAACAGCCAGAGGCATAGTCTCCATTGCACTGCAGCATTTCAGTTAGGAGAGCTTTTACTAGTTTTTCTGAATAAAAGATTGTAAACTGGTTATTCTCTGAGAGAGTATGCAATAGAAGCAATTTCCTTTGGAAATGAACTGGGAACATAAAGGAGTTAGAGAAATAAATGAACCTTGAGAAAGTCATTATTATCATACATCTCACAGGTGAGTGCATCGTGTAGTGTATGCATTAGAGATGAGTAGCCTTCCACCATTATTTGTGTTCCTCAGCCATCCTCACTAAGCCCTACCAATGTGTGTTAACCCCCTTCAGGAGCTAGAAGGTGGTTGAGTTCCCTTGGTCCATTCAGTCACCGGACTCTACAGAGACTAGCAGCAGAAGTGCTGATTAGTGCTACCTGCAATGGTGTTTACTGTGATGTGGACACCTGTCCACTAGGAACTGGATTGAGATAATCAAACTCATTTCAGTCAAGCCAGTGAACAAGCTTCTGATGTTGATGACTTTCAGTCACTCTTCATCTGGGCCAGATTCAGAGCACAGACCTACTCATTTTCCTATTACCAGTTCTCTGAAAAAAAGTCCCTCAAAACTGAAGCCACTATTAACCTTTTGAGTGTCACACATAAAAAGCATTTAGGGGCAGAGAAGAATCTTCTTTGTGTTATTCCTTTACAATTTGAATGGAAGGTAAGGACCTAACATACTGTATGTCCTCAGAGCCATACAAGTGGCCCTTCATTGGACATACAAGCAAATATTGGATTATGGGTTTGTACAGGACAAAGGCTTATGTAGAGGAGGGCTGCAGGTAAACAGCAGGGTATAGCAGATTGTTACGGGGTCATATGATCGGGGAGGAACTATTGGAGGGAAAAAAGAGAAGGGAACCTCAAAATGTCTGGAGATGTTTGGACATTTATCCAAACAAAACATTTGTACCCTCTAACCCAAAAGTATCTGTCATACAAAAAGATCCCCAAACAACCAAATAAAAAAGGGAAACTAAATAACTCTCAGGCCAACCACCATGTAGGTATTATACATTGCTGAAGGACAAAATATGGGGTCAAATTCTGTTTTATTATATTAATGTAAATCTGGAGTAACTCCAGTGAAGTCTATGGAGTCAGCCTAGTTTTACACCAGTAACTAAGAACAAAATTTCTCCACGTTCCTTCTGCAGTGTTGTAAGTGGGCCAGCTGTCATTTCCTGTTCTTTGTTGCAAGGGCCAAAATCTGGGGCCAGGGTGTCAAGTGTCTGCTTATGTAATGCAGTGACAAGTTCTGATTTTTGGTTTGGGGACGGGGATGGACAGGAGGAAGATAAGTCTTCCCTGTTCCTTCTCAGTATTGCTGAGAAGGCATTCGTTTTTGCTTCTTGCAGCTGAAAGTTGAAACTCTTTCCTTTTCCAGCTGAAACAAAAGGCACTCAACTCAGCACTTGGGTTGTTTATATTATATGCTATGTGATTCCTAAGCACATAGGTCAATTAAGAGGCAGGGACATTTTCTGTAATGTCACAGTCCCTTAACTTTGTGCCCAATCCTGTAAGGGGTTGAGCACCTCCTAAGGTATGCTGAGCAGCCTCTATGGCCACTGATGTCACTGTACTCAGAACATGGCAGGAGAGGCTCAGCATTCTGCAGTATTCGGCCCTTTGTGTGTATTGGAGAGGAAATGCTGCATGAGCAAGGGAAGAAACAATAATTACATTTTGTGAATAGGCTTTCTTCCTTCAGTTAAGCCTCTAGCAAGACCTGTTAGCCTGTTGACATTTATGAGAGCATGTTCAGCAAGTATGAGGACCCAAACTCGAAAGAGCAGAGTATTTACGCTTTTACAAAACTGACCCCAACACTTTTAGAAGAAAACATAAGATAAAGTAATCTAAATCATGACCTACTTATAATGCTCTTGTCTTGAAGGAAGAAAAGCTATCAACTGATAACTTACATTTCTTTCTTCTTTGCAGTCTATAGTTATAACTCCTAGCAGTTTGTGGGGGTCTGAATCTCTAAATCTCTCTTAGTGTCTCCATTGCTACTTCTCGCCTTTTAAATGTCCTCTCTAAAAGTTACATGTAAGCTTTTAAGCTCTTGGCATTCTTCTTCTTTTGTCACTTCCCTTAATCCTAATAATGCTGACAGTCCAAAGGCAACAAATGCACACACAGCCCTCCCCTGTCAAACTTATGGCTTTAACCTGTCAGCTGTAATAAGGTTTGCTTTCTGACAGAACAGTGCCAGAGAGACAGAAATGGGCCACTTATTCCTCTCACCTGGGAGGTACTAACTCCCAGCCACAATCCTCAAATCTCTCAGATCTTCCATACCAATATTTACTTTTGTTCCTCTTTGTTTGTGAAGGGAAACACTCGATGGTTCCTCTTGGGAATTTTTTGCTTAAGAATTTTTTGCTTATGGGCTCTAAGGTTATATTTCTGTTGTCTTCAACAAAAACAGTTTATGCTTCCTTTACAGGAGGACCAGTTTTCCAAGGGTCACATATCTGAATCAGTTTGTGCCTCAGATATTTGTCTGTCCTAGTAACATTTTATTGTCAGCATGAAATCTTGCCAAACACATAGATAATGAGAATATAAAGAATAACAATATAGGAACTATACTTTGAATAGGAGAATTATATTATATCCCATAATCATCTCCCTTAGACTGAACTGTAATAGGGCAATTAGGAAAGAGGAAGGGACTCAAGAAGGAAAGAGAGGGGAGGAGGATGAGGAGAAGGACCCAGGATTAAAAAAATAACAAAACAAGCAAAACTAACATACACACCACTAGGAAAGGGGGAAATGATGTGTTTATAGCCTGTTTGTACATCCAGTACCTTAATTGTTATATGGCAGTTTTGGATATTATGATGATAGGTACCTAATAAATATCTTAGGACCTAGAGAGATCATTTATGTAAGATCAAATATTTACTGATAATCTGCATATGCTAACTGCAGACAATATGCTGGTACAGTACTTATAAATTACTTTGTAGAACTAAAATCACTTTCAAGGGAAAGTGAGCTAATTCTCTATATTGATTGAGAAAGTAAAGGCTTGATCTTCTCAGGTACAAATTATTTGCAATTCTTATTGAAATCGCTGGGCCAAATCCTTATTTGGTTTTTACTTAGGCAGAATTCTCCTTCAAGCCAATGAGTGTTTTGCCTGACTGTGAAGGAGAAACAGAGTAAGGATTTCAGGATGTGTCCCAATGGAAGGTATAGGTGTTCAGATTTCTCAGGATCAAGCTCTTAGCAGAGGGCATTGTCTTCTCAGGCAGCTGTAGCAGAAAGTTTTTCCCTCTCTTTTCACATACTTTTCAGGTGAAGTTGTTTCCTTAGTTTTAGATACAGCTACATGGCTTAATATAAGAAGGTTTTTTTGGTATTCATTAAAGTATGGTGGGGAATTAAGGTCAAGATCTTGGGAGACTGAGGGAGTTGGCTGAGAGCCAAAAATCTGCATGACACAAGATAAGAGCTCCCCTGCTTCAACAAGGCTATAGATGGGAAGAAGTTTTCTCAGATCTTCATCCAGCTATAAACCTAAACAGTAGAACAATCTTTCCCCCATGGGAAACTTAATAAAAACCAAGCACTGGGAGTCAATGTATAATTGCTGCATTTCAAAGGGAAGTCTTCCATACTAAACAGGGAGAGTAAACCTGGGGCCTGAAGAACAGAAATCAGCATACATAACATTAAGTGCCTGGACTCTGTTACCTAGTTTGTGGTATCTCATTTGATTCACTGCAGCAGTGTGGAGGAAAAACAAACCATAGTTTTACATTGACAGAGTCCTGTAGGAGTTAGACACACTCTGGTTGGATACTGCTGCAGAGTCACGTTCTTGTGGTCTGGGAGTAGAGCAATATCTCTGATCTGTTTTCTGCTTTGGCTGCCTTTATTCTAATGGGTATACATGATACATAAATGTAGACTAGAATAAAATAACCCATGTCTCATTTCCCATGCTTAATGGAAATAATCCACTTCTTGGGTCTGATATTCCTTATACCAGTGTTTCACACCGGTGTTACTCTACTGACTTCAGTGGATTTATTCCTGATTCACACCAGCATAAGTGAAGTTAGAATAAAGCCCCTGGAGTCAAAATCTTCCAAACCACTCCAAAGTCATGACTCCTGTTGATATGTCTACACTTGGAGCTGGAGGTCTAATTTCCAGCTTGAGAATACATATCCATGCTAGCTCTAATTGAGTACCGCACTAAAAATAGAAGTGTACCCATGACTGAGGGGCTAGGCACCCTGAATACAATCCTGTCCAGGATGTTAGGCTGTGTCTACACTTAAACTGCTAGAGTGGCACAGCTGCAATGCTGCAGCTTCGCCGCTGTAGCACGTCCATGCAGGCAATCATGACAGCAACAGGAGGGGTTTTCCCATCACTGTCGTTAATCCACCTCTCCAGCAGGCAGTAACTAGATCAATGGAGGAATTCTTCTGTCAGCCTACACTGGGGGTCAGGTCTGAACACCTATGCCTTCTGGGAGAGAGGGGGGATTTTTCACATCCCTGAGAGAAATATGTCAGTTTTCAAGATAGACCAGCCTTTGTTAAATACTTGGGTGGATGGCTCCTCCTGCTGCTGTGGTTACACTGCTATTTCCAGAAAGCCCTACCATGATTGCTATGTATTAATAGTAGTACTATTACAAGTATCATTACATCTCAGAAATTCACACCATGTGTCTTTGCTGGTAGGGCTGCATGTTGTGGCAAGTGCTCGGCATTACTACATCTGTGTTCACTGGTAATCAAAACAGGAGCAATTGCACACTGCGTCACTAACGTATAAGGACAATGTGTATGGGAGAGTCACACATCTAAAACAGCTATCAGGAGAAGGAAGAAGAGACCAAAGAGGGAGCCCTGGGTTCTTACAAAATATTTAAAACTTTTCTTGATACTTTGTAAAACACCTGGAAATGTTTAGACCAGACCTTGCCATAAAACCCAGCAACCCCACATTCATCTGTGTGCCAGGCTCCGCTGAAGAAGCCAATTGCTTGGAGGTTTATGCAACCTTTTGCAGATTTCTATGGCATAAGAAACAGTCATAATTTTTGGTGGACTGGGGCCTAAGAATCTTGTAGCGTTCATGAAAAAACTCAAGCTGAAAGCTGGATCCTAAATCTGTATTTGAACACCTAACTGACCTAATCTGATTACTTCTAGGGCACATGGACAAGGTCATCTATTTTCCCCATGCATTAGAAAATGCGGGAGGGTAATAAGTGCAAATGTAGAGGTGGGGAATTGTTTGAGGGGGAGGAGGATTTGTAGTGAGTTACCTTAAATTGGTACACTTAGTGTGCATTTTAAAGTTATGCCTGAGTGCCTAGAGGATATGGTCAGATGCCCTTTAAGCCTCTAAATAAATCCATAATTATGCATCTAAATAAAAAGTTCAAGTAAATGTGGATTTAGGAGCTTAATTTTCAGTGTCCAGGTTTTGGCATTTTGGCCCTGGTGTTTTATATATTTCTGACTGCTATATGCACTCAAGAGCACTCTACAATTATTAAATAATAAAGATGGTAATTCATGGTAAACAACCTGGATTTTTCCCCCATCAGAAATGGTTGCTTCATTTTTCTGGATTACAGAGCTCAGAAAGTTCTAGAGGGTTCTGCAGCTCTGACCTGGAGAGAAGGCTTCTTTGGGGGAGAGTGAGACTTTGAGTAATCAGTGGACAAACTTAAGGCAGTTAGCTTGAATATCTTGAGGCTAACTGACTCTAGGTCATAAGCAATGCCTAGGTTAACATAGAAAGTTAAGCAGAGCAGAAAATGGCAAATTACCTTATTAGCCCTTGACAGGTCAGCCTGGTGTTTCTCATACACACTACAAAACCCACTCATCTTCACATTGAGAAGTCTAATGTAGATGGATTTCTACGGAAATGCTGCACAACCTGGAACTTGTACTTTTTGTGATTCTTCATGTCCACAGTCAGGACTGTCCATAACCACCTCTATAGCCCATCTATAGAGATGGTTCTGGATGTCTCAAAGACTTTGGAAAACACATGGGACTTGCAGAATGCCAGGAAAGTTGTTAGACTTGTTCTCTGTCAAACCAAGTAAGAAGAATGTGATAGAGTCAAAGGATTCTCCTTGAAAATGCCTGGTCAACAGCATCCTCCCAGGCCTGTCTACCCTGTGGATTTGCCCTGATTCCAGCCATCCCTGTCCACCCATCAGAACAGCTGTACTGGAGCAAACCCCTAATGCAGATATGTTAATTGCAGTTAGCAACAGTGCAGCTTACCGCTGCTTGAAATGGGGTTTGCACAAAACAGCTTACACGGTTGCCTGATCACTGGTGGATGAAACGAGGGCTAATTCACAGTGCAGATAAAACTAGGGCTAATTCCCCCAGTTTCCTGAAAGGACTGTATGCTGGAGCACCTCAGCTGTTCTTAACTGGAGGTGGTCTCTAATGTACGCAGGTCACAAGCCATTGAGGGCTTTATAGGGCAAGAACAACACGTTGAATATCCTCCTGGAAATGAACTGGAAGCCAGTGTAGATCTTGAAGCACAGGTGAGAGGTCTTCCCTGAATGAGGACTGTTAAGCATATAGGGGACTTCCTTAGCTGAAATCTCTTAATGGTGTTAAAATGTAGCCTATATAGAGTGCATTGCAGTAGTACAATCTCAAGGAGACAAAAGCATGGCTAGACATAGTGACATCCACATTCAAGAAAAGAAGTCACAACCTAGATGGAAGACAGTGTGGTCTAGTTGACAGAACACTGACTAGGACTCAGAAGATCCAGGATCTATTCCTAGCTCTGCTATTGGTCTGTTGGGCAAGCCATATCACCTCTCTGTGCCTCAGTCTCCCCATCTGTAAAATGGGGATAATGACATTGACCTCCTTTGTGAAGTATTTTGAGATCTACTGATGAAAAGTGCTATATAAGAGCTAGCTATTATTGTTATTATTATGGTTGGACACAAATGGATGCAAATATTCTTGGCCACTGGTGTAGCTGTGGAATCCAACAAGATGCCCAGGCAGTGAATCTATGTCATAAACACCAGGCACTTTCCCTAAACCAAGACAATTGCCTCTGCCTTTCTCCCAAAATCTTCCTACAGCCTACATGCGTTATTCCAGTCTTGTCTGGGTGAGCCTCAGCAAGTTCTCGAGTAAGCTTCAATCTGTTAGAAACTGGGTAAATCATTCAGCTGCACCTACTGAGCTGATTAAAATGGATATATAAAGCTTGGTGGTACCATCACACTGACTACAGCCCATGTCCTCACTAAGCTTCCTAATGGTCCCATACACATTAGTATTCAGGTTTAGTGTGCAGGTGCTGGGTGGTTGGTGGCCCCTGATATGCAGGAGCTCAGACTAGATGATATGGTGGTCCCTTATGCCCTATGAGTCTATGACATGCTGAATAGTGGGGTGACCAAATAGAACAAATGAGATACAATGGAGGTGTTCAGATTTGAATCCCTATGAGACTTGGGCTAGGAAATGGGTATATGGCTGAGTCAGAGACACGTTTTGAAATCTCACGAGCTCTGAAATCTCACAAAAAGATTTGGTTTGGATCTGAGGAATTAGCATCCTGACCATTCCTTACTATTTAAAGGAGTCCAAATGTGAAGGTCTGGTTTGACCCATTTCTAAAGATAAAGGATACCAAAAGAAACCACCATTCACTGAGTGCAATTGTAGGTTCAGTGGCTGTGTCGTGATGAAGTGAGATTTGTCCTTTGCTGCTCTTGTATTCATTGTCATTAATTGGCAGACACACTGAATAGAAGTGTTGTGCTCATCTTCTCCACAGCATTTAAGATTTTATTCATAATACAGACATACCTCGGAAGGGATGTTATTTTCCCCCATTTCTCTATACAGAAGCGCCGCAGACCATTGCTCCCTCGAAGGGCTGCAAACCCCTCATATGGCACACTAGATGTTCCAGTGACAAACTGCAGGAACCGTAGCCTCTGTTCATTGTTAAATCTCTCCACTGCTGCCCAGAACCACCGTATTACAATATGCCCATCATGGTAACCTGACAGAGAGAGATTAGAAACATACAAGTTAAGTGGGAACTGGATCTGATGATGTACCATTTCAATACATTTCCACAAAAAGAAATGTGAGCTGATAGCTTTTCTTGCTACAAAACCTCGGCCAAAGGACTGATCTAATGATGGATGAACTATGTCTTAGCCCTCTTGTCTTCTCACCTCTGGATAACTTAATATAGCTAACTCATTTGAAACTACAAAATTCCATGTACAGCAAAACTCACATTTATAACTCACGTATACAGGCCTTTCCCAAAACATTTTGGCAAATACTATGGTTATCCATGTTAAAAATAAATGACTAAAGTTGATATTCTATATGGCTCCTGACAGCTTGATGGAAAGGCTACATTTCTGATTCCCAAATACAACCAAGGCTGTAGAGCTGGATAAACTGTTACATCTAGAGCAGATAACATTCAATAGTTTTTCTTTAAAACAATGTAATAAGAGGAGTAAAGAAATTAAATCAATGGTCCAGACAGTGAAGCTAGCATAGGAAGGTGCTGGCCTAGCTCCCTGCATCCTAGGTATGAATCACTTTAAGGGGCCATACCCTCTTCGTGGCCAATACCAGTCCCTTTTGGGGTTGTACTGGCCTCCAACATCTGGAGGGGAATGGCTACTGCAAGCCCTTCCCTGGCAGACTTTCCACCACAGGAGCTCTGGGCTTGAGATTATGCTAGTGAAAGCCAGAATGAACCCACGCTCAATCTAGCTCAATAACTATATTTAAATAACCACCTGAGATAACACTTTATGCAGAAGAGTTAAACATGAAAACCATTATAGGGATCCTCTTTATGGCTAGTAGCTCAGTGCTTAAGCAACAAATAGATAAGAATAGTTGGTGGTCAGCCAGCAGCCAAAATTTTGGTATTGTGTTTATGGGGGAGGACAGGTCAACTCCACTGAGTTTTCTTTTGTGTTGCAGAGCCAAGGGACCTGGGGGGACAACCCATTTGCCCATTACTCAACACTACCTGCACACACTATGTGCTTTGTTCAAAACAAAATAAGTCCAACTAATCAGGGCAGGAGGTTTAGTGCTGATGCTGAATGAAGAAGAGAAACACTTTGACTTGGGGGCTTTAAGATAGTGCTGCATTTTGTTAGAGTGTAACTGGGAGCACAATTTGGCTCTATTAAAGTTAATGGGAATTTTGCCATTGTCTCAATAAGGCCAGGATTTTACTCATATTCTTCAATATAAATAAAGTATAGGCTAAATTCTTCAGTCTCTACTCAGTCAAAACTCTCATTAAGTCAAGGGAATTTTGTCTGAGTAAGATCTGAGTTGAAACTGCAAGACCTGTTCTAGTATTAACATGTCTATTGGCCAAATCATGAGGTCCTTATTTAGTTTTCACTGAGTCCTTCCTGAGAGAAACTGTCTGAATTCAATGGGAGTTTCCCTTAGAAAAAATAGAGCAAACACTGAGTATGCATCTCAGGATGTGGCCTGATAATAATTAAGGTCCTACTAAGTATGAGTAGATAGTTTACCTCCACGATATTCTGTGTTGTTACGCCAGTCATTGAGGTCTATTTCTGCAGTGCCTGCAATCACCAGCTCTAGCTCTCTGGCATCAAAAATGGAGACGAGCCTGGAGTCTACAACCTGAAACACAAACCATTCTTGAGCCCACTCTGGACTGGAAGTACAGCAGATGCATTATCTTAGAAAAACCCAGTCACGGCTCCAATGATTAGCTGCCTACTGTGACTGTGTCAACAGTCAGATTCCAATCACCTGCTGATAAATCAGTTGCTCTTCTTTTGTGAGTTTGCTGAGAATTTTAATTGAAAACAATGCTGACCTATGAGGAGATTTGATCAGAATGGAACAGCAGAAGGAAAAATGAATAGTTTGTGCAGAGGACTTCTTCCTACAGCATCTCTTCTGAAAAGTGATATTAATGGTCAACTGCGTAACAGATTTGCAAAAGGTAGGGTATATTTTTCTATATAACTTTTAGTCTGTGTCAGAATATAGTTACAAGATAGCAGCCTTCGTACTTCATGCATGATTAAACTGAGAAAAAAGAAAAGGAGTACTTGTGGCACCTTAGAGACTAACAAATTTATTAGAGCATAAGCTTTCGTGAGCTACAGCTCACTTCATGGCTTATGCTCTAATAAATTTGTTAGTCTCTAAGGTGCCACAAGTACTCCTTTTCTTTTTACGGACAAAGACTAACACGGCTGCTACTCTGAAAAATGTGATTAAACTGAGGTTTATCTTCTTCATGGTATTAAAAAAAACGCTTCAAAACTGTACAGTACTCAGATGAACATGGAATAAAGAAACAAATATACAGCTTTTCAGTCTTTGTCAGTTCTTGTGGAGGTTGAGCAGTTTCATGAATTCTGCCATAGTGCAACTCTTGAAGCCAGCACTTTCATGAATTCTGCCACAGTGCAACTCTGGGAGCCAGATCCTCAGCTAACGTAAACTGACATAGCTCCAATGACTTCAATGGAGCAACGCCCATTAACACAACCTTGAGATCCAGCATTTTATATATTAGGGCTAGCCACAGTTTATAGTATAGAATGCTAGATGTCAAACCGTACTGTGATGAGTTCCTTAAGGATACAGTATGTCTCACTATCACTGGAAAGTTCTTCTCAATCATGTGCTCATTCTGCACTTCCTCACACTCCAACCCCCAACAGAAGAAGAAAAATTGGAACCCATACTTCACTACAGTATTTTATACAGCATCTTTCAAAAAGCCTTTATTGCTTAGAACAGTCACTAGTGGCTAGGGGGTCAGATTTTCAAAGGTACTTAGGTGTCTAATGATGCAGATACATGCCTATGGGCATTTTCAAATGTGCTTGGGCAGCCTAGGAACCTAACTGCCACTGGAAAATGGAACAAACTGAAAAACTGAAATAACCACAGAAGAAAAATCATTTTACAATTCTGTATACTGAGCCTGATTCTCCTCTTGTCTGCACTAGTTTTACTTCAATAAATTTGGATTTACACCAGGGTAAGTGAGAGAAGAATCAGGTTCACTATGCTTTATAGACTGAAATTTTTTCATAGTTACCAAAGCCAATACTAACTGTTAATATTGTTGTAGCTCATTAGCTAACAAACTCAGCCTCTGGCCAGGACAGCATACGACGTACACAAGGAAACTGAAATGTGGTTTGACAGGACACATCCTATCCAAACATGCCAGAAATTCTTATTCTATTTGAATGAAAGGAGACTTCTATGGGGTTGTCATAAATATAAAGGGAAGGGTAACCACCTTTCTGTATACAGTGCTATAAAATCCCTCCTGGCCAGCGGCAAAATCCTTTCACCTGTAAAGGGTTAAGAAGCTAAGGTAACCTCGCTGGCACTTGACCCAAAATGATCAATGAGGGGACAAGATCCTTTCAAATCTGGGCCAGGAGGGGAAGGCTTTTGTCTTTCTGTCTAGGTGATACCTTTGCCGGGAACAGATCAACGATGCAAGCTCTCCAACTCCTGTAGAGTTAGTAAGTAATCTAGCTAGAAAATGCATTAGGTTTTCTTTGTTTTTTTGGCTTGTAAATTCGGTATGCTGGAGGAAATGTGTATTTCTGTTTTTGTGTCTTTTTGTACCTTAAGGTTTTGCCTAGAGGGATTCTCTATGTTTTGAATCTGACTGCCTGTAAGATTATCTTCCA
Organism: Eretmochelys imbricata; assembly: GCF_965152235.1. NCBI lineage: Eukaryota > Metazoa > Chordata > Testudines > Cheloniidae > Eretmochelys > Eretmochelys imbricata. Next base: position 175,561,091 of record NC_135573.1, read on the forward strand.
TTCTGATCTTACAGAGTTGTTCTCTTATCTTTTTTTGTTCTTCTAATAAAGTTCTGATTTTTTAAAGAATCTGATTGGGTTTTTTGGGTCTTAAAAATCCAAGGGATTTGCGCTCATTTTGTTTATTCTCAAGCCTCCTCAGAAAAGGGGGTGTAAGGGCTTGGGGGGAATATTTTGGGGAAATAGGAACTCCAAGTGGTCTTTTTCCCTGGTTCTTTGTTAAAGCACTTGGTGGTGACAGCGTTTTACCTAATCCAATGGCAAAGACTTTGTGCCTTGGGGAAGTTTTAATCAAAGCTGGTAGAAATAAGCTTAGTGAGGGCTTTCATGCAGGTTCCCACATCTGTACCCTAGAGTTCAGAGTGGGGAAGGAACCTTGAGGGGGTACAGCTACCTAGGATAATGTCTTAGCAATTTATTTTATTTCCTTGATTGTGATCTTCCAGTTCTCTGTGCCTCTGATTGGCAGGCACGAGTGGTAGGAAAGGCAAGACTCTGGGAACTGACTATATTCTGTAGTCTGAGCAGATAGAAGATTTGATCCTGAAAGTTCTTGTATGGTACACAGCAGGGTGCACAAGGTTGGCAAGTAGAAGCCTCATGTGGGTGCAAATAAGATCAAGGCATGGTCGTCTGCACTGACAGTAATAAGCCTACCCTGAGCTCCCCCTCCCTTACTTGCAAGTGTGCATGGTGAAAAAGTGGCAGTATGTACAATTGTCTGAGGACACAAAAGCCTAAGTGCTGTCCTCATCTTACCAGTGTGGTGCTTAGCTATGTGCAATGTTCTCTGCTTTACTTTTACTATGAGATCGGAATATTGTTGTGACTGGATAGCAATAATCTCATTAGTGCAGGTCAGGTTTACCTGTGCTGCTTCTTCCATTCATCACTTTTTATTGTGCAGGATCAAGTTCACATTCAGCTACCTTCTCCCTTAATCATTAACATTAAACACACAATCTCCTGATGCTACTACCCATGCCTGCTAAGGTTTTGAGAATTCCATTCATTTCTAAACTTATCTTCCTAACCACACCACAGTGCACTGATGTGGTATTGTCAGTAGGCTGCCCTTGTGCTTGTCACATTCAGATCATGAGTGGTAGATGGCGTGAGCAACTTTGTTACTTACTTCATAGAAGCCACGGACTAGAGCCTCTGTTTGCTGAACCACTCCTCGTTCTACACGCCACTTTACCATTCTCTCAATGTACTCCTTTTTGTTCTTTTCTGTCACCTGAGTATTTGAACCCCCAGATTTCAGCTCTCTTTCTGTCACCTAAGAAACAGAAATACATATTGGGGTAGCAATGCAGAGATCACCATGTATTTCAAAATTCAAGGCAGGCTTTGCAAAACGGTGCAGTGCAAGCAAAATTTCTGCATTCCTATCAATACGTCGCATCTTTACAGCTCACCCTATGTTGGTGTCTCTCCCATTCCCATCAGAAAAATTAAAGTAATTAGCAGGGGAAAAAACATATTCCAAATGGCATATCCGGATAATGATTCAGATTCTTTGATTCACTGACATCACACTTCGTGAAGTGGGACACATCAAGGTGCCATGATTTTCTCTGCTCAGCCCCTCTTTCCAGCACAGGCTACAGCAGCCTTGAGAATGCTTCAGCGTCTTGTGCCAGCTTGCAGTGTTCCCCCAGAAACCAATGACCAACTGATCATAGCCAAAACATAGCTCACTTTCACCACACTTGTTCATCCTGCCTGTCTCACCAAGAGCTGCAGGGAGGGTGACTTAGGAGCCAGTGGTGCCAGCTCTGGGCCTGCTGCAAACTTCCTAACCAGTGCAAAGGGAACAGGCCAGGACACAGCATCTGCCCCAGTGTCAGGGAAGTCAGCTTGTCTCACACAAGAAATGCAATTAGCTGGTTAACTGTTGGTTCGAAAACTTACCTGTTTCAGTTCAAAAGTTGTACTCTCACGTGACATGCTCCCTTAAGCAACAATTGTTACTGTGAGTAAAGCTACGTGGAAGTGTATAACAATGGGTATAGAATTTCATAGCATCTTAAGGGTTAAATTTAGTTGGTTTGATTGCTGAGGTTTGAGACAGACAAGAAGTGTTTAGAAGGAATCAGCCTTAGGAACCTATGCAGTTGAGCATATGATCTTTGGCAGATGTGGCAAAAAATGATCTACTTTGTAATTAAACTAATTTCAAATTCAGTCCAATACATTAAAAACATTAAGAACAATTAAGGGTTTATTTGCACGAACATTTAATTTGTGGCAAACTGGGGGGTGAGTCTACCCTGTCGTAGCCTGCTGCAGACAAACTGTCCATGTGGACCCTGCTGCTGCGCATTAACACTTCATTAATGCACTCTGATCTCGTCCCATTCAGGCATGTGGCAATTCTCCAAAAAGGGACATATTTCTGGAGTTTAATGTACCCAACCTACACTCCCCCCACATCACATATCCTTTCAAAGCTTATTTTATGTTCATTTAGATGAATTATGATAAGCAGCTGTCAAGTGGTGCCATACGGCTGTAGGTGAGGTGAAACAATGGTACCCAAAATGAGAAAGTGTCATTTTTTGCACAATGACAGGTTTCAGAGTAGCAGCTGTATTAGTCTGTATTCGCAAAAGAAAAGGAGGACTTGTGGCACCTTAGAGACTAACATATGTATTTGAGCATAAGCTTTTGTGAGCTACAGCTCACCTCATCGGATGCATGCAGTGGAAAATACAGTGGGGAGATTTATATACATAGAGAACATGAAACAATGGGGGTTACCATACACACTGTAACGAGAGTGATCACTTAAGGTGAACTATTACCAGCAGGAGAGCGGGGGTGGGGGGGGAGTGGGGGGGAGGGGAGGGAAAACCTTTTGTAGTAATAATCAAGGTGAGCCATTTCCAGCAGTTGACAAGAAAGTCTGAGGAACAGTGGGGGGTGGGGTGGGAGGAAATAGTTTTACTTTGTGTAAGAGTTCTTACAACTACAATACCCACCTGCTGAAGTGAAGAAACAGATTGACAGAGCCAGAAGAGTACCCAGAAGTCACCTACTACAGGACAGGCCCAACAAAGAAAATAACAGAACGCCACTAGCCATCACCTTCAGCCCCCAACTAAAACCTCTCCAAGACATCATCAAGGATCTACAACCTATCCTGAAGGACGACCCATCACTCTCACAGATCTTGGGAGACAGGCCAGTCCTTGCTTACAGACAGCCCCCTAACCTGAAGCAAATACTCACCAGCAACCACACACCACACAACAGAACCACTAACCCAGGAACCTATCCTTGCAACAAAGCCCGTTGCCAACTGTGTCCACATATCTATTCAGGGCACACCATCATAGGGCCTAATCACATCAGCCACACTATCAGAGGCTTGTTCACCTGCGCATCTACCAATGTGATATATGCCATCATGTGCCAGCAATGCCCCTCTGCCATGTACATTGGTCAAACTGGACAGTCTCTACGTAAAAGAATAAATGGACACACATCAGACGTCAAGAATTATAACATTCAAAAACCAGTTGGAGAACACTTCAATCTCTTTGGTCACTTGATTACAGACCTAAAAGTTGCAATTCTTCAACAAAAAAACTTCACAAACAGACTCCAACGAGAGACTGCTGAATTGGAATTAGTTTACAAACTGGATACAATTAAATTAGGCTTGAATAGAGACTGGGAGTGGATGGGTCATTACACAAAGTAAAACTATTCTGCCCCCCCCCCCCATTCGTTCTTGTCAACTGCTGGAAATGGCTCACCTTGATTATCACTACAAAAGGTTTTTCCCCCCCCACCCTCCTGCTGGTAATAGCTCACCTTAAGTGATCGCTCTCGTTACAGTGTGTATGGTAACACCCATTGTTTCATGTTCTCTGTGTATATAAATCTCCCCACTGTATTTTCCACTGAATGCATCCGATGAAGTCAGCTGTAGCTCACGAAAGCTTATGCTCAAATACATTTGTTAGTCTCTAAGGTACCACAAGTACTCCTTTTCTTTTTTGCACAGTTCCAGAAACACTGCAACATGACTACACCTACAGTTTTTACTGCTTAAGTTAATTTCAACACCTTAATGTGGTGTTTATTGGTCAAACACCAATGTGTGTCCAAATGATAATGTATTAAAAGGTTTGTATTGATTTTGCATGGGCAAGTATTTTTTTTAACAGAAATGATGAAGTGGTTTAGCATGTGGCAACAATGTCAAATATCAACGTATTGCAATATACTAACATGAAATGTTTTCACATCGCATATTCTTCATTGTCAAAGTATGTCACAAGTGATTATAATAGTTTTCTATATTTTCAAATGAAATTTGCTGACCAGATGAGTCTCATATTGAAGTAGCAGTAGATTGCGTGCCCAGGGTTTGTACGGCGAGTGGGTAGATATAAATATATGTGAATTCCTAATGTAATGCTTCTCCATTTGTACATACAATATAGTACATTCAATGTAGTCTGCATATATAGGCAATTAATTTGTAATTGCCTATGTATTCAGTACTAGTCTTTCAAATATTCTAGAAATTAACTTTTTAATTCAGTGACACTCTGTGTTAGTGTTAGAGATGACAATACACAGCTTCTTACTGGGCTTCAATCAAAGTGCTCTAAAATGGTAATTTTGAAAATAACATATAGATCTAATTTATATCTAATTTAACATAAGTCTGTATACAATGTACAAAATGAAAAATGGTGATAGTGGTGGTGGTAATGCTAAAAATATAATAATTTTACCACTACAGAGAAATTACAGTATATGAAGACATTGAGGACACAAGCCCCTTAAAGCTTACATCAAAGAGAAAAATACTCTTCACAAACTTGGAAAAATGTGTTATTTGTCAAGAAAATCGAAAGAATGCAAAACTGTCAAAGCAACCAGTGCTGGACAGAATTCTGTGATGCTGGCAGCAGAAGTCAGGAGAGATGAATTGTATTGGTGGCTACTGGATGAGTTTTCTAGTTTAGATGATGTGCCACCAATACTCTGTCACAGGGGCTGCTTTCAGAAATACACAAGCAAGTTGAATGTTGCACATGTCAGAGTTTTACTGAACCTAGGGAAGAAAACAGATTCTGAATCTGATCAGAGACCATCATGTTCATCTGCTTCTAAAGCCACCAGAGCAAGCATGTCCTCCAGCGATTGGTCCTGTTGCACTGTTTGCTTGAGAAAACCACCCAAGAAAGACAAGAAACTTAATAAAATAGGAACATTTGAGAGCAACCCATCTACGGGAGGTCGCACTTCAAAGACAAGATGATGACATGTTGCACTGAATATCTGTAGAAGACTTGATTGCTTTTGTCACTCAACATGACTTCTTCCTCTGAGTAAAAAGAATCTTAAAGCAAAACCATCTAGTTTCACTGCAACAATACAGTCACATTATGACATTGCACTTTATCAGCTAGTAGAAGAGATAGACAATGCTCTTATGTACAAGAAGGCTTTTCTGTCCAAGCTGCTACAAAGATATAAAGCCCTATGTCCCTCAGATGTAGAAACTGAAAGCTATTCTAGCAGCAAATTATAGGCAAGATTAGAAAAACACTATGGTTCTGCAATTTCATTCTATGAACAGCATGGGAAAGGCATATCTACCATTATCCATGCAGCACAATAACATTAGCTGATGATATCCAAGCTGCTAGTCATCTGAAGCAGGAACTTAACTCATCCAAATGTTTTGTGGATGTTCTTCTGGCGAATGAGCCTGATGAATAGCTTGCAAATGAACAAGTGATTTTGTATAATGCCGCTTCAATCCTTCGGTCTGAAATAACCAAAATGAAAGCGTCAGAGTGTTATCCAAAGTCAGGTGTTTGTAGTTTACAGAGGGCAGCTACTTTTGTGCCCCAGTTGGTGCAGGAGTTTGTCCTTTGGTTGGTAGATAAAGAGGCATAAAATTCAGCCAGTGGTGTCGACCTTCAGAAGACATTCAAAGAAGCTGTCTCTCAGTTGCAGAGTGCATAGTATTTAAGTGTTCCAAAATGATCACACCACTGCACACAGGTCTTGTGGCATGGCTTAACCCATGAGTTTGGGTCTCACAATTGAATTGACGTACTGTACCTCCATGGATTCTGCAGTTATGATGAGTTGAGGCAGTTCATCGCTAGTGTTACAAAAACTGAAGTAGAAAGACTCCAGAGGGCTATGTTCGTTTCAAATGGAGATACACCACTTCATGCTGGTAGAAATCTCATCCATGAAGGAGACAGTAATACAGACACCAGCATTGAGAGCACTGATGGAAAGATACCTTGTTTTCAATGGCTAGAGTGGTATTTGAAGAACAGTTTGCAGATAGTTCAGCATCACAAGAAATATCACTGACCCATGAGAAAGAAGAGTCACTTACACTACCCAGGCAATCAGACACTCGTATGCAATGTGCAGTATCTGAAAAATCTAGAACACATCCAGGACTGTCTCACGATAAAAAAACACTTAGAAAAAAAAACTCTTGTCACCTATAAATGAACAATGTCTGAGATCTCTCCTGGACTCTCTTAAGACTACTACTTCATAATGTCCTACCAATACCAAATTGCATCGCTATTGTTCACTCTCATGTGATTCCATTTTGGTCTGGTTTCAAGCACAAGCTTGCAACAAAGAAAGAGCACAACAATTGCATATGTACCTATTGTGGATGAAGAATAAATGGAGAGATCTGTGACAGGTCCACTTGATTCTGATGGAACACATAGCTTCTTCAGCCTAGTCAAGATCTCTGTCATCAAAATATTTGCAGGCATAGCCAAGAAGACCAAATTTAAGTTTGACAATGGAGGGACAATCACAGCAGCTATCAATCCAGGAATTCTTTTCCGCAGAGTCCTGCCCTTAGCAAGATGAAGAGACGATGTTTCAGTGGCAACTGTTCTTTGGCACTGAAGAGGACCTGAGCCTGTGTTCTTCTTTCATGCTGATGGAACAATGAGAACAACAGACAAAGCTGAATTAAGGCATCAGCTGGAAGCTCAAGCTGAAAGAATCCATGAGCTAAGAGAATGGAACTATGTCTACACAGCAAAGAAAAACCCATGGCTGGCTCATCCACACATCCTAGAGCCTGGGCTCCAGTCCAAGCCTGAAGTCTACACAGCAATGAAACAGCCCCACAGCCTGAGACTTGTGAGCTGAGTTGGTTGACCAGCAGTGGGTTTTTCTTTGCTGTGTAGACATATGCAAAGAAACCACTTTGTACATCAAAGATGCCAAGGCTGTGATACAAATGATGGCTGGAGACAAATTCCACATATTCAGTGTATTGGCTGCTGAGTACTTGAGGAAGGTCCTAACAGGATTTGTCAAAGCTAATTCTGTAATCAAAGTCTTTGACATATGACAACTCCTTGAAAACTGCAGAAAGACAGCACTGGACAGGGTCTAAGGCTGGATACAAAAAATACCAGGTGATTGGTGGACACCCTTTGCCTCCATGAAAAAAGTTTCTAAATGTGGCATCCAACAAGCAGTCACTTGTAAAATTCCTCTGTGAATATATTGTTCAAAATGCACCTTCTTGTTGGAGGCTTTTACAATGGGGAAGTAACAAAGTCCATCACCAGTGGGGTGTTGAAGTCCAAGACTTGTACAGTAAGAAAGCGGACACAAGGATGCCTTTGCGTGCTGTATGTGCTAATATGGCTTTTGGGCTTCTCGGTGTCAAAGTAAACATAGTAATCACTTGACACAGAAGGTTTGGTCCTTGTGGTTCATTACTTTTCAAAACTGGAACACATATATAGCATGTGGATTGAAAGAGGCATCATTATCAGCACAACTGACAAGTGTTGCTTCATAGTTGTGCATGCAATTTGTGATGCACTCACTCCTGACTTCTGCAACATACTTCCTGCTGTATTAACAGGATGTAACTCTGTTTCATCCCTATTTGGTACTGGGGAAAAAATCTGTGTTCGATGCTGTCAAAACAAAGGGAGCTTTAAGCTCCAGAGATCTTGCCAAACTGGGAGAGAGTGACAGACAAGCTGCAATTTCTGCAGCAAGAGAATTGTTAGCAGCAATGTCTGACCAGAGTAAAAAAGAAAAGGAAATCTGAATAGTTTGCACCTCAATCTAGCCATCAAAAAGGACAAGTCACTGGCCAAACTCCCATCACGTGAGGACAGTTTTGAAGAGCACGTCTAAAGAGCATATTGGCAAACAAAGATTTAGATGTCTTTGCACATAGTTGAACAAGATATTGGATCACCACTACAACATGGATGGAGAAATGTGGATGATGAACTATTTCCTGTATTCTTCAAGGGCCCAGCGGCTTCTGAGCTTCTACAAGACCTTATTTGTGCCTGTACCAGTAGGGGCTCACTGCACAATCAACTGTGTCTGTAGTCAGAACAATCTTCCCTGCACAGAACTGTGTACTTGCCAAAGCAATGGAGACCACACACTCTCAATAGAGACCATAATGATGAACAAGATGATGATAATGAATCTGACTAGAAATGTAAACAGCACTATTACAGTTCAATGATACTTGTTCAAATTCATTATTCTATTTTGTTTCACACTTTAGATTGTTGTCGTGATGCTTTGAGGTCACAAAGAAATCCAATTTTATGTTCTTCAATAATACATACAGTCATTAATCTAACAGAAACGAATGCAAATATTTCAAAGTTTTAATTGTCGATGGTATTATTGTTTATCCTGTTTCTATGGTAATGGTGCCACTTGCCAGCCTCACATCATACGTCATCTTAAAGTAGACATTATAAGCTTTCCAATGATGTATTATGTGCATGTGTATAGAGAGGGTACATTAAGTCAACAAATCATGATGTCGGCTGCTCAACTGATTTCAAATAGGACTACATCAAAGCACATTAACAAACTGTTAATGCACATCAGCAGAGTCCACATAGACAGTCTGCGGAAGGCTAGTGCAAATAGATTCACACCTCAACTTGCTACAAACCATATTTGTGCATAGACAAGCCCTAAAAAAATGATTTAGAAAGTGATGGAACCTCCTTATGCCCTTTTCAGTTTTCTGCTGCCATAGTAGTGATGTCTGCTATAGATAATGAATGGCTACATACATGATTTATACGTTTATTGGTTCAAGAGATTGCAAAGAAAGCATATATACTGTGATCTTCATTATTCTGCCGATTGACAGGGACCTAGAGCAGCATCATGAATTATGGAAACACTTGATGATTCATCCAAGCTCAAGCTTTAATGAGAAGCAGTAAGAGCAAGTAAGGTTAACCAGGGTAAAGTTAGACATAATGGGCTATCTCCTCAGCTGGTATATATGGACTCCAATGGAGCTGCACTCATTTACACCAGCTGAGACTTTGGCCCCAGGGCTCAATTTCATCCCTGAAGACAGTGCATAGTTGTGATAGAGTGATGAAAGCCCCTGTTCAGCAAAGCAGTTATGCATATGTCTAGCTTTAAGCACGTGCTTGAGTCCCATTGTCCAAAATCTCTTGCAAGATTTCTCAAAACATGCAGACTTCCTGATGACTGATTTCTTCAGCTTCTTATTATCTCTATATAGTATACTCTCATTTATCCAAATCCTCATTATCTGATCCTCTGCATTATCTGATTCCCTTCCTTGTCCCCCATGTATCTCAAGCTGATGAACAGACACCCCTGGACTGAACTGAAAGGAGCAGGACAAGCCCCCAGACACGGGGAGGCCACCCTGCTGCTGAGTGTGCAGGGAACACTTGGGAGTGAGTGAACAGAGCTGTGACAGCAGAGCTGCAGAGGGATTCGTGTGCTGCCACAGGGACAGTGACACACAATCCCTGCAGGTACAAGGTGCAAGAAAGGCTGCGATCTTGGTGGAGTAGAGCAGAATCCCATGCTGCACCCAAATGTCCCTTCTAGATTATGTTTGCCCTATCCATCCTTTGAGATGCAGCCCCCAAATATTAATAGAGCTACCATTGTGATTTACACTTTGGTAAAATATTGTTCACTCACACTTTAAATGATCCAACAACTCTTCAAAGTTGGACTCATCTGTGAGCAATACATAATTCAGGTTTCATTCTTCCATTTCCTAAACTTTCTTGTCCACAAGATCTTTGTTGTCTGACCATATTCTTTTAAACATAGGTTTTTTGACAACCAGTCTACAATTTTCAATCTTATAATTTTGCTGGCCAGACTTGTACACACCAAATTCTTGGGACTCTCTGCTAGATCATTTGCCATGTGTCTGCTTGAATGGTATCTGGCTCACGCAGAAGTTATTCTTAAATACTGAATATCAGGCCCTCAATATTCGCTTCCTCCCATGACCAGCTTTGGGCCTGATCCTAAAACCCATTAAAGTCAATGGGAGTCTTCTCATGGACTTATCATTTAACATTTATATTGGGGTAGCACCTAGAGGCCAATCTGATTGTGGCCTCAATATGCTTGGTGCTGTACAAACATTCAAAAAAATGACAGTCCCTGCCCAAAAAACCTTAAAATCCAAAAGGAGATTAGGGCCAGATTTTGATGCTCTTATTCACAATGAAAGTCACCTTACTTCACCAGTAATCCCAGTGAAGTCAATGGGTCTGCTTGTGAAGTAAGGTACTAGTCAACATGAGTAAGGCTAACAGAATCTGTCCCTAAGCTGTTCATCTGTTTTAGTACTATCAGATATCTTAATCTTTTCTTTTAAAACCCATCTCATTTGTAGCATGCAACAAAATCCCACTTAATGATATGCATTTTCTCTTTGCAAAGAGCTTAATTCTAGGTAGTGAGCCAGGTGGTGCCCTCAGATACATGAGCGCAACTCCCATTGATGTTTTCATTTACCTTCGTTGTCTACTAATGTAAATACAAATGTAACTCATCTCTCTGTACAGTGTATTTGCATAACTTTGTCTGCCTACGTCTTTATGCATTAGTTTTAAACTGACATTTCTCCTAGAGCAACCACTGCATCATCATTTGGATGTCACGCAAAATTTTGCTCAAAGCCAAGAAAACAGTTGAGGTCTGGGCTGTATAGAACAATCCTATCTCTTCTGAAGAGGCCCCAATACTTGCAATCCCTTATCCTGTCCCCTGGATTCCGTTTTTGCCTCTTGTCCTTCCTCGCTCCCCCTCTTTCCCTTGTCATCAATCTCTGTCCTCTAGTTCCTTTCCACAAGTCTACAGACACACCAGAGTTCAACTTCAACCTTGAAAATACCCTTCTGCAGACTCTTCTATTTCTGCTTCTGCTTCCAAGATCCTTATTGCTGACCCTACTGTTTACTCCTGCTTCCAGACTTTCTCTGCTCCAACTCTATTCTTGATCTCCTCCAGCCTGGCTTATGCCCTTGCTACTTCCCTGGAAAGTCACAGGGGCAATATTTTACTTTGATCTCTCTGCTGCCTTTGAGACTATTAGTCAAACCCTCATCCTGCACTTTCTCGGCTTCGGTACTTCTTTAGCCTTCAGCATCTCCTCCTCTTAATCCTGCCCCTAACTCCCCATTGGTTTCTACTGGGGCTCCGTCCCCTCTTTCTTTTTTCTAGGCAACTTCATCCATGCTCACAGTGTTACCTACTGTCTCCATGCTGATGATTTCCAAATCTGCCTCTCTATCCTCATCTCTCCCCTTTTGTCCAGTCTACCATCTCCAACTGTTCTTCCTACATCTCCTCTTCGATGTCCTACCACTATCTCATTGGGCCAAATTCAGTGGGGTCATATATAGTGGTGTAAAATACACAGATTATACTCTCATTTACAACAGTGTAAATGTAAAGTAACTCCACTGAAATCAACAGAGCTATTCTAAATTTACATTGGTGTAACTCAAAGCTGAATTTGGCCTCATGCCTAAGTTGGTTAAACAAACAAACTAAAAACAAAAACAAAACAATACAATCAGGTGTAAGTGGCAGAAGCATAATTACTGGGGATACATAACTAAGGGTAATTTATATGCCCAGTGTGCAGAAGGAGGCGAGGATAGAAGGAATAGCAACTAATAGGAAGGTGCAAGGCAAAGTAGTGATGAGGGTTGCCATACCAAACACCACCTATTAGTTGTTCTCCCCCGCCTTCAGTCACATCGACATGTAAGTTACATCCTTTGTCCACATTCACCGAATAACAAATCTGTCTGAATTACACCCTAGAAAGGGAAGCTATATTTCACTTTAGAGAATTCCTTTTGTTCATCAGTGTGTGGCTGACGAGGCCTGTAGGGAAGCCAGGCCTAGTATTGTATATGGTAGACTCTGAGAATAACTGTGTGCATTGAAACAGACGACTTATAAGAAACAAAAGGCAAGAGATGAAAATAGCATTGAACAGTCAAAAAAAGGTTAAAGGAATTTACTACAAATCTGTTCAAACAGAATGATGTTCATTGTGTTTGACTATGTCAGTTCCAAATCTGTTTTTCAAACTCTGCGATGGTTTGTCACATAGCCATACTCACCTGTCCAAACACCTCCTCATTCACTGTGAAAGTGAGATCCAGGATATCAGTGATGTTGTTATCCTTCATCCACTGCAAGCTCTGATGAAACTCCTCATCCAGGTACTCCAAGTCACTTAAATCACATGGCCTAATTGTACAGCAAGACAGAGAAACGACGAGGAAGATATAACCTTATGCGTATCAGGACGATGGTTCACTGCTCAGAACATGTACAGTGTTTTCTTATGACAAAGCTCTGACAAAAGCTGATGCCCTTTTGACTTTATACGTACACCTTTTGTTAAAGCACCAAACTCAAAGTGCATGGACTACAGAACATTAAAGATCAGTAAAAGAGAATGATGTGCATTTTAAAAGCTTATTAAAAGAGACTTCATTGCAAATTCAGATTAATCCTCATAGACTTTAAGGTCAGAAGGGACCATCGGGATAATCTAGTCTGACTTCCTTCACATTGCAGCCACAGAACTTCACCCACCACTCCAGTAATAGACCCCTAACCTCTGGCTGAGTTACTGAAGTCATGATTTAACCAACCATTTCAGATAAACATTCCTCTGAGTTATCATCTGTCAATATATATCAGTTCATTCAACTGAATCTTGTTATATTTTATGTGGCTTTTCTTATTGCATACAATTGATTAAAGAGCAATAGACCATCCATTAAAATATCAAAACATTTCAATGAGCATTAAAAGTAATACATTACTGGGCATCATTGTGTAAGACAGGCTGAGCAAAACCCACAAGAAACCTGTAATGCTTTACATCCATATTAACATTTGTAAACATAACAAATGCTTAGGCTGAAAAAAAATCCAAACAATGGAGGTTGGGCAATTATGGTTTTTCCAGTGACAAGCAAGATAACTCATTTTGTTTAGAGAAAATAATTGTTTCTCTGTGGACTGTCCAATTAAATATGCTTTTCAGTGACCCATATCCCATTTAAATGGTTTGGACTGCATTTTCCTAATATTAAAATTTAGGAACGTGGACCAATATTTTCAAAAGTGGGTGCTTAACTCCAATGCTTTTTAACCCTTTAATCAACACGGTTAATATTAAAGAAGGGCACATTCTGGGGGAAAAAAAGGAAATTATTAAATCTCCCTCCCATTTACCCTAAAAACAAACAGTGGAAGACCTTGAAAACTAAGGTCCCAGCCCTGCAATGAACTCCACAAGGGTTTGCTTCTGCAGAGATCATGGCAGGATCGAGGCCCAAGTCTCTGTTGATTGCATTCATATACTTACAGTCTCAGTAGTGCTTTATAGAATGGCCTCGTGAAGAAAGCATCAAGAAGATACTGATGAATGAGAGCAAGGCCAAGGATACGACCACTGAACCTGAACCTAGGATACAAACAACACACAGTAAACAATGTGTAACTCAGAACATACCAATGTAGGAGCTTATGTAAATATATCTAATCTAATCTATCTATCTATCTATCTAAGTATGGGTACTGCAGTAGATAAATCAAAAGAAGCCTCTTAATCTCTCAGTCACATAGTTTAAGGTGCATAATAGGCAGTTGTCAGGAGGAGGCCAAAAAGATGAATAAACTAAAGTAATGGAGAAGCAGAAATATATATATATATACACACATACCAATGTAGCAGCTTACATATATATGTATGGGTACTGCAGTAGACAAATATATATATATATATATATCTATCTATATTTCTGCTTCTCCATTACTTTATCTTATTCATCTTGTTGGCCTCCTCCTGACAACTGCCTATTATGCACCTTAAACTATGTGACTGAGAGATTAAAAGTCTTCTTTTGATTTGTCTACTGCAGTACCCACACTACTTGGTGGCTTTGGCAGTTGGTATATTGCACATAAGCTGCCCTCAAATTCTAAACCAACAACCACTTGCCACATTCAGCTCCTGTGATCTTTAGCAGGACATTATACTATAGATCAGGTGTGTCAAATATCTGGACTTTGTGCTGAATTTGGCCCGCTTAAGATGTTCATATGCCCACTTTGATGGGGTTCCTGCTCCACACTGTGCTCTAAGGGGTTAATAAAGTCCTATGGAGGCTGCGCAGGAGGCAACCAATCAGTGAAGGGCTGAAGGGAGCAGCCAATCAGAGCCAAGCAAGCCCATATAAAAATGGAACTGCAGGGCCAAGGAAGGCAGTTCTCTGCTGGGAGCTCAGGGAGGAAGGGCTGTGTCACTGGAGGGCTGAAAGAACTGCCAGCACCCTGGACAGAGCAGTGCTGCGAGCAGGGACCGGGGGAGCGAGAGACAGCTCCTGGCTGGCTGCTGGGGTTTGCAGGCTGAGACCCTGAGGCAAGGCCAAAGAGGATGCTGGGGCCATGAGGAAGTGGCCAGACAATTTGCTGCAATTGCCTCTAAGAGAGTGGCTGAACAGTAGACTGCAGGTCTCCCGGAAGCTGGGAGCATAGTATGTGTGGCATGGCCGGAGGGCTGTGTTGCTGAAGAGGATGCCCCGGTCCTTGGAGAGATGTGGGTCCTAGACCAGGAGTGATGGCGGTGAGGCACCACCTGAAGAGAGTGCCCTAATATGCGGAGCTAATCCCCAAGACAGCCAGCAGGAGGCACCACAATGATGAGTGAACCCTGTCATACAACCCATCATAACAGATTAAGGTTCCCCCTTCCCCCCCCAGAAAGCAAACTTTTATTGAGAAACAGTTGTGTTTTTAGTCCCTGTGGTTACAGTGAAAACTTTCCAAACAGGAACTGAGTGTCACTGATGCAAAACCAACAGAGAGCTGTCTTCCTGAGTCTGCAGACAGGCTGACACAACAGCTTAAGAAATGTTAACAGTCCCATTCATCTTAGTAAAGTGTGAACTTTTAGGCATAAAAATGGCACTTTAAGAGCCAGTTTTCCAAATAATTAATGTGCACAATTACTGCAATTCTGTGCACAAATCAGGCAATTACATGTGCAAATGGCAAACAACAAAAATAGCAGTGGTCCTAAAAGTGCCCTGAATCCCTTTGTCCCACTGAGTTATGCTGCATGCAATGTTAACTTCACTAACTAAATGTTTAGTTATTACACAAGGGCCGCATTCTTCCCTTGATCTTTGAATAAGCCTCCGACTGTTATCAATAGAAGATCTGCTGTGACTTGGTATGATACCCCCCTAGCGTAGATGCAGCCAACAAAGAAGTTCTTCTGTGAGTGTAGCAACACTACTTCCCTGAATTATGTTAGCAAGAGAAGCATTCTTCCATTGATATAACTGGGCCTGCACTGGGAGTTTTGTAGGCATAGCTATGTCGATCAGGAGTGGGTTATTTTCCACACTAAGACTAATATTATGATTTGAGTCCCTGCAACAGTCTATAGCCCAGTTTTCTACAAATTGTTCAGGATTCCCATATCTAGTTTAAACAGATGCAATGATGTGGCAGCGATCCATAGCTCTTTCAGCCAACTAGATTATAAATAAAATTAAATGGAATTTGACAATAAATGGAAACGACACTGCTGCCGCGATATGCCCTTATGAAAAAGTAATAGTATTTTAGTGTACGTTAAATAGTTTGCTTTTTAATCTGGGAATTCCTCTATACTGTGAAAACGCTTGTGGTCTTAGATGGACCAGAGGACAGAGACAAACATCAGCGTGTATATCAGGCTGAAGTCCACTGGGCATTATGGCCTGGGAGACAGGAAACCTGAGTTTTAGTAATTGATTTGCTGTGTGACCTTGGCCAAATCATTTCCCTTCTTTGTGCCAGTTTCCTACCTGTAAAATCAGGATCATAAAGTGTATCCACTGTTGTAAAGTACTCTTAAGACCCTCAAGTCATTTTACATTACCAGACAACAACCGGTAGTAAAAATGTTTGTTCACCACTCACCTGGGTCAGACTTTAATCAGTAACCTAGATTTGAAAGACTAATTTTAATAACTATCCGCGCAAACTGGCGATGAAGTTCATGCCTGTCAGAACAATCTAGTTATAAAAATCTGAGTTACTTTTGGTGTATATCTTGTGTTATGGTGTATGACGATAATCTTCTGCATCTTTACTGTTCAATAGGTAACCTTTAGAACCTGGGTTTTGGAGGGGAAAATGTATGACTGATTTCACAATGGGAAATTTTTATTGTAAAAAAGAAGCTGTTTATCAGTCCAAAAGAAAAAAAACCCCTAAATGTGAACACTCTAAGCATAAGGTCCTTTGAATTGATTGACATCCTAGTAAAATTTTACAGCACTGAAAAAAAAAAACATATCAAAAGTAAGAAACAGTTCCTTCCACTCCAGGGAAAAGCACACAGATCCCTTTTGCACACAACTGATACATATGCCTTGCTGTAATAAAAGCAGCAATGAATATCTGTTCAGTCAACTCTCAAGGGATAGAACAAGTGCTTAGTCTGTCGAATGGGGCACAGAATGACAGTGGTCCCAGTTAGCATTTACATCGCCACAGGAGCCTCCTGTGTGTCCCCTGCTGCCAAAAGTAGGCGCATATGGTATATAGCTAACTATTAACAGAAGTGTGATTATATGACCCTTACAGCTGTTTCCATAACAGCAACAAAAGGCAGCTGTTGGGAATGTTTAGAACCTGTTTCACTTCACTTGTGGTCCAGTGCAATGTTTCCAGCAAAAAGCAATTAAAGAGGTGAGCTGCAACAGTGAAAGCACTGTGGAAGCCAGACAACTAAAGGTGGAAAAAATGCCTGAACTGTTGACTGTAATCCGTCAGATTGAGAGTCAGGTCCATTTGTCCTAAATGATGCAACTGGTTTTTTACTTTCTCCGCCATAATTTTTGAAAGTAAAAGTTCAAAATACAATAAGCATAAAATATTCCATTGCCAGAAGGCTCACTCTATACCCTCTCAGGTGAGCATAGAGGAGGACAATTTTTTGGTGCCATGTGTAACTGAAGGTAAAATGTCAAGGGAAGCACTACCTAGTTTGAGGCTCTGATTCTGCTAAGAAATTGTTGGAACATAGTGCTGGCTCCAGTCTGAAGGTTTTAGGGTATGGTATACTTAGGTGAGATATCCCCTTCAGAGAAAACAAGGCTTATTTACAGAATAAACAGTGTTGAGGTAAAGCCTGACTGGAGGGCAAAGTACCTTCCTTAAGCTGACATATTTATTTTTCTGAGCAAGTGTAAATTGCTTATTAGAGGTAAGGATTTGTTTTAGCAAGAGAGGCAGGTTTGGTGAGTGGGGGGAGAGTGGCATGGTTATGTGAGGACCAATTCTACCTTGTTCTTTCAACACCCATTCTCCCCCTCTTGCAAGACAATGATTGAATCTGAGTAGAGTAACATACCCATAGCAGAGAAGGGAAATAGGGGAGGAAGGAGAGAGGGTAGTTAATGAATGGGAAATGGTGGGAGGAGGGAGAGAATTAATGAGTAAGAGAGCTGCTCTGGTTTGATTGTCTATTGACACCCTTCATCCACTCAAAAAGGACATTGTGCACAACTGCCTTCTCGCTTCTAATAATGCTACTCTTTGACCAGTTTGCAGGAGTTTCCTACAAATTCCTACACCTTCCAAAAATTTCACAGTAGTGCTTAAATTAGAGCTGACTATAACATGGCTTATGCTGTATTCCAAATGATCTTATCCTTTTATACTGCTGCTGAAGAACTTGTTTTAATCCGTAAAGCAAATTTCTTATGTGTCAAACACTGTTTGACTGTTAATTTGCACAGATTAATTTTAAGCTTCAGCTAAAAGAACTTGAATGAAGAGGGCTGCACTCAAGCAGAGGTCATGAGAGCTACAGGCTTTCTGTAGTGAAGTTTAGACAACTGTACTCTGAGAGAAGGATACTCAGCAGACATAGCCAGCTAGATAGGTATTATTTTCACAACAGTAGGGCAAAGATATCTGGGGCAAATGGAATCCTGGAAATAAAGATATACGGTAGTGTTGCAACTCCTGCCATTTTATCATAAGTCTTGCAATATTTACTGTTTTACTTGTAGCCCCAACTCCTGGAGACAAGTGGTTAGGTGAAAAACCTCAGCTTTCATTTGTTTTTTAAAAAGTTGCTAGTGTCAGGGATGTGGAGAAAAGTGACCCAACTGCATCCAAATGGCTCATACAGCAGAAAGGAATGAAAAGAACTGGAAAAGTATTATATTTACATAAATCTCATGATTTATAAACCAATCTTGTGATTTTTGGAGCCTGACCCAGATATCTTTGCCCTGACTGGTTTTTGAATGTTGTGGGTTGGTGTTACTGTGCAGAGGGACTGTAGAAGGAGGGCCTGGAGGGGACAAAAGGACAGTTTCAAACTGTTCCTTCCCCACAAAATGCCAAGCTGCCCTTTGAGCACTGGTTTGGAGGCCGCCAGCCACTTTCTACTGGAAAAACTAAATTGGGACTGGCCCAACATTCCTTATTTAAGTTTTATACTAGAAAATTAGATCAAAATGTCTATTCCATAAAAGTTCTTATACTAACCTCATCACCATAGAGTCTAACCACCCCCAACTTCTGTAATAAGCAGCATGACTGACACTTGTCACATGTTGTTCTTTTCTCTCTTATCTCCTTCCTAGGGGGAGAATCATATGTGAAGTGGAGTGTTTTGTTCAGTAATAATTTTTTAAATATGTACACTCTGTTATGTGTTTATAGGGTAGCAAAGTGCTCCTGGGTAGGGCAACTGGGTTTCTGGGAAGCAGGAGTAGACACAAGGAGATCAAATATCTCAAGGAGCTCTTTTTTTTTTTTTTTTTTTTGAAAAAGAGGGAAATTTGTTAGGACAAAAATTAAGAAGCCTAGGGGAAAAGGCATTTGCCATCCTTTGACTTTGCAAGGACCTATTTTTTAGAGCAGAAGGATGCATTACATAAATAGCCTCACAATCATTTACAATTTTTTTTTTTGAAGTAAAAGAAATATAAAATCAGTGAGCCATATACTCTCATCCCTGAGACACAGCAAGGTGTGGATTAGTAAGTGACAGCTGCATTTCATGTAGGGTGACCACGTTTCCCAAAGGGAAAACGGGACACCACATGGGGCTAGCCCTCCCCGGCCTGACCACGTGGGGCCAGCACAAGCCAGTTGGCAAGAGCAAACAGGACAAATGCTCACTTTTGTCAAAAAAAAAAGTCGGGACGGTCAGAACAGGACTTAAAAAAGGGATTGTCCTGACCAAAACGGGACATAGGGTCACCCTAATTTCATGGGTGTTTTACAGTGCACTAGATGCACACACCAATAGGCTCTAATGCACATGCTGTTGTGGCTTATTGCAGTAATTATGTCTTGTGATCATATTTTTGAAAACAATAGTAAGTGGGCAGCAAATCAAATCAGTTAGTAAATCTGATCATCTTTATAAAACCCTGGCATTTGATCAAACTCACAACCTCTGAGCCTGCATTATAGTTTAGTCTGGCACACATATTTAACTTCTATCTGTGGTGACAGAACTACTGTACAATCATCAGAAATCTCTGTTGGCAGGAAGGTTACACCTACATAGAATGGTTAAAAAAAATTTTATATTCATTTGTTAAATTTCTTGTTTCTTCTAATTTTGCAGTTTAGCAGTAAAACCACCCCCTGTCCCCAGCATGGTATCCCTGGGGATGTGAGGGTACACTAAAACTGTCTAGATATTTGCTATTGTGCTGTGTGCCCCAGTGCTTGAGGCAAACACAGTAGGAACTCCAAACACCATGCTCTTTTGGCTCTAGACCTTGATGGGTTCTAAATATTCACATACACATCTCATAATAAAGGAGTAGCCTTTACGAGGGCCAGAAGAAAAAGAAAAGGGTGCAAATACCCTAGGTACAAAGTATTGGTTATGGAAAGACAGTAAAAATTCATTGATAAATAAGCCCTAAGGGGGAATTCTAATGAGGGGAATACCAAGGATATCACTGGCCCTCAGGCCTCTTTCAAGTCCACCCCTCTTTTTGAGGGTGAGGTCTTACAGTCTTAGTTTGATAGGTGTAGGCTTTGCTCTCTCCCTAATGGGGTATCACCTGGTGATCACACTGACTGTGGGCCCCTCCCCATAGTATCCCTGACACCTAGGCACATTGGAGTACCACATGTTCCACTTGATAATTTTTCTGGGTCCCTATACCTCCTTCTTAGGTGTGCTATGAACCCTTTTTTGTCTTCCTGATCATCCAAAGGTGAAGCTAATGAGGGGGCATATAGTAATAAGCCTCACACCAATAGGTTTGTGTGACCCAATTTCTTACAACTGATGATTTATTTTACATAGGTTTCAGAGTAACAGCCGTGTTAGTCTGTATTCGCAAAAAGAAAAGGAGTACTTGTGGCACCTTAGAGACTAACCGATTTATTTGAGCATGAGCTTTCGTGTAGCTCACGAAAGCTCATGCTCAAATAAATCGGTTAGTCTCTAAGGTGCCACAAGTACTCCTTTTCTTATTTTACATACTTCGTGGTATATCCCAGAACTGTAAGGCACATCATTTCATGTTTTCTCACAAACTCAAAACTCATTCCAGGTTTACTAAGATTTACTAAGCTTTTGAGGGAGCCTGTGTATTCCTACACTGATTAACTGCTTCATGTCAAAACCATGGATAAGTCAGTCAGCTAAATTTCACTTTTAGTTCTTGGGTTAATTCAAACCTAAAACTTAGAAACTCAAGAGGTGCAGAAACGGAAGGAATCGTTCTCCCAAGTTCCTAGAACCTGAAACTGCTGAATTTTGAACAGTTCTATGGCACAAGAATGTATCCCTGTAAGGTTCTGCCCAATTATACTGGAATCTATGCACATAAATACTAGCTCTATCAGAATGATGTATACCATAAAGACACAATGTGTTTTGTTCAAGCTCTAAAGACGACAGAGAGTATTTCATGAGTCCCTCTTTGATAATATTCTCTCTTCCTATTATCCCGAGAAAAATCTATGAAACTTGGTTGTATTTTATATGTAAAGTTGTAACATTCCTTTAAAAGGCACCAACATTTCTTCACTTGTTCTAATTGGACAGTGTGAGGAAATAGGTATGGTACATCAGGCCTGTTAACATACTGTCATGAGCCTCAAAGATTATTTAGAGACGTGCAAATATTTTACACAACAGCAAAGAGCTGAAATTAAACAAGACGGGTGAAGTAATATCTTTTATTGGACCAACTTCAGTTGGTGAGAGAGACAAGCTTTTGAGCAACATACAGCTCTTCGTCAGGTACTCAGTGTCACAGCAAAATTCAAGGTGGAACAGATAGTTTAGCTGGAGTACCACGGTGATCAGCTGTTTCGTGGTGCGCAGGAGGTGCTGGGAGGAAGGGGTAGGAGTAGGGATCGGGCCCCCCCAGGGGAGGGGGCAGAGCTGGGCGGGAAGAGGGGGGGAAGAGGTGGGGCAGGGGTGGGGTCTTGGGAGAAGGGGTGGGGTGGGAGTGGGACCTGGAGTGGAGTGGGGGGATTGAGCACCCTCCAGGCCTGAAGGAAGCTGGCTGCTATGATTCAAGGGAGACTGTCCCATTAACTACTAAACAATCTTATGCTAAACAATCTGTTCCACCTTGTATTTTGCTGTGATGCTGTGAATACTTTCCCCAGACCTGAAGAAGAGCTTTGTGTGGCTTGTAAGCTTGTCTCTCACACCAACAGAAGTTGGTCCAATAAAAGATATTACCTCACCAACCTTTTCCGTCTAATATCCTGGGACCAACATGGCTACAACTACACTTCATACTGAAATTAAAAAAGACACATTTTGGTGATGAAAAATAAGGACTTTCAGAGAGAAAAATACTTTGGTGCAAATATACCTCTACTAAGCTTAACCCTTCAAATTGTATGCAGGTTAAATTCCACATTAACATTCAGGATTACAGGAGTGGGCCATCTGCTGCCTTGGATAATTTTAGGGGAACCCCTCCTCACAAGTTCTTGGAACCTGATTTTTCATAAGTACTGAGCATCCTCAGCTCTCATAGGTCACATTTCTAGAAGTCAGACCCACAACTTTCAGTTTTTTACCAAAGCAGACTGGAACCATACTCATTAAAGGCCAGTGGAACACTGGTATACCTTCAGTGTTTGATTTACTTTACTTTTCTAGTGTTTTTCTGCTCATTCAATGCACTGTTTTCTGTTTTTTCTTTACATACCATGCTACATACCAGCAATCCAAAATTAAAGAGAAATCTTACCCAAAAAAGCTGTTTTTCCTGCACAATGGACATGTGAAATGAGTACCCACAACATTTTCAACAGATCACATCAACATTGAATTAGTGTCCAAACTTATGCTGTTCCTGGCGCTTAGCTTATGCAAAAACAATGAAATAATGCAAACCTCTACCTATGCTTCCTCCTTCAGCTTAGTTGTCCTTACTGTGTCCCTCAAGAACTGCCTCTGTCCTAGCACCTTCGTACAGTCTCTCAAAAGATCTGCTCCCTTATATCCTGGATGAATTAATAAACTGAATCTGCCACAATGAGTCAGCAGAGTTTCAGGGGCTTTATGGAGGATTCTAATGCCTGCAGTAAGATAGGCTGCAAGAAGAGTCCTGTCAAAGGAAGCAAAATCACATCTCCATAAAGAAAGCTATTTCAAATTCAGTCCTTTAAAGAAAAAGAGCAGTTTAATGAACGAGGGGGCATGGCAAGATACTTTAATAATGACAGTGCAGTCCCCAACGTGAATGTTGTTGTTTGGGGTGACGGCAAAGTAGTAGGATGCCTTGGTGGACGCACCAGGAAGCCACTGATAGAGCTTCTATAAAACCTTCACCACAAATTATAACTACTCTCCCGCGGTAGAATCCTGAGACAGAAGGCAACCAATTACCATCTGACTAGAGCTGGGCAACATTTTTCTGGTGAATAGTAAATCCACTGAAAAGTGCATTTTTGGGGTCCAGAAACTATTCAGAAATTCAGATCAAATTTGGTGAATAGTTTCAGCTTAAAATTTTTTTGGGGGGAAGTGTCAAAATTAAATGAGCCCTTTTGACATTTTGTTTTGAATCGACATTCCATTTTGAAAATGTCAATTTGAATCAAAATTCTACATGTTTTGTTTGACCTGAACAAATCTTGGGATTTTTTTTTCAGTTCAGCCACCAAAAAAATCAGCTATTCACTTAGCTCTACGCCCAACGTTCCTCAGAAATCATGCCCTTTTTTGGACTTAGTTGCACTGGGTGAAAATTGTACTCCTCTGAACTAGCAGCAGGGAATCAAGGACATCTAGTACAATTCCTGTTGATAACCACAGGAAAGATGCAGATCGAGTAGCAACTGACTCTCTGAATAACTAAAAGTTTCAGAACTAATTTAGTATATTTGACATTTTCACTTTTTTGCTTCCTATAACAGAGTATGCAGTTGCCTGAATCAACCTGGGTTTATGATATATACCATTTTGGACTGACTCATGACATATGGTTTTTTTGTTTGTTTATCTCCTCCCCTCCCCCCCCGTTTTTGAAGCCAACAAAGGTGCATTTTTGTTCAGAGCATTCTCAACATAAACTTTTGAGTTCATTGGGGGGTTCGAAATCTGAAAACTGTTGAAATTTTATAAACAGAATGATTTATATTTGTTTTTTGTTGCTTCAGCATGTGTTGAAACAGACCAGTCAAAGTCACTTAGAAAAATCTTTAGATTCAGTCATCTACTAGGCAAGAAGACTGTAAAAAAACAAGCCAATGACTGCACATTTTCCTTCGATTGCTAATGAGTCACTGACGTATATATCTAACACTAAAGCCACAATAACTGACACAAGCTTATGCTCAAATAAATTTGTTAGTCTCTAAGGTGCCACAAGTACTCCTTTTCTTTTTTGCGGATACAGACTAACACGGCTGTTACTCTGAAACCAATGACATGTTTGTTCTGGACTGCGTGGGCTGTCAAGGAGTGACAATAAGGCCACCTGTTTAACAGAAGCAGGTAAACACTATTATACTTTTATTTAGGAGTATTTTACTATACAAGGACCATAATCTGCTTTCTCTTGTCTCACTGTAAATTCAGAATAACTTCACTGATGTAAACATATAAAACTTAAGTTTGATGACAAGTATGTATTTGTCCAGAAGAAAGCCTCTTTTATGAATGGATGTATGGATAGTTTTTCCAATGCTAAAAACATAAGCAAAATAAAATCCACACGTCAACACAGAAGCATGCATACTCAAAGTCTTATGAACTTCAGAATTCTAAATGACAAGACTCAGATACACTATTCGTGATACAGCATGACTTCTGCAAATCTCTGACCATCCTCAATTTCCACTGACATCAACTCTCAGCACCTTGAAAGACTGGGTTCCTTGGTTACTATTATGAACCTTAAACAATACCACTCCAGTATTTCATTATGTATTTTTCTTGATATATTTGATAGTACCAATTTCTGGTTTGGCCTCTCTGGCCTGTTCTGCATGAAATACAAAAGCACATGAGTCTGTTTCAGCCTAAATAAACTGAACTACTGTATGTTTGAAATTTATTTCCCCACTTTTCTTTTATTAAGCTCAGTCTTTTATTCACACAAGGTGAAATTTACACCCTCCTCCCCCACAAAGCCCAAATAAAATGTGCAGAACAATAAGAGGGTCAAAAGGATGGACTACACCCCCACAACTTACAGGTCAGCTCCACTATTCCAGACCCTGGGCTGGAATGGGAGACAGGGGGTGGAGAACTGTTCTTCTGCATCCACCCTCCATTGGTTTTGGCCAATGGATGTAAGCACAGATTCAGTGCCCACCCCAATGCTTCCTTCTCCAGTATACATGGAGCCAGCATGGATTCCTCCATCTTGCTGCTCTGCTGACTGCAATACACTATAGGGGATTTGATGGCCTCTTTCATCAATGGGTGAATTTCACCTACTGCAATACACTATAGGGGATTTGATGGCCTCTTTCATCAATGGGTGAATTTCACCTACACTGCTGCAAAAGGTTGTCTTGCTCTTGAGTCAAAAAACCATCATCATCTTTTGGTGAAATTATCCCTCCCCCCCGTCCATTATATATGCAAAATTAGACAATGTAGTTTGGGAGCTGGGGGTTGCCACATCTCATATTTCAGTGTCTAGCGATATCACCAATTCATGTCCTCAAAAGAATTTAGAAAATTCTTCTAGTGAAAGAGGGAATCAAAACCAATGTAAATATGAAGCAGAAACGTCAAAAATTCTTTGAGGCTGTCAGAAAGGCTCAGTAAGAAGAACATTTTTTTCCTTCTTTGCTTTATAATTCACCTTTAATCCTTCTGTGTATATCAATTCCTCTTGACCCTTAATATATAATTAACAAGCTGCTCCAGCTACATGTAATTCAGTCATGCCTCAGCCTTAAAAGGAAAATCAAAGTTTATTTAAATACATTAGGACACAGGAGAGATCATAATACGGAAGCAACAAGGCACTTCAGTAACACAGACTTCTCAGATAGTGGAATTGTCCTATAAGATGACTGTGGCTGCATATTTATTTTACTAGTATATGCCTCTTGTCTAGTAGATTTACAATAATGCTTTAAAACTTATCATTAATTAATGATTAAAATGTATAAGGTAATGTAACCTAAAATACTATGGATTTCTATAGTGTCTTTCATCTGAGAATTTCACAGCACTTTAAAATATTAATCAACTTGAAATCCATTTGATATATGCTAGTATCGATACCCCTATTTTGTAGCTGAAAACTGAGGCAGAGTGAGGTTACAGTCTAAATTTTCAAAAGTGATTAGTGGTTTCGGGTGTCTTACTTGAGATATTTTAAAGGGGCCCAATTTTCTGAGGGTGGGGACTCAGCATGTTTTGAAAATCAGGCCTCTTCAAGCTGTCTCCAGTTGGTCACCCAAAATCATTCATCACTTTGGAAAACATAGACCCACAAGACTTGCCCAAGTTAGTCAGTGGCAAGGCCAGAATAGAATCCATCTGACTCCCAGCCACAAACCCTCTTAGATCCATTTTTATACCCTCCCACCTACCTGGGCTGGGGTGGGGTGGGATGTGGGGGGAAGGAGGGTGGAGAGTGTTGAGGTTTTCATATTGGATTTATGAAATTGTGTCCTCTGGTCTGTAGGATACTAGTGGCAATGAATTTGTGGGTCTTAGCCTAATTGTTTGTTAGTCCATTTAACAAAACCCCAAGCAACCAGAAACAACACAGCTTGACATCCTTGGCAGTCTCTAATCAGGAGAAATCCAGGGCTGGAATAGTAGGGTTGTGGCAAATTAAGGGGAATGTGAACTGGTACAGTTGTGTGGGGAAACTTGCTCAGAGCCTGACTTTTAGTGCTCGTACAAATGGATACATCCATGGACAAATTCAAAAAAGAAAAGGAAGGGACATTGGACCAGACTCTCAGCTGGTGTAAATTGGCCTATCTTCATCGAAGCCAATGCAGCTAGGCGAATTTACAGCTGCTCAAGACTTAGCCCTCTGTGTTTAAAACCATAACCACTTCCTGTGGTCGATCTTAAATCTCTGCACAAACAGAGGGTGTTCACAGCACTCAGGTTCTCCAAAATGCTTCCACTACATAAGTGTTTTCAGCCTTGTAGAAGGTGAACACCCACGAACACCACCGCCTAGTGATCAGGCGGGGACTGGCTGATCGTCTGACCATTGAAAACACAATCCTGTACTTCAGTGCTCCCACTCCAAGGGTTTCCATTCCCACCCTTTATCACAGGGACTTTGGGGTCTTGGCCCTTGAATAGTGGAGGTCTTTTCCGGTTGGGATCTCACCCATGGTGAAGGCTCCTGTTGTTATAAGGTCCTCTTCGAGTGGGTAGATGAGCCGGGCCCATACTCTCCATCGGGCTCTGGTCCAGGGCCCAATGGTGGGGCAGCTACGCTCTGTACCTTGGGATGCTAAGCAGCTGCCTTCCCCTAGACCACTTCCTATCCCAGTCTCCTTTAGCTTCACAGAGTAAATCACAGAATCTTCAATCAAGTCTCTGACCTGCACACTCAGTCACCTGCCTAGCCTTGAGGTTTGCTCAGGTCCGCATTGTCAGGTCTCAGGCAATGAGCATATGAGCAATACTTTCTGCTCAGAGCATCCATCCACTGCCTCCCTCCCCCTGAGCTATGCCCAAAGGTGTTCTTTAACCCATTGGTCTCAAGTCTGGGGTTTGCATACCCCATCACAAGCCTCTATTTAACAAGAAAAAGCAAGGAACTGGCTGAGAGATCAACTCAGTCTTAGGGTATTTCTAGCACATTCTAAATATTTATAAAGTAGCCCTGGCTTCGCAGTACCAGTATCCAGGTACACAAGTGATCTAGTGATTGTGAAGTCCACAAATGCCTAATCATGTCAATAAAAATGCTGTCATTAACCCATTCTGAAAACAAAGATGTTTTAAGTTAGCATCATCCTCTGGGTCTCCTGATGACATTTTATGTCTGATTTTTGTCTATTCATATAAATGTTATGGTCCTCTGGGCAGAGATTGTTTAATCTTTTGTTCCTTTAATTGCTGTCTCTGATTTATATTTACAAACCAACAGTGAACCAAAATCCTAAAGCATAAGATGTGAAATGGATTACAGAAACGGGTGGGATAAGAGATCAACTAAGATCTTGGCTACATTTGTGGCAGAGTGTAATGTATGTGTAGCTACATGCCATATTGAAAAGCAGACTGTGTCCACACTGTGATGTGTAGCTACACGTGGCTCTGACAAGGGGCAGACAGCAGGGAAAGTCACTGCAGTGGGGAGCTGCCTGAGTCTTTCCCTGCTGCCTCCCCTCTGCCAGAGCCTTTCACTGAGGCAGAGAAAGACTCTGGCAGTGGGAAGGCAGCACGACATTACACTGCTTAAAATAGCATTGGTGATGGGGGAGGCACTGCTTGAGTGTACAGAGAGCCGTGTAGGGTACATACCCTAAGATTCTGGCATGTCAGTACGCTACATGCCTAAGCACTGCCCCACCATCTACACTGCTATTTATACCTGGGCTAGCTGGGCAGTGTCTGTACTCTACACATTGCCATATATGTAGACATACTTCAAGTCATCTAGGGACAGAAGCCCTATATATTTAATAGTAAAATGTTCAAATCAAGTTGACTCTGCTGCTGAAAGCTGGGTGCAATACATTCATTTATTGCAGTATTCTAGACCTGATGGAGTTTTCTTAGTAAGGTGATATAAGGGAGTTCTATTGAAGTCAATAGTGTTACACTGGGGTGAGACTGCTGGGAGAGAAGAATCAGGCCCAGTCTCTAGGATTTTCCTTGTTACTACAGTTAAGGGTGTATTAGACATTTGTAAACAGACACACACAGAAAGAGAAACAGCATTTCCATCTGACCATGTTTTGCAAACATCCTCACTGTCTGATTCAGATGCAGCTGAAAAGATAAGGGGGTCCTTGTTATAACTCTCAGACTGAGTTCTGACAGCGGAGATGGGGAGTAAATGGCCACTCTTAAAATTAAGGAAATGATAAATTGTTCCATGCCACTAAGCAGAACTTCAATTATATTATGGCTGAATTATAACTACATTAGCAGTCTGGTTTGGGTAATCACCTGAGCAATGAAGAAGCACTGACATGCCATTATTTGGGTCTGGTGAAATGTATCTGTCCATCTGCACAGATCTGATTACAGAACTGCAGTCTAGTTCTGCAACCCTGACTAATAATGACTAGAACCTTCCTCCTTAAAAAGTCCCACTGATTTCATGAGTCTACCCAGAGGGTAAGGAAAAGCCCACCTGAATAAGTGTGGCAGAATCAGGCCCATAGGGAACACAATGAGAGGCATTGACTATTTTATACCATTATGTCTAGCAATGATTCCAAGGTGTGTTTATAGGTGTGTGTTTGTACACAAGCACGTGTCTTGTTATTTCCCACTTTACAAACCAGTTGCTCGCTGAAGGCACACTGAATCTTCTTCAAGCCATTCAAGCAGAGTTGGGATGTTTTCTACTGCCGTGAGATACACAAAATCAAACAAGAAAGAGAATAAGCAGAAATTTCTGTCTGAGAAGAGTCATCTTGAGGTGGGGCAACAGAGAGAAAGTTCCCTTCCTCCGCTTTTCACCACATGGAAAGCAAACCTAATAATCGTTGGCGCTTAAGTTAAACTTCCAAATGTACAATGTTTGAGTGGGTTAGAAATAAGCCAAATAAGTTTTCCCATCCCTAAGATAGAGGAAGCTTTGATCCTACCATAATGGTTCTGTTTTTGCAAAGCCTTCCCACAGACAGTTCAGATGACTATTGCTAAATATCAGTGTTGTGTCTTTCTGCACTCTTTTAACCTTTGATCCAGTCCCATATGGGCTTCATCATCTAGAATGTCACAAGCACAAGAAAGCCAGGAAAACCACCAGAGCAAAAGCATCTCTGTATACTCACGAATAAATGACTGACCATGGACCCCAATGAGTTAGTGCTATTGCAAAACTGAAAGCCAGTCAAAATTCTTTTGAAGGAATGTTAACAGGGAAGCAAGTAAGAAGCTGCTGTCACAGGCTATTGGGAGCCTTTTATTAATACTTGTTTGCTAAGAATGCAGCATTATGATAGAGAACTAGACGATTTACTGAATATTATATCCAACTTTGTTGCAGGTCAGTAGAGAACTTTTTAACATTCCCAAGTGTCCTTTCTCCCCGCATGCACTGGGTCTGATAGAAAACCTGGGATGGATTGTTCACTGGCTCTCTCTACTTCAATTGTCCCACAGACCTGGTCAAGAACACAGAGAGGATCTTTCTGGGTTATTGCCTACAATAATTTTCTTTTTACCAAAATGGTAGAAAACACATGCCACTGGACTTGGTTAATTTATTTGGGGAAAGAGGGACTTCTTCAGCAAGTGTGTCATGTTATTTTCAGCAGACAGGGAAAGCCTTTGCCTTCTGAAGCCTGTACAAGCGCAGCTGCTATATATACCATGGTGATTGGTTGCTTTATAAATATTCAGACAGGTAGCTAGACAGGCTGACTAGATAAGATATAATCACTTATTATTTCATGGATTAAGAAGAATCAATATGGTTATGGATCCAAGGTACAATCTACTACATGCAGCCAAAATTTTCTCATTACACTTCTTCACTCTAGAGAGAGATTTAATTAGATTCCTTTCAGATATCTTTTCTTTCCATTGCTGTAATTTTTAAACATGAGTATGTGTGATATCTCTTAGTTTTGTGCATACAACATTTACACGAGACCTGGAAAAAAGTCTTATTCAGTGGAAGCTTATAGGAAAAACGTTAAATCTCAGTTTCTCCATAAATGAGAAATATTTTCCAGTCTATGTCTCTATTTTCACTTGGCATACACATGACTACTCTGTGCTTTGATGTGCTCATTCTGGATTTGGAATGTTGTTTGAACAAGGAACAAGGCATGAAATAAGCCATTACTGAGGGGAGAACTAAAAGTTTTTGGCTGGGAGAGAAAATGTGGATTTCTCAATTCTCCCAGCATGGACAACAGTTAATTTTTTCTTATGTATATTTTATCCCAAACTCATCAGCATTCATTTAAGCATACTGCAAGAGAAAATTCCAACAGCTGTTGCTAAAGATGCCTTTTGCACTATGTACCTCTTGATGGGACTTGCAATATTTCCTAAAAGAAAAAGGGGCCCAAGGACAGATTCCATGTGAATGATAAGCTGTTTGCACTACTGAAAGTCTGCCATAAATAAGGTACAAGGCTCAAGGAAACCCCAGACCTGAAACAATCTGTGATTGTGTAATTTTTGTGACTGACTTCAAACTTTAAAGTTTAAAATGACTCTAATATTACTACTTTACACTTACTCAGTGACTTAAATCTGAGGCTCTCAAACCACTTTATATATATCAGTGAGTTAGATATTTCACAACAAATTTGGGAGCCAGAGGAATATTATTGTCCCCAGTGCTAAGATACTATGGTAAAGGGGGCCCATAGGAAACCCTAAGATAGATACATTTTAGTAATAAGAGTTTTACCATTGACTTCAATGGGAGCCGAATTAGGACCATGCTGAGAGCTTTAAAAAACGTCCCACTCCTCACACCCGAACAACCACAGGCAGGTTTATAACCTATCCTCAGACATATTAGTCTATATACCCTTAATGGATTCATTCTATTCTTTGGATTTTAAAATGCTGTGTCCAAATTCTGCCTGAGATGGATGCATAGTTAACTGGAGTTGCATGTGTATATCTGAGGTAAAATATTGTCTTTATATTAATAGCAGAATTAATCAGAATGCATTATTAATTAATCAGAATGCATAGCAAGAGAAAATGTATCTCGATACTAAAAGCCAGCTGATCAGGCTGATTATGAGATTTTGGCTTCAGCTAATTATATCCACAAAGGTTCAAGCGCTGTCACTGTACAGCCACCCTATTGTTTATTTTTCCCTGGCTCTTGCAAACCTCCCATATTTTGGTTTACAACTCGTTTCGCTACTCACAAGGCCCTCCCTTTGCCTGACTGACTCATCCTTTTGGCCAGTGATGGCTCGACAGGTCTGTCTCTGTATTATATATTTTCTATACACAAAGGGCAACCAAGTACTTTCAGTCTACATTAACTCTGTTTTATATTAAGAGGACACCAAAATGAGAGAGAAGAAAAGTAGGAGAGAGCACAGTGTGTGTCTCCTCTCCAACAGACTGTATTGAACCACACTTGAGGACAACATGGCTGCTAAACTCTTCTCACAGGAAGAATTTTTAGAAATTGTAAAGGTGCAGTACATAGAAAACAAAATGCATCGGTTTCATAGCTACAGCCACTGAACTCTGGAGCTCATCAGCCGTGCTTAAAAAGCAGAAGGAAGACTTAGCGTTTCTGCCATTAGAAACTAGGCCAGCCATAGGAAGCATTGCAATACCTGAATTGAACACTCATTGAGAATGATGGTGGGGAGGCATTCTGATATATGTATTACAGATCACAAATCATTGATCCCATCTTACTCAACTTCATGGGAGTGGCAATGTGCCAAACATTTATTTCAGACACCACTGCTGCATCCAAGGCATTTATATTACCCATCCACTGCAACCACACACCAGCTCCCAAATGGAACAATTTACTGGCATGAGACTTCCTACTGCTCGCCCTAAGCTAATGGGATGGAGGAAGTGTTTACAAGAACAGAAGGACATATGGAACTCACAACTTGAATGAGGTATGTATTATACTCTACTAAAAAGAAAACCCTTCTGATGTGAGTTATTGACATTCCCTCGATGAAGAAAAACATCAATAGGAATAATTGATATGTCAATAACATGATGAAATCCCAACAAGTGCTTCTGTTCAAAGGGAACAAATAAAGCTAGGAATTGGCAGCCCACAGTTCAGTGCACCACATCTGAAATTACCAAAAGGAAAACAACTCCCAAAAGACAGAGAGATGAAGAGGCAGACAGTAAACGGAGAAGATCAGAATCCTATCTGTAGGCACACAATAAAAGCAAACGTTGAGCAGCAAACTGATTCTCAGCATGTACGCTGTAGGTGACGAGAGACCATTCTTGCTGGTCCCATCACACAAAATCTGAGCTATTTCAGAGGCTACAGCATTGTTTAGGGCTAAAGTGTGCTGTTCAATACAGCCTGCAGTAGGGGGCAGCATGGGACACTCCACCCCAGCAGGAGCACCTGGAGGTGTGCCACAGGCAGGCACAGTGCTGCCTGGAGTACAGACACAGCACAAACATTACTCTTTGATAGGGAGCAATATGGGGCTTCAGTGTCCTGACACAAAGCAAGGTGGCTAGTTGGCACTGCGTGGGCAGAGCCACAGTCATGCCACTTCCAGCCCTCTCTGGGCTTGCCGAGTTCTTGCATTCAAGTGACTTGAAGAACAGCAATTGTACCTGGCCTCTGCACAGGAGTGCAAGGATAGCAGGATAAAAGAAAGCTTCTTGAATCTTCTCACTCCACTATATCTTGTGCACTCACACATGGGCACAAACAATGCCTTAGCATCAGAGCATGCAGTGAGAGGCCTGATAACTCCTCCTCTTTCACACCCTATTATTTTATCTACACACACAGACATTCCCTCTTTCTCGCTTTCTTCTCCTGCCCCATTTCCAAAGAATCTCACTCCCCCCTGACAATGGTAGGAATGGGATTTACATGCAACCTGATGTAAACTGACAGCATTTGTAATATATGCCCTTCATCATGTGGATCCAACTGGACTGTTTCATTCTGCTTAACATTTATACGGCAGACCTTACCATTCAAGGTGGTTTTCCACAAATGCAGACATGGGGCTGATCTGTACAGTGTAAGTGTCATTGGCTGAATACTCAAACAGGCCATAGTAAGGATTGAAGAGCTCCTGAGACAGAAGGAAGAAGAACTCTCGGGAGGGACCACTGTAGTCCAAGCTGGAAAGGAAATTCAGATAAAATGAATCTCATTCCTAGCTGTGTGCATTTTATGCTTTGCATCTGTACTGGCTAATGCACTTGCAGACAATAACTTCTAACATGTTTGCTGATGCTAATTCTCCTCTCCAAGGACTACGTTTTAATTTTAGGAAGAGACCTCAGCCAGCCATGTTGCATAAGCTGCATCATTCCCCAAGTAGCATTCCTGGAAGGTATCATGACAGACACATCCCTGAATATAGCTTTCTTCTATGTCCCCTTTGTTCCATGCGGTAATAATTTGCTACTGCACAACACCCCTTCTCTCAGCTGGGCAGCAAACGAGGCAAGGCTTCTCACATTTCCTTACTCTGCCGGGGGATATAAGCAGGTATGCAGCACCTGCTTAATTCTGAAGACCTCGATTCATGGTCTGGGTAGCTCACACAGGGGAGTAAAAGAGGGTTCTTACTCCCTGAATTAGTATGTAATCTGAAGCACATTCCAGTCCCAAGATATCAAACCTTGGGTACTTTCTTACAGTGCATAGTTGTGGTCTCTCAAGTCAAGGATGAACAAGACTGGGTCCTAACACAACTCTCTCTCCTGTAAACTGGTATGGTGATTTTTCACTTGGTAAACATATGCTTTTTTAGTTTTCTGGTGATTTCAAGTTTATTTGGTATCTTGGGGAGGGGCATTTACATTTAAACTAAGCCTTGCTGTCTGGGTTTATGACTTCTTTCTTTCTTTCTTTCTTTCTTTCTTTCTTCTCCTTTTAAATCAGACCACTTTCAATTATCTCAACTATTTAAAAAATGCTTCATGAATGCATTAATCCCAAATGAGATGGATTTATTAAAAACAGACTGTCCTGCCATAATGTTAGGCAGCTTTTATAGTTAGTGTAATATAAACCGCCACACAGTAATAAGAAAGAACCACTTAGAGCCATAAATCACTTAATGCCAAAATGGTTTCTGAGACAGGCATTACTTTTTACATTTAATACATTCAAAGGAGGTGGAAAATTCTGCAGCTGGATCGACTACTTTATAATAAGGCTGAAGTTAACTCCTAGCTGCTCTAACTCTTACGTATGCAATCAGATTAAAGCCATGAAAGTGAAGGAGATTGGATCAAATTAATCTCTGGTGTAACTCCACTGAAATCAGTTGGATAAAAATCTGGCTCAATTAATATAAAGATATAGGGCTAGATTTGCTATGGCTGGTGCAAGGTGGTATAAATTAAACCTGCCTGCTTCTCTGAAATCCCTCACAGGAGCCCTGCACTGAAGGCTTCTGGGAGATACATTAATTCAACACATTCCCTTCACAGCCAGTGCTGCCCAATTTCTGTCTTGTTCTGGCTCCCCCTATGTACTCCACATTGTCAGGTACATGGGTTGTTGAGGACACTTTGCACCATTTAAATCTGCTCACCTCCTCACTTTCCACATTAGGGTGCCTCCAGCAGGATCTTCGCAGGCATTAAACAGAATAAACCATGGGTGAATTTGGCCTCAGATGTAAATGAATTCGATTTTTATGATTTGCAGGATACTATGCCAAACACAGTAGAAGTTATTGGGAATTAGGGGAAAGTGCCTAGTAAAGTTCATTAAATGGACCATTGTTAGCATATTAGAACCATTCTCCAGATGAGTAAACTGAGACAAAGGAAAGTTTAATGATTTACCCCTGGTCACATTGTAAGGTGGCGACAGAGTCAAGGACAGAACTTGCTATAACAGAATTTCTCTAACTTTTAGATGACACTGACTCCATAGATGTTCACAAATCAAGGGGTTAATAAAGTCCATAATATCAACAGCACTAAAAGTAACCCCCTTTCTGACTGGTGATTTACTCTGTTTTCACTTTATCTAGCATGTCTCCAGATGAACTAAACTCTACAGAACCCTTTACTTGATCTGCTACCTTTAGCAAATTCCATCAGCAGTGATTGTTGTGCTCTTTGCCAGCTGCCCCAACATCTTTGGAGCTGAAACTGTATCTCCCTTTTTGTCCCTAAATCTTTTCAGTGTTTCTGTTAAGAGACTGTACACACAACACTTCATTATTTGAAACAATGGAAAGATTCAAAATGTCTTTCTTTAATTAAAGTTTGCAGATGAAACCTCATGTAAAGCATAACTCTTGATGTGAGGAGTGGCAATGAGTGAGGTTTGCAAGGTTTATTTTGGATAAGAAAACAAAAACTCAGCTGATTACTGTAATCTCATCTGAACTACCAGAACTTCTTGGGTTTGCCAGATCAGCCAGGAAGTCTCACAAGAAAAAAATGCCTCGAGAGATTTCCAGTACTTTCTGCTTCTAGCTGACAGTAACAATGGCTCTTCTAATAGTATTTATGCTTCTCATTTCAGCTAGGGTGAATGAGGAAAACATTTTTTCAACCACAACAAAGGTTCATTTTAAAGAGGCAGTGAAAATTGCTGTTAAAGAGGGGGATTAACAACCGGAAGGATTAACAATCTGATATTTACTTGTGTATGACCTTGGGCCAGTGCCTCAGTTCCCCCACTGTCCAAAGGGGATAATACCTATGGCACCAGGATGGTGAGTCTTAATCAGTTAATGTTTCAGAAGAACTCAGGAACTATAGAAGTGCTCAGCATGGAGAAGTAGTACAAAGGTTTGGGTTCTTTTTAATTTTATATAGACCAGTTCACCTCCCCAGAGGTAACAAGTAAAACCTAACGCACAACAAGAGAGATTCAGCCTTTTCCCAGTGCCATACTTGCTTTGCAATGCAATGGCTCTCTCACAATTCACAATATTTAATAGTTCCCTACCCTTCCTCTCCAACAAACGTGATATAGAGTTTGTTCCGCTGAAGCTCCTTGCGTGAATAAGCCATCACCTGATTGAAGGTGCCTTCCAGCAAGTGATCACGCCGTATAATTAACCTGCAAAAGAACATAGTAATAATGATCTTGTTAACCAGCACTGCCTGAAACTCTTGAGGAGGGGAGTGAGAGATGCTATTATCAAATATACATAAAGGTAAACAGGAGCTATTAAAGGGCCAGACTAAGCCCTGGAATAAGAGGACGCAATTCTATTGAAGTCTACAGAGTTATGCCTGCTTGTGCAAAGGCTGGTTTTGGCCTTTTATTGGTTCTTGTTTATTTGTTTAGTTAAGATTTACTCTATGACTGAAAGGTAGATTTCTCCTCTAAGGGGTAGTTAGGTTCAAAATCTTGCTGTACCCCAAAGGCTCTCCATTGCATCTCCTACAGAAATTAGTGTTGCAGACAGGCCTCTGGCCTTTCTACCTTCATGGTGTCACAGCACCCCTGGGGTTGATTTTGATCTCACACTGGATTTACACCAATGGACTTCAAGGCATTATTCCTTAAGATACATTAGTGTAAGCAAGGGGAGAATCAGTCCTTACCTATATCCACTAAATGGCCCCATCTACTCTCCAAAACATCTTTAATGAATAGCCCAGTGTTTCAAAGATTACTTACGAGCTTGGCCCATTGTAAAAATATCCTCTATACAAGAAGTTCTTATTTTTCATATATAGTTGAAAAGTAATGGCACTTAGTCCTTTTGGAATGTTCTTCATGTCTGCCTTGGCAGGACTCTGAAGGGGATAACCAATGGCTAGAGCTCCTCAGACAGTGCAATAATAGTTTGATGATGACATTTGCCTAGAATAAATTGACTGGTTTTCAGATATTTTTTCCACAACATAAGTGGTTTGGTATGAAGCCAGCCTGATGCATGAATTCAACCAGATGCCCAGGAAATACCTTAGAAGCATACAGTGCTTTAGCCAATTACTATAACTATCCATGGAAAATGGTGCAGAGAGGCTAGCCAGCTACCAGGCTGTTTGGAATGTGAACTCCATAACTGAGTGATAGAGAATTACAGGGTCAGATCCCAAAAACATATTAACAAAATGAAAAAAGAGCTAGTCTAACAAATATTTAGGTGCAATGGGGAATAGAAAGCAATTGATAGGGCCTGATTTTCAGAAGTGCTGAGCACCTGCACTGTCAGTTCAAATCAATGGTAGCAGTAGGTACTCAAGCCCACAATGTCTACAACAATCAGGGCCAAATTTTCATCCTGAGTTACATTGACATGTCAACTCAGAGTAAATCCAAAGGATTTGGAGCTACTTCAGAACTGTAATAGTGTACTGGCCCAATATCATTCACATTTATCTAACATGTTATTTCTCTAGCATTACTGCTTAACACACATGGTATAGCTAGAAATATCAACATATCCTTAAAGTAGGTAGAGGAGGTGTGTAGGACCAAATGGATCCATGAGAAATAAAGCCCCCCAGATATAACCCTCTTGTTGGCCCATTTTCTTGTTAACATATATGTGTGTGTGTGTGTGTGTTTGTGTATGTACACACACATTTTTCCTGGATAAAATACATAGATACATCATCTAATGTTTCATTCCTGTCCCATGATAATGATGTATTGTCACATATATCAGATCAAATTCCTGATTCATTACTACAACGACAAGACTAAGCTGCATCATGTTAAATTATCTTAATCATCTGACATAATACTCACTTAATTTTACCTGGACCTTGCCCATATCCTTTGGCTTCGAGTTTTCGATAGAAATTGCGTAACTTGGCTTCAAAGTCTCTCCTATATGGAGAAGGCGCTCTTGCACTAGCTCGCTGTAATCCTAGAAGGGAAAAGAGAAAAGTCATAGAGTTTTAAAATCTTTAAAAGAGGGTCTTATTCATACACCTGGTGTTTTCAGTCATGACTTGCTAGAAAATATATCAACTTTTATTGGTACATGTAGAATTTCGGAGTGCTCATTATTTTCATGTTCAATTTGACATTAATGTAGCCATCAGTTATATAATTCAGTGGTTCCCAACACTTCTGGACAGCTGCATCATCTTACCAGGATGATGGTTGTGGTCCCTTTGTGCTTCCTGAGCCTTCAACTCTCATTGGCTTGAATGGAAAGTCAATGGGAGTTAGGTGTCTATGTACTCTTGAAAATCTCTCTCCTCACCATCTTCCAAGAGATCTCATTATGTGGCAGGATTAAACCTTTGGATCCAAAGCAGCACTTCTATTTAGAACTTCTAGGGGGCCCAGGCCTGGCTGGAAATTGGGTTTTTCTGTTTATTAAAGACATTCAGCTATAAACACAAAAACCTTCGTGGCACAAGAGAGGATTTCTGTCAGCAAGAAGTCTTACATTTTCACATTAACAGTAGATTTTCAGCAATTCAGGACCTGTTTTGTTTTGAAGTCTAAATTCTGAAAGCAGCTGATTAGTTCTGTTGTGTAAATGAGCACCACAGCAATCAGTTTTAGAGAATGGGATCCATGAAATCTCATTTCCCTATCTCTTTAGAGGAGACAATGAAAACAATTCCTTTTAGGAGAAATTTGGCAGAAAAGCCTCCAGAAGAAGGAAACAATTTTACATTTAGTTGAAGAACAAAGTATCTGTGAAGACTCATTTGTCGCAACAGAAAGACATTACTATTTGACTCAGATGTTAAAACAGAAAGGTACATTTATACAGCATTCAAGAAGAATCCCTGGTGACGCTTCTCTTGTTCTGTCAGAATATTTTTTACAACACACAACAGGAGTAATTACTGGTTATTTTGGGTTGCTGCAACTGGTAGTACAGATGAACAAATAGTACATTCACTCAAATCAGTCATATTTGTCATATTACCATCTTTCCACAAAAAAGGTTAAAAGCCACTGCATGTCTCTCAACACACCGATGAGTGAGGATATTGGTTTAACTCTCATGCAAACTGGAGATCTGCCCTTATTACATCAGTGGTCAGTACAGGTTCAAATCCCTGCTGAGGACATTAAAAGGCACAATTTGCATTGAAGTTTATCCCTGCTTGAACGCAGCAAATCCAGTGGTAACAATAGGACATTTTTCAAAGATCTCCCCTGTGTAGCCAAGACCTCAGTGTTTCTCCACAAAAATATTAAGACTGATATTTGTAAAGTCATCAGGGGACTTGGCATCCAATTCCCAT
Organism: Eretmochelys imbricata; assembly: GCF_965152235.1. Classification (NCBI taxonomy): domain Eukaryota; kingdom Metazoa; phylum Chordata; order Testudines; family Cheloniidae; genus Eretmochelys; species Eretmochelys imbricata. The sequence goes on from NC_135573.1 coordinate 175,600,953, forward strand.
TAACTTTAATAGGAACTGGGTGTCCAAATAGCTCAGGTGGCTTTGAAAATAGCCAAACTGATTTAAGATCATATTCCTGGGATGTCACTCAAAATGACCACCAAACCAGTTGCATGGTGGAGGTGCAGAGAAATTTAGTCTCCTTCTGAATTAGGGTTGGGTGTTTTAGCTAAAGGGAGCCACCTGCTGCTCAATTTCCGTAGCATAGACACTATTTCAGAGATACACAGCACTTGGAAACAATCTTCTACAAATGGATACCTTTCTGGAAAACATGTTTTAGTCAAACATAAGTTATTGGGCTCAGTACAGGGTAACTGGGTGAAATTATCTGGCCTGTGACATACAGGAGGTCAGACTAGATGATCTAATGGTCCTTCCAGGCCTTAAAAATCTATGAATCTTGGGAGAAGCAGTAGTCTTGGAAACACTGTCTGGTTGAATATTAAGTTTGGCCTACAGCTGTTTACTGGAGTTCTGAAAGCTTTGTCATACATATGTAATTTGCACTTTGCTTTTGCCATTTAATATCCATATTCAAGAATGTACTTACATGTCAATAGATTAGACTCAGAACACAGAATCCCCTTCTGAGTCTAACCTCCCCTAACCATTTGGAAGCCGGGACTATATTTTCTTCTCCTTGGACAATCTCTGATTCCCACCATGCTGCTAACATCAGTGTCCCATGAGACAAATAAAAGTGACAGCATTCTGTGTATTAACCAAATGCTCCAGCAGAAAAATTGTCTGAGGCCAATTCTTAACTGGTGTAAACTGTCACAGCTCCTTTGAGGTCAATGAGATACAACAATTTACACCAGCTGAGACCTACCCTCTGTGATTATCAGATGGAGAAGCACAACAAACACAAGAACTTGTGTTGTTTTCCCTCCATTTACCTGGAGAGTTCTGAGGTGAGGAGCAGGGTGAACAGCGAGGAGAGAAGCTGTAGCCAGGGTGGAAGGCAGCCTGCAGGGGTATGTAGGACATAATATCCTCTTCAAAGAGACTGCAAGGAAAAATGATAGAGACAGGCCCTGTTTATGCTCATTACACAGGAAGAAGCACAAGAGTTCAGTACAGCAGAATTCTGTTATAAGGATCTGTTTGTGCAGCCCTTCATTCGATCATTATTTACAACATAATGATCAGTAGCTACAGATGCATAAAACAGCGATCTGCCCAATCAGGCACGGCCTCAAGAAGCAAAGTCTTCATTTTAGAGTAACAAAGTGAGTTCCATTAGGCATTTTCGTGCCAAGACAGTGCCATATTGCATGGATGAGCCAAGGTTTGAGGCAATGGTAAAAGCAGCAACATCCAGTGGTCAAAAGCAAGAACAGGGGATACATATTGATACACAAATTGTTTCCCTTTTGACTATGATTTGTCTTGGTCATATATTTTGCTATAGCCACTGCATGGCTCTCTGATCATCTATCTGCATCAAGATATAAGTAGTGGGAGCAAGTCGTATACTTCTTGCATTAGATAGAGTGGGCTGTGTAACTCCAATCAAAATCAACTAGGGTGCCATGTGTTTTAGTGTAAACACAGGGCAAAACAGAAATGTAATTCTTCATTGTGTTGAGCCACATAAATCAAATTATCCTAGGCTCTAAAGCGCTAATTTCGTTGGAGCTCCAAAAGATGCTAAGACCCTGCCTACATTACTAAACCATTGCCTCCATTACATAGTAATGGTCGTTCACTTCACTGTAGCTCAGCTCTTCCTTAATGTGAGATAGCCTCGTGGATAGCACTGCCAGTGGCATAACTGACATTCCTGTAATCTGCATCTGATTGTTATTCAGAAAGGTGGGAACCACATTTCTGCATTTCAAAATGCCACAGGAAAATTTAAAATGTCGTTTCTAATCTAATCCTTAAAGCCAAAACCTTACAGTTCAGTGCAATCAAAGGGTAAACTTCGTTGCACCAGTGGGGACTAGTTTCTGGAAAGTATGATTTGACACATATATTGTGGTTGAATTATTATGAAAACCAACTAGCTATCAGGACAAATGAATCCCTGTGTAATCACGATAGGGCCCTAGCAGAGATCAGCCTCGATTTAACAAATTCTGTCAATCACCTAAAATATGTCAAAAAAATAGGGTGGAGACAGCTAGCCAGCTTCTTGTGTACCATGAGTGACAAAATTCTGTTTTTGTTCAAACTGATTACCTCAGTAGAATTACTAAATCTGCATCACAGGACAACTTTTCAAGCCCATGTGTACCCTCTGTCCGAATGTAATGGATCTTCTCCCTGGAAAATTTATGACAAGAGGGGGAAAAGAAATCACATCTTTGTCAAACCATAAGATAGGGATGGATTATTTTTTCCTCACTGCTTCTCTAGTTTCTTTTTGCTTTTCTCATTAAGATAGCAAATAAATATCCCTATTGCTTGACACATTTTTCAAATCTGAACAATCTATAAAACAACATTCTTTAAATCATACTAGCAATCTGTTCCCAAAGCAAGAGTCACATTTTAGAGAGCAAGATGATTTCCCTATTCCTAGAACTTATGTGTAACACTGCAGTTGACAAAATTGATAGATGAAAGTTCGCCTCTGTGGAGGCTATACCTAATATACAACATTTTCTTAACAGAGTTGTATGTAACGCCCTATCCTTTACACGTTTCAGTCCCAGGTTGGTCTATGATAAAACTTGTAGGACAATTATTTATTTTCAAATTAAAATAATTCCTACATATGAATTTACTGTTCACTGAAGTTGCTTGATTGACCGTCCTGGGGACTGAAGTCCTATCTAGAAACAGAATGAGCCTGGGTCTGATCTTACTGACACTGTTATAAATAAAGAATAATTCTGTGGAAGTCAATCAATGTAAAACTGCTGTGTGTAAGATCAGAGCCATACCCAATGAGCATGGCAGCAGTATTGTAACCATCATCAAACGGGACTACCAATGTGCCTCTGGAAAAAGGGGTAAGCAGTGAGGTGGCAAAATTTGCAGATGATACAAAACTACTCAAGATAGTTAAGTCCCAGGCAGACTGCGAAAAGCTACAAAAGGATCTCTCAAAACTGGGTGACTGGGAAACAAAATGGCAGATGAAATTCAATGTTGATAAATGCAAAGTAATGTACATTGGACAACACAATCCCAACTATACATATAAAATTATGGGATCTAAATTAGCTGTTACCACTCAAGAAAGAGATCTTGGAGTCATTGTGGATAGTTCTTTGAAAACATCCACTCAATGTGCAGCCGCAATCAAAAAAGCGAACATAACATTGGGAATCATTAAGAAAGGGATAGATAATAGGACAGAAAATATCATATTGCCTCTATATAAATCTATGGTACACCTACATCTTGAATACTGTGTGCAAATGTGGTTGTCCAATCTCAAAAAAGATATATTGGAAATGGAAAAGGCTCAGAAAAGGGCAACAAAAATTATTAGGGGTATGGAGCGGCTGCCATATGAGGAGAGATTAATAAGACTAGGACTTTTCAGCTTGGAAAAGAGACGACTAATGGGGGACATGATAGAGGTCTATAAAATCATGACTGGTGTGGAGAAAGTAAATATGGAAGTTTTTATTTACTCCTTCTCATAACACGAGAACCAGGGGTCAACTAATGAAATTAATAGGCAGCAGGTTTAAAACAAACAAAAGGAAGTATTTCTTCACAGAACGCAGTCAACCTGTGGAACTCCTACAACAGAAGATGTTGTAAAGGCCAAAACTATAACAGGGTTAAAAAAAACTAGATAAATTCATGGAGGATAGGTCCATCAATGGCTATTAACCATGATGGGCAGGGATGGTGTCCCTAGGCTCTATTTGCCAGAAGCTGGGAATGGGCGACAAAGAATGGATCACTTGATGATTACCTTTTCTGTTAATTCCCTCGGGGGGCACCTGGCATTGGCCACTGTTGGAAGACAGGATACAAGGCTAGATGGACCTTTGGTCTGACCCAGTAGGGCCATTCTTATGCCTCAAGGCAAATATAAAAGGACTACTTCAAGGAGAAAAAGAATAAATCATTCTTCATGACCATTTAATCCCCGGGGTCTCTGCTGGGAATACAAACGTGGGTGTAAATTAGTGCCAATAGGCGTGGTTGTTTGAGGCTCAGTCCTGCAATGTGCAAAGGATTCTGTCAAGCAATCTGATCAAGCAATCTTTAAGCATGTGAATGGTCCAGTGGGACATCATTTATTCCAATATTAAGTCAAACGGGACTACTCTTGCCCACAGCTATACATGTGTTTGACTACTTTGCTGCACTGGAGCCAGAATGCTAGGTGCCTTGCAGGATCTAGCCCTGTATGAAATGAACACTTGTCTGCTGGGAACTTGTCTAAGATCCACAAGCCCATTCCACAAAAGTTGATGAACAGCCATCAGATAGTAGCTTTGGGCCACTACTGACCAATGGTGGAAACAAAGCAGTGACCTAGAGGTGAAAGGCTCAGTATCCTGTTACAAATCTCATTACATATCCGCAAAGCTGTCTAGTCCCCATCATTAGTCAATTTTGTTCTCTGCTGAAAAAGAGATAAAAGCATTTCCTGTTCTCTAAGGGATAAGAACTCAAATTACAGAAGTGAAAAAAGTCTATAATAATTTGATGGCGATGATAAAAATTCTCAATTACAAAAATGTACATCTTAAATACTGGAGGCATTTTTCATTCTCTCCCTCAACCTATTAGCATTTCATTCCTCCTGGAGGCATTTCTAATCCTTTACACCCAAAGAACTCTTTGTCTGATCTTCTTAGGTAAATGATCAGTCAGCAAGGCCAGCAAAATTCTCAGAGAGAAATCTCAATGGGAAAACATGGATGTTCTCTGTTTTGTTATGCTGGTCACAGTGTGGCATTTATTGAATCCTTGGGCCAGATCCTCAACTAGTATAAATTGCATCACTCCATAAAAGTCAATGGATAGAAGCTGATTTACACCAAATGAGGATCTAGCCCCAAAAGATTATCATTCTGTTTCTTTTTCATTTCACCACTTTTATATAAGATGAAAGGAACAGGTGAAATACCTTGATGGTATCAAATGGTTTAATTACTTTGGAAAGAATTTTAAACACATTATTAAGTTCTCAGAGAAAAGAAGTGAAGACGGGAGTGCAATTTAGTAAATAATATTCCTATGTTTCTGTAAAATATAGGGCTTCTCTAGCCATGGCACTACTATTAGAGTTAAGGGGTGAAATTCTGGTGCCACTGAAGTCAATGGGAAATTGCCATTGTCCTCAGTGGAGCCAGTATTTCACCCAAGACCCCTGAAGAATAAGATGGTCATTGTAAGCAGAGATATCTGATCTATAGAGTTTTTGCCATTGAGGCATAAATATAGTGGCCATTGAGTTGTAAATGTGTGTCCACAGATACCACAGTTCTTCCCTATACTTGGGTACCTGTGGAAAATAACTATAACTATATGGACTCCATTAGCAAATGCTGACTCTTCAGTGGTGACCATTGTAACTCGGGCACCTCTTCATTTTTTACATCCTGTTAACAAGGATTTGACTATTTTTTTAGAGAAAATATATCTGAAATGTAGAACATGAAACGAGGAGGCCAACAGGTAAACTATAAAAAAGAACAAGGAAAAGAAGTGAATTAGAGTATAGAGAAAACACTCTTCTGTTTCTTTAGAGAAGCAAAAGGAATGACATGTGATGAATATGAACATGAAAAAGTTTTGCAATAGTTTTGTGTTTTTAATGAATAAAGCACCCACGAAATTACAAATATATTCAATGATTGCTGAAGTACAAATTATGGCTCCCCATGCACAACTGTGTTTCCCCGCTTAGTGCCCCCATCCAGGAGTCACCCCATTCTCCATGAGTTCTCAGAGACAATTGCTAATGGTTCCAAGATTACTTCAGCTACTTCCTTAAGAACCCTAGAGGGAACTTCATCAAGCCCTGCTGGCTTGAATACATCTAACTTATCTAAATATTATTTTAACTATTCTTTCCTTATCGTGGCTTGGTTTTTTCTCCCTTGTTGTCAATATTAACTGCGTTCAGTATCTGATAAAATTAACTCTTTTAGTAAAGACTGAAGCGAAGAGGCACTAAATGCCTTTTTGGTGCTGCCCATTCTCTAGTTCATTTAAGTTCATTCTTAGATGGTAAATGCATCTTTTGGTGTTGTTATAAACTCAGGACAGACAGCTGCAAGGGGTGGGGGGTAAGAAAACAGTCCCAGAAGGTTAAAAGGCCCTCCTCCCTATCAACTGGGGAGGGGTGACTCCAGGTCAATCCGGTTCAGCTGAGAAGGGGTTACCAGAGATCAATTAGGATCCACTGAGAGGGAGTTACCTGAGGTCAATTAGAATCAGTTGATTCCAACTAAGGGCTGCCTGAGACCTTTTTTAAACCCTCCCCTATTGGGAGGAGAGAAAGAGAGAGAGAGAGAGAAGGAGTAGGAGTCGGAGTCGGAGTCAAGCTGCCAGTAGGGTAGGAGCAGCAAGACAGCAAGCCTCACCAGGAGGGGAAGCTACATTCACTCTGCTTAGAGAGAAATGTAGCCCAAAAGACTGGCTGAGAGAAGGAATGGACTGCCCCTGTGCAGCCAAGAAGGACTGTTTTACCCAAGCCCGTCTCACCAAGGCTAAAAACAACTGAGGCTGTGAGACCAAGAAGGTACCTTGCCACAGTGTGCAGGGATGGTATGTGGCCCAGATCTTCCTGGGCTCTTCACAGTTGGTGGATTGTGGTTCTACATCCAGAGTAACTGGCCATGAAATGTTTGTTCAGAATTTCTCCACCCTCCACTTTGTCCACCTGATCTCTATTCTGAATAAGAAGGAGTCACTCCATCCTCAGATGGATGCTGCAGACCCTGAGCATGCTCAATATGAGACAGGGTGAAAGTTCAGTTAATTGGCAGAGAATCCAGGAGAGCTAAGACGGCACCCTGGCAAAGAGTCAAGCAGGTGTTGGGGTCGGCAGAATCATAACTCTGAGGTAAACAGCAACAGTGAGCATGTGCTGAATGAAAGAGATGGGAGAACTAACCTGGGCCAGCTTGGGGCTGTTTCTTCTGGTAGCTGAAGATGAGGTAATGTGTGTTAGAACAATATAAAAAAGCAGGGCCGGCAGGCAGTTGGTCAGTCAGGAGGAAGGCAGTAATCAGGAAAAGTTGGATGAAGAGAATGGAAATCAGGAAGAAGAGCTGCTGGAAGACAGCTTAGAGTTCTGAGGAGAGCTCTCATGAAGAAAAGCACTTACAACAGCACAGACGGTAGCTTCAGCAGCAGCCACAATATCGGCAACACTGAAACAAAATAACTAACGCACGAAGGACAGAGAAGCTGCTGGGAGTGAGCTGTGAACAGAGGAAGGGAGCTGTGACACTGCACCTCAGATTCTTCATAGGAGTATGATTTTGATATGATTACAACGTAATTATGATGCATCTGGTTCAAGATATGTCTTGTGAAGTGACATTGGAGTAGTTATGATTTGCTTAAAACGGGGTCGGCAACCTATGGCACATGTGCCAAAGACGGCACGTGAGCCCATTTTTAATGGCACGTGGCTGCCTGCTAAGGCAGCAGCAGCATGCCATTAAAAATCCTGCCCTGCCCAGCCCGGCCTGGCCCGGCCCGGCTGGGCCCGCTCTTCTCCGCCCCCTCCCGCAGGCTCAGGGGGCAGAAGCTTGGTCCTGCTGGCTCCCCTCCCACAGTGTGCTGGGTTCCTGCCCCTCCTCCTCCTCTCCGTCCCTCCCTGCCGGCCGATCAGCTGTTGGCTCTTGCGAGGGTGTGGGGGAGGAGCGGGGTCAGTGTGCTTGCTGCTCCCGGCGGAGGCAGAGAAGAAGCAGGGGCAGGGCTTTGGAGAAGGGGGGTGGTGGAAGTGGGGCATACCCCCTCCAGCCCCCTGCTGTGAGCACCCCACGATTTCAGCCCACACCCCCAGCCCTCTGCCTTGACCCCCCTCACACACACCCAGCCCTCTGCCCTGAGCCCTGCAGCCCCGCACACCCCCAGGCCCCTGCCCTGAGCCCTGTACCCCCCTCACGCACACCCAGACCTCTGCTTGACTCCTTCACCCCCCCCATGACCCCAGCCCTGACTCTGGCACCCCCCCACATACCCAGCCCCCCACACCGCATGCACCCCCCACATCCTGACTCTTGCACCCCCCACATATCCACCCCCCTCCCTGAGCACCAAACGGGAGCTCCTGCATCCCCCTCCCCCCACATTCCCACCTGCACCCCTCCCACCAAATGGGAACTGCCCAGGTAAGCTCTCCACACCCAAACCTCCTGCCCCAACCCTGAGCACCCTCTCACATTCTAGCTCCAAGCCAGACTCTACACCCCAACCTGCTCTTTCACCCCCAGCCCTGTGCTCAGTGCACTCCCACCCTCAACTCAGTGCAGAGAGACAGGAAGAGAATGGGCCAGAACCAGGGAGAAGGTAGGCACCCACTGTATGTGGGCAGGGCTGGGACCCCAGACCGGCAGCAGGCTGAGTGGGTCCAGCAGCCGGAATCCCGGCTGGCAGGAGTCGATGGACTGAACCCCAGACCGGCAGCGGGCTGAGTGGCATGGGGCTGAGCCGCTCAGCCCACTGCCGATCTGAGGTCCCAGGGGCCGGCCCCGCACAGCCCACTGCCAGTCTGGGGTTCTGGCTGCCGGCCCCTTGCCAGCCAGGGTCCCAGCCACAGGCCCCACTAAGCCCGCTGCTGGCCTAGGTGAACAGAACCCCAGACCAGCAGTGGGCTGAGCGGGCCGGAGGCAGAAGATAAACATTTTAATTTTAAATGAAGCTTCTTAAACGTTTTGAAAACCTTGTTTAATTTACAATACAACAATAGTTTAATTATACAATATATAGACTTTTATAGGGAGAGAGATCTTCTAAAAACATTAAAATGTATTACCGGCACGTGAAACCTTAAATTAAAGTGAATAAATGAAGACTCTGCACACCACTTCTGAAAGGTTGCGAACCCCTGGCTTAATATGATTATCCTATTCATATGCATGTATCATTTTTGTATCTGAAGTTATGAATATTGACTATGTATCTGTATTTCAAATGTAGTTACAAATGGGTGACACCCACTAGGCAAAATGCTTGCTGTCTAGACAGCTAGTTGTGAAGGGTCTATTCAGGGAAATGGGCCACTAGGGGAAACAGGCCTTAGGAGAAGCTTATCCCCCACTTGGTGAGCCTTCCTGGAAACGTTTCAGCCAGCCTGTAAGCAATGGCTTCTATGACTCAGCAAGGCATGCAAGGGCATGTGACCAGACTACATAACTCCATTTTGGTACCTGTATTTTTCCACAAACTGGACTGGGAACTGAGTTTGGAACAAAGGCTTCCCGACATATGGAAAAGCTATATAAGGCAGGGAGTGACATCATCTTGGGGCCTCTCTCACCACCAATGAGAACTCCTGGAAACACCTGAGGAGCAAAGATTGAACTGGAGGAAGTGCTGGTCCCAGGCTAAAGGGATTTCTAGCCTGTGTATGGAAACTTGGCGGACTGCTTGTATCATCAGTCAGGGTGAGAAATTGCTAATTCAAGTCCTAATGAGTATATTAGGGTAGTTTTCATTTTTGTTTATTTGCGAGGTAATCTGCTTTGATCTGTTTGCTATCACATATAATCACTTAAAATCTATCTTTCTGTAGTTAATAAACTTGCTTTATGCTTTATCTTAACCAGTGTATTTTGAGTGAAGTGTTGGGGAGAAAGTCTCAGCTTGGTTAACACAAGCTTGTTGTGCATATCTTTCATACATCGAGGGGAAGGAAAACTATATTAATGAGCTTACATTGTACAGATCCCCGTGCAGTGTAAAATGGTATAATTCTGGGTTTATATTCCAGCAGGGGTGCAAAGTGGGGGAGCTGAGAAATTGGCTGTATGTCCTTGAGTGGCTTAGGTAAAGCACTCAGGTAACTCAGTGGGACCTGCCGTCAGCCACCTGCTGTCATGTTGGGTGATAACAGGTTCTGGTGAGGCTGCCTGAATCTCCAACAAAGCAGTGTGAAAGAGGCCTGCCCACCTTGGGGATTTAAGAGCCCACAGAGGTTCCCACGGCTCGCAGACTGCACCCCAAGGGTGACAACCCATCACAGGAGTTGACTGAGAATAAACTGCAACAGTAGCAGAGCTGAGCAGCAATAGTGACTAAAGAAGAATACCAAAGAATTTATAAAGTAAGCCTGCCAGTTTTTAAATATAATTTTTAGTGTAGCATAGTACTTAATATGTGTATGCTTGAAGTGTGTGTGTGTATGTTCTAATTGTATTTTACTTATGTAAAACTTAAAGTATAATTTAAAAACTGCGGTCAGAAATTTGTTACAAACTGGCAATTTGTAGCGCTTCTCTTAGAATCATTTAAACTGTATGCTATTTTGGTTTGAATGCCCTTTTAATTCACAATAAGGGATTGTGTCTTATTTAGAATTTTTAGATTAGACTATATTAGGGATTTTTAGTTACTTGAATAAAAAGACACTTTATTTTGGAAGATATACGGCCTGTGTCAATCACTTTATCAGAAGGTTATATCTATGTCCTTTAGTGTTTCCTTAACAACCCCGGAAATTCATACCTTGTGAAGAACAGACTATGGGGCTGATAGGCAGATTATTATAGGGACATCTCAAAATCCATTGTTTGGGGTAACAGGTTCACCTCAGGACTGGGGACTCCTGCAGGCTCTAGGACGCTGCGAGATCAGAGGATCCTAGACCTCAGGCTGCAGCCCTAGCTAAGAAGTCTACACTGCACTGAAACAGCCCCACAGCCTGAGCCCCGCAAGCCCAAGTCAACTGGCATGGGCCAGCCATGGGTTTTTAATTGCAGTCTAGACATACCGTTAGAGGATCCCATACTCTTTGGAGATGTGATTCATGCAAAGGGGGAGTGGCTGGACTTCCCTGTGTCCCACTGATCTCAGGGGCTGTTCTGGGCTCCTGGGAGCCACTGGCAGCTGCTATCTGATATGTTGGTAGTTTACGATGGGGACCATCATAGTAAGAGCAGGTTCAAGATTGGGGAAATGCTGAGCTGTACTGTACGCTCCTCATCCATAGTGAAGGACCTAGGTCTACACATTTATACTGTGCACAGAAAAGGTGAAATTTTCAAAGCACCTAAGTGTCTTTGAAACCTAGGTCCCATTGACTTCCCCACTGACCTTTTGTTCTTACTGCTCTATTAATGTGAATGACAAAACGTAGAGTTATTTGACAGTTGATTTTATAAGCATTATGGGGTCAATCCTGCTCCCTTCTCCTCTGCTGTGGGTTAGAATTGAATATGAGAAGTCCATGCAAAGGACTCCACACTCCAAGATAGCTCCTTGGATGTCCCTGTAGCAGAGTTTGAATGGTAAGGCCAGGTAAGGAGAAGGGGGAGTGAGGCCAGTGGCTCCACTGCTATACAGATCTACAGCCAGTGCCCTTACAGAGCATGTGGTGCAGAAGCACCAGCATCATGAATTCCTACTTCCTGGCTGCAGCAATGGTCATGGAGTGGTATAACAATGACCCTGTGGCCTAGAGGGAGAGGATTTCTTTCTTTCCAGGCCCCATGGAACACCCTATCTGCTGGCTCCAAAGCCAATAGGGGACAGGATTAAAGAGACTGTTTACAGTAACTTGAAACAGATCAGTACCTGAGTGCATGGTTCCTGGCCAAGCTTGGCTGACGCTCCTGCAGCATCTCAAAAATGTTTGGTTGGCGTAGAAATGCAACAATCTTGTCATTGTAAGCTGGAATAGATAAAGACCACAGAGGCTTTTCTTTACTCTAGCAACAAGTGACACTTTTGGAGATGATGACAACTGTGCTACTGAAAATTACTCATCAAATCGTGATAATACAGCATACAGAATAAAGCACACAGTAATACAATATGATCACCATCAATATAATATTCCCTGGCTCCTCATTAAGAAAGAGTTGGTAGAGAGCTAGATAAGGGATATGACTGTTGAATGGTCTTAAACCAGTTCCCAAGGAGCCCCACTAGAAAGAAAAAATAGGCCCTACTTACCCAGAGGTAATGACTCATGATGGTGCTGGTTTCGAATTGCTGTTACTAGGCTGTTGCCTGGTCTGGTCAACAGAGAAACGCCTCTATTCCGAGAGACTTCTGATGCCTAAAATGAGAGAAGGAAAGAAAGACATTTAGCTACATATTAGTCAATAAAAAATTTTATTATGTCTTTTTACTTTTGCGACTTTAATCCAAAATCATGAGATTGACTGACTCAGTTTAGGGATTTTTTTTTTTTTTTTTTTACTGTTATTGGTCACAGTTTTCAACATCCATATTCTAAAGCTGTGATATATTCTGCATAGTCCCAGTCTAGAGAAATTACACATGGAATCAACAACATGCATATTAACACCATAGAAATAATTTAGGCACAAGTTTTCATGAAAAAGGAATGGCTTTGCACTCTGATGGTCAAGTTTTTGTTCAGCTTCAAAGAGGCATATAATTCTGGGTTTGCAAAGGGATGCACACTATGTCCTTGTCTACACTATACAATTTTATCTCTTTAGCTATGCCAGCATAGTTAGAGCAGCAATTCCTCCCTTCCCCAGTGTCAATGCAGTTATACTGGTATAAATGTGCTCACAGAGGTGTATAACTTATTCCACTCTGACAATGAAATATAAACTACAAGTGCCTTATACCAGTGCCTCATAAAGTGCCTTATATCAGTATAACTGCATCTTTTACAGGCATAACAGTATTAGTAAAAAGTCACATCCCTAATCAACCTTGCTATGCAAGTCAAATTTTTTAAGTGTAGAACAGGCCTTTGCATTCCATTATTACATTTGCATATGCAAATACCATATTCAGGTAGAAACAGCTATTTGTGCAATTTTTTGAGTAAAAAAATTAAGGACACTTTTGTTTAATTTGGCCCTAAAATATTCATTTGGCACACTGGGATGGAAATTATTGTTGTAATAACATGAGGAAAAGATATATCAGAACAGAAAGGGGTAATATTCCCCAGAAGTGAATATGAGTAACTTAACAAGAATTTATGTAAGAGGCATGCGTATGCATGGCTTCTGTTTATCCAAACAGAAGCAGTACGTGTCCAACACTGTCCCTGGTTTGGGCCTTGTCTACATCAGGAAAATGACTCACTGTCGACAGTGATTATCAGCTATGCTTTGCCTTGGATTTTTTCCAACTGTTGAAGAAAGCTGCCAGTATAGACAAGCTGATAACAAACACTGACATCAAAAGCATTACTAAGGCCATATTTCACAAAATAATAGCTGGCAAAATCCAGCTACTCCCTCCAGTGGCTCTCCACCATGCGTGGCCACTGGTTTTGGCTCAAATTCCTACCTGTTCTTTTTAAGGTAAGTTTATAAGATCTAGTATGCCCTGTCATCATACAATGGCAGTGGCCATCCCAGAAGGGAAGCCACCTGGAGAGAATGGTGACACTTCACCATTGCTACTGATCTGTTTTGATTTCTGGAGGTGTAGCAGGATTCTAGACATAGATTGTCCTCTAGTCTTTAGCTGTTGACTTCAATAAAACTTCAGTTTACACTAGCTGAGTATCTGGCCTATTAAGTTTTTTAAAGGGTAGCTGGGATTAGCCTTGACCTTTTAGCTCTGCAGAAAGGGGGAAATGGATGCCCTTGCACCCAAAATTGTAGAAATTTTACAGGACAAACTACATAATGCTACTGAAGATCAAGAAACTTAAAAATGGACATCAAAAGCCTTTATAGGGGTCTTTAATTTAGGAAGATACTTCATTGCAATGGAAAAACAGGAATCGGAGTGAACAATTTTTGAGTAAATCAATTTTGTGGAGTGGAATAGGAATAGGAAGGTGTTCTAGAATATTCACAATATGTTCTTATATGAAATATGAGGCACAGATTAAGGAGGAAAGTGCATTTTGGAAAGGTCTGTCTTTTGGCAGTTGTGGTACGGTTTTGTATAGAAGAGCTTAGAAACAATAGTGGCCCATCAATAAAAGCTGTACAATTATTATCTCTACTTTTTCCAGAGAATGCTTTTTACACGTGAAGGTGAAGAAAGCTGACTTAATCAGGAAGTCATATTTGTATATTCCAATCTCATAAGGGAGGCTTAATTTAGAAGTACATTTGAGATGTTAAAATGTGAGGTGTTGATTCAAGGGCAACTATACTGAACCTTGCAGGCTGTTAAACCTTTTACTGGAAGGCATTTTCTCCAGCTCACAAATAACTTTTGTGGCTCTTTTCTGCACCGTTTCCAGTTTTTCAAAATCCTTTAAAAAATATAGACACCTGAACTGTACACCAGTATCTGTCTCAGCAGCACCAAATACAGAAGTAAAATCCCCTCCCCACTCACTACTCCCCTGCTTATACATCTGAGGATCAACTTAGCCCTCTTTGCCAAAGCATCGCACTGGGAGCTCATGTTCAGTTGCTTTTCCACTATCACCCTAAATCCATTTTCAGAGTCACTGTATTTTTAGATATAGTCCCCCATTCTGTAGGTATGGCCTGCACTCCTTGTTCCTAGTTGTATAACTTTCATTTGGCTGCATTAAAATGCATTTTTACTTGAATGGACCCAGCTTGCTATGTGATCCTGATCATTCTGTAGGACTACCCAGTCCTCATCATTATATACCACTCTGTCAATCTTTGTGTTATCCACATGTTTTATCAGCAGTGATTTTATATTTACTTCCACATCACTGATGAAAATGTTGAACAGCCGTGGGCCTAGTACTGATCCCCAAGGCGGCCCAGTAGAACATCCTTCCTCCATTCAATGATGATTCTCCACAGACAACTACTTTTTGAGATCTGTCATTTTTAGCCAATTCTTAATCCATGTTATGTGTGTTTTATTGATATTGTACAGCACTAATATTTTAATCAGAATGTTGTGTGGTACGAAGTCAAATGCCTTACAAAATTCTAAGTCTATTACCTCTATGCAGTTACATTTATCTAACGTCTAATCACATCAAAGAACAAAATCAGAACTGTTTGACAAGACCTATTTTCCATAAAGTCATGCTGACTGGCATTAATTATATCCCTATTCTTTACTCTCAGTGCAAAGACCATAATTGCCCTTCATTAAGTTGAGGAGGAGGATGAGAAACAGTTGATTTATTAAATTGATGCTGACAGATCTTTAAAATCTCCAGTTTGCTTCTCTCCTGCTGTTTAGAGGGCTCTCCTTGC
The DNA here is from genome assembly GCF_965152235.1 of Eretmochelys imbricata. Taxonomy (NCBI): domain Eukaryota; kingdom Metazoa; phylum Chordata; order Testudines; family Cheloniidae; genus Eretmochelys; species Eretmochelys imbricata. The sequence goes on from NC_135573.1 coordinate 175,616,201, forward strand.
TGCTTAGCAGAGGAGCCAGCGGAACTTCAAGCAGCTGGCAAGTGGCCAGAGGGAAGCGTGTTTTGACATGTTTTTCCTCTCTCTCTCAAACCTAAGTGAGTCTCTGGGATTTCCCCATGGGCATGATTTATAGGACAAAAACATATCCCATTCATATTAACAATAGCTATCGTGGTATGAAACCTTTTGGTCTTGGTAAATTTGTTTTGGTGCTAGAGTCTTCTGCTCTGTAAAGGGTGGGCTTTTAGAGCCTGACCCAAAGCCCACAAAAGTCAATGGGAGTCTTTCCACTGGGCATCAGGACCTAGGAGTAGTTTGCAATTTCCTCAAGTGTGTTCATTATTCAACAGTATTCTCGTTATTTAACAGTATTAGACTGTTTCATCTGTTTTTTTTTTCTCTCTCTCTTTTTCTTAAACAACTTTATGGATTTATAGTGCACAGTTCTCTGCTAGTCCTTGATATATGAGCTGCACGTGTTTGTTAGGTTTGGCAAGTAAGTTATATGCCATTGTTTCTGTTCCCTGGTTGGATGAATGTGGAAGCACTTCCAGGGTAAATGCTTCCACTAGCATGGATTACTGTGTGCACAACTTTCAGATTTGCTTTTTGTGAACCAGCTGTGGCAGCAAAATTCAATTATAGATAGAAGGTGGGTGAGGGAATATCTTTTATTGGACCATCTTCTGCTGGGGAAAGAGACAAGCTTTCGAGTGACACAGACCTCTTCTTCAGGTCAGGTTTACTTCAGCTCTGTGTTGCTCAAAAGCTTGTCTCTTTCACCAAAAGAAGTTGGTCCCATTAAAGATATTATCTCACCCAGTTTGTCTCTCTAATATCCTGGCACCAACATGGCTACAACAATACTGCAAACAGTAAAATTCAGTGCTATAGTGCTGGCAGAAATTGATTGCTAAGTCAGGGTAGTAGGCATGACAGAAGCAAATTCATTAACAAATTTATGTGAACATTTGAGAAAAATGTTGTTGTTCACCCACGATGGGAAAATTCACACAACCCTTCAGTGCTCTCTCTCCCCTGCCAGTACTGATATCCCAGAAGCAGTGATGTTGTTGCCTCCAGTCCCACGCACTAGTCCAAAACAGCCTCTCCAAGGGGGCTGGGTGGCACAGCATGATCCTGCTGGAGTTAACATTGATAGGGTCAATATCAACTCCCCTAGGAATTTTCCTGCTGGTTTTCTGGGAGAGGATGATGAATACAACAGCTGTTCCCTTGGCTGTGATCCACTCCCAATTTGTTCCTCCTCCCCTCCATCCCCACAACCCTAAAAAGCCTCTACCATGTGCAGTTCTGCAGGTGGGAGAGAAATGCTGGTGCTTTAGCATCCCTGCCTCCACGATCATTTGGGCCTCGAGTGGCATTTATGCTCCCGTCATCCCCTCCACACTGTGCAGTGGGGAATGTTATCTCCATGCAACAGAGAAAAGATCATTTGAAATGATTTCAGTATCATAAAGCCTATCATCAGTAATCTAACAGCATGGAAACACACCTCAGCACACATTACTACACATGATAGGGAGAATATCTTATCAGATACTAGAGTCACAGTGAGCTGCTGAACTGTCAGGCCATAATTGTATTGGATGCCTTGATTTTATTAAAGCCTGGGCCAGAACCTCAAACACTGAGTCTTCCTTCAAAATCTATTTCCATTGTCTTATCAATTTGGTTGATTTGCATTAGAGAGGGTCATATGTCTACAGTCTGCTATTGACAGGTCATTCGATAAATACTCTAGCAAGAAAGAAATATGAAGCCACTATCTTTTGAAAGATAAAAAGTCACAAAAACATTTATTAAAACCCTTCAGATATAAGGGATGTTTTAAAGTGTGCAAAAAACTGGTGTCAGATTGAATGGTGCTGTTATTCCTCTCATGTCTGCATTCTGTTTCACTATCCCAAATGCATCTGCTGTCAACGGTAGGGCAGCATCCTGGGACCTCAAGCTTTCTTTGCCTTTATTATACCTCTCTTTTCCCCCAAGTCTTCCTCTTGCACAGTCAAGTGTCACTTCATTTTGTGGATGTCCTACAGGTACCTCAGAACACAGCCAAGTTACAGTGATGGATGTTACAATAAGAAGGTGTCTGAGTATAGGAAAGCAATATATGAAGAGTGGTGAATGGCTGTCATTAGTGGTGAATGGCTGTCATCTTCTCCTGAAGATGGAGCTATTCCAATTTATCCCAGTGGAGGATCAGGCCCAATACATGCCAGATGGAAGTGAACAGGCTGAGCTATATACAGTAGCTGAGACAGTGGAAGCACAGGATCATTCTCTGAGAAAGGACTGTATGTGGGTGGGGGGATGGAAAGAAGCCATAATTGGCAGAGCAAAGAGAGCAGCTGAGAGTATAGGAAGAGATGATAACGTGGAGGTAGTTGGGAGCATGGCCACAAAGAGCTTTGAACACATGGTGAGTGAGTCCGTAGCAGATTCAAAGGCAAAGGAGGTTTTCATCTTGAGGGTGATGTACTGCTGGGTATACAGGCTGAATATATGGGTGTGTAGTAGCATTCTGAACAGACTGGAATTTGGATACAAGTGACTTTGGGAGGCCATGAGAAATGAGTTTCAATGTTCAAGGCATGAAGTGACAAATTCATGAATGAGTGGGTCAGCAGAGTCAGTGTCAAGGAAGTGGCAGATATAGGGCTGATAGCATGAAGACTTGAGAGGAGAAAAGGAGAACTCAGGGTTCAGGGAAACTAAGATTAAGGAGCTGGGAGAACAGTATATGAGGGTTTAGATTTTTCTTTGGCCAAATGGGATTACTGGGGTGAAATTCCAAATGCTTTTAAGCTGCATCTGCTTGTCAAAAGCTAAAAATAAGAACCACCATGTGCCCTAGCACAGGGCTCCTGCCTCATACTGAGAACGAGGGGCGATCAGTGGGTTGTCTCAAGCACCTATATACAAATGCACAAAGCCTGGGAAACAAGCAGGGAGAACTGGAGGTCCTGGCAAAGTCAGGGAATTATGATGTGATTGGAATAACAGAGACTTGGTGGGATAGCTCGCATGACTGGAGTACTGTCATGGATGGGTATAAACTGTTCAGGAAGGACAGGGAGGCCAGAAAAGGTGGGTGAGTTGCACTGTATGTAACGGAGCAGTATGACTGCTCAGAGCTCAAGTATGAAACTGCAGAAAAACCTGAGAATCTCTGGATTAAGTTTAGAAGCGTGAGCAACCAGGGTGATGTCGTGGTGGGAGTCTGCTATAGACCATCGGACCAGGGGGATGAGGTGGACGAGGCTTTCTTCCGGGAACGCACAGAAGCTACTAGATCGCACGCCCTGGTTCTCATGGGCGACTTCAATCATCCTGATATCTGCTGGGAGAGCAACACAGCGGTGCACAGACAATCCAGGAAGTTTTTGGAAACTGTAGGGGACAATTTCCTGGTGCAAGTGCTGGAGGAACCAACTAAGGGCAGAGTTCTTCTTGATCTGCTGCTCACAAACCGGGAAGAATTAGTAGGGGAAGCAAAAGTGGATGGGAACCTGGGAGGCAGTGACCATGAGATGGTCGAGTTCAGGATCCTGACACAAGGAAGAAAGGAAAGCAGCAGAGTAAGGACCCTGGACTTCAGAAAAGCAGACTTTGACTCCCTCTGGGAACTGATGGACAGGATCCTCTGGGAGAATAACATAAGGGGGAAAGGAGTGCAGGAGAGCTGGCTGTATTTTAAAGAATCCTTATTGTGGTTACAGGGACAAACCATCCCGATGTGTAGAAAGAATAGTAAATATGGCAGGCGACCAGCTTGGCTTAACAGTGAAATCCTCGCTGATCTTAAACACAAAAAAGAGGTTTACAAGAAGTGGAAGATTGGACAAATGACCAGGGATGAGTATATAAATATTGCTCGGGCATGTAGGAATGAAATCAGGAAGGCTAAATCACACCTGGAGTTGCAGCTAGTGAGGGATGTTAAGAGTAACAAGAAGGGTTTCTTCAGGTATGTTGGCAACAAGAAGAAAGCCAAGGAAAGTGTGGGCCCCTTACTGAATGAGGGAGGCAACCTAGTGACAGAGGATGTGGAAAAAGCTAATGTACTCAGTGCTTTTTTTGCCTCTGTCTTCACGAACAAGGTCAGCTCCCAGACTACTGCACTGGGCAGCACAGCATGGAGAGGAGGTGGCCAGCCCTCTGTGAAGGAAGAAGTGGTTCGGGACTATTTAGAAAAACTGGACGTGCACAAGTCCATGGGGCCGGATGCGTTGCATCCGAGAGTGCTAAAGGAATTGGCGGATGTGATTGCAGAGCCATTGGCCGTTATCTTTGAAAACTCATGGCGATCGGGGGAAGTCCCGGAAGACTGGAAAAAGGCTAAAGTAGTGCCAATCTTTAAAAAAGGGAAGAAGGAGGATCCTGGGAACTACAGGCCGGTCAGCCTCACCTCAGTCCCCGGAAAAATCATGGAGCATGTCCTCAAGCAATCAATTCTGAAGCACTTAGACGAGAGGAAAGTGATCAGGAACAATCAGCATGGATTCACCAAGGCAAGTCATGCCTGACTAATCTAATTGCCTTCTATGATGAGATAACTGGTTCTGTGGATGAAGGGAAAGCAGTGGATGTGTTATTCCTCGACTTTAGCAAAGCTTTTGACAAGGTCTCCCACGGTATTCTTGTCAGCAAATTAAAGACATATGGGCTGGATGGATGCACTACAAGGTGGGTAGAAAGTTGGCTAGATTGTCGGGCTCAACGGGTCGTGATCAATGGCTCCATGTCTAGTTGGCAGCCGGTATCTAGCGGAGTGCCCCAAGGGTCGGTCCTGGGGCCAGTTTTGTTCAATATCTTCAATAATGATCTAGAGGATGGTGTGGATTGCACCCTCAGCAAGTTTGCGGATGACACTAAACTGGGAGGTTTCAGAGTAACAGCCATGTTAGTCTGTATTCGCAGAAAGAAAAGGAGTACTTGTGGCACCTTAGAGACTAACCAATTTATTTGAGCATAAGCTTTCGTGAGCTACAGCTCACTGGGAGGAGAGGTAGATACGCTGGAGGGTAGGGATAGGATACAGAGGGACCTAGACAAATTGGAGGATTGGGCCAAAAGAAATCTGATGAGGTTTAACAAGGACAAGTGCAGAGTCCTGCACTTAGGACGGAAGAATCCAATGCACCGTTACAGACTAGGGACCGAATGGCTAGGCAGCAGTTCTGCAGAAAAGGACCTAGGGGTGACAGTGGACGAGAAGCTGGATATGAGTCAACAGTGTGCCCTTGTTGCCAAGAAGGCCAATGGCATTTTGGTGTGTATAAGTAGGGGCATTGGCAGCAGATCGAGGGATGTGATCGTTCCCCTCTATTCGACATTGGTGAGGCCTCATCTAGAGTACTGTGTCCAGTTTTGGGCTCCACACTACAAGAAGGATGTGGAGAAATTGGAGAGAGTCCAGCGAAGGGCAACAAAAATTATTAGGGGTCTGGAACACATGACTTATGAGGAGAGGCTGAGGGAACTGGGATTGTTTAGTCTACGGAAGAGAAGAATGAGGGGGGATTTGATAGCTGCTTTTAACTACCTGAAAGGTGGATCCAAAGAGGATGGATCTAGACTATTCTCAGTGATAGCGGATGACAGAACAAGGAGTAATGGTCTCAAGTTGCAGTGGGGGAGATTTAGGTTGGATATTAGGAAAAACTTTTTCACTAGGAGGGTGGTGAAACACTGGAATGCGTTACCTAGGGAGGTGGTGGAATCCCCTTCCTTAGAAGTTTTTAAGGTCAGGCTTGACAAAGCCCTGGCTGGGATGATTTAGTTGGGATTGGTCATGCTCTGGGCAGGGGGTTGGACTAGATGACCTCCAGAGGTCCCTTCCAACCCTGATATTCTATAATTCTATGATTCAACCTTTCCAGACGACTGTACCCCTTTCAGGAGTCTGATTTGTCTTGTGTACCCCAAGTTTCACCTCCCTTAAAAACTACTTGCTTACAAAATCAGACATAAAAATACAGAAGTGTCACAGCACACTTGAAAAATTGCTTACTTTCTCATTTTTACCACATCATTGTAAAATGAATCAATTGGAATATAAATATTGTACTTACATTTCAGTGTTTAGTATAGAGAGCAATATAAACAAGTCATCGTCTGTATGAAATTTTAGTTTGTACTGATTTTGCTAGTGCTTTTTGTGTAGCCTGTTGTACAACTAGATAAAGATCTAGATGAGTTGATGTACCCCCTGGAAGATCTCTGTGTACTCCCAGTTCAGAACCACTTCCCTAGCAGATATACCATATATTTAGGAAGGGGTCTTAATGCTATAGTTACCTCTCCAGCACTGTAGCTGCGAAGTCGCTGGAGATGCTGCCTGTGAGTCAGATGATTAGGGAGACGGCCATTTTGAAGTGGGATCCTGGGATCGATGAAAGTGGTAGCACGGCTGTTGTGGTCAACAAAGAAGGACTGTAATAAAAAGAATACTGTATATTCATAAGCAGAAAGCTAACATGGTGAAAGAGTTGAGGGATGAGAAAGCAGCATACAAACTGAGCAGGGAATAGTGCGTATCATATGTGCCACATTTTGCAATCATGATCGTTCACAATTTACAGCTTAATGAGTTATTAGTCCAATATACCTTGTATTACTACAGTAACTCATTTTCTACCATACTAATTTGCCAAATTCCTTGAAATTGATTCAAACTGGTATCACCGTAATTTAAAACCAGCCAGTTCTCTTTTGGAGCTTGTCCCTCATTTTTAGGTGCAATGCACAACTCTAGTTGTGAGCATACTGATTATGCTCTATGGGCCTGATTCTACCAGGTGCTGAGTGCCTCCTGCCAGGTGCTGGCACCCTTAATTACCAGCAAAGTTAGTGGATGTTGATGGTACTCAGTGTCACACAGGACTTGACCATTAGATTCCAGCATCACTTCTTTTTAAATGGACAACCAACAGCTAGACATGAGGGGCCTGATGACAAGGAAGGCTGAGTGCTCGCAACTTCTAATGAGCTTCAACTCAGCCCCTCAAAATCAAGCCTTATTCTGTTAACTCCTTAGCCTTGCACCTGGAAAACTAGGGGAAAGTTCTACCTTCATACCACATGCAACCTCATTTGTGGGTGTTTGGACTATGTTTTGGTTAGTCCCATTATTGAGTCTGGAGTCACAGGGCCCATTTCTCCTCTCAGTTACACTGGCATAAATCAGATATAACTCTTCTGAAATCAGTGGAGTCACAGTGCTGCAAAACTGCTGAAAGTAAGAGCAGAATCAGTTCATGCAGCTGAGACGTGGCTCTAAATCTGAACTCTCCCAAAGTATGAGGCAGAGGTATTCAGACAGAGTGTTTCTAGTCAGCATTATTAAGTCAAATATTATAAATATAGTGTTTGATTAGTGTGTGTGTGTGTGTGTGGGACAGAGGGGGGCGGGGGTTGGTGCAAGATTAACAATGCCTGGTATAGCATTATACAATACTGGATGCTAGCACGAATTAGACCACACTTCTTAGTGTCCTTGTGTGATGACAGAAGATAGCATAGAGAATGACATTTCTAGGGGGCTAAACCTAAGACAAAGGTTTTTATTGTCGGGAATAATTCTGTGTGCTCACTGATATACAAACCAGATAGTCACAAATTTTAAGTTCACAAGAAACCTTTCACGATCATCTAGCCTCGTGTGAGATCGGCAGGACAGGGAAATTCACCCAGTGATTAATTGTGTTGATGCTCTCACCTTGCCCTGTTGATCTGTTTTGATCTCCCAACCCCGTGGAAGTTCCAGTTGGGTGTCAGCAAACATGTTGATAAAATTTACCAGGTCCCTGTTGTGCTGATAGCGCTCAAAATTCCGAGCATCTCTGCGGATCTTTAGAATCATGTGCTTCAAGCAGGTGCTGTTAGTGAAGACTCGATAGGCACTCTAGGATAAGGAAATCAGGATAAGGAAATCAGTTCCAGTGTTTCAAAAATGCGTTTGGCTAGCAGATATGACATACAACCTTAAGGCCCGATTAAATCCCACTGAAATCAACAGCAATCTTTCCATCGATTTCAATGGGCTTTGGATTAGGTTCTAAGTGAACACACAGAAATAACCAATTGCCACCTGGAAATGTGAAAATTCCATACCTCTATTCACAGTAGTTAACAGTACCAAACTGCCAGATATACAAAGGTAACTGCATATTTCTGGGGTATCACACATTTGAAATACATGCAGTTGTGTTTATTTCACTGATCACACATTCAGAGAGATGTACTGTTTGTGTGAATGTAGACTATCACAGGGTTCAAAAAAGAACTAGACAAGTTCATGGAGGATAGGTCCATCAATGGCTATTAGCCAGGATGGGCAGGGATGATGTCCCTAACCTCTGTTTGTCAGAAGCTGGGAATGGGCAACAGGGGATAGATCATTTGATGATTACCTGTTCTGTTTATTCCCCTGGGGCACCTGGCATTGGCCACTGTTGGTAGACAGGATACTGGGCTAGATGGACCTTTGGTCTGACCCAGTATGGCCATTCTTAGGTTCTTATGATACCATACAGATGTGAAAACATTCATAAAAATGTATTTGTGTCACCACTCAAGCCAACATGTTCAGTACTGATTATTTGTATCTCACACAAACATGACCAAGCCCTGATCCTGCAGTTGGGTTTGTCTGTACATATCTCACTGCAGGATCAGGGCCCCAAATGAGTCACGTTAATCTGAGATGGCACAGGGACGTGTAAATTACTCATGTACCGACAACTCTTTGTTGCACCCTGCAACTCTTCACTCCAGGGAGGATGCTCCAGAAAGGAGAGCAGGCGATGTTACCGCAACCTGCCCTCTTTTAGGGGCTTCATCAGGGAGGGCAGCATTAATTTCTGCTGGGGGCTCCCATGGAAGTTACTGAAGGAATGGGCTGCCCTTAGTACATCCTCAGGCTGCTTTGGTCATGCCACTCCCTGTCTATGCAACCTTCTTTTGGGGCCATACAGGCTCACTAAAGGCCCCTCGCTGACTCCAATATCATTAATAGATGTAAACAAGGGAAGAATCTGACCCAGTAACTTTGAATTTCTTTCCTTCTGTGCATTTAAATGCATTTTTAACTATTATTTTTATTATTTAATATTTATATTACAGCAGCGTCCAGAGGCCCAAAACAGGGTAGGAGCTCTGGTCACCCGCTCCAGCCCTAACAGGGTTAAAACAGCCCGGGGGACAGGGCTGTCCCGGGGAAGCCAAAGGCTAGGCTGATGGGGGCTGGGGCCACGCCCCAACCAGGCCACACCTGGCCTTATAAAAGGCTGTGAGCCAGGCACTCAGGCAGTCTCTCTCTAGCTGTGGAGAGATGGGCCTAGCTGTGTGGGAGCTCACTAGGGTACCTAGAGTGAAGCAGGGCTGGGGAAAGGCCAGAGGAGCTGGGGAGCTCCAGGCTGGAAAAACCCCAGCCTGCAGGCCTTGCTGAAGGCCTAAAGTAGGTACTGGGATTGCAGAGGGGCAGCCCAACGTTAGGCAAAGGCAGCAGGTCCAAAGCCTCCCTGCCAATGATGAGTGGTACAGACTGCAGTCTGTCCCAGTGTGTGGGGGCTAGATGAGGACTGGCAGTAGCCGCTGAGGCAAGGTGGGGATAGAAGAGAGGATTCCCGGGGAGGGGAGCCCCAGACTGTGGGGGAGACTGCAGGGGGAGAACCCTGATGTAGAGGAGCACCGGGGTCCAGGAGGTACACGGGGGCCTGCAAGCAAGCGGGACACCAGCCTGCAGAAGGCGCACCAGGATGACCAGCGGGAAGCGCTTGCACTAGTGAGTCCACCCTGCTACAAGCTCCATTGCATTAAGTGCTGTGCAAACATAGAGGTAGATATGGTCTCTGCCCTGAAGATGTTATAACCTAAGAAAGTTTTCTGAATGCAAATATCTGAGATCCTAGCATACTGCACAGCAGATGTTATATCATGATGTGCTACAACTGACCATTTCAGTATCACTTAGCAGCACTAGGGAAACCCAGAATTTCACATAGTTTTATCCCTCTAGGGACATAAAATATGTGTTAAACAAGAGTGTTTCCATTTTAGTTTTAATTGCTGGATAATATTTTCCAACTCAAATTTCACTGGCATAATTAACACTTCTAAATTTTAATTGGAGTTTGTGGTTAAAATGTTTTAATGGCTTTAAGCCTAAAGTTATGTAGTACACTATTTTTACACAAATGGAATTTGTATGACTGCGTTGATAGGCTATTCTGGCTCCAATATCAAAGACAGGTTTGTAAACGAAGTGTAGGCATTCCTTGGTCTTAGTCACTTTTGTGACAAAGTTGGGACTCAGCATCTTGTGAGTTGTCCCTTGTACCAACTAAGACTTGTTTCAAGATAGCTTATAAAATCTTTCAGTTCCTTTTGAGAGAAGACCCATTAGCATTAGTAACGGATTAACCTCAAAAGGTTCAGAAGGGATGTTATGATGTTTATCTTACCAAATATTATCCAAATCTCTAGAGAACAGCTTCTCCCAGGGAGATTTTGCAGACTTCCTGCTCCTAGTTGGCCTGAAATTAAACCTTTTTCACTGCATGTCAGTTTTCATTCCCAGTTGCAAGCAGGAAGTGAAGTCCCATTCTAACAATGGGAAAGAGAAATTATCTATGCTTTTCTGAACCTTTGAGAAGTCTGGTTTGGGTTAGAGGTAGGTTCAGTTCAGTTCTTATTTTATACAATAGAGCTGCATCATCCCTAGTCTGTAATTGCTCACTGAGTGCTAGATTGTGCCCAGCTGCTTGAGTGTAAAAATTGCAGAGGACGCAAGAAGCCTTCCAGCTTCCGTGCAAGGCCATAAGAAGAGGGATCCAATAGAGGTTTCTGGACACCTTAAGCAGAAGGATGCAAAATGGGTGGGGAGGAGGCAGGGCTATGACCCCAGTTCCCTCTGCACCAGGCAGTAGAACTGGCCAGATGCATGGGGAGTACGCTGCACCTTCTGAGAGGGAACAATTAGTGGGGGCAGGCCTGTGAGGTGCCAGGGAATTCCTCTCTGAGGCAGAATCCCATCAAGAGTTCCCTAGGGGGTAGTGTGAGCATGCTACATCCAACCTGGTCTCGTTCCCATAAAGGACAATTGAGTTCTGAGTCAGGGAATTAAGGATTCACTGGGTATGTCTACAATCCAATGTAACCCCAGGGTTAGTAGAACTCCAGTTAGCAGACCTTGGGCTTGAGTGTCTACACTCATTTATAACCCTAGGTTAGGAATTGTTGAACCCTGGGTCCCAACATGGGGTTCCAGGATTTTCACTGCATTATGTGGGTCTGAGTCCAACCACACATACTCCATACCTCCTAGCACTCTCTGAAAGTGTGGCCACTCTGTCCCTTTGTTCATGGTGCAGTGTAGGAAAACTTGACTGTTCAGCAAACTTGACTGTCAAGAGGACAAAGAAAGCTGGCCTATGGAATTGTGGAATACTTTTGGTGGAGAATGAGTCCAGTGTGGCTGTGTCTACACTGCAAAGCAATAGGGCTTGAATCCTGGGTCCTGGCTCGACTCAGGCTTAACCCTCCACCACCTTGGGCCCTGGGTTAGCGCGATTTGTATGTGAATGGAAAAGGGGTTAGGCTGAAGCCTGAGTTTGAACCCTGGGCTTACATTGCAGTGTAGTAATACCCACTGTGCACTCTTAAAAGAGGTCCAGAGCTCTTCCTTTTGACGCAGAAGGCAGGAGTGAGAGACGGTGAGATATTGGTGCTTACATAGTTTGCGTGCAGCACAGTGAAGAATTCGGGGTTTGTGATGAACTTTACAGCTGGAGACTGTAGCAGCAAGGTGATTTTTTGAGAATTCACTGGAGAAAGGGACCCTTCTCTCCTAATTTCTGAAAATAAAAGCAAAACAATTGACTAGTACACATAACAGGAAATACAACACAAATAGTGTCATTCTTATTTCCTCTGCCAGTACCAGCAAAGCCCACTCCACCATATTGCTCGACTTCTTTTTAATCTTAAAGTGAGGCTGTGGTCATCCAAGTGACTATGTAAAAATGACACCCACTCTTTTTTGCATCTTTTAGTCATATCTACTCACATGAATGACAAAATTTTCCCCTGAGGTTAGCACTGCAGGACAAATACAGCTACAGGAATGAGAGCTGGATGACTTTCTACATTGTATGTTCCAAATTCTGGGCCACATCCTTAGCTGGTATAAACTGGCATAGCTCCATTTACTTCAATAAATCAATGTCGCCCCACTAGCTTACACCAGCTGAAGATCTGGTCCAATATTGTCAGCTAAGTTCTGACTGTGGAACCTTTCTTACTGTTAATGAATTTAGAGTCGGAAGAACACACATGAGGTTTTGGGCTCTAGGCTCAGTTTGCAGCGCTGATGCTTTTAAACTAAAATCAGTTTTTGACTTACAAATCTGATGTGGAAGTCATCAAGAGAATGAATACAGAACTACATAATATAATGTTGTTAGTCACTTTTCCATCTATAATTACACCGTATCATTCTGTCCACTTAAAACTGTGAAAAAAGACTTTGTGATATAGCTCTCCTGACTTCGATGGAGTTAAACCGATTTATTTCACCTGAGGATATGACAATGCACCTTTATTTGTGGCCACTCATGCATCCCTGTAGATTTTCCTTTAAATTAAGAAGTTGGTACCAAATTCTACATTTTTTCCTCTCTCCACAGCCAAACAATATATATATAGCAAAGACACATTAAAAAGGCACATGCCACAGGTGATGGTTCTTTTTTATTTAAAAAAAAAAAGGGAAAGAAAAGGCATATTAAATCAAATCCAGCCACCATTTATGTGAGTGATTCCTGGCAGCATTATTATTAATTTAATATTTTATTATGTAAGTAACCATAGTAATACTGTATATATGTAACAGTAATACTGTAAGTCTACTGTAAATATGTATCCAAGTTAATATTACAAGTAATATTAGTAGTAATGGAACACAAATCATATACCATTTTCATCTCAATTAACTATTAGAAGGAGTTCAGTTAAACTGAATCATAAAAATTGCAATACAAAGGAGTGCAAGAGTGGTTATATATCATGTGAAGTATGTTTGGTTATTACTTATAGTGATTTTAAAGGAAAAAGAAAAAGATTCAGGCTAATAATACACAAAACTAAATATTTAACAAAGCTATTTAATCTATGCTTTTTTAAAAAATATTCACTCTGAATAGGCTTTCCTCTTCCAGGAGACATAAAAGGAATTGAACCATAGGTCATGCAGGCTATTTCCTGCTAATAAAGACTAGCTAGTAATGGAATGCAAACACAGGAGAAGGAGGAAAAGAGGTGTTAGATGTAATAATAGACATAATTAAGTGGCAACTCTGCTATAGGTGTGAATTTTCAGAAGGGCTGAGTACTGACTGCCCGTGTTGCAGGCACAAGTTTAACTAAATACACACCCATTTTTTTTATGTGTACCAAGTGAAGTGCGGGCGCAAGTCTGAGTGCTTGTGTTTCTCCCCATATGACTTGTACCTGCAATCAAGCATTTAGTGACGCAAGCACTCAGCTTTGCACTTGTAGTTCAATTGCAGGTGCAAAAATGTGGATGAAAATTTTATGGGCACAAGATCTGCATGCAGACGGGAGGGATGGCCTTTTCAAATTTGGCCCATACTATCAAAATTACTGTGACCCAGGAAGCCCCTCACTGCCAACTGGAAGTGGGCACACAGTACATAACTCTCATCACACCTGACATACTCATGGCCCCAACTTGCTGTTATCATAATCTGTATCTAAAAGGTGTTGTGCAAGGTATCATATGCAAAATGGTAACATGCTGGTCATTAATATTATTGTGTTGTCTGTATGGGTGATGTATAAGGAATTATAGATGTGTGATTGCAATGTGTTCCTGAAATGTACGTGGCAGACACTGCCTAAACCCAGCCTGTTCTAGACAAAGGAATGTTGTTTCTCCAGCTTGACTGTCTCCAATGTAAATTAAGCAAGGTGTGACCAAACATAACGAAAAGGACATTTACATGAAAGGTAAACAAATCCATTAGCCGAGCAAGTCGGGGAGATAACCACTTAACAATCTCCATGGAGGATGGAAGCTGCATCTCCAGGAAACCTTTCTGCCTCTTGAAACAGAGTCAAAGAACTTTGGGAAGATATAAGCAGAAGCAATAAGCTATCACCGGATGGATGCAAGGGATCAGAGCTATTGTAATTGAGAAAGTTTACTCATGGGGGTTGAAGTCTGAAGTCACTATAGGTAAGAAATGAGCTTAGACCAAGCTTGTATGCAGGGCAGTTGTAGCCGTGTCAGTCCCAGGATAGTCAAGAGACAAGGTGGGTAAGCTAGTATCTTTTATTGTATCAGCTTCTGATGGTGAGAGAGACAAGCTTTTGAGAGCTCTGTGTGGCTCAAAAGCTTGTCTCTCTCACCATCAGAAATTGGTCCAATAAGAGATATTACCTCCCCCACCTTGTCTAGACCAAGACTGCAAATTGCTAGAATTAAGTTTTAGTCATGAGAAGGCATGTTTTGTTTGTAATCTTTCCTCTCTTTCATTCTTACTTGAGATCATTTAAATCTATCTTCTTTGTTAATAAACTTATTCTTATCTTATTACAGAACCATATCAGTGCAGTGCATTAATATGAAGTATGGGTCCTCAGCCAAACTAACAAGCTGATGAGCGCGCTGTCTGTTTGAAGGCAGCAAATGCAATAACTTCTGTGAAGGTCCAGTGAGAGGAACTGGACACTGCAGGGGAGATGGTTTTAAATTTGAGGAGACGAGGGACTGTTGATGACACCCTGCAAGGAGTAACCATGCTGGTGGGAGCCAGGGTAAGATAATTGTGCTGTGAGCAGACTGCTTGTGTCGCGGCGTGAGTCAAACCTACACAGATGCCCCCAAGGTTACAGGTCGGCAGTAACACAACCCTGGCTGATCTGGATGAACCCCTGTCATAAATATAAAGGGAAGGGTAAACACCTTTAAAATCCCTCCTGGCCAGTGGAAAAAACCCTTTCACCTGTAAAGGGTTAAGAAGCTAGGATAACCTCGCTGGCACCGGACCAAAATGACCAATGAGAAGACAAGATACTTTCAAAAGCTGGAGGGAGGGAGAAACAAAGTCTCTCGCTCTCTGTCTGTGTGTGTGATGCATTTGCTGGGAACAGAAAGTAATGGAGTCTTAGAACTTAGTTAGTAATCTAGCTAGATATGCGTTAGATTCTGTTGGTTTAAATGGCTGAGAAAATAAGCTGTGCTGAATGGAATGGATATTCCTGTTTTTGTGTCTTTTTATAACTTAAGGTTTTGCCTAGAGGGATTCTCTATGTTTTGAATCTGATTACCCTGTAAGGTATTTACCATCCTGATTTTACAGAGGTGATTCTTTCACTTTTTCTTCTATTAAAATTCTTCTTTTAAGAACCTGATTGCTTTTTTCATTGTTCTTAAGATCCAAGGGTTTGGGTCTGTGTTCACCTATGTAAATTGGTGAGGATTTTTATCAAGCCTTCCCCAGGAAAGGGGGTGTTGGGTTTGGGGAGGATTTTGGGGGGAAAGACTTTCCAAGCGGGCTCTTTCCCAGTTATATATCTGTTAGACGCTTGGTGGTGACAGCAATAAAGTCCAAGAGAAAAAGGAAAATAGTTTATACCTGGGGGAAGTTTTAACCTAAGATGGTAAAAATAAGCTTAGGAGGTTTTCATGCCTGTCCCCACATCTGTACCCTAGAGTTCAGTGTGGGGAAGGAACTTGACAACCCCCATTGTGTCACAATCATACTATCACCAAAATGAAACAGTGTAGCTACTGTAACTGCAAGCTTGAGAAAATAGGCACTTTCTCCATTTGCCTGTATAATATGTGAACATTCAAACCCAATCTATTGTAAAAACACTTTGTCTAAGTAAGGACTCATTAAAAGAGCCCCATAACACTTGCTTATTTCCTTCTCAGGGTCTATTCATGCTCTATACTCTTTCCTTTCACTTAGCCATTTCTGCTGTAAAGTACTGAAGCCTGAGTCTTCATCAGGGCACTGTTGTGTGTCCCTCTTGTTTCCCAGAATGGAATGCCATCTAGTGCCACATACTGGTAATAGCTTCCTCTCCCATACCTGAGTTTGGCTGGGAACAGTCTGCCTCAGAGTCACTTCCTCCTCCAATGGAGAGCCTCTCGACTCTGTTGTTCACAATAGCATCATCCTCTGGCCTCTCTGTTGCAATAGTCCGCTGAATATTTTGATACCTGCATATTTTGTGCGAAAGAAAAAAGGTAATTTAGCTATACGTTTTAGTGGAATAATGGTACAAAGCATTTTGCTGCTCACAAAAATGCCTTTCTATCTCTTTCTTAATGAGTTGGAAAAATCAATACTTTTGAACAATTAAAATATTGCTAAAATCTGCATGTACTTTTAAAGCACCAATGAGCCTGAGTCTTCCCTGTCTTGCACCTGTGTAAATCACCCACATTCCACAGGGATCAGTAACTATACAAGGTGAAAGGCAGGGAAGAATCAAGTCCCAATTTGTCATAGGTTAACATAATGAATCACACAGGGCCTGATCCTCTGAGGTGCTGAGTGTCCTCAACTCCCAACAATTGCAATGGCAGTATGCTCAATGTGTTCAACACTTCACAGCCTTGGCTCCATAACCATTCTTCTTCTTTTTTTACTAATCATTATTATTAGTCATGTTTGTTGTGGTAGTGCATAGGGACCAGCCGAGAACAGGCTCATTGTGCTAGGCACTGTACAAACCCAGAATAATGCACAATCTCTGCCCCGAAGAGCTGACAATCAATTAGATAAAACAGACACAGGGAAGAGGAAAGTGGTGTAACACACTAGTAGAGTGAACAACATAAGGGCAGGACATGTCCTGTTAGTTCCATGCTTTTTTTTCGTGTGTGTATGGATTGAATTTGGTGATGATAAGATGAAGGGAAAGGGTTGGAGGGGACAGAGCAGTGTTTAATTTGTGCCAGGGTTTGCCAGGACTGAGCCCTGGCACCTCTGGGCTTGGCAGTTCATAGCCCTCTGGGCTTGCTGCATCAGTTATGAATGTAAAAAAATTGCTTGAGCCCTGGCATCTTTCTTTACAAATTAAGCACTGGGACAGAGCCGGTGAGAACAAGGAGGGAAACAAGGAGGACGATAGAAGAGGCAGGTGTGGACTGAAGCTTTTAAAACCTTTTTCTCTGTTATGGCAATTTCATGTTTGACTTCAGTGAGACTACTCTTGGGCTTAAAGTTAAGCAGGTGCTTAAATACTTTGCTGGATCAGGGCCAGAGAGTTAATGACATTGCAGGTTTGAGTCCCATAAAGGATGTTCTCTTTTATGTGTTTATGTTTAAAATATGCAGTATACAGTACTAATTCTATATATTATAAAACAGAGATAAATAATGTGGGAAGTCAATCCTGCTGTAGCCATACTGGTGACTCATTCATTGAACATTTGATAGACTAGGGGTGAGAGAACCTCCATAGCTTCTAACCTTTATGTTCATGACCAGGCCCCAGCCTGGGATTCTGATAATGTATGTCAAGAATGTGACAAATTTTAAATTATTTAATGAGAAATATTTTTAAAAATAATAGATATCTATCTTAATAATTTTAACTAGCTTCTGCCGCACTCTGATATTTTTAAACACTTTTTGTTGTCTCATTTCATTAGCTCTCAGCATTCATAATGGGCCAGATCCCCACCTGGCATAAATCCATGTAGCTTCATTGATTCTATCTGATCTTTGGCCCAAGGTTCTTTGTCTCTCTTTTTTTCCTAGTTTCTGTTCTTCTTTCTTTCATCTGTATGACTCCAGACTTATGAAGAGTATCCCTCCATTTTTCTCTTTTTTTTTTCTGTTTGTTTTTTTTAAATATGCATTTATGCCAAGTTAGATTTTTTGGCCTGAACTCAAGGGGTTAATGTCTTCAAAGTGCCATGACATCTCTGAAGACAAGTAGTCTGGACCTTGGTTTTACATCCCATTCAAAAGACAGCATCTCCAACAGCATATTAACTCTCAACAAGTTACTCGAGTTTAGGCTAAATTATGGAAAATGGGTGAAAATTTAATGGATTTATACTTGACTAACACAGTAGTTTTCATTTCCCTCAGTATTCCAAGTTTTCCTTTAATGTAGCTTTTAATAGCTCAATAAATAACATTTAGAATTGGTTAAAAAAGTAAGAGAATTGGGGATTTTTGTTTTTAGATAAACATATACCTTATAAGCAAATTATTATAGTAGATTTCACAATTACATTAATTTACCTCTACTTTTCCCCTCCTACTTTATAAGAAGCTTTTAAAATTTTTATTCACTTGACTGTAGGCTAATTGAGTAAACTTTCCACTCCAATACTGTAGGAGTTTTACAACACCCTTATGCAACAGTAGAGAAGAAAAAAGTAGTTAATATAGTCAAAAGTTTTATATATATGGTAACTGTAGCTTCAATTTAATTAGATGTTAGAAAATCCCCTGCTGGCAAACTTTACACAGTAATGCTAGCTGTATGCCAAAAACAGGCTTTTTTTTGAGGGTCTAGATATTGTAAAATTGTCTTATATAAATACCAGAAAATGCCCATGTAATTGTGTTTAAAAAAAAACAAAACAACAACTTTGAAAGGGCACCAGTTATGGGAATGCATTTGAAAATCGGTCCCTTTTCAAAGTGATTTGTCAAAGAAAGAGTGGTTTAGAAAAACCACAATAGAGGCTGTTTTTACTGTACTATTATCTAGTGTGTAATTTATTATTATTATTCATGTAAAGACAAGTCTAGTTACACAAATGCTGCACAGTTTAACCAGATCACAGTGGACTGTTAACCATGCCATGTAATTTGAACAGCGGTGGCTGTTAACTGCTTCAGTAACTGGAGGAAAGGCAAGAAGTGCTGTAGTAAAGGAGGAAGACTCTTCTAATAAAGAAATATAGGGGTGTTTGTCTAGATCTTGTCCAGACTTTAGGTCCCAATCCTGCAAAATGTCCAATAAAGTCATTGGGAATCTCTGAGTACCCAGAGAATGAAGGATTAGGCCCTTGGAACAGAATACTCACAGGCATTCCTTTTAAAAACTAGATTTCCAATACTTTGTGGTTTTGGCAGGGCTGAAAATAGCAAGCTTTCCTAGTGATATTTGGTATTTCCACTCCTTCTCCAAGATGAATCTAGGAAGTGGGAAGGTGAACAGATTTGTGTGGAAAGAAAGCAGACTGAGCTTTTTTTCAAACCTCAAAAGGTTTGGGGTTCCATTTTGTTTGAGTTTCGGGCTAAAGTTCAGGCTGACTTTAATTCTATCATCCAGGCTCTTTGTATACAGTTACTTCACCGCGAAAGGATTTTCAAGCAGAGTTACCAAAAACTGTTCCAGGCAATGAGGTTTGACCTACAATAACAAAACTTTTTTTAAATGGTTGTTGAAAATAATATTCAAGCCTAAGTAGTGGTTTTCAACAACAGCTTAAGAAAAGGTTTTTCTCACAAGCTGGTAATCCAAGTTACCTGAATTTTTTGAATGAGCTAATCTTGAAACCTGTTTCAGGACAGAGATAATTTCTCTATTTCACCCAGCCATAAAATATAAAAATTGCTTCCCACTTCTGAAATACACAGATTGGTGAAGTTTGTTGCAATGGCCAATTTGTATCCCTTTTGCTGGAATTTTTGGAAATATCCATGGCTACACATATACAAACATTGTCATGACAAGAGAAGCCTCCTAAAGACTTGGCGGTCTATTCAGCATTTTTACTTAATGGAGCTCTTTTACAGCAGAGATTAAAGAATTACCAGATGGCTTTTTTGTGCTAAGAAACCATGGGATTCCACAATTACTCAGTTGTAATGTGCTTAGTCTCCACTGGGAATCAAGTGAGGAGAAATATGCTACTAATGAAAATCCCCTCCACTTCTCACTATATATCCTAAATGCTAAAAATACCCATATACAGATGAGCAGCAAAGGTATTATTGGCTTAATTGCAGTGTATGAAATCATTAATGATCAAATCCTAATCCAAACATGGGTGGCAAGAAAGGAACCAAACTATACGAAAACATGGAAAACTAAAATGTAAACCAAGGATGTCACTTCAGTGGTTCTCAACCCGGGGAACATGTACCTCTTGGGTATGCAGAGGTCTCCCAAGGGGTACATCAATTCATCTAGATATTTGCCTCGTTTTACAACAGGCTACTTAAAAGGCACTAGCAAAGTCAGTACAAAGTACAATTTCATACAATGAAATGTTTATACTGCTCTACATACTATACACTGAAATGTAAGTACTATATTTATATTCCAATTGTTTTATTTTATAATTATACGGTAAAAAATGAGAAAGTAAGCAATTGTTCAGTAATGGTGTGCTGTGACACTTTTGTATTTTTATGTCTGGTTTTGTAAGCAAGTAGTTTTAAAGTGAGGTGTAACTTGGGGGTACACAAGACAAATCAGACTCCTGAAAGGGGTACAGTAGTCTGGAAAGGTTGAGAGCCACTGACTTAGGCTATGTCTAAACTAGCACTTATATTGGCAAAACTTTTGCTGCTCAGGGGTGTGAAAAAACATAAGTTTTGCCAGCATAAGCATTCGCGTGCACGGCGCTATGTCGGCGGAAGACGGTCTCCCGCCACCACAGCTACCGCCACTCATTGAGCTGGTTTTATGATGTCGACAGGAGAGCTCTCTCCCATCAACATAACAGTTACACAAGTGCTCTTACAGCGGCACAGCTGTAAGTGTAGATATGGCCTAAGGGTATTGCCAATTAATCTGAGCTAGCTAACACAATTGTCATTTCTAGTTTAGACACTCACCAACGTTTGTTCTGGTTGTTTGTGGCTCACCCAAGAGAGTTGAACCTCATGGAACAAATGGTGACTGTCTACAATAAATTTATGATAGTATTCATTAGCTCAGCTTAATTGGTAATCAATTAACTCAAGTTACAGCACAACAAAAAACGATAATTTACACAGGCCCTTAATGGCTACGGACATCTATCCAATTCACTGCAAGGGGTTTCCAGAAATAACTGTCTTTTTTCTTTAATATGGTAGCTTGGCGCCTTCTGAGGAAAATTATAATTAAAACAAACTATTGCAAGTTCTTACCACTATAAACAAAACTACATATGCTAGTCAAATGCCCACTCTGTGCCCTGCATGATAGGTTTGGAGAGAAGAGGAGGACAATTCCTCATGGACCTGTTTGTGGTTATGATCTGTTTTGCACAACAGACATTTTCAGAAAGCTAGTTAGCCCTTAGAAAAACTCCCTGACGGCTGTCATCTGCAACCATTTTCTCCCTACAAAGGATCTGAGTAACTCCCATATTATTTTCCTGCCATGGAAAGAAGGACCATTGAAGCTCCCTCTGTCTCCTAGCTTGGCACTCTGATGATCCCCAAATGATGTTTTTAAAGTACTAGAAAAACCCAAACCAACCTTCATGCCATTTTAAAGCCTATAATCAGAGGATAACAATTTCAGTCTTGCTTATTTAAATAAGAAACTATATCATTACAGTAAGCAGGGGCAGAGGATGAGAAAATGTTTTCTGAGGTAATAGTGGAAGTTTATTGCCCAGCTATTTATTTCTTTTACTCTTCTCCCCTCCATTCAATCTGAAATGCAAAGAAACAAAGGAAACTGTAACAAATCTGTGTGTGTAGAGTAGTAGTTGAACAGACATTGCTATCAGTGATAAAGTTCCCTCATTTGGAGGGAGACTCCCTCTCTCAGGATTCATTTTAAGGAAGTGTTTCTGGTTTCCTCCAGCTGTGCAAAGGGCTTTGAAATGTCTTTCAGTGGGATACTCCTTAGCACTCATTATTTCAAACAAATATCTCATTCATGCTGTGTCACAGCTTGTCAACCTTGCTGATGTCAACAGCTATATGTTGGTGCTTCGCAATCCATGGACCTGGCCGCACTTGGGAACCACTAGAGCTCTATAGTGGGGACATAATTCCAACTGTATGACCATCCATAACATTCAGCCTGCATCACTGGTGGAGGAAAAATTACAAAGGGAGGCTCTCAGCAACTAGAGCTGTTGCTTTCCTGACCTCATCTCTGAATAGCTCCCATAAGACTGGGGTAGGTGTATAGGTGTAGCAGCCGGAGGAGCAGAGTGGAGGTCTGGATGCTGACGCACCTCAAAGCTGTGGGGCTGAAGCCTGAACTCAAAGCCTGATTGCTTGACTTCTCTTCATATTCTCATCCAGACCATCTGTCCTCTCTGTTCTCATAGGTAACACTGAAGCTCTGAAGGATCCTGCCTTCCCACCCTCACCTGGACTGATCCTTCCCATAAGTGGTGGGAGGAAAAGTGAAGGGAAACCATTATTAGACCAACTTTTGTTGGAGGAAGGGACAAGCTTTTGCACTTCACAGAGCTCCTTTTCTTCAGGTGTGGAGAAGGAAACTAGAGTGCCCAAGCAAAATACAAGGTGGGACAGATGGTTAAGTATAAGGGGCTCACACACATTGTAGGAGACCACTTAAAATGAAGTGGGCAATTAAAACTTCAGCAGTCCTAGGAAAAAGGAGCATTAGTAGGCAGCAGGGTGTGTTACACGTTGTTGCAATGGGCCATAAAACTAGTGTCTCTGTTAACTCTGCTGGACACTAAAAAACATGGATTTATGTATTTAAGTTCCCAGGCTTGTCTTTTGAAGGTGTTGTAAAGGTTTCCTTTGAGGATGAGGACTGAGCACGTCACTCTGTGCAATGTACTATGTTCACTTTGCGTCTCTAGACTGTAATCTGTTTGGTCAGGCACTTTGCTATTTTTAAACACCACCTCCTATTGTAAAGTACCTTATGGACTTATGGCACTACATAAAATACTAATTAAAAAGTACAGTGTTTTATCATTGTAAAGCCAGCCTGAAAGTAGCACTGAAAACTGTTTCAATTTATTTTGGGCTCCCAAATTGCCAGTGCTAAAAATGTCACCTTTTTGAAAGCAAGATGCTAACCATGCACCAGCAGTAGGTTCTGACCTGCTAATTGTTATTCAACATTGTACCTTCAAATATATCTCATAGCTTATTTATGTTGAACGTTTTAGTCATTTCAGGAACATTTCAGATGCTGGTTTGGAATAACATGAGTACCATTTCTCTTAACTAGAACATTTTCGTTGTGGTGGTGGTTTGGAATTTCAGTCCAGAATTACTCACCGCCGATTGAGCTGCTCCATTTGTTGGATTGAACCAGATCTGCGTATTCCGTCTGGAGTGGCTGCTGCTGTGGGGCGCTGCCATGTTGTGGTTCGATTCACATGATCCACATAAAATACCCTTCCATGGCTGTCTATCCGAGCTTCCCAGTCTAGTATTAAAAAAGAAAGGAAAGGAGGAAGCCATCAGTTTGAGAAATTTCAGAAAGCCTAGATGCTCATGAGATACATGTGTACATTCATACACACGAACATCTGAGCTGGCAAACTGGGTCAGACCAATGGTCCATCTTGCCCAGTATCCTGTCTCGAACAGTGTCCAGTACCAGAACTGCAGGGGAGTGTACAGAACAGAGCAAGTAAGGAGTGATATACCATGTCTTCCACTCCCAGCTTATGATAGTCAGAAGTGTAGGATTGTCTGAGCACAAGGTCGCATCCCTGACCATCATGGCTAGACTAATGGCCGTTGAAGGAGGTATCCTCCGTCCCGTTCTTTTTTTGAACCCGTTTATACTTTTGGCCGCAGCAGTAAGTTCCACAGGCTTGTTGTATGTGTAGTATACATAAATATTACTTCACACAGAGCCTACAGTCACCCTGTGGAATTCATTGCCACAGGCCATCAATAATGAGTGAGACACAGTGACTACTTTTAAAAGGGACTGGATAATTCTATAACCATTAATGCCTCTTATAGTTCTGCTTCTTGAGGTGAGTAATCAAATTACATGCTTTAGAGCATAAAAATTTCCCCATGTAACTCTTACATACAGCATTGCACAACTGGCTCTGTTCATGGTGGATGGGAAAACCATAAGGAATTGGCTACTGGTAGCCAGGATGCTAGGCTTGGTGGACCAGTGATTTAATCTGGTGTGGCAAGTCCTATGTTCACTTTTTTTGTTATGTTTCAGAATAAACTTGATAGTGGGTTTTTTTTTAAGCTTTCAGAAGGATTACTCAGAGCAGTGTAAGGCCCTCTACCTAAAACTCATCACAGACTGGTTGGACATACATTTTTTATTTTTTAAATCTACCACTCTAATAAGGACCAGATAGCTGAGGAAATTGGTAACAAGATACTGAGCCTTCCACCCTCACGTCTCTTGTTAAAATTATGTCCAAGTTGACCAGAAGTGTAACCAAAAGCCCATACCCATCTGATGGCTGCTTGTTGGCTTGCATGAAATACACTGGTAGTTAAAAGTATCAAGAGCACTGGTAAAGGTGTTAGGAATAAGAGGAAATTTAAGAAGTGAATGAGCTAATCAAATTCTACATAAAAAACCTTAGAATTTTTTGAGTGAAGTTGCACAAATTTGATCTGCTAACTACACTATTGTTACACAAAGATCCATCAGCTGATGACATAGCTGTACAGTAATATATATTCCCCCTCCTGGAGCACATCTGTACCCCCAAGAGTGGTAAAGTCCACTTTTTTCCCCTCTGTGGCTCTGTGTTCCACCTTAGGACCAGGGGTTCTGGGTTCTTTGTGAACCTTCCCTCATACCCTCCAAAAGCAACAGAGAGCTGTGTTTCCTCCTACTGCATCTGGAATCCAACTCCCCGCAACCAGCTACCTTTCCCCAAACACTGTGCCTGATTAATAAGGAGATAGACGGTGCTGGCCAGAGCTAAGGTGCCATGCCTTATAATGTTATTAAAAATACCTTTGTTATCCATGTGGGTACCTGAGTGGGGGTCTGGGCAAAGGCTAACCAGCACCCAACACTCCAGATTGGAGCACCCAGATAACAATCTGAACAAAATCATGACTCTGTGTATAATCCGTAAACCCTAGGCAATGATGTGTCCTCCATTGAAACCAGCCTATAGGGACTCCTGAAGGACGTTGGTCAGTCAGGGCCTGTTGAAGAACCCTAAATTCCCAGATAACAGTTGACATCTCCTTGAGACATATCAGTTCACATTCTGTACTCTTGCTAACGCCAACCACACATACATTCACACCTCAGCAAAAACAATGTTACACAGAATGCATTAAGGTAGGTGTTACCCACAAACCAAACCAAATGTCACACTGCCTGAAGAAAGCATGTTACAATGTGTCTACAATGGTAATCCAGCCTCTGAGCAGAAAGCATCCAGTCAAACCTAGCAGCAGCTGGATGAGTCCAGTGCTTGAGGTCACAGTGGAAACATCAGGTCAGGATAAAGGAGACACAGTGAAAGTTCAAGGAGAGTGTATGAGAATATATCTGCGGAGCGTCATTGTCTTGTAGGGCACGGGTCAGAGCCTTGTGCTACAGCATCTGGCCCGAGAGAGTTGTGTGTGCTGATGTGACTATTCCTTGCCAACATATAAACAAAACTCACAGTTGGTTGATGGGCATTTATTTCCCTCCCACGCAGCATTACCATCACACAGGGGAGTAAGTAATTCAAATGGCATACAACACAGAATTTGTGGTAAGATGAATGGATGGCTGCACAGATAAATGCATAGACTGACAAATAGACAGAGGCCATGATTTTGAGCTCCGTCCCAGCCCCTTTATGTTGCTCCAATGATATAAAGGGTCCAAAAACCAACCAGATCACCACATGTGGGAATTACCCCTTAGCAGAGGGTTTCTCTGGGCAGTATAGGGCTGACATTATGGCCCTACACCTTATAACTTCAGAGTAGGGGCACACCAGGAGATGGCCTGGGATCAGGAGACGGTGAGGTCGCTGTGCTCTGCACTCCAATTATCCTGGGCTGCCAGATGGCCCTTTGGGACCACTGCAGCCCTATGTACATTACAGCAGCCTCTGAGGCTGCTCTTACTTACACCATGAGCCAAACCTGTCCCTGGCAGACCCACAACCCCGGAGGGACAAAGTCACCTTGCTACTCTTTACATCCCTGTCTGTGGTAGATCTTCTAAGTGGTGCAGCTCAGTCAAAGAAAAAGTTCTCATCAGGACTAACAGAATAAACTAAATTTTGAAGTCAAATTGTTTTGGTGCTATGATCAAGCAAGACTGACTACAAGAGGAAAACCACCTCACTTTTTGAATCTACATGTCTCCCAAAAGCCTTTAACTGATTTTCCTGAAACCTCACAAAATATTCTACCATGAGCTAAAATCTGGCATGTGATTTCAGGCACATGGATTTGGCTATGGGAATGTTAAGGTTCAGTCGATATTGTTCTTGTAATGATGGGAAATGATCTTCAACCATAACTATGGACAGATTCTGGTGTCTCCTCCTTTTAGAAGCTCTCAACATTGTTCACTGTAAACCTGATCAAAATGAATAATCTCTCTCCATGGGTGTGGTTTGGGAGGAGCATGAGGGGCATTGTCCCTCCCCCAAACTGCGTGTCTCGGGCAGGCATGGAATTTGCCCTCCGAACATGGCATGTTGGCCTGGCTGGAGCTGCCCCTGCCACGTCTCTCTCTCTCTCTCTCTCTCTCATATTTAAGAGTGATTTAGTTGTGGTAAGCAAGGGAAAAGGGTCTTTCTGCAACACTGGAAAAAGAAAAATCTTCAGATCAGTCCTCAGTTTGTACTTCTCATGGGCTTTAAAAATGTCATAGATTGTACTGGGAATTGCATGGATATTAACTGAGGAATTATTTAATTCAATTTCTTTACCAAAAATTCATGTGGCAACTGCACACTGAAGAGGGATATATTCAGGGACAAAATACTTTACATGTATTACAAGTAGGATATAGTGTAGATATCAAAATAATGGGTGCATTATTAAATAAATATTACTATCAGATGATTGTACTTTTGCTTTTGTGTAGATTAAACTCCATCATAATTGCCTTCATTAGGAGCAACTACTTACCTTTTGAGGCTGGTGTTAAAAGGGAGGTGGAATGTATTAATCAAGCCATAGGGCTGAACCTGAATGTCTCTGATCAGTGCATGGATTAGAGTAAATTTCATTTGCATGGCTGCTGTCAGTGTCCTATTAATAGGTAGTGTAGCTGGAAATTTCTCCCCTTCACAAAGTGGTGAGGTAAGATTAGGGGGAAGAGAAATATTTACTTATTACAGATGTAATTGTTCCTAATTCATCATTCACTGGTAGGCCACACAGTGCCCCTAATAAGACTTCATGGGGCTGAAGGCAATTGGATCATTCACCACTACTGTATAACTGATGCCAGCATCGAGTGGAATTTTCAGTTTAGGAAATACTAACAACTTGGTGCATAAATGATTTTTTTTAATTAAGGACACCATAGGCCAAATAGCTACATTCTTTACTCAGCCTCAGAAGAAAATAGATTTGTTTTTAAGCCTGGTTAGTTTTCAAGATGCTGAACATTTTTTCCTGTTAAATCATGTGCTAAACTCGAAAGATGATACACTATGTGTTGTAGGGCAGAGAGTGCGCTCTACTGGACAAATAACGCTAATGCAAAAAGTTAAAAGCTATGAAATCCTCCCCAGTAAAGTGCAGAAGTGCTCTTATATGGAAGCACAAAAACATTCGGATAGAGAGAGCTGTAGGTCCATACGTCAGTCACTCTGCTTCAGAGCAGAGACCCTCACATTAACTGTTAGAGGGGGCACTGCAATTGAAATGTGACATCACTAGAATGTGACCTACCTTGTCCCTGTCTTCTCCTCTTATCACTCCGATTAAGAATTGCTACCTGTCTCAATTTTTCAAAAGAGAATCCTGATTTTGAGAATGCCTGGCATTGCAAGCAAGGCTGCAAGGACAAGACAGCATCCCAAGCTGTCTTTGAAGCTGACACAGGGTATGTCTACACAGCAAAAAATTACCCATGGCAGTAAGACTCAGAGCCCAGGTCAATTGATTCAGGCTTGCAGGGTTACAGCCTGAACCCAGTTGTCTACATTACTACTTTTAGCCCCACAGCATGAGCTCCGCAAGCCCACCACACTTGACCTGGGCTCTGAGACTCTGTGTAGACATACCCATAATGTGCCACAGGGATGCAACGATTAGGCTAGAGGACAAACATTAAAGACAATAAGACTACTTTACCCTTACAATACACACAGCCTTTCATTGGAGGAGCTCAAAACACTTTTACCACCTCACAACACTCCTCTGAGACACTGAAGTGTTATTATCCCCATTGTATAGATGGGGAAACTGAGGCACAGAGCAATTGTGTGTCTTGCCCAAGATGACATGGTGACACCTACAGTAAGGACCAAATAAGGAAAATAAAAGGGCACATTAAGTGGGTTTGGATCAAGGTGGATGCAGGGGATGAGGAGATTATTTAGAGACATACTGACCTGTACACTGTTTTAGGTTAACAGGAAAGGTTGAAAAAAATAATACATTTAAAAAACTAAAGCTTACTTGGTGGAAGAGGCTCATCAATAGTTGGATAGTGATGGTGGTCAGGCCTCAGGGAAGGAAGTTGGCTGACTGGCTGAGAATTATGGAGTAAAGGACAATCACCTATGGACAAGATATTCAAGATATTCATATTCATTCAGTGTTTTGGCAAAAAGTGGTTTAAAATGCACTACTGTAAAACAAGTTACTAAAAGAACTGAAAAAAAAACCCCAACAAAAACAAACAAACAAACCAAAAAAACAGGGCAGGCAACCACCTGGTGTATTAGCTGCTATGGCTTATTCATATGTCCAGGCATGGTTTTACTAACTTACATGGCAAAGAATTATTAAAATAATGCAGAAAAGGATCCGATCTTGGGCTTGAGCACATAATAAGAAATGATGGGATAGATTCTGGACTCATTTATTCTAGATTTACACCAATGTAAGTGAGGAGAATCAGGATTGATGTCTGAGAAGTACTTCATAAATGCTACCAAGTGCAGGGGTTTGGGAGTTCCTGCAGGAACTTGGAAGGACCATACAAAAATCCCAGCTCCAACCTTGCATTCACTCCAGCTAAATGCCGAGAGCTACTTTCTTTGCTATTACAAAAGCCTCCTTTAGAGCAAATCCACAAGAGTGTATGTGAAGTGGTGTGGCAGGATTTTGCAGTCCCTGCAATGCAGAAGGCATGCATCTGCTGTACTTTTAAAGTCATGGAAACTAGAATATAAACAGTTCAAAATTCAAACTGTCAAGTTTGAGTGGAAGGTGGGGAGAGTGAGAGAAGGACCAAAAACATAGGAGAGAGGTGGGGTGAGGAGAGCAAAAGATAAGAAGACACAGGAAAGAAGGAACCTGAGATAAAGAGGGGGGAGACCTGAAGTACAGAAAGAGAAGAAGAGGCTGAGAGATACTGTAGATGAGGCAGAGGAAGATTTTTTGAACACTGTATTGTATTAAATATGTACCTATATACATACATCCAAATGAAAACTGTACATATATCCATCCTGGTGTCCTGGTGATGTGAATAAATTACTCAGCATTTGTGACGTCACTAGAATCCTTTCAGGAACTACAACCTTATTGTGTGGAGGACACATTATTCCTTATGTTAGAACTGAATGTGAGCACTTGGAACCCATACTTTTGCACTTCATGGGTACTAGAATTCAGAGAATATTTGCTCCAGTCCTTTCTTAAAATCTTTGTAGCTCATGAAAGCTTATGCTCAAATAAATTGGTTAGTCTCTAAGGTGCCACAAGTACTCCTTTTCTTTTTGAGAATTATATACTGTTTCCCACTGCTGGTCACTTTTTCAAGCTGCGTGACAATAGTTTTCCTACTGAAACCTTCAACTCCAGAAAGCATAAATAATTTACCACGGGTATAAAACAGATACAGTTAAAATCCAAGGTAAGCTTAGAAACAAAGCGGTCTTTAATGCTTGTGATATTGCCAGAAAATTATACCACTGTATTTAAAAAAAGAAAAACAGGACAGAACCATACAAATAATGTTGATTGGTTTAGCCACCTTTCATGTCTAAATCTTACCACTCTATAAAAACGAGCTATATCTTGCCATCTAAGTATAAATTAAAAAAAGTTATCTGAAATATATTCCCCCTTAAACTGCCAATATGTAGAATATAAATGTTACATGGAAAGGCAGAAGGGAATTTTATATGTGAATTTAATACACTTTTTTTTGTAAAAAAAAAAAAACAAAAAAACTTGCACCATTCACTAATGAAAAAAATTACCTGGACAAAATGTAGGTAAAGTTACACACGCACCTGGGTGCTCTGATGATATCACACCCCTCTGAAATGTCTTCATTAAAGCCTCTAATAAGTGTATAGATACATCTCACAGTTACATGTCCCCCCTCTTTGAATACAAAGTAGAATTATTTTAAATTACTATGCAGTGCTGCAAACACATCTGTAATAATGGTTAAATTTTCCTGTTGCTACAGTTGTCACCAATTGCCAGATTACCAATCTGCATTTCTTTACTTACCTCACCATAATTGACTCCCCCTAGTCAAGTTAGTTACGTCAAGCCAGCTGAAGCATGGGGTGTCAGTCACCTGGAGCAGATGAAGGCGACCATATCTACTGTACTTTTAATAACCACCAAATAAATTAAACAATGTGATCAACTATTGAAACATCTCACACAATATTAGAAGAACATGGTGAACTAACCAGTAATGCTGTCCTTCTCTTGTATTCTCTCTCTACTAGCAAAAGTAAAGCCACAGTGAACATTCTACAGTGCCCTTTAAATATACTCAAGGGACATCTCCAGAAATCTGAAGCTTAATATCAGAGTACTGCTGAATCCATTTTTATGAGGGCACAAACTCTGTTCTCTTTCTCTGTATGTACACACACCACAAAACAAATAAAAAAGCCACACGTGCACCCTTCTGCACACACACACACACGAATACTGTCTATACCAAAAGAGCCTCATGTACAGTGAAGAGTGCCCATGTTACTGAGTGTTTCTCTCATCTCTGTTGCTGTGTAGTTCTGGGAATTTTGATTCTTTGGACTAGATCCTGCACTACAGAGCAAATAATTAAGGGTATGCAGTACATAAATGTTTGGAAGGAGGCCCAAAACTGGCATATCCAGGACCGTGCCAGGGTAGGGAGATCCTCTGGTGGCACAGTGACTCATGCACCGCTGCTATTTCTGTTGGAGTAGGGGATGTGGCTGGGGGAAGGATGGTATGGCTGGGGCCGGTGATCCCTCGTGCAGCCATGGTGAGCAGCTAGTGTAACTCAGGCTGGAGGAACATTCTAGCACAAGATTGGGGGACCCAAGGACTACCTTTACAACCCCTCTTTTCCCCTTTCCTGCACACTCTGTGGCTGTAGCCAAGCATCTGAACCTGTACTTCTTCAGTCTCAAAAAATCAGTACACAAGCTGAAGAAAAGACAAGTGATTGAACTCACTGGAGTAAACTGAGTGACGCCAGGGAGGAACTGAACACAAGGAATTGAAGTGTCCAAGAATAAAAAGAACTAAACAACTATGATGACAGCATAAACAGACAACAATATATCTCTATATGCAGTATACCTACAGAGACATGTGGTGATAGGAACTGTATTTGATAGTTATGCATCCAAGGAAATACGATCTGTCGCAAGTGAAATCTGAGGTTGATTTGGGTGAATGTAGGGGGACAAGGTTAGTAAATTGGGTTTATAACAGAAAGTGGACTCAACCTAAACTAGAAAATACTAGGACTTCTCCATAATATACTCTCTGTGTGTATGGATTGTATATATATTACATACACACACATATTGGGCCAGATCCTCAGTTGCTGTAAATCAGTTGATTTACACCAGTTCAGGATCTGCCCCTTCATAAACACACACAGATCTTCTTGTCACTTGTAAGAAACACGGTAGCACACAAGATATGTAACACTGAAAAATGCCTTGGAAGAAGGGTCAGACTGGTAGAACTGGTGATCCTAATTTTGACCTGATGTGTAAGATGCTTGATTTATTATTATACTATTTAACAGAAACTGACGATAGAAATGCTGATCTCTGATTTGTTTTTTTCAGCACAGCCTCAATTATCCAACCCTCCCAATACCTAATACAGGTCACGTCTCCCATATATTTATTAATAATACTGAGAATTCCTTTTTTATCTGCAACTTCGATTATCTAATGCCTCTGCTGACATCCAGATAATCAAGGTTGTTCTGCATATTGAATCTCAGAATCTAACCTTCTCTTCTGTTGCTCGGACCTGCTACTGGGGACTCTAGAGTTTCTGTTGCTCTTTGTGGATTCCCACCATGAGCTACGAGTTCATCTGGCCACTGGGCGGAGACATCCACTTGCTCCCTGTCCAGTTCAGGGCTTTGCACTGAATCTGGCACTGACTCAAAGGCACTGTTTTCCTCTTCCTCATCATCCTGTGAGGAAAAGACCGTGCTCTCAGAAATCTTTGCACTGTCAACAGAGGAGAAACGGGTATGGCTGGAAAAGCGATTGTTACTGTCGTAACAGGACGGGCTGTAGCAGGACGTGCTGTAGCAAGACGTACTGTAGCAGGACGTACTGTAGCAGGACGTGCTGTAGCAAGAGGTGTCGCACTCATTGTCCCCATACGGTCTGGAACTTGATTCACTCTCGCTTCCAGTCATGGGATGTTCCCCATCCAACAGCTGCTCATTTAAGTCTGAAAGGTGCTCAATCGAGGTGCTGCGGGGCACAGTCCCCCGGCTGAAATACTCATCAGTTCCACTTTCAGGAGGAGGATCTGCCGCTAGCGTCTCAGACTCGCTAACCACATCCTTCTCTGACGCTTCCTTGACTGTCGACTCTTCGTCATTCTCGCCGCCTCCCTGCTCCTCCTCTCCATCACTACTCATCTGTGCTGAAGGCAGGCTGTGAAGCAGATTGTGGATCCGTATGTAGTGTGTGCGAGGGGTCTCAGGCTCACCACATGCTGATGCGATCACCGTCTCCAGTTCAGACACAGGCAGGGAGCAGGGCCTGTTTTTCCTCTTCCCTGTTGTTCTTAGCTGCAGCTTATTGTCTTCCTCCTCCTGGGCTGAAGCCCCTTCCTCATCCTGAATTTTCTCTACGTCCTTGACAGTCTGTATGTCTGCACTCACCTCATCAATATCTAGTGCTTCTATGCTGGTAAAGAAGTCGTCGTGTCCCTGAGTAACAGAATTGACTTTATTATTTTCCCTAACTTCAGTCTCCAGAGGAGGTGTGCAAGCCAGCAGAGCCAGTTGCTCAGAGAGGTCCATAGCGCTCAGGGAAGGCAGCACTTCCCCTGGGATGGATTCCAAGGACTCAATAGCATCTGCTGGCCCTGCATCAACCTCCCTATTTCCTGCTCGCTCTTCATTTAAGCTGTTCTGGTTGACTTCCCCAGGGCTATCAACATTGACACCATTCACATTGCATCCATTTAGCTGCTCTGGAGCTGTACTTTCTGAGGTCACTGTGTCGGTGCAGGGAGGCTCACCAAGGATTTCCTCTGCAGCACTGTTCACAGGGCTTTCCTGCAGTTCAGCTGACTCAGGATCTGCACTAATGGAGACTTCTTCATCATCTGCGTGCAACAAGAAAAGAAATTATTCCACTGCCACAATGATAGATACCCACCTCCACAACATACCTTTCAAGATCCATGGGTCCTACAAGTGCCTATCACAACATGCGGTGTATTTCATCCGGTGCACTAAATGCCCCAGTAACAACTATGTGGGTAAAACCAGAAAATCACCACACTCTCAAATAAACTCACACAGGAAAACGATAAAAAGACAAAAACACCATATTCACCCATGGGTGAACACTTTTCACAAAACAATCACTTCATATCTGACATCTCAGTCCTCATCCTCATAGGGAACCTGCACACACTTTCAAAAGACAAGCCTGGGAGCTTAAATTCATAATGCTGCTAGACACTAAAAATCATGGACTGAATAAAGAGATGGGATTTATGGTTTATTACATCTCTCTGTGGCCCACTATCCCCCCTTTTTTGTCCTATGACTGCAGAGGTGTTAACTGGCCACTTCACCTTGAATGGTCTCTTACAATATGTGTTAACTACTTATGCTAAACAGTCTGTTCCACCGGGTATTTAGCTGTGACACTCTGAGTACCTTTACCAGACCCAGAGAAGAGCTCTGTGTAAGCTTGAAAGTGTGTCTCTCTCACCTACAGAAGTTGGTCCAATAAAAGATATTACCTCACTCACCTTGTCCTCTAACAAGAGGCATTTACTGAATCAGGGGCATAGGTTGTGGGAGCACAAGCATCCACAGAAATCCAAGAAAATTAA
Source organism: Eretmochelys imbricata (assembly GCF_965152235.1). Taxonomy (NCBI): domain Eukaryota; kingdom Metazoa; phylum Chordata; order Testudines; family Cheloniidae; genus Eretmochelys; species Eretmochelys imbricata. The sequence goes on from NC_135573.1 coordinate 175,650,610, forward strand.
AACCATACATTATCGTGTTATACAGATAGGTGATTAAACAGATTCTGAGACGTCTTGATTTTTCACTAGGAAATATCTGAACAATGTGTGTAACAATTGGCGGCCTAATCCCGGTAGTGTGTACACTGCTCTCCCTGCTGCAACCTGTGCCAGGACTCCTCCTTCCTGGGAATCCCCATCCAGGACACATTCTTATAGAAAGGGTTCAACCATTGCTCCCAGCCCCCCACATCCCATTACTGCTACTCCAACCCACACCTAATACTTCTCCAAAGAGGGGAACTGAACCCCATTTCCACTTCCACCCTACCCTACTGGGAGGAAGAAATTCCCCTCCCCAACACACACATCTTCTGACATGACTCTTGCCCACCCCACCTCCTCCCAGGGGTTACTCCCTACCTGACATAAAACCTGAGGCTCCTAGTTGCAACCAACGTGCTTTCACCACTACTCAACTGGCCCAGTTATACCCTGAAGGTGAGAAAGGGTTGCACAACAAGCAGGGATCACATTTTCCAACTACTAATATAACTATTTCCTTTCAAAGTAAGCACTCATAGCCTGACAGGGGCTCTGTTACAGAGGGACAGAAAGATTCCCTGGGCAGTACCATTGGATCCTCACACTGAAATCTAGCATCAAGGTGGCACCATCATTACAGGACTGCCTAATAACTAGAACAGGCCAAAAAATGAGAACATTTTTTTCTGAAAATTTTCATGGAAAAATGTCAAAATCAGAAAATTTCCAAGAGCTCTACTCCCCCTAATGAACATTTTATTCATAGGGTACTCAAACCCACAGGCCTCTGTGCAAATAACAAAACATAGTTAATCACAGAAGCAAGATACTTATATTGATGGATTAAATACAGCATGTAAAAGGTTAAGTCCTGCTGGAAAGCTGAGATCTAAAACCGTGATAACAATTTCTTCCTCCATCCCATGGTTTCCCTTTCTCTGTCTTGTTGTGTATTATTATCTGTTTATTTATTTTGCTATTATGATGTTGCCATCATTTCTCACTTAAAATTTGTTATGATCTGGAAAATACCTTCTCCCTTCCCCCCGCTGACAATAGTCACAAACACAAGAACTAAATCAGTCTAAAACCATGTGTACCGTGTAAAGCAAAAACTTGGTGTGCCTGAAGGTTGGATATGACACAATCAGAAACTCTATATGGTGCTATTTTTTTTGCGGCCAGTGGAAGAAGTAATGCTTAATGTGAGTCCTTGCTGATATTCAGAAAGGTCCTGATTCAACAACAATATCTCTCTATGCTATTCTGATATTGACGTAATGGATTCTCAGTGGTGAGCTATGTGGAATACACAGCAGAAAAAGCATTTTTACAGACTGGCTGCCAATAAATTCTTATTAGTGGACAAGACTGTGACTTGGAATATGTACCCTGTGAAAGGGAGTAAGCATGACCAGAATCTCCTCCCACCCTTATATACCTATGTGGGCTAAGCACACCTTGGATCTGGGTAGATAGGAGTAAGCAGAGCTACTCCCTCCCTGGAGTAGGTGATGTGGGAGTGTGAAGAACCTTAACTCTCCCGGAGTCATTCTAGGGGAGGAGATGATCCTTTAATAGTGTAGGCCAGTAGTAAATGACTTCACACTCTAGGAGCAAAGGGAAAGCAGGGCAGGGATTGTGCTTCTGCCATGGGGGGTAGCTTATGTACTATCCTTTGCTCATGACCCTGCCTAAAGGCCCAGTCTAGCCCTAAAAGAATTCAAGCCTCTGTAGGTGAAAAGAATGTAAACAAAAAATTCAGCTCTCTGTAAATAAGGCATTACTGAAGAAGCCAATACCTGGATGGATAGAAGAAGTTATCTCAAACCGAAACTGCAGCTGACCGCTGACGTGATCTGTTGGAAGCCTACGTCCCAGAGTGTAGCTGACAACCCTGTCCCTGTAAGAAAGCAAGTACTGTTACAGAGATTGTAAACTCATCCAGTATCTACAGCGAATGGAGAAAGCTGCTGTATCCTTCACAAACACCTGACATTTTCAAAGGTGATTCACACTGTATTATTTCAACCTGCAGTGCGGGCATGTCTGAGAGCATGAGGGAAGTAATAGCTGGGAAGTGGGGGGCCAATGTCTCCAACTACAGTGCAAAGATTCAGTTAAGTTAGTAACCCAGGTCTGCCGGGATATATGTGGTGGCAAGTCTTCCCTGCCTGATGATCTGACCATGTCAAACTCCTCTTCAGATCCCTGCATTTCCTTCCCCTTTCCTTCTGTATCAAATTCAAGCTCTTTGTCTTTGCCTTCAAAGTCCTGTACAGCCTGACTCCCCGTACCTGCTTCTCTGTTCTTGCTTCTTTTCTGCTCTCTTCTTCGCCCTTCGAGCTACTCAGCTGACTGCCCCTTCATGTCTTCCTCCCACTCCTGTTTCCATGCCGTTGATACACCTAGAGCACATCCCTGGGCAGTCATGATGCCTGCACCCTTTCTTTCTTCCAGTCCCTCTTGAAGACACACTTTATCCAAAAGTCCCACAGCCCCACTCAGAGAAGAGTGAAACTAGAAAAAAGATGATCTGCTCATTGCCCCCATCTGAAGCTTAGTCAATGTTTGTAAAACTACTGAGCGTGAAGAGTGTTAAATCTGTATGCCTTCTGGAGAAGCACATTTTAATTTCCATTTGGTGCTGCATATGCTCCCAGGGTAGTTTTATGTACATTTATAACTTGAATAAATGAGATTATTCTAGTATTCATGTAAACCTGGGGATTGTGTATTTGTTGTCTCCATACTTGTAGATATGTCTTTCACTGAGTTTGCTTGCTTCAAGGAACCATGTGTAGAGACAAAATAAAGCAAGGTTTGGGACTCATCAGAAAACAAAACCATTGCACTCAGCAAGGACTTTTACTAGAGAGTCCTAAGTTTATAACAAGGAAGTAAATTCTAACTTAAACCAGCATCATTAATCAGACAAATCCCTGTCAAGTAAGTAATTTCATTTGAGCAAGATTATTTGACTATATCATGCTGTTTCAGCCATGGACTTTGCTCTCCTTTTCACAGTGGCAGTGTGAGCCTTCAGTAACATAAAAGTCACACAGATAACAGATTTACCCTATAGCATGTCTCTCCAGCAGGCGTTGCACTGGCATGGAAAGTTTCCCCAAGAAGCGTTTAATGATCGGCCGGCTCTTTGCAAACTTGTCCTTAACTTCTATTTCCAGAACATCCGTGGGAACGGAAACAAAGCTGAACTGCTATGATAATAAAAAGAACATGGAATAAGTGGCTTAGGCATGTGAAGTTCAAGTTTACTAACACAACAGGAAGCAGGTTCATAGAACCAGGACAAAACCAATACTAAGGGAACATAAGAACATAAGAATGACCATACTGAGTCAGACCAAAGGTCCATTCAGCCTAGTATCCTGTCTGCCGACAGTGGCCAATGTCAGGTGCCCCAGAGGGAGTGAACCTAACAGGTAACGATCAAGTGATCTCTCTCCTGCCATCCAGCTCCACCCTCTGACAAACAGAGGCTAGGGACACCATTCCTTACTCATCCTGGCTAATAGCCATTAATGGACTTAACCTCCATGAATTTATCTAGTTCTCTTTTAAACCCTGTTATAGTCCTAGCTTTCACAACCTCCTCAGGCAAGGAGTTCCACAGGTTGACTGTGCGCTGTGTGAAGAAGAACTTCCTTTTATTTGTTTTAAACCTGCTGCCCATTAATTTCATTTGGTGGCCCCTATTTCTTATATTATGGGAACAAGTAAATAACTTTTCCTTATTCACTTTCTCCACACCACTCATGATTTTATATACTTCTATCATATCCCCCCTTAGTCTCCTCTTTTCCAGGCTGAAAAGTCCTAGTTTCTTTAATCTCCCCTCATATGGGACTCGTTCCAACCCCCCAATCATTTTAGTTGCCCTTCTCGGAACCTTTTCTAATGCCAGTATATCTTTTTTGAGATGAGGAGACCACATCTGTATACAGTATTCAAGATGTGGGCATACCATGGATTTATATAAGGGCAATAAGATATTCTCCATCTGTCTATACATATAAGGGCAAGAAGATATTCACGGCATGTCTATGTGGTGATTTAGTGTGTGGCAAGCCAGCGTGCAAGTCAACAGCACTCTGGCCGGACATGTAGTAACTGTACACACGGATCATGCCGCCCCTGCACAAAAAGTTCCATAGTGTGCTTTGACCTACTGCTATTTGAAAAGGGAGAAGATCATAGCGCACTGTAGAACTGTTTGTGTGCGGTAGCACTGTCCACTTAGTGCATGGTGTACTGTAGATTCACACCCCATCTTACCATGCACTAAACTACTGTACAGACAAGACCTCTATTAAAATGTGCTCTTGGATCCCAGCGTCCAAACCTGTAAGATACAGAGCCCTGAGTCAGAGAGGCTGAGTAGGAGCAACTCACAGGAAATGCTCAAACTTTGCAGGATCAGGCCTCTACAGTTTGCAGGGAGTGGATACTAGCAGGAATTATGCACATCAATACATTTGTTATTTACACTCCAGTAATGCTCCACAGCCCTCATCAGAACTCCATTGTGGTAAGCATTTTACAAACAAATATCACAGTAGCAGTCTCTGTCCTAAAAATTATAATTGACCCAAACACATTGGGCCAAATTTTGCATTTCTCCACAAATTCAGTCCCAGTGAAGCCCTTACTTTCAGAAAAAAAAAAGAAAAAAGAAGTTGCAAGTTAATACAATTCTGCTGACAAACAATGTGAACATCTAGGTGTAAGATATATAGTAATAATAGTATAATATTGTCCAAAAACACTGCTTTTGGAAGTGTGAAAAATGATGATAGCAATTTACTCACAAACCCATCATGTCTCCCATGCTACCCCAATTCGAGGTGTTGGCTTCACCACCCGAGAGTCTGTAGTTTTCATTTTATCCAACGGACAGGTACAGAATAGGCAGAAACACAACCTCCACATCACCTGCCTCCACAGTGTGCCTCAGCCCTGAATTGGCAGGACAACTCCAGAGCAGAGAGATTTGTTTTCATGCCCCTTCAGTGTTTCATCTCTTTGCCAAGACTGCAACGTCAGTGACCGTGCCAATTGTGGTGGTGCTTTTGTGCCGTGGACCATTGTCTAGGAACCAGAGTGATACTATCAACTTATTTCACACTGGCCCCCCAAGAGTCATCAGATATTATTAATTCTCTGAGATCTGAGTCAGTGATCTCAAAGAGAAGGGTGCTCAGCTACATATTTTTCAATCAAGTTTACACGTGTACGTAGCACTGTAAAAAGCATTTGGACAGTGCTAAATGCAAACTTGAGAGTGGGGGGGTAAATTTCCAGCTGGAGAGCATGCACACTTTCCATCCCTAAGACAATCAGGGCAGCTGCACCAGAGGGGACGTTGGCCCCTGTGAAGGAGAGTTTTGAAAAACAGTCGAGGCTCAGTTGGTGCCCTAACAGCAGACACTGCCCAGGAGGAATAACCAATAGCACGTCTCCTGGTGGAGTTGCCCTTGCCCTTTCCTGGATATTGGAATTCACTTCTGGGGCAGTTCAGCCTAGCTCTGGATTCCTACCAGTGTGGGAGTGGATGGTGACTTGCCCCACTGCACCTCTGCTCCAAGTGGATTTACTGCTTTTAGTGAGTTATAAACAAAGGGAGGGAATCTCATGGCGGTGTATAAATGGCTTTGAATGAACATGGGACTGTTGCTTGATTTTACCTAAAAGGCCACTGTCCACACAATATCAAAGTAGTGTATTAAATGAGTCCTAAGGTGCCTGAAATAATTATCTAACACTCCCACTGTCAATGGCAATCCAGGTTATTAAGGCTTGAAGTTAAGCGCAGACTTAAGTACTTTGCTGAATTAGAGCCTGAGTACGCACAACTTCTAATGAAGTCAAAAGGAGCTGCACGTCTGACAATGAGGTCTTCAAGTTACTCACACGTGAGCAGCCAGGATGTTTGATCAGCAAAGCTGCAGTGTGCATATGGCAAGAATTGCAAATAAGCAGAGAAATAAAACTAAAAGAAGTGCTAGTACATATTTTTGTCCACACTTTCTACACATTTTCTGCAATATATTAGAGAAGAGAGTAAGTTTTGCAAAGCAGAGATCAGCAGTATTCCAGGCATATTGAAAATTGTATAATTCTTTGTTATTATTATTACTATTGTAACCGCTTGATATAGCCCCAAGGCAACTGGCTGCTCCATGACACTCATAAGGAATTCAGAACAGGGGAATTAACCAGTAGATGAATGACATTATAGTAAATGCCTCAATTTGTCATTTAATAAAGTTGTAAATGATTAGGCTGTTGACACTTTCAATACAAAAACATCTCCAAGGAGTAGAACACGTGTGCACACATGCAAAATAAAGATCAATCATTCTTAAATGGAAAGTACAAACTGCATTAATGATTTAAATGATCCCCTTGTCATTAACCCTTTGTGATATTGTGTAAATCTGACGTAAATCAGAATTAACATGAAAATATATTTCTTTGACTTTGGAGTGGAACCAATCCTGACAGTCCCATTTTTATTCAAGGAGAAAAGTTAACGTTGTACAGGCGCATTAGCAGTAGCTTTGCAAGGGTAGGCAATGAAGTTAGGAGCCTAAATACCTCTGAGGATCTGGGCCTTTGTGTGTTGGGTAAGGTGTGTTGAAAGCAACTCAGGGAAGTAACTCTATTTGCAAGGACAGGCACTGGTCTGAGAAAAAGTTAAGATACTGTGAAGTCCAATCTATCAAACAATATTTTGATCATGTTAGGGGACAACCATGCCATAATCTGATCCCCTGGCATGACTGTATTTGTCATACAGAGGGCCTCTTCTGACTCATAGACTTTAAGGCAAGAAGACCATCTAGTCCGAAAACCTACACATCACAAGCCACAGAACCTCACCCACTCACTCCTGTAATAGGCCCATAACCTCTGGCTGAGTTACTGAAGTCCTCAAATCATGATTTAAAGACTTCAAGTTACAGAGAATCCACCATTTACTCTAGTTTAAACTAGCAAGGAACCTGTGCCCCATGCTGCAGAGAAAGGTGAACCCCCCCCCCCGCCCCAAGGTTTCCGTTAATCTGATCTGGGGGAAAATTCCTTCCCTACCTCCCTAATATGGCAATCAATTAGATGCTGAGCTTGTGAGCAAGATCCACCAGCCAGACACCTGGGAAACAATTCTCTATAGTAACTCAGCACCCTCCCCATCTAGATTCCCATCTCTGGCTTTTAAAGATATTTGCTAATAGCAGTAGCGGATGGGCCACATGCCACTGTATACAATATCATTTTATCGTCTTCTCCATAAACTTATCAAGCTCAGTCTTGAAACAAGTTAGATTTTTTGCCCCCACTGCTCCCTTGGAAGGCTGTTCCAAAATTTCACTCCTCTGACAGTTAGAAACCTTCCTCTAATTTCAAGTCTAAACTTGTTGGTGGCCCGTAACTTAAATAACTGTTCTCCCTCACTGATGTATTTTTAGAAAGCAATTATATCTCCCCTCAATCTTTGTTTTGTTAGGTTAAATAAGCCAAGGTCCTTAAGTCTCCTTTATAAGGTAGGTTCTCCATTCCTTTGATCACCCTAGTAACCCTTCTTTGCACCTGTTTCAGTTTGAATTCATTTTTCTTAAACATGGGAGACCAGAATTGCACACAGTATTCCAGACGAAGTCTCACAAGTGCCTAGTATAATGGTAATAGCACTCACCCATCTCTACTGGAAATACCTCCCCTGATGTACCCTAGGATTGCATTAGCCTTTTTCACAGCCACATCACATTGGCGGCTCATAGTCATCCTTTGATTGACCAATATCCAGGTCTTTCTCTTCCTCTGTCATTTGCAACTGATAAATCCCCAGCTTTCAGCAAAAAATTTTTGTTGTTAGTCCCTAAGTGCACGACCTTGCATTTTGCACTATTAAATTTCATCCCATTACTCCAATTTTCAAGGTTCTCCAAATCTTCTTGTATGATATTCTGGTCCTCCAGAAATACCTCCCAAATTTTGTATCATCTGCAAATTTTATCAACACATTCCCCCTTTTTGTCCCAAAACCAATCCTTGAGGAACTCCACTCACAATCTCCCTCCAGCCTGACAGTTGACCTGTCAGCACATAGTCTCCCCTTTAACTAGTTCCTTACTTACCTTTCAATTCTCATATTAATCCCCATCTTCTCCAATTAACTAATAATTTCCTATGTGGAACTGTATCAAAGGTTTTACTGAAATACAGGTAGATTAAATCCATTGCATTTCCTTTGTCTAGAAAATTGGTTAACTTCTTCAAGAAAGAGATCAGGTTGGTCTGGCACGATCTACCTTTTGTAAAACCATGTTATAGTTTATCCCAATTACCTTTATGTCTTTAATTACTCTGTCTTTCAAAATGTGTTCTGAAACCTTGCATACAATTGAGGTCAAACTAACAGGCCTGTAGTTTCTCAGATCACTTTTTTCCCTGTCTTAAATATAGGTACAATATTTGCATTTCCCAGTCATAGGGTATGACCCCTGAGTTCACAGATTCATGAAAAAGCCTTGCTATTGGGTTTGCGATTTCATGTGTCTTTTAATATTCTTGGATGGAGATTACTTTGGCACCCTGATTTGGTCGCATTAAGCTATTTGAGTCTGGCTTCCTCCATGGATGTGACAATTTCTACTTCCATATCCTCATTTCCATTAGCCATCCTGTCACTTTCCCCAAGTTTCTCATTATTGTTCTTAAAAACTGAGGCAAATATTCATTTAGGTGTTGAGCCATACTTAGATTGTCTATAATCTCCACCCCATCCTCAGTACTTAGAGGTCCCACTTCTTCTTTTCCTGTTTTCTTTTAGTTTATATGGCTAAAGAATCTTTTACTATTGGTTTTAGTTTCCTTTGCAAGGTCTAGCTCTGCTGGCTTTTGACAGTTCTCACTTTATCCCTACATCTTCTGGCCTCTGATCCATCCATTATTCCATTCCTTCTAGGCCTTCTGCTTTCTCTTAATAACCTGTTTGAGATGCTTGCTCATCCAGTTTGATCTTCAACCTTTCCCTATGATTTTTCCTCTTGCTTGGGATACAGGCTCCAGATAGTTTCTGCAACTTTGACTTAAAGTAATTCCAAGCCTTCTCCACGTTCAGATCCCTGAATCCTTCAATCCCAACTTCCCTAACTAATTCCCTTAATTTTTTAAAGTTTGCCCTTTTGAAATCCAGGGTCCTAGTTGCAGACCTATTCTTATTTATTCTTCCATTTAGTTTCAACTGAACTAACCTATGGCCACTCATGCAAAGGTTGTCCTCTACAACCAGTTCTTCTGTGAGGTCCTTGCTATTTAACAATTGGGAAATTAAAGTCTTCCATAATCACAGTAGAATTAATTTCATTTAAATATTAAAGATGTCTCTATTCATATCCAGATTGGATCCTGGGGGTCTGTAGCAGACCCCAAGCACTATTCCAGAGGGTCTCTGTTAACTTTCTTACCCAAAGTGATTTTTGATCCAAACAGATTCCGTTTTATCCATTCCATCACTTCTAATTTCTTTAGTCTTCTTCATCATTAAAATACAGTGCTACTCCACCACCTTTACCTTTATTTCTCTCTTTCCTGAACAGCACATAAACTTCAATACCTGTACTCCAGTACACGTATATGAGTACTATTCCACCATGTTTTGTTATCTCTATAATACCTGGTTTCACTTCCTGCACCAGTAATTCTATTTCCTCCATTTTGTTACTCAGTCTCCTGCATTGGTGTAGAGACATTTTAGTTGTTTCTGCTTGGCTTCACCCAGATTCCTTACGCAACTAGGTGAAGTCATTTTACTGCTAGTATTGCCTACCTGACTGTTACTCTCTTTCCTCTTGTTGTCCATTCTCCCACCCTCTCTTGTTCCTTTCTCCATTGCAGTATCCTTTCTTACTTGATTTTCCTCCCACGCAACATTAGAACCAGGTGTGGCAATTAGATGAGCATCTCCCTAGTTTAAACGTCTCTTAATCAATTGTGCCAACTTCCTTCCCAGCACTCAATTTCCCTCCCTAGTCAGGTGGAGTTCATCGCATGATAGCAGTCCTTTCTCTCTGTGAATGCTTCCCAGTGGTCAAACACCACAATGCCCTCCTTACAGCACCATTGCCTGAGCCATCTGTTGATCATCATAATCTTGTCTTGCTTTCCCTCTTCTTCTCTAGGCACAAGTAGAATCCCACTGAAGATACGTGAGCCTCCATTTGTTTAAACATCTTCCCCAGTCTTGTGTAGTCTTCCTTCATGCATCCCAGGGAGAATCTAGCAGTATCATTTCTTTCTATGTGAAGGACAATTAGTAGATTGTTTCCTGCTCCCATTAGGAGCCTCTTCAGCCTCAGGTCCACATCCCATACCTTAGCTCTCGGCAGACAACACATTCTTTTCTTCTCTTGATGGTGTTGATGCAATTCTCTGGCCTTCCCCCTTCTGTTCTTTCTGGCTGCAAATTGTCTTGTCTTCTGTTCTCACTTGCAATCTTCTGCAAGTCATCCTCTATCCTCCTAGGGCTCCGAACCATGGCTACCTCCATTAACTCTTTCCTTCTCTTCTTCCTTGCACTCCAATCTTCTGTTACTGTCTGCCTATCCCCTTCATTTTGCACCTCAACGAGCCTGTTCCTCAGCAATATTTCTCCTTTGATGGCCAGTCTTTTCCTCGGCCTTGTTCTCATAGTCACATGCTTCCACTGACTACTTTCCTCATCCAGCAGGTTACTCTCACAATTCTCTTGTCCAACATGCATCTTCAAGTCTTGAGTTTTCCCTTCAGCCTCCTGTCTCCTTCCCTTCAACATCTGCTCAAATCTCCTTCACAACTCAACCATAGTTTCTAGCTTCATTTCCAAACCTCAGATCTTCTCTTCTGTCAGACCTATCAAGCAGCACTTCCCACAAACAAAGCACCTTTCATGTACCCTTTCCAGAATAATGTACATCCTGCCGGTCCCCAACCACAAATGCCAAACTCTCCTTCTACTTGCAGAGTACAATGCTTTAAGAACTATAGTGGCTGTAAGGAGTAATTGCACTTTCGAGATCTGGAACATTTTGGCAAAAAATTTTGCCAGAAGGAACCAATTGCAGCTGGAGTTAAAGGAGTGAACCCAAGAACAAAAGTGGGGTTGGTGGTAGCTTCCAAATAATGACCTATTTACTGTGCTAACACAATTCATTTTTGTTAATATTTGCTGCTGTGGTTCTCATCCAATTAAGGTCAATGGCCAAGATTCGCAAAAGTGGCTAATGATTTTGGCTGTCTCAGTTTTAGGGCACACAAATTGACACACCTTAACAAGGCCTTTTGAGTGTAAGAGCTGTGCACTCTCCTTCTGAAAATAAGCCCCTTTAAGATGTCTCTAGTTGGGCCCCTAAAAACTGAGACATCCGGAATCACTAATCACTTTTGAAAATGTGGGCCCTAAAAGGTATTTAATTAAAGACAAGATTGGCATATTTGGATCTGGAAATATAACAATACCAAATCCTAACTTACACCCTATTCTTAACTACTGCCACCCTTCATGCTGACCCCTTCATCTTAGCTGGTAACCTTGCTGATCCCTTCACCTTAGCTGGTAACATTTCTTGCAACCCCTATGATGGGATGATTTTGCATTACCCCAAAACTGGCCCTTTATATCTTTGAAGAGCAAGAAGGACCATGAGTTTTGTGGTCTCTTTCAAAAGGCAACTCCTATCAGCCAATATAAAATGCTAGTAACTGCTACTGGCTGTAATAAGTATGATGTCTTTTTGTTGGTCTAGTATTTGCAAACTGTCACACAAAAGCAGCTAGTCTGCTTTTTTTGTGAAGCAAAGATGACAGCTTAGGCTGCATATCTATGAATAAAAAAGAGCATGATTATGAATTCTGCGGTACCCTTGGGTGCACACTGAATGATGTTGCAATGAATAATTCATTCCAAGAGTGCTGAGAGAAGGCAGCTGTGTGATCACAACCTGAAATAAAAATTGACTCTTTATGCAGGAAGATGCCGGTTAATATTGCTCCCACATGTGCCCACAAACCGCTCCACTTTTAACCTCAGCTATAACCCGAAGGGATTCATTGTAAGAATAATTAATTTGCTATCTTCAGTGTTACTAACTCACAATTTTTATTGTGAGTCGCACAATATTTGGTGCTTTTCTTAAAGCCTCAGCTCCTGGAGTCACGTGGTTACATGAGAATCTCTGCTTTCATAGTAAGTTTCTGTCCTTCGTGGCTGCAGAGAGCCAAAACTGGGACTTAGGCTCCCTGAGTATGGTGTTGAAGTGTCTAAGTGCTTTCATGGATCCCACCTATACCCTACAAATCACAATGTAAATAATTTTTACAAATGTAGCAGAATATCTTGAAATGCTCACACAGCCTGTATTGTCCACAGTTGCTGCCCGCACGTATTCCCAGGGACCCCTTCGCTAAACAATCTCCAGTCCTTGAATCATATCAACAAAGAAAACAACAGTCAATATTTGCTATTGGAGTGAATGGGAAAATATGTATTCCAGCTCACAGCCTGACTGCCAGCTAGGGGAGGGTCTAGAGTGAGTGAGGGGCATGGAGGAAGGAATACTTATCCCCTCAAGGAGTGAAGCAGTATCCATCTGTTTTGCAGTCACTACTGCAGCCTCAGGATTAGACCAATACACTACTCTAATCACATTCAGTTCCCAGTAGGGACGTTTCAGTCAAAGGCCTTTTACAAACAGGTAAAAATAGACAGCGCTAAAAAAGCAACACAGGTCTTTGGCCAGAATATCTGATGTGAATTGAATCTGTCTTGAGTAGTCCATTTATAGATACTTGCTAATAAAAGTAAGAGCTGAGTCTTGTTTTCCTTGTTGATATTGTTGTGATTTATGGAAATTGACCTGCACAGTGAGTGCTGGGTTATATGCAAGCAAGGGAGTTAGAAAACATAAACATAAACATTCAAAGCAATTACAATTGTGCAAACCCAACAATTTTCTTCTGGTGATATTCATAAGTTTGACCTAACGCAAAGTGTCACCATTTCCACCAGCAAACTCAGCTTTTTGCAGGAATTTCATCATTTTTGTAGCAAACTACTGGAGTTTATACCTATGAACACTTCCTTTCATTTCTGAATTTGTATGTTTAGCACTTTTATGTAGCTCTTTGGCCTGTACCTAAACAAAATCTTCATCAAGACAGAGTGAAGGCTATAAATAATGTACAAAGAATCTCATTAGAACACTGCAGAGCAAAAGTCCAAAAGATTGGGACACTCTGTGTTAAAATTCTACCACCTTTTTTTCTGCCTCAGGATCCTGCTGCACTCTGCAATGGACTGAGGTTTTCCGTCCAGATCCTGCAAACACTTATGCACGTGCTGATCTTTAAGCACCTAACAGTCAATAAACCTAATTATGTGCCTTGCATAATGACAGGTTTCAGAGTAACAGCCGTGTTAGTCTGTATTTGCAAAAAGAAAAGGAGTACTTGTGGCACCTTAGAGACTAACCAATTTATTACCAACAGGAGAGTGGGGTTTTTTTGGAGGGGGGGTGTGGGGGGGAGAAAACCTGGATTTGTGCTGGAAATGGCCCACCTTGATTATCATACACATTGTAAGGAGAGTGATCACTTTACATAAGCTATTACCAGCAGGAGAGTGGGGTGGGGGGAGAGAAAACCTTTTGTAGTGATAATCACCCATTTTTTCATGGTTTGTGTGTATAAAAATGTCTTCTGTATTTTCCACAGTATGCATCCGATGAAGTGAGCTGTAGCTCACGAACGCTTATGCTCAAATAAATTGGTTAGTCTCTAAGGTGCCACAAGTACTCCTTTTCTTTTTGCTAATTATGTGAAAAGCAGTTGAGCTACTTGTTATGTCCCAGATCCTGCAAACATGCACGTTTGTTTAACTTTAAGCACATTTTTAACAAGGAAATAACAATGCATATGCTCATGTCAGGTCTCCACAGTCCTCTGTGAGGAATGAATGAAGTCTTGACCTGTTTCAGAGGATGAGGTGCTCGGTAGTTTTTGGACAGTATATGTAGAATACATCAGAAAATGGATATTTATTAGCATATTGCTGGTGAGGCTTCTGACACATATCGGGAGGGTGAATTATATACCTTCTCCAGGGCTAATGCACTAAACGAATAGGAAATTACTAAACCATGAAATTTTTGAGATACAAAATTTTATCAAATTTTTAAGGCTTTCCAAAAAGTGAAACCAAACTAACCAACCAAACAGGAAATAGTTCCCTCTCCCTTATTCTGTAATTCAAAAGTGGCTGGATGGGTTTTGCCTGTGATTTTAGTGAAACAATGTCAGTACTACATCAGTTAAGCAAAGCTCAAGGGAAGTCACAGATTTCAGCACTACAATGAAACCCAGCTGCAGACTTGGGGTTAAAAAAGCAAGGAAAATTATTTGTTTATTGGTTGTTTATTGATTTGGACACAGACGAATGGAGGCTATTTGAAAAGGAACAAGAAGATTTTAAAATCACGGCTAGAATACAGTAATTTTACTTTTCATTCTATAGAGCCATCTGGACTCCAGTAAGAACTCATGGACTCAGATGTTTGTTGGTCATCTGATTCCAGTAAACATTGCTCTAAAAGTATGAAGAAAATTACTTAGTTTCTTAGAAGAAAAGTTACTTAGGCTATCCAAAGGGATTGCTTGTCTCACTTGTGCTGAAGGCTGGCCCTGAGAATATAGCCACTGCCTGGTGTGTGAGTGAGTGGATAGCAAGCAGAAAATAAAATCTACACTGTTCTAACTAACCTGATCCACTAACTACCCATAATGTTGTGTCAGGCAGGGTGTGTTGCTTTACATGTCACATCAGGTATGACCTAATGCAAAATGACTGATGCAACTTGAGATAATGGGCACCCTCGGCAAAGCATATGGCAGATTACCATGGCAGAGTTATGCTTTTTCCCTTCTTCTGCTGAAAAATTAACATTAAACAAAACTGGCTAAAATCTGTGGGCACATTAAAAAGCTGGAACTTCAGAACAAGTTGATATATTTGTTCTTTGATGTCTTGTGCAATTACTTCAATTTTCGCAATGGGGTTGCATCTCTGCAGAACTCTGTTCTTTGATGTCTTGTGCAATTACTTCCATTTTCGCAATGGGGTTGCATCTCTGCAGAACTCTGATTGCTAAGCAAAGATGGTGCAGTTTTTTTAAAATGTGTTCAGTTCATGCTTGAGGGTACATACACTGGAGGGTAGGGATAGGATACAGAGGGATTGGGCCAAAATAAATCTGTTGAGGTTCAACAAGGACAAATGCAGAGTCCTGCACTTAGGACGGAAGAATTCCATGCACTGTTACAGACTAGGGACCAAGTGGCTAGGCAGCAGTTCTGCAGAAAAGGACCTAGGGGTTACAGAGAAGCTTGATTTGAGTCAACAGTGTGCCCTTGTTGCCAAGAAGGCTAACGGCATTTGGGCTTTGTCGGAACATTGCCAGCAGATTGAGTGATGTGATCATTCCCCTCTATTTGGCATTGGTGAGGCCTCATCTGGAGTACTGTGTCCAGTTTTGGGCCCTACACTACAAGAAGGATGTGGAAAAATTGGAATGAGTCCAGCGGAGGGCAACAAAAATGATTAGGGGGCTGGAGCACATGTTTTATGAGGAGAGGCTGAGGGAACTGGGATTATTTAGTCTGCAGAAGAGAAGAGTGGGGGGGATTTGATAGCTGCTTTCAACTACGTGAAAGGGGGTTCCAAAGATGATGGGTCTAGACTGTTCTCCATGGTAGCAGATGACAGAACAAGGAGTAATGGTCTCAAGCTGCAGTGAGGGAGGTTTAGGTCAGATATTAGGAAAAATCTTTTCACTAGGAGGGTGGTGAAGCACTGGAATGGGTTACCTAGGGAGGTGGTGGAATCTCCTTCCTTAGAGGTTTCTAAGGTCAGGCTTGACGAAGTGCTGGCTGGGATGATTTAGTTGGGGATTGGTTCTGCTTTGAGCAGGAAGTTGGAATGGATGACCTCCTGAAGTCTCTTCCAACCCTGATATTCTATGATTCTGTGATTCGTTAGACACTTCTTTTCTGTCTCCTGAAGAAATGTACAAGTCAGTAGGAGGGGAAAATCAGAAAAAATAACCCCAGAGCAGGGGGAACAAAATCACATATGAAACTTTTTGGCTCTTCAAAAGTATACTCTTCTAATTTGGCTCAGGTCAGTAGTAAATGAAAGTCATTACAAGCTGATGGCTGTATTGGGACTGGTGTAAAATGGGTTGGTGATCTCAGTCTAGCTTCTATTGCACAAATGCCTATATCACAAAACCCACCACTGCAACTAGCACTAATTATCATTTTTGTTGGCAGTCTCACCAGAGATGATAAGGACTGGAGGGATACGGAGACTGATTTGAAAATCCACCTCCACTTTTCAACAGAGGGAGCAACCACAGAGTGTGATGGGGTGGCCTGCCCCTTCCAGGGTCGGAAGCCTGGAGCTGACCTGCGCTCATCTAATTAGCCACCTGGGATGGAGTCTAGGATTAATTAGCAGAACCAGCTGGGTATGGAGGAGCTGATTCTCCTATAAAGAGCAGCTGGAAGCTTCAAAGAAAGGAAGCAGTAAAGAGACTATAGAAAGTGAAAAAGGCTGCTGCAGGGAAGACCCTAAGACTAGAAGAACTACTTCAGCTAGGAAGGGCCTGGTAGGTAGCCTGGTAAGGCAGAAAGGACCCTGAGACACCAAGGAAGTTTGGGAATGTGCCTACCCTAAGGCTGGGGGGAGACATTTGTGTTTAATTTTTAACTATGACCCTAAGGAGGGCTGTTGTCAAAGAACTCATGAAAGCCTATTTGGATTTTATTTGTGAGGAGAGGAGAAAGTGAAGCAGGTCACCTGCAGAGTGATCCCTGGCTATGAGGGGGTGCTCGGGAGGCAGCTGGCCCAGTTTAACTAAACCACGATGCCATGGCCTGCAAGAAGAGCAGAGTGCACAGCCTGCCATGATGGAATGGTGTTAATTATGCACCATGAAGAACCCTCTGGGTTCTTGGGATCAGAGGGGAGAAATGGTTTAACCCCAGAGAGCTAAAGAAGTAATTTGCTTATAAATATATTCATATTTAAAATAAGTGTTTAGGAAAACTGAATACTATTGCAGAACCTGTGTTTGGTGAGAGCTGCCATCTCAGGGCTACAGGACTGTCTTGCCCTTCCCGCAGCTGGACAGAGCAGGGGGGATAGAAAAAACAGAAATGCCATTCCAGTGGCCATGAGCACAAGCATCAAGGGGAGGGAAGCAGAGCCAAAGTGGAATCATTCTCTCCTGTACCCATGGAAGCCCCCTCACATGAGGAGCATGTGGTTGGGGCTCTTGGAGTAAAGGGATGTAAACGGACACTGTATGGGTCTTCACTGGGGGAACAACATGTCCTCTTCCCCCTGAAAAAGCCATGGGAGTTTTAAAAACCATTAAAAATACCGTTCTTTAAAACAACTTTGTACTCATCGGATTTTCATGGTTTCTAATGGGACCCTACTTCAAAATCCTACCTCAATGCCTCAAAGTGGTGCAGCAGTGACACTAGCTTCTCTGAATAGCGGAGTGTATTCTTGAGGAGGTTCAAGCATGCTATTAAGGTGTCAGAATCAGGGCCGGCTCCAGGCACCAGCGTTCCAAGCAGGAGCTTGGGGCGGCAGTTAGAAAGGGGCGGCAGTGCTTCTCTGTCCCGCCGGCCGCAGCGGCAAATCGGCGGCAGCTTCTCCCTTTTGCCATCTGCGGTGGCAGTTTTTTTCACTGCTTGGGGTGGCAAAAACTGTACAGCCGGCCCTGGTCAGAATACCAACCCAGGGAGAGGACAGCTGTCCTCCTTCCTGAGGTTGAGTGTTAGCTAAGTTGAGGAGGTAAACATGCCACTGATGGCATAGCCAGCAGATGGATAAAGAAACGGCTAAAACAACACAAATAAATGGGCCCCAACTCCTTGTGCGCTCCTCGATCTGTTCTACAATGGTGGTGGGGAGTTCAGTCGACGAGAGGCTGTTAAGAATTTCAGGGGACAGAAAAAGGACTGTCCTATCAGTGTGCACCTATAACTGCAGGACACCAATAAGAGACGATTCAATTTACCATCTCATGGAGGAGAAGGCAAGGACAGCCTGTGACATAAAACAAGTATCTAGAATAAAAAACATTTTGCTGTGTTTCTAAACACCACGGTACAACACTTGTACCGTAGCTGTGTTTGCCATTGCAGATCTCCATGCATGGATTTAGCTGTTGGCAATATTTCCACATCGGTGAATCTGCCAAATATAGTCATTATCCAACCTATTCCCAGGATTATTAATGGATTTTTATTGACGTGTACTTTGTACTCCATATGTCATCTTAACGCCTATTCAGTCTAGGACATCTTTCTTAAGATAAGAAAATAACATTACCTCAATATTTAACATATTTCTTATAGTGAACATGAGGAAATACAATTTGATACTGAGGTAAACTCATCTATGTAACTTAGAAAAACTGAGAAGATTTCAAGTTCTTCCACTGTTCTGATGCCAAGAAATGTACAGTAGTAGTTTATTCCTCAGTAATTTAAAAAGGAGTGGGTACCTTTTATTGTACACATGAAGATCTTTCGATCGTACATGACAGTCAGATCTTGGATGGATCTGAGAACATAAACTGACACTTTAAAATACTCACTAGGGTTCTGATTCTCCTCTCACTTGCACTGGTTTTATTCCTTGGGCTTCTATAGATTCACTTTGTTGAAACTTCAATCAGAATGAAGTACAGTGTGTCAGCTACTGGGAGATTCGTGTGTACGTGCCAGCTAATCCACACACATACTGAGCAGGGGACCTGTTAATGGTCTTCAAATATGTTAAAGGCTGTCATAAAGAGGATGGAGATCAATTGTTCTCCATGTCCACTGAAGGCCGGACAAGAAGTAATGGGCTTAATCTGCAGCAAGGGTGATTTTGGTTAGATATTAGGGAAAACATTCTAACTCTAAGAATAATTACATACTGGAATAGGGTTCCAAGAGCAATTGTGGAATCCCCAATATTGGAGGTTTTTAAGTGCAGGTTAGCCAAATACTTGTCAGGGATGGTCTAGGTATGCTTGGTCATGCCTAGAGTGAGGGGCCGAACTAGTTGACCTCTCATGGTCCCTTCCAGCCCTAAATTTCTAGGATTCTATGTTTACAGTAGTTGCCCTAACCTTGGCTTTCCTTAAAACACGTGAGAGGGGCTACTCTGCAGATATCTTGTAGCAAGTGTCATTTTCAGGTTTCAAGACTGTAACCTGCATTTTACTGCATGTCTGCTCCCCTGACCCAACAATGGTTTGTGCATACACAAATTATTCAAACAAATGGATTGCAATGGGGATTTTGTGCGTGCTGCTCACATATGGTACAGAACTCATGGTACACTTTAAATGCTGCCTTTGCAAAATACATCTGCACCCATTTAAAAGGGACATTCCATTCCATTCCAGGGGTTCAAGATAATTATAACATGAAGTCAGCTGATTTTGACGATTAACTCCTAGTTTGTATTTTTCACCAACATTATTCTCATATCTGAATAAACATGGTAAAAACCATCATGGGGGGAAGAGAGGAGAATCACAGAGACAGGCGTTTAATAATAATATAAAGGAAATGTGAAATAAATCAGAATAAATCCATTAACTCTGCTTAGAATGGATTTATGTACAAATTAGTTCTTTTATAAGATTGTCAGCGTAGCAGATGATGAGTAGATAAATTAAAACATAGATGACAGGAGGAATGAGGCTCTTGATTTGCAGTTGAATATGCAATATAAGTAAACAGAAATTTTATCTGAGATATCTATCATACCAAAGGGAAGATGTAAGAAGAAGTAAATCTTAAAAGACTACAATTTAGTTTTGATGGGTGAGAACAGAGTTAGTCTTTTAGCTGAATATTTCATCACTAGGTTTTTCATTTCCAATAGTACAGTTAGTCAATTACATTTTTAATGCACCGCAACATTCACCGTCTCCATTATTTAAGGACACAGAAATGTCCACCATTCAAAACCTTCCTGTGCTTGTAATTATTGCCTAATACTATACCATTTGTCTGAACTATACAAACTCACGGGGAATTGTTGTTTCTTAAGCAGCTGGGGCTAAATTCGGCTTGTTCCTATGTGACCGCATAAGAGGAAAGATGGCAAAATGCACATCGTGCTGCTTCTGAGCCAGTGTGGATAGCTATGGGATCCTGTAGTAGTGAGCTCCATTGGCTTAGCAGCTATATATTATGAATATAATGAAATGTACATTATGACAGGAAGTGTAAAGTATCAGGGAAAAACAATTATTATAAATGCAACCATAGCACATCCATAACTGCTTCAAAAATACTACAGTATTAAACAGTAGCAACACAAAGCATTGCAGCATCACTACTGCAAGCTGCAGAGTTTTGGTCCATAACTGTGGAATAGTGTAGTACTTATATAAAAGGATCTACTAGAGGACACTTTGCTCCCAAATTCAGCAGCAACAAAGAGCGCCCTTCGACCAACTGAGCCAGCCCAATAGTGCTATGTTATCCTGAAGCACAATGTCTCTTTCGCTGGATGAGTCTCCCAGCGTATATCCAAATCCTGCTGAAGTCAATGAGAATTTTTCCATTGACTGCCTTGAAAGTTGGATAGAGTCTCCATGCACAGACTTGCTATATGCCTATAATGAGCGTGCTGTAGAAACGAAAAATAGAAAAAGTTCCCCTGACATTAAATTCATGTGTTCTATAAAATTCTGAGTTAGTGGTTGATAGACTCTTTAAAAATGCTTCTTCTTTGGAGGCTTAGATAGCCTAGCAAGACTTCTCTTGTTTTATTAATAGCACATTTCAGGACAATGCCATTAACAATAGAAAAGAACTCATGGAAACATCAATTTCAAACACCACTTCCACAGTTAATTATCATTTCTCATGCATTCTTCCATGTAGTACCTACATATTTATTAGTATAGCACAGATTTAAAATACTTGGAGGACTCCTATGAGCATTGAGGTGTGAGACTTGCAAGAATTATATACTTTTTGGGGAACAGAAATTGCAGTTAAATTTTATATCTAGCAGAATGACATATTAAAGCAATCGAATGTATTTACTTCTTGCTTTTAATCAGTTCCTGAAGGAAATCTGAGCTGTCTTGGGCCTTCACACTTCAATTATCATCAGATATTCAGAAATTACAGCTATACACACTACAACTTTTGCATATAGTTGAATAAATTTTGGATCTTTTCCATTTTGCTTGGCTGTTTGTTAGCAAGTGCTGTATAATGAGGCTTCTGTACACAAGGCTTTGCGTATGGTGGGTGAAATCGGGGCATCATTGAAACTTTGGCAAAATTCACATTGACTTCAGTGGAATCAGGATTTCAACCCTTGTGTAGAAGCTGGACCTAAACTCTGTGGGGTAAAGTTCTTCAGTTTCTATGGCAGAAAAAAGTTCGGCAACAGATTTATTTACATTTTGAAATGGAGTGATTAACTGAATTAAATAACAAAATGAACAGTTGAATCAGTACAGTATCCCTACTGTTATTTATTTAGGGCCATGCTGTAAATTCCTTGCTTACTCTAGGATTATTCTTGTGAGTAACCTCTTGTCAACGTGAATAAGGGAGTCACAATCTGGACCTTAGATATTAAATTGAGTTTAATTTACATCTTCCCAACATTTTCAGAAGGCAAAATCCTGCAGATGTTTGTACTGACAAGCCCCTGGTTAGACTGTGGAAGTTGTCAGGATGAGGAAGCTGAAGGCTGTCAGCACCCTGGAGCTTTGGGGAGCTGTTTGGATGGCAAGATAAGCACATTAGCTAGCTAATGTGTGATCATCAGTGAAATTATGTGATGTTTTAATTGGCATCTGTGGGTGATAACATCCTATTGGGATGAATGGGGCAGTTCAAACCTTTGAAACCTATTATTTCACGTTGTCTGGAAGACAACATAACAATAATTTATACCTGAATCACACTTTCCAGGTTATATTTCTCACCATTAGCTCTAAAAACACTGACCAAAATTTTCATACCAGGATGCAAAAATTAGACTCCCTAACACCACATTTAGACACCTAAGTAGAAATGGCCTGATCTTCAGCAGGACTGAATGCCAACAAATCCCAGCAAGTCAATGGGAGCTGCAGATGTTCAGCACTGATTTAAATCACATAGTTTTTATTTTGATGCCTAGTTATGGACTTAGGAACTTAATTTAGCCATCTAGATTTGACAATTTTGCTCAGAACTTTTTTTTAAATTAACGTTTTGATTCTGGAGCATAATTCTGTGGCCAGGGTAGATTCTTGGACTCCACAGCAAATTCTGTGCCAGGGAATCACAGAATAAATAGGAACGCTGTCCCCGCCCCAACCCCTGTCTTTCTCTCTCATGAGAGGTGTCAATAAGAAGACCAAGGGCCTGAGCCACAATGCCTTCAATGGGTTTTAGATCAAGCCCTTATTTGATAAGGGTTTCATTGTAGTAAGGTCTGTAGCACACTGGGTGACATAGCATGGGATTTTCAAAGATTTAAGACTATAAATTCCATTGACCTTCAATGGGACTTTTGATCTTTAGTCATGTAGGTGCGTCGGAAAATCTCACCCAAAATTATTAATGGAGCTCACAGTTTTTGTATGTTTTTTTAATAAAAGGAAACAATCTGCTGAACTGAACGAAGATGTTTAGAAGGTAGTGAGGTTAGTTGGGTGTCGACAAGATGTATTTGGCTAAATTATTCTTATAATAATTCTTTCCATTTATCGAATCCAGCATCCCTTTTACAACGATTAATAGCTATATTTATGCAGATCACTTAACCCAACACTAAAATGCACCTACCTTCAGAAAAGCAGCCACCATTTTGCACCAAAAATACGTAATTAAGACAGTAACAACTAACAAACTACAGGTAGGTCAGACTGTGGGTACCCTAGTTATAGTTTGGCTGGTAATCTGGGCTCAGACATCCTTTTAAACTATAAATTACAAGGACCTAAGATTTATGTCTTATCTAAGAGATAACACTTTCTACCAGCTTAAATACACCGGATGGAGGTAACAGCCGATTTTTAGTGGCATATGGATGGGTGCCCATTCCTGAGACTCTACCCACTCACTGGTAAATAAACAAAACACTCACAAAGCTAGCTTAACCAAACTGCTGTAGTTATTAAGAAAGGAATATTGTAAATATGTCTTATATTAAAGTCTGAATGGCCCCGAAGTACTCTAATTGCAAACTGAGAGCATTTTCTAACCATGCTTGGGAATAGTGAACTATTTCTTGAACAAGTATTTTTTTTATTCAAGCTTGTGATTCCCAATCATTCCAAGTCCTTTGAAAACAAAATAAAAACCCTGTCATTGAAAAACCTGGCACTACTGCTCCTCAGAATTAGGTTGATGAAGGCAGACATAGGGACCTGGTTTTATTTAAGTCTTGCAGTAAGATTTGTACTGACTGCGTGATGAGCTACTTTACAGCTTGCTGTCATTAAAAACATATTTTGAAAGGACCTCATACAGAGAACATGATGCCAGAGGCATCTCATTAGGAGAGATGAACATAATCAATATGCATCCCACCTTATTTCCATTCTAGTAGGGAGAAAAAAGATTTATGAAAAGAACATTCTTTCATAGAATCATAGAAATGGAGGGTTGGAAGGGATCTTCAGAGGTCATTTAGTACAGCCCCTTGCACCGAGGAAGGACTATTCCTGACAGGTGTTTGTCCAAACTGTTCTTAAAAACCTCCAATCATGGGGATACCACAACGTCTCTTGGAAGTCTATTCCAGAGCTTAACTGACCTTATAGTTAGAAAGTTTTTCCTAATGTCTAACCTAAATCTCCCCTGCCACACATTAAGCCCATTACTTCTTGTCCAACCTTCAGTGGAAACAGAGAACAACTGATCACGATCCTCTTTATAACAACCCTTAACAAATTTGAAGACTGTTATCAGTCCCTTCTCAGTCTTCTTTTCTCAAGACTGAACATGCCTAGTTCTTCTAACCTCTCCTCACAGGTCAGGTTTTCTAAGCCTTTTACCATTTTTGTTGCTCTCCTCTGGACTCTTTCTAATTTGTCCATATCTTTCCTAAAGTACGGCACTCAGAACTGGATGCAATATTCCAGTTGAGGCTTCACCAGTGTCAAGTAGAGCAGGTCAATTTCCTGCTGTGTCCTACATATGATACTCATGTTAATACACCCCAGAATCATATTAGCCTAATTCTCAGCTACATCACATTATTGACTTATATGTAATTTGTGAGCCATAAGAACATAAGAATGGCCAAACTGGGTCAGACCAAAAGTCCATCTAGCCCAGTATCCTGTCTTCTGACAGTGGCCAATGCCAGGTCCTCCAGAGGCAATGAACAGGTAATCATCAATTGATCCGTCCCCTGTTGCCCATTCCCAGCTTCTGGCAAACAGAGGCTAGGAACACCATGCCTGCCTATCCTGGCTAATAGCCATTGATGGACCTATCCTCCATGAACTTATCTAGTTCTTTTTTGAACCCTGTTATAGTCTTGGACTTCACATCATCCTCTGGCAAAGAGTTCCACAAGTTGACTGTGTGTTGTGTGAAGAAATACTTCCTTTTGTTTGTTTTAAACCTCCTACCTATTAATTTCATTCGGTGACCTCTAGTTTTTTGTGTTATGAGAAGGAGTAAATAACACTTCCTTATTTACTTTCTCCAAACCAGTCATGATTTTATAGACCTCTATCATATCCCCCCTTAGTCATCCCTTTTCCAAGCTGAAAAGTCCCAGTCTTATTAATCTCTCCTCATATGGAAGCTGTTTGATACCCCTAATCAGGGCCAGCTCTAGGCACTAGCTAAGCAAGCTGGTGCCTGGGGCGGCGCTGTTGAAGGGACGGCACTCCGGCTGTTCTTGGGGAGGCAGTCCGGCAGCAGCCCCAGTGCAAATTCAGCGGCAGCCCCTCTCCATTGTTTCCCGTGGCGGCAATTCGATGGCAGCTCCCTCCAGTGTTCCTGTTCACTCCGACGGCGGCGTATTCAGCAGGTTTTTGTTTGGTTTTTTTTTTTGCTGCTTGGGGCGGCAAAAAACGTAGAGCTGGCCCTGCCCCTAATCATTTTTATTGCCCTTTCTGAACCTTTTCCAATTCCAATATACCTTTTCTGAGATGGGGCGATCAAATCTGCACACACTATTCAAGATGTGGGAGTATCATGAATTTATAACTTCTGTAACCTTCAGATTATTTTCAACAGTACTGCTGCCTAGCCAGTTATTTCCTATTTTGTAGTAGTTGTGCATTTGATTTTTCTTTTCTACTTGTAATACTTTACAGTTGTCTTTATTCAATTACATCTTGTTGGTTTTAGACCAATTTTCATTTTTTTTCCCACAGGCTTCCTTTCCATTTTACATACTGTTAGTGTGATGGAACCACTTAACCATTAGTGTCATAGAACTTTGCAGACTACCAGGTAGCTTCATGCTTGGGACATGTAGGGGACCTTACATGGGACCTGATTCTGATTATATACCAGTTTAAGTCAATTGAAATCAATGGTGTGAACCAGGTGTTAGATCAGAATCAAGCCTTTGATCTCCCAAGGATTAAATACAACATATACAGAGAAACCAACACTTATGACTAATCAACCCTAAAGGCAATTTCCTGTCTTAACCAAATACTTTAAAAAATCTCCAAGATTTCAAATATAATAGTGTTTGGTCCTCATGAAGACTTTTGAGAAAAACAGGGCTTTGACTTCATTCCTTATACCAGGGACAAATTTGGCTCAGCCCTTTCAGCAAGAATGTTTGCTACGCCCTTGGGACTGACACCTCTCTGCCTGAAAGGGGAGCTGAGACAGAAAAAGGAGGGGGAAAAGAGAGAAGAGCTTATTGCAGGTTTGGGGCCAATGACTTCACAATGTTCACAAAATAAGATAGTACAGTAAGAGCCAGATCCTCAGCGGGTGCAAATAGGGCAAATTACAACAGTCTATGCTATTATATCTATCAAATCTTTGTTGAGAAGCAGGAAGAGATGGACAGAGTTTTTGAATATGAGCACCAGTGAAGTGGGAAGTAATATGGTTACTTACATATGACAATACAGATATAAGATTTTTTCAGCATTTCTATTACCAACATATTTGTATTGTTGCAATAACAAATTGACCATCATTCCCATAATCCTGTGTGCAAAATACTGCAGTAACAGAATTTCATGTTGTGCCTCTGAGAACATGTAAAGACACAAATCACAAATCGGCTTTTCAGCTGTGACAAGAGATGTCACCTTGGCTGTAGGATGCCTCTGTGAACAACCCCATGTGTGAAAACTCTTTCACTTCACTCAGAGCCCTACTGCAGGTGCCAAAATGCTGCATACTACTCCCAAATTTTAATAAGAAATTTCCATTTGCTTGTGCCCTCTCATATAAAGCACTGCAAAACAGATCAAATTAGGAAATTTTCAACTCATATCTATCTGTAACTTGAGCTGAATGGTTCTTGAATGAAACATGGAATAACAAATATTATCAATATTACTTCTGAGACAGATGGAAAATTCCATGTGGGAAAGTTATCCTTTCATTTATTACTTTAGGAACTAAAAGGTCTCACAAATTTAACACATGATGTCCCTCCATGTTACATTTAGACTTGCTTATTAAGTGGCAGATACATAAAATCTAGACTAAGTAGAGAAATCCCCCTGACTACACCCTTGAAATTATTTATTCCAGAAAACATATCATATTTCCTGTACTCATTAAATGTGATACAGCTATTCTGTTTTCAACAGAGTAGACTATGGGAATTTCTCTTATATAAGGCTATGTCACACTTTTTAGGAAGTTACTCATTTTTTTGAGACACTTAAGCACTGGCACATTAGATATGATCATTATTGCCACTTTTCAGATGCAGACCGTAAAGAATTTTACAAAGGTAGGTTGTCATAAATATAAAGGGAAGGGTAAACCCCTTTAAAATCCCTCCTGGCCAGAGAAAAAAAACCTCTCACCTGTAAAGGGTTAAGAAGCTAAAGGTAACCTCACTGGCACCTGACCAAAATGACCAATGAGGAGACAAGATACTTTCAAAAGCTGGGAGGAGGGAGAGAAACAAAGGGTCTGTATGTCTGTCTATATGCTGCTTTTGCTGGGGATAGACCAGGAATGGAGTCTTAGAACTTTAGTAAGTAATCTAGCTAGGTATGTGTTAGATTATGATTTCTTTAAATGGCTGAGAAAAGAACTGTGCTGAATAGAATAACTATTTCTGTCTGTGTATCTTTTTTGTAACTTAAGGTTTTGCCTAGAGGGGTTCTCTATGTTTTGAATCTAATTACCCTGTAAGGTATCTACCATCCTGATTTTACAGGGGGGATTTCTTTATTTCTATTTTTATTAAAAGTCTTCTTGTAAGAAAACTGCATGCTTTTTCATTGTTCTCAGATCTAAGGGTCTGGGTCTGTAGTCACCTAGGCAAATTGGTGAGGCTTTTTACCAACCCTTGTCCAGGAAGTGGGGTGCAAGGTTTTGGGAAGTATTTTGGGGGGAAAGACGTGTCCAAACAGCTCTTCCCCAGTAACCAGCATTAGTTTGGTGGTGGTAGCGGCCAATCCAAGGACAAAGGGTGGAATATTTTGTACCTTGGGGGAGTTTTGACCTAAGCTGGTAAAGATAAGCTTAGGAGGTTTTTCATGCAGGTCCCCACATCTGTACCCTAGAGTTCAGAGTGGGGGAGGAACCTTGACATAGGTAAATTTTACCCATTGTTAAAAAGGAACAATAGGTTTGTGGTTAAGGCACTAAACTGGAATTTAGCCAATCTGTGTTCAATTCCTGAGCTGACTAGATGTTTCCTGTGTGACCTGGGGCAAATCACTTAAGCCAAGCTTTTCAAAGTAGCCAGTGATTTCAGGTGCCTCAGTTTTGGGGTGTTTAAAGGCAGATACTTTAAAGGGGCCTAATTTTCACAAAGTTCTGAGCACTTATCCTCTGAAAAATCAGAGCCCTTTATGATGTCTCATGCTGGCCACCCCAAATTTAAGCTTCCTAAAATCATTGGTTGCTTTTGAAAATCTTGGCCTTAATTTCCCTGTGCCTCAATTTTCCATCCATAAAATGAAGTAACACTACTTTCTTTCTCCTATCACCATTTGCCTGTCCAGTCATTTAGACTATAAACTGTTCAGACAGGGACTGTCTCTTTATGTTTATACAGCATGAATCACAATGGAGCTCGTGTCTTGACTGGGATGTCTCGGTGTTATCAGAATATTAATAATACAGATGGTTAAACTGAGGCCCAGAAACGTTGCCCAAAGTTAGCACAAAAGCAAAATTGGTAATATAATCCATATCTCCAGACTCCCATTCCTGTGTCTTGTGCTATAGCTCTCACATTAATCAGACACAGAGCTGTAAGTATATCTCTGCCTGTAGCATTCTTATTTCTAAGCTAGAAGCTACTGGGGAAAACAATTCACACTAGGACATGGACTCAAAGCTAAAGCTGACAGTATGTGTATAGGGGACCAGAAAGATCGCTGCATCAGTCACTAGGGGTGCAAACTTTGCAAGAGAAATTAAACCAAGGTCCTTTCTGCCTTTCCCTAGTGGCTGTTCAGATGAAAGCTGAAGATCCCTTGAATACTGTCTAAAAGGTAACACTGTCTACCTGGCTAAAGCCAGGAACACATGATGACATACCAGTGTGTGTGTGAGCTAATGATGGTCACAAAATGTCGATCAAATTTTCTTTGCAAAGCAGCACAGTACCAAGGCCAAATTCACAGTGGTTGCAATCTCTCTCAAGTTCAGAGTTGCAGCTGTCTACACCTATGGTGAATTACATGCCCAATATTTAATTCACCCCAGAGCACTGTGCTCAGTGATACACTAAGTATAAAAAGGTGCTATACTGCATGAAATCTAAGCGTACTGGTTAAATATATGGAACAACATAGTATATATCCAGGGAACATTAGGGTACATGAATGTAAGTGAGTGAATGAATCATTTCCTCACAGTCTGCATGTGGATAGCACCTACAAAATCTGAGCCAAATTCTGCTCTCGATTAGTTATGAGTTTGGCCAGGCATAACAGCTGATTTAAGACCCCATGATGATTGATGAATGATTTAAGACATTTATAACGACTGCACAGTCCTCCTTCCCTCACTCAACCCCCACCCTGAATTTTCAGGTGAGGTGAGCAAATATCCCAAATTAGACTTGTCATTCAATTAAGAAAAAGGAACATCTGGTTACTATTTACACCAAGCAACTACACAATGACAGAGCACCTTATAAAAACCAATTCATCTAAAATGAATTCAGGACCTAAAACATTTTCATGGGAAAAAACCCCACACCAGATTTGTACACATCATGGGCCTGATTTTCTGCTTATGTAGTTATGTATACCTGTGAAAAACACACATAGAGTTGGTATAAAATGCTGCCATTCTGGTTTGATAGCATTTCCAATTCTCCCTACACAATGGAGAATCAGGCCCAATAACTTTTATTCAGTGGAAAGTGACATTGGTTTTTCATTGCTAAGACATGGACAAGCGGATGAAGGTTTCAGGTCACTGGTGCCTGGGGAACAGAGAATGTATTAAAGGGCTGTGGCAGCTAAATGCCTTCACATTGGCTGCAGAGAAGGCAGGAACGGAGTACAATTGACAGACACCACAATTGCTTAGAATTTCTTAGTCATACAGACTAACAGTACTAAAGATGAGAGCCTGGAGGCTCTCATGTGATCAAGAGAACCATGGGGCTGCGTGAAAAAGTTTGAAGCCGCTGAGCTCTTTTTTTTTTTTTTTTTTTTGTTCAAGCCCCAATTAGGCCATCTGATTGTTTTTCCTCCATCACTCCAAAACTCTGTCTGAAATGGAATGTCACTGAACAAACTCTGACATCCCGGCATGACTTGAGGAACAAGGCGTGCTGACAAACTGTCAGAGCAGCAGTCAGTCTCAGAGGGCGTGAGTCTCATTTAGACTAAAGCCATTTTATACTGCTCTGGTAATGCAAAGGGGACTAAAAGCAAAAGTAAATTATATTTAACTGTATTGACTTCACTGGGGGGGAGCAGAGTTAGGTTTGTACTGAATGCTTCAGAAAATCCCCCTCAGTCCCCATGAGTACAGCCACTTTATCACTATTTGCACAGGGACAGCATGTTCCTCCACTGCAAGTGTTGCCAGCTGCACCAGTTAATACTGAATGAAGGATTCAGGCCATGTCCCTGTTCCCTCCTCTGGGGTATCAAGTACTGGTAGCATGACTATACTCACATAGTCCTTGTGCTCCCTAATGCTGCCCATCTCCTGTGCAGGAGCGTGCAGTCGCTGTTCTTTGAACCTCTTCCCCCCACCTTTGGCATAGGGCTCAACACAGATTAGCCCAAGACTATTTTCCAGTTTATATTTAATTTGGATCCATGTATTTGTTTTGGATTTTTTTTACCATTTTTCTGAAATGGAACTAACTGGCCCAATAGAAAACACTGGTAAATCAGGCCCTTTGTGTTTAGTGCCCTTCATTTACTACAGAGGTGCTGTATGCTGCTGTTTCAGGTATACTTTAAAAGCAGCAGGCAACAGTGAAATGCACTAAGTTCTCACTGGTGCTTATTGAATCAGCAGATGCAGCTGATTTCAGAGTATTTCTTCCAGGTGTTGAGCAAATGTGCCAAATCTGCCTCTAATTTACATTACCACTGACATTTTTAAATCACACACACCCCTTTTTGATTGCATGCTGCATCTGTATCACCTCACATAATATTCTCTCTCTATTTTCATAACTACAAGAACTTCAATCAGTCTAACAGCAGTTTTCAAAAACATCCAATTATATTTTTCAATGCTGGGTGATGCCTACATTCAATAATGATTTTTTAAAATTATGGCCTTAAAATACAATATGTATGGAAAGTATTAATCTAACATTCATTTTAGTAGGAAATTATGCCTTTGGCATTAATACATTTAGGATTATTATGTAACAAGAACAATCAGTTAAATCACAATTTTAACCATATTGACCTATGGGCCAGATTTTTTATAAGGCTTACAGATTGCTTATGAGCCAGACTTGATGCTTTTGAAGTCATGTAAAGAAAAATGCTAGCCTGCTAGAAATGATTGGGTCAAGAATCGTTAACTAGGGAATAAGTATTTTGGTAGTGTATTAGACAAATAAATAACAGGAGCTTAAATTAGCAAAAATCTGATGTACAAAACAAATAAACAGATATTCAAATACACTGGAAATGTATGGGTAAAATATATTTCTGCCTGAGAAAAAGATAAAATAAGTGAAGCTGAAGCTGTATGTAGTCCTATGATTGTACTAAATTGTAAGTTAACCTTAGAACCAAATGAGACATAGATCAAGCTGTTTGACGCACGCTGCAAAGGGGGTTACCCAGAAAATTTATATGTATGCACTTTTCTATTGAGCACTAACAGTAGTTAAAAT
Organism: Eretmochelys imbricata; assembly: GCF_965152235.1. NCBI lineage: Eukaryota > Metazoa > Chordata > Testudines > Cheloniidae > Eretmochelys > Eretmochelys imbricata. The sequence continues at coordinate 175,682,243 of NC_135573.1, forward strand.
AAATTTGACCAAGTTGATTTAAGCTTTTTTACATTAAAAAATAAAACCCTGTTTGGTAACGAAGAAGCTAGATTTTTTTTAACGTACTGTGATTGAGATATCATCAGGCTTATTTCCAGGTTCTAAGAAAATGTTAGAAACAAAGGGCTAAAACAGAATAGAGCAGTCTAGAGAATGGGAGATACTCAGCTGCCTACCTCTCCTTGCCAGATAGGGTTCACAGTATTACACGTGATCTTGGATCTCTTCTCCTGTCCATGGTGAGGAAGTGCTGGGAAGATGCTGTGCTTTCCAGGCTGAATGGAAATCTTCAGGTATGGGTCTGGGTTGAAGAACATTCCTTTCTTCAGACCCAAAGCCTGGAAATCTGCAAAAAGTTGAATATTCGGATTAGCAATCACATTCCAATTAGTGCACTGGAAAGCCAACAGAACTACATGGGGAACTAATGACAAATTAAAAAGTAAAGGAGGAACATGAAAAATTCTACTGCATTACTTCTACATTACTTGCATTGTAACATAAAACCAAACCGTAACAACTAATTTCAATAACACCTAGGATTTATAAAGTACTTTAAAACTGAAGTACAAGCACAATCCTTCCATCTATGGAGAAAGTAAAAATTAGTTTGTAATTAAGGCACAAGAATGGGAGTCAAAATAAAAGAGTTCTAATTCCCTTCTTTGCCAAAGACTTTGTATGATTAAGGGCAAGTCACTTAAATCCTTTGCGTGAAATCCTGACCCCACTGAAGCAACACACTTAATTGACTTCAGTGAGGCCAAAATGTCACCTTTTGTGAATTCATTTTCCTTTTGTAAAAGGTTCCCAATAAATACACTCTCAAAAAGTGTTCTGTGCATATTTATTTACATTTTTAAAAGAACTATCCTTAGCCAAGATCACATTCCTTTTGGGTGTGCTTTCTGCAGAAAGTTTCTGCTGAAAACACCTCAAAGTTTCATCCTTTAGAATTTGCGGAAACTGAATTTTAGATTTGCACATGGAAATACTCACACTTAAAGCACTTGTGTATTCATCTAACCTTGGAACAGAACTAATACCATGTGAATTATTTAACCAATCACAACAAAGTTTAATTTCAAACACTCATGATCAACTGATTGAGAAAAAAAATTCTGAATTTGAATAATGAACAAATTCAGGAAAATCATGATCTGCTCAAAGATACTCCACAGGCAAAAGGAGAAGCTAAATTTGTCAAGATTCTCTTAATTCTATTTGATACATTCAGTTAAGCTGCAGTAGGTGAAATGCACAATATTCTTTATATGAAATATTTCTTGTAAATATTTTTGATGTTCTCTGCACGAGAAAGGTGGAACTCATTTGAATCCTGTATGTTAGAATATAATGCTTTATTGTTTTTTTTACAATAAAAGCATCATTGTTCAACATTAATTTTATTGCAATATTATTTTATTATACAATGTAATGTATTTTATTTTTGTATAGTATATAATACAATCCAAATTTTCAAACACAAGTGCCTAAAGTTTGGTTCCGAAATCTAACATTCATCTAAATATGGCTTTAGGCACCCAAATTTAGTCAACTGGGCTTGGAAGTTTTGATATGATATCATATGGTTTTTTAAACTATTGCTGCTTAATGGGAGTTTCCCCGCCCCGCCCCAGACTTTAAATAAGTCTGCTTCTTTGTACTGGTGAGCTTCTTCTAAGAGAACCTAGGAAAGTACATGCTTAGAGCAGGATTTTTAGCTGCACAACTCCCAGGGGCTTTACTGTGAGTCATGCAGATGGAACCCCCAAGTGCCTCTTTTCAAATTTACTCATAAGGTCCTGAAGAAGGCCACATAGCCCATTATTGCTTGTCTTTTTGAAGCCCATGAAATACCTGTAGATTGTTTTGTATCTCATTAGTTCAGGACTCCTTAGTAGTTAGTGCCTGTACCCGTTGAATCTCTCTTTTTCCAGATGCATTTCTAGCTTCCTTTGGAACATGAAACCACTTCCTTTTAATGATTTCAGTGTGTGATTCTTTATTTCAACTGCTATTTGTATAGAGTTTTCATTCCCTTTCATTTAAAACTCTATTTCATATTGAAACAAAGGCAATAAATAGCAGTTTTGCTTCTTTCTTTCTGTCACTGCCTTAAAGAGATGTAAAATGTTAGGGAAGATAAATTCAACCATTTTTGGAGACTCTTCTAAATATTTTTTTAATATTTCTCTTGGAGGATTGTTTAAAAGTTCTAATCTGCCACATGTTCATTATCACACAGTTTTAATACTTTAACAGAAACCTGATGAGACAGCTGAGCCAATATGTTAGATGAGACCAATTAAAACCCATTAACAGTGGTGTAATTGTGTCAATAAGAGGATATGCTGGATGGATTGGAACTCCTAACGGAATGCTTTGCAAATGAACACAAAGTGTATGTCAGAGTACAGCTATGTCAAAGAGTAGGGACTAAACTCTATGGAGCGAGGCAAAAATATTTTGCTTCACTAGACAGTTTGTGATAAAACCCAATAAAAGATAGTCCCAAGTGAAAGAGTAAATAATTTTGTTGTGGTTGTTCTTAAGAACATAACTCCCATTGTGGGTCAGACCAATGGTCCATCTAGCCCAGTATCCTGTGTCAGACAGTGGCCATGGAGCTTCAGGGGGTGACAGAACAGGGTGATTTTGGAGAGATCTACCCATCTTCCTCTCCTACTTCTGACAGTCAGAGGTTTAGAGCTGCCCTGAGCATGGAGTTGCATCCCTGACCATCCTGGCTAATAGCCATTGATGGACCTATCCTCCTTGAACTTATCTAGTTCTTTTTTGAACCCAGTTATACTTTTGGCCTTCACAACATCCCATAGGAATGAGTTCCACAGGTTAATAGTGTGAAGAAGTACTTTTTCTTGTTTGTAGTAAACCTGCTGCCTGGTTTTACCATGTCATTTGATTATCTTCATTCCACCAAGTTTTCGTGATGCCTACTATATTAATACCCCCATTTAATACCAAGCACTCTATCTAGTTCACCCATCTTAGTATTTAGACTTCTAGCATTTGCATATAGCACTTGTAAATTTTGTCAATATTCAATTGCTTGCCTTCATGTGTTATATTTCAATGTGACTCTATTTTATTGGACTGTTCCTCACGAGTGCCTGCATGTACTTTACCAACTTCTTTCCTTTTCCCTTTACTAGGATATAGAGTTTCCCTCTTTAATAAATATATCCCTATGGGATGTTTCTGCCTGAACTATGTCCACCTCTGCACCTGGGACATTCGGCAAATCAGGCAGAGATTTCAAAAGCTGTTGCACATGTGAGCATAAAAAACTTGCTGTATTTTAAGAATCCCATTCTCACATCTGTCACTCTTAATCAAATACAAACCAGGTTAAGTGAAAGAACACTCCACTAGAAAGTACTTCTGTGAGAGTGTGTGGTGTCATGCTCTTTGTAGCATCATTCCACAAATAAAATGTTTTGGTTCAGACTGTAAACCTTATGTTGTACAAAGGTTTAAAAAATGGGAAGCTTGTATAGACTGCCCCTCCTGAGCGTGAGATTCTTATGTACAAGACACCTTTCAAATAAAGTGTGGCTCCCAATTCTACTGAAGTCCATTATGATCAACTGGCTTTGCAGTGAATACTGCACTATCAGCAGTAGACTCCAGGAAAGCCCAAAACATAATTGAAAAAGGGATGCTGATGACAGTGCCAGAACAGAATAACAGAATGAGGCTAGTAATGTAAGCCACAGGATGAGAAAGTATGAGAAAAGCCTCTAAGAACTGATTTTGTTTTGTCTGATGTCTCCTCAAAAGACTCTCAAACAGAAATATTTATTGCTGTATATGTTTCTACATTTTTCCCTTAGAGAAAAGATTGCCCATGTTATTATCCAATGATATGGGTTATTGACAGACAGGAATGAAAATATCTAGCCCTTGATATTATAGTTACCTGCTCATTGTTCTTTATGAGCAAGTAACTATAATGACCTTCCAGCCTAATTCTATTACCTGGAATAATCTATGGAGACCATAGGACTGAGTATTTAAAAAACCAAATCAGCTTTCACTAATTATCTTCCAGATACTTGTCCAAGTACAATTCAGCCAGGCACTTTTTGGGATAGTTTGTTTCTCAATGTCATGTATAGGGGAAAGTTGCATGATATGGCATATCAACATAATTTTTAAAAAAATTTTAGTGCACATAAGTTAGTTCTGTGGTACACATATTGAGGCCAGTTTTCAGTGGAAGGTTAAAATGGCCACAACTTTTATTGACTTGTCATCAGCCTATGGCAGTGTCTGGCACAAGGGCCCAGAGCTGAAGTTATCCAACCTGCTTCAATCCAGCCAGACATTTCAACTCACTAGGTCAATGCTTTCAAAGAAGAAAGTTCCGTGCCCATCTCATAAATCAGGTTTGCAAAAAGTAAAGGCTGCACAATAGCCTCCCACAAGGATCAGTACTTGCACCATCCCTTTTTAACTTATACATAAGTGATATGCCTGAGGTGCTCATTTTTACTGATGATCTGTCATTAGCGACACAGGCCTCAACATCCAGCAAAACGGAAGATACCCTTAATGCTGATCAGAAGAAGATGGAAAACTGTTTTCGGTACTGGCAACTCAAACCCAATCCATCAAAAACTGTGTCATCAGCTTTCCATCTCAGCAATTCTGAAGCTTATAGGATGCTGAACATAAACTTCTGTGGCAAGGCAATCACCCATGATCATCTCTTCATCACAACCTTATCTATCAACATCTGAAACAGGTGACCCATAAAACAGAGTCATAACAATATCTTCCAAAAGCAAGCAGGTTCTAGCTGGGGTTGCACTGCTTGAATGCCATGAATGGCAACAGTGGTTTTAGTTTATTCCACAGCCATGTTCCGCGCAGCTGTCTGGGGAAGAAACTTGTACACAGACCTCATTGCTATCCAGTTAAATGCGGCTATGAGACTTGTAACTGGCACCCTGAAATCCACTTTGCTGCCTTTGCTTCCAGTCCTCAAAAACATCCCTCCTCCAACCATACAGTGAGAGGTGGCTATGATGTGTGAGTACAAGAAAGCTCTCGCTAACCAAAAGCTCCTGCTCCATGACAACCTCATTCACGGTCTCACACTCGCCTTAAGTCCCACCACCCATTCCGGGCAGATGGAGAAGCAAGTCTGTCATCCAACTTCAACCCAGAAGACACCTGGCAGATGCAGTGGGCAGACCCTGGCATTTACTAAGCATATCTTTAGATGATCCCATCATTGAACCACCTGGTTTCTTACTCTGCCTAAGATAGTGGATGACCAACAGTATTAGGGCATTACATGGAAGATGTGTGCACTTGATGCACAAATGAAGTAGCAAGGATTCAACACAGTGCAAATACAGAGACTTTCAAACCATTAAGAACATTGCAAATCAGTGCCCAATCTTTACATTCCCAGAATGTATAGCAAAGTTGCACTGTGTATCACCTGAAAACCTCAAATGGATTTCAGACCTTTCTATCAACTTGTAAATGTTGCTATTTCCACATGAAAAAAGGAAAGTTGTTCTGTGGTACTCCATGCTTCCCTGAGTCAGCATTAAACAGGGAGAGCTTATGAACCTTTAACAGAAGGGAAGAGCAGCTTGTGTCAATGTAGGGAGGTTGGAATAGTCGGAGGGAGTGTCATCGGATCTGTGTTTACATGGAACTAGTGGCCCCAACATTCTATGCAAAGGTCACAGAGGGGTTATAGGCCTGGGGTTGCGTTCGGTGAACAACTGCACCTTGTCTTTGTGTGTGTGATGTTATTTCTCTCCTTGCTGTGGAAGTACCGATTATCAGATTAACTATATTTTAACTCTCTCAACAAATACAAGGCCTGGTTCTTCCTCTGGTATGCCAGTTTTATAGTGGTGTAACTGCACTAAAATTCGTGGCTTTACACTACCACAAGAGCAGTGGAATGGAATGGAGAATCAATCCTACAATTATGAAGAGTTCTTTT